>NC_068557.1:27755833-30344166 GCF_022201045.2 Citrus sinensis
TTAACAAATTTCTGCATAACTATCGGTCACTGAAATTATGGATCCAATTCAAAATGAGGGAGCAAAAGAGATGTTTGAAGCTCAAGCTCATCTGTTTAAAATTATATACAACTATGTGAGCTCAACTTCACTCAAGTGTGCAGTTGAGCTTGACATTCCGGAAGTAATTCACAAACACGGACGGCCCATCACTCTCCCTCAGTTAGTTTCGGCACTTGAGATTAATCCTACAAAAGCTGATGGCCTATTCAAGCTAATGAGGTTGTTGGTTCACACAGGCTTCTTTTCAACAGCAAATGTTCAAAGCGCTCAGCAACAAGAAGAAGAAGCATATGCTCTCACATTGACTTCCAAGCTGTTCCTCAAAGACAAGCCCTACTGTTTATCACCAGTCGTTTTGACATTGACTGACCAAGTTTTTGTAAATCCATGCCATTTTTTGAGTCGGTGGTTCAGAGACAATGAGCTCTCAGCGTATGAAACTGCGAATGATGGAACGGTCTTTTGGGATTACATGGCAAAAAACCCTGATTTCAACAGCATCTACAATCAGGCCATGGCCAGTGATTCTCAACTGGCAAACTTGATTGTTAAGGACTGCCAGCCAATTTTCCAGGGCTTAGGTTCGTTAGTTGATGTAGGTGGTGGTACAGGATCCTTTGCCAGGATCATATCCGAGGCATTTCCTGGCATAAAATGCACGGTACTTGATCTCCCACACGTTGTTCCCAAAGTGCCAGACACCGACAACTTGAAATTCATAGCAGGCGACATGTTTCAGTCTATCCCTCCAGCGGATGCCTTTTTCTTCAAGGTAAGCTTCGGTATATTAATTGCTCTCGAGATATTGTATTAAGATGATTTCGTCTTCTGTCTAATCAACGGAGAATGGGGGGTGACTTGACAGGCAATTTTTCATGCATTTGTTGATGAGGATTGCTTGAAGATACTCAAGAGATGCAGAGAAGCAATTGCAAGCAGAGGTGACAGAGGAAAGGTAATAATCATAGACATAGTGATCAATGAAAAGAAAGAGGACGCCCAGCTCACCGAAGCAAAGCTATTGTACGACATGTTGATGCTGGTTGCTGTTCGTGGAAGTGAGAGGACTGAGAAAGAATGGGAAAAGCTATTCTTGGATGCTGGTTTCAGTCACTTCAAGATAACTCCTGTTTATGGGATTAAGTCCCTTATTGAAGTCTATCCTTAAATACAAAAATAACAAAAAGTAAAAGGCCGTTTCTCCATTTATTACTTGGTGATGAACCGTGGACGGCTGCTAGTCTTGAAATTGAATGTTTTAGTTGTCTTGAAAATTTGCGAATTATGTGCTTGTACTCATGTTTGAGTTTGTTATGGTTTCAGCATCAGCAAGCACCCCTCCTTTTGCTCTGTATTTCATCTTTACAAAATTAACAAAATCAAGATCTTCCACAAGTTTATATTTTTATGCCATTATTCTAGCTTCCTGGTGATTGAACAACTTAATAAAGTGACGAGAATGTTGTTCATTTACTGGTTTACATGACTCGTAGAGCGTACCTCAATGTTCAGGACCTTGGCATCCGAACAAATAAGTGAATAACCGTGGTTACAACAGGATGAAGAATCAAAGAAGCTCGTATTTACGACAAAAATTACTCCCGAGAACTAGAGGTTGGTACATGTGTCGACAATTGTTGATCCTGGTGATTTCTTGTTACATGTGTCCACAGTTGTCGATTTCTTGGTACTTGTATCGATAATTATCTCGTGATTTCTTTAGAAATGAACTGGCTGTACCCACCGTTTGCTTTTTCTTGGGAGGAAGATGATTAATTCATTTACTCGCATACATTCGTTTAATAAATGGGTCATAAATAAATAGGATACGATCCATTCATTTAATTAAATTATTTATTTATTTATAAATATGTATAAAAAAATTTAAAGTTTGAAAGTTAATATAATAATTATAAATGATAAAAAATTGTATTTTATTGAATATTAAATTTGTGCTCAACTCCATTGGTTTAGATTTAATTCATTTATTAAACGAATTGAAATCTCAGGATTCAAATTCAATTCGTTTATTAAATAAATATTTAATTTAATTCGTTCAATTCGTTAGAAGAATTAATAGAAATAATCAAATGAAATACGGATTTTATTATGCTTAATTTTATTTATTAATTATATTTTTGTAAACATATTCATTTTCAATCCAATTCAAATACGGTTCATTTATTTACTTTGACACCCCTAATTAAATACTGAAATACACTATACTTCCTAAACATTATCTCAACCTTATTCAGCCCAAATAATGTGGGATACTTCTTGAGACGTACAGTATAGTCCCTAACTAATTAATTAATACCATATCATTTGAGATAAAATTTTTGAATGAAAAATTCGGGATATATAGCATTACTCTTCTCTTCATTTTTATATATTGTGAGGTATACGTTGTAGGGCCAGGGACGGATACTATTGTGGACATTCAAATTATTTTTTCATTACTAAATTTTATATATTTTAGACGGAGATGAAAGCCATCTAGTATATAATTTTAATGCACTATGGTGAGTAGGTATGTCTAGTCAAATAAATGAAATTCACTAACAAAATGGGTATGTGTGTCCAGTTTTTAAAAGATAAATGACATTTTTATTCCTCTCAACTCTTTTTCTTTTTCTTTTTTTATATTTCCACTTGTGTCTTTGATAAATTTTAAATTCCTATTTCATTTAGAATATTAAAGTAATCACACAAAAAATACTATAAAAGAGCAAATGTGATATTTTCATGTCCAATGAAGATTTAACTGTACATTGGAACAAATCTTAATTCTTAAGAGTCAAAGCGGCTCACTCTCTCCCCCCCCCCCCCCCCCCCCCCCAAATAATAATAATAAAGTAAGTCTTACTAGATGTTCTTAATTCACTATTAAAATTAATGAAATTTCCTTTAAGAAAGAAAATAATAATTTGATTGGTGGGTGAACCAGAAAGGTGGAGTTAATAAATTAATGATAGAAAATTTTGATGAATGTCCTATCATTTAGGATAGTTTTTTGGATGAAAAATTTAGAATGTGTAGCATTACTCTTCTCTTAATTTTTATATATTGTGAGGTAAACAGAAGTTTCACTAGACATGTTGTCAGACCGAGGACATATAAACGTGTTTGGGTGATAAAATAAGGCAATTATAATTAGGTTTTCCTCAAAACTTGACTCTACTTACCTCACCATTCCATTCAGTCCAAAGAGTCTTAGTGAGCAGGACTGGCTGAGTAGCTAACTTTATGAGAAGAGACTCAGTCAAAACCACCATCTCATCTCATTCGAAATCCTAGGGATTGTTTTTTTATCTATAAAACCCACAGTTGCATGATTTTAGGGAGGGGAAAATGGAGTCTTATCCGACAAATCCATAACCATAGAATGTAGGGAGGATAAGGGGGAAATTTTATCCAAAAAACCCACTCCACTGATATATGGGGGGATTTTGAACTAAAACTCCTAAAAGCCTAAGGATAAGGGGGGACTTTTTGAACTCTTGAAATCTTACTTAATATAATCCAAATTTGAATATTGATCTCTGATTTTTCTTATCCTTATTTTCAATTATCTTTCCTCATCGCTATCATTCTTTACTATTTAAGGAAGAGTTTCTTCTAACTTTTCTCTTTTTGGTTTATTTTAATTAATTTTTTTTACACAACTACTCATACACTCAGTTATCCCGCAAAAATCTTTGATACTGACTTAAACGTCGAAGGATTAATACTAGAAAAACTTCTAGCACCCCTGACCATTTTTCTAATTGTAGGTGCTCGCCATAATTGGATTGTGCTCGCCATTTTCTGCTCTCCAGATTGGATTTCTGGTTGCCAACTTCTGCTTAGGTTATTAAATTGAGACTAGAAACCATCTCCCCTAACAAATAAATTTAAATGCTTGCGTTAAAATCTAGTAAGTAGCCCACACACCGACACAACCAGATTTTGGCGTCGAACACATGTGATTGTATTGCTTGAACAATTCTACTTTACAACGATTTGCGGAATGAATCTCCATGTATTAATATTTTATATCATAACTAGTTTTGTAATTGTAAACCAAAACTTCACAGGGTATCCGACTATGGGGCAAAGGGCCACAGACTCAAGCTTCAGCTGACATGTAGATATGTTTCTAAGTATTTATCCGTGGGTGTAATATAATACGTCCGAGGTGCTTTTAGTATCAATGGGCCCATGGGCTTCTAAATGAGCCCAATCTTGAGTTGCCATGGCCTGATACTGTCTGAAATGGTGAAATATAATCACATCACATGTGCCATATGTTTAATAGACGCCCTCTCGGGACCAGGGTCGTTAAAAGGGAAAAATAAAAAATAAAAATTCAGTCCTCATACACAAATAACATAAGAGAGTTTTACATGAAATGAATAATACCCTAAGCTATTATTTATACTTTCATTGAATGCAGTAAAATTTAGTACTTATTTCTTAAAATTAGGACACAATTATTGAGAAAACTTAAATCTCCACCTTAGAGTTAAGGGGAGGAGGTGCTGACCAACCTAACATAAGAATTATTGATTATTGTATTGGTTATTCTAATAAGTAATTAATATATTAGTGGAAACTTCGGAGATACTGTTGTGGATATTGTCATATTCTGAACTTTTTAAATGGGCATTCAAATTATTTTATTATTATTAAATTTTATAAATTTTGGACGGAGATGAAAGCCATCTAGTATATAATTTTAATGCACTATGGTGGGTGGGTATGTCCATTGAAATAAATGAAATTCACTAACAAAATTAGTATGTATGTCCAATTTCTAAAAGATAAATGACACTCTCATTCCTCTTAATATTTTTTTTAATTTCCACTTGAGTCTCCAATAAAATTTTAAACTCCTATTTCATTCAGAGTGTTAAAATAATTACACAAAAAATACTATAAAAGAGCAAATGTGATATTTACATATTCAATGAAGATTTGGTTGTACATTTGGCACAAATCTTAATTCTTAAGAGTCAAAGCGGTTCATCCCGCCCCCCCAAAAAAAAAAAAACACAAATAACGAAATCCAACTAAATGTTCTTAATTTACTATTAAAATTAATGAAGCTTCCTTTAAGAAAGAAAATAATAATTTGATTGGTGGTGGACCGCAAAGGTGGGGCAAATAAAATTAATGATGGAAAATTTGTCCCTTTGGAGAAAATTTCTCCTCCAATTCTGATCTGGTAACGAGACTCATTCTCCAAACTCTTTTAGTTTTTTACAACATACAAACGAAAAATTAACTTCTTTAATTTGTTAATGAAGACTTGCCGCAACATTTATCAGTTCAATAAAAATTAAAATTATCGAACAATCAGTTTATATTGTTATGAAAATTTTTCATAATGTTGAAAAACTCCAGATTCGCATTTAAAAAAAAAAATACAAACATAAGTACCAAAAAATGACTTGTTTTAATAAAGTAAATAAATTGGTATATAAATAAATGGGCGCCTTTTGTATGATTTTAACATGTTTCTCGATCGGGTTTAATATAAAATTGAGCCGTTTAGCCGGCGTCCATTGACTTTATTAATTAAATACACTGGTTTGCATAAATAAATAAATATATATATATTCAGATTGGCCTCATTTGCTTTTTTTTTTTTTTCCTCCAAATAATGTATTGTGTGTGTGTGTGTGTGTATTGATATAGAATCCAATTGATGAATAGAAAATTAGCAAATTCAGCTGAATTAATTTTATTCCGAATTTAACATTCCAAGTTTTTTTTTTTTTTTTAAAGGAAAGTGTAACTTTCATAGATTAAACGAGGAGAACAAGTACAGCAGATGGGTTGGGCAAGTTTCCAACCAAATAGTATGTGCCCTATTTTAAATATTCTTAGCATGTGCCCTATTTTAAATATTCTAATTAATTTGAACTTAAGGGTTAGTTCTAGTGGAAAGGCGTGTTTTTTTTCTAACTAAAAATTGGCTCTTGAGTTTAAATTTTAATGATTGTGTCGGTTAATTAAAAAAAAAAAAAACAACAACAACAACAATAATAACAATAACAATAATTTCATAATTTAAACTAAAAAAAAGGCCAGGGAGAGGTCATAAGAACAAAAGAATATAAAAGTGAGTCTTCTTTTATAATATTCTTTTTACATTTGTTTCATTCATTTATTCAAATTCAATTCATAAATATGATTTTTTTTCTTTAAAAAAATAGCACGCATTTTCATAGACTTTAATATTGATCATAACAAAAATGTTAGGAAATTGAGTTTTCTCCCAAAATCATTCCAAGCAATTTGTCAAGCAACAAATCAATAGAAAAATTAAATTTGAGAATAATGTCAATCCCACACACACAAGATTTACGTGGAAAACTTTAAATTCGAAGAAAAACAACGGCCGTTGTCAAAAAGACAACTAGAAAAAAAATATTCACTATATGAAAAATTATTACAACCACACTCGCAAAAATAATTTCTCTCACCCAAGTCCCAAATACACCAAAAACTCTCAATTTAAGAGTAATTATATTCAACTCTTAAATTTTCTCTAAATGCAAGAGGAAATGAATTCTTTGGGATGATAAAATTTATGAAATGCTTTTTTATTTATAACCAAAGTGGATAACACTGTTCAAACCGCGTTACTGTTCATGCCGCGTTACTGTTCAAACCGCATAGTCAAACTGTGTTACGGTTCACCGCGTGGTTAAACCATATTTTTAACCAAAAAAAATATTTCTTCAATTTAAGTAAATATGACGTGTCACTCGTGGTAAAGTCATTGATAGATAAATGTAAATTTAGTTGAAATGAAACGCATATTATTATCCTCTTTGGCATGGATAATTCTTTTAAAACAAGCATCCTTCATCATGAAAGCGACATTTCCTAATATTGAAGACGGTGAGAACGTAAAAATGAAAAAAAAAAAAAACGATGCGTTATAAATAATTAATATATAAAGACTTGTTAGTCATGAATTATATATAGAGAGAGAGAGAGAGAGAAAGTGTGGATATTTATACGATTTTTGTGTGGATGTCTATTTTCACAATGATATAAATGATTTTTACAATATTCTAAAAACCGTTTACATCTATGTGGATTCCGCGTCGGCACAAAAATTCGTAAGGACGTCCACAAAAAGGCTGATATAAAAAAAAAACTTGACAATGACGCTCTATATTATTTTTTTATTAAATTATATTACATAATAACAACATTCGATTAGGTTCCTGAAAAAAATCACACTAAAAGAATAACACGATCTCGTTTAGCGAACGTTTTGCCAGAGGGAAAAGTCAAGGAGAACAATACGTAAACTCAAAGCCTACCCTATGGGACCCCTCCCAAAATAAGATAAAATCGTGGAATCAAACGATAATTAAGACTGTTCAAACGGAAAAAAAGAAAAAAAAAAACGTACCGTAAACGGTGTGAGTAACAGCACCTACTTTTTTCTCCACTTGATTAGAAAAGTAAACGATAAACTAGTTGAACTGGACATTGCTCTGACATTCTATTTTATTTTTAGAATTTTCAAAATCTAAAGTTGTCCAAATGGCCCTTTTAATTAACTATTTCAAGGGAGTTTCCTCATACCATCCCCTATAAATTAAAATCTGCGGGTGGTAAAAAGTTGAATAGCAGACACGAACACGAATGGAAATGATGAAAATATCAACACTCTGTTCAACTTCTTTTCGGCTCTCAACGATTCTTCTAGTTCTTTGCTTTTTCAATTTCCCCATCACACGGGCAGCTTCAGATTCGGCCTATGAATCTTTTCTACAATGCTTAACGCAGCAAACGAACTCTTCAGACCAACAAATCTCAAACATTGTCGTCACTCAGACCAATTCATCGTACGCATCAGTCTTGCGAGCGTACATCCGAAACGCCCGTTTCAACCTTTCATCAACGCTGAAACCCACAGTCATCATAACCCCTCTGCAGGAAGCTCACGTTTCAGCGGCCGTGATTTGCTCCAAACAAGTTGGCTTCCAACTCAAAATCCGCAGCGGCGGCCATGACTACGAGGGCTTGTCCTACATCTCCGACAGGCCCTTCTTTATCCTCGACATGTTCAATTTACGGTCGATTGATGTTGATGTCAAAGACGAGTCCGCTTGGGTCGAAGCTGGCGCCACATTGGGTGAACTTTACTACAGGATTTGGCAAAAAAGCAAACTGCACGGCTATCCTGCCGGCGTCTGCCCCACCGTCGGCGTTGGCGGCCACTTGAGCGGCGGCGGGTACGGCAACATGTTGAGAAAATTTGGATTGTCCACCGACAATGTTGTTGACGCCAAGATTGTTGATGTTCGGGGGAGGATTCTCGATAGGAAAGCAATGGGGGAGGATCTTTTTTGGGCGATCAGAGGCGGCGGCGGAGCGAGCTTCGGTGTTGTGCTGGCTTATAAGATCAAGTTGGTTCCCGTTCCGGAGACGGTTACCGTGTTTAGAGCTGAAAGGCTTTTGGCTGAGAATGCAACGGATGTGGTCTATAAATGGCAGTTGGTGGCGCCGGCCACGGATGATAATTTGTTTATGAGAATGCTTTTGCAGCCTGTTACAAGAAACAAGAAGCCGACGGTCAGGGCATCGATTGTGGCGTTGTATTTAGGTGGTGCCGACAGTCTCGTGACTCTCCTGGCCAAGGATTTTCCAGAACTGGGGCTGAAGAAAGAAAATGTCATGGAAATGAGTTGGATTCAATCAGTTCTTTGGTGGGCCAATTTCGATAATGGAACTTCACCAAATGTTTTGCTGGACAGAGACCTTAACTCCGCTGATTTCCTGAAGAGGAAATCTGATTATGTTCAGAAACCGATTCCAAAATATTCCCTGAATTTGCTGTGGAAACAAATGATGGAATTGGGGAAAATTGGGTTGGTCTTCAATCCTTATGGAGGAAAAATGGCTGAAATTCCAGCATCAGAGACTGCATTTCCACACAGAGCAGGAAACTTGTTCAAGATTCAGTATTCAATAAGTTGGAGTGATCCTGGAACTGAGATTGAGGAGGACAGACTATCTCAGGCGACAAGCCTTTACAGCTTTATGACTCCATTTGTGTCAAAGAGTCCACGAAGTGCTTATTTGAATTATAGGGATGTGGACATCGGTATCAATCATCATGGTGAAGATAGCTATGCTGAGGGGAAAGTGTATGGGGAGAAGTATTTTAATGGTAATTTTGATAGGTTGGTGAAAGTTAAGACCATGGTTGATCCAGAAAATTTCTTCAGGAATGAGCAGAGCATCCCCACTCAACCAAGTAAGGCATAGAAGACACTTTTTAAACGATTGATTAAAGCACTTTTGTGTTGGTGATCTTTTTGCTATAGGCTTTATATACAGCAAATAGGATTATAGGAGTAAGCTTTTGTATTGCTATTACGAGCGAATAATTCAATTCCTTTCAGTTGTCTATATGTTTCTGTTCTGGTTTTACTTTGTTGTCACATGACATTACTGGTGTTGTCTATTGCAAATAGCAGAAATACAGATCAGATTATTTATATATGTAGTTATATTGAATTTTTGGCTACAATAGTTGTGCTGTTGTTATCTCCTTATTCAGAAGAGTTTCATCATCATAATGACAAATAGTAGTTGTAGCTTAGCAAGAGTGCGTGGTGGACAGTTTTAGCAAGCGGCCATTGTCTTTTCTTTTTTATGACATGTGAATTAAGAATTCGGCTAGCTATGATTGTAGAAAGCTCAACTGGGTAGTTGAAGTGGAAAGTACGGTTTTTTTTTTTTTTTTTTGTGTTTCTGCAATTTGGACTTGTAATACTCAAATTGCGTGAAGCGATGATGCCCACCCAAGTCAAAGAACACTAATAATCTCTACATAAACATCATTGAATAAATTTAATGGCATGAAAGTTCATGGGTGTTGACTGTTCTATTGTTTGATGTGCTGTGAAATGAAACCATGAATGAGTAGGCTTGACTTGTTTTCAGGGCAAGGCGTTGCTGAGAAAGTCCACAATACGCCGCTCTCTGCATAATTTCCGCTATTCATATGATCCATATGTATACAAACTTTTTAGATTATTCAACGCTACAAATTGTGTGTATGTGAATCATAACGGCTAAGGCATGCCCTGAGAAAGTTCTGCGATGACTTACTTTCTCTGCAATGCAATGTATATTAAAACTAACAATACATATAATTTGAAAATATGCCAATCTATCGCTTAATGTGAACTCGTACACATTTCAGCTGCATCTTTAATTGGTGGGTCAAGCTTAAGCACATGCAATTAGCAAAGACATGTTGTACATAATATTAGTGGGTTGGTGGTGGTTGCAGGATCTGACTCTGGCGTGACCCCTCTGTTGAGCTCCACCACAGGTTCTTGGAAGCTGATAGGAGGTCTTTTACTTTGCTTCTTCTGGAGAAGTTAAGTGATAAGGTGTTTGATGGTCCTAATTTTGTACTGTGATGATGCCCCTTGGTTCGCCAAATCCGCGTTTAATGCACTACGCATACAGGACTTTTTTCATTTTCCATGTGCCGAAGAATATCATACGTGCCAATCACCATCATCAACTAGAAGCCTGCAAATTTGATTTTTGATAATTCTCCTGTCTTCTAGTGTTACCATGAAATAGAAAAGTAAGAGCATGCGCTGTTTGTAACTTTCCAACCTCTTGACTTTTAATATCAAAATATCGTCGTTTCATTACCTGATCAGCTACGTCATTGGTTCAAGTTCCAGAAGATCGTTTTCTCCTGAGAACAAAATGGGTACGAGGAACTCAGCATATTCAAAAATTGAAACCCAGATCTCATTTCCTTTCTCTTTTTTTTTTTTTTTTCTAATTTTGTTCCGCTTATAATAATAATAGCTAAATGATGGCATGTTGCCTTAGAGCGTGGTTGGAGAAGATATTACCCTGGAGCACTGATTGATACCGCACGGCGCACGTCAGCCCCACAAAATGCCAAAACGCCGCTCATTCTCCTCGTTTTAAACTTATTCACGAAACCAGATTTTCAACGCAGAAAATGGTTGTCGTTTTGGCCACTTTGATGGGTTCGCGGGAGGTTTGGGTGGGGCATTCATCATTTGTGTTTGGAAATAAGATTTTTTTTTTTTTAAAGTGTTGTGGGCCTACCGTTTTACTCCTAAACAAACACGGAGCCTTTTAGCTGTAGCATCATCGAGGTGAGTCGGATTGACTTGGTCAACTTTGTTTTTTTTTTTTTTTTTTTATATGAAAAAGAATGGTTGAATCGAGAGTGTTGTGTTTCTTTAACTAAACTCTCAATGGATGGGCCTTTCTAACTCTCACCCTGGACTGGGAATTTTGGATTGGATCGCTAAAGTGTTGTGTTGGGCTGCTTCAGCTTTTGTCCTAGAATATGACTTTTTCAAAATTTTTACTTTGTTAAATTCTCTCATTGTAAGGAACCTTGAGTCTTTTATTATTATTATTATTAATATTATTAATTCACGCACTCATTAAAGTTCTAATTCAGGACCAGAGTCTCAAGAAGGTCACTTCTTCCAAATTCTAATACAGTTTCATCCTCGCTTCACCCTAAGCACTTTGTTAAATAATAAAAAAATTAATAAATTTTCATAAAATTTAACCATCTGATAGTGTCTAAATTGTGGGGTACTATATCTCATAGATATTTTGATTATAACGGATAAAAAATTTATATTTATTTGTAAAAGAGAAAACTTTAAATATGATGGACGTGTCTCACCATTCATGCACCTGTTTTCATAGACGCGTGTTTTGATCTTATCAATTATAATTGTTACTATAATTAGAAAAAAGAATATATAAAACATTTGGCAGGATTTTATTGAGCAATATTACCAGGACTGTTTCACTTGAAATTTATTGTATACTCAAATGGCATGAGAGTGTTCATATTGAATATTTGAATTGCGTTTGGCTAAATTACAAACCAACGTAATTTGAAGTAATGATAAAACATCGTGAAATTACTCAAAATAAAATCACAAGCTGGGCAGAGCAATGGCATGGAAGGTCTCAAGTATTAGACATGTGCTTGAGACTAGCCTTGTAAATGCCATTTTGGAATTGGAGGAGAATCCCATCAGATTCAAATATGGGGGATATGCAAGCCCCACGTTTGCAAGGTTATTCGTCACAGCACTGAGCCATTTGGTCCTCACTACGGACCCAAGAGCTAAGAGAGCAGCCATGGCATCACATTCAAACCAAAAGTAATTAAGAACCAGCTCGCTTTTTATGATAAACAAAGACACATCACTCTCTCCTGCGAGAAAATGATATCTAATTTGTAACTAAGCGACGGAAATGTAAATACAAAGGTGCATTCTTTCAAGTTTTCCATTCACTTTAATTTATACCTTTGGAGCAAAATTAGGAGTATGTTTGGGAATGTTCTAGATTTTTAAATAAGTGATTAAAAATAATATGATTGTAAGGTAGAACACTAAAAATTGCCCTTGAAGAAATTAATTATTTCTAAAAATACCATTCTAACAAAATTAAATAAATAAATAATAATTTTTAATTTTTAAAAGTCAAACAAAACATAAAAACAACCACTAATAAATCGAACTGTCATCGGCCACTGATCTTCACTCCGTGAGAGTGGCCATACGATGATGCCACATTTACTATTATATTGAAAATTTATCGATTTACATAATAATAGTATTTTTATAGGACAAAACTAAACAGATGAGTGACACATGTCTAAGATATGTGGCCGCGTTGCGGTGGCCGCCGCTCTTTGGATGGCATGTGAAGCTTTCTTCCAACGAGAATGCCACCAAAGCTTAGATTAAAAGATTACTGTATTTGCCTGAGACGGCAGCGATGCAGTGGTTGATAATGACAAAATTTCTCAGTGGCTTTTTTATCAATTTAAAAATATTCATTTGTTTCATTGAAAATATTTTTTTAATAAAAATTTGATACATATGAATTTTGTTTACTAATAACAAAATATTTAATTTTTTTTTTATTGTTATGGTAAATATGTACCATTTTGGTCGTTATGTCTATAATCAATATAATTTATGATTAATCACCAAAATTATTTAGAAAGTGATTCTGTCATAATCTTGATTCACCAGACATATTAGTAAATTATTTGGAAAGTTGATTAATTTGCGAATCTTCATAGTAATTGATTATTTGGGAAGCAATCCAAAACATACCCTAAATTATGCTGTACTGTCCAAAATAAATCACAATGTACTGTTAAAAAAAAAAAAAAAAAGAGCTTTGAAGTCATTTTCTGGGCGGCAGAGTAGATTCCAAATCTCCAAACAGGACAACTATCTAAATTATTGTAATTAACTCAGCAAATAATCATACAATTCATTGCCAATTTGTGGCCTTTGGAACACTTGCTGGGAACCTGATATTACCGCCCTATGCCTCCAAGAAGACAATGTAATATGCCAATGAACCTCTAATAATCTATTACCCTTTGTGCTCCCTGGGAATTTCCCTTTCCCTTAAGCCGACCTTTATACGATATCTAGTAACATCTTTAAGTGCTCATTTTTTTCTCATCGGAATTACATTCATATATGAATTAACATGGCTGTTACAAACTTTGAATTACTGTTATTATTGGGTACTCTTTGCATCTCAGGTTTTTCTGCAACTTCATATTCAACTCAAGTGAGCTTTTTGCAATGCTTTTCCTCAAACTTGCAGCATCCTAATGAAGCTTCCAACGTTTTCCTCACTACTAACAGTTCTAATTATTCTTCCGTCCTGCAATCCTCCATACGAAACCACAGATTCCTAAACAATTCAACACTAAAACCACAATTTATAATAACTCCAAGCCATGTATCCCATATCCAAGCAGCCATCAGGTGCTCCAAGCAAAACGGCCTGCAAGTAAGAGTCCGAAGTGCTGGTCACGACTACGAGGGACTATCTTATGTAGCCGATGTTCCTTTTCTTATAATTGATCTTTTCAATCTTCGCTCCATAAGGGTTGACATTGACAATGAAAGTGCATGGGTCGAATCCGGGGCAATACTTGGAGAATTATACCACAAGATTGCAGAGAAAAGTAAGCTATACGGCTTCCCTGCGGGCAGCTGTTCAACTGTTGGCGTTGGAGGACACTTCAGCGGGGGTGGATTTGGCACCATTTTCAGAAAGTATGGTTTAGCAGCCGATAACATAATCGATGCGAAAATAGTTGACGTTAATGGAAAAATCCTGACAAGAAAATCCGTGGGGGAAGATCTATTTTGGGCCATTCGAGGAGGCGGAGGGGCAAGTTTCGGAGTCATTTTCTCCTGGAAAGTAAAGATTGTTCCTGTGCCCCAAACCGTTACCGTTTTCAATGTTAGATACACATTGGAGCAAGGTGCAAGCAAGCTTCTTCAGAAATGGCAAAACGTTGCACATGAGCTTGATGAAGACATTTTCCTCCATGCAGTATTAGAAGTTGCTGATAGTACTACAAGTTCAGCTGGCAGTAACAAAACTGTTCTGGTTTCATTTGGATCTTTATATCTTGGTGGGGTTGAAAAACTAGTGTCATTGTTACAAGAAAGCTTCCCTCAGCTGGGCCTAATGCGCGAAAACTGCACAGAAATGACTTGGATTCAATCCGTTCTTTATTTTGCCGGCTTTTCAACAAAGGATTCTTTGAATGTATTGCTTGATCGGAGTACACAATATAAGGGCTTCTTGAAAGCAAAATCCGATTACTTAACAAAACCCGTGTCCGAAACTGGATTAGAAGGGCTGTATAGAATTCTCCTGGAAGAAGAGGCACCGGTGCTGATCTTGACACCGTATGGAGGCAGAATGAGTGAGATTTCAGATTCAGAAATTGCATTTCCGCACAGGAAAGGTAACATATACGCAATCCAGTACTTGACAAACTGGGATGAAGAAGATGAAACAGAGAAGCACATAAGCTCGATGAGAAGGCTTTATAAATACATGAAACCTTATGTTTCAAAGGCTCCAAGAGCTGCATATTTGAACTACAGGGATCTTGATTTGGGAAGGAACAACAATGCTGGGAATTCAAGTTATGCACAAGCATACGTTTGGGGTTTGAAGTATTTCAAGAATAATTTTAAGAGGCTGGTTCGTGTGAAGACTGCAGTTGATCCTGATAACTTTTTCAGGAACGAACAAAGCATCCCAGTGTTTCCATAGTAAGGAAAGTAAAAGGCAGATAATATTAGGATGATTTGGACATAAGATTCAGAAAATAAAATCTGAAAATATTTATGTTTCTCTACTTATTCTGATGTCAAATATATAACAATGACCTTGGGGCTTGTTGAGTTAAAACATATGGCAACAATGCTTGTTGGTTACCATGTGGACCCAATAGGTTTCTTTGATGCACTTTAATGGAGAAAGGTCATCGCTACTAGGTTACTACCAATTTTATCTAGAGTTGGACTATTGGCACTCCTTTCATCTCCTCATAAAACCCCCCTTTTAGTTATATTTATTTTATTTTCGAAAATGTCCTTTTTCTTTAGATATTTTTTTTTAAGTTCTCAATTTTCATTTGATTTATTTTATTGTTAAAACTCAAAGTATTATTGTGCTATTTTTTAATTTTTTTTAATTTTACTATTAATCTACACACAAATTAAAAAGTTATATGGGTGATAAGTTTTTTAGTGTTCATCATTAGCTGAAATAACACATATTTCAAATTATAATTTCAAAGTAATTTTAAGTATAAAAATATTTAATTAATAAGAAATCAAAAGAGAACAATAGATTATTCTAAATTTGTACAATTTATTTTAGTTAAATAGGAAATAACGTATATAATTTTTTTTAAAATGATTGATTATGAATTAAGTAATTTGCTGAAAAAATTCTATATGTGTTCAATTTTCAATTGTCTTTAATTGTAATTTTATTTAAAATGGGGTTTTGTAAGAATAATGTTGGGGTGCCAATAGCTCTACTCTTTTATCTAATGAATGCTGGCCCAAATAATATTGGCCCAATCCATCTCTTAAAATTTCTGCCGAGTCCATTTTGACACACTTAATTAAATTTTGTTTATGACGTATACATAAAAACAGAAAAAAATAACAATAATAAAGTGAACCTCAATCATGCAAGAAGAATTTCAGGGGGGGAAAAGAAAAGGAAAAAGAACAGTAGAGATTCATCGAAATGAAAATGATAGGTACTGTTGAGATGACTCTCTATTTGAACACTTAACCTCTTTTTTTTTTCAGTGAGAGGCCAACCCGTTCTTAGAAATTATAACTTATAGTTAAAAAATTACGCTCACTGAGTGAAATTATGACATAAAAGCAAGCCTGCCACCGGTCAAGTATTTAATCAGATAATGAAATGAAAGGTAAAAGAAAAGACAAATTAATAAAATCATTGCTGCCACGATTTCAAACAAGAAACGCTAGCTTTACAAATTAATAAGCCAATCGACCCAACAGAGCTAGTTTCAATATCGATGATTATCTATTATTATTATTTTGAAAGTCACTAGTGTGCTCCAGATTAATCACTTAATTAGTAATTAATCATCCGTACGTACTTGTTCATTCTCAATTGATCACTTATTCAGTTATCCTTATCATGTTATGAGTGTGATGAATCCTTGAAGTGCACCATTAATTATACAATTGACGACAGTGTGATCCTACTCGCTCAGCCAGCCTGATCCCAATATTATTTTGTCATTTTGATTATAGGAATCCACTGACTGAATTTATCTGCAACAGCTTGTGATATGATTTCCACGCTAGTGGCAGCAGTTTAAAGTACACTAAAAGATCTAATTAATAATTGGTACGTGTAGTAAATTTCAATCACGATAGTGGTTGAATTACAGCACAAACCGAATATATAAGAAAAATTGGTAAGATCCTTGACTATTAGCTAGTGGGGGAGAAAAGTGACCATACACAAGCACAATCTCCAATTTGCAGAGTTATATTTGTTGTGGAGCTTCAAATTGGAAATTTGGGTCCTATTCATTGCACCATTTTCATTTCAAACGAAGATTGTGCGCCGAGGTAGGTGATTTGTGTTGAACTAGTTGGCATTGATCAAATGCAAATGCTGGTCCATTTTCTATAATGTTGAAAATGAAATTTAGCCTTACAGATCTCATCGAATGGATTGATAATCAACAGTTTGACGGTGAAAAAGACGTGCAGACAAAGCGCATTCAGCGGCGCTTGGACGGAGCGCTGTGCTTGAAGGACGCCAAAGAAAGTCCAGGCAGGCCATTTGTTTATTGTAAATTTATAAAAGCGGGTCATATTTTTTTTGTGGATTGACTGGACCATTAAACTACAACTCAACTCGTTAGTTCGATAGATGACTTTTTCATTTCCCCACATATATGATGTGGTTCCATTCACTCGTATACACCGTCGGGGGAAGGATTTTTCCTAATTATTCGAAAATAAATTCGACTCGCCTTTATTCAGGCATTTAGATTACATCATAATAAAATTGATTCGGACATTTAGATTGTATTATAATAAAATTAACCTTGGAATACATAACGTTTTTTAGTTATTATTTTTTCGGAATTCAAATTCCAATGGTTAGTTAAAGAGTCCCAAAGGCAAGTGAAGCAAATATTTTTTCTTTTAAATTACACTAACAACAACCTAATCTCCTCTCCATCTAGGTGAATACCGTTTAGGGGTGTTCGTTTATAAATTTCGCTGATCTACAATTTTGTTGATTATAAATTTTCAATTCAATTCAATCTACGAATTAGTGAAATTCAATCCAAATCGAATGTGGATTTAACCTAATCCATATCCAATCCAACATTATGTGGATTGGTTTGCGGACTAAAATTTTTTAATTTTTTCCAATCCACAAACTAACTAAATAAAAAAAATTTAAATAAAAATAATTTTACTACCAATAAAAATTAAAATTAAATAAGATTAAAAAAATTAACTATTTAAATAAAGTTAGAAAATACCTTCAAAATTTCAAAATATAACACATCAAAAAGAAAAAATCTCATTTGTTTAGATCAATACGTGAAAATTAACTATTTAGGAAGTTATATTTGTTTATTTAATTTATTTTTGTTTTATATTATTATTGGATAAGATATAATATGATGTTAATATAATTATATTTTAACTTATTTATTTATTAGTAAGTACTAATGTCATATTTATAAGTTTTATTTTTTAATTAAATAAATATTTTTTTTTTTGGATTCACAGATTTTTATGGATTTACAAAAGTGAATCCACATCTAATTCATCAACTGTGTATTTTTTAATTTTTAATCTAATCCAATCTATCAATCCATAGATTAGATTTTTACGAATCAGATTTTTATGAATTAGATAGATTGAGCGGATCGAATTGGATTCAGAACACCCCTAATAGAATTTTAGCCCTAAACTACTGTTTGCAACTCAAGATATATTATCAGCTGGCTGTAAAACAAAACACTAGTGTTGATTGAATATTGCTTAATTGTCTGGGATATCTCTTACTCAAGCGTGATATTTTGTAAAATTTTTTTATCAATATAATAAGAAACACAGAGAGGATATATATTACATAAGATTGACATAGTGCTTAGGGTTACCTGTTAAAGTAGTAATCGAAACAGAATCTATTCAAGGCCAATCTTTGTCAAAGTTCATGGAGCGGGAGCCCCTTTATAAAGAGATATGAGAAGAATTTTTTCACATTGACCCATACTGCATGACATTAAATTTATTTTTATTAACAACTAAGCTTGATATTTTTCAACAATGTATGGAGAAATAATTAAATTAAAATCTCCACCCAAAAAAAAAGGGCCCACTCACTTTCCCAATATGAAATTGGCACTGCTTTATTAAACAAGTAATGTTGCCACAATTGTCATAATCAATTTACATAAAAAGTAGATGATTTTCAATCTCGATCCTCTTTCCAACAAGCCTCACTAGTCACTGCCAAGTTCTATCTTTTCATTTCTTTTCAAGCTTCTCTTTAAATATAAAATTTAACTGTTCCTGGAAGTGGCCCGCATTGCTTTACATATATTAATTAATGTCTTTGCATTGCTTTTTGTCTGTAAGTCAGGACACGTGTGCTATTTGCTTTGGGTGTGTGCTGTAACATAGCAACCTCCGTTTGTCTACGAACATAATGATGAAGAGTAGGCCCAGAGATATCAATTTTAATATTTTGTCAAATTATTCCGTCGAAAGTTTTAAATCATGCTCATAGTTTACGTTCTAATTATCTTACTTATGGTTGCGGAAACATCATGTAGAAGAAAACTGATGCGTGTTGATATTATGAAGACAAAAGGTAAAAGAAACAAATTGTAGTTTCACTACCGTGAGATTTGATGATTAATTTTTTATAACATGTTCTCCCTTCAAATTTATGGCTGATTTATTTTTAGGTTTTAAGCTTTGATGCTCGCAAATATTATCATTAACAAAATATAATGAATTTTTTTTTGTATGTTAAATCATTTGGTATCCGAAAATCACATTAAATCTTAACTAATCCAAATTCGAGTCTGATAAGACCACTAAAACGGTAAAAATTTATATTTTTAAGTCTTGAACCGAGAACCTTAATTAAATTAGAACAGCTCATTATCAACTGATCTACACGTTTATTAGTAAACCTATTTCATTTTTTCTTTGTTCATAAATGCATCAAATCAATAAAACATTGTTATCGTTTGAACATAGACTTTATCAAATATTATTATTCTCTCAAACTAAAATCATGAAACTTGACCTGTGAGTAGACAATAAAACTTAAGCATTTTTTAATCGAGACCAAGACTTTTTAAGTTGCGGTTACTGGTATGGACAAATTTAATGTTGTGCATGTGAATGAGATTAGGTGTACCAATCCTGAGGACAAAATTATGTTACCCCACTCTATATTGTTTTATTGCACCAAGTTTTAAGTTATAAGTAAAATTTTGTAAATCCCTTGAGAACTTGTGACAAGTAACAAAAAAAAATTAAGGATTTGATGGAAACACGTGAAAAAGGAATGGAATAAAGCAACCAAAATCCAAGAATCATATTTACCACTGTTAAAGGCGGAGTCTCTAGAAGTTGAATCTGCAGGACAATTTACCCCCGAATAATAAGCTACAAATAGCCGAACGTGACGTTAGGATTAGCTCAAATACACGTTAGACTCATCAGAGAATCGCTTCTATAAATAAGACAACTCAGGCTCTCAGTTATTGAACACAAATCCCATAAGCTGAACTTGGAACAATAAAAGAAATGGCGTTTCCAAGCAGCTATATTCTTTCATTACTTTTAATCCTTTTGTTATCATCAGCTTCACGGACAAATTCAGATTCAGTTGAAGACAGTTTTATCCATTGCCTCAATTCCAATTCTGATCTTTCAGTTCCTTTCTCAACCTTCTGCGACCAAACAAATTCTTCATTTGGTTCTATCCTACAATCCTCTGCTCAAAACCTCAGGTACTTGACGCCTTCAATGCCAAAACCTGAGTTTATCTTCACACCTTTATACGAATCCCATGTCCAAGCCGCTGTTATTTGCTCCAAACAGCTTGGAATCCATCTTAGAGTTCGAAGCGGAGGCCATGATTATGAGGGTCTTTCTTATGTTTCCGAAATTGAAACACCCTTCATTATTGTAGACCTTGCCAGGCTTCGAGCCATAAGCGTTGATATTGAAAGTAATAGCGCCTGGGTTCAAACTGGCGCCACGATCGGTGAAGTTTATTACAGAATTGCTGAAAAAAGCAAAATCCATGGCTTTCCTGCTGGTCTTTGCACAAGCTTAGGCGTTGGTGGGCACATAACAGGCGGTGCTTATGGCTCCATGATGAGAAAATACGGCCTGGGAGCTGACAATGTCCTGGATGCCCGAATTGTTGATGCTAATGGCAAGATTCTCGACAGAGAAGCTATGGGAGAAGATCTATTTTGGGCTATTAGAGGCGGAGGAGGAGCAAGCTTCGGAATTATTCTTTCCTGGAAGATAAAACTCGTTCCAGTTCCGGAAACTGTGACTGTGTTTACAGTAACCAAGACCCTAGAACAGGGCGCCACAAAAATACTTTACCGATGGCAACAAGTTGCAGATAAGCTTGATGAGGATCTTTTCATCAGAGTAATTATACAAGCAGCTGAAATCCCCGAACGAAAAGGTCAAAGAACTATCTCAACTTCTTACAATGCCCTGTTTCTTGGTGGAGTTGATAGACTTCTCCAAGTAATGCAAGAGAGCTTCCCGGAATTGGGATTGACCCAAAAGGATTGTATCGAAACAAGCTGGATCAAATCTGCGCTGTATATTGCCGGCTATCCAAGCAACACACCACCTGAAGTTCTTCTGCAGGGAAAATCTACTTTCAAGAACTATTTCAAAGCCAAATCAGACTTTGTTAGAGAACCAATTCCTGAAACTGCACTTGAAGGGCTGTGGAAAAGATTTCTGGAAGAAGAAGGTCCGTTGTCAATATGGAATCCTTATGGTGGAATGATGAGCAAGATTGCAGAATCTGCAATTCCTTTTCCTCACAGAAATGGTACTTTATTCAAAATCCAGTACGTAACTAACTGGCAAGACGGAGACAAGAACATGGCGAAGCATATGGAATGGATCAGGAGGTTGTACAATTACATGGCTCCTTATGTTTCAATGTTACCCAGGGCTGCATATGTGAATTACAGGGATCTTGATTTGGGCATGAACAACAAGAGTAACACGAGTTTCATTCAGGCCACTGCTTGGGGGTCCAGGTATTTTAAGGATAATTTCATGAGGTTGGTAAGAGTGAAGACCAAAGTCGATCCCGATAACTTTTTCAGGCATGAACAGAGCATTCCACCTCTTCCACTGCAGCAAGGCTAGAGATTATTGAAGAGTTGGAGCGATGTATGGCTTGATTGGAATAATAGTAGCTTATTTGTATTAGATATAATGTTTGGCTTTTTAAACATAATAGAAAAATGTTAAGTATATTATATATATATATATATATATCGTGGCTTTAAATGTTGTAGAAATGACATTTAATGTTTCTTTCAATATCAACTTTTTTGTCTTGTGTCTCTTTCATTTACAGAAAAATACTTGGGAATTAGGGTATAAGTTGATCGACTTGGTTTTCATTGGTCCGATCCCAGAATGTTTTTATTAATTTATTGGAAATTAATGTAAGATGCCGCAACCTTCATACGTTCGTCCCTCCAAAGGCAACAAATAGAGATAATCTAGAGAAGTTGGAGCCTTTTAAGAATATAATGTTCATGTCCACCTATAATGTGTCATCAGTTTTATCACTACATCGGTAATATTTTTAAATTACTCTTATTGTATGTGGCTATTTTTTTCACACATTTTTATTTCCTTAAGAAGAAGAAGACGAATAAGTGTTGTTTTTAGATGCAGGCAGATCCATTAGGAACTGAATCATCCTGGAAACTATGTTATCATCATGTACATATATCTAGATATGATATAGCGCTATAAAGAGTCCAAATCATCTCTCAACAGAAACTGGCATTAACGCATTTGGCATATTCGAATTGAATGCCAAACATGTCAATTTAGATTCATCTCAGTGAGAGAGGAAGGGACATGACGCAGTATTTTACGTATCATGCATGTGCACAGATGGCCGAGGGCGCCAGATGGTTAGTGAATATCGACACATTGCACTCATGCAAATGTATATTGATACGCTCTTAATTCGTGAAACCGAGCAATATCAAAATTATCACTACTTCGAGCGAGTGTTTGCTCCAGAGGAAAGAACTGGAAGTTGAGAAATGAGAAAGAAGAAAAGAAGAAGAGTCACAGAGAGGAAGAAAAGCGGTCCATTCATTTCATGCCTTTACAAAATGACAAAATTCAGCAATATATAACAAGCAATCGAAAATAACCACTTTTGACAGCGCAACAGAAAATGACAGAAAAGAATCCAAAACAAAAGCAGCCAATCACAATACTTCCACGGATCATCCTAAACGACGTAGTCTCTTAGCCAGTCTGGAAGTTTCTTGTTTCGTTTGGGCCGTTGATTCTCTTGCAATGGCTCATGGTGAGCTTCCTCCCTGGGTTGATTGACTGTGGGTTCTCGGTTGAGCTCTTCCACTCGCGCCCCCTCTGATGGATCCAATTTGATATATAAATTCGTATCATATATAGTACCGACATTGATAATTAAAGCTCTCAACACACGCATGAACATTTTTTTATATAGCTCTAAACTAAAATCATGATTTGAAAATACGTATAGATACAGTAGGTTCAGTGAAGATTCTCATCAAAATGACCAGGTTTTAATTGGACAGAGTGGAGTTTATACCATCACATTTATCTTAGGCATCATTGACTGAGACAAGGAAACGGTTGCAGGAGTACTTTATTTGCCGATTGAGGAGACATAAAGGACAAAGTACACTTCATTTACTGTATATGGGTATCATCTTCAGCATCGGAATTATCATTTTGTCTGTTTACACCTACATTCTAGTAGCAAAGCCGTTCAATATACAGTAATGAAGATCTCTGGCTCAGATATTCTACCCCATCAAGAAAAAACAACTCGTATATATATGTACTCAAAATCTCAGCTCAGTCCAGAAAAATCCACAGAAAAAGGAGAGACAACATGAGGCATATTGTTCTAGTTTCTCTGCTTTTGCTTTTAGTTTCACGGGAGACTTCGAGTTCTATCCAAGAAGATTTCATGCACTGCATGTCAACCCAATTCGGTGAATACACCAGAAGCTTCGAAATCATTTTCAACCAAGATTCCTCTTTGTACTCGTATATCTTGCAGTCTTCTGTGCAGAATCCTAGATACTTGAATGCCACAACCCCAAAACCTCTTCTTATAATTACGCCTTTCCATGAGTCTGAAATCCAGGCTGCTGTTTTTTGTAGCAAAAACCATGACTTGCAAATCAGAGTTCGAAGCGGCGGCCATGACTACGAAGGCCTGTCTTACCTCTGCCGAACCCCATTTATCATCATTGATCTTATTAACATGAGATCAATTGAGATCAATTTAGAAGATGAAACAGCTTGGGTGCAATCTGGGGCAAATCTCGGTGAGCTTTACTATGCACTAGCTATGAAAAGTTTAGTTCATGGCTTTCCTGCCGGGCTTTGTCCTACTGTGGGGATTGGTGGACATCTTGGTGGAGGTGGATTTGGGACATTGTTGAGAAAATATGGGCTTGCAGCTGACCAAGTTGTTGATGCTTACTTGATAGATGTTAATGGAAGAATTCTTGATAGAAGAGCAATGGGAGAGGACTTATTTTGGGCCATTAGAGGAGGAGGCGGATCAAGCTTTGGCATCATACTTTCCTGGAAAATCAAGCTGGTTCGAGTTCCAGAAACTGTGACAAGTTTTACGGTTTTAAAAACATTGGAACAAGGTGCCTTAGAGCTTGTTCACAGATGGCAATATATTGCACCTAAATTCCATGAAGATCTATTCATCAGAATTCTCATTGTACATGTGGGTAATGGAGATCAGAAAACAATCCATGCCAACTTCAACTCACTCTTTCTGGGTAAAATTGACAGATTAATCCCATTGATGAATCAAAGTTTTCCTGAGTTAGGATTGCGGGCTGAAGATTGTACAGAAATGAGTTGGGTTGAATCTACTGTCTACTTTGCTGGATTTTCCAAAGGGTCTCCTTTGGAAATGCTACTGGACAAGAAACAACTTTTCAAGAGCATGTTCAAAGCAAAATCCGACTTTGTGACAGAACCAATACCATTTCATGCCCTTGAAGGAATATGGGGGAGGCTTTTGGAAGAAGAGATGGCTATAATGATAATGGATCCTTTTGGTGGAAAGATGAATGAAATTTTAGAATCTGAAGTTCCTTTTCCTCACAGAAATGGTGTTCTGTATAACATACAGTACATGGTGAAATGGGAAGCCAATGGAGTTATGGCATCAAACAGGCACATACATTGGATCAGGTCTCTGTACAAATACATGGCACCATATGTTTCCAGGTCTCCCAGGGCAGCGTATATTAATTACAGGGATCTCGACTTGGGAACCAACAAGCTGCAAAATGCAAGCTACTCCGAAGCAGCTGCTTGGGGTATCAAGTATTTCAAGAGTAACTTCAAGAGACTAGCTCTGGTGAAGAGCAAGGTTGATCCTGGTAATTTCTTCAGAAATGAGCAGAGTATTCCACCATTTGGGGAAATAAAACACTTATAGAAAAACTGTAGCTCCAATTTCAAGTAATGCAAGTTCCACTATGGCCAACATAAGAAGTTAGTGTCTGATCACTACATAATCTTTCAGCATTCAAAAGTTTCCTGCTAACCAAGTGCAAAGCTGTAAAGTATAACAATTTCCATGAGTAGGTCCTGCAGTTTTCAAGCTAGTAATCTAATTGCATGTTTATCAGCAATTCCATTCCATCTCTCTGGTTTTTTCCCTTCAGCAACAACTATTACTTGCTCCTATCAAAGGCTGAAAGCTCCTAATTCAGCCAGCGACAGTGGGAACAAAAAGACCAAAAAAATTCCAGAGGGCTGTAGAAAGAGAAGCAAATACTGGAATCATAAACGTACATTCAGCAAATGCTAAGTATCATAAAGACCTATATAGAACCCTTTTCATCTGATGACTTCATGGCCTGCAACTGTGGGTTACACAAAAAAAGGGTTCCCAAAGGTGGTGCAAGACTATAAAGGATTTCACCAAGTAGCTTTTCATGTAAAGTGCAGAATCAGACTGATCATTGCCTGACACCAACAATACAAAATTTGTGTTCATGTGAACCGCAACATAACGCAAAAAGTTGGCACTCACAACAAAATTTACAAATTTACTCAACTTCTATCCTGTCTGATCACTATCAAAAATCCTAATTTCCTGAAATTTACCGTCCTCGGATGGTGATATCCATCAAAGTTTTTTACTTTGATCCTGATTTCTAGTGACAACTTTCTCATAGTCCCAAACAATAACTTTACGTCCAGCTTTGAAGTAATGGATCATCTTACGTTAGGACCTAAAGCAGAAGACTGAAACAGACTGAATGATAAGGCCTGATGCTCTTTACTCAGTGAAGAAAACCATTTTCTTATAGCACCAGCAACAGCAGATTGACTTGCAATGGATGGACACATTGAATTGATCTCAATGACTTGTCCAAGATCAACAGAAATGAGCCCAAGCAAAGCAGTCACAATGGCTATTTGAAGAGGAAGACCCGCTCTAGTGGTAGTTTCATGCCACAGAAAAGCAGACAATGTATTACTCAGGTTCTCAACGTTTTTATCCTCACATCCACAAGCAGCAACTCCAAGCCTGAAAATTATAAAACAATTAGTTAACTATGGCACCACTTTAATATGTGAAAGGATGTACTGGTATTGAAAGACATTGTGACTATAATTAAATTCATCAAATGTGTACAAGGAATTCAAGTAATCCAGGCATAACAGAATATAAAAATACATTGCCTATCCTCAAGGTTCATTTACCAACAAAAAATCTTAGCAGCGAAGTTTCGAATATGATTAAACTAAATTAACATCAGAACCAAGAATATAAAACCTTAAAAAAGCATCCCACACACACCCCCCCCCCACACCAAAAAAAAAACACACACACACACACAGAGATCACACAACTTATAGTGCCTTAATATTTAACAGTAAGACTGTAACAGACCTTCCAATCTGACCGAGAAGAATGACGATGGCAAAGGTGAAGCTCTCTGCAATAGGTAGTTCCAACATTCTCAATAGGCCAGGGACAACTGTGGAAAGTGTCCAATCCCAGCTCTGCAGTTGGAAAGGAAACAAGTAAAAGTTAGAATTGGCTCTCCAGGATGCCATTTCGAGCAAATAAATTCTCCAGGAATGAAAATAACATGCAGAAGAAAATTTTATCATTTCCACAAACATACATATTCAATTGAAATTTAGGAAAAGTTTTCATGAATTCTGTGTTTTTCAGAGGTATAATAAAAACTTTCTAAAATAATATGCACAGGCGAAAAGAAAAGCAAATAATATCAAATCTGAGTTTCCCCATCAGTATCCAACTTTAACAAAAGAAACCACATAAGATTTTCATTATGCACCACAACTTCAGAGATTTCCAAATGTAGCTTCTAACTTGGGAAATTCAAAAAGTACACAATTAGGCGAACTTAAATAATTCTCAAGAAATGCAGGTAATATTATAAGAAAATTTATTTTTGGACTTGTGAAGCCCTCCCCCCCCAAAAAAAAGGGAAAAAATTAGAGAAAAGAAGAGAGGGTTTACTTTTTGAAATCAATACCCCCTCAACATATAGTCTAATGTTTAATCAATACCCAACATGCAATTAACGTTAAAGATAAGAAATTGAAGAAAATATTCTCATAGCTATTTGGGAGGGTCGAATCTTTCACCTTAGAGTTAAAGAGAGAATGGGGTGCTGAGATCCCAACCAGCAGTTTTTAAATCTGATTTTTAAAACCAAATTACGTTATTTTTCTCTTCAATCAAAAGAAAAAACAGAAGAAAACAATCATTATTTGATCTGTTTTCATAAGTACATTCCATTTTTTCATTCATTACTAATATAATGTGTTCCCACATTACAGCTTCAAAAAGCCTTCCTAGCTTACATTTAATGTGCTTCTGTAATCACAATATAATGACTGACAAAGTTCTAAGTGTAATGGGTTGACAGAAAAGCAAACTTTGGAAGCTGAGTACAATAAACCTACTCAATGTATAAAGCATATAAAACTGATAGATCAAGGAAATTTCAAGATGGCAAACAATTGCTCATTAAAACCAAGGGACAAAGAATTAAGAATAAAATTGAGAATAAGTGTGTAAAAAAAAAAAAAACCCAAGAAGTGAAACATACCATTATGCACGAAAGTAGCTCCACCAATGATAATACATCAGTGACGTGGCACAAAGTCGTGTTAACAACAGATTTTGATTGTAAAGCAGACATCTTGCACTCATTTAGGGAACCAGATGTCCCACAATTGATATCAAGAGGGCAATAAGGCTTTTGGCAAGTTTGTTCAGCCTGGTCATTATGAAACAAGACATTCACTGTTCGAGCCTCGGCACAGCTCTGAAGCTTTTCCAGAAGCAAGGACATAACAATCTCTACAGAAACTGCATCCTTTGAAAATGGGCATTCTGCACATGGATGAAACTTGGATTGAATCTCATCTGCCAGGGAAATAGAAGAGTTTGCAGCAACTGATGAACATCCTCTTTCAAGAGACATGACAATTGATTTCAGTACAGTCATTGTTAAATCATATTTCCCAGAGGTAAAGATCTTTTCTCCACCCAAATAAGCAAAAATGTGGAGAATCATCAGCACCAGGGAAGGATCAGATGTGTGCTTACGGAAAATGTTGTATGAAGCCCCACAAATAAATCCAATGCAGTCAGTTGCTGTAGCAATTGATGCCAATATAATGCTCCCTGCCATCAACTGTGAAGCTGATGCGGCTTCACTGGACCAAGTAGTATCCACACCATCCAGAAGGATATTGATTTTTGAATTACTCTCACTCAACGTTTCAGAAGATAAATCGGTGCATGTCATGACTTTCCCCTCCATAAGGAAATCCTCAATAAGACTAAGGAGCTCATCCAAACACAACTCATCAAACACTCTCCTTGCCTCAGCATCAGACATCACTACACAATGAGGATGTGAAGTTCAATTTAGAAGAAAAGAAAGATAAATAGTTTTACATCATAAAATTATAGCAGCTCAATACAATATACAATATTGCAATATAAATTACACAAATTATGTACAAATCACATACCTGCATTAAAATGACTGGCAAAAGAATCCAAGCAAAGGATGATATCACTGTTCCAAGATTTCCTAGACTTTTCCTCAGCTATTGTGGAGAAGTTGAGCAGTAACAATGAAAGGAATACGCAAGCCCTCTCTCTAAACATGTCAACATAGCAAGTCAATAAAGTAGTTCCAGTTTTGCCATTTCAATGTGCATCAAATGTTCCTTATATTAGCAAATTTAGAAAGAGCTAACAGCTGTAGATAATCAATACAAATAACAAGAAAAGAACCACTTACTTAGAAAGAAGGTGTTCTTCCATTTTAAGAGCAAGCATAATCTTTTGCAATATCCACTCTGTTTGGGAAACCAAAGAGCACTGAGCCATACAAGATTTAGTGGCACAATATATTCTAGAAATACTGCTTTCATCTTTAATATTACTCAGAACAACAAAGTATCGAGGAATATTGTCATGTGCAGGTCCAAGTTCACTTGCAAGAGGAAACTCCCCGCCTTGATCTCCAGACCTACATTTATCTGATATTAGTAGCTTTTCCAGTGCCTGATTATCACAAGCTTTTCCTGCTTGCTTAGCACTAAGAGAAATGTTCCCACTATTTACCTCCACACCAAAGGAATCAAGAGGACCCTCACTCTCACATGGTAATGAATTATGGGAATTTCTGGAAACGTTATAATTCAACTTGTTGGAATTGATTTCCACATCAATGACATCATAGCTACGAGAGGGCACCGAATTTTCTTTTTCTTTGGACAAACCTCCATAGAATGTTTCCTCTGCCAAGGGTTCAAATTTATTGATATCAAATGTTTCGAGAGCCTGAAACTCAATCTCAGGAAGAGTAGGTGATAGAGGAAATTCCATTGCTGCCCTGTAACATTCCTCATCAGCAGGATTATCCAAATCCAGCAGTTTCATATAATCTCCATCTGCAAATTCCTCAAAATTCATCATAGTTTCATGGCGACTTATAACTGTGTCCGTAATACCCTCTGTGCATGCCTGTGCAGTTCCTATTAGATCATTGGCAGGTCCCAAAGTTTTTTCATGGACTTTAGCATCAAGATTTGCCGTCTTATTCATCTCACCACTGTCACATGAATGCTGAATACCTAAATTCTCTTCCTGAGATACCCTTCTCTTCTTGGGAAACTGATCATGCTTAAAAGCATCTTGATTATTAGCTACTGTATAATTTGCTTCTTCCAGCGTTTTATCTAGTTGCTTGTTCAATATATTATGCAAATCAGATAGCTTCTCCTCTATCTGCAAATGCAACTTCCTATCCTCAGAGTGCAACAATTCAATTGACTCAACTGTATGAAGTAACCTCTTTCTCTTCCTACTAGGCCCATTGACTTTTCCAGCGGCACCAATTTTAAGAGGGCTTCTAACACTAATTTCAGCATCCACTGCAGGCTTTCCGTCAAATCTCACTCTGTTAATTTCATCAGACATGCTAGAATTTGTTGCTTGAGCATTCATCAATTTTGATGATGTAGTAAAAGAAAAAGCACCCCTTTCCTGTGAGCCCATCAATTGTCTATCAGAAAAAGATGCTGAACTGGAATTTATTGCAGAACTCTGAAACATTTTTCGGCTAGAGCCTCCAAGCAGAGACTCCAATTTAGGATCTTTAGAATCAATACCTGACATGGATTCACTACAGATCCCTCCAGATAAAGCAAGTGAAGGGGCAATCTGTTGAATCGTTTGCCTGAGAGGACTAGAGGCAGCAACACCCGTGCAGCAATGCTTTTGGAGCTCATTTTCACTTTGAAGGTACATCCGAACTGGTAGGCTTTCCTTCAACTTCAAGATTTGCATATTTGTGGTGTCCCTAACCTGAAAAGCGCATCAAAACAACCTGTCAATAAACCAAGAGCAGAAGATAATGCAAATTTTTATAAGAGAAAGCAGTGTCAGCACACAAGATTCGCAAGCAAAAGGCAAACTGAAACTTATAATATAGAAGTTCTCACAGCTACCCGGAAAACAAATGAATTAAGGACGCATTAGGTAGCCCACATTATATGGGATTAAAACACTGTTTTGTATTAAACTTAAGCAGACTCACGTTTGGCGTTAAAAGCAACTACAGCTGCACTGCATTAATGGGCTGCGCTGTTGCCGCATTAGCTTGCCTTTTCCTTTTTTTTTTTTAATTTTCTTTATAATAATAATAACAATAACAATAATAATAATAATAATAATAATATTGTTATTGTTATTATTATTATTAAAATTTAATAAATATAAATTTTGAATTTAATATAATATTATACACTATTAATATTAATTTTTTACTTTTACATTATAATTTATTAGTAAATTATAATTTAATATAATTAATAATAATATAAAATATTATTACATATACTACAGAACTCTTCTTGGATTATTTAGCACAATTTATTTTGTTATATGTTATAACAATTGTATCACTTTATTATTTTGTTATTATCTTGTGATATGTATAAATCTTTATTCTATTATCCTAAGATGACTTTTGAACTAATCTTCTAGGTTTTAACTATTTATTTATGCTGTTATATTATTAGAGATTATTTGATTAAATTTCACAGGTCATATATTTAGAAAATACTGAAAAATAAATGTTATGCTTCCGAAAATTTAAGACTATAAGCTTCGATCTTCATGAAGAATTATGATATTTTTTAACATTTACACTAAAAAAATTTTTGTTAAATTTCTAAAATTTAAGACTTCTATATTTAGTATTTTTCTAAGTACTAATAACTATTATTTAAACAAATATATAATTTAAATTAATCACAAAAATTAACACAGTACAGTGCCACACCAAATATAGTATAATTAAAAATTAAAACAGTACAATATAGCACCAAACATTGTGCAGCATTATTATAATATAGTACTAATACTATACAATATAATACAATACACCAGTATTTAAATAATGCAATACAGTATAATACAATCTAGTGTGCCAAACGCACCCTAAATGTAGATCTAATGATTCAAATGCTAAGCAACCTGGGATGGTTATCTAAAGGCATATGATGAATACATTTCATAGAGGGCTGCAATGGTAATCTTTCAGATATATAAGTTACTTAGCAGCATACAACTATACAGGCGAACATAAAATATATATATAATGTTCATGATCGAAAAAGAACATTTCTGTCTGAACATGATAAGTAAGAGAAAAAGATAAACAAAGAAGAAAGAAAGTTTTTTGGCTGCATTAAATTAGAAAGCGCACCAGTATTATGTCAAATAAGTCTAGAAGTGTTCATACTGTAAAGCTGCTGCCTTGAGGTAAATTTTTGTCATAAAAATCAACCTATAGAGCCAAAACAGGTATGCTACTTTTCCAGAATAAATTCCATAGCCATAAAGCACAAAAGAAGCAACAGTACTAAAAAATTCGGAAAACAAATTCAGGAATGCTATGATTGAATAACTGACCTTCACATTTCCCAGATTATCTGTACCTTCAGTGTTGGATGAGAAACATTGATCAACTGTATCCAAACGATGCAAAAACTGAGCAAAGTCCACCTTCAAGCGCCCTAATTCTTGGTGCAAAATAATATTCCGATCTTTTTCCAACTTAGCCACTTGCTTGGCATGTTTTACTTGCATTTTTTCAAACTTCAATTGCTTTTTCAACAGCTTCGCCTTTCCAGAATCTACATACTTATCAACTTGAATAGCAGAAGCGTCGAATGATTTTCTAGAGGAATGCAGGTCATGTATCTGCTTCTGCAATTCATCAATCCTTCCTCTAGCTTCTTCCAATTGTTGAGAAAGATGGTCAGCAGCAAGACATTTACCTTGAACAACTTTTCTATGCTCTTGTGGTTTGATCATCTCCAAATCTGATAGTTCTTTCCCACCAACAGATTTCTCCTTGTCAACCCCGCACCTTCTGCTTGCCTCCTCAAATTTCATAATTTCCAAACTCAAATTTGGCTCTTCTCCAACTTTCTGCAATGTGTTCACCTTAGACCCATTCTTCATTTTCAGAAATCCAGCATCTGTATCTGGTTTGCAACCATGAGTCTCAACAGAATGTCCAGACACAAGGTCATTTGTCTCCTTCTGTAGTTCCACAATCCTTTGTCCAGCCTCTTCCAACTGCTGAGACAACCTTTCAGCGTGACACTTTTCTTCCTCAGCCTGCTTTCTACTGGCTTCTGCTAGCTTTCTTTGATCCTCTGCTTTAGCCATCTCTAAATGTGCATGTTCTCTTTCTTTACTCAGCATCTGTTTTTCAGCTTCAAGCTTTTTTCTCAAGGCTTCTGACTTTGATGCCTCAGAACCCAACATTGATTTTGCATCATCAGCTTCTCTACGCAATGCCTCCAACTGCAGTCGGTATTCCTCTGCCTTTTTTCCTTCAATATTTGCACGTTGTCTTTCTTTACACACCATCTGTTTCTCAGCTTCAAGCTTTTTGCTTACAGCTTCTGATTTTGATGCCTCAGAAACCAACATCAATTTTGCATCACCAGCTTCTTTACGCAATGCCTCCAACTGAATTATGTATTCCTCTGCCTTCTTTCCTTCATTATTTGCACGCTTTTTTTCTTTACTCACCTTCTGTTTTTCAGATTCAAGTTTTTTGGTCATGTCTCCTAACTTTGAGGACTCCAAAACCAACTTTGATTTTGCATCAACAGCTTCCTTACGCAATGCCTCCAATTGAAGTTTGTACTCCTCTGCCTTCTTCCCTTCAATATTTGCACGCCTCCTTTCTTCCTCGGCCTTGCCTTTTTCAGCCTCAACACATTTCCATGCTTCAGCAGCCCTCTTCTTCTCCACCTCAGCATTTTTCTTTTCTGACTCTGCCCTTATTTTCTCTTTCTCAACCTCCCCTTTTAGCCGTTTTATTTCCCTTTCATTTTCCGTGACTCGAATGTCAAGAAGCTTTACTTCCTCAATACTTTGAGCATTTGATCCTCCTTTCTTCCGTTGTAATATAGAGATTTCAGACTTTAAAGCAGATATCTCATTCTCCAATGAAACTTTTGCCGCCGATACTTCCTCTCTTCCCTTTTTCTCAACTTCAGCACATGCCTTCTCTTCTTGACATGCTGAACGAACACAAAACTTATAAATTGAGATGGAAACTAAATGCATCAAGCATCAAGCATCAACCAAAAATGACACACAAAACACTCAGTGATAAATGCATTGGAGAGCATAAGAAAATAAAACTACATTGCATTCACCTTTCTTGAGACTTAGATTTTCAGCTTGAATCTTGTCTAGTTGCTGTTCAAACAGCTTCAGAGCCTGGCGCAAGGCAGTCCGATTCCCTTGGGACTTTTTATATTTATCTTCCCACTGAGACCATAAAAACAAATAAAGAAATCAAATAAATATATATAAACTGAACAAGTATATGAAATAATGCACAATTCTGAATCAGTTTGATGATTAAAAAATAAATAAAAACACATACCACTCGACAGCAGGGATTGGAAGCCTCCGGCTTTGCTGAAATATCCGTCGCCATTGCTGCACGTAAAAGAAGTGTTTGAATCGATACTTCGGATTAAAAAGAACAACAAAAAAGGGAATTAGAGAGAGAGAGACTTACTTCACTTGTTTTGCAGCTTAATCGTTGGGCATTGTGGATAAAGAGAGAAAATAGGAAGTGTAAGAGCCCTACAAGATACGTCGTCTTGATCTGCACATAAAGTAAGAACATGAAAATTGAAAAACCCTACATCTACTGAGTTGCAGAGAGAGAGATAGAGAGAAACCCTAAAAGGATATAGGGCGGTTCGACCCAGTTTCAAAAGTCGGTCCAAGTTGAACTTGGATCCATCCAGTTTCCAGTCCACGTCTAATTAATTTTATTCGGAGTTCTTCTATTTACGCTCCACCCAAATCCTTAATGAACCCCGAACAAATTTTATCAATATAAAAGCTATCATTCATTAACCGTAATACTAACATCTTTTATTTTGTTTGATGAAGTAATAATAATTTCATATAATATTAAGATTTAATAATTTTAGTATGATATTAACTGTATTATCTCTAATATCTCTTCTCTAATATTCTTCCGAGACTTGATATAAATTAAAATTCTTGTAGTACTAATTAAATATCTAAATTTAAAATATTAATTTTATGTTTGTCGCCGTCATCTATATTATGGTGTGCAATAGTGTGTGACAGCATGTGTCAATAATTCATTAGTAAGGATATAGGACCCACAAAACAGTCTCACCAATAAAATCTTGACACATGTCCCACCACAAACGTCATCAAATTTATAAGCTTGTTCACATCTTTTGGTGGAATTTCCCTCATTCAAGAAAAGGTGCTCGTAACTCACAAGCCATGAAGATTTGACTGTTGAAGCTCCTTCCTCATAGAAGCAAACTTAGGGCTTTGGACGTTTGGTCCTTCTGCCGTTTTGCTTTGGGCGAGCAATACTCAGTAATAACTTAGAAAAAAAAAAGGGAAAAAAAAACACACACACGCGCGCTTGACCAAACATTGTTCTAATAATGTTCATCTTTTCTTGTAGTACGGAACCTATCAAGTGGGTATTTATCCTTGAAAGCATCTTGGGGTCTTTCTTTTAGATGTCGTTACGGTCTTGGTTGGTGAAGTTAGCCGTCGCGAGCACCACTAGATTTTCAACGAGGTGGAAATTCTCGTATTCTGTATGTACATATTCCTGCAGCTCGGATGAGTATTCTTGTTTATATCGCTACGGCTGTAAACACTTTCTTTTCCTATTAACAAGGCATCCCCTTTTTCTTCGCTCTTCCGGAACCGGTATAGATATGGGCTTTTAGAGCACTCTTCAAAACTCCATTAAGCTCCCATCAACTAAAGATCTGTATTGAGTAGAAATTTCCACTTGATGGGTAATCAAACAATAAATAAAGTATCAATCTCATTTATACAGAACTTTCCATCATAGGAAACAACACAAAATTGACACAACCCATGACCCGGAAGAAGAAATTGACTAGACTAACAGATTCTAAGGTATAAATTAATTTAATGGCAGAAGAAAGAATGTTTAGCCCAATTCCCTCCTTGAACCTCACAAAGTTGTAACCGATTAAGGGCAGCTACCATCTTCATTGAATTATTTACTCTTCTCCGCTGCTTTTGTCTGAGGAAGGGTTCCAAATACTCTGTCCCACAGTGAAGATGTGATCCCAAAACCCTTATTTTGAATTCTGAAGTGATGATTTAAGTGATATTTCTGTAAAAACACAAAAAGAGTTGTCAGCATCCAGTTTGATATATCCAAACACTGTAATGGACAATCTAGAACGAGATGTATGACAAAAAACTAACTTATGGCATGCTAGAATTTGGATGTAAGTTTTAGCTTAAATTTTAAACATGAAAGTTCAGCTGAGAAATATTCAGACACAGAAAGGAGGAATGAAAAGGTACAAGGGCAAACCAAAAGTATACAAGCTCACAATCCTATCAATCATTTGGTGAGTGTCGGCTAAAATTCGACTCCAACATTAGGTATTTGAAACTAGGAAGCTTGCCTAGTGTTGGATTTAGCTTTTATTGAAAAATATAAATTGAACCTCATTCAAGCTATGAAATTAAAAACTACAACCAAGTCTATGGCCTTACAATTCATTTACATCTTTTGCAAAAGCAGATAAGAAGTGTAAGTACTTAACTAGCAAGCAAATGAGCAATACGAGATTATGTATCTTTTGAAATTGCAAAATAAGAACTACTCTTACCTTGAGATTTTTAGGTACTTCACTTGAAGGCTGACCATGGTGCAGGTAGTAATGGGTGACATCATACATCACATAACCAAGTAAACCACCTCCAAACAAAGCAGGAGTTGTTGTAGGAGTCGATACAAGACTAAGCACTTTCCAGAACTGGAAACAACAGTAGGTGAAAATATTATTCAGCGAAAACTATAAATTGAGCTTCATAACCAAGCAAAACATATTAGTCGTATTTCAAACTATATGTCACAATTAGTTCCAACTATTTCAGACTTCAAACATAAACATTTAGATTAGTCAATATTAGTAAAAATTTTGTTAATAGATTTTAGCCTTGAAACAGTTTCGACATGTTGCGAATTGCTCATATAGCATTTACTAGGACTGTATCAACCAAAGTACAAATCATCACGAATAAGGTGAATCTATTCAAACAAAACACAAATGACAAAATATAGATTTTTCACTTGTGAGTGTTTCCAAATCAAGTGCAGAATGGGAATTACCCTGCCCTTACTCAAATCAATAGATCAATTAAGTTCCTAAATGACCAAAAGCACTATAAAACTCCTCAATTCTGGCAAATTCAAATAATAGTACAGAACATTGCAGTGGATGCACAGGTCCAAAAGTCATTACTTCAGTCAAGACTTGTAATAATCGTCAAGAATGTAATGCAAGGAAAATATACTTACCGGCAACAATAAAACAGCTGTTGCGGCAGGAGGAAAAACAAGCCGTAGGCCATCCATAGGATGCTTATGATGGCAACCGTGAAGAAGATAGTGAATGGTATTTCCCCTAAAGCAAGTTCTTAACAACTTCAGAACAGTTTTAAGTAACTGAAGAGGGTAGATACACATATTGCAATTAGGAGAATAAAAAAGCATGTGCGCATCTGCATGCATGTTTCTGCGTGAATGTTTGGGGGGGGGGGGGGGGGGGGGGTGGGGGGGGGGGAGGGAGGGGAGAGAGAGAGAGAGAGAGAGAACAAACCAGTAACTTCTCGTTTTGATGTGGAAGAGGAAACGGTGCAAAGTATACTCAAGCAGTGTCCAAACAAAGATGCCAAAAAGCACCATCAGAGCTACATGCGGAAGTGTCTGGCCCATTCTAATAGACATCGAGATGCACCAACAAACAACTGGCAGCCAAATGACCGGAATTGCCCACCAGACTGTGAGAGTCAAGAACTGCGTACAAAAAAAATGAGTAAGTACTGCAGAAGCATATGATCTAAAAAGGCAGAACTGTAACAACTAGAAACGAAATTCATGCAAAGGGCAGTGTTCTAGGATGTGCCTCCAAGTGCGTGAATCAATACATGGAATGCTATTTACAAGGAAAAAGGCCTTACCTCCCAAAAATCACTTTCGAAAAATCTAGGGCCTTCCTTGCTTACAATTGGCTGGTGAACCCATTCCTGATAAGCTTCTCCAAGATGACCGACCTGTGTCAAATTCTCCAAAGGTTAAAAGAAACAACACAAATCGAAATACCATTGAAATGAACTTGTAATTAATCTAATCAAGAGCTACGAAATCAAACAAAAAGAACAAGCAGTTTCAATGTGTAACACTGAACTGCAAGAGAGCTTCACATATTGGTCCTTTCATAATTGATTGTACATTAGATAAGTAAGTATATATAAAAAGAAAAAGAAAAAGAAAAAAAAGAAGAGAAAAAACCCACAAATGTTCGGAACATCACAATGCAACTCTACCTGGAAGACAAGGGGTTTGTTTAAATCGACAGTGAACTCCTGTGCAACAACCATCTTGTCTTCTTACTAACTGAAAGAAAACAAGGAGACGAAACTGATTATGTAAGAAACAAGCAATCAATTTTAAAACCAAAGAAAAAACAAACGTCAATGTCACACCAATATTCACAATAATTGCCGCGGCTAGATTAAATAACAAATCTTAAATTTCATTTCTCAGTATCACAACAATTGTTTCTCCTCACGAAAAGTAATAACAAACAACTGTAACTCGTAATCCAAACATTTTACTTTCCTCAAATATTATTTCGTCAAGAAAAACAGCAATGCACTCAATAAAATCACATGAATGAACTACAAAATTCTAATGAATTTTCAAAAGCAAGAGATTGTATAGATCTGAAGAAATTATTATTTATGTTTTTTGGGGGAGGGGAGAATCAACGAAATAAAAAATCGAACGTCAAAATGTACTAACCAGGAGCAATGCGGGTCGGATCTGAATCTGAACCCGATATATCTCTCCTTCTAAAAGGAACACCACTTCTGCCGCCGCAACAATTTTTATTTTTGTGTTTTTTTGCTTAATATTTATTTTTTTCTTTTCGGAAGGAGTGATGATGGAAGGCCGCGCCTGACTTGACTGTGGAGATTGTAAAGTGTATTTTAGTAAACACGAGTTGTAAAGATATGCGCCGTTGATTGTTAGTGGCACCAGAGAATCAGATTCGGCCAGCTGATTTTCCCGTTGGATTCTATCGGTTGCCAGTCTGGCACGTTTAAACTACAGCTTGGCTTTCATATTTTGGGGGAATCCTGGAGTGTATGACAGTTCACGCGTTAATGAGATTCTGAAGCTGATGTGGCGACAAGTTTTTGGCTCCAAGGTATCGATCCTTCTCCCCCTTTATTCTTCGAATTAAGATTCTCTTCTAATCTGATCTTCTCCTTAATAAAAAATATAAATAGGTGATTGATAGTTAATAAATAAAAAAAATAAAAAAATTAAATTTTATATATACACTATCACTTAAAGACAAATAATATTAAATTTTTAAGAACTCATGAGAGCTCAGATTATGAGAAGATTTTTATCTTTATTCTTCATCAGCTCTACCGACGAAGGATAATACACTTTTTTTTTAAGAAAATGAGAATGATTTTTTCCTTTATTTATTTTTATTTTGCTGTTATTTTTCCAATATAGAATGGAGTTAGTTGCTGTCCCATCATTCGTATTTAAATCATATAGAATGTCGGATTTTTTTTTAATTTTTTAAGTTGGAATTGACCCTTCTTCTACCTTTTAAATATAGAAGATAATGTGAAACATTTGAATTATCTTAGCTTAATTTAACTGCCACTTAGCTATTAATTTTGTAGAATGACCTTCGCATCCGTGCAAAGTCAATGCCAAACAAACTCTGATTAAAATAGATTTTGTTTACTTTATAACGACACAAATGAAATTGTCCAACACTTACTTATTCGAAAGTGACTAGCTTTTGAAAATGACCATAGTTGACAACTGGAGTGAATCCAATTGGAGTTTATGATCTATATATAATTGATTTTTAAAGAAAAAAAAAAGAAAGAAAGAAACTGACTATTAGTCAGATGGAATCCAGCTTAAAATAAGAGTTCAATTTTGTTTAGATTAAATTAAGGGAGTTTAGTTTCGTTAACGCTATGTTACCTCATTTTAAATGATGTGTGATAAAATGAAATCTAGTTTAAAAAGAGTGAAACGTGTATAAACAATTTTTTTTTTTTTCAGCATCGGAATAATGAAAGAAGAACCAAACATTTGCTTAGAATCAAAATCTAATCTAATTTAATCTAATCATCTGAAAGGACATTACAATGAAGTGTGAAATGAAATACTTTAAAAAAGTGAACATATAATTCTACGCGGATAGGATTCGGCAACATTAGACTTTAAAAATAATAATAATAATAATAATGGATTAGCGGATACCCAATGCAGGAATCAGGATGTATGTATTCGGCATTGATCAAACCATACATGCAGTGAGTTTTGTTTTGCTTTTTACCAAATTCATACTAAGGGCCCGTTTGAGATTGCTTTTAGGAGACCTAAAAGTGATTTTGAAAATCTAAAAGCTAGTTTTAGTGTTTGGTAAAAAAAAATCAAAATCACTTTTGTCAAAATCAGCTTCTCCTACAGCTGATTTTGAAAAGTCGGGAAGGAGTAGCTTTTAGATTCTGGTTTTGAAAATCAATTTTATCATTTAATACAATTCCATAAATATCCTTAAAATTATTACTTAAATCCAAAATTATCCTTATTCAAATTGGAAACAAAATAATTTATAAAAAAATTTGTATTATAATTCATAAATATAAATTTATTAATATCAATTTATTGGTCGAATTATTATTAAATTTATTTCACTATATTATTAATTTAATTATCAATTGTTTTAAGAAAAAAAATAAATATATTATAAATTTTATTTTTTGTAAAAATTGATATAATACACAATTAAAAATATTATATGTACATGTTTTTATATATATAAGTAAATTTTATCTTATATTATGGATATTTTAGTAATTTATTTTCTCTCAGTAGTTTAACAGTAAAATTTACCAAACGTCCATAACTGCTTTCAAAACTCGTAGTACTTCTTGAAACAAAATTTACCAAACACTTAACGGATTCTCTTCACAGCTGATTATTTCTACAGCACAGCTAACATCAATTATTTTAAAAGCTACAGCATTCCCAAACTGGCCCTAAGCCTGCTAAAATTTTTACGAAATTATATTCATGTTGGCATTTTCCAACAGATTTGCAGATGGACAGATAAAATTGTCAATCTCTAGTCTCAAGTTTTCAAGTTCTGCCAGTACAAAGACTCTCAAGAACTCTTTGGTATTGAGGTAGTATAATTTTTAAGTCATAGTTACTATAAAAAAAAATTTATAACATATAAAATAGAAGTCAATAGTGTATAGTAAATATGATTTTTAAATATTATTTTTTATAAAAATAATAAAAATATTATAAGTTTTTCATTTACAAGTATTGAACTAAATCAATTAAATTAATTTTTAAACTACAACTAATATTTAAAACTCTTTTTAGTGTTGTAACTTAAAGTTACAGCTATCTAACCTCAATACTAAACCGGCTCTTATTCTCCTCGCACTGCTAGGTAACTAGATTTTTTTTTTCACAAATATGAATAGAAGGAAGATATATCTATATATATATTAAACTAATTAGTATTGGGACTAATTCGAAGGCGTGTATAATCATGCATGCTCAAGTCAAGTCTATCACAAAGTTAGTGCGAATATCTTGAGTGTATATTTGATACCCAAAAAATTTAAGAAAAAAAATTTCTTTAACTCTTTGTCATCTTGTATAAAAAAAAAAAAATGTTGAAAAGTCTAACCAAAATCAATTTATATTACTTTAATTTGTAACATACATACATACATATAAACCACTGGCTGGCCTATGGTTGATCCTCAACTCATACTGAGATCAAAAGTTTGAAGTACTAGAATGTCAAATAATCACACTTATAGGACAATCTACTGCATCCCCAAACATGCTCCAAGTCTCCTTGTGTGTAATGTGGCAGAATCTATTCGGAACAATTCCATAACCTGATCAATAATGTCTATACAATTAAACGCGAGCCAGTAACATCATCTATGCTTTAGCCGCTTTTGCAGGAGGAAGCGTTCCAAACACAATGTCCCATAAAGACGAAGAGATTCCAAATCCTTTGTCCCGAATTCTGAAGTGATGATTCATGTGAAATCTCTGTTCAAAACAAACATAAAAGGATTTGTAAAAAGCAATGTGGACTCTCTCCTTCCAAGCAGGAAAGACAAAGGAGAAAGAAACCGAGAGATTAAGAAGCTCATTTTGATAAGTTGTTACCTTCAGCCGCAGAATGATTCCTTTCGATGGCTTCCCGTGATGTGTGTAGTAATGAGTAACATCATACATTACATATCCCAGCAAAATGCCTCCATATAGTGCAGGAGTGATGAATGGCTTTGTTAAAACATCAATCAGGTTCCACAACTAGGAGTCACAATGGTTTGATGAATCAGCAAAATGTCAAGATAGTCATTAACAATGCAATCGAGTTCATTAGCTTTTGATTAATATGGAATTGAGGCATAATTTAGTCAAAAAGCTGTGAGAAAATGAACATACTGCCAAAGATACAAGTGCTGCTCCAGCCGGAGGGAAAACAAGCCGCAGTCCATCCATAGGGTGCTTGTGATGGCAGCCATGAATGAGATAGTGAAAAGTGTTCCCCCTTGCAAAAATTTATGAAACCAGATTCAGCACATGATGCTAGTTTGCAGAGAGTGAGAGGGAAGCATATACCAGTAGCTTTTAGTCTTTATATGGAAAAGATAGCGGTGCAGAAAGTACTCCAGCAATGTCCAAGTGATGATGCCCAAAAATACGATTAGACCAGCTAGATATGGAGCGAGGCCCATTTTGACAGACTTGCTAACAGACCAACATACAACCGGCAGCCAAACTAGGGGAATTACCCACCATTTTGTACGGGTCAAGAACTGTTTCAAGTTGAGCAGTTAAAAGGCTTAGAAAATTGTTAATATAAAGGCAGTGCATATGTTTATCAGTGAAGTTGTTGCATTGGTATTAAGATTCAGCCATTGCCTTAAAGAAACACATCAGGACATCTTAATGGATTGAAAAAAATAAATAAATAAATAATTCAGGCAATTTGCACGCAGAGGAAACATGGCTTACCTCCTGATTAAAGACAATGTGCATTTATAATTATCAAATCTCATAAGCATTATCATAATAATGATTATATGTATATGACTTGGGACAACACATAACCGGTAGACAGAGAGAATATCCAACAGCAGAATAGAAAATAACATCTCAGAAGCAGCAGTTGGCAGAAGCAGAAAAGAATTGTAAAACACGAAGAGAGATTCTTTGTCCACGTAAATGTAAAAGAGACAAATTATCTTTCCAACATGTATTTGGCCCCACAAACTAATCATTTCTAGTCAAGTTTGCAAATGATAAAATCCCTATCCATATGTACTTCCAAACAAATGTGAACTCACAATTCAGTTGAGAAAAATATAACTAAAGTCTAGCTCAAATGTGCTCTGCCCAGAAACATTGAAATTTTTTTAAAAAGGTAGCTGCCCAGAAACAATGAAAGTGCAGAAGAGTTAATTCAAGTAAATGGTTTCATGATTCCTCTCTACACTTGTGAATGGCACACTATCGCTATGTGGAACAATTTGATTTCAAGAAATGATGTATTACCTCCATGAAGCCATTGGCAAAAAACCGGGGGCTATCCTTGCCAACTATGGGTTGATGAACCCATTCCTCATAAGCTTCTCCAAGATGGCCAACCTGCCGCAAAAATTCGAATAAAAGAAACAAAAATTATGGAGCTAAGAAAGAAATGTATCAAGAACTCAATGGACGGCATCAACTCAATGTTTAGTCACTATAAACTATGACCAAAGATCTCACATTATGCGAGCAAAATGTGCGTATATATTTTATAAAACGGACAATGGGCACATCCAAAATGGGTATGTGCATCAGATAAATAAAGATTGAACCTGAAAAACGAGAGGCTTATTCAAATCCACGGAGAAAGGCTCATCAGCGACCATCTTGGCAACTTATGACGACGCGACCAACTTGCTAGAAGCCCATCATGAGATCAACAGAAAATGCAACATTTTAATTAGAATAGATAAAATAAAACGACAAATTGAAGATCATCTTTTTTTCCCCCTGATTCTACAAATATCATTCATCATCGTGCATGCAAAACATAGAAAGGTAAAAATGCAGAAAGCAGATACCTTGTCGGAGGCAGAGCAATGGAAGAGCCACCACCAAAAGAGTTCTTGAGTCGTGGTGATTACCAACCCAAGGAGCTCTCCACGGTTTCAGATCTCTCTTGATTGCGGTGATTTGTCAGCAGAAGGAGAAGAAATCGCGGGTTTCTCTTTCATCTTTATGAGCTGCCTTATCTTTTTTTATCTTCGAAATCACAGCTTGCCCGTACAATTTCTCATCATTAACCATTATTAGTTATTTTTACTCTCTGTCTCTCTAACCGTTATTAGGTTTATTTCTCAACGTCATTTTTTGCCCTTAAAATAAATGCTGCCCGTTTTCATAAATCAGAGAAGGCATATAAGGTCCATTAATTCTTTCAAAATTTCTTATTAAAATATCTGTAATTTTTTTTTTCAGAAAACAATATCTGTAATTACTTTTTCTCCAACACCATTTGTTTAATATTATTAAACAACCTTTTCAGTTTTTTAAAATTAACTAAAATTTATATCAGCAACCCACTTCAAAAATCAAAAATAAAAATAAAAACTCATCAATGTGGAATATCTTAATTTCGTCCTTTACATTCACAAAACAGTGGACGTGCCGGAGTGGTTATCGGGCATGACTAGAAATCATGTGGGCTCTGCCCGCGCAGGTTCGAATCCTGCCGTTCACGAAGCATTTTGGTGATGATGTGTTGTTTTCTACGTGTCTGTATCTGTACTTATAATTTCTGCTCCCATTGTTTTTTCTTTATCCTATACTTTTTATTTTTATTTTTACAAAGAAAAATTGATTTCCTTTAAATAAATTTGAAATAGAGGTGAAAATTATTACAGCCTGATAAACAAAAATAAAGATAGATCTAAAGAAAAAGAAGAAGAAAAAATATCATTAAGGGTGAAGCCAATTTTTTAGAGCAACCTAAATAATGAATTGAGATTTAAGAAGGTACTCACTACTCAATCGATAAGTGGTTTACTAATTTGTATTACGTAGAGAAAGAGAGGAAAGAAAACTCAAAGCGACATGTCATAATAATAAATTAGGAAGTAGAATCGCGCTTCGCGCAACTTTGAAAATATCAAATTAAAAATTAAAAATTTGATAAAATCCAAATTTCCTGAGAAATCATACTGATCTCTTCTCAAAATGAAGATTAAACAAGTTAATTTTGCATGTTTATTTCAATAATAATAAATATCACACATAATAATAATAATTGACACCCGGCGACGCTAAGGCTCATGAGCATTTAAAAAAATATGAGTTTAAATTGCATCGAGCCCTTCATCCTTTACCTTCTGTATAAGATCTGGCCACATCTACACAAAAACAACGCATATATAAACAAATCATATCAAAATTTACATATTTAAAGAATAACAATGATATTTGATCTAAAAATATTGCCCATAATTTTTCCTAAACATGAAAGCACACTGTTTTGAATGTGGGATCATGTTTGACTTGTTAGGAACAAAAAAATTTAAAATAATATTTTCGCAGCAAAGTAGCATTTTTTTTTTGGGTTAAAAGAAGAAGAAAATGTGAAAGTGCAAGTGATTTGAGAAATTGTAAATTAATTATTTGCATGTAGTACTTGTGGAGTGTTGCGATAATATAGTGAATTGCACCAAAGAAGATAATTCATTGTTCTCCATTAATTATAATGACAGTTGTATCATAATCAACTTGTGTTGCTGATGATAACAAGCAAATGAAACTTAAATTTAGAATAAGAAGAATTAGGTTCTAGTGGCATTATTGAGGGAAGATGAAAGAATTTTTCTTCCTATATTAATTAATTCATATATTTTAAGCCACTAAAGTTTAATTGCCAGCACAATAAAATTTGAAGAAACCAAACGACACTAAACAAAAGGTTGCATAATTAAATATGGGATTATGACATTAAAATTAGGCCCTAATGGCATTGTTGATGGAAGATGAAAGAACCTCTCTTCCTATGTTAATTAATTGATGTATTTTAAGCCACTAAAGTTTAATTGCTAGCATAATAAAATAAATGAATGTTTCAAAAGACTTATAATTAATTATTATTAATTGTTACATATTGTTGAATTTAAATAAAAATAGGAAAAGACATGTACAAAAAATATCCATCAATATTTTAAATATTTTAGATAATAGAGAATATAAAAAGATAAGGAATAGTGATGCCACATCAACTCTTGTAGTCCCAGCTTTATATATATACTAGGGAATAGAACCGCGGTTTGCGCGGCTTTGAAAAAAGAATTTAGTATTATTCTTTTTTTTCTTATTATACTTTTAATGATTTATTCTATTCGATTAAGAGGCAAGACTTGCAAAAAAAAACATGAAAAAAATAAAGCAAAGCTAAAACCAAAAAGACTTTTTTAATTATTTAAACTTGCATTAGCTAAATTAACACCACGGAAATAGATGTGCCATAGATTCACCTTGTCTAAGCCAAAACCTTAGAAACTTGAGGCTGATATATCACCGCGAGGCCACCTGGAGAAGGAGCAGAAGATGCATCACAGTAGCCTCTCAGTATATTTCCTTCTTCGGCAGTGAATCCGAGAGATGTGAGCATTGCAGGCCAGCAATTACGGGTGATGATATCAATAGCGCGGCTACAGTCAGGACCAATATCAGCCTAACTGTTAAGGAAGAATATAACAATCTCATTTGAGCATGATTTCAGCTCCATTAACGCGTTCCAGCACTCCGTTAGGCCTCCGCTATCTTCAAATTTTGTTGCAAGATCGTAGTCTTGTTTTATATTGTTGTTGAGGTGATCATTCCTGCTAGTTGCATTTGCAATATTTTCCATGACAAGGCAAATGAGGGCCAAAATTAAAAACACATGTTTTAGAGCCATTGCTATTTTCTATTTTTTTTTATGTTTTGTTTATATTTACGTGGGATATCATAATTTTGTTACTATTTATAAATTAAGGTAAGGCAGAGGAGAAGAGTGATTAAAAATATTTATAAATTATTACTTAATTTATGATCAAGAAGGTTTCAATTAGAGAAGATAGTGGGTCTTTTAATGAACTGTTACATATTGATTGTGTAATAACAGCCAAATTAATTATGAGAAGATGAAAAGCTAAATCTGAAAGAAAATTTCTCTATTTGTAGATAATAGAGAATATACAAAGATGAGAAATGGTGATGCCACATCACATCTTGTAATCCCAACCTTATATAAATAGTAGAAAATAGAACCGCACTTCACGCGGCTTTGAAAAAAAATTTAGTATTATATTTTTTTCTTACTTTACACTTAATGAAACTGATAAAAAATACGAATTGATTTTTTTTTAAGATAAGACAGCCTTATAAAAAATAGAAAAAGCTATTAGCCAGCAATACAAATAAAGAAGTAACGCAAGATAAAGAATAAAATGAGATAATATATTATAGAGTGATTTTATTCATTCCAATTGTGTGTGTACAAAACAAAAAGATGAGCTCTCCTTTTATAGTTACATAATCACTCCATGAAATTAATGAAAAATTATGTATCATAATTTCTTGTGAGATAGTGGGAGTTATAGGGAAGCTAAAGGTTGCTAATGAAAGATAGTAGGGAGACTAAGAAATATATGTTATGAACATCTACATTTATTTTAATAAATTTATAACACTCCTCCTTGGATGTTCATTACAAAGAATATGCCTTATTAAAATCGTTACATAATTGTTATTGTATAATAACAATCTAAATTAATTATGAGAAGATGAAAAGTCAAATTTAAAAGAAAAGTTTTCTATTTATTAGATAATAGAAAATATACAAAGATGAGAAATGGTGATGCCACGTCACCTCCTCAAGTCCCAACTTTATATATATATATATATATAGATGGGACATGTATGCCACAATGTTTTGATTTCCAGAACTGTAGTACACTCAAGAGCAAAAAATGTATGAACTGTCATTTATTACTTTATCAAATAAATGACATATCATCTTGTTTATAGACAGAATATGACATGGCTAAGAGCATAGATGACATGTTGTAAAAGCTTTAGAGTGAAAATTGTATGACTTGTCATGAATATATACATTCATCATATAGCTGCTATGTTTGAAAACTTCGAGGAGCATGTATGATGTGTCCTTGATAATTTTAGCACATAGATTATGGATGTGTCATATTATTATTTGATTAAATTATTTAAATAAAAATTATAATCAAGCTTATATTATTGAATATTAATAAATTTATACACACACATACAAAATTTTTCAATGAGATAGAGTTCCTGCATTTTATTAAAGTGCGGAAACAATTTTTACAATATTATAAATGGGTTATACAACATTAGGAATATCCATTCGCATGTTAATAAAGTGTGGAGACCCTTATTATAAAAAAGTGTGTGTGTGTATACGTACATATACATATACATATTATGAGAGAATTTCTTGGCCAAAATTCCAAAATTTCCTAGTGCCCATATGCATATTTTAATAGACAAAAAAAAAAAAAAATTTGATTCATAAACTTGGTGATATCCGTATATATACGTACTGAGTGATTCCAAAACCAAAAGCTGAAAGGGAACATTCGGATTGAAGAGCTCCAAATAAGCATTCTATGATCTATATATACTGTACCGCTCGGTCGGCTGAAATAAAAAATTGCCTCGCCTTTGGATTTGGGCCGGCAAGTTGTATATACGCTTCTATGCATAAAACTCGGTGCACACAGAGCCTAGCTAATTAATCAGCAATTTTGTTTGAAAAAGAATCCCAAAATCCTAAGCAAGATGACGATCTCCAACGTCTTCTTCCTTATATATATTCGTTTTCTTCTACATTTTCATACACAATTAGATAGAAACGGCGACTGAGCAGCAGCAGATTGATCTAGCCAAACGGGGAACTTGGAAAGCAGAGTTTTTGCTGAGTTTCCATTGCAAGCCTGAGGGGTTAACTAGAGCCATGCAGCCGTAACGAAGCGTCTCATGCATTTTACGTATATATTGTGGGAATAACAATAATGATACAATCGTAATCAACAGTTTGTAAACAGGTGTGTACAAAACTTGTTTACAAAGATCTGCGGCTGTATCATTATTCTTGTTAGAATTCAATTATGTAGTAGCTGCCTGTTGCAAACAATTAATTTGAGTTTAATCCGATCTGATCTTTAGTTTGCTTTGTGGATTAATGAATAATATTTATTTATTTTTTTACTGAGTAATATGGGTTTACTGCTAAGGAAAACGTATCAAACAATCAGTTTAGGTGCCTAAGGTTGTTTTTCACTAATGTATAAATTGACAAACCGAATCATTAATTAATTCTATGAAAATCATCCCAACAAAAATTTTTTTTGATTAATTTTCCTTAAATCGAATTATTCAATTTAAATCAAACGAATTGGTTTTTGAATCTCTGTCCAAGTGGAAGCCGCAGATTTGTCAGAAAATTCATAGTTTTTTGGAGATTTCGACGTCGTCACATTAATTTGATCCACTGGACGAGAAATTTTTCCAGATTTGAAATCACAACAAAGATAATAGCCATATTATCGCAGTAAAACCAAAAAAAAATTAAAACTATAATAATGACAAATCTACATCTTAGTGAAATAAATCATCATATATATTAAGGAAAAAAAAACTAAGTGTTATAAAGATTTCCATAAAAAATGGTCCTTTTGCCAAGTTCTTGTCATTAAAATTTAAATATTGACATGATTCTCTCTCTCTCTCTCTCTCTTTCTTTTTTAATTTTAGAATGATAAAAATATACATGGTGTTTCATTTTAAAAATTCTATATAGATTTATAATTTAATGGCGTAAATGTTTAAAATTTTAGTTAGCATGTATATTTTATAATATCATGTATATGATAGATTATAAATGTTTGATGTAAATCTCATTAAATATTTAGGTATAAGTAGGTTACTAAATAATTCGTTTATTTTGTGTATTGGTTTAGGATTTCAATATTTTTACAAGATTATTAAATAAGTCACGTATAGATCAGTCTAAAATTGACATGATATTGATAAGTACACGATCGGATAACCTGTTCTACTGACTCTACTTATCATATGTTTTGGAAAAAGGGGAGAGGAGAAAAAAAAACAAATTGATTTTAGAAATGTATGTGCGGTGGACATGCTAGAGTGGATGCAGGCATGACTAGAAATCATGTGGGCTCAGGTTCGAATCGTGCTGGTCCAGACTGATGCGATCATCTAAACTAGGCTTTCGCATAGTTACGTTAAAAATTGGAAAAATACTAAAGAGAGAGAAAAATGAGAGAAAGTGTGTTGAAAAGAAAGAGAGAGAGTGGGCTGAGTAGAGAGAGAGACAGAGCAAAATTCTCTTATATTTCTCTCTCTTTAGCATTACTCTAAAAATTGTAGTAGATTTGCAACTAAAATTTGAAAAAACTAGGCTTTTGGTATACTTACGTGAAAAAGTGTAGTAAATTTGCAACAATAATTTCAAAGTCATTTACTCCTTGGGATAGCAGTGGAGAGAGTAGGGGAGGGGACTGACATCTCCGTATCCATCCTCGATATTCTGCATATGTCATTGTCCTTATCAGAATTACTTGAGGGAATTCTCGTCCTCTCCTTGAATAATAACAGGAGATTCTTGAAGGTCCTCGATCCTCAAGCGACCGATATATTTTTAGTTTTCAATTTTAACTTAATTATATTAAAATAAAATTTTTAAATAAAAGTAAAGTTAAGGCAGTTGCTGGTTGTTGTAGAAAATTAGAAATTAGGCTTTATGATTTTACTTTAAATTTTATTTTATTAGATAAAAATTTAAAATATTTAATGAATATTATAATTAAAAAATTTTGAGCCAACAAGATCTTGTCCGGTTTTTTTAATGTCCTGAATAGATATTTAAGACTATGACTAGTTAAGTAGGCCTAAAAATTTAATACTATAAACATTTTGATATTTGTTATCTATACCAATATTTAATATTTTACAATTTAAATTTTATTATTTGTTCACTAATAATTTTAAAAAATAAAAATAAAATTAAAATGGGGAAATTGGGAGGGGATGAAGATTTTACTCATCCCCGTCCCTTCCCCGGATAAAACATCGTCCCCGTCCCTTCTTCAAATGAGAAATTAAGTATAAAATCATCTTCATACCCTCTTTGAATGGAGAAAATCTCTAAAAGTCTCCATCTCTGTTGGGATTTCTGTCATCTCTATTTACTCTATAGCTAACAAAAAAAATCTATATTATCCGTACTCTTTTATAGAAATTATTAACTTTTTTTTAATACGTCTAAATTATTAGCAATTGAATATAAGTAAATTTTTATTACGATTGACTACTTGTGCTTGAAACTTAAAAGTTTATTTTATTAATTAGCGGGGGTTCGATACCAAATATCCACACTGGGCGATGATCAAGTACCTATACCAATCTGACTATATCAAACCCATTGGTTGCGGACAAAAAGCTATGTCCAAAACCAAAAATTATTTAAGGCCAGCATTAATGCATTATTCAACATTTAGTGCAGTTCAAAAATACCAAGTTCATCTTCATATATACTATATATGTTGCAGATATTAACATATTTTATAAATATTCCACAAAATGCTAAAAGTAGAAGATGGGAAGACTATTTCAACACGTTTGATTCTGAACCCGGGACGGCACTAATTCTTTTTCCGAAAAAATAATTGGTTGTAATTATAACATAATAGCATGCAATTCAATCTTATATATTTAATTATTTACTATAAATAGAGCTCATCGTGCAACTGAATCTTCACAACATACACTTCATTCCTTCAGTATTTACTGCTTAGCTTCCAATATTTCTCTACAATTTTCTGTAGAAAGATCAAAATGGCCAAGAACATTTTGGTACTGAGTTTACTAGTCATCACTTGTGCCTTAGTTACTGCTTTTGAGCCTAGTCCTCTTCAAGATTTCTGCGTTGCAGATCTCAGTAGCTCAGCAAGAGTTAATGGCTTGGCCTGCATGGACCCAAAACTCGCACAGGCAGACCATTTTGTCTTCAGCGGACTGCATGTAGCAGGCAACACATCAAACCCACTTGGCTCAAGGGTTACTCCAGTCACAGTGGCTCAAATACCTGGACTCAACACTCTTGGCATCGCATTGGCTCGCATCGATTATGCACCGTGGGGAGTGGTTCCTCCACATGTTCACCCTCGTGCCACTGAGATTCTAACAGTCATCGAAGGAAGCCTTGAGGTCGGATTCGTGACATCTAACCCAGAAAACAGGCTCATCTCGAAGGTTCTTCAAAAGGGCGATGTGTTTGTGTTCCCAGTTGGACTTATCCACTTTCAACGTAATGTGGGTCATGGAAATGCCTTCTCAATCTCTGGATTGAGCAGCCAGAATCCTGGAGTCATCACCATTGCTAATACCGTTTTTGGATCTAATCCGGCCATTGCTGATGATCTTCTTGCTAAGGCCTTTCAGGTTGACAAGTCCGTTGTTGGTCAACTTCAAACAAAATTTTAGATTCTTTATAAATTGTTTAATTCCCTCAAAACAGGATTTAATCCTTGTGTATTGTATTCGTACTTAATTACAACTGAAATCCTGTGAATTTTTTTTCCCGAAAGGTTCCATTTGATCTTCGATGACGATCATAATATTCTGTCTTTTTTTTTTCGGATAATCCAATGTGATTATGACAGTATTATTGTTGCCTCAATTCTTGATACAAATGGGTATAAGACAAATAGACAATTTTACTAAAATAAATATCACATAATTTAGTTAAGAAAATAACTATATATGTAAATAAAGATTTTTTTCCCCAAAGAAAAGCACCTCTAATATATAAAACGTTACATTAAAGTCAAAACTACTAACGCTTATGATCAAATGTTCCAAGAATATTATCAGTACAGGATTTTTATGGCTCAGTACTTATTTGTTGTGGAAAGGACTTGACAAATCAAAAGTTTCAAACTTGCATCATTTAAGTCCTTTTTGTTTATGTTTTGCTCTATTCGAGCTACTCACCGAATTTGAACAGACATAAAATAACATTTTAACCATAGTAGTGGCTACAAGTTAATTATGTTTCAATATATTACTAGTAAACCTGTGTTACAATCATGACATAATTATGAGAAATCCGAATCCAGTGTGTTAATTTCAATCAGTGAATTATGTTTATTAAATTCGCTACGTAAAAATATTCCCAAATGAAATTGCCATGTATTAGCTTTAGTTCATCCAAGAGAAGGGACTCTCAAATCCAATACACTGAATAGTTTTCTGACTTTTATTATAATTTTTATAAATAAAAGCAAGAAAATTACGAACCATCCAATATCTGATGGTAACCACTTCACTGTCTCACAATGGTCAATATAGTAGTTCTCTATCATTGTATGAAAAAATGACAGTGGATTTGGAGGCCCTGAAATAGTTTTCATGAACTTTTACAATTTTTTTTGAAAAATTAAAAAAAACTCTAAAATTAAGGGAACTTGTGTGATTGATGTGAAACTCTTTGAGATATCTTTTTATAGCCAAATAGATTTTGGTGCCCAATTTGGTCCTAGAATCAAAGGAAAGCATACAGTTTTTGACATTTAAAGGGCAATTGCACGATTGTGTTGAATTTCAAACTAGTTTTTTGTACATACATAAATATTAGTAAAACTATACCATAAGAAAAAAAAAGTCAATACGAAAGATAAAATAATCATTACGAATTTTAGAAAAAAATTTCAAAGAATAAAAAAAATTCTCGAAAAAGTTACAAAAATTTATTGGATTGACGTGAAACTCTTTGAGAGGCCTTTTTATAGGTTAAATATGTTTTGGCAGGAAAAAAAAAAAAAAAAAAAAAAAAAAAAAACATTTTGTTTTCCCAATCTAATTTGGGCCTAGAACCAAAGGCTATGGCATAGAGCTTTTGACCTTTTAAGTTAAAAGGTTGATTTTATGATAATATTGAATTTTGAGCTATTTTTTCACACATATAGATATTGGTGAAATTAGGCATAGGGCAACGAAAGTCAATTTGGAAGTCTGAAACAATGTTTATGAATTTTCAAAAAAAAATCTAAAAAATCAGAAAAATCCTAATAAATTAGGAGAACTAGTCAGATTGATATGAAACTCTTTGGGAGGTTTTTTTATTATAAAAAATTTAATTTTTTTTCTTAGACCCAATTTGGGCTTAGAACCAAACATAATACACTGTTTTAGACTTTTAAAGCGATTTCACGATCGAATGGAATTTCAAGTTAATTTTTTGTACGCACGTAAATATTAGTGAAATTAGACCATATGAAAAAATATGAGTTGATTTCAAGTCAATTTTTTGTACGCATGTAGATATTAGTGAAATTAGACCATAGAAAAAAAATATGCGTCGATTTGGAGGCCCAAAATAATGTTTATGAATTTTCAAAATTTTCTAAGAAATTGAAAAAAAAATCCTCAAAAGTTAAAAGAACTTATAGGAATGATATTGGTTTAGCGCATGTTTTGGGCCAAGATATTTAGACAATTTGTTCTGATTTTCTCATAAAAAAATCCTATAATAATTCTTGAGTTAAAGGAAATAATTTCTTAGTTAAGAAAATATACAACAAAAGTAGCACTGAAGTGTATTTTAACTTTAGCATTCGAGAAATGTATGGTAGAATTCATTTTTTCTCCCGATTCTTCAATGGAAATACATAAGAAAGGTTTCACAAATAATTAATATCACAATATGTCGATCACATCTAAAAATGCAACACACATGACACGTTGATCTAATTCATTTTTCAGGGAATCAGTTTAAAATAATCTAAGATTTTGTTTGAAGTTGACCAACAACGGACTTATCAAGCTGAAAGGCCTTGGCAAGAAGATCATCAGCAATGGACGGATTGGATCCGAAAACAGCATTAGCAATAGTGATGACTCCAGGATTCTGGCTGCTCAATGCGGAGATTGAGAAGGCATTTCCATGACCCACATTACGCTGAAAGTGAGCAAGTCCAATCGGGAACACAAACACATCACCCTTCTTAAGAACCTTTGTGATGAGCCTGTTTTCTGGGTTAGATGTCACGAATCCGACGTCAAGGCTTCCTTCGATGACTGTTAAAATCTCGGTGGCACGAGGATGAACATGAGGAGGAATCACTCCCCATGGTGCGTAGTCGATGCGAGCCAATGAGGCACCAAGAGTGTTGAGTCCAGGTATTTGAGCCACTGTTACTGGTGTAACCCTTGAGCCAAGTGGGTTTGATGTGTTGCCAGCTACATGCAGTCCGCTGAATGTAAAATGGTTGGCCTGTGCGAGTTTTGGGTCCATGCAGGCGAAGCCATTAACCCTTGCAGAGCCACTGGGGTCTGCAACGCAGAAATCTTGAAGAGGACTGGGCTCAAAAGCAACAACTAGAGCACAAGTGACGGTTAGTAAATTCAATACCAAAATGTGCTTGGCCATTTTGATTGATCTCTCTTAATTCTTTTTCTTTTTTTTTTTAATATATCTAGCAAAGAAAATATCAATTGCAAGCCAAGAAGTGAGGTGAATAGATTCAATTGCATGAACTCTATTTATAGCCAGTAGAAGATTGGAATGCATTTTTTACAATTAATTATAATATAATTACATGCATAAAGAATTATAGTACTTAGTGGAAAAGCGGTGCCGTCCAAGCTTCGAACGTGTTGAAATAGTCATTCATTCAGCAAAAATGAATATATATCTCTATATATATCTGTCTAAAATACATAATATATGTCTCTATATATATATCTATCTAAAATACACATCTATCTAAAATACACATGACAATTAATGCTGTAACTTAATGCGGACAGCCAGGCTCAATATGCCGATTGTCTCACAGTACTGTATTTTATTTTCATCTAAAATTTGGCTGTAGAATAAACTGTTTGTAGTTAGGAATTTTAAAGCATAGGAAAATCTGAAAAAATATATAAACTGTGCAGTTAAAATACTTAAGTTTAAATCTTTTAAACCTCATAGTTTTAAAATTTTTCTAAATTTTTTTCGTATTTTAAAATTTCAAATTAAAAACTATATATATATATATATATATATATGGGATAACATAAGTGATGATCTAATCAATAACTCTGAATTTTATTAAAATTTAGGACGATTTAACAAAAAGAATAATATTATAAAAATATATTTTATCAATTTATCCCGAACTTTAATCTCGAATTATAAATCCGAATAGGAAAACTTCCGGTAATATAAAGGGTGCGTTTGCGGAGCACTCTAGAATATTCCCCAAGAATAAAAAGTGGAGAGGAGAGCACACCGCAACTACCCTAAATACATGCAAAATACATATCCAATATTCACTATTCAGTCGGCAATGCTGCATAAATAACTACTGCTTGTTGTCAAAAATAAGTGTACGTGTCTTGTTGTTGTCCATCGGCCGCTTGAACTGAAGATGCCAGACTCCTTCAAGCTCTACAGAGAATTGCTTTAATTCTTAATCTATCAAAGACTATTTCTCCCTTAACTACTGAAAAATCGACGCATCACAAAGGTCCTTCAGAAGGGTGATGTGTTTGTATTGCATTCCCTGTTGGACTTAATTGTTTACTTTTTTGATATTAATCACGAGGTATCCTGGGGAGGGCCCCAACTGTGGGAGGCACCTTTAAGCTCATACCACAACCCAGACTAGAAATCCCCGCTCGAACCGGGAGGCACAGGTTCTCCCAATAAAGGCGACTTCCCTGCGACTCGAACTAGGGAGCAAACCCAGTCAAGCCACTTAAGGGGACTCCATTGCCAGTGGAGCCAACACTTTGTTGGTACTTAATTGTTTACTTTCAAATAAATGTTTGGAAATGGAAATAAATGCCTTTTCAATCTCTTCATTGAGCAACCAAAACCCTGGCGTCTTCAACCGTTGCTCAAGCTGTTAGCATAATTTAAAAAGTGATCTGATAACCGTAAACAAGGAAGAATAAACACCTTCAACTGAAAGGGTTTCAGTAGTTTACAATTAATTATTTGATGAGTTCGTCTCTGTTTGATGCTGATATCGCAATGTACGTGTTTAGGTGTTTATTAACAAAGGTTTTGATTTTATATTATTGTTGTTGGTAAGCGAAAAATAAACAAAATCAAGTTTTGGGCTCACCGATATTTATTACCCTATGAAATCAAAGGTTTATTCACCGATATTTATACTTGGTAGGTAGATTATTTGCTTATAAAAATGATTGGCCTGTGCAAGTTTTGGGTCCATGCAGGCAAAGCCATTAACCCTTCCTGAGCCATCAGTCTGCAACGCAGAAATCTTGAAGAGGACTAGGCTCAAAAGCAACAACTAGAGCACAAGTGATGGCTAGTAAACTTAATACCAAAATGTGCTTCGCCATTTTGATCGATCTCTCTTAATTCTCTTGTTTTTAACACAAACTATGAATAGCAAGAAAATATCAATTGAGAACCAAGAAGTGAGGTGAAGATTCAATTGCGTGAACTCTATTTCTGGCTAGCCAGTTAGTAATTGTAGAACATTGCATTTAATTACATGCATGATATTAAAATACAATATAACTTGGATAAAGAATGATATTCCTTAGTCGAAATAAGGTAAAGCGGTGCCGTCTAAGCTTCCAAGGTGTTGAAACAATCTTTCTCTCCTCTCTCTCTCTCTCTCTCTCTCTCTCTCTATATATATATATATATATATATATTGGTCTTAACCACGAGATATCTTGAGGAGGGCCTTAACTGTGGGAGGCACCTTTAAGCATGTACCACAACCTAGACTACAAGTCCCCACTCGAACTGGAAGGCACAAGTTCTCCCAATAAAGGCGACTTCCCTGCGACTCGAAATGGGGAGCAAACCCAGTCAAGCCACTTAAGGGAACTCCATTGCCAGTGGAGCCAACACTTTGTTGGTCTCTCTCTCTATATATATAGTCCTTCTTTAGTGTGGGCACGCTCATTTATTTTATGCGAACACACTATTAAATCATACAATTTAATAAAGTCACTTTAATTAACCATTAAGCCGCATAGTTTAATAATGTATCTACACAAAAAAAAAAAAAGAGACCGTGAGAATAATTATGCATTATGTAGTGAGGATATCCTCACTTTATTAAAATGAGAATATCAGTAAAATACAAAAAAACACAGGTTTCAATACACTGATAAACAAAAAAATATAGTATCCAATATATTTAGATATGTATTTTTTTATAATTTTCTAACATACTCATTTAAATAAAATAAGGATATTCTCATTAGAGAAAAACTATATGCATGTATGTATGTGTGTAATTTTTATTATATAATGCATCCTCTCCTCGATTGAGTTTAATGCAGTAAGATAATCTGATAATCTTGCTTCTTGACAACAGATTAATAATGTGTCTTCTTCTTGTCCATCGGCTGCTGAAACTGAAGATTCCAGACTCCTTCAAACTTAATTTCCAAATTAATTAATTAAGTAGGGAGCAGGATTAATGAATTGCTTTCTTTATCAAAGACTCGTTTTCAATAGTACCCACAATTATTCGCAATGTTTGTATTAAAATATTCCTTCAAATTTGTTTGCACATTATGCTGTTTTAGAAATTCTTATACAATTTATCAACAAAGTCTTTGATTCTATATCACAATTATTATTAATTGAAGAATTGTACATTGGGGTGAATAAATTTTGGCTATGCATATAATTTAGAGGCAACCCTTTATTTTTCAATATTAGTTAGGCACATCCTTTTACATAAAATTAGAGCAAAACTCGCCATATATTGACCTGTGTCAAGGGTGTAGCAGAAAGATCTGCTTGTGTATATGATTAGAAGTGTAAAGATTTCAAAAAAATCCCACGAAATTTAAAAAAATTAAAGCAACCATCAATTCTTAAACTAATTTTTAAATATGAACTGAGCATTTGAACTTGTATGGTTATCTTCGGCTCAGTTAATACGTCTCTTCCCTTAATTATTTACCGTAGATAAGAAGATTTGTATCAATGCTAATTGTCATAAGTTGCATATCTGAAAATTACAACAAGCATGTTTACTGTCGTGGTTCAATTTACACACACACACACACACACAGACCTCCCAATGTGATAAGCAATTCCAATGATATACACAAAGCATTAAAATATTAAACATTCACAGTTGTATCTATGATATCCTTTCGCAACTTCTATGATCTGTTGTTATATTGAAGTGGAGTTCTGCCATTATTTCAGTTACAAAGGTAGTTTGCACAATTGTCATAAGATCAATCTTTAGATTAATGAGTTTGATTTTATCTCATTGGTTTTCAAAATTTTCAAGTATTTCCAATTCAATGTATTCCCCGATATACTGCTTTCACATGTAGTTATAAAAATATTACAAGCTGGTTGACATAATTAATTAATCTGGAATCTTGCGAACTTGATTAGAAAGACTTTGAAACAAATAAAAATCCCAAAATGTAAATGATAAGTAAAGTTACAACACACAAGACCACACACGGATGAAATTCATTTTTCAGGAAATCAATTTAAGACAAATCTAAAATTTTGTTTGAAGTTGATCGACAACGGACTTGTCAACCTGAAAGGCCTTGGCAAGAATATCAGCAGCAATGGCCGGGTTAGATCCGAAAACGGCATTAGCAATAGTGATGACTCCAGGATTCTGGCTGCTCAATGCAGAGATTGAGAAGGCATTTCCATGACCCACATTGCGTTGAAAGTGAACGAGTCCAATCGGGAACACAAACACATCACCCTTTTGAAGAACCTTCGTGATGAGCCTGTTTTCTGGGTTAGATGTCACGAATCCGACCTCAAGGCTTCCTTCGATGACTGTTAGAATCTCAGTGGCACGGGGGTGAACATGAGGAGGAACCACTCCCCATGGTGCGTAATCGATGCGAGCCAATGAGACGCCAAGAGTGTTGAGTCCGGGTATTTGAGCCACTGTGACCGGTGTCACCCTAGAGCCAAGTGGGTTTTCTGTGTTGCCAGCTACATGCAGTCCGCTGAAGGAAAAGTGGCTAGCCTGTGCGAGTTTTGGGTCCATGCAGGCGAAGCCGTTGACTCTTACGGGGCCACTGGGGTCTGCAACGCAGAAATCTTGAAGAGGGCTAGGCTCAAAAGCAAGTGCAAGATTAGCACAAGTGATCGCTAGTAAACTCAGTACCAAAATGCGCCTGGCCATTTTGATTGATCTCTCTTGATTAGAGCAGATATTAATATTAAGCGAAGAAGTGCGGTGAGGATTCAATTGCATGAACTCTATTTATAGCCAGTAACGTAGTAGTAGTAGAGCGTTGCAATTACTTCCATGATATTAAAATACAAAATAAAATATGGATAAAGAATCATAGTCCTAAATGGAAATTAAAGCGGTGCCGTCTAAGCTTCAAACGTGTTGAAATAGTCTTCGTTCTTTGACTTAAAATTTGAGCATTTTGTGGATATATAAAAGTTAAATGATCTTTACTATAATTCCCCCGTATAATTAAGCCGATTGCCTCACGCTGTGTTTATTACTTGTAATTAATTTTTCGACGTATATACCTTCTGACTGCATTCTTTTCCCGATTAATTAAGTTTGATACAGTCAGATAATCCGATCAATCCTTGTGATTACTTCAGCAGTGTTGCCAAATGGTTAGTACATTTGCTTCTTGACAAGAAAATAATTCCTTCTTGTCTGTCGGCCGCTTAAACTGAAGATGCCAGACTCCTTCAAACTTAATTTCCAAATTAATTAATTACGAGTTGAGGGTTAATTAATTGCTTGTTTTTATTTTTTATGTTGTTTACTGATTTGTTTGTTAAATATTTGAAGTTTGAAATTTTATTAATTTCATATCTTTTCTCAACTTTTTTGTTTGTTTTTTTGTAATTTACATATGATTTTTAAATATTTATATCTTAATAGAAAAAGTTAACATTTGTGACTTTTTTTCTAAATGAGAAAATATCTCAATGAGAAGTAGATATCGTATTAAAAAATGTCTCTATTAAATATATTTATTTCCTAAACAAAATTCTTTTTTTTTTCTTTTTTATATTTACAAGGACAAAAATGTCAAACAATCATGTTTAAGATTTTTATTTATTTATTTATTAAAATAAACAAAATGTCACTATATGTTCAAATCTTAAAAAAAGAAAAATAAACATGTCATTTAGATACTTATATTTAAATCCATTTCGATTTCAGATTAAACGACTGAGCGACTTCTGCTTTATGTATAAACAAACTTAGAATTCACTCTACGTTTTGTTGTACTTAAATATTATGGACTAGAATAAACCATTTTAATTATTTTATATTTTACCAGATTAACTAATGCCAAATACTAAGGAGTAACTTTGGTAGACTTATTTATTATGTGATCAAATATTATGTTAAATAATCTAATTTTGTAACACCTTATATAGTAATATATTATAGACAAGTATAACATTTAATTACATTATTTTAGATTATAATGAACTGAGTAATTTTGCAGTAACATATGAGGGGTCCCTAATCCCTAACTCAGCTAATCTATTTAAGTAACTTTGAACCATTCATAGTTACTATTCATTCATTTTGGTTCTTGACTAAGAGCGTAAAAAGCCCCTTGCTCTCTCGCCCTTTTTCACCTTTGTGTGTGTGTGTGGATTGTTGAAGACTTAAGTTGTGATTTGCAACAAATCAAAAGAATGCTGGAGTTGTAACTGAACTTGACAAGAAACTGTTGATGCCAAAATCTGGTTGAGTCAGTTAGCAGCTTGATACCAGATCCCTGCATCAACATTAAATTTGTTTTGTTTTAAAAGTATTATTAAAGTAAGCCAAAATAACCAATATTCAGCCTTTTCCAGATTATGCTAATTGTACTTCTTATTACACTTCCTTGACAATTATGGGAATTTATGCAATGTGAATGACAACTACCATAAAAAAGACAACGTATATATGCATAATTTCTAATGCTCTTTTTTGCGAAAGTATAATGAAGCTATGGTTAAGAATAATTCATGCTCTCAATTAGTTTGATGCATATATTGAATCAACTGAATCAGAACCTAGATTTTAGTCCTTGGCTCCTGGGCAGTGTTCTTTTGAGCGTCACTCCCTATAATTTCCGTTGCTGCTTTTGCTTTCCAATCCAATTAATTTCACCATCTTGAGTGTTCCTCTGTAGAGTCCTAAGCTTGCTCTTTGCAATTTTGAGGCTGCGATTTCTTTTTTTCTTAATTTTTGTTTTATTCTTTTATTACATTTACATAAGATTTTTAATTCATAAAAACGAGAAAGGGCATATTTAGTTTTTCATGTAAACTTGATAACTGATTTGAGCGTTGGAGGGTTTACGCCGGAAAAACTTTCGACACCTCTGACCATTCTCTATAATTTTAAGTACTTGCTGATCATCTGCTGATAGTCGAAGGATCTTCTTGGAGATCAACCAGCAACTTCCCACCAAACAAATTTAATGCTTATGCATGGATATGAGATCGAGTTACTAACCAACTCATCTAGATTTTGGCATCAACAAAAACATTTAGATATGACAAATAAAGATGAGAAATCTTACAATTCTCTCCTAAACAAGTGCATGAATGAATATGTAAGATTATGAGTTTAAGTCTAAAAAAATTTCAGCACATTTTTCTTGGAGTCCAAACGCACTCCCCAATCGTGGCAATTAATTAATTAACTATTCTTTGATTCGCATCTCCATTGCAGTTTCTGGAAGTCGAAATTTGTTAGCTTAAGTAGTATAAAGCTTTAATTTAATCTCCTAATAATATTCATTAATATGTTTTGTTTTACGAGAAGATTGATTAAATGTTCCATATTTCTCACTACTGATTATTATTTGGTCTGCTAATCAAAGACTGAAGCAGCTGAGACATATATACCCTGTATGTATTATGTAAATGGCACGCCATTTTTGATGAGAAACTTGAACACGAAGTCGCAATAATAACACAATTGTCGAAAGAAAAGTGCGAGTGGAAAACAAACACCAATTAATTGAAGAAGGCACGCGAGTAACCAAACCCTGTGTAAAAATTCAAGTGCCCTCTTTACCTTCTGCTTTCTAATCTTTACCTCTACAAATCAAACTTGCACAATATGCAAGCCCAACAACAAATCCACTATGAAATGTCTGAAAGAAAACTGACAGATGTGAGAACGCATGATTTTGTGCATCAGCAGTAAAATCTGCAACAACAACAACAACCAAGAACATCATTAGAACCAAATGTGTAGTAGGCATCAGCATTAAAATCCGCAATATCAATCAAGAACATTATTAGGACCAAATGTGCAGCCAACACTTGCGCAGAATTCTCGTGTCCCTAAGCAATCCAGCTCATAGTGCTAGACTCGTGGATCAAGTCCTCACTCAAGCCATCACCAACGGCCTCAGCCATGCCACGCCCACATGGAACTGCATTCTCAGAGCCTACTCGAACAGCCCCGCACCCATCAAAGCCATTCTCATTTTCAACCACTTCTTCATTAAGAAAAGCTCCAACGTTCCCGATAACTACACCTACCCAGTTCTATTCAAAGCCTGTTCTTGTTCATTGTCACTACTACCAATGGGAAAAGGATTACATGCCCATGTCACTAAAACCGCCCTAGATAGTGATATTTATGTGGGAAATTCTCTTATTCATTTTTATGGACGCATGGCTCTTTTTACGGATGCGCGTGTCCTGTTCGATAAAATGCCTTTTAGAGATGTAGGGAGCTGGAATACGCTTATGAGTATTTATAATGACTTTTCTGATTCTGGGGAAGTTTTAATTTTGTTCAAACAATTGATATTTGAAGGAATTGTGGCGGATAAGATCACTTTGGTGATTCTCTTCTCAGCTTGTGCACGGTTAGAGAAGCTTCATTATGGTAAAACCGTACATTGCTATGCAACAAAAGTTGGTCTTGAATACATGTTGAATATGGAGAATGCGTTGTTGTTAATGTATGCGAAGTGTAAAGAAATGGATGAAGCATTACGACTGTTTGATGAAATGGGTTCTAGGAGAAATATAGTGTCGCTTAACATTTTGATCAATGGATATATTGACATGGAGCTAGTAGATTTGGCTCGCGAAGTATTTGATGAGATTGTTGATAAGGACATTGTTTTATGGCGTTCGATGATGCATGGGTGTGTTAAGGCTAAACAGCCGGAGGAGGCTTTAGAACTTTTCAAGAAAATGATTGATGAGGGGGTGACACCAGACGAAGAAGTAATGGTCAGCGTGCTTTCAGCCTGTTCCAGTTTGTCAAACCTACAATATGGTAGGCTAGTTCATCGTTTCATCTTGCAAAACAACATAACCCAAGATGCTTTTGTGAAGACAGCTCTTATTGACATGTATTCCAAGTGCGGGAGTCTAGAGGAAGCTCTGGTTACATTTTACAAAACGGATTGCAAAGATGTCGTCACTTGGACAACAATGATTGAGGGGCTAGCAAATTATGGTCTTGGGAATGAAGCTTTGCGCGTTTTTTATCAGATGGAAAGAAAAGGGATCAAGCCAAATGAAGCCACGTTTGTTTCTGTGTTAGCTGCATGCAGACATTCTGGGTTGATCACTGAGGGCTGCCAATTGTTCAGGAGAATGGGAGGAGTGTACAGAGTTCAACCAACAATTGAGCACTTTGTTTGTCTAGTTGATCTGTTAAGCAGAGCAGGGCTGTTGTATCAGGCTGAGGAGTTTATCAAAATCATGCCAGCTGAGGACAAATTCATATCTTATAAAGCTCTATTAAGTGCTTGCATCACATATTCAGAATTTGATCTTGGCAAGAAAGTTGCTAATAATATGATGAAGTTAGGTAACCAGAGCCATGAAGCTTATGTCCTTTTATCCAACTTCTATGCTCTCGAGGGTCATTGGACTGAAGTAGCAGAGGCAAGAAGAAACATGAAAGAGCTTCAAACAAGAAAGAAGCCTGGCAACAGTATTATAGACCTCAAACATTATTAGCAAGAAATGCAATGTGAGAACAATCAAATTGTTCCACATTTATTACCTGCAATCTTTTGCACCCAAAATTTTCCCTTCAGACATTGCAGCTTAGGAAATTATCTCCATTCTCTCAAGTCACAGAGTCGTACATACAGAATGAGCATTCAGTGAGCATATAGTACATATGAAATTGTAGACTTTGAACTGCTTCAATAAAATTAAATCATGGAAACTGCATTAAAGCACTTAAATTACAAAATCAGGTAACCAGGTATAACACGATGTGATTTGTATGTATAAATTTACAGTTCAGAATACAACACCTCAAGTTGGATCTGCCAACGAAAAGGTTGGACTTTCTATCACACTCATGACTGAACCTTCAGTTTTACAGTTTGGAGTTCTATAGAACAAAAGCCAAAACTAAATCATCATTTTTAGCAAGAGATTGTTGCAGGCCTCAGCTTTGCAACCAATTTTAACGCAAGACACCAAGAAACTGTAAGGACAAGTGCTAGAACCCGGCCTCCAACAAGTCCAGCAAGAACAATTAAGCAGAGAATTAGATAAGCTGAATTCCCCTTTCTCTTTGTTTCCACAGACGACTCATCTACAATCATTTTTGCCTCCGCTTGGGATTCATCAAAAAACTCTTCTCCTTGGCAACTTTCCTCTTCTTTCACCGATAGAGACTGAGAAGAATCCTCTTCAACATCTTGTTCTAGTTTATCACAATTTCTTTGCTCAGGTACTTTATCCTCTACCGCAGAAGAACAAACTCCTCTGCTCCAATCCATCTCCTTCTCCTTACACTTTTGGTCCTTCTTTTTACACAACTTCTTGGGAACAAATTTTTTAAAGTTCGCTCTCAGTTTCGCTCTTCGGCTTTGCTCCTTTTTGCATAAAGAAACATCTACTTTATCCTCATTCTTATTCTCATTTTCGTCCACAATCCTCTCCTTTTTCTCCAATTCCTCCAATATTTTCACTCTCCTATCACCACTTTCAACTTCCAAATTCTTTCTCTCACTTCCAATCTCTTCAACCGGCGTGAAAACAACACATTTCGGATCAACAACCTCAATTTCTTCAATCGAAGAATCACACGCACCACCGTCACCAGATCCTCTCGTTGAATCTTTTTCAAATCTCTTAATCTCTTCCAAAGATGAAACATCTGCATCCTTCTTACCCTTACAAAAACACCACAACTTAACTCTCTCGACAAAACAATCAAACACAGTCCTTGCCTTAGAACACGGTCTCAAGTGAACCAATACACGAGTCCCAACAAACTCGAGAAAGAGAAGCAAAAACGCCGACTTTGTGATACCAACCGCCAGCCTTTTCGAACTCAAAGCTAATACCACAACCAAAAACACCCTCAGAACCGCCATTACAACACGCCCCTTCTTTGATCCATCGGCGTCAGCGCCGCCAACACCAAAATCACGATCGTCACCGACACATTGTTCAACAACCGCCAATTCCTCAACCGGGGTTCTCTTAATCTTATTCGTTCGCACATTTTCTTGGCCCCCAGATGATGAATTCACCTTCATGTTAGTGTAACACGGCGGCGGCGGCGTTACATTCATGGGCCTGGAAATTTCCATCGGGGGCTCCGACTGCGATTTCTTCTTCGAATGTTTCTTCAACCGATCTCGATTCTTCACAAATAGATCGACGAGAGAAGTTGGGAACCCTGTCTGCACAACAAGCGATCCCCCGCGTTTCGGCGGCGACTGAAAATCCGCCACCAAACGCGATATCCTCGAAACCTTTGTCTTTTTCCATGGCAAAGGCATGTTTTTTTAAAAATATAAAAATTCCTCCTTTCTTTGCTTCACCAACTGGGTTTTGTTAAAGAAAGGCAAATTGGGCTACAAAGATTTTTTGGCAAAGGATTTGATGAGAATGGTTGAATCATCACATGTTTGTTCTGCGTCGTTTGTTTATTATAGAACCCTAACAGTTTAGAGAGAGAAAGAGGAAACAGATGGAGAGAGATAGTGGGAAATAATTATTGTTGAGGATGTAAAATAACGCGTGCGGAGAAGCCTTCTAAGAAATTTTGTTTCCGCGGTTTTTTCTGTTTTGTGTGTTGAGAGTTTTCATTTGGAGGGAAGGGGAAATATGTATGCATGTGTATATATACATACATATATAATCTTTAGCTGAGTTTTTGTTTACTAATTTTAACTGTGTCTAAAGGTGGGTTTATTTGTAAGGATCATGCTGTAATTATTATCGACTTTAAGGTGTTTTTTTTTTTTTTTTTTTTTTTTAACTCTTGGGTAAAATGCTTTGTTTCTCTTTATGTAAAGTCAATTTAATGGTTCTTTTTTTCTGAAAAGTTTTATTTTATCCGAGTTACTTTTTTAAAGAAATATTTAGAGTTGTGAGTAAGATGAATGATTTGATTTGACTTCATCATCCACGTTTAATATTATCTACATCTTGATTGATGGTAACCCGCCAAAGCATTGTTTGTACTAATCGATTTCAATAAGTTAGTAAAATCTAATTGGTGCTTTATTTATTTATTTATTTTTTTTAAGATTTTGGAACCAACTGGGTCAGTTCACATATACTTTAGAAAAATTATTGGTAAACTCCAAAAATAAATAAATAAATAAATAATAGTTGGTGCTTATTGCTGAAGGTCACGTTTAAATTGTTGAGTGAAAATTACAGTCCCTGATGGTGTGATTAAATAAATAATAAATAACGGATGAAGCAGCTTAAAAACTGCCGTGTGTACAGCTGATGGGGCCCTACCATCCATAGAGCATGATTGATGATTCACTGTGTGAGAGTGCGTAGAGGGGGGCCCACTGTCCGTCGCTTTTCGTGGGCCCTTCACAAGTATTAAAACCAAAAACAAATAGGAAAGACTCAAAAAGAGGGGGAGCGTAAATCGGAAGTAAAAGGAACGTCAAAGCGAGAAGCACGTGGTGTTGTGATGGTGTTTTGAATTTGACCGCATTCTTGGTCTCTCTTTGGTCTCTTCACTCGCTTTTGGGTACAGCTGTTCCTCGCACAGTCAAAAACAAAAATAACAAACAGTTAACAATTATACCAGGCGTGTCTATTTTGACAGCGACAGTAATAATGGGATGAAATTCCTTTTCGGAGTAAATTTCTCGGATGCCATGACTTTATTTTCGCTGTAGTCAAATCTCAAATAAGACTGACTAAACTTGCCTCACTGGGCTCGAAGCCAACTCTTGCCCACAACTGGAAACGAATTCGAGTCTCACGGGGGATTCTTTTTCTTTGTATAAGAGTAAATATCTCTCAGAATATCTTTAGGAATAGATTTTTGAGTTCATATTTTTTTAATTTTTTAGATTGTCATGCAAAATATTTGTAGTTAAAGGTTCAATAAATTTTTAAATTATAATTTTTTTTTATGTTGATGCTAAAATCTAATAATGTCAACGTGTGGATTCCCTACTAGATCCTAACGTCAGCATTTAAATTTATTTGTGGAGAAATAATTTTTACCTCCACAAAGAAGTCCGACCAAAAATTGACAAGCACGATTCGACCCCGGCGAGCACTTGCAACTAGAAAAAAGGTCAAGGCACCAAAAGTTTTTCCAGTGCTAAACTTTCAGTTTTAACCATTCGATGCTTAAATTAGTATCACGGAATTTCGTGGAATAACAAAGTGTATAATTGTTTATATAAAAGGATCAATAAAAACAAAAAAAATAGAAGAAGAAATTCTCCCTCAAAATAAGAAGAAGAAATAGATATAAGATAAGGAATGATAGATATAGGTGAGGATTAAAAAAAAAAAAAAGAGTCTGAAAATTAGATACGCCGAGATCACCTACAGAATGAGAGGGATAAAGTTTTTCCAAAAGTTTCTAACTGTTGGCATCCTTGGGAGTTTTTTAGGGATCCAACTCCTCCCCCATGGATTAAGATATTGTATGTAGGCTTTGGTGATAGAGTGTACTTCCATCATCCCCTCGGATTATGGAGTTGTGGGTCTCGGCGGGGGAGGAGTTTGATTCTAGTGTTACTGAAACCTCCTGATCCAACAAGCCTCACACCATCAATATTAAACTTATTATATTGGGCCACTATAAGGCTGTATCCACGGCTAAGGACAGTAACTATGGGAATAACAACCCATCAGAAGTTTTTGATAAAACCCCGTTGTAAGAAACGGTGCAAGTGCAATCGCAGAACGGGTGTATTTAAAAACTGGAATATCAACCGAAAGATTCTTTGTTTAAACCCAAGGATTGGCCCATTCATTTTTTTTCCTGAAATACTTGCACTAGTTGACCCCCACCCCACCTGTTATCTTATCTTTTGAGCCCCACACCCAATCATTTAATTTACGACTTTATCCAATGCGAAAATTACCAACGAGGACAAAAAGAAAGGCCAATCTACAATTGTGACACATTCGTTCTGCCTCCTCAGGGCTAAGGTCCAAAAGGATACATGTTGAGAAGGCATCTATATCCATCACATGCACGATGCACCATTACTTTTGCCTACATTTGAAGCAACGCATATTAATATTTATTTTAGATAAAAAGTTTAGGGATTTATCAGAATAAAAATGGGGTCAATTAGCTCCTTTAACTCTTTATCAATTAGGTAACCACCAGATTACTGCATTGCACAGATATTTACAAATATATATAACTGTTATCATAATAGTACACTGATATTTACAATCAGATATACTTAACTGGGATTTATATATATGATTACATTAAACTCTATTAAATACATGCCCAGATAAATTATCCTTACAGACGAGAGATGCATTTACTTCATTAATATTTCGTAAATAAAAAGAAGTTATAAATATTTTAGTCCCCACAATATTTTAAATATTGTGGGGGCTTGAACCGCTGCCTAAAAAATAAAAAATAAAAAAAATAACTCTTTATCAAAATCGAAGTCGAGTTCGGTTGAAGAGTTTGGAAAAAATAAGATGAAACTAAATGGGGGAAACTGAAATGGAAAGAGAACACTTCAGATGACCCAGGTCTGGTTAAGCAATAAGCAATGATGTTGACTGCTGTTTCTGGGGTCGCTTTTGTCTTCAGACACTTTATGTCACGGTCACCTGCACAGCTCTGATCTTCGAACTCACTGGGCCAACGCTGGCCCCGCCGGCCTTATCTTCTCCCAGACATTGCAATTTCATTTCAAATAAAAAATTAATTTATATTTTTTTTTCAAACAAAGCATAAATATCGGACCACTATAGTTGATTATTAATTATCCAATGATTATTAAAATTACAAGAGGAAGTTGAAGTTCCTTGTATCATCATGTTTTATCTTGTACTAACTCATTCTTTCTATTTAAGCATCGGGCTACAGAATTAATAAATTATTTTATTTGTTAAAATCCTTGTTTCTCTAATTACCATTTGAATCAAGAACAACAAGTTACCAATAATATTTATTTTATTAATAATGGTAGAACCACTAATTATTTTGCAGATATTAGTTTCCACTTCCCACACTTTCTAGAAGTCTCCTATACAACTCGGATGAGCAGATAAGAAAAATACTAAAAATAAACGAATAAAAAAAAAGAAAAAACACAATAAAGAAATATCACAAATTCCCCGCCATTATAGTAGTATATATATATATATATAATATATATCCCGCTATTTTCCTATTCTCACTCGCGACTCGCCAACCCCTACGTCTTCCCAAACTTTCTCGCAAATTTTTCTCTCCCTTTCCCGCGAAACAAACAGAACAAAAAATGAGAGAAATCTTGCACATCCAGGGTGGGCAATGCGGCAACCAGATCGGAGCCAAGTTCTGGGAGGTCATCTGCGACGAGCACGGAATTGACCACACGGGGAAGTACAGCGGAGACTCCGATCTCCAACTCGAACGCATCAATGTTTATTACAACGAGGCCAGCGGCGGAAGGTACGTCCCACGCGCCGTGTTGATGGATCTGGAGCCTGGGACGATGGACTCTGTTAGATCCGGTCCGTTCGGGCAGATATTTCGCCCCGATAACTTCGTGTTCGGGCAGTCTGGCGCTGGCAATAACTGGGCCAAGGGTCATTACACCGAAGGCGCTGAGTTGATCGACTCTGTTCTGGATGTTGTTAGAAAGGAAGCTGAGAATTGTGATTGCTTGCAGGGTAAATTAAACGAAACATACCTCCGCTTTTTTTATTTTTTATTTTTTTTGCTTATGGTTTTGATTGATTGATTGATTTGATTTGGAGTTGATTTTTCGTTTTAGGTTATTTTTGTTCTTCGATTATAGCTTTAAATTCTAATTTGTTATATTATTTACCGTTCTTTCATTGGATATATTTACTGTTCTTGCATTTGACTTTCCACAAGTTGCCATTTTGAAGCTATGTATGTTTAGGCTGGACTGGAAATTGTTTGTCAAATGTTTTGGTCGATGGGCAAAGGCTAGCCTGAGATGGTTTATAAGTCTTATGTTCACAGAATCAGTTTCTTCAATCTTGATTAATAAACAATGAAATCACAATCGTCCACATTCTTTCTTTTTGCCTGTTTCGCGACTTTAGAGGTTGTTTGTTTTTATGTCTGAAGTCTTAATTTGGTTTAATTTAAGATCTTTAGATATTTTAACTTTTGTTTGTGTATCTGAAAGCTTATTGCAATTTTATTTGAATGGAAAAAGTTCAATTTCCTGACTTTTATCTGAATAGAATTTTTTTTTTCTCACAAATACCCTCACTAAATGTATTTGTTTCCTGCACAACTATTAAATGTTATATTAGCATTTCTCTTGATCTCAAATTTTACTCGGTATTAACTACTTAACATACATTCAAATTCTTTTATTATTAGATAACAATTTTTTTTATATAAATATTATGGTAAACTGTAAAATATAATGTTATCAAAATTATTTTTGGAAATTATATATCAAATGTTTACCTTATAAATATTTATAATAAATAAAAACTATTGTACCATATAACATTTTAAATATATACATATTAACTTCAAGTATGTATAAAACTTTCAAGGTCATAAGTGTACAATTATTAGATTCAAGATGTTTTGAGTTTATAAAAACAAACAACTTATCCTTTACGCTAAGACGATAAGAAATAAAAAACAAACACGTTATTCTGACATATGCCTTTAGACCCATTCAGTAACATTTAGACCCATTTAGATTTTAGATTAATAAAAAACTGCTACCTTACTCGTTAATTTTTTTTTATAGGATTTCAAGTATGTCATTCTTTGGGAGGAGGTACTGGTTCTGGTATGGGAACCCTTCTTATTTCCAAGATCAGGGAGGAGTATCCAGATCGCATGATGTTGACATTTTCCGTCTTCCCGTCTCCTAAGGTATCTGACACGGTTGTTGAGCCTTACAATGCTACCCTCTCAGTACATCAGCTTGTTGAGAATGCCGATGAATGTATGGTGCTAGATAATGAAGCTCTATATGATATTTGCTTCAGAACTCTCAAGCTCGCCACCCCTACTTGTAAGTCCTGCTATTTAAATTATCTTTTATGTATAGTTAACATAAAGATATGTGTTCTTGTTTGAAGAACCGGTCGAGTGAAGTTGGTGATAACTTTTTTAATTTGGTTTATCCTGCTACGTGGGATTTGATGTACAAGAAGGGATTTAGTTTTTTATTCACTGATGAATTGTCGTTTTCATATTAGTAGCTTAATGGTCGTTCTTGTAAGTAGAGAACTTGTTACCTATGTGTCTTTTGTCATTGGGTGGTTTACTCACATGGTTGGTTTGGTCTGAAGTCTTTGTCATAGTATATTTTCGCTTGCACCCACTCACCTACCATTTCCTTTTTGCCTTAATAAATAAAGAAGATATAGACATATTATTATACTTTATGCTGTCTATACGAACTTTTTTTTTTTTTCTCTTTTTTGGTTTTCTAGAACTCCAATAAAAATATCATATCGTGCATTATTATGTTGTTCGAGTAATTAATGACTCAATTTTTTTTTCTTATAATTCTCAGAAAAAACATATGAGCTAACCATCATGCTGTATTTTGTTTGTTGTACCTTATCCCAGTTGGTGATCTTAACCATCTTATCTCTGCTACCATGAGTGGCGTCACATGCTGTCTTCGATTCCCCGGACAGCTGAACTCTGACCTCAGGAAGCTTGCTGTTAACCTTATCCCTTTCCCGCGTCTCCATTTCTTCATGGTTGGGTTTGCACCCTTGACATCACGAGGATCACAGCAGTATCGTGCCCTTACTGTGCCGGAACTAACCCAGCAGATGTGGGATGCTAAGAACATGATGTGTGCTGCTGACCCACGCCACGGTCGTTACCTAACTGCTTCGGCCATGTTCCGTGGTAAGATGAGTACTAAAGAGGTTGATGAACAAATGATCAATGTCCAAAACAAGAACTCTTCGTACTTTGTCGAGTGGATACCAAATAATGTCAAGTCGAGCGTGTGTGACATCCCGCCTAAGGGTCTGAAAATGGCATCCACTTTCATTGGAAATTCAACGTCAATTCAGGAGATGTTTAGGCGAGTCAGTGAGCAATTTACGGCTATGTTTCGGAGGAAAGCTTTCTTGCACTGGTACACCGGTGAGGGAATGGACGAGATGGAGTTCACCGAGGCTGAGAGTAACATGAATGACTTGGTGGCAGAGTACCAGCAGTATCAGGATGCAACTGCTGACGACGAGGAGTACGAGGAAGAAGAAGAGGAAGTTGCAGCATGAGGTGTCTTTTTCTAATGTTCCAGGGCCAGTTTGTCTGAAATTTATTTCTTGTCGGCGCTCTTTCAGTTTGTGATTATTGTTTCTGTTGTTGAGGGATCATTAGAATGTGATGTTTATTGGTATGTAACTTGTCTCGTTGTATTGGGGGATGGGTATGATGTGTTTCAATATAAATGATGTATGTTTGTATTAAGTAGTTAAAAGATATCACTTGAAGCTAATACTGTGTAGCAAACATTTATTTTCGCTTTTTTCGTTTCGTAGCGCACGTGGATTGAACGGGTTAGCCTTTGGTGGTTTTCACAGTAAAAATATTTTATTTCTCAAGAAGTTCATAATTTTTTTTTGGGTTAAATATTATAAAGTATAACTGGATATATAAGCTGCCAAGAAATAAAGAAATCCAAACATAAAACCTAACCCAAAAAAAATTATGATAATAAAACTCCCAGAGGGGTCATATTTATTTGAGGAGAATTTAAAAAAAAAAAATCACCAGAAAGAGGTGCCGATGAATGCAATAAGGGATGCAAATTATTTATTTACCTTTACAGGCATTTAGTATTTAATTTTATTTTCAGTTATTGTTCACTGATAATCGAATTTTAATGGAGTCGGTCATGGAAGGCATGCCGCATGCACATAAAATATGAGGATGCAGGTAAGGTTTGCGCGGTCTGAAATTTCAATGACGGCGTTGGCTACCTCTCTCTATCACAAGAAATATGTAATAATATGTTTGTAATTTAGAATTTTTTTCTGTAATTGACAGTATTTTGTAGATAAGGAATGCCACTCTATAGGTACTGCTAAAAGATGGGCCAATATAGGTGCGGCCCATGAGCCCATTGTATTTAAAGAATCTTTACTCACAGTCCCACATCGAAAATATGTATTACGGAGCCGTTGTTTATATATAGGAGGAGAGAACGAACGCCCGTCTCTTCGGAGACATCCGATAAAATTGGAACGATACAGAGAAGATTAGCATGGCCCCTGCGCAAGGATGACACGCACAAATCGAGAAATGGTCCAAATTTTTTTCTTCCCCCTCATTCGGGCTTGTTTAATCAGTCAGCAGTTTGACGATGTTAGCTTCTGCAGTTTGATTCCATCGTTAACCATATAAATTTTTTTTTTTTTTTTTATCTTTTCACTCGTTACTGATATTTAATTGATGCAATTTTATTAACGGTGTTATATAACAAATTGCATGCTGCTTTCCAACTGAACGGGTTAAAAGGTTTCTGTTCTGCTTTGGTACGTAGTGTAGAGTATGATTTGCTTAAAGTGATTGTATCCTTTTGAATGACACTTCGAGTTTGCTTTGTTAACCCCTTTTTTTTTTTAATTTCAGTTGTAATGAATTATGCTCAAGTTTCTGGTGCTAATGAAATTGGCACAAAGTGACTAATATAGAAAAAGACCAAGTCACTGCTTCAAAAGAAAATTACCTACACTATTGTACAAAAATATTGAAAAAAAAAAAAAAAAACAATTGGCATATTATTTTGTATGCGTCCGGACCAGATCAACAATGACGATTTATCATTTCAACATTTACGCATACGGGCGCCGGCAGCTCAGCTTGATTATCTATCTCGTCTTGCTCGCTCCCTCTCTATATAAGGAAACCGTGGCATGCACACATATGCATTAACACATATCAAAACCGAACCAATTTGCACAAAAACATAACAACGATTTCGCATTGGGAGACTTCAAAATGGCAGCCAGAATTCTCCTTTTAGCAGCACTCGTGATTTCCATAACTTGTTCCGATATTGCATTTGCATTTGATCCCAGCCCTCTCCAAGATTTTTGCGTGGCGGACCTGCAAAAACCAGGTGGGTATTCTTATTAATTTTGATTGATAAAATTAATCATTGTATCCTGAATCATTGCACTTGCAACTAACCATAGACGAAAGATGATCGCTCACAAAATTGAAATTTTCTTGTCAGTGCTTGTAAATGGGTACGCATGCAAGGATCCGATGCTGGTGAAAGCTGAGGATTTCTACTTCAGTGGGCTTAACCGGGAAGGAAACACGTCAAATCCTTTCGGTTCAATCGCAACTCGTATCACTGTAACTCAGGTTCCAGGGTTTAACACGCTTGGAATCTCAATAGCAAGAGCAGATTTTGCTCCAGGAGGCGTGAATCCACCCCATTTTCACCCGAGAGCCACAGAGATTTTAACTGTCCTGAAAGGAACCCTGGAAGCAGGATTTGTGACTTCCAATCCTGAAAATCGACTTTTCACAAAAGTGCTTCGACCCGGTGATCTCTTTGTCGCCCCAAAAGGCATGATTCACTTTCAGAAGAATATTGGACGTGGAAAAGCTGTTGCCCTTGCTTCGCTTGGTAGCCAAAATCCTGGAGTTGTTACAGTTCCCAATACCGTGTTTGGTTCCCATCCAAAAATCTCAACTGATATTCTCGCCAAGGCTTTCCAAGTCGATCAGTTTCGTATCCAACAAATTCAGAAAAATTTCTAAGCGCTTATATTGCCAGACAAGAGCCTTTTCTTTCAGCTGATAATTTTTAGTCTCCCTTAGCTAGCTAGCTTTATTCAGATATTCATGTGATGTAAAATAACTGCTAGCTAGCTGTTTTAATTTGTTATTGGGAATTGGTTCTCAAATGAATGTTTCATTTTTCATTTTAATTTTTAATCTCAGCCTCATCTGAATTTCTTTTTCAAGAGTTATTAATATAACATTATAATTAATTAATGAATCAAACAGTTAGGAACAAATTTTTTTGAATGTTTTTGCTCAAACTTTGCATTGTGAAGGCGGGTCGTTTATCACTCTTCACTAATGCAAATGGGGGCTTTTCACGTATAATTATCTGAGTTCCATTTGTGAAAACAGTAACTAGACAAAAAAATGGAAATAAGGTTATTCGAATTATGAGGCATTGATCAATTTATAATTACACAGATTGTAAAGTCATGTATTTCTTATCAGTTGTAACTATCATAATAGAAAATAATCTCCAAAGACTTGATCGAGTGATAGGAACATAAGATGCTCATAGTAACCTTCTGTTTATCTAATTTTGAACAAAATGTCGAGCAAAATCAATGTGATTTATTCTTGAATTAAAGATTGGACTACGACACAAATAGGTAATCCCGACTTGTATTATATTATCGCATTAGATGATAGGCTAGCTTGTGACTTAAGTTTAGGCTCTAAAATTGTCATGAGAAAGTAATTGCTTGGGATAGTGATTAGTGAGAGATAATTAATGTGATGGTATTATATTTTTTTTATCATAATGAATTAAAATTACAACATTACATACGGATAAATGACACTTTAGATGTCACATCCCAAACTTAATTATGAATATTAATTTATATGTAAATCTTTATCCAATGATGGATGATGAAAGAAGATAAAAAAGAAAACCATTTCATGTACGCATGTGAGCCTTCACAATATAGAGGCATTATCATGACCATTTCTTACCAATTAAGTAAATTTGGACGAAACGCGGCGGACAACAACTTACTGACTGGACTTGGTTTGTTAGGCGACTTGCATGCTGTATTGGTAAAACAATCCCAACAAATTATTATGTTGATCAGTGAGATAATATAATTAATTATTTATTCAAATTTTATAAAAAAAATTATTAATTACTCAATTAATGACATATTATTTACGATAAAATTTAAGATAAAAAATTTAAAAAATTTATGATTACTCATAAAATAATGCAGGCACTCTGTCACCCGAATGTATGCAGCCAAGTCAAACAGTGAACCAAATTAAAAAGAAAAATTATATGTGAATGGAGCAGAAGAAGAGAACACAACAGAGGAAATGAAAGACCAAGTCAAGGCCAAATTCGTAATAAACTATCTATATCTATAAGGTTAAAATAATTAGTTGGCAAACTTAGAGCTAGCCCTTTATTTAATTATTCAAAGAACTGACAAAAGAATTTTATTGTTCTAACATATTTGATATATTTGATATATATATGATGAATTTTTCAACCCACTAGAACTGGACGGCATCATTTCTCTTAATTATATGTATTCTCCTAAAATTAAACAAATAAAGATTGCGTGCACACAGACATATGCATACGTGTAAATGATCAGTGAGTTTTAATTTTTTCATTTTTTTTTTTGTTTTTAAATGTTGTTCGGATGTAAGAACGAGCGTAAAGTAAATAAGCTAGAGAAAAATGTTGAGGGGATGGGGTTTGGAATTTCTATGTTCTTATATTAATGTTGCACTATTTAGACAATCAAATAATTAGAAAGGTAAATGTTTGTTTAGTCTCTATATTTTAATTTAAGTACTCGTTTAGTTCTTTTATATATATATATATATATACATATATAACTCAAAACACTCTTGCTATTAAATATATTATATTTCTATCCTTACTTTTTTTTTACCTTTTACAAGAATACTCTTGCAACAATATTTTTGGGGATGTTAATGAAAAGAAAAAAAAATGACAATTTATCAAAATATCGTTAAAAGTAACGTAAAAATTTATCCAAATTTTTATATTTTTATTTTACTTTTAGGATTATTTTTTAAATCAATTTTTTATAAAATAATTATTAGTAAGATTGTTGTAAGGATATTAAACATTGCTTTAAATTGACTAATATTAATTAATTTATAAATAATTATCAGAAAGATTGTTGCATGGGTACAAAAAAAATAGTTTTTTAGTACTAATATTTATTAGTTTATTTGCTAAAATTAACATTTTTAAAGATAAATTAATTAATGTTAAGAATATTGTTGCATTGGTATTATTGTAAAAGCTAAGGAAAAAAAAAAGAGTAAGAATGCAACATATTTAACCATAAGGTGTTTTGAAGCACTTTTTTAAAATATAAGAATTAAACAGACACTTAAGTTGAAGAATATGAACTAAATGAGCATTTACCCTAATTAAAATTAATAATTCTTTTATTGCAAAGTTAGAATAAAAAATTTTGTAGTTTAAGTGACACGACACTAATCATTGGTCAGCATATCTTAAGTAACAATAAAATTTATGCCTAATTGTTAATGTGTTAATTTCACAGCAATTATTGAATGACACACCGACCCTGGATGCACTTATTTATCATCTATGATAATTTTAAAGTACAATGCCGAAGCCCTAAAGTCGATATGTCCGAGTGGTTAAGGAGACAGACTTGAAATCTGTTGGGCTTCGCCCGCGCAGGTTCGAACCCTGCTGTCGACGGGTACCACTTTTTACATTTATTTTTATAGGCTTCAAGCAGAGTGTAATTATTAGCTACCCCCCTTTGGGTTTGATAGTATACTACTTAGATTGAAAGAATTTGGAACTAGGCAGAAACCTCCCCTCAAACCTCAAATTATTTATACGAAATTTACTACGCTTTTGTCATCGAACAGTACTCTTTACTGCTACATGCATTTCTATTCCCTGAACTGAAAATTCGAGTGTCGTATCTAGGGATGGCAATTTACGAGTCTGGGTCCGGATTCGGCTGTTCCGGATCCGGACCCGGACACAAAATTCTCATAACCGGACCCGCATTAAACTGAATTATTTTTAATCCGGGTCCGTTCCGGGCTCAACCCAGAAAAATCAGGGTTTTCGGATTCCGGGTTTTGAACCCGAATTGCTTTACTTAAGCTGCTGAAAAAAAAGGCCAAAAAACAGAACACAAACAAGATTTCCAGAACCAGATTGCTTACTTCATCCTCCTTTCCAACACACAAGCAGACCTTTTCATCCAAATTGCACATACAACAATTGGAAACTAAAATCTACGAAAGTAAAAGCGCTACAAACTTAAAAAGATTAGAATGCTAAAGCACCATCATTATCAACAAGAGGGCAGTACAGTTTTCATTAAATTAGCACTAAATTTACAGTAACCAACAACTAAAGCAAAGCCGAGACTCACAAATTGTAAATAGAAAAGCCGAGACTCACAAATATTCACAGCGGGAGCTTAAGGATATGCTGATGAACACAGAACACAGCCGCGACTGAGGTGGATTTCAACCACTTTTGCTGGCCGCGACAGAGTGAGAGATGAGACGAGTGATGCTGATGAGTGATGACAGCCGTGAAGGTGATGACAGCCGCACCGTGAAGGTGATGACAAGCCACGCCGCGAAGGATCTGATCTGATCTGATCTGAAGAAGAGAAATTACGGAGAGTTGAAGAGAGAGTGAGAGAGATTAAGTGAGGAACGGGTGAGAGAGATTGAGAGAGGAACGGGTGAGAGGGATTGAGAGAGGATTAGAGGAACAAATGAGAGATTGAGAGAAGAGAAATTACAGTTGAAAAGAGTGAGAGATCGAGAGAGGAACCGAACGAGAGAGATTGAGAGATCTAGGGTTCCATTTTGTTTTTTTTTTTAATTTTTCTATTTATATTTAATAAATAAATCCAGATCCGGGTTCCGAATTTGCGGGTTCACCTGAAACCGGACCCGGACCCGGAAGTATGCGGGTTCTCAAAAACTGATCTGGATTCCGCATAAAAATAATTGCTGTGCGGGTTGAACCCGGACCGGATTGTCCGGGTTCAGTCCGGGTCCGATCTGGGTCTGAATTTAGTTGCCATCCCTAGTCGTATCAAAAAATTTGTTTATTAATTCTTTGTGAAGAGAAGAATTATCTAGTCCAAAAATTGGTGAAGCCTTCATTAAAAATCATATTACACCTATATACGTAATGTGCCTAAATATAAAACTATGAGTGATTTAAAAAGCATACCACTTGGTACCCATCTAATACAATCAACAACACGACATCTATATATATTTTTCTTTACAAAAAATCCCATAATTCAATTGGACAAAGTTGGTAACTGTATTAATCTATAGCATGTAATTGACTGGTCAATTAGATTTCGAGCTGAAATTTAGAACAAACCCAAATGAGGTTTGAGGAGCGGTGGCATAGGTTTCAATGAAGCGCGGGGAAAATGGAGAGCCACACAAGATATTAGTTAAGGGCAAATTTAACAATATTGCAGATGTTTAGAATCAACCATCGTTAACAAGTTTCTTCTCCCCCCGCCTATAAAAGAACAAATGTGCAATGCAAGGTTTTCCCACAGCTTGAGGCCATTCAATAATTGTTGTAATAAGCAGCATTTAATTTGCAAGAAAAAAAAATGGCCTCTACTCAAATCTGCTTGATAGGGCTGCTTTCAGTTTCGTTCTTCGTTGCGTGTTTGGCAGCTGACAGTAACAATATACTTGATTTCTGCGTGGCTGACATCTACAGCCATGTGTTCGTTAACGGTGCACCATGCAAGGATCCAAAGACAGCTCACGCCGATGATTTTTACTTCACCGGCCTTGACAAACAGGGCAACTTTTCAAACCCAATGGGGTCTAAGGCTACCCCTGTTTATGTACAACAGATTCCAGGGCTTAACACTCTTGGACTGTCAATGGTACGCGTTGACTTTGCCCCCGATGGCCTCAACCCACCGCACACTCACCCTCGTGCCTCCGAAATAATGACTCTTCTTGAAGGTACCCTCGAAGTTGGATTCATCGGCACCGCCCCCGATTATCGTCACTTTTCCAAGATTTTGAACAAGGGTGATGTGTTTGTTTTTCCAATGGGCTTGCTTCATTACCAGAGGAATGTGGGGAAGGTCAATGCTGTCGCAATTGCAGCACTCAACAGCCAAAACCCTGGCACCAGCAGTATAGCACCGGCTCTTTTCACATCCAAGCCTGTTCTTAATGATGAAATTATTTCCAAGACTTTCCTGTTTGACAAGAAGAATGTGGCTATCTTGCGTTCCAAGTTTAATTAGCTCTTAAAGTATAGTAATATTCCTTCCTGTTGGATTTGGCTTGGGATCGGATGAAGTTGTATTTTTGTGCTAGCTTCTCTTATGTATAATGGTTTAATTATTTGCGGCTGGACACTGCAATGGCTTGATGAGTTTTAAAGAATATCACTCAAATTCATTTATTATATTTCTCTCAATCTGTGTCATTTTTCTCTTCACGTCTGCCTTAAATAATAATAATAATTAGTGTAACTATATTGTTTATTCTCAATCACTTCATTTATTCATTAATTTTCTTAAAAATTCTCAAAATTTCTCACTTTTCCAGTCTAATATGGCCTTCTTTGTAGAGACATTTAAAAAATTTCGGAGTTAAAAGGTAGCTGGGCACATCTTATTCTCAATATTTAACTGAAGCACTGACAGACACTTTCAGACAGAAGTACACGAGCACGTGTCGTTGTATGCGTGTTATCACTTATCGGTGTCTCAAGGATACTTGTATGCACTCCCTCACACGTGTCTTCCTAGTACCATGTCCCTTTCTGTATTATATAAACTCAGAGAACGTAGCCATTACTTACACTACAGTGCAAGCACATGGTGTATGAAGTTACTAATCCGGAAGAAATGAAGGTACATCAATTTCCCCATTTTTTTCATTTAGGTGCTCACATTGGAAAAGGCTATTAAATGAAATTGCTTGCTGCAAACGTATCCTTAGGATTTTAAGTTCAGTACTCAGAAACTAGGGTTGATAAACAAGAAATTGACACTCCAATCTGTAACTCTTTAGCTCATCCAGCTGGAAACTTATTAGTTATTGAGTTTAATCTTTTAGTACTTAAGTAAGTGTATGACAGGATTCTGGCTTTTGCAATTCTAACAACTCTGTTTCATCATCTCTGCTTCGGAGATGTACTCTTTTTTCAACAATCATGGTGTAAACAAGAGAACAATAGTACATAGGAAATGAAATGGTTTGCAGGATAGAGAAATGTTGAAAAGAGAGGAGCTCACATGTTTATCTTCACACTTTGGAATAGCTTTCATGCAAACAAAGCTTGCATTTCATGATAGACAATCTCTGGTTGAAGTTTTTCGTACATGCTATTGTACAAGCCTTATTTAGTGGGCATGGATTGTTTAAATTGCAGAAACGGACCTCAAGCTTGAAAAATGAGGTAAGCTCTCTCCATCCGAAGCTATGCAAAATTTCTATTGTGCCTAGAGCTGGCCCCTTAGCCATTGTGTACTTATGGTTCGAGTGATAGAGGTGATTGGCCCAAGTTACAATGGTCCGGCCTTGACCCGTGACTCTACATGGTATAAGAGACATGCTGGCGCCGTCTTTGCAAATTGTTGATGTTGCATAGTTGCATTTATGATACATCTGCCTTTAGCGGTGATTTCAGCCCCTGCACTTTGTGAATCTGCTTATTAATCTTTAGCTAAAAACATGCAGTTTTCTGAAACAGACTAACCTGCAAAGTTAATGTGAGATGGTATTCTATTTGGGTTTAGATTTGTAACTATGGAGATCACAATCAGCTTTCAAATCATTGAATTTGTTGATTCTGAACCAAATTACTGAGGAAGCGTAAAAGCTAATTGGTCTTAGAAGCTTATATAGAATTGGAATAATATGATTCCCGTCATGTTACAACAAAAACAGACTAACCTGCAAAGTTACTGAGGAAGCGTAAAAGCTAATTGGTCTTAGAAGCTTATATAGCATTGGAATAATATGATTCCCGTCATGTTACAACAGTGAAAACTCCAAGGATGATAGCAGAATCTCAAAAACTTTCGCGAAATTGAAACGAGAGAGCAGATGTCCGGAAAGTTTTGTGTATAAATACAACAAAGACTGCCTCAATGAGGTAATAGTTTTTCATCTCTTACTGGAAACTTGCCTGGCTTCAATATCCTGTAATCGAAAAGTCACGGCTCTCTTGTGGGCTTCTAGCCCCTCAATTTCCGCCATGGTTGCGACATATGGACCAAGCTTTTTCAGACCTTCCTCTGTCAATGATTGCACCGTCATGTATTTCAAGAAGGAATCAAGAGACACACCCCCATACATTCGTGCATACCCATATGTGGGAAGGACGTGGTTTGTCCCACTTGCGTAATCTCCCACACTTTCTGGAGTCCATTCTCCCAAAAACACCGAGCCTGCAATGACAAATGACCAGGTCGTTTTTCATTAATCCTTTGTGGAGTTACATCTAGATGACAAAATGCCCATTGAGCTCTCAACTACACTTATTAAACCCAGATCATAAATGTAGTCATAGTAGTTCAATCAATAATGGCGAGGACACACAAAAGAAGGCTTGCTAGAAAGCAAGGGTTGATGAAAGGAAGAACTTCAGAGCTGTACCTGCATTCTCGATGATGGACTCCCATTTTTCAGCATCCTTTACATTGACAATTAGATGCTCGGGTGCATATAAATTTGAGAAGGAGATCGCCTACGAGAACCAATGACAAAGGTACATTTAAAATTAATATAATTTCAAAGACCCTACTGCATGGTAACATGTATGATTTAAGAATTCTGGAATTCTTCAGAAGGATACCAGATATGTGTCATTGTATTTAGCATTAATCTTTGGAGATTGAGTTCTTCTTGAAAACTGTTTTCAAATACAGTAACCTTATTTGTTTCCAGATGTCTAAAATAAAACATCAGAATAAAACGTCATCACCAGGAAGCAGGCGTGGGCAACCTAGCCAGTTTACATATCTGATATGATACTACAATATTTAGTGAAAGAAGAAAATTCTATGCCACCTACACTGCTATTCCTCAATCCTAAGCTCATTTCACAGAGATTAAAAATAACATGGATGATTGTTGATCAACTTCATCTAAGTTTGAAAGTACAAATGAAGGAAATTCTTGACTAACCTCCAACATATCACGGGCAAAGACCATGAAACTGTGGCCCAGTGCTTTTGAAGCAAACTCTCCCCTTGGAAGGCTCTGGCACTGCTTACTGATTTCTTGTTCAATAGCTTCTAGATCCACTCCATCCCCAACAATTACAAGGACAACTTGACTGTCCGGTCCATGCTCAGCCTAAGCATGAAGAAGAGACATCAGCTTACATAAACTATTGAATAAATAAGTAGGAAACTAATTTTTTATTCGTGCATATGTTATGCAATCAGAGTGTCCAATGTGAGAAATTAGACAGGTATTAAAGGCATAACATCTACAAATGGATTCAAAAAAGCATAGGCCTCAGATAATTTGGCGAATAAAAAACTACTAGAATAAAGAGCAGAATTAAGACAGATATACATTAAACTAAAGATACTAAGCATAACAAACATTTTGTTCTTGCAGAAAAGAAGTATGCAAGGGGTGACAAAATTATGACGCAAGATCCAGCCTAAGAATGATCATATTAACGGGATATAAATTAACAGGAAGATTTCTCCTTTCAAGAAAACTTTGTTCATTATTGAGAAAATAATTTCGAAACTATAGAAAAATCTTGTTAGTTGGAAACCGACAAAGATGACCAATGAAAGCATTTGAATGATATAATTTCCATTGTCGCTTAAGTACGGCAGCATTATTGCAATAGCTCTTGCAATGACAAAACAAGTCTAAAGGTGACAAAGCTTTTCTAAATGACTAAACAATATAGGAGGCAAAACTATAGTCACTTTGTGCTTTATAATCAGGATGAAATAATAAATAATTCCATCTAAAACTATAAGAAAGACAACAAATCAAGTACCTGAGATAGCAAGTCTGCAGCTATGTGAACAGGACTGGCATATATATCAGCAATGACCAAGACTTCTGAAGGGCCAGCTGGCATGTCAATTGAAATCATTGCTTCACTGTTCTGTCGAGCAGATATTAACATGTAATGAGCCAAGTCAAATTGGAACAACTACAAGATGCACAGTTTGCAATTCCTCGACACTTTTCTTTAATATGACTGGAAAGAACTGTAGCCATATAAGCAAGGAAAAAGGAATACATACTTGGAGAATCATTTTTGCAGCTGTGACATACTGATTTCCAGGCCCAAAAATCTTCTCAACCTACAATGTAATGATGAAAAAACACTACTGTATTAGAGAGTAAATGAATAAATAAATGAAGAGACAATAATACTGTCCACTAATAAATGACTATACTTGTTAACCAATTTGTAATTGAAGCATTTCCTTTTCCATAGCATAGTTACTAGCACAAGCTTGCATCATTTTTACAGGACTGAATCACTAGATTTTAATAGCAAAAACAGTATGTTATCCCTTTAAACATAGGACCTCGTGACTTTCCAAACAGTCAAAACAATGGAAATGTAGAAACCGCGGTATCAATATCTTAGAACAAGGAAAAAAGTAAAAGAATGGTAAATTATAAAATGGCACTAAAGCTCATATCAAGGAATTGCTAGTGGAACATGTATGACACTAAGAAATAAGTTGCAAGGAAGTTAATACCTTTGGGCAAGATTCTGTTCCCCAAGCCATAGCTGATATTGCCTGTAAAACAAAAAAAATGAAAAACTTTATGAATTATAAATACTAAACAGAAAGAAAGGTAACTGGGAGAGAACCGCACTGCCAAATGCATAACCTAATGAGAATTGTTTACAATATTGATCAAACCTGAGCTCCTCCAGCCTTAAGGATGTGAGTGACACCGGCCTTCTTGGCACAATACAGTACCTCCTGTAGAGAAACATTGAAGAGCACTCAGCAGGTAATATTCATAGTATAATTCAATAAGTCTGAGAGAATACCTTACATATGCTGCCATCCTGGCTTGGGGGAGTCGCAAGGACAACTGTTTTACATCCAGCAATCTGTGCAGGCTGAAAGACAGATGAAATAAATGTTAAATCAAACTCCAGCCATCATGAACAATGTGGAAGGTAAACCAGGAAAAAGAATTGATATAATACATCTCTTCAACATACTACTGAAAGCATCAGAGCTGTTGAAGGTAAAACAGCAGTTCCCCCTGGCACGTAAAGACCTACAGAACCAATGCTCCTCGCCACTCTTTTGCATCTAACACCCTGAAAAATTTGTGACACCAAAAGGTTTATACATAAGGAGAAAACAGCAAGCAATCAATAACATTTACTTACTTTCATGTTCTCAACACTTGTCTCAGCTGACTTTTGAGCAAGATGAAAAGCATATATGTTGTTGTATGCCACGTCAAATGCTTCTTTAACAGCCGCATCAAGCTGTGAAACGGCAGTTGCTAGAATAAGAGACAAAATAATTCATCGGGTAGAGGAGGCAAATTACATGTAGATGTTTTAGGATATAAAATAAGTAGTCTAAGCAAATTTCATGCCTAGAAATAAACAAAACGAAATACCTCAGGGTCAGGAAGCTCAGAGACATTTTCAACTACTTTTTCCAGTTTAACTTTGTCAAATCTTTCAGTATAACTGCACAATAAATATATAATCAATGTCAAATGTCATCATGAAAGAAAACCATAGGTGAAACAAGCGAGTTTTAACTACAATGTTCAGGCGACAGCCTTGAAAACAGGTGCAAAATATCAAGAAAATCTAAGGAATCAAAGAAATACAAACTCTTTAACTGAAGCATCTCCTCTATTGCGAACATCATCAACAATTGGATGGACCTGATACAGAGCAGATATTTCAGATTATCAAAGCACTAAGTATGTTATATTTACATACAAAGTGAGTGACAGATTCTTCACAAAGAGCTCCAGAAACAAAATAATGACTGACCATGCTGAAAATAGAAGAGAAATCAATACGAGGACGAGCCTTCAAGCTCTGGACCTCAGCATGAGTCAGTTCTGATAGTCTATAAGACTTCATCGAACACTGTATTCTCTTGTGAATTAAACCTGTGGCAAGAATTAATTAGTAAAAGAAGTTAAGAGATCCCTAGCCATATATAGTAAATATATATATATATAAATAAATGTACAAAATATAGAAATAGAAAAGTGTCAATGTACGGTAAATTATCCACCAAATATTGATCAACTGACGAAGATTTAGAGTAAAAGTGATGTTTAAAAAGATTTCAAAATGCTTTTGAAAAGCAGCTCTCCAGTACTTCTCTGAAAAAAAAAAATTAAAGAGATTTCACAAAGAATTTCATCTCAAGAAAAAAAAAATTGATACAAGAAATAGTGCCAATACACCTTATTAATCTACTCGATTAGATCTTAAAAGCTCAACAGAAATCTACTGGACCTACATTTAATGATAATAAATCCTAAAATTCAAATTATAACAAAATTTCCCCAGAAAAAAAAAATGCATTTTAGCGACAATCAGAAGACAGTGCAAAAAAAATAGAACAAATGTAAAAAATAAAGGTACCTACCTGACGAAAAAAACTGATTGTATTTCTGGACGCGAGTGAAACCAAAACGACGATTCTGCAAAGGTTTAATAAAAATGTGGCTTCGGTTAAAGAACAGAAGCTGAGTGTCCGTCATCACCACAACCTTCAATCACATTAATCATCACATCATTTGAAATTCCAAACAAATCTTGTTTTTTCTTCAATTTCAAAATATTTCTCTTTTGCTTCCAATTTTGAAAGAAGAGGTCGAACTGCCGCTTACCTTTGCGGCTGTTTCCCGATAGCAGAATCTACTCTTCACTTCTGCTAGTGCTTTCCCTTCTGTTTTGTTCTGTTTCGTTTGCCCTTTTTTTTCCCACCCACTTTCTTCGATTGCTTTTTGGGCTTTTTAGTTTGGATTATTTCCGCTCGTACCCAATTTTTTTTATATTTTCCGCCGCGCGCCCAATTATTTCGACTTCTTCCAGTGCGCACCCCAAACCGTCAAATCCGTTTTTAAATTTAACGGTGCCGTGTGCAATAACGATACTGCCTATTATTTTAAATAAGTACAATGAATTGGATATCTATGTGCCAAAATACCCCTTCTAAATTTACATTATAAAAACAAAAATTTACCATAACGATATTTTTATTTATTTTTTAAATACGAAAACTTAGATACACTACCCAGAAACCTACAAAAGCAGAAATTAGAGATAAGAAAATATTGATATAACAAATCTAATTAAATAAACTTTAAAAAGAAAAAAATGGAAAAAGGAAGACAATAGTAAATAGGAGGAATACAATTCCTGCTCAGCGAATTTATTTGCACAAACAAAAGAAAGAAAAACAGAAATAATAAATTTGCAAAAGGGTTTTATCACGTCAGTTTCATGCACCAAGCAGTAATTTTCACTGAGGTTAAAATAATAAATTTGGAAAACGGTTTCATATCAGTACTATTAACGGGCGGTAAAAGCCAATACTCATTGAAAATTTCTATCCTGTCCCCGATTGTTTTGATATTTTCTGCCGCGCCCTCAATGTTTTGACTCTTCCGGCCAAAACCATCAAATACTTTAACAGTGTGTCCATTTATTGGGAATGTAGATGAAAATTAAGAAATAAGGATGAACCATATATTTATTTGTTTAAATAAGATTTAGAATGAGAATCAAAGTGGTGAACCCTACTTAAAATTGAAAATAATTATTACATTTTACATTCCTATGGTGGGAATAGGGATGGTAATTGTACCCGCAAATCCATAAACCCGCCCAAACCCACCCGCCAAAATCCACCCGTTGTGGGTAATTTTACCCATTACGGGCGGGTTTAGTATTATAAATTAAAACCCGCACATGGATGTGGGTGGGTTTGGTATTAACCTTATATCCGGTGGATACCCGTATGGATATCCACCAAACCCGCAATATTTTTTTTCAAATATTTTTTATTTAATTTAAATATAAAAATATATAAAGAAAATAATTTCATTAATCAAATTACCAAATAGACAAAGGCTCAAAGTTGTGTATGTGTGTATGTGGCCCATCTCTTATTCTAAAGTCATAACCTAAAGAAAACTAAAGACATTTCCCTTCGAATTAGTATTTGAAAATATTAATCTTAATTATTATTATAGGCATTGTGTTGGATGGGTGCTTATGGTGGTGAATGAAATGAATATCTTCTCTTGGATCTTGTTTTAAATGATAATATGAAATGTAATTATTATTTTTAGATATTAGTTTGTGTTTTTTAAATAGATTTGTGTAATTTATACTTAAATTTGAGAATTTGTATTGAATTGATGTAGAAATTTTAATTTTTTATTAACATTGTTTAAATATAAAATTGAGTATGCTATATGGAATTTGAGGTTAGTATTATAAATTTATATATTAAATATTTATGATTTTAAATACGGAAACCCATAAAAAATCCGTCGGATACTATTGCAGGTTTGGTAATTATTAAAATCGGATACTATTGCAGGTTTGGTAATTATTAAAACCCGCTGCGGGTGGGTTTTTTAAAAAAAATTAAAACCCACTGCAGATTGCGGGTGGGTTTGGTAATTTAAATTTTGTGCAGATTTAGATTTAGTAATGGCAAATCCGCTGCAGGCGGTGCCCATTGCCATCTCTAGGTGGGAATGAAATTCCTATTTTCCAAAATGATTATATTCCTCAAAGGGAGGGGTACTCAAGAAATAGGCGGGGACGCTTAGTACAGTTCTTGGATCCACCATTTCAAATTCCTCTTGACTACCCTTCTTATTTTTAAATATTTGAAAATTACATTATTTTTTGTTGACACCCCCCGTATTTTTTGCTTTCCTGATATTCTTGTTTGAGAAGGACTAGTCTACAAGAAAGAAACATCCAGCTAGAGGGAAATTCAAAAGAATACAGCGGAGCCTTTTCCCTTTTACCTAGACAAAACTTTCCCAAAAAAAAATAAAAAAAATCTAATTATTCTGATGGTTATGGAATTTATTAATCGACACCCAATTTTTTTGTCTTAAATTTTTGATAGTTTGCTTTGATCAATTGATTATTCGTTCTATTTATAAAACTTTCTTAAAAAATCTATGTATACATTTTTTGTATATTTTCTTTCTTTCTTTTGTCATTTCAAAAAAAAAAAAAAAAAGAAATGAAATGAAAAGGCCCTTTGCCAATTACTCAAAACAAAAGGTCAAGTCATTACAGTTTTTAGGCTGCTCTCCAACCTATATTCCCCCAGAATAAAAGGTGGGGAGCAGCAGCGCAGCTGCCCCAAACGCATGCTTATTTCTTAATCACGATGAGAGTGACGCACAAAGCATGAAATAATGACTAATTTATGAATCCACATCCAACTGTACCGCCTAATTGGCATCTATGTCAGCATTATTTACAGCAATATTAGAAGCAACCCAATTTCACACAACACTACAATGTTGCATGTTGCCCAATGATTGGACTGCTCCCTAGTGCACTCTATAACTTGTGGTCATATCTGCAGAATTTACAAGACCACAACCGTTACCACTTACCATGCTTGCCATCCAAAATTTCTCACCTATCATCGCTATAGAAAGACAGACAAAAGTAAATTTGAGAACAAGTACAGAGGAATTGACACAGACTACAAACATGCCGAAACAGAAATGAAAGACCACAAAGATAAATCAAAGTATGCAGCAAACTTCAAGAGCCATATCCGAATTAAAACTGCGAAAAAATCGAGGGAGATAAAAATTCAAAGTAAAATTTCATATCAACGCAACTTCATATCAACGCAACTGATCAAAAGGTATCGGATCAGATCCTTATCAATGCACACTCTATCTATTGCTTAAGAAATTGAGTACTGAGAAGAGCTTTGATCAGTTCTGTCCTTCTGGGGTTGTGCTGTTCACAGCAAAAATAATAGAATACTCCCAGCAGCAATCCAGAATCCTGCAAGAATGATAACACAGACAAATGCAACACATAGATAGATCTGAAGTTATCCTAACCCCTATATTTAAATACAGAAGAAAATAATCCATTTATTGCTCTAAGAATCATTTATCAGAGATACATGAAATGCAAAATCTTACAAGTTAACCTGCAAAAAGCAGCATAATAGAAGTTAATCAATCATAAAATATAACAGTTGCAATGTTCATACCAAAATGCTGCTTTTCAGTAATCATTAAACAAGCTCCACACTAGTACAGGAATACACTCCAAGATGAATTCCATACGTGCCATTCAATTTTAGAAGATCAAAATACTGCTCAAGCAATCACTCCAAGGATTTTCCAACTTAAATGCAGAAGAAAATGGCAACAAAGGAATTCAATGTGTGATATGAAAAGGTGCACCACCATGCTAAAGCAATCATATTGGATTTTCTTGCAATTGATTCAATGATCATACAACCTATGTAGTCTAATGTCTTATATTAATGTCACCGGCTGAAGAACCATGGGAAGGTGACAATGAGATATTAGTGTTGCCAGCTACAATACCATGGGAAAGTGACAGAGAACAGATGTTATTCCAAACCAGATCAGAAGCTAAAGTGAATAAAAGTGTAGGATATCAAGATATACGTAGCACTTAGCACAAGTTTAAGCTACTCAACAAACCAGAAAACCAAGTAGGTCACTGCAAGGACAACATAGGTGAGTTAGGAAGCAATGTTGTAAAGACTTTGGAGTTGTTTAAATTGTACTGCTGCCCTGATAATTATTCAAGAGTGTAAGCTTTATTTAAAAAAAAATGTTAGAATCCATTGAGATAAAATAAATTTGGGACTATTTTAACTGAAAAGAAATCATAAATGAAATTAAAGAAATTGTAGCAAAGAGAGAAAAATAATAAAGATAAAAACTTAGTTGGTTGAGATATTCATGTGCTCTGGAAAGAGTTGAGAGGAGTAACATTATAAATCAAACAGGAAAAAAGAGGAAGCAAATCAGATTGAGCAAATAAATTTACTGAATCATTAAACAGCTATAAAAGCAAAAACAAATTTTCTTTTGAAAGACAACATAAGTTTGATTTCACTGGTATGTTGGAAATAATTTCTAATTTGGTTAAGGTTGAGATTCTTCAAATTTGAAATGAAATCAATTAAATGGTTTTTGAGAATTTTGAGCAATAAGAGAGATGAAGAAGTCATGTTTCTCTACTTTGGATATACAATGAAATGAAAAGAGATGATGAAAGGAGAAGTGTTGCAATTTCAAAGTATTTGTCGTTTATATTTAGAAGTTATATTTGGAAAATTAAGCTATTGCCTATTTTATTTTCCACAATATTTGGAAAAATTGTGATGAAATTTCGACTTATTGCCAAAAAAGATAAATTGGAGCCTCTCTCTCCAAACTTACATTTACTCTCAATGAGAGTATCAAACTTCTCTCTTCACATTTTTCAATCCAAACAAAGCATGACAGAGGGATTTTGTTTGAAGCATGGAAAAGGAGAGGAGAGAATAGAAAGAATAGTCAGAGGGTGAAAAAGAGGTAAGAAATACAGAGGAAGCACACTGAGACAATGAAGAATTAAAGCAGAAGGCAGCAGCAATGAATCAAACAAAATAGTCCTCACATCTGATATCGCAAGTCTGTGGAGAGAACAACCATTTAGAGTTGCCTCATTCTTCAAGAGCTTGCGAGTGTGTGCATGTGTAAGTGTATTTTAAAAACTTTATTATTGGAATGAAAATAGTGGCAGGTTGGCAAAAAGTAAGTGCTTGCCCAGCAGATGTTGAAAATTAATATATTATTTTAAGAAAAAGTTTTGCTATAGTAAGGTTTTGAAACCTTTTTTTTTTTTTTTACCCTTTGAAGAAAAGGTCCCCCAGCCAGTATTTTAGTTTGGGAAGAAAAGGTTTTGAAACTTTTTTTCTTTTTTTTACCCTTTGAAGAAAAGGTCCCCCAACCCGTATTTTAGTTTGGGAAGAAGTAAATTCATAGTAATAAGTATAAGAAAAAGGATATAGATATAACCACAGATGACCAGGTTATTGTGCTGCTTCTGTTTCGGTCTCCATCTAGTAACGATAGTGAATGCCACTGTACTGTTGTTTCTGTTTCACTTTAGCAATAATGCTCCATGGCCTCCTCCTCCAATCTTCACAAGTAGGTGATGACAAAGCAGCTCCAGAGTCCGGCCTTCCCATTTCTGATCTTTCATTAGTTGAAGCTTGTAATTTGCCATTAAGATTATTGATTACATGAGCTTCCATATTCTCAGAGGTTATAGCATTTTCAAATGTTAGCTTGCAAACTGAACCACTAACAGTATCCTCTCTCCATCTTTCCCTTCTCTGTGCTCTGTTACCGAAACCCCATGAAGATCTTGGTTGTGTAAACATTACTGCATCTTCTTGCATATTTTCACTGGCTGTCATTTGCTTGATTGGTAGTTTCCAATGTGGACTGTCAGTTGCATCATCTTTCCCTTGTTGATTTCTCTGATCTTTGTTGTCAAATGTCCATGAAGGTCTTCTTGGTTGTGTAATTGGAGATGCTGAGTTCGTTATGACCCCAGCTGGCAAAGCATATGCTTTTTTGAGCACAGCTCTTGCTTCTGTTTTAGTTGAAGTTACAGTAGCCCCATTCGATCTTTCGCATGGAGTTTTAGGATAATAAAATTTCCTACACTTTCTGGGGACCATGAACCTAGAAACATTCTCCTCACTTCCATTTATGTATGTACAAGAACTTAAGATTTTTTTACGTTTAGCTTCTCCGTAATCAGTAGGTTGTAACATTGACTGCGACTCTAATTCAGTCAGCATCAAAGAAGCATGTTCAAAGGATTTAGCATATGACTCATCCATTTTTTCATTCCTAGATGATGCTCTTACAGCCTGCAGCAAAGATTTTGCCTCTGCAATCCTGTTCAAACGTATCAAACAGATTGCCAGGTTGCACTGCTTGTTCTTGTCTGATTCCAGAGACAGAGCTTTCCTGCAAGAAAATGTCGAATATTTTACTTTTCCTTAAAAATAATCTCAATAAAAAAAAGGGGGAGAAAGTTAAATATGCTGGTAACATATTCCAGGGCATGAAGAAATTTACATATAATATCGTTCAGCACTCTCATAATCATTTTGCTGCAAGTAAGCCCAGGCCAAGTTCCCTGATATCCTGCATTGTTGGAAAACCAATATTAAATAAATGAAAAGGGGTATATTGAGTAATGAATTTATGTGAACTTCAACCTTAACATCAACCTTGATAACTCCTGTACAAGAGTTATTTGGGTTTTCCTCCCTTGAGATCTAGCAATCTTTGTACTCTTTCCACCACATGCTATAACTTCTTCGGTTTTTTTTAGTTTGCGCTTAAGCAACTCAATCTCTTCTTCAATCCTCTTAGACCTCTGCGTAGAAAAAATAACTTAAAAACAAAAAAGGAAGCACCACACACACAAACATATGGGACAATTATACTTACACCCCTCAGTAAAAAAATATTCTAAAAATGGACCAGATCAGTCTTTCAGTGGCAAGTGCTTAAAAGAATTGGTACTTTAGAAGAGAAATGATGCTTCACCTTATAAAGTTCAAGTAGGACATTGTCAAGAGATTCCTGAGAATCATCAGCGCAGAGACAACGAAATGACTTGATTGCCTCAATTGCCTCTTCAGATCGATCCAATTGTTTCATCACAACCGCCATATCCTTCAAGGCACTATCAACTCTATCCCCTGCATTAATAGCAGCCCAGAACAGGGAAATGGCCCTACTTGGATCTTTCTCCACCAACTGAATTGGAAAATTTCAGCATCAGAACAGCTAAGCAAATAGAACGTTGATAAATTCACTCTAACTTTCAGTAAAGATCTGTAAAGGGATAATTTTAGAATACTAAGCAAGCAGATTGTATAGAACAAATGACGTATAGAAACCAAAGTTGTCCATTTCCTTTCTGATTTTTCAGAAAGCCCTTTTGACTGATTTTGAGTAAAAACACTTTCTACATTCTAAATAATGTTGCTTTTTATTTTAATTTTTTTTATTTTGTCAGTTTCAGACTTTAAGCCAAACCGTAATTTGCAAGAAAAGGGAACACGCCATCAATAACTTAGCAAAGAAGTAATCAATAATACATTTACATGGTGTATTGCTGTGCAAGTTTTGTCCATTAAAGAAAGCAACTTCAAACAAGAAGAAGATTACATTGTCAAATTAATATTGACGTAGGCTTCGTAAACCTTAAGGGAAGATAATTGTAAGAATTCAAGAATAATACAGAAAGAACAGTCAATGAAAGTGAACGAAATGTGAAAAATCGAAACAGGAGCAAGAAATGAAATCAAAAGAAAAGGAACCTGAGCACGCTTGGCCCTCACATAGGGAGAGTCCCCAGCGGGGACTTTGTGAATCACATGGAACAGTTCTTCATCCTTCCACCTCATCGTGTTATTTAACAGAATTTAACGATCAAAATAATTTCATTAATTGAAATTTCAATTGAATGTAGTTTAGGGTTTACAAATATAACGCAAAATTTTCTCGGAAAGATCAAGAAAGTGAGAAAAGGGGAAAGAAGATGAATATATGAAAATACTGCTTGGTGGTAGCCGTTGCCCGTTGTATTTGGAGACTTGACAAGCGGGACAGATCTGTCACACGCGTGGATCGCACGTGCTATGAGGTCCAGATTATATTTTTAGATTTTCGGCTTTTTGACGAAAAATTAAAAAAAGATCATGTTTTAAGCAAATTTCAGATTAATAATATTAAATGAATAATTTGGTAATTAATTGATAATTGTGTAAACTAATTTTGGTAGAGAACATAAGCATTTCAAGGGGAACAACCAATGAATTAACTTAACCCCACTAAACCACATATTTCTCATATTGATTATTGATAGATGATGATTGCTTAATCAAAAGTCAGATTATATATAAAAGAGACATAATTTTAAACACAATTATAAACATAAATTTTTTACCTTTAGATTAGAAAGAATGAAAGGTGAAAATTAAAAAAATGAATTATTAATTGCAATAATATTTTTCTTTCTGTGCTCTTCTGAGTTTAATCTCTATTTCTTCTAGGGATAATAAATTGCAAGCTTGTCTTAACTTTTTTAAATCCAAGCTCAAGCTCATGTTTTTGGTAACAAGTGTAGGTTATCTAAAAGTCAATCCAAATTTGGACAGATTGGGCTTGGACTGGGTTTTAATGGGCTTGGGCGGAATTTAGTCTTTCATTAGTTTTAAATAAATTTTTAAGAAAATTAAAAGTTAAAAAAACAATAAAATAAAAATGATTATCCAATACATAATAAATTAATAATTCAATACATAAAATATTAGCAATACAATATGACCATAAACTTAAGAACTTGAATTTTGCAATCTTTTTTATTTTTTTAATTTAATTTTTTTTAACTTACAAATTGGCCCAAGCTTTTTCCATAAACTCTTAACAAGCCATACACACAGCAAATTTCAAAATTTTTGACCTTGAAGGGCTGGGCTAAAGGCTCCACGGCCTGGGCCACAGAGCTCGGACTTTTTAGCCCACCCTAATTTATTTTTTAACTCTTATTTTCTTATTTCTCTTTCCTATATTGTATTGTGAAATAAATAGAAAAATTAAAAACATAATAATCAATTTCTTTAGATCAATATTAGACATCTATTTGAAATTTAATTCCAAGAAAAATTATAGGCTCTTTTAAAGTTTTATGCAATTGGAAGAATTTAAATGTGGGTAATCAAGTTCAGAGGTGGCTTTCCCCTTTCGATTATAAAATCTAATTTTTCTCTCCTATTTGCGGTTCTTGAAGAATTTACTTAAAATGGATTTTCGTGGATTAAAAAAATTCAATTAACTTATCTGTTGTTAAAAAGTAAAGAACTTGGCATATGCATAGGGTTAAAATTTTGAATTAAAACACTTAATATTGCCCATTGTCTTCTTTCTACAAATTCTCTGCGTACATCCGTGCAAATCAATTTAACATGGAAGTCTTTGTATGCTTTTGTTCGTCTTTTACGATTTTGTTGCTTGAAGTACACGAAAAGCCTTTTAGATTTGATAGGAGAAAGAAACGTTAGGTAAGAGAGAGAATTATTAGGAATATAATTAATTGCCATATGATGGGACTCAAGTTATTTGTTAGATTTTAAATTTAAAAATAACTTTAATCTTGACTTTTGTAATTAATAATCCATGTTCTATATTCTTCACCTTTCATTCTTTTTTAATCTAACGGATGGAAATTTGTGTCTATAATTGTATTTAAAACTGAGTTTCTTCAACCTGTCCTACATATATGAATATGTTAGCACCTATCATATATCATAAGCTATCCATGCTACCATAAATGAAACAGGCAGCTTTATAACAAAATACAAACTTTTGTCTTCTCTGCATGTTGTCAAAGGCTGTCAGTTTCATTTCATCTGCATGTTGTCAAAGCGAAGATCTTGACAAGCCGTTACCATCCCACTCCCATATAACTTTGTAATGGTGTGCTGAATCTCCATCCTTCAGAAGATCATCTTCCTCAGGTGGGGTGCGGCTTCTGAAGACGGCAATCTGAGAAGCAAACCCTGGTTCTCTGTCACCAGAACCACCAACCCCACTGAACTCTACGCTGTAATTGTGCCTTGCTGCTAGTTCTGTTGCCCAACAATTAAACTGGTCTCTAGTCCATTCAAACTTATGATCATGATTGCGGAATTTACAAGACTGCAACTGTGTTTTCTCATCCGGATCATCTTCTTGGATTGTTGAACTGGATTTCTGGAGAATCGCATTGTACTCGTAGTTTGGGGTGGAAACAATGAGAATCCTTGGACGAAAAGAACTAAGTACAATGTTGCCAAACTGAGAGGCCTCATCTTCCTCCATGTGTTCAATCACCTAGGAGTTTTCAAAACGTTTAGTCACAAAATTACAGAAAATTAAGGGAAAATGAAGCATCCTATATTGGAAAGTAATTGCAACTTTGTCAGAAACTTAGAAGAAGTATCTGATAGATTTTGAATTTTATTTACTTGACTAGAATTACCCTCACATACACATCTCATGGTTGGGAAAGGGGACATACGATGCTAGCAGTATATGGTAACTATAATGTCTGATTTTAAGCAAAAATTAAAAACAAAAATCAAACAATCAAAAAAAAAAAAAAATGAAAGTAGGATTTAAAATGATAAAGGAATACCTCTAAGCAAGTACCAATATCAAAACCATGCAGTCGAGAATCAAAAACTGTGATAGAGCCGTCAAAAAGAACTGCAGATTTGACATCAGTACACGGCACAGCAGCATCCAACTTCTTGCTCAGTTTTGAATGAATTATCTGCAGTATTGACAAATTCAAAAAATGTAGGTAAGTTTTTGACTAATTCATGAAACAACGCAACGCTAATTGTTGATTACAGCCACCTAATTGAAACATGTGTAGATGATAAACTAATTGAACATTGCTAAAAACAGATTATACTAAAAAAGTATTCATCTGCACAAATTCTCTTCATTACGTGTTTACATATTATTTCACTTCCCATTGGCACACACATATTATTTTACTTCCCATTGGCACATATAAACAAGCAGCCCACGACTAACTATCATATACAAAACCCCCATACTCTTGTTACATGCTCAAGGCAAGAAATCCTAAATCAGTGCCTCACATAGATACTGACAATTGTACATGCCAAACAATGCAAACAGCCCCAATGCATGGTTAAATGCCATAGAAATCCTACATAATGAACACCTCCAGATAAATCTCATGTAAATAATGAAGGATTATTTTGAGAAAAAATTTAAGTAGATATAGATAAAAATTTACAAAAGGTGAACAAGATGTCCACTATCCCCGAATCGCCCAAAGAATTTACAAATAAGAGAGCATCTTGAAAAAGTAAGGTCCATCTTGAAAGGGGCAAAACAGTATCAACATCCGAAACAAAGGTAAAAAACTTCTGAACAAACAAAATCAACCTAACCCAAAACTCCTTCCCAATTAGATGTAGTTAAAAAAAGAAAAAAAAAAACTCTAATTGCAAAATTCTATTGCAGTAAGTGGTTCTGACCTTAGCTGCTCGACTAAGACTCTTTTGAGAAATATCAACACCAACAATTTTTTCAAGAGCTGTAGGATAGTCTAATAACGAGTCCAGTAAGCTTCCAGAGCCACATCCAAAGTCAACCTGCAACAAGAACAAAGAAGATCAAAATCTTGACTACATTGCTCAAACTCAAAATCAATAACCAGAGAATGGTAAATGTTACCAAAGTAGTAGCACAGGATTCTTTAATGTGCTGCAATGCATATTCCACCCGTTGCTTAGAAAGTGGAGGGCTAAATAGAGCCTGCTCCATTCTGTCCTCTGGGGGTTCTGTTACCCGCAACAACGTTATATGATACTCCAAGCAGCAAGCTCCTGCAGAAATGACACAACAGACAAATGCAATGTACAGAATAATGAGAAAGCAGACAAATGCAAATAATTTTTTCTTCCTTTATCTTTCCAAGTACAAACCCGACATTGAAAACCAACCAATGAATCATTAATTAAAAACTGTGCGCCTTAATTGCATTTCTCAACTGAATAGAGGGGAACAGGGGATTAAAGGAGGATTACTCATCGTACTCGTCTTCGGCCCCTGAAAGGGATGTGGAAAATTCCTTTTCAGGAGCACCAAACCTATCCAGAACTAGAACTGTGGGGAATTTGATTAATTCCATCTCATGAAAGATAGTCAATTTCTCATCGTCACTCGGTGCTTTATGAAAGAAACACTCTCTTAAGTTGACATAAATAAAGGGAGTAAACTCACTTGATGATAACAATGAAAACGTTCTTGCAGAATCATCAGCTGCAGCTAAAATTAACTCTTGTGGGGGCAGCTCCTTACAGAAACAAGCTGACTGGCCGACAGACATCTGCGCTGTTACCACTTCCACTTGAGGAATAACAGCTCCAGTCCCCATCTCAAACTCAAATTCCTCTCTGCTTTCAAGAAGTTCTTTCATAGTTTCACCTTCTATCACCAAAGATACAGAATAACTTATAAATGACAAGCAACCATTAGATGGATAGATACCAGAATCTGGACCTCCTATGCTTAAACAATAAATTCCATGTTCTGGGATGGCATTAAGCGTATTTATAGAGTTTGCTTGTAGTAATTTTTCTCCCATTTTCCTCTGCTGAACATTGTGAATAAATCGATATGAAGAGAACTTTTTGAAGAAGTTTTGGGGATAACATTGAATGTCAAGGGCACCAACTAAATTGTTTAACTTCTCCAATCGTATGTCAGGGTCCTTAAAATATGCATTCAGCCAAGACAGAACTTTCAATGAAGCATTCTCTATGGACTCATTCTGCTTCTTATAAAATTCTTTGGGTGAACAGTCCAAAATTGGATCTCGAGACTTGGAAAATATTTTTACTTCACATCTAACATTGTCACTTGCGGCAGTGCCACCTCCACTTGTACATTCTTTCCCGGTCTCAGCTGACTCTAAAGCTGCCGACTTCTCATAAAATCTTGATGACTCCGATGATTCTTTCAAAGAATTACTGCAGGTAGAAAAGACAGGTTCAGATAGCCAGTGCTGACGACAGAACATAAAGAGCATTTCTCTCGGAAAGGAACCCCTCCAGTTTGTTCTTGTAGTGAATGCCATTGGCAACTCTGCTGTTAGTATTGCCTCTCTGGACAACTTGTAAACTCCACTTGGCGTCAAATGTATAAGCATCCTGGATGAGCAGATCTAAGATGATTATAAATTCAAGGTAATTTAAGGTTATCTGAAGAGACGGATCATACAAGACATACGAATAAAGCAAGAAACTAAGAGAATGATAAAGTGAATGAGTCTCACAAGGTACTACATTCGTACATAAGAGTTGCAGCTATAACACTGACATTCATCACTCTTTCTTCAAACAAGACCAGAAAAAGGAGAAGCTAAAGTGGGAAATTCAGAATAACCTACAGAGATTTTCCCAGATAAACACCTACCTCCCCAGAGGTTTAAAACACTCTGGCCTTCCTCACAATCTTACACAAAATATTTGGGGAAAATGTGGCAGTGCCAAAATAACAGAGACAATTGCACATGAGGAAATGATATTAAAACTTTGCGCGAAAAAGGAAAAAAAACATAAGGATGAAAAATGCAACTGTGAAGTTTTTTAAGCAAAGATGACTGATGACTGATGAACATATAAAAATGATAAATAATTGGATCGAATGTGTTGCAGAACTTCAAGTCTTACGCATAACATTTACTGAACTTGAATCAACCTAGTGCTTTAATAGGTAAATAACCAAGCATGGAAATCAAATCTAAAAATTCAAATAAAATTCGGGGGAAAGAATGTCAAGGGTAAACATGCCAAATATTCCGTAAGTACATTTTGTCAGAAGAAACCTGTAATATGATTGCAGCGTAATATCTTCATGGAAAAGGCCTTCGGACTTCCTTGTGTATCCAATCGATGCCAATATTGCATCACCATAAATATCTTGACCATAAAGGTAGCTAGCCCTGGGATTCAACGAACCTTCAAAGTCAACAACTTCTTCAACATTTGGAAGATCAGATGACAGGTCCAAAAGATATGACTTAGGAGCAGCAAAGTACAATCTCATTTCAGAAGAAGCTTTACCAATAGTTCTGCTGGTAACCAATAAAAAGAAAACTTTGTCAGTATAGCATACAAACATTTAAAGGAGCCTAGTTCAAAAATGAAAAAGGGATTAGATTCTCCACGGCTTTTCCAAATAATAGATTTGCCAACCTTGAGACCAGAATCTTGTTGCCGTCTGTTTGGTCAAGATTTCGAGCAATAACATCCAAGTAATACCCAGTAGACGAAACATTAAGAGTCACTGGATGTACGGCCATTTCCAGTGAACTTGGTATGTGTATGGCTTCAATGCATATGCTATCGGGGGATTCAGACTGTTGGATTATCGATGATTCTTTAATCTCAGGTGGATATAGATCTTTCCTCCATATGGAAAGCTGTCCCTCAGAAGTTACAACAAACTCTGATAATCTAGTAGCAGCCCTCATGATATATGTCAAAACCAATAAATGACTTGACTCGACCTTGGGATTAATTAGTTTACATAGATTAGCAAGCTTTGAGTCGCATACAGCAATGACAGAAGCAGGAACCGAACCATAAAGATCACCATCTCTCCGCAAAGCTGCTATAAAGTGGCCACGCAGGGGACTTTGAGATGAAAGAAACTTTAACAGTGACAAAAAAGATGATGGACAAAAGGAAAAGGTCAGAAAAGTTAAGCTTACTCATAATTAATTAAGACATTAAGAGCATCACAAAATCCATAAGTTTTATTGTTCTGACAAAATATGGCAATATTTGCCTAAACAGCCATGTTTCAACAATCAAAAAACTAAAATGAATATATGAGCTTCACAAATGACTGAAAAGACAAAGCAAGAAAGGGCATGCTCTCACCAGACTTAATAAATGAGTGTTCCAGTAAATATAAACAAAATTAAAGTACTTTCTACCACACACTTGAAAAAATAGTTGGGTGGTAGGGGGGAGATTTAACAAATGATATAAGTACAAGATACAGGAATTACTGCATTATATACATGCCGAGTCAATAACTCATCATGGAAGTTAAAGTAACTATCCTACAAACCATAACAAATTACTATAATATCGAATGGAAGTTATACATTAAAATTGTGGACTTAAGTTTCAGAATATTGAGTGGAGTATGCTTCTTCTCTCTCTCTCTCTCTCTCTCTCTCATCAACCTACATAACCATATCCATAGGCCAATCACAGTTCATTTGAGAAAAATGTAACCAACCTCATTTGAAAATAAATGTTTGACAGAAGCAATCAACTTATCCCATGCTTCCTCTGCAGAGGGAACATTTGGTGAAGGATCAATGCCAAGCTGTGACAACAAAGAAATTCATCTCAGAATTTTTAAGAACTAAAGGTACCCAACAAATGTCCAAAGTGGACACAAAAATGCAGCTAATCTCAGCAAGTCATCAAATTGAAAAGATGATTGCAACAACTTAGGTAAATGAAGATGAAGCAAACCTTTTCTAAAGCCTTTTCAGCAGCAGATTGCTCAGCATCCTTCTTCTTCTTAAACGTTTCAGACACAACAGAAAACTCTGGCAGCTGCAAGCTGCAGCGGTATAGACAAGGACCCTTTTGAGGAATTGCCAGTCCTGGGCAACCATTTTGCACAACATCCTGTACTTCATCTACTGTAAATTGAGCGTTCCTACCAAACTTCTGGACTATAATAGCCTTAGGTGTAAGTTTCATCTTTCTCACAGCAACCACAGACAACCCCCCGTTTTCCATCAGCACTCACCAGGTTCAAAAATAAATAAATATATTAGTGAAAAACTAATTTATACCTGCATAAAGCCAACGAAATGCGTCAAAACTTATGAAACAGGATGCATTAACACCACATGATGACACATACTTACATAATCGACATACAGATTTCATTATAACAACCTCCATCTAAAAGCTCTTCTACTCTTTGTTGCTAAATATAACAAGAGATTCACAAATTCTGGACACAAATGACATGTACACCCAGATTTCATTATAATATATGAATGAATGCCATAGAAGCGTACAGAACTTTTTTTTTTTAAAAAAATTAAATGATAGTCATTACTTATTCAATATCCCAGTTAATTTTAAACGTCAATTCTAACAAAAATGCATGAAGCCAAAACTTTATTTACGAAAAAAAAAAAAGAATTAAATGATATAATAATGCAATGCAGAGTCGGGACTCAAAAGCTTATAATAGGCATACAAAACAACATATGCGGCATTTTTTTTTTTTGGGGGTACCATATTTTTGGTTCAAAGAAAGTGCTTTTTGAAGAAGCACCGGAAAAGTACTTTCTTTTAAAGCATTTTTCAGAAATAATAATAATAATAATAATAAAAAGGCAAGTTTACTTAAGAGCTTATTCTACAGAAGCATAGCCGCACGCGACCTTTAAGCATTGCCTAAAATGCAGAAGAAAAAGCAAAGCTCAGCGGAAAATAAACGAAATTCAAAAGAGCAATTTTTAAACCAAGAAACAGGAAATAAAGAGACGATCAAACGACTAAAGGAAACGGTGAAATTAGTTGTACGTACCTCCGCTTCTCATAAGCAATGGCATTCCAAGTAAATATTATATGACTTCTGGGTTTTAGCTTTTAAATTAAGGATTTGTTTTTCTCACTTGTCAGAGTTCCGCGTCTGGGTTTTGGGGTTTTAGAAACTAGAAAGAGACGGTTTTTGGTTCATTTATTTATCGAGGGAGGGTAAAGTAGGGGTATTATTGTAAATTTGGTAAGTTTTGAGCCAATGGGATAACGCCATTTATGCGACATGGATTTTGTTGCTGTTGTTGTACCTTCGCAAGCAAGCAGTTAGGCTAGTCTAGTCAACAACCCGGTTCAAGCTGTTGTTGTGCCTTCCCAAGCAAGCAGTTGCTGATTTCTTTTTAGTTTCCGTTATCGTTTTAAATATTTTTATTTACGCCAATAATTTCAATAATGTTAATTTATGATAGAAATAGTAGAACACTTGAGAATAGTTACTTTCCCTTTTTTCCTTCTTTCTTTTTTTTTTTTGGTTTGAGATTATTAAAAAAGAAAAAGAGAAAGGGAAAAAGAAAGATTTCCCACGGCAATGGACAAGAAAAGCACATTGGCTTAATGGCTTTCCAACATGCATATTACATGATTCTCTATCTCTATCTCTTCATGGGTAAATATTCATATAACTGAAAAAGATTTTATTAGCTGCAATTTATTCTGTGAAAAGGGACGAGCCTTAGGGAGCTAATTTTGATTGAATGCGCTTTGATTTTACAAGAGAATCAGAATGGATTTGTAAAAGCAGTGTCCTTGAATGTTGAAGCTAAACTTCATCCTTGCCTCCATAATAATGCTGGAAAACGCAGGAGAAGTCCTTGGAATCATGTCCATTCTCACAGAGCTTCGCGTATCTGCACAAAGCAAAATGTAACATTACCATTAAAAAAATGCAACTTATAGTGTTGTTACTTCATATCAGCACCAAAGATTCTTACATGTCTTGTGCTTGTGATGTTAACGGGCAATCGACGCCAACCTCTTTTGCTGATGCCAAAGCAAGGTTCAAGTCTTTGGCCTGCATCGATGAAGTACCATGTTTAGATTATCCTCGGGATTAGTCCATCATATAAGTTTTTAGGAATTAAGATCAGAAAATAAAAGCAACTCTTACAACTACTAACATAAGGCCATTGTGGAATAATCAAAAGCGGATGTTATGTGGCAAACATTATTACCATGAGCTTAGATGCAAACCCACCACCATAATTCCTTGAAGCCGGCACCCCTTCCATCACCCCAGGAACAGGATTATAACTGTCACTGCGTTTTTGAAATGTTGACAAATTCAGTAATACGTTTCAACACTGACACAAATCATTTCTAAAGTTTTCTTTGCAGGTCAACAAAACAAAAAAGGCCTGCAAAATTTAACTGGAAAACCACTGACAAGAAACACTGACAGATTCAGTCTCTGTAAACGTTTGTATCATAGACAGTACAAGTTTAGACAAACGTTTTATGCCATTTAACTAGTCAATGAGTTCAATATAGTTTGAGACATTTTATGCATGCTTCTATGCCAATTGAGTTCTATAAAGAGGGAAGAGACTTGGTCCTCACTTCATTTCCTTTTTGCTCAAGGGACATTACATGCATGAGTGCTTGAATCAAAAGAAAGATTCTAGATCTCATTAATAGACGAGAGACTTGAGAATGTGAAGCCTACCTACTCCAACAGCGAGCACTTGAAGAGTTCAATATCTTTGTTAGAGTACTAGCAGATATTCCTAGCGACTGACCAAGTGTCAGGGCTTCTGACACCCCAAGCATGCTCACAGCCATTGTCAAGTTATTGCAAATTTTTGCTGCCTATAGTACGAAGGATGTAAGATTCTCTGAAGAAAGTTTGACAGTCATGTGCAAACCACTAATCGAGCTAAAAGTACACAAGGAAACTTACCGCCCCATTTCCTGCTCCACCACAGTATATTGTGTTTTTCCCCATTGAGAGGAACAAGGGTTTTGCAGCCTGATATGCATCCTCAGAGCCACCAACCTGTGTGACATGCCATTTTCTGTTCAAAGGTCAAATATCACTGAAATGGAACAAACTTCTGTGCTGCCAATCTAATGCACTTGTGGAAACTCAGGAATATGTGCACCATCAATGCGCACATCAACAGTATAAATGATTAAGCTTTTTCAATGTGCCATTACCAAAAAATGATTATGTAAGCTTTTTCAATGTGCCACTACCAAAAGAAGACTATGTTAAATAGCTAACACTATACTTGAGATAATAGCAAAACAGAATAGCTGAAAGATAAATTACAATCACAGAAGTCTAATATCACACAGCTTCCAGTTAAGACAAATACTTATAGCTGAGAAACCAAGATTGAAACTACAATTCTGCCAGCTTATATGAGCCTTGGTTGGGTGTTTGGCTGCTGGTTCAGTGTTAACAGGAGGATTTATGGTTATTACTTTTTAGTTATAACATATTCTGAAATCATTAACATGATGCTAGTATCTCCACAAGTGCCAGATTGACAAGTCATCTAATATTAGAGTTCAGAGAAGCGTGGTGATGGATTTGAGTTTTCCAATCATTTTATGAGCACTAATATCTAGTTTAGCTGCCAATCAAACCATTCATTTCTAGATAAATATAGCACTCTTTAGGCACAGTAAAAGTACAAAATCCAAAACTAAGACAGAATTCACATTATCATTTTTATCCTGGTGTTTACAGAATACATAATTTCTCTGCTAGGAGACAAAAAGAACCAGAAAATATATAGCTGGATTAAAGAAATGAACTCGTGCACTTCTGCCAAACCAGAAGTTGAAGATCATGCACCCAACCATAGATTATTACTGTCTATGAGAGAATGTTCCAGGTAAGAAAAGCATCAGATGTTTATCATTGGCATGTCAGTATCAGCCATATATATATGACCATACAATTGAAAGAAAATTAGTGTGCTTGCGCAGAAAAGGCCACAGATAATTCCGTCATAGGCAATTGAATTGTTCATTGGATTGGTAATAGGCGAAATCATACCATGAAAGTTAGTGTACCAGCCTCTGCAGCAAGAACACCCCCAGAGACGGGAGCATCCAACATGACAGGGTTTTCCCATGAATCTACATAAAAATATATGGTGATAATAACTACAAATCAAGCTCCCTCAAGAAAGTGCATATGAAAGTTAGTAAACCAGCCTCTCCTGATCCTGATTCAAGTCATTCAACTTTTTGACGGCTTAAAGGCAAGATCAGGATCTTATTAACAACAATGATGATAACTACATGTCAAGGTCTCTCATGCAAGAAATACCACTACCTCAGTATAGTTCATTTTCAGGAAGGTTTTCGGCTATCAAAATAATCTGTATGCATTTTATTGATTCAATCATTGTTATATACAGCACAAGCCAACTCTGCATTTTCTTTTGATGCATGGTTAATTCTTTACAGGAATATTTAATTCAGCATGCCATTACCACTTTATTATATATTTTCTGCCCATCAACCGAAACATAGGTTCTTCCCTCATGAAAATTTTTGAAAGGTGATAAATAATACATTTGCCTCTCTACTTTGTCATGTATTTTGCATATTTGATTAAATAAATAGAAAAATACGTTATGTACTCCAAAATGTGCAAGGAGTTCAAAGATTAGCCAAGTTATGATAACAAAAATACATGAATTCTACGTTAGTAATGTCAAAGTAAACAAGAACAATTAGTGACTAACAATCCTGCTGATAGTTACTCTGGTTCACTGAACAATACCTTTCTTTTCTTTTAGAATACAATTAGATACAGCTGCAGAAATATTTCTTGAAGTTTGGGGATCAATAGTAGATGAATCTATTAATAATTGCGGTCTTACAGAATTCCCTCCTTGAAGCAAACCATTTGGTCCATTGTAGACATCCAATACCTACACAAAATAAGATTAAGTTTTCACACTTTACACATGTTTAGCAAAAATAAAAACCTTGAAGAAAGAAACTTTCCTTGGTTGAGCATATGTGATGATCAAAACTTAACTTGCTTTAGTATGCATTAAAGGAAGATGCAGGTTGTCACCAGAAGAGGAGCTATATTCTTGCTTGAATAACCATCAAGGCCAGCCAGAACAGAGAAAAATCATGTGTGCACGTATGTGTGTTTTAGGTCAGCAAACTGAATCATAATACTCACATGAGATGATGAAGGCAACATTGTAATTACAACATCACTTGCTTCTGCAACTTCGAAAGGTGTTTCTTTTGTAGGAACTCCCATGTCAGAGAACATCTTCATGACATTACAGTTTCTGAATTAAAGTCAAATTTGATAATTTGGTTCAAAGTAGAGATGTGTATGTCATACTTCCAACACATAAAACAGAGCAACTAAATATTATAGAATAAAGCAAGAGAAACACATGCTCAAATATCTTTATGTCTAATATTTTTAATGTTTGAATTTGCATGGCACATATTTTACAAAAAGATGTACCAAAAAAAATATGTTTACAAAAAGATTATTAAACTAATCAAACCAATTGTTGGAATTTGTGTACACATGTTGACCATTTGGGATTTACTAGCAGAAACGCAGCTCTTAACTCTCTATTATGTTTAAACATTTGAATCCAATATATCTGCTAAAAATTTTAAGCTAATGAAAACATTAGTCAGATTTTGCAAATAGAAAATAAAGATCATAAACACTATAAATTAAGAAAGGAGTTTAAGAAACTTACACGTCATGAACAGCCATTTTGTATCCAGCCTTCATCAGATTACTTGCCATTCTGAATCCCATGTTTCCCAGCCCAATGAATCCAACGCTCTGTCATACATAAGTACACTGATAAATATAACCAGTTAGAAAAAAAATGCACCATGAAAGAAATAAAATCATGAGAGAAAGGCATAAACTTCCACTAAATAATTCTGAGAGAATACAGATGGAAACAGCTGCATTTTCAACAGAAACTCCAGCTGACACATATACACACAAAAATAATAAATAAACAAATAAATAAAGTGGTCCAGCTTCATTTCTCAATTCTCAAATACTTGATCAAAAAAGAGCATCGTAGTGCCTGGTAAAGCATGTCTTGAGCACAATGAATGGCCAAAACCAGGTTACATGTTCCAATGTTTCAGTGCAAAGCATGACTCGTTTGAGTATAACTGCCTTAAAATTGGCACCATTTCCAATTCAACAGCTACTTTGCATCCTTTACCAATAGTTTCAAGTTTATGCATAAATTTGACTGATCCAACAACCAAAATTCCAAGCTAAAATGTTAATTCTGCAGCACAGAAGTCTAAATCAGGTATAACTCCATGACATGAGATACAATCTTACAAATAAAGCAATTAGTACATAAATAACTTTACATACCTCACTGTGTTCGGCATATCAAAATTTATTATGAATCTTTCAACTGAAATACCCATACATCATATCCGTTAACACAAGCAAAAATCCTTTGGGCACAACAGAAACAGAAACTACTTCATTTTTCCCGCATATATACCCAATTCAGAAGAGCTCACCCAGAGCTTGGTTATGTATCTTTTCAATGGAAACAAGCAACATGTATAAAGATTTCTCAAATTCAAACTGATTGAGCGAAAAACATACAACAACCAAAGAAATTAAGAAGACGAAAATGAAACAAACCCATCAATAATTAATAATATCACAACCCAAATAAGAATTTATGATCACGTATAAGTATAACCTTCAAATAACCAAAAACCAATAGTTTCAAAGTATAAAATCATGCATTAAGGCCGTTAAAGAAAACAATATCACCTCAAATTGGCATGATGGCACTTGAGATGAAAAGAATCTACGCATTGCAGAAGATTGAAAAGGTGATGATAATAAGACCGTAGATTTGAGATTAGAAAGAGAAGGCAACACCCTGACTCTGCAAATCGCCATTGTCATTGATAGAATAAAAGACACCACTGTCTATCAGTCTCCCAAAGCTTGTCTAGTAGCAGTGGCAGTGGCAGAGAGCTCGTAATTCTTTAATCTTTCGGCAAAAAACAAATAGTTATTGCTTGTCTTTTTCGTCAACTGATAAGAATGACACCTCAGATTACATTAGACTCCGTTCATTCATTAACCGTTGGCCCATTTTTTTTCCTCTTTAGCGTTGCACGTCATTTAAGTCATGACATGCAACGTTACGAAAGGTGGGCTCAGAAGGGCATGATTTTGGCTGATAGTTATCTGGCTTATTACTAGAATACTATGAGTAGGAGAGACCAAAGTAAGAAGGGCATGTTTGTAAACTGTCACAACTCACAAGTTACGTATTTTATATAACAATAATGTTAGGGATAGAGATGGCAAAAAATCCTGCGGAAAGAGGAGCTCTCTACTCTCTAGGGCCGTTATGTTAAAGGAAGGATATTGAGTCTAAAGGTACGGGTATAATCTTTTTATCTCCGTTGATTTAGACAAGCAGAATACATACAAGTATAAAATACGATGACCCATACCCGCACATTAGCCTATTTGACTATTGACTAATTATTATTCTATTCCATGTCACTTCTTGTGGTTTTTATTTTGAAATTGATCTAAAATATTTTAATATATTGTGTTGCATCTTCATCTAGAGCTAACTTTTTTTTTTTTAAATTTATGCGAAATGTTAAAAAAAATAAAATAGGATATAGGGGATAGGGAAAGAGGACGGGGTAGGATGCTCAACTGGTATAGATACGAGTGCTTATTGTCATCCGTTATTAAAGATTTAATATTTGAGTCCCAACTTGAAGCTCAATTTTATATGTCACTCATTTGTTAAATGATTTTTAAAAGTATTTGATTCTACTAGTGAATACCACATAGGAATGATAAAAAGACTTGGCCTGCTAAATCCGGTCTAAATTTTTTGTACTTTAACCCAAACTTAAGGATTTCAAGTTAAACTCATGCCTAAATATCATGCCCAATTAAATTCGAGTTCGCATTCGAGCCCTACCTATCCCAACTAGATCCTACCCAAAATTCAAAAAAAAAAAATGATATTATTTGTATAATTTTATAAAACATGATTTTTTATTATGTTTATTTTATTATTTATATAATTTTATGAAATTCAAATGATTGGAATTTTTTTTTTTTCAGGTTGGACCTTTTATTTCTGTGATCGGGACAAGCTCGAAGCTTGGTCATTCACATCCCTTTTACCAATGGATGTTCTTTTGGCTTTTGATGGTTGCCAACCTTCATATCAACAGCATTCCTTGGAAAATTATGCTTGTGCATTATTTTGAGAAATAATTGACGTCAAGGACAAAGCAATATTTTTTCCTTTAATATATGAAGACTTAAAGAGTAACCTGGATTTCCATCCCATGGCAAATTGAACTTATCTCTTTGGATTTAAAATCATTGTCAATCAACTGAGCAGTCAAAATCTTAAGCTTGTATTCCGCCTTCTTCTTCTTCTTCTTCTTCTTTTTTTTTTTTTTAAATTTTTACAATCATATGAAGTTACAAAGTTGATAACTCACTTTTTAAGTCCTACTTTGAGTCTTAATTCATGCAGTAATAAGTGATGCTTTTCCAACACATGAAAATCTTGTTTCCATTAAAAAAGTATGCTCCATTTTTTTTACAACTAATTGTTGTTAATACTATTGGCTGATCAAAATACAATCGCCAAAGTGACGGTACTCAAAAAGGGAGCCAATGAGATATTAAATCCCCACAAAAATTCAGGACCTGATAAACCAGATAAAAAGAACTATATAGACGATAGATCTTCGTATATAGTCTTGATACCTGGCCTCTCAGACACTGAACGTATACATCGTAAAGCAATTCCAAGGACCTCCTTCATTCCCTTTTCAGCTGCTGGATTCACCATCTCTGGCATCACTGCAGCATCGAAGCAATCAGAGCCATGACCTTCTGCTACCTTCAACTGCATCCAATCTGTCAAATCAACCCCAGCCCCTTCACCGGAAATAACATCACCTGCACATCTACCAGTTAGAAGCTCCAACAATATCACTCCAAAGGCATAAACATCTGACTTGAAAGAGGGGTGTGGTTTCTTGGAAGCAGCCAACTCTGGAGCACGATAACCCAAGACCCCAGCATCAAGAATCTGTTCAATAGTTCCAGCTTGGGTCATGAGACGGTGGAGGCAGTAATCAGCAACACGTGCATTGAGATCAGGTCCATCTAATAGTATGTTTGTTGCTTTTAGGTTCCCATGCGGAACAGCACGGTCGAAATGCAGATAGTTGAGGCCACGTGCAACATCAACTGCTATTTTGAGCCTCTGGGCCCATGTTAATGGTGGACCTTTCCTTCCAGGTCGATCTGCCAATAAAGGTTTATCAGCAATGGCAGATGAAGTTTAGATAAATATGAGTCGTGTACATGCATAAGAGTTAAACTTGAAAAGCCTATGTCTGTTTATTCACAATTTCACGTGTAATAATAACCAAATGATCTGCCTATCAAATCTATGCAGTTGTATAAATTTGGATAAATGTACAAATAGATGTCTGAGCAGTTATATGCTTGATATCCAGAATGATTAAACTACTGAGCCATAATTTCTTTGCTGCAACCTATAGAATGCACTGGGATTACATAAAAGACCCTGCAGAAAACTTTCAGTCAATTGCCTTGCCAAGTGCTATTATAATTTATAGATCATAAAAAGAAGACAAAGCACAACAAAAATCTTTAAGCCTCAGTGATGCATCCCTCAAGCTACAACAAAGCAGGATAGGAATCACACAACAGTTATTGTGAGTTCATCAAGCATTGCACGTCATTTGAATAAAACCACCACACCAGATCACAAATGATAGATTAAAGTAAGGATCACACAAATTCCCTTTACCTGCTTATTCTAATAACTAACTGTTCAAGAGTTGACATGTGGAGATATAAGAAGTCAAGTTGTTAAAACAAAGTAAACTTACATGTTTATCCCCCAAAAAAAAATAATAATAAATAAATAAACTTTCATGACTAGTAGGTAAAAGATGAAAGTGAACGAGTGACATATATAAATTGAACAGATTGAGGGACAAAGAAGTGCAATGTTTACCATAAAGAAAGCTTGCAAGACTTCCAGGTGAGATGTAATCTGAAAGAATAAGCTTCTCATGCTGCGTAGGTCCCCAATAGTAGCCTCTCAAACCCACAACATTTGGATGCCTAATATTAGCAAATTTTTTAGCCTCCTTAGCAAACTCCTTTCTCTGTTTAGCCACACCTTCTCTCAACCACTTCACGGTCAAGAACATGCCATTCTCTAGCGTTGCCCTATAAGAAGTTCCATGGCTGCTCCTTCCCAACACTTCAGCTGGGGCCCTTGACAGCTCCTCTGGTGTCAAAGTGAGAGTGTCATCAAGAAAATGCAGTTCACCAACCAATCGATCTGGTGATCTTACATCCAGTCTTGCAAGATTTTCAGCTGTGAACGAATCCCCTGACTCTGGTGACCAAGACAAATGGCTGTTCTTTGATGGCGATATGCCACTTACCACTGCCGCTTTCTCATCTGGACTTAAAATCCCAGATGATGATCCTTTCTTTGACGCCACAAGATCCTCAGCTGAAACAACTAAAGCTCCACCATTGCCTGTACCAGTACTGCCAGGAGGGATAGTTAGAGTACGGCCGTGGATGTCCTTATCCGTGGTATGAGCTGGTGGCATTCTCCTTGATATACGGACATAATGTATGAAGATGGCAAGCAGGATAAGAATTATAAGAGCAATTACACAAGAAACTATTATGATGACTTTGACAATAGTGCTGATAGGTTTTCCATTTGAATTTTCAGCAGGAAAACTCCCTGATCCAGGTGCACCACCTGGAAAACTTAATTTGGAGTTTCCAGGATAGAAAGAAGAACTAGGAAACTTCCTCAAATTTTCAGGAACAGCCCCAGAAAAATCATTGTATGAAACATTAAAGGTTTCAAGGCTGTTAGGCAAGTTGTTTGGCAAAGGACCAGTAAAATGGTTCTGGGATATAACTAACGAGCTAAGAGAGGTCATGTTAGCCATAGAAGTTGGCAGAGAACCAGATATATTATTTCCTGCAAGACAGAGCACTTTAAGTCCAGTCAATGAACCAAGTCGATCAGGAAAATAGCCATTAAGCCGGTTATGAGAAAGATCGAGAACCTGAAGATTCGATACACTAGGAGGGGAGAAATCAAGAACTCCAGTGAGTAAATTATCTGCAAGGTGGAGTTCTTGCAATGTGGATGAGTTTAGCAGATTGGTTAGAAAAGGTCCATCTAAGTGGTTGAAACTGAGATCAAGGACTCTAAGCTTCTGATACTGAATGATGACTTTTGGGAGAGAGCTACTAAGAGAATTATGGGAGAGGTTAAGATGATTTAAACGCAAAAATTGTGGAGTTTCCTCTGGGATGGACCCTGTCAAATGATTTCGGCTCAGATCAAGATATTCTATGTTACCCCATTTCAAAATTCTGGATAAATTTCCTTCAAATTGGTTGTTTGAAAGATCAAGTACAGCACAGCTTCCAGTAAGCAAAGGAAGTTCGCCGGTGAGCCCATTTGAGGAGAGATTAAGCATGTGAAGATTCGTTGATAAAATCATGCTCACTGACCCTGAATCATGAACTAAAATGTGAGGGGTGCACACTAGCCAATTATGACTCTGCCTAACACTGTTTCACAACCAAGCACATGACTGATATGACTCCAAAAAGAAATATAGTATAAGTTATACCTGAGAGATTGTTGGCGCTCAAATCCAGATCAGTTAAAAGCAAGGAATCTCCTTTTAAAAGGTCATTAGGAATAAACCCTGAAAATCTATTGTTGCTGAGCTTGAGGACCTGAAGCTCATAAACAAAATTGAATCCTGGCAATTCTCCAGTCAATTGATTGTAGCTCAGATCCAACACCTTCAAATTTTCAAAGAGCTGCAGCTCGCCTCCATTCACCAGTGACCCAGTAAGCTGGTTGAGGCTAAGATTTAAATACTGAACACTCTGAGACAGACCTGGTAAGAATTTCTGCGAACTAGAGCCCACAAACATATTCCCACTGAAATCAATATGACTGGCATTTGTTAGAAGGAAAAATTCCCCGTCCAAATGACCATCAAGCTTGTTCCCATGAAAGTCTAGCACCTGAAGTCCTAGAATCAACTCAAAGCCTCTTGGTATTCTCTTGCTAAACCCATTAGAAGATAGGTTTAAATACACCAAGTTATTCAGCCTTGTCAATGCTGGTGGCAGCGACCCAGAAAATGAATTGTGGCTTAAATCTAAAGACTGGATTGAAACAAGCCCCGACACTGAATCCGGAATTAAGCCAGAGAAGTTGTTTCCAGCCAATGAGAGGTTCTGTAAGCTCTCTAGTTTACCAATCCCCGAGGGTAATGATGAAGAAAACAGATTATCAGAGACATCAAGAAACTCAAGGCTTTTGAAGTCACCTATGTTGTCAGGAATTACACCGGATATGGAGTTGTTTGACATTGACAGCTTCACAAGCATTGAGAGGTTTGAAAACACACTCAAATCCGCAGCAGCGGAGAGACCTAAGTTATCAAGGACAACGCCGGCAACATTTCCACCATTGCAAACTATACCATTCCAAGAAGAAGGACAGCCATCAAAGTCAATGGACTCCTCATTCCATGAATTAAGAACAAATCCAGTAGGGTCATTCTTGATTCCTTTCTTGAATTCCAGCAATGCCAAAATGTCCTGTGAGGGAAGCTGCCCCACGGAAGAAAGGAAATATAGGGATAACACTAGAAGCCTAAAGAGCTTCATACTAACGCAGTCACTAGAACGACACTAACTAAATGTCAACAACCGAAAGGCGAATCACTGGCTTTTTACTCTACAAACTTCAAAGAACCTAACAAAATATAATAAGATCAGTTACGGGCTAACAGCAAAACAACATAAACTGCAATATTATCTTCAATATCTAGAGAAAATAACCCCTTAGACAGCCTCGGCTCGATTTCTTAAAATAATAATAATAATAATAGTAATAATAATGATGATGATGATGATGAATGATGATGATGATAATGATTTTCAAGATTTGGCCTCTGCGAATAAACTAAAATGCAAATGTTTGACAGTTAAAAGGCAAGAAAACACACAAAAACCCTTTCTTCAACAAAATGACTTTCATACAGTTAGACAAAACTTGAACTTGGCTTCTCGCTCAGCATTTTTTTACCTGATAAAGGACCAAATATTGGAAGACTAAAGCTTGACGGGAATGATTCTGCTTCCCCAACAGTATTTCCAAACCAAGATCTCTGTTTTCATCGACAATGCAGGCTCCATAGTGACTCTTTCCACCAAAAGACTCGAACTTTGAAGCAAACAGGACCACTTTCTTGCATTTACAAGAATTTGGAACAACATGCACAGGGATTTTTTAGCTTACCTGCTTGTACAGACACACTACAGAGCCAAGTCGAGTAGGACGCTAAAAATACTCATTAAAAATAAAAGAAAGCTTAAACAAGAAATGGGACTTCATTCTCTCAACTAGAAAGTAATAAATGAAGGGGACCCAGAAATATTTTGGTTATTAAAACCCTAAAGACAATACTTTTAAGCAGCTTTAACCAAAGCCAAAACCCTAATCTTTGTTTAATAGTAGTATCGACAAAACCCCAAAAGACATCAGCTTTGTCCATTTACACAGTCTGAGGAAACATGTGAAGACTCAAACAAAATTAAAATATTTCATAATTTTTGTCCATCCTTTCGAGGGTCCGGTGTCAGTAAAAGACAAAAAGATAGCGGGAAAATGTTTAGGGCCTTTGCTTTTTTTTTTTTCGGTTTGTAATCCACTTACATAATTAGGGATTTACCCGCCAAAAAAGAAGAATCTTCCTTCACTTTACATCGCGGACGTCAAAGTAATTATCAAATCCAGTTTTTTTCCCCCCTCCTTTCTGTGTGCATGGGAGAGTGTGACGTGAGTGTGCCACGTTTCAAGGACCCCACAATGCCCCTTTGACCAGGGCTGTAGCAAACTTGCAATTCCCAATAATGTCACACAAGAGGTGAAGTTGGTGTGTTTATAATGATGGTCCAACGAAAGAAATGGGACCCAAAATTGATTAACGACAGAGATGCTGACACGTCAACGATGTGGTCCCAGCTATAACTGTATGTGGGACCGCATTTTGTTTAGTTTTTACACAGCTGACCGATTGGTATGTAGATCTGAGGGACCACAGAGGTTAAACGTAAAATCAAGTTAAACAAAGTGGTCCATGATGTGATTGTGTTTTGTCCGCTATCATGTGTTTTGTTCGTGGAGTAACTTTCTCTTTTGGGCTTCAGTGATCGTGTGGTAATAATTATTGTGTTTGGGAGAAAGATTTAGAGAAAGATTAGCAATAATAATCAAACACCCAAAAAGATTATAACATAATTGTAGAAGAATCATAATTTTTTTTTTGCTTTTTTTTTTTTGTAGTTCATATTAAAAAAAAAAAAAGAAGTTGCAACCACATGCCTCGTTAATTTATGTAGTTTGATTTATTATCAGTTGTATAACTACCTAAACTTCAGAAATTTATAAGATTGATATGTTTATTGTAAATATGATACAATCAATTTTTTTCATTGACCATAACAGGCACCATAACTTTGTTCCTTGTCTCTTTTATTTATTTACTTTTTTTTAAAAAAAATTAGTGTTGTTAGTGGTGGAAGGCAATATCATTCGAGTAGGTCTTTTTGGCATATGGTTAAAACTTAATATTCGTTCAAGAAATCGAAGCTTTGGAAGAATATAAACCCATTAACCCAACCCAGCGAATCGCCGAGCCGAGATACTTAAAAGAGTCAAAGGAAGGCAATGATGAGAGTTGAAGATTTCTCAAAACAAATTATGTGAATTAGCTTTTATTGTTCATGTTCTTCTTCTATATTAATTTGTGATAATATTCTTTTGTCGGAAAATAACTATATCTCATGAAGCAACGGAACAAATCCTGAGCTCGGCCGCCGGGGAACCAAAGAAGAGAAGGCATATGTTACTAGAAATCTAGTGGTACAAAAGGCAGTCTAATCTAGTAGGATACGCGGTGAAAGACTGCTTGTATATGCATTATTACAAAGCATAATAAATTCGAGTATTTCGACTGTCCGTTTTAACAAAGGGTAATTAATTATCAACTCAAAATACATACAACTTACATACAAGACGACTTCAAATTCAATCGATTCTCGTTATATTTAGGTATACGGAATTATCCAAAGTTTGCCATTAAAAGTAAGAAAGGATTCTTCATTGTTGACAGGATGATAATATAATTTAAGGGTACAACTTTTGAGCTAATTCTGCGTCCCTTCACCATGGTAAGTCTGAAAAAGGTAACCAATTTGGCTTTAAAAGTGAAACAGTTGCTGGGTTACTATTTAATTAAGTTAAAAATAATTGACTTAGCTTTTAAAGTGCTTGCTCACTTGGAAAAAACAGAAGGGGGAGGGGGGGAAGGCTTTTAGAGAGCTAGTAATATTTTTATGATAAAGGCGCCAATGCCAACCACGGACAATATGCCTTCGGTTTTTACTTTTTATGGATAGCAGTTCTTAAAACGGAGAAACCTTTTTATCCTTCCCCCACTTTCAGTTCGACTTAAATGAACTTCGGTTTAAAATGTAACGTCACAAAATGCACATTTTTTTTGCCGCAAGTTGGAATATAATACCATACTTAATTAAATCAAACAAGTGGATTTTTGTTAACATTATGGCGACATTTTAACCTTAAATCCGCACCAATGGATTGAATAGATCCAATACACATATCATCCAGTTAAACTTTATGGGGAAAAAAAAAAAATTAACTTGCAAGATAAACATCCTATGCAGTATCATACTTCTATTTTGAAAACTGCTTTTTGCTTTTCGGCCTTTCGGGTCTGGACTGAAGCTTATTTACTTGCAAGATAAACCAACTTTAAAAGACTAAAATGAATCAACTAAAATTTTAGTACTAAAATCAAGATTCAACTAAAACTCAATGAAACCAAAAGCATATATTTTCATCTGTAAAATTTTCAGATAATGGTAGAGCCATATACTAATCAATGGCTCTCTCATGTCTGCCTGACATGTAAATAATTCATGAAATGCTCTAGCAGAACAAAAAAGGATACAAATGATTATGATCAAACAGCATTCAAGATTATGGATCAAAATTAACAACTCACAACCATCTTAAACCCGGGAAAGTAACTCAATTCTTAGCACGGGTGTAAATCTCACTTCTTCCCACCACCGGAAACATTGAACTTGAAAAATATTATGTCCCCATCTTGAACCACATAGGTTTTTCCCTCCTGCTTGTACTTTCCGGCAGCCTGTACGAAAACCATTAGTTCATTATCCCCCAAGGTTAAGACCAACTAAGGATACAAAACAAGGAAAAGACTCTTGACTCTTTTCTGGTTTGGAAACGCCAGATTACTTTCCGCTAGAAAGAATATCAAATACCTTATATTTTAAGGAGGTCAAGGCTTTCAATGTTTTAGATCATTTCCCAGATGTGCTGTTTCATTATCAATAAGATTTTATGATTCCACCATTATCTTACAAGCAATCATTTGCTATCAAATTGTACACCCTCAACTGAACATCACAAATCATTCTTCATATTCAAGTAAACTTCTTTCAGCAGAAAAAGACTATATACCTAGCTTCCCAAGTTCAAAACTAAGCAGACCCTAGGGCTGCTAGGCTCTTTCCCATCCCACATACACAAGCCAGAAGTCAAAATTTATAATTCTGATCTCATCAATTTTTGTTTTTACAAGTTTATTCAGCTGCTTTTGTATTCTGGCCTGTACAGTACTATTCTCAACCAATGACATGCAAATTCAGTGGATTTGCAATGACAAGATGGACAAGAGAGTATACTGATAATGATAATAAATCTTGAGATTAAAACATTTACCTTAACAGCTGGTTCACTACCAAGTTCCTTCAGATCATCAAATTTCATCACCTAGACATCATAAAACAGTCCAAGTCAGTGACTTTTAGAGGTTCAGCATAAATGTCGAAATAGCCATTAGTGAAAATCAAGTACAACCATAAAGATGTTTTGGTTTTGAGAAAATGATAAAACATTATACTCTTGATCATACTTTTCTGAGGTATTATAGATGAAAAATCACAGCTGCAGGTCAACAACAAATGTCATGCTGACTGGAATGGGATGCAAAAACAATTATTGAAATCAACACAATATGTGATGAAATGGCAGAATAGCAATGGTGGAAGTGTATGGTTGGACTGATGCTAATGCTTACAGAGGACAGGAAGCTTAACAGGTGTAAGAAAGACCAGAACATGGTTATGATGGTGATAGTTATTTTTGCGGGTGTCCCAACTTAGGAACAAAATAGGCATATAGCTAGTATCACCAACAATGCACTGGACAAAACTTTGAGATATACTGTACATGACACAACACTGTAATCTCTGAAACTTTCATAAATCACAAACAAGCAACAACCTCAGCACAAATGAATCCTCTCTCAAAATCAGTATGGATAGTCCCAGCGGCCTGAGGAGCCTTTGTCTGCCTTCTAATTTGCCAGCACTTCACCTGAGAAAGGACAAATTATTTAGACCTTCATCCACTCATCCATCAAAGCTAAAGACATGGAAAGTATAGTCCAGACTTTAACTAGGCGGCACAGCAGAATGTCTCATACAAGGAAGAAGAGAATAAAGATGCAGAAAAGAGTTATTCGAGTCGAAGTTCAATCCTTCTCACATTTACAAATATTAAATTTATCATCTAAATCTAGATGATAGCATTATGAAAGTAGTAAACAGAGGAAAAAAACAATGGCATGAACCATTGGGCTGCTAAACAGCTTTAAATTACATTCAATGCTTCCACAAAACTTGTTAATACACAAAACTAAAGAAATTGACATCAAGAATTATAAAATATTTATATTACCTCATCAGGGCCTGCTGTGAAAAAGTATATGAGATTAATCGCCGAAAAACCAGTCTTGATGATTTTTGGAAGAGCACTGTTGCAAAATAATCATAGTTAACTTAATTGTACAATCATTAGAAATCTACTCTCTGTTCCTATTTGCATAATTCCAGAAACTTTCTCCAGAAAATTCTTTTCATGTTTAACGTAAGGCACCTTAGAAATGCATAACCAAATAATTTGAAAGGATGAAAATATTTTCATATAATCCAGACAAACATCAACCCCTGATTTTAGAGAGATAAACGAAGTTCAAATGCACTAACCTTTGTACCTTGTTCTCCTCGCAATACTTTGCCGCTTCATCTGGAGGCATATCAGCAAGATTTCTCTCTAACGCACAACTGAAAGGAATAATTTGTTCGCCCCCATGCTCTTGAACCCTAAAAAAAGATAATGTGATTCTCATTACTTTTGACAAAAGAACACACAGCAGTGACACAATGACATCTTAAATTTCTTTCCATGAAACATCCCTTTCACGGGCTTAAATCATTGTTAAGTTTAAAAATAAGCACACACCAAGCGTGAATCTTGGGCAAGAACTTGTTTTTCTTTCTTTGGTAATCCTTCTCATTCATGTTAACCTGTAGATAGACATAATTTATGATAGAAATTCAGAGGCTGTACCATTGCAACTGAGTAGGATGAAAAATTTGAATATGGACGGAGTAAAATCAAAGAAATATAAAACCCAAAAGATAAAACTGTAGCACTACTGCTGAGTTTTCATACATGCTACAATTTTTCTATGGAAATTCTCGACACAACAAGCTCTTCTTTTGTGAGTAAATAGTGAACCCAATTCATTGGATCAGGCAGAAAAATATCACCAATAGCTTTTCTTTCTTCACTAGAAAATAATATTATAATCATTTTTGCTTGTATGAATGAGTACTCTTGATAACTTGACACCATACAAACAGATACAGTGCATCTTAGCCAGGGGTGAAAAGATGTCTAAATATAAGTAAATGAAATAAGCAACAAGTATAGCTAGCTCAACAAATTCCAAACAGAACTCTTCCATGCTATAACGAGAAAAGCAAAATAGATACCAAGTAAACTACAGGCTTGGCAGTAAGCAATTGAAAAGTATTCAGTATCTCAATGTCAGCGGCTTTCCAATCCCCAAGGCGGACGTCTTTTCCATCCTGAAGCCAGGCCTTAACCTGTAGATAAGAACCACCAGCACTACATATCAATCACTTCCTTAAAGGAGAAAAATGGTAAAAACAGAAGCCAAAAATTCAAGCTGAGAATATTATCCAAGGCAGTAAAGCCACTGACCCTTTGACACAACTCATGCTCTATTTTTAACTGTTTGTCATTGCTCCTCTTCATGCTCTTCTCAACATCTTCAATCCTCCTTTCCATGAATTCAATATCCTACAAGTCACATAAAAGGTAGTATGTTCTTGAATCTCAATAGATAGGTTGGGATGCCAAAGACATTATGAAAAAAAGTAAAATTATGAGAAATTAAACAAACAGGATGCCTTTAGAAATAGTCAATCAAGCACTACAAAATTTTATTACGGAAAATATATATATGATAGTCCTCTTTTTAAGTTTTCTAATTTTTGCTTCAAACCCCTTTAAAATGAAAAGGACACAGAGGATAACAAAATATTGAATTTTGACCTAAAATAATGAACCAGAAAACCTAGGTAAACATATTAGTCTCACTTGAAGAATATATGCTTGAAAATATGCTTCTTTCATGTAAATTTCATGTATAAACATTGCAATCCACATACATTACACCAAGTATAATTGGAAAACTAATGTTGGACAACTTACCTAGGCATGCATCAGTAGCAAGAGAGACTAATTACGTGAACCTCTCCAGGATGTGCATATATCTTATAAAAAATGGTGAGGAGTTAAGTATATCAAACTCAAACTCAAAATATGAAATAGAGATCCTAAACAGGCAGTGCAGATGAGATCTCCTTGAAAAAATAATTGGAACGATCATAAGCAGTCTTTCTTATACTGCTGTAATTTCTAAACTTAAATAGAAACCAATTTATAATCATAGTGCAAACCAATCAAGCATCCACGAACTAAAGACCAAAGAACAAAGTCATGAACTTGAGATCCAGAAACAGCAATACCTTTAGCCGTAATTCTGCACTTATAACCTCTAAATCCCTCACAGGATCGACAGAGTCATCAACATGGATAATGTCGGGATCTTCAAATGCACCTGTAAAATGAAACTTGAAACTTAAGAAGATGGGTTCCACTGTAAAAACATTACAAATAGGAGAACAAACCAACAAATCAATGCATCTATTATTAACTACCGGTATGAACACAAGTTCTACAAGAATGAGAAATGAACCTTCCTGCAAGAGGTACACAGAAAAGTTCCTTGGCTCCTAAGTATTAAAAATAGCAGCCAAACAACGTCAACGTACATACATCCATTAATTTGCAGCTTACTACCACAGTCCATCATTGTAACAGAGAAGTACAAGATGAAGATGAAGAAAAGACATGGGTGCACATACAAAAGAAAAATGGTTTCAAGAATTTAACAAGATAAACATGATATTTATTTGTTTATATATTTTATAAGGCTAAAAATGATATTTAGTGCAGAAAGAGAAAAAAAAAATTAACTCAGTAACAATTCCACAGATTAGAGTTACAGTCACACTCATGACATTAATCATTACAAATCATTCAACTAATAAATATTAAATAACACGAAGTAGCGACATTCCAAGATATTCAACACTAATAATGTAAATGCCTTACGTAGAACATGAAAAATTCCATCAACCGCACGGATGTGAGATAAGAAACTGTTGCCCAAGCCTTGTCCTTCATGGGCTCCTCTAACTAGTCCAGCTATATCATGGATCTCCAGGAAAGCTGGAACCTGAACATCAAAAAATCAAAATATAATAATGTTACACAAAACAACAAAAACATAGTCCAATATAAAGCCAAACTACAGCATTAACAAATTAGCTAGTGTACCGCGCTTTTTGGCTTGAACAACTGGCAAAGCCACTCAAATCGCTCATCAGGGATATTAACCCGAGCTTCATTGGGCTCGATGGTGCAAAAAGGGAAATTCTCGGCGGGTATTGCTAACTTAGTGAGCGTGTTGAAAAGTGTAGATTTGCCAACATTTGGCAATCCAACCTGAATCCACCACAAATAATAAAATTAAAACTATACTAGGTTGTTTGGATGTCAGAAAGCATTCCAAGTGATAAAAAGAAAAATGCTTTTGTTTCTATCTTACAGCAACTGTTTGAAATAGAAAAACTGCTTACGGGGATAAGGAACAATTGAATTTCTTAAGAAGAAGCACGTAGTATGAGATTTTTCAGCAAAAGAAAACATGCTCAACATCTTATTCAAGAACACTTGATAGATGCTTTTCAAAAAGCTATTGAAAATTCCTTACGCAAGAAGTGTTTAAATTTAATAAAAACGCTTTTCACAAACGCACTGAAGTCTCACTCTCTGAATTAAAAGAATTCGATAAATAAAACCAGATAAATCGATTCAATAAAAATGCCAATTCGCTCAGCATTTCATTTCACCATAAAAGTAGACCAAAAAGAAAAGAAGAAAGAGAATCTACTATATCATCATATCCGATCACACAATAAAAAGAGAGAAAGTGTTTAAACAAAATCAAATAATAAACTAGCTTAAAAGCATCTGGATTTGAAGAGAAGAATTAGCAATTACAATGCCAATCTTGAGATGAGAAGAGAATCGGCCTAGGATGGGGCGCTCAGCTGGCGCTTCTTTTGATTTTGAAGCTTTTGGCGGCATTTGTTTCGGAGAGAGGGCTCTACTTCTTCTAGTCCTAGGGTTTTGCAGACAGAGTAAGTAAGATGCGAGTCTGAGTCTGAGTCTGAGTCTGAGTCTGCGTCTGCGCCTGCGCCCTTCGTGTGGTCTAAGAGGAAAGCACGGTGAGACGCACAATCACATTACAGCGCGAGTTTTTTGGAAAAAAGGAACAAATAAAAAGTTTCTTTGCAAAAATGACCGCGCATACATTTTCTAGAGACAGATGGCCACCGAAATCAAGACACTTCAAAATGTAACGAGAATTGCAAGTGCAGTTACCAATACGACACCTCATGGCTCATACTAATAAAACGACGATGTACAAGTATTTCGTTCAATTACCGCGGCCCACGGACACGGGCAGGACGCAGCTACTCGTACGTTCGGCACGTTTGCCCACGTGTTTGTTCTGGCGGCTGAACTGCACGCGTGTCAGATTTCTATTGGAAATAAAAAACCTCTGTAGATTTTTTGACCAGTCAGCAAGGTAATCATCCCACGTCATGGCGGCATCAAATTCTTTCGTTGTCTAAACAGATCGGGTTGTATTGTAGTATTTTTTTTCATTTTGCTTTGCAGAGATTACGGCTTTCGAGGTAAACTTTTAAAAGGTTTTTGAGAATTAAATGATTTTCACTCCTTTGCTTTATTTTTTTTTGGAATTATTATTATTATGCCGTTGATTGTTGTTAGCTAATAAATTATTGAATTACTTGAATTTTCTTTTGCACCATCGGGTAATTAATTTGTTTTCACTGTCGATATACAGATCTTGCTTTGTAGTTGGACGCTGATTGTTGTGATTAGAGAAGTTTCTTTATCACGGCTTATATAAGCTCTCAGAGAGTCAGAGGTCTAAATTACTCCCTCATTACACTTTCTCGGGCTCATCTTCATTAATTATGTTTATTTCTTAATCACGGAGTAAATTATTTGGTTGTTGGGATAATTGAGGAAATGAAAAGAAAATTAAAAGTAGAGTCCTTTATATTTTATCAGCATTTGGTTACCTAAATATTGTTAATACCACGTGTGGTTACACGATGATAGTAATGAAGGCAATGGTGATTATTATCATAGTGAATTCACTGTCACCATCACCATGTCATGTGTCAATGAATTGATAATCTATTGCCTCTTAGAATTTTTTTTGAATATTTAAAAAGGTCTAAGAGGGAAATGAATGAGTGAATTAAGTGATACTTTTCAAATTAAGAGATGAATTCTAGTGAATTTGTTAAAGGGTCTGCTAACCATTTTCAGCCCTTAACACGGTTATTCTTATGGTAGCAACTAATTGAAACACTAGTGAATACCTATAGCCATAAGGCAATGAGCTTTCTTGCCCCTGAGATTTTATTCTTATGGTGGCAACTAATTGAAACACTTTTATTGAAGATTATAGTTACTTAATTTTCCTTCCTATACTCAGAAGTCATTATCAGGCTTTTCTGCTTGATTGAAGTTTGAGATTTTTAATGCTGACTGACCTGCTCATTATATTTCCGCAGTATTCCTTCAAGATTTATAAAGACGGAAGGCAATCTGCTGGCCCAAAAAGGCTGGCTTCCTTTGTTCAATCACGGCTCTAACACGAGAGGCTTGTATTAAGATTAGAAGGGGCGAAGAATGTTTGCAAGCTTTCCCTAAATTCTTGATTGCGTCCCCTTCATTTCACGGTGGTCGTGGTGCCCTACCTTCAGCTGGTGGGCATCCGGCAGATCTTACCTTCCTTGCTGGTGGTGGGTGCTGATACAGGCATCCAACTTATCTAACCCTCCAAATTTGTGGTGGGAGCTGGAACAACATTTCACAGTAGATTTCTTTCAATTTATTGTTAGTTTACAAATATTTTGTTATTGAGCATGGTTACCATCAAGCAGCTTGAACATACCAAATCTCTCACAAAGTCTGCAACACCTGAACAACTAAAATGTTCTTTCCTCTGTTTTCAAGGTTAGTTGCTGTTTGCTTTTAGTAATCTATTTTACATATGTCATTCTTCCAACGTTATTAGTTTGCTTCAAAAAACTGCTGGAAACTTCCATTTATGACACATGACAACCACCCCTCCCCTCTTTTAGGATTATTGGAATATTATGTGTGTAAGCATGGGTATTAGGAATTTCTTTCTAAAATTTATTGTACCATTTTTGTGTAATGGAATAAAATGTATTACATTTGGATTTGATTCCATAGATTGTGATGGACATACTAGTTAATTTCGTTATTATTTCCTTTTTTTTATTATTTTAAACGATGCGTTGTCCCTGTTAATAGTTTTTGGGTGAGCACTCACTGAGGACAATATAAGTGCCCTATTTTGATTTTAATTATGAATTAAATTATTTAAAATATGGTATTCAGCCCCTTAAAGAAACTGGGCTTATATTGTACTCAGTGTAGCATCGCAGTCTATCAATTTCATTTTTCTTTTAGCTACAAAGGGAATTATCCAAAGCAGCTGTAACCAAGACATCTGACTGAGATTATTGACAATTAATGACCTGCAATATAAGTTTTCTTTTATATAAATGTATTGTCTAATATGACTTTGCTCTGCTCAATTAGTAATGAGGTGAGGGGCTATGGACCTTGTGGTTGTTGATCTTAGGTAAATTTTTTACATATCATGTCTGTTTTATTTGCATCTTTTGTATATGAACTTGTTCTACCAAAGTTTGAATGGTGAGTGATTGAACTCAGGAAGCAAACAATCTTTCCTTGTTAATGTTTTGACTATCCGAAAAATTTGGACAGGTGTGAAAACCCTTAATTACTGCTTGGGTAACCAATCTTTCTTTGACAATACTTCGTTTGTGGAGCCTTCAGGTGTTCCCGAAGATCTAAGTTTGCTAGATGCTCTTCTTCTTGCTCAGGTAGAGGATAAATGTGAATCGCACTTCTCGTTCAGCCCTAATTACTACCTCTAAATGCCTTCTTTTACTTGTAGTGGGAAGAGCGGATGTGGAGGGGTTGTTTCAGATATGACGTGACAGCCTCTGAAATTAAGGTTGTTAATATAGCATCAGTATTCTTATTGTTACGTAGCTGGATTTTTTTTAAATAAAAAATAAACAAAGATTTACTTAGCATTTAAGTCTCTCATATCTTAGGTATTTCCTGCAGGTCATCAGTGGTGGGAAAAAGTTTCTTGCTCAATTGAATGAAAAATGGATCATGGATCCATTTATATTGAACTCCATAGACCAAAATGAGGAGCTTCTCTTTTGTGTTACACGCAGTGAAAAGGCAAACTCTGAGCTTATTCCTTCAGCTGCTGTGCCCAATGATAGCATCTTGGTTATTATAAATGTAAGGCTGATTGTAAGTTATTTGTGTCTTGCACTATGATGATGGTAAATATGAGGCATATGGGATAATCAGACGAATGTTTCCTGCTTTGGACATTTATACGGTGTTCTTTTTTTCCAAGTCCATTGGGTTCTCATTTGGCTGTGTACTCATTTCTTATAGGGATAGTCAGTTATAGATGTTGAGTGGCATCCATTATGCCGTGTTTGAATGACTCATTCTTCTAATCTGATTGTGTGGTTTTTAAGGCGAACCCGATTGAATACGGCCATGTCTTCGTGGTGCCTTGTGGCTCTAACAGACTATATCCAGATGCAAGATCCTTTGAGATGATTGTGAGGATTGCTTTTGAAATAAATAACTATTCTTTCCGCTTGTTCTATGATTGCTCTAGCCCTGGTGCTTCTCATGTATATTTTCAGGTACTGAATTGCTAACAGTTGTTCTCCTTTCTTGCTTCTAGTACTCAATAGTTAATGAGAGATAGAACTGTGATTTTGGCCTCATTATCCCTAATTTATGTTGCAGAGATTATTATGTCAAGCTGCCACTTTTATGCTCTGTTTATTTTGGTTGCCATATTTTCTTGCTTTTTAATTTTTTAATGTTCGCTTTGGACTACCTGGGAAATTTACTTCTCCTGTTGGTGTAGGCATGCTATTTTCCAGATCATTTGCCTGTGGAGCTCATGCCTATTGATACTTTCTTTAGTGATGGGCAGAGAGGGATTTACATCAGTACTCTGATAGATTACCCCATTAAGACCATTCTCTTTGAGTACACTTACAACAATAGAATAATAATGATGGAGGCCATATCTGAGATTTGTTCTTCTTTACGAGAAAAGAACATTTCATACAATCTTCTAATATCCGATTGCGGCAAAAGGATCTTTTTGTTTCTTCAGGTAAAATGACCTATAGCCTATTCAGGAAGATCTTTGATATAATTTTGTTGTGTTGTGTCCCTTCTCTTTGGTCGCTCATTGTTCATGAGAATGATCTGTTCCTGAACTAATTAAATCATAAGCACTTAATAATGCACAAAGGCATGTGAATTATGATGATTGTGAGTTGTTTAAAGAAAAAAGAGAAAGAGAATGTTATACAATGGAGAAATATAACTTGTATATCCTTTGAATATGACCATCACAGCCCCAAGCTGCATTTACATTTTATTTAACGTATAAAATTTGGTTCTGGATGCATTTAATATCTTGAATTGATTGGTTTTGTCGTACTACTTTGATATGAAAGATTCATGTGTGGCCAAGTCATACTTTGTGATATGGGGTGCTGTGGACATTGCAGTTGCTTGCATGTGGGTTGAAGCACTCCTCTTTTTAATTGTTTTTGATAGTGTGTTTTCAGATTACTAGTAATGGTTTCTTTTGAAGCTTGTGTCATGCAAGATGATTTAATTTTTTCATGTTGCTGGTGACTGATTTTTATTGTCTTTTGGTGTAGAAATCAGCAATCTCAGGAAACCTCTTGGCTTGGGAATGCGGTGGATATTTCTTATTTGGGTCAAAATATGAATTTGATCAAGTCACTGAGGAGGCTATACATAAACGACTGAGTGCTGTCTCACTCAATGATGAAGGCTTCCAGGTAGTGAAGCAGCTTTGTTGTAGCATTGCAAGTAAACTTGCTGTTTGATATGCGACCTCTGATGGATGTGTGGCACAACAAACCTCCTGTTTCATACTCCACTTGATTTTGTAAATGCATTGTGTTTCATCTTTTCAGATTTTTCTTGCGCTTGAAACCTAGAAATGATGTGCTATTTGAACAAGATATCGTACTGTTAAGTTCTTGGGTTGAACCGTTGGAAGTACTTCTAATTTCATTTCCAGCAGAAGAGGATTTCTATAATCCTTTTATAAGTAAAATAGAGAGTAATTTTTCCTAATTTTTTAAAGAAAAAAATCATTATTAAATCTTCTCAGCAAGCAATGATGTGGAACCTGATCCAATTTTCTCAACGCTAATGAATTTGTTAAAAGTTGTCCCTTCTAATCATTGCGTGTATTAAGTCATGTGTGTCTAGGCTACACAAGCTACTGTTGTCAAAACAAGATATAGATCCTCACTCAAGCGGACATGGCTACCATGCAGGGCATGAAATCCCTGTATGGTGCAGGGGCCAAACTTAAACCGTTGGATTCAGCTTGTTTGAATCCAACGGTTGTGGTTTTAATAAAAAAAAAAAGAGAAAAAATGAACAAAAACAGGAAAAAAATAAGGCAACCGGTTGAATCAAAATATTTTCCCCTCCCTTCCTCTCTTTCTCCCTCCCTTTCTCCCTCTCTTTCTCCTTTCTCCCCCCCGAACATTGAGCAGATCTTTGTCATTCCTCACACTGTCACGGTCTCGTTCTTGGTCACTCTCCCACTCCGGCTCACACTCCCGCTCCCACTCCGGCTCACACTCTCACTCCCGCTCTTGCTCACACTCAGGCTCCCATTCTCGCCGTTGTTGTTACTGTTGGTCTTGGCTTTTCTTCCAACTCACACTCACGCCCGAACTTGCTCTCACTTTCGCTCTAGCTCCCGGCTCCGACTTTCACTCTTCTTATCAAGGTTACTGAACTTGAAACTTAGCCTTGTATTTGTTAAAGTGATTTAGATCTGTAATTTGTTATATTTGGGGAAAACGATTTGTTAATGATAGTGTAGAAATATAATGCTTACATAATATTTGACAAAATGCCACAAAGAACTATAGAACTATTTGTCATCTTTTAAGATAATAGGTTAATTTTTTTTTTATTGACAAAATGCTGTAGGCGTGTTTTAAATTTTTTTTATAATAATTCGATGATGAAAAAAATTAGACTTGACCATTCGAGTGTGGTAGCTTTGTGTGATAGTTTGGCGTATGCATTCGTTTGATGCAAGATGCATTTCGGTTAATGCCAATCGCACGTGTGAGGTGTGTTTTGGTGCGATAGGCACCGTCGCACCAACACGTGTGGGAGAGGTAGTAATTGTTGTTTATTAACTGCTTTCTTGTAGATTTTACAAGAACACATGGAATCTGTTGATGGTAAGAGGAAAAAATCGAAAGAAAAATCATTATGGCAGGAAAAGCAAGCAGTGAAAAAAAAAGCATGGATATACTATTTGTAAGTATAATTTATATGCATTTATGTACCCATTATGTTTAAGGTTCAATTTTTTTAATTAATGTAACTTAAAATATTGATCACAGTAAGGCAGAAGCAAAACGACTAAGGCTATTAGGGGTAGAAAAGGTGGATAAAACGGTATGTAGCAAAAATAATGACCTGCTGGATATTCAATTTTCTCTTGCCTAAAATGATATGCCACTGATCGTATATATATTATCATTGTTGTAGGTTAGAGCTGATATTGCACAAAATTGGAAGAAACTAACCCCCGAGGAGAGGCATCAATGGATGGTTAGTAATATGAATGAGATATCTAGCTCAAATAGTAGTGAAAATAGTGGTACGAGTAAAAATATTAAGGAATCTGATGAGGAGAAGACTGATGGTGGCAACCTTCTATCTCGATGTCGTGTAGCCTCATTCTCCGATGTGGTTTCATCTTTTTCAAGTGACCAACAAGCAGCAGTGAATGAAACCGGCTTAGGAAGTCTACTTGACCTAAAATGTGGACGCTTAAGACAAGAGTTATGTGCAGCCCTAATTCAACAATGTGATGTAGGTAGGCAAAGTATAATTCTACATGGGAAAGAATACAATTTAAGCCCTACAGTGTTTGCAACTATAATGGGGGTTAGAGATGGAGGCACACGTGTGGACTTAAATGACCAAGCAGTTGATATAACTGATTTGCGTGTAGTGTATAGTAGTGGACCTAGAGGAATTCATATAGCGGAGGTGAAAAAAAGGCTAATGAATACTTCAACTTCTGATGATGAATTTAAGATACTTTTTAGTCTTTTTGCGTTGGGAACCATTTTATGTCCCACAAGTGCAATATACATTAATCCGTTGTATCTTCGTGCACTGAAAGATACAAATTCAATTAGAGGAAAAAATTGGGCTAGTTGGTGTTTTACCTTTTTATGGGAAGGTGTGCAAAAGTTTAAAGAGAATAAAGTTAGCTCTGTTAGCGGCTGTGTTCTTTTCTTAAAGGTTCGTATTTAATTAAGAAAAAATATATTGTTTCTTGTTTCTTGTATTTTGGTTATTTCAGTGTATAACATACGTACTTTGCCATTGATGGACAGTTGTTCTACTTTTCCTCCGTTGTATATGATCGACCTTCTATTGATAGAACAATGTGTCCTATCAGTGTATGGAATAATGATGAGATTCGACGATTCTTGAAATGGCAAAAAAAGCTTGGTGGCATCAAAAGCAATAAGGTATAAAAGTTTGGATACTATTTTAATGAAATCAATTACCATATTTTTGGACTAAATTGTTATTATTTTATGAATTATTTTAGGTTTCGATGCGTGACCCTGATCGGCTTCATAAGCCTGAACAAGCAGAACCTCCTGGGTGGAACAATGCGAATAATGATGCTTTTCAGTTACTAATGGAAAGGTTTGGGTCATTCGTCGCACAAAACAAAGAGTCGTTCCAAACCATTGAACGGAGATTGGAAAATATAGAGAAAATATTGGGAGAGTTGACATCAAAGTATCACGGAGGATCAAGCAAACAACCAGTTGCTCCCGATCCACCTTCAAATGTGAAAAGTCAAAATCGTACATCTCCGGATGGAAAAAGAATGTCAAAAACTGAAGGGAAAATGATTTTGGTCAGTGATGACGACACCGTGGATCGTAGAGTGAAAGCAAGTTTACGAGCCTTTGATGTTATGTTGGGCTGTATTGGGACTACTGCACATACTAGTGAAACTCCGCTCGATTCATTTCAATTTGATAGAGGACATGATCTCCATTTAACGCCAAAACCTCGAGAGGAGGGAGAGGTTTGTCTAAGCGATCTTTAGTTGTAATTTAGTTTTAATGATAATGAATTAATTTTGACCCTGGACATATATAGAATTTAGCTGAACCACTTGACACTAAGCAAGAGTTCCAGACCTCCACTAGCATGAGCGTACCAGCAACACGACCAGCACGGAATAGAAGGCCGGGACGATACCAACTCTCTCCTTATGATAAAGTGTCTCGGGGAGCGAAGGCTAAGTTTAAAGCTGGTCCTTTCCATGTAAATAACCCCCTTTCTCTTGACCAATTGAAGCTCATTCAATATGCATTTGATAAAGGTGGTAACGGAAGGTACTTGTGGTTTATAAGGCTTTGTATTTTTTATTCCCCTGTACATATATATTGATTAGCTAACATTTTATTAATTGTTTGTGTATTCAGCGAAATCGTTGTCTCTACTGATGATCAATTTATCTCCAAGCATAATTTCATGAGCCTTTTGCCTAACACGGCTCTGAGTGGAGAGGTTTGTGGTGCATTGGCACGCACATCATCGTACTATATGTTTGGATGCTTTATTACAAAATTAAATACTAAGTTCTCACTTATTGACCACTGTTTTAGATTCTCACCATGATAGCATATCACCTCACACTATATGAACGGGCTAAACGCAATGATGCACCAATAAACTGGTATTTACCGACAATATATGCAGTAAGTATCCACCACTATTGTTTCTATGTGAATTGAAGTTGTTGTTTATCTATAATAATTTTCAAACATTGCTCTGTACAATAAGAGTTTTTTCAATACTTGTGCATTTATTGACATATCACTTGTTTACTTATTGTTCTTTTATAGCAATCAGCACTTACCGTTGGAGCCGACGTTGATGGTTTTGCACAAGCAGCAAGTGTCGGAAAACCTTTCATGCTAGACTTTCAAAGGTGCCAAAAGGTTACTTTCTACACTCTCTACTGACCACAACTGGACTTTTTGTAAAACATCTTCTATGAGAAAAATACTTATTTTTATTTGTTAGATTTATGTTCCAATTATCGATGGTGACTGATTTTTTTTGTTAGATTTATGTTCCAATTAACGATGGTGCCTTTCATTGGTTCCTGTTCATCGTGAATGTGAAGGAAGGCTATGGTGAGGTTTGGGACCCTCTTCCTGATGGTCGAAGTAATCGAAAACGCGAGCAACAAGCTGAACGCATAGTATGTTACATGTGTATATGTCGTTCCTCACTTTGGTGTAGGTTTTTATTATGCAATAATCTAATTTGCTATTTTGATTTGAACTTCGCAGTTACATTCTCTTGATTCCATTTTTCATTCAAAGTTACCTCCAAATGTCAAGCCATCAACGCGATTCATTTGGTTCCCTATTCGGTCTGGTGAGGGGGTTCCGAAACAACCAAACGGATTTGATTGTGGAATCTATGTCATCAAATTCATGGAGACTCCAGGGCTCATTCCTATCAAATCATATATGGTAACAATTAAAAATTTGAATAGAGATATTTTAACTCGTTGTCTCCTTATTGTATTGATCAAGTAAAAGAATTTATTACATAGTATGTTACATGCGTAGCATGATTCCCAAGATGTTCGTGGAAGACTAGCAGTTCAACTTATCGACTCGGCCTTTAATGAAGCACGAGCTGGATTGCTTGCTCAAGCAAACGTCACATTTGCTGAGCATGCTGCCCAGGCAAGGGCCATACCGTCTACGCTGAAGGCAAACACATATAGAATAGGCGCGAAAGCTCCAGGGAAAAGTCGGAAAAAAAATCCAAAAAGATTGCGGTCGTAAATGTTAGGTCTTCTTCATTGGGTTCGTGTGAAATTCCACATTTTGTTGTAGGTTTAACTGTGGAATCATAATTGTTCATTTAGTGCACTGATTTTTGTAGTTTGACCACTAACATTGTTCTAATTAGTGTATTCAAATTAGTAAATGTCATGGATACTACTTCGAAGACACACACTCTATTTGTATAATATATTTTTGAGGATGACATAACACATACTACAATTGTGACGGTTGCTTCCCCTCAATATTGCAAGATTTAAAACTAATTGCAAAAGTTTAAAAACATCGCCCTAATAATCATCAGCATCTCAAGACAAGCACATTGCTTAAAAATTATCCAAACACATTAGGCATGATGGGAATGATTTTTCTAAACCCATTTGATGTCAAAACGGTTGAAAATGATGGCTTTTGGAGTGAGCAAGAGAAAAGATAAAACAGTTTGAGACAGAGAGAGATATCCGGTTTGCCGAAATGCCAGGCCGGTTTCATGCCAGAGCTCTCTGAAACGAATCCGGCCTGCCGGTTTCGGACAACCGGCAAGCCGATTTCGTGCCAGAGCAGAAAGCTAAAATTCACGAAACCGGCTTGCCGGTTGGTCGAAACCGGCAGGCCGGATTCATGAATTTTAGCTTTCTGCTCTAGCACGAAATCGGCTTGCCGGTTGTCCGAAACCGGCAGGCCGGATTCGTTCCAGAGAGCTCTGGCACGAATCCGGCCTGCCGGCTCTCTCCAACCGGCTAGCCGGATTCGTTCCAGAGGTCTCTGGCACGAATTCGGCTTGCCGGTTCGCGCCAACCGGGTAGCCGGTTTCGTTCCGTAGCTCTCTTGCTCGATACTGGCTATCCGGTTTGATAAATCTATACGATAAACGACAAACATGTGATTACAAGTGGTATACCGATTTATCTTTGGAAAATATTTTGCCATTACAATTAAATACATGGTTCAAAAAAACTTCAATTAAATACATGTCTTTCGAATAGTGAAAAGCTTCAATTAGATACATTACATGCTTTCCAATTAGTGAAAAGAATTGTCTCCAGGCCACATATCAGAGTGCATGGTGGGATATGGAAGAAATGTGAAGGTATTACTTCCCATCGATGGTGGCATTGATGAATTATTCCACAAGTGATCTGTGGATTCAGAGCACGGTTGAGAACTACTCCCACATTCATTTTGAGTTTCTATTTCATATGAGGCTTCACTGTTGTAGAATGAAAAATGTTCACTCGAGCGAGCTAATATAGATGTACCCCAACTGTCGTTGTTAGCAGCATTGGCTTTGCTACTCCTGCAAATAATCAATCGTGAATAAAACTTAATATTGAGCCCATAAATGGATCAAACAGTCAAAGACAAACATAAAAACATATTAAATACCTCGCGCTATTACTGGCAATAGGACATCTTCTTGCTGTATGGCCAGGCTGTGTACAAACACTACACTTCCTGTTGTTTGAAGGGGATTTTTTTAATCTTGTCGCAGCACCTTTTGTCCTGACCACAACTGGATCTAGTACCGTGGATTTTGTTTGTGGACCGTATAGAGAACTTTGATGGCAGGTTCTCTGTCCTCCAAACAGTTCTTGAAATTTTGATGTCAATTGATTGATCGCAGCTAAAGCTTCTTTATATGAGTGCTCGTTTTTTGCCGCATAGAAACACATTTTGTTAGTTGCGGTGCTCAAAGAACTGAATCTAGCAACATCGGAAATCTCACTATCAACTTGTGATCGGGCTAAGTTGCACGATGTATAATCCTTCGCCTTTTTTGTCCACCAATGAAGAATCATATTATCAGGGATGTTTCTAAATTGTTCCACTTTCATGACATGAAACATGTGTCGACATGGGATTCCAGCAGAATCCATCATTTGACAAGAGCAATCGATTTTGTTAGTGGGTTTATTATATACCACTGTCCACTTTATGTCTACGTTCCCAAATTGTGTCAGCGTGTAGTAGTTAGTATCAGTGCAGTTCAAGGCTTCAAACTGAATCAAAGTGGCTTCTTGACGAATTTCTTCCCTAATCCAATGAAATACGCTAATTGGGAAAACATTTGTAGCATGCTTTTCTAGGCTGCGTAAGTGTGTGGTCAACACAGGAGTACTAAATTTTGTTTTAAACTCATCTTGAACTTCGGTGGTTCGAATGTTGCGGAGTGCGCGATCAATTTGTAGCACAAATTCATATAATTTTAACCTGTACTGTACAAAACGATTGAGATAACAATGAATACTTTCACACCGTTGAGTGCTTCGCATACCAGCAAAAAATGTTCCTTTAAGAAAAGCTTCGGCCCATTTATGTCGCTTTGCATACATTTGTTTAACCCAACCATGTTCGTGTAGCTTAAACTCATCAACTAAAGCAAACCACCGCTGGTCAAATTCACCTGCACTCATGCCTGTCAACATAAGATCACGGAATTTACGAGTGAAGTCTTCGTTTTTAATATTTGCTTGTGCATTTCTCTCTAAATGCCAGCAACAAAGACGGTGAGTAGCTCCAAAAAAAACTGTCTTAATAGCCTTTGCCATTGCTTTATCGCCATCAGTAATCACGGACTTCGGCTTTCGATTACCCATAGCAGACAAAAAAGTTTGGAGTAACCATGTGTATGATTCAACGGTCTCATCGCCCAATAGGCCAAATCCAAAAACTGTAGTCCTACGATGATGGTTAGTGCCAACAAGGGTCACAAGTGGTTTCTGATATGCATTAGTTTTGTATGTCGCATCAAACGCCAAAACATCACCGAAGCATTCATAATCATACCGTGCCATGTAGTCGGTCCAAAACAAGTTTCTTAACCTATTTTCATCATCTAATGTGTACTCATGATATAGACCAGGATCATTATCAGATTTTGCCGTGAAATATGCTATAGTTGCCACGGAATCAGTATCACCAATTTCAGCACTTCTATCTGCATCTAATCTATTTTGCAAATCCTTACGCTTGAACCTGAGATTATGTGAACCCCCAACTTGATCACCCATGTAATCCACAACTTGGCATGTCTTCACGCCAACATGCCTCAATGCCTTAGCTTGAGCAAGATCTCCTTCACTAACATGTCGATGTGAACGAAGGAGATGTACTTCATTCGGAGAAGTCAACGGATGATTGTGCTCAGTTTTAAATTCTGTCACAGTAAACTTCCCACTAGAATTGTCGTAATTCACTCGAAACGATGCTTTACAACCCGTACGCGTTATTGGTCTTGGTTCCCGCACTCTATTATCATTTGCCAAATATTTTTCAGCCCTATATCCTTCCAAATTACAAACCCACCGACGGATCGTAGTTTGTCCAGACTTGGAACGACGAAGCTCATTTTTTCTAACACTAAAACCAACCAATCTTGAATAGTTCATGTACCATGCATCTGCATCTTCTACTGAATCAAACTGAGCTCCAAGTACATTGGTCCAAGGTAACTTAAGATTATCAGAGGATTTACTCATCTGTAAATCTTGAAAGGTAATAGCACGAAATTTAACAAAACAAATAAAATACAGTGATCAAAATACAATGACAATGGGTATATTTGTAAAAATCAATCCACATTCATCCAACATCAGTTTAATGTCATTCATATATTAAAAAATAAAAATAAAATTGAGATAAAAAAAATATTTAAGTCATAAACACTTACTTGAGAAACAACACTGAGATTTTGCAATGGCTGAAATTTGCACCTGTAGTAGCTATGCAGGCGAAAGAAAATGTTGATCCAAGGTGAGTGAGTTATGGTAGGTAGGTGGCATTTAAAATGGAAATATATATATATATAGGTATATTTATGAAGGAAGGAACAATGCCATTAATTGGTTCAATAGTTAGTGAGTTATAAATGCAACAATAAATATACTATAGAGTAGGTGCAAAATATTAATACATTTCGAAAATACGTACATGGAACATTAAACAACAAACACGAAACATCTTACTTAAATTATGCAACAGCAAACATAAAATATGAGTACCTCAATAACAGTGAACATACAACGTAAAACATGAAACATAGAACATCAAACATGAAACATAGAACGTAAACATGAAACGGGTGCAAAAACAAAAATTCCGGGGTATTTTGAAAAATCAGTACATGAAACATTGCACAACCAACATGAAACATATCACTTAAAATATGCAACAACGAACATAAAATATGAGTCCCTCCGTAACAGTGAACATGAAACATAAAACATGAAACATAGAACATCAAACATGAAACATAGAACGTAAACATGAAACGGGTGCAAAAAAAACAATTCCGGGGTATTTTGAAAAATCAGTACATGAAACATTGCACAACCAACATGAAACATATCACTTAAAATATGCAACAACGAACATAAAATATGAGTCCCTCCGTAACAGTGAACATGAAACATAAAACATGAAACATGGAACATTAAACATGAAACAAAGAACGTAAACATGAAACGGGTGCAAAAAAAAAAATTCCGGGGTATTTTGAAAAATCAGTACATGAAACATTGCACAACCAACATGAAACATATCACTTAAAATATGCAACAACGAACATAAAATATGAGTCCCTCCGTAACAGTGAATATGAAACATAAAACATGAAACATAGAACATCAAACATGAAACATAGAACGTAAACATGAAACGGGTGCAAAAAAAATAATTCCGGGGTATTTTGAAAAATCAGTACATGAAACATTGCACAACCAACATGAAACATATCACTTAAAATATGCAACAACGAACATAAAATATGAGTCCCTCCGTAACAGTGAACATGAAACATAAAACATGAAACATAGAACATCAAACATGAAACATAGAACGTAAACATGAAACGGGTGCAAAAAAATAATTCCGGGGTATTTTGAAAAATCAGTACATGAAACATTGCACAACCAACATGAAACATATCACTTAAAATATACAACAACGAACATAAAATATGAGTCTCTCCGTAACAGTGAACATGAAACATAAAACATGAAACATGGAACATTAAACATGAAACAAAGAACGTAAACATGAAACGGGTGCAAAACAAAAAATTCCGGGGTATTTTGAAAAATCAGTACATGAAACATTGCACAACCAACATGAAACATATCACTTAAAATATGCAACAACGAACATAAAATATGAGTCCCTCCGTAACAGTGAACATGAAACATAAAACATGAAACATAGAACATCAAACATGAAACATAGAACGTAAACATGAAACGGGTGCAAAAAAAACAATTCCGGGGTATTTTGAAAAATCAGTACATGAAACATTGCACAACCAACATGAAACATATCACTTAAAATATGCAACAACGAACATAAAATATGAGTCCCTCCGTAACAGTGAACATGAAACATAAAACATGAAAAATAGAACATCAAACATGAAACATAGAACGTAAACATGAAACGGGTGCAAAAAAAAAAATTTTTGGGTATTTAAAAAATCAGTACATGAAACATAAAACATAAAATATGAAACTTAAAATGTTAAACATGAGATAAATTTCATAGAAAATGAATAAAATTTTTGTCTTTTTGTTAACACACATTTTATTTTATTTTTAAAAATATTTATAATAAAAAATATTTTTTTTCATTTTTACTTTACTTGTCATTTTTTACTTGTTATTATTATTATTTTTTAAATATTTTTCGTTTTAAATATTTTTTATTTTAATTTATTTAAATAAAAAAAAAACATATTAATGGCAGCAACCGGCTGTAATACCGGTTGCTGCCAGTCAAAAAAGTTGTTTGGCTGCCAGATGGCAGCCAAACAACAAAGGGGTCAATAAATTGACCCCCTCTATGATACAGGGACTTTGAGTCCCTGTATCATAGCCATGTCCCACTCAAGCACACGCATGATGCAACACCTCAGATCTTCCTGCCAACCATGCACTAAAATCGCCATCTGAAAAAAAACCTATCTAATGAAGTCATGAAATCGTATATATACGAGATAAAATCTACCATGAAAGTCGCATGAATGAATGACTTTTCTTCCTCCTACACAACAAGGATCCATGATAATGGATGTAAGAGAAAAACAACAAAGGTGAAAAGGAAATAGACATGGATTGCCTCAAAAACTGGATGCCTAAGTTACAAAGAATGGAATGAATTTTGAATCCCCTCAAGTTACTTAAGACATTACATCAAGAATTCAAGATTCCCATTGAATTCCTTAAACAAATATAAAGAATTAAGAAGTATATAAAAGCCTGTTACTCCGTACAATCTACTGAGATATCCAGATGTTGCGTCTCATTTGCTAATCCCCATTGTTGCAGACTCGACTTCTCCTGTCATTTTGAGGCCTAAACAATTCTCTGCATCAGTAGTTGGGGCATCTTGTCCGTCTTCAGCTTCTCTCTCTGCAAACTCCCCCAAAGCCTGACTGCTTGAGAAAGAATTTTGTCTGTCATCGGTGCGCATCCAAGCTTCATGGAGTTGCAAGACATACTCCAAGTGCCACAGAACTTCACCCATTGTAGGGCGGTTCTTTCCCTCGTCATCAAGACATTTTTCTGCTATCTCACCAAACTTTTCCAATGATTCTGGTGAATAATTTCCTTTGAGATGTGGATCTATGATGCTTTTGAGTGATCTTTGCTTCTGCCACTTCATTGCCCAGTCTGCAAGATTGATTTGATCTTTTGGCAAGGTTGGATTTATAACAGCTCGAGCACAAACAACTTCAAACAACACCACACCAAAAGAATAGACATCAGATTTCTCAGTCAACTGCTGCCTCCAGAAATATTCAGGGTCAAGATACCCAAAACTTCCTTTCACTGCCGTACTGACATGGGTGTGCTCCATAGAAGGACCAGTTTTTGACAGTCCAAAATCAGACATTTTTGCCACGAAGTTCTCATCTAAAAGGATGTTAGTTGTCTTGACATCTCTGTGGATTATCCCTCGCTCTGCTCCTGTATGAAGGTAATGGAGTCCCCTTGCTGCACCAATACATGCATCTAATCGCTGCTTCCAGGTCAATGGAGGGAGATCACTCCCAAAGAGATGGCTTCTGAGAGTCCCATTTGCCATATACTCGTAAACCAAGATCATCTCATTTTGTTCGTCGCAGAACCCAATCAAAGAGACCAAATGCCTATGCCTGAGCTTTGAAAGCATCTCAATTTCAGTTTCAAATTCAGCCAGGCCTTGCTCAGATTGTGGATTCGCCCGCTTAATTGCCGCGAGGGTGCAATCTTCAATCTCCCCTTTGAACACCTTACCAAAACCTCCTACTCCAATCATTAAACTTTCATCAAAATTATTTGTTGCCGCACGAATCTCTGCCAATGTAAACCGCTTGCCAGCTCTAGTTAAGGCCACAGATCCTTTCAGATATTGGGTACCTGATCCCTTGGCATTAGCAGTGCTATTTAAAGTGCCCCTGTGAAAGAACAGTGGCCACCACCCAGGAGAGTTGTTTTTGGGGTCACTGGATTTTTCTCTCCAGTTCTTGCAGTAACAAAAGAGGAGAGCAAATATTACTGCAAGAACAACTACAGAAGCTATACCTGCTCCAATTCCCACCAAAAGTATCCATTTATTTGAATGGCCAACTGGGTTCCCAGAAGAATCAAATCTCTCCACAGAGGCAAGATTTCCATTTTGGCTGAATTTGAAAATCTCTAGCCCATTTAAGAGAGCATCGGTTCCTGCAGCACCAACTGCGGTGTCAGGACCCAGTTGAATCCAGAGAGTCTCAATCTTTGAAGACACAGCATCAAAGTAATCCCGATGATATCCTCTGTTCTTCCCCCCTGCCTGGACGAAGATATCAAAATTATTTTCTGCAGTTCTATTGTTTATGTAGATTCTGAAAATCCTCTGGTTTGCTTTCTCGTAAACCAGCTCACAAAAATGCAACCGAACAAAGTAATCAAAATTGGGATCTACTTCGAATTTCCATGACATGTTGAACCTCTTCTCCAAGACTTCAGTGTTAGACATGGTTCTTGCCGTTTCGTAGACAAGAAGAGGAGCCACAGATGAATCATTCGTTGAAGCATAGGTAATATTAGAGCTGTTACGGATTTCAGACCCAGCATTTGCTGTGATCATGTAGCTGGAATCCGCCTCCCACATTCTCCAAAGATCCGGATCTCGGCTGGGTTTGATCTCTGGACCCCCAACATTTAACCGATACATAGTTTCAACCCCCCGACCACTCAAATTAAAATTCACATCATTTCCACCCACTTTATTGATGGTATCTGCAAAAAGCTTATCAACCACTGGAACAATCTCTATGGCATTTATGAACCCAAATGAGCCTTTACTTGGAATAAACTCAATCATGAGCTTATCCAAATCAACTCCCAAAAAGTACTCCTTGACTAAAGAGATTGAACTTGAATTGCCACCAGAACTTTGCAAGTACAGATTCCTGTGTGAAATCTCACCAGGAGCACTAAACTCAGATAACAATTTCAGACCATTTGCCACAACACCAAATGAAGATTTGTTGACATTGTAATCCTCAAAGGGGAAGGGACAAAAGTGGAGCCTAACAATGTAGTTTCCCGCAATTATCTCAAATGTATAGTTCAACCCATCAGCAAAAACCCGGGCAGTTTTATAAAGTGGCTCATAGATTGAATCACCACTTAATGAGTCAGTGGTGGCAGCAATACCACTAGAACTAAGGGTGACACTGTTATTTGAGGCCAAATCACCAACCCATTTCCTCCCATCAACGTTAACGCTAGAATTTGTACCACAATTTATCAGAAAAGACTTTGACTGAGCTTCACCAATTCTAGCAACCACCAACATTATCACCAGAAACAGCAGAACTCTCTCCATTAACAGCATTTCCCTAACTCCCCAATTGAATCAAGTTTACAATAGCCAAGTAAAGATTCAATATCACACTGATGAAAAAACTAAAAAACTTTCAAATCACATAAACAACTTCACCTCCAAACAAAAATAACTTAACATGCATTCATGTCTAACTGAAACACCAAGCTACCATCATAAAAAAACCCATATGGGCATCTAAAGATTCTTCCTTTCTAGCACCTTGACAATTATTGAACACTAAACAAACATTAAAAAAAAAAAAAAACCACCCACCTGAAGCTTTTTCCTGAATCAACCAGTCTCCAATCTACAGACCCAGCTAAGTTGCAGATCTGAAAAAAATGAAAACTTCGCACAGGAAGTGAGAACAAAATCCCAAAAATGATTAAAAGATGATAGGGTTATCTTAAAAAGGATGGCAGAACATGGGGTGTCGTTGGAAACAGATTGGAAAAGTTCATTTCATCATCATACTTTGTTTGCTTTGTATCACTCTTTTTTTTTTTTTTCCCCTCCCTTGACCAAAGCTTCTGACACAATTTAAGTATCCAGTCCACTTAATTACAAAGCCTTCCTGTAACTGTTGTTTTGTTGTGTCGTTGTGTCTGCTGCAAGATACTAAAAATCACTCTAAAATATATGTCCTCTTTTATCCATTTTTCAAAGTCCTTTATCTCCTGCTAAAGTCCAAAGATATTAAGAGCAAAAGGAGGGAATTACACAGACAACATTAAACATGAAAGATAGCACAACTCAATAATTTCTTAGAGATTTTAAAAGAACAAAATTAAATCTACAATTCAATTATTATTATTATTATTATTATTATTATTATTATTATTATTATTATTATTATTATTATTATTATTTAGTAGGAAAATAAGGGAAAATATTAATGGTATTTATTTTTTTTCGGTTAATGTTTATTTAATGGAATCAGTTGTTACCGTGTTGGTTGCCAGTGATGGATGGGGTCAGTGCCATTATTAGTGAGGTGGGCTCACATGCATTTGTCTGGGACTCTGGGAGCTGATCAATACTCAATAGTGCAATTATTCTTGTTGTATTATTCCCAAACTACCCTTCTATAATTGCTAGAAACAATTTTTTTTTAATTTTTTATTACATGAAAATAAAAGCTGTTCTGTACTTTGTCTGCTTGTTCCTAATTTCCGTACCTTCAGTAAGTACCTGTACCCATTCATGGATCCAGTCCTTTAAATTTTTTGATCAGCATCGTGCGGTGCTTCCATGTCTTTCGCTTTCTGTCTTTTGCTTTGCTGTATTTATACTAAAATTCATAATTATAATTATCTAATAATTCCTTCGCTATTTGACTTTCTGTACTATCATCTTTCCATTTACGTTTCTTTTTCATCATTTTTAACGTTAAAGGGAAAATGTTTAGAATTTAAGAGATCCCAAAATTAGACAACTTTGATAATCAGCATCTGAAATTTTGAATTTGTGACAAAATGATTCACATGAGGGATTAGCACTCAAAAATTGTATATAAAAAGTCAAAAAAGTTTTGAAAATTAAAATAAAAAATCATTAAACGGGCCTCGGCCCATTGAATAAAATAAAGAAAGTTGGTTAGGATATTATCCAATCCAAGCATGGAGTTGAGGGTACATGACACGTGAATCTGCATTATTTGGGATTTGACAGGCCAGCGACTTATATATAAATTTTCTTATATAAAATTTTAAAATACGGAAAAATAAAAAAAATTAAAATCATATGCTTTTAAAATTTAATTTCATAATATTATTAAACTGTATTATTTTTAAAAAAATTTCTGAATTTTAAGATATCGAACCAAAAAATTACTAATATCTAGAAACATATATGTGTATATGTATATAATTTAAAATTATTCCATTGTCGCTACCAAATTTGACTTACAAATCCAAAGACAGCGTTTTGATTGCCGTGTTCAAAAATTAGTCTGGATCTGAAAATTAATAGAAAAATTGAAATTTGTACTCTTTGATCTTTCAATGAGATTATCTATATACTTCAAATAATTTGAGTGGCACCTTTCTGCTTCCAATATAATTTGTTTTTATTTAAATTCTAATTAGGCCTAAGATTTAAATGAAGGATGAATAAACATATTTATGATATTTTATTTTTTATTTAATTAAACTCCTTCAAATCGTCAATTATAAATTTATCCAAAAAAATCTTATCACATATACATTCATTTGAAAATTAAACATAGCACGTCTATAGCATATATATACACACCTACAAGGAAATGCAAAATATTTTAGAAACCCGTTTCTAGATTTCAACTCTCGAATTAAAACGAATAATTCGTGACAAAAGCTCATTTACAAATCGATGCATTAAAGCAATCAAAGCTGTAGCCACAACCCCACATCCCACAAGGCAAATCTTGCCTGAAATCTCCCTCCAATCTATTTTCAACATTGAGTAAAAGCTCGTTTAATCCATATATTTTGAAATTAATGTCTGTTTAATCCTTATATTTTCAAAAATACCTCAAACCATCAGGATAACAGATAGCTGAAAGCTCTAAAGAGTCAATTTTATATTCTCTAATTGAAAGCGAAAGCATTGTTCAACAAAAACTACATCACCTTACTGCTCAATACGGCTGCATAAAATACATTCATAGCGACCCAAAGAAGTAAAAAAACAGGGAAAAAAAAATTTTGGACCATTTCTCAATTTGTGCGTGTCATCCTTGCGCAGGGGCCATGCTAATCTTCTCTGTATCGTTCCAATTTTGTCGCACGGGTTTATTTCAAGGGATTTTAATTTATGTTCCTTTTTTCATAAATATTTCATTGAAGATTTTCCCACAAAAAGTTGGGACTTTTTGCATAAAAGGTCCTTGCTTCAACCCTTTTATGGAGGGAGAAAAATAATAATAACAGTCATTCATACCAGAGTGTTTATATAAGGACAATCTGCAAATAAATTTTCTTTTAGTAACTGCTAGAACTTTATGAAGAAATAAATATACATTACATGATTACGGACAGCAAAGGCTATATATATATATATATATATATAAAGGGCTGATAGAACTGACAAATACCAAAGCTAACTGTGGTTCACTGTGAATAAAATATGACATTTATCCTAGACTTATAAATATTTATAAGACTATACACCTAATAAACAGAGCAACTTAAAAAAAAAAAAAGAGTAAAGTGAAAGAAACAAGGAGACTGACTACGAGCAATCTTATGCCACAAAAACCAAGCCCCCCAACCTGCTCTGCAATTCGTAGCCTTTTTTCTTCTGTGCCCTTTTTCCTTCTGTGCGGAACAAAAAACTGATATTGCCAATGCAATAACCGTAACTCTGAATCAACTCTGCAAAATATTATTTTCAACTGAAGCTGTTTCCACAGGGAAATAAATGTGCTTGGAGTAATCCCACCCCAAAACGTCAAAGTCACAAAATATGAGGCAGCAGGACCAAAAAGAAACAATGCAGAGCTTCCACCTGTTTAATGAAACAAAAACATCGAGGAGATTAAGACTGAACCTTGTTGAAGATAAGATAATGTTACATCTCTATCTTTTAATACATGTTTTTGTGTGTGCGCGCGCGTGTTAAACTCCAAATTTACAATGTGAATACATACATGATTTCCAAATTTCAAATCTGTCCAAACTTCCTCTTGTTCCAGAATCCTGTCCCTCTAAAGTGCAAGATAAGACCACTACTTTTCCAAACATTACCTTATCAATGTAGATCAAGCTACCTTGATAAATTCTCCACTCAATTCTCTTCTAACTAGCCTCAAAATCTCCATGATCTGTTACAAGCAATAAGAGAGATTTCATTGAAAATGGAAGTTCATGTTAAAATATTGTGTGGTAGTTGGAGTTTAGCAGTGTAGCTGCAAACAATTATAATCAAACAAATTAAATGTCTTTCCACCAACAACTGCATAAAGTTCAAAGTAGCCAGTTTATATGATGTCTGAGACTGGAAAGCAATTTTTTTTTCTTCAGCCTCTGTAACAAGTATGTCACCGGAAGAAAGATGCACTGATATGCTCATGCATCTCCCATGCAACCCAAGGATAAATCGAAAGACTAAATGACAGAAAACTTCAGACAAAAGATAAACAAGACATCATCTTTTTGTGAAGTTGTGTTTATATCTTCCCTTAAACATTTGGCAGCCATGATTTTAAACAATGTTTTGAACTGAATAAACCTCTAAAGTCTTTTTCCCTTGAATGGTGTTTGATAGCACGACATGACATCATTGAAACTGAATTCAGAAACATTAAAGTTGCAGAAACAATAGAAGAAAAAGAAACTCACTCCAGGATAATGTTGCAATACTGAAGAATAATGATCAAGTGCTATATAAATTTTCTCAAGAAGGCCTGATAGTGTATCCACCTCATCCCCTAGGAGATCAACCTGAAATCAAAGGAACCAGTGAGAAAAGATAGTACAGTACGCTACAAAAAGCAATTCTCAAGACATATTAGGAAGAAAAATGAATAAATGCACATAACGTACAGTCTACTCTACTACTATTTACTTATTTATAACTGATGTGCAGCCTTTAGTTCTAATCTTAAGCAAAGTTTCTGTTGAAATTCATTCCATGTTCATCAAAACTCAACAGAAGATTTTAACAATGTACTTTTCAAAGTCAAACTAACTTCAGTATACCACAGAGATAACGGGTAAATTTTTAGTTTTTTGCTGTGGATGCCCTAACGGTATGCTGAAATTTTTTTTTTTTTTTTTGGCGGTATCATAGACATTATATCAAAAGGAGAAAATGAAAAGAAAAGAATAATGCAGGCAGCAACCAGCTACTATTATGTCATCATCATGAGTTACATATATTTACTAACTAATTTGTTACCCGAATTCCATTAACAATGATGACCTTAACAGAAATTGGAATAATTAGTAAATGGGCCATGCTACACGAGTAGCCAATCTAATTTCAATTCCATCTAATGATCCAACATGTTCCGTTCATTCACTGGCAAGCCATATTTCCAAGTCTTATTATGACCACTGAAAGAGTTGAGTCGACTCTATTATGTTCCTTAAATCTAGCATCAGTTCCACATGCTTGTACAAGTCATATTCTCCTTCCCTTTCTCAAAGTCCCTTAGACGTTATAATCAAATCAGTAAATGGATCGATCAAAGACTTTCAAAATCCAATCATTACACCCAAAAGGAATAGCACTAACCAAACAACCTAGATTCAACTGTGAAAAAATTGCAATGCAAAATCCTTTCAAGAAATTATAAAATTCAACTATAATACTATCAACTCTGCATGTTATACATCTCCAAACCAATGCACAATCAGCAACAGATATAGCCTCACAACTCTATAGAAAATAATAAATTAAACAGCCAGGAATCCACATTAAACATGTCTACATGCTTCACTTTCACTTCTGACAAATGTGAACTTTTCCACATACCTCAGCTTCAGCCTTTTGAAGATCAGAACACCTCCTTTCAAGCTTTTGCTTGTAGCTCAACCCTGTTCTTGTAATAACATTAGCTTTGAGGATAAGACGTTTTGATTGAGAACTCAAACTGTCCAATCTGAAAACAATGCCACATGCATATTAAAAAACTCATTAAAAGTTTATTTCAAGAATCATAGCTGACTGCTTGCATATGGAATTACAATTCACAAAAGAACTTGACACCGAAGATTGTAGAAAATTAAGTTCAATTACAGATCTATAAACAGAGACAATAAAACATAATGACCAAGTAAGTACCTGAAGTTACATCTCTCAATATCCGCCACCGCTCTACATTCAAAATCAGCAACTGTTTTCGATAACCCCTGGATAAAAATGACTAGCAACTGCACTTGCTTCCTTGTCTCTTCATTAGTGTCCCTTAACTCTTTCATAGCCAATTCAAGCTTCTGCTTCAGGTCATGGACCTCCAACTTATATTGTTCAATTTGCTCCAATGCATCCGTCAAGTTACCCTTCAAATCATTGAATTCTTTACTGCTCTTTGAAATTAATATCTGCTGCCGACTTGTCTCATCTCTTAAATGACTGAGCTCTTGAGAAAGTGACTTAGATAGATCCTTCTCTTCCAACAAGGTCGCAACTGCTTCACTCACTAAGTTTTCCTTTTCTTCCACCAAAGATGACAACAAGCGTGTCTCTTGCTTTAATTTTTCCTTCTCTGCGACCTCCAATCTTCGAAGTTCTGTTTCCATAAAATATTTCTGGTTCAATTCATTGAGTTTCACCTCAGCTTCCTTCAAGGCTTCTCTGAATATCACTTCGTAAAGGTCTTGCATAATAACAGATTCCATATCACAATCTTTAAATGCACACGTGCTGCCAGGTGTAGCATTGTGAGCAGCATCGCTAAATATAATTCCATAAACTTCTTGCATAAGTTCATATTCTAAATCTGACTTTTCACTGACACTTTTTATAGAGTCCACGGCCTCCCTGAGAAGGCATTTATATACACCTTCACTAATTGAAGCTTCAATATTTGCATCATCCAGAGCACCCTGAAGATTTCCAATTCTCTTTACCAAGTTTTCCTCAGCCAAAGGTGTAGCATTGTGTGCAGCATCGCTGAATATAATTTCATAAACTTCTTGCATAAGTTCATATTCCAAATCTGACTTTTTACTGACACTTTTTATAAAATCCACAGCCTCCCCGAGAAGGCACTTATATACACCTTCAGTAATTGAAGCTTCAATATGTGCATCATCCAGAGCACCCTGAAGATTTCCAATTCTCTTTACCAAGTTTTCCTCAGTCAAAGAGCGCTGTAACATTATCTCTGCAGTATCAGAAACTTTCAAAGAGAGGCGTTTAACTTCATTTTTCTTATCAGTAAGCAAGCTCCTCAGTTGACGATTTTCCAAAAGAAGGGACTCCAATCTGTCCTTGAAATTACAAAGGCCCTCAGCATTCTCACTAAAAGCAGGCAACTTTTCATTTTCCACAAGAATATCATCCAATTTTGAGAGTACCTCTGGGATCTTTTTCCTCAAAATATCAAACTCTTTATCCTTCTTAATTGGCAAAGAAGACCCTCTTTCTTTCAAGTATTCCCGCTTGAGAGCGAAAAGATCCTCAGTCATCTCTGTCACTTTGAGTTCATGGATTCTCTTCATTTTAGTCATCTCAGCCTTAAAATGATTCACCAATTCCTCCTTTGACATGTGTTTCAGATTAGAGTCCAAATTCTCTGACATAACAATTATTGATTCATCGTGTTTCCCATTTCCCTCTGAAGGAGAAGTTGATACCCCCACATGATTGCTCGAAGTCTTCCGGTGTAAATGATCAGTCCACTTATTAGTGTCCCATTCCTCACCCATTTCAATTGACCCGTGAGAAGTTAAATGTCCAATTTCAGAAACAGATAATGATTTGGAAATGGCATTTAATTCCTCGCGTAAGCTTGAAATCTCTTTGATCTTCCCGAGCCAATTTAAACTCTCATTATCATAAAACTGTGCACTTTGATCGCACAATCTTTCTTCAAACTCTTCTTTAAGACTTCGAAAGCAGTTCATGATCACCATATCTTCAATTTCTCCTTGAAACTCCTTCTCTTGCTGCCATTGACAGAGTGATGCCTTTGACAGGTAAACCGTGTTATCCGCACAGTTGAATATGGTGTCTAACGTAGTTCTCAAGGAATCAAGTGCTTTATCCACATCCATCCATCTTATGTCAGACACCTTGTCTTGTAGAATGCCACCCAACCCAACCATCTCAGAGCCCGAACCTATCCTCCTAAGGGAAGAGCATCCTTTTATGCGGTCAATTTCTTTTCTAAGATTCTTCAACTGTTCTTTAGCTACATTTTTAAGGCCTCCCACAGATTCTCCAATCTTGTCGTAATCAGATAAACTTGAATATGATCCATGTTTTACACTTCCTGACTCATGCTTCATGACCAGAGACTGAAAGGGTTCACTTTCTTCTGCACCCACATGGTAAAGATGCAATGATTCCCTCAATCTAACCAACTCAAGTTCTTTCTCGGCAATCTTCTCAGCTGCCTCCTGTTCAATTGCATTCACCATGCCTTTGATGACTGAATCACTAACCATCCTTGAAATAGTTAAACGGTCATTGATATCATCCCAATATGAATCAAAATCCTCTACTAAATTCGCCGGATTTTCATTCTCTTCGACATTATTGTCAATCATCACTGACTCATCACCAACCGCACAGACACTCCCATTTACAACTCCACACGACCCCTCCAAAGCCGTAGGACTAACCTCCATAGACATTGGAAAATACTAAAATACACCACCAAATCCTTCAGCAACACTGCAAAAGAAATCGCACAATCAATTTTACTCAATTTGAGTTTCATTAATCACACCCAACAAAAAAAAAACTTTAAAAATATAAAAAGAGGCCTGGAAACTGATGAAGATACACTAAAATATCAAATAATATAAAAAAGCAAAATTTAATGTACTTTCAGCGTTCAGTGACAAGTGCAAAAGTTTTAGCTTACAAGCTAAACTGAAGAATCTGAAAATTGGAACCCCGAAGCCACGCTCTCAAAAACAAAATTACTAAAATTTAAGCTTAATTATTATACCAGTAATCTACAATTAACTTCAAAATACAAAACAAAAAGCAGAATCAAGAGCCACCATTTGAAAAAGCAAAGCAAGATGACTTACAAGTAAAGAAGATTTAGTTCATCATCAGTGGAAACTTAAAACGGTCAAAAAGAGTGTTTGAAAATCCCAAGAAGAAGCCGTTGAAAATTCAAAAAGCTGCTCTGTCTTCCTCCATTTTACTCTCGGGACACTCTTGTCTCTTTGGTGTTCTCTTTCTTTCTTTTGGTGTTATTAGGGTTTTTCTAAAGGGAAGATAGAGTAGGAAAAATGCGAAATTGTCTTGTGGAATTGGTGAGCTCCGAGCGGGAGGGAGTTAGTAACCGAAACTTAACCCTCGTCTTTTCGTTTAATTACGTAAAATGCCCCTCTGTTTGCGCCTTTTAGGCTTTCTAACTTTTCCAAGTGTGACGTATATATTTGTCTCTGCTTTGCTCTAACTTACTTACAGACAGTCCCTTCAAATTAATGTAAAAAATTATAACAAGTTATGGAATTCGTATGATTTTTTAAGAGGTTGTAAATTACCTTAACAAAATCCTTATTTTTATAACATTATAATGATGTAGATGGTGAAGGAGTAAGAATAAAACAATCAAAGACTCAAATAATCAATTAGAAATGTGTGTGATGATTTTGGATGCATCATCTTTATTTGTTTATTCTAATTTGCTTTAGTTTCAAAATGTAGAATTTTTATAATAATATAGTCTTATATCATGATTAATTTTTTTTATTCTTGGTGACATAATGATGATTGATGATTATCATGCTTTTGCCAATACAATTAACTACAAATTCAATCTTAAGTCTTAACTAATATGTTTTGACGTTGTTCGTAAGGTAGGTGAATGGCTTTTTGTTTAAGAGGAGAGAGAAGAAGACAATATTGCAATAAAAAATAAATTAAGTTGCAATTGTTTCCAATTTATTGATAAATCTTTTAATTTAAAACGACAACAATAATAATGAAAACGGGTAGAATCATAAGATAAATGGACAAAACTTCAACTCGAACACTGTTTCTGGTTTTTGGGCTAACAAAATAATATTATATATTCCACTCACTTTCTTTTTACGAACTTTATAGTCAAAAGCATGCATTTGCTTTTTTAGTTTTATTTTTTCACTTTTACTTTTATGGTGTATTTATTTGATGGTTTAGTAAATGAGAATAAAGGAATGAGAATGGATTTCGTGTTTACTTGATAAAATATAATTTGAGAATGAGAATCTCATTCTCACGAGGGTTTGGGAATAAGGATTTACATTCCCTATAATTTTTTTATATTTCTCAAATCACAATTAATTTTATTATTTTAAATGCTATTATTATTATTATTAAATTTTAATAAATTTATCATTTTATTTATTATTAATTATTATTGTTATTATTTTTATTAACATTATCATTATTAACATTTTATTTTTATTAACATTATCATTATTAACATTTTATTTTTAATTAATATCATTTTCATAATAATATTTATACATGTATCTAGTTAATGAAAATTACATTAGTAATTACTATGGGCATTTTGGTAAATTGATTCTCATTCCTATTTATTTTGCCAAGTAAACACATCAATAGCATTCCACCACATTTCCATTCTCATTTATTTTTACCAAATAAACATTGGAATCTCATTTCCATTCCTCATTCTCATTTAAGCTCTTTCTCATTTCGAGCTCATTCACATTCCACCCCATTCTATGAAGTAAACCAACCAATAGTACTATGTTGAAATTGTTAAGGTATCCTATGCTTTGGCGTTGGCAATGAGTGAGGAAGACAAATTACTTTCCATGCAATAAAGTGCTTGATAATTTAAAAAGAAAATAGTGATTGATAAATTCGTCTAATTAAAAAATAAAATTTATGTTTTTGAGATTCAATAATGCACTACATATATTGAAGTTTGAAGATGTTAAAAAACTTAAAAAAAGATTATTCATCTTCTGAAATAAAATAATTACGGCTTAAAGAAAATGTCATTCAAAGAAAATCCTCTCAAATAAAGGCAGGTTGTGTAAATGATGGAATGGGCCTAGGGATGGCAATTGTACTCGCAAACCCACAAACCCGTCCAAACCCATCCGCCAAAACCTGCCCGTTGCGGGTAATTTTACCCGTTGCGGGCGGGTTTAGTATTATAAATTAAAACCCGCACATGGATGCGGGTGGGTTTGGTATTAACCTTATATCCGGTGGATACCCGCATGGATATCCACCAAACCCGCAATATTTTTTTCAAATATTTTTAATTTAATTTAAATCTAAAAATGTATAAAGAAAATAATGTCATTAATTAAATTACAAAATACCCAAAGGCTCAAAGTTGTGCATGTGTGTATGTGGCCTATATCCTATTCTAAAGTCATAATCTAAAGAAAACTAAAGTCATTTTCCTTCAAATTAGCATTTGAAAATATTAATCTTAATTATTATTATAGGCATTGTGTTGGATGGGTGTTTATGGTGGTGAATGAAATGACTATCTTCTCTTGGAGCTTGTTTTAAATGATAATATGAAATATAATTATTATTTTTAGATACTAGTTTGTGTTTTTTAAATGGATTTTTGTAATTTATACTTAAATTTGAGAATTTGTGTTGAATTGATGTGGAAATTTTAATTTTTCATTTACATTGTTTAAATATAAAATTGAGTATGTTAATATGGAATTTGAGGTTATTATTATAAATTTATATATTAAACATTTGTGATTTTAAATACGGAAACCCGCAAAAAATCCGCCGGATACCATTGCGGGTTTGGTAATTGTTAAAACCCGCTGCGGGTGGGTTTTTGTAAAAAAATTAAAACCCGCTGCGGGTTGCGGGTGGGTTTGGTAATTTAAATTTTGTGCGGGTTTGGGTTTGGTAATGGCAAACCCGCTGCAGGCGGTGCCCATTGCCATCCCTAAATGGGTCTAGTGATTCACAATTATTGCGACATATGAAGCCCACTCTAAATTTGAAAAGCCAATCACAAATAATATATATCCCTCTCTCTGTCACATACAATTTCCACCTACAAAATCATTTTTCCGAGATCATATGCAGTGAAATTAAATATATATTTTATTATTTCCTTTTTAAATGTTTGGATGGAAATGAGAAACTCAATCTACTACCCACTAACCACTGACTTTATTATTATTTAAACTTGAGTGATTGCCGACTCAAAATACATTTATAGACAACTAACAATCTTAATTAATTTTTATCCATTTTAAGTTTTGTCACGAATACAGCTGATATATATGAAGTTATATAAAGATTGATTTAAGTCGCTCATATTTTTATTAGGTTGTTATAGATAAGAATGTATACGTAAATAAATTTCAACCAATAATATTTGAAATCTCAAAAATTGAGTCCTATCTACCATTATCACTAATTGAATAATGAATTTCATAACTTATAATATTATCGTTCTATCGTTCAATGAATGACTAACGCATCAATTGAGACTTAAATGTTAAAATTCACTGCATTACTCAAATCTCAACTACACTCATATGTGGCACATTACCTTTATGAAGATTTAAATCGTTATTTTCTCACTTTTTTATAATTGAAGATTAATAGGCAACAATAATAACATAGGAATCAAGTAACCTTAGTTATCGGTGGGGTTCAATAGACGATTTCATCGTCACGCAGCTTCGATTCCGATTTGCAGCTTCAGTTTCAATTTATTTATTTTTATTAATGCAATTATTACTGTTATTTATTTCTATTTTAATTATTATTACTACCACCAAAGTACAATAATTGATAAAAGTCATTTTAATAGATTATAAGATTGTAAGACAAACCAGGACGGTGGCCCAAACAAAGAAACTTTAATTCATAGAGGAAGGATGAACGGAAAATTAGGGTAGTGGGCCAAACAAAGTAAAGAAAAGCTAATTGTAATGGCCTGTGATAAAGATGGGCAATGGCTACATTTCATTTCTTAGAACAAAATTAAAGAATCTTGATAAAGTAGAATGTCCAAGTCCCAACCAAACACATAAACCAATTGTTTATTCAGCAATCCTGTGGATAATTATCATGCAGTGCTGTTCCTTTCTTTCATTTTCATTTTTTGGAGTCTTGTCTATCTTTGCCTTTTGGTATGTCTAATCCTAAATAATAAGCTTAGTATGGGAATTGTCAAAACAAATAACTACAAATTTATTCTTAACTAATATGTTTTGATGCTATTGGCAAGGTAGGTCAATAGCTTTTGTTTTTCTACTTCTCTAAAAAAAAGGGAAGAAAACAATATTGCAATAAAACATATTAAAAACAATTTAAGTTGCAATTGTTTCCAATTTGTTGATAAATCTTTTAATTTTAAACAACAACAATAATAATGAAAACAGATAGAATCATAAAATTAATGGAAAAAACTTCAACTTGAATATTCCCTTTTTTTTTTTTAAGTTTTTGGGTCTCAAAAAATAATGTTATGTATTCCACTTTCTTTCTTTTACTAACTTTATAGTCAAAAGCATGCATTTGCAATTTTTTTGTTCACTTTTACCTTTAGAACTATGTTGACATTGTTAAGGTATCCTATGCTTTAGCTTTAGCAATGGGTGAGGAAGACAAATTACTTTCCATGCAATAAAGTGCTCGATAATTTACTTTCCATGCAATAAAGTACTCAATAATTTAAAGAAAAAAATAGTAACTAATAAATTTGTCTTAATTAAAAAATTAAATTTATGTTTTTGAGATTCAATAATGCACTATATATATTAAATCTGAAGAAGTTAAAAAACAAAAAAAGGTTATTCATCTTCTCAAATAAAATAGTTGCGTCCTATAAGAAAAAGAGATGCTACTCAAAGCAAATCTTTTCAAAAGTAGGTTGTGTAAATGATAGAATGGGCCTTGTGATTCACAATTATTGCGCCATATGAAGCCCACTCTAACTTCGAAAAGCCCATCACAATAACATCTCTCTCTCTTTCTCTCCCACATACAATTTCTACCTATAAAATCATCTTTCCAAGATTATATACGGTGAAATTAAATATATATTTTACCCTTTTGAAGGTTTGGATGAGATGAGAAACTCAATCCACCATGCACTAATCATTATCCTTATTACTATTTGAACTTGAGTGTTCGTAGACTCATAATGCATTTATAGACAACTAAGTTACGTCTAAGGGACAATTTTTTTTTTCTTACCACGCTAACAATCTTAATTAATTTTATCAATTTTAAAATTTGTCACCATTATAGCTGATATGTATGAACATATATAAAGATTGATTTAAGCAGTTCATATTTTTATTAGGTTGTTATTAGATAAGAATGTATACGTAAATGAATTTCAACTAATAATTTATGGAATCTTAATATTTTTCTTATCTGTTATTTTCATTCTCATTGAATAACAATTTTCATAACTTGAACTATTATCATTCCACCATTTAATGAATGAATGACATATTAATTAGGACTTAAATGTCGAGATCAATTATATTACTCAAATTTCAACTACACTTATACGTGGTACATTAAATTTACATATGTTTAAATTGTTATTTTCTCATTTTTTTTAATTAAAGGCCAGTAGGTAACAATAAGAACATAAGAATTAACCTTAGTGGTCGTGGAGCATGTAAATAATAATCTTGTTTAGTATGCTTCACGAGCTCTTTGCTTAACCGAGACCCTCAAACTAACACATCAAAAAAAAAAAAAAAAATTCAGAACATTGGGTTGCTTCATTAATTAATACACCGCACGGATTATTGCCGCTAATTTAAAGTTAGCATTGAAAAAATCCAATGGAGTATGTACTCAAATCTATTACAATTTTGAATCAAAAGTCAAAGCGAACGTGCATGCACGTGTATATATTGCCGCAGAGGCAGACAGATGACAGTTTGGTTGATAATGAACAACGATAATGATTTTGCCTTAAGATTTCAGTTGGTAACAGTACGAAAATTAAGATTGCATGAATATGATTGGCACAGTAATATATGAGGGGACCACCAACAACCAATAAGAAGCTGCCATATAGCCCAAGAAGTATAACAATGCTATTTTTCGGTTAATATAAATTATTATTTGAACCTTCCTAATTTATATTTAATGTAATTTCAGGGAGATAAAATTTATTTGCTTACCTACTTAATCATATTGTTCTATTATTTATTTTTATACCAAAAAAATCTGGTTATAAGTTACAATAAATGTAACTTAAGGAAATCCTTATTACGAAGCTTAATTTAAGAAAATTGTTTGTCCTTATACAAAAATTAATATATGCTACTTATTTTTTTATTGTTTTCACAATAATTAATAATTTTCTGATATCATAATTTTATAGTGTTATATTTATTTTTTAATGTATATTTATTATTATTTAAATATATTATTTAAAAAATTAAAAAAAAAGAAATGTAAGTTTCAATGTGAATAAAAAAATTAATAATAAGATATTTTTTTAATTATTTTGTTATTTTCAAACATCTTTCTTTATAATAAAAATATATTTTATAGCTCTAAAAATAAAACATGAAGCACATAACTCGTTTATCCTTCTTTTCCTTTAAATTTTTTATGCTAAAGAATAATTGACTATTATAAAAATATTAACAAAATAAGCCTTATATATTAAGTTAAATAATAATGGAACTGACAATCTCTCCTAATTTATTTGAATCTCAAACCAAATTGAAATATTAAATGTAACCATTAATTAAGTGGCTGGACTTACAGTTGACAGCTGACCTGATAGCAATTCCTCTACGTTCGTTCGTTCGTTTGTTTTTTCTTTGAAATATTAGTTATATATTTCGTCTTCTCATCTCATGTATTATCATGTTATCATACAATTATGCAAACACAGGGTGAACATCTGCAATTAAATTTTGCATGACTAGCAGCTTAGTAGGTCACCATATATGAATACAAGTGGCCTGGTGTCATTGATCTCCTCAACATATTCACATTTCATACTCCAAATACTTTTGAACATTCTTGACTCTTCTTCTTCTTCTTCTTATTCTTCAAAGAAATGAAAGTGTCACACCCCATAAGCCAAGCTAATGAGAATAGCCCATACGGAGACCTCACTCGAGAAGAATTTTACAAGAAGCATCAAATCATTCACGAAGAAAGCTTCATGCTTAACGAAAGGAAAATGAAACTCTTCACCCAAACATGGCGCCCTGAATATTGTGCCAACAACAACCACCTCCACCACCAGCAGTTCAAAGGGCTTGTAGCAATGGTTCATGGCTACGCTGCTGAAAGCAGCTGGATATCTGAGCTCACTGCTGTAGCCATAGCCAAACTCGGGTTCTTAGTTTGTGCACTTGATCTTCAAGGCCATGGCCAATCTGATGGCTACCCTGGTCACATCCCTAACATTCAACACGTTGTTCAAGATTGCACACAATTTTTTGACTCAGTCAAATCCCAAAACCCTAAACTGCCTTCATTTCTCTACGGCGAATCGCTGGGAGGAGCCATTTGCATTCTTATATCTCTACAGCAAAAATATGGATGGGATGGTTTGATTTTGAATGGCTCAATGTGTGGCATTTCATCAAAATTCAAACCCACATGGCCGTTAGAGAAGCTGCTTCCAGTTGCTGCATTATTTGCACCGACTTGGAAAGTCGTTGTCACAAAGCCTGTGGCTAGTAAGTCATTCAAGGAGGAATGGAAGAGGAGATTGGTGGCCAAAAACCCTAATCGGAGGAGCTCAGGGAAGCCTCCAGCGGCGACTGCATTGGAGTTTTTGAGGGTTTGTAAGTATATAGGGACGCATTGCCACGAGCTAGAGGTTCCATTGATAATTTTGCATGGGGAAGATGACGTTGTATGTGATCCTGAGGCTGATAGGTTTGTGTATGAATCAGCTGCGAGCAAGGACAAAACATTGAAGATTTTGCCTGGGATGTGGCATATGTTGATTGGTGAGACGGGGGAAAATGTGGAGCTTGTGTTTGGAACTATTTTTTCTTGGATACAAGAGAGGGCAGTCAAAGATTTTCTTCGAACTATTTCATCATCTATCTAATTAAGGTTCTATACATGAAGTTGAAATGATGCTCAAGTTCAGTTCATTATATATTTATGTACTTTTTAACCAATATTAATGAAAATTAATCGGTAATCTAATGTGATACTTTTGCCCTTTGCATATTCATCATCATTACCTAATTTAGTTATTGTCTAAATTAAAGAGTAATTATTAATTGACTGATCAAGTTATTCTTCTTTTAATTGAAGACTAATCTCTAACTAGCTAGTGAGTTCATGGTATTAACATCCACACACACAAAAATCTGCCTTAATTAAAAAAATTGAATTTATGTTTTTGAGATTCAATAATCCACTGTATGTATTGAAGTTTGAAGAAGATTAAAAACAAAAAAGGTTATTCATATTCTCAAATAAAAAAATTTCGGCTTAAAAAAGAAAAGAAAAAAGGTTATTCAAAGCAAATCCTCTCAAAAGCAGGTTGTGTAAATAGATGGGCCTGGTGATTCACAATTATTGCGCCATACGAAGCCCACTCTAAATTTGAAAACCCATCACAATAGCATCCCTCTCGCTCTCATATACAAATCTACCTATAAAATCATTTTTCCTAGATCATATACAGTGAAATTAATATATATTTTACTATTTCCTTTTTAAAGGTTTGGATGGAAATGAGAAATCTAATCCACTAAACACTAACCACTTTCTTTATAACTATTTGAACTTAAGTAATTGCAAACTCAAAATACATTTACAGAGAACTAAGTTATGCATAAGGGACATTTTTTTTTTCTTACCATAATAACAATCTTAATTAATTTTTATCAATTTTAAGTTTTATCACGAAAACACATGATATATGTGAACTTATATAAAGATTGATTTGAGCTGCTCATATTTTTACTAGGTTGTTATTTGTAATCTTAATATTTGAGTTCTAACTGCTATTGTCACTCATTGAATATATAATGAATTTCCTAACTTATAATATTATCATTTTACCATTTAATGAATTAATAACGCATCAATTGAGATTTAAATATTATAATTCATTACATTACTTAAATCTCAACTACACTCATACGTGGCACATTACCTTTACAAATATCTAAATTGTTATTTTCTCACTTTTTTATAATTGAAGGTTAGGAGGTAAAAATAATAACACAAGAATCAAATAACCTTAGTTGTCGGTGGGATTTCAATAGATGATCATCGCGTGCTACATGCCACACGAGCTCTTTGCTTTACTTAGATCCTCACAAGTCACAATAACACATCAAACAAACCAAAAAAAAATTATACACCGCACGGATTATTGCCCCTAATTTAAAGCTAGCATTGATGAAATCCAATGTACTCAATCTATTACAATTTTAAGTTTTCTACATATATATATATATATATATATATATATATAGCTTTATTTGCGAAAACATTTTTTTCCCAAACATAAAAATTATAATTGTAATTAAAATGTTAATATAAGAAAAAAATAATATAAGATTGATTCATTTAATCTCTTTGAATAAAAATTAAGCTTTTGGGTAAAAATATATTTAGCATAAATAAATTAGTATGAAATTTTAAAATAGGTGGTATATCTTCAATAAATTAGCATCAACAACAATGTCATAATTTGAGTAAATTTGTCCCTTGTTAAATCTTTTTCAGATTCATTCAAGTAGCTCATCACTTGTAATTGTCTAAATTAATGTTTTGAAGTAGCTCATCACTTGTAATTGTCTAAATTAATGTTTGTAAGTCATCATTTAATATGATCATACCCGATTGCTCTGGTTTGTAATACAATATGGCCAGACATACTTTCAAACACAAATACCCCACAACACTCACCCACGTGCTTTTAAGAAAATAATATACAAATATTCAAATAATATGTTGGACTTATCCAATTTTTCCATTTAGAAGAAATTTCAAGAGAATAAGAAATATAAAAATCAATATCTTTATGTAGATCTATAAATAGTAGTTCAAATCCACATAAACAATGATTTCATAATTTTTTTTAAGATTAAAAGAAAACACGAATGGTGGATAAGAAAAATAAAATAACACATGAAAAATAAGAAGAAAAAATTGTTTGGAAAGTGTTGGAATGCAATGATTTTCTTATTGAGAGATGAGAGGAAATGTTAGATGAACCATAAAAATGCTATGGATGCCCCCCCCCCCCCCCGGAAGAGAAAGAATTAACCAAATAAAAAAAAAGTTACTTGAAGATTTTTGATATTGGAATAAAAAAAAAAGGTTTTTTTTATTTTGTAGAATACCTAAAATATGTTAACTTATATTTTCTCAATTATAACTATCAAGTGGACTCTATTTTATTTTGAATCTCATACCAAATTGAAGTATTAAATGTAACCATTAATAAGGATAATAAATATATATTTTATATTTTCAAAAATAAAATATTAAGTAAATAACTCACTCATCCTTCTTTCACTTAAAATTTTTTATGCTAAGAAATTATTACTATTATAAAAATATTAAAAAAATTAATCGTACTTATTAATTTAAATAAAAAGAAAACTGATAATCTCTCGTAATTTATTTGAGTCTCAAACCAAATTGAAATATTAAATGTAACCATTAATTAGGTGCCTGGACGTACATTTGACAGCTGAGTTGATGACACTTCCTCTACGGTTCTCTCTCTTTTTTTTTTTTTTTTTTTTTGAAATATTAGTTATATATTTCGTATTCTCATATATTATCATGTTACATACAATTATGCAAACACACAGTGAATGTCTCGAATTAAATTTTGCATGAAAAGTAGCTTCGTAGGTCACCGTGTATAAATACAAGTGGCCTGGTGTCGTCTCGTCATCATACTCACATTTCACATTCCAAGTACTTTTGAACATTCTTCTTCTTCTGCTTCAAAGAAATGAAAATGTCACACCCCATAAGCCAAGCTAATGAGAATAGCCCATACGGAGACCTCACTCGAGAAGAATTTTACAAGAAGCATCAAATAATTCACGAAGAGAGCTTCATGCTTAACAAAAGGAAAATGAAACTCTTCACTCAAACATGGCGCCCTGAATACTGTGCCAACAACAACCACCTCCACCACCAGCAGTTCAAAGGGCTTGTAGCAATGGTTCATGGCTACACTGCTGACAGCAGCTGGATATCTGAGCTCACTGCTGTAGCCATAGCCAAACTTGGCTTTTTAGTATGTGCACTTGATCTTCAAGGCCATGGCCAATCTGATGGCTACCCTGGTCACATCCCTAACATTCAACACGTTGTTCAAGATTGCACACAATTTTTTGACTCAGTCAAATCCCAAAACCCTAAACTGCCTTCATTTCTCTACGGCGAATCGCTGGGAGGAGCCATTTGCATTCTTATATCTCTACAGCAAAAATATGGATGGGATGGTTTGATTTTGAATGGCTCAATGTGTGGCATTTCATCAAAATTCAAACCCACATGGCCGTTAGAGAAGCTGCTTCCAGTTGCTGCATTATTTGCACCGACTTGGAAAGTCGTTGTCACAAAGCCTGTGGCTAGTAAGTCATTCAAGGAGGAATGGAAGAGGAGATTGGTGGCGAAAAACCCTAATCGGAGGAGCTCAGGGAAGCCTCCAGCTGCGACTGCATTGGAGTTTTTGAGGGTTTGTAAGTATATAGGGACGCATTGCCACGAGCTAGAGGTTCCATTGATAATTTTGCATGGGGAAGATGACGTTGTATGTGATCCTGAGGCTGCTAGGTTTGTGTATGAATCAGCTGCGAGCAAGGACAAAACATTGAAGATTTTGCCTGGGATGTGGCATATGTTGATTGGTGAGACTGGGGAAAATGTGGAGCTTGTGTTTGGAACTATTTTGTCTTGGATACAAGAGAGGGCAGTCAAATCTAAAAGCTTTATAATTTGAATTTCTTTGGCTAGTTATATATTTATCTGATCATGAAATAAATGGGGGTAATTCAGCATATATTATTACAGTTGTTAATGTTCTGTACATGAAGTTGAGTTGATGCTCAAGTTCAGCTCATTATATATTTATGTACTTTTTAACTAATATTAATGAAAATTAATCGGTAATCTAATGTGATTCGTTTGCCCTTTGCATATTCATCATTATTACCGAATCTAGTTACTGTCTAAATTAAAGAGTAATTATTAATTGACTGATCAAGTTATTGTTTTAATTAAAGACTAATTACTAACTAATTAGTGGTAAGATCCTGTTGATTTTTATCATCATATTTTGAAGGATAAAACCTAAAATTAGCTTAGGGAAAAGTAATTTGTTTCAAGAATTGTTGATTGATTCCACAACATCTCTATAACGAAGCATCTACCTCGTGGAGTTCATGGCATTAATATTGAGATGCATATGCATGTCTGTACTCAATATTTAGCTGTGAAAATGTAAGTGCCCGTTAAGGTTGATGTGGGGATAATACTAAACATCGTGTTTCATGTGTAGGTAGCTGGTACCCTATGAATCAATTATTCATTCATAGACCACGTAATTTGACTATTTGAGTCAAGAAGACTCGAGACTTGATCGGTCCTCTCATACTTTTTTAATCTCTGTTAAGCAGCAGTTGTTAATTGGGCCGAGCCGACGTGACACGTGATTAGCGCAAGGGCTTAGTAGGTTTCATCAGAAAGAATTCTGGTTAAAGAGGTTGGTAAAAATTTCGATGCAATAAAGTAATTTTACCCTTTGATTAATGCGCGATTAATAGGTTTTGTGTCAGGTCAATATCAAAATATTGATTGTGTTTTGACAATGAACGCTCGAAAGACACCCGAGGGCCGAGACTTTAACGGACTGCAATCGTTGAACATATTATCACTTCAGTCTCTCTTCTTTCAGTTTTTAAATTCTAAACCTAGTTGTTGTCACAGGCTTTTTAATATCTTCAAAAGAATAACTAAAATATTCAAAATAATCTCGTCTCTTTCTCATCCCCGTTGATCTTGCAACTATGAAGTTATCATAACATTACTGATTTAACACTTCAAATGAGATAAATTCGTAGATAGTTTGTTTAATTTTAATCGTAGATTATTTGGATTGTTATTATTTTTCAATTTTTAAACAATAATATATTTTTCTTTCTATCTAATGATTAATGATAGAATTTTATTATTTATTTTTGAAAAATTATCATTCATATATCATATATTTACACTGTTATCAAAAATATTACAATATTTTGAAGGTGTATCAATCATCCACCGTTAATTGACAAAATGTATCAGCCGACCACCAAACCGTTAGTTGCCATTTAAAAGTTAATGGAGTTACAGTGAATTGACGATTTTACCCTTGAAAATTATCACTTGTATACCATTAAATTCTCTTTTTATCAGTTGTATACCCTTAAATTATCACTTGTATCATATGAAAAAACTAAATTACCCTTGTGACGTCATCATACTTAAACAACAACTAATGGTTTAATGATCAGCTGATACATTTTGTCAACTTAGGATAGACGATTAATACATCCTTAAAGTGTTGTAATATTTTTAATAATGGAGTAAACTAAGAGTATACAAATGATAATTTCCCTTAATTTTTTCATTATAGTTCGAGGATTTTGAACCCTCACCAACGTCAAGAATCTCTCTTCTACGTATCAATGGGATTATTATAGATTGCTCGGCAGGGATTTCAGATGGGACATAACTTCTCTCCGAACTTCATCTCTCCTTATTTTCCCAGTTGAGGTAAGCGGAAATGGTTTCCTCCATAAAACAAACAATCTAGGTGCTTTGAACCTGCAGGACATTTGAGAAACAGTGAATAAACCATGAAACATTGATTCGGGTCCAACTACGCCACTGTAAAATTTGAAACACAGTACCCAGTTAAATTCTTCTCCCGGCAGTGTTGTCGGAGAACCTCACTGGATAAAAGAAGCTCTTTGTTTTTAGAGGATTGATCACAATTGCTTTCAGACCACTGCCAACTTTCTCTTAATCTAACACAAGCAACCACCATTTCTGTAAGCCGAGCATTTGGGATTCCCACGACGACAATACCAATGATTCCTGGATGTTGTAATAGCACTGCCTCTACCTAATATCACCAAGCGAGTACACTAAATGATTTAAGGACCATGAATTTAGTTGGAGATCAATAATGACCTGACGCTACAAAAATGGAGCATTGGGTGACTATCAATTAGAGTTACCTCTTCAGGGTAAACATTCTCCCCACCACTCTTGATACGACCATTTCTTCGTCCAACTAGCCATACATTACCACTATCATCAATGGATCCAATGTCGCCAGTGTCAAGCCAAACCTCACCAGTGGAAACTGATGGCTTCGCAAGAAATTGATCCCAATATCTTAGCATTACATGGGGGCCTCTAGTCAGAATTCTTCCGACATGAGAAGAACCGTCACTGCATACCTTTAATTCAACATGCGGTGCAGACTTGCCAACGCAAACACCTTGTGGTTGGTGAACTGAATTTGATGTTACATTACCAAATGCCTGTGGTAGCTGGCCGGGGGTTTCAAGTGTTGGATCATAGAGAGTCATGAATGTCAGTGATGAAGACGTCTCTGTCATCCCTTCACATATTACAAAGCAAACACAAGAGCGCGAACACTTTTAAAACTTGTAAATGGAGAGTTTGAAAGAATGTCCATTACTTCACTTTCACATAAAGTGAGACCAAGCTCCCTATAAGTATAGACAAGTCAAGTAGAGCTAAGCTTGGTCAAACCTGCATGAGAATGAACTTGGTTTCATTCAGTTGAGCTTGTCTTTGTACAGCCTAATTGCTCATTAGCAAGAGCCTCCTAGGTTCAGAAACCTTATTCAAACTAATAAAGGTTGAATTCTTGAATTGAAGAAGGTAATTAAGCCTAATTCAAAATTAAAGAAAATAGATAAAATTTAAGCCATATAAATCCTTCTGATGTTTTCCTGTTTAATGATCTAAGACTACCATACTCGCTCAAATTGACTGCAAGGTCCCAAAAGTATCCAACTCCAATTGCCCAGAGCTAACAAGGACAGAGCTTTGTCAGTTAATTCATATTCGTGTATGTTAATATATAAGTGATACAGTATCTTCAAAGAAGCTTCCAATCATCAGACAATTACAGTATTTCATCAAAAATCATTTTAAAGCAGAATTTTTTTTTTTTTAATCAATTATTTAAAGGAAAAGTGGGATTAAGGAGACCCACCATAAGCTGAGATAAGCTTAGCTTTGGGGAAAGAATTCGTGGCTTCTTTCATAAGCTCACTTGACAGACCTCCACCACCGTTTAGTATCTTTTTCACACTATCCCTTCCTTTCCAAGTTTTCTTCACCCTGAAAAATTGTAAAATAGGAATCAAGTCAATTGATTATTATGTTATAATAACAAAATCACTAACATTGTGGCCATTAAGTTCATGTAAAGATTCTTCTTAGATTACCATTTTCTAATTCCTACAACCAATTTCTACAGAAGTAATAAAGCAAATAAGTAACAAACCATGATTCATTAGAATGTATCCCTTACCTAATTAGGGTAGCTAGATCAGCCATTATTGCAGGGACGGTGATTAGAGAAGTCACACAATGTTGTTCTACGGCTTCAAGGGCAGATTTAGATTCAAACTTTGGTATGAACACGTGGCAAGCTCCAACCATTAGCATGGCCATAGCTGATGACAAACCACCAATGTGGCATAGTGGAGCGGTATGCAAATAAACCTGCAAAACCAACACAACAAAGCTGCATAGTCATGCTAAAGCTCTATCCGAAGTTCAGTCTTGCTTAAATATAAAACTTCACTCTGCACATCATCAGATCTTAGTTATCTTTATCATCCTGCAAAAGCCATATCCTTCAAATTACAACATGAAATTAACATGAATTGCTTGAGGAAATGCGTACATCATCCTCACCATAGCCAACGATGGCAATTTTTGCAAGGGATTGAACAATTAAAGCTGAATGACTTATGACAACTCCCTTAGGGCTTCCAGTGGTCCCTACAGCCAAGAAAAAATGAAGCTAAAACTCAATTTTCAAATAGAATATTGAGCAGGTTAATGGTGCCTAACAGAGAAACTTTAAAAGGGGGAAAAAAAATGCCATTGTTGCTTTACATTATACTTGATAGGCAACTGATGTCACATAATATGCACATACATCTCAAAACTTGTAATAATTCCCTCTCAGTTTAGTAGATTTTGATCCCACAAAATTTTGTATGGTCTAATCTGTAGAAAACTTGTGGGGACTGTAACAGTAAGAAACATGACATACAGAGCACAGATAGTTCTGAGCATTCTTTTGAAAACAATGCTTTCTTGAACTTGTATACATATGTGCCTTAAATAAAAACACATATAAAAGAAATAAACTTTTACCTGAAGTGAAGCATATTATAACAGCTCCTTCGGGTGCCCAAGAGTGAGTAAATGGCAGAGATCTTAGGGAGTACCCCTTAAGTATATTAGTAGTTAACACTGGCAAAATGGAAGAAAGCAACAATAACATTATTACAAGCAACTTGCTGAAAGAAATGTATGTAATTCTAGTATTAGATGGGTATCGTATACTAATAATAAGTGAAAGCTTACAAGAAAACTACATACTGTCCTGTTTGTTCACAAAATCAGACGAAGAGGAGCCCAAAGAAACATGCCACCTCAAAGAAGGTAGTGGATTATGCTGGAGCTCCAAGTACCAGGAATCAGAACTCTCATCAGTCACCAGCATTACTGGCCTTATAGATGTCATTGCCCAGCTCGCCTCTTTGAAACTCTGGAGGTTGACAAGGCTAGAATCAGATGTGCTATAACATGCAAGGTGGTTGTTATGATGTCAAATAACTTCAGCACAGCGGAAGTCATTAAACAAGTTTGTAAAGAAGATAACAACCATACATTTCTTTAATGCCCTGTATGATCTCACAGAAGCTATAATGCTGATGATCTGCAACTGCAACAGTCAACCAACTCCACATTCCTTTTTCTCACACAATCTTTAGATGTATTTTAATTAATGGGTAAATAGTTAAATAGCTACAATACATTGCAGCCAGTACTCAAGGTCCCAGAGTATAGAGTTAATTAAATTGGCAAGAAGTGAAGTCATTTTACTTACCCATCGATAATTAAGAGGAGCTACTATGCCTCCAATGAATGCAACAGCTAGGATCCACTCTAAATACCATTCACTGCAACACAGTACGGGCTCATTAGCATCTAGCTTACAAGTAATGGTCAAAGCTAATAATTACAAACAAATATGAAGCATGGAGCTCACAAAAAAAGCGTGTACAGATAAAAATGCCATCATTGATTGAGTATGAAAGTGCTCTAATGCAAAATTATTTATGAACTTAGCCTTTACTCGATTTCAAGAAATTAAGTTGACTAAATTTTCTATTTTAACATTTGAGAACTTATTTAATTAAGCAAGAAAATACGATGGCTTCTATTCAAACTTCAATGTAATATTATCTATGCTCAATAACAATACTCGGACTCGTTCAACTAGAACGATGCGTTTTGTTTTCTAAAACTGAAAAAAAAAAATTCTGATTTCATATTTTTCTTCAGTTCAAACATCAAAAATCAGAAGTTTCAACCATTTCGTAAACAAACCAACTTAATTCAAAAACGTGTTTCGCGAAGTTGAATACAGGAAGTGGACCTGTTAAGGGCAGAGATGGCAACGATGTCACCGGAGCGGAGGCCGATTTCAAGAAGCCCGCGCGCCAAGTTCAAAACGTCTTGAACGAACTGCTGGCCGGTGTTATAGCGGTTGCCGGTGATTGTGACTACAGAATTTCTCTTGACGGCAGCTATGCGGCTTAAGCACTGGCAAATGTGAGCCTGAGAGTAATTAGCCATTTTTTTCGTTGATAATTTAGAAATTTCCGAAATTTAGTTGAGATGATTGATGTTGTGAGGAGGAGAAGAAGTTGTTGGTTTCGAAAATGAAAATGAGAGTGGAGCTTGAAACTTGAAAGCGCGGGTTCTGTAGAATTTATTATCCGGTGTGGATATCGTATCATATCATATCCAATATGGATGACTGAACTGATCGTCTCACCTGCAGTTGATTTTAGATGTGTCACCATAGAGCATTATTGGACAGTATGTTTGATGCGTCCTTTCTTGGCCCAAGCGTATTTTGGACATGGGCATTGCAAGGAGAATTTTGATTAAATGGCACTATCAGCACCCGTTAAAATTTCTTGTGACACTCCCCCTTTATATTTACCATTCCACCTCAGTTGAAATTATAGAAAGAGTGGAGCTATTGCCACAATCTCAAAATATTCCTGTAATCCCTTCTCTACAGTAATGAGGCCCCATGAAACTATATTATGATTATTAGGGATGGCGATTTTTCCTGATGGAATGGGATGGGATGGGATTATGACATATTTTTATCTCATAAAAAAATTTAGGAACGGGAGTGAGACATTTTCTTATCCTATTTGTATATACGGGACGGGAGTGTGATTGACAAATTCTGTCTCATCTCGTCTCATTGCTGACTAAGGATGAGAATTTTTTCAATTGAGATGAAATCCCGCAGGATTCTATCTCTTTTGGGACGGGATCGACACATATTTTTGTCCTAAAAAAAATATGTAGGGATGGGAGTGAGACATTTTTTCATCCCACTTGCATATACGGGACGAGACTGTGATTAATAAATCTCATCCCATCTCGTCCCATTGCCAACCCTAATGATTATATACATATCTTATTACACCCATTTTCAATTCTAAAAATAACCCTAATGTATTCTTCCTGGTTAAACCCTAGTGTTAATTGTTCAAACCACAATACCAACGCGGATCTTATTGCAAAAAAATTTCATGGTTAAAACAAGTTTTTTTGAAAAAACAAAAGCCAAAAACCCTTAAATCCCAACTCATTCAACATTCAAGTTATAAGTAGTCTGATAATTCTTGTTATTTTCACACTCTTTATAATTTATATTTCACGTGCAACGCCACTAGATTTTAGCTAAGTGGTTAGAACCCTACCCTCACAATTATGAGAGCATAGGTTCGAGCACTCACAATGCGTTGTGAGAATAATTTGCTTTCTTGATTTGAGTGAAAACAATCTTTTCATTTTCGAAATGTAAGTAGAGTGGACGTCCTTCAAATATTAGAGAGGATAAAATCTGGGTTGTGCTATATAAAATTTGTAATTTAGCCCCAAAATTATCTGATTGTAAATATTAGTGTAGTAATCTCATGAAATATGAGTTGTAATCCGAGGAATAGTCTCATGTAATTCATGAAAAGAAAATTGCATGTACAACTTAATCAGAAAAAAAAAAAAAGTAAAGTCCTACCTCTTATCTCTTCGTGTGCTTGGATTTTGGTTACTAGTTTTCAATTTACCCTCTGTTAATTAGTCATTTGGTCTCTCATAGTTTGCAGTAGCTATTGTAATATAGAAAGAATAAATTTATGGTGTGCCTGTAATTGCTGCTCATCTCTTGCAAAGTTTTGCTTCTATCTAATGAAAAACTTGAAAAAAACTTGAACAATGTCATGAGTTTTATTTGAATATGTTCTTATTAGTTATGGTATAAATTAATTAGTTTTTCAGTAGGTGTGTGAAATTTTGGGTTTTTTTTTTGGTGCTGGGGGGATTGATTGTTTAATTTTCCACAAATTATTCATGCTCTCAGGTCCTCTACAACATATTTTATTTTCGAATACTTCCTCCCATGAAATTTTCTATTGGTTTAAATAGATATGCTTTTGTCTTTTTACATAATTTTACTAAGATTAACGTCGCAAAAACAAAAGAGGAGTTTCAAAAGAAATTTAAAGTTGTGGTAATAGTTCCTCTCTTATATGGTACTTTTGGTGTATGCCTTTTGAGTTTTGACACCCTTCAAAATTCCTCATAAAATCCCTCTTTAATTCAAATTACTTAAATAACCTAACAGAAGTTAATTCATGTATTGTTTTGAATGAAATTTCAATTAACACTTAGATAAATTATTCTTTTAACAAATTGTTTTACACCCATCCTAGTTCATAATTTATATTTAGATTTTAATTTTAATTAAAAATAATTTATGAAAAATTGTAAGAGTTTAGAATTATGAAGATGGAAATTATATAATAACAAAATTTAAGATACATTTAATATTTTGGGACTTGTATGCAATTTGAAAAGAAATATCTTTTATGGGTAGAATACTAAAAATTTTATGTAAAAATGATTAATTTTAATAAATGTATTTGTATTTTATTAATTGGATTAAGAGTATTTTAAAAAATAACATTGAATAGAGGTATTATAAAGATTTTAGAGGAGTCTTAAAAGCTGCACTCGATTTTTTTATTACAATTCGTTACCCCTAGGGATGGCAATGGATTGGATTTGATTCAAGATCCATGTGATCCAAATCCAATCGGATCGGATTTGGATCGGTTTAAAATGGATTTGGATCGGATTTGGATATCGATGTGCGGATCTAAGACGGATCTGGAGTAGATATGGATCTATCTTAATATCTAAATCCATATCCATATCCACTCATCTTTTAATTTTATTTTATTTTAAAAGTTTCTTAATAATTGTGGAATGATAATGATAATAAATTTTATTCATAGCATATTAGTAGTATTTACCATGAATTTAAACTCTTAAAACTTAAAGGTTAGTTTTGTAAATTTAAAGGTCAGCCAAGCCTCAAAGTATGTACATGCAATATTCAAATTGCAATCCAAGTAATATAACTTGGTAATTTATTTTATCATATTGGCCAAATAATTTTTAAGGAATATAGTTATTCATATATTTAGTCAAATATGGTCATAATAAAAATAATAAAGGACTGAATATAAATCATATTTAATTTATATGTCATTATCTAATGTTGTAGGAATGAGGGTAGGTGTATCGTGGATACTAGAATGATGAAGGAGACAATAGAATATTAGATTGATCTTACTCCTGCAATTACTTCTGAATGATATTTTATTATCTTTCTTATTTGTTGTTTTGGTGTAGAAGTATAAGCTACAATATTTATTATATTTTTGAGAAAAATTATATAATTTATTTGTTATCAATACATTTTAGCACTCAATTTTCAATCTAAAAAATTATTACTTTTTTATTACAAAATTTTAAAATTCATGACGGATCTAGAGCAGATTTGGATTTTAATTTTTTTTTTCGGATTTTGAGCAGATATAGATATTTATTTCTTTTTTGGATCTGGATATGGAGCGAAAAATATGGATTCATAACGGATCTGGAGCAGATACGGATCTTGATTTTTATTATGGATTTGGATCTGGAGCAGAGTAGATCCAACCCATATCTGCCCCATTGCCATCCCTAGTTACCCCCCACTGATTGACCTAGGCCAAATATCACGAATCTCCAAAATTTAATGCTATACTTAAATAGTTAAGTGTACATAAAAACTATCGCAGATACAATATTAATTGAAAAAAAATTAATATTGAAAACGAAAAAAAATAATTGGAATTCTTTAATTTTCTTGGTGAAATTTTTGTCTGAAAATTAATAAAAATAAAAAATAAAAGCCGAAGCACATCAAAGCTCCTGCAGGTTCTTCTTTTCGTTCTGATTTTTATTTTCATCCCTTTTAAATGTCGTCTCTGTTTGTGATTTTGCAGTGGAGTAATATGAAAATAATGTCACTGGTTTTAATGAACACTGAAAAAAAAATGCGGTGGTGAGAAAAATCCAGCCGTTTTAAAATATTTTAAAGGGTTAATAGGGAAAAGGGTTTTACGAGGGGTGCTACTAGCATCGCTCATTTTGATTACGACATTACCCATTGAATTACTAGTGGGCTCACTTGGATGATCTTTTATGCTTCTCATTCAATATACGGGCCATGTGGAACAAGTCAGCGGAATTCATGAACTTGGACTGACGCCTAAACACTTTTTTTTTTTTTTTTCTTTTTTTGATACGACATTTTTCTTTCAAGAAGAATTAATGGGTTCCTTCATAAAGTACAGTGAATGGCCAGCACAAGTTCTCAAAGACAGAAAGTGCGCCAAATCCAGTCACAATCATTACTAATTGATTACTAATAAAGTGCAACGGCCATTTCTTTAGCACAAAGAAGTGCCACTTGATATATTGTTCGATTCTTACTGCTCCAACGTTGCTTCAAACTTTTTTAAGGCAAAAGTTTTGGAAAGTCACAAAATAATAAAACTATACTTGCATGGCATCTGCCTTTAATATGTGCAATAGGTTTTGAGAGAACCTTTTAAATTTTGCCAAAGAATCTTATCTTAAATTTGGATGAAATGAAGCCACTCGGCCTTTGGCCGAGTGGTCAGGGCTCCCTCCAACTTAGAGGGCAGCAGTTCGAACCTCCACAATATAATTGTAGGGATATTTCATTCCTCAATTAAATTTGAGTGAAAGCAGTTTTCTTCCTTACTCAAGTGTGAGGAGTAGACATTTTTCGAATATTTATGAGGGTTAAAATTTAGACAGTGCTTCATTAGCATTGATGTAAGTTGAGGCAGTCTTTAATAATCTGATTTATAAATACCAGTTATAGTCTCGTGTAATTAAAAAAAATTTTTGAATGAAATGAACCACATATATATAGTAGTTTTGTACCTACGTACATGATTTTAGTACTTTTTTTTTCTTGAATTTTAGAATAATAATAATAATACTCTGAATTCTGAAATGACAGCAAGGTGAAAAATAAACAAGCATCACAAAATCAAAATTTTTTTTTTATTCCGTTCGTTTTGTTTTTTCCTTTTTCAAAAAGAATACAGTAAAAATAGAGTCCGTTTTTGCTTTAGCAATAAAAGACAAAAAAATAAAAATAAACCATCGGCGGTGCATAGTTGTTTCGAGACCCCGGTCCCGACAAGAAATCACGCGTTATTTGTACTCAGACACTTCACTAAATTCCAACAGTTACCTTGTCCCACGGGCCACATCGGTCAAAAAAAATGGAAAGCTAGAGCATATAGAGGGAAAAACTTTAACCACAGAAAACGACGCCGTTGGGTCGTGATATCATTTATAATGCAAATTTGAAGATAATAAATTAAAGAGGTCTGCACAGCTGAGTGAGAGATTACCAAAAGAGAGAAAAAGAGATGGTTTCCTCCACGGTGATCAGCGCCTACATGCCGTTGATCACAATAATTCTGATCAGAGCAACGCTGTCGAGAGAACTACGGCCGTCGGATCACGGACTGGAGTATCAAAGTCCACCGCCGTCGAGCGAGAAATCTTCGCCGCAGATGACGTCGTTTTTCGAAGGATCGTCGTCGCCGCCGCCTTCGCAGCCGAATAGGTTCGCATTGCCGACAGCGATGAATTCGAGCACAGATGACACGTCGTGGTTGAGCGGTGGCGGAGGTGGCGGTAGGGACCACGCGAGGCACGTGATGCTGGTGGCGACTGTGGCGTGCGGGGTCACGGGTGCGGTTCTTTTAGTTGCTTCTGCTTTCATTTATTTTTACAAGTCCCAAAATCGTAATTCTTCATCATCGACATGTCCTCCTAATGATAACACCAATAATAATAGAAAGTAATGCGGCTTAGCTTTAGCTTAGCTTAGCTTGAAAGCAGTTCATTTCGTTTATGTTCTATCGAGTGCTACTCTTACTTTCTCTCTTCTTTTTCGCTTTTGCTTACGAGGATTAGCACTTTCATTTTCTAATTAATTTTCTGTAAATTTTTGTAGAAAATTAGTTAATGGAATTGCCATTATTGATTATTATAATGCCACCATTTTGCTTCTTTTTTTTTTTCAGATCAAATAATTGAATGCAGTGGTTAAGGGGCCGATTATGTATATTTACAGGTCAAAAAACTTTTAGTAGTAATATTTAATGTTTTCTATAAATTGTGATTATTATACATTAGTGGAATTAGGATTTATTTTGAATCGAGTTAGGATTTTTGCTAAGTTAAAATTTATAAATATGAAAAGTGAAATAAACATACCATTTTTTTTTTTTCATATACTACTCTGAAAAGTTCTATAGCCTCAAACTAAAATTTTACATTAAGTGGGATGTCATTTGTCAAACTTTAAAAAAGTTGAGGACTGCCTTGAAAATATTTTTCCTTTTGTCTTATTTTTCAAAATTTTTTAAAGAATAGGGGATTCCCTGATTACAGAGATTGGAATCTTTTTATATATTTATTTATAATTGATGGAATACTATTTAATTGAAGAAATTTTCTCTTATCTTACCTGTCCACGTAACATGATACTATATTATTCCAGGCTAATAGGTTGATTGATAATTCGACACTGTCGGCTGGTAAGGTTATATCCAGCTCAACTTTTGCATCTAAATAAAAGTCATGCGAGATTTAGGATTTGAATTTTTGACAGAAAAAAAATGAATGCACAACAATCAATGGGGGAGCTATGGAGTGACATTGAGTGAAAAATCTTGTCGTTTTATTCATTTTTATTTAGTCAATTTTTTATTTTTATTTTTATTTTGATTTAGGTCATTTAAAAATTCAATCCGGCCACTCGGCCTTTGGTCGAGTGGTGAGAGCTGCTGTTCTCCAACTTGGAGAGCAGTAGTTCGAACCCCCACAATACATGTGAGGGTGTTTCCTTCTTTAAATAAAATTGAGTGAAGGCAGTCTGCTTTCTTACTTCAGTGCGAGGAGTAGACATCCCTCGAATATTTGAGAGGATTAAAATTTGGGCAGTGCTCCATTAGATTTGATGTATGTTAGTCCCAATTATAGTCTGATTTATACATATCAATTATATTCTCATGTAATATGAGTTGTAATCTGAGCAATAGTCTCATGTAATAAAAAAAAAAAAATTCAATCCGATAATCCCTGATAAGGCAAGGATGTGTTAACCACTAGATCCAAAACTACTTTTAAAAGCAGTACATGAATGATAAGTGGTTGGCAACTGGCAAGTGGCAACTCAAGCTGGGCTAGACCGAGCTATATAGCCTACTGAAAAATTAGTTTTGTTTTCATCAATTTTATATAGTAATATAGGTTTATTTTATTTTATTTTTAAACATATTCCTAATTATTCAAATAGAATTAGTGACTTATTTTATAAAATAATTAAATTATATATTTATTGAATAAATTAAAATTATTAGGGGGCTAAAATGTTATTACTATTTAAACTTTTTCTAAAAAATTTCCAATTAAAGAATATATTAATATATTATAATATTATCACTCATATTAAATGTACTTACATAAATGACGTATAATAACAAATAACGGTATTTTTATAATTTCATGATTTATCTCTTTCACAATTATTCTTGCTCATTTTCTTTCCATTATATTAAATTATTCAAAGATTTCACATTCTTTGTCAATAAATTAGAAAGGATTTCAAAAAGTGATTTTTTATTGTACAATTTTAATAATTTAGTTATAAGCTTCTTTGTTGCATCGTTATCAATCTTTTATTGAGTATATTTATTTTGCTTAGATATTTGTTGTTATATTTCTTGATATATGTGATTTTTTTTTTACTTTTTTATTTGAACCAATATTCATACTACTATTAACAATAAAATTATAAATTAAGGGTCCGTTTGCCCCAAACGGTCTCTAAGTCGGGTTGATCAAAAGTTCTAGGCCCTCCTTTGGTTGTCGAGAAAAAAACATCTTTAAAAAATAATTTATGAACAAGTTTATTTACGGGAACTCGGGAAGTATATATTAACAGAGTCAGGAGCCGGTTGAATTTGATTGTTGTTTGATGTTTAGGTATGCTTACAATTTTATTTTATTTTAAAATTTTTTACTAAATAAGGTAATAATTGTTCCTTTTATTTTATTCATTTAGCTTGGTACTTGTCGTAATCTATCTCCGTCAATGTCAGCTTCTTCTGTGTCGGAAGAAGCTGAAAAATGTTGTTGAAGGCCCTTTCATTTATTATTATCATTATTATGTTTAATTTTGTTCGGCAAATGTGTACTAATTTGGTTCGAATCGTTCGATCTCATAATACAAACATGTAATGAGTTATTTATGACGTCATGGATGCGGTTAGTTTGCGTGGTCTGAAATTTCAACCAAATTATTCAATCATGGTGGTGGCCGGCTGGTGGCTACCTCTTCATTGGAATAGACAATTAAAATTCTCGTAATAATGTTGATTTGTTCTATATACTTGAATTGATGGTATTAATTATTGTTATAAGGGTGTGTTTGGTTGTAGTATTAAAGGGGTATTATAATACTGTTTACATTAAAATAATACCAAACCCATGTTTAGAACAAAATTACAAGGGATTGAGGTGGGAGGCTAATGCGTCAACTGACGCATTAGCTAATCCCGACTGTGAGTCGGGAAAAGCTAATGCGTCAGTTGACGCATTAGCTTTGTTTTTTTTTTTTTCTTTTGTTTTTAACTTTTGCTTTTTGCTTTATTATTATTATAATACTAAAATAATAAATAAATATAGTTTTTAATTTAATATAATATTTTTTATTTTATTTATTTTTACATTATAATTATTAATATAAATTAATAATAAATAATTTATCATTCAATAATAGTATATTTTTTATTTTTACATTATAATTTATTAATAAATTTATAACTTATTATAACTAATAAAAATATTTAAATATGAATAAATTTGAATAATATTAATTTAAAATTAATAATAACATAAAATATTAACGCAATTTAAATATATTAATATAATATAAAATATTAATATAATATAATATTTAATTTAAATTAATTAAAAAAATAATACAGTACAGTGTAGCACCAAACATTGTATAACATTATTATAATACAATGTTAATACAATACAGCATAATACAATACACCAGCATTAAAATAATGCAATACAATATAATAAATACAGTGTACCAAACGCACCATAAAAGCACTAACTTGTTTGAGAAAGGGGATAACTAAAAGGTAATAATAATAATAATAAAATAAAATAAAGGCCCAACACATGGGCGCCCTATCTGTTGGGCCATATGCCATAAGAGGATCCAGCTAGCCCGTTGAAGAACCAGCATCTGAAGAAAATCCCACATCGAAAGAATAAACTGAATAAACATGGTCTATATATACAAGGACTCCCGCTGTGGTTGTCTCTTCGGAGACATCCGATAAAATTGGAACGATACAGAGAAGATTAGCATGGCCCCTGCGCAAGGATGACACGCACAAATCGAGAAATGGTCCAAATTTTTTTTTTCCTCTCTTTTTTCCTAATTTGATTTCTTCCGGAGCTGTTCGAAGAAGATGTTTTTGCCATCTGTCTCATTTGTTATAGCCGTTCTAGTTAGTTTCAGCTATTGGTTTTCGGTTTCTTTCTGTTTTGAAGGGTAATAGTTTGGAAAATATAATACAAATTAATTTAGGATTAAAAAGTAATAAAACAATATTATCTAGATTGTAAAGATATATGGTAAAAGCCACGTGTCGAAGAAATAAAGCAAGCAGACGGCCGCACCGGCCCGTTCCTGACGCTCAAAGTCATCGCTCAGTCAGTCATCAAACAATTAGTAGAAACAAGTTAAGCCCTCAGTTATAGTCTCCCCAATTTTCCAACAGGGAGTAGGGTTTAATCTCGTCAAGCGATCGATTGATCGATCTCCACCGTTAATTGCAAGAGCCGATTAGAGGTATGTGAGTTACAATTTCTATGTTTTTTTTTTGAAAAGTACAATTTCTATGTTAAGCTGTTGTTGAGGAGCTGAAATCACAAATAGTTACCCACTGACTGATATTAGTGAGTTAATATATAATTTTTGGTTATTCCTTCATATTGTTTGTGATTTGGGGTAGGGCATGGAAGAGAACAAGCAGTGTGATGCCCGTTTGACATCACCCGCCGCTTTTGTAGAAGGGGGAATACAAGATGCTTGTGATGATGCTTGCAGCATATGCCTCGAACCCTTTTCTGATAGCGATCCTTCTACGGTAACCTCCTTCGATTTTCATGTTCGTTTCTTTCGAGTTGTTATTTTACGTGACCTCGGCAACTTCTCTCTGTTGTTGCAGTTGACTAGTTGCAGGCATGAATTCCATCTCCAGTGCGTTCTCGAGTGGTATGTGTGTTAACTTACTGTTTGAATAGATACACAGCGTAGGCGCACAGGCTTAGATTAGTTGGAGCAATTTGGGGAGAAGAAAGGGAATGACATGGTTTTTTATTGCAGGTGTCAGAGAAGTTCTCAGTGTCCAATGTGTTGGCAACCTATCAGCCTGAAGGATCCCACCAGGTTTATTTGCCGCGCCAGCGTGCTCTGCCCTATATTGTTCCTCCTACAGATAGTTCGATAATGCAATTTAAGGTTTTGTGTCAATTTTGCAGCCAGGAACTACTTGAGGCGGTCGAACAAGAGAGGAGAGCTAGTGTTAATCCGTCTAGAAATACCACCATATTTCATCATCCGGCTCTGGGAGACTTTGAGTTACAGGGTGTTTGTATTCTGCCTATGGGCTTCATTTCGTCAACAATATCAAGTAAGTTTGATTCTTAGTGGTGGCTTCATTTTAATTCTCTTTCCTTCAATGCAGTTGCCAGTGGGTGCAACCGACGCTGAACTCGAAGAACGTATTATCCAGCACTTGGCTGCAGCTGCTGCTATGGGGAGAGCACGCCACATTGGTAGAAGGGAAAGCCAGAGGAACAGATCATCTGCTCAAGCTCGTCCTCAGTTCTTTGTGTTCTCAACTCATCCCAATACAAGTACTGCTGACCCTGTGTCTTCATCTCCAACTCAGAGAGAAGGTGAACCAACTCCTACTGTAACAGTACCTACTCCATCATCACCTGCAGCTGCTGGGGAAGAATCTCCAGAGCAGAGTACACAATTGCTTTCTGCTTCAGCTTCTGGATCAAGTGCTCTTGCTTCCAGTCAACATGAAAGTACCTTAAACAATAGGTATTTACCAACCTTTGATTGCATATAGTTTGATTCGTCAGTGCTATGAGAAACTATTGTTTACGGCAATAATTTATTAATTGGTTCTTACAGGAGATCTCCTAATCAGCCTTCCCCAAACAGCCAGGATAGAGCAGGACCATCAGATTTCCAATCTTTTTCAGAATCTCTTAAATCTCGATTTAATGCTGTTTCAATGAGGTCTCAATCAAATGAAACATTCAATATTCTTAAATAGAGATCTAACATCATTTTCGGAATATCTTAATCTCTACCTCATTTTCTTTTCAGGTACAAGGAGTCTATTTCAAAGAGCACAAGAGGGTGGAAAGAGAGATTCTTTTCTCGCTACAATACCACGTCAGATCTTGGTTCTGAGGTTAGAAGGGAGGATGATGCTGGAATTGAAAGAGTATCTGGTATGATGGAGCGTCTAGAAACCAGAGACAACAACAGCAGTAGCACTGCTTCTGTATCAAACAGTCCAAATAACTCAGTTCCAGAATCAAACAACCAGCAAATTTCTGAGACTGCTCATAATAATCCAATGAATGATACTAATGCACAAGGTTCGTGTGGAGCAAGTTCTGGTACAAATTAAAATTTTGTTCAACGACATAAAGCCTTTTTATTACTCAGGTTCTTTCTCCATGTACATGAAAGATGTTCATTTAAATAACCAAACCGGTCAGTCGGTTTGTTTCACTGGTTTTTGGATATATGAATGATACACCGTAGATTAACATGGCTGTATACCAGTAACAAAGCATACATTGAGAAGTATTCCAAATATTTTCTCAATTAGTATATTGATATTTTGGTGAATATCAGTTAATCTGCCTATGGATACTCAAAAGTTGTGGCTTGACAATTCCTCATATTTTTCATTTTTTCAACAAAAACATCTTCTCTTTACACAAAGCTCAATCAATCATCAGAATCAATTCTGCAAGGTTCCAGACTTCCAGTACTAACAATGCAGTTCAAGAGAAAATTATAATCGATGTTAAATGAATAAATACCATAGAAAAGGGAGGACATGGTGTCATTGCTTGAGAATAACTCAAATTGATATTACAGATATTTTTTTTCTTTTTATTAAAATGGGAAGGAGGGAGTAATTATATATAACTATTGGTCGAGAGGCATCCACTCTAGTTCTAGTTCTAATTCTCCAGATTCAACATTCTGGAGCTTGAGTGATATCTTCTGCTTCACCTTCCCATCAATAATGTTAATGGTGCTGTCCTCCAGAAGGGCATTATCATCTGATTTCAGCCATTTTCCTATCTGCATATTACCAAACATTTCGGGGTCCCCAAATGCCAAGGCTGATGTTAGCAGAGGCTGGATATCTATCTCTGCTTCTCCCATTATGTCATCTGCTGAAAATGTGTCATGATCAAATACTTCCTGCAACATGGAAAATTTTCTAAGCTGATTAATGATGAAGTCTAGAAGTGGATCGCTAATGAGTTAACTTGATACGAAATAAATCTGTTAACAGAATAAGAATAATAAGCCAAAATGTAAAAGAAAAGACAAGCTTACCAACTTTACAGGCCCATATTCCTGGGGAACTGACAGCATGAGCTCCTCATTCCAAACTGGATTCAAGTTGCTCTTTACTATAGTCGTCTGCACGGTCTAATGATATCAACAACAACACGGTCATCAGTTTAAAATGAAAGAGAACGTGGTCATCAGTCTAATAATATCAATCACATCAAATTGAAGCTAATATGAACTACTACACAAGGTGAAGCTCTGCTATTCGAATTTGCCTTCCAGAAAGGTAAATGATAAATTGTGAAAAATGGCTCAGAAAATATGTTTCCATTTTTATCTATGTTTTCATTGTGAAAATGGCTCTACATTTGTAAAGCCTCAGAACCAAGTTCAGTCTCAGTAAATAAAAGTGCTTCAGGAAGGGAAGAAAAGGAGAGGAACTGACCTGCTGTCCAAGACGCAGAACTACGTAAGGATCACTTGACATCATATCTCTGATAGCTAAATTTATGCCTTTTACCACTTTGACTTTCAATAAGCCGATAAACTCTACCATGCCTACCTGTTACAACTTTCAACATTAATATAACCAAAATTATTCACAGTAAAACCACATGAACCTATATCATGTTCTCCATGTTGTTACCACTACTACTCTACCACTTTACAATATGTACCCCAGAAACATGTTATTGGAATATCCAGTTTAATAGGTTGGTATCCATCATCGCCAGCAATATGATGATCCTTTACTGGGAGTAACAAACACTTACGTCTTTTTTCTGCGATGAGTTTGTACTTCGAAAGCTATCTATAATTTTTCGAGAAAAACTTGATTGGAGAGAGGCAGAAGGCTTTCCTGATGCAATCCGCAAGCTAGGTTTCAAAAATTCTTGAAGTTCATACTTAGACCTACATGGAAAAGTGAGGTTACATTAATAAGCACTCTATCACTCAAGATATGACCAACAAATGTAACTGCTCTATGTTGTCACCTATGCATGATCCAAATTGCAGCATCTTTTGGACATACAAGTTTAACAACAAAAGAACAAGTGAACATTTTTATGATAGTACTTCGTTACAAATGTTTTAACGGAAAAAATGTTGGAAGGTCTGACAGAAGCACTGCCAACCGACATGCACAATATTCAAGAACAGTCAACCACACACACATGTATAGCTTTAATGCTTAGACTTCAAAATCTAACCTGATAAACTTCGAACGTATCTCATGACTGGAATCTGGTCCAGGCTTTGAAACACCTTCGGGTATAAAAGCCTCATAAATTGCATTAGCAGATGAATTTCCTCCAACTTCAATCATGGCATCAACTTCATCATCAGACCAGTCATCCAATGTCACAGACAAAACCTGGAGGTGAAAGACAATAGTGAAGGGAGCTTCCTGGAGGTGAAAGACAATAGTGAATGGAACTCAATTTAAGAAAAAGTATATTGCTTCCATCCACACATTGGTGGAGCAACACTACCAGAATCCACTAAATTTGCTAAGAATCAAAGGCTTAGAAAGAACAATGTAAGGATCCATATGGAGTTATTCCATGCAGAAAAGATTAGATGTGTCCAACGGACAAGCAAGATATTGAGGAAAACTTAATGAAGCATGAAACATGTGGCTTCAATATAAAGATGAAAAATCGCATATATAAATGACTCTCTTCTTCTTGAACCAAATATGTCAACTGATGCTTTTTCTTCCATCCAAATATCACCGTCCTTGTTTTTAACAAGTTCATTCAAAGATCATTTTGACTTTACAAGCAGATTAGATACATTAAGTTCTGTGTTATCCAGATATAGCTTCTTTCATTTCCCTCAAAATAGGGTAGGGAAACATTTAAGTTATCAATAATTCAGTAGTTGTACATATGTTCTTACAATGTTTAAACAGTTATAATTTTCCAATGACTAACTTAGAAAATAATTTTAACAAAAGCTCGCATCGCTACTATGATATATCAGTATGAGGAAAATATATTTACATCATCTTACGTGTTGCTATCTGTATATGATCAATCATCATGCACCTACCAACAACAGCAATCCCCAGTTTAAGAATTAAGATAATCAAATTAGAGGCTATCCAAGAGTTACCTTCGAGACATGCGTACCGAGGCTTCTGTGCACGCCACAACATTTTAAGCATATAAACACTCCGATATTTGCTGACCTGAAAGAGCAGAGGTCAACTGAATTCTCAGCACCTTAAAAGGATACATCAAAGAAAATGACAATATCTATGAATACTAATGTTTCTTCAATTATTTAAGCACTTCTTAGCTCATGGAGAATCTTTTAAAACTTCTTTCTTCATAGATAAACATTAAGTAATAATTGCACCATAGTAATGATGATGAGGAAGACGAGGTTGATAGAAGCAACAAATATCAATACTATACTAACAGATGCAACTCAAGTACGTAGGTGGTATACAAGAATCACTTTTACCATCAAGGCATCAAATGTTCTAATGTCTATTCGAAAGCGCAGAGACACACTTTGATATTACAGAACCAATGTGGTAAAACTTACGCCCATTTAGGATCTGGAGCACCACAATCAGCACAAATGCGATTATCCCGTTGAAGCAATAAATCCTTTAACCTTCCTTTACCTGTAGATAGAGTTGCATATCAAGAGCATAGTTCAAGTAAAATGACATCTAAAAAGCAGCCGAACGAACAGACTATAGTAGAGAACAAAACTGGGGAGGAAGAAAAGTGTACAAGAAATTTCTATTATACAAAAGTATTAAATATTTAAAAAAAAATTGTGTTCTAACATGATTGAATAATCACTAATGTCAGTCAATCGTGCAATAACATGGACAACATATTGTTTGTATGCTTATGCTGCACATGTTTACAGATTGAACATTTCTGAAGTAGCCAGTTCTGAAACTGTTATAGTTATTTCATATATTATAGGTCCTTATCATTGGCTGTAGTCAGCAAGTCAGTAAATCGAACCCACCCCCCCCCCCCCCCTTCCCTCCCCAAAAAAAAAAAGAAAAAGAAAAGGATTGAATAAGCTTTTTGACCGAAATCAGCTGAAGTAACAAAAACATACCCGAGGAAGGTTTGCCAAGTTCCAATGGACGGTTATTATTATTACGCATACTCATTGCCCAACTTGCAAGCAACAGTCATTCAAAAAGGACTATATTCACAGAGAAGCCTGGAAAATATCATCCACAAAGAAAAAGAAAAGCAACTCAGCTCAGCAAAAGTAATTCTAAGGACTAAACCATTTACACCTCGATGTAAACTCTGATATAAAAAAAAACAGAAGAGAAAGTGCACAAATATCAACAGGATTAATCCTAATAATATCTACAAACCTTGCACATGAATAAAATTAACAAATACTATCTATACCAGCAAAAATGAAAAAGACACCAGTGAAACGTGGCAATTCCAACGTGAAAAACGTTTCAAAACTGCAAGTGGGTGTATGAGATCATTGGAGTAATCAAAATTATCAATATAACAGCAAATTGCATCTGATGTCCCTCAGCTCGGAAGAAAACATACCCAAAAAAGGAAGTAGGGGAACTATTTGTTTGATTGCCAAGAAAATGAAGGGTGATTTGTAACTCTTCCACAAATGAAAATCACGAAAAATAATTCCACTGAAAAAAACAAAAACTTTATTAAAAGCTCAGAACCCAAATAATCTCAATCCCAAATGACATAAAAAGATTGACAACACATTTAATCAAACCAAGTTAACAACATATCAACCTCAAATCATCATTATAAATTAAAAAAAAAATGATTTTCCCATGAATTATTAATGTATTATCATACATCGATAATAGATAACCGTTGAAAGTTTGTTAACGGATAACAATCATTGCAAACATTTATAAACAGAAATAAAAAACAAAAGATTAAAGTGAAAATGAAAGAAAGAGAGATCTGCAAAAAAAAGAAAAAAAAGAAAGGGACTTAGAATTCACCTGTGAATTGAAATGTGTGGTTCTTCAACTGGGAGCGAAAAAACAGAGAGAAAAGAGCTTTTTTTTTTCTTTTTTTTTTCAAATCTGGTGATGAAAACAATGTCAACTTTTATATTTTATTATTATTAATTTATTATTCTTGAATATCATATTGATTTTGCTATTTTATAATATTTTCATATGTGTCAGACATGGGAATGATTCATATATTCGTTGGAATTTTCCCTGTCACACCATATTTATAAATTATAAAGCATTAAAGCTTACAAAAGCCAGTAGTAATTTTTGTTTATTGATATTATTGTGAAAATAAAAATTAAAACAGGTTGTAACGGCCAAAGTAAAGTTAAGAGTTACGTTGTACTACAACCCCAAATGAACTGGTCGTTATGATTCCCTTCCATCGGACATGTATTGTCATAAAGCAAGCTCAAAATGTTAGATTGAAAAAAAAAAAAGTTTTCATTTTTGTGTTATTTTGGCAAAAAACTAGAAAGATGCTCAAAATTTAAGAAATGATAGCAAGTCAATTTTAGGGAAAAAAATATATATATACTTCTTTATTTGATGAAGTGGTCAGTTGGAGACATTGTCAATGATACATATTTACACATCCATGACCCAGCCTTTGACTTTGGAAAAATTTTAAAGTTAAAGTGAAGGATGAGAGTCAAATTTTCTTTTTAGAATATAAAAGTTCAAATTATAATAGTGTTGAAGGTTTCATTAGTTAGCCTGTATGGTTTACAATTGTTACACATAAGTTGTTCGGTAATTATTTTTTCTTAAAAAAATGAAAAAAGAAAGAAAGAAAGTATTTGGTGCTGTAAAAGTTGGTTATCCTGACTTGGGTAAAGTAGGATTAATAATAAATGTAAATACATCCTTTAATTCTTGAATCAAATGATTAAATCATTTACATTATTATATTAGAGTCCAAAATTTTCCGAACACATTAACGCACCAAGATAAAGACTCCAATGGAGCAAGCACTAGCCTGGTGGGTGTTGTGTTGTTTTTTTTTTTTTTTATAAAAAAAATCCTTGTTTTAATTATTAAATCTTTAATGTAACGACCGAAACAAACAAAAGAAACACCATCCAATAATCCAATAACAGTTCAAATAGAAATTAGATCCAGAGATATTGATGCTTGGACTTAACACCACCACTTTTGGAGACTAGTGTTTTCAGTTTTGGGGCCATCAATGGGGCCGCGAATAAACATTCATTTTCATTTAACCCCATCTCACCGAAGTTTCCTCAGAACTCAAGAGAGTTATGTATGATAGGGAATTATTAAGGTACATTATCATGGACCACCCATACATCAACCCCACCATTGTTATCTCAGTAACGTAAAAATAGACCCAACAAAAACTTACAAGTATGTTAGTGATGGCAACTATAAGATTGATGTTTGGTACATAACTGCAACAAGGTCCGATATGATAACATCCCTTTGCATAAAATACAATGAGTTTGGTTCCTACCTTGGAATAATCACGAGGATCGCGAAATCATTTAATCAGACGGATGAATGGTTACAACTAATTGAGTCTTTAAACAGTTGGTATTTAATTTTTTAAGTAAATAATAATAATTCCAGGCTACCCGAAAAACCGAAACATTACCGAAAAGGAGGTGACCATTGCATGGTTTTGTGATAAAAGCATGGATGAATGACGGAGGATCATAATTATGAAAAATGAAAAATCAATAGACTTCCACATGCCACTGCTTGTTCTTCTTCAGTTGCGAAAGCTTCTGATCCCAGCTTTCTCCTCTCTGTTCCGCAACTCTCTTCAGTGTTTCCTGGATCCCTGGCATCATTCCTTTAAGCCCACAGAAGTATATATGTGCTCCGCCATCCAAGTGTTTGAAGATTTCGTCGCTGTATTCCTCGATCTTGTCCTGAACATACATCTTGCCCCCCTTCTTGTTCTTCTGCTCTCTGCTGAGTGCTTTGTCATAACGGAAGTTATCTGGATAGTCCTGAAGATACTTGGTGAATTCGTCATCATAAAGGAGGCTGTCTGGATTGGCCACTCCAAGGAAAAGCCATGCAAGGCCACCAAACTTGTATGTAGGCACAGATTCCATGAACATACGACGTAGGTAGCCTCTGAAAGGTGCTATACCAGTGCCTGTAGCTATCATTATGTGGGTGGCATTGGGATTGTCTTCGGGCAAAAGCATAATCTTACCAGAGGGTCCTGCGAAAATGTAACAGGACAGTTAATTTCCATCTTGATTGACAATTACCCAATCTCATGTAAAATAACCAATGCTGAGAAAAATTCAAACCAGAGACTCTAAACCATCAGAAAGGATAATAAACTAGAAATAGCTTATTATAATGAGCTCCAACCAGGTTTACAACTAAAGGAGCAAAGATGACGATGACAATATGAACACAAGCAACTCAGTTGGCAACTAGCCATATTATCAATGTTATCAGCAGGGAACAATCAACCTGACACAAACCTCAATAAATTCCTGAAACAGAAAAGGAAGCAAAAATATGACTCAGACGAAAAAGAATCATCAGAATAGCTTGCGAAATTTGTGCAAAATCTGAGTTGGGTGATGGTAAGGAAGTGTGGGGTAGCAGGCTGGCTATGCCGTGTTAATCCATGATAAAATAATTAAGAAAAATGAACAGAACATTCCAAAAATCTAGTTTTATTAATTGGAACTCTAGGGAACATGAAAGCAACAAGGAAATTGTGGGCATAGTTCATTTAATAGGAAGAGTAAAGGAGAAGAAACCAAGAGAGAAGGAAGTTATATTGTAATCGCAAGTTAACGTCTCCCAGGGATAGAAGTGAAATAAATAAATGTAAAATTTGATATCATCTATCCTCTATTGGTCATCAAATGGTGACAATTTGGCAGCATGTAATACATATAAATGCTAGAAGCTATAGAAAAGAATCATAAAATACCAGACAGTGACCCAGTCTAGAGTATACAACAATTAAAAAATCTAAGCAGACGTAATTTTCTGAGCTACTCAGAGAACAAATAACATCCCAATTTTCACGTACCAACCTATCCTAACACGTTGTCTTAGATATCTTTCACACAATAACTCATCATAAACCTTTTATTCAATCAAATTAATAACCTCTGACAACTTCTTAATGTCACTCCATTAGTGAAACATAGTTTCAACATATTCAAATATAAGTAGCCATTATAATAAACCTATCAGACTAGTGAACGCATTGACAATGCTATTCCAAATCAATTGGGTTGTTTGCAGTCAATAAGAAAGCTAAATGTAATTGATGGAATAACATTTCAAAAAGCAAAGTTAATAGGATTCTACATTGAAAGTTCATACTGGCTAGTTCTTATGGATCTTCCATCAAAATTAATATGATTCTACCTGTGATCAGAACTTTGTCTCCAGGCTTTGAGTTGCATAGGAAATTGCTGCATATACCACTCTTTGAAGGATCCTCCTTTCCAGACTCAGGGTCATAATACACAGCACGACGAACACACAGACTGGCTGTCTTGCCATCAAAGGAATCTCCATACCTAGTAGATGCAATTGAATAAAGACGGACATTGTGGGGATTTCCAGGTTTTTTTGGGTTTTCACCCTGTTAAGCAAAAAGACCATGAATGAGATTATTTCTAATGCATAATTTAGCATATAATCATGACTAACATAAGAATGAAACTTATAATGCAAGTACACATCTCTTTCTTTTTTATTTTGCTTAATTGGGAAGCTTCTATATCTTAACAGGGATGCACTCTTAGTGAGCTAGTGTTTTTGGGTTTTGGGATATTTTATCTTTGCAGTTTCTAAGTGTTCTGTTTATATTGGGACTTCTCGTCCTTTTTTGTGGATTTGTAATCCTCCTAATCCTTGTACATATTTCTTATAGTTATATTTAATCTTTGTTTCTTAGCAAAAAAATAATGCAAGTACACAGTGACCAAAATAGATTGAGGTTGCGGGTTGCTATTTAACCAGACCAGACATAGCATTTGGATTATTCAGCTAAATTGTCAAAGACATATATATTATATTGACATTGGCATTCAAAAAGATACTTCCAAAGCAATTAATAAAGAAAACAGTTGATTAGGCTATAATGCCCATTAGGAGGGTAGCTGACTGCTCTACAGTCTAAGTTTCTTTTATTAGTGAAAATCAATGCATGATTAAAGATTAAGAAATTCAGAATAAAGACATTACTTACGGGAGGGATAACTCCATAACTCTGTCCTTCCCAGTAGGGGACGTTTCCACCATGGTCAATCACTATATGGCAAGTCTCTCCTGGGGCTTTTGCGCCAACAACTCTCTCAACAGAAACAATAGTTGCTGTGTAGGGTTCCTTGGGCTTGTATAAATTTAGTGGGGGCTGGCTCCGCTCTTCCAGTTCCAATGGTGAAACTGCAACCTTGGATTTGCTTGCTTGTTGCACTGACATGCATACTACATAACGATTTCTCAACCGTGGATTCCTTGATTTCAGGTCCAGAGATAACACAGGAGCCCATGATTTTTCACCCAATCTTAAATTTTGTGTCTGTAACAACAAAATGCAAAGGAAACAGAGAAGGTAAGATCATTACAGTCAATAACCAAAGGATCTCTTCACATAGGATTTTTCTCAACGTAAATTTATGGGTCGTGCACACAGAACGTCTCACATTGGCCAGTACGGCTAGCAACTAATATTTGCAAGACGTTGATATGCAGATGCACTTTAGATCAATATCCCAAAAGATAGAGAAGTAGTTAGAGATTGTGAACTACAAACGAGGCTCTCTTGCCAACTAAACACCTGGATCCAACATTCTGATTATTGCAATCAATAGTATTCAAAAGCCTAAGACCAGCATCCTAACATGACACAAAAACACAATAATCAAGATAAAATGTACAAAGAAAACTCTTTAGAATCGCGCAAGATAAAGAAAACACTTGTGAATCCCACAAGTGAACGAAAACACTTGAGAATCGCACAAGAAAACGGATATATATGCCCAACACAAGCACAAATGACATTTCTCCCGGCGTATAGATCAAATGAAAAGTGCCATAACTAAAATGAAAAGCAGTGTTAACTAGTTTGATCTAACACGAGCACACCACAACATAACCCAGAAATACAAAAAAGAAAGCCATAAATAAAAAATACTGTGCTCGTACAGAATATAAATATTGCATTCACTTAATAAAAATAGCAGCTTATTGTCTTAATCAATCTCAAAAACACAATAAAACTGATTGATTACCTTAAACAGAGGAGCACTCCTGAGAGTAGAGTCAGTCCCAACAGGAACAGCCACAGCAACCTGAAAACAAAACCCCATTAAAAATCAGTCAATACTCCGTTTGGCTGCTTCAAAAAATACAATTTTTGCTGAAATCAAATAGGGCGTAACATAAAACGAAACCCAGTTGCTTTTATTTCACGGAGATTAGAGCAGAGCAGACCTGAGAGACGGCTGAATGAGCCATGATCAGATCAATTCAATGAGTGACTGATCAATTAAAAGGTTTTTTTTTTTTTAATGTTTTTCAAGAGAAAAAGAGAAAGCTAAGCACTTATTATATACAGAGTTTGGTTTAATGATGCAATTGAACTGCGGTTGGTCTTTGGAGATTGGCAAAAGACAACTTTGGCTTCTCAGGCTGCCACTGGGACAGTGACCGGGACAAGGATTACTCGATGATTTATTTTATTTTATTTATTTGTTTTATTTTACTTTGGGTTAAGGGGCTTAGGCCTTAGATGCATCTAAAAATACTCATATCTCCCTCTTCACATTTTCTTTTTATTTTTTTTTTAAAAGTAACCATTCTAAAACTATTTTTAACAGATGTGATTTTTCTTTTTCAAATTATTACTGTTTAATTTTAAAAATATAAAAGAATGGTGGTGCAACACAACAACTTTCGCAAAAGTCACTCGTTTTAGTACGTATTCTCTTCTAAATACGTTTAATTGCAAATGAATAATAGTTTTTAAGATAATAAAATAATAGTAGTAGGTGAGGGTAATATGGGCATAGAAAAGCAAACCACATGAGTTAGAATTAGATTAGAGGCAGCAATAATAATAATAATAATAAAATGCCGTTTGGAGAGAGCTAAAAACATGGTTTATTTAGCTGAAGCTGAAAGGCTCTGCCAAATTCCAAAGGGTCAAAATTCATCGACTCTGACCTTATGAGACTAAATGAGCCTTCTTTTTTTGAAGCTTGCTAATCGAAAATGGAGGCTCCATGATAAATAAACGAATACATTAACAATAGACATATATTTACACACTGTTAGGGAGATGGACCACTTCGCTCCATTTTTCAAATCCAATACAGTCTATGCCCCGTACCTGGAAATTTGATGAGCTCAACGAACCGAAGACACCGTCGTTTAACGAATATTATTTTATTTGTTTATTTATTTATTTATGGTCAAACAATTGTAATCATACAATATTGAATTGTAGGTAGAGTAAGAGTAGTTGAAATTTGACCCTTTGGAATAAATAAATTATAAGATTATTTCTATGATTAAAAAGACTCAAATCTTGCTAGACTGTGATGTGAAAAATTTTAAATCCACTTATTACAGCCGAGTTTAATTGAGTTTCACAAATTAGTTAGGAGGTTGAAGTAGTCGATGTTACAACTATGACGTTTTTACATTAAAAGCTGATTATTGAAAGAACAAATCACCCTTTACTTGGTCACCTCAATAGACAATTCTGCCTTGATTGTCACTGCAACTTTTGTTACATAATATTTTTTTATCCTGATTTTCCAATAGTTGATTAAATTTTCTTGAAACACTCTCTCAGCTCGATATTGGATTTGCTTGGTTAGACGTTTGTTGTCCATTCACCACAGGCATTGATTTTTTTTTTCGTTTGTCCTTTGCTTAAAAAACTCATAGGCATCTTCTCGTCCGTTAAATTTTTTTTTTTTAATACTGATTACACATCAAACTATTAATATTACATTAGATATTTTATATCTATTATTACAGTAGATAATTACATTGATATTTATAATGAAACATATACCTAAAATTATAATATTATATTAAATTCTATGAAATACTTGTCTAAACAAATAATTTTTATAAATGAAGGATGTTCATACTCCACTCGCATTTTACAAAAGAGAAAGACTATAAATTAATTTTACCCAATTATACTTAATTGAGAGAAGTTAAGTTCATTAAAATTAGATAGTAATTTTTGTGCCCTTTCTTTTCTTTTAAATTTTACAATAGTCGTTTTTGTCCTAAAACATATAAACGTCATATCGGTGGCCTCCCATTTGTATGCATCCAAAATAGCTAGCGAAAGAATCAACACGTGTTGTATTGATTCATTCTTACCCGAACAAAGCAGACAGTGCTTGTTCGAACCAAAATTCCAAAAACATGGCGGGCCCAACCGTCAATCAAACCTCGCCGTCGTCGTCTTTGTTTGAACGAGGACTTGTTGGCCCACTGTGCCACTAACCTGAAACCTGCAAGACGTCTCAAACATGGCCATTACTCTTGACTCCCTCTGGCAATGCCTCTTGAGGTTCAACTGATTGAATATGCTTGATAATTGCTTAATATAAGGATACCCTTTTGCTTTTTGTGAATGATTTTCTGGTTTTGTTGCGCATACGTTAATTAAAAAATAATAATATTTTTGGCCTTTTGTTCAATAAAATTAGCTTTCTTTGGAAAGTGGAGGAATTTTATTCCTGTTGAAGTGCTTGTCGTGCTATAGCCTATAGCAAAAATAAATGCTAATGGTGATAGTGTGTTTTTGTTTATTACAGTAAATTTCGTTTTTTGATAGGGCACAATGGCGCCGAGAGTTATTATGTTACAAATGTTGGGAGTCACCGGTTCAAATATTTTGATCTCTTGGACGTTAGCTTTTATGCTGTTGCAAAATCTCATGACCATATTTCTTCTCAGGTATTGATTTCAGTTTGACACGCCTAGTATTTTTGCTGAAACTTAGAGGTTTATTACGTGATTTAAAATCTTTTTATATATATATATATATATAAATCTGCGCCTGTGGTGACTTTCTCTTGCATTGGTATTTGCAGGGTTTTGTTGATATGAAATAGCAAGATTGATAGCTTTCTATGTGGATGAGGCTATCGCGTGACACTAGCGTTCATAAAGCAAGAGTTACTTGCATGAGGTGAGACTTCTGTTGGCTTTCCAGTTCCCAAATGGAAACTATATATATTAATAACTTTTACGTATGGTACCATTTACATAATTTATAAGTTTGTTGTTGCTTATTTGAGATCTTTAACTGCCTATTTCATGGCATTGGGATTTTAAACAACAATGTTATTATTATATGCATGTAATCTGAAAAATGTTTCCTGATGTATATGATTTAATCTGCAGATTGTACCCCTCATGAAACTTATTTATGAACGAGGCAGAGAGGAAAACTGTTTTGTTACCACCACAGCACTTATGGAACTTGATTTTTTGGTCGATTGGTTAATTGAAGCTTCTTAACCCATGCTTGTCGTCAATGAATGAATTGCATACAGGATCTTGTATGCAAAACTTCTATGCTTTTCTTTTTGCCTTGTTTCAACACCTTGAATCTCTGTCTCATGCTTGGACTGTAGGGTTCCTGCGAATGATGTTTTAAAGGTCATAATGATCCAGTTTTGACTTTCTCAGATAAAACTGCTTGGCGACGGTAGTCAACGTATTTGCAATTGGTGGGGAAGATGGTACTATTTGCCTATGGTCTCTTAGCTCAAGTGATAAACATGGCCAACAAGAGTTGAGGGCCACACTTTATGTGCATGAGAAACCTGTTAAATTGATGCCAGTTGCAGAATGCAGAGTATGAGCTGGTTATAGAATTTTGTAGCTTTTTAACTGTTGAAACTATTATAAACTTTTTGAGCTTGGATAGGTCGCGGTTCTGTGTTTCGAGTTCGACCATCTTATGATACATGGTTTGACATGTGCTTCACAAACTCCCACATCGTTAATGGATTGAAATTTGTGTTTGGCAAACCAAAAGTAATGCTTAGGCAAAGGTTTAATTGTAATTTGCATCATGATAACAGACTTTTGTTAGGATTTCAGGTTCAATTTGTCGCAATTTCAACCTAGTTATTAATATTTACTATTTCAATATAATTGGGGGGTTATGTAGAGTAGAGGGCTGCACAAATTTAGCTTCACAGTCCCTTACTGATAAGTCAAGTTGTTAAATTAAATACGTGGTATTAGTTATCCTTTTTGCACAATTTGAAGGAATATGGTTGTTAGTTGTGATGATAAAGTCCGCTAGTCACTAGTGCATGAGTAATGATAGTTCACTGGAAATTTTGTTTTATATGTGTTGTTTCCAGATCAATGTTTACACCAATCAAGAATCACCAAGATCAATCAATCTTTATTCTCTGATGATTGATCACTTTTTATCCACTCACTGATAACAAGATACAAGCCCAAAAAGATGGAAGTTACAAGCTTTCAATCCTTCTAATGCCCTATATATATATATATATATATAGGACTAGAGGATTCTACAATGATTCCCCATTCACCAGCTGTGTTTCTGTCTTTGTTACAAACTGAATTCAGGACATAACAACCAGCAGCAACGGCTTTAGTCATGTGCTGCTCTCGTGCTTAAGAATAAGTGAAATCGAAACGCTTTTGAAGACTGTCGTTTCGAGCTAAATGAAAATGTTGAGAGGAAAAAGAGTAAAAATTTTCACACAGATTGCATATGGTCAGATTTTCACTCATACGCGGATTATGTGGGTGTACCAAGATACTCAACGTGTCCGTTTACGTCCTGTCAAGATGAATAGAGTGGAGCAATTACTTATTAGCCACCCACCCTATTCGTGATCAAAACCCATCGTGTTTATAATTACAGTAATAAACTTCCCTATTAAATTACACCCCTGAGTGGCTTTTTTCATTTATCATTCTTTTGTTGATTTGAAAAATAAGCAAAAAAAAAATTCCATTGAAAGTAGTGGAGTAATAAGCAAAATTCCAGCTTTGAAGAAGCCACCACCACGAAAATCAAAGGCCAAAATTCTAACTTTAGTCTAGAGTATGTTTGGCTCTCGATAAGTAGTATCGAGTAAAAGTTAAGAATTATAAATTTTAATCTTATAAAAGGAAGGGATTTTATTGTAAAATGGAAAGTTTATTAGTGATGAAATAGAGAGATGATTTAAAATTAAAGAACAATGAGATATAATTTCATTCGTGTTTTTGAGGTTACTAATTAAATATGTCAAAATCATTAATAGTTACTCTAGAATTTGTAGAAAGAGTATCTTGTTCATAGGTATAATGATAAACACAAATGAAGTGTTAGTTGTGGAATTAAAAATAAGTGTGTTTAGAAGTGATATCATAATTATATAATTTCAATAGCCAATAGGGTATATTTACCCCGGGGGGGGTGGAGTTTTATAACAGTTTTGAAGGAGTGCTAATAGCTCCACTCAGAGAAAATATTCATGAGTGGAGCTTTTAGGTTTTAACACCCTCTAAAATCTTTATAACACTTCTTTTAAATGTTATTTCTTAAATTACTCTCAATTTAATTGGTAAAATGTAAATTCATATATAAAAATTTAACCAAGAATTTCTTTTTCTAAACTCACATACAAGTATTAAAAAATTCAATTTATCTTAAATTTTTTTCTTATTATATACTTTTTATATTCATAAATCTAAAGTTTTATAATTTTCTCAAAAAAAATTCAATTAAATATTAAATATAAATATAAATTATGAAACTGGGGGTGTAAAAAATCTATTAAAATAATAATTTATTTAAGTATTGAATTGAATTTTTATTTAAAACAATAAATGAATTAATTTGTATTAGGTTATTTAAGTAGTTTCAATTAAAAGAGGATTTCCATTAAAAAAAAAAATATTAACGGAGGATTTTGAGGGGTGTTAAAAGTCCTACTCAATGGATTGTACTGAAACCATTGAGCCCAGGCCCAATCTGGAATAAGCGGTACCTTCAAAGGCGTTTCTACATGCCCACTGGTCAAAATGTATAATTTAAGAAAGATATATATCTTGTTATCCACAAAAAGTTTAAAACTAATTAAGAATAATACAATTTGCAATTCAATTAAAAACTGAAAAATAGGAGATTATTAATTTCCTGTGTCTTTTATGAACCATTAAAAGATACAATAAAATAAATTATGTGTACATATTTTGTTTATCATGTGTTAGTAATTATTTCTTCTATTAGGTGCAATGTCGGAACCACCTGGGCAACAAAAAAATTTTGAATTTTTTATTAATATTATGAAAATTTTAAAATATCAATTAAAAAGTAATAGTTGAAAAATATTAATAATCGACAACTCCTAAACGTTGAAATATATTAATACCCGCTCTACTTTATACTCTTTATTATTTTATTTTTTATTTATACAAAAAATATATTATCCAACCTTTTTCTTTTCCATAAAAAAATTGGCATTTTCATCTTCTATGTCTTTTTAAAATATTTTACATAACATAACTAAATAAACTATTTAACTTTATTTTTCAAGTTTTTTTTATTCTTTTCCATAAGAACCATAACTCTTAAGGCTTTTTTTTTTCTTTTCTGTAGGTCAAGATTCAAGGTTTGCTTTCTTCGTCTTTTTTCTAAGTTTATATTATTTGTGGCTTATTTCTTTAAATTCACATTATTTGATAAAAAAATATTTAATTGTAAATTTTTATCTTACATATTTACGTATAATTTATTATTTGTTAATTTATAGATCACGTCTGTTGTTTTACTATTAAGACTTTTACATTGTTAATTTATTAATTATAGTTATTAATTCTTAGGCGTAAGTTCCATTTTGATACATGATTGAATAAGATCTTGCAATATATGATTTTTGTATTTTCATTAATTTAAGTTTTAATTAAGATTTATTTTATTTTGCTGCAATATATTTATATGTATTTTGGTAAACCCCAAATTAAAATCTCGATTCTGCCCCTAATTAGATGTTAATTAATTTATTTTTTATTATTAGGTTTTGACATTGATTATAACTTATAATTTGATAAAATATTAAAAAAATGAATAATAAAATAGTCTTAATTAGTGAGTGAATTTTTTTTTTAATATAACTTGGAAGCCCTAAGATGATCTTCCTCAATCAATCGTGTACGGCTATTCTAAAAAATAAATATTTTAATTGAAATTGTTGGGCCTATAATGAGGTGGCAGAAAGTACTTTGGCAACAGAAACAGGTGGCGCTCACGGTGTCACTTACCAAAACCCTCAGTCAATCAATCATGTCAACAAGTGGACCCCACTACATGTGATATCTGGACCAGCAAACAATGGTCAGCGGTCACCCTCAATCCCATCCAGTCACGGTATGGGTCCCGCACAACTCCTGGTCCAGATTAGTTCTCTCCGGTTTTCGGTCAGCCTTCCCTATCTGCCCCCGAAACCCCTCGATTCCCCATTCCACGGCCCAGATTCTTCCAACGCCACGGAACGTGATCGACTTTTAACCTCCTTAACCGCCTCCGACACGAATTTTGGAGCAGCTCCTAAATTCCAAAATTAGTAAATTTTTACCAAAAAATAATTTGACATCATAAATCTTTAGATGAGATTTGGAGGAAAATTTTCATTAGTTTCGAAATTGCGAATGTTTGTGTACGTAATGAGATAGATTAATGTTTGAGCTTTACTGCATTTGAGTCTTAATATTATAGTACATCATTTATTTACTGAAGAATAAAAGTAAAATTACTTAAAATTTTACTTTTATTATCTAATGGATAATTAATATACAAAACAGTAATTACTATATAAAAAAATTCATTTAGATTTTATCCATTTCTTTAAGAAATAAAAATTTATCTAAAATTTTGGTGATGTCTTATCTATTAAGTAGATAACAAGTTTTCCACACAATGATTATCACGTTAAGATAAATTTTTTGAATAATTTTGGGGATGAGAAGGTAATTTATCATAATTATTTATTATAAAATAAAATTAAGAGAGAAGAAAAACATGCGAAGGAAGACGTTAAAGTAGGGAGAGGGAGTACCAATAAGATTAGTAATATAGGAAGGCAGTGAGAGTAGGGCTGTAAAAGAGAAAATCGAAAATTGACGTTTTTATAATTTCACTTTCACCTGCAGAGCAGCAGAGGAGAGCCAGAAACAGCCTGCTATAGAACACAGTGCCTAGTTTCTCTATAAGGTAAATTCCCAAACTTCGAAACCCTAGCTTCTTTCCATTTCTGTTTCTCTACTTTCACACACAATTCGCGTCCAGATATAACTGATACCAGAATTTAAAATTCTATTTTGTCTGAGGATTTTACTGAACAAAATTGGATTATTGCTAATTTGATTATATATGTTGAATCTTTGATTGAATTATCTTTTCTGTGCTCATTTGCTTCTCGTTGATGGAGTGATTCTCTGTTTAATTGAGTTGATTTTTGAGGACTTTGATGATTTAATTGAGGTCAATTTTGTGGCTTATATGAGTTGACTGACCTGATTTTCTGTTTTTCGCAAGATTGAATTGAGCGAGATCATTTCTGTGTTAGACCGAATTTTGATATTTCCCCCAATTTGCATAGTGCAAGTAATTTGTTAAGCTGGTTATTTGGTTTTGTTTAGTGTACACTAAAAATGACTTATGAGCAAGTTAGAAATGTACTTTCTGACTTTTTTTTTTTTTTTCTTTTTTTGGCTTGACTTCACTTTATTCATCTTGTTGCTCGGGCTTTTGCCAACTCTATTAAACCATTCTCCATGTACTCCATGTCTTTGTATTTATTGGAGCCAAGGCAGTTGATACATGAATGACTTAGTTTCAAGTGAGAATCATCATGTTGGAAGTCGCACATGAAAATCACAAATTTCAAATATGGTTTCTCATACTGCCAGGCTACCGGCTGCTTTGGAGTAAACTAAATGTGTAATTAATGAAAGAGGGTTTGCTGCAATGTGTTCCCTGCTATCTTGACTTATATTCTTTGTCAATTATGATATATTTTTTTTTTGGAAGATTCCTCCAAAATGGTGCTTCCTTATCCTAAAAATTTCTGAGTGATTCTATGATATGGACTGTTTCAACTGCTGGAAAAGTTCTTATTTCTCTTGTAATTGTGGATTTTTCCAACAATATCACTAACAATAAGTTCTTTTCCTGGAAATATGGTTATGATTGATAAGGAGGAAAAAAATTAATTAAATCTTTTCTTGGAAATATTAATTAAATCTTTTCTTGGAAATATGGTTATGATTGATAAAGAGGAATAAAATTAAGTAATTTATTTGATTTATGGACTTGCGGATGACACACAACCCAACATTGAACTTGGTAAAATCTGGTTTCTGTTTTAGTCATTGGCTGAAGGCTGTAAGAATAGTTTATGCTACTCTCAGCTTCATTTCTTTGTTGTGGAATTTATATGTTGCAAGCATCTGATGTTTGAAGTTAAATAGCGCATTAGAAGAGTATCATGTCTTGGAAGTTGCTTCTCTCCTTTGTCCGTGGTTATGAATATGAGTCTCTCATATCATCCAGAATTTATGAGCAGATGGTGCAATTAAGAATTGAAGCATTTGATTGTCATTTAGAGATTAGGATCTCCACCTAGTTCGCCCTATGAGTATGACTTTGTTCCATTTGGTTAATCTTTATGTAGTATGTCATTGAAACTTTTTGCTACCTCATTGACCTCCATTCTGTTGGTTGTGCTGCCAGATTTGAGTTGCAGATTCTATATGCGTGACGGCCTCATGACTTCCTCTGTGCATGATATGTCCGGTATTTTTCATCTAAATCTTTATCAAGATCATGTTCAAATGATACTGGTCTTATTTCAGAAAATAGATTAAATTTCCCAATCTATCCTATTCAGTTATACAATTGCCTCAGAATATTTCTTACTAAAAAAAATTGTAGAATTGAATTTGTTTAGTTTAATGTTCACTTAATTGTTTGCTAAACAACTATGACATCGTCTTATTTCCCCAGGGTAAGATGATAGTTGCAATCCTTTGTGAACTGTGTGAATTTCAGCCCATCCAGGGATGCAGACCTGTGTATTTATTTACATTCTGAACATCATCTTATTTCCCAGGGTTTCGACCCTCTTTTCAAGAAACAGAACCAAATGACCCCAGTCCTGATGGTTATGTTGGAACCCGGGCTTGAATGTTGTGAGACCTATTTCATCGAAACTAGTTTCTTCGGTGATGATTCCAATTGATTATGTGTTCTACATATTCTACAGTGAGCATTTACTTTAATGGATAATGGTGGTTCATGGTGAAGGATCTTTTTACACTAAAGGAGAATCGGTGAATCTGGTGGCTATATGAAGTTTTGACCAAATTTATCAACATCCATGTGAATAGAGCTAGATGTTCTTGTTTGTCCAATTGCTTTCATAAGTGCTGTTGGTGTAATTCACTGTAGAATATGTTTGTGGCAGTTATTGCATTGTTGATTTAAGGAATTGGATTCTTAAGTATTAATTGTGTTCATCTCTGGGTTTGGGCTATCAGTTTTGAAGCTTTGTATCTTGTGTTAACTATTTGTCCCTTCTATGGCACATCTCAGATACATTTACGTTTCTAAGTCAATAATTCTTTGTCTTTGGATAATATTTGTACAGATAACAGTGACGCTGATGAGCAGCGGAAGCATCCAGAATCCCAGTTACAGTCCTCAACACCTGCAATGGGAATGTCTCATCCAAGCATCACAACTCCCAATGTTCAATATGCAACGCATCAAGTCGGGGCAGGCCATGCTATGGTACTATATTTGCAACACCTTTCTCTCTTTTCTTTTGGGTGAATGGGTGTTTTGGGGAAGGCAGCCTAGTTTACAACCTTTTCAGCAGTCCATAGGAACTTATTGTGTCATATTGTTTTATCTATGCTTGGTTTCATATTAATATTTTTTTATCATTGTACATGTTTGTATCCGCTGGTGATAATTGGCTCTCTTTTACTTGATCTAAGATTTCTGGAACTACTTCCTCAGAACTGTATGATGCTACAGTGTTGATTTTTGTAATTTACTTTATAGTTCATATGTATAAGTGATTTGTCTATTCAAAATCGTTCATGGTTTCATCCCTAGCAAGAGAATTCATATATAATTGATTCTTCTAACTTAAAGGATTCAACCTCACAGTTCTGTTGAATTCTTACCCTATGTTTTGGGTTTTGCTGTTTCCTGCCCTTGTTTTCTTAGACTTCATTTTTATTCCCTCCCCCCCCCCCCCCCCCCCCCCCCCGCCCGGCGCAACAAAAAAAAAAGGGCTCTCTCAAATAGTGGGAGTAACCTTTCATCTTATGTGTGATTTACTGTTCACTCAGTTGCTATCAGTGATTTCTCTTGTTCGATGTTGTGATTGTAAGGAAACTGTTATATTCTTATGCTGTCACTGTTCATATTTAATCAATGCACTGTGGATTACAATTTTGTTATTGTTTTTAAATTTTGGGGGTCATTCTCTTCTCTATAACCCTTTTGTAGGAGCAGTTAAGTTAGCATTGGGCATGGCTCCTTTATAAATAAATATTTTCTTTTTCCTTTCCTTTTCCTGGACGTGTGATTTTTATTGAGACACTGGTTCTTTAGTGAAGAATATCTAAATCATTAAAAAACCTGTATCAAGAAAGGTAGAAAAATTAAATTGGGAAGTTAAGTCCATGAAGTAATTATGTATATTTGTTTTTATTTAATTAGGCACCAGCAGCTTACCCCTATCCAGATCCGTACTACAGAAGCATATTTGCTCCCTATGATGCACAACCATATCCTCCACAGCCATATGGTGGACAACCAATGGTATGTTTATTCCTTTTGATTCTCTATGTCGCTGGTTTTTTTTTTTTTTGCTCCAAAGGTATTCCATATGTTAGTTCTGATAACGCGGTATAGATGGTGCATTTGGGGACGCGGCTGGAATTTTTATGTTATGATTATTTGACAATTAATTGCATCAGGTCCATCTTCAGTTGATGGGAATTCAGCAAGCTGGAGTTCCTTTGCCAACAGATGCAGTTGAGGAGCCCGTGTTTGTCAATGCCAAACAATATCATGGCATCTTGCGACGACGACAATCTCGTGCAAAAGCTGAATCTGAAAACAAAGTTTTAAAGTCTCGAAAGGCATGTCACAAACTTCAAGTTTTATGTCCTTCGTTCGGTTTGGTTTTTTACTTGATTGGAATGTTCTAAAACCAGTGGGCTTGTGGGATTGTGGGAGATCTTTAAGTAATTGGAAACTTTATTAGGTTTCAAATACACTTGATTCATTATCTTTTTATCTGTTTCTATTGACACACTAATTCTGCAGCCATACTTGCATGAATCTCGACATCTGCATGCATTAAGAAGAGCTAGGGGATGTGGGGGACGGTTTCTCAACTCAAAGAAAAATGAGAACCAACAGAAGGGGATGGCATCAGATGACAAATCACAGTCCAATCTCAATCTCAACTCAGATAAAAACGAAATTGCGTCCTCAGATAGGCAGTCCTAATTTTTTATGTACGAATAAATAAGGTCAGAAGTCTCTTAATTAGGTTCCCTTACCAGCTCAAACAGTCTCAGTATTTGGTATTTGCTTGATTCTATCTCAGTACTCAGTAATGTGTGTAGATATTCTAGTAGTAGTAGGCTGTAGGAAGTTTACAAAGATGAAGCAGGCAAGAATTTATCGAAGTGCAGTTATACTTATTGCCTTTGGAATCGAATTTTTCAGTTGAGTTTCTTGTGTGTGCATTTCCCTGCACTTTTTTTATTGTGAGAGGTTGAAATCTTCTTTTCTGGTAGAGAATTGGAGTTGGGTTGGTAATGTGACAATAGCTTAGTGTGAGAGTAGGAATGATCGTGCTGTGTAGTATTGTTTTTATACTTGTCATTTCTTATTTGTCAACTTGGAAAATAAGTTACAAATATTTTACTTGAAATTTGCTGCTCTAGTACAACTATCTATGTTTCTTTTGGTGGTGTTTGATTGGCTAATGATATCAAAAATATAAATTTTGCCACCAAAAAGTCTAATGGCACAAAATGAAATTCACCTCCCTTGATTTGGATTTTATCATTTTGCCCTACCATGGATATCATGATGCATAGTAATGATTAATGCATAGATATGTGATGATCCAATTATTGGAGAATTGAAATTAAAAATAATTGTTGTTTTTTTTCCTTTGAAAAAAGGAAATTGAGAGTAGAATTAAGATTGAGAGGTCAACAAAGTGGGCTGCGACACTGTTGACCAAGTCTAATTGTCAATGATTTTGACAACGGGGGTCATTCAAACAAAGAGGACGTTGCAATTTCATGTCAAATCTGGATTATATTCTCATCAATTTTCAACGCATTACTATTACCTTATTTTGTTTTACATTATTGGATTCCCAAATTTTTTCTCCGCATGAATCATTTTGCTCTTTTAACGCTGCTGGAATTGGGTGGTTGGGCCATGCATTGAGAATTCTTTTCCATACTCTTGCAGTCTAGGCATTGTCAAATTATCAGATTGTGTTAACGTTTTAATCAGTCCAGGCTGGAGGGTACGGGTGATTCCATACCTTTAAGAAACTAGACCCCAAAAAATATTTTCAAGATATTCTAAATCAAGCAATCCTCCATTTCCTTGAAGTTAGACCTAGAGAAAAAAAAAAAAAAGGAGCTCATATCAAATACATGGTGATTGGTCGATGTGTAAAGTGTTGTAATGTGTAATCTTTCAAAAGAGAAAACATACACTGGGATGATTTTAGTACCGTCATAAATTTGATTGAGAGTTCGGTTATATTGAACCGCTCTAAGGTAGTTAACATGACTTTTAGTCACATGTTGGCATATGATCTTTCTTTGTTCCCATAGATGAGATATGGATGCATGAGATTCAAGATATTGTGAAATCCTTTTTCCTTTTTTTTTTTTTCTTGTTTTTGGTGGAACCCATCAATTATAAATTGCCCAATGACTTGTCAATCATTTCGTTGATTGTCAACTCCGTCTATTTCTTTGAATTTTTTTTTATCTTTTTTTCCAAACTTTTTTTAATTCGGAAAGCCAGATGAAGTTTTCGGTGACATGAAAGGTTGAAAACAAATATAATCAAGTACCTATAAACATCACATGGGAAACTACATTATAAGAAACATGAATCTACGAACTAAAATACATGGGAATAGTAATATGGTATAAAAAAATGACCATGAAATCGCAAAGGAAAACCTAATAATAAGTAATTGCCAAAAATAAGTGATAAAGCAATAGAACAACGAGGCATTTAAATGTTAAAAAATAAAACCGTTGCATAAACATAAATTTGAACTATGAATTTATGTCTCAAAATAATAAAATTTGAGAAACAAGAATGTAGGGCTAAATTTGAATTATTTCCAAAAATTTTACCTTATAAATATTTGAGAGGCGTCTACTCCACTCATACATTTTAGATGTCTACACTACTCACACATTTTTTTTTTTTGCTAAAACAAAGAACCTTAGCGAAAGCTAAGGTTTAAAAACACGAGGAAACGCAGTTCCTAATCCATCATTCCGAAGCCAGGTCTTGATGCCCAGTGGAGGGGTAGTAAAATAGTGAAGGCCAAGAGGGAGAGTAAGTACATGACTAGCCATGAAATCTGCCGTGAACTTAGCTTCGCGATAAACATGGTGAACAGACACCTGCCAATCATGGGAGAGAAGACCAAGAATATCATTGACAAGAGGCAAGGTAGCATTAAGGCTTTTCACTACTCACACATTTTGTGAGGGAGAATATTGTATTTTTTACTTCACTAATATTCAAGAGACATCTACTCTACTTATTTATTTCATTATAAATAAGATTCTCTCTACTCAATTGAAAAAGAAATTAAGTCTTTACATTGCAACATATGGACTCGAACTCATTGAGCTCTAACCACTGAGCCAAAGATCGAGTGGTTTGCTTCATCTTAATTGTTATTTGTAAATAACTGAAGATACTTTTTTTTCTAATTAGTTGACAAAATTATTCCAACTTCTTTCTTTAGATAATTTGGCTTAATAAATCACTGAGAAAGCTAAATACATTCTTTAGCACCAAATAAACAGAAAAGAAAGGTTTAACACACTCATCATATCAACTACTGAGAAAAAAAAAATGAACATGTGCACTTTGCATTTCTTTTATCCATCATCTGCTACATGAAAGAACTTTTGGATAAACAAAGAGAAATGCTTGTTATTATATTGGTACCATTAATGCCTTTATAAATATGAAAAGTTGCACTCATCCCTCATAAACATATTGCCTCTTCCTTTTTTTTCCCATCCTTTCTGAGGTCCCTTGACAAATTAAATTCAAATACTTTACTGCCACTCCTAATCATAGCAAGTATTATATGATATTCAGGCCATAATTAATAGCAGAGATATCAAAGATTTCATCCTCACATGATCAGATCAGCAGCCTATCAATTTGGAATTCAGGTTGCCCTATTTACTACATATGAAATTGAATTATCCTAATATGATGTAATGAGAATAACGAGAATACCGTTTCATTGTAACTGAACCGAGCTGAATCGAGTCAGAATTTTCTAAACCGATATTGGTCCGGTATCTAAGGAATTTTGTCCATTCTTATACTCATCTAAGTGTTTGTCATCTATATCTACCGATTCATCCCTACCTTTACACCTCTTATCACTCAAGCAAGAGATGGAGAGAGAGATGTAAAACTGAAGCAAAGCAAAAGGGCACAGAATTGTAGAGAGAGAAATGTGAATATTAATGGTGGGGACATTTAAAATTTGTGGAGACTAAACTAAGCGGAGTACACACACTTTACTTATTTTGTTTTCTTTTTCTTTTGGTGCATGACAAAAATGGGGTCATTTCCTCCCCTCCACCAAAAAGCTTTTTCTCATTTTCTGGGTCCCTGACCGAGGAGGCTGAGAATTAAGATGGGGCTGGAAAGAGACTTTCACACCTTATGGCAAAATTTTCAAAATCACGCAACATGCTTGCTGTGGACCAGCCATGCAGCTATAGCTATCTCCTATCTACCTCCACTGTTCTATCTATAACATATATCCGTTATCCTCCTATTTTGTACGTGTGCCCTATTTCTCTTCTCTTCCGAAAAGAAAAAGAGGGGGAAAAAAAAAAATGACGTGGAAACAACAAACAGCTTTCATAAATCATAATCATTGTAATATATAAATGAAGGGAGACAAGAAAACACCTAGTGAGTCTCTGCATATATATAATTGTATACCCATTGACTCCTCCATATTTATATCATCATAACCCATTAATTATATGAGTTGAGAGAGAGATAATGGGTGAGGAAAGCAATTGACTTTTAGATATCCCAAGGTTGACATTTGTACACACACACACACACATATATCATCATGTTCATGATCATCTTGCTATAAGCATCCAAAGCATTTGTATATATAGCGTACGTGAATACAGTTTCTTTCTTTCTATTATTTCAAATGAAAGTTTTTGTTTATAAATACTATCTTTTTCTCTTTATCTTTCTTTTCTCTCTCTCTCTCTGTCTCTCTTTCTCTATCTCTTGCTTCTGTCTTGGATTCTTCTGACTCAAGGTACATGAAGGAAGTGGGAAACACCCTCAATTGTCTACTAAAGAACTTGTTGGTTGGTTGGTGGTTAAAAAGAATCAACCTTAACCTCTCAAGTTTATTAATTATATCAGGGTTTAGAAAGAATCTAAGCTAATTAATTATTATATTAGAGTTTGGATTTATGCTGATTCTGTTAATTGATGTGAGTACTAAAAATATAAGAAAGAGGTTGAAAAATCACCATTTGATTGGGTGACCCTCACCTATGATGATGAACTTTAATGTTTTAATATGCATATGATAATATATCTTATCGAATAAGAAAGAATAAATACAGATGGGAAATTAATTACTATTAATCATCTTATAGTTATGTATATATGGGACAAAGAAGAAGAAGGCAACTCTAATTACATTATCATGCCCGTGGAGTAAATTATTATACACAAGCCACTTGGCATATTCAGACGGAGAAAAGCATTTGTGAGGTATTCTTGAAGTTGATTTCATGATGACAGAAGTGCACATGAAATTGATTCAATAAGTTAGATGTTGGTGTGAGCTTAAGTTTGATCTTGACTTTCCTAATAAATATGCATGATGAATGAGCTACATAAACAATTTTCTTTTCTTTTTTTATAGAATACAATATATGAAGAATTCCCAAAAAAAAAAACAAAAAAAAAAGTCTGGGTGGATGGTCGTGGTCTTATTTTATTGACTGATTATTGGTTACGCTACCCTAGCTATTAGATGAGTCCATCAAATATGCCGCAATTAAAGTTTAGTTATTTAATTGAATAAAACATTTATGGTTTTAAAAAGAAATTGGATTATCTATCTATTTTTTTTTCTTTCATTTTCTTCATAATCTAGCGGAAAAAATGGCATAATTATAAATAAAGTGAATAATTAAATAAAAACTTAATCTTAACCACTCATTAAAATAAAAAGGGATAAAGAGATAAAAAAAAAGAAAAAGAAAATATCCTTTTGTAAAAAGGATTATTATTATTATTATTTTTTTATATGAATGAGTGCGAAAACATAGTTTGAAATATCATTAACTCCAACAACCCAGTAATTAGTAATAAAATTACCGCATAATTATATTGTAAATAAAAATAGGGTCAGCAAATCCGAATGTTGGGTCAAACTCAAGCCCAAGATCAAAGTCAAAAGCCGGAGAACAATCGGATTCGGATTGAAACCTGCACGGGTCGACCCAACCGCCAAATCAACTTTACGAGTTACAACGAGGGAACCAGCAAAGCAAAAGCCAAAAAATATTGTCCACTTTCTCAGACCTCACCCTCTCTCTCTCTCTCTTCACGCGGAACATGCATGGCGTTGGGTCATGTAATGCATAGACTCATCATGATGAACCCATGAAACATAACGTAACATCGATGCATGCATGCATGTTAAAAGTTGCTAGAAAGAGAAAGTGATTGTAGCTATCTAGACAGAGAAGCTGAAGCAAAGCACAGTAGTAGCATTACTTACTGCTTTGCAGCAGCTGCACTTCTCCTTTTTTTTTAACTTTTCTTTTTTCCTTTTCTTTTGTTTTTTTAATTTTTAAACGAAAGAAAGAGAGTAAAAAAAACGTCTCTGCTTTCGCAGAGTAAATTCAGCCCTCATTTATTCTTTTTCTTTGGCTTTGCTTTGTTTGTTTTTTTTTTGTTTTTTAATTTTTTAAAACGAAACCAAGTTTTGGTATTTTGTTATGGAATAATAACATACCCATCTCTGATATATCTCAAAAAATAAAATAAAATAACATACGATCCCTAAAAAATACTCTTACGATTTGTCTAGTAAGAACATCGTTTACCCCTTTGTGTTAAACGGGTCCCTAGTCTTGTGCAGTGCATGATGGGACCTATTTGGTTATAACTTGACAAACGTTTCTTTATTTTGATAAGATATCAAATATTGGGGGCCTGTGTATTATTATCCTCTTTTCATTTTTAATGATAAAAGTGAAATTTTGACATAAAAGAAATGTGTAATTACTCAGCTGGCTGGCGTTTGATTTTGAATAGCCATTGGGCCTGTTTGTATTTTTCCGTCACGTAGACACACGCAAATCACAATATGAATATGTCTGTCTTGCTCTCTCTGGCACTGCTGTAAATTTTTCTGTGGGTTGGTTTGCCTTCTTTTGCGCTCTTTATTTCTATTTCTATTTCTATCTTCTCAACACTTAAAAATCTTAAGAAGCAAAGAATCTCGAGATTTGTGTTCTAAGATAAAAGACTATAAGACCCCTTTGGTTAAGCCATCTTCTCTTCAGCTTCTGCTTTGGGCCCTTTTCTCATACTCACTTCTTTCTAACACACAAGAAAAGAAACTTTCGGGGAAAAAAAAGATTAAAAATACAAACCAACAAACAAAATTTTCATCTGATGAAGGAGACAGTAGGCTCTCTTGGAGGAGAGAGCCTGCCTTTGAACGCTGAAGAAGATCAAGAACCAAATACAAAGCAACAGTCTTTTTAAAACTTTCTGTGTCAAAAATCCGCCAGGGTTGTCTTTGTTTTGGTTCATTTTTTAGTGAAAACTTCGTTTTTTTTTGTTTTAAAGCTTGTTAAGTCAGTGACAAGAATATTGCTTTGTGTTGTGTGTTATGGCACTTACTATGCACAACAAGGAATTTGCTAATAAGCAAATTATGGATTCAACTAAATATGTGAGGTATACACCAGAGCAAGTTGAGGCTTTGGAGAGGGTGTACTCTGAATGCCCTAAGCCTAGCTCTTTGAGAAGGCAACAGCTCATTAGGGAGTGCCCTATTCTTTCTAATATTGAGCCCAAACAGATCAAAGTTTGGTTTCAAAACCGCAGGTGAATGCAACTTCTCTCTTTTTTGTTTCAAGTTTCGTTTTGTTCATTTTTCCATCACATATGGGTTCATTTGTTACTTGATGTGGTTTTTCAGCCAATGTGTTTGTGGGAAAATTTATCTCTGGTTCTTACAGTGACTTTGGTTTTATTTTTCATCAACTTCCTTTGTCCTTTTAACCTGGGTTCTGTCCTTTGTGTTTTTCTTGAAGAATCTAGTTTCTGATGAGTGTGTTCATTTCTTTTTTTCTTTTTGGTGAAAGTCTTCACTATTTTTCTTTGTGAGAATGATCTCCTCTTGGATATATTTAATAGGTTTATTATGCCCTATGGTATCATTTAGAAGAGTGAAAGTTACTGTCTTTTCAGTTTTTTTATTCTTTTTTTTTTATTTGTTCTTTCTTGTTTTGAAGCTGTAAATCTTCCATGAGAAATGACGTGTGATCTGATGTTGGCTTTTGAGAGTGATGCTTTTATGTTCTTCTGTCCCGTTTCATGCCTTCTCATTTCTTTCACATTTAAAAGTCTGGAAGAAGAATTTAGCTCAGAAATTCGATTTCTTTTCAGCACTCGCACAGTCTTTATGTGCTTTTTACCACTTTGAGTATTCTTGAAATTAAATGAAGATAATGATAGCTAGTTAATAGTTTTTTTTTTTAATTTCTCGCTTTTGCTTAGATTCAAGGAAAAAAAATGAAAATTTTTCAGTTGTATATTAGCATAACTTAGCAAATTTTACCCCGGTTACTTGACATATCGGGGTCGTTGATTTTTATATAAAACTGTCATCATATGTTATAGCTGTTCAAGTTTTGTATGTCTGGCCAAAAGTTCGCATTTTTTTTTAATGATGTTTCTCTGAAGATATTTGTGCCTGCTTGAGCAGTCCTCTGAATAACTCTTTTCTTTGACAATAGATGTCGCGAAAAGCAGAGAAAGGAAGCTTCCCGACTTCAGACGGTGAATCGAAAGCTGAGTGCCATGAACAAGCTGTTAATGGAAGAGAATGACCGTCTGCAGAAGCAGGTCTCGCATTTAGTCTATGAAAACGGGTACATGCGACAGCAACTGCATAGTGTAAGTAAACCCTTAGCCACCAGCTACTCCTGTGCTGCATTTTTTAACACATGTATTTTAGTTATATCATACTAGTAGTCATTTTTTCATCTAGAAATGGTTTTGGAACCCTCTTCATTTCTATTTTTCTAACAAGACTACCCTTTGCATAGTTTTTATCCTACTTCTGGCTTCTTTTCAGTGGCACTTAAACTTTGCTACCCCTAGTATTTTTCCACTAATTTTTTGCAACCCCAACTCTTTGGCCCTCTGAAATTTAGCATAGATAATGAAGTTTCATCAAAGCTTCATTTTTTTTTTTTAATACATGTCATAGGCTGTTATCAAGAGTCTAGGAAAATTTGCAACTTGAATGTGTATTTTTAGAGAATGATCTCAAATTGTTATTTAAAAACAGGCACCTGCAACGACCACAGACAATAGCTGTGAGTCTGTGGTCATGAGTGGTCAGCACCAACAACAGCAAAACCCAACACCTCAGCATCCTCAAAGGGATGCTAGCAACCCAGCTGGGTGAGTTCTCAACACCTCCTTAATACACATTCAAAGATATCTGATTTTCTAGTATGAATTATCTAACTTGTGCAACTTATTACTTGTGTCAGTCTTCTCGCAGTAGCTGAGGAGACCCTGGCAGAGTTCCTCTCCAAGGCTACTGGAACTGCTGTCGACTGGGTCCAGATGATTGGGATGAAGGTAGACTCTCTTAAACTTCCATAAGTTGAATGTTTGTTTGCATGCATAGAATTTTTTATATGTACCAATTTTTGTGCTTGTGTATGCCTTGCAATTGTTTGTACTTCTCTACAAGCTAACTTTGCTGTTGATGTGTGGGTAGCCTGGTCCGGATTCTATTGGTATTGTTGCTGTTTCCCGCAACTGTAGTGGAGTAGCAGCACGTGCTTGCGGTCTTGTGAGTCTAGATCCCACAAAGGTTTGTCTTCTTAACTTCCCTATTTTTCCCACCTCATTTAAATTATAAAGTGCTAGTCACTATGCACAGATTTTGATGGATTTATTTATAGATCGCTGAAATTCTCAAAGATTGTCCATCTTGGTTTCGTGACTGTCGCTGCCTTGATGTCTTGAGCGTGATTCCTACTGGAAATGGAGGGACAATTGAACTTATTTACATGCAGGTATATTGTAATTACAAGTGAAACCAAAATTGCATTGCATATTATTGCATCTTTTTATATTTCTTTTCTTTCGTCTTTATTCATTAACACTTACAGCATCTTTTTTATTCTTTTTCATTGTAACAGACCTACGCACCAACAACACTGGCAGCTGCACGAGACTTCTGGTTGCTAAGATATAGTACAAGTTTGGAGGATGGCAGTCTTGTGGTAAAAGCATTTGGTCATGGAGATCATTCATTCTGATTGAGTGTTGATTTTAGTATTTCATGCCAATGCATGTTAAAGTACTTCTTAAAATTGTTTCACCATATGTGGTTATAGTGCTAAGACCGGCAACATTTTATTCGCAGGTATGTGAGAGGTCTTTGACATCGTCCACTGGTGGCCCAACAGGGCCTCCCCCTTCAAGTTTTGTAAGAGCTGAAATGCTTGCAAGTGGCTTTCTCATCCGACCTTGTGAGGGTGGTGGCTCCATTATCCATATTGTTGATCATGTTGATTTAGATGTGAGGATAAGATATAGTCAAATCATTGTCGTACTCTTGTTATTTAAATTTTACATGTTATTTGAATTCAGCATAATTTTGCTTACCTGGTTCTATTTTAGGCTTGGAGCGTTCCTGAAGTTCTAAGGCCACTTTATGAATCATCTAAAATTCTTGCACAGAAGATGACCATGGCTGTGAGTGCTAGTGCAATAGTGACTATCTTTCTTCAATTTGATCATTTACTTAATCCACAATTTATTTCTGAAATATCATGGTGCAGGCCATGCGGCACATTCGACAAATTGCACAAGAGACTAGTGGAGAAATTCAGTATGGTGGGGGCCGCCAGCCAGCCGTGTTAAGAACATTTAGCCAGAGACTTTCCAGGTAAGATCTCTCAATATGGTATTGCTTGCAAAACCTGTGTAGCCCTGCAAGTTGAAGTTATCAGCCTGGTCTGTCTGGTTTCGGTAATTTCAAATCAACATGGAGCTATTAGCAGGTTTAAATATTTTGTTTTACCAGCTTCTCTTGCTGGGTATGTTGTATGTTTAGCATATATAAGCATGAAATGGTTTCTTGGCTGTTTGTCTTAAATCATTCTGATATCTTTCTTGACATTTAGTTTGTTATAATGGATCTCAGGGGTTTCAACGATGCTATTAATGGGTTTTTGGATGATGGATGGTCACTTCTGAGTAGTGATGGTGGGGAGGATGTGACCGTTGCCATTAACTCATCTCCAAATAAGTTTCTGGGGTCTCAATATAATTGGTCAATGCTTCCAGCTTTTGGAGGTGTGCTGTGTGCCAAGGCATCAATGCTGCTGCAGGTATTTACTTTCATTTTGACCTGGATGATTGTTGTGTCTTTTTCATAATCACTTTTGCTATATCCTCCCCGCTTCCGGTGCCTCATGAATAACCAGCTATGAATCTCTTTATTTCTGTTTGATTCGTCTGAATCTGATTCTGGTTTAAAAGCTTCATTAATTCTTTTTTGGGTTCTGCAGAATGTTCCCCCTGCTTTGCTTGTTCGCTTTCTGAGAGAGCATCGATCAGAATGGGCAGACTATGGTGTTGATGCATACTCTGCTGCGTGTCTTAAGGCTAGTCCATATGCAGTCCCTTGTGCAAGACCTGGTGGGTTTCCCAGTAGCCATGTCATTTTACCCCTGGCCCATACTGTGGAGCATGAGGAGGTAGAACTACTAATCTGTCATGCACTATGCTTCTTATTTCATTCTCTTCATGTTAATCAGAAGTAATTTGCTAAAGTATATCTTTTGCATGTCTCTAATAGTTCTTGGAGGTTGTTCGTTTAGAGGGTCATGCATTTTCACCTGAAGATGTAGCTTTGGCAAGGGATATGTATCTGTTACAGGTAAGTGCACTTACGGGTCATATATGGAAATGGGTTTTTGTAATTATTCTTAATGATGTCATTTATCTAGAAATTTTATTTCTGCAGCTATGCAGCGGGATTGATGAGAATACAGTTGGTGCTTGTGCTCAGCTTGTCTTTGCACCTATTGATGAATCCTTTGCTGATGATGCTCCTTTGCTGGCATCTGGTTTTCGTGTGATTCCATTAGATTCTAAAGCAGCTATGGTAAAGTTTCAACTTACAGCAATAAACTATTGTAGAAATATTTACCATGAAATGCAGAAAAAGGAAAAGGGTGTGTTAGTAAAGCACATCCGATTTCATATAAAGAAGAAAAGCCAAGAGTTCATGTAGTAGCTGGGATCTTTAATGCACACTTTTTTTTGTGGTTATTATGAACAATAATATTGCGATGCCCTTTCGTCTGTGAGCTGTTTTCTCATAACCTTTATGTTGTTTCCAGCAGCAGGATGGACCTGCTGCATCTCGAACCTTGGATTTAGCTTCTGCACTTGAGGTTGGGTCTGGTGGTGCTCGTCCAGCTGGTGGAACTGAATTGAGCAATTATAACTCTCGGTCAGTTCTGACAATTGCTTTCCAATTCACTTTTGAAAATCACATGCGAGACAATGTGGCAGCTATGGCCCGCCAGTATGTGCGAAGTGTAGTGGGGTCTGTACAGAGGGTAGCAATGGCTATATCCCCCTCCCGGCTCGGCCCTCATGCAGGGCCAAAAGCACTTCCTGGTTCACCTGAGGCTCTTACTTTGGCACGATGGATTAGTCGAAGTTACAGGTTTGACTCTAAACCTCCTTTGTTCTGCAAACTTCATATTTCAAACAGTCACTTTCGCCTTTTCTTTTGTTCATTGTGTTGATGAGTGTTGTTTGTTTCAGGATACACACTGGGGGAGAGCTTCTTCGGGCTGACTCCTTAACTGGTGATGCTTTGTTGAAGCAACTTTGGCACCATTCAGATGCGATCATGTGCTGTTCCTTAAAAACAAATGTAATCCATTTGACTAATCACTTCATGATAATTTTTCGAGATAAAAATATGGGATATTCAATATTGTGCTAGAGACTGTTTAAGCAAAGCTAAACAAGATTTGAAAAATATGTTGCAGGCATCTCCTGTTTTCACCTTTGCAAATCAGGCAGGATTGGACATGCTGGAAACTACCCTTGTGGCCCTTCAGGACATCATGCTTGACAAGATTCTTGACGAGGCTGGAAGGAAGATTCTCTGCACTGAGTTTGCTAAGATCATGCAACAGGTAAAGTTTTCAATATCTGGAGCCAACACTCAGTTCTAAGCAGATCCAAACTGAACCACCTGACACCTGAGTTAATAGCGTGATGAAATTTGAGGGTAGATCTAAAATTAACCATTAACGAATATCAGATATTGTGTAAAAGATATTTAATGTGCTATTTTTCAACTGCAGGGATTCGCTTACTTGCCAGGAGGGATGTGTGTATCCAGCATGGGCAGGGCTGTGTCCTATGAACAGGCAGTTGCGTGGAAGGTTCTGGATGACGACGACTCCAATCACTGCCTAGCCTTCATGTTCATGAACTGGTCTTTTGTGTGATCATAAAATACCATCTGAAAGACTTAAAAACTTAGATATCTATTAACTTATGTAATTGCTTCCAGAAGCACTCTTATTATATAATTATATTATGACAGCTGAATGTAGTCGCTGACTGTATTCTATGAATGCTCTTATCTGTCTACATGAGTATGCATGATGGTTGTGTTTTTGCTATCTTTGTCTCAATCTGTTATATGTTTTATGTTCCTCACGACTCACGAGTATGATGAAATTTGTACCAACTTGGATGACATTGGAAATGTGGGGCAGTTGCCATAGGGACCGTATAGGCAATATGTCCTGTTGGGTTGTTGGCTTTGATTGTTTACTTTTGCTTGACACTTTAGCTTGATTCATTATAGCTACCTGCTTTGTCGTAAGTGTCATACTTTTATGATACAGTAATGGCGTTTCGTTCTGGGTATGTAATCATTCTGTTTGTCATTTATATATCTATATGCATATGGATTCCCCTAGGGATTGCCTATGTATATATGTATATGGTCAATTCATGCGGCTTGTTTTTGAATTTTCTAAACCTAGAAAGGAAGGTAAGCAAATAATGCATGGAATTTTGATAAACCAACTGGATTTTCACAAATTCTAATTGAAAAATTATTTGGCAAATTGACTTTAATTCATTTCATTGATGTGAAGTTTTTGCTTGAAAATTATTCAGTCACGGCTCTAGGGACCAGTTGATTTCAGAAAAGTGCTTTGGAAGAAAGTAGAAACATTGATGTAATGAACAAATGAGCAGCCACTCCACTAATCAGGACCGGTAATGTAGTATTGGATGGATTTTTTTATTTTTGTTTTGGGGGTAAAAAATAAATGTCTCTTCACCATAAATGGAGGAAGCAGAAGGATTTCTTTCTTTCCCCGGTAATGGTGGCAAATGGAAAAAAGGACACGTCAGCTGACGGAGTGCTGTAACCGTAGAAATTTTAACATCCCTAAAGGAAAAAGATGTAATAACATCACTCCTCAGGCGGAATCAAAGTAAATCCACGGCAGCAGATCGTACCAAGTGGCACAGTGAACCACCACGGGCAAAACGATTTTTGTTTTTTCAGTTGATCACGTTTTGTTTAATATAAGTGTCCCACCTTCAAAAATAACTTCTTTTTTTCTTTTTTCTTTTTTATAAGTCATTGTTAAAAATGACTTTTGACCACATTATTGTAAAAAATAAATGGAGAACGACGCTCTTGTTTGTCATAAAAAAAAAAAAAAGAAGAAAGAAATTACCATTTACTACGTCATCTCCTCAAAGACGTAGACAGAGACACAAAACTAATAGCCACAGTCACACAGCGTGGCTGAGATAGAAGAGATATGGTGTGATTCGATGCATGGTATAAGAGTAAAGCCCCCAATCAATCATGTATTAAAATGGTTAAAAATTTAATGTGGTTAATTGGAGGTGCCTCTATGGATGTGACCCGCGAGCCGGACCACAGAGAGAAATCGTTAATTCTGTTGGGGTAAATCTGGGTGAGGGCCCACATGAATCTCGCAGAACAGAGCACGCCCCACAGCAACAACTTACAATTTTCGTCAAGATTGCTGATGCAATATTTTTATTTTGATTCTATTTCTTATTTTTAAAAAAAAATTGTCACCGGTGCTACATTTTTTTAAAAGCTGTGCTCTGCCATGTCTTCATTGTTTTCTTCTTTAAAAAAAGAAAGAGAAAAATAACTGCTCTGGTAAAATAAAATATACTGAGCTGATCGCTGCTGCTGCTGCTGCTGCTGCAGTTGCTGTTATTTCTGTCGTTTTGCTCATAAGCTCTGTACAAGACAATTTCGTATGCCGCTACCACCACTTAACAATTAAAGAATCATCGTGTTTGGTCTCTTTTTACTGACACTGTCCTTTTCGCCCTTTCAAAGTCTTTTCCTTTCATAATTACTCGTGTCCACAAAATTTTCCATTGGCTTCTTGTTCAAACTCTTTTTCATATTTTTTCTTAAGAAGAAATTTACACCTACCTTTTTCTTTAAAAAAAATAAATTAAATTAAATTTCACCTAACAATAAGCTCATATTTGTGTAGTTAATTCAATTTTATAAGAATGAATTAAACAAAAACATGCAATTGAAGATGTCTGAGCCGCCTGTGATTATTTGATCTACTAGCAAGTAATGACCAATTTCATGCGTCAGGAGCAGGGTAAAAACATTTATTGCAGGCCTTAAATCTTTGGAAAAATATCATCTACTTATTAGACCTTTTTTGAGTTTTTTTAAATCTTCTGTTATGTATTTTTGAATGGTAGTGCATAGGTAAGATTCAATTTTTTTTATTTATTTATTTATTAACTACTAATTAATAATTAAGTTATTTACTCAAGACATGATGAGAATCCTGATCCTAAATCCTTAATAATAGTTTTAATTCTTAATCTTTTGGCATTTGATTTTTTCATTATTTGATTTTCGGAAAAAGATTCAACATTTTTTGAAAAAACATATAAAAACAGATTTTTCTTAACAGGAAGGAAAAAAAATCTAATTAAACGATAATAAGTAAATATTAAATTAAAAAGAAAAAGAAAATTCGGAATATATAAAATTAAAAAGTAATACATCCAGCACTTTTTGACCAATCGGACAACGATAGAGTTACAGTCCCCCTGACGCAGGCCCCACCGTCCGTCCTCCCACATTTAATATGTCGCACAGCGAAGACCATCGTATGCTATCCGTATGGCACCATCATCCATGGGACCATTTAAATGATGATGATGACATTTTAGTATACTGTATGCACACCATACCATGGTCATGATCAGTACGTGTATTAAATCTGTCGTGGGACCCACAAATGATGTATTTGGCTGGGGTAAAGTCCAGGTCACCCTAGCCCTTGGGTGGGGATAGGGTTAGGGCTAGGGGTTTTAAAGGTGGGGGAGTGTGTTAATAATAAAGGCAGAATCCCCCCCCTCTGCATTTTCGAGCCGTGAGCTTTTTGCCCCAGGCGTCTCTACATGCAAGCATTAAAATTAAAAAAAGAGTAAAAAGAAAAAAATAAACAAAAGATTCTCAAATGCTCGTATGAATAGACAATTCATATTTATTTACCAAAATTAATAATTGCGTAATTAATTAAAGAAACCGTTGTGCTCCCGACGTCCCCCGGTGGAGGAGAAAAAGGGAAATGAAAAGAAACTGTTTGGTTTGCTTAGCTTTACCGTCACCACTTTTGTCGATGGCGGTGATTATAAATTATTTAAATATTATCATTTTTTTTTTATTGGGTTTTTGAAAGCCTATTTCTTAGTCGTTTCAAAAAGCCTTTTTGAGCAAGATTCGGATGAGCGTGCTATTAACATCCTTTTCATGGCTTTACTGTTGCATGCATAAACGAAAGCTTTTCGACACATTACATTAAAGCGCCTTTTCAAAACCCGAGGGAGAAGTAATTAATAAGGAAAAAAATGAAAAAAAAAGGTTTTGGTTTGTTTTTAATTATTCATATTTTTTGCTTTTGTTTTTTTGTTTTGTTTTGTGTGTAAGTGTAATGTGGCATAGCCAGCAGAAGAAAGGGATCTTTTAGCTTTTTAGGGTTTTGTTGCAGGCCTTGAAAGATTTAGTATAGCAGCTGGGCTATCATGGTCTGTGGCATTAGGGTTTTTTCGAAAACGGAGAGAGTTTGACTGAGGGGCTTGGAGTTTTGTTTTTCTTGTTTTGTGAATGGGAAATTAATGAAAATGGGTGAAGAAATAAGTGTGTGAGAGTTTCAGTTTGGTTGCAGAAAGAAATGATGATGGCAGCGGTGGTGGTGGCTTTGATTTTTCCAGGGTTTCGCTTTAGCGTAATTTGTTGTGTTGTCAAGATTTATTGCAATAAAGAGAAATGGGAGAGGAGTGGAGGGGGCCTGACTTGGGAGTTTGAGTAGGATTAATTTTGAGCAATTTTGGGGCAGTGGATCTTCTAGAGTTCATGATTGTTGCCTTTGTTCTTGGGATTTTGTGTTGGACCAAAAGAAGCTAGTTTGAATTTTTTTGGATTCGGATGCTTCATAGGATTTTCTTGTTCCGCAAAAGATACGCTGAGTAAAGGCTCTGCTTCACTGGCTCTGCAAAACCCCAAAAAATTAACTATAAATTAAACCCAACACATTGTATTCATATACCTTTCTTAGAACTACCAGCATATCAAGTGGATCCGTGGCGCAATGGTAGCGCGTCTGACTCCAGATCAGAAGGTTGCGTGTTCGATTCACGTTGGGTTCAATTCCCATTTTTTACTATATATCTTTTGGATTGGAAAGGAGAAGATAATATGGGCCTGCACCGTAACACAGACAAAACATTAAATGGCACCACGGTATTTTAGGAATTATGATGTGTGAATTAAAATATACAAAAAGGCAGATTCATGAAGTTCGTTGTTAAAATGAATGAAAAGTTTTGATGTGCGCAATACCGCTGGGAATGGTAAAAAAAAAACCCAGGCCGACCCAAGCTTGAATTGGCCGTCCATTTAAACAGGCTTTGGTCCGGGACTCCTGTATGAAGATTTGGACAGGGGTTTAAGAAAAACCGTTCAAATTAGGCTAAAGCCTTCTATTTTTTAAAAAATAAATTTGTAAATTAGAATAATAAATTAAAATATTTAAAAATTAATTTAAAAAAGAAAGCATGAAATCCTAATTTATATATTAATAATGAATCAAAACACTTAAAATTATAATATTAAATTCTCTTTTAAGTATTAATTAATTAAAAGAGTCCGTGAATTAGAGAATTCAGTGCAAAAAAAACTAAATATCTAAACTTTTATTTACTTCATTATCTTTATGTATTATTTTATTTTTAAAATATTTATTTTCTTTAATTCATTATTTATTATAACAACTTAATTATTATTAACTCATGTCAAATTTACAACAATTTAAAAAAATATATTTGAAAAAATAAGTAAAAACTCAAGCCCAACCCTTACACTTTTGCTTTAAAAAAATTACACTTTCAAGTCCAGGCCCAAGTCCTTAAATTGCTAACCCGAAATACCGCAATCCTTTATGGTTTCTATTACATATTTTAAAATTTCTTTTGGGCCTGAAAGGGTATTGCCAAGAGCACTCCATCAGTCCTAAGAGCACCCGCTTGTATTACTTAGCCTTAAGTAGTTTGTTGCAATTGGGCCAGTATTATTGGATCAGAATCGAGATGGCCCAACCATATCAAGAATATTAGATGATCGATTCATATAAAAAGCGACAGATTTGATGTCAAGCACCAAGACCAACGAGATGGGAAAGCTGTAGGTGCAGACTGCAGCGGTATATGGATAAGCGTCAAGGAGGGCTTGGGTTGGTGATTCGAGATAAAGAGGCAAACGACTTTTTATGGAGATGTAGTACTGGTAGAAGCAAAAAAAGATGCAGGGTTGATTCTTCTAACTATAGAAACTGGTTCGTCTAAGATGTGTTGATTTTGTTTTACACCACAAGAGCAGCATAATTGAAATTTTCTGGACCATTACTGATGTTCGAAACAAAATGCAAAGGGGAGACAACATGATCAAAATTCAGCAAGAGATTGTAATGCAATTGCTTATGCTCTAGCGGAAATAGCCTTGGCTAGTGGTGATTCCTGTGATTAGAGGGGGTTCATTTCCCCTTCAAATTATATTTGTATTCACTCAGTTGAAAATAAATCTTTCTATAAAAAAAAAAAAAAAGGAGGGGAAAGCTTGGTATCATTTTGCTGCATCATATTGACTTTATACACTCATAACAAAAGAAAATGGGCAACCCATATCATTTCCTCATGTCTCAAAGTAATTGTCAAGTCTCACACAATTAAAATAAGGGTCCAGCTATATTGAAACCGCTCTTCGGTGGAACACTCTTTCATAACCACAAGCTCAAAGTTATAATGTGTTTTTTACTATTTATCACTTTACATGCATAACTATGATTCATACTCTACATTTAAGCAACTTCAAGGTAGCCATGGTCTTAATATAAAGTACGAATAATATCTTTCAGTATATGACATTTTCAATCATTAGCTAATAACAGTATGTCCAAGTTAATCTGGTCGAACATATCATTTTCACATTTTAATATTTGAGATCAAGAATTTGAATTTTTCCGTGAGAGTGTGGAAGTTTATTTGTTTTTTATTTTTTCATTGTAACTGGATTTCAAGTGTAATACATTGAGACATGTACTAATAGGGTATTGGGCTGGGCGTCTGAAAGATTTATTGGACTATATTTATTAGTATTCGTATTGTATTTCTATTTTCTAATGCAATGCTGGAGACAAATTCTAAAAAAGGAAAATAGTATTTTTCTTTTTATCTTATTTTATTGATATTTTATAGTGCCTCTTTAATTGTATCGTGACATAATATTAAAGGGGTTTAAAGTTACTAATAGTTTGGCTATTATGCTAATAGCATAATGAATAAAAGAGACATTTTAACATAATACTGTTAAAATATAAGTAAAATTAAAATTTAACAAAACCCAAAAGAGAATGTATTTTAAAATCCAAGTGCAAAACCATAAAGATAGGAAAGCTGCCATGGTTCTTCCAAAGAAGATATAACTTATTCATAAAATACCCAAAAAAAATAAGAAAAAAGAATTACTCAAGTCTCGTTATATTGTCTTTTTTTTTGGGTGAAGCAAAGCCTTTAAACTTATAAGACCAGATAAAAATATAAATAGAAACATATTTGGTTATTGTAATAAACATGCAAGTTTTCATTAACAAACATGAAAATAATTAATAAGGCACTGGAACTGCAAATAGTTACACTAAGTAGTGGATCGTATTGATTATTAGCCTGGGCAAAAAAAACCGAGGCTTATGAAAAACCGAACTAAACCAGTGGATCCGTTCGAGTTCGCATCGATTTTAATTTTTATAAATATTCAAATATTCGATTTATAAGAAAAAACTGAAATACCGGTTTGGATTTTGGTTCACTCAGTTGAACCGAATAACTGAGTGAATCGAAATCCGAACTGAAGAACGGAAATGTTTTTGTAATTTTACCAAAACATGAAATGTGTTGTATGTTAATTGGCTATGCAAAATGATTACAATAAACCTACTCACACACGATTGTTATTTTTATTTTGTGTTGTAATTATTGCTATTTTTATTTTTCTTTACAACTTTATGTTTATTTAGATGGAGCATTAGAGTCTATATTTGTATTCTTAAATCTTCATACTTCATATTTTGTTAGTAGTAGTTAGTAAGACAGCTGTGATAAATGTGTTTTAAATACTTTGTGCTTATTATTAGTATTTGTAATGAAACTATGATGAACTGATTGCTGAGAAAAATTATTCCACTAATGAGTCTCAATGGGCTAAAAAATTAGAATTGAAAATAGGTCCAATAGGCTCAAAACTGAAAAATTCGAACCAAATGGATTTGTTCATGTTCAGTTATTTATTGTATTCGGTTCTTTTTATAAAATATCTGATTTTAATCGGTTTTACTTAATCTCGATCTAAACCAAACCGAACCGAACCGAACTGTGCCCATCCCTATTGATTGTGGTCCAAAATGTAACAGTAATGGCTCTCCAAAAAAGAAAGATACATACTACGCTAGGGCATAATTCGACTATTAGTTTATTCAGGACTGCTATCCAGCAATTGGGCTGTGGCAACTGTTTTTTATTTTATATATATAATTTTTTTTAACTTTCTATTTTTTAAACAAAAATTTGTATTCAAAGTTTACATAATAATATTTATCAACTTTCATGAACTTTTTCTTAGTACGTATCTATAATTTTTATTCCACAACAAGTATAATTTAAAAGTCTCAACACATCCATAAGTAGAGTGATGCCGCTCATTTGATTAATATCTTTCTTAATAAAACTGAAGTATGTTTTATGAATGATTGGCGATATATTCTTGGAAGTTATCTCCCATGCACTATAATAAAATATCTTATAACTCATAAGTTGATTTTCATGACTACTATACTATTTATTATTTGTAATAAATTGAGGAACAAAAATTATACTTATCAATCAATTAAACAATTAATTGTTTTATAAAATAATATTACTTAAATTATATTTTTTAAATGATTTTTTTTATAAAAAAAAAGTTATTTTGGAATACCTCTAAATTAATAATTCATTTTCAACATTTAGTAAAGTTAGTTTCATTAAATCATGCACACACGGTGAGGGAATTTGAAGTACCAAACCAATTGAATAGCAATTGTTTGGTAAGTTTGGGGTCTCGGTTCATAGTTTTCTATGTTATTGATAAAACATAAAAGACATTAGGTGAAAATAGCTAGATGTCATGTGATGAGTATTTACCGCAGCACACTCATGCAGGCACTTAGAAAAATTTTATTCGAAAGTTGTTAAGCGAGTCTTAAACTCCTCGGCTAGTTAAGTTAAAATACTTGTGAAAGAGCCAAAGAGAAGATAGCAATTGAGCTAAAGAGAATTTGTATTATTCACAATAGTGGATGTACCATAAAATAGCTTTATAATGATTGGAATTGCTTTTTGGGCTGCTTAAATGAAATGCTAAGTGACAAGCCCTATTTATAGGGAAGTTTTGCACATTCTACTTAGTTTTAAAATCTTATACTCTAAAAAATTATCATGACATAGAGAACTCACATTTCTAACAAAACCTAGAGTGTTCTAGCACTACTACTACTATCTACAATATGTTAGAGAACTCACATTTTATTCCTCTTTAGAGAATTCCTAGATATTTATAAATTAAAAAAAAAATATTAAAAATGAAACTTTTTAGGATCAAACTAGTACATCTGGGCCTGGTCTTATCTAGTGAACTATTTTAGCTCGAAATCTGGGCGGTCTTTAACGTAGAGCCGCTAATCTTTTTCTTCTTAAACCCAAATAAATTATAAATGTAAATGTCCGCGAAAAATAATAACCCTGTTTATGTAATAAGTTCATCCTTATTATCAATTATTTGAGAAAGAATGGGGCCTGATTTGATTAGCCCTATTATAATATTTTGGTTAAGCCCACTTCTATGAGGAGATTGGAGATTCCATTTTCTAAATTTAGAAACATATTTGTGCACTCGAAGGGAAAAAGCTAAAAAAGGTATTTTAAAATACCTCCAATTAACCGATTATTATTTATTTATTATTATTATTGTCATCAACGAAAGCAATCCCTGTCCCTTGAACCCGGACGTCGGCAGTAAGTACGCTACCAGTACCAAACCATCAAGCTGTCAAGAGGTTCGGTGGTTTAACCGTGGACTGGAAATTGGTTTTATAAACATATAAATTTGAATCTCATACACGAACGTCGTCCTTAACTGAATGAATTTTAGAAATCAACAAGCAGCCAAAGTCTTGTTGCAGCATGATTTTAGGTGGAGCAGAACCACTTAGTTGTAGACTTGTAGTTGATGAGACAAATGTAATGGTAAGATTTTTTTTGAACCACTTAGAAAACTCCAGACCATTGAGATTAATAAGAATTTTTAATTAAATTTTAAACTATTGTATAAACAGGATTTGATCAATTCGTTTTTATGTAGAAACCCATAGGGGAAAAAAAGGTATTTTAGAATACCTCTAATGCCATAACAATTTCAATTATCATCATCATTCGTTTTCACCATCATCAACGGCGACGCTAATACCAATCCTTGAACCCAAGATCTTGACAATATATTCTAAGAATAAAACCATCAAGCCAGGGGAAAGGTTGGCACCGGCTTTAAGCAAATAAATAATATAAATTGAAAGAGCATTGTCACGCACTCGCTGTGTTAAAATCAAGAATAAATTAAAAAAAAATGCATGTTTAATCATGTTATAAGATAAAATATGCTGCATTAGAATTTGTAATTTTCTTTTTAATTGTTCAACTTATCTAATTGTTATCGATCTCTGACAAATATATGTGTGGGTTCTCGCGCAGTTGATCATATGATTTCAATAAAAACATGTATTTATATTAAATGGTGTTAGCATTTAAAATTTTAATGACATCAAAGAGAGAGACACATAATAACATTTATAACATTTATAAAAAATGTATATCTTTAAACTTATTGCTATGATGTATGTTTTCTAATGTAACCTTGTTACGTGCCAACGTAACTGACCTTGTAATTGGTTTGTGTAAGGAGTCGAAGCCTTCCAGGATCGTTTTCTTTTGTTTCTCTATTGTAGAAATCAGCTGAAAATGAACAACTGAACTTGGTCTATTTCGAGGAAGACCAAGGCCTCCAATACTAGTTGAACTTTGAAGAAAATTAATCTACTCCTTTTATTCATCTTTGGATTGAATTTATACAAAGACTTTAACAGAAAATAACAAAGACACAGCTGAATAATAGCAACAAATGCTGACTTAATGGACCACTTCTACAAGTAAATAATAACTAAAGATTTATTTTGACTATAACAACCCTGACGAATAGGACTCCTCAACAGCCACGTAACAAACCTCCACCTACATAGCAAGTTCTGCCAACTAATTAATACCTCGATAGATCTTTTGGTTACAGTTATGATGGTTTAAATTCATTCGTGAAAGTAAAAGTTAATTAAGAACGACTGAACGAGGGAGACTTGCAGCAAATTGTTGGTAAAGATGGCCAATGGCCCAGGTGGCACATAGCCGTGTTCGTACAGCACAGTACGGCACGAGTATGTTTTAGTCGGGCATACGGCACGGTACGGCACGCATGTGAGTCATGTTGGGCCTAAAATTTTAAGTACGAAGAGATGTGTCAAAGCACGACACGCGAAAAGACACTTAATAAGCAAGTTTATTGGTGGGCTAGCACATGACCCGTGAGCCATCAATAGCACATGGGCGAAAGTATATTAAAATAAATTTTTTTAATGAAAAGTAAATATAAAATGTTATGATTTTACAAATATTTTGAAATTAAATTATTTAATATATATTTTTAGCATAGGTTTTTAAAAATTAATTTAAGTCATAGTTTAAATAAATATCATGATTTTAATAAATGATAAATAAAAATTTTTACGATATTAATATTTTATTTATGAAATCATAACTCAGTTAATAGTTAATAGTTAATATAGATATGTTTCATTTGTGAATGAAATATTTTTCATATTTATACACAAAAAATAAAATTATGAACAAAATATTTTTATGATAAATTAAAAATTACATTTTTCATTTAATGGAGTTCAAATACAATTATAATATTAATAGTTCAAATAAAATTAGATGTAATTGTTATTCTACGATTGTAATTTTATTTTTCATTAATTATTACTATGACTTATGAAATTATTGTTATTATTAGATTGATAAGCTTAAAAAAAACACGCCAAACACGTCGGTTTTGAATAAAATATATTAAGCACGTGTACTTTTTTAGATACATTAGACATATAAACTTAAAAGAAAAAAATAAAAATAAAAAGATTGGTGGATTTTTTTGGGCACAGCACGAGAGGCTCATGCCAGGCCCTTATATAAAAAAAAAAAGGGCAAGGCACATCCCACCAATTTAGTGGGCCGAGTCCCGTTAGCCATCATTAACTGTTCGTTAAGAACAAAAAAATGGTTAATCTCACACTATATAATATGACATAATTTTATACGGGAGATTGCCACTTTCCCCCTTACAGTAATTAACATATACAATTTCCCCCCTTGTTGTTTTTATAATGGTCAAAAACCCCCCTGATAGTATAAGTTTACAATATTACCCTTATTTTCAACTAATCTTTTATTTATATTTATTATAAATTAAATAAATCACATGAATAGAAACAAAATAAAAAATTAAGCATTAAAAATAAGAAATATATATTTTGATATGAGCAAAAAAATTACTAATAAATTTTTTTTCTTGTACTTATTTATTTTGTGAAGATTTTCTTATAATAAAAATATAAGAAAATTATTATAAGAAAACTTGAATGACAAATAAAAATTTATTATAAGATAAATAATAAAATATTTTACCTATAATTTTTACATTTAATTTTAAAATATTACAAAATATTTATTATAAGAAAATATTCACAAAATAAATAATTACAAGAAAAAAATTTTATTATTAATTTTTTTACTCACATCAAAACATATATTTTTTGTTTTTAATACTTAATTTTTTTATTTAGTTTCTATTCATGTGATTTATTTAATTTATAATAAATGTAAATAAAAAAGTAGTTGAAAATAAGGGTAATATTATAAACTTATGCTGTCATGGGGGTTTTTGGCCATTATAAAAATAGTAGAGAGGTAAATAGTATATGTTGATTACTATAAGGGGGAAAGTGGCAATCCCCCAATTTTATACACCAAAAACTTTTTTAAAAAAAAAATTGAAATGCAGGTAAATAAGTAATTGATAAATCCAAAAAAAGTATTTAATAAATCGGCATAAACAAAAATAGAGGAATAAATTGCCAGCGCATAAATGGGATGATTTTGTAAATTTATTCAATCTTAATACAACGGCAAAACATTATGAAATAGATATTAAAAGACACAATTCTTGGACCAAAAGACGAAAATGCCCACGACGTTACAGACAGAAACAAAAACACCACTTGAATCCCCCTCAGTTGATGGTATGCAGCAGCAGCAGCAATGGCAGAGTCGGAGGAAGAATCGCGAAGAGCAGCATCGAAAGAAGTGTCTCGTGAATTGAAAACCCTAATCAATGGAGATGATTTGGACTCGCTCAAGCAATTGCAGTATCTCATGTACCCCCCCCCCCCCCCCCCCATCTCTCCTCGCTCTATCTTCTCTTTTGAATTTGTCTCTACAGCCGACAGATTTTACTTTGAGACTTGACATTTATGAACCATTTTTTTTCTTATAAATATTTTTCATGTGCGTTTGAAACAGATTAATTATAGTATAGATTACTAATGGTCAAAATTATTATGAACCAACCGAGGAAGCCCGATTTTGCATACAAATTGGAAGCTTTGTTTTAATCGTATAAATAAAACAATTAATTTGTGGAGGTCATAATCGAGGCGGAGCAATTGTTGTCTATGGATTTTAGTTGCCTCTGGAGTTTCAAGTTTGGGTCTTCGACTGAAATTATATTCTTGTTCGTGCTAAATTGCAGATTGGGAAGGTTGCAGGACAGCAATGCTGTCATGTCTCATTTTAATGAGTATTCAGAGAATTGTTTTGCAGAAGTTGCTGGTGATTTTTCGAGAAATACGCGTCTCTTGAAGTATATGAAGTTGGACCTGGATTACATATTTCAGAAGCTAAGGTATTGTTAGAGTGTCCTATTGATTTTATTTTTGCTTGTTAAACTGCATAGTCCATATGTGGTTCATATTTGTAATTTATTTTGTAGATTTGTCTTCAAAGCAAAGTGTTGTTGAGGTTGCATCCCGTGATATTTGGATATTGTATGTACGATGCACTAACATGTTTAGGTCTTATGTAATGAACTGTTATAGTTGCATGTTTTATATCTGCTTCTGAATGGCTACATTGTATTCAAAATATTTGTTGGGATGTCATCTGTATCAATATTGATTGGTCATACATGCTGGCATGTCGATGAAGAGCTTCACAAAACAGCCCACTGTCTCGGATTTAGTTGAGGGAAGTACATGTTAGTTTTGGGATGTCTTGCACTGAGTCTCTGTATTCTCATGTATCTATATGGTCTGCATTAATATTCTTTTTACATTTTTGGATTTGGTGCAAGTGCCTCATTCTCAGCTACAAACTGCATATTGCTTTTACTTCTCAACATTTATATTGGGCTCTGTAACTCTTTGGCATGCTTTGCCAGCTGGTAGTAGCTGAACAACTGGAGCTACAAGTAGCCAGTGACAACCAGTTAACTGATATACCATGTCAGTTCTTTGTGGAAATGGCCAAAGAAGAACTGCTTCATAAAACTAGTTTTCATTTCAGAGGAATTGTTGCATTGTGGTGCAAACTTTGTGAAAAATAGTCTTCAGTTGTCACACATGTTACCATACGCACTGCGGCCAGAAAGTATTCATCTAAAATGAAATATAAAAATTACTTGTATTGATGAATCTAGTTATATGTTACAAAAAAATGTCTGGTGTGCTGGCCGGTTTAGGTCAGCCAACTTTTGAGTTTAAGAAAATTTCATTACTTCTAGGAACTTATTACGGGTTTTAAGGGCTTGAATGTAAAAATCTAAAACAAAAATGTGTAATTATATGCAAATGTTTGTATAACTTTTAAGTCATAGAGATTGCTTATAATTGTCTGTTTGTTGTATGGTTGTTGCATAGGCAACTGCATCTCTTTTGTTCAGGCTTTGGTCGAGGCACTTTCCATAAGTTTATTCCTTTGTTGCCTTTTGTTCATGTACTTGTTATAACATGTTTGTTCCTTGAAAAAGATGAATAATAGCTTTCCCTTGCGGGTGGATCCAAATCATTTGCCTCCCATTGGGTCCCCTGCACCCAAATGAAATAAAATTTTCTGTACACCGGTATTTTCTTAGAATTAACAACTTTACTATTTGATCATGAAGTGAAACCGTCTAGTCTCCTTCCGGCACCTTCCTATTTGCAATTGATTTTAAAATGTTGTTTTATTTCTGAATTGCCCCATCAGTGTTTCACAGTAATCTTAGGCTTTGATTTAGAATGAAATTGGTAACTCAATTTGCAATTTTTGGTGAATGCTGATCTTATCAGGAGCATGAAGGCAAAGATCCTTGCTACTTATCCAGATGCATTTCCAGATGAGTCAACAATAGAAGCACTTGACCGGAGACCGGACCTTGAAATGCCTCAATAATTCCAGCACAATATGATTCAAGTTTTTTTATGATTTCAACAGTAGATGATGTGTTATGTACCGTTGAGACTTGAGACTGCAACTACATATGAGATATGCTTGCCCCTAGGCCCTAGCCAAGATTACTTGGCCTAATTTCCCTGGTGTAGAATAACAGTTTGCGGCCTTTGGGTGCTTCTTTTGTAAAGTGAATTATATGCTTTCTATTTCTAGAGAACTGGTCGGTTGCCCTCCATAATTTCAATTAGTGTCAGTGCTTCAGCACACTCTTTCGAGCCGATCATTTTCATTAGTTGTAAAAACAGAGAGCAATCAAGGAAGGAAAAAGCATAAAACAACAACTTCATAGCGTTAGCCCTTGGGGTTCCTTTCCTTCCAACTCAGCATTTCGTTTTGAATTGAATGCAGAGCAGCAAAGAGCATCATTTCTAGCTGTGGTAGCCTATCAACTCATTATTTGCTGTCTCGCGGTCGCAGTCATAGGGAAGCACTTGATTGAAAATTTTGAAGTGGTAGTCAAAATTTGGTTTACTATTGTATCACCGTATTTACTACGTACTTTTATTTTTAATTTTAGTTTAGGCATGGATAATAATATGAGCAATGAAATATTGAAGAGAGCAAAATAATTAAACAAAGTTAAAACTCTCTCCGTTCTTCTGACTCTGTGTGGGGTGTGATCATCCAAAGATCTCGTAGTCTTGTGTCAGAGTCAGAGCTGAAACTGAGAGATGAGAGATCCCAATCCCGTCACCATCACCATCATCATCGTCAAGATTACTTACTGCTCGTAAGCCGCCAGCTAATTAATTTTCAAAATAACTAATCCTCACGCGCTTGAACACACACACACTCTCTGTGACTGATCTCTCTCTCTCTCACTCAACACAAAACAAAACACACAATTTTCACCTTCTCTGCGCATTATATCATGCAAAAGAGACATATAAACCAATAACATTGCAGAGAGAAGCAAAAGAAAAACAGAACACCAAACGGCATAATAGAGTTGAGTTTGAATTAACAGTTTTCGGGGGGGAGGAAAAAGAAGAAGAAGAAAAGAAACAAGCCGGAGAAAAATGAAAGCAGCAGCAACAAGCGGAGGAGGTAGAAGCGAGGGTGAAAAAGAGAAGACGAAGTTGAGAGAGAGACAGAGGAGGGCCATCACTACAAAGATCTTTCATGGGCTCAGAAAATGGGGAGGCTATCATCTTTCTCCAAGAGCTGATATCAATGAAGTTCTGCGTCAGCTCGCCCAGGAAGCTGGTTGGGTCGTCGAGCCCGATGGCACCACTTACCGTGCCAGACTCGTAAGTGATCACCTCTCTTTTCTCCCTTTCTTTCTCTTTAGTCTTTCCAAATTCCAAATAAATAATATTCGTTCTTTCTTTTAGTTTATTGATTCATTGGCTGGTCTTGGTCGCTTTGAAAATAAAATAGAAAGTTGTTTCCTTTCATGGGTTTCTGCACTAAAGATTCAATCTTTTACATCCCCTTTTTTTCATTTTTTTCCTTTTCTTTTTTGTAAATGTGTGAAGCCTATGAATCAATGCCATGTTTGTGGCAGCGCAACGCCTACTACAGGTAGCAGCGTCGTTATTGGTGGTGGTGGTGGAAGTGGAGGAGATAGCTCAACCACGGCTTCCCCACGCCACGCGTCGCTCGGAGGTGAACCCATCCCCAATGCCAGCACCAACTCTAGCAACTTTGCTGCCGGTGGATTCTCCACGTCACCTTACTATTCAACTGACACTCCACTCGCGCTCTACATTTACGGCAATGCACTTACTCGTGGCCCCCACTCCAGCACCACCAGTTCGATCGCTACCACCACAATCACCTCTTCCGCCGTCCACGGTGGTGATCCGGCAGCTGTGACGCTAGCAATGCAGCATCAACAGCAGCAGTTTTACAACTTGCTGGAGGCGAAGGCGTCTAATCAGAACACACCTGTCAGCTCACCTCTGCGTCGTCTTTCTTAGTTTTATTGTCTCATCATTAGAATATATCAGAAAACTACATAAATATACTAATTTGTTTTTATTTTAATTTATTATAAAAGAACAAGCCGAAGAATAGGTGCATAAAATGGGAGGATTTATTGCCAAGTTATGAAAATTCAATAGGTTCAAAAAATGATGTGATGAACCATTTTTGTATGGTGTGTCTTAATAGTAAGTGGATGATCAATTTCTCGTATATGCTATATCAAAATACTTTTATTTTTATTTTATAATTACAATCTGTCAATTTGATGCCATCATTTTTCTCATTATGCTCTTTTGCTATTAGCTTATCCCTAGTAACAACAAACAAATTTACCTTCAAAATTTTTAGCTAAAGATGTGAAATAAAGTCCAACCCTACAATTTTTCACTTGAAAATTAAATGATAAATAAGAAAATTTTCCCTCTCTTCGTTTTGGCCTGTACCTTTCATATCATTATTTAATCATCGTAGAAGGAAATAATTCTAAGAATTGGATTTCAGGGGGGGAAGGGGGGGAGGAATAACTTTCCAACAATAATGTGCAAATGTCTAGCATGTAAAATCTAAATGACAGAATAAAACAAAGAATAGATTACGAGCAGACAAAAAATGGCCTGGATGTTCATATGAATGTAACAATAATCCCATCATGCAACAACAGGGTTAATTGTTATTGTTACAAGCACAATTTGAGCCAACTGCCCAAAGAAGAAAACAGCTACTCCAGGTTTGAATGCCTACTTACAACAGTGCTAAAAGAACTCTCAAAATGTTAAAATGAGAAACCAAACCTTATTCCTTTCTAAATTTCCTCGAAACTTCACTACCTCGAGTTTAGAAGTTTCGTCCTCATCACGTGAAACCAGGAATCTCTCCTGGCAGCGGTGCCAACTCATTTTTACTAAACCTCTCCTCATCATAAAATGTAGCACGGACAACCCTACCCCCAAAGAACCGACCATCTAAGTCAATGAGCGCTTTTGTTGTTTGCTCTGACCTCTCAAACTGCACAAAGATTCTGACAGCTTCATCAACAGGGAAATTTGGCTCCGTAATCTCAAATATGAGAACCCGCGTGACTGTTCCATATTTGGCACACTCAGATCCAACCTCATCTTCTAGTTCATCGTCTACCTCACCAGGACCAACCTATACGAAGAGAGCATGATGGTCAGATTTCATCTCCATTTCACCCAACAAGGTATGAAAATCACAGATGTGAAAGATGATGACAATAAATAAAGTTCATGTAAATATTATTGATTTGACAGTCAGATCCAACCTCATCTTCTAGCTCATACAAGTTCAAATGGATTTCAGCATAGAGGGTACTATAACTAAGAGATCAGCAAGAATATGGAAGTCAGCCATATATCTGTCATACAGGAAGGCAGCTCCAATTTTTTCAGGATTAAACATATATCCACAAAAAAGTAGGCTTACATCAATAAGACAATCAGTCCATAAACCAACAACCCTTGTTTAGTTAAAGAAGACGAACTACAAAGAAAATTGTAAAAAAAAATCTACCAAAACCTGAGTCCAATCTTCCATCGTACTTATCTTTATGGAAAAGCAAATTTTCCAAGGATGCACTTGCCAATACACAAGTGAAAATTAGCAACTACAAGCATTGACTCTCAGGAGTGTAATTTAGCTGTGTAGAAAAGAATAACAAAATGCAGCTATTTCAGTTCAATTTTCTCAATATTTAAATGTACTAGATGTCGCCTTTTCCTTTTTATTACCATTATCCTGAACAAACTGGAACAAAATATTGGTAAATGTCCTGCATGTGGTGAGTAATTTCTGAATATTCTCCCTTCCTCAACCCATTTCCTTGTTCCTTTTGGTGTTCAAGGAACAAACCTACTTGACCACCAACTGTAAACCCAGTCAACATTCTTGATAATTCAGAGGGCAACTACTAACCCAAAACACAAACTACAAACATCCAATACCTCTCCATTATCAATGTTAAGGCTATGGAAATAAGTTACATCTATGGAAATATTTTTATACCAAGAACTACTTCCCACCAAATACAAGATACTGCCAGATTCTGAAGAGTAAGATACAATTCAGTCTCTCACCAAAAATATTACACTGAAATTTAGTAATGGTGAAGTGTGGGACACTACAACCTTCCCCAGATAAATAAACAAGAAAGTGAATATTGCAGAGTAGAAGACAATTGTTTCCCATGAGAAAATTCAAAATGTTAGTCCGGCAAATAGCAATGATTTCATAGCAAAGGTCATACTTATTAACGGTTAATTCTACATTGAAATAATAACCTTGCAACCAATGATGTTATTTATGTTCTGAAGAAAGAATATAAACCTTAGTATAAACAATGAAAGACCCTACAAGAGAAAGCAATAGCCTCGACACTGTATAACAAGCAATCACACAAATCTTGCTCAATCCTCAAGAACATCATCATGAACCCTGAATCAACAACACTGGTTTATTGCATCTTAGCTGTCATCGTGCTAGCAGTTTGCAAATGCAATTATACAATGACAAACAATATTCACATCAGTTTGCATAATCCATACCATGTTCCGAAGCAGCAAAACTCGAGTAGGAGGTCCATTGAAGTTAACACTCTTAACCTTCTTCTCTGATTTGTTCTCGCTAGCATTCACAATCACACCAGCTCTCCTATCCGTCTTCCTGGCCATCAACGGCGTAGTGATCCCCTGCTCTTGTCTCCCAAGCCCTTGCCCTTCCTTCCAGCCCATTTTCGCCATCATCCTCTGAGCAGCAGTCATCTGGCCACCCGCACCAAGTCCCAGCCCACTAGTCTCCGACTTCCCTATAGTAAACCCTCCTCCCCCTCCTCCTGATTCAACATTTACGGGAGGAGGCGATGGCGACCTCGGTGGCACTCCCCCACTGCTCATCGCCGCGCGTCTCTTCCACGCCTCCTCCCCAGACATATTTAGCCTCGAAGCTGAAGCATTTTCTCTCTCTTCTCTCTCTCTCCTCTCCCTTTCCTCTCCCTCTTGCCTTCTTCTCTCCAGTTCTCTCCTAATTTCAGCATCCACCGCTTTCTTCTTCTTCTCTCTCCTGTAATCTTCGTAATCGTTCGGTCTAGCGGGGTCGTACTCCTCGATTACGGTCGAAGTGACGCCGACCAATGCCGGTTGCGGCAGCGCTGCCGCGTCGTCCGGGGAAGGTGCGATTGCCGGTGAGGAATGGGGTCTAGTCGGGAGAGAATTTTGGGTGGTTTTGGGTTTGGATTGGGGCTTGAGGATGGTTTGTGGTGGCGCGAAAATTGACGAGGGTTTTCGGAGAGTCGGCGGGGCCATCTTGGCACTGCTTGACCAGACGGTGGTGGTCGTGTTGGTGGGTTTGTCCTCATCGGAGGGTGGAGGTAGGTCTCCGTACAGCCCGCCTAGCATTTCGCAACGTGGCTTTTGATGGCTAAATCCCGGGGAATTTGAATTCCGAAATTGGATTTTGGGGAATTAAAAGGCTGATTTTGTTTTGTTGTTTGGGTTGTCGGATGAGATTCGAGCTGAGGTAGAAGAAGACACTACCTACGAAGAAGAAGAGACGAACAGAGAAGAAGGGACTGGCGAAAACAAACAAATACTGTAAATTTTTCAGTAAATAAAATTGCCAATTACTCCGTTAGTAGCCAAATTTAAATATAATTAAAAATAGTGGAGATTATATCAAATTATTTTTTTATGTTAAAAAGTTTAAGATAGTTATATACTTATATATATGTAAACGTTCCTTTACTTTCTTTTGAAATATTAATGTCAAATAAATTTTTATTATTTCATTGCTAAATAACCTGCTTTTCAATTTAATTACCGACATACTGACATATACTCAAATTTTTAAAAATTCATTTTTTTTTTCACAAAACAATTTACACACCCATTTTCTTTTATCCCCAAAATCAATTTACAAGCGTCTCTTTAAAAGAAAAGAATCACTGTACCATTAAAACCCTAGCCCACTAAGCTCTGCGAGACTGAGAGCCCCATTTACTTTGCTGGTTGCACCATTTTCTAAAGAAGTCGAGCACCCGAACAAAACCCGGTTTAAAAAAAAAAAGAAAAAGAAAATTCCCAAAACACTCTCAATTTCACTCTAATTTCTTCTATCTTCAGTCCACTATGTTCAGAATCACAAAATCAAAACCATTGGAGTACCTGAGTCATCAATTCCTCCAAAAATGCTCTGCCAGCGGAACCCCAAAAGGGAAAGCAAAGATGAAAGCGGGGCAGCAACTGAAACGCTCAAAAATCACCACAAAGAAGGGCTCATCACCGGCCAAAGGAGCAAAAGCGCACGCCCCAGATGAAAAGCAGCGCTTGTACGACCAATGCTTGAACGCGCCAACCCCTGTAAGATTCTTAACTCCTAAAGATAAAAAACGTGAAATTGAGAGAGAAAAATTAGGGCTAATCAGCAAAGATAGACAGAGAGAGATTGACATTTTGAAAAAGGGAGGAAAACAGGCGATGGGTATTAGTGATGAACCTATGATAATGGGAACCCCTGGGATGGACTTGATTTCCCTTGGATTAGTTGATGCTGATAAGATTCCTAAGTATGAGTTGACTGCTGAAGATGGAAAGAGGCTTGCAAAGGAGTGTAGTAGGGTTTTGATGAGGAGACATAGGGCCAGACAGGCGGCTGAATCCACCCTTTTGAGGTTGAAGAAGGAGGCTATTGAGGCGTTGCCGGAGGATTTGAAGAAGGCCGCTTTGGTGCCGGATTTGACTCCTTTCCCTGTTAATAGGTTTATGGCAACTCTTACACCACCTATTGAAGGATATATGGAGAAGGTGAGGGAGGCTACAAGGAGGAGCTCTGGGAATGAGAAGATGAGATGATTGAAGGTAAGGTGTTGTCTATGTGTTAGTTTTGAGGTGGGAATTTGATGTTTGTTCAGCGATTGTTGATATTGGATTCAGTAATATCGTTAATAGGTTTATGGCAAAATCAACCCTTGATTTTGCTGAATGCAATATGCTTGGAACTTATATGCTCATTTGTTAGTCATTCTTTGAAACTAAAAAATTAAAACCAAAAGATGTATGATAAATATCCAGCTAAAATGAGTTATGTAGTAAACACTACCCATGGTGACATGTTGTATTGTTTTTTCAATCAACTGTTAAAAGTTCTTTTTTTCCCCTCCTACCTGCTTTACAAGTTTCATTGTAAATACTGATTGTTATAGGAAAGCATAGTTTTTTTTTTTGGGTTTTGTATGTTTTTACCCCTCTATTGAGGCACGCACTATGTTTCAAATTTATTTCTAGGGTCTTTTTACAGTGCGATTGTGAGTTTAGAGGCAATCAACAGATAAACTTTATTCTTTGCAGTGTTCCGGCAAAAATAAAGGAACATACCCTTGTTATTTATTAATTGCAATTACTTCTTCTTTTTTTTTTAAATTCATGTTCAGTAGACCTAAGACCATTAAAGATAGTTGGACTTGACTATTATAGGAATGTCATGTTGATTTATAGTAGCTAAACATGTGAGCCTTGTCATCAGTTGGGAACATTTTGTTGGATTCTAGAATTCTCTCTGGTTCATGGCATGTTGATTATGTCTTGCATCGATCATAACTTAAACCTTTATTAAAGTCATAAATATTCTTTTGAAACTCCAATCAAATTTAAAACCTATATTCCCTACACATCTAAACTCTGAAATTCCTAATTTTCAGAACTTATAGCATCATGTTTTTTTTATGTAATTTAAATTTGTATATTCATAATAACCTTGTTGTTTGGACAAAGACGTGATTTTTGAGTTGTATATTTATGTTTTGCTTTAGTTTTTTTCCATTAACATCCAACACTGGCCCTAGACTTATTTGAAATTTTTAACTCTTGCCTTCTTTAGCACCTGTCATGCTAATATAGGATATTATTAGAACTGTAGAAAGCCCATCCCTATTGGAAAAATGAGATGACTAAATTGTAGCAAGTCATGTATGATTAATGGCAGATGTTTAAACAGCACTAGTGATCTTGCAGACTTTTTATTAGATAAGGGTACGGCCCTAAATTTTTATTTTTTTTAACTTTTTTTATAGGAAACAGAAAGGTACAGCCTTTGATGATTTAAGTTTCATGGTAAAGTAGTTTCCCTGTATCTTTTTGCGCTCTTTTTTCCAAAGGTCTTTTGTAGTCCTTACTAATTAGTTCTTACAATACTTATCTGCATGAAGCAAAAAGTACTTCAAAATTTGAAGAACATTAAAGCTTAACTACTAAACTGCTCTGTGGTTGAAATGTAATTTCTTTTGGTGCAGGGAAAGCTATGGCTGGAAAGCTAGATTACTCAAATTGCTGGATGAATGTTATCACTTGTGGTTGAAATGCTTTCTTTCATCGCCTCAAGATTTTTTTCTAGCACCAATGAAAATGCAACGATAGTATTGTTGAAATCAGAAACACTAGCTTCCTTTCCCTTTTTGGTGTGGGTTAGTTTTTGTTATCCGACCTGTTTTACACTTTTTGGCATTGACAATTGCTAACCTTCGATTGTTATGTAGAAATTGCAGCGGTAATAAAATTTGGTCATGCATATCTGACTCCACATTTGGCTGGATGTCTGCTCAGAAGCATTGAGAGTTCTCCGCACTCTATAATGGAGGGCTCTCCTGCACTGTGCTCTCCTATGAATTCCTATTAAATAAAATTTTCTTATTTTTTGGCCTTATTTAGTATTGAGCTGTTGGGACTTTAAAGCTGCAGCTGTTGTGAAAAGAAAATTATAACTATGAAACAAAACTTAATAATGTATAGTAAACATGATTTTTAAATTACAGTTTAACAAAAATAACAAAGATATTATAATTTTTTATCATAAAAGTAATTGATCAAAATAATTTAATTTTTAAGTTACAGCAGTTAGTGTATATTAAATATTTTAATATTATAATTTTTAAGTTATGCTTATCTAATGTCAACATCAAATAGGATCTTTGATTAATTATTTTTAAAAGCGACTTAAAAGTTAGCTTTTAATTTATTACTTGAATATTTTATTTTAAAAAATGCATATTTGAAGGAGGAATATCGCAAATAAGTACATTGAATAATGCGATTCTCTCAAATTTTCTCTTTAGATTTTAGGATTGATCTCCCATTCCTGCTCTTTCAAAGTACTCTTGGTTATTTTAGATTTTAGAATCAGAGAGCCATCAATTGAAATGCAAGCATTGTTTCTCAACAACATTATAATCATTAGTATAAATGAAATAATTTTCTTCTTGTTCGCACTCTTAAGATCCGATTTAATATTAGTATAAATGAAATAATTTTCTTCTTGTTCGCACTCTTAAGATCCGATTTAATATTTAGATATTATAATTGTTAAGGTATAATTACTGTAGACAGAACAACTAAAACGAAAATTAATAATGTATAATAAATAACATATTTAAATAATAATTTTAATAAAAAAGTTAAAATATTGTAAATTTTTCTTACTTTCCAAGCCGTAATAAATGTTAGTAAATATTTTAATGTTGTATCTTAAAAATTACTGCTGCAATCTAACCTTAATATTAAATAGATCTAAATTTTGTTGAATTATTATTTACTTTAGCTGAAACGCTAAATATTCATTTCGTCACATCGATAATTTTCCGACTCATACAGTAAATCTCATACGAGTTCTTCTCACGACTAGATTCAGTTTACATAAATGAGAATCTGAAAAATCTAGTAACATTATTTATTTGAGAAAATTGCCTCCACGAAAGAAAGAAGTTGATCCTCACATGATTCCTACCTAAATCTACAACATTTTATTCAATTAACGCTACTAAAGGTCGGTCATTAACTAACAAATATGTTTGAAATCACACGGACCAGGTTCATATAACAAAAAATTCAAGACGTCTAGGTGAAATTAGACGTTTGAGATAATCCGCCGGTGTAAGGCAACACTGTGAAAACACAAGCAACAAAAATATTTAAAAACGGGAAAAAAATTCATCAATTTCATATGATTTAAAATGATACATTTTACATTCCATCATAAAAAAAAACTGTGCACCAACTTTTTAACTGTTAACTCTCAAAATTTCCAGTAAGAATGTGTATTTTTATCTTTTCTTTAAGCTTGTTAAAGTAAGAGACCAAAATCCTTCTCAAAAAAAAAAAAAAAGAGACCAAAATCAAAACCATAAAAACTTGACGGATTAATCACTGAAGGTTCAATGCCAAGAAACCTGCAAATGCCACAAAAAAAAAAAAAGTGAAGACAAAGGAAATTCCTGTTAGCACTCATGCAATAAAAACCAACTCACAATGGAATAAAGGACTTACATCTATCACTCACACCATCACAAAAAATTCTCAATGTCAATTTCCATGAAGGAGCATGGATCAGAAATGTCGAAATTGTTCAAAACCTGAAAGACCATATTAAACAAACAAAAATAAGTTGATAGCTAACCAAAATCCTGAATTCAAATGGAATGAGTCCCACTTCCATTAGCAACAAATTAGAATTTGGGGGAAAAAGGCAAAAAAATGATCCAATCAAATTAGTACAGCGACAGCTGAATTTGGGAGTATATAACCAGCATCCAATCACAGATCAGCAAAAATAAAATAATCAGTATCAATATAACATGAAAATCGGCACATAGAAGACTGTAGTAAAAGTGATCATAGATATGAATTAATTATTATACAGCAAGATTAATCCACATATGATATATTTTTGAGGGATTGTTCGAAAGATGACATTACCTCAGGGTGCACAATCCCAAAAGTGCCAACATGCTTCCCCTTGTGAGTAATGCTGGCTTGTCTACCCGGAAGAAACTCAGGCTCCTTCATCAATACAGCAAGTACATCAATATCAGAAACAGGTCAAAGGATTGCACAAAGAAATGGCAGCATAAAAAAATACACTTACATCTGAACGTTGTATGTAGTACCCTGTATCATCACCAACTGGAACAAAAGGTGTCCCTATGACCTCCATTATTCTGTCCACTAGGCAATGAATCAGCTGCAGATAATTATAATAAAGATGTCCAATCATTTTATTAGCTAATGATAAAATATTCCATAGACATGCTGATCATTTTAGGCAAGAAAGCATCACTAAAAACTAATAGTGTTATAATACTTTCGATTAATAAATAGAATAACAACATTAAAGATCTACAATAGAAGAATTAACCTTTATGCATTACCATAGTTTTAAGACAATTAACAATTATTTAACTCACACGTAAAGTTTTTAGTGAGCACAGTGAGGTATATTACCTCAAACCCAGAATTGGCACCACAGTAAAGGGCTGCTAGTCGGCGACGGCATGATGCACCAACATCCTTCTTCTCATCCAACAGTACTACATCACCCACTTCATAAATCTAGAACAAAAATATAAATATCAGGAAAAAATTCCTCTAGCAAAACCATGAATTGAAACCCGGGTATCATGACAGAGACACACAAACATATGTATGCATTAATGCATCAGAAAAGATATCTTTGCATGTTTGAGTATAAGAAAGCAAAGGAAGAGATTTGTACGACCTATGCATCCCCTTTTAGCAACAAAATTTCCCCGGTGTATCAATCCAGCTTTTGTTTAATTCAAATTGCAACAATAAAAGTTCCATCACACAATAAAAGCTAGCAAACGTATCTTACTCCATCTAACGAGCAGAAATCACATCGACACTCAACATGACAGATTGCCACGAGAAAAATGCCAAAGTTACCTTTATTGGCTTTGGATGGTCTTTGTTGTGTCCAATGGTTTTCAATATACCAGGCATCAAGGTCGTTCTAACAACCTGTGACAACAGATGAAGCAATAAGTACAAAGAACAAATAAGTTAATACCACCTACAAAGAGACAAAGAAAAACTAGTTCATGACATTCTTCAAGAGAAGCACATCAGAAAGGATAATCTAAACAGGTATGGGGTTTTGAGATTGGGAGCTATAGCTGATTTTAGCCTTGTATAGTGGCGATTGGATACTTTTGTATATCACAAACAGTCTTAGCCTTTTGTTTTCTTAGCGGACAGCAGGTCCACTCTCTGTTTTAAATCTTTATAATTAATACATACTGAGTTTCTTATCAGAAAAAGAAAGGAAAATCCAAAAGGAATAGGAGAAAGACAAATGAGTACAATAAATTAAACATGCAGAAAATAGACTACTGGTTTCTAATACACAACAAGACTATTTCAACTCTAGCAGTTTAAGTGACCATAAACCTTTTTCATTTTTCAATGAATTCGCTTAACTTTGAATGTCCCACACAACTGTGAAAGTTCCACGATATTTCAAAACAGAGCTCAGATGACAAATTTTTATATTTTTGACAACAGCAAGTGCATATGAGTGTTTGTGTGCACGTGCACATGTACATATGAACAGAGCACAGCATAATATAAAAACCTCAAAATCAGATGTACGAGGATTTCCAACGACAGCAGTTGATTCGTCAGTTTGACGATTAAGCATGGTTGAAATCTCTTTGCTAGAGCATAAAATCCATGTCAAGACCTCCGTGAATCCATTCATTGCAATCTGAAAGGAAATACCATGGAAATTATGCAATGAAGAAAAAAATAAAAGTATCAAGAAGGTGCAGCCTTTTTATTAACTGAAGCACTCTCATTTCTGTACCTCCAACCTCATAAGGTCACTAAACTCGTTTAAGGCCAATGGTTTCACAGATGCAGGCTTTCTCTTAGGAATGTTGTTGTACCCATAAGCAATTGCAACATCCTAAAAAGGAAAATATGCCTTTAGATATACCAACTAGCTCAGAGAACTTCGGAGATGCATTGAATAGCTGTGTCTATCAGTATCAATACCTCCATAACATCACATGGGTGCAGAACATCACTTCTCGTTGGAGGAACAAGTACATTTATATTCCATTGATTATTACCTGATGCAGATCGCTCTGCATGCAATTGCATTCTGTTCAATAAACTAGTAACCTGAGGGATAGGAAAAGATGATATCATTTCTGCAGGATGTATTACGTTCAAAATTACTTGAATGGAGCAGAAACAAAGAGGAATGTTTAATACTTCATGGAACAATAAAATGGAAAGGAATGATGAAAACGGGAATACAAATTACCTCTTCTGCCTCCAAAGAGACTCCAATTGTATGATTAATATATGACAAAGAAACTTCCATATTGTAGGCTGACAGATCAGGATAAACATATGACCTCCCATCAGCATAAACCACTTCAACTGGTTCCACTTGGTATTTTCTCTTGCAATACTCAGAAAAAATTGTTACCTAAGAGACAGGAAAATTAATCTGCCATCAACTGCCAATCGCTGAGAAATTCAAAGTAGTAGGCAAAAGCAACTCTTACCATTGTGTTTAAAACAATCTTGGCCTTTGTCAAATCAGTGGCAGTACATTCAATGAACACGTTCTTTGTCTTTAGGGTGATTGCAGAATGGGCCCCATTAATAATTGGTGGTAATGACAGAACAGTCCTATCAGAGGCAGAAAGGTAATAAGCACTTTCCAAAACATAGAAAACTCATGGCAGTTAAAAAAAAAAGGATAAAACCTATGAAATTTAGGGAAAACATAAAATCTCATTTAAGACATCAGGGAAAAGAGACACCGTTAATCATAACTTATGCTAAGATATACTAATTAGAAGCAAGGGTATAAACTCAAAATTTAGAAGTAACAAATTTTACATTGATAAATAAAAAGAGAAAATAAATGAAAGGATCAACAGTTGTCACAGAATGCTTTAGTTAATAGGATAAATGAACATGGTAATGATAATCACATCAGCATTTTTCAAGTAACATCGTACCTATTCTGATCATATAAGACAGGGTACAGAGGAGAATTCTCAATTATGTGCAAATACTTTTTCAGTTTCAAATCTGACTGCAAAATATAGCCATAGAAGAACACATATCAAGGTCAGGCATAGAGCTATACTGAAAGATTCCAATGGTGTGCAGCAAAAAAGAAGTCTTAATTATATCTCACTTTGTAAAACTCCATAAGCTCATCGGCTGTGAAGTCCCTTGTCTACATAACAGAACAGTACAAATAATCAATTATGGCAGAACATTACATGTAAACTGTAAGGGCAAAAATAGATTTCATGAAAGAACCCCCACGGCAGATTCAAAATTACCTGCTTCAGTGGCACAAAATTTATATGTGATGGTGGCAAAGCCTGGAAACAAAGAGGCAAATCAGTCTTAATCATTATGTGTCCATTCATTTTTTTTTTAAATTATTCCCTTGAGCAAATAGGAGGCTTCAAAAAAAAAAAATGATCTCACTAATATCAATCATTAATCCAACATCAGACATGTCCAAAAAACCAAATACAAAAGAGATATTTATTTTCAGTTCAGTTTAATAGAAAGAACAAGTATTGCAGAGGCCCACCTCATACGTGAAAGGGCCTTGTAACGTGTCCAAGTCATGAGTACCAATTGCAACAAGGGTTCTTCGCCTAAAACAAGATGCATGCATAGATATTAGTTAAAAGAACCAAAATTACTTAAAGAATCATTTGAATAAGGAAAGAAATGAGGAAATGAGGTCCAACAAATCATTATCAAACCAATATCAATCAATACAGAGTATAGAGACATTTATCATTACAAATAAAGAGATATGAAACAATAACAAATAACAAAGAATGATGAAAAACCTTGGAACAAGCAGTGGCATATAAATGATAGATCAAAAAGCTCAAGCATGGTTTCTATTTTGAGGCTGGCATATCTACAGCCCCAAAGTGAAGCACATTGTAACAACTGCTCCGGCAAGTGTACACAAACAGATATATAGAAAAGCAAGGACTAGCCACAAATAGAGAGCAAAATAATAAGCCACATATATTACCGGCAAATGTTCTGATGAAGCTTATCTTGAAGATCAATGAAGCTGTTATAACTAGCTTCATCAAAACTGATGTCTCTTAAAACAGCACAAACGACATATGGACGAATTGAAGATGTCTGCAAGGAGCAAATATGAGTGACATCACTGTGTGAAACGAACATAAGAGTATTCAAAATTAAATAACCAATTAACTAGTACCTCAGGCTTCACATGCATTTGAAGCATGGAGTCTTTGCTGACATCTGAGAGTGTGTACTTAGGTATCTCCTGCTGCTTGTTGAAAACACGGAGAGCTTGAGCAATCCCTTCGAGGCAAAGCAAATCATATCTGCACAAAAGGAATAGAGAGAATTCATAAGTTATAGCTCCCTAAACGACAGCACATTTTGATTTCTTCTAACTATATATTGACTTTAAAGAATACCTGTTGGCTGGAACTTCAATTTTGTAAATAACTTCTTCATCATTTTCGTCTCCTTCTTCATCTAAGTGCTTCTCTTTTCTAATGATCGCTTTTTCAGTTGTCTAATTAATAATTACGAGTAAGTTTTACAAAATGTTATATACTGATACAGCAAGCAGCTAAAAAGATAAACAGATTCAGCAACACATACCACATCGTCGAGCTCGATTCCGAAGCAGAAGCACAGATCCTCAAACTCTTCTTTTGCTACAAAAAAGATATGTGAAAATTGAAGAGTCAGTGGAGTTTGGATACATTGTCTATTTTGATGATCGAAGTTGGATTAGGGGTTAAGCGAAAGCTCACTGTAGGATTTCCCTAAGGCGGCGAATAGACGATCCCTGCCCACGCTCACTGTAGGCATGGTAGCGTCTCTCTTTCTTTGTCTCTCTTCAACGATGGGCAACAAGAAGCGTATTTGTAAAAACCCTATCGATTTGATTGGATGCTGAATCCGACAACATTGGCGTCGTATGTATGATGAGAACTACAAATTGGCGGATCCGGGTTGGCTCCTGAACCAACTCACCATTAACCCGTAATTTTTTCTTTTGTTTTTATTATGGAAAAATAAAGCCTCTTTACATCAAAGCAATAAATTGGTTTTCTGAAAGAAAAAAAAAAAAACGATAACCCATTTGATTTTGTTATCATTTTTACAAATTTAAATCTAATATTTGGCATGAATAAAATGGGTTCTTTTTTTTTTTCAATTATTTTTTGTTTGGCACTTGATGGAGAGGGTTCAAGTCTCTCTAAAGAGAGTTTATTATTATGTTAAGTTGAGCTTCAATTATTACACCCACACGCGCACACATATTTACATATATGTTAAGCAAGGCAAGAGTTCATGGCAATTTTCGAATGTGGTCCAAACATATTTTTTTTTATCACATGGGCTGGATTTAAAAATCTTAATTTTATATTTTATAATATTACCTATTTTAAATTTATTTTATAATTTCTAAATTTTATTTTAATGAAATTGGGCTTGAAAATATGATAAGAACTCCTTTCTCAATTGTTTATCCAACCCGAGGACTCTTATTAATCGTAGAGTGCTTAGAATAAAATATGATCCTATCCCAACAGTCAAACTTCTTCCTGACCTGGATTACTTGCCTCTAAAGCTAGAAGTATGAACTTTCAATATATATGTAGTAGATTAATTAAATAAATATAATTATTTAAAATAATATATATTTCATGATTTTTTTATTTATAAAATATAGATTTCGAGCTAGTCCTTGGGCTTATCAAGGAAAGCTTAGGTCTAGCCCTTCCTGACTCGCATCCATTTTATGTCTGAGTTAGATGGATATTTTTGATATCCCTAATTGTATATTTCAAATTTTCATTAGGCTTTAGTTGTATTGGAATTTAACTATATATTGTATATCGGGTAAGTCTTTTCACACCCTCAAAAATCATTATAAAATGTATTTTTAATTGAAATTACCTAAATAACCAAAGACAAATTAATTATTTTCTTATTTTATGTGGAAACTTAATTTAGCACTTAAAAATATATGTCATGTCATGCACATTTCACAAACATTTATAAACACGTCATCTATGTGATGCAGTCATGTATCAAATTTTGGATATATTTTTATTTATTCATTTACTTTTAAAAATATCTTATAATTGAAATACTAACTAGGCAACCCAAGAGGGGGGTGAATTGGGATTTTAAAAATTAAGCTAAGCAAACCACACAACAATTTAATCTATTGCCTTAATCAAATTGAAAATAATAAATTCAATCATGCACAATATTAAAAGAGTAAGGGAAGAGAAAACAAACACAATGATTTTTACGTGGTTCGGCAATCCCCGCCTACGTCCACGCCTCCAAGCTCACCGGGCTTGAGGATTTCACTAAGCTAGCCTCCCAAGGCTTCAAACGTTTACAATTGACTTCCAAGGTGTCAATGGACCTTTACAACAAGAGATTATCCCCAATCTCTTAACCCAAGTGTATCCCAACACTTACAATCTTTTAACTTGATTTTACAAAAAAAGATTACAAATGAATCTCTCTCACACAATGTGTTTGATCACAAGTGAAAGCTCAATGTGTGAATGAATAAGATGAATACAAAGATTTAAAGCTCAATGAAAGTTGTATTCTCAATATTTTGCTCAATGATGATCGTTGGAAAACTTTCTTGTTTGAATTGGATTGAGCTTATTTATAGTTGGAGCTGAAAACTAGCCGTTATTGACTTTCTGCACACTGTCGGATCGCCGTTAGCTAGATGTCGGATCGCCGTTTGACTGGTCAATATGACCGTTGGGCTGATTTTTCAAATTGTCGGATCGCCGTTAACTAGATGTCGGATCGCCGTTTAGGTCCAGAGGCTACTGGTTGATATCGGCGAGCCGTTTATCTCACATGTCGGTTCGCCGTTTAGGTCCAGAGACTAATCTTCAATTCTGTTAGATGTCGGCGAGCCGTTATCAAGATGTCGGATCGCCGTTTTCTACAGTAACTGCTACAGTAACTGCTACAGTAAAATATTTTCCAAATTCACAGTTTGACCCCAAAACTTTATAAAACTGTATTACGACCCAAAATGTTATGAAACTTTGCACATAGGTCCAATTTCAGAATTTCTAAATAATGCTTTGTTAATCCCAAAACTTTATGACATTATGGTATAGCCCAAAATGCTATGACACTTTTCAAATAAGTCCTTTACCAAGATTTCAAGCAATACTTGTTTATTTCAAAGTTTTCAAAATTCTTTCAATTAAACCATAAACTTTGAAAAACAACCAATTTCATAAAATCATTTTTCCATTAAATATGAAACATTTATAATGTGAAAATAATGATTTATTTAAAAAGAATAAAAACAATCAATTTCATAAAATCATTTTTCCATTAAATATAAAACATTTATAATGTGAAAATAATGATTTATTTAAAAAGAATATTAAATAATTTGAGCTTAAAAGATTAATCATTCTTAATCTTGTTTGTTATAATCAAAATCAATATTATGGAAACATATATGTTAACAATAATTAATAAAATAATTATGTATTTTAATTTTCTCCTACAATAGTTTAATTAGTCGAGTCCAAACATTTATTTTTAAAAACACAAATCAATACAAAATTAAATTCAGTCATTCACTCCAATCTATCGTACCAAAAGGCCCTTACAACATATTTGTCATGTATGCGGTATTTATGGCAAGTATCATGTGGTGGAAATAAAATGACAAAATAAAAACCACTTTGACAAATAATAGTATGTAATAATGTCGCATCTAGGGCTAGATTAATTATGATACTAGTTTTTATACATTCATTGTCATACAAATTTTGTACCCTAAATTAATGTAAACAATCAAATTTTATTAGCATTTGAGAATGAAAATCGTAACCTCAGTTAGCAATATATAAACTATAAAAATAAATCATTTTAAAAGTCGTTTAAGATTGCTTTTGAGAGACTCAAAAGTGAATTTAAAAAATTAAAATCTAATTTTGATAGTTAGTAAATGTTCTTAAAAAGCACTTATGGCAAAATCATCTCATCCTACAACATATTTTTTTTAAAAAGGAAGGAGTAGCTTTTCAAAATCTAATTTTGGGAATCAATTTTATATTCAATACAATTCTGTGTATATTATAAAAATTTAAAATTATCATTGTTAATCAAGAAATAAAATCATTAACTTTAAAGAGATTATTTTATTATTATCAATTATATCGAGATAACAAAATAAAAAAATAAAATTAATAATACAAAGTGTATGCCTATTTGAACCCAGTAATTTTCTCTCCACATGTTCTTTTTAATGAAGAATTTTATAATTTAAATAAATTTTGAAAAAAAAATTACTTAATTAACCCTTTCTTCTCTTTCTCTTCTCACTTTCAGAAATTCTCATCAATTCATTCATATATTTTCTTTTAACTACAAATAATTGACATTACAAACTAACAGTGAATATCAACAAATTTTTATCAGTTATGAAAGTTAATAAATATCAAGAAATTAATTTTTACCAAACATGAAAGCTAATGAATATCAAGAAAAAATTTTCTTATATGTATGTAACATAAAATACTAAGAAAGGCAAAAAAAAAAAAAAAAAGAGTTCAAAAGAGAGTGAAATTGAGTGCTCAGTATGCAGAATGTGAGGATTGAGAGAGAATACGCAATTGTGAGATAGAGAGTGGAGGAGATTAGTAATAGCTTTGATATTTTTAAATTTTGCATTTTAATAATCAATTTATTTTTTAAAATGGGGGTTGAGAGAAACTTGGTAGGGTTAAATAACCCCATCCTAATATAAATTTTTTTTATTTTAGTTATCAATTATTATATATGCACAATAAAATTTTTTTATATGTATATTTAAAAATGTGAAAATAAATTTTATTCAACATTATAATCATTCAATTATTTACATTATTTCAACAGTTTAATAATATGCTTTTAAACCACAAATGTTATTAAATGTTGAACTGATTCTCTTCGCAACTGATAATTTATACAATACAATTAACAACAATTATTTTAAAAATAATAACATTACCAAACTAGCCCTTAGTTATGGTTAGACAATTCATTTATTTAATTTGAGGTTAAAAGGAAATAATATTTGAATCATAATATATTCCATGTCCTAGTAAAAGCCTAAGTCATCATCATGAATGAGGAAAAAATATCAGTGACATAAGAGATAGAGGAGTCATGTGGACTATTTGGCGTTTACATTTAAAGGTATTATTGAATCCAGCCCGTTTGTACACATAATCCATGACTCTAACGTTACCCATAAACTATGCTTATTTCCAAGACAACAATATTTTAAAATATAAGGTCATTTAGAATTGCTAATCTAAAAGTTAAGTTAATTTGGCCCAAACACGTGTTCATTGAGTTGACTTTAGGTTTCTTGGCGTTTGATTAAAGTAATGTTTTAAATTCAAAATTATAAATCTCGCTTTAATTAGATTCAATAGTTTTAGGTTTTATCTACATTAGTTTTACAATCCAAGTAATATTGTCTCATGTTGAAAATTTATAAATGTATAATCAATCAATTTTTTTTTCCTTTGTTTTACATTAGGTTCTTAAATTATGAATTACCCAATTAAGATATCATTTTTCAAAAAAAATTTCAAAATCTTACAAAATAATTAAGTAAGCAAATCAAACCGAGAATTCAATTAGTATATGGTGTTCGCGGATTGGATTTTACGGATTAGACATCAATCCATATCCGATCCATAATTTTGCAGATTATAATTTTTCAATCCAATCCAATCCATACATCTGTGGATCGGATGTAGATTTAACTCAATCCATATCTAATCCATACGTCTGCGGATCGGATGCGAATTTAACTTAATCCATGTCCAATCCACCATTTTGCGCATTAATTTCCGAATTTAAAATTTTTAGTTCTCCCTAATCCATGAACTAATGAAATTAAAAAAAAAAATCTAATATAAAAATAATTTTACTATCAATTAAATTTAAAATTGAATAAAATTTAAACAAATTAATTGTTTAAATAAAACTAAAATAATAGTTTAAAGTTTCAAAATATAACACACTAAGATTAATTGTTCAAATAAAGTTACAATAATACATTAATATAACACCGAAATTAATTATTCAAATAAAACCACAATTAATTGAAATGACGAAGTTTCTGAAATCAAATACAGTCTGATCCTTCACCAACATTGTTGCACTTGTTGAAAAGTTGTGATTATGGAGCCGTCAACAATGGGAACCAGGAGAAGTACGGGTGACGATATTGAAGGTTGTGATAGTGCAATTGTTTGGCTGGAACTAATGATTGTGAAGTGGCTCAATGGACTCAGGGAAGAAAATAGCTTGCTCTCGCTGGAATCATGCGGCCGACGTCCTTCAAATCAGTGTCGAGAGTGTATCGAACTAGTAGTGGGTGTTGTTAGTGCGTGTGACGGCGGAGAAGCTTAGGGTTTTTTGTTTGTAACTTGGCGTTATGTTACTTTGCTTTTGGGTGACTTTGCAAATTGTTGGTACCTATTACATACACCAAAAATAAAGAAATTTAAATGATCACTTATCAAAAATTTAATTTTATCCATCTCTTTTATGAAACATATGAATTACCCAACTATTTTGAATCATAAAACAACATATTTGTAACTAGAATATGAAACAAGACTTATAATACTGAAACATAAACTCAGTAATAAAAATATCGTAATATTAGGTTTAAAATACCAGTTATTAAGAATGTTGTCGCAACTTTCTCCTGCATCCTAAAATACCAACATGGCACTATAGCCATTGATTCAAAGTGCATTTGTATTTACCCAAAACACTATCTTACATCATTAGGCCTTTCCCACAAAATGCATTAAGTTGTTAAAAAGAAAAAAAAAATGCTTACATGAGATAGAGATTAAAAGAGAAAGCGTCACATTAAATGGCCTCCCCTTAGCAAGTGGACATAATTCCTCCAACTTTAGAGGGTCAACAAATATAGTTCCATGATTTCCAATTTGATGATAAGCACATGACCACATATATCCCATTTATCAGAACAAATTTGAGAAAAAAAAAAAGATTAACAATTTAGCAATGCATAAAATTATATAAAAAAAAATAACATCCAAATTTTATTTTAGAGATATAATTATTATACTCTCTTTATTTCTCTCGCTCCCTCCCGCGATTGCAGGTGCTTTTGCATTCCTCTCTCTCTCTTTCTTCTTCTTTCTTTAGTTCATGCAATTAAGATTTCGATTCGATCTGAAACTCTATACCTTTTTCGAATTTCGATTCTTTCTGATTCGGCTTCTAGGGTTTGGTTTTCTTGCGGCGTGATTGGATCGTTTTCTCTTGTCTTGTTTTGGCGATTGGCGAATCGTCGATTAGGGTTTCGAGGTTCTCAGATCTGAATACGGTGACGGTTTCGTTGTTGATTTGCGAAGATGTTTTGGCGTATGGCGGGATTGTCCACTGCGTCTCCAGTGAGTTTTTTTTTTTTTTTTGCTGTTTCACTTTTTGAATCTTGATCTGTGTAGGCATTTGGTTTTGTTTATACATATACGGGAGAACATCATTTGCATATTGGATTTCATTATTTTAATCGGATAATAGTATTGCATTTTATGCTATCTGTTATTTTCTCTTTGATGTTTAGTTGCTGAGGAAATTGAGGATATTTGAATGAATTATGCACATTTGCGATATTCAAAGAAGCATAGAACTGAAGATTTTGTGGATTAGTGTAACCTACTCTCATTTTGAATTGAAAGACTCCTTAGGTTTGGGTTTCGTTATAGAATAAATTTACATTTGACTTATTGGATGTGATTCTAGAAGCCATTATTCTAGCATTCTAGCAGTCTGCGAAATAAACGCTGCTAGCTTTAAGTTGAGAGGGCAAAATAGGATTCTGTGAAATGATTTATTGGATTACAGTAGGAGATAGGAAGAAATATAATGAATTGTGATATGATTGGAGATATAGGAGTGGTGGGATGTTCTTTGTTTCCTATTAAAAAAAAAAAAAGAGTCATGGGATGTATGCTATTTGACTTTACTGATAGTGTTTTCCTGGTATTCTTTTAAGTTGCTTTTATCTATTGTACAATCAGAATGCTGAAATGCAAATCTTCTTGGTATGATAATAGTACACTATATATCTTGCATTGTCTTTAATGACGGCTTGTAAACCTTTGTATCTTTATAAAGTGAGGTCTACAGAGTCAAAATTGTATAGGCCACTGATGAAGGAGGAATTGAAATCTGAGGTGGTTTTACGATTAATAATTGTGACCGCTGAGCATTCGATCATCATTTTTGCTGGATTTTGCTTCTGTGACGAGCATCTATTAATTTTTGTTGTACTTCCGTGTATTTTTTCCCATTAATTAGATTAAGAAATTAGTAAGATATATGAGCTAGGTCTTGCTTGCTATTTCTTAATCCATTTCCTTAAGCCTTTTGAGTCTGAGAACATTATTAGCCTCTGTATTTCAGTAGAACAATGAAGGGAGGAGATATTTTGTTGCCTTGAGGTTTGACTTCTGTGTTGTCTAATTCAAACTTAATTTAGGACTGTTTGTTGTTAGAATTCTTCCTAAAAGAAATTAAATTAGCAATATCTTTTCTTCTTTGAAAATCCTTGTTCTTGCAAAATAGATGTTCTAATACAATTATAGTTTCTTGCTACATTATTATGGCTTCTTAAATGGTTGGTTTTATTGTATAATTTGACAATTTAAATGTACCATTTCCTATTCACTTATGAGCCATAAAAGACTGTTTCCTGTCTTTGTCTCATTAAGTTGGAAGCAGTTGTGATGTACTTACAAGTTCAATTGTTGTTCTTCAACCTCTGGATGGCAGAGGATGATTTGAACACTCACCATTGGATTGTCAATGTCATCTTTATCACTTTTCTATTTTTCTGTCTTGACAAGTTGACAAATATATGGACATAAGATAAGTTTGAACATTTTTTTTTTTTGTGTTTTTATTTCATCTAATTGCAGGTGGAGACAATTTTGGATAAGGAAAATTTTACGTTGGAGGAGCTTCTTGACGAGGATGATATAATTCAAGAATGCAAAGCTTTGAACGGTCGTCTTATCAATTTGTAAGAAAACTTTTTTTTTTTTAAAGATCTTCTTAATATATGTTTAGTTTTTGGACATTTTACTCTTGCTGATTCTTTCGTTTATTGCCTGCACTTCTCAGCAGTTTTTATCTTTTATTTTATTGGCTAAGGTGATAATTGTGTTCAGTTGATATTTGCTTCAGCCTACAGATTCCTCTTCTAGATTATATCCTTCATTAGTTGATCCTTATTTCTGTCTTTCAGTTTACGAGAAAGGGCTCAGGTTGAACAACTTATTCAATATATTGTGGTTGAAGCTCCTGAGGATGCGGAGAAGAGGAGAACTTTCAAGTAGGTTTGATGGATGAACTCGTAAATCTTGTTTCCACATTTTCTGGTATACCAGGTTGGATTACTGTTGATATTGCTTTTTTTGTTGTTCAAATAGGTTTCCTTTTGTTGCATGTGAGATTTTTACTTGTGAAGTTGATATTATCCTTAAGACGCTGGTAGAGGATGAAGAGGTAAAAAGTCTGTCTTGTGTCACTTTATTTTATGTTTTAAAGGTTAAGTGACTGAACTGTCTGGTAATTTGTTGTTTTCTTGTCAGTTGATGAATTTGTTATTTTCCTTTTTGGAACCGAAAGACTCCCATAGCACGTTGTTGGCTGGGTACTTCAGCAAGGTATATCATATTGAACTCTTAAGATAATAGCATATCAAGTGAAAGTAAATGTAATTCTTATACCTTTCGTTTCAGGTTATCTGTGTATTAAGTTATAATCCTATTTGTCTCATGTTGCCTTAATTTCTTTTTCCTAGGTTGTTATTTGCCTATTATTGCGGAAGACGGTTCCTTTAATGCATTATATTAAAGTAAGTTAAGGTTTCCAATTTATTTGATTTTATATCTCTTTCTGCTTAATTTGTGAATTGTGAAATATCTGTGTACAAACAACATGGTATAAAGTCCTTCTGATGCATATCAATGAAATATACCTTTAAAGGATGCAGATTTAACTTTTATAATTCACTCATTTTTGCACTCTGTAGAGTTTAGTAAATACTTTTTTTGTTCTTTTTTTTTTCCCGTTCTAGGCGGTGATCTATCTTTGTTCTCTCTTTAATTTGATTGACTAGTTTGAGTGTTCCATTCCAAAACCCTGTTAATTGCTGTAGCTGCATGCCCCTCACCTCTTTTTGTTATAAAAGAGTGTGATGGAGGGCAATGGAATATCGCAGTCTGCAAATAGAGCTACTATCTATCCTCTCTGCCTGAGTTTTGCGGTCTTTGAGTTCAGCAATCATGAGAAATGTGGGATTGCAGTAGTTCTGGATGTGTCCTGATTATTTGATGACAAATTCATATTGAATTGGTTTCCTTTGGTTGAAGGTTGAAATCCTTGTTTTTTTTTTTTTTCCAGCTAAACAATAAGAAATGTAAATCTATGGGAACTGAAGCAAGTTGTTAGCATTGTGATCTTTATCTGAACTGAAACTAAACAATTCCGATAAGATAAGTTAGTGAAAAATGCGTTCTTATTTAGACATGAGAATATGACTACTGGCTGTTGCTTATTTAGGGATATTCGTCCTATGTGAAGTTAGAATTACTTTTACTTTGGGAGGTTGGACCAGGTGTATTGGGAATATGTTGCACTGATGGTTGTCTTTTTATATGAATATGAATTAGTAGTGTTGCATACATTTAAGAGATACAAAGTTGCCTTTGATTGCCATCAGATTGTAATATTTCTAATCTTTTGGGCAATCTTAATGTTTATGTTTCGAGGGTATTGCAATAATACAAATTAGGAAAGAGCTTGTTTGTTTTTGTTTTGATTTTCTTTTTCCCCTAGGTAAGTTGTAAGAAATTTGGGGCTGAGTTTATGGATGGTGTATTTTAAGAATACCATTGAATTGTCTGTTTGAGTACATTACTTGAACTGGCCCATACCAATTGATCTGAAATGCGTTTCTGTCAAGTTTTTGTACTTTCAATAATGATGGCAAATGCTTTTTCTCTTCATTTGGCTGGAGATGCTGATCACTGCACTTTATGCTTCATATATGGTATAAAGCTGTTTCTTGCCTTCAATGAGTTGGCACATTTTTGTTCCATTCTGATGTGTAGAGAGCTGATCTGCTGTTTTTGCACTGTAATTTCAGGCTCATCAAGAAATTATGGCACGATTAGTTGACTTGATTGGTATTACGTCCATCATGGAGGTTGGTTGTCTTTCATCTTTGTTTGTTGCTTCTGGTATATAAACTTTTTGCTAAAGGTTATTCATTGTTACTTTTAGTTACAGCTGTCTTAAGTTTGTAGTGTATAACATTTGAATGCCATTTCTTGCCAAAAAGGTTTTAATACGTCTTATTGGTGCTGATGAGCACATGTACACAAACTTTACTGAATCAATGCAATGGATAGAGGATACAAATGTGCTGGAGATGATTGTGGACAAGTTCAGCTCTTCAGTAAGATCCTTTAAATGTTTTTAGTAATTCAGTCATTCATTATTTTATTGGTTATTTTGATTATTTATGGTCATGAATTGTCAAATTTATTGGATGGCTGGAGAGAAACTCTGCAGTCTTAATTTCCTTCCTTCACGCTTTCTTTCTTATGGAAGGATTCATGCGTATTTATGTTTCTGATGATACAGCTCTTTTACAATGGGAGTTATCACTCCCTTATTTATTTATATTGTTGTAATACATTTATGTTTGCATGGTCCTCATATTGGAGACTTTTGGAAATATTCAACATTAGATATATGATATCACAATTCAAAGAATATCTAGATGATATTCAATGTTTATTGCCTTTGATAGTATCCTTCCTTCTCGCTGCTAGCATTTGTAAAAGTTTACATGCTATTTGCATAATCTGGCCTTTTTTGGTTATCACACTGTGAGCTAATGTTCATATAATCTATGTATATATTTCTTTTTCAGGATTCTCCAGAGGTGCATGCAAATGCAGCTGAAACACTGTGTTCTATAACACGATCTGCCCCCCCGGCTCTTGCTGCTAAAATTTCTAGCCCAAAGTATTCTTTCTTTTTTCTTCTGTGGTTGCTTGCTTAACTGCTTTTATTATGTCTTACATCCTTGATATTTATTATTTACTATTTGCTTTTTCTTGTGCTTTCATGCAGTTTTATAGGGAGGTTATTTCGTCATGCCTTGGAAAATTCTCGCCCGAAATCTGTTCTGGTTAACTCATTGTCTATCTGCATATCTTTGTTAGACCCTAAGAGGCTAACATTGGGAACATATTACATGTTCAACCGCCAGCTGACTCATGGGTCCACAGTTACTGTCAATCCCGAGACAGTTGAGGGAATGCTAGGTAGACTAGGTAAGGTTGAACTCTGTTAAACAGTTTCACAATTGTTGTCCCGATCATATATGAGGGATGCTCCTTTTGCAAGAAGGATATTGCATGATATATTTTAAGAAATGTTTGTATGGCTTGCAATTGATGTGATGCTGTTGACAGATTGATGTTTGTTTTCTTAATTTCTTTCTTTTTCTCTGAATAAATATTTATGAGCAGGATGGTCCTAACCTAGCATCTTTTCTGATTGTTAAATATATTATGTTAATGTGTTTTTGGACTTGGACTGGTTATATATTTGAACTAGGAAATAGAACCGCACTTCGTGCGGCTTTAAAAAAAAATTAGTATTAATTTTTTTTTATTTTAAGTTTGTATTAGAATATCTATTTATTAAATGAGTTAAATACAATCAAATTAATTATGAGAAGATGAAAAGGCAAATCTAAAAAAAAAATCTCTATTTATTAGATAATAGAGAATATACAAAGAAACAAAATGGTGATGCCACATCACCTCCTTAAGTCCTAGCTTTATATATATATATAGATATTTTGAGATAATTAACAAGTTCTGGGGCCAACTTTCACATCTGCAGGTGATTTGCTAAAACTTCTGGATGTGTCGTCTGAGGAGAGTTCTTTATTAACTACATACGGCAAGTTACAGCCACCCCTCGGAAAACATCGCCTGAAGGTAATTTTCAAAAGACTCTTCTAGTGCTTAGTGTCCTGTGAGGATTTATATATTTATTTTTTCTCCTAGTATGACTGATTATCGTAATTTTGTTATTAAAAATGTGCTCAAATAGGCAAACCAGTTATGTCACCAATGAAATATTTTCGACTGTATGCTGATAAGTAACTTGCTTCTCGGTACTGACTATTGCTTGAATTTGGATGTTTTCAGATTGTCGAGTTCATTTCAGTGTTATTGACAGTTGGTAGTGAAGCAGCTGAGAAGGAATTAATTCGTCATGGAGCAGTGAGAAGGATATTGGATTTGTTCTTTGAGTAAGTTCAGATTTTAAGGTCTAAACTTTAGAACTCTGCTGTGCAATCAAGGTTGTTTGGACCCAGGGCTCATTGTTTGGTTTAATTGTGAGTGTAGGTACCCGTACAATAATTTTTTGCATCATCATGTCGAGAATATTATCTTATCATGTTTGGAGTGCAAAAATGCACCCCTTATTGAACACCTTCTTCATGAATGCAATCTGGTTGGGAAAATACTTGAGGCTGAAAAGAACTTCACCTTGAAAGATTCAAATAAGGTAATTGCCCACTCATCTTTAAGTTACTATCATTTAATTATTGGATTGTTTCTTAGTATGCTTTTTGTTTTTCTTTGTATTTTTACTTTTATCTTTCCTATCATGTACTTGTTACTTTTATGCTGTATACTTTGGATACCCTGATCAGAATTAGTTTATTCCATTCTTCCACAGCCAACAGTCCCTGCTGAGGGTAGATTGCCGCCCAGGATTGGAAATATTGGACACTTAACACGTATATCTAACAAACTTATTCAGCTTGGAAATAACAACAGTGAAATTCACGCATATTTGCAGGTTATTACTGAATCTTGAGTATTCTTCTTATTAGTTACAGTGAGTGGCAAGATTGCTTATTCTTGAAATGCTTTCTTGCTTGTGGGTTGTCAAAGTTAGGAGTTAGTACTGTCCCTCTGCTCTGCTCTTTAAGCTTGCTTAAAGTGATAGCAAAACCTTGTAGAGTTCCCAAATATTGTTGACAGTTGTTTCCGAATGTGAATTTTGCTTCCACAGGAGAACAGTGAATGGAATGATTGGCAAATAAATGTTCTATCAAAGCGTAACACACTGGAAAACATATATCAGTGGGCTTGTGGGTAGGTTCCTTATTTTCATGCAATGTTCTGTTGCTCTCACATCATAGTAATGCAGACCAACTGTCATCATTTCTGCTTTTATGAAGCTGAAGTATATATAGCTGTTTTAAAGTTTATGCTTCGTATTTTGGATTATTTCAACATACAAATTTAATGATTGCTGTCTTCAGATATTTTGTATATTACCAGCCATCACATGCTTGGATCTATGTTTGGAATTTTCATTGTGTTGTTTGATTATGATTAAAATGGAATCATATGATGCTCTACTATAGTATTGTGTTTCAGTGATGTTTTAATGTCTCAGTATTCAAACTCTGTTTCAGGATATGCTTTGGCTTGTTGCTTCATGTTACTTAAGTTGGCTTTGGAATATTGTCTGTGGGTTTTGTTATGGACTATTTATATTATCTGATCCTCATAATCGGGAGGGTCAAATAGATGTGGATCATTTTAATGTGTTATTACCCTAGCTTAATGGTGATATGATACATTAGGATGCCTGATCTATCTATTGTTCTCTTTTGTGCATCCTGGGAAATTGTTGCTTGGTGAAGCATGATTATTTATTAGATCTAAAATCTGTTATTATATAACTGTTAACTGTGTAATTCATGCATTTTTGGATGATTTATGCATATTACTTGTTATTAACAATTTTGACCTGCAAGGTTTTGGAAGCTGCTGGTGGCTTTTTTTTTTTTTTTTTGAGTTTAGTAATTGTGACTTGATGTTATGTGTGAATATATATTCATCATTTTATTTGTTGTGGCAGGAGACCAACGGCTCTACATGACCGAGGTAGAGATAGCGACGATGATGATTACCAAAATAGAGATTATGATGTTGCAGCACTGGCAAATAACTTGAGTCAGGCCTTCCGATATGGCATTTACAGCAATGATGACGTTGATGAGGTGCCTTTTAAGTTTTTCTCAAAAAATTCCGTCCAATTGATTACTTTCTTATTTTGGGGGGGGGGGGGGGGGGGCAATTGTATGCTACTATCCTTTTTTTTCCAAATTGAAAAATCCTATATTAAGATTGAATTTCCAACTTAGAGCTCCACAAGTGTTGTAATCCCAACTTGAAAACTTTGAATCGGAACGTCAAACATAAAACTTGAAATTTAATCTGTTCAGTAGTAAATCCCTTAATGTGCTAGGTGTATCTGTGCTAGGTCAATTGTATGCTACTATCCTTTTTTTTCCAAATTGAAAAATCCTATATTAAGATTGAATTTCCAACTTAGAGCTCCACAAGTGTTGTAATCCCAACTTGAAAACTTTGAATCGGAACGTCAAACATAAAACTTGAAATTTAATCTGTTCAGTAGTAAATCCCTTAATGTGCTAGGTGTATCTGTGCTTCCCTGCCAGCTGTGATGTTATTTTTTTTTCTGGTTCTTAATAAAACATTATAGCATTGGCTAATATACAATTTGATTCTTACGGATTTTTCTACTGTCAAGGTCACTTCATTTTCTTTTGTTTATGTTACTTTTTTGCTAACTTGCATAATTCTTTCTGCAATGTTTGGGAATATCCCATTTCATTAAGCCACTTTGTCAACCTGGCAGTAGTTATTAATTGCTTGCTTATGGTTTTCAGGCACAAGGCTCACTTGAACGAGATGATGAGGTACGTCTTGTATATATATTTTATGCTTAATTTTTCAATCCTGAAGGGACTAACTTGCTAGAAATTGGAGCAGGGCTCTACCTGTTCCTTTCTCTTAACTAAACCAATCTCTTTACCTCAAATAATGTTTTATTGATCCTTACTTCATTATCTTTTCTTATTTTTATTATTATTTTTTTGTTTTGATAAAGACACTACGAATATATGTATTGCCAAATAATGGACAAAATGCATACTAGTAGTGGACCATGTATCCATCAAAAATCAATCAAAGCTATGCAAAACAGTATCAATCCCCAAAAGTCTGAATTAAGCCAAAAGAGACTGCCTAACCTTATACAAAAATGAGCAGAATACACTCTAAATACTTAAAACTGCCATCCTATTAAGATGAATGAAGAAAAATGAATTGTCCTGGAAATCCTGTCACCGACACCCAAAGCGAAGGTAAGGTGGACTCTATCCTGGAAGCTATCATAAGTTCATAACTGTCCCCTCTTGACTCTTTGAAAATTCTACTGTTTTTTTTTTCATTCCAAATCAACCAGCTGAAACTGCACTTCTCCAAAGAGTCTTAGCTTTTCTCCCTTTCTCAATCCCTTTCCCAAAAGCATCAATGCTCTCCATTAACAAAGCTTCACAAGAACATGGAATAGCCCAAGATAAATTTGCTTCTTTGCATAATTTTCCCCATGGTCTAGGAGCAACCTCACAATGAAGAAACAAATGATTAGTATTCTCGTCACTTCTACTCATCACAGATCATGAAGGCGAGAGGCACATGGATACTTGAGCTAAAGCCCAAAGAAAGAATCGAATTTTGGGTGGGGGTTTCGGGGGTGGGGGGTTGGGGGGTGTTGTGTGGGTGTGTGGGGGTTAGGATCTTCTAGCTTTCCATATCGCCCTGAATGCTTTGAACTCTTCCATTGAATCATCATCAATTAGCCATCCAAATATAAGCAAATATTTTCAGTCTCATATTTAGTGCAGAAAGAACACTGTGTAAGAGGATGTTTGTGTATGGATGGAACTAAGAGCTTAGGGGGAAGAGGTAGGACTAGACAAACAAGCCAGCCATTCGCCCTATGTAAACTAGAGTATGGAAGTGGAACTCAATCCAGTCTGCTCTGGTCTCATCCAGAAAGCTCTCTAACACTAACTAGTACTAAACTCTCTTTAGCCTATCTGTCCTCTTCGCTACCTCTCAACACTAAACTAGTCGCTTAGCTTTTCTAACAAAGCAAGTAGCTAGCGTATCTCTTCCCTCTTCGAGCCAACCGTTCACTTCCTCTAACGAGTGAGGAAACTTAATGTCGGCAACATGTGAAAGTCAGTATGGATCTTCTTATTCAGGAATGTATCTAAGATGAGTCACAATGTAGCTAGATGAATCCAGAATGGGGGTGGTGGTTTTTTAGGATATGGCAGAAGTTTGGTGGATACCATATTATTGTTTGAGCAGTAGTTTTTCTTTTAAGACCTATTGGCGCATCAGCGTCATTAGATATTTGGTAGATGTACAAGAAATGTATATTTATTCTTTATTTAAAAAGTTTGCAATTAAAAACTTGTTGTGAAAGGAAAAAGAGGATATTTGTTAACTTACCTTTTATGTTTTCTGAAACCATAAATGCACAACTTCTGCTGTGCTACTTTTTTTTTTTTCTACTTTTTTTTTTAACTTCTCCCTACTTGCTTATTTGTGAGAAAGGGCAAATTTTTGTGAATATGAGAAGTTTCTTATGGAGAAAATTAGCAGGATGTCTACTTTGATGATGAATCTGCTGAAGTTGTTATTTCTTCTCTGCGTCTGGGAGATGATCAAGAAAGGTAGGTCGAAAGCTTTATCTGACCTTCCTTTCAGCTAAAATGTTTATTTGTGTTAATGAAGGTTTTTTTTATTTGTATTTCAGTGGATCGCTTTTTACAAATTCGAATTGGTTTGCTTTTGAGGATGACCGTGTTTCCCATGAGCGTGCTGCTGGATCACTGGCTTCTCCATCACCTAATATTGAGGAGACTGGTGTTACTAATGGTGGAGGTCATGATCAGGTTACTGTCGGTGAAGATGATTTGGATGATACTGCAACATCTGCTGCAGTACCAGTATCAAAGTCGGAAGATTCTGATGTTGGGAAGCTGCCTAATGATTCTGTGGAAACTGGATCGTGTACAACTGAGAAACCGCCTACGTGGGTTGAATGGCGGGAGAGACCGGATTCCAGTAATCCATCGAGTGCTGATGAACCTGTTAGTATTCCGAATGGTGAGCTGCAAGATCAGGGTGGTAATGGTGATGTAGATGTTCCTGAGCCTTCTCCCTCATCCTCCAACACAGAAGATGCTAACATAACTACTACGGGTGAACTATCTAAATCAATAGATGAAAACCCCAGTTCGAAACCTTCCGAGCCATCAGAATCAGGCACTCCTTCCGAGCCAGCAGAATCAGGCACTCCTTCCGAGCCAGCAGAATCAGGCACTCCTTCCGAGCCAGCAGAATCAGGCACTCCTTCTAATCCATCGGAATCAGGCTGTCCTTCCGAGCCTTCAGAATCAGTCGATGGGAATCATCCAAGTTCAGACCCTGCTGCTACTGAGGTAGTGAAGACGGTTGCAAAAGCTGAAGGCACTCCTGAAGTGACCAAGGATGACAAAGATGTGGTCAACGAAGCAGAAAACTGATGTAAATTCGCCAGAATCAGTTAATTGGGCTAACTCAATGCTTCACTCTATGGATAAGGTATGAGGATGAATATCAAGAGAGACTTGGTGACTGCTTTTAGAGCCTTTTGTACATGTTACTTTGGCTCCTTGTTCTTGAAGTAGGCCTGATGATTCTTTTCTCCCATCCATGGGAAATTTTGAGTTCCTAGTGCCGCCAACATTGAAGTGAAAGGGGGAAGAGCAGGTTCTGATTTGCAAACTTTTCTAGCAACTATTACAACATTTAATCGAATACTTAGCTTCTAGGTTCTCTAGCTAGGTGATTCAAAAAATGAAAGTGTCACGCACGTGGAGTTTCAACAATAATCTGTTTATATTTATATGATTTTTCTCATCCATAAGTGTGTTGTATAGGGAATGATTTTACCATCTTTAATCGCCTTTTCCTTTTGACGGTCTAATTGATCAGTCTCATTTTATGGTTAAGAATGCTCTGATGATGATGGTGGCTGGCGGGAGCTGATTCTACCTCAAAATTGGAACTGGAATCTTTGTATCATTACTAAAAATAAAATTAAAGTACATTATTCGCGTTTCCATTTCAATCAGGGTGCATGTGAAGGTTTGAGTTCTTAAATATAATATTACCGAGAAAATTAAAGTACATTAAAGCGTTTGCTTAAGAACCATTTGTTCGAATAAATTTCGGTAGAAAAACCTGAAAAAAAAAATGACTGACGACGTCAACCGCATTAAACCTGCCATAAAAAGCTGGTATTTTTGGCTAACACCTTAAAAGGAACATCAAAATACAACTTGACCTCTCTGCAACATTTCCATTTTACCAATAACCCAGTCATCAAGGAAATGGCAATATGTGCCTTCAGCTCTTTCTCTTCAAGTCAAGTTGAAGAAAAATACAATAAGGAAAAGAATCGGGCAAAGCCGTGGAGGGCCCAGAAAACTGAGGATACAAGCGCTATATTGGAATAAATTATATAATGGCAAAACTACAGAAACAAACATGTTATTTCCTTTTCGTGATTTCTCAACTCTATAGCAGTCAAAATTGGAGATTAGAAAATCTTCGTGACCACGGCTTACGAGAGTTTTATGGGGTGAACCAAAACCCCATTCCGAGCAGCAGGAAGATGCCCCCATCTTCCAAGACGAGGTTCCTGTTGCAAAGGTACTTATAGCATCAAATCTGAACTGAAATGCAAGAACAATAAACTTACAAATAACAAGCAAAAACAACCTAAATAAACTAGAATGAACACAAGACTGACTTGAATTAGAGCTCCAATGCTGAATCTAAAAGGAAAAAAATGCATTTTTTTAATAAAAAAAGTCATATAAGATAAACAATGATACCTGCCCTACTCCAGCAATGAGGAACTGCCCTGATTTTGCAAAAGCAAGGGAATTCACAAACCCAACCTGTGTCACAAACAAAATTTTGGTAAGCATTTTAATCTCCACATGCATCATGTCAGATTACCTTAGAAAACTGACACACAAATAGCATATTTATGCACACAAGAGAACACAGAGAGCAGCAGCAGTTGTTTGGAGGCACTTAAATATAACCATGTCCACATTGAGGGCCCAATTGACAAGTAACACATGAAAACCAACATACCAAAGACTCCAACCAACAGACACAGTAATGTAGCTTAAGCCTAATGCAAGTGACCTAGTCAGCAGAGCTTTCTCAATAAGTATTTCAATTCTTATCACTGTTTTCCTTTTCAAAGACTATTTCCATCCATGTACAAAACCCATAAAATTCCAAATACCCACAAAAGGAATATACTTTGAAATGACCAGAAAACTATCAAGACTAGGGAGCTTAATACAAATATCAACATGTGTGTAACCAAGTGAAAACATGACTGATATCAATAGTTTTTGAGACTTTCCACAATTATTTTTAGCATAAAATAGATTTTATGTTAATCATAGAGCTCTATTAACATTGAACACAGCAATACAACACTCAGATATCAAGCCAAACCTTTGAGCTTTTGTTGTAAGAAAAGTCAATTGAGGTCCATTACAAATGGTGTGAACTTACCAGTGGAAGGTTGTATAAGGGTTGAATGTCTTTAGTTTCACTTTCAATGGCCCATAGACGGACAGAACCATTACCCGCTCCAGAGGCAGCAAGATCGCTGCCTCCACATACAGTGACTGAACTGACCCAGGAATATGCCGATGAAGAATGATAACTTCCAGGATTGAGATTACCATTCTCTGCAGGGATGAAACAAAGCATCTTAGCAGAGTTGTGTATTTTCTTTTTTAGATAAGAAACAGAATCTCAATTACTTGGAAACACAAATTAAGATCAGATACAAAAGCAGCATGGTCTATCTACTTCCTCCCTCTCGCTCATGATGAAACAAATATTATATTGACATCCCAATGGCCACCAAGCATATAAAGAAAAAAGAATATTTGCAATAAAAATTCTTTTTCTATTTGCTCTAGCATCGATTAGATGAAATACCAAACAGAGGACAAAACATTCATCCATTCATTTCTGAATCGTGTTGAAACAATTAGAGTGTGTACTTAATTATAACCATGTTCAAGTTTCCATACGGACATTCTGTCTACATTGAGAAATGAAATTGTATCTTTATCTACAGACAACAGCTAATAACTAGTACAAGAGTAAGTTACTGCAGTTTACCTGAATGTCCATTGGAGATTTTTCCTTCATCTTGTTCAAAATTTTTGAGGCCGTCCAACAAAGGATGAGCATTCTTCACAATGTACACTGGCTTCTTTCGCAGTAAGCTCCATAGCTCAATACTTCCATCATCAGAGCCAGACAAGAATTCATCATTACTGATAAAACAACAACACTCCAGAGATGACGCAGGAGCACGAAAAACTAAACGTGACTCCTCAGGGACCTATTTAGAATGAATTATAAACTCATGTCATGAGCAAATATACAGTAAAAAAGACATACCTGGAGTAAAAAGAAAAAGATGGCTATAGAAGTACAGTTAATGAAGATTCTAAAGCATAAGTTATTCAAGATTTCTAAAGCATGAGTTTCCACCATAATGCAAATACTTATTTACTAAAAATCAAGCTCACATGAGCGCGCAGCACAATGTTTCACATTGAGTACAAGTAAATAGCACAAAAGCAGCTCATGGTCCATAGTTTTTGACTTGGATAGAGTAAATCTTCAATTTAGCAATAAAGAATCAATTAAGAGAAGTACTGCTTACCTTCCACAATTGCATACTCCGATCACGTCCCACTGTTAAAACTCGCTCTTTGCGTAAGCAATCAATGGTCAGTACTTCACTTTGATGACCAAATAATGTGCTTATGTAAGCTCTGTCTTCTGCGTTCCATATCTTGACTGTTCGATCAAATGAACCAGAAAAAAGTTCTGAAGTCCCTTGCCTAAAAGTCAAACATGACACAGGCCCTCTGTGACCTGGAAATGCCTGAAAAGCATGATTTAAAGATGAGAATAGCAAGACAAAAGTGAGAACAAAAAGTCTTAAGAACCAACAACTGATACTTATGACAGATTATGACGAAGCATTATAAGATATAGTGTGTGAAAGACTGAGTAGCAGGGATAGCCTTCAAGACCTCAGAAGCTTCCCAAGTCCCATTTTTTGGACATTGGAGCAGACACTGGAATATTGACGTATACCAAATTTATCTGGCGGAGAACATAGCTAGACCATTATAACACCAAGGCCGTGTCATTTTTGAGTTTTGTTAATATATATATATATATATATATCAAACAGCGGATACAGGTCCTTGCTAATGTGATAGGAAGTTCAGCTCAAAGTCTATTTCAAATGTCCACAAAGTCCCCAAGCTGAATCCAAATTAACTACTATTGTCTGATTTGACACCTTAAAAATAACCTAAGTGACCTGGAGAATTCCCCAATTATTGATGAACAGAAGCATATTTACCTGTATATGCTCCTGAATACGGGTGTCCCACAAATGAATATGGCGGTCCAGGCCTCCACTTGCTAAATACCGACCATCTGAGCTAACAGCCAATGCTAAAATATGTTTACTCTGCTTTGTAGCCCGGCCTTGTGGATCTTTGGCCCCATGGGACTTAAGCACTTCCTCGCTAGGCCATAAATATTTTACTCCTTTTCCGCTACTTACATCCCAATGTAAAATGCTGCCATCCTTGGAAGCTGAAAAGCCCTTTGAATCATCCTCAGATAGAGCTACAGCAGTAACAGATTGCCGATGCTTCAATAAGACCCGGAACTCATCAGTAGCTTCGGGCTTTTGAACCCTGAATGGTGTGCATTAAACAACATAAGCTGATGCCAACTAAAGCACAACAATACTAGAAAATCCATTGATTTGGAAAAAAAGACAATGCAAGAATCAAGAAATTGAATACAAACTACTAAGTGGAATCAGAACCTCACATGAACCTAATGTATACTTAATTCAATCCTATACTTCAACCTCCTCAACGTACTTACTAAAAATGTTAAGCATTTCATTAGTATTATTTACCTTGAAGCAATGACTCTTCTAACTCTGCCACTCTCCTCCAACTGCTCCTGCTGCAAAATCTTCGCGACAAGCGAATCCCTTTCGCCTTCTTTCTCTCCCACTTCTCTTCCCTCATCTCCATCTTCTTCTTCCTCCTTTTCCCTCCTCGCAATTTCTCTTATCTTCTCCAAATACGCCGTGGCGACCCTTTTTCTCTTCTCATCCGCAGTCTCCTGCTCCTCCTCCTCGCCCTCGCTCTCCTCCGGACCGGATTTCTCAACTTCGTCGTCATAATCTTCTGAGTCTGCGGACTCAATATCATCGTCATCGTAGTCAATTTTTCTCCTTTTCTTTGGTTCCCCCGCAAAAAATGGATCTTGATTAATCGAGAATTTTCCCTTGCCCCTTGGGGCTGGCCCCTTTTTCTTTGTGTTTTTATACTTCATGATTCTACCAGTGTGACAATAGAAGTTTCGAGTATTTTCAGTTGCGACTCTATTTGGATGTCCGAAAGTATCGGAAAAAATGCCGTTGAGATTGCAGATGTGACTCTAACGAAAATTAGGGTTTAAGGTGAGGGTTTTAAGTAACCACCAGTTGGAATATCAGGATTTAAGCGGCAAGCGAGGAAGAGAGGAGACCATATATTTAGGGTCCATTTAGTTTGTGGACTCGGGTAAGCGTTTCGGATCTCAACTTACGGTTAATTTTATTTTTATTAAAGTTATATCCAAATCTAAACCAGTAATCTATCAGAGGAAGATTATATGCTATTAATAGTGGGTGTCAATTAATTGAATTAATAAAATTTCTTGTGTTTGATAAAAATAATTTAAGTCCCACTCACGTCATCTAAGAGAGGATCCATATTTTATTTTTTTCGAACCCAAAAAAAAAAGAAAAAGCTATATGAGATATCGTTTCTTGTGTTTGGCCTATGTATTTAGGATCATTTTGAAAACATATATGAGATATTGTTTTGTTTTGATTTGAAAGTAAAACCCTGTGAATTGCGAACCCATGTTATCCCATGAAAAATTGAGACATGTTGTTTACTTGAACTTAAAAGTTTCATTTGAGAGAGAAAGAGATATGAGATGTAATTATGGGGGTGGGGAATCCTTTCTCAAGGACTGACTTTTGCAACTCTGCTACCCTCTTTATGCCATTGCCAAATGCCAATTTCATGCCAAAATTTTGAGTAATTATTTTTTAAAGCATGTTAGATTGTGGATGCACTTAGTTTATGCCAAAATTTTGAATAATTGTCTTTTAAAGCATGTTTAGATTGTGGATTCACTTAGTTCGTGCCAAAATTATGGAATTAATTATTAGTGCTGATGTTTGTCCTAAGTCAAACCCTGAAACTTAAACAAACGACACTGCTTTTTTTTTTTTTTTTTTTTACTTCTCCATAAAACATTGTCTTTTGACTTAGGCAAAAGCAAAATAGAAGGCAGCTGCTTTTCTCTTCCTCCTCGTTTTCTTTAATAGATTGAAGAAAGGGAATGTTGATCATGGGTTAATTTCTTTGGGTCAAAACTTGTCAAATTTACTTAGGCTTGCTTTGTTACACAAGTTTGGTGGTATATATTTAGACCCAGATGTTATAGTCTTGAAGAATTTATCAAAATTGAGAAACACAATCGGAGCTCAAACGGTGGATTCTGAAACAAAGAATCAGACCAGACTGAATAATGTTGTGTTGATTTACATGCACCTACGGCATTAAAGAAGAAAAAGTTACTAAATTAAACAAACGTGAGAGAAACAAAACTACTCGTACCACCCCGGCACCCCTCCTGGCATCGGAACAAAAATATGCACACATTTAATATTAATTTGAACATTTTTAACCTCGACCCCTACCTAAAATGCCAAAACAACTGTAATTCTGCAAACTTTCTAAATTACAGAACAAAGAATTCATAATCGAGGCATTTTGATTAGTTCAATCATGTTCTAAGAAAGTAGGTAGGTATCTATGTGAATGCTTAGTCTAATCATGCTTATATGTTGGAGTGCAGCCTGGCTATTTTTGTAACATGTCACTAACTGCTGTGCAGCCATGAGCATGTCTAGTTATCAGAACTGGCAGCAGCATCCCCTTCTGAGTCTCGCCGTTTCTTCTTCCCCTCACCGTGCCTTGACCTCCTCGGTGCCTCATCTTCACTCTCACTCTCATCGTTTCTGAAGTTTCGTGAACCATATTGATCTTCCTGGTTAGCCTTTGATCCTTCCTGCTGATATTGCACCTCGTCATCTGGCCCCCTGCCTGGACCTCCCATTTCTTGAGCTCTGCCCTGATCTGATCCTGCACTATATCTGTCATTACGGTCATTAATAGAGCCCCTCACATCTCTCTTAGCAGCACGGCTACTGTTCTGAGAGGATTGTGGCTGGTTCGGGAACGGTGGGGGCACGCCAACCGGCCGTCCACCTCTTGGATTCGTAGCTGCAGGTCCCATTCCTCCCATAAAAGGAGGCCGTCCTGGTCCCATCATCATCCCGCCGAATCCATTTGGTGGAAATACAGACCCTGGTTGAGGAGGTCGCCCAGGAAACATCATGCCACCTGGGCCTGTGAAATCACCAGAGAACCTGGGACCATATGGAGCAAAAGGACGAGGAGCCACACCGAAAAGATCTGGCATTGGAAAACCGTCCGGTGTAACACCATATGAAAATCCATCAGCACCTATCATCATAGGGGGAAAACCTCGCATACCAGGCACGGGTCTTGCCCCACGGGCTAGTGGCATTGGACCAGGCCACATCATTCCTCTGCCCCTCCCTCTACCCTGGCTTGCAGTTCCTAAGCTCTCTTCCTCCTCTTCGCTTTCCTCTTCTTCCTCCTCTTCATTGTCCTCAAATGGGACTATGTCTGGATTATCCCCTCCATTGTCTGGATTCACTCCCTTTGCTTTTTCCTCCTCTCGTTTTGCTTCAGCTGCAACTGATATTGCCTGTATTACAAAATAAAGACAAAAATATGCAGATCCATTTAGCTCGAGAACGAAACAATCAAGAAACATTAACAATGTATTTAGACTACTAAGATCTATATTTGTCCTTAGCTTTCTTAATGACACCTAACCAATTCTGGCAAAGACCTACAGTCCACTTGGTCATACGAAGGAACCATTTCGGTTGCTCCAGTATTAGGCACACAGAAAGTCTTGGATGTGGAAGAATTTGCAGCCAAACATATAGGAGCGATGTGTAAGGAAAATATACTAGGAGAAACGCCTTATACGTTTATAAACCAAGAGCACATTTGCATACTGTTTCACAGAATCACTCATGTAGAAAATAAAAAGATACAAGTCCTTTTTCCAATTGCAAAAGCAAAGAACTTGAAAATTGACAATTCCGTTAGGGCACATCCAATATTCTACTTGTGTCATGAAAGTACCAAATTTATTTTGGATTTTTCAAGATCTAGGAACATACCAGGCGGCGTTTTAAAAACAGTATTCTAAAGTATAGAAACAAGGAAAACCTATCTGCTTTGGTGCTAAAATAATGGGAAACATAATGAACTACTTTGTAAAGAATGAATTGGTATTCATTTTAGAATATCTTTTTCTAAAATTTGAAAAACAAGTTTTCCACTCTTCAAAAGTACTCTCCAAATACTTGCTACCAAACCTACTTTTTGTTGTGTTTGATTTCAAATGCGATTAAAAATGCTACCAAATGACATCTCAGCTTCTTTAATTTTTCTTCTATATCTATACTACTCTTGACAATTTCTGGCCTATTTCTTCATGTCAGATAAAACATACCATAAGTTCACTATCTGGTTCCAGATAAAGCAAGGCAGCCAACTGCTCACCAATAGAGGGCTCTAACTCCTGACAATCTCTGCTAATCTGCAACGATACAGAATAATTAAAAAAAAAACAGAGAAATTAATTGGAGCTCATATAAAGATTTCACTAGTAAGAGGAAAAAAATCTTTTTGAAACAGCAATTGAGTTCAAGGGACCTGTACGTTTGTTTGGGTTTTTGTTCAGATAACTTTTTAAATTTCATTGTTCAATTAAAATTTGAATCTAAGAAAATAACTGCATCCCACACCTCCAATTTGAGGGCAGGATCTTCATTTGATTATTGTGATGTATCTCATAGGATATTAAGTCAACATGCATTCCGAACTAAGTTTCATGCCCGTACCAGTCCACCACACAAATAGCTCATCTTAAGTGACTTTGTTGATGACAATAGATTCGTAAAACATGAATGTTTTATGATCCCAAGAGAAGGCAAAGTGTCCAATCCTAACTGATCTCCAGTCCAGTCAATAATCAAAATCAATCTCAGTAAGACCAACCAAGCAGGCCTTAGTCTAATAGTTTGATAATTTAGTAGTTGCTGCAAATTGTTTTCAGTTACATCAATTGTCACGTATAAGTATGGTGCGCAAACAAATGACTACCAAAGTATTCTTTCTACATTGTCATTGGAGGAGCAAGTGCAGATCTTAAACTATCTTAAATTGAATTTTTGTACAATTAGTTAGTAATTAACAAAAGATTCAGTCTTTTATATTACTAATAGCAGTACTTTGTCAAAAGAAATGATTAATTAGATACAAATAGTAGGAAAGATATTTGGTTCAACAGGAAATATCAGCAAGCCTGAACATGTGTTTCATTGTGCAGCCATAGGTCAGTCCAGCATTTCTCCAGTTCAATTTAATTCTTGCTAAATAATTGTTAAACTAAGCACTTTTACAAGTCTGTTGAGAAAGAAGAGATAAGAAAAGAGAGAGAAAATAATCACATGAGTAGAAAATTCAAAAGAACATGGAATTCAGTATAGATTGAGTACCTTCACTGGTAAGTTCTCATTATATGGATTCCTCAAATGACGAGTTTTATGGAAGGACAGCTCACATAACTGCAAATAAGAAATTATAAGTTGTCATCATAACCTATAATCATCAACAAACATAAAACAATTCATGTAAGTATCTAATTCAGAGCCCATTTAGTTTGTGCTACAGCCTAACCATGTTTATGCAGGAACAGAAGATCTGTTACTAAATCATAAAAGATCTGAATCAAAGGAAATTCACTACTTCATATTAGTTCCATTCCTATCTTTCATAGACTGTGGCCCTTCAATGCCAATGGACAATAATTAGGCACTCAGTTAATAGTTTCTATTTTCTTATCTCAAATAAAATAACTCGTAGAAAAGAGGGGACATGCACCTTCAACCATTTAACTGAGAAATTCCTCCCATAATGTGCAGTTCCATGTGCGTATTTCCAGTTTCCCCCACCCACAGACCCACCAATTTTTGAGGTCATCTTCGCACAACCCTAAAAGATCAACAGTTCTTTCAATGTTAAACACCTCAGGGGTGAAATAAAAAAATCTTGATTACAAAGAATTTTTTTTTCATCAAACTCCAAACTACCTGGAAATGCCGAGTCCGGTTGACTGAGAAGATCAAAATCACATTTTCAGCAGAGTCAAAAGCTTCATTTAGTTTAGCTTCGTTGCTCCTTTGAGTTGCCCATACTCCTTGTTGTACAGATAATTCAAGATTTTCACGGTTGCAGCTTTTAACAATAAAATACCTATGGTTCATGATTTGAAATAAAATAAGTATGTATATCCAAATTCATCAACAATTGAACATAACAGGAAAAAATTGCTTTAATTGGAAGCAAATAAAATAACTCATATAATACATAAAACTTCCTTAAAATCACACTCCAAGAGCATAAATATCCAAATAAGAAAAACGTTCATTCAGCTTGAATTGGCATAGAACTGCTAAACCAACCATCCACAAGACAAATACAAAAAACATACAGATACCCCATTGATATGTGATTGAATGCATAACAGAATACAATGAACATACTGTGGTCTGTAGCTAGTTGACTGATCTGACTATAGACAAATTTAAAATATTTAACTCTGCAGATCCCTAAACTTCTCTTTTGAAATTTGTAATACTAATCATAATACAAAAGGTACTGTTGTATTGAAATCTAATTTACAACACAAGACTATGGCAGAGAGTTAATGCAAATAAAAGAGAAAGAAAAGATAAGAAAAACAGAGTTGAGTATCCATAACAGTAAAAGACTAAGATACTCATTGGCTTCTTTAAGCAAATTACACTTTAACTAAAAATATATCGATATCATTATATCTAAGCTGCTAGGCTCCAAATTGTAAAATAACAGCCGAATAGGAACAACACTTTAACCAGTAAAACCAAGCTAGAAGCCACTAATGAAGTCTATAATTTATGATGAAACCATATGGACTAAAATACTAAATTAAAAAAAAAATCAGAAACAATAATGATTATTCATTTAAGCCAAAAATGCTTCAACACCAGCATAGGGAATGTTATTAGCTTCATGCTGTACATTTCTTCTCAAGCAAACAAAGCACCATGCCATAATTAACAAAGCAAGAAGCAGGGAATGCTATGAACTAAAAAGGCTCTCGATCAACAAAACGAATCCTGAATTTTTCTGCCATGGAAACTCTCAAGCGTTAAGATGCTATCTAAATGATTTCTTCTTGATTCTGACATGACAAAATTAGTGTAATGCTGTAATAAGGCCAATTAGACCCACAGTTCTCTCATCACCTAACCCACTGATTAAGCAAACAAGCCTGCGTTTTATAGAGGGTCCCTTTCACCAACTGCATTCCTACAAAATTCCATGTCAAGGATTACTAAACCAAACAAGTAGAGTATATAATGTTTTTCTACACAAAGTTTCTTCCTTTTAGGTTACCTTACCCTCACTTTTACGTCCAACTGTTACTAGATTTGAAAGATTGAACCTATTTATATAGAAGCCATACAACAGAATTTGGTACTGTTGTTACTTTCCTATGACCCCGGTACTCTGCACATAATTGTAATAGAAATTACCTAGTTGAACCACCTCCTACACTCAAAAGGTTTCCGCAGACATCCTCCAACTCCTCCCTTCAAATACCCTTCATCAATCAGTTGAGGCAACCAAATCATCATGCATATGACTAATTTCTCACTAAAGATCTGTTAGTATTCTGCTAAAAAGTGAAAAACTTAGTTCCCGGCTAAAGAAGAACTTTTAGCATTCTGAGATACTAGGAAAAAGCTCACTTTGTCCTCCATAAAACCAGTATATTAGCATACATGTGTATCTCTCAGAAAACATGTAAATAGAAGAGAAGACAATAACCGAACCAATAAGCCAAAAACATCAAGGCATGGACTAAAGCATAATCACTTAGAGATCCAGTGAATGAATTAATCAAAGTAAGAAATTTGTGATACTACTGATAACATTACTATGCATAAACAAAAACAAAAGGAAAAAAGGAAAAAGGGAGAGTGTAAAGTAGTGAACATCATCATAGCTGTGTACATTTAAAAAGCAGGAGTTCATGATCATAGGCTGATAATAAAACAGGCATCTCAAAAGCCACCGCTGACTCATTGCTGCCAGGAAATTAAGTGGTTGCATGGATGTGTCTCTTTTCCTGTTTTCTAAAATAACAATTAGTTGATAACATGTTTGATCAAGTCCGTTTCAGAATTTGGTTGAAAAAACTTTTTAAAAATACAACTAAAATTGAAAAAAAAAAATTTGTTTTCAACCATTACTGAAAAGGAAATTTCCTAGCAAACTGCAACTTTTAACTTAAAACCACTATTTTATCAAAAAACAACGCCAAACATGTTTTTGCAACAGCATTTTTCCAATTATAAAAAAATCTTTAAAACAATAACAAATGCACCAAATAAGTTCAGCTACATCTTGATCAATGAGGAAAAAGGGAAAAGCAGCAGATAATGATGCCACTCCACAGCTCAGTCCTCAGAGAACTATTTAGATCAGGATCTGAACATGGCACAATTGGAAACTTCCGTAGCAGATGCTAATAAGTACAGGCGTTACAACACCATGCATTAGAAAGTAAGAAAAAGTTATATATCAAATGATGTAATTAAGAAAGGAATACAATAAATGAGAAAATAGAATTGCATTACTATCAAATCTTATTCCCGTTTGCTATAAAAAGAATATATACTTCGAAATAGAGATAAAAGTTAATTGTCAGCCAGTAGGAAGCTAATTACAGCTAACAACAGAAGTTGGCTGGGTGAACCTCTCATAACAATGTCCAAATAAAATACAAAGATTGATTTACATAACCCAGTTATAGACCTCAGGACTCTGAACACACCTAGATATTCCTTGGGGCAAGGGTGTAGCATTTCTGTTCGTCTGATTAGGTAGGCCATTTGGAAGGTTTTGCATCTGGGTGGTCTGGGTGCCCTGTTGTTGGGGTTGTTGAACCAGCTGCTGCTGATGCACATTAGCCGACTCTGCTGTAGAAGATTTTCCAGCCGCACCTTGATTGACAGCATTGGGACCTTGTGAAAACTGAGATTTATCTGTTTGATGGGAGAAAGCACCTCGCTGTTGAAAATGTTTATTAGGGTTGCCATGATTGTATGAACTTATTTGCTGAATCTTCTGAAGCACTTCTTCCACAGAAGGTGGAGGTCCAGGCAACTTCACATGCCTATAGCGGCAATCAGGACCATTTGGACAAAAACCCAGCTTGTACCTACAGCATGGAACTCTCTCAGATTAAAACGAAAGGTAACTTGAGGGGGGGGGGGTTGGGAAGGAACACACAAACTTAATGCCCGCGTGGTGTTATAAATTTGCTTTCCACTACACCACCTTCAGAACTAAAAATCCCATCTTAACACAAAGCCAATCACTAATTACCCCATTTCCATATTGATAATTATCACTAATCCACTAACAAATACAATTTCATCAACAAAAATGCAAAATTATAATGATCGTCAAATAAACAGGGCATGCCTAAAATCAACAAAACCAGAAAAATTAAATGCAATAGTCATACCCCACATTCATCAACAACAAGAAAAACAAACAGACGAAGCATATAAAAGCTAAAGACAATATAAACACAAAAAAAAGAGGGTTCTAAGAAAAGGAAGGGAAATTTATACATGTTACACTCTTTGATATCCTCATTAGTGTGCTTATAAACGCAATCCTGTTCACGGCACTCCCCAAACAATCTAAAAAACCGACAGACTGGCATCCGAGACTTATCGTATTGATGAAGAAACCCACAAGCGTCACCTTTCATACAAAGACTACGCAGCCAGTGCCGGCAAACCGTCTGCCGGAAGCTCCTCCGCCCCGAATGGTGTGGTACCGGCGCCGACGCATGGTCGGGAGCCGCCCCGGAGGAAGAAGGGGCAGCGTGGTTGGCATTGGCCGCGGCAGCGGCCGCCGCAGCGGTGGAATCGGATTGGATCGCGGGGTTGGAGGCGGTGGGCATACCGGGGCCCGCGTCGAGGCCGCCCTCGAAGTCGAAGCTGAGACCTCCTTCCGAGTCCTCCATTCGAGAGGGTTTAATTAATTATTAGTTTGGCGAAATTGGGGACGGATTGGTGAGAAATTAGGGCTTCTTCAAAATTGAATTAATGTGAGATTGGGGATAGAGGAGTTAAGATCAAAGGGTGATGTAAAAAGGAGGAGTTTTGCAGTTTAGAGAGTAGAAAGACTCAAGAGTGATTTGGGCATTTGTACGGTTTCTTTGAACTTGAATCAGGGTCTTTACTCTTTACTCTTTAAGCTGTGAAAATGACAATGGCGGGGAAAGAGCAAAAATAATAATTTTAATAAAGAATTTGCCTTTAATTGAATTTTATGTTTTCACCATTCACAATTATTTTTTTATTATATAATTTGTTAATTTTCGCGTGGAAGTTTTGGATATTTGACGAGAAATTATAAATAAATAATGTCTTAAAAATATTTTTTTTATAATTAAATAAAATTGAAAAGAGAATGCAAGTTAGGCTTGAGAGGGATAAGGATTTGGTCGAAAAGTGTACATCCACCAGCAGCAGTAGACCGGTAACGGTTTGCATTTTAAATTCTAATATATTCCTAATTGTTTTGTTTAAATGTGATCATCACGAATCTTAGTCAAATTGGGATTCTTTTTAGAAGGACAAATATTACATGAAAATAAAATGTAACGCCTAATTTATACATTAATCCTTTCCTGAGGAATTTCTGCAGAGCATTTCAAGGCCAAGCATGTAATAGATGATATGCAATTCTTCTAAGCTACAAACTCCGCTTTTCCTTCTTCGTCATCTTCTCTGCTCGGCAAATTGGCATCTACAGCTTCATTAACTGCATCAGCTAATGTCTCTTCAACCCAACGCTTCAAGCTCGTTTCTCCTGCAAATACTTCGTCCGTGGGCTTTTTTTTAGTGAATGTGGAAACAACTCCTTCTGATCCATACTCTCCATTTAAAACTTTAGCCATCATGGAAGTATCATAAAATTTACAACAAGATGGTGCAAATTTTATAGCAGAAAATAATTGAAACTATGATTTCTTTGTTGTTTATCAACTTTGTTTCGCATTTGGTAATTTTATCAGGGGAAAAAAAAAGTTCCTGAGAAAGCTACAGAGAGGAATGATGATAGCATTTTCAGAATTTTAACCAAAAACAATCATCTGGTGCCATATATCCAATAGTTGCTAGTAACAAGGTTTGTTTGACAAAGTTTACTCGGTCTAAAAGTATGGCCATGCCAAAATCACCCAAATGTGCAACCATATCATCATTCAATAGAACGTTGTTGGGCTTCAAATCACAGTGGATCACTGGCATTGGACAGCCGTGATGAAGATATTCCAAAACAGAAGCAACATCTATCATTAGGTCCAGCCTCTGTTGGCTATTGAGCAGGTGCTCGTGAGCATACAATCACTCCTCCAATCTCCCTTAAGGCTACTGCGGTATTAAAGCCTTGAAACCAGGATTACTGTCACCATTAATGATTTTAACAAGATTTCACTGCGTATTCCTCGCATAACTTCACATTCAGCATCAAAACTTTCAAGTGCTCTAGTTTCCTGCAAACTATACTGCAACACTCATCCCATTAGCTAGTGTTGCTTTGTATACGGGGCAAAAAATCCCTGTACCAAGCAAGTTGCTTTCATCAAATCCATTTGTTACTTGTTACAGCTCATAAGATGAAATTATTCTCAATGTTGCCGAATTTAACAAATTGTTCTCTGTTGGCAGACTCTTGTCCCTCTCATGGCATCTTATGAGGATGACAATGAGAGCCAAAATAACCATTGTTTCCACAATTTCTGGTAAAATGCTTCTCAGCGCAAGCTTAGTGGCTGTGTATTTATGTATGGAGCTAGTTCTGCAGGGTGGAACTTGTAGTCGAGATATACCACAGAGTTCATGATTATGCTAGAATGATTCAGCAAAGAAGTTAGCTCCTGGTCCGCCACTTGGAATTTCTCTTTCTAGCCCATTGTAAGACACGTTAAAGAAGTTAAAATGAGAAAGTTCTCCCAATGACCTGGGAATTTCTCCAGAAAGATTGTTACCAGAGAGATCTAAACTTTCTAAGCTAATTAAGCTCCCAAAAGATTGAGGAACCCCCAATGCTGCTTCGTGTATAACCTGATAGTTGATTCCCTAATAAATGCAATTAAATCAAAACTTTCAAATTCCCAATATTTAATGGAAGAGAGCCACTTAGTGAATTCAAAGAAAAATGTACTACTAAGACATACTCAAGGCTTTAGAAGATTGAAGGTATAGTAGAACTTAACCTGTTGAAGCTTAAGTTGAAATGCCTTAGAGAAGTTAAATTAGCCAAGCAAGTGGGTATCTGGCCTTGAAGTGCCTTGCTATTTAATTGTAAGGTATCTAAGCTCTCTAATTTACAAAGATCATTCGAAATGAATCCTTATAACTTATTGTAAGAAAGACCCATCTTTGGAGCTTGTGCAATTTTCCCCCTGTTCTAGGAAGAGTGCCAGCTAGTTCATTCTGAGCAAGGCTCAAACCTATCATGCTGCTTAAGTTACCGATTTATAGAGGAATTCCACCACTAAGTTGACCAGAACCTGCAAAAAGGTATTCAAGAGATGCAGAGAAATTTCCATTTAAATTCGAAAGGACGCCTTTCGATGGAGTGCTTTCTATGGCCAGAAACCTTAAGTATCTGCAACTAGTCAAAGAAGAGTAGAAACTCTGTTGTTGAGTGGAAGATCCAGTTGTCAAATAATTATATCCTAAGTGTAAAATCTGGAGTTGTCTGCAATTACCAATCGTATCCGGAATAAGGCCAGAGAATAAATTATTTGGTAGCTCAAGGACAGTGACCTTCCATGGATTATTCCACTCAGATTTGTCCGTATTAAGGGTGCGTTTGAGGCAGCTGCGCAGTGGAGTCCTAGCAGATTTGGAAGGTGGAGACCAATGGTTGATGGCAGATGACCCAAAAAGTTATTTCCACTGAAGTCGATGGCTTCTATGATTGAGTTGTTGAAGATCATAGATGTTATGAGACCAGATAAGTTGTTGTCATCGAAATCTAAATACTGAAGGTTGTGTAGGTTGAATTTCATGTGGTATTTCCACTGCCCAAAGTAAAAAATCATGCATTAATTTATCAAGCTCTGGCATGTATTCAAATGCTTTATCTATAATCTAAAATTTTCAAGTAAAAATGGATGTTGAGCTTCTTTAAGTTGAATACCAATTAAGCTTAATAATTAAAAGAAAATTCTATGCAATATCGATTGCGGCCTCAAGTTGTATGCCAAGTTGATGCTTTTGAAATTGAATAGAATATCAAAACGTTCGGTTTTAAAAGAGATTCATTATTACTAAAGCTATGTAAGGAGCAATATTGATAGATGGTTAATTTCTGAATCAAAGGCATGAAAGTTTGGTAATACCCGTCAATTGATTTTCAAAAAGTACTAAAAAGTGAGGAAAGTACAGTTTCCGATACTCTTTGGAATTGTTCATGTGATCTTATTTCTGTGAAAGAACAGCACTCCAAGTGACTGATGACGCCGGCACAAATTGAAAGGGAGAATTCCTGATAAGCTGTTACTGAAAACGACGATCGATTTCATAGAAGAAACGTTGATGGATTGTGGAAATTCACCGGCAAACAAAATCCATATTGTTTAATTTTTATAAAGAATTAAGCAAAACATTGCAAGTTAGTAAAAGAACAAGATTGAATTGTAAAGTCAAAATTTGTTACCCACAAGATATAATTCGATAAGCTGAGATAAGTTTCCAATACTTTGTGGAATCGTTCCTGTGATTTTGTTAGCAGAAAGTACCAATCCCGAGCTTTCTGCAATCACCTAAACATGAAAGAATTTGGCTTGTTATCCATTTGAAGAAACGTCAAACGATTGTGTAAAACTGTTACGCACTTTATACAGTGTGGCCCAAGAACCTGGTGGATAATTGGATATAGTCCGTTTTAGCCACAAAATTTATCATTAATTTTGTTATTATACTGTGCAACCCTAAACACATTTACTTAATTCAGAGAGCACATGACTTGTAAATTAGCCCACGAACTCACTCGCTGGTAACGTAGATATTACATACTTTGCTCTTGAGAACCTTGCATCCTTGTGAGGGTCATTAGAATAAGATGGGATGGAACCCATATCGTAAACATATTTATCTACACATCGGATCGCGAATCGGCTCCAATATCAATTGTAATAATATGGGTCCAACAACTAAGTAGATATTATCTAATTTAGGCAAACAGCCCATCATGATTTTTTTATTAGGATTTACAATCTAAAATATATCTGTTTAGCTAAGAAAGTCCATGACTTATAAAGAAACTCTCTTGCAAGGAATGAAAGGTGTCAACCACTAAACACAAACTATTGGGAATTAAAATAGGACTTGGATCAAGTGATGAGCTGACTTATGCTTAATTTTTCATAATCTTTTGCCACACGTACATGTAGCAATATATGATTAAGATTTAGTTAATTTTATATTCTTGTTATTTTGTATATTTCTAAAATGTTAGTAAAAAGGTCACTAAATCTAAATTCATTAAAATAACTTATTTAAAAACATAAGGGTAAATACTTGTTAGTCTCCATATTTTGAGTTAAATGTCTGTTTAATCCTATATTTAAAAAAAGTACTTCAAAACACCATTGTTGGTAATTATATTACAATTTACCCTTACTTTTTCTTTACTTTTATAATAATACCCCAGCAACAATATTCTTGGAGATATTAAATAAAAGAAAAAAATATAAATTTATCAAATTAGCCTTAAAAGTAAAATAAAAAATCAATTGCTATTATTTTACTTTTAGGATTAATTTGAAAAACAATTTTTTAAATAAAAAATTATCCGTAAGATTGTTACAAGGGTATTAAACATTACTTTAAATTGATTGGATCAATTTATTCATAAATAATAATTAATAAGATTGTTGTAAGGATATGAAAAACACTAGTTGTTTCATATTGATATTTATTTTCTTAATTTCCTAATAAGTAATTTTCAGTTAATTTGTTAAAGAAATTTATCCACCCAAAATAATAATAATAATAATAAAAATAAAATAAATAAATAAAAAGATATGTTAAATGGAGGCCTTATCCTCAATGTCCATTTTTGTTGTTACAATTTTTATTTAAAATGTTTGTTTTTAGCTGGATATACTAGCAAGATGGAGGTCAAATGAAACTTCCAAAACAAAGTGAAAAAATGTCACGGTCGATTATTGTCTACCAGTCGATGAAAAGCTGAAAGAAGGCACCATGCCCTATCCTTCAACATGATTTTCACTATCAGATAGGGATATTGGCTGATCGTTCAAGATGGATATCACTATCAAAATCCATTAAGCCGCGGCCCCCAATCCAAGTTCATGATTATTGTTTTCCATCATACATGGATAATAAGTATATGCTTACATGGTTATTGACATTGCATATAAGTTTTCTATGTTCAGAATGATTATTAGTTCAGAATTGAGATGTCGGTGTTAATGCTCTGCACGTGTCCTCGTGATCGCCTGGCTTTAATGCGCATATCCTGGATAGTGATCATAAACTTTCTTTCGGAATACAACTACGCTAATACTTTCATTTTACTAGACCAGCCACTTATTCCATGTTAATTTGTAAGGTAAAAACCCACCACTGATGCAGGCCGCAACAAAGCTAGCATCCCCACTCCGACAACAAGTTAACCCAACCCCTCCTGACACTACTTGTGGCTCAGGTATTAGCAACTGAAAATTTAACTCAGGAAGAGACAGACACTGACGCCAACCGTGCACAACTTCCTACCAGAATCGAATTTGCCCCGTTGAGTCAGCCAAAGCTGGCGGCATCAGCAGTATCAAGCTTGTTGAACATCTTTTAGAAACTTTGTTTTTATCTTCTTGAGATTAGCCAAAGCATCTTTAACATTCATTCTTTCCTCATGAATTTATTCCGAGCATTTCAATGCCAAGCTCATAACGGATGACATGCACTTCTTCTTAGATGCAATGTCAGCTTCTTCTTCTCCGCTCAGCAAATTGGCATCTATAACGTCAGTAACCGCATCAGGTAATGATTCTTCGACCCAATGCTTCAAGCACACTTCCCCTGTAAACATATCATCTGTAGGCTTTCTTCTAGTTAATGTTTCCATCATTAAAATGCCAAAGCTATAGACATCTCCACTGGTAGAAACAATTCCTTCTGATCCATACTCTCTATTTATAAAACTTTAGTCATCAGAAAGTTCCATGAAAAATATCTATATATATGCTTAGAAAACTAGAACATTCACCTGGTGCCATGTAACCAATAGTTGCCAGAGTCATGGTTTGTTTCATAGAATCAACTCCGTCTAAGAGTTTAGCGATTCCAAAATCACCCAAATGTGCAACCATATCATCATCTAACAGAACATTGCTGGGCTTCAGATCACAGTGGATGATTGATGTTGAATAGCCTTGATGAAGATATTCCAATGCACAAGCAACATCTATCATTATGTCCAGCCTCTGTTCGATATTGAGCAGATAGTTATGAGAATACAACCACTTCTCCAAGCTCCCTTGGGGCATGTACTGCAGTATTAAAGCCTTGAAACCAGGATTACTGCAACTGCTAACAATTTTAGCAAGATTTCGATGTCGAATTCTACGCATAACTTCACATTCCGCATCAAAACTTTTAAGTGCTCTATCTTCCAGCAAACTGAATATCTTTATTGCGGCATTCATCCCATCAGCAAATGTTGCTTTGTACACAGAGCTGAAAATCCCTGTACCGAGCAAGTTGCTTTCACTAAATCCATTTGTAGCTAGTCGAAGCTCTTGGTATGAAATCCTTCTCAATGCTGCGGTATTCAACAAACTGTTCTCTGTCGGCCGACTCTTGTCCCTCTTGCGGCGTCTTAAGAGGATGATAATGAGAGCCAGTACCGCCATTGTTGTCGCAATTGCTGGTAAAATATATCTCAACGCAAGTCTAGTGGCTTTGGATTGTTGAGAGGAACCAGTTTTGCAAGGTGGGACTTGTAGTCGAGATGAACCACCGAGTACAAGATTTTGCATTAACGATTCAGCAGTGAAGTTAACAAAAGGTCCTCCACTCGGAATTTCTCCTTCTGGTCCATTAAAAGATACATTCAAATAGCTAAGATGAGAAAGTGCTTCAAAGGACTTAGGAATCACTCCGGAAAACTTGTTATCAGAGAGATCCAAACTCTCTAAGCGGATCAAGCTGCCCATTGATTCAGGAATAGAGCCTTCGAATCCATTTGCGGCTAAGCCGAGATATGTTAAATCTTTGAGACCATTAATACCGCCTGGGATAGAACAAGATAGCTGATTCCCAGATAAATATAATGCTTTCAAGACTTTCAAATTCCCAATATCTTGCGGAAGACAGCCACTTAGCAAATTAAACGAATAGTCTACCACTAAAATAAACTCAAGGCTCCAGAACGTTGAAGGTATAGTGGAATTCAACCTGTTGGAGCTTAAATTGAGATATCTTAGAGATGTTAGATTAGCCAAGCAAGGGGATATCTGGCCTTGAAGTGCATTACCCTGTAACAGTAGGGTATTTAAGCTTTCTAATTGACATAGCTCAGATGGGATGGATCCTTGAATATTATTGTATGACAGATCCAATCCTTGAAGCTTCTGCAATTTTCCCACTGTTGTTGGAATAGCGCTGCTTAATTTATTTTTATTAAAGGCTCAAAACTATCATGTTGCTCAAGTTACCGAATTCTACAGGAATTGCACCACGAAGTTCAGTAGAAGATGCAAAAAAGTATTCAAGAGATGTCGAGAGATTTCCAATGGAATTCGGCAGGGCGCCTTTCAATGGATTGTTTTGTAAGACCAGCCGCCTCAAATATCTGCAATTTGTCAAAGATGTGTAGAAACTCTGTCCTTGAGTCGAAGATCCAGTGGTCAAATGGTTCAATGATAAGTCGAGAATCTGGAGTTGTCTGCAATTACCAAACGTATTGGGAATAAGGCCAGAGAATAGATTTTCTGATAATCCCAGGAGAATGACCTGAGAAGCATTACAAATGGAACTAGGGATTATTCCGCTCAGATTATTCCCCCATAAGATTAGTCCTTGGAGATTTGGAAGGTAGGGACCAATGCTTGATGGGAGATGACCTGAGAAATGATTTCCATAAAGTTGAATGGCTTCTATGTTTGAGTTGTTGAAGATCATAGACGGTATGCGACCAATTAGCTTGTTGCTAGCAAGTCTAACACCTTCAGATTATATAGATTGCCAATTTCATGTGGTATTTCCCCTGCAACAATGTGAAAAGTCATGCATTTACTTCACACGCATTGGCGAGCATTCAAAAAGTAGGATAATTAGAGCACGAATTGGAGTTTAGTCAAGATGAAGATCAAGCTTCTTCAAATTGAATACCTATTGATTTCAGTAATTAAGTAAAAGAAAATAACGTGAAGCATTGGATCCTCGAATTGTATTAAAGGCATATGCTTTTAAAATTGAAATGGAATGTGGAACTACCTATAAACTGATTTCTAAACCAAAGGTCTAGAGTTCTGTATTAATTTTACCTGTTAATTGATTTTGCCGAAGAATTAAAAAATTGAGCAATGTACAGTGTCCGAGATTTTGAGGAATTCTTCCCGTGAACTTATTGTTGTATAAATAAGCTCTTCAAGATGAAGGCAGAAATCAACCGGGATACTTCCAGATAAGCTGTTATCGGCAAGAACAATAGATTTCAAAGAAGAAATGTTGAAAATGGCCGGTGGAAATTCACCTGGAAATTTAGATTATTTAAAGCTTGCAAGTAACAAATAGTGATGGTTCAATATCTCTAATCCAACCAGGTCTTGCAATAAATAAATAAAAGAAAACATGGCTGAATTATACCTTCCAAATTGTTACCATGAAGATGCAACTCTCTAAGCTCAGTTAAGTTACCAACAGTTCGTGGTATTGTTCCAGTGATTTTGTTAACTGAGATGGACAATCTTTTGAGCTTGTTACTGTCACCTAAACTCGAGAGGGAAGTTGCCCTGTTATCTTGTTTGAAGAAACATCAAACGATTCTTGATGTTGGGTGCAGACATCGCCAACTTAGTCATGAAACAGTGTAAAAATATTGTTAGGATAGCCTGAGGAAAATTCATTTTCACCGTGAATATGGGTTAATTGCTTCGAGCAAATATTGAAGGAAGTCAATAACGGACGCAAGGCATTTGAATTTGGCGCACTCTAACCCAATATAAGAAAAGACTAGCGTAAGGATGCTTCCACTCCATTATTTTTTTGTAAATTCATTCTATTTTCAAAAAATAATTATAATAAGTTCTCGATATTTTTAAAATATACAAATAAAAAAGGTTTTCATAATTAATTAATTAAATCTGTCTTTTAATTTTTTTACTTTAATAAATTTGACTATTAAAATTACTTTAAAAGAAGTTTTATTTGACTACTTTAATAATATGAGAAAGCCAGCCAAGAAGAGAGCTAATAGCAAAATCGAATAACAGAGGAATCACTCAGAGTAAATTGTCCCAAAAATCATTAGCTGTATTTAATTTTATTTGATTAAATCTACAAACTTTTTCTTTATATACATTTTTTTAAAAAAATATTGTGAACTTATTGTAATTATTTCTTGGGAGTGGAGTGGGTTTACAAAAATCAGAGAGTGGAAATATCATCACCAAATATTAATTACATTTAACCTTGAAATTTAGTATAAATAAAGTATGGTTTGCGTAAATTTTTAGATGGTGACAGATATTCCATAACAAATCAATACCCTTAATCCTTAAAAATTATTTTTCTAGAAGCAGGTCGAGATCTGGATCATATAAATATTAAAACATGGCCGGCCGGATGCATAATCCAAAAGGAAAAGACATAAGAGTAATTAGGAGAAGGTAAGCTCAGAGTGTTTTCCCATTTATCTTTTCATTTTCAAACTTTAATTTTCAGTCTTGACAGCAAATCAAAATCTGAAAGATAATAACTGCATCACAAAATCTTTTATGACCAATAATAGATCTTAATTGAATGATAATTAAGTATGTAAATGGTCAATTCTTATCGGTAAAGAGTTGAACAACAAAAATCATTTTTAATTCCAAGGAAGCGTATCTTTAATACGTTTTTTTTTTTCTTTAAACCTTTTCTCATTAAAAAGCATGATTATCGAATAAATACAAATGATAAACTAACAAGTGCATTTGTCACTGGCTCTTGTAGTACATGCTCTATCAAATCTTATTTTAATAACCGTTGTCGGTATCCAAACTTATACTTCCCATTTCTGACTCTGTAATTTATCTTAGAAAGCAAGAAAGAACCCTGTACATAAATATGAGAGACCCCATATCAGTATATATCAAAACTCTTGAACATCCATTAGAAAATTTGTTCTGATCTTCTGAAGATCAACCAAAGCATCCTTTACTTTCATTCTCTCTTCAGGAATATCTGTGGCGCATTTCAAGGCCAAGCTCATAATTGATGATATGCATTTCGTCTTAGCTGCGTACTCAGCTCCTTCTTCTTCTTCGCTGCTCAGCAATTCGGCATCTACAACTTCAGTGACTGCAAGACGCAGTGACTCTTCAACCCACTTCTTCAAGCTCGTTTCTCCTGTAAACATTTCATCCGTGGGCATTTTTCTAGTGAATGTTTCTATCATTAAAATACCAAAGCTGTAGACATCTCCGCATGTTGAAACTATACCTTCTGATCCATACTCTGCATGTAAAACATAATCATCACTAAAACAAAGTATCTTGGCATTATAGCAAGATAGTGCTAACAGCAGAAATATTTGGAATTACAAAGTGCATACTGTTTTAAAAGTATATTTTAAAGATAAAAATGAAAAAAATAATTCAAAAAAAGTTCCATTCCACTTGAGCCTGTTAAAAAACTCACCTGGAGCCATATATCCAAAAGTTGCCAGTGTCATGGTCTGTGTGACAGAATCTTCTCCATCTAAAAGTTTGGAAATGCCAAAATCACTCAAATGTGCAACCGTGTCATCATCTAATAGAACATTGCTGGGCTTCAAATCACAGTGGATTACTGGCGTTGGATGGCCGTGATGAAGATATTCCAAAGCAGAAGCGACATCTATCATTATGTCCAGCCTCTGTTGTATGTTCAGAGTGTACTTGTGGGAATACAACCACTTCTCCAGGCTCCCTTGAGGCATGTACTCCAGTATTAAAGCCTTGAAACCATGATTGCTGCAACTGCTAATGATTTTAACCAGATTCCGATGGCGAACTCTACGCAAAACTTCACATTCAGCATCAAAACTTTTAATTGCGCCATCCAGCTGCAAATTGAATACTTTTATTGCAACATTCATCCCATATGGTAGTGTTGCTTTATACACAGAGCCAAAACTTCCTGCACCAATCAAGTTGCTTTCACTAAATCCATCAGTCAATCGTTGAAGCTCTTGGTATGAAATTCTTCTCCAAGTTGCAAGACTCAACGAATCGTTCTCCAATATTGGGAGATTTTTGTTTCTCGTACAACATCTTATGAAGATGATAATAAGAGCCAACATTACCACTGCTGTTGCTACTGCAGGTAAAACATATCTCAGAAGCTTACTGGATTTGGATTGTTGTGTGGAGCTAGTTTCGCATGCTTGAACTTGTAGTCGCAATGAACCACACAGTGCATAATTCTGCATAAAAGATCCTTCTGTGAAATTAACAAAAGGTCCTCCACTTGGAATTTCTCCTTCTAGTCTGTTGAAAGACACATTAAAATAGACAAGATGAGAAAGTGCTTCCAAGGATTTGGGAATCTCTCCGGAAAGCTTGTTATCAGAGAGATCCACACTCTCTAAGCTAATTAAGCTGCCAATTGATTCAGGAATAGAGCCTTGGAATCCATTTCTTGCTACGGCGAGATAAGTTAGATCTTTGAGACCTCCAATGCTGCTCGGGATAGAACAAGATAGCTGATTCCCAGATAAATATAATCCTGTCAAGACTTTCAAATTCCCAATATCTTGCGGAAGACAGCCACTTAGCAAATTAAGCGAAAAGTCTACCACTAAGATATACTCAAGGCTCCAGAACGTTGGAGGTATAGTGGAATTCAACCTGTTGGAGCTTAAATTGAGTGCTCTTAGGGAAGTTAAATTAGCCAAGCAAGTGGGTATCTGGTTTTGAAGTGCATTACCCTGTAACAGTAGGGTATTTAAGCTTTCTAATTGACATAGCTCAGATGGGATGGATCCTTGAATATTATTGTATGAGAGATCCAATCCTTGAAGATTCTGCAATTTTCCCACTGTTGTTGGAATAGTGCTAGCCAATTGGTTCTGATAAAGGCTCAGAGCTATGATGTTGCTTAAGTTACCAAATTCTGCTGGAATTCCACCGCCAAGTTCACAGGAACCTGCATAAAAGTATTCAAGAGATTTGGAGAGATTTCCAACGGAATTTGGAAGAATGCCTTTCCATGGATTTGTTTGTATTGCTAGATATCTCAAGTATCTGCAGTTTGTCAAAGAAGAGAAGAAACTCTGTCCTTGAGACAAAGATCCAGTGGCCAATTGACTATATGCTAAGTTTAGTATCTGAAGTTGTCTGCAGTTCCCAAATGTATTTGCAACAAGGCCAGAGAATAAATTACGCGATAGCTCCAGGACAGTGAGCTTGGATGCATTACATATGGAACTAGGGATTACTCCACTCAAGTTATTCCCCCATAGGTAAAGTCTCAAGAGATTCGGAAGGTTGATTCCAGTGCTTGATGGAAGATTACCCGATAAATGGTTCCCGTAAAGCTGAATGACTTCTATGTTTGAGTTGTTGAAGATTATAGAAGGTATGAGACCGGTTAAGTTGTTGGCACCGAAATCTAAAAGCTTCAGATTCTGTAGGTTGCCAATTTCATGTGGTATTTCCCCTGCCATAATGTGCAAAACCAAGCTCAAGTATGAATTTAAATGCTTGATGTATATTCAAAAGGAACTACAACTAGAAACATGGGCAAAGTTTAGTCAAGTTGAAAATCAAGCTTCTTCAAACGGAGTAGGATTGATTTCAATAATTATAGAAAATTTTATGCAGTAATTACAGCCCCAAATTGTATATAAGTTGATTCTTTTAAAATTGTAACAGAATATAAAAAGAAGTGTGGCGTTGAGAGAGATTCATCATATTAATTCTGTGCATCAAACATCATTGATGGAACATTGAATCAAAGGCTCTGATAGTTTGGTGCTACCTGTCAACTGATTATCACGAAGACCCAAATAATTGAGCAAAGTACAGTTCCCGATATCCTTTGGAATTCTTCCTGTCGTCATACAGTCACGTAAATTAAGTTCTTGGAGTGATGGAAGACGCTGGCACAAATCGACAGGAAGACTCCCGAATAAGCTGTTGTTGGCAAGAACAATCACTCTCAAAGAAGAAACGTTGAAGATGGTAGGTGGAAATTCCCCTGCAAAATCAACTTATAAAGAACGATGCAAACAAGCAACTAGCAAAGAATGATGAAACAAGCCTGGTGGGACACTACCTTGTAAATTGTTACCATTTAGGTATAATTCCATAAGCTCAGTTAAGTTTCCAATGTTCTGTGGAATCCTTCCTGTGAGTTCGTTAAAAGACACTGACAATCTTTTCAACTTGCTGCAATCACCTAAACTTGAAGGTAGCTGCCCTGTTATCTGATTTGAAGAAACGTCAAAGGACTCGAGTTCTGTCAGACTATTACACATATCATCAAAAAGATTGCCAGATATTCTATTGGATGACAAATCAATGATCCTCAATCGCCGCATGAGCCATAGCTCATTAGGAAGGGTGCCATGGAAACGGTTGCCACTGATGTTAAGAGATACAAGAAATGACAGATTCGCGACGTGTGGTGGGATGGTGCCGCCAAGACCCAAGTTTGGGATGCTCAGGTCGGTGACTCTCCCATGGCGGCTACCACAAGTGACGCCGACCCAATTGCATACTGAGTTTGAGCTTGAGGTGTTGGTGGTCGCTGACAAGTTCCAGTTGCGTTCAAAGAAATTTTGAGGGTCCAAAGCTATGTGAGCTTTCACTTGAAGAAGAGCTGCTTCATCAGTTGTGATGTTGGCTTCAGTTATACTCATCAACTTAGCCATGAAAAGTATCGCCAGAAGAGCGCGGCCACACGGAATATTCATTTTCGCCATGGAAATGGGTTGATTGCTTTTCTGCAAAGGAGGGAAACGGCATGCGTGACTGTTAAGGAATATGGATGCATGGTGACACGTCATTAAAAAGAAACCGATTTTAATTGTAGAATTTTCAGATTTTAACAAGCGTAATGTCAAACGTTATGGACTTTGGTTAGCTTTTTTCTTTTAAGCAAAGGGTTAGGATTATTAGTTCAAATAAAATAATTTTTGGTAAAACATTTATTCAAGTTTTTTAATATAAATCATATTACCCCATTTCTGTTACATAATTCTAACACTTGATTTATTTACTTTTATAATAGAAACATTAATAATGTTATAGAGTTCGGTGGTATTTGTGTGTGAATTTTTTTTTTTCTGAAGTTTACAAATAACTGTAATATTTTGAATGTATATTGACAAAATATATATTTAATTAACCCAACTTTAAGGATAAAATAAGAATTACTCAATCGAACTCGCAGGACACTTATCGTCAAAATATCTCTTGAAAATTGGCTAGAAGACTCGCCCCTAAGAAGGTTAATCTCATTTTGGTACCATGTTGTTGTAACAGTAATTAATATTATCTTTATCTCATTATTTGGTGAGATGTAGGGCCTGAGTTAATCTATTTTTTCAAACGGAAGCGTATGTTAATATTTAATGTCATTATGCCTGTTGACTATTGCAGATTATGATGTCAATGACATTTTTTCTCTAAAGAGGAAAAAAAAAAGTACCAATAAATTTCTTTCAACCAAAGTTACCAAACAGTACAAAAGATCCCTGATACACATAAATTTGCACATTAAATCAACACATACAAAACCAAAGTCAAGTTTGGTATGCTCAAGCAAAGGCTACAATTATTAATTATGTACATAGAAGTATGACGATCACATATCGAGCTTGACAGCCTGTTGAACATTCATAAGAAACATTTTTTTAATCTTCTTGAGATCAGCCAAAGCATCTTTTACATTAATCCTTTCCTCAGGAATTTCCGCAGAGCATTTCAAGGCCAAGCTCATTATGTATGATATGCATGTCTTCTTAGTTGCAAAGTCATCTGCGTCTTCTTCATCCTCTCTGCTCAGCAAATTGGCATCTACAACTTCTGTAACTGCACCAGGTAATGACTCTGCCACCCACTGCTTCAAGCTCATTTCTCCCGTAAACATCTCATTTGTGGGCTTTCTTCTTGTGAATGTTTCCATCATTAAAATGCCAAAACTGTAGACATCTCCACTTATTGAAACGATTCCTTCTGATCCATACTCTGCATTTATTAAACTTCTATCATCAGAAAATGTCATACAAGTATCAATATATATATGCTTAAAAAAAATGGAACATTCACCAGGTGCCATGTAACCAATAGTTGCTAGAGTCATGGTTTGTGTGACAGGATCAACTCCATCCAACAGTTTGGCGATGCCAAAATCACCCAAATGTGCAACCATATCATCGTCTAACAAAACATTATTGGGTTTCAGATCGCAGTGGATAATTGGTGTTGAATAGCCATGATGCAGATATTCCAATGCTGAAGCAACATCTATCATTATGTCCAACCTCTGTCGGATAGTCAGAGAGTAGTTGTGAGAATACAACCACTTCTCCAAGCTCCCTTGAGGCATGTACTGCATTATTAAAGCCTTGAAACCGGGATTGCTGCAGCTGCTAACGATTTTAATGAGATTTCGGTGTCGGATTCTACGCATAACTTCACATTCAGTATCAAAACTTTTAAGGGCTCTATCTTCCTGCAAATTGAATACCTTAACTGCAACACTCACCCCATTTGCAAGTGTCGCTTTGTACACATTGCCGAAACTCCCTGAACCAAGCAAGTTGCTTTCACCAAATCCGTTTGTTGCTCGCTGAAGCTCATGGTATGAAATTCTACTCAGTGTTGCTAGATTCAACGAATTGTTCTCCTCTGGCAGACTCTTGTTCCTCTTACGGCGTCTTATGAGGATGATAAAGAGAGCTACAACCACCATTGTTGTCGCAATTGCTGGTAAAATATATCTCAATACAATCTTAGTAGCTTTGGATTTATGTGTGGAGCTAGTTTTGCATGGTGGGACTTGTAGTCGAGATGAACCACAGAGTGCATAATTTTGCTTAAAGGAATCAGCAGTGAAGTTAACAAAAGGACCGCCACTCGGAATTTCTCCTTCTAATCCATTGAAAGAGACATTAAAATCGACAAGACGAGAAAGTTTTTCCAAGGACTTGGGAATTTCTCCAGAAATATTGTTACCTGAGAGATCCAAACTTTGTAAGCTTATTAAGCTACCAAATGATTGAGGAATGGGGCCTTGGAATGCATTTCTTGCTAAGGCAAGCCAATCGAGATTCTTGAGATTCCCTATGCTGCTCGGTATATAACCCGATAGCTGATTCCCTGTTAAGTTTAATCCTCCCAAGGCCTCCAAATTTCCAATATCTAATGGAAGAGAGCCACTTAACGAATTCAATGAAAAGTCCACAGCTAAGATGTATTTAAGGCTCCAGAATGTTGAAGGTATAGTGGAATTTAAGCTGTTGGATCTGAAGTCGAGATGTCTTAGAGAAGTTAAATTAGCCAGGCAAGTGGGTATCTGGCCTTGAAGTGCGTTATTATTTGACAATAAGGTATTTAATTTCTCTAACTTACATAGATCAGTCGGGATGAATCCTTTTAACTTATTGGAATTGAGATCCAATCCTTGGAGTTTCTGCAGTTTTCCCAATACTGTTGGAATAGCGCCAGCTAATTCATTATTGACTAGGCTCAAAACTAGCAAGTTGCTTAGGTTACCAAATCCCACAGGAATTCCGCCGCTAAGTTGAGAAGAACCTGCATAAAAGTTTTCAAGAGATGTAGAGAGATTTCCAATAGAATTGGGAATAACACCTTTTAATGGATTGGTGTCTAGGACCAGAACCCTCAAGTATCTGCATTTTGCCAAAGAAGAGTAGAAAATCTGTCCCTGAGCCGAAGATCCTGTAGTCAACTGATTATCTCCTAAGCTGAGAATCTGAAGTTGTCTGCAATTACCAAATGTATTGGGAACAAGGCCAGAGAATAAATTAGACGATAGCTCCAGGATAGTAGCCTCAGAAGCATTGCAAATGGAATCAGGGATTATTCCACTCAGATTATTCTTCCATAAGAAAAGATTTTCGAGATTTGGAAGGTAGATGCTCGATGGAAGATGACCTGATAAATGATTTCCATAAAGTAAAATGGCTACCATGTTTGAGTTATTAAAGATCATAGAGGGTATGAGACCAGCTATGTTGTTGCCACCCAAATCTAAAATCTTGAGATTGTGTAGGTTGCCGATTTCATTTGGTATTTCCCCTGCCACAAATGTTAAAAATCATTTGCCAGCTAAGTTTTTGGCATGCATTCAAATGCTTTTTATGTAATAAAAAATTATTCAGGACGAAAGACAGATGCATTTAAAATTGAAATGGAATCATATGTAATAAGAAACTGCGGCAATAAGTCTAAAACAGTTGAATTTAGAAGAACAGTTTGGTAGTACCTGTCAACTTATTTTCACCAAGGCCTAAATGGAGTAGCAGTGTGCAATTTCCGATACTGTTGGGGATTCTTCCTGTGATATTATTGCCGAGTAAACGAAGTTGTACAAGTGATGGAAGACGAGTGCACAAATCAGTAGGGAAACTTCCAGATAGACTGTTGTTGTCAAGACGTATCGATTTCAAAGAAGAAATGTTGACGATGGCAGATGGAAATTCGCCTGTAAATTAACTTCAGATTATTATTTAAATCTTACTGGCTAGAAAGAATGATACAATCCACACCAATCAGCAGCTAATGCAATCCAGCTAGCTGAGAAGATAAATTAAGGTTACTGAATAAGAATTATAAACCACGTACCTTCTAAATTGTTACCACCGAGATCTAATTCCGTAAGCTCGGTCAAGTTTCCAACACTTTGTGGAATCCTTCCTGTGATTTCGTTATGAGAAAATGACAACCTTTTGAGCTTCCTGCAACCACCTAAGCTTGAAGGCAGCTGACCTGTTATCTTGTTTGAAGAGACATCAAAGGATTCCAGTTGTGTAAAACTATTACACATATCACCAGGGAGACTTCCGGACAAGCTATTAGATGAGAAATCAATGATCTTCAGTCGCCGCATGTGCCACAGCTCGTTTGGAAGAGTGTCATAGAAACTGTTGCCACTGATGTTAAGAGAAACAAGAAATGACAGATTTCCCACATGCGGAGGGAGGGTGCCGCCGAGACTCAAGTTTGGTAGACTCAAGGCGGCGACTCTGCCATGGCGAATGCTACAAGTCACACCAACCCAGTTGCATACCGAGGCTGAGGTGTTGGTGGGTGACAAGTTCCAGTTGTTTGCAAAGAAATTGTGAGGGTCCAAAGATATTCGAGCTTTCAGTTGTACAAGAGCTTCTGCATCAGTTGTGATGTTAGGTGCAGACACACCCAACTTAGCCATGAAAATTTGTAAAACTATTGCTAGGATTAGAGGGGCTAACGGAAAACTCATTTTGGCCATGGAAATGGATGGTATTATTTACTGCAAATTATATTTATGACTGAAGCTTTGGCAAAGCATCCTAAGACTTCTTAAATAAATAGATCAAGATTTATTGTTGATAACGTACGGAAAGAAAAGGGAATAATGTCGAAATATGGTTAAGTGGAAAAATCTTTTAGCTATAATATCCATTTTTATAGAGATGATTTTTTTATTTTGTGCATATGCAATACTTGGTGAATAATAAGTCAAGGCCTAGTGTCTAGTGATATAGTCGATTAAAAGCTGAAAATTCAAAGGTTGTATGAACATCTTTACAATCTTGATAAGAAGTCGATATCCAGTGATTCGATTTTGACAATTACCTGCCGACTTGTAGAATTCTTGACTTGCAGATACAGTTATTTATAACAAATTTCCTGAATGATTTTTTTTTTTGGATAAATTACAGAAATATAATATATATTAGATAACCTTACTCCTTGTATAATATATCACCCAAAAGATCTAGGCACTTGATCCGGCTTTGATATGGTAAGAGCTGAATAATAATAATGGTGATTTTATTTTCTAGCGCAACAGAAACAGTAAAAACTTTTACACAAAAATTTAATATACTCAAGGTCGGCCGACGGCCAAAATGGGGCAATTAGAAAAACAAACTGCACCAATAATATCAAGCAAATTAACGTAATACAACTACTTGGTATGGGGACACAATAACAAATATACAATGAGTAGAAAGAAATGGTCGTGCATTAATGGCGTCAACACCCCCCTAACAGGCCTTGAGTTCCCAATCCAAGTTTATGATTATTGTTTCAATACCATCATAACACAATAATGTTAAAAATTTCGAAGAGTTGAGTTCTAACTGTTATATGTCATTTATCCATCTATTAATTAAATGGTAAATTCACGAGCTAAACCTCTTGAAGAACCTCTCCTCATCGCCAGAGCTAGACTTTAAGTTTTAAAAAGAGACCGTGACTTAAAAACTTGTGAACCTGTTTATTTTTTAAAAGATGCGGAGTTGCATTGACGTATTTTAATATATGATTAGAAATTGGTGTGTTTGAAAGTGTATGATGAGAGGGTTGAAACTTAATGTGGTCGTATCTTCTTATTAAGTTTGAAATATTCTATTGGGCTCCCTTAATTTCTAAATATCGTTTTATAATTTAATCTCCGATATGCTTTTGTAGACTTTTTTTTTTTTTTCATTTCCATTTTCCACTATCATTGTGATATCAACATCCTTATCGTGATGGCAATCGGCGGAGGAATTTCATTTAGTGGCTTTAAAGATTGCGAGGATGATCAAGCGCGTGCGCGTTAATATTATACCAACATTATTGTTACACGTTCTCATCTCAAGCCAAAGTACTTTCTTAATTTTTTTGAGGTTGAAAAAAATGTTCAGTTAGCTCTTTATTTTGTAGTCTTTACGACAAATCAACAAGTTAATATCTGAAGATTTCACATAAAAATATAACTTAAACCGGTGTATCATAGAATTCTTTACAGGCCATAGTGGATCTGAAATTTGAATATGAATTGGAGGGTATGTGGATAATGTTGTGAAAGGAACACAAGCAGTTGTAAATTACGCGGAAACAAATTTTTTTTTTTGTGTGATTAAAATAAAATATGTAGCACAAATAAATAGACAGAAAAATAAATCAACAAAATTCAAAGTAATAAATCAACCAAACGAAACACAGATTTTAACGTAGAAACCTAAAGCAGAAAAAATCATGGGATCTTAGTCCGATATAATCTTCTACTTTATTAATGGGAATACAACACAAATTCTTCTCTACATAATACTAAAAGTTAACAACATCAAGAATCTCAATATTCTTAGGTTACAATAGCAGTCTAATTAATATATATCTTTTTAATAAGTAGATATTTCAAATAATAGTCAACAAGAGAATAAAATAAAAATCAAGACCAGTAGAATTGTAGAGGGTGATGTCAAGAACTTTCCCTTCAAATTTAAAAAAATCAAAGTTAAATTCACCTTCCGATTCCGATTGCCCCAAAACTAAACTCACGCCACAATCCTCTCTCTCTCGTCTTTTTCTTATTTTTCTCTTTCGTCTTTTGCAATTGTTAATAATGATGCCGCCTCCACTTATTCTTCTTTATATAATGCACTTGTCAAACCTATTTTCATTGTAAAATTACATTTAGCCTCTCAATCTTTCTTTAATTATTTAAATACCTAAATTTATAAAACTTTGGACTTGAGCCACTCAAATGAAATGGACCTAACAAATCTCCCCCTTCAGATCATATGGGGCAACCACAAGGCCGCTTTCTGTATACAGCTTTTCAACTTCTCTTGGGCAATGATTTTATCATCATATCTAACTCATTCTCCATTGTATGTATCTTCTCAAGCTGTAATTGTTTCTTCTCAAATATGTCTTGTATCCAATGATACCTTACATTAATATGTTTGGATTTTGAATGGTATGTCGAATTTTTTGCCGAGTGAATGGCACTCTGATTGTCGCAATACACAACATAGCTATCTTGCTTCACACCCAACTCTTGTAAAAAAAAATTTTATCCACAGGGTTTCTTTGCAACTTTCAGTGATTGCAATATATTCTGCTTCAGTGGTGGACAAGGCAACACACTGCTGAATTTTGGACTGCCATGAAACTGCTCCTCCTACAAAGGTGAGCAAACATCCTGATAGAGATTTTTTTAGAATCAACATCTCCTTCTATATATGCATCTGTATACGCTTGTAACATAAATTTATCACTACCAATATATATAAATACCTTGGAAGTTCCTCTGAGATATCTGAGAATCCACTTCACTGTTGTCCAATGCTCCTTGTCTGGATTGGAGAGAAACTGGCTGACTACACCAACTGCATGAACAATATTTGATCTTGTATAAACCATAGCGTACATCAAACTACCAACTGCTAAAGCATAAGAAACTCTTTTAATCTCTTGTTTTTCTTTCCTACTTAGAGTACAATGCTCAGAATTAAGCTTGAAATGACCTGCAAGTAGAGAATAAGCAGATTTTGTCTTGCTCATTTTAAATCTTTTAATAACCCTTTCAACATATGCTTCTTGAGATAACCATAATTTTTTGGATTTTTTATCGTATGAAATCTTCATGCCAAGAATCTGTTTCGCTGGTCCTAAGTCCTTCATTGCAAAAGACTTGTTAAGATCACTCTTCATATTGTCAATCTTACTAGCATCCTAGCCAACAATCAACATTTCATCCACATAAAGCAAAAGAATGATAAAATCATCATCACCAAACTTCTTAATAAAAACACAATAGTCACACATAGTCTTACGGAACCATAATTCTCCATAAAAGAATCAAACTTCGTGTACCACTGTCTTGGTTCCTGTTTCAACCCATATAAACTTTTCTTTCAATTGCATGCAAGTTTTTCTATCTTTGACACTGAATCCTTCAGGTTGCTTCATGTATGTTTTCTCTTCTAAGTCACCCTGCAAGAAAGTTGTCTTTACATCAAGCTGTTCAATCTCCAAATTCAAACTAATTACTAATCCCAGAACTACTCAGATAGAAGACATTTTCACCATAGGAGAAAATATTTCTTCAAAATCAACATCTTTATTCTGACCAAACCCCTTCACAACTAATCTGGCCTTATACCACTGTTGTGAGTTGTTTTTAGTCTTCAACTTGTAAACCTATTTGTTCTTCAGTGCCCTACTTCCCTTAGGTGGCTTCACTATTATGATATTTTTCCTTGATGCTTAGGCTTTGTTTAGCAATGTGATGTTGTGGTTTATGCAATAAAATAGAAGCAAAATAATTGTTTGATAAACATAATTTTTAAAGATTATCTTTTAACAAATAGAATAATATAAGTTTTTCATTCATACAGTGGAAAAACCTATATAGGATATATGAATAATATAGAATTTGAACATCCACTTGAAACTTTGTTTTGATCTTCTTGAGAGTAATTAAAGCCTCTTTTACATTAATTCTTTCCTTAGGAATTTCTGCAGAGCATCTCAAGGCCAAGCCATTATGTATGATATGCAAGCCTTCTTAGCTGCAAAGTAAGCCTCTTCTCTGTTTAGCAAATTGGCATCCACAACTTCAGAAACTGCATGCGGTAATGACTCTTTAACCCAACGCTTCAAGCTCATTTCTCCCATAAACATTTCATCTATGAGCTTTTTTCTAGGATCGTTTCCACCATTAAAATAACAAAACTGTAGACATTTCCACTAGTAGAATCAATTCCTTCTGATCCATACTTTGTGTTTATAAAACTTTTATCATCAGAAAATATCACGAATCTATATATATATATACCTATACCTAAATCTATGTGTATAGTCCTTCCTACAGAGGACTAAGTGGAATTTAACCTGATGGATCTTAAGTTGAGACTTATTAGAGAAGTTAAATTAGCCAAGCAAGTAGGTATCTGGCCTTCAAGTGCATCACCACCTAACAGTAAGCCAAATAAGCTCTCTAAATTGCATTTCTGTCGAGATGAGTCCTTGTAACTAATTGGAAGAAAGATCCAATCCTTGGATCCTCTGCAATTTTCCCACTATCTGGGAATAGTTCCAGCTAATTCCTTATTGCCTAGGCTTAAAAGTTAAAACTATCATGTTGCTGAGGTTACCAAATCCCACAGGAATTCCACCACTAAGTTGACAAGAACTTGCATAAAAGTTCTCAAGAGATGTGGAGAGATTTCCGATAGAATTGGGAAAAACACCTTTTTAATGGATTGGTATCTATGGCCAGAACCCTCAAGTACCTGCAATTTGTCAAAGAAGAGTAGAAAGTAGGAACTCTATCCTTGAGCTGAAGACCCAGTAGTCAAGTGATCGGGCTGAGAATCTGAAGTTGTCGGCAATTACCAGATGTATTGGGGATAAGGCAAGAGAATAAATTCTTCGATAGTTCCAGGATAGTAACCTCAGAAGCATTGCAAATTGAATCAGGGACTATTCCACACAGATTATTCTGCCATAAGAAAAGATTTTCGAGATTTGGAAGGTAGATGCTCGATCGAAGATGACCTGATAAATGATTTCCATAAAGTATAATCACTTGTATGTTTGAGCTGTTAAAGATCACAGAAGGTAGGAGACCAGCTAAGTTGTTGCCACGAGACCAGTTAAGTTGTTGCCACCCAAGTCCAAATCAGTAGGAAGACTTCCAGATAGGCTGTTGTTGGCAAGATAAATCAATTTCGAAGAAGAAATGTTGAAGATTGTAGATGGAACTTGGAAACTATTGTTCAATGCTTTCTTGCTACAAAGAATGACACAATTGACTATTTACCAATCATCAGCAAATGCAAACGAGCTAGACAAGCTACCTTGTAAATTGTTACCATCAAGATATAATTCTACAAGTTCAGTTAAGTTTCCAATTTTTTGTGGAATCCATCCTCTGATTTTGTTAAAAGAAAATGACAGTCTCCTCAACATGATGCAATCACCCGAACTTGAGGGAAGCTGGCAAGAAATCTCGTTGAAGAGATATGAAATGATTCAAGTTCTGTAAATCAATTACACGTATCATCAGGGAGACTGCCAGGTATGATACCGGATGACAAATCAACGATTCTCAGTCGCTGCAGCTGCCATAGCTCATTTGGAAGAGTGCCATAAAAACTTTTTGCCACTGATGTTAAAGAAACCAGAAATGAAAGGTTTCCTATGTGTGGAGGGATGGTGCCGCCGAGACTCAAGTTTGGTAGGCTCAGGGCGGTGACTCTGCGGTGGGGTACGCCACAAGTGACGCCAACCTAGTTGCATACTGAGGCGGCTGAGGTGTTTTTGGAGCCTGACCAGTTCCAGTGGTGTGCCAAAAAATGGTGAGGGTCCAAAGATATGTGACCTTTGAGTTAAAGAAGAGCTTCTTAATCAGTTGTGACTTGTGATGCTGGGATCAAACACGCCCAACTTAGCATGAAAATGTGTAAAAATGTTGCTAGGATCATTAGAGAATGGAAACTCATTTTCGCCATGAAATTAAATTGGTTGATTTTGCTCACTGCAAATATTTAAGAAAAGAAAGACATCTTAATATAGAAATTTAAATTTTACATTTTTATTGATTGGAGTTTAGCTGAGTTCTGATTCTTCTGAAACTTTAGTCAAGTAAAATACTAATCATAACCCAAAAAAAGGGAAAAACATGATAAAATTTCAAGAATATTCTTTCTATTCAAAATGTGGACAAAAGAAATAAAAATTAATTAACAACACTTTTAAATTTGTCAACTTCCCTTTGAAGATGAAATCATTAAAAAAACACTACATTACATCGTTAGTTTGTCAAAAAAAATATTGAGAATTATGAACAAGAAAAGTTGGGGGAAAAGTCTCTGTCTTAAAAATTCAGGAAAAAATCCCAAAACTTGCTTTAAAGAATACAATTACATAGTCGCCAACAGTGAATAATCTCTTATTCTTCTTATCAGATGTTTAACTGAAGCATGTTAGGCCCTACAAATTTCAAAATGAGAAATCTTTTCTACTAAAATGCCTAACTAAACATATATTACGCCAAATATCCTATTTCAATTTTTAAAAAAAATTGAGAAAAAATCACCTTTTTCATTTCAATGATGATATTTTAAAATAAATAATACGTTAAAAATAAAGTAATTTAAAAGGCTTAATATGAGTCATATTGACTTTAAAACAATGTTTGACTTGGAATTAGTCGTTAAGAAAGGTATTTCTCAATTATCGACATTTGGCATTAACGTTGGTAAAAAAGTCTGGGCCAGCCCAGGCCCGCAGTCTTGAGGCTGAACCCGCATTATAAAATCATGGACATGGACCAAAAAATTTAAAGTCTGCTTTGAGTGGGCCCAAGTCTAGGCTTTAATTTATTAATTAAAAAATTCTTTTTTAATTGAAAGAGTTAAATCCCTAGGTCCATTCTAGATTGACATCTTTTTTAATAAACATGAGTCTTGAGCTTCGGCGTAAATTACAATGCAAAAATATAATTAATAGATAAAAAATAAATAATTTTAATTTACAATAATAAATAATAAGAAGAAGAGAAAATTGAATAAAGAAAAAGAAATGCATGATATTGCTTAGAGGTAGGGGTGGGCAAAGTCGGTTTGGATCGGTTTGAGACATATTCTCAAACCGATCCAAACTTATCGGTTTGAAATATTTTCAAACCGATATCAACCTAAAAATTTTTCAAACCGAACCGATCCAAACCGTCTGGATCGGTTTGGATTCTTGGTTTGAGTTTATTAGCTAAAACTCATTTCTTTTATATTATTTTACCTAAATTATTTGTTATTTTTTTGTGTCCGTAATCCAAATTGATACCTCTTTTATATTATTCATATCTACTTTGACATCTACATAACAATTCAAAGATATATCCATACAAGTTTACAGCATAATACATCCTAATAAAGAAGTTCTTAACCTATTTATTCAAAACAAACTCACAAAATTAAAATAAACTTGAACAACATTTGGCAATTAAAATATTGTGCATCTTGTCCGTCAATACTTATGGCCCAATTAGTTTTGATTTGTCAAAATCTGCATAAAATGATAAATATAATTAGTTAGATTGCTTACCTTAGAATATAATGTAATTATATAATATTTCTGGATTGGATCGGTTTGAATCGGTTTGGATCCTTCCAAACCGAAATCCAAACCGAGTGATGTCGGTTTGCAATCCAATAAACCGAAACCAGTTTTTTTACTAATGAAACCGATCCAAACCGATCCAAATGGTCCATTTGGATCGGTTCGGTTAAAATATGCCCACCCCTACTTAGAGGTGATCAGACCCATTAAAGGGAGCAATTAATTTTTTTTGTTTAATAATAATAATAATATTAATTTAAGTATTTTTTTAAACTTATAACTTAATTAAAAAATTATTGAAGGACCGAGCGCAATATGAGCTCGCCCAGGCCCATTTAAATTGGATGACCTTTTACAAGTTCTAAATCTAAAATCAATTATATGGGCTTGGGCTTGAGAATGCTCATATCAAGCCCGCAAATTGTCAACCCTATTTGGCTCTCATTTATTTAACCTCACTAATTCATAATTTTTTTAAGATGTGAATTCACTATTTATTGTCGTTTGACACTGCTTCATTAATCTCTTAAATGAGAGTTAAATTGGATTATTTAATTGTTTATAGCTTATTCTTGACTATGTTACTAAGACAAAATTTTAAATGTGAGAATTTTCTAGAACTGTCCTCTTGATCTTGAGGAACAACGATGAGTCAATGGCCTATTATTATGGGTAAAGGGATTAATAAAATAACGGCAATATTTTAAAAAGGAATGATAAATAATATCTTAAATTACATATTAAAATTTTCATTTGTGGCATATGATATGTCAATAACCGACATTATGTGAATAAATTTCTTTAGTTATTTATTGGAGTAGCATCCTCCCATTTATATAGTCACTTTCGAGCTGTACTCATCGCTCTTAGTGCGGGCAAATTTCTGATTGCTAACTATCATATTCAAAGCTCCACTTTTCTTCTATTCTATTTCTCTCAACACTCTCTTTTACCACTCTAAGAGGAGGAAAAAAAAGAAAATAAGAAAAAAAAAACACTAATACGATTACATCTTTTTAACAAACTATCACCTGATGTTCGGCACAGATACAACAACGAATGACGAGCAATATAATACCAAATTTCTCTGGAAATCTGAATCACACAAGCTAGCAATGAATATTTAATTCAATTATATAGTAGTTTAAATAGATTAGAGCAAAATGAGTTGATAACATTGTTGAGAGAATAATATTAACGGGTATACATTAATCATCGTTGTTGAAAAAAACTATCCAAATGCAAAAAAGAAGAAAAAAAAAAGATGCAAAAAGGAAGGAAAAAAAAAAGCATGCTAAATTCAAAATTTAATCCATAAAAGATCAATACATGTTTCAACTAACAGCTCTAAAATAACTTTTTATTACAGTTTTATCAAATCTTATGATTAAAATTTGACAATATTAATACTCAATAAATATTTTATTAGAAATTTTGGAATAAATTTTCACGTGAGTTGGATTATAGGTACCCCTTGAAAACGCAATTAAAATCCCTTAATCATTTACAATTTTGATTAGTGGGACAAAAGTATTTCTAATTAAACCAAATGTTAAACACAATTTCTTTTTCTTCTTTTTTTTGGGGGGGGCTTAAAACTCACCTATTATACACCCTCTTTGAATTTTTAAACATAAAATAACCAACAAATAATGTTATTGTAAAAAGTTTGGAACTATTCTTTTCATTATGCGATACAAAAAAACTAATCAGAAGACACAAGAATACACTGTGTATTCAAAACTAAAATAAGTTGTTTTGAGCTTGGACTCAGTTGTTTTACTTTTAACCCACAATTCAGAAGCCACAGAAGGATAAAAAGAAAAAGAAAACGGCAAAAACGAAGGGGGATGGTCCGTATGGGGCTACGCACGGACTGGGGAAAGCAATAGAGATTTAGAAGAAATTAATAACAGACAAACTCCTATTATTATTTGATGATAATTTTCAACCAAGAAGCTGAAAGATCAGACAAAACAAAAGCAATTTTTTAGGCAAGCCTGAGGAAGACGAACAGGAAAATATTGCCATGGGGTTTGAACAATACCAATAACTTATTGAATATATTTTATAAGTAATCGTTTTAACAAGGTTGTTTTTATCGCCGAGGTGTTATAAGAAATTTATGTTAATTTTAAACATTTCACTGGAAGCAGATAAAGAAAAAGAGTTTTACGAGTTTTAAAAAGAGTCACTAATGATAATCGATTGATTTAGGTCCGCAGTTAAATTTACACTAAATATTAGTCATTATTGTTGAAAATGTCCATCCAAATGCAATTACGAAAACTAGAACCCTTAATCACAAGAAAATTTGCAATACATAGGTGTTTGCAACACAAAATCCAAAAAGGTCACGCTCTGTATGTATTTAAGTTGAAACGAATGGATTGATACTTCCAGTAGAATAGTATGCACAAGTCGGATCATCAATGGTTGGGAAGGGGAGGGCGTTTCTCCCCAGCAGCATGGTTAAATGCATAACAATGTATCATAGAATTCTTTAATATTCTTTAATAAATTCATAACTTTTAGTTTCTTTTTCAAAAAATAGATACAACCAAATTCAAAAACTTGTAAATTTTTTCTCTTCCTTTATCCTCAACCCTTTACAAGCCAATTTCATCATGTAACACATGTAAGAGACTACACCATAAGTATTCAGGATATTTCCAGTTTGAATACAAATTATTGTAACGCTGGAACTTTTAACTATGAAAGTCCATGAATTTCTGCTCAACAGTCCTGGCAATTACATAAGTTGCTACCAGAAGTTTGGCACAGTTACAACACTGACTCTAAAGTTTCACTGTAAATCTGACTCAACCTACAAACTAGCAATGATGTTTATTCCAATATAAATAGTTTAAATGGATATGATTGATTTTAAGCATTATTTGATAAGATCTAGTTTATGAGTATTGAGAGAAGATAATTAGTATAAATATTAGTAAAATAAATATTTTACCAATCTATACCCAATTCTCTTGAAAGAAAGAGTTTGTCAATATACAAAATGACTGGTGCTGAGGTAGTAATGTAATCCTGCATTTGAATCCTTGCAGAGGTCTCTGAAAGAAAACAAGAAGAAAAATATAGCATCAACAAATTTATGAGTAATTAAAACTCTCACCCAGCTTCCCTTTCTTTTAACTCAAAAAAAAAAAAAAAAAAAAAAAAAAATCTTGGAAGAAGGCAGCAACTAGGAGTCATTTTAGTAAAGCTAAGTTAGCCATCGCCCAAGTTGGGGGCCAGTCGCAGACAAACAAAGCAATTATATTTTAAAACATCACCATAACAGGCCAATCCAACCTTCAAAGTTGATGTGTTTAATGCTAACCCGGCTCAGCACTGAAGGTACCAAATATGAAATACGTCACCTAACAGCTCAATAACCATAGTAAACACACCCATGATTCATTCTCGCTTTAGGTTCTTCGGCCTCATGGCTCTCACTTTCTCACTCATCAGAATATCCTATAAATAACATAATAGTCCTTGAATAAACACCTATATACAAATGGTAACTGCAGACCCAAGATCATACACCTTGGGCCAGTCAACTATCAAATATTCCAACCAGAAAATTATAAATATTTGGCCAATAATTGGGTTGAATTCAAGATGCCATTACGAGCAAACTTTTTACTTTATTAGTTATCCTAATACTCAATCACTAATAATTGAGTTAAGAGAAAAACAGCAATTTTCTAAAAACTTGCGAGAGATTTTTAATGATAAGAAAAACAAATAATTTTTTAAAGATAAAAGAGTGCAGTTAAGAAGAACTAAAAATCCATCACAACAACACTACCAACAAAACAGAAAAAGATTTCAAAATAGAAAATGCGCAAAATAGCATCGCAGTTTGTGTCCACAAAGAAGAAAAATAAGCCTCTTTGAAATCATTGAAGAGTGCTGCCAAAAAGATGCTAAAAACCAAACTCTATTACGAAAAAAATAGAAAAATACATTTCTGCTACCATCTCAAAAGATTAGTTTATTCTTTTCTAGCCAAATAATCCAAAATGTTGCTAATTAATGATTTAAACGCCTAACGAATTTACTTATTAGTGGTAACTCCACAAAGTTGAAGGAATAATTCATTTCACATGTTTTTCGACACAGAACTTACAATGACTAAGGGAATATAAAAAAAAAAAAGAATTGTACAGAAGTAAAGCTATAAAGGACAGAAACAGTGATAAACAAGCAAATGTAAATTAGAGAATGAGTTTCGACTTCTATTAAATTTTTATCTACCAAAATGTAGTTTTAAGGGGATGCTTACTTTAGAAGAGATAGGAGTTTGTATACTTTTGAGATACTAACTCTATCTATTTTCATTTTCGCTCCGGAAGAAGATGTGAAATTTTTTTAATATATAATTATTCAACAAGAAAGAAAAATTAAAGCGAAAAGTAAAGGTCAGGATCATATTAGATAGCAGAAACAAGTAAGTCATAGGATAGCTCTCACCATCTTCATTAAGCTTTCTAAGTAATTGTGCCCTCGTGGGAAGGGCATACATCCCTGCGGCAACAGCTTTTCTTATAGCCCATCCATGATGGGGAGCAAATACTTGTGTGTAAGCCTTGGATGCTGGATCCTTTAAGGAATTTCCCCTGCCATAAGAAATTTTAGAGAAAAGAAAAGGTTAAAAGGGATTAATTATTCTGCAATCTTAACCACCTATTACCACTATCACATCAAATTACAATATGCTTGAACTTTAGGTCCTGCAGAGATATTAGACATCTAAATCTTGATACTTTATTAAGAGTTTATTTGGTTATTAAACAACCAATAGGATAAAAGATTTTAAAGGTTAATAACATCTAGGAAAGCACATCAAATATTCAACTCCTCCATATTATTTCAGTTACAGGATAAATGAGATTACAGATGACAAACAAGACACGTCAAACATAGCACTAAGTTCCAATAACAGGAAATGCAATCAGATCTGTCATAGCCATCTCCTAAAATACATTCAAGTTGACATTGAAAGTTAATTCAGTTCAGACAGAAGTGCCTTTCGAATGGTTTTGTCTGGATGAGCTCAAAAAATATTTGTTTCCAGCAAATGAAACAAGGGAATAGTCTCAACCTTTCCAAGATGTTTAATCCTAAGCTCCTTTCCTAGATGCTCACACCCCATATCCTCCGTCCATACTAAATTAAGATAATTATACAACTTGAAGCCACGATTTAGTAGATCCAAACCTTGCTTGTTTATTGTGTCAACTGCTACAAATGAGGCTTCATGGTTACTTAGATCACAAATCCAAATTGAGTTTGATAATTGATGAATTGATATTGTAATGACTTCACTGAGTTTCCATTTTTCATAACAACTCAAGTCAATGTATACCTCTGCCTAAACGAAACATAAACTAAAACCTAGGTAATCACAGCCTGGCAAAATTTAAGTCGACTAAATTAAAACAGAAAAATTAATGAAACAATTACATGCTGATATACATACTCTGCAGCCAGAATTTGCTCGAAAAGAACCCGAACCATGTCAAGTCCACGCTTCACTCTCAAAAGGTTTCTAGTGTGACTACCAGCTTTTCTAACACAGTTTCCTTCTATATCGCGATCAATCACACTTTGCAAGGTCAAAATAGACTTTGATGCCTCTGCAAGATCGTCAACCTGTTAACATTGGTTACTCATCAATCAGAACACTCAGAAGAAAATAAATAAATAAATAGAATCACTAAATCGTGATCTATCATTGACATATACACATTCATATAACAATAACTGAAATGTCAATTGCCAAAACTGCACTGGTTTGTGTTTGCTCATTCATTCATTTTTTATTTAGTTTTTTTTATTTTCCTTTTTACAAGCAATGCCAGTAATTTCATACAAGTTGAATTAGTTGACTCTTGTCACTCCTCAATTAGCTCCCGATAAAATAAAATTAAGTCCTTACAAAAGAAAAAAGGAAAATAATTAATTTAAATAGCTTCGGTAGACAAGGAAGATCACAAAAATTATGTCAACTCCAAAAGATCAAGTTCCAAATATGAAGAAGAAAAATCAATTTTAATATGTTTATTAAGCTAAGAAGAAGAATAATCTTTAATTCAGTAAAATTAGGGTTTAATTACCTTGGCGACGTAATCCATCTCAGCGAATTTGAAGGCGATGCCTAAGCAACCAAAGAGAGGCGAGACATAAGAGCACGCACGAGAAAACGCAGCCAGCTCCACATCAGCGGCCTGCGAATTCACGGTTGCCGCCAGTTCTTTGAACGACTCTGAGATTTTTGTTAGTGGTTTATCGTTGTCCGTTCCTGCCATTGTTGGATAATGATCTCTTCCTCTCTTTTGGTTTGCTTCCTCTTCTTTCAGACTTCACACGTTGAAATATTTCATTTTATTTTAATTTTGGTGCCGGGAATGATCTTTGCTTCTCATTGACGCAGAATAAGCTTTTCTTTCACCTAATTTCAATTTTGTTCCCCAATTTTCTCGGTATATTATAATTTGACACTTCTAACAAATACGCATTTTTCTTTTTTCTTTTTTATATATATTAAAATTGTGATAAATTCTTAAAAACAACCCAAAAAAAGGAGAGAAAAAAAAAAGAGAAAGAAAATATATATACTCAAATTCGACAAAGAAATTTTAGAATATTTTAAAAGTATTATGTCAATCATATCACAAACAAATTATATTATAAATTTATAATATATATATATATATATATTTATTATAAAAAAATATTATATAAGTAATAGTTATATTAAATTTAAATATACATATCATATATACATTAATTATTCATATTGCCTCTTATGTATTTTAAATTTTCTCTAACAATAACACTTCGGTGAGTAATAATTAGTGAGGTATCCGAGTAGGGTTCGGTGCCATTATTTACAGTTAGGATGAAGAGATGATGGTTACAGTAATTAAATATTTATATATTTGATTGATGTTAATTTTATTGAAGCAAAAACTGTCGATTTTGTATTATTTATTATTTTTAATTACTAATCAAATTTGATTCATCGAACATGGTTCAACTATTATGATATCATAACTATAGTACTCATAATTGAAATATATTGAGTAATAGTTGTATTTGTTCAATTATTTGTTTATATTACAATGTTCAATTAATAACTATTCAGCAAATATTTACTTTTTTTCCTTTAATTTATATTGGGTTATGAAATATATATTGATATGCTAATAAAAAAAAATGGATTATAAATAATGCTTTTATTCAACCAACTTTGTGAGGAAAAGTTACAAAAAAAAAAAAACTCTAAATTGCATTATATTCCATAAAGAACTCGGAGGGACCTGAATGAATGAATGATTTTTTGGCCTTTTCTACTTTTCTTTATTTTTATTATTATCACAATTATTATTAATTATTGTACGTGCTTTTATCATCATTCTGATGGGCTGTATTCTCTAGCAGTGCAGCTGCTTAAATTGTTTTGTCTGCTTGAGGATACATTCGACCGACATTTTGCCACTTTCCAATGATGAACCACTTTATCTTAATTTTATTTTCTTTTATTTTATTTTTTATTTTATTGGGAAAGAGCCATGGGGTCAATGCATGCGGACTTATCAATGTTAAAGGCATCAATCCAGTGATCCACCATTGAATTACAAGCTTAGTAACAATTAGAAATATTTTTTTTACTTACTTCTGACTCGTTGATTCCTAATTTCCAGTGTCTATTTTTATTGTAAATCTATCACAATAAAAACTACTCGAACATAAATAAAACTAAGAAAGGAGAAAAAAAAATAATTGTGTTAAAACTTATAACTTTATTCTCACGTATGGAATAAACTCATCAATATCGTAATCAACCTTGAAGTTTCAAACTCATTTGTGACAATATTTTAAAATTTTGATCTTTAAAACAGAGAGTTTGAAGTTTAATCTAGACTATAGTCGCCCTCGCCCATAAAGAATTGGTTAAATAGTTTTGAAGTCTTAAATTTTACCCACTTCCGTACCTTTAAAAAAATAATAATTCCATAAAAAATTAATGGATAATCATCGATCACGAATAATAACAAAAATTGTTCGTCAGTACTGACACTTATCAAAAAGAGGAAGCTTTTAGTGCTGCGTTTACTTTTTGGATTGGAGTGGGAATCTTGAGGAGTGAGAATTCTTGGATTAGGAGTGTGGAGTGGGAGTGGGAGTGGGAGTAGGTTGTTTACTTACACTGGAATGGAAGCATGGAATAGAGATCAGAATCCAATTTATGTGTTTACTTTGTCTTGGATTGAGAGTAAATAGTTTCAAATTACAATTTTATCCTTATTTAAAGAATTATAGTTTTTAATTACAAAACTAATAAAAAATATATTTAATGAATAATATTTATTTTATTATATTTGTAAATTTATTATAATTATTAATATTCTTAATTATGAACAATAAATTATTAATTTTAATATAAAATGAAAACTTATTTTATTTTATTTAATATAATTATATTAAATTTATTATTATATAAAATAATAATATAATATTATTTAGTACAAAATTAATATTTTCTTAGAATAAACTATTTATATTAAATAAATATAATAATATTATATTTATTAATTCTCTATTAATATAATAATATTATTTTAAAATAATTTTAACTTAGAATCAATGTAAATTATTATTTAGTTAAATATAATATTATTATTCAAATAAATATTATTTATTTTATTTTATTAATTATAAAATATTAAATTAAATTAAATTAAATTAAAAATGAAAGGGTAAAAAGGGGAGAGGTGGGAGTGGATCCCACTCCCACTCCCCACTCCCCACTCCAAAAATGAGTGGGGCCCACGGAGTGGGATTCCCAATCCGTGGTTATTTTAAGCAAGTAAACGTTGGAGTGGGAGGAATCCACACTCCTCACTCCCACTCCAGCAAGTAAACACAACCTAGATGTAGTTACGTTGCTCTCATTCTCGATTATCGTAGGTAGTGTTATGTATACGAAATTTTTATTGTTTAAAAATATTAAATAATGTGAATTAATTAATTAAGTAATTAATTAAATTATTTAAAATAAAATTTAAAATGTCTATCGTTACTTTGATTATGATGCATGTTTTTATATTTTAATTGATTATGATGCATGTTTTTTATATTTTGAACTAGTTAGAGGTATTCTCAGCATAGGATATACTTGAATTTAGCAATTATTGTCTAATCTTCTGAGTACGGTCAGTTAAAGTGAAATAATCAATCTTAGACTAAACAGTCTACGACTGAAAATACAGTCATATATAAATCATAAAATAAAAGGATTGTCGATTGTCGTCGGCAGGAACAACAAATAATAAATCACAATCTTTAGTTCTTCATGTTTTTCTCGCCGTGATCAACAGCAGCAGCAAAAAATGCAGGTGCTGGAGGGTTTCCACTGGCCCCAGAATCTTGAAGCCGCATTGTTACGAGAGACATATTGCTTAAGAGTTAGAGGTGGTGGCGGTGTAGTACTTCCCGGCTTCCCGGTTCTTTCTAACGTGCCAATCCATGCGATCGCTTTGCTTATCTCGAGACACAAACCTCGTCCCACAGGTTTTGCATTGTCTTGAGAGATCAGAATACATTGCCCTTATATCAGACTCATGTCGCAGTCGCACTTTAAGCTTGACACGGTCGATAACTCAACTCCCATAGAAAAAGAATCCTCCTGATGATCGCCAGCAGGTGCTTGCTGTTGTTTCGGCGGCAAGGAAACGGCTAATTAGAGCAAAATTAGCTGAAGGAACATGCAGTTGTGCTTTTGTTCATTGGTTGGGGTGATCTTGCACAAGATTCATCTGTTTCCGATAATAGGAGGCAGTACTGAATAGCATTGAAATTGGAGTCATCAGGGACTGGAACTGGCCGTGACTCTTGACTCTAACTCCTCGTCCGTTTGTGTTTATGGAGATACATCATCATTGCGCAAGGGAATGAGCTAGATACATCATCATTATTAATAAAAGGCAATGCCCTTGTATAGCAGATTATCCAATTGATCTTTGTCTATAGGTAACGACAAAGAATTCCCGCATTTGCTAAGGATTTTATTATTGTACAAGTTCCCTGAAGCAAAAATCCTTCTCCTCCACGGTAACATCTTTTAATTTTTTTATCTCAAGAAAACCCTTCACCTTCTATCGCTAAATTTTAACTTTAATTTAAAATAGTACTATTAATATATTCTAATATCAGAAGCAAATGAATTTTATTATTTCAAGGAACCCTCTTTTTTTTTTTTTGAATTTACTATATAAAAAGATCCAAACAACACTTCTACTATCGACATTTTCACGTTTTTTTTTTCCGCCATTTCAAAATGAAATTCCCTCGAAAATATTATTTTATTATTTTATCATTTTATCATTTCAGATTTTCAATCGTCATCTAGAAGACTTTCCCTTTTTACCTCTCAAAAAATACAAAAGCACACACTGTACTTAGCTACTTTTTCCTGTCACTCACTACCTTCACCTCATCTTCCACAACAACTCTCTTTATCTCTCTTACTTTAATTTGCTTCTTCTGTTGCCACGCAGCAAAAACTCACTTGCTTTTGCTGCCAATTTGTAAATCCCTAGCGGAAATATTTTCAGTTTCGGTTACGGTTTTTACTTCACTAGATCTAACTGAACCGCTCTATTTTGTCAGGTACTTACATTTTCTTTTTCGGAAGTTTTTTTCCTCATTGTTTCTACTTTTTAGCTTGTTTTGGTGCTTGGATCAAAGAACTGCTTTAATTTTGCCTTGAGAACTTTATTTTGTCCTAGATCCAAGAATGCGGGTTGCAGGCTTGGGAGCTTTGGTTTCTTTCTGAATCTTCTACAAATTGTAAGTGATTTGGGTTTAAAGTTGTGTTCTTTGGTGGTTATGTGTGCGAAATTTGCTGCATTATTGTTTTTTGGTGATTGAGAAAAGTGATTTAGCGTGAAAATTTGATACGGAATTAACTAATTTTTAATGTCGTTTGTTAAGAGTGAAAATGGCACCTGAACTGAAGAAAATTCGTTCATTTACGTGCAAATATTTAACGGAGCATCATCCTTTCAATGAAAGGAAAAACTGGTACTGACAATTTTTTTTTACAATTTTGTTGATTATCATTTTCCTTAGGCTTGGATTAGGCCTTTTGCTCTTAATTTACTGTGACAAGTCCTGGAATGGAGAATCCAATAGTGCAAACAGATGAAGATCCTGTAGAGAAACAGTCCCCTGTAAGTTCTGTTGAGAGTGCAAAAAAGATTACCAAGGTTGGGAAGCCTGGTGTTGCAGCAACATTGAAGGTCTCAGTGGCACCTAGTTCCAGTATTAAGAAGAAAACAGACCCTAAAAGTGGATCTGCACGAAGTTCGAATCTGACCAAACCAACTGTAAGTGCCTCTTTGAAAACCACAAATTCAGTTCCTGTGACTAGGAGAAAAAGTACTGGAGGATTGCCTGAGAAGTCACCAGCTTCTACAACTAAACAAACAATCACGGCTGATTCAGCTGTGGGGAAGAAAACCAATACTGTGCTGTCAGAACCTGTTAGGCGGTCACTCCCTGAAATTAGAAGAAGTTCATTACCTTCAGTTGTTACTAAACCTACAAGCACCCGGGCAAGTGTTTCCCAGACTAGGAAGTCAGTTCCTATATCACCAGTGGGCCGGAGTTTGAGCAAATCCACAGGGTCTGATGCTAAGACAGAGACTCTCAAGAAGGCTTCAACTAAGCCAGCGTTATCAGTTGCCTCTTCTTCTAGAAGGGTGTCCTCTATGTCATTGGACAGTAGTGGCAGCAATGTGAGTAGAAAGACAATTTCAAAGGTTTCTTCTCCATCAGTTAGGTCCCCTTCAGTTTCTAGTGGACTGCGGAATGGGTCTTTATCATCATCTCTGGATCGGAGTTCTAATTTGTCTGGACAGAGGAGAGCAGGGACACCACAAAGCAAGGATTCTCGGTTCATTGTTCTTCCACAAGTGGAGATCAAAGCTGGAGATGATGTGGTAAGCACTAAATTGGAAAATCTCTTTGGAAGATACTAAATGTAGTTTCTAGTGAAATGACCGCGAGACATAACTGTGTATTTTCTATTGGAAAATTCTGTCTTGCAGCAATTCAGTTGATTTCATATTATTATCATTATCATCATCATTCTTATTTTGATCAGAGATGAGAAATGAGTTTTGTAATAATAAGAAACTAACTTACAATATTGGTGAACCACTAGCAACTAAGTTTTACAATTGAAGAAAGACCAACTAAGAACACCAAAGTTAAATCATACAACTTTTATGAAGGAAGAAGAAAGAAGCTTCGAACATGTATATAGGTTGTTGTCCTTAATCACGAAGTTATTCAGGAACTTCATTTCCTGAAGTTATGAGGACATTTTTTCAACTAGTGGAGCATAATTGTTGCTATATTGTTCTAAGTTATGACTTGATTGTTTGGTTCAGTTTATATGCTATGTTGCTATGCCTTCACATTCTATGTACATGCATTTTTCTCATGATTTTGAAGCAGAGTTTTTGTCAAAATATTATGTTTGGCTATGCCATGCCTGCTGTTCTAAACTTATTTGTGCTTCTTATCATGTCAGAGATTGGATCTTAGGGGTCATAGAGTTCGCAGTCTCATTGCTAGTGGGTTGAACTTGCAACCAAATCTTGAGGTAAACTATCATATTTTGGATGAAATAGTGCATGTATTTTGATGTGTTAGTGGTTTTGGTAATTTGCTAACTTAAAATTGTTTAATTTAATTTCCAGTTGCTTAATGTAGTCTCTGTGGAATTGTCGTTATGATATATGCATAATTGTAAACAGTGGACCTTTCATTTCATTTATAGTATTAGTTTTATTGTCTTTTGTTGTCCAATTGTGAAACTAGCGTGTGATGAAACTTGAATGCACTGATATTTTGTATTGTTTATCAGTTGTTCATATTGTTTCATCAGGTTTTGTTAATATTTCTTTTAGAGGATAGATAGTCATTCCCCCCCCCCCCCCCCCCCCCCCCCTCCCTCAGGTTCTTTCATTTTTATTATTTCAGAGAATTTATTTTCATTGTAATGTTTGAAATATTGGGGCTCGTGGGTTTCTCTCAGAGGTTGGTGAATGGATTGGCAAATTTCGAAAAACTGTAATTACCTACAATGTTAGGGAAATCAATCATTTTTTCGTGCCTACAATGTCTCAAGTTATCATATTTCCCAACGATTTTTCTTGATACAGTTACTATAGTTCATTTCCTAACACTCCTATTTGGCAGTTTGTTTATCTCAGAGACAATATGCTATCAACATTGGAAGGAATTGAGATATTGACGCGAGTGAAGGTTTCTGTTCACTTTACTTATAGATTTTTGCCCTTTCATTGTCTTGAGAATTGTAAAGCCTGCAGGATTTGAACCTCTTGAGATGGCTGATAACTGGTTGAAATTCTTTTCCAGGTTCTTGATCTGAGTTTCAATGACTTTAAAGGGCCAGGATTTGAACCTCTTGAGAATTGCAAAGCCCTGCAGGTTTGTCTTGTGAAGTTTTCTCTCATCTGTCATGAGTTTACCATGAAATAAGTTCCTGAATATTTATCAGTTTTGCAGCAACTGTATCTTGCTGGAAACCAAATTACATCTCTTGGAAGCCTCCCAGAGCTTCCCAATTTGGAGGTAAGCCTTGAAAATAGTTTTCAGCTTTGTGATAAGGTATTCACAATTTGTATTCTAAACTTGAATGCATGGTAATTATTTACTCATTTCTTTTAAATTTATTTTTTCATATCTTTCTTTTGTCCCTTTTTCCTAGTTTCTCTCTGTTGCTCAAAATAAGTTGAAGTCTATTGCAATGGCAAGTCAACCTCGACTGCAGGTTTGTTTCTTTTGATTGAAAGCCATTGTTGCTTCTTTTTTATGGTTATTTTACATCAAGATGTAAACTTTTCTCCTCTTTTGTCCCTTTTACAGGTGTTAGCTGCCAGCAAAAATAAAATATCCACTTTAAAGGGTTTTCCTCATCTACCTCTCCTTGAGGTTAGTATCCTTTGTATTGCTCGTATCTGCATAGCACATTTATTAATTGTTCAATAAAAACCAAAATATGACATTATTAAAAAGGATAAGTAGTTTAGACCTGTTCAATCCAACAAATGTACATCTTCAAATTCATTCATCTGGTCTTTTATAGATCCTTTAATGCCATTGTTTGGCCCTTACTAGCTCAAGAGGTCACTTAACATGGTGTAAGAGCTAGTTTTGACCAATAGGTCTTGTGCTCGGGTTCGTCCACATATCGGTCCTTGTTTGGGGTTTGTTTAATGTGGCAAGCTTGTTTGGTAAGTTTCTTGCATGCCGTTGGGGCTTAATAAAGCATAAATCTATTATTTTGTTTCCTTCCCACCATCTTAAGCTTTTAGGTCAAGTAGTTTCAAGTCCTAAGGTTTTAATTAATGTGTGCTTATATTTTTTGCGTGGATTCTTTAGATCTTCCTTTAGGAATCATCAACAGTTTAAATCTTCTGATGTTAGAATTTTGAAAAATAGTGGACATGGAATTTAGCAGGTTGCATAGTTTAATATAAGGTCTCATTTCTATGTATTCAAGTACGTTGGATGATTTGATGTATCTTGATCATTCTATCTTCTTATCATGCAAATTGTCATGATCTAATTTAGACATACTAAGATATTGTCTCTCTGGGCTTGGGCCCTCACGAATTTGTTCTCAAAGCACCCATATATCCCAAAACGCGTCCTATCAATTAAAGTTTGAATATTTATAAGCATTAGACTTCTCCTGTACCCTAGCAATGTAGGACATTACAATGGTTTAGATCATATTTTATAAGCATTAGGCTACTCCTATATCCGAACAATGTAGGATATTACAATCACCCCCTTAGTAGTCGAGCGTCTTCATTTGATAGGGCTTGAATCCCTAGGGCATTTTGTAATAGGCTTAGATTTCCAACTCCATTTTGTAATAGGCTTAGATTTCCAACTCTCACACTTTTGGTTAAGATTGGCTTTGATACCACTTGTAACACCCCGGACCAAAGTTTGAGTAGTTCGTCGTCAAGTGTAATTCATTACTTGAGAATATTGTCTAGTTCAACATATAATAATTACATATTCAAAAGCAATTTACAATAATTACTAGATATTATGAACGAAGCTTTTGTCAGCATAACTTTTTGTAAAAACTTAGATTTTAACAACTATTATTACTCTTATCTAATCATACTTCTCTAAAATTTATTTATCAAAGATCAAGAATCGGAACTTACTTTAATTGCACATCAATGGACCTCCTTGGATGATTTGAATAGATCCATTCTTAGAAAACATCAAAATAAAGATATTTGAAGCTCAAATACAATTTTTGATAGTTAGTGGACCTTAATAGAACTTTCTCCTTGATCCCCTTCTTCCTTCTCAATGTCGATCTCTATTTTTGATACTTATTGGACTTTCCTTTAATCCCCTTCTTCTTTCTCAATGTCGGCCTCTCTCTTGTTAGAAATAGAGGTGTCATTTTTCTTTATGTACTAAGGGTGTATTTGGAACATGGGATTATGTGGTAATTAAACACTGTTCACATTAGTTTAATGTCAATACCATGTTTGGAAAAAAATTGCAAGGGGTTAAAGGAGTTGTGGCATTAGTGTTTTCCTTCTGCCTCTTTTTTCTTTGTTTTTTTTTGCTTTTTTTTTAATAATAAAAAATAAATATAAATTTTTAATATAATATAATATAATATTAATTTTTATTTTCTTTTATTTTTACATCATAATTATTAATATAAATTAATAATTTATTATTCATATTTTAATTTTGTTATATGAAAAATATAACTAAATAGTGTATTATTTAGTTATATAATAATTAATATATAAAATTGATTAATATTTAATAAGTTAATGTAACTAACAATAAGTACTTAAATGATATATAAAAATAAAAATATAACATAATATTACATTATTTAATTATATTATAGTCATTAATATAAAAAAATTGATTATTATTTAGCAATATAACATAACTAATAATAAATACTTATGTGTATAAATTCAAATAATATTAATTTAAAATTAATACCAATCGAAATAATAATATAAAATATCATTACGTTATGATATTATTTAGAGATTGTTTGATTAAATTATTTACTTTGATCTTTATTCACATGTTATATATCTAGAGAATATTGAAAAATAAATGTTATGTTGCCAAAAATATAAGGCTATAAGCTTTGATCTTTATGAAAATTATGATATTTTTTAACAATTATACTAAAAAATAATGTTAAATTTCTAAAATTTAAGACTTCTATATTTAGTATTTTTCTAGGTACTAATAAATATTATTTTCTAAATATATAATTTAAGTTAAATACAAGAAAATTAATATAGTTCAATGTAGCATAAGATGTTCTACAATATTATTATAATACAATGCTAATGAAATATAGTATAATACAATGCATCTACATTAGAATAATGCAATAAAGTATAATACAATACAGTATGCCAAACGTACTCTAAGGGATTAGGGTCAGTTAAGTGTTTTGGGAAAGACTAAAGTTCCCTTGACTTAAGGAAATAACAAAAATATCCCTAAGCGATTGGTGGCATTATATTTGGTTGTAATATCTTGCATCGCTTGGGTATGGGAGAAGCTTAATGCTTAGAAGAGATAGTCCACACTTTAACTTACGAGACGCTTTTTAGGGTGTATGGGCATCTTAAAAACAAATTCATAAGGGCTTAGGCCCAAAGCGGACAATATGTTGCCATGTCTAGGTTGGATCATGACTGGTAGTGTTAGAGCCAATCCCGATCGAAAGTATGGGAGTAAGGGAACAAGGGCCTGTGGGACCTAAGTTTATTATATAACGCCTTGTAGATCTAAGCCTAGTCAAGTGATGACACTTGAGTTCTAAAAGGGTGATTGTAGTATTCCACATTACTCGAGTATAAAAGAAGCCTACTGCTTATAAAGGGTACCTTAAATGATAAGACTCATTTTGGGACGTATGGGCCGAGCAAATCCATGCGGGCCTAGGTCCAAAACGGACAATATCTTGCTTTAGTCATTTTTTCTACCATTGTGGAAGTGGAAGCATGTCATGATGGATTTCGTTAGTGGTTAACTGCATTTTTGAAGGGGCTGTGGGTTGTGGATCAATTAGCCAAGTCAGAGCAATTTCTTGCCATGAAAATCAGTGACCCTTCCATGCTGAAACTTTTAAAACACTAATATGTAGTCACCAACTTGAAACTCCAAGTCTCGCCTATAATGAGCAGCATATCTCTTCAGCCTACTTTGAGCTACAACGAGATGCTCTTTGATTAATCTTATTTTGTTAGTTGTTATCTTTATCAATTTTGGTCCCAACAATTTCCTCTCACAAACCTCTTCCCGATATATCAGGGATCTACACTTCCTTCCGTACAAAGATTTTTTTATGGATGATCACAACTAGTGAGGATGCCAGCTGTGACATCCCACATCGCTTGGGAAGGATGTTGCTAGTGAGCTGGGGTATTTCATTTGGATGATTGATTTTGATTTTATTTTGTAGACTTTAGTAAGGCAAGGATGATTGGAATTAGGTCTATGCCAAACTTTTAGGCTTTATGATTTATTGCTTTGTGATTTGTTTTGTATTAGTCTTTATAAGTATTTTTGGAGTATTTGTGGATCATCAGTAATATTGAGGTTTAGATTCTTTTGAGTGTAACTAAAAGCAAAGCATATTTCGAGGACGAAATTCTTATGAGGAGGAGAGAATATAATAGCCCCGATTATGTAGGGGTGTTTAGTCATTTTCTTAAGTGAAGGGCGTTTTATTATTTTTTCCCAAAACCTTTAACTAACCCTAATCCCTCAGTACAGAAAGAAAGATGTCATCTCTATTTTAGCAAGAGAGAGCTTGGCATGGAGAAAGAAGGGGATTGAGGGGGAAGATTCATTAGAGTCCAATAAGCTTCAAAAATTGTTTTTGGGTTTCAAATATCTTCATTTTGATAATTTCTAAGTGTGGATCTGCTCAAATTTTCCTAGGAATGTCCATTGATGTGAAATTTTAAGTTTCTATTCTTGGTCTCTAATAAATTTTTTAGAGAAGCATGATTAGAGAAGAGGAGTACTGTTAATCTAAAATTTTGCAGAGAATGATGCTCACGAAGGACTTCTTCAAAACTTATTGTAACTTGATTTTGAATTTGTAATTTTTATATGTTGAATTAGCTAATCTTATCGATGTTTTTGGAGCTAGTGGACATCTTGCTTATCATTTCTAAATTTTATATATTCAATTTGCTTAACTTTTTTTTCTCAAAAAATATGTTGAACTAGACAATAATATCAGGTAATGACTTATATATATATAGATGATGAACTGCTCAAACTTTGGTTTGGGGTGTTATACAAATATTTGAGGTTAAGCTAATTACTTTTTTTTTTTCCTTGAAATTCAGTGTTTTTTTTTTTCTCTTTTTCTAACTGGCGGCCATAAAATAATTATATATGGTATGATTTACACAATCTGCATGCTATATGGTATAAAGCTTCCTCTTGCATTTGAAACAAAAACCGACTAAACGCTTACATATATATTCAGCTCACCACCTGCAATAGATGAAATATGGGTTTGTTTGATTGTAGTTATGGTTTTTGTATCAGTGATTTGGAAACAGAATGTATTATTCTGTTTACATAACACCTAGAAACATGCAATACATGATTATCTTTTCCTCCCATGAAACTTCCACATTCTTCATACATCTCATTGGGAAAGGGTTTTGATGTAGAAGTGTTCCACCCACCCCCCCACCACACACACACACACACACCAATTCTTGAAGCTCTGTTCTGGGATGTTTATGTACTGCGTAAATTGGTGCTAAAGCTGACAGAAGGTTGTTATAGTGTTGATACATTTCTCAGGCTGTTTTTTCTGTATAGTGTGGACAAGTGGTTCACCTCCTTTTTTTATTCTTAATAAATTATATTCTTTTTGTATTGCAAAAAGTTACGTTTTGACTGCTGTGCTGCAGCATTTGCGACTGGAGGAGAATCCTATACTTAAGATGCCTCATTTAGAAGCAGCTTCCATTCTGCTTGTTGGTCCTACTTTGAAAAAATTCAATGATAGAGGTATACTATGAAATATTTCTGTTTCATTTTTGTGAATTTGACTTTATTTTGTCCCGTGGGAACGCATATCTTCTTGCTTTCTTATATATGACCTACCCTCTAACCGTAATCCCTTTTTGGCATCTCTGTGACAGCTTGTCCCTCCTTTTTTAAATCTTGTTTCACATTTTTATAGAATTTCTCATGTTTCTATTAAACCGCCCCAAACACCCCTCCAGGGGAAAAAAAAAGTTGCTATTATTATTGATATTATAGTTGTTGAAAGTGAGTTAATGCTCACTGTATTGGAAGTTTATCCATGCTAATGTTCACTATTGTCCAATGTGGGAAATACTGATAGATCTTTCACGAGAAGAGCTAGCTCTAGCGAAGCGTTATCCCCCACACACAGCTTTGTGCATTAGAGATGGTTGGGAGTTTTGTCATCCAGACCATGCAGCAGGTACACATTTGGGATGTTTTTGCAGATTGTGATAAAGAACTGCAGTGCCAATGGCATGTTTCAGCTCACGGTTGCTTTCGGAAAAAGTCAGCTTGGGACATATCTTTTCTTCCCCAGTTCCCCTTCATTTTGGAATAATAAACAAAAGCAACTTACAGTAACAGAAAAGGATGATACTCAATAGAGTGAATAAAGCTGGTATAAAACCAAATACAGGCTGATAATATACAAGTAATGGTGGTGTAGTCAGTTTATATATTTTAGTCTTTTTTGTGTACGAGTAAATTCATTGTTCGGCCATAAAGCTGAGCAATCACAGTCTCAGTCCTCTCATTTAGTCTCTTTTTATTGACCTCTGTTTGAATACTGCCAATGATGCAAGTACTGCCACTTATTTTGCAACTTGATTTTTCAATTGCCTTATGAAGTTCACTGACCAATTCCTAGAATTATTATCAGTTGTCAAGTTGAAACAATAGTATGTGTTCTTTGAAGTTTTAACATAAATTCTATCTTGGTGATTCTTTCAAAAATTAACATGGTCATGCTTGCTGTTGATGATCTATTCCTGCAAAAAGAATTTATTTCCTTTTAACTGTTGAAATTGGTTGTGTGGTTATTAAGAAACTAGAGATGAAAGATGGTATTGTTAAATTGCTTTGGACTTTGAGCTCAATGCTTAGTGTGACGTAGCAATTGATCTTCTTTGTTGGTTAATTTTCTTTAAGCTGTTCAGTGGATCTTAATTGTGTTTAGCATACACTTTTAGTTTGGAAGTACAATCCAATTGGATGCCAGGATAACGGTGCAAGGGTGTGATGAATTTTCATGTGTGTCAGTTTTATAATTCTAATGTTTGATTATATGAGCAGACTCAACCCTTTGTTTTCTCTCTGAGCAATGGAAGGATCATTTGCCTTCTGGTTATCAGCTCAAGGAAGCCTCTATAGATCAACCAGTCGAACAAGATGCTTGTCACAGTCACTTTGTTTTTGTTCAAGACAGCACTGTGAGCACTGATCTGCAATTAGGTTTGAAATATCAGTGGTTCATAGGAGAGAGACCACTTTCAATTTTTGTTGCTATTTCTGGTGTCACCAGTGAGGTAACTGATTCTAGCTATATCTTCTTTGCTGTTTGGACTTTGGGTGGAAAATATTGCTTTTCCTCTCTCTTCTCTTATGTTGATGACACCTTATGATGACCAGGTTTATTGGCCAAAGCATGAAGACATTGGTAAATTTCTGAAAGTGGAATGTACTCCTATACTGGGAGAAACTGAGTACCCTCCTATCTTTGCCATATCTTCTCCAGTTTCACGGGGTATGTCTTTCACTTTTTGTTGAAATTAAATTGCATATCTTTCATATGGGGTTCATGATATAAAATTTTGTGAAATTATGCCTTATCTAGCTTAGGGATTACCTTAAAGTAAAACCCTGAATACCTGTTAGTCCACTTATTTACGCACCAAGCAAATAAAATTTGAACTTTGAGATGCAACTTAGGAAGGATATCACACTTCTCTGTGATATATTGTAAGCCGATCCTAATTGCTTTCCTGTTGAACTTGGAGATTATGATCAATGAGATACTGCTTCATATTTATATTTTATTTTAGCTAGTATGGAGTGAAGCACTTGTACTCTTTTTTTTGGGGCATGCTTTGTCCCCAATTTTATTTTTTTTGCAACTTGCGTTATACTGTATAAAGAATTATTTTATTTTATTTTTTAAAATTCATTGTTTACTGAGTACTTATTAAAAGTCTCTATTGTTCTTTTTTATGCACCTTTATTATGCAAAGGTAGTGGAATCCCGAAGGTTGTGAACCTCGAAGTGCGTGGCGAACTAGTTGAAGGAAACATTATTAAAGGCTTTGCTGAGGTTGCATGGTGCGGTGGGACTCCAGGAAAAGGTGTTGCAAGGTATGACTGCATGTTAGTTGAATTCAGGATGTGTGTCAAGTTGTAAATGTTCTCTCGCTACCCAAAATAAAAAAGAAAAAAGAAAAATAAAAGCACTGTGTAATTGTGCTGATAGTTGGTTGCGGAGAAAGTGGAACAGCAGCCCTGTAGTGATTGCTGGTGCAGAAGATGAGGAGTATCGGTTAACCGTCGATGACATTGATTCAAGTTTGGTTTTTATGTACACACCTGTGACGGAAGAAGGTGCTAAAGGAGAACCGCAATATAAATATACTGATTTTATTAAAGCAGGTGTGTGGGGAAAGAAAACTTCTATGTAACTTTGTCCTTCATAATTCTTTGAACTTTTTATCTCATTAAAGGTTAGTGTTTGTTTACATGCATGCTTGTGTTTACTGCATCTTAGCACCTAAACAAATGAAGTTAATCTTGGGGAAGTTTAAGAGAAAAAAAAACCAGCTATAGATAATGATCTGAAACTCTTGTTCTCTGTAGTTTCTGTCGACCACCCACAGAATGGCTATTTTATGGATTGGTACTTGCATATCAATTAGTCCTTCTGGCAACTGCACTATGGAGCTGGGAAATCAAAGAAATAATCTTCTGTCTTGTATATGCAACTATTTAAAGTATCCCTATTTTGTCAATTAAGCTTGACTACATTCCCCTGTCACTTCCAAGGGTCCTTGGAATATCATATTGACTGGACATCTAGTGAGAGTCAACTTACTGGGCTAGAACCTTTGAAATAGTTGCTCACTCTACCCTTTCTAACCATGACATTCTCTGTTTGGTGCCTATAGTAGTTGTCCCTGTAAAGTATCTAAAATGTTGTGGTCAATTGAGTCCGTTGCCGTTGTATTTCCTGTAATGAATAGAATGTCCGTTCTGCTCGTGTTTCTGTGTGTCGGTGTGGAATTACATTATTTCTTGTCTCCATAGGTCGTAGTGAATTTGCCGGCATGATTTTTCGTATTTAATTCAGTGTAGCTTGCTGATATTGCAAATGTGGGTATCATCTTTGTACTCTTTGCAGTGTTGTCGTTCCCTTGGGCAGTTGCTTCTCTAAGCCTAAATTTGATTATTTATTCAACTTGGACGATCGTTTTGCTTCTTAATTTCTTAATAAAACTGAATGAGTGTCTGATGAAATAAGAATGTTTACTTGTGGCAGCTTCTCCATCTGTCCGTAATGTTTGTATTACTGGAGATGCTGTTGAAGGAAATATTATCAAAGGTGTTGGTGAATACTTTGGAGGAAGAGAGGGTCCCAGCAAGTTTGAATGGTTACGTGAAAATAGGGATACCGGGTTAGTTTACTTTTTCTACTGCCGTATGTAAAATCCATTCAACAAAAAAACAACTCAAAACAGATAGGAAGTAAACAGTAATTATTTCTGACCATTGTCTCTCAAACAGTTAAATGGATAAGGAAGATAAACTATAAAATGCCCCTACCCAAATGGATAATTCTCTCTGACAAAATTATGTGAAACTACAACTTTTTAGGGAAAGCCACTGCAGAAGAAGAAATCATCCATTTTGTTGGGTTGGGCTATGACCTTTAAGTTCATTTAGCTCCATTTATGATGATGTTCTTTTTATCTGTTTCATTTTCTTCTTGCAGAGAATTTGTATTGGTATCAACTGGTACATCTGAGTATACATTGACCAAAGAAGATGTTGGGCGACAGTTGGCCTTTGTATACATACCTATTAATTTTGAAGGTTGGTCCATTGCTTTGTCGTTTGTGGAAACTATTGAAACTTGATTGTATATAGCTTACAGATTTAGTAATTTAGTATTGGGTTGTTTTTCAGGGCAGGAAGGGGAATCCGTATCTGCAGTATCTCCTCCCGTGAGGCAAGGTACATTTGTTTAGTCAATGCATATTTTCTTCTTGTGTGCCCGTAAAGATGATTTAGAAACAGTTCTTCTATTTTAATTTAATTTTATCCTGAAACTTCTGGCTGTTTCATGAAGTGAATCCTTTAATGTTTACGTCTAGATGCATCTGATCCATTTCCTTTCCGAGGCCTTCTCTCTTCATTTATGATACCCCTAGGTGATCAGGAATATTAAAAAGATATTTTGCCTTCGGTTCTTTGAAAATCAAATGATTGGGGTACTCTTTCAAGTTAATTTGATTTGAAACATGCACTTGTTCACACTGTAACTACAGTGTCGACTAAGTTTTTCCATGTTAAAGGGCAGGGCGGGTTTAATTCTATTTTATATTACTATAATCTCATAATGTATTATCTAGCTTGGGTTTCTTTATCTTTACTTTCTGATGTTTCTTATTTGTCATGTTATCTCAAATAACATGTCTTGCTTTTAATTGCCTCTAATCATCATTTAGCGTGGTGCATAATACTGTTATCATCCTGTCTTTTGATTTCCTGTCTTTGCCCAAATTTCAGCCCCCCCAAAAGTAACCAATGTTAAGATAATTGGTGATTTAAGGGAGAACAGTAAGATTACTGTAACTGGTACTGTTACTGGAGGAACTGAAGGTTCTAGCAGAGTGCAGTGGTTTAAGACAACTTCTTCATCAATGGACGGTGAAAATGGTCTTGAAGCAGTGAGCACCTCCAAGATAGCCAAGGTAAAGGCACATTTTTATTCTTTTATGGTGATCCTTCACATATACAGGTTACCTTCATGAATATATTTTGCTATTGCCTTGTACTCTCTTATTTGAGCTTTCACCTCTATTTAGGCATTTCGTGTACCTTTGGGAGCTGTTGGATATTATATTGTTGTGAAATATACTCCTATGACTCCTGATGGTGAATCTGGAGAACCAGAATATGTTATATCAGAAAGAGCAGTTGAGAGTAAGTAAATTTCTTTCTTTTCATTCTGTAATTTGTGTTGACAACTGCAAAACTACTGTCAGCGATTTCTGGATGCCTGTGTCATGACTTGTAACTGGGATTTTCTTTTCTTTCTCTCACTTATAAGAAACACAGAGAATCTCCTTGTTAAATAAACTCTTGTTTTCTTTTTGTTTTAACTTAAATGACTGCTTTATCAGTTGAATTTGATACTTTATTTTTGCACAAATCTACCAAATAGCTACTGGTTAAGACTCAAAGGAGAAGGTTTCTGGTAAAACCTGTTAAGTTCTTTAAGAAATTGTGCTTCACTAATTCGTATTGTTTTAACTGTAGCTCTTCCTCCAAGCCTGAATTTCCTCTCCATCACGGGTGATTGCATTGAATGTGGAATACTGACAGCATCATACGGCTACATTGGTGGTCATGAAGGAAAAAGTATATACAACTGGTATCTTCATGAGGTATATACACTTTGATCCATGCAGTGCCATGTTTTATTGAATATCAGGAATATGAACGAATTTCTATTATCTTATTTCTTACATCTTTTCTGTGAATCTGCAGGTTGAAACAGATATTGGCACTCAGATACCTGAGGTTTTTGGACTTCTTCAGTATCGTGTAAGTAAAGATGCTATTGGTAAATTCATTTCCTTCCAATGTACTCCAGTCCGTGATGATGGAGTTGTTGGTGAGCCAAGAACTTGCATGGGGCAGGAACGTGTTCGTCCTGGTAATCTTATCATCTTATGGTTCAATATTTGTTTGCAAATAATATATGAATTAAAATAAAGGATTTCTGTTTCAAAATAATAAGGGGCGAAGGAAATTTTTACTGAACTATTGTTGAAGATGTGAAATGTAATTAGTTATAATTTTTTACACACTATGTGAAACTGAACAATTATATTTGGTGCTAAATAGTAACTATTGTGAGTTCCAAATGATAGCTCATTTAAACAACATTTTGTGTTAGCATCTAAGTGAATTTATGAAGTAGCTAATTTAGTCTTTTATTTTTTCAACTGTTCTGCCATTTCTACAATTTATTACATGGACTGAGTTAAGTATTTTGGGTTTGTTCGCCTAGTTCTTAAGAGTTCTCCTTAAAGATTATTTATTCGCAAGCAAATGTGTCAGATTGAAAACCAAAGTTATATCATAAAATATTCAAAAGAAGCGTGCACTTAAACAATTTAAGTATCAGTTAAGATAATTGATAATTGTAAGTGTGCAAGTTTGAATTTAGTTATATTAGTTTCAGATTGAATACTTAACATTTGATAACGGTGTTTTTGTTGTCTGTATTTTGGTTAGCTAAATTTATGTGCTCTCTGTCGATTTTCAAGCAAAGTAATAGTGAGACGTCTGACTTGCATGCAAATTTGAAGCATTAGTTACTTATCACTACTTCTACTTTGATTGTTGTGGGGGTGTGCAGATATTTGTTCTTGTGTGTGTGCTTCACTATTCATTTATTGATGGGTTTTTTGGATAAGTCTTTCAAATCTGCTTCTTATGCTGAGCGCTGCTTGGTGTTAGGGAGTCCAAAATTGCTTTCTCTACGAATAGTTGGGGCAGCGGTTGAAGGGACTATACTAAGTGTTGACAAGAAATATTGGGGTGGAGAAGAAGGAGATTCAGTTTTTCGCTGGTTTCGGGTACTTATATTCAACTCATTCTCCATCTCTTTCCTGTGTTCTGTTCTTGTGGGTCCATGGGCCCATGTGTAAAGTGGCAGGAGTTTGTATGGAAAATCGCCTACTATAACACTGGAGCTTCAATTGCTGTTAGCCCCCCATACCTTCCCCCCTCTTTTCTGGCTACTGTAGTAATTTTTACTATGTTTTTAAATACATAATCGTCATTGCAGACATGTTCAGATGGCACACATTGTGAAATCAGGTGTAATACTACGTCATCATACATGCTATCACTGGAGGACATTGGCTTCTTTGTTTCAGTTTCATGTGAGCCTGTCAGAAGTGACTGGGCTCGAGGCCCTATTGTTCTTTCTGAACAAATTGGACCTATCATACCTGGTAAGTAGTTTAATTTTCATTATCCTACATTAAGGGTTTATTTATTATTGCCCTGTATTTTTGGCATTTTAAGAACTGAGAAACTTCTTTTTCTTTTGTTCACTGTTGGTATCTTTGTGGCTTTGCCTAGCGTTGTTAGAAGTATATTTAAATATCATAAATGCTGAGAAGTATGCATTCTGTCTTTCCAGGAGTGATTGCAAATTAAATTTTAGACTGTCTTGAGCTTTATTTTGTGATGCAGGTCCTCCTACTTGCCAGTCCTTAGAATTTTTAGGATCGATGATTGAAGGACAACGCTTGAGCTTTGTTGCTGCATACAGTGGAGGGTGAGATTTTTGATGAAGCACTATCATGTTTAATGAAAACTGAATTTCCTGACCTCCTTGTAACTGTTACTCATGACACAAAAGTATATATTCTAATTTAGGGAAAGAGGAAATTGCTTGTATGAATGGTTTAGAGTGAAAAGCAATGGTGTCAAAGAGAAATTAAGTACTGAAGGTGAATTTCTTTCTTTTATGTGATATTATAATACTGATCTGTTTACAAGTAGATGATGACTTATTGACATGGTTATGTAATTTTTTCAAACAGAATTCCTTGATTTGACTTTGGAGGATGTGGGGAAAAGAATAGAACTTGTTTACACTCCCATGCGCAAAGATGGAATTAAAGGGAATCCTAGAACCATTGTCTCTGATGTGATTGCTCCTGGTGAGTTGTATATAAGGAACTAGATATATACTTGGAATAAAACTGCTCAAAGTTTTGGTGCTTTCTTTCTTGGTCTCGTAATCGAGTCCATTGGGAACTTATTACACTATTTTGTTAACTTGGCTTGTGTGCTCTGACAACAAGTGTTGTGCATGCCTTATCTTGGCCAACATGTCATTTAATACATGAATATGTACTTTAATGAAAAAAATGCCTTGCATATACAGACTATCTAACTGAAACTTCCTTAAAGCAAGCTTTGAGACAGGAAGACTGCTAGCTTTATAAGAATTTCAAGTTAGTTAGCCATAGACCTATGCTGGATGGTAAGTTGAATTGCCAGTAAAGATAGGCTGTTTCTCACAGGGAATTTACCAACCTTCTAAAACTAGCAAATTCGATCTAAACTAGACATTTGTAGAATGTGATGCCCATTTATACTAAAGAAAACAAACATAATTTATTAAAATTTTGGTTAGAAAATTTCACCCTGAAACACAATGCTCAAGCCATTGGGTGACAACCAATACATGCTAAATTTTGTAACACTGCTTAGTTGCCTTCTGTGATTTGATAATCATCGACTTCAGCCTTTTGATATCATACTCAACAGAGTTGGTAAGAATTCCATTTATTTAACTGGGTTAATCATTGTTTTGGTTTGTGTATATTTATGTTCTGTGATACTTAAGTTACCTTATTTCTTGCCCTCTTGATGCCTCTGCATCTTTCAACAGCGAATCCAGTGGGATTGGACCTTGTAATTCCTGATTGCTGTGAGAACAATGAGATTATCCCGCAGAAAAAGTATTTTGGTGGACAGGAAGGTGTTGGAGATTATATTTGGTACAGAACAAAGAATAAGTTACATGAATCTGCATTGATGGATATATCTAATGCTTGTGAAGATGTTTTTGTATGTGGTAAAACGTTGTAAGTTCTACTTATTCTGATGCATTCCGGGATCCAAGAGTTCATGTTTCCATCTGCAAGAAGTAAATTTGTGACTATCTTGTGACTGTTGCAGAACATATACACCATCTCTTGAAGATGTGGGGGCTTATTTGGCCTTGTATTGGCTGCCAACTCGTGTAGATGGAAGATGTGGTAGGCCATTGGTCTCAATATCTGACTCTCCAGTGGCCCCAGGTACAAATAATTCTAATTGTAATTAAATAGTCAAAGTTAGTGAGTGTGTCATGTTGGCCAATATGTGGCCTTTCCATCAAAACTGCCTAAGCACATCTATTGTCAATTTAGCTATAATGAAGTGATTGATAGAACTTTCTGTAGTTTCCATGTGTTTTGTGTGTATTTGGATGCTTTTATGTGCTTGAATGGTAGCATGCATTTTTCTTTTATTTTCGAGCAAAACCACTTTTGTGCCGTCGGAAATGGTTGGTTAAATTTGGTCCTAGTCATATGAAGAGTTTTTAGCTGTTCAATTCCCTTAGAACTTGTTCTTTAACACATTGAATTACAACAATGTGGCAGCTTTTCCAGTAGTTTCTAATGTTCATGTGAAGGAGCTGTCTTCGGGTGTATACACTGGAGAAGGTGAATATTTTGGTGGGCATGAGGGATCAAGCCTCTTTAGCTGGTACAGAGAAACCAATGATGGGACCATTTGTCTTATTAATGGGGCTAACTCTAAAACTTATGAAGTTGCCGATACAGATTATACTTGCCGTTTATTGTATGGGTAATATTTCTGTCTCTTTTTGACTGACACATTTTGTTCTCACTGTTTTTTTTTAAAGTGTTATTATTTTTAAATCAGTAACAGGTAATATTTTATTGACATGAAAAGGATGAACTTGATATTTTACTGACATGAAAAGGATGAACTTGATATTTTACTGACATGAAAAGGACTAACTTCTGCAATTTTTATTTTATTAACAAAAATGAGATCCGAAGAAAAAGATGAACTTCTTTAAGATTTTATCACACTGAGACTCTGAACTTCTAAGAATTTGGCATGGTTTAGTTTTCCCCTTTAGAATCTAATCTTTAGCATAGGTGAGCAGTCCTTGTTGGTGTACCTATTTTGATAAGCATGTTCACATGTCTAGGTACACACCTGTTCGTTCAGATTCAGTTGTGGGAGAACTCAGATTGTCTGAGCCTACGGACATTATTCTCCCTGGTGAGTGATTTAATTGAAGCTTGGTCTATGTGATATTCATTGTTTCGTAAAATGGTATCTGCATTTGTCATTCTAGATGCCAGACCAGTATTGTTAGCAGTACTGAAATTTTTAGTACATTGAGCTGTGTTGGTATTGAAAATGCTCAGAGCTATTGTTATATTTATTTTACCATGTAGAAGAAATAGAGTTTCTGTTGGATGAAGACACCGGCATAATTGTAGGTTGTTGATTCTTTCCATTATAACCCCTGCCACCCCACTCTGGCTTCCTTTCCCTTCTGTTGCCCCCTACTTAGTAGGGATGTTAGGTGAAGATCCTTAAATCATTTTGAAGATTGTCTAGTTAGTTCAAGCCACGTAGCGTTATGATGCTTCCAATGCTACTCAAACCTTTCCTTTTGATGATCGTCAAACAATTGGATGAATAGCTTATACTGTTTATTTTATTTTTTATTATTTTTTCATATAGCTTATACTGTTTATTGAAACTCGAGTCTAATTAATTTTGAATTGGACATTGGATTGCCTAGAGCTTCTGAGGGTGGAGATGCTTGCTCTAACTGGAAAGGCGATGGAAGGTGATGTACTCACTGCTGTTGAAGTCATCCCAAAGAGTGAAATTCAACAATGTGTTTGGAGCAAGTATAAGAAAGATGTACGATACCGGTGGTATGATGCTGCATCCTTTCACTTCGCATGATTTCAATTAGTGCTGCAACCTTATCTTCTCCTCCTTTATGTTGCAGTATTTTTTTAAATCTGTAGTTAGTTTTGCTAGGAAAATTCAATTATTAAATGTCAATAAACTGTAAAAGCTGCAACCTGCTTTAGCAGATAATTTTTTATGTCTTTCCGTGCCAAAATTCTGTGCAGGTGAGTTTTTTTTTTTAAATAATGCTGCTTTATGTAGGAATTATCATAAATAGCAATTCAAATGTATAATTCTTATTTCCTTATGATATGTAAAATCAATATGCAAATTACTAGGAGGGGCAGTTTCAGTTTTCAAACTTGATTTTATTATTGTAAAATCAATAATGCTTGACCTGGGAAGGCTGTTTGTTAGTTGAAATATCCTGATAAAGTTGTAGATTTATCATGTTTTCTGAAACTAGCATAATAATAGCAACTTTTCGTTTAGCAAATTCTGTTCCTCTTTGTTCCTATTATGTGATGCAAGGATCCTGCAGGTTCTGTTCGTCAGATGAAGGTGATACAAAGTCTTTTGAACCTTTACCAGCACAGCATTCCTGCTCGTACAAAGTGCGGCTGGAGGACATTGGTCGTTGCTTGAGATGTGAATGCATGGTGACTGATGTGTTTGGAAGGTCAAGTGAACCAGCATATGCTGAGACAGCTCCAATTGTGCCAGGTCCTTCGTGTTTCAATTCAAGTGCTGAGTTAGACATTGTCTACATCTCTTTTATCTTTTGCTTTAATTTCCAAAGTAAAATGTTGTTGACGGTTGCAGACAATGAGATAGACAGATGCGAAAGATTCACTTTATTTTACATAAACAAATATGAATTCCAATTAAAACATTTATTCAATATCCTTGTTGAAGCTGTTCCTAATTCAAATGGCTCAAATACAGCCATATATATGTTCTCACTTTCTAAGCCTTTTCTGTTATATTCCTGTTTTATTATGATCATAATTTATTGTCATGATCTTTTCACTAATGAAAGACGCAGATTATTGTATAATTTTTTTATTTTTTATTATTACTATTAAATGTCTTCTTTAATTTGATCGTTTCTGTCCTAAAGTGTAAATTTTTGTTTATTTCCAGGAATTCCCAGAATAGATAAGCTAGAGATTGAGGGGAGGGGTTTCCACACCAATTTATATGCTATACGTGGAATTTATAGCGGAGGAAAGGAAGGGAAAAGCAGAATTCAATGGCTTAGATCCATGGTTGGAAGTCCTGATCTTATCTCCATACAAGGTATTTGAAATTCTAAGTTGTTCTTACCACACCCACATCTTCATTATTTAGTGTTCTCTCGTTATTATCTATCCCTTGTATTATCCAGATAATCAATATGAAATGGGAGACTATAGCAAGACAGTAAGTACTATTAGGGTGTGTTTGGTTGCAGTACAAAAGCATTGGATTGAACCCTCCTAGGATTGACATGGAAAAGGTATGGGTCCCATTTGGGTCCCACCATTTAATCCCCTATTTAGGTGATATCTCATCCCATGGCCCTCCATTTGAATAAACATTATTTAAATATTAACAATTTGTAGAATGATTATTAGTAATTAATTTTGAATTATAATTTAGATATTTAATTTGTTTCTGTTATAACTAACTTAATTAAATAATTGATAAAATAAATATAATGTAATATTTTCATTTTTAATTATATTTACAATCCAATCCAATCCCATGCTACACCAATATAGCATAGTGTTAAATATAATTCAGTCCAATCCATTCTAGTACCATCCCAATCCATTCCAGTACTATCCTGTCCAATCTAGTTCATTTTCTTATTGTTTTATATTTTTAATTATTTAATTTGTGTGAACAGCAAATGCATGATCTGTTAAGAGTTTGACAATTCTTAAATATCATAGGAATTATCTTTAGCAAATTATATTCTCAATATCTTTAGCAAATTATAGTCTCAAGTCCATCTTATATTATGAAAGCAAATTCTTCTGAGATTTTGGTCACTGACAAACAGCTTGAATTTAGTAAAGGACCCTTTTGGTTTTATTAAATATTTGATTCAAAAAGGTTAATTTTGTTATTGCAGGAGAGACAGGGAGGATGTATGAAGCTTATGTTGATGATGTGGGATATAGGCTGGTAGCCATCTATACTCCTGTAAGAGAGGATGGTGTTGAGGGGCAACCTGTTTCAGCTTCCACAGATCCAATTGCAGTTGGTAACTTGAAAAATGCCCTCCTACTTCTTTGTGATGCCAACTTTTGTCTTTTAGTTTTCTTTCCATAATATACGGGCAATTACTTATGATAATTTTTATAATTCGGACCTCAGACTAGATGATAAAAAAAATTTTATTCATTGTTCAGCTAACTTTGTTTAAAATATAAAAAAACTTGCTTATATTCGTGCATATGTTATATATTATATTGACCTTTCCAACGTATGATTTAAATTGTTGGATTTGATGGCAGAGCCTGATGTTTTCAAAGAAGTGAAGCAGAAGCTTGATCTTGGAGCTGTGAAGTTTGAGGTCTGATTCTTGTCCAAGTTACATTTTGATCTTATTCTAAAATTTTCCAATTTAGCCTGATATCAGCAATAAATACCTTTCCCTTTTCTATCTGACCCAATAGCAATGCAAGTTGATGCATGTGTCTCATATATCTTCATTCATTTGTCTTTTTATTTTATTTACGTATTCACTTTTTATAGTCCCATCCTGATAAAGTGTGCAAAATACAAGCATGCACATCATGCACCCTAAAATATTAAATCATGGTAACATGAGCAGTTATAGAGGTTTTATAAAGAGTATTTTATAAGAAATGCTGTCAATCTATAATATTTATCCTGTGTAATATTGATTACATTGTTTTATTAACTTCTGTCATAGAAATTGATGCTTCACTTAGTTGGATACAAACTTCTAAGAAATATATAACAATAAGCTCGTACATTACTTTGTGATAGCACTAATATTAAAAATGGTATTATCTTTCAACTGCTTAATGCTTTGATGTTTGGGAACAGGTTTTATGTGACAAGGACCGCTCTCCTAAGATGGTTTGTATTCCTATTTCTCTCTCAAACTTTAAATTTATTAGTTAGTGTTAGAAATTATTTTAACCAATATATCCTTACAATTTCTAATTTGCAGGGTCCTGGAGAAGGGAGTCTTGAGAGAAGAATTCTAGAAATTAATAGAAAAAGAGTAAAGGTGGTAAAGCCAGGGTCCAAGACTTCTTTCCCAAGTACTGAAATCCGTGGAACTTTTGCTCCTCCCTTTCATGTAGGTTTTCTGGTACAAGTCTGGATATTTTATTATATTTGTTTAGACTCTCATGTTAAATACTAAGTAGCCCCAGTAGGACATGCTTTTGCACGCCCATGTATAGAGGGACAAAGAAGAAAAAGTAGAAAAAGCTGTAGTTAACTTAGTCCTTAGTACATATCTGGTGTATAGCTAATAAGGGACCAGAAATAAGGCTGACTCTTGTCTGTCCAGGAGAGTTTGGGACAAAGTAAGACATGGTAGCTGATTGTGTATCTGGGCTTTTAGTGATTTGGAGCAGATCTCTACAATTCCTGAATTATCAAGGGAGTTTCTCTCTAGACATGAAAAACTTGAAGCATGTTACGAGAAATATGCGAAGATAATCTGTTGGGGGACATCGTTGTTATTATGTTCTGATATTCGGAGAAGTATTTAAACTCATGATTGTGATTTGTGACAGGTGGAGCTATTCCGAAATGACCAACGGCGGTTTAAGATTGTAGTGGACAGTGAGAATGAAATAGACTTGATGGTTCAGTCCCGGCATATGCGAGATGTCATAGTCCTTGTGATCCGAGGCCTTGCTCAGCGATTCAACAGTACATCCCTCAATTCTCTACTCAAAATAGAAACATAAGTTAGATTAAGAGATGTAAAGTGGACGTAGATCAAAATACGCTTTAGGTTTTGTCCATGCTGTCCCCTCCCTCCCCATTTTTTTTTTCACTGATTTCACTTTTGGCTTGTCAACGTGGGTGTTGTTACCTTGTCTATTTATTATTCTTTTCCAGTTGGAAATGTTGTGCAGTGCAGTGATCATAGTGTTGGGTTTGTTCAAAATTAGTGTTGTACATTAACATCAGTGGTAATTTTTCAGTTTGTTTCAAGATTGCCCTTTTTCTTTGCTTGTGACGGTTTGTATTCATTTGCCGGAATTGGGGGTTCTAACTTCTTGGATGAAAAAACTTAATTGACCTAATAAAAATATATTCCGGTTATCCGACTATCATAGACCGTCATTGAAATCTACAAAATTATTGATGTATTAGAGATATATTGAGCCAAGGCACCAACGCCTTGCAGTGAGCCTGAGAGGCTTCCAGGTTCCAGTTACTATACAATAATTACTACTGTTTGTATGCCCAACAAAATAACATACAAGGTTTTAAATTTTGAGTTGTGTTGGAGCCTTTTGATTTGCTGCGTGGAAGCTGTTGATATTGTTGCATAAGATGCTGCCTCGTCTACATAAAACTAGGAAAATGAATAAAATGTTTGAATCCAGTCCTACGTTTCAATCCAGAATGTACAGCAATTGGAAGGGGAAAAAAATCGCCTTACCGTTAACTTTTCAGAAACCTTTGAAAACTTACACTAATTGGTAACCACTGCCTCCATGTTTGAAGCCTCAGCTGCTCTGTCAGTTTCCTTTGCTGCATCGTATGAAGCATGAAGTGCTACAAAAAGATAGTAAACGAGCAGGAGAAATGTCCATATCATGAATCTGACAAACGATTGGCCATCGACTGAACCCATGACGAAAACATTAACAGCAATGCAAGCAGATGGCAGCCAAGGAAGCAATGGTACTCCCCACATCTTAGGCTTTCTTGCTTCCTTCACGGTCAATTGCAGCCCCATTGTTGCAAGAAACCAAACTGGAACAGTCACTATGTAGCCAATCCATCCATTATCGCTAGTCGCCCAATAAGCAGATGAAGCAATAGAGGACGATATGATCAATGCCAAGAAAACAATGAGCTTCTTTTGGTCGCATTCCGAAGTCTCGCCGGCGACGTAGTATCTCCTTACTAGTAAAGCAAGAGCAACAAGTGAAAAGATGAACAAGGTTGATATTGAAAGAAGGTTAGCCAAAACATCAAGGCTTGTGAAGAATGCCACAACGGAGTTTGCAAGAGACATGACAACCGTGGCGTTCACTGGTGTCCCCGTTTTCCCATTGATGGCAGCAAGAAAGGGCGGCGCCATGTGGGTGCGGCCGATGTGAGTGAAATACCGAGCTTGGCCGATGACATTAGCCAGCAAGACGGTGGTCATACCCTTCAATGCACCCAATGCAACAATGTACTTTGCCCAGTTCATACCTACAGCTTGGAATGCTAATGTAAACGGTGCATCAACATCAATCTGAGAATAAGGCTGCATCAAACAGAGAGTTGCTGAAAGAACACAATAAACGGTGATAGTGATCACCATCGAGCCAATTAATCCAATGGGTATATCTCTTCCAGGGTTTTTAACTTCCTCCCCTAAAGTTGCAACCCCGTCAAATCCAACATAAGCAAAGAAGAGCACAGCCGAAGCTTTCAGGATTCCGCGGACACCATTTGGAGCAAAGATTGCATAATTTGCGGTATTAGCTTGAGTAAGACCAGTAATGAGGATGAAAATCAAAATTACAATATGTACAATGGTAGCAACAGAATTGAATCTTGATGATCCTTTCATGCTCAGACATGCGCCGACGCAAACAAAGAATGATACAATAACAGCAATTGGGTCTAAATGGCTGTAGTCTTCAGCAACAGATGATACATGTATCCGAAAACTGCCGGGATCATGATTGCACAATGTAGCAAAATAAGAAGTCCAAGACCTCGCAACACTAGCCCCGGAAACAACATACTCAAAAAGAATGTTTCCAGCTGCAATATAAGCTACGAAATCTCCAAGCTCAACTCTCAGATAAGCAAAGGAGCCTCCGGCTACCGGCAACTCAACAGAAAATTCAGTGTAACACAAGACTGACAGCAGTGCAGAAATACCTGAAATAAGATAAGATATAATGACAGCTGGGCCAGCAAAATTCCTCGCTGCTTCACCGGTGAGGACAAAGATTCCGGCACCCATTACAGCGCCGATTCCGAACCAAATGAGGTCCCACCAATTAAGATTTTTCTTCATTTCATGCTCACTACGAGCCCGCATTTGATGCAGCTCAAGATTATCATTAGAGCGTGTTAGCAGCCGGTCTTTCAGTCTTGCCCTTGTGCTGGCCAGGGCCTTGACATAATTTCCCCAGCTCTGAAATGACTCTTCAGGTAAAAAATCTTGTTTTGTGCATGCACATCCTCTCTTCTTGATTCCACTGCCATTGCCAGTCACCATAGTTGCCAGCTATCTCGCTTTCTGCAGAGAATTAATAGGGCTGAAAAAGTTGAATTGGAATTTATATTTGTTTTGGGATTTGCACCGCATAGCAGAGTAGTCTCGTGTGAATCACTAGATATGTACAAAGGATATTAATGAAAAAATATTAGAAAAGTGATTTGTGAACATTTAACTCGTTCTGAATTGGTTGGTACAGATGGAATTCAAAGCATAAAGGTCTGCTTTTGAGTTTTGACTCAAAGTGATCAGTCAATAAAAAGAGAAAACATAGGGATACAGATCCTGATGTGTGTGATTATTTTCATCATGTAATTAATTGTAATGATTTTTGTTCCCAAACGAAAATTAGAATAAAAAGTAGAAAAAGTATACAAGACATTTAATACAAATGAGCGATTGATCTTGATCTTGATCTTGGGTGCTTAACACATGACTACACATACGGTATCCGTCTTCGCTTTCAAAAAAATTGTTACGTGATACATAAAAGCCTAGTAGTTGAACTCGGGCTTAACAGGCGAAACAATTTCATTTGAGCGTACAAAAAATGAAAAGCAAAAATACAAACCAAGAAAAGTAGTTTACTAATACTAGCAATTGATGAAGGAGTGAAACGTACCAAGGAGTGGTTTGAAGAGGGATATGATATGGCTGATGATGAGAAATAGCCTGAGCCTGTTATATTTATATTGGTAAGTTGTTAGGCTAAATATTCAGAGATTGTCATTCACTTAACCCTAACTAATGGATTAACTTGTAGCCTAATTCCTGTGGTTCGGGTGAAAGCTTGAATGGTTCTACTCTTGGATGCCTCGATCATCCGAGTAATATTACGTGTACAGCGTCCTAATTTTTTTCACATATATTTTTGTATAACTTCTTTTCGTCTATTTTTATCTAATTTAATCTACTCTTTACTTTTTACTCATCCACTTTTTTGATGTCACATCTGTTTAGAGCTTGTAAATATTGGGCTTTCATACTTGGAATTCATTCAACTTGCCATGCAGATGTATACGTATAGTCCATTGATCTTCTTTGATTGTACATATGATAAGAGTCCATTGATCTTCTTTGATTGTACATATGATAAGTGATTAATTTAAAACCTATTTTTATTTCACTATATTTTTTTATTTTAAATCAACTTTAGCTATTTTTAAGATTTGATCGAGTGATTTTTAAGTATTTTATTTAATTAATTATTTAAAAAGTAAAAAAATAAAAGAACTGATTTATGCTTTATCCACCTCTCTCTCTTTTTATCTGTCTATATATATATATATATATAGACACACACATAAGTCACTGCCTTTCATGTAACTTCCATACTATTGGGTTTAACTTTTTTATTAAAAAAAAAAAAAACTCAATACAAATACGGTTGTTATCACAATATTTTTAGGGTTTGAGCTAGACACTTGTTTTAATTTTCCCCAAGAAATCTTAGTATTAGAAACTTTTGTTAGTTCGTTTGGCAAGAAGCTGAAAGGCACATTTTGTAATTGTTTGGCAGTACTTTAAAAAGTCATATAAACAAATGGATGCTAAAAGCCTGAAATATATATGATTCACCAACTTTTGTTCAGTTATTAATGGCGTCTATGAAAAGACAAAAAGAAAAGTGAGTGGAAACAAGAATATATAATTCATCGCTGATGCTATCTATATTCAATAATTCAACCAATAACTCGAAGAATATACACGTAACGACTATTCTAGATGGAAGAGAGGCAAATATCAATCCAACCTGCCTATGGCGTCTGGCAAGTTCCTAATTTATTCCGCCCTTTTTGGTTAATTGAAGAACCGAATTCCTTCTTGAACCGAATTCCTTCTTGATCATGCCCTTTTTTTCTTTATTTTAAGTTTTAACCTTCGTCATAATTGCCATATAAGGATCGATTCTATGCTTCTGAGATGATTACATGCATTATTAATGGCATTATTGAAGGAATATCAACCTATTGATTCTACACTGAATAACTTTATTTGATCAATCATTTTCTATCCATGCACTATGGAATGCATTAGAAGTTTATGCGGTCTATCATTCATTACTCTCTCTTTTTTTCTCAAAACAAAAAAGAAAAATATATGAACAGAATGTTAAAACTTAAAATTACACGTCGGGGTTGATCTGGATAAAAACCGAGATTTTTTTGGTAATTTTCTTGTAGTTATCTCGAAGGCGCAAGTCGCTATTATTGTGGCCCGAGTTCTTCGGACACGAGACGAGAGTGAGAAACCGAATCCTAGAGATCTTGTCAGCTAGTACAAGCATGATATTCCTTCCTACTTACTTATCCTGCAGGCCAGGAATAGTTCTCTTTCATAATCTCTTAACTTTATGCTATATTCAAGCTGCTGCTCAGTGCTTATATATGCTTTAAAACCAAATAGTAATACCATGTTTGTTGTTGAGGTGCGGAGGTGCGAAAAATTTTAACCTACAGTTCCTATGAAAAAAGAAAAAAAAAATCTCAACTATAAATAAAAATTAATAGAATATAATAAGAATTAATGATAGAGTTACAAACTCTTGTATAAACTTATGCTGCATAAATTTATTGGTCATATAAAAATATAAAATAATAATAATAATAAATCAGATGGGGCAAGAGGTATCTAAACCAACTAATTTAATTATGCTCACATCAATTGTAAAGGAGCTTGTAGTTCTATCATTGCTCATGTGATAAATATAATTTTAAAATAATTATTTTGACAAAAATAATAAAGATAAACTTTCAAGGCATGGTAGTCACTGTTCACCAAATATTATAGTGTTATAACTTTCAAGTTACAGCTGTCTAATCTTAATACTAAACATTATTTTGATAAAATTAGTTACGATTAGGCTCACTCTTACGGAAAACAAACTGTATATTAAATTGTTAAAAGTAATTGAACTCAAATGCAATTAGTAAACTGCTTCTCAATTGGGTGGTGGGCAAATATTGCAAAAGTCCAACGCTAACCTAAAATTCTAGATGATAAATTGGCATAAAATGTAAACAAGTCGTAAAAGCTTTACGATGGCGTAAATTATAGACGACATATCGACCAAGGATAAACGACATGTTTTTGTTTTATTTTTGGCATAAAACTTTGAACGACAAACAGTCAAATAATCATTCAACCATACAATAATGCCATGTCACATTCAGAATTGCCTAAAAAATCGAGAGCACTAATGCTGATCACCAGCACTAGTGAAACACACACTTTCATTGTCTTCTTGTCCCCATAGCTGTTATCTATTTGTCAATTTGGTATCAATTTGGTGCAGGCAATCCAAGGTTAATTCTCAGGATTACCAAAGTACATATGCAAATATCAACACCGATAAATCCGTAAAAATCGAGATGAAAAACAAATAAATGCAGAAACAACCTGCAAATTAATTCAGAGAGAGTCTAGAATATGTTGTCCATTGATGTGGTAACTAACTATCAAACTTTAACTTGGGCTTCAGAATAAGAAGAAGAAGATAAAATTTAAACAATTTAAAGAATAATAATAACAATAATAAACAACCATAAAACTTGAAATTTTCCATATCGACAACCATTTCTTGCCAATGGGTGAAATTCAAATTTTCCTGAATGTAAATACAGAAAGAAAACAATTGCTTCCCTAATTAAGAACCTAATCAATTAGTCCTCTTTTCATTTGAACATCAACTACACTCATTAATTCATCGAATTCATAAAAGATAAAAACTCCTCTAAGCACCAGGATTTGCAGAAGTATTATTAGGATCCGTCGCGGAAGAGATAGCACCACCCTCTTCCATCTGCTTCCAGGTGCCTCCAGCAGCCCTATCATTCTCTCCGGACGCCTTTGCTGTGTCGTAAGAAGCATGCAATCCGAAGAAGATATAGTAAAGCAATAAGATTACAGTCCAGACTCCAAACCTTGCAAATGATGCTCTATCGATTGAGCCAAGCAAGAAAATATTGATAGCAATGGAAGCAGATGGCAACCACGGTACCAATGGGACACCCCACAGCTTTGGAGCCCTAGCTTGTGGAACAAAAACGGCAAGATAAAGAGTACCCAAGAACCAAATTGGCACCGTGATGCAATAACCAATCCATCCATGTTTACTTAGACCCCAATAAGCAGCAGTGGCAATTGAAGAAATCAGAATCAGCAAAATGCATACAATGAGCTTGACTTGATTTGCTGTTGTTGTTACCCCACTGACATAGTAGCGGCGTACAAGAAGAGCAACAGCCACAAGCATGAAGATAAACAATGTGGAGATTGACAAAAGGTTTGATAATACATTGAGCTTGGTGAAGAAGGCAATAATTGCAGTGGCCGTAAGCATAACAATTGTTGCATTAACTGGGGTCCCGGTCTTCCCGTGAACCTGGGCTAACCATGGCGGCATCATGTGGGTTCGGGCAATGTGTGTCAAGTACCGAGCCTGACCAACGGCTGAAACTAGTAAAACTGTTGTCATGCCTTTCAACGCTCCGAATGCAACCACGTATTTAGCCCAATCCCAGCCTACAGCTTCAAATGCTACAGAAAATGGAGCATCAACATTAATTGCGTAATAAGGCTGCATAAGACATAAAGCTATGGCAAGCAAGCAATACGCCAGAGTTGTGACCGCCATGGAACCAACGAGTCCAATTGGGATATCTTTAGCTGGATTCTTGGTCTCTTCAGCCATTGTTGAAACAGCATCGAAACCAATATAAGCGAAGAAAAGCACAGCTGAGGCTTTGAAAACCCCACGGGTGCCAAAAGGAGCAAATGCCTTGTAGTTTTTGGTGTCCGCATTAGCGAAACCGCCTATGATGATGAAGAGAATGACGATGACGTGGATGATGGAGGCGATGTAGTTGAAGCGCGAAGAGCCCTTTGTGCTCACCACAGCGAGGATGCAAATGACAGCTGAGACACCAACAGCTATGGGGTCTAATTGGCCGTAATCCTCTGGCATGCTATGGACGATTATGCGGAAGTCCTCCGGTTGCTTGTTGCAGAGGGTGGCGAAGTAGGAAGTCCAGGATCGGGCAACGGCGGCGCCGCCGATGACATACTCGAGGAGGATGTTGCCGGCGGCAACGAAGGCGACGAAGTCTCCTAGCTCTACTCTTAAGTAGGCAAATGAACCACCTGCGTGCACAAGGAAAATTAAATTTATAGTTATTGAGCAAAATGCTGATATAACTGGATGGAAGATGTTGATCCAAAGAGAATTTTCACCTGGCAAATGAATAAAACTATTCTTTAAAATGACAAAATTAAAGAATACATCAAAAGTATCGTGTTAGTCATATAATAAGTAAATAATATTATAATATATATGTATTTATTTTGAAAAACTATCACATACAGTAGTGGTTATATTAAATTTAATAATTCATGTCATTCATATATTATTTAGTTATATTATCTTTGATATATTTTAGAATTTCTCCTTTAAAGCATTGTTTATGCAATTAATAAAATCGAATTTAAAAAAGAAAATAAAAATATTTCTCAAGAAAATTTTATAAGGGGAAAATTCTAGTGTGTAATACATGAAGACAAAATGAATTTCTTTTAGACGAGTAATACTATATAACCTAACAATAATGATAATTATTGTAATTAAACTTGTACAAATTAATATGACATATTCTTTTATTTTCTTTATTTAAATATGAGACATGTGACAGTAATATAATATTAACATGGGTTTGTGTAAATAAAATCATATAAAAAATTTGTATACGCAACATTACTCCTACCCAACAATTGGACGCTGTCAAATGATTAAAAATTTAAAATTTTGCCAAATCTGATCATGCAGTCAAAGCCCTACTCATAAGCAAAGTATTATCATATGAAGTTTTTCTATTCCCACGTCAAATTAATGAACAGGTCAAAGCACTGAGTCTCAAATAACACAAGCAAAGTATTTTTTTTATGCATATACCCAAAAAAAAAAAAGAAGAAAATCTTATTGTCTTTAACAGAAATATCTTATAAGATAAACAATTGGTGAAAGCTAAGTAAATATTAATTAATGGTAGAATATTACACGATAAACTAATACTAAAACGGGGAGACACAGGAGAGGAGTGTTAGCTCAAACTTTATTAATTGATCGTTGGAACTGTAAATGAAATCATTACTAATATAATACGTTGAAACCAAAAAGACAATATGAACATATAGAGTTTAAAATGGAGTTACTGAGCTTCACAAGAGTTACTATAGACGTAGGTTACGTTATCGTCTAATACTTTTTCAATTATGGGTTTAAATTACAAAAAACTTTTTTGCACGATAAGGCACCGAAACCTTCGAGATTAGAGGAGAATACTTATATTCAGTATATCTAACAGCGACATGAACATGACAGTCATAAATAATATGCGACGCGTATTAAGTAAAATAAATACCAAATGAATATTTTTTGCCCCAAAAAAATATATAAATATTTATCGCATACTAATTTATTGAAAAAAATCATGCTGTTAATTACTCCTCATGTCTTGACTTTGAGAAATTTTAGAATACCTCATATATACTACAATTAATTAATGCATGCATAATATATGTAATTAAATTTAATACAATCATCACTTGTTTGGTAATAATTCAAAATAAATATGCACATGTCATGATATCATTACTTATTATATTAATAACATGATACCTCAAATATATTCTAAAATTTCTCCATCCGTTTGTATTGCTTTTGACAACATCGGCATTCGGCAATATAATAAACAAATAAATTCATGAAAAAAAAATTAAGGAGCATAAATAAAATGAAAAAAAATTATCATACCTGCAACGGGAATCTCGACGGCAAACTCGGTGTAACAAAACACAGAAAGCATAGCCGAAAGACCGGAAACGACGAACGATAGAACGACGGCGGGGCCGGCTTCCTGACGTGCCTCCTGACCGGTGAGGACGAAAATACCGGCGCCAATAACGGCGCCGATTCCGAACCAAATAAGGTCCCACCACGTGAGAGTCTTCTTCATCTCATGTTCACTCCTTGCCTTGATCTCATGAATCTCGGTGGTGTCAAGAGATCGGGTCAGGACCCGATCCTTGAGCCGGAGCGGTGTCGCCTTCAGAGCTTGGACGTAGTTGCCCCAACTCCGAAATGATTCCTCCGGAAGAAAATCGTTCTTCGTGCACGAACATCCTCGTCTTCTAAGCCCTTCGTCTCCGTCGTTTACTCCCATTCTACTCCGACCGACCGACCAGACCAAAAAATATATATATATATCAACGAAATATTTATTTATAACTGATTTTGATGAGATTAATATTAGAAACTGTTACCGTGCAATGAAAAAGCTTGAACAGAATAGAATAAAACAACGACAAGGATTTATAAACTATTGTTATTCGGCAGAGGAAATAAGATACAAAAGCGCTTGTTTGTTGCTTTTATAAGAACAAGAGACTATGGGACAATTTGGAATCATTTGTTTACTTTTAAAAAAGAAAACAATTAAAACATCACAATCGTTAATTTGAAAAAAGAAAAAAGCACAAAAAATTCAATTAAATGCCGAATGCCAGATAATAATCATTACTTCGATCAAATACGAAAACAAACAGGAGACGTCACAGAATCTCCATCAACGGCTGAGAATTCTTAAATGAAAATTTATTAGACAAGGAAGGAGTAAGTCAAAGATTCCAGAACGAATTTCAAGAATGATCTAGGAAGAGTCACCTGACTGAGATGAGATTCGCCGGTGACAGGGAACTACACCGGTTTATCGGCGGAGAGGAGTTGTAGAAGAAAAGTAAAAATGGAAGTATTGGAGAAACTTTTACTAGATTCTGGTTTTCATGGCCGGAGTTTTCTTTTCCATGTTATGGAGGCGGGAAATACGAGATACCTCCAGATTCTGTGAATATATAGTTCGACTTATGTGTTAAAACTTTGGCATCACCCACTGGTTATAGCCGGTAAATCCTGAGAATTGAAGTAAGTCAACGGCACCCGTCGGTAACATTCTTTTTTGAGTTAACCTAATTATGTAAAATTGATATTAATTTTGAGATTATTTTTAAACATCAAATTAACGCAGAGAGAGAGAGAGAGAGGGGCGATATTATCGACCAGAGGAGAATGTATCCGGCCATGATCTTTGTGTTTATTCTGATTTTTTTAATCAGACGGCCGTGATTCCGTCCTGTAAGAGCGGCCAGCTAAGATTGAGGATACATGTACTTCAGTACTTGTGCTGCTACAACTGTAAACAGTTGGGAGATTTTTTTTTAGTATTAATTATACGTTAAATTATTGTATTGTATAAATATTTATAATTATTATTATAACAGATATTACACTGATATTTAAATTAAATATACATAACTAAAACTTATATTAGTACATTAAATTTATAATCAACTGGGAGATAATTAGCTGGTTGCGATCTCATTTTTCATTTTGTGCTCCGGGGGGACTGGGATTAGCCAATGGATTGGTGTGAAATTTGTCAATGTGCCGCCCTCTTGTGAACTGCGCATCCAGTGGCGTATCAAATTAGATCATTTTATTTAGGGATCATGATTCTCTCCTGATCTGATCACGTTTTGAGTAAACCAAATAATTAATGATTGGTTGTTAATAAAAGAAATTAAATATTATCCATACACTACTACTAAAAGACACATGACATAAAATCTTTAAAAGATTTGTATAGCTCAGATCAGGAAAAGATCTTATTCCTTTATTTAGAGATAATTATCTCAGTTCAGGCATACGGATAAATAAATAGAGATACTATTTTTAAAACGGCAATAAGATTGTCAATTTACTACTACGCGAAAGTCACAAACCGTAGAACTTCAGCTTCCAATACTTTTCAAGAAATTTTATTTAATTAAACGTTTTAATTTAGTTGGAATTCTAATAAAAATAGGAGCTTAAACAGAAAAAAAAAAATTGAACTACGCACTTGAACTTACATTCCCATGAAAGTCAATTGATTTGATGACACTTGATTACTCTTAAAGCCATTCATCTTACAAAGAATGCAAACGTGTTGATAATGCTTTTTTTGTTTTCCCTAGGAGGATTGATTCATGTGTTGTTTGATTGATTGATTTTAATTTAATCAGATTCCTCCAACAGTACAGAAGTAACATAGTAACTGTTTGTAAGTCATATAATTATGAATTCTATTAATGTATATTCTAGTACATGATTTTGGAAAAAAAAGTTTATTAATTAAAATTCAAGCAATATATTCACAACGCTTGTCATTGTTGTTCGATAACGTCAAATTTCATATTTCCTTATAACTATTTGTTATCTAAATATGTTATAAATATCTCGTAAGAAGAAAAAAATGAGAAGAAGAAATAGACCTACTTTCTTTCAGCCTGAGTTACTGTAATCAACACTGCATACAAGGCATTCGTTGATCTTATCATCATCAACCGCATGGTCAATATCCTCAAATAATTAAAAAAGTAAAAAGAAAATAGTGGAAGAAATGTTATTTATGAAATGTTAAAGACCGTACTTAAATTCACTAGAGTTTGCCCTAGTGGCTAGAGCCACTCCTGTGAGAAAATTGATTCAAGTCCCCATAAATATATTGTAGAGATTTAATTTAAATTTCATTTTTTAAAATTAAAGTGAAGGTAATATTTTTCTTAAAAAGTAGAGTTTAATAATGTGATATAAATTAATCTCAATAATTATATGATTGTAAATATCATGAGTAATAGTATTTAAAAAAAAATTACTTAAAGATTTCAGTCAAAAAAATTTGGGGCTTTTCCCTCTTATTAAAGACGTAGTTGGTGTGTGTTATTTAGGAAACGCACACTCACGTTTGAAGACGATAATTTAGGGTGCGTTTGGTATTGTTTTTTAGTTGATGTTTTTTATGTTTGTTTTAGAGAAGGAAAATGATGTTTTTGATGTTAGATTTTTTAAATTGAAAATACATTTGGTAGTTTATTTTCAAATAGTATATGAAAATGAAAATAATAAAAATGCGTTTGGTTGCTTGTCTAAAAATAAAAAAATCAATAAAAATTTGTTTGGTATAATATTTTATAAAACACAATTTTCAACTATTACTTATTCAATAATAGTATTTTTTAATTGGTCTATTATTATTATTAATAATAATTTAATAAAATAAAATGCAAATGAACCTAACTACAACTTTTTATTTCTTTATGAAGTAGTTTATTTGTGGGCAATTCGAATTTACAATAAAAAAATACTATAAAAATGTCAATATAGATTATTTTTTCATCCACATATAACTAATTATTTGCATGTCTATAGCAATAACCACTAGTTAAAACATTAAAGAGAGAAAAAAATCATCATACTTGACGCAAATAAATCATATCACATTGCTTCCAAACTAATTTTTAATTACATTAATTTAGTCTTTGATCAAATAAAATAAATTTATAATTATCACTCTATATTATTTTTTATAATTTAATAATTAAAAATCGAACATATATTATGTAAATTATTTTTATCCATGGAAACATTTTTAGGGGATCATGATTCTCTCCTGATCTGATCATATCCTGAGTAAATAACTCAATCACTGATTGGTTGTTAATAAATAAAAAAGTAAAAGAAGTTAAATCGTACCCATACACTACCACTAAAAGACACATGATAAAAAATCATTAAAAATTCAGTAATATTCAGATCAAGAGAGGATCATGTTCCTTTTTAGGGAGCTTACAAAGAGAGAGAGAGAGAGAGGGGGATTTTAGTAAAGAAAGAAAAAAATTAAATGAAATTTGTATGTGGATCCCAAAGAAGACAAATCCCGACACACCTCCCTTATTTCAACTTGTTTTTGTCTAGTGTTCTCTTAAAGTTGGAATTTGACGTTCTCCAACTTTTCTTTATAAATGTTAGAGAACGAAAACTTTTCGTTTTCTTTGTTTTTAATTTACTGACATAAAACTGTCAACTAAATAAAATTTCTTAATTTTTATTCTTGAAAAACGAAAAACATTAAGTGAAAAACGTTACCAAACACACCCTCATAGTAGAGCGTTGACTGTAAAACGCGTCCATAACTTTTGAATTGTAAAATGGGCTCTGTTTGACTTAAAGAGATAGGGGTAGGAGCGTGAAGCAATAATCAAACCAATGTGTAGACTTTTATAAGGATTATGGGTAAAACTATGGGCAATATGTCAATTGTTTGACATATTTGGAGTTTATGAGAGGAGTGGGCAAATGGGAAAGGACTTTGGGACTCGGGATTTGGAGGCACTTGGCACTTGCTCAACTTGTTTGTGATCGGCATCCGTTTGACTGCGACGTGTTTTTCATATACATAAAAAATAATGGATTTAATGAGAATTATTATATGGGAATTATATACATACACACCACCGTCTACTGATAACATTTTATTAGTTTGAAGTTCAATTGTTGTCAATTAACTGCAACTTACATACAGCTGAACTAAAATTAGTTTCTCACGATTATTAAATTATTTGAACACAACAATTTAGAGATATAAAGAAATTATTTTTAAATTATTGCATATTACCGTTAATATAACATAACAAGGTCTTGTCAATTATATTGTTATTTATCCTAAATTTTATGGTTATATGTATACTGTAAATATTAACATTGAAAATTCTAATCGGTATCATAACTCTAATTTTACTTATAGATAAATATGATGAAATTTTATTAGCTTTGTTAGATATAAGGATGCAACGAATCGTCTCTACATTTTATTTTTAATTAAAAACTAGTGCATATCTTCATTAAAACACTTCATTTTATTTTTCAGTAAAGAATGTCCCCTAATCCTTAGAGTCAAAGTTTCGAGTCCCCTCAAATTGTATTGTAACATTAAAAAAAAAAAAATTATGATAGTTGGACTTCATATTGATTGTATCAAGATAGGCCTTAATAGACTTCTTTATGTTATATTTGTATAATTTGTAATTTAATATTAAAAAAGTTTTAAAGAGCCGAGAAGTAAAACTATTATAAATAGATTTTTTTCCCTTCTAAAGTTATTTAACTAGACATTAGTTTGAGTCCAAAATTATAAATGTACTTAAGTATTTTCAAAGGAAATAAATTTAAAGGTTTCCAGTAAAAACAATTTCAACAACAAAAGTAAAGATTGACTTTTCAACAAGAGAGTATGAAAGCATTGAAAAATAATGTGAAAGAAACACAACGTTAACACGCTTCAATCCACATAAGTGACACTTAAATAATTTCAGCTGTTTTTTTTTTTTTTTTTTCCAAAATAACTTCAATTGTTAAGACTTGAAAGGACAATAATTGAACATTTTCAACCATAGAGCATTAATCATCTAGATCTAGTTACAAATTCTAAAAAAGGGGCAAGAAGATAATATACTAAGATATTTAATATTTATTTAAAACTCACGCATTTTTTTTTTATAAAATTTTCGCTTCCATTATAATTAATAGCATTTGTAATAACATTTGACTTTTTTGGGGGGGAAAGAAAATTGACTTAAAAATCAATAACTAAAGCTGAGCCGCCAAGATTTTGATTCGGTTGGCTCAATCTTTGACCTTTGAGTATTGATACGAAACGTGGAAGTTTCAGCAGTTTTTTTTTTTTTTTTTTGACAAGAATCTAATTAGAATCCGGCATTTTGAAATTAAAATTCTTGAAAAAGGAAATAGGCATGGTCGCTGGCTTGGACAGTATACTTTCCGACAATTTTTCATTTATATATACACCCGTACAAACTAAAAAGAGAGACATGCGCTTCGGTAAAATAGCTGCAATATAATAAAAGGAAATTATCCGATTAAAAAAAAAAGGGTTAAATTTTTAGTAGTAAATTACGAAACTCAGAAATTGGCTCTAAAATTGTATGAAACAAGACTGTAACTGAACTCCACATCCCAAAAGGGCTGTTAAATTTGAAAATTTCTATAAAAACAAAAACGCCGCTGTCACTATAGTCAAAACGGCAGTAAGAAAGAATGAAGGTAACAATAAACTACAAAAATGAGAAAAGCCAAAAAATTAAGGAGAAAATTATATGAACAGTATAATATGCGGGGAACTACAAGCTGAGGGACGCGACTCACTGTGCTATGTGAATAGTGTTACAACATCTCTTCGGTATCCTCTAACAATCAAAAGCCTCGGCACATTCTCTACTAACAAATCCATGTATTCCATATAGCAGTAAGCTGGGTGGTTGATCGGAGGCGGCGGTAAACTAACAAGCACGACTGCAGCCATTCTCGAGTGTCTCAGTATTGTCGAATTCAGCTTCAATGTTGTGTAAAGAAACTTCTCCACCTGTTGCTCATTCACGACCACCGGCTTCCCATCAGCCATCAACGGAGTCCCTGATTTCTGAGCTTCAGCCTTCATTTCAGCCAGGTAATTTTTAATCCGATGCTGTGCAGCAATAAAAGCATCCAATGATTCATCTTGTTGAGGTCCATTCTCTGTTTGCTCGTCCCATGATTTCATAGATATAACAATAACTTCAGCCTGCATCCGAAGATCATATAGGAACTTCTTTACATCAGCCTTCAGCACCTCTGCATCTGAATCCTCCTCGGCAATGCAGAAGACTTGAATCTTACAGCTTTCAAAGCTCTCCTTTGTAAGCAGGAGCTGAGAGAGTAAGAGCATGAGACCTCCGTCTCTTACAATCCAATACAAATCGATTGTACCATATTGCCTTTGGTACTCATTGGGCCATTCATCAAGGCCCTTGACAATAACAACAGCCTTGTTAGCAACAATACAGTCATTAATTATTCCAACAAAGGTGGCTGGGATTTCAGTAAGGTTTTCACGGCGCCATATTTCTGGATACCTCATAACCACAATGTTGGGCTTGAGATTACCAAGACCCATGGTCTGGACAATTCCACGGAAGCCTTCTGACATATTGGGTGCCACAACTATCTCCGCAACACCTTCACAACGCTTGTAGTCAATGTAGGTAGCAAGCTGCTTGCAGGCAGTCTTGGCATCTTCAGCACATTCATGATAATCTCCATCTAATATAGAGACGAAGATGGACATTCCACGGCCTTTTTTCTTCATGCAGTTGGCAAAGTCAGCAAGTTTGGGGTGGCATGGTACGTTCTCCGGCAGCTTCCCCCATGGGCGGCAGAATATCAATGGAATTGGGTACCAATTTTTTGGGTGCACTTGATTTGCTGCAAATATATTGAAAGGTTTGTTTCAGAAACATGCACATACAAGTCAAATAATCTTCAGCACCATCCTCAAAGGGCAAATAATTTAATTTTTGATTGTGTATGAGGGTTCGGTGCGGATGTGATGAACTTAAGCCTTAAAAAAAAAAAAAAGAGTGAGAGAGGATGTATCAAACCAAGATGTCACTGTAAGTTGCCATCACATAGCTAGGTGATTAAACCTAACATGATATCAAAGGTGGGTTGATTAAAAGTGCATGTGTTTAGGATCTTCCATTGTATTGATTAATTACAAGTTGCATTTGTCTTTGTAGACATGTATCTGACACTAATACTATAGGAGCCCTCACCTATCAACTTAGCTTTTTGTAATTGGTTTGTATTTAACATTGTATCAAAAGCATAATTCAGAAGCGAAGAAGGTCACGCTGCATCATCCACATTCAATACATAAAAGATGCAATTAATAAAGAGCACTTAGTTGTTGCATGGTAAAACATACCTCCCAAGGATCGAAGACTACGAAGAGCTAGTTGAAAATATGCACTCTTTAAACCATCACCCCAGTCCCCAGCCTTTCCTTTAAGGCACACGTAATAATATATGAGGCTTGCAAGGGCCAGAGACACCACCGTAAATGACCAAGAGATCAAGAACATGATCACTGCAGGAAAAATAAAAAGCAGAAGTTAAGATGATCCTCAAAGGAAAATGCACCCATATGCACATCTAGTTCCTCTCTCATTCTAAGGTCTCACTCAGTTTTCTAAGTGGCACATATGACTTATGCATATATCTGATGAGTGCATAATGCTTCAAATAATTCTAAAGAGAGGAAGCATTACCAATACAAAAAACAGATCCAAGAAGTGATAGGCTCCAGTGGTGAAATTTCCACCGAGGACGCCAACTAGGAGCATCGAGAAGATCCAGAAGGAAGCAAGATAAGTTCACACCCGAATAACACAGAAGAAAAAACATTGTTATTGTCGGTGTGATAAGGTCCAGATTCCCAATTATGACACATCCGATACAGATGAATGCCGTGAAGAATGTAGCTATGTGTGGCTCACGCCCCTCTGCAACCTTAAAGTAGTTAAGAACAGGTAGAATATCATCATTGGCTATTGCTGCAAGCAAGCGCGGAGCACCTGTCAGGCTTTGAAGAGCAGCACCTAAGGTTGAAAGAATAATCCCTATGTGAATAACTGCTGGGAAAGGCCAAGCGATTGTAGCAGTAAGAAGCCTACACAAAGAGTTAGCTGTTACTAGAAAAGTTATTATTGCTTCACAATTCCACACATACTCTTGTCCATTTTGACATATAAATTGAGACACAATCAGCATGATATAGGTGACAGACAGTACATTTCAACAAGCCAAACCCAAGATCCATATTCAACTAAGAAAGTATAAAAGGGGGAAGAAGTCATAAGTCAAAGTGTCTAATAGGAACATAATGACCAATGAAAATCTGGATGTGTTAATGATAAGCAATGACATTGAAGAAATGTGAATACCTGTCTGTCAAAAGCTCCTCTCTAGTTGCCGCCGCTCCAAATAACAACACAGAAATCACATATAATGCAGTAGTTGTAAGAGTTGCAGCCAAAGTTCCAATGGGGATTGAACGTTGGGTATCTTTCAGTGAGGCTGAACGATTTGACCCTGCCATAATTCCCGTTACAGCTGGAAAAAATAGACCGACCAATGCACTGAAAGAGTAGAAAAACAATGTGGTTAGGAAAACAACGAGAGAATTTAATTTCACACCATATCCTATCACAATTGATGAGCTTATATAGATATCCAGCATGAACTAAATGTTTTTATGGAATATCAAATATGGATTTCAGCAATCAAACAAACTCTAGGCAAACAAAATCATGAGTTGATCCTAAAGAGCTCAAATATCAATCTATAAATAAAATGCATTTTACAAGAAACAAATCTCATTTAAAATAATGGAGTACAGATCTATAAGAGGAGGACAAGTTGTCCATCCAGTACTCAAAAGCAGTGTTAATGAACAAAATACAAAAACCCTTTTTTTTTTGGCCCCTTATTGGTGGGGAGCCGAGGAGGATGAGGAGGAGGAGGAAGAGATCACACTTCCAATTGATTAAAGTGAGTTTCTACATTTCTTTGATGGAAATCTCTTTTAACACATCTTTCCAGCATTTTTACTTTTCGATGTACATCCCCAACTACTCTCCTGTTATTTCTCTCTCCTATACAATTGATATTCCAGCTTAGTATCTTTGTGAGGAAACAATTGTTTCCCTCCGGCTCTCACAAACCAAGAGAGTTTGATTTTTAGTATCTTATCTAAATGTTTCAGGCTTTCAGCTCTATTACGATTTTTTTAATGTTTCCTTTCTCAAGCCATCATCTGAACTAAACATCTTCAACTGGAAGACTTAACAAGAAAGCAACACATATTTTTCAACAATTGATCTAATAAACTCCATTCTTCATTAGAAAACTCATAAAGCCAACCCAATTTTCCTCTTCAACTGCAATCTCTTGAACCTCTTCTGAGAGATTGGCCTAAACGGATCTAAGAAAATAAGCAACACAGCTCTAGAAACTGCAGTCAAATAGTCTCCAAGCCAGAACTATCATTGCTACCGTTTCGACCACAAATGAACATGGATTAGGAATTAACATGAGGGCATGACCTAGAACATCACTAAGGTCCTTAAAAGTGACTGCCCAAAGAACCCATTATTCTATGCCAAATCTTGAAAAAGTTGAGTCCAAAGGAGAAAATCCCATTTATAAATTGAGAACACTTGGGGAGTAGAAGAGCTCCCGAAGTTAAATTCTCAGTAAATACAAAAAATGCTTCCCTTAAATGACAGCAAAAAGATTTCACGACATGAACTGACAGCAAGCAAGCAATACCAACAAAAAAAGACAATTCTTAACATGTCTTACTTGAAACTCCAGTCCACGGCTCCATTGGGATCAGGGATTCCAGCATTGTTAGTCTTTTGGTAATCAGAAAACCAGTTATCTTTGAAAGTTTTCAACTTCAAGCCCGTGATTCCGGCTGTATAAAAATAAAAAGACAAGAATAATGAATCATATTCCATGCAACAAGCTCCCAATAGAAAGGAACAGGCAAACATTGACTAAAAATCAAAGGACAGAGTGATGTTCTTTTTTTGATAAAGTCAAAATTGTACGTCCTTGCTTTATTAGGCCGCTCCTGAGTGTTATCAACACTAGTTCACTCTCATAAATAACTGATGTAATTTCCATAGTTTCTTCTTGAAAAAAAAAAAAAAGGGAAATGGTCAGAGTGATGTTCTCGTACTAGTGTTGGGCCCTTGACCAATACCTTAAGCTTTTGGGTCGAATGATTTAACTAAGAATTACTTTATATATGTACAAGTTTCTTCTCTTCCCCACTCCCTTCTATTTCTCTATGAGCTTGCTTTATATCCCCATACCCCAAGGTACCAATGCAAGCAATAATACTTCCAGAATCAACCACAAAAGCAGTAAGTTAAAACAAAGAGCTTAGAAGAAATTAAGAAGAAAGACAGAGTAAAAGAGTGGAAACCATAGCAAATAAAAGTGATACATACGTGCAGGGTCATCCTTGCTCGCCAAAAGAATCCCAACAAATATGCAGAATATAGATAATAGAACAGGTATGAGAAAAGTAGGTGCAACTCGGTTGATAATTTTCACTCCACCGAAAACAATAAAGCATAGGATGATAGTCACAATAATTCCATAAATTTGCAAGTCGTGTAAACTTGGACTTTGTATGGGTTCTGGCGTTGCTGTGCCATTTACTTTTGTGATAGTCTCTACACCAGAAACATAAACAAAAGAGAAACAATTAGCACAGGGTTAGTAACTCATATCCATGTGCTTAAACAACATGAGCAAACAGGAAGCCCATGTTTGTTTGAAGAAATGAGAGGAAAGGAGAGGAATAGGAAAAAGAGAGGGGCAGAGGAAATGAGGGAAAAAGAGGGTCAATCTCAATTTTGTTGTTTGGTTTGACAGGAAATTTGTCTCTTCTCCCTCCACTTCTTTCCCTCTCCTCTCCTTTTCTTTCATTTCTTCAAACCAAACATGCCATAAAGAGATGGTCATTGATCCATTTTATTGATGAGGAATGTCCAAGGTAAACCCAAAATGAAAGATCTTGCAATGAGATGCCAACAAGGCCAAGCAACTGCATCTGAATATAACTACTAGCATGGTAGACATCATTAATGAATAAAAGAAAGACGAGTTACATCATTAATGAATAATAGAGTAAACTTCTTTTTATAAGTGATTTTGTAAATTATGTGGCAGAACCTCAGGTCCAACAAACTGCCTTGTACTTCGATTTAATAAATTATACTATTTCTTGTCAAAAGAATGAATAAATAATTCAAAAACTCTCATTAGTAAGCTGCTCACAAAAGGAATTTACAAAATGATGAAAAAAATATGTAAACCAAAAGAGAGTATTTAGCTTTCAACTGCAGCACTTCATCACTATTCACCTCTAAACATCCCAGCAGCAGGCACAGCTTTTAAAAAGGTTTCAACAGCTCCCAACACATACCTAAAACCAGAAATTAAAACATGAATTAATGGAAATACACCCCGGGCTGGGGGGGGGAAGGGATATCATATATATATATGTATAGAAGAAGAAGAAATCATATGTTAAGTTTGAGAATTGGAAAATTTCTGAGCCTCAACTTCATTGTCCCTAAGGGGCCTCAGCCAAACAAATAATGGTTTAATCATAAAAACAAATGAATAACATTATGCACTCACATAGCTCCAGCAACAGCATTTCCAAGGAAAAAACAGAGTCCAATGCTAACTCCAACCTCCGGACCAAGTGCACGACCAATGAGATAATATGGTCCTCCACCCTGAAAGTAAAACACTCAGAAAGAATCACTTAGTTGTCACTCCAAATTGACATAATAAAATATAGAGTAGTTTTGAATTATAAAAGAACACAAGTAAATTACCAACAGTTATGTACACCCCCAAGTTAGGCCAAAGAAAGTATTACATAAATTCAACACGATTAAGCATTTGTAGTTCAAATTACCAGCAGAAATACATGTGCCAATTTTGAAGAACAGTCCAAACTTGAATATCATACCACAATAACAGAACATCTAAATTTAATCTCTTAGTCAATTTCAATCACCATTTCCTATATCTGCCGCTTCATTTGCTATCAAAACAGCATTAAAAATCTCTTTTTCCTTGATGAAGGGTGACTGTTATGAAAAGCTTTGAATCCTATTTTAAATTCTATTTCTATTTTTTCAATAAACAAAGACTTATTTGATGTAATTTCCAAGAATAAAAATCAACTATACATTCTTTTCCTAATAGCCACCAGTCTTTCCCAGTTGCAATTAACAAAGATTGGAATGTATTCAAATAAAAGTATCAACATGCATTTGATTTACTTTATATTTATTGTGGTCCAATGAATTCATCTTCAAAATCTCCCTATAATAATATAGATAGCAAACAATATTACACATGGACTGGTTAGCCCAAAAGTAGTGGAGATTTGTTTATATGCCCTTAGGATTTAAAATAGAGTTAAACTATTGGCACCCCTTCAAGATCCTCTTGAAAACACATTTTTTAATTATGTCCATAATGTCAAAAATACTCTTTTTTTTCTATGGCATTCAATTTTACATAACAAGTATTAAAAAAAAAAATTGAGAACAAAGAATCTACTTGTATTTTTTTTTTTTTTGAGTTGGAACCATAGGCACAATAAAATTCCCAAATGATGAATAAAAAATATTTAAGTTTATACTGCAGGCTTCTTGCAATCTTTTGCATCTATAATTTTTTTTTTTTGGGTTGAATCCTCACATTGATTTGACCAATTTCATCCATTGATACTGTTATATAACTTATTCTTAAACAAAAAATATTTTCATCTCCAAATCTTTTAAATCTTTCAATTTCCAGAGTGACTTTCTCACTCATAAAATTATTTTACAATTTTGATATCTCTATTATAGTTTCCAAAAAAAGAAAAAGAATAAAGATTAATGTTTTAAGTATGTGCAAACCAATTGTATAGATGAAACTACAAAAGAGGTGTGAAAAAAAAAGAGAGAGAGAGAAGGAAACATGTGCAAGTAGAATAAAGTAAAGAGAGAGAAATTATAAATGGGGTTAATTCAACTTGTATTTATCCTTAAATGTAATTATAATAGAAAAGCAGTTTATAAGATTAATGAAGGGGTGCCAATAGTTCAACTCTTTGAAATAAGAACAAGTTTAAATTATCTGACTTAGCCTATAAAACTATTGATTCAGGGAAGAAGCATTTAAACATTATGAGTGTATCACATTTCGGATGCTACAGAAATACTTGCACAAATATCTGCTACTTTAAGTACTAAAAAGAAAAAGGAAAGAGGAGAAACCTCACACATAACCATCATCATAATCAAAAAGCTCTGCCAGTCATTATCATAATGATAACATACCTTCATCGCACCATTTGTTGCAATTGCACTCAGAGATATAGAAGTCAAGAAAGTACATGACCCACAAAAAGCTACCACCAATAACGAGTCCCCTATGCCACCCATACCAACAATCCTGCAATTCAAACTCATAAAGTCAGTACTAACAAGGGGGCAGTTCTCAACGGTAAGTATCAACAGGCATATTACATACAGTAACGAAAAGTCCTAACCCCCTTACTCTCTATCATAGATCTTAAACTTGCTCATCTTGAATCTAATTCTCCACCAGATATAACAACTGTTCTAATCAGCTATCAAATGAAAAATCTCATCTAGAAACCAAAGGGTCATCTTGGGGTACATTCATAATTTTCCATTTAAGTGCAGTGGCCTGTATTTGGAGTTCATCGGGTATGCTAGGGGCTATTAGGTGTTTGACGTGGCTGTTATTGGTCGTGGTTCCTACCCCTTATGGCTATGAGGAACTCAATCAAATTACAAAAGCCTCTTTTAGAGAAACAGAAATTCCATTAACAGTAAAAATAGTTACAAAAAGTGACCAGGAAGTCCGGAGGGGCCAGCAAAATCTACATCATACATATATGAGACAAAAGGAAGCAACGGTAGCTCACAAAAACATATCAGAACTCATCCAACACTAATGAGTGAATTTCAAAGTTGCTTAACAAGAATTCCCACCACTTTACTCACCGAATTTCACAAGCAGTATCACCAATTGAAAGAGAATAAGATTCTAAAATGATAGAATTACAGTAACAGTAAAAAGGAAAAATTAGCATCAGCAGATAGGAGTGATACCATGTGAATCGGATGTAGTAGATGATTCCCAATATGTTTTGCAAGCATGGAATAAAGACACCCATCAATGTACCCAATTTTACATCACTAGGCTGCAAGTTACATGTACATCAAAAGACATGGAAAACCATCAGGTACTCTGCAGGTGCAATAACCAAGGTCAACAAACAAAGATCAACATACTACAATATTTGCAATCACTTGCTTCAAGCCTAACCAAAGATTATGTCAAAAAAATCCAGGTGGATTACGAAGAAGAAACATGTGAAGAAAAAAATGAGAGACAAGCACGTTGCTTTTTAAAATTATATTGATAATCTTAGACATCCCTAACAACACCCCCCCACCCCCCAAGTTTTTTTTTTAAAAAAAAACACCTGCTTAAGGAACTGAAGCATGAACGAGGTTCCCTACCAAGCCTACAATCTTTTGGAAAACATGAAACTTATGGTTTTCCCAAAGTTAGGTGACCTTAAGGAATCGAACCCCAAACCCAAACAGTTGACCAGATTTTTCTTCTCTTTTTTCTTTTAATACATAGAACGCAGCTTATTTCTATCTCGAGTATAATGATGACAAGGCAGACAAAATGAAGCCACATCATAATAGCAAAAAATCAAATAGTTGATACCTTGCATTCTATTAAAAAAAGAAAAAAGAAAAGAAAAAAAAATGAGTAGAGCACTAGAAAGTTTGAAAGTTATCCACGAGACAGTGGGATGATTAAGATATTACCATACCTTTGGAGGTCCATAAGTGATAGGTGCATCTTCACCATCCCTACCTTCTCTGGGACTTGAAGGTGCTACAATTTGCTCCCCTGTCATACTGAAACAAGAAGTTACAACAATATTAACAAAACTTTTAGATAGCAACTTACCAACAATAAATAAACATTTTAAAAAAAAAATTCACTGGTGTCTAATAACAAAGCTTTCCCAACGTCAGGGAGTAATAGTCAAAATCACCAAACAAGAGGAGGGCAAATGTTAACAAGAATGTGTTGCTAACCTCCTAAGACCGAGAATGTTTACAAGAGAATCAAAACCAAACAGTTCCAACTTGGAATCTCTTTCAGATCCATTGACCCTTAGATTATCCGGAGCAGATCCTTCTCTTGCATCAGATCCTATGTTTTCTTTCCCATCTATTTTTACATTCCTGCCATGATATATAACAGATTAGAAAGACAATCTGAACAAAAACGAAATGTATCTTCACGTAAGCAAATACACATTCAATAAAAATGCCCATAAACTTTTTTTCACATCTAATTTGAATTATTAAATATATAAAAATATCACCTAGTAGATTTGTGTTGAGAGTTTTGTTATACCAATGCAGCTGCAGATGCAGATGCAATGCCAGGGAAATGGAAATGGAAATTCTAATTTTGCAAGTACAAAGAACATTTAAAATCAGATACTATTTTCATCCTATAAAATGGTTCTTCTACCCCTTGTATAAACTGTCGTTTCAAGTTAGAATGCAAACACTCCATACTCATGCTCCACATAGCACGCTGCATGCCCATCCTATCACAACTTTAAATCTAATAGAAATGAATGCAAGAGAAAACACTAGAATGCAAACAGTTACAACTAAAAATCAGCAGATATCAGTAACAGACACAGTAGAATCTTCATTTCAGTTACTCTTCAAGTACAATTTCACATCCATTTCATCTCCTCATTTTCAAATCCAATAGATTATTATTCACATACACAATCACAAGTATATGTATATATTATCAACAGCGAGCGGGAGAGATAGGTGAGTTTTTACTTGGGAGAAGAATCGGAGGTTGATCCAGGATCCATAGAAGACATCTGAAGAACGGCGCGATCGTGAGCGACCACCGGCCGGTACTTTCGTCCTAGCTGCGCGCGAAACTCCTCTTCTCCGCCTTCAATATCTTCATTGTCCATTTTTGCTTATATTTCCGATCTGTTGATTTGATTCTATCTCTATCCACGAATATGCAAACACAGATCCAAATTCTGCCTTCAAATAAATAAAAACAAGATTCACACGAAAGAGATCTTAGATATAGAGAGAAGAAACAGAGACAGACGTATTTGAATTGAAGAAAAAGTGAAGAAAAATGGATTTTTTTAAAAAAAATCCGACCCGTTTCTTTATTATTTGGTATTAGCAAATGGAGAAACTGGTCAGACTTTCGCCGGGGGCATATAAATATACCGCTATTTATAGTTGTGCCACTTCAAGATTCAAGATGACTGTCTTTAATAAATTCTTTATTTCAAGTGAATTTTTCTGTAATTTAAAAAAAAAAAAATCTGAATAAATAACGAGTGATGATATATTTTTTCAATTGAAACACTTAGTTAATTATTAAATGATATTGAAATATAAACGATCACTTGAGATAATTAAATAGTAACATATCATTTGTTATATCAATTGAAATATAAATTAAATATTTTAATTAAATAAACATAATACAAAATACGAGAATTTTGAACGAAGTTGTGTGTCAATGTACAAAATTTTCTAAATTTTAAAAGATGTGTTTCGCATAATGTTAGACTTAAGACTATTATTTATGGTCGCAAAATTCTTTTTTCCTGGTATAAATTTCAGTATGCTTTATTATTATATTCCTTTTGTAGCATCAAATTATTAATATCAATAATTTTCATTAATTTTTAAATTTTTGTTTGTCATCAAAACTATTTTTGTTTATAGAATGCCCATGACAATGTGACATTTAAGCGTTGCTAAACCATTAAAATGTTGTTATTTTGATGCTACTACAGTAACACCTTTGCCACATCTCCACTTAAACAACGACGACGATGATTATTATTATTATTTTACCTTCTTTTTAAAAATAAATAAATAAATAGATAGAAAGGCATGTTTATGTTGCCCTTGTAAGATCAGATCACACTTGTCTTTTTCTTTTTCTTTTTCTTTTTCTTTTGATCTCTATCCGATGTTTGAAGATTTCGGCCGCAGCCAATTCAACGATTATCCCCTGTCCCAATTTCCACAATTCCTATTCAAAGCAAATATTTTTAAACTTAGAACGTCCGAAATCCAAAATTTTAAATAATACAGAAATATTGAATAATTGCACATATTGGAAGCATTACGTTGAAAATTCCTAGTCTATGACAACACCATATCCATATGATGAAGAGATTAAACATTAACACATTTAATGTAATTAATTATTCTTATTACGGGTACTCATTTATCTTTACAAAGTCATTATCTAACAAGAAATACAACAAGAAATTTCTCAAGTTATTAAAATAAAAATAAATTAAAAGATAAATAAAACACACACTCCAATATAATATATTTTATTCTATAGTTAAATCTGTTAACTTGTCCTTACTTTAATAACTTAATCCAGATTTAATTGAAAGAAATGAGAAGAGAGGAGAAGAATGAAAAGAATAGGGGCGAAAGAAAATAAGGAAAAAAGAGAGCCAACCTTAATTTTATTATTTAGTTTAACATAAAATCATCTATTTTTCCCTTATTTCTCCCCCCTTTCTTTCTTTCCTCTCTTCTTCTTTCCTTTATTTTCTTCAATCCAAACATGCCATTAAGGAACCCTTATAGGAAAGTTATTCTACCTTAGAATAATATCAATATATCAAATTCCTGTTACCACCATACAGGAAGCCCACATGGTTATTGTAAAAGTTCAGGTTGCTGAAGCAACAATTGCATAGTGAACTAAATGAGAAAACTCATTCAAAGAAAAAGAAAAAGCAGGTTCAATGTGTGCAATTTTCATACTGCAGACTAATAAAGCCTTTTTGATGTGCATATTCTTACATGAAACACAGTTACAAGGGGGAAAAAAAAAGATATAAAACAGGGATGACACTCTACCAAGGGAAAGAAAGTTTAGTTTTGCAATGAATTTTTAGAAGTGAAACTACAAACAATTAAAACTCTGCAGGACGAGGGACGAAAAGGGAGGTTACCCATCTGGTGACAAGTTGTTCTTGTGCTTTCCATGCCGGTCTTTCACCTTTTCAAGCTTTCCACTATGATTATTCTGGTTGCTAACAGAGCCTTCTTGAGCACTGCACATCTGAGATTTTAACTTGAACCCAAATTTCTTTGACACATTACCCCAAGTGCTAGAAGGCTTCCCCCGACCCAACTTCTCAATCTCTTGTTTCATGTTTGAACATTCCTTCTCAAGCTCAGAAACTCTCATCCTCATGTTATCCATTCCAACCTTCAAAACCTGATTCTCCCTTACAGTTGATGCCCACCCTCCTTCGTTAGAACCAGCAAAACCGCTTCTTAATGGCCTTGATCCATCAAGATTATCAGAAACAAGAAAGCAGCCTGCAATGGAAGTCCTAAGCTGAAGTTGCTCGAAAAACAAGACTTGGACAATTATTCTGAGGGGAAGCCGCTCATTTTGCGCAGCATGGGTGCAGGCTTCCAATGATAGCTTTTGGCAATCCATCAGCCTGCAAAGTTGTTCTCTATCAGACTCTGCCAACCACGGGTGTGACTGCAAGTATGACAACAAGAAGAAAATTAGAATATGTGTACCATACTGTCCTGTGCTTAATTACAAGCCTTTACAGCTTCTTGTTTTCATATTTTGCTAAGATTCTCAGAATGTGATTCAATGTTGCAGTAAGTGTGTTGATTTGACCACTCACAATCATAGACCCATTATCATCCAAGCATGCATATAGGACATTTAGGTCAACTACTGGGTAAAATTAGGTAGGGTTTGATTTCAAATTTTCAACATTAAACCCATCAAAGTTTAGGAAAATTAAGTTGTTATAGGTTGGCAGAAAGAGAAGCAGCTCCAGGTTACATAGTTCTAAAGGCTAACAGGATAGCAAGAATGTCCCAAAACAAGCAAAGACTACATTGATACGTGTAGAAGGTTCTAAGGTGGAAACTAAATTAGCTATTTAAAGTTATCTATATCCAGGCTCTGATGGTATTTGTTTTTGGTCTGACGCGAGTGATAATGTGACCTCTAATTCAAGTCATGTTAAGGAGTCAATTTGAATGAACAGAACAAGCAACTAATGATATGAGCTACATTTTTCAGGATTTTAATCTGAAAATTCATCAATACCTTCAGATATATGTCTATAGCTCGATAAAGACCATCATCCAAGGGTCTGGCATAATCAGGAACAGTAGCAGCAAGCTTTTGAAACTTGGGTAACTTCAAATTAACATCTGGCGCAACCTCTGCGAGGTACCCGTCAATCAGCTTAGCTACCATTGTGATTGGTGTCAATGAAGGTGATCCCAACAACTGTCCATCATCAACTGAACAAGGAGAGGCTCCACCTGTGATCTGATCCATTGCAAGGAAGTGGTCTAGAATCCGCTGAACACATTCAACATTGTAAAGTGTCTCCATGGAATAAGAGAAATTGGGCATTAAGAGATCTTCAAGAGTAGCTTGATCAAGTTGCATTCCAATCCGCTTCTCTAACTTGGATATGCAAGAGGGGCTTGCTTTAAGTATCATGGCTGTTCGAAGTAAACCAAAAAGAAACTTAGCGGAGACTAGGCCCTTCTGCACTGGGAGTAACTTATCAATCTCTTCTAGTAAAAGCTTTTGTTCTTCTTCTGATGGAGGGGCCCCCAAAGCCACTGGTGCAAGACGGGTGCTTGAGTCACCCTGACGCCTGTTCAGCCCAGGTAGGTACTTTTTTGCATAGAAAGTAAGGGACCCAGCAATTATCTCCTGTCTAATACCACGAGATTCCATGACATCAATCAACCTTTTATAAAGAGGTAAACTTAATGTTGATACATCTTCATACCACCAATCTGAAGTTGAATTTTTTGGTCTAGCCCCTGTACTTATCCCATTCCACAAGACACTCCCACCAGGGCTCTGCATAGGCCCCCCATGCTCCACAACAGGCCAACCAAATAAATTTGGGTCAGTAGATGCCTTCACAGCTAGTGACTCAATGCACCTTTTTGTAATGTTAAGTTCTTCTGCATAAGGGAGAATATCATCACAGGTCTGCAGTGCTTTTAGAGAATCTTTCCAGTTTCGAAGGACTACTTGATTGAGAAAGGTTTCTGTTTGTGTAATAAGATTGCCATCGCCATATTCCTCTGTCATTTCAAGATGCTCAGCAGCACATCGTAGGTACACAACATTTGAGGCAGTTAGTTCAAGTTTCACACCATAGCAGAACTTGGCCACTAGTTCAAATGTCTTGGCCCTGCCAGGAATGTCAAGGAGGTTTATGATACATTTTTCTTCTGCCTTTTCAGATGCTTCTGCAATCAATCTTTCCATAGCCCCACTTCTAGAGAGTAATGGGAACTGCATTAAAAGATGGACAAAAGGTATATGAAATAAACAATTAGAGCAGGGGCTTCACAGGCCATGCAAAAGACACAGGAAACAAAAGGCATAGAAATATCAGAAGCAATATAATGCTATTGTCCCGATCTTACTAGGATTAGCAAGCGGGCTAATAGACCCATTCATCTGTCAAAAATCCAACCCCAACCTGAATTTGATCACAGATGTTCCACTTGTAATGAAATATGTAACTCGAAAATTGATTTTTATGTGTCATATAAGCAAAACATAATGTACACCAAACTGAAGATATATATTCAGTATACTGCCAATGCATGACTTCCTCAAATCAAGAAAGCAATTGATTTTAATACTTATACATCATGAAAAAGGTAAGATAAATATACCTTGTGGAGGTGGAAGGACATCTCTCCAACTTCAACAACTATATCACTAGGAAGACCAGATGTGCAGAACCTATAGTAAATACAAGCCAAGAAGGTCACTATGAAAGATACAAGAAAATGAATAACACGCATACACTGAGGCAAAGTAAAGGGAGTTGAATACATTCATCAAAAAAGAATTGCTTACTATAAGAAGTAACATTCATTAAGCAATGAACTCTCAATAAAAGTCAACAGATCTCTAAAATAATCCCACATCAAATCAAATATTACCATAAGACAATATTCAATATAATAAACTGACTCAACCACATATCTCGACGGGTCTTCATCATGTTATTCTTAAAGTGGACAAATCTCTGTCCTAAATTGAAGGTTTGCAGTCATGACAACTAGAATTATTACAACGTTATCTCTCTGCTTAATTTCATCAAGGGTATAACATGTATAAGACAGTTCACCAAAAGGTCTCTAAAATCCTTCTTCAGTTTCAGAAATGAGACAAAAAGGAGAAAGAAAAAACCAATCATTCTTCTGTTTCCATGATCCATGGGTTAAAGACTAACCAACAAGCATTTGTTTCCAATATGACTATATATACATTCTTTTCAAATTCTGACATGTATCATGTATTATAATATTGCTGTCCTTGAACCTAATTGTCATCTATAAATGTTCCCATGAAATGGATGTTTGACTGTAGCAAAGAAAGCCTATCGTGCCTCCGAAGCAGAGTTTTTTTTACCTCATGTAACTTAAGTGCTAAAAAACCTGTCATTAAGATTGGAATGACCTTGGACATATCAAGTGTTCTTTAAGAGTCAAATCAAATGTCTAATAAGTTGTTAGGCAATTGACAATCTTTCATAGAGCAAACAGAACCATCTATCAGCTTCCAAAGCCCTAGAGTTGTTATGGATTTAGTAGGTCCATCAACCACAAGTAGTTCTCTCTATTTCAACAAACCAATTGAAACTTGATAAGGTTTCACCTAATACTACACTTCAATCTCCATAGCATATCCATATTATCCTTTTGTTCAATCAATTTAAGCTGCAGCTTCAAAATAAAAGAAACCAAAACTTTTTTTTTTTTTCCTGGGGCAAATGTAAGTGCAGGGCTGCAGGTGAGCTTTCAGCGTCATGTATGTACAGCTATTATTAGCAGATCCATATCACAAATGAAACATGTAAATCTGTCTCTGTTATGGAGATACAGGAATCTAGAAGGACACAAAAACAGAATCTCCACCAAAATTAAACTGCTATAAGAGATGGCCAAGTTTGACTAAAATAGAAAGACAAATTTCAAAAATTCTCAGCCAAAAGATAAGAGTTAATAATTACATAAGAATTCACAGAGAAAATACATCACGCAGAAAAGAAAATGGAAGCCGAGTTAGAGAGTTACATACCATGCCTGTCCTTGCCGTTGAAACGCATCAGTTTTGGATCCCAGTTTCACGCAAGCCATTTTCTGACGATGCAGGCTGGGATCAAATAAAAAATAGAGCTTCAAGTAAAGAGCTAAGCTAAACACCTAACTTAAGAACAATACAACCTAAAATACCCCAAACCAAAGCACTTCCACAAACAAACACACAATCCGAGTTGAGTTTTGCTCCTGCACAGTGCACGCCACTCTCAAACCAAATTTACCCACAAAAACGTTGAGAAAACAACCCAAAATTCCTCAGACTTCATCTTCTAAATTGTAGCAAGAGCACCAAAATGTAGCTTCTTCTATGACATTTATGTAAAAAACAAGCCCAGAAAACAGCACAAGGCCGCTCTACTCTCAGAAAAAAACTTCCCCAAAGTCAATCAATAGGTTAATCTTTTCAGAAACCCAGTTCTGATCCCATGTAAAATTAACCATAAAACAACTTCAGAAGAAGCACTAAATTCTCAGCCTAAAACCACCAAACTTCCTAATTTGGTCAACCCCTCCACTTTTCCTTTCATAAAATCAAAACCCTTTCATCTCGGCCTCAAGCCTCACGGAGAAGATTCCATAAACAAAACCTTTGTAAGACACAAGGGACCAAAACCACTTATGCCCATCATTTAAAAAAGAAATAAATAAATAAAGAAAAAACCACTGTTGTCTAAATTCTTCTAACCCCCATGAGAATAATAATTAATAATAATAAAGTGTTTGAAGTTATGATATGCAAAGCCATAAATGGATTGAAAATCTCAACATGGGTACTTAATGGCAGCTCTGAAAGTGAAATCAACTCTCACACATGCGTTCATGTGGGACCCTTTAGCTTAAATCCCACTCATTGCCTCGAACTTAGTCCTGGAATTTGCTTCTGGTAAAAACTTTAACAGTGATGCATCATAATGCATTGACCAGTAACGAAGACTATGTATTTTAATTAATTTGTGTATTAATTAAGGGGATTTTTTTTTTAATTCGATGACTAGCTTTGAGGCCACAGCTAGTTGCTCTGTCCAGCTGGGCCATGTGGGTGCCGTTGCTTGGCTTTTTATATAAAATTAATAATTGATTGATTGATTATTAAGCAAGTAAGATATATTTTCCAGTAGATTACGGGGCAGAAAATTTGACTTGAGGATTTTGTATTTATTAGTCTATTTTTCCATGCAAGAGTTGGGACCAAAGCCAGTAGAGACAGAGATAAATGCTGTCTTGGGTACGGTTGTTACAAGTCTTTAATGCGATGCAGGGGCAAGTTTGGAATTTCAACTGCTCGGAAGAAACTTCTTTTGTTTTGTAAGATTTTGACTGCTAGTGGAACAAATTTTGACCTTTAGTGAAACCTGACTTCAAAACTGATGTGGTCATGTGGATTCGATACAAGATTACCTAAATTTTTAATTTCATAATTTTTAATTTTAAAGTTGTTTGTATTTTGATGGATGTAGTCAAGGCCCGAGAAGTGGGCCGAAAAATAAATACGCGGCTCGAAAATAATCTAATTGAAATAAAGTGAACAACATAAGAACTTTAGTCTTAAAATTGTATGAAAACGGTTTAGCTTAAGATACATAATAAGCACTTAGAATTTAATATAAAAAAGTCTTCAAGTTGAGTGAGTAACAAGTCTCACGATAAAATTTATCTATAATATAATCTTATACTCACTAAATTAAGATGCAAACTACAATAAATTGTGATTTTACTGTCAATATATTCAATAATAATGGACTTGACTAGCTTACAGAATCTGTAAGCTACAGACTGCAGCATCAGCCGTTGGATGTGGTTGGATGTGGAGTGAGAAACTAAACAATAGACAATCGGATGGTGGGATGACGGGAGATGTTTGTTACAGAATCTGCACCATAGACAGGTCCCAATACAATAAACTCGAATAAACTCGAATAATAGTCGATCCACAAAGGCAAAAGTGTCGGGCCAGCCTTAAAAGTTCAAATAGAGGAATTGTTTAATGAGACAATTTGTCTATGCGTGGAGATCAAGTCAAAAGTGAATGGTATGGTATGGGAGCAATTACATCAAACAAATGGAACTGGACAATTGAGTACTGGCTAATGAAGTGTCTTCCTAGCTACTTCCTAGCATGCAAGTTTTGATCTGAATTGATGATTGACAGAAAACGAAGCAAACAAATAACAATGTCATTTTAGTTTTTTAACGGAAAATGTTTAATAAATGGCTATGTTAAGAGAATAAATTCAGATTTATAATCATATTTAATTTAAACTTGGCTTTAGTTATGGTACATGATCATGTAACATACATGATTCTTCCACAATTGTTGGATGAAAATTCAACGATTGTATAAATAACATGATATATTATCTTATATTTTCACAACCGTTGAATTTTCATTCAACGACTGTGGAAGAATCATGTATCTTATATAATAATGTAAGATAACAATTTTCTTTAAACTTGTAATAAAGAACATTAAAAACCTGAATACATGTCAGACCAACATATTAATTAATATTAAGAAGACAGATTACCAATTTAATGATTTAAAAAGGACGTTTACCTAGCGTCAATTTAGTGGTTGCATTTAATTTGTTTTCCTTTGCAAATTATTGCAACACCGAAGAACATTAGAATTATAGCCACGACGAAACATTAACGCATGAATCAGACAACTTGAACCTCATTATTTCTTGACTGAAGGAGTTAGAATATGATTACGCAGGGGGGGCCAGAATTATGAAGAATTGATCATGAAAGTTTTTATATTATTTAAGTTCCGTGGGGTAGATTGGCGATCATATATAGCAAGGACCATCCCCATAGGACCTAATATAACCACCATATGTTCTTGTATAATTTACCTAATTCCCGAACTTGTGATATGCGAGTATGTATCATCGTCCGTTCGTGATCATGTATAAAATTATTTTTAACAGCTAATTAATCGACGACACAACATACAATCACATAATAGATTCGTCACGCTGTCGAAGACACAATATCAATTGCATGCTATTGATGGCTACTACTGAGAAGCCGTATGGTAACTATCATACACATATTTTCGTAAGAAAAATAAAATTAAAAAAAGTGTTGTCGTGCGCATGATCGCCAATGGCAGAAAAAAATTGTATTAAAAACAATAAGCATGCATGCATGCTTGCTTGGGGGACCAATCAGCATTTGCAGTTGCAGACCTCTTTATTGTCTGTGTATTTTGGACCATAGTATACATAGCCTAGCCTTAAAATTTTCAAAATACACGTGTATTTTCTTCTTGGTATAGAAGTAGTCATTAGATTTGGCTTATTTTATGTTCATAAAGACTCAAACTTATCAGGAAGACCTTTTTTCTCTAAATAAATCAGTTTGGGGAAGGATTCTTTGCTTGCCTTTTACTAAATTATCGAGTCTCAAATGGGCCTTGGAGTTCGAGGCGGCACGAACGACGCCGGTGTTACGAGTCTGCAGCACTTTATTTATATTCTATTGAGTCAGTCAAAGTAGTTGGCCACTACTCCGAATAATGTGCACAAGTATGATTTATTTGCCATTTTTTTAGCTATTGTTGCTATTTTTTAGTTATCAGTTGCGCTTTCATTGTTAAGATACAGAGTCTTGCAGTGTATAAATTCAAAAGAGTTTATTCAATAAAGGCATCGAGAAAATTCACAAACTTAATTATATTATCAACTGTTCTATCATTATTTCCCACTGTTACTCTTGTTACAACAACATAGCTCGAGGAAGGGGCAGAGGAAGGGGCCGAGGTCAAGCCATTGGAGCAGATCGTGACAATTTGGTATCAGAGCCACCAATGGCAGAGGATCAGCGCCTTCAACGACTTGAGAATCAGGTAGAGAACCTTAGTTCTGGGCAAGAACGACTTCTGAAACAGATGGAGGAGATGATGACAGCAATGAACTCCCGATTAAACATGCCGGATGAAGGGTCCGTCAATAGGAATCGGGGACCACCGGGACAGGGTGGTTTCGGTGAAGTGGGTGGTTGGATGGCTCCAAAGCTTACCAAGTTGGATTTTCCACGTTATGATGGCTCTGAAGATCCAACACTATGGATTTGCAGGGCGGAGCAATTCTTCGATTTTCAAGCAACAACTCCTAATGATCAGGTTCGATTAGCAGCATATCACTTGGAAAGGGATGCACAATTATGGTTCCAACGTCGTAAGAATCAAGGGCATCTTGTGACATGGGAGGGCATAAAGGCAGGCTTGTTAGAGCGATTTGGCTCCACTGAATATGAAGATCCATTCGGTGAGTTGTGCAAGCTTAAACAGACAGGAACGGTGTCAGAGTATCAAACTCGATTTGAAAGGTTACTAGCACGAGCAGGTCACTTAACAGACAAACAAGAAGCTGAGTGTTTTATCAGTGGGCTAAAAGATGGGTTACGAACTGATGTGCGAGTACAAAATCCTCCAAATTTAAGTGCAGCGATTGGGTTGGCCCGAACTTATGAATTTAAGACCCAAAGACTTACGAATACACCAATCTCTTCCTTTGGACGGAATTCTAACACACAATTAGGCACAACAAATTTCTCCAGAAACTCTACTGCTGTCCGCACACTACCAATTCGCAGGTTCGCCCCAACAGAACTCCAACGTCGGCGGGAACAAGGGTTGTGCTATAATTGTGACGAGAAGTATACCTTTGGGCACAAATGTAAAAAATTGTTTTTGATTGAGGCGGAAGAGGGGGACGAGCTAGAAGAACATAAAGAGGAGAAAGACGATACACAAGAGACTCCCGCTATTTCCTTGCATGCTCTAGCTGGGGTCCAATCTCCACAAACAATGCGACTTCAGTCAAGTATTGGTAAAGCCTCTTTGACTATTTTAATTGATTCTGGTTCAACCCACAATTTTCTCCATCACAAATTTGCAAAAATTGCGGGACTTAAGCCAGAGCCAGGGTGTCTGCTCAGTGTGGTAGTTGCAAATGGGGAGAAATTGACTAGTCCAGGTCGTTGTAAGGGAGTACAGTTGCAATTGCAGGGGACTCAGATTGAAGCAGATTTTTACCTCCTTTCTCTAGAAGGATGTGATGCGGTGTTAGGGGCACAATGGTTATGCACCCTTGGACCGATCCTTTGGGACTTTGACAAAATGGAAATGCAGTTTACTAAAGATGGGCGTCAGATGACATTACGGGGTGCTACTACTTCCGAACTTAAAGCTATTGAGGGAGACACAATTCAGAAAACATTGAGGAAAAACCAAGGCCGTGGGATCATTTTACAACTTTGCTCAATTTCAGTGGATAAAGAACCAACAGCAACCAGTGAGGTAACACAAAATGATGATTTCAGATTCTTACTTACTGAATTTCGTGATGTTTTTGAAACTCCAATAGGGCTGCCGCCCTCGCGTTCCCAAGATCATCAAATTCCTCTTCAACCAGGAACTGGGCCGATATGTGTTCGTCCTTATCGATATCCACATTTCCAAAAACAAGAGATTGAGCGATTGGTGGAAGAAATGTTGTCCCAAGGGATAATCCGTCCCAGCCAGAGTCCATTTTCATCACCAGTATTATTAGTACGAAAACATGATGGGAGTTGGAGGTTTTGTGTGGATTATAGAGCACTTAATCGACAAACTGTGAAAGATAAATTTCCAATTCCGGTGATCGATGAACTATTAGACGAATTGCATGGTGCCAGGTTCTTTACAAAGCTGGACCTCAAGTCAGGCTATTTTCAGATTCGCATGAACCCAAATGACGTGCATAAGACGGCCTTTCGAACCCATCATGGACATTTCGAATTCTTGGTAATGCCCTTTGGGCTCTCCAATGCACCTTCTACATTTCAGTCCCTCATGAATGATATCTTTAAAGCTCATTTACGTAAATTCATCCTAGTTTTTTTTGATGACATTTTGATTTATAGTAAATCATGGTCTGACCATCAAAAACATGTTCAAATTACTTTCTCGATCTTGCGAGCTCATCATCTAGTTGTTAAAAGGGAGAAGTGCCAATTCGGGGAAACCCAAGTTAAATACTTGGGTCATATTATTTGTAATGAAGGTGTAAAGGTTGACCCTGACAAAATTAAAGCAATGGAAGGCTGGCCAAAACCAACTACTGTCAAGGCATTAAGAGGTTTCCTGGGACTCACAGGTTACTACAGAAAATTTATTGCAGGTTATGGCAACATAGCCGCTCCCTTGACGTCTATGCTGAAAAAGAATTCTTTTTTTTGGAATTCAGAAGCAGACATGGCCTTTGAGTTGTTGAAACAATCCATGACTCATGCTCCCGTACTAGTTTTGCCAAATTTCACCCTTTTATTCATTATTGAATGTGATGCATCTGGGAGTGGTTTAGGTGCTGTTTTAATGCAAGAACAGAAACCAATTGCATATTTTAGCACTGCTTTGAAAGGAAAAAATCTATTACTCTCTACCTACGAAAAGGAGCTGATGGCACTGGTTTTAGCAGTAAAGAAATGGAGACCGTACTTGTTGGGACGCCATTTTGTAGTCCGAACCGATCAACGGAGTCTAAAATACTTGTGGGAGCAGAGAATAATGACAGAACCTCAACAGAAGTGGCTACTCAAACTGATGGGATATGATTTTTCCATCGAATACAAGAAGGGAAAGAGTAATGCAGCAGCAGATGCATTATCTAGAAGGGACGTGCAAGGCGAAATCAATTCTATCTCCTGCCCTTTACCACAATGGTTAGAGGCGGTTCGAGAGGAAAATCAGTCGCATCCCGAGTTACAACAAATACATGAGAATCTACAGCAAGGCGAGGCAGTGGGACCTTGGGAGAGTCGAGATGGCATATTATTCTTCAAAGAACGGATCTACTTACCTGAAAACTCACCATTAATTCCAGCAATCATCCAAGAGATCCATGATAGCAGTCATGAGGGGTTTTACAAATCCTTCCACAGAATCAGAGAAGTTTTTTTTGTGAAGCACATGAAGGAGACGCTTAAGAATTATATTAAACAGTGTGATGTGTGTCAACGTCACAAGGTTGATCATCAATCACCCTCGGGCCTTCTTCAGCCTTTACCTATTCCAATGGAGGTATGGTCTGATATCTCGATGGATTTCATTGATGGATTACCCCCATCTAAAGGAAAATCAGTTCTCTTTGTGGTAGTGGATCGGTTGTCTAAATATGCTCATTTTATTCCAATGTCTCATCCTTATTCTGCTCCTAAGGTGGCACAAGTGTTTTTTGAGAATGTGTTTAAGCTTCATGGCATGCCGAGATCAATTGTGTGTGATCGGGACTCCACTTTTTTGAGTTCTTTTTGGAAGGAGCTTTTCAATTTACAGGGCACTCATTTCAATTTCAGCTCGTCTTATCATCCGCAAACGGATGGGCAAACTGAGGCAGTAAACCGAACTATTGAAATGTATTTGCGATGCTTCACAAGTGCCAAGCCAAACGAGTGGGTTCACTGGATTTCCTGGGCAGAATTCTGTTATAACACTAGTCCTCACACTTCCACTCGAAAGACTCCCTTTGAAGTGGTGTATGGGCGAGCTGCACCTAACTTGTTAACTTATGTTCCTGGAACAGCTAGAGTAGAAGCCGTAGACCAGACGTTGCAAGCTAGAGATCGGGTCATGCGAGAGCTAAGGACTCAACTCCAACAAGCACAAGAAAGAATGAAAGCTGCATATGATCGTGGAAGAGTGGAAAGAGAATTTTCTGTGGGGGATTGGGTGTATTTACGTTTGCAGCCCTACCGACAGACCTCTTTGGCACTGAGATCGTCAAACAAACTCTCACCCCGCTTTTATGGTCCTTATCGAGTGTTGGAGAGAATTGGATTAGTTGCCTATCGTCTCGATCTTCCGCCTGGAAGTAAAATCCATCCTGTTTTTCATGTCTCTCTCTTGAAGAAACAACTGGGTGCCCAAGATCGAACTCTTTCTAGCCTTCCATCCGTAGCAGATGAAAATGGAGAACTTCAGCCCCAACCTTCAGCAATTCTGAAACACCGTAGGAAAGGACGCAAGTGTGAAATGTTGATTCAATGGGATGGTCTCCCAGCGTCAGAAGCTACCTGGGAAGAAGAACATTCTTTTATGGCAAGGTTCCCTCACTTTAAGAGTCCTTGAGGACAAGGACCTATTCAAGGGGGGAGGAATGTTACGAGTCTGCAGCACTTTATTTATATTCTATTGAGTCAGTCAAAGTAGTTGGCCACTACTCCGAATAATGTGCACAAGTATGATTTATTTGCCATTTTTTTAGCTATTGTTGCTATTTTTTAGTTATCAGTTGCGCTTTCATTGTTAAGATACAGAGTCTTGCAGTGTATAAATTCAAAAGAGTTTATTCAATAAAGGCATCGAGAAAATTCACAAACTTAATTATATTATCAACTGTTCTATCATTATTTCCCACTGTTACTCTTGTTACAACAACATAGCTCGAGGAAGGGGCAGAGGAAGGGGCCGAGGTCAAGCCATTGGAGCAGATCGTGACAGCCGGTTTCGACTTCTGTGCTCAGTTGTCTCGTTTAAATCCAATCCAAAAACCCCTGCAATGATAATTAATTTGATATGCTCAAGAATTGCATGTTTTTATTTAATAAATGAGGAAGCTTAAACAGTATTAAAATTCTTTTAATAAAATGATATTAAATATATCTCAATTAAAATTTTGCCCATAAAAATTCAACATTTACACTCAAGGGAGCGGATTTTTATGTTGTTACAAGATATGGCCAATGACGTATTATTAATCAATTTGGGTATTTATTTTAAAGACAATAAACTATTTCAACTACAAATTTTATTCTCTCGTACTTACACATATGAGGGAAGAAAATAATAACTAATTGGGTCCCTCTATGATACCGTAATTTTTTTACAGCATCAATAGTGTAAGAAATATATGCCATTAGATCTAATCAACGGTACACATTATTTTTATTAATGAAAAATTTAATCATTTAAAAAATGCTATAATCGGTTAACAAACCGGTTGAAAAGGTTGTTTTAGATTAAAAAAAAGAGATAAAATTTTGATAAAATACAATCTCTTTATTTATCGCATAAATTTAACCATTGGTTTTTTCTCTCATGTTCTTGAAGGAAATTGGATTCTTGAAGAGTGTCTCAAGTTCCTGAATGATTAACCATTGACATGTTCAAGAATTTTACCTCTGAGAAACTCGTGATTCATCTTCTTCATCGCACTTTCTCTTTCGACTCGAATTCATCCCCTCAACAAAGGACGATCTGCAATTGAGTTTGCATCGTCATCTGAGTCATCTCAGCCTCTGATTCTGTTCTCCTTCTCTCCGCCTCGCCCTTCAATGCCTTCCTTGATTTGATCATCTCCAGCTCGACGAGTTCCTTCTCACATGATCTTGCACACTTATTAATGTAGTTTTTTTCATACCATTTATAAATCTATTGGCAGTGGAAACACCTCCTACTCCTGTCATAATCTGAGCAAGCCAATTTAGCTTTGCCTCTACGTTCTAAGATATAACCACCACATCAGGCAATGAATCCAGCTGCACTACAGAGTTCCACGGAGCACAAGAGAATTTTCCCGTTCTCCAGCAGAGAATGCCACCGCCAAATTCGACTGCCAACGCGGCCAGACCCTGGTGGGCGGCGACCTGGAGAAATGTACCGGTCAGGCTAGAGAGATTGGATTCTGTTTCTTCCTGTACAACTTCAGCAGCTCCTCGACAAAATGAATTTTCATGTGGTACTGTCGGAAAGATCTCAATTGACCAAGCAGCAGGGTCATGATCATGAACTCGATGATCGACTTGGATTAGATGCATCTCGTTCTGATAACTTATATTAAATGCTATAAAGTTAATATTAATTTAAAATTAAAAAACTAATATTTACCTACAACTTACAAGTTACTTGCTAGCTTTTAATTAATTACTTATTTATTTATTATATTAAATGAATGACTAAGATTAAATCACTCAAATCAAAGGGTTTATAATAACTGCACTATTAATGCTGTAAAAGTACATACAGCATTATAGAAAAATCCTAATTTTAAATATGTATAAGAATTTAGTGAGTAACGATACTCACGGCATGATAAATAGTATTATCACACGGTATGGTTTGGTTAATCCGCGTAATTCTGTCATTTGATAAAGCGCTAATAATATTATCGGTACGGTCGACTCACTAAATTATTTCATTTTGACGGGCCTCAAGCTTTGTCCGTCAGCCAGGTGTCTTTAGATGGGGCGGGTCAAGCTTGAGGCCGGTAGGCCGGCCTGTTATGGAAGGCAAGCCCGCGAGATGGGAGCTGAGGCCCTTGTTTCTAATTGACGCTCAAAAGACAGGTTCAAATCCAACTGCATTTTAATGATTCTGGGTTATTGATGCAGCCCAATCATAACCCTTTTGAAAATTAATGAGCTGCCCCAGCGCAGCAAATCCTTTTTGGGCAAACCGTAACTGTGGCACGGTATTGATGCAGCCCAATTATAACCCTTTTGAAAATTAATGAGCTGCCCCAGCGCAGCAAATCCTATTTGGGCAAACCTTAAGTGTAACTGTGGCACCGTGCCACAGTTGCACCTAAGATTTGCCCTAGCAAATATTAAAAAATTAAAATGCTGTTGGCGGTATTCATCTGTTAGCTCAGACCCACTCCAAATTTTTAAAACAATGTCTCAATCAAATTTTATATAACCCTCATTCAATTCTCAATTTCAAACCAATCACTTTTTCAATTTTGAAATAAACAAAATTACGAATTTAAATTCCGAACCTATTACAATCGCAGGATCCTAATTGAATTTTCCTAGTCAACTTAAAAATTTAAGATTCTCAAGGAGAAAAAAAAAATAAAGAAGAAAATTAAATATTTAAGTAGAAGAAACGACAACAAATAAGCAAAGCTAAGTAATCACGCAAGGCCAGCGAGATGATATGGAAAAAGAGCCAAAAGCCAACAGAAGATAAAGCCAAATCTTAATAGTAGGTAGGTAGAAACGTGCTTTTGATTAAAGTGCTTTTTAGAAAGCCAGAAAAAAGAATTAAAAAGAAGAAGAAGAAGAAGAAGAAGAAGAAGAAAGTATACAACCAGCTGTGTTGAAACTGGGATTAGGCTTTGGAACTTGGATTTTCTTTTGCTGATGACACGTCAAACTCATTTCCCATCGTCCTAAGCTGCGCTCTTTCTTCATGCTAAAATATACGCATATTTTATGGCGGTACAATTTTGAATTTTTACTTGATAAATTTTTAGGTATTGTTCAGGTATATGTATTCAAATTTTCAATAGAATTAATTTTTTTATAAAATATAAAAATTAATAAAAAGACGTACGATACTCTGTTAAATATTAAAGTTAAGAAAAGCATATAACACATGTTTTCTTTTCTTTCATTATTGAATTTAGGGTCGCAAACTTTTATTACATCTTATTTAAATAACAAAAAATGGGGAAAAGCCCAATCGCGTGTTAGGCTTCGCTGCCGATGCAACGTACATAATAATGACGCATGCTAAAATACGCACTTCCGCGGCTGGGTAGGCCATACTGCTAAGGTGCACACCTAACCAGTAAAAGTCATCAATGTAAAGCATGCAAATGACATAACTACTCGATGGTCGTGACATGTAATCTTTTCTTTTCTGTCTGAATAATTTGCCACTAGGCACTAGTGTATCAAAATCTTTGCTTTGCATTTGGTTTTGCTTTAGCTTCATCAACAAGAATATCCATATACAAAGTAACAGCTTGTTGCTAACATGCGCCCGCTTCCTTCTACTTTGGATACTTCACTCGGTTCTCGAGCTCTGACCCGTGAACACTGAGCTAAAAACTCACACTTGAGACCGGGGCTTTTGAAACTTTTCCCTTTCAAAAGATTCTCTTTTTCTCCCTCGGTGTCGAAACTTGAAAATTTTTCTTCAAACTATAGAAACCAACCTCATTTACGTTGTAATCTTAGCACTTAGCAGTTAGCAGTGACAAGAAAACAAGATAGCTGTTGCTTTCATTTTTCTGCCAGTTTCCAAGTCAGTTGGATCCTCTGTTTTCTTGTGACTTGTCTTGATTTCTTTACTTCCCTTGAACTGTTATTTTCTAATATTCTCACTATTTTTATTGCAGCCTTTGTCCTTATTTATTTATTTTGTTTGTTTGTTGGGAGATGTAAATATTTGATTTTTAGAGCTGGGTGGCGTATCTTTTGTCTTCTTTTGAGAGTCACGAATCAGCTGAAATGGCTGGGAATGCATGAAGTGTTAGGTACAAGCAAAGGATTTGAGGATGATGGTTTTTCATCTTTGGGTATATGGAGGTCAATTTTGGTTGGAAAATCAGTGAACACACTAGCCCGTTTGGACATTTCTGTTGTAGCTCTCTAGGTATGCATGTGCTTCTTTAATGTCAGCACTCAGCTTGTCTTTTTTAAAAAAAAAAAAATATTGTTGTCAGCTCCAGTGTAAGGAGAGTGCTTTTGGTTTAGCTTACTTGTTTTGAAATTTTCATTTGAAGAAAGCATACCCATTTGGAAACTTTAGTTCTGTCGGGGAAAGAGATATTTTTGGCATTTGTTCTGTTTTAATCTCCGCAAAATTGATCCTGCATTTGTGTTTATGCTCTCTGATGTAGTTTCAAATTAAAGCAAATAGCAGAAACTCCTTTAATTGACAGATGGGGTGTGTTACGTCAAGGATTGATAAGGATGAGAGAGTACAGATTTGTAGGCAGAGAAAGAGAGCGATGAAACAGTTGGTGGGAGTTAGAGGACAATTTGCTGAGGCTCAATTGGCTTATTTGAGGGCATTAAAGAATACTGGCGTAACCCTTAGGCAATTCACTGAATCAGAGTCATTAGAGCTTGAAAGTACCCCTCCTCGTGGCCCAGCATTGCCTCCGTCACCACCTCCTCCTTTGCCTCCTTCCCCTCCCCCCCCCCCCCCCTTTTGTCCTGATTTGCGAAAGGTTGATGATGATAAAAGAGATGAACTTGTCCATGAAGAAAACATAGATATCAATGAAATTGGCAGTAGTACTTCACCTCCTCAAATTGGAACTTCTGTCTGGGATTATTTGGATCCTTTTACTTCTTCTTCACCCGATCAGCAGCTGACGACAGAGTGTGAAACACTCGAAAAAGTTGAAGAGGAAGTCTGGGCTGAAACTAAAACAGAATTTGACGAAGAAGATAGTGAAGAGGAGGGTATTCCTAATAAACTTCGAGAGAAGCCACAGCAGCCTGTGGAACTGGTTGATGATAACTCATCAATGACGAGCTGTTGTACTAAAGACACTGCAGAAATGGCCATGGTAGTATGGAGCAAGAAGACCTTGGATGGTATCATTAAGGAGTTAGATGATTATTTCCTCAAAGCATCAGCTGGTGGAAAGGAAATAGCTGTTCTTGTGGACATCAACAAAGGAGGCTCTTTTCCCCCTCATAATTTCGAAGAAAGCAAAAGTAAATGCTTGCTCCTTTAAAAATATAGGATTTATATATATCTTTTTCTCAAATGCATTTTGATTAACATTAAAAGTTTGATGGTAGAAACTTGTAAGTTGACACTCCCTCGGTACTCATTTTATTGTCATATTTTTGTACTTGAATGACTCTGTTTTAATTGTTGTACCGTTGATCTTGCTGTAGTTGCTCAAGGAAATATGTAAATAGTTGGTTTCTCTTTTGGCATTGAATCTTGAACTTTGACTTCTACTTAGTTGAGCAAGCTGTGATTTCTTTTTGGGAAACTGATTGACATGGGTGTCACAAGTTCCCTGGAAATTATAATAATTGTATATTTGACAGGGAACATGAGCAGTTCTGCTAAGGTCTTTAGTGCCTTGTCATGGAGTTGGTCTTCTAGGTCACTTCAATTCAAACAAGGTGCTGTCCCTTTGGGTGGTTCCAGTGAACCCTGTGGGCCTGGAGCTCATTGCATCACACTTGCAAAATTATATGCAACAGAGCAGAAACTTTACAAGGAAGTAAAGGTAAGAATGACATTTGACTCATAACTAAGCAGATCATCACGTGATAGTCACAGTGTGCAATTCTTGAATAACATGAAGGGGAAAAAAATGGATCAGAAATACATTTGCTATAACATTTTTGTTAACACGTTCTTAGGATACTAGATGAAGATGATGGATAAATGCCAAGTATCTTATGAGGAGGAAGGAAAAAGCAGGTGGAAACCAAAATCTAAGGGATGAAATGTTTTATTTCTATGGAATGTTTACTTAAAAGGAAAGAAAGGAATTGAATGTGGAATTATAGATTTATTACCATCTTCTCTACTTCCAATTCCATCCAGTTTGGCTGAATAGATTTTTTTTATCAAAAGGAAAGCTATTATTATCCTTTTTTAATTTCATTAACTGAATATGGGAAATGGCCATGGCTTTCAGTCGCACCCTTTCATTCCATCCCTTTCTTTTGATTCTCACTTCCCTCCAACCAACAAAGTTTAGGGGCTAATAGCTGTATATTAATAGCTTCAATTAATTTCTTGCACTTAAGTTGGTCTAGGGGGGAAAAAGGAAAATCTTTTCTAGTCTGCCTGTGTTCAAGCACTTAATGAGGCTTGGTTTGGTTGTTTAAGTGATGATAACTGTTCTTCCTTTATTTTCTGTTTTTAGATATGTTATTCTTAATGTTTTACTGAAATAATCACATTGTGTAGGAGGAAGAGAGAACCAAAGTGGAACATGAGAAGAAATCCATGATACTGCAAAAACAAGACGAGGAAAACCATGACTGGACCAAGATTGAGAAAATTCGGTTGTCAGTTGACAGTTTGGAGGTTGACATACGGCGCCTGCAACATTCAATAAGTGAGACTTGTTCATCCATATTGAACGTCATCGACGAGGAGCTGTATCCTCAGCTGGCTACGCTAATTTCTGGGTAAAAGTTTTAAACTTCGTTATCTATTATAAACTCTTTATATCATCTGGCATTGTATCATATTTATGTAGAATGGGAAGATTGAATTTAACAAACACCCAGAGCTTGAGTAAAGGGTGCAAGGCATTTTATACTTGGCTGATTAAATTCTCTGCTTCACCAAAATGACTGTAAACCATGTGAACAACTGTTGGTTCCATGCTATTTTTGATGAAGCTTGTCACTGCATGGGTCATCTATGCTATAATTCATATGTGGGTAGTTGTCCCCTTAGTGAACTAAAGTGACTAGCAGTTAAAAGCTGTTGTTACAGAGAGATTGTCAACTCTTACTTCTGTTGAATCTTCATTTGCCACTGAAAGAATCTATGATGTGAAAGATGATTCTTGGAAGCTCCATAAACCCTTTGCAGTTTGTCCAGGAAGTTTTAGTCTTCTCAATCACCAATTTAATCCGTTATCTAAAAATGGGGGAGAACCTTACATAGTTGATAACATCAAATCACAATTATCATCTTGATGATATGAAGTCATTAATACTTTAGTTGTTTAAATTGCATTTTCTTTCAAATAATCAATTGGTATTGGGCATTTAGGAAGCCATATAATATTGAGTTTATTCCAAATCCAATTGTGTGAAGCTATGAATAGGAGGTTTGATGACATCCCTATAAAAGGTTTAATAAAAAGGGAGATTGCATGGTAAGATTCCATAATTTAGAATAAAAAAGCATATCATGGAACCATCTTTGAACAAGCTAAAATTAACTCTGCGGTGATTGTGTACTTGTGAAATAAAATTCTCAACTGGTCTAAGCTGTTCTCTGACATTGATGAAAACTCAGTATGTTAATGTTCTAAGCAGCATGTAGAATGGATACTTTCGTTTCATCCTCTTAACCTTGTTTTCTTTGCTTAAATCCTACATAGGCTGATGCGTATGTGGAGAAAGATGTATGAATGTCTTCAAGTTCAGAACCATATTTCGCAGCGCTTGAATCATGTCACTGATAATCAAAGCATGGACTTTACCACTGATTATCACCACCAGGCCACAGCTCAGCTTGAGGCTGAGGTCACTTCGTGGTACAACAGCTTCTGCAAACTTACAAAATTTCAACGAGACTATGTAAGAACCCTATCTGGATGGATCAAACTCACTGAGTGCCTTGTGGATGAGCATCAACGGAGTAATTGCTCATCCACAATTCGTAGGCTCTGTGAAAATTGGCAGCTTGTTTTTGACAAATTACCTGAGAAGGTACTTTTGCTTTATACTCTTTTGGACATTACTTTATTTCCTGAATACTCAAAGATTGGAACTATTCATGTAAATTTTGTAGATTAATGTCAAAACTCAATACAGCTTTTACTTCTTCCGCTTCTCCTGTCACTAAATAAGTATTATACTAGCTTGGCACTTGGTTTGCATGATAACTAAACAAGAGCAATAGTTTTCTGTCTCATGGATGCAAAGTTGGGGTTTAATAACTGATACATAGCATTGATGTGTTTGTCCTGCATCATCAACATAGCCATATCTGGGTTTGAGCAACAGATATGTCTGAGGTGCTGATCATCCAAGCGAACAGTGAAAACTATGTGGTCAATTTGGTTTTATAATTTTATTTCAGCTTTCTAAAATGAAGCTAAGTGGGAGTGTTGGAGAAACAGTCACTTGAGGCAGTAACCTTTGTTAATCTGATGTGCATACAGGTAGCCTCAGAGGCCATTAATAGCTTCTTATCAGCCATCCACGCGATATTCCTGCAGCAGATAGAGGAACGGAAATTGCACAAAAAAATTGATAGGCTTGAGAAAAGGTTGCAGAAGGAGTTTAATTCAATGGCTGAGATGGAGCAGAGGTTTGAAGGGAACTTTGCTGTTGGAGTTGAGCACCCTGAGTTGAGCCCAAAGCATCCTTTAATCCTCAAGGCTGCCAAAGTTGAAGCCTTGAAGAAGCGGGTGGAAAGCGAAAAGGCCAAGTATCTGAATGCAGCCCAGATTACCCAGGCCATGACTCTTAACAACCTGAAAACTAGCCTCCCCAATGTATTCCAGGCATTGATGGGATTCTCAAATGCTTCTGCCAAGGCCTTTGAGGCTCTTCACAGCCACATCAAAGTAGCAGCTCGTCACAATGCACCAGAGTACCCAGAAGACCAGGAGAATTAAATATGTTAAATTATGATGTGAAGCAGCACGTATGATTTCCATGAAGTCGTTCAGGTATGTCGATTAAATTAGGATGTTTATACTAGCAGATTTTTCCTTGTTGATAATATTAGATGAATGATTTATATGCCACTGGTAAATCAAGTAGATCGTTCCTTTTCCTATTGATTTACTTCTTAGCAACATTTGAATGCTAAGTTAGCTTGTTAAGTAATTACTGTGGATCAGATAATCGAGATAGACAGTATGGCCGTATGAGTGAAATGTGCAGGATTACAGTACAATATCTTAGTTTAGATAAAATTATATAAATAAATTGGGCATTTTATTAACATTTCAAGCTGTCTCTAATACAATGTGGGTCAAAGTCCCACTAATACCAGACTCTAGAGCAAGGATTTTGTGAACAATTGCTAAAAGAGAAAGGAAAAAGGTAACAATCTCTAATACCACTGTCTACCTTCAACGAAAGCACTAAAAAGGAGGACATAGAAATATCAACATTTTCCAAGAACTAACTTTCAACATGCTCCCAATCTAAGGAGCTTTCTTCAAAATCGCACCCCGATTGTTGAAGACTGCGCTGGCCCAATCTGCCCATCGCAGCAAGACCTGGAACAAGAAAATTAATTTTGCAAGTTCTTTAGAGAATCTAAAGGTCATCTTACAGTTAAATAAGTTTACTAGTTAGCTTCTTTTTCTAGCAACAAATGTATACTGAAATCATGACAACAGTCGTAGAATTATGCACATGTTTATGCTGATGTATGTGATGTATAGAATGGAACTTTGCAGATGAACTTGAATGATCAAGCTGTGTCATATAAGGGTGCTAAAATTATTTACCTTCAATTACTCTATAGAGAGCGGACCACCATCTATCCCTGGGAACTTGGTACTGATCTAGTGTGTCATCTATGTCTTTATTGTGTTTCCCCTCCAAAACTCCCTGCAGTGTTATGACTGCATCTTTTGTTTTTCCGATAATATTATCATTGTTATCAATATCCAGCCTTTGAAGTTCATTTTGCGAAGAAGTCAGACTAGCAGCTAAAGCAAACTGAGCAGCTGCAGCCCAGTGGGAAGAGGCCAGCCATCTCCTCTGGTTATCCTGTCTCTTTGTTTCTTCCCTGCCTGACTTGTTCTCTTTGCCTTCAAAAACTAGGCTACGTAAGTACTGAGCATTTGCAGGCCCTGTACTCTGAACCATCCTGGAGAATGCACTGTCCTCTCTCAATAGTAGTGCTTCTGGAGTATCATGTTCTAAAACCTGAAGAAAAGTTTGAACCTTCTTAAATGACAAATTAGCAAAAATTGGATTAAATTTAGACAGACAAGAAATGGTTCTTTTTCTTTCCGGATTTCATTGAGTTAAGAGGCTCAATGTTCTCCCATAACACAATATTTGTCGCAAATATTAACGTCTCCGAGCATACCTGCCCAGCATCAAGCACAAGAATTCGATCACAGTCAATTATGGTATTTAATCTGTGTGCAATAATTAGCATTGAGCAGGATTTGAATTCTTCACGTATGGTTCTCTGGATAAGAGCATCTGTCCTGACATCAACAGCTGCAGTTGCTTCATCCAGAACAAGAATCTTTGATCTTCGCAGCAGTGCTCGAGCAAGACTTAACAGTTGTCTCTGTCCAACACTGAAATTCTCGCCTCCCTCTGAGACCTTTACACAAGTAAAGTTACATCTTATTCAGCGCATGTTATTTTTCCCTTCTCTTGCAGCATAAAGTTATCCAGAATGAAATACAACAAATTCTACTTCCCAAGAATGGCTTATCTTTATACCTCAGCGGCCAGACCAAAGGAATTCTTCCTGATGACATCCTTCAGATGTGCCCTCTCTAAAGCCTCCCAAAGATCAGCATCAGTGTGCTCATTAAACGGATCAAGATTGAACCTCACAGTTCCTTGTAAAATAAAGTGAACATCATAATTGTCAAGTTTTTGAAGGAAGGGTGTAAAGTAATATGATGTAGGCACAAAGGTATAGATTACTTTACAGATATCTTTCAAATTCACGACTGATGCAATATCAATTCAACCACCAGATAAAATCAGGTTGATGCAGGAATGTTTAAATGAAATAGAAACTTAAAAAAGGTGAATACCAGAGAAAAGAACTGGTGATTGTGGTATGATACTAAGAACTTTTCGCAAATCAGTTAACCCAAACTTAGAGACATCACAACCATCAATGGATATTTTCCCCCTTTCCAGTTCTACAATTCGAAATAAAGCATTAAGCATGCTAGATTTTCCGGCACCAGTTCTTCCAACTATTCCCACTTTCTCACTTGGTGAAACTGTGAATGATAACCCATGCAAGACTGGAGGAAGTTCAGGCCTATAGCGTAGGACGACGTCCTCAAACTTTATTGATCCTGATGAAGGCCAAGCAGGTGGGGGGCGATTACTCTCTACCATGCCCGGAGCTTCAGAAGGAAGATCTATATATGTTCCAACACGCTCAACGGCATTTAAACTATTCTCAGCCCTGCTTGCTTGTCTCAATACGCCACTCAACAGATTGGTGATGTTCAAAGTATAACTGAGAAGTAAACCCATCGTAGATGCAAATGCGACCTGATTTTCTGCTCTTCCATTCTGCATGACTGCAAAAGTTGCTATCAACCAAATCATGATGCCTCCTAGTGTTTCCAACCGGATGGTGAGCCAACGATTTGAACTAGTATTTGCAAGGGTAAATCTGATGTTATTATCCATCGACTTTCCATTGATTTTGGCCATCCTATCATATGCTTTGAATGCACGAATGGTTGACAAACCATTTAGTGCTTCTCCAAATTGAGCATAAACAGGGGATCTGGTAATGGAGTCTAAGCGTTTCACTTCGCGAGCTGTACTCTGTAAATTGAAAAAGGAGATGTTTATTAAATGTTGTAAACAAGAAAAACTTTGTAGTATGGTGGATTGGACAGCTAACTAAAACTTTCTGACAATTCATGTTTTTAAAAATATATAATTAAAGGAAATTAATGCATGAGGAGTGCCAAAATGTTAGGAAGTAAACAACTGGAGCAAGTCAGCTCTTTTGATAGTTGTGCATATTTGGAACAGGAGACAGATATTAGATAGTAAAGACAGTTCCTGATATTTAAAAAGCAAAATAAATAAATAAAATAAAATTAAGTGATGAAATATTGAATTTACCTGGTAATATAGATAAGCGGCATAAAACAAGATAAGAAGTGGCATTATGGCCCATAGTGATATAGTGCTCACAATGCCTATCAGAACAAAAGTTGAAAGGAGCTGCCACAGTTGGTTCATAAACATATTGACAAAACTAGCAACATTGCGATCTATATCACCTAGATCCCTTGAGAACCTATTGATTACGCGTCCAATTGGATTAGTGTGGAAGAATAGCATTGGAGCTCTTAAAATCGAATTTAGCATGGAATCATGCAATCTTTTGGCTGCACGAAGACTTGAAATGATCAACCAATAAGAGTTCAGCAGTGTCACAGTCACCTGAATTCAGCAAATAAGGATTATGTTGTCAAAATGATATTACAGTAACGTAAATTTTCCCTTCAATACAGTTTTGGTTCTTGCCAGGGAAGAAAATTACAAAAGAAGTAAATTTCCTTTTCATTCTCTATTAATTTGATGGGAGACGAGAAAGATGTATTAGCATACTTCATCCACTATAACGAAAATGCCAGTATACAAGGTTACAAAGAACAAGCCCTTTCTGTCTTTAGATTGGGCTATAACTGCGTTTGCTGTTTCCAGAAAAGGAAAAAAATATTATGTCAAATCAAACAGAAGAAAAATATCATTCTTGGAATAACCGGTTAGGAAGGTTGGAAAGTAGACAATAGTATTAGTTAAAGCAAAAGGATGAGTTTCCAGGTAAAAATAAAATTGATGCAAACCATCTAATAACAGCCAACCCACCTGACCAAAAGCCAAAATTGTGTAGATGGCAATGTAGAATCCAGGATTATAATTCTTTGAAGTGCTTTGATCTGTCCAGAAACTTAACCAAGTGCTACTTGAAATTCGAAGAACTTCAGTTGACAAATAGCATGCAAAAAGTATCATAATTACCCATAGACCTCCTAATGCATTTTTGTACCTGCAAATAGAAATAGTATAAATGGATCAAAAGATAAGTCATAAGATACTAGTTAGTGCAGAAGTGATTTCCAGATAAATAGCACCTGGTGCTTGGTTTTTGAATTTAGGGGATTCAAGGGACCACCATAGGATTTTTTGCAAAGATATTTTTGGGTAATTCACAATTCATTAAAATAAGTACTGAAGAGCATCAAGAAATAAACTAAAAACAGATTCCTGATATTGCAATGGGGTGTATGTTGTGAGAATTCTGAGAGCTCCATGCTGCACTGCACGGAGGAACTAAAGGGTCTACTCTGTGGAAAATACATGTTATTAAGTGCCCACTAGAAAAACTTACAGAACTGTGGACCCATCTGTAATAATCTGAATAACTGTCAAAGTAGAGTTGGGTTGTTTCAGAAAGGTCAGTGCTTCCTGGCATGAGATGACATCTATTCAAGTTTAAGCTTCATTAAAGGTCCACATTCAGCCGAAGGTGTCTTACTGATGAATTTCAGTTTCATGCTATAGCCATGGGCCGCTAATAATGTCATACATAAATTTTACAAGGAGAGCTGGAAAGGATTAATGCTCTTGTAAGCTAAATTTACTATGACTTAGAAAAAGCTATTTAAATTTGAAGCAATTGCAGATTTGAAAACATTTCACAATGCATGAGTCTGAAAATAACACCCTTAAAATACCTTGTCAAAACACTCCCACTGACAATTCCTGTTTCCCTTTCTTCTTGCTTGACAAGCACGGATCTCCCTCTTTTCCCTTTCTTGGTGTAGCTTTCATTTTTCGGAAATTCATTCACCTGGACCACCTGATTAGCAACTGGTTTGGAGACTTCCTGGTTAGAGTTTATGCTGTCATCCTTTTCTTCCCGTTCTTCCATTTCTTCCATTTTCCCCGCATTTTCCATGAGTTTCTGGAATAGCCTGCCATGTTTCGAGAGCTCCTCAAAGGTTCCCTCCTCTTTAATCATACCTTCAGAAACCAGAATAATTCTGTCCACATGAGGAAGAAAATGCAGTTGGTTTGTAACAAGGATCCTTGTTTTCCCACGCAACTCTTCCTTGATACAGCTGTTGAAGACCTGGAAATAACTTCAGATTAGATCAATGTGGTGTGCACTTCAATGAACTTGTCAATAAATATTCAGAGGTCATGCTTTTGATAATAATAGCACAGAGAACTATTCAAGCACCAATCCTGCATAATTTTGAGAGGATATACAAATAATTGGCGGTCTCCTTTTAACAAACAAGGAAAAATTACTTTATAATCAAGGAATTTTTCCCACACAAACCCCACAGGAAAAAATTAGGTTCAAAACACAACACACTGCTCGCTCTAATCAGTTTATTACCTCAGAATAAAACATAACACACTGCTCTTAAAGAAGAGCCTCAGGCAAGTAGGCAATAAAAATACCTGGCGTCCAACATGAGCATCTAGAGCACTTAAAGGGTCATCAAATATGTAGACGTCTGAATTGGAATAGACAGCCCTAGCCATAGAAACTCTCTGCTTTTGCCCACCACTGATATTCACCCCTCTTTCCCCAATCTCTGTGAGATCACGATCCTGGAGAAATAAGTATAAGATAGTTACAGCACTTTCTGGAATAAGCATAAGTCATTGCAAGGATAAATGTTTGTATATTTACTTACAGGAAGTAAGTCGAGATCATGCTGTAATGCAGAGACATCAATAGTCTTCCAATATTTTGCAGGGTCAAATTCAGAACCAAACAATATATTTTTACGTAACTGAGAAAATGTAAATTGAAGGTCAGAAGATTGCATAGTGAAAACAGATGATGGATTCACTAGGAAGCTGGAGAGATGGAAAGTATAAGACAATTATCAAATATCAGTTAAAAAAAGCAAGCTGCAACTCACTGTAGCATTAAAAATCCATGAAATTTGGGGAACATAGGCAACAGTCCCTCTGATAACAACGCTTGCATCTTTCAAAGGAGGCAACTCGCCAAGCATTGCTGATACAAGTGATGTCTTTCCTTCTCCAGTTCCACCAACAATTGCAACTAAGCTGCCAACTGGTATGTCCAAATTGATATTTGATAACGTAGGGCTCTGTACCAGAAAAACATGAGTTTCAAAACCTCTTAAAGCTATATATTTGTGTAACAATATGACTAATAAATCATTAATGCCTTCAAAATAGCCAATCAAAAAGTACTTCCATATTTTCAACAAAGGAAAATGCAGGGTGCCTCATATATCACTTCCTTAGTAGTATCATAATTTCCTTAGTAGTATCATAATGAAGTTGATCCGAAGTACCAACCAAATGCATTTATTTTTTATTTGTGCCTTAAAATGAACTCTCATGTTTTTTAATCTCATTGTTGAAATAATACAAACTTCGTATATGCTTTAATTTAATGAAATCTGGTATCATCTAAACAGATCCCAGAATTTGACATTAATACTAAGAATGAGCATTACCAGAGCTACAGCCTTCTGCAACCTTTGAACTGCCTTATCACTGGTAAAAAAGGGAAAAATGATCAAGTATTTACCTTTGAATCCCAAGAAAAGTTTCCATTTTTGATCGAGACAGCTGGGAGCTCTGGTTCAAGTGGTGAATTAGGCATCAAAATTCTCTCTTCAGCCAAAAGTAGTTCCTCAAGACGTTGTAACGATACATTTGCATTTACAACCTGATAAACGATTATAGCATTAGATGGTACTTAAAAAATGAAAAAGTTAGCAGGCACTCAGTGGATCTCTTTAAGTTATTCGTTGGGATAGTTTCTTATATTTTCATCAATTATGCTGATACATTGTGTATCTTTGAAGATTATATTGGTTGGAGTATATAAATCTCAGGTGTCTAGATTGTGCCAAATGACTGCTCCTTGTGGCAACTAATCTACAGTAGTTGGCTGGTAATTAATGACATCAACATTTCAGACTTTGTTAGTGAACATTGTTGTCCTATCCTTCCAAGAAAAGATCAACTGGATGTTTCTGGGTCATCGTAGACATGTTTATGTATTAGAAATACAACCAATGGTTGGCTATTCAGGATCCCACCTTGAAGTCTAGATTGAACATGATAACAGAAGAGCTTACCCGTTTCTTATCCAAAGAAAAAACACAATACAGATGCATTCTTGGAGCAAGCTCTAATTGGGCAGGGTGGTATATAATACAACTAGATGTTAAAAATAAATCAATATATAATACAACTAGATGTTAAAAATAAATCAATATATAATACAACTAGATGTTAAAAATAAATCAATCTGTTTTAGAGCCTTAAATAGTAAGTTGAATGGTATTGTTACATTATGTATGCTCTAGATGGAGAAATAATGTGGTGTTTTCAGCACATGTCGGTAATGCATAAATCTAAGAGAGGAAAGATTGATTGCACCTGACTTAATAAATTAGGAAGCATATTTAAAGGAAATCGTAGCACTGCAAAGAGAGAGAGTGAAGTAAATGCCCTTGCTGGCGTCAAATCCCCTCCCAGCAAAGTGAATGTTCCAAATGAAACGACCGTCACAACAACTGGGATGCTGTTCAGTATAAAACTGTTGAACTGCAAAAGGAAGCATCTAATTAGAAGAATATTAAGCTAAGAATGGGATAGTAAACAGTCAATGTAAATGCAAATTTTAAATTATCCAAATGATTCCAAAATAAGAGAAAGGTGTTATTTATGTATCATATTCAAAGCTTATGCCATATACTTCCATAAGTTGATAGGTCAAGAATTTCACGGTATAAGTTGATAGGTCAAGAATTTCACGGTCATACATTATACCTACTTGATGAAGTTTAGATCAATAAGCAAGCATAAAATGTATGTGAAAGATGATAAAATAGCAAGAAATATAATTGCAATGACAAATACAATTTTACTGTTGGCTGTTGTGTCAGGTGAGTCGGCGGTTGGGTCAGACTTGTATTCTCATATAATGGTCAATACAGCAATTGTGGAGTGAAAATTATATAGCCACTAGAGAGGAGAAAGAAATGTGTTGTGTGTCATACAGCAGATAAGAATTGTGCTTTGCGAAACCATGACAGCTCATCATCCCGTATACTTTGGACTCTAGATTGGAAGCTCTTCTCCCATGCATAACATCTGAAACATTTTCCAGCGAAGTGTTAGAACAGTCTCTGTCAACATCATATTGTTAGAAATCTAAGGAAAATGCTTATGTAATTTGACCATACTTCACAGTGTCCATGGCAGCCAAAATTTCATTTGTGAGACTGACTCTTCTGTCAGTCCATTGCAGTCCTTCCTTTGTTAATTTCCTCATTTTGCTAATAATAAATGTCTGTTTTCAGAAAAACAATGAGAGGACCATGCAGAGTAATCAATAAAAAGTACTGATCTGTATATGAATTTTTCTAATTAAAAAATTACGTTAAAGAGGAACATAAAAAGCATGTTCAACAATGTAGCAGTACCAAAATGTTGTTGGTAGTGAAGCCTGTGCATTAACTGAGCGAGAAGATTAATTTCTCAAAAAGACCTTATGTGGGTAGCTACTAGGAGATGTGGCTAACTCATATAGTTCAGTAAGGTATGGCTTACAATACGAGTGGATGAATGGAAAACAATAATAATGCATTCTATCTTGATCATAAAACTGAAACAAATTTGGCAATACAGCTGCAAGAAACTTTCTTACCTGTAGCGGAACCATAAGCACTAGCATTAGTGACCCTAAAAGCGAAGCAACACCCAATTGCTGGTATAGAAGAACCATAGACAGTGTGATGCGGAATGGAGCTGACCATAAACCATGAAGTTGTTGGCTTATTTGCTGAGAGATGTAATGGGTGTATTAATAATAATTCAAACTTCCCCACAAAAATCTCCCTAAGAAAGTTAAAATATAAGAATTTCAGAGTTGTAGATTATGGTGGCTTTACTTTCAGTTAAACAAACAGCATACCTGAAGTGCATTCGCATCTGTCGTGATCATATTCGTTACTTTCCCAGATGGGAAATCCTTGCGAGCCTCATGGGTTAGTCTTAAAGTTTTACGAAATATAGCAGCCACCTAAAAGTAGAAAAGGTAAATCATGAAGCAACAATTTAGAAATGACCAACCCATTCTGGAACCTTAAGGTAGGAATCTAAGTTCAGTAGCTGAATGGAATCACGAGAACAGATTCACCATAACTCCATGCACACAAACCCACGCCCATTGTTAACAAAGAGAAATGATTTTACCAAAGTTGACCTCAGCCGGAAACCAACACGCCAAACATTCTGAAAATACTGGGCTTCGGTTAGCACGCCAAATGACTAAAACAAGTTAAATCAAACCATCAGTTATCAGAATCAGCAAGCTGCACCCAGGTGCAGCAAATCTTATATTTATTGGGAAGGAGAAAAGAAAAGCTACCAAACCAGAATAAGAAAGAGGACGTGCAACATCACTTAGTAAGAAAGAAGGAATCGTACCACCCCAACAAAAATTAAGAATGCATAGATGTAACCAATCCAGGCAGGATCGCCTCGTTGCATTGACTGCAAAACAAAACAAGAGATTGCAATTTTTTTGGTCCAGACACCATGCATACATTTCATAAGGAGGTCCATCTTATTCTTTGCTTAGAAAGAAAAGAAAAGACTACAGAGACAGAAAATCAATTTAAATAGTGCCTTTTTGTTAATTAACATGTACAAAAATTATAAGAGTAAATTAGAAAAGATTTTCTTTCATCACAAGTATCATAAAGAATTAAACAACTCATGTATTTATATTTTAGATAAGGTAGTGAAAAAAGAAACCCCCACTGGACAACCAACAAAAAGGAGAATCATTTACAAATAAGTCTTGGTGAGAAGAAACAAACCTGTAAGAGATGATTCAACAAAACAGGGCCCACAAACTGAGAAAGATCATTTCCAATCTACAACAAGTTCAAAGAAGAATTTAGATTTGTAGGAGAAATGAGAGGATGAAGTAGAGATTATTTTTGACTTGACGCAATTTAGATAATCCATTCCACAGAAATTTTCACTCCATTAGAGGGAAGCTTTGCAGATTTTTAAGACAAATTACAGAAACCAGATATCCATGCAGTGATGGTGCTTCATATTCACAAGCATTCACATGGTTTCCTATTAAAGAACATAGTTCTTTATTTTCATAAAATATCATATGAAAAAATGAAAACACCTAAAAGAAAAAGGGATAAAAACCTCAACTGACCACGAGTTTCTCAATGTTGAGGATAACTTATCAACATTAAGAACTGAAGCCATTTTTCAAATGCAAGTGTGAGCAATCTTTGACAATATCCCATAGTCCTTTATACCCTGAGCTGCACACTTCATAGTATCCATATATAACGAGAAACTCTAAGCTTTGAGAAATATAGTGTAATCTGTAAGTCAATCTCATTGTTACTTGTGCTTCACTTAAGGATGCTGCAATTTAGGTTGCAAAATATAAAATCAGGTGACACAATTCAAAAGTTCACTTGTTCAATTAGTTGACAAATTGTGAGGAACGGATTAAGGATGCACAAAAAGCATGGTGTCATAATAACTTCAAGTTTACGAAACTCAAAATAAAAAAAAATGGCGAGGAGAATTAATAATCAACAAAGGAAACTGTCGCATGAATGCCTGGAATGTTAACTTGTTCTCTTATGGAATTAAACAGGTTCGGAGAAACTTTTCATCCATAAAGGAAAGGGAATGAGTTCAGTACCTTGAAAAGGCCTCCCAACCAAAATCTACAGAAAATGTTAAGAGGAAAAGTTAAATGAGATAAACTAATAAGAACATCTTTACTTTAGAAAGAACATTCCTTCTTGAACTGTCTAATTCAAATGGAAATGAGGGAAAAAAGCAAGAACAATAGGTCTACTCAATACCTTCCACCAAAGCTATTATTCAATGCTCTTAAAAGCCATGGCTTGGATCTCTGAGATTCTTCAATCCAACATCTGTGGAACCTGCAAAAGTCAAAGCAGCCTTTTCAGTTCCCCCTGGTAGGAATACCTGCCACAATTTTTGAAAATCTTGGACAAGAAATTGCCAGGGAAGCAATGAATGCACACTTTTCAATTAGAATCTCTGTCTGGTCCCACGTGTCTAACTTCCAAACATCCTTTTCAGTAATAGGTTTTTTATAACCTAGCTGCAGGAGCGGAGTCATCCAACCGAAATATGTCCCTAACAGAAAGCAAGACAGGAAATCATCAATAGAGAGATATAATTGTCAAATGTACAGTAGCCTTTGTCTTACATGATTACGAAAGAAAATCAAATGTAGCAACAATTGCACTATCCAGTGTCCACCTTAGTCGATTTCACAGAGACTAAAACCTTGAAAGATTAGAACTTGTTATGGAGCATATAGGATTACTATTCCTGTGAAGCTAATTTTCTTCCTTTTAGAAAACATCTCAGAAGCTGTGCAGTCTGAAGGTCTAGGCAACAATAACACTCAATTAAGGAAAATACTTACTCGAAAGTATGCCGGCATTCCTCTCAGGACAGACGTGCTCTCCTCCTGGAAGTGCTTCATATTCAGCATTGTCAACAAACTCGGGTTGCATTATGGTGTAACCCGGATAAGGATCCAAATTAGGAATGTAAACCAAAATAAGAATCCCAAATAAAGCCTACAACAAAGAACAGTGCACAAACCAAAATGACTAAGCTTTCCAATGAAACAAACATAGAACCAAGGTTAATTGATTCTGATCCGCTAAACCAAAAAAGGCTCAGGTCCCCGTGGTCTTTTCAGGTTAAGTTAGTGACTTTCAACAGCCTGAAGCTGAGTCCGATTAGGAATATAGATACCTTCTACAGGGGCTCCAATTCAGTACCAAGACCGCTTAGAATCATCACAGGCCAAAGAAGTACAAGTAAATACAAGAATGAAAAGACAGGAGAAAGAAATAAAAAAGAGTAACAGACCTGGCAAAAAACCATGCTGATATACAAATAGAGCGTGATTCTGCAATGAGTAAATTAATCCATAAATATGCGGAGGCCTCCAAACACAAAGGCTATCTAATGGAACCAATCCAAAATCATTGAATTCCAGAAACAAAGAACTGATGAAACTCAAATTGCAATCTAATAGTAATTATACAACAGAAATATCATTTATCCTTCCTCCAATGTTACAGCTTGCCTTTTATTTGTTGATTAAAGTGCTTCAATGTATTATTTTATCAATTTCATTGATGTTGGGGTTTCAGCAAGAAAACAAAACAAGTGGAAGGAAAAGCAAAATACACTTTAGTGAATAACTTTGTTAACAGCAGGAAAACTAACCTACTGTAGTAATCCCTCATTGGAATAATGAGATTTAGAATCACAGCATCCCCCACCAAAACATAAATAACTCCAAACCGCACATACCACCTAAACTCACGGATGTAAAATTTTGTTTCCAGACAAATCATTATAAGCATTGAGCACCAAGCAAGAGCTTCAATGATCAAAGAAACCATCTGCAAGAGAAGATGCAGTCATTTTGCGTGTCGTACAATTAGAAAGACAATGGTATCAGCTAACACAAAGAAACGGGGAAATTAAGTCTTATATATGTTAAAGAGAGTGCTTAGGCATTTGCATATTCTGCTATGCTTTGGAATACCCAAGTCTGCAATGCAATGAATATTCAAACACATTTTCATTTAAGATCAAAACCAAATTATACATATCATATCTAGCAAAATAAAACAAGAGTAATGGATTCAGCTTTCTAGCTGATTATGTACCCAAAATGACAACCACAGAAAATGTGCTCGTAATATTTAATATCTAACTAATTTCGCAAGTATCTTGAAGCTAAAAATATCAACCTTCAGAACATTTTATCTTGGGTAAAACATTCTAAATATTAAAGGCAAATGTCACATTCAAGAAAGCAAAGAAGAGAGAGAGAAAAAATAAAACAGTGAAAACAGCCACCTCAAAGGGAGCAAAGCTGGTCTCTCCATCCAAGTTGAATATAGAGATACCCATCACCAATCTCAATAGAGGCTCAGCCGTACAATAACACGCCAACAATCCCAGCATGTAATTGTAGCAATTCGAACTCAAACGATACCTTCGTGCTTTTGAATTTTTGTTCATAAGCCATATCCGGAAAATGCATAGCCCCAAAAGAACCGAATGAGAAATGGAAATCACTAGGGAGTCAACTGCACAGGTTGTGTATGCACCGAAAGTACTATCCACTGTTTTTGCCCAAGTCCCATTCGCCACTGGCCGACAATACCAATCCAATGGCCCAGAAGCCATTTTTATCGCCTTCAAAAGATTCACAAATTGATTAAGGCACTTTGTACATGCATAACATCTTTCAGCATACGAGAAACGATGAAAGCATGACGAAGTTCTGTCTGTTTACTCAGTAAATTAGTAGAAAAAACTGCCTTTGATTTTCCACTCAATGAACTAACGGCAAAAAGAACAAATCAAATTCACCTTTCAAGCAACAAAAACACTGGCAACCAGTCGCAACTAATTAAACTCACATGGTAAGAACTCTTCATGAACACAAAACAACACAAACCCATTCAAATTTAAACCTTTGTCGATGGAACTTTAATAACGAAAAGTGATCATGTACAGGAAAACCAAAGGAAATTCGACCACCTTGCATTTAGTTGCCGAGAAAACAGAGTGAAAGAGAGAAAATGTCAGATGCATATCTAAAATAATTAACCGAGCCTCTGCCATTTTAAATCCTAGCCTTATCATAATCCAAACAATGTAAAATCCGGAACCCAAAACCATTTTTCATTTCCTAGATTTTCTCAGCAGTCAGACAAAATAAAACCAAGTAGAAACATATCAATAACAACATATATGAACAGAGAAAACAACTATACACCTCAAAATTCAAGCGCTGTTCTCTTGATATTGCTTCAGTTTTGAGTAGAAACAGAACTGAAACACACAAAGGCAAGAGAATTCACAACTAACGTGGGCTGCATGAGTTCGTTATTAATAGTTTCAAAGACATACGACAGGAAGCAGAGACAATTGTCACTTGTCAGACACTGTTACAACTTACTATAATAATAAACATAACACAAGCCAACGCAAAAAAATACGAGTAGCTTTGCATTGCATGCGTCACGGCTTACGTGGGTTTACTCTAAAGATAAAGAAGGGGACAAGAAACCTAATAATTCAATAATGTGAATAAAATGAAGGCCACAATTGATAACTCCATTTTTTGGCTACCTACTGGTAGAAGATTTGGAGGGATTAGGTGATGAATCATGGCAAATTTTTTTAATAAAAAATATAAAAAATGGTTTTGTTGATTCTTCTTTGACCTTTTGAGTAATGGTGAACATTTTGTATTTTAGCCAAGTCATTGCGACTAGTTTGATGAGTTCTTTTCTCACACAATTATTGGATTTGGCTTGTGAATTGTGATAACATCTAACCTTTATTATTATTTTTTTCTTTCCCCAAAGAATTGCCGAGACTCCAAACCTGAACCCGACGCATTTATGAAAGGGTGACATAGATTCTTCACAATTAATGATAAGATAATGTCGTTTTCGATCAACCTAAAGATACTAATTGGCGTCGTATTCGTACCAAATCACCCACCTATGGATAAAATAACCTAAATCCAAATTTGTTAGGTTCTCAGATTGAAGTGGAAATCTTCATATTTAATTTATAATCTCTAAGCAGATTATTCAATTCGAGGTTAATGATTTTGGACCAAAGATTTTTGTTAGTTTGCTTTATAATTGAAATATAGGAAGAATATACCAATCTTATATATCTACTGCAATTACCAATATTTTTTGTTCCATTTAAATTTCCCAGGTTGAATTGCCAAAACAGATAAACATACCAAATTATTTAATCAGGATTTCAAGTATTATTATAATAGAATACCTCGTTCTTTTTATTACGATAATATTTTAGTACGATTAATATATAATGATGTATCATAATAGAATGAGGTTATTTACTCTGAATATTATCTGATTAATTATTTTATTAAAAAATACTTATCATATGAATTACTATTTAGGTTTCTCTCTTATAAAATAAAATAACATAATTATTCTGAACAGCCATATAGTACTTTCACTATTCAATAGATGATTATTTAACAATATTAGGTTAAAAAATAAACAAATTAAAACTTTTAAAATAATTTGAACATATTGTTGTCTTTTGATTTTCCCCAAAAAAATGAAAAATTTCATAGTTTTCTCCTTCGTTTTAGTCTTCTTCTTCAGTGTTTTTTTTTTTTTTCCTGGGGCAGATGGCCTTTTTTTTTAAATGTTATATTAAAAAATTATGGTGTGAATATCAATATTGAATATATTCTTTAATAAACAAAAATTGATAACTAAAAATTATATTAAAGAATTTATCTACAACATAATTTGATTCAAATGTTATATATACTAAATTGTTATTGATTCTTTTTTGATGTACTAAATAGTTTAATTGGTGTTTAGAATAAATTAGTTTGACCAATTTAAATTAACTCTTTTTTTATCATTTTAGAGTGTAAAAAATAAATTTAATTTTTTAAATTTAACAAACGAGTGTTCAGAGTAATTTTTTGAGTGTAAATAAACTACAAAGCAAGCCTAAGAATGTCATAACGGTAACGGGAATAATTTTGGATTTGCTACTGCATACTCTAGTCAGCATCACATTTCACACCGAAAGGGGAAGAAGAAGAAGAAGAAGAAGAAGAAGAGAATGATGATGCGTGGTGAAAATTCGTAAAATGAAATACAGTGCACATCCAAGCACTCAACATAAAATTTTCTACTGTAAATTTTTCAAAAAACACAAATAATCATTTTATCCTAGTTTTCATACAATGTATACATATATATAATTCCAAGGATTAATGTATTTTTGGTCCAAAACTTGTCTTGAGTTAAATCTACAAAAAGTAGGATGGAGACACGCCATCATGTAATGTTTTTTGGAAAATTAGACATTCTATATACTAGAAGAATGTCCAGTGGCTGTGCTAAGTTACCAATGCAAGTGAACAGTCTGTCGGACAGAGCTGTGAGGTCTTTCCTCAAAGGCCAGAGATATCATACTCCCTTACATTTCAACATGGTCCCAGTCAATTGATCTCTCTTCAAGATCATAGTGTGATTGATGAAGCCTGTTCCGAGCCAACCTGCTCATGACAGAGAGACCTGAGGAAGGAAAATCGAAGTTTAGTCCAAGATGAAGATGATACAAGTTCATTCAGTTATAAATATCTACCAATATTATAAACTATATGTAAACCAAGAACTAACTCTATTCTTGACCTATGTGTGGATCATTGTAATCAAACCATTGGAATGACAGCAATGACTGAAAGAGTTTAGACAAGAGAATTGATACCAGATTAGTAGCAAAGACAAGAAATTTAATAAGACTGACACAAACAGATACATCTTTCAAGAACATATCATCAATGACTGAGCGTGAAATAGATATGTCGTGAATAGTTATGCGTATCACAAGTATTATGAGGACATGTACATGCATCCTAGTGCCTGTTTAAATGATTGTAATCAGCTGCAGCCTATATTCAAATCCAACTAAAACTTCACTTACTAGTCAAATTAACAAAATTTCCTACAATAACGATGACCAAAATGATGATCTACAGACACTGACAAAAAGGATCAATGTGGTCATACATGTCCGTATGTGCCAACAACCCAATCCACTCCCCTATGAAGGTGAGAGATTTTATGGTGCGTTTACTTCATGGGAATGAGAATGGGGTAGAATAGGAATGAGTTAGGAATGGCAATGGGGTGGAATAAGAATGGGCTGGAATGAGAATCAGATTTCTATGTTTACTTGGCAAAAATAAATGGGAATGGGAATGAAAATGGGAATGAGAATCAATTTACTAAAATACCCATAGTATTAATAATTAATAAAAATAATTAATTTATCATTATTAACAATATTATCATTATTGTTTTGGTTATTATATTATTATTAAATTTTATTAACTTTATTATTTTAGTTATTATTAATTATTGTTATTATTAATTTTATTATTTTAGTTATTATTGATTATTGTTAACTTTATTATTTTATTTATTATTATTATTAAAATAATAATAATAATAAATGTTAATAATGACAATATTAATAAAAATAATAATAACAGTAATTAATAATAACTAAAATAATAAAGTTAATAAAATTTAATAATAATAATAATAACAACAATAAGGATAATATTTTTAATAATGATAAATTAATTATTTTTATTAATTATTATTTTTATCAATATTTTTATTGTTAATAATGATAATATTAATGAAAATAATAATTAATAATAACTAAAATAATAAAGTTAATAAAATTTAATAATAATAAATAAAATAATAATAATTATTATTATTAATGACATTTAAAATAATAAAATTATTTGTGATTTGAACAAGGGTAATTTAGGAAATATGAAAAAATTAAAAGGATAGAAAAATAAATTTATGTTTCATTCTCATTCTCACATTTTCATTCCCAACCCCCCAATCCCATGGGAATTACCATTCCTTATTCCCAAATTGTGTGGGACCCACACATTTTATTCCCATTCCCAAATTATATTTTGCCAACCCCCCATGGGAATGAGATTCTCATTTCTTATTCCCAAATTGTGTGGGACCCACACATTTTATTCTCATTCCCAAATTACATTTTGTCAAGTAAACATAGGTTTCATTTTCATTCTTTCATTTCCATTCCCCAAACCCACAAGTAAACACACCATTAACTCACAGAAGAGGAGGATCCCCAAAGATTAGAATGAAAAAGGGATAGGAGGAAATTACGGATGTGCATCCACATGTAAGAAAAGTAAGTTCCACTTTGATATATGTAATGCACTAGGCACCTTTAGATACGTACCTTCAATCATTCTGTAAAGGGCTGACCACCATCCATCTGTAGAAACTTCATGCTGGTTCAGAGACTCTTCAATTTCTTTGTCATGCTTCCCTTCAAGCACTCCTTGCAAAGTTACAACTGCATCCTTTGTTTTCTTGAGAATATTGTTCTGATCTTCAACTTCCAAACGCTGAAGGTCATTATGGGATGAAGTAAGGCTAACAGCAAGGGCATACTGCGCTGCAGCGGCCCAACGAGAAGAGGCCAGCCATCTCCTTTGTCCATCTATTTGCTTGTTCTCTTCGCGCAATTTGTTTTCCGCTTCCCCTCCAAGTACTAAGCTACGTAGGTACTGAGCATTTGCAGCACCAGTGCTCTGAACCATCTTAGAGAAAGAACTTCCTTCATTGGACAACAGCTCCTCTGGTGTATCATATTCAAGAACCTGAAGAACAGAAATTTCAGCACTCCCATCAACCCGGACAAAGAAAAAGAAGGAACCAAAACAAGATAAAAATTAACTGAATATTTAATGATGAATCTAAAAAATCCAATGGAAAATGCCTGAATTTCACATATGGAAAACTTATTGCATGCGTCATCTAACGGCAGTATATCTTCATAATGGTGGCAAGAAAAACAAACAAACGAGAGTAAGAAGCCTTAGAAGGCATACCCGGCCAGAATCAAGCAGAAGAATCCGATCACAGTCAATGATGGTATTAAGACGGTGAGCTATAATAAGCATAGTACATGATTTAAACTCTTCTCTTATGGTTTTCTGAATAAGTGCATCTGTTCTAACATCAACAGCTGCAGTTGCTTCATCAAGAACAAGTATCTTAGATCTCCGCAATAACGCCCGAGAAAGACTTAATAGTTGCCTTTGTCCAACACTAAAATTCTCCCCTGCCTCCGAGACCTGGGCAAAACTCAAGGAAGATTCTTTAGTTCACAGCTCACAGAATTATTTCGAAATCCACAACCATGAATCAACAATAGATTAGTGCTGATCTTTTTTTTTTTTTTGGGGGGGGGGGGGGGGGGGGGGGGGGAGTAGCTTCTTTGTACTGATATATATAGACTGCAGTAAGCACAAACTGACTTCCAAATCTGTCTTAAAATTTTGCACATAGCCAGCACAAATTCTTCTATAATTATTATCATGTACCTGTGCATCCAGACCCAAAGAATTCCTGCGTATGGCATCCTTCAAATGTGCCCTCTCTAAGGCCTCCCAAAGATCGGCATCACTGTGTTCACTGAAAGGATCAAGATTAAATCTTACAGTTCCTGAAAAAAGAAGAGCAAAATGGTGGTTAAATTATGCAGCTTCTTAATTTAACAATTTGTTATACTAGGGCAACATATTTAAACTTGAGCTGGCATGTATGGCCTATTTAATGAGTAAAACACAAATAATAATTTGTCTGTACAATCAATCAGATAGTCCACTAAATAACTCAAAAGGACACTGATGATAACAGAAAATAACATAAATTTCAACAAAGTGCACTGAACAGCTGCTACCACTATAACCAAGATTGAGGATGCTGTGTACCTGAGAAAAGAACTGGTGATTGTGGTATAATACCGAGTATTTTACGCAGGTCCATCAATCCAAACTTAGCAATGTCAAAACCATCAATCAAGATTCTTCCTCTTTCTAGCTCTACAATTCTAAATAATGTATTAAGCATGCTAGATTTCCCAGCACCAGTCCTTCCAACTATTCCTACTTTATCACTTGGAGGAATTGTAAAAGACAATCCATGCAGTACTGGAGGAAGCTCAGGCCTATAACGTAGGACAACATCCTCAAATTTTATAGATCCTGATGAAGGCCACCCAGGAGGGGGACGGTTACTCTCAATAACAAGTGGAGCCTCTGATGGTAACTCTATGTAATTGCCAACCCGTTCAACAGCATTTAAACTGTTCTCAGCCAAACTTGCAAGTCTAAGTACAGCAGTCAACAAGCTTGTAATATTCAAAGCATAACTTAGAAGCAGACCCATAGTTGATGCAAATGCCTCCTGATTTTCAGCACTTCCATTCTGCACAACAGCAAAAGTGGCTGTCAACCAAATCATCAGGCCTCCCACAATTTCCAAACGAATTGCAAGCCAGCGATTAGCACCCATGTTCACAAGAGTGTATCTGATATTTTTGTCCATAGATTTCCCATTAATATCAGCCATCCGATCATAAGCTTTATATGCACGAATAGTGGACAAACCATTCAGTGCTTCACCAAATTGTGCATAAACAGGTGATCTTGTTATGGAATCCAAACGTTTTACCTCACGGGCTGTACTCTATAGAAACAAAAGAAGCACCATTAAAAACTAATAACCATGCTTCCAAAAGCAAAAGATATCAACTAATGGAATAATCAGTTAGCATATCAATACTCTGAAACTCATATACTTCAGCAAATGGTGATATCTAAGTATCAAACTCACTAAAATAATCATTCATGCCACCAAATGTATGACAAGGAGTCATAATAATAACAACACAACAACAACAACAACAATAAATGAATGCACTAGTTTCTTTAAATAAGAAGAAAAGGGAAATTCAATTAAGGTAGGCACTAATTCACACTAGTACATGCTTTACTCTTATTAATTAGACAATGAATGGTGCACTGATCTCCAGACTTTTACATGATGCTCATATTCTTTTTATTCCAAAACAAATTCATAAATCTTTTTAGTCTTTGAAGTGCAAATTAGAAGCATACCCATGACCATAAACTGAACCAATTAGGAATCAGGATTTCAAAATGGAAAATGTTGAGGGGAACTAAACTGAAGAGGTTTCTTTCGTATAAGTGAATTCTTGTAAATTTGATACTGGGACTCTGGTTCACTACCATTCTAACTTTTCTTTGAAAGAAATTTGTACTCTTTCTTAGCAGAAAAAGAAAAAAGGATGGAAGATAGCAAGGGAAAGTGTAAGCGAATAGAAGATAAGAGACTGCCAGCTAACATTGGGCCACCACTCACCTTAGCCAAAACTAGGACGTGTTACTAAAGAACACATTTGGATATTTGAAGGTAACACAGTTATATCTAATAACTTAAATAGTGATAAAGCAGCCATTGAACTTCCCCAAGAAGAACCCACTACCAAGACTGTCAAACTAATACTCTTTTAAGAGGCAATGATATGAAAGGTTGACACGCATTCAGTAACACATCAAATACAGGTTACAAAACGCATGAACAACAAAGGATGGAATTCCATGTACCTGATAATAGAGATAGGCCGCATAAAACAAAAGCAATAGCGGCATTATAGCCCACAGGGACATAGTGCTGACAATTCCAATCAAGACAAAAGTAGAAAGGAGCTGTGACACTTGACCCATAAACATATTCACAAATACAGCCACATTACGATCGATGTCGCCTAGGTCCTTTGCAAACCTATTAATAATTCGTCCCAATGGATTGGTGTGGAAGAAGACCATTGGAGCTCTTAATATGGAATGAAGCATAGCATCATGCAACCTCTTTGCAGCATAAAGGCTTGATATGATCAACCAATATGAATTAGCTAATGTCACCAAAACCTGAGACCCAAATGAAAAATTATGTGATAAGCAAGCCGACAGCAATATCCAACACTAATTATATGAGCAATTAGAGCATACTTCCTTTCTTCAATTAGCCAGAAAAAAAAAAATCTCCTAAATTATAGCAGGACGAGAAAAGAATAAAACTGAACTCATACCTGACCAAATGACAGAAGTGAATATATCGTATTGTAGAATAGGGGTCCATGAGTCTTTAGAGAACTTTGATCTGTCCAATAACTCAACCATGTGCTACTTGAGACTCTTAAAGTTTCCGTTAAGAAATAGCACAGTAAAAGAATAAGTACAACCCATAGGCCTCCTAATGCATCCTTGTACCTGGGAAGAGAAAATCGAAATTTCAAAATTATAAAATGAGAAAGTGAAACTATATAATTCATTCAGGTAGCTTGCCAAAACTGCCAATGGAGGGGGTTAAAAAAAAAAATTATTCCACAAGAGCATCCCGCCTTTCTCACATGCACAGACACGCACACTGTATGTCTGCACAAACTTTTATCTTTTTGTATGCACATGAAACCCTCTCAAAACATAATCAACTGAACTGCTGGGATAATTTGTACATAATTAAAATTCAATTGACAATTATATGCCAACCAAAAAAGGAAATTTTATACGTTTGCATTCTTGAGCAAGTTGGGCTGCATGGGGTTCATTAAGAGGTACAACAAAATCTGAAAGACCTATATCTTCTGCTTTGGTATAGCTATCAATCTAATTTCAAAAACCAACTTGCAACAGCAGACGCAATTGCAAGCAAGGAGTAAAAACAAAATTTCGTACCTAGATAAAACTTTGAAACTGACAACACCTGTTTCCCTTTCTTCCTGCTTAATAAGAACTGACTTGCCTTCTTTTGTTTTTCTTGTATCGCTTGCTTCTTTTGGCAAATCATTGTCTACCCCATTAGCAGCAGGTTTTGAGGTCTTATTATCAACAGTCTCCCCATCTTCTTTTTCTTCCACATATTCTTCCATTTTTCCGGCATTTTCCATCAGCTTCTGGAATAGTTCGCCATTATTGGAAAGGTCCTCAAAGGTTCCCTCTTCTTTTACCATGCCCTCATGGACCAGGATAATTCTATCAACCTGTGAAAGAAAGTGCAACTGGTTTGTGACAAGAACTCTTGTTTTCCCACTTAATTCTCCCCTGATGCATCTATCAAAAACCTGAGCATGATCAATGATACAGATTAGCCCGGCATAAATAATATCAAGGCAGAGCAATATTAGCAAATCCTAAAAGAAAAAGATGATAGACATGTTGAAAATAAGAAAAAATGCTTAAGATATTGTAAACACGAGAAAAAGAAAAGCGAAATTGAAAAAGAATACTATAAGAGGAGAAATATAGGGAAAAGCAAAATATCTCATTGTGTCTTCAAAATTACATTGATGACATGAATAGAACAAGAACCGTTATGCTAGCAGAACACTTATCCACTTCTAGAGACTTGTTACTGATTTTTAAATTTCAAATACATATTAATATGTTTACATGTGTACTAATGTAATAACTCTTTAATTGACAAAATCTAGCAGTCAGATATACAGATCAAGATAACTATCTTACACCCAATCCAGAATCCAAATTCTCACAAACTTGGATAAGTAATTGTTAAAAGTACGTGCTTGCAATTGTAAACATAGCCATACATTAGGAAAAATCATATTCTCCTTGAAGCACCCTACACAACAATACACTATAAATCATTACCTGTCGACCCACATGAGCATCCAGAGCACTCAAGGGATCATCAAAGATGAACACATCTGAATTGGAATACACAGCCCTAGCCATGGAAACCCTTTGCTTTTGCCCACCACTAATGTTAACTCCTCTTTCACCAATCTCAGTGACATCACCACCCTAATCATCAACCATGATAGATGGACAAGAAACTCAGGTCACATGAGAAAGAACAAGGCCAATCTTCAAATCTTTAAGAACTAGCTAGATCGGTAATGACAGCAGAGACACTTACTGGCAGCAGGTCGAGATCATGCTGTAATGAGGTCACATCAATTGCCTTCTCATATCTTGCCGGTTCAAAGGCAGATCCAAATAAAATGTTATCACGTACCTAAGAGAAAAATAGGCTCTTGTCATTAAGGCAACCAATTTATAATAATTGCATTACTTGCCACTTCTGATGTGCAAGATCTAACAGCTAAAACACTACCCACCTTGACCATGTTTACATAAGAGAATCATACTTATGCTATGATGATTGCGGCACAATTACATAGCAATTATATCGGTCTTCATACAAGCCCAACCCCAAATAAGAGTCAACATATGTAAATACAAACTATAAGAATGTCACTACTTACAGTCGCATTGAAAATCCATGAAACTTGAGGAACATAAGCAACTGTCCCTCTGATAACAGCACTTGCATCAGACACTGGAGGAAGCTCCCCAAGCATTGCTGATATAAGGGAGGTCTTTCCTTCCCCTGTACCACCAACTATAGCGACCAGGCTACCAACTGGTATATCCAGATTGATATTTAACAACGTAGGCCTCTCTGCCTGGAATAATAATCAAAGCTTTCAATAGCTATTGCATGTAAACAAGGCATAAAAATCAAGGCTCTCGAAACTGAAATGCAGGCTGGAAAAGGTTTTCATACATACGGGAGATATTGCATGTAAACAAGACGAATAAGAGATAAGAGTATAGGAAGTAGACCTTCGAATCCCAAGAAAAGTATCCGTTTCTGATGGAGATGGCTGGTAATCCAGAAGTAAGGGGAGGATTAGGTAGAAGAATTTTCTCTTCAGCTAACAGAAATTCCTCCATTCGTTTCAATGATACATTTGCATTTACCACCTGCCAAGCCACAACAAACATTAGTAGCTGAGAAACAATGCAACCAATTTCGGTAGATTGGGAATAAGTGATCCTTTTTTTTTTTCTTTTTTAACTAACCAAATTCCAAACAAACTGTTTAATTTTTTTTTATTGAAGAAAACCAGAAACTAATAGAGCAATGGGAAAGCAGTACAGTTCAACTCGCTTGCACAATACATATAGCAAGAAAGAGAGCCAAGTTTAGCTCTCACTATGGGTCGAAATTCAAACAAACTTCGAAAATGCATGAATAGAAAGGAGCGAACTGTTAGTTGAAAGAATACTAGATAGAAGAATTCATAGAATTTGCATCTGATATACAATCAGCAAAGGAAAATAACAAAAATGTAGCATGACATGAAGAAACTATAAAAACTGAAGAGTGACAACAGTGACCAAAATCAATCTTCTGCGCAGGGAAAATGCAGAACAGAACCTGAGTTATCATATTAGGGAGCATGAATAGGGGAAAGCGAAGCACAGCAAATAGAGAAAGGGATGTAAATGCCCGTGCAGGTGTCAGATCCCCTCCAAGCAAAGTGAACATGCCAAATGAAACCACAGTCACCAAAACTGGGATGCTGTTCAGTATAAAGCTATTACACTGCAAAATGAGAGAAAGAATCAGAAATATATAAGAAAAAACAAAACCAAACAAACCAATGGTCCCAAGGTAGACAAATGTATTCATACAAGACCGATATAGAATACCATCAGTGTAATCAACAGAGCATTATGGATAAGCATCCAATATTAAGAGTGTGGTAGAAACAGACCAGTTAAGGGTTACAAATTTAAATAAATAGAATTTATTTAGAACGTTTCAATTTATTTAGACTCTCTAGAAGAATATTTCCATCCATGCTTCTTAACATTCAACAAATACGCCCTATCATGCTCTTCCAACACTTATACTGCATTTAGTTTCACTTTTGGGCAGATATTGAAGAGCATTATGTGGCAGGTAAGGTTCCTCATTATCATCACTACAGTTGTGTAAAAATAAATGCATAAAAACAAAAAATACATGTGTAGCACACTAATGCAATAGGGAAGACCCAAAAAAAAAAAATTTACTGACGATTGGCATTCCTAAAATTTGAAGGAAGAAACCTCTTCAAATAAAATTTGAATAATTGCAGTAGAGATTTGATATTATATAAATATGGTTCTACATCTTCAAAAATTTATTTGGTGGCCATACCGCTGCTAGGAATTGTGCTTTGCGGAACCAGGACAATTCATCATTACGAACATTTTGAACTTTACTTTGAAAACTATTCTCCCATGCATAACACCTGAGACATTTCCAGAAAGTCAAAGTCGTCCATAAATGTCCTTATATTGCTCAAGAAATCAAGAGTACATTAGTATGTTTCTTACTTCACTGCGTCCATTGCAGCCAAAATTTCATTCATAAGCCCAATTCGTTTGTCTGTACGTTGCAAGCCCTCCTTAGTCAATTTCTGCATTCTGCTTATGATAAAAGTCTGTTCCCCCCCCCCCCCCCCCAACACACAAAAAAAAAAAAAAGAGGTAAGTACTATGTAATGAAGGAGACAGTTATGAACAGAAAACAAAGTAATGCATTGTAATATTATGAAATGTAGAATAAAAGTTTACATTGGAAGCTCTAAAAGACAAAAGAGTCAAGTAAATAATAATAATAAAAACAACAACACTAATAATATATTTTTATATCCAAAAACTCAAAAAAAAAAAAAGAGTAATGCTAGGGATCCCAACAGTTGAGTGCCAACTTGAATCCCAATTGATGTGGCATTTATCTATTGGATGGTAGAATATTAATTTTACCAACTATGAAATTTACTATTCAATAGATGAATGATACATAATAGTTGGGACTTAACTATTAGGATCCCTAACATTATTGCAACAAAATATTTATATATATATGTTAAGTCAGCGAAGAGAAAGGTTAGACAAATTAAAACTAAACAAACCCACAACCAATGATAACTCAAAAACCAAGAGACAAAACTCTTGTACCTGGACGGGGAACATAAAAACCAGCAACAATGCACCAAGAAGTGAAGCCACACCCAACTCGTTGTAAAGAAGAACCAGGGAGATAATAATACGAAATGGTGCTGACCACAGAGTGTGAAGTGCTTGGCATACTTGCTGTCAAAACAATGAAAATTAAGCAACAATAAATCGTAATCAGCTTCAGGCAGAGACAAGTGAATTTTATTTTTTAATCATTAACCCAGAAATTTCTTAATATGTAAACCAGGTATGAAACAAGGGACAAATGCCAGACTTTACAGGATAAAATATCACTAGTACTAAAAGTTACTAAACAGTGGAAAATAAGCCAACTCTTGACTTAAAAAACAGCATAATCAATGCACCGGATTTCCAATCTGTCTTTAAGCAATTTTTTTTTTTTGGGGTGCAGAGAGTTGACGGACAGGATTTTAAAAATATCTGGCCATCTGCACACGAAAATTTTCAAACAAAATGCACACACAAACCACGCACAAAAATAGGAAGAACAAGTTTAACAACTAATTAAAGCAAAGTAAATGAAAACTTCCATATGGAACGGCAGTACACATGAGATAATGCCCAAACATCCAAAACTTAATTATCAGCAATGGCCCATTTTTAAGATTTAGAGTCAAGCCACCTTGAGAAATGGCAGCGATATAGGAACATTATAAACCAAACTGCAGAGATATAGGAAAAGAACATACCTGAAGTTGTTCAGCATCAGTTGTCATCAAGTTGGTTATCTTCCCAGATGCAAAGTTCTTACGAGCCTCATGGGTTATTCTAAGAGATTTTCTAAATACAGCAGCAACCTGAAAAAGGGTAGAGACTAGTGTGTACATTTCATCAATAAACAGAATGCAGATTTCAACGATATTATGATCTTGTAGTGGCAAGATAAATTTTCAAAATGTTGTAATGTAAGGAATATTCCAAATTCAGAAGCTAAAGTTAATAATATACATCAAGGCTCAAAAGTAGCAGCATTTATACGCATCTATTAGATCACGACAACAGCGGTAATACAATTATTTAACAATTATACTACGAGACAGCAGAATGGAATTTAATCATGTTACTCAATATTGTAGGCCCCCCTGAATAGTTACCAAACTCCACAAAAATATATATGACAAACAATTGACTGAAAGCTACGAGTGTATCAAGTTCCAACTTGCTCATAAATTTGCAGCTTCTAAATAAATCAATATGAGATCTACAGTCACATGGAACTATAGCGTGAAGAACATTTCAAGTGGATCTCAGGATCAGAATTCAGAAGCCTAAAATATAGAATGATAGTATGATACCAATCAAAATACCCATGTCCACTGCCAGATGGTTAAACACCACACAGAGGACCAACCTAAGTACGCCATAAATGCTTCACCAACAGAAGCGAAGAGGAAACAGTGAATTTTCTGTGATCAGCATTCTCTATTAAGAAATTCTACACAATCAATCACTTCTCTTGGGAGATGAAACAGAGTTACAACTAATTATCTAACCAGGGCAGTAATTTACCCACATCATTAGTCTAGAAACCAGATGTAGACCCAACCGCCACTCATTGGTTTGGCCCAGGCTGGGGTGTATCAAGGCCTAGTTAACCCAGGTATGTGATCCAGTGACATTAATTAATTTTTATTGCTTGTTAACAGTGCATGGTTTCATATATGCAATAAATTAACAGCCTAGAGAAAAGATAAGATAAAATAAAAAATAAAAAAAAGATTACCAGCAAGAATGTTCTAAATTAAATAAAAACAATGGTAAACTTGGTTGCAAAAGTAAAATTAATCACCAAAATGCCATTCAAACCGACAGCAAAGCAGAACAAGATGCAAAAGACTAAATACAGAAGCATTAAAGACAAAGAAATCCTTCCACAAAAGTTCAGTCCCATCTTAGAAGCTGCGTGAAAAGGTTAGTATAAACAATAGAAAGGTATTATAAAACAAACCTGCATGGGATACTCCAAGATGCACACTATATTACATCATATCATACACAAATTATTAAGGAAGAAATTAAAGTTACCAAAGTAGATCTCAGCCGGAAACCAACACGCATGACATTTTGAAAGTATTGAGCTTCGCATAACACCCCCAATACCTGGATCAAGTTACACCAACTCAGAAACAGTATATTCTGATCAATAATTGAATAATTATTTCCAGTTTAGCAGAAAACAAGGAGATCCCCATAGACGGAACGTCCTGTTTTTCACAATCAAGAAACCAAACAAGATACTAATAAATGGCCTAAATTCATCAAGGATATAGAAGAGCCAGTTAACAAAATGTTATAGATTCTTCTCCTGAATGAGAAAAGACAGAGATTATATCAAGAGGAAAAAGAGAAGAAAAGATTTGTAGGATCCAATTTACTCTAAATCAGAGGCACCGAATACACAAATACACTACCTTTTCCAGGGGACCTCATCAAAATTCCAAAGTTGTGATTGACAAAAGTAAAGATCATGCCACTAGTTATTCCTCAAAATGGCAAGTGCCCGATTGGTCTAAAGTATTTTATAATTAAATCTTGAAAACCTTAGATTTATCACTTATAGCTTCAGATAAATTTGTATCTAATAAACTCCTACATACATTAAATAATTGTGCCAGAAAATTCAACATCAAAAGGTAAAAATTCTCTACAAGCTGCTTCTTTTGAAGTACTGGCTGTGCAATTCGCTTAAAAAAAAGTCTTCTAAGTTTTTTAGTGAATTCTAAATCCTATAAGAATAGATTAAGGTGAGATGGTTTTAGAAAGTGGCTCAACGTGATATTTGTCACATATTTGCAGGTACTAAGAATTGGATCAACAAAAAGCAATCAAGTGGAGAAGACATTTACTATATACTTTAAGCAGAATGAAGAATCATAATTAAACATAAAATATGTATTGGCACTCTCACAAGCAGCAGATATATGACTAGCATAATCAACAATTGAAAGCCAGCTTCCTCCAGCAATATAAAGTATAGGAAATCATTTAATCATACCACTCCAACAAAAATTGAGAAGGCATAGATGTAACCAATCCAAGCTGGGCCGTCTTGTTGCATAGACTGTAGATAGGTCATCAAATGGTATAAGTAAACTACATCAAAAAATAATAATAATGAAAAATTCCCCAGTTACAATCCAGAATAAGCAGTCCCCTTAGAATGCAAATATCATATACACAAACCAGAGAAGAAGGCATAGGGAAAAATAACAGCAGACCTGTAAGAGTTGGTTCAATAAAAGAGGCCCCACAAACTGGGAAAGATCATTGCCAATCTATGAGATGTTAAAAAGAACAACAAATAGGTCAGAAGATTGAAAATGAAAATCCTGGAAAATATTTTTAAAAAAAATAAACAAGAGTATTGATCAAGTAATCAATTGCACCAAATTTTTTGTAAAGTCAGCAAAAGTAACATCAAGAAGATAATTTTGCTCTTCTAACTCAGTACCTTCCAAAAGCCTCCCCACCAGAACCTACAAGCAGGAGAATATCAATCAGATGACATATATACAAGTAAAGAAAAAGCAACTCCTATGTAGACAATAAATTTCAAAAAGCGTTTCACACCTATATTTAAAAAGTAAAAAAGTACCATACTGTGAGAGACATCTTCAAATTAATTTTCAGTTATTTTTTCCCTTTTACTTCGTCAATAAACTGCCAACTGTTTTACTATATTAAATCTAAAAGCCAATGAAGCATCAAATATACAACCGATCAAGCGGATAATATCAATTGCGCAACATCATTGGAGAGCTCTCTCTTTTTCCTCAATAAAGGAAAAACAAATTTGTAATGTAATGTAATAGTACAAGAATGTAAACCAACAACCCCCAATATAAACCATTTACCTTCCCCCAAGGCTACTATTCAGTGCTCTTAAAAGCCACGGTTTTGGCCGTTGTGATTCCTTAGCCCAACATTTCTGGAACCTACATGATCAACAAAAGACATTACACTCCATGCCAATTGCAAACAGTAGAATTCAGTATAGAAAACAAGCACACACTGATTGTTGAGCGTTTCTGTCTGATCCCATGTATCCAACTTCCAAACATCTTTCTCTGTGATAAATTTCTCATAGCCTTTCTTCATGAGGGGATTCATCCATGAAAAAAATATTCCTAGCACAAACAAGGAACAGATATTGGATTAGTAAGCATATCAACAGTCAAATATGTAATTCGCTATTCTCAAGCTACAAATAGCCTGAGCATTATAATGATTAGATTGAGAAAGAGAAGGGAGAAAATGCCATCAGGAATGATCCTAACCAAATCATCACTATAACTTAAGAAAATCAAAATATTTTGAGCAAATAATGGAAGTAAACCAAATTGATTCAATATAGCGAGTAACTGTAATTGTTGTTCAAAAATGTGTTAATTCATCTTAGATCAAAGAAAGTAAAAATCACGTCATATGTAGCAAGATGTGCTCTTTGGTCACAGGAAGACCATCCATTACTAAACTGATACTTTTCCAAATGTTTCCTATTTTAAGGATAATTGTTATTGTCTTCCAAACATGTAATTCCGTCTCTATGTTTCTAAATATTAGGCCCTATGAGGAAATACATTCATGAGACATACTGGAAAATATGTTGGCCTGTCTCTCAGGGCATATCTGCTCTCCCCCTGGAAGCTCTTCATATTCAGCATCGTCGACTAATTCTGTTCTCATTGGGGTGTAACCAGGATAAGGATCCAGTTCAGGAACATACACGAGCAAGAGTAGACCAAACAAAGCCTTAAAAAAAAAAAAAAAAAACAACAGTCACATCTCAAGATTAAACTGGCATCTTAGCAATATAACTGTCAGTAAAACTAAAACAATAATGCACTACTTGCTTTCTTGGTTATATCATCCTGCATATCGTTTTGACAGAGTATTTTGCCATCTCTACACACCATGCCTCCAGCTAATTCTATTCATCCTAATTACTGCCTGTCATTAATTAGACAACCATAAAGACAGGACATTCAAGCCTAGAGCCCATCAAACCATTTGAGGGGATATATGAGCTAATTTATATACCCTCCCTCCAACCAAATTACGTAGCTTTAAATAAAACAGCTAGCACCGGTTGATATTACTTTACTAAAAAATACTTTTGGTTTGTGAGGACTTGCTAGACCATTCTTGGAGACATAGCATGCCTCTATCAAGGTCTGAGGATTCATTGAACAGCCTCAGGCGCTATATAACACTTCTAGTAGAGGGGAGTTCACCTACATGGTTGAGCCAACCACCAGGCAAAGTCCCAAAATTAACACTGTACATGAAATTATGATAAAATTAATAATAACAACCAACGCTGCTAGAGAAGAAATATGAGACAAACCTGAACAATAACCTCACTCATGTACAAATACAGTACAGAACTGCAGAAACAAGATGTAATCGTGAGTCTATCTTTCCCTACTGTATTTAATCCACAAGAATTAAAAAATTTCTACTGCAGCAAAATAAATGACCATCCAGAAACTGAGGAGCAGAAAGAGAGAGAACCGACTAGAGAACTAGCAAAGTCAAAACCTGTTGTAAAAGTTCTTCACTGACAGAATGAGGTTGACCATCACAGCATCCCCTACCAAAGTATAAATCACTCCAAACCTGACAAACCATCGGAATTCACGAATGTAGACTTTTGTTTCCACAAAAATCATAATCAGCATAGAGCACCAACAAAGAGCCTCAATAATCAGGGACAAAATCTGCCGTAAAACAAAGAAATTAAGAAATTCTGGAAATGGACATCGCAGTCTTCAAATAATCATGACTGCAAAGTAAAACAATTGATAACAAACAAACAGATCGACAGACAAAATTTTAATTGAGGAACAATAGAATGCAGGTAGCTTCCTCACTCAGGGCAAGCATTAGTGCAAGTATAAACACTATGAAATTCATATAATCAGTTTTATCTGTCCCAATTTTCCCTGCAAGGTTCAACACTATTTTGCAAATACTGTCAATCCAAAGACAGAGATACTGCCTAATAAATATCAAAATACAAGGACTAATTGATTTTATACACCCAAAACAACTCATTCTTTCCTGCTTGGTTGGATATGCATCTTTTACTTCAGAAACGGAAACAGAGAGATCATCCGGAAAGCATGCTAGTGATATATTTGAATGATGTTTAAATGCTGGTAAGTAAATATGACATGGGATTGATGCTGAAAATTCAATTTAAATGAAAAACTATAAAAAAAATACACATTTGAAGTGCAAATCCATCTTTCAAAAAATTTCAAGCAACTAGGTAGAACGACTAAAATTAAAACTAAGCAAAATTCATTCACCAAAGAGATGAGGAAGGACGAGAGTAGATGCTATTTTTTTCAGACTGACAAGTAAATTCTATTTGAAAGAAATATTGGAGCCATTTGGTTTCTCTCCATTGTACATAAGAGATATACCCATATACGCAACACTGTTCCCCATTCAAGTTGACAGGGAGGCATATCAAACATGATAATAAATAGGGAGACAAGATATGACATTAAAGAAAGTAAAAACTGATATCACAACAAGTAATTAACTATTATAAACCCGAGAATCTACCTCAAATGGAGCCAGACCAGACTGTCCATCCAAATCCAGAGCCGATATACCCATGATCAATTGAAACAAAGGCTCAGCAGTACAATAAGCAGCCAGAAACCCCAACATGTAATTATAGAGTTTCGACTTCAAACAAAACCTTTGGACTTTAAAATCTTTCTTGATCAACCATATTCTGTAGAAACACAGGCCCATAAGAATCAAATGGGAAACGGAGACCACCAAAGAATCAGTGGCACAAGGTGTGTATGCACCAAAGGCATTGTCCACAACCTTTGTCCACACCCCATTTGCCACCGGTCGACAATACCAATCCAACGGCTTGAAAGCCATGATCTTTGTCACTTTCCTATCACTACAATTCACCAACTATGCATAATCCAGTACCCTCTCAATTCTTCTTTGCAACAAAATTGAGTTGACTTTCTAAAGTACAGTCTCTGCGACAAAACAAGCCCATGTTTAGTATCAACAGCTTTGAAAAATAACATACATCAACAGCGTTAAAAACTAACATACAATTTAAAAGAAACCGGAAATAGAAAATTTATATAGGGAAAAAATACAAAGCATCCGTATGTGTAACTATAAGTTATTCCTGTCATATGTGTTCTGTTGAACAATCTTCTAAAAAAAAAGATTGCAAATTTGGAGAAAAAAATGAAAAGGATAGAATTTTTGGGGGGGAGGGAGGAGAACAAATTTAGTTAAAACAATCAGCTGTCATGACAGAAAGCATTTTCACTGAAAAAATTGATCTGGAAGAAGATTGATTTTTTTAAAAAAAATTTCAATCAGTGACGTTATCAACAAGGCCAGAGCATTGATCTTTTTCCCATTTCCTGAAAGAAATTTTCCCAGCAACCAAACACTAGAGTTTAAAACCAAAGGATATAAAACAGTTCTCCCTTGGCCTTGTTTACAATCCATAAAATAAAACTAAAATACCATGAAAAAAAAAAGGTGTCAAAATCTACATACATTAAGGACTATCACATAGTCCAAACCCTGAAAAAGAAGATTTGGAGAAATGAAAAACGCTAACAGCACCTCTAAAACAAGTTATACTTCTTTTGTTTTTTCTTGCATCTCAGACACCAATAACAAAGACAAAAGATACGGAATCCAACTCATTTGGATCCAAATTATTAAAAGCTGAAAAGGGCAATAACGTTTTGTAATGTAAAAGAAAACCCAAAATCATTTTCTTGAATGGTGCCGCAAAACGGCTCCTTTATTAGTGTTTCGTTACCTTTTGGATCAAAGATGAATGAGGGCGATTTACTTCTCTCTCTTGGTCTGTAGTCTTTTGTGTCTAAAACTTCTAATATAATAACCAAACCAAAATAGTTTCAAAATGACAGTGCGTCACCGCTTACGATGAATTTTAAAAAAGAAATTTTTTTTTTAATATTTTGATGGAAAATGCTTAGTGTTACAGGCTTAACAATGGGGTGAAGGGTAGTTTCGGTATTGTGCTGTGAACGGCAGTGCGTAGGCAAGGTGAGCCGTGAGGAGCTGATTTGTCGACAATATTCAGTGACAAAAAATGCAGCACTGATTTGGCAGCATCGCAATCACTAAATAAATTGTTCAGCTTTTTACTATTATTATTATATTATGATTGATAATTGTTTATTATTATTATTTTGAAGAAAGTTTCGGTTTTACTTTGGAAGAAAGGCAAACAGAAAGTGGAAGTAATGATGTGTTTTGTAAAGAAAAGATTTTCAATTTCGCTATAAAAATTAGAGTTTATTTTAAGAAAAATATTTTAGAAAGTTTTTCAATTACGTTTGCAAGTATTATGGACAATTTATTTATATTAAAATCAAGGTACCGAGTATAAAAAAAAAAAAAAAAAAGAGAAAACATTAGCAATCAAAAAGTTAAATACTGTCTGAGGCTTAAAATAATCAGTTGTTAACCCTTTTTCTTATTGATCGCTCTTACACTAGGTTCAAAAAATATGGGTTTATATGGTTATTGAAATAGAAGGAAATCAAGAATCACTCTAATGTGACTTTTTGTTTTTGATGTTGTGAAACAAGCAATTCCATTTCTTTGGGAAGAAGAAACATTGCCTTTGTATACTGTTATGGTCAAACTTGGTAGTCTATTTTCAGCACAATCAATACTAATTGAAACCACACGAACTTGTCAAATTGAGAAAAAAAAAAAAAAAGTGGAATATTTGGTAAGATTGGTAGCAATTGACTAGCTGGGAATAGTCTTTATTCAATCAACTATTAAATTATGCTTATTTCAAGGTCGGTAATTAATGTTAACTTGCTAGTTAATTAAATAGCAAGTAATGACATCAAATGATGATTCTGCAAATGCTTAGGAGAAACTCTAGAATATATCTGAGGTATCATGTTACTCATACAACAAGCAATGATATCATGACATGTGTGTATTTATTTTGAATCACTATCATGTAAGTGGTGATTGTATTAAATTCAATTACACACGTCATGCATACATCAATTGGTTACAATACATCTGAGGTATTTTAAAATTTCTTAATGTTTAGACATAAATTTAGAAGTTTCAAGAAGACTAATAGGAAAAGAGAAATTATGCTAATATTAGTATTCGTGGCTAAAATTTACTTTTTTTTGTTTTTTGTTTTTTGTTTTTTATGGAGGCAGCATGCGTCATTTGAAAAATACATTTTCTTTTATATACTAAATTATTACAACAGTAAAATTATTTGAACCCATTTAAATATTCATTACACTCATTCTTTAATTAAATTTTATAGTACAAAAAAAAACTCAAATAAAATTACTTTTCAATCCTTATGACTTTCTAGCATCTCTCCAATCACAATTGCAAAGCTTGCATCTTCACCGAAGACTGCTACTCAAAAGGTAGGTTTCAATTTTATAAACGAAATTAATGTTTTATCGAAGTGGGTTTCCTCGAAGTCGTTTTTTCTCGTTCTGAATCCGTCCGAGCCTCTTTGCTATGGCCGCACAACATGGGCAAGCCATCCATACTTGACTTTTCAAACTCAACCTGGAAGCCATAACTTTTGGAAAGACTTTATGACGAAATTTCAAAAAGAAGCGATGGCTTTTATATATTAGTATCCCGTTTGATTTGGTTTACACTTTAATACGTTAATGAAGACACAGGTAGGGATGTCCTTGAAATTAAGACGTTCTTACAAGAAAATTATGATTTTAAAATTTTTGTAATGGGTGTAATGAGAAATTAGGTGTAGATTGTGTTTTGATGATTCAAGCAGTCTCACCTATATTACAATTAAGTTTTACTGATATTTATAACTAAAAATCTATCAAAATTAACTTTAACAATTTATTATGACACAGTCTAAATTTTTATCCTTAATTAATATATACTAGAGGAATATATGTTCCACCTATATTAACGAGAAGAGGAATTTATATCTACCCAATTAAATTAGTAAAAGAAAATAAATCCCAACAATTCTCTGGCCCATTTGCAATTTGCATGTGCATGGCAATTTCTCAAAAAGACAGTGGTTATAATGGGGCGAGTTGAGCATTTAATATGAGGACTCGGCTTAGGTGCTAAAGCTTTATTTAGATATAATTTGAATAATAACAATAAACGAACTAAAGGAGTACATAATAAACTATAACATCGTATATAGTATTAAGGTGTTGATTAATTTTGTTTTTTTTTTTTTTCTCTTGCATTGTACGATGCAATAGTTAAATTATATATCTTCTTTCTGTTTGAATATCACTACTCCACTTTTAATATGTCTCGGAAGCCGAGGGTAATAGTGTATTAATTAAAAGTTCCAAATTGTTGGGTACATTCCAACACTAAGTAAAAAGTTACAAATATATCATCAGGTGAGGTGTGAATGAGTGAATCTTATAATAATACGTACTAGATGAGACTTTGGTGGATGTGTGTGGATCCAAACGCCCCGTGAGTTGAGATTCCAAAAGAAAAAGAAAGGAAAAATGTAAGAAATTGACTAAGAATTGATTTGACTATTATACTATATTAATAAATTCATTTAACCTCACAACTTTCTATTCCAATTTTCTTTAAAAAAAAAAAGACCGAAAGAGAAGCAACTTTTATTTATTCTTTAATCATATAAATAAACAATACACGAAAGAGGTGATTTGCCATTGAGAATCCGAATCCGAATCCGAATCCGAATCCGAAGGGGGGTATCTTACTTGTTGTTCTTAATTGACAACACGAGAGAGAGTAGGGATGGCAATGGGCACCGCCCGCAGCGGGTTTGCCATTACCAACCCAAACTCGCACAAAATTTAAATTATCAAACCCACCCGCAACCCGCAGCGGGTTTTAATTTTTTTACAAAAACCCACCAGCAGCGGGTTTTAACAATTACCAAACCCGCAATGGTATCCGGCGGATTTTTTGCGGGTTTCCGTATTTAAAATCACAAATGTTTAATATATAAATTTATAATAATAACCTCAAATTCCATATAACATACTCAATTTTATATTTAAATAATGTAAATGAAAAATTAAAATTTCCACATCAATTCAACACAAATTCTCAAATTTAAGTATAAATTACACAAATCCATTTAAAAAACACAAACTAGTATCTAAAAATAATAATTACATTTCATATTATCATTTAAAATAAGCTCCAAGAGAAGATATTCATTTCATTCACCACCATAAGCACCCATCCAACACAATGCCTATAATAATAATTAAGATTAATATTTTCAAATACTAATTCGAAGGAAAATGCCTTTAGTTTTCTTTAGATTATGACTTTAGAATATGAGATAGGTCACATACACACATACACAACTTTGAGCCTTTGGCTATTTGGTAATTTGATTAATGACATTATTTTCTTTATACATTTTTAGATTAAAATTAAATTAAAAATATTTGGAAAAAATATTGCGGGTTTGGTGGATATCCATGCGGGTATCCACCGGATATAAGGTTAATACCAAACCCACCCGCATCCATGTGCGGGTTTTAATTTATAATACTAAATCCGCCCGCAACGGGTAAAATTACCCGCAACGGGCGGGTTTTGACGGATGGATTTGGGCGGATTTACGGGTTTGCGGGTACAATTGCCATCCCTAATAGAGAGAGAGAGAGAGATGGATATACTCATAGGGAGGGATCGGGACAAAATTGAAAAAGTAAACTTTGTCCATTGTCTTGTTTGGTAATTGAAAGATTCTCATTTTGCTCATTCTTATCATCATCGACTTTTTCTTTATCTATATCATCTGCTTCACCACTTCTCATTTTTCTTGGTGGCCCTCTTTCATTTCAAAAAGGGGATGAACATAGAGAGTTTAAATATACAATAATTGAACACATATGCATCACAGGTCTATTGATCAATTTGTTGACTGTTCAAGGCTTTTAGATATATAAGCTACTAATTATTTGCATATAACAATTATATTCTTATAATAGATTTAATTTCATATAATATATAAAATGATTGGTTTTGATGTTACGGAAATTGCGAATGTCTTTGTACAATGTACTTGTTGATGAAATTATTTTATACTCGTCTAAAATTTATGCTAATAATTTTTATTGATCAGTGTGTGACGTATTGGGATTGGGTATGATTTACCAATGTATAATTAATTATAATTTGTACACATTTAATAAAGTTGTTCGGCTCTCTAATCGCTCTGAAAAGTCTACCAGTCGACTATGGACGAAAGACTGAAGATTAATTAATCAACTTGCCAAGAGACACAACGCTGTCAAAGACACGATTGAGTTGTTACTATTGACTTAATGTAATTGTAACCTTGCGTTGTTGTTGCGTAATTGGTGAAGTGGCACTGCTTGACGAACCAAATGTTGCCTTAATTAAATGTTAATCATAAGCCGTGGCATGAAGTTTACCTTTCTAAAATTTTGAACGAGAGTTATCATATGATTTTATTTTGGCATAAATTTTTTACCAAGTAATGTACACGTGTTTGTATAAAAACCACCTAATGTCCCACGTATCGATTATGTTTTAAATTGTATATGACTTATCGTACATATTTTCATTCTAGGATCAAAATTTTATGGTTTTTTGGTACGTAATATTGTTAATGTTAACGTTATAGAGAACATGTCGGTTAATTTTTATAATGGCATGTAAGGTTTTTATGCCCTCTGCCTCCCATTTCAATGATGACTGATAGATAGTTGATATACCCAATTGTTGGAGAAAAATCAGATTTCAAAATTTTATAAAAACTTGTAGGATCACTCTCATATAATATATAAGAATATGTAATCTAGAAATCGTACCTTGAAAATCCGATTTGACTTTTTCTGCTTAAGTGATTTAGGCTCTCAGATCACGATCTATCACCACCACTCCTGTTAGATCACGATCCGTCACCACCACGCTTGTTGGATCACAAATTGTCACCAATGATCTTCCAGGTTATGACTCAGGTTTGATATGCACTTGACGTGTGGGCGCCTTTATCACCACTAAAGTAACTAGCACGAGAAAATTTTTCTCTCAAAATTAGAGAGAAAAATCTTTTTCTCTGATCTGTAAAAAATGACTGCTCTTTTTTTTATTAGAGAAAATAAGCTTTTGTATATCCCCTTTAGTAAAACCCCTAGGCTCTAAATAATAAAAATCAAAAGTCACGTTACTTGCTTTTTCTATAGGGGACCACCTTGTAAAATAACATAAGGCCCCTTACACACAAGCTAATTAAATTGAGCTTTCCACTAAATGATATATTTAGGCTTTTGATCAAAATAGCTAGTTATTTTGCTTATTAATCCAGTAGTGGTGCAGTCAATTTCGGGGATCATTTGGGGACATATAATAGTGGCTAGAATAATTAGGCATGTAATTAAACTAACCCAATTATTTAATTCCAAATCTACTCCACTAAAAGATTGTAACTGGCTTCCATAATTGTATGCTTGAATAATAATTCGTCCCAAGCCACATTGATTTTTTTACTGCATAATCTTTTGTACCACATCGTTAATTAAATCAATATCTCAACTGTCCAATTGATTTAATTACACCTTATTCATTGATACTTACTGGTTTTCTCTAATAATCATTTTCAACATACTAAATATATTGACACACTCTAACCAAAGAATTTTATGATCAAGTGCCAAAAACTCATCAAGAGATGTGTTGTACAAATTCTATATTGTTAATCTATAACTTCAATACTCATAATTGCTCCCACCAAGATACTGGGTAATCTTGACCACAATTGTGTGTCGTGCCCATTGGTAACTCAAATGGAATAACAATTACAATCATGAAATCATAATTAACTCAAAATTAAGATTATAGTAAAATTAATGCCTATGAGATTTAATAAGTCTGATAGTTATTTCAAGGTTAATTAAATCTCATATGTGATCCAGCTCAATGTAGTCAAATTACATTAGTAAATTCATATATGATTAAGACAAATTATTCAATGAATTTACTCAGTCTAAACATAAATAGAACGTCCAACTCTATTTATCAACTGCGAACTAAATTTATTTAATCAGAAGATAACTTGTATTTATATCTTCTGTGAATCTATATGATGATCACATAAATACATATAATATGATTAAACAGACCTTATTCAATATATATTTATGCAATTGAAAATATCTCAAATATTTTACTAATTAGAAAATAAACTAATATACTTTAAAAAAAGCATATAATCCCAACACCAACTTCATTAAATTGTTTATTGTTTTTTTTTTTTTGGTTAGTTCTTATTGAATGTTCATATAAACTTGCAAGGAAGGCAAAGGGTGTTATTGTGTTCAAATCCCTCTTTGTTAATTGTTTATTGAAAAGGTTTAACTTTTTTAATTCTTATTTTTATGGGATTCCAAATTGCTTTGTGTAATTTATCTATGGATTTATATTTTCAAATGTATACGTGTTCTTATAACTTTTTCAAATTGTTTTTATCCATCCTCCTTATAAGTCAAATTTTGTCTTATACCGAAATTCTTTAAAATCTTACCAAATCAGAACTTCATTTAATTACTTAAATCATGTCAACTAATCCAACATTAGGATCTACAACCCCATGGAATCTTTAAGCTTTTTATACATATCTTTAATTTAAAAAGAAAAAAAAATTATGTCGTGTAATATCAACTGCCAAACAAACCGTAAAATCAAACGTATTATTTACTTGATGAGTATATTTATTACGCACAAATGGATCTACACATCTATATTTCATTTCAATTAACATCTCATTAACCCCCAAAAAAAAAAAAAAAATCGCCTCCCAATTTCCTTCTTTAGTGAAACTTATGATAGTGTGCTCTGCTTATGAAGTCGTGAAGTGCTGAATAATCTCATCTAAGACAGATCACGGGTTGACTGGTTGCCCAAATTTGGTCCTTTTCTTTCCTATTACGTGGTTGTAACGGAAATCGTGCGTGGGGTCCATTTTATGTTGGGGGTCCATTATTGTCACAAACAAAACAACAACGATACCAATAAAGTATTGGATACACTGACAATAGAGTCCCCTTAAGTGGTTTGATTGGGTTTGCTCCTCAATTCGAGTCGCAGAGAAATCGCCTTTGTTGGGAGAATTTGTGCCTTTCAGTTCGAGCAGAAACTTCTAATCTGAATTGTGATACGGGTTTAAAAATACCTCTTACAGTTGGGGCCTTTTCTAAAACACCTCGTGGATAAGAAAAAAAAAAAAAAAAACATCAACGATGCGATTCGTTTTAGCCGAAGAAAAAGGGCAAAAACTGTATCTGCCGTCAGCAAATTCTACGCGTGCTGCATCACGTAGAAAATGGCATGCGACAAATATCTTGCATCGGTGGGCGTACTCATTGGACATAATTACCCACCGTGCACTTATCTAGTGATTTATTTTTCTTTATGGGAAAAATGGTCATAACTATAACGAGTGCTTGTGGTTTCATAATAAGATGACATTATTCAACACTTTTAACATCCATTATCGACACACGTACGTAACTACATATTCTTGGAATTGATCGGCACACATCCACTACCAGCCGCATGATAAATAACCATTCCCAAAAATTTTCGTGTCGCCCACCTGCACCTGACGCGAAGCTCTTCCCCTTTTTCATTGTTTGGTTTGGAAGTCTGGGCCTAGTTCTTTGTTGAGAATATATAACGAGGATTAATTATTTACATTGTGACGAGCCTTGCTCTGATTCGCCCAAAAAAAGCCTGGGCCGGCCCAGCCCGTATATTTTAAGGACAGGGGCCCAAAATTTTAGGGCCCGTACGTTGTGGGCCTCGTGTAAAAAGCCCGGGCTTTATTATATATAAAATAAAAAAGTTCAAAGGAAAAGAAAAAATCAAAATCAAAAGCGACAACAGTGAAGCCCGGCCCGTTCCCCCTAGCCCAGAAAGCAATAACCCTAAGTTGAAGTGTTAAACAAAACAAATAAAACAAACACCAGCCGCGTACCGCCCAACCGTGCATCAAACAGCCGACACCAGCCACACCGACACACCTTCAGTCGTCGCTGCCTCACTCACAGCCATCATCACTGTCGACCGTCGCAAGCCCAGCACTGCAGCTGCCGGCAGGCAACCACGCGAGTCGCGACGAACCTAGCACCAGCAGCGGCTGCAGCGCGACGCACGGACGCCAGCAGCAATGAACCCACTCTAAGCCTTGCATCCAGCATAGTAGCATACCCACGTGATCTATTGATCTTTGAGGTAGAAATAATCAGCGCCAGTTTCTATTTTTTTTCTTGTAGAAAAAAATATAATTTCTGTATTAATTTTGAATATATATATATACATACATATTAATGTGATTATAAAGTTGCAATTATTCGTTTCCTTGTTTATTTATTTTGGGCAAAGTTACAATTTGCTTGTTTATTTCTTTTCTCATTGATTAGGAAGCATCTCTGCATATGCGTCGATTTTTAAATTGCATTACATGCTTATAATTTAACAGAATAAGAAAGCTTTGCTGGCATAATCTTTCTAGCTAAATCATTCTAAAAGTATTATTTATGGTTTATTATGTTGTATTAAAAGTATTTTGTATGTTGGATAATCATGTATTGCATAATCATTTATAATTTAAGTTTTTTTTTCCCTAAGTTTATAGTTTTATTAAAAATTTATATAAAAAAACATATAAGCCCAGGCCCAGCCCGCTCATAACTGGATGGATCTGTGGGCCCTAGATTCGCCTTCCACGACTACAACAAACTCGAAGGATCTCAAATTCAGACTTCAGAGTCTTATTGGGATGGTTATCTTGCTTGACCACAAAAAGAGGGGACCGAATATCTGTTTGTTTCTAGAGAAAATTAGGTGAAATGATTCTTCTATGGGTTTTAGGAATCGGAAATTTGTTTATTTGCTCAGATATTTGAGGTTTCTTGTTGATTTTAAAGAATATTTACTTGATGAATTAGAAGCTGTTAGCTACAACTTGTTGGTAATGTTTGCATGTAGATATATTATGAACTTATATTGATTTTTTTGTTTGTTTATGATATTCCTAATTTAACACCCAATTCTTGTATTCTAGATTTCTTGCATATGTTTTGTATTATTATTGCTAATTAGCGATAGCATCTGTTACAAGTTTATAGGCACGGTCTGAAAAAACAAGTATTGTGCTTTTTATTGATTGTTGTTACTGAGCTAGTACGATAAATAACAAGTGATATTGTATGTTATCTTGCTCGGTTCTGTGATACTTATGACAATGTGCTCTGCTTGTTGTAAACCAGATAATAGAAGGAGTTTCAGTGCTTTAATACATTGACCGTGCTGAGCCATTATTCTACAATGTTAGGAATGACAGAGGAAGAAGTTAACCGTTGCCAGATTCAAGAATGGTACCCAAAATTTAAATCTGTGTCCATAAGAACCCTGATTCATGAGCTTCCAGAATATTTTGTGGAGTACCTTCTTGATGATTCTGGGCCCTTTCTCCTTCCCGCTTCCGTTTCAAATGACGATGCGCTGCCAAATAGAATCCACAATGCTTTTGAAGAAGAGGACTATCGGGTCTCTGAAGGATCTGGAGATGAAGCAGAACCTTCATCTCCTCCATCTTTTCCAGAACTAGAATTAAAGATCAAGGAATCTATTGAATCCCTTGGGGGTGCAGTTTTCCCTAAGCTGAATTGGAGTGCACCAAAAGATGCCGCTTGGATCAGCACTTCTGGGACCCTTCGATGCACTTCATTCTGTGAGATCGTACTCTTACTACGGTCATCTGATTCCTTGGTTCATGATTTGTGTCATGCATATGATTCATGCAATGATAAGACCTTGACAAGACCACCAAGTTTCTTTCTCGCCCTCCGCAAGTGGTATCCATCCTTACGACCAGAGATGGAGTTCCGATGTTTCGTACGTGGTCGGTGCCTAGTTGGAATTTCCCAGCGAGAGGTCACGATGTGTTATCCTGCTCTATCTGAGAAGAAAAATGATATTAAAGTGTTGATCCAAGAACTTTTTGACAGCAATGTGAGACAAGAATTTGAGTCAGAAAATTACACATTTGATGTTTATGTCACGAAGGATGAGCGGGTTAAGATTTTGGATTTCAATCCGTGGGGTGCTTTTACCTTGCCTCTGCTTTTTGCCTGGGAGGAATTGCAGCAGAACGTTGGGGAAGAAGGTGATGATGTGGAATTTAGAATTGTGGAGAGCCAATGCGCTGTTAGGCCAGGTCTGAAGACAGCCGTCCCTTATGATTACTTAGATACTAAGCCAGGGAGTGGTTGGGATCAGTTTTTTAGGAATGCCGATGATGAGTTGCAGCGACAGACTCGGTCACCTGAAGCAGGAGCTTGAGAATCCTGTTCTTTTTTGGTGGATAATGAGTTTTATTTTCAGTTTATTGCTTTTAACAATAAACTGCACTTGCCAAATTTACTTGCGTAAGAGGAAACCTTTTGCAGTAGTGGCAGCATTTAGTCTCATCTTGTTCATCCTTTTTCTTTTGTCATGGTTGGGTACTTGAGTTTATGGTAAACTGTCTAGTGATATGTTAAAGTGATTGTGCTAACACTAGTAAGTAGTAATGCTCTGTTCTTTTAAATGCTCGGCAAACTATAGCAGATAGGATTTTCAGATGCCAGTGACAGGTATTAAAAACTGAGATCTATACACCCACAAAGCTTCAAAATGATAGTGAGAATATGTGCTCATGCCTCATGAAATTGTTCACCTTTATGGTAAATCATAAGATCCTTCCCCCGAAAAAAAAATGGAAAAATAAGGGAAAGAGGAGAAACATGGGATTCAAAATCCGGGGTATAAAATCATGTCAAAATATGAGGGGAAACAGGCAGACGAGAAAGATGTAGAGGCTCCCTAATGGACATAAAAGCATCTTCGTGTGCCAATAGATAGAACGGTGCATACATTTTTGTAGCTTAATTAAACTTTTGAAATCAACCGTACTTGGCTCTAGAAAAAATACCAAGATTTTTAGAGAGCTGTAATGATATTTGCAATAATGGTTATAAGTAACGACAAAAAGTGCTTGACAATTCGTACTCTAGAGTCTAGTTCACAAGTGATGCATGTCCAACATCCCTATCTTCCTGCTTAGACTCCTACTCTTGGCCGATACATGCCTTCTGTGATCAATAAGGGACATTTTCCATTGCCATTTTACATTGTCAAAAATGAAAAATCATAATTTCTAAGCCAAAACATGCACAATCCACGCAAGCCACTAGGGGTCCAAGAAAGTCTATAACATTAGATGAAACAAAAAATGTGTAAATTTCACTTTATGCGATGCCCCCATACAACCCGCCGCCGGTCCTAACTCCCCACACACTCCAAGGCCACAAGAGATATGTCTGAAGATGTTACAAGATAAGGAAACAAAGGCAATAAATAAAAGAACCAAAAAAATACTTGAATTTTGGACACTATCAATGCAACCTCGTAAGTTCCTCAACTCTCTTACAAAGCTCCTCCACAGAAACATTCATTGTCTTAGAAATCTCATCCATTCGGGTTCGGCTGAGATCAAGAAATGACTCTATTAAATCACCATCCAGGAAATTCTTAGCATCTACAGTTTTCTTCTCGTTGTTAAAGGACCTCCATTGCTCATGATTCAACCCTCCAACTCCCTTGATCACCTTCCTCAAGTTTGTCTGGAGCTTCTCTAAGAATAGATATTGCTCGTGTGGAAGTGACGCAATAACCCCAATGACCCCATTAACAGTTCCAAAAATGACAGTTGGGATCTGGCCCACATCAGAGTCCGGCAAGCGCATAACAAGGGATCCATGGCGAAACCGATTGACAAATTCTCCAAGGTGGTATTCGCCAACCACCTCAAGACGACCTCGTTCCTCATCTGTGGCACCTTCACTATTTTTCCGCACTGTGAAGAGGTTAAAGTTGTTTTCAGCACCTAGGTAGATATCGTCATCAAGAATTTCAACAGCTGACATCCAATTTGCATTGTAGTCACGGGCTCGCTCTTCGATAGCACCTTCCTCATGCTGAAAACAAATGAAAGGAAATAAAATTTGCATGCACAGAAGATAAACAACCGCCTTTAAAGTCAATGGAAGCACTGAGTGCAAAAGAATAAACAACCTCATACATTGGCATTCAGCGAGAAATTATAGATAGTACATATATTTGAGGGCTAACAATTTACCTTATAGATCAACAGAGAAATTGATTTCATCAGATCACCAACAACAATGAAATCTCCACGAGTTTGTACATAGAGGGCAAGTATGTGACCATGATGTCCGCACTCAGATTGCAGCTCACGTGTACCATCATCCCGGAGCATCCACTTGTACAACTGAATTTTTTGATTGATGGCAGCAAGTAATTTGCCGTTGAAGGCATTCAAAGAGTAAACAGCTCCCTTGGTTTCCTTCTCTGCAATTAGTTGTAATTTTCCATCTTCCACAATAAAAACCAATATCCTGCCCTGCAATGTTGATTGGGAAGAAGAGAAATGCAAGTAAGAAATTAGCGGTCTTCACAATTTCAGTTCTCAACCTGAAAATAAAAGACAACTGCATCAAATGTCATCTTTACCTTTGTTGGCTCATTTTCTTCTGGTAGAACATATGCAGTACCAACACAGTAGTAAACGTTACTATCATCAGAGAAAGAACAACTGAGTATGGAGCAGCCATACTCAAAAGTGTCAAGTGGGTAAGTTGATATGAACTCAAATGTTTGGTCATCTAACAAACGAACAAAGTGCATTTCAGATTCTTCTGCACATGACTGGTTTTTCAAACTACAGATGGCAAAAGTCCGGGACTGTTCCTGATGGCAGATACGCCGTGGATGCTCCCCAAGTGGTATAGAGCGGATGTGAAGCTTCTGGATGTCATCAATTGTGCCAATAGTAAGCTCGCCTTCTTTTGCAATTGCAAGGCTGCAGATAAAAAACAACTAGTTAATGGCTCTAAACTGATCATTACACAGGATATAACTAAAACAAAGTAAGGAGATCAAGGTTGTTTACCAAAATAACTTAAACTTGCTAAGCACGTCATAAATTAACACTATCCCAGCACACACATTATTAAGATAACGCTCTCGTCTTACCGCACAGTTGCAAGTTATTGCAAATAAATTTCATAGACTTTTGGAGTGGTATGAGAATATTTGCTCGGTAAAATTATGAATTTCATAATTTCTCGTCTTACCCAAATCTTTTTGCTTTAAACTATTTTTCTTAAAATGAATAATTGTATTCAACAATTAACACCCCAGTGGTGTCACACTAAATTATCCATAAATAACAGAGAAAATGATAAGTCATTCTACACAGCTCAGATAATGAAGGTGTACCTGTCTGGAAAAGCAGCAGAGTTGAAAGGGCACATATGACTAACTTCTTTCAAATTTACATTACTATAAAGCAGCTTCTTGTTACTGCTATAAATTACAGTTGGCCTATCAGATGCAGCGAATACATGTGTGGTATTCTTGGATGAGAAGGTACGGAGAGTTATGGGCTGGGTCCCAAGAGAAACCTTCTTCCTATCTGTCAACTCACCGGTTTTCATGTTCAATAGAAAGTTTAAGAGATGGCCATCCCCAAGTGCACATAACAAGTAAGAAATCTGAAAAGAAATAAGCAGAAGAGTTATTCATAGGGGGGAAAAAAAGAAAGAATAAAATGACACACACATTTGCTTAGTATCCTTCTATACTAAAAGAATTAATCTAAAATGGACCCATAGTTCTATCACGAATTGATTTCATCAGAGACATTTAACTTTTTAAAGTTATACACGGCGACTATTCTTGCAAGTGCCACACATAAAATTATGCTCCTCAAAATGGATTGCAAGTAAATCAACAAAGTTGAAGCAGAAGCAAAAGCATACCCCTTCAAAGGCACAAAGAAGAACCGACCGAGGTATGATTTCTCCTCCCAAATGCTCCTTAGTGATGAGATTCAGGTCAGGGAGTGAAAATATCCTAACACTAATATCTGTCCACATTCCAACTGCAGCTATCTGACTATAGCTAGGATTTTCACCAATGGGATTAATGTCAAGGCATGAAATCTCGTACTCCAGCTGTGCATGCTTTACTTCTGTCAATATTCCGTCACCAATTTCTAGATAAACTAAATGTCCACCGCCAGTTGCTAGTAAAACCTGTCATAAAATAGTACAAAAATTACACCATTAACTGAAACTAGAACACGCCAAACTGGAAGTTAAAGCAGAATACCAAGAGGTCACTTAAAATATTCAAGCTCACCAAAAGTCATCAGAACAGATGTAAAAATATTAAATACAAGAGAGATGGAAATGAGTTTCTGTGCCTTTATTTTGGATGACCACACCCCTACATGCAACAGATAAAAACTATGATCTACAACCACAACACTAGCTTATAAAGCAGTTTGTTCCTTATCCACTCAGGCTGTATGCAAATTCATTTTTAAGGTCCGGTTTGCCATTAAAAGAAACAACAGTCAGGCTGCACGCAACTCCATTTCTAAGGTGAGGCTTGCCATTAAAAGAAGCAACTGAGTAAAGAATTAAGAATGCAAAGACCACACTTGACTCTGAGTAGGCAGAACCAGGCATAGTATGGGATGGGAAACAACCTGGCTAGCATTTGCAGTTGCAACATTAACTGAATAACCGGGCGGAGATTTCCATTCATTTCGCAGCTCCCTGGATGTAGAACTGACAAGTCTTACAGAGCCTGAAGTTACCTGTCACAGAAGTTTGATCTGTTAGAGCATAAAAAGTAAGAAACTTATTCTCATTTATTACATACACAAGTACATACATTATAAACCTGAAGAAACAAGCAAATTGAAGAAGAAATGGTTGCAACAAAATGACTCAGGTCATTTTTATCAGCTTCAGATATTCACTTCTTTTAAATGGAACAGACATATCATGATTAGCTGCTGTTTCTCAAAACAAGACCTTGAAATCATAAATAGAACATAATTAATTACTAATGCCTACCATCGCATCATCCATCATAAAGAGTAAAGTCGATGACTTCATGGAAAATCTATTTAACCTCAAATGAATACATCAGTTTAGGTCAAATTTACAGATAAAAATTAGTGAGTGTGTGAACATATATGCCCCAAAGAGTAAACAGAAGTGCATCTCTTTGGGCATTTATCACAAAATAAGCTACCTTCCCCCCCAACCCCTCTTTCTTTCTCTATTCAACTCAACTGGGAAGAGGTTGTAAATAAGTCTGGCCGGTTGAATTTGTTTCAGTGGTCTACATATTTGCTTACAGTCTATGGTCAATTTCGGGTTTACACATTAAAAGCTGTACAATTTTATTTCTCCTTACAGGACAGTTCTTGTCGACTAGTCGACAGCTGATATATTTTTGCACTTTGTTTAAATCATCAGCATACATTTTCTTGTTTCTGTTTCTTTACTTGTTTTAAAAGAGTAGATACAATAAGAAAACCTACTTGCACAAGTTGATTGTAGATAGCATCATGGCAAAACAAAGTCTGCGTTTGAGAACAGAAACCCTCTATCTCAGTTTCTTCAAGCTCATCCTCAAGATTCATTGCCAAAATTCGTGTCTCGCTGATAAAACTAACCACCAAGAAGGTATCAAATGGATCATCTGTAGATGATCTTAGTGACCACATTCCTTTAATACCTTGCAATTCCACTGATGCCTACAATGTCGCATATGTGCACCAAAAGTGAGTTTCATGAAATTGTACAAGTACTTAACAGACTTGCAGGGACGAAAGGGAAAAAATAAATCATACCTGCCCACTAATTCAAAATTGCAGGGACAAAAGGAAAAAATAAATCATACCTGCTCATTAATTCCAATTCCATTTCGAACTATACGGAGAGAACCATCCTTGTAAGCTCCAGAGCAGGTTACAACCTGACCTTGGCCTTGCCTCTCAAGGTCAACCACACAGAAGTCGACAATTGGCCCCAAATTGACATATCTTTCCAAAACTTCAACATATGAACCTTTTGCATCGGGTTGTAGATTTAGTTTTATAAGCTGTTTTGGCAACACATAGAATGTCAACATTCGTTATCACAAATTATCTTAAAAATTCAGCTATTACTTTTAACTTACAACTATAAACACAACATGGACAACTTTTTTTCATCTTATTTATTCCTTCAAGTTGAAAACATCAAAACACACAGCAAAGAATGATAGGAGGGATCATCCCTATTTTCTTGAGTGAAGGTATTAAGAAAGATGGATATCTCATGAATAACTCTGGCTGTTGCATCTATAAGGTGAAGTTTCACCAACTATTTCTGGTATTACCCATGGCATCTCTAAATTCAGATATTATAAGAGAAGCACCTGATATGTCAGTGGCCATGCATGTGCATAATTAAAATTAAGTTTTCCGAATATTGAATTGGGTAGTAAGTGGGATAAAAGGTTAAAGAACAAGGAACAATGGATTGAGGTAGTTTGAAAAAATAAGTTTTATTACTTTGATTAACAAATTACTCCAGAAAATTCACTATTAATTAGTTATTCTGTAAGAACTATAGATTTCAATGGTCAGGGACTTTTATAAAATATTTGTGTCAATTTTCCTATATTAAAAACTCACACGACTTAATAGTAGGATTTGCATACAACGCAGCTCTTCTTCTCTTCATTTACCAACCATCTATAAAATAACATAGCTGCAGAACCCAAAATGGATTTTTCAAACATAGACAGATATAATGCTAGCTCAATATTGAAGCAGAATTTACTTTAAACTTCAGGAAAATGCTTTCAAGACATAAAGAGAAAAATAAACAAACATATACAAACATCATGTCCACCAAACCTGTGAATCTCCATAGCTTGAGCCAATATACACAACCGCATTATCCAGATATGATATAGTAGATGCAATAGAAGTTTCGCCCAAAAGCTCAATTTTGAGTCCAGTAACCCTGACAACAAATAGACAGAACAATTTACAAGAGATCCCATCAAAACAAATTGTCTACGATCAGAGCTAAGCTTTTTTTGTGTTACAGGCACAGTTAATTCAAACTATAACTTTTTCCTACAGGATTTACAACATTTGACAGTTATTTCGAGACCGAATCACTTACTTTTCTTTCTCATGGGTTATGACGAGGAGGTGAAGAAGCCCAGCATGATCACCGAGTAAATATCTAGAACCATCAGCATCAACTCTCCCATAGGCTTTCGTGATAGACTAGCGTACCAAAGAAAATAAGTCAAAAGCCATACGGAACCAATTGCCACTGGTAATTCTGCAGAAAAATACTGTTTCTATGCTTAAATAAAATTGGCAGGAAGTCTAGGAATAACTTACAGGTCTGATTGGGATTGCTTTAAAAGCATTGGCACTACAATAGACAATTGTCTCTTCTCCAATTATAAGGACGCCACAGAGAGGTGGGGGTACTGGTATGAGCAAATCAGCCCCATTGTCCAGATTATTCTGAGACCAAGGCCCCTCAACAAAATCTTTATCCTTCAGGGCAACTTCATATGTTTTAACGTGCCGAGCATCTTTGTTATCCTACAACAATGAGAGGGAAATATAAGATCTGAACAATATTTTGTAAGACCTACCTGCTTTGATAGGCAAGCACAATTCATTAAAGATATCTTTTCATATACGACACAGATTTATGACCATCAAACAGTATGGAAGCTGCAAAATAGTAACTGTCAGGAAAGCAATTATTCTATGTTACTCACTAAAATGCAAAATAGTAACTGTCAGGAAAGCAATTATTCTATGTTACTCTAAAATGAAAAATAGTAACTGTCAGGAAAGCAATTATTCTATGAAACAATCCAAAGCACCCATAATGTTTCAGAAATATATTCAATAAGGTAAAGAATCATGCTAGCTTTGTCGGACACGGGTATATCCGCATATGAAACAGGAAGTATGTTTTCTATGCAATGAAATCTTTTCACATACACAGGCGACTCTCCATATCCAAACTCTTATAATTTCCCTCATCAACTCACCCAACTTCTATTATGGATCTCCTTTCAACTTTAGAGTGACCAGATCAAAGATGCACAAAAAAGGGCAATACGAATAATGTTACAAGAATTTATGTAAATGCAATAGAAAAGTAAAACCCACATTTCCAAAATAAAAATAAAGAAGATGAAGAATTTATGAACCTGGTAGAGCACTACGATTGTTGGTTTTGCACAACCATAGAGAAACTTAATATCCAGAACTTGAAGTTCCTCCAGCCTTGGGGGGAGAAAAAAAAAAGGAAAAAAGAAAAGGTTAGCGTCTAGGATGTATTACTTTGGGTCATTTTTCAACTAAACTACACCGATACTAGGAAACAGATAAAGCAAGAAATACACATTCAATTGAAAACAAGAACATTAATATAGAAATCAACTGCGATGCATGTTTTAGAGGCTATATTCAATCCACCACTTAATTAACCCACATTATCCAACATTAGCAAATTTCTGAAGGACTGAATCTGAAATCTCCGACTGACAAATAATAGGTTTGCCATTTGCAATTCAATATGCTTGAACCCAATCAAACAAGAGAACCAAACTCAAGGCTAGCAAGCACTTTCAAGCTAGAATGCAGCTTAGGCAGATACCTAACCATACTTGATCTCTATTACCAGCCTGTGTAGACAAAGAAATATGAATTTGGAGTGTTGAAAGTACTAACAAATGCACAGCAAATATATACAGTAGCCAAGTTTTTCCACTCGAAAGCATCGGGAAAAATCAAAAGGAATACCTAATGTTAAATGCTTCTTTGAGCTGGCCTTTATTGTCAAAAGGAATGACCTGAGCAAAAAAAAATATAAAAAATAATTGATTTAAAAATTATGCATAAAAAGAATTAAATATAAAAAATAGAAAAGAATGCACATAACAGAAGAGTTAGCGTCAAAACAAATACCTTAAACAACCCATCATACAAATGGAGTCCAATTAATCTGCAATCAGGATCAATTATTCCGATCTGCAGAAGAAACGGTCCAAATAGAGTGAAAGCGGAAGTGGAATGACCTTTGCTAAAATTTCATTAATATTAAAAGGAAAACATTTCAGCCATAAAAAAAACATAGAAACATAAAACAACCAGAAAAATTCATGAGAGCTTTTACCTGACCATTATCTGTTGGACGGCCTATACGGTCAGAGACATCCCCCATAGCTCTACACAATAAGTGCAAAACTTTGTCAGTGCAAGAATGCAACAGATATGCAACAGTTAATTGGTTCTCACACATAAAAGACTAAATCTACAAACTCTTTAAAATCAAAAAATCAAAAGCTACTTTCTGACGTTTATGAATGATTCAATGGGGATAGTCAACCTTCTGATAGAAAATTGATCATGGAAAACTAAGGCAAATGATAACTAAAAGGATCAAACAAAACATTAATAGCCTATATAAGAGACCAAATTTCTCACAGTTGCCAAGAATCCCAAATTCTTGGCCATTGTTAAGATATCCCTTTTTAACATGAGCTTAAACAATGTCAAACATCTGCTAATCAAAGGATGAAAGCTAATTGTCACTCTTCTTTTATTTTTATTTTTTTTAATGCTTGAACCTTGTAATGAGCTCAGATGACTCCGCATCCCACTGAAGAACACAGAATTTGTATCTTTCTGTTGCAATAAATAGAAAATCCTGTGCTTCACCCTGATATGAACACAAAACATTAAATAAAATCAAACCACAACCAATATCAGAGCTCTAACTGTATAACTCTTAGGAGAATAAAAATGGCAACTCACATGAGGGCGGAAAAGTTCAAGCGTTGCAATTCTTCCATATATCGGTACATCCAACATAGGCTGAACAAGAAAACACATAATGTCAACAAACCTTGTCCTAGCATAAAGTGCATCTGTATTCTATTAGTGGAAAACGCAACTCAACACACTCAAGGCTCCAATTGAAGCACTAACGGGTACATTTATGCAAGAATATAAGAAGAAAAATAATGAATGATACCTGTAGTCCCTGAGGAGTAAGCAAATGTATTTCGATACGTGTACATTTCCTGAAAGAAGATTGAACTATAAATAGACTGCCAATGGATCAAAATGCATTTTCAACACAAAATCCAACTAAATTTGAAAATGGCGCAAAATAATTAGTTCAAAATTGTACTCGTGACACCAGAATGAACCACACAACAATTCTTTCACAGATCTTTCAGCAAATATATAACGAAAAAAAAATTAGATTTAGCACAATCTGTTCCAAAGCAAAGCAATATACACCGAATGGGAACAAAATTTTTTTTCTCAATTACATTATTATAAGTCCCACGCAGGGAAAAAAATGCACTGTTAAAATGAATTACAACTTAATAATGAACAAATGTAAATAATAATAATAATAACAGCAACAACGAGAACAATAATCAACTAAAAAGTAAGCAAGAATCATAAATGAGCAATTTATAAACCAAACAATAGAAAATTTTGCTGATTAAATTAATAGAAGCTCAGTTAACAGGAAATGAAGAGAACAAACAAAAATTGGATGAATCAAAACCCTAGAGCAGGAAAATACAATCAGAACGAAATATCTGAAACAAGGAGATGAAATTAATCAAATAAATACTCAAATAAACAGATAATAAGAAGAATAAGAAAAAGAGGAAGAGAAGTTACGCAATGATGAGATTGAGTTCTTGCGGGCTGGTGAAATTGCCGACGCAAGAGTGAGTAACGTTTGTCGGCTTGTGAGCCGTAACGACGTAGTTCCATATACTCATCGTTGTTTCTCTTCCGCTCGATGCTCTATGGAATCGCTGAATTTTTTTTTTTTAATTTTCTAATTGAAGTTGTTATTATAAGTATTCTTCCTTTGGATTCTGGGCTTTTCTGCTCCTTTGCAGCTTCCAGCTCTCACTCCTCCCTTCTTTGTTACTGTGGCTCAGCGAAGATGTGAGGTGACGAGGCTAGCGAGCTCACACGTGGGCTAACAAACGAAACGCTTTTAAGTTGGTAAATTATATTTGAATCCCTTTGTTTTTTATGTTTTGTCAGATAAGGATATAGTATACCCATTTATTTCAAATACACTCTCATGAAATTGATTTTTTTTTTTTTCAATTTCATTATTATATGTGAGAATATCAATGATATATTTTGTGCTTATTTCTTCTATAAAATTTTATGATTTTTACCAAATGGAGATACTATATGCTTATATGAGAAGTGCAATTCAAGAGTTCTTTCTTGAACACTCTAATTTCTCTCTCAAAAGCCCAAAAAAAAAAAATTATGTCAATTGAAGTTTCAAACTATAGATTGATTATAACCACTCGGGCAGTAGCCCGAGTGGCCAGGGCTGCTGCCCTCCAAGTTGGAGGGCAGCAATTCGAACCCCCACAAAAGTATTATGGGGGTATTTCATTCCTCAATTAATTTGAGTGAATGTAGTCTTCTCCCTTACCCATGAGTGAGGAGTAGACATCCCTCGAATATTTGTGAGGGTTAAAATCTGGGCAGAGCTCCATTAGCATTGATGTCAGTTGGTCCCAGTAATAGTCTGATTTGTAAATATCAGTAATAGTCTCATGTATATGAGTTGTAATCTGAGCAATAGTTTCATGTAATCAAAAAAAAAAAAAACTATAGATTGATTATTGCAACAAATATATCATGGCATTTGTTTGTACAAGCATTCTCACAGTGGAGAGTAGGGATGGCAAAATCTGATTCCGGGTCTGGGTTTAGCCTTTCCGATTCTGGACCCAGATGATAATTTTGTATACCGAACTCGGATATAAATCCGAATATTTTAACTCCGGGTTCGGTCCGAGTTGAACCTGGAAAAATTCGGGTTTCTGGATTGCAGGTTCCAAACCCAGATATCTATTATAATTTTCTTTTCTTTTTTTCTCGCTGTTACTTCCACGAATCTCCAAACCTCAAATCACCAAAATCTCGATACCATAGCTAAATGAACATTGATGGAGGGTTGCCGAGTTTTCAGATTTTTGGTGGCATTGGTGTTGTCGTCGGCGTTGAGGAGAGCATCGTCGGAAAGTTGTTGTGGAGATTCGGTAGTTTTTGGTGACAAAAAACCAGCAAGAGTGGCGGAAAAACGATGATCAGCCTTAATGGGCGCATTCTTCTTTGTCTTCATTTCAATACAAAGATTTTTTCAAGTCATTTGAGTGAATGAAAAAGAAAGGGAAAATATCCACCGTCCACCTGATTTTATCCACTTTTTCAAAAATACACAAACCTTAATTTTTTTTGCTGCGCTCTACCTAAACTTATAATTTTTTTCACATTTCCACCTCCATTTGCAAACTGTGAAGACGTTGCTGACGTCATAAGGATAAAATGATAATTTCACTTGGGCTTCAAAAACGACGTCGTTTAAGATATGTAATAAGAAAAAAAAAAAAAAGGAGGCATAGTGGTCCACCAGCACAGCAAGCAATGAAAACAACCATAGTTTATTCCCCACCAATGAAAACAGCCATAGTTTATTGACGGTTTGCAGATGAAGAGAAGAATAAGAGAAGAGAAACAAAACGAGTGAGAACAATTCACCGCCAAACTTAATAACAAAAAGGTGTCCACCGTGGGCGAATCAACGACCACGATTGGAGGCCACCAAGTGGAGAGAGATCAAACGAACAAAAAAAAAAACAACAGAAACAGAAAACAAAAATAAACATACGCGGGTCTCGGTCTCCGTCCCTGTGCCTTTCTCTAACTAACTTCTAAACGAAGTCAAAATGAAAATCTCAGAAGAAGAAAGAATAAGCGAATTTGTTTATGTATTTGGAATTAGAGGTTGCTTCGGCTTGGCTTGGAAGACACGTGAAAGGGGAGACTTATTATCATTATCATTACTACTACCATGAATAATAGTAATATAATAATAAACAGTGGGATAGAATGGTAAATTAGGAATGTCTCCCTCGGGATCTGATGATAGATAGGATAATACTTCAATAGAGGGGGGTTTGGCGCCATGAAGAGGAAGATGGTGTTGTTGAGTTGTCTCTGTCGTTAATAAAACAGAAGAGCCACAAACAATCAACAAGCCTTTGGGGGCTGGGAAGCTGCCCAAAGAAATTTTGGCGTTTATTTAGGGTAAATATGTAATTTTTTATTTTTGGGTAAAAAAGTAATTTGGACAAAATTCCGTTAGTTTTATTGACGGTTTGTAAACGGAGGTGGAAATGTGAAAGAATTTATAAGTTTAGGTGGAGTGCAGCCAAAAAAATTAGGATTTGTGTATTTTTGAAAAAATAGACAAAATCAGATGGACGGTGGATATTTTCCCAAAAAGAAATTGGAGAAGAAAGAAAGCGGTTGCAGTGGGTTTAATGAAAAGAGAAGATGGAGAAGAAAGAAAGCGGCTGCAATAGGTTAAGGCATTAGGGTTTTTTTTTTTTTGTTTACCTTTTATACTTAAAGTATTCAGGTCCGGGTTTTGGATATCTGAGTTGAGATAAAATCGGATCCGGACCCGAAATGTATATGGGTTCAAAATATCATTCCTGGATCTGCATTGTATTACCTTCCGGCGCGGGTTAAACCCATACCGGATTATCCAAGTTTATCCAAGTCTGATCCGGGTTCGGGTTAATTTGCCATCCTAATGGAGAGAACTGAAACAAATTAAGCTTAAATTTATTTATGCATGTTGAATTTAGATATCATTTATTATTATCACGAGCGCATTATCTTTTCTCCCTGTACTTTAGTCATTTATTTGTTGTAAATTTACTGCACGATTTGTTAGTACGGTAATATGCATAATGAATTTTTTTTTCCCGGTATATATATATGGCAAATGCTAAGTTACAATAATTGTAACATACATCCCTCATGTGAACCACACAAATTATGGGTCCTACAATTTTGTGTGGTTCACATGAAAAATGTATGTTACAATTATTGTAACTTAGAGGCTCCCTATATATATATATAGAGAGAGAGAGAGAGAGAGAGATATTCAATTACAGGTTTTGGGCTTTGTTGCCCGTTTTGGGGACTTCCAACGGAACCGGCTACAAAACGCAGGTGTGTTTAGAAATCGAAAGAAATGTCGAAGCGGATCAATTTGACTAGGCCCACCGCCCCAAGAATTTGAAACCCAAAATGATTTTGTTTTATCGTTTCTTTTTTTTTTTCTTTTAAATCGATGCCATCAAAATTCAAATATTCAAATTTCTCATACAATATTTCTATAAACTGTTCATGAACTTTTTGATCGGATAATTTTTCCCATAGAAACTAATAATAATTTGTGTGCATAGTTGTACGGTATTATGTAAGAAAACAAGATAAAAAAGGACTAAATTGACGACATATTTTTATATATTTTTCTTAATGTAAATCGAATTTAAAAACGACAAGTGTATGCAATATTAATTCTCAAAACCCCAGTTTGTGGATTGATTCAATATTTTTGACTTGGGGCGTCGATGGAATTTTTCCTCATCCATTCTCTTTCTCTATCCAATATAATCACTAATATCACTTATCATTTATTCTAGAGAATAATAAATAAATTATTTTTAACATCCAAATGAAGCCATAAAAAATTAAAACCAGGCAGATAGGTGCAACAGAAATGGCACAGCGAGTATTAACAATCGATTTAACATAACAAACTGCTTCGAAAATTTTTACAGAGCACCCAAGTTCTTAAGGCCAAGGACCACCCCAACACCAATGATGTGACCAACACTGCCACAAGCCAATGTGTCAGCCAAAGTGAACCCAGCTGGGTCACCAGTTTGCAAGCCAGAGTCCCTCACTTCAAGCTTCAATCCTGCCGTTGCTTTCCTGTTTGCTGATGGAGCCAGCCCAAATCTCCCAGCAAATAGCATCAGGGTTGTTGTTGTCACCATTATCTGCCCACAATGGGATAAACTTACGCACTTTTTACAAAAGCAATTCTGAAATCAACACATGTCAGTGAAAGTGCTTACCAAATTTGTGGGCGAACCAATGAAGCCACAACGAGCACCCAAAGCTCCACTGCATTTCCTCCTCATTGGCTGGGCTGCTACCTGCCCCATTAGAGTTTACACAAAACAAACATGAGCCTAATGTAGTTGCCAAATTGCCACATGAAAGATCACATCAATCAAAAAAATTGTTACCAGGCTTTGTGCTGGAGCTGCTGAGATTTGGGGTCTGAGCCCACTGAACTGTGGCATGGTCATCAAAGAAGTTGCCATTTTTCAGCTTTCTACGGAGGAAATTGAATGACCGGAGAACGAGTAATACTTGGGAATTATTTTAGTTTGTTAAGTTTTGAAACGATATTAAAAACTGAGTAGGCAGACGTTTATGATGGCCCACGTGAGCGATTTGTGGCTTCAGAACGCTTGAATTGGATACACTTAGATCCTCGGTGAGGACGTGGCTCTCTACTATTGGGGATTTTCTTCGGATAAGGTTTTGGGTGACTCAGGGAAACGTTCTTTTGGTGGATCGTGGGTGCTCAGCTGGAAGGGTTAAGGTTTAAATGGGTTGGTTGGGCTTCAGGATCCAAAATGGAAATCGGATCGGATCCGACCGGCTTCTTTTGACCAAAACATTTCTTTTTGCAAGTTGTTAGTTAATGAATGTCCATGGCACACAAGATACAGTAAGTAAATCGATATTACTTCATCAAATAGCAATCACCTCTTGCTTTAACGTTTGTCACTTATTCGATTGCTTCAATATTGAAGTCGTAGTTTTTAATCTCTTCAAATGAATTTCAAGAGACTTGAATTTTCAATCTCATATCACTAAAATGTCGTCGACACTTTTATTGATCGATAGGTTGAGATGGTAATCTTATTATTGAATATAACTGGATTATGAAGAATTTAATGTTAATGGTTCTATTTTCAATATTTTATAATTTGATGTTCATGACTTCTTCAACTTTATAATTTTGATTTTTTCTAAACAGTCATGTGAAGCTTTTTTTTTTAAACTTAAAAAATGATGAAATACTTTTTTAAAAAAAATATTATTCCTTATTTGTAATTGAATCAAATTAAGAATATAATCCTCCATGTTCTACTCCGCCTATCTATTCCTTGTTTCGCGAGAGTCGCTGCATTTCTCTGTATGAGTAAAGGAATCAAATCACTGGAACTATTATTTAAGTTATTTAATCTTAATTAGAACTATTTAATTGTTTATTAATAGAAAAAAATTTTAATAAGTAGTTTGCTCGGAAGAGGTTAATAATTAAGGCAATATAAACTTTTTTTCTTTAATCATGTAAATATAAACATTATATTCTGGGGACATTTAGCCTATAAAAGTAAATAAGAAATATGCACCTTCGCCGTCAAGTACCTATTTGATGTTCATTTTTTAAATTACTTATTTATTCTAATGGTTGGCATTTATTCATTGAAGGTTCAAATCTTTCTTTATGCATGATCATTGTGATTGAATCAAATTAAGAATATAATCTTTTTTTTATTTACTCCCATAATACGCACATTATCTAAGACTCGAACCTAGACCGTAATTATTGAAATCTAGCTATATAATCCATGGAGAAATTTAATGATTGATTAGCGAGGGGGTAAAAAAAAAAAGAAGCTTAATAAGGTAGTTTGCTCCGAAAAAAGTTATAAAAAAAAAAAAAACAAGGTTTATATATAATCTCAAATAAAAGTAAGCATGAAAATACGCAACTTCACCGTCAAATACACCAAGTTCGATATTGATCAATTAATTTATTAGTAGCCATGAAACACAAAAAAATGCTCTCCATGCATTCATCTCTTTCTTCCTCCTTCAGTTCTTCTTACTGCATGCACTTGCTTCAGCCTCAAACACCAACAGCAACAGAAAATCATCACCATTAGAGTTCTTTAAGCTGTTTCAGGGCACTCAAAAGGGTGACACGGTTAAAGGAATCAATGCACTCAAGAAATACCTTCACACACTCGGCTACTTGTCCAATCACAACCATAACCATGCGGCCGCCGCGGCCGATGGGGACTATTTTGACGAAAACTTAGAATCAGCCGTCAAAACGTACCAAAGAAACTTCAACCTGAATCCCACCGGACACATGGATCTCAAAACGGTATCAATGATGGGGAAGCCACGTTGCGGGGTGCCGGATGTCATCAACGGGACGACAAGAATGCAGGGTGGCCCTGCCCATTATCACACTCATTATGTATTTTATCCAGGAAGGCCTAAATGGCCAGCAACCAAACAAATAATCAGCTGCGCGTTCCTCCCCGGGACTCGAACCGACGTTCAAGAACCCGTACGCCAAGTTTTCTAACGTGGAGCAAGTACACGCCGTTTTCATACGAATTCGTTCAGGATTACGACGCTGCTGATGTCAAGATCAGTTTCCAGCGAGGGGATCATGGGGACGGGTACCCGTTCGATGGTCCGGGGCCATACAATCTGCTGGCTCACTCTTTTCCGCCGACTGACGGGCGGTTTCATTACGATGGTGATGAAAATTGGACGGTGGGGGCAGTCCCGGGCGCTGTTGACATGCAAACTGTGGCTTTGCATGAGCTACGGCATGTGTTAGGGCTAGCTCATAGGCCATAGCCCTGTTCAGGCAGCGATTATGTACCCGTTGGCGGGACCAAGGGTTTGAATGATGATGATATTCAAGGGATTCAAACGTTATATGGTAGCAGTTGATGGGAATTAATTATTAGTCTAAATAAATTAATATTTCTAATCTGATATTTGTGTATTCTATCGTATAGTTTCAAAATTATTGGTTCAATAATGTTTCTTTATTTGATTTTATTTTGTTGGTCTATATACCATAGAATTTGTAACAGATGAAATAGTAAAGAAAAACGCTATCAATAATTTTGGTTAAGTCACCTATAAAAATTGAGACTAAAAAAATCAAGTAATTAAAAAATTTAAGTTTTATTCAATTTATTAATCCTGAAATATTAAATTCAAATGAAATCACTGAAATACATATCGTTTTAGAAACCTATTGAATGAAGTTACAACTTATAGATGAGTGTAAACGGAAATGCTTTTATTGATTTTTTTTTTTTTTTTGGTTTGAACCACGAGGTGGTCCTGAGTGGGCCCCAACTATATGAGGCACATTTAAGCTCGTACCATAACTCAGACTAATCCTTACTCGCACCGGGTCGGCCCGGTAAGGGGTAAAGTGCTGGCCAAAGTGGTGACTCCATACGAGAACAGAGCTTGAACCCATGACCTCTCTTAAGGAGTGAGAGTGTCGAATCACTCACACCAACCAACTTTGGTTTGTTTTTTTATTGATTTTAAGTATCTGATAAGACACTGGCACATATACAATCCCTAGAAAACTGAAATGAGATTATAATTTCTCCATCAACCGAATGAACCAAATTCTGTTTTCAATTTTTTCAATCATGAAATTTAAACCCATTTCTCTTATTTCTTTGCTTCTTCTTCAATTCCTCTTCAGCTAGGTTTAGTATAACTTTTTAAATAGAGCTTATTTAAATAAAATTTTATTGATAAAAGCATTACAAGTAGAGGTTTTAATTTAAAACATTTTAGGCAAGTTTTTTAAAGTTATATTATGAAATTTCATTAAGATTGTCAAATAAGTAAAAGATAATTTTGATATTTTACAATAAAAAAAATTTTCAAACTCTACTTTTAAAAGTTTAAAATTTGAGTTTTTATTAGTACAGAGAAAATAGCTAATACAACAAAAATTTTCATAAAAGTAAATAAACATTTATAATTATTAAATAAGATACACCAAATAAACACTCACTGCAAGCAATTGCTTCAGCTTCAAACAACAACATAAAAGCATCGCCATTAGAGGTTTTTAAGGAGTTTCGGGCTCTCAAAAGGGCGGCAAAGTGAAAAGATTTCGTGCACATATTCTTTTAATTGACTACATTGGCAAAAAAATGAATAAAACATATAATAGTCAGCACTTAAAAACATTTATTTTTGGTTTTTTTGAATTATTTATATAGCTTAAATTTATCTAATCATTTTGTTATAGATAGTGCGTTTACAAGTTAGTCATATGCAACTTTTACGATGGGTTTTTAAGTGCGGACCTAAACCTAACTTTATAATTTTAAAATAATTTTAAGGTCCACATTGCATTTTCAACGAAGAAAGTTTCTTTATCACTAAGGAGAATTTGCCCTCAGAAAAATGTACAATATATTTCATATTTAGCCAACGGTTTATCAATAACTTTGTAAAAAGTGTTTATTTTCAGGAGTATATTATTATTATTAGCCATGAAACTCAGAATCAATATCTCTCCAAGCCCGCGTGCACACGTGTGAAGACCATATGAGTTTTGTCAGTTTGGAATAGTGTGAGTATTTTGAAATACCTCACAAATTCACAACAGCTCCATGGGCTCTAGACTTGCAAACGATGACGTTGTAGTTAAAGACTATAACTATGATCAGAAAAGGAATCATGGATTAGAAGCCACCACAATAATCACCTCCGATGATTTCGTGCATTTATGCTTTTAATTAACTACAGTGGCAAAAAATTAATGAAACGTAAAGCACTTAATATTCACAGCATGCATGCGTGATATACACAACTTTAAATTCTTGTGAGCGTACAACTTGATCACAAGAAAGCCTATAAATATAAGCCTGAAAGATATACAAGCAACTCCGCCATCAAATTAACTAACTTATAATTAGCCATGAAAACCTTTAGTCTCCATGCGTTCATGTCTCTCTTTCTCCTTCAACTCCTCTTAATGCATGCTCTTGCTTCAGACGCCTCAAACAACAAAAGAAAACCATCGGCATTAGAGTTCTTTGAGCAATTTCGGGGATCTCAAAAGGGTGACAAAGTGAAAGGAATCCATCAACTCAGAAAATATCTCCAATCACTTGGCTACGTAAATCAAAACAATATTAGGCCTTCAATTTCCCTTGATAATTCAGACAACGAATCCCATATTGAGGATGACTATTTTGGTGAAGATTTAGAATCAGCCATCAAAACTTACCAAATAAACTTCAACCTGAACGCCACAGGAACCCTAGATCTTCAAACAATCTCAACAATGGCGCAGCCGCGTTGCGGGTTACCTGATATCATAAATGGAACAACAAGAATGCAGAGAGGCTCTGCCGATAAAAAATATGACATTCATTACGCTTTCTTTGAAGGCCCGAGATGGCCGTTAACAAAAAAAACCGTAACGTATGCATTTCAGCCAGGAACTCGAGATGACATTCATGAACCAGTTCGGGTAGCTCTTCTATTGTGGAGCAATTGGGCACCATTCACATTCGAAGGGTCAAATGACTACGAAAATGCTGATATAAAGATCAGTTTTCAGCGGGGTGATCATGGGGACGGCACTCCTTTCGACGGACCGTGGCATACGTTGGGTCATGCATTTTCTGATCCATATGCGGTGGTACATTTCAATGGCGATGTGAATTGGGTTATGGGTACAGTAAAAGGGGGTTTTGACATGCAAACTGTGGCTTTGCATGAGCTTGGACATGTGTTGGGGCTTTCTCATAGCTCTGTTAAAGCAGCAAGTATGTGGCCGTCAACGCGAGCAGGAACCACCAAGGGTTTGAATGATGATGATATTCGACGAATGAAGATGTTATATGGTAGGCAGTAGTACATTAATTCATTACCGGTGTTGATTTATTACTAATTTGTTCTTATTTAGTATTAAAACTATTGTCACGTTATATAAGTTTTGCTTGGCAAATCAACTTCAATTTGGACCCCCATGAACCCTCACTCTCGCTTATTTTAAAACTCTTTATGAAATATTTCTGACTAGGATCCTATCCTTATATGACCTCTCCTGATGTTTTATAAATATTGGGTCACATATTTTTTAAAGTTAGTGTATGATTAGAATTTAATTATCTTTATATTTAAATAGTAAAATAAACTTTAAATAAAAAAGAGAGAAAAAGTATTTTCTCAAAACACACAAATATATTAAATCCTCAACTTTAATAATAAATTAAAGCAACCACCACGAGGCAAAGCATAGTTGAAAAAGTCATTGACTTTTTAAAAAAATAATAATAATTAAGACAGTAATTAATTTTGTAATTAAGCATTTTATTTTATAGTATATATGATTTTGCAATCAAAATTTGCACATATGAATATAAGGTTTATAATTTTATATTAAAAAATTTAAAATTTAAGATTCATCACGCACTTAATTTAACGACAGTATATGTGTCTTCATATCACGACTAGAATAAGTTACGCCACTAATGATTTTAGTTAATTACGATTTCATAAGAAATGTTATAAAAGTAGATAATAAACCTGAAAAAGCAACTTCACGAGCAAAATAAGAAGAGAAAGAAGTTTTCTGTTCAATTTATATTGTTATTAGCCATGAAACTCAGAACCATTATTATCTCTCCATGCATCCATGTTTTTCTTTCTCCTTAAAATAAAATAAGAAGACATTCATTAGCATGGCACCGATGGATACATATACTTATTTATATCCGCAATTGAAATAGCAAACGCATTGGTAACCCTCTTTAATTTTGCTCAAACAAACGCCATTTCCATTCTTTTGTTGAAGGCAATGCTGTCTGCAAGTCAAGAGATTGCATCCTCGTGGGTCCATCACTATCATGCACCTTCCACTTTCCTCTGCTATTTCTTCGCTACTCCCCAGCTCCCTCACTTCCACTGCTTAATTTTGGCTCTCACCAAGACCAAAAGGTTCTTTAATTAGAAACATATAACTAATATACTAAAAAAAAATCAAGAGGTAATGTGACCGTTGATCAATTAATGACTATACAGCATAGTCATTAATTAATAGGGCAACAGTACGTACCTGAGGATGCAACGAGAAGCATAGCAACGACATAATAGCTAAAGTAGTAAAGCTTCATACGTCTTATATATTTCTCACACAACTCGCAAGAAATTTTATTCTTCAATGTAGGAGCTTAATTGCTTCATCTCCATTCTCCAAGTTGTTCTTATTATATAGGTGTGTCGAGACACGCTTTAATTAAACAAGAGCCGCGGTATCCATTAAATTAAGAATTGTAGCATATTAATTGCAGCTGGTTTTCAATATACATGAATTGTTACAAATATATGGCATGGTAAGTGGGTGTTTTTTTTTTTTTTTTTTTGGCCCCTTTTCTTATGTAAATTATCAAAAAAAGTGGCCACCTACATTCTCCACTCTCTCTTCCTCAGTCCATCTCCCACATGTTGTTTTAGTATTTTAGAGGATTATATATATATTACTACGACATGCATAAAATTATTTTCTGCTTTTATGATTTATACAATAAAAACTATGAATAAGATTCATAGTTTCACAAAAATAGCAAGTTGTATCATGTTAAAGCACAAAGGTAAAAGCGGTTTATTAGTGGAAGCATGCCAAAAGAATTAAAGTTGGGCTTTAATCAGTTGACGCTCCACTATGCATGATTATTGGTTTTTTGCCTCTTACAACTTGCTTGTCATTTTGCCAACTTTTAAAAAATATAATACACACACACATGTATGTATAAAACTATAAATATTTTGCTTTAAAGATAAAATTGTACAAAGTCTAAATTGATATTTTAATCTCTTATTCATGTATTTATAAATACTTTTGTATATTTATGTATGTATTTGTAAATATTTTGTTTTTCGCTGGGCCCAAAAGATGATCCAACAAAAAGCCTACAAGGCAGCCTGCTATGTTTGGGTCTCCGTAAAAAGTTGAAATGTTAATTGGACTAGATTTTACCAAATTTAAAACATTCCTTAGCGAGTTTAACGATTGGCACCCCTTCAAAAATCCCTCAAAACCCATTTTCTTCATTTATCCCATTAAGAAAATTAAAAAAAAAAAAAATTACCACCATCATTAGAGACAAAATAAACCTTAATTAAAATGTTTCTCAGGAACCCATCTTTTAGGCTTCCTTCTTGCTCAAGGCCCGTATCAAATTATTATTATTATTTTTTTTTTTGTGTTCCCGCTAAATCTTTTATCAAACATATAAAGTATGATATGAGACATTGGATTTATTTGAGTTTGAAGCTTTAACTCTTTTGATTTTGAACAGCAGTGTTATTAGCTGTTCAGATTTTCTAGAAATAAGTTTCTTAGTTGCTAAATAGTGGAAGGTTTCAATAAACTTTCACATTTTTTTATAGCGGAAAAAAAATTCATGGAATAACGAATTATTTGTTAAGAAAATTACCGTGTGTGAGGATTTAATCAAATATATATACTTATCATGTAATCCAATTATACTGAAGGCTAGATGTACAATATTCGAAGGGATTTTAAGAAGCACTTTGAGTGATGTCAATAGTTTAACTCTTCCTATATATTATCTTTAAATACTTTTTTAAAAGTAAAATTTAATAGTAAAATGATTGATTTTAATTTATGGGTTAATATTTGATAAGTTAAGTTAGGTATATTTTAAAAAATAAAATTAAAAAAAGGACGTTAAAAAGATTTTTTAAAGGATGTTAAAAGCTTCAGTCAAGGAAAAATGGAAGATGTAAAAGTAAACTAACGAGTAAGAGGCGGTGTGGCTGAGCGGGAAAAGCTGGTTATGATTTGATTTGGCGAGGTGAAAGGGGTAGTCAACACCCAAGCGGGCTTTCACATCACATCAACAGCAGACTGAGACACACACACAAACCCTACAGAATTGCGGAATTTCTCATTTTTGTTTTGATTGAAGATAAAAAGAGCTCGTTCTGTGTTTGGTTTATTTCCATTAATGGGGTAGGGTACTTCCGGGAACAGATCCAGTGGAGACGGGGCGGGGCCTGTAGCTCAGAGGATTAGAGCACGTGGCTACGAACCACGGTGTCGGGGGTTCGAATCCCTCCTCGCCCACAACCGGCCCAAAAGGGAAGGGCCCTTCCCTCTGGGGGTAGGCTACGACACTAGTTCTATTCAAACTGTTAACTGTGATTCACATTTTCTGCCAGACTTCAGGTTCCCTCTCTGTTCTAAAAGCAAAAAAGACAAGTCTCTTTAACCATTACTAAGGGACTTTACCAGCCGCAACGGCAGGGAACTATGACGAGTACGTTCGCAAGAATGAAACTCAAAAAAATTGACGGGGGCCCGCACAAGCGGTCATCGGGGCCCGGTTCAAAAACAGTTGGAGACTGGTCATAAAACGCCCGGAATTGCCATTCTGGGCGGAGCTGGGATGGGCCAAAGCCCTGGGATAGGTCGTTCTTGTAGAGTCATTTTTTTAGTATTCTTTCCCTATCCATTACTGTTGAGAGGTAACGAAGAGGACATATAGGCTAAAGAGAGGTTAGTACTAGTTAGTGTTAGAGAGCTTGCTGGATGAGAGCAGAGCAGACTGGATTGAGTTTCACTTCCATACTCTAGTTTACATAGGGCGAATGGCTGGTTTAGTTCAGAACTTCAGATTGAGATACTCCCAAGCTCCACCAGCAAGCAACACCAGAGTGAATCCTAACCTTTCGTATAAAAATTGATATAGAATCTTTTGTGTTCATAATATATATGGTCTCGAGCTTATCCAAAGATGTTTTAAGGCATAGTTCAAGCAGCAGACGAATCAAATAAGGAAAGGGTTCTTCGATCACTTACTGTCTTAATTGGTAATTAAAGATTCCTTGTTTTTCAAAAAAATCTTTTATTTCATTCTTAAGAAATAGAGATGTTCCGTGATATTGAAGAACGGGTCTTAAATTACACACACAAAACGTACGGACTGCAAAATAGCATTGCCCTAGGTCAATTGTGTGTTTAGTATTTACACAGGCTGGATTCTGGAAACTAAAACTATTACAAGATATTGGGCCAGTAGCTATGGTGGATTGATGAACACTAAAATTGTGTGTTTAGTATACCTGTGAAAGGTCATAAGTATTTTTCATTTTAAAAGGACTTCTTAAAGTTTATAGGAGTGTTTAATTAAAAAAAGAGTTGAGTTTTTGAGTTCTTCAAAAATTATTTTGTCTTTTCTTTTTTTCAAAACTCTAAAATTTAGAATTTTGGAAGTACAAGCAAAATAATAAATTTCTTTTTTATTTTTTATATAATATTCAAAATGTCCTTACATAATTTTATTAATTCCACAACTATCCTTTTATATGATAGAAAATTAAAATCGATTTTTTTTATTCGATCTATTACACCCTAAAGACTTGTTTATTGAATTTGAACACCAAAGATGTACATAATTTTCATATAAAAATGATCTCTTGAGTGCATTTTATGGAAATTTAGATGATTATAAAGATAGTTGTTTTGAATATCTTTTTTTTGGTAATTTAATAACTTAAAAACACTTTTGGTATTGTAAAACCAAAGAACCTAATGATTCAAAAGAGTTTTTTTTTTATTTGATCAAAAACTCTACTAGAAAAAGTTCTTTTTATAAGAACTCAACTCTCATAACCTCTATTCAATTAGCTCAACCAAAATGAATCTAATTCGAGCGCTTGTGAAAGTTCTTTTATCTTTTTATTAAAAATGTGATAAAGAGATGGACTTACTAGATTTTGTCATAAATGTAAATATTTAAGTTAGTGTGAATCCCAAACTAGTGTAGTTTGTAATCATTGAAAAGGGTTACAAGTTTGTTAAGTTACAAAATAATATAATTTACATCAATTTAAGAGTTGTTCAAATAACCCAAATAAAAAATAATTATCAAATACTTTTGAGTTAGTAAAGACAACACTTAAATTGACCTAAATTACATTATAAAGTTAAAATAATTATTATTAAAGCCACCAGTGAAAGCACTACCAGCTAGCATAGCATCATTAGCATGGGAATGGGAATCTTATGTGAGGTGAAAAATGCACAATTCACAAGGGGACAAAAAGGTAGTATTACTTGAACAAAAGAACAAAAGAACAAAAGGAATATTCCCTACCTAAACACAAAGATTTGGAATAACTCAATAAGCTAATTACAACTCCAAAATTCCAATCTGATCACATTAATTTGTTCCCTAATCAAGGCTTAATCATTTAGCCTTTTTCATTTAAGTGGAAAAAGCATGGAAATAAACGCCCATTCAGCTTTGTGGGCAAGTCTACCGACCCAACATCAGCTTCTCAAGTACAAAAGTAGTAAGATTGCGGCAACTTTCCACCAGATTAAGCTTGTTGTTCGCTTGAAGAATGTAGGTGCTGAAGAGCTTACTGATCTGAAAACAGCGAAGAATTACATACTCGTTAGTCATCAACATACATACACACACATAATTGATTATGTGTGTGTATGTATACCAGTGTGAGTGCGCATAGAAGCACAAAGCACAAAAGTATATATATGTAGGTGATGAATCATGAGATCAAACACATACCCAGGGGCTGCATAGACACATTTGTTGTAACCTACAATTATAAGCAATTAAAGTAAATCCATTCAGTAATTAGTTCTCTGTTCAACTTTGATCGGTAAACATGACATGCAATAGCAGAACTGCAGGTGTACATTTCATTTCATCTAAATTTAGCACATATTGCATAGATACTAATTTCATTCTAACTACACACGCACATAAACTCTTGTTCTGTTTTAGTCAATCACCAAGCGCAATGTAAAATTTAACAAATATTAGCGTATAATCTGTATTTAAAATCGGAAACAACAGTTGTGCTTACAATTTGAAACCAAGTTAAAAGGTTATAAACTGATCACTTACTCGGGTTGTGTTTTGTTACAGCAGCAGTTCCTCCAAAATTACAAGCGATGTCCGAGTTACCGTTCTGTTGATAGTAGTTGTTGAATGCATAGGAGGCGTGAGACACGAGTGTGTCGGGTTCATAACAGAGACCGCCGTCTTGGATGGCTTTGCAGTCGGCCTTTCCCAAACCACAGGCCCAGTCTAATGCGTTTTGTAAGTCAATCTGAGAGGCCCCAGCAAGAGCCACACACCATGTTGTTCCATCAAGGAAAGTTGTGTTGCCTTCCGGTGGAGACAGAAACGAAACTGGAACTGCTGTTTCTGCCTTCTCCTCCATTGTTGAAGCTAATGATGGGTAAAAGAAAACAACATTAATATTAACCAATAAAAGAAATGATTTCACTATCATGTTCATCTCAAAACATAATGTTTTTATTTTGAGCAATGCAGAAGAAGCAACAACAATTCGAGCAATCATTCATTCATGATCACTTTAACTAAATGAAAATCAGAACCAACACAAAATTAATATTGAAATTACGAAAGTTATCAGTAAACTTCAACTAGACAGCCTTCCCCATTAAAATTTTTCCTTTTTTCTTTCCCCCAACAAGAATTCTACTGCAAGGATCACGAAAAGGAATTAAGTAACGACCCATAAAAAAGTGTCTACATATTGTATCAACAATTATAAAATATAAATAAGATAATGAATCCGGACCTTCGTCATCACGATAAACTATGCAATAACAATCTTTCTAACCGTCATATATCGATGCTTAGAGACATTTTCGAGGTGCCAAAGATACTAACAGTGCAATAAAATTGTTATGTGCAATAAAATAGTTATGTGCACCGTATAGCATCAACCAAGATGCATTGGAGAAGCAAAGTTTGTCCGCCTCTGCTCCTATTTCCTTTTTTCTTTAATTTGTCTCTTAAATGTGTATTCCTGTAAGTTACTTGCTTCTCTCCATCTCATTTCCAATTAAAATAAATAAATAAATATATATATATATATATATATATATATATATATATATATATATATATATATAACGTAATTAGTATTCTCTCCTTGCTTGTCAAGATTTTTTTTTTTTTTTTAATTTGGTACCACTGGGGTATGAAGAAGCACATAAAATAAAATTGAAAATAAAAATTACAGAAACTTTTTAGCAATTTAATAATGATGAATAATATAAAATCCCCACAAATTAGGATTGTAAAAGGTAATTATTTTAAACCGAGATGAATTTTCTAACAATCAAAAAGGTTCAAAAGATATAAAATTATTTTTAATCCCCACATATTAAAAATGCATCCGGGGTCAAAAGATTTGCCCACTCGGTCCTGCTTCAAAGTAAAAACTCATTACTAACAGCAGATCCTTTCATTTTCCTTCCTTCCACTTATACTGAAAAAAATACACTTTCATGAGTTCAAAAATAAACAAGAAAAAAAAAAAAAAGAGGCAGAGATTAAGACAAGGCCTAACTTTTCATTGAAACAAATACAAAACGTTTGACTCTCTAGACTTTAAATCAAAACTTCAAAATAAAAAAAAATAAAAATTTCATTTTTTTTTACCATTTTAAGTGTTTTTTTTTTTTTCCTTTCATAGAGTCGTTTAAGATTTTTCAGCAAGAAAACTAAGAACAATGCAAACGCTGAAGAGTTATTCATAACAAGAAGAAAGAAAGGAGAACATACCCAGATAGCAATATTGCACCAATAGTATTAAAATGAACTGCAAAATCCAAGTCTCTTTTACCATTGTCGAATGTTGTTGATGCCTGTTAAAGAAAGGGAAAAAAGAAAAGAAAACACCAGCACCAGCCCTGTGTATGTTCTTTAGTTACTTAAAGAAAGAACAATATTTAAGAGAGAGCAAAATGGGGACTTATTATACAAATGGAGGAGAGAGTTGCGGAGGAATCATCAGTTTCTTCAAAGGAAATTTTCTTCTTTTTCTCTTTTCTTGCTGTCTGTATCTATATGCTGTATTGGACTGCACATAGACAGTGTGACAGATACTTGAGCAGCTAAGTGGTACCTTTGACAGAACTTTGATTACTCTCTCTACATATATATATATATAATTGGTGAATTCTTTAATATTATTATTATTATCCTGAAGATTTCTTATTATTAGATTTCTTATTTTGTCCCAGAAAAAATAATAATAATAATATTGATACCATAACCATATTAAAACATAATCATGATGAATAGAATAGAATATAATAAATAAATTACCGGATTAATAAGCTGCTCGATCGCGTGCTTGTGAACATAAATGGACAAAAAAAAAAAAAAAAAAAAACTTGTGTGCTGTGACATTCAAGTTTTGATCTACACATGGACATGGTTAATATTTATTTATTTATTTTTATTGATTGAGTGATTCTGTCACGTTTAGTTTATATTAAAATTTAAGAAGGAAATCATAATTCCATAAATTTATGTCACACGTTCAGTTGCTTATTTTATTATCGATGACATTCTAGTTGCAGCAACAACAATAATGATAACAGTATAAAATAAAATAAAAAGCAATAAATAATAAGATATTGAGTCACGTTTTCTGATAAAAAAAAAATAAATTATTGTCTCGCATTCAAGATTTGATCTACGCATGGTCAGTCTTCATTTCTTTTGTTTTTTTTATTCTTAATAAATGATTCTCACATTTGTGGGCATTAAAGTTTAATAAGAGAATTTATGTTGCAACCGTGATAAAATATAAAAGAGCAATAAATCAAAATTGGCTTCTCTTTGTGGCCCGCTTTGACAATAATTTTCTGGTGATACATGAATGGTCTTAGTGACGACGGTTCACAAGTTTACAAATATTTACAGCATATAATAAAACGTAAATCCATCATTCAAGTTATATTTTAATTACCAGCGTAACGTTTAATCTTCGTGTTAATAATCTATAATGGATGTTATTAATAAGACATCAGGCGTTACCAAAAAAATATAATTACCTTTGAATTGAAGGGTCTTCAACCAATGAAATACTTGGTTGTGTTCTTTTAAAATGCTTATAAATGGAAAAAAAATAATTAAAAAAATATATATTTGAAATATCTTTGTAATAAAGACTTATTAAGGAGGAACATTCATCACGAACTATATTTATTTTATGCTTATTGATTCTTCTAGTTGAACATATTTGAACAGCGTTTATGTATTTCTCAAAAATCATTTTTGTGTATTGGATTATTGGAAGGATTTTCAGAAATCATGAAAATATAAAAAGATTAAAAGGGGCATTTAGCAATATTGAGATTGTGGGCCTTAAGCCCATGTTATGCCCAAACTCATCCAAACATATGATTCCCAAACCCTCTTCAGGCCCAACAAATCCTCATCCAGTATACAAACCGTTTTCGCCTACCTTAACTTTGATTCATGAGCCCATATTTAAAATACATACTTAGGGAGGAAAAACAAAAAATAGTCAAAGATTAATCTAACAATATTTTTTTTTTTCTAACAGAATGAAATTTCATTAAGATCACTACAAATTATTATTCTGTTACGACATGCACTTAAAGACTTTATTATAGCATCAATTTGATTAAATCATTATATTTTGATACTGAAAATCAGGGAGAAAACTAAGTGCACTTAGAAAAGGAAAAAAAAATATTTCGAGTTAATTCAAAATCAATATTCTACTTTATATATTTACCGGCTGTCAACACAAAGCAAGTGTTACAAGAGGCCCCGTGGTGAAACCAATCCAAGGATATGTCACGTGTCACTCCTCACTGGACGCTAGCTCGAATCGTGCTGCAATGAATCTCTTTCACAAATTTGCTTGCCTTTCGGCAATCACTTCTAATTTAACAACTAACAAGTAGCTAAAAGTACCAAAATTAAGCCCCGGTGTGCAAGCCAAGCATCCGACCACCAACTCTTGAGTACTTTTTCTGCTACTTCTTTATTAACGTCCCTTAAATTTATTAGCCATGTGGTCTTAATTAATTGCTGTCAATTTTTGCTCCTTTCATTCTCATAGTCCTAATTAATTAGTAGAGATGTCTCTGTTTAATTGAGTTTAACTTTCCATTCACTCCTCCACAAATTTCTTTTGTTTCATTTCCTGAAAAGTTTTACGTACACACTTATCACGTTCCAACATCTTATTGTTTCTTAATTCAAGATTACTGGACTGGAATAAACTGAAAATTATGCACATGCATCAATATCGAATTGGATCGAGTTTACTGAATACCCATGAATTTCAAAAATTATTATTATGGAATTCGTTCAAAGATTGTGCATTTCAGTTGTTTTCAAATCGGACCCAAACTGTAAATTTATCAGTACAATATTATTGAGATTCTTTGACAAATGCAGATATTATGACGTTGCCATGTTGGATTAATGCTGTTAAGACATTGTTTAAAAAGATTTGATTTGCATGTCTCTTTGCTTCCAGATGTGAATATTTTCATCAATAATCTCAGTGATTCTCTTATTTGTCCCAGAAATCTCAGTCAAAGCTGTTCTTATTTATTTTTTTTTTTAAGGGCAAAAAAAAAAAAAAAAAAAAAGGACATTAAGATGGTTTTATAAAACAATTACCCATTTGGCTTTTTATATATATGGCTTCTAATTAAAAGAAATCTCGATTGAGTTTGCTTTTTCATTCTCTTTCTATTGCCTTAGGGCTTACTCAATCTTTCCATAAAAAGAAAATTCGTGCAACATGCAGCAACAAAATCCCATGTCATATAAAACAAAACAAAATACAAAAAATCCTACAAATTAGGAGCCAGCTGCCAGCGGTTCAAGTAAAATTTAAGAGGAAATAAGCTTTTTTAAGATTTAAATATGCTTTTGTTGATACGATCACGTTGTTAATTGCCAAGGTTTAATTTGCCCAGTTGATTTTAGGTTACCCTACGTACGTATCTCTTTGGCTTTACCCATATAATTACTTTTAAAAAAAAAGTGTATGTATCACAATTTAACGTAATCATTCTATTAATATAATCAATGTGACTTAAGAATTAAGATAAATATATATTTCTTGATAGAGCCAAAAGAAAGAGTTTTGGCAACAGCGCTCGAGGAAAATCACAAGGCATCCAACATCCTCTTCTTCTCCTTCTTCTTCTTTTTGAAAATATGTACTGTAGAGTCATTCAAAATGCTTTTATGTTTATTTAACTGTACGTAATTGATCCTTTTTTGGGGGGAAAAAAACTAATTAAAATAACAAAAAGGTTCTCTAAATGATAAAAAAAATGAAGTCAAAGTATCTTCTTAAGAGCGTTAATTCGATCCTATAAGTAATTTCATTAAAAAAAAATTTAAATATTTCTAAAAATTTGTGTATAGAATTATAGTGTCCAATTGATATATTTTGAGAACTTTAATATCGTTATAATTTTCAAGTCTCTTTATTTCACGTAATGATTCATAGTTATACAATGTAATTTTAAAACATTCAATAAAACATTCAAAAACCATTTAAAAAAAAAAGTGAGAGGGACTGTATCAATATAATTTTTTTTTTTTTCATTTTGTCAGTGTGCCTGTTAGATTTTTTTTTTAATTTAATTTTTTAAATAGTACCAAACCCATCACAAATTTTGACTTGCCCGACTAACGATAATTATAAGGTAAAATTTAAATCAATTTGATGGTGGGACAGAATCCAGCAGTTAGATGTGCAGCCACTAATATTATCGTAACTATAAGATCAGGCAGACATAGAAACAATCTAAACAGCTTGTGCTACCAAGAAAGAGGAACTCGGATTCCTTATTTTTTTGAATTTTTGATTCCCCATAATTTTTCTATTTTGGGGTTTATTTGATACAGTTACTTTGTTTTTATTTTATCGAAGTTTGTTGACTTTTTGTAGCGATATTAATTTAATTCAGTACAAGTTTGTAAATACTATAATGGCCAACGTTAAATTATTTAATGGCATGAGTTTAAACTAACACGGCTTTAATTTAAATTTATCTAAGTTTTGAGGATTTTGTCTAAATGACATATTTTGTCACGTTGTCGGCCTAACAACCCAGCGGGAATATGGCGGGTTGTTTTGATCTCGTGCATCTTTCTTACGATACTTCCTTGGAATTATCATATTTTTTCCATTATTTTTGGGTTAATTGCTTAATTATATGTTAAATAATTGCAACGATATTTCTCTTACTCTTGCTCCCAATCATATGTTTGTTTTGTGATTATACACTATAATTTAGACTAGAAGTGAGGAGCAATTGTGACTGCTAATATATAGATGAGTGATACTATTCATATTAATGTTATGGTGCACTTAATTATTACATAAATATTGTTCAGTTAATTTAAAATTTCAATATGGTTTTGTGTCGAGAGGAATGCTTTAAAAAAAAAAATAAAAAAATAGTGTCTCATTGTACTAGTAATAAAATGTGGTCCCAGAAGATAGAATTTTCAACGTCGACAGTAACACATTTAGTCCACAATTATTGTTGACAACAACGATTGATCTACATTATTGTCATTAATTCGATAGATATTTAATAAAAGAGAAATACGACACAAAAAAAAACACAAAGACACCGAACTAGGCTTTGGCCCACAAGATATATCCCCAAATGGGATTACCAAATTTGCAGCTTCTTGTTAGCATGTGCCTTCGTGATTAACCATATGTTTAATCACCTAAATTTATGGTTTAGAATTTTGGGCCCTAATCTTCTCTCTCTCTCTCTCTCTCTCTTTAATTTTTTTGATTTTCTGGTCTAATATGATTGATTTGGCTAGTAGAATTATTGGCCTTAGGTTCAGTAGCAATACCAACATGACATGATTGATGGTTTATTTCTATATAGCTTATAAGCTACTTTGTCTCCAACTTCATTTATACCACATTCTTTTTGGTGCTGAAATATGATTGCCGCCACAAGATTTTATGATTATTTTTGTATTTTTCATTTGATATTTAAAATTAATATAGAAATGTAGTTTAGATGTGATTAACACATCTTCTCATGTCGCCCCATTCGTCGGAGTAAGGAGAATTGAATCGTGGTTTGTGTCTAAACACGGTCGAGCAATTATTGTGTATTTAATTTTATAGCTAATTTAACTATTAATTTTAATTACTGCTGCGGTTATCGTTCTAAAATCAAGTAGATTTAGAATGAAAATTCAACATAAATCATACTTAACAAAATTGAAATAGTAAATTATTAAATATCACATTGAAGTATCAACAAGAAGCCACTGGTTAGAATCATTATATGAATCGACCATTGTACATTTATTATAATAAGGTCATGTTTGGGATTGAGGTGCTGTAACTTTTGAGCTACAACTGTTATGAAACAAAAGTTAATAATCTGTAGTAAATATAAATTTTAAATAATAATTTTAATAAAATTATTAAAGATATAAGAGATTTTCAACCGTATAAGTGAAAAATCATATTAATATAGCTTTTAAGTTATACCAGTTAATATTTACCAAATACTTTAGTACTGTAATTTTGAAGCTATGCTAGCCAACCTCAATTCCAAACATACTTTAAGTAAATAAAAAGACAAAGTAAGATGTGATTGTTTAAATAACAAAAAGTTGCCACGAGGCCGAGGGTGTGGGGGGCTTTGTTTCTTCAACAAAGTTGAGTCTAAATTTTCGAATTCTCATAGGTCAAAATATTTCTTCTTTTGAAGCATTCTCAAAAGCAAGTGAGAGTATATTTTTGAGCTGATCTCGTAGATCTTTGTGTTAAACAATAAATCCAATATTGTAATATGTGTAGATTATGACCAATTTTAAAAATAATAACAACAACGAAAGGTTTGGTTCCATATTCAAATTTGGCATTTAACATCACATGCAATCCAAACAAGACCCATCAATTTGTGGGACGGGCGTTCGGCTTCCCCCTTTGCAGAAATATGTCATGGCTCAAATGACGCAACAATAGAGCCACTTGGTGCACTTTTTGTTCGCCTTTCGCATGGCAACAATCTGTTTCTAAAAGTATCAGAGGGCCCGTTTGGCATCAAATTTCCAATTATATCTTCTGCGTCTGCTTTCACAAATATCGAAATGAGCATGAAACGATCCAAAATCGCTTCGAACTCTTGTTTAGGGACTGTTCTTTTCATCGGGACGCTATCATTTTTGCTTCCAGCTCTGCTGACATGTCATGCTTTCCCGGTTTTATCTGGCCATGTGGGTTTTAATATCAATCTAATCTGTCCACTTTCTATTGGCTCCATCGCTTTCGTTTTGATAATTTTATTTTATTTTTTGAATCTTTTAATGATAATTTATAACTAAATAAATCCAGCTTATTAATCTATCTCACGCAAAGTATGATAAATTGAATGTCATGAAATTTTAGAAACAAAAACTAAATTAGTGATTCTCATCGGTCAATTAATGAATGCACTAAAGGTCTAAGGTCATAACTAGTGGTGAATTCAAATTTCTTTTCACAAATAAGTTAGTTAGTTTGAAACATACAGATGACTTAAAAGTAACCTCCCATGATCTTCTAATAAAAATAATCTCTCGTAATTTTCTAATTACTTCACAATCAACAACTAAGTTATAAAAAAAAAAAAAATTAATTTTGAGTTCATGTAAGATACATATAATGCAATCGATATTTATTATACATTTTCGAGGTTTATTGAGCATATATAGCTCCGAAATTTATACCAATTAAAAGCGACCTTAACCATTTGGTCTTAGCCCAATGGCTAGAGCCACTCCCTCACATTTGCGAGAGAAGTGATTCGAACTCCCACAAAAATAATGTGGAGGTTTAATTTAAATTTCTTTCCTCATCTCTTGAGTGAAGGTTGAAATTCCTCAAATATTAGAGAGAGTTAAATTTGAGCTATACTATTTAAGAGTTGATGTAAATTAGTCCCAATTATTATATAATTGTCAATACCAGTTATAATATCATGTAATATGTTGTATCTTGAACAATATCATGTAATTTAAAAATAAAAAGAAAATGACCTTGCAGCTGCCTGTTGAGGTAACTAGTGAATAAGCCAAAGGCAGCTGCCACCAGGCAACTTCGTGTACCGTGGTGAAAAATGAGGCTGTGTCTGGAATCTGCAACAGCATCGGCACATTAGGCTCAAGACAGTTACTGGCTAGCCTATGTGTGAGCGTGTGCGCGCCAGCTCCTGCTGCTATCTCTTCAATTTAATATTTATACATTAATGATCAAAACATAATTGTGATTCTATTAGCGACCCTTCTTGGTTTTTTCTTGAGGGTTTCTATAATAAAGTCAAAATCCTCGTAAACATGTGTGTTTGTGTTGTTTATTTTCTCGGTGTAGAACTGTAGATTACAAAAATTTCAAATATTTTGCACATAAAATGTGAGTTTGAGAATTGATAAGATAACTGAGCTCATAAAAGTCATTATCATACAGTATTTTTACTGTTGTGTAATTTCATTACTGTGCTAGAATTTATACTTTGTAGGGTGCGGAATCCAGATAAATTCGTGCCTATAAATTGAGCTACGTTTGCCCAAAATCTTCCACTCGTTGTTTAAACTTCCGCGTAATGACATTTTTGCCATCCCATCTAACTTAAAAGGCAAAATGCCTATTTTCGTTCACATTTGGTACTCCTGCTCCTGGCTTACCATATGATTCAACACAGAACAATGTGTAGATTGTACTAAAAAATAATAATGAACAATCATATCCTATCCAATATGAAAACGAAAAAATAATAATAATCATACCAAAATTGTTATCAACCGTTCATATAAACTCATTGGAAATGGGGCATCTCCTTATTTACATTGACTAGTAAAAGACAAAAAAAAGTCAAATGCCTGCAGAAGAAAAAAAGCTTCACACACTACACAGTCCTGCAAAGAAACAGTAAAACCACACGCGGTGCCGGTGTAGAATTCCAAAGCGTTTTCCACTTTTTTAGCCCAAAGGTGAGATTTCATTTATTAAAAGCTAAGAAGAAGCAATCTCAGCTCAGCCACGTGAGGCCGTCCGCACGTGCCGGATACTCACGTCATCAAACGGCTGGATAGTAGCTCCTCTATTCTATTGATCTATTCTACTACTATTCTTCTACCCTGTAACTGCGAGATGGAATAGTTCTACGACTATCGACAAAGACTATTTTACCCTTCACGGACCCTGCCCTAATTACCTCCGTACACCTCAGCATAAATAAACGCAACCACCGTCTCTCTTTCTCAAACCAAACCAAAGTAACAGGTTACAAATTTAAAGAAACCAGAGGAACACTTCTCGCTCTGCCTTTTCTACAGTGCTTAGCGTACGGACTGGTTTTGCTCAGAGCTCTCTTAAAGCCTGCTACGTTCAAAATCTGCATTCATAATTTCATATCATCTCGTTGATTCTCCATTAATTAATACCCTCCAGCTAGCTAGCTTGCTTCGTTTCCCTTGCGCAATATCTTTGACTTCAAACCTGATATATTCTTCTCCCATCTTCGATCGTTCATGCACTCTGACCAAACACAACTTTGATCTTTGCCGTTTTAAGTATCCGATTCGATTATTCCTCTCTTTTTGACGACAAATATAATATATACTCGATAACCTCCCTACCGAAAGAGAGACGTGGTAAAATGTTAATAGACTCGGATTTTGAGCCACCCAGCGACGCGACAACTAGAACAACGTCAACAGCAAATTCAAGCTCAATGAGCAGTGAAAGCTGTAGCAGTTTCAGTCGTCTTTCTTTTGAACTCCCCACTTCTAAATCTTCTCCGGAAAACCTCTCCCTGAAGCCTCACCGCTCCTCCGACTTCGCTTACTCCGCAATCCGCTCTGCTACTTTCGGCCGAAAAACCGGCCTCACCTTCCGAGACTTTGACCTCCACCGCCGTATCGGTGCTGGGGACATCGGGACCGTTTACCTCTGCAGTCTCAACAACAAGTACCGTCAAGACCGTGGCCATGAGCCGTGTTGTTTGTATGCCATGAAAGTTGTGAACAAAGAGGTGTTGGAGAAGAAGAAGAAGGTGAATAGAGCTGAAATGGAGAAGAAGATCTTGAAGATGTTGGATCACCCTTTTTTGCCCACTTTGTATGCTGAATTTGAAGCCTCCAATTTCTCTTGTATCGTTATGGAGTTTTGTTCCGGTGGCGACTTGCATTCTTTGAGACATAAACAGCCTCATAAGCGCTTCTCTTTGACTTCTGCTAGGTACATTTTCTTTTAGCCCTTTTCAGTTTCTTTTGTTTCGTTTTCTTATTTTTGTTAAAAATGATGATCCGTTTATTAGGAAAAGCATGAAAAAAAATCAAAAGTTGCAGCCTTTTCAAGTTCTGCATAATACCTTTTGAAAGAAAAAAAATGAAACTTTTTTGCATGTTTTGATTCTGGGTATTTTTTTTTCCAATTTATTTTATTTTTTGGTTTTTGATAAGGGGTGTTTTGTTTTCTTGTATTACAGAGCAGTATGGTATTGTTCTTATCATGTCTGCTTTATTAGCTCTGTTAAGTCATCTTCAGTGGAAATATTAATTAATAAACTTTTGTCTTGTGTTTCAGAGGAGTAGCATAGCTTCGTTAATTGGGTCATTGAAAATCGCATTTTTATATCATCCCAGTTCTTCTCAAATTCATACACAGCTCAAATTTTTCTCTTTAGCCGCAAATTTCCGTTATTTGAAAATTTCCCCATTTGTGGAATAATTGATTGACTTTACCCCCAGTTTAACTTCGAAGATACATTTTATTTTATCTCATCCAAACATATTTTGACCTTTATCACGCAAGACATTAGAAAATTTTCATTTTCTCGAGGACTTTACGCGTGTTTTTCCCCGAGAAAGTTGTCCGCTTTTCGATTTTCTATCCATCTGCTGAAGGAAAAATAGATAAATAATATTTGGGTATTAACAAAATATTATCATGATAAAAAAAACAACGACATTGTTGTGTGTTACAGTAATATTATAGCATTAACAATATCCTATTTTCTTTCTTAACGGTGTCTTGATGGTGTTAAATTTCAGTGCTTGGCAAAAAAAAAAAAAAAAAAAAAAAAAATTAAAAACCGTTAACAAATTGTCATCTCATTTTCTATTTACAGGTTTTATGCCGCTGAGGTTTTGGTTGCTCTAGAGTACCTACACATGCTGGGAATAATCTACAGGGACTTGAAACCCGAGAACGTTTTGGTGAGATCGGACGGTCACATCATGCTCTCAGATTTTGACCTCTCTTTATGCTCAAATGCGATCCCTGCCGTTGAATCTCCAGCTTCCTCTCCAGAAGCCGCATCCCCACGCTCCCAAACATATACTCGCCAATACTCTACACGCTTGTCTCGCTTTCTGAACCGGTTTTTCGGGTCTAAAAAAATCCAAACTTTGACTCCCAATCGGCTCTTCGTTGCCGAGCCGGTCGCTGCCCGGTCCTGCTCTTTTGTTGGCACCCATGAATATGTTTCCCCTGAGGTTGCTTCGGGTGGGTCCCACGGTAATGCCGTTGATTGGTGGGCTTTTGGAATTTTTATCTACGAGATGATCTACGGCCGTACGCCTTTCGCCGCTCCATCAAATGAAACCACACTGCGTAACATAGTGAAGAAGCCCTTAACATTTCCTACTCAGTCGCCCTCTTCGATGTCTGAGTACCACGCGCGGGACTTGATTTCCGGTTTGTTGAACAAGGATCCGTGCAATAGACTCGGGTCGAAGCGCGGCGCTGCCGATGTCAAAACGCACCCGTTTTTCAAAGGTCTTAATTTCGCTCTTATAAGATCGCTGACGCCTCCCGAGATTCCGGGCATGAGAAGGCAAAAAACGATGCCGTTTCCAGACCAAAAGATTAAATCGCAGTCAACGGCATTTGATTACTTTTGAAGTGGGGTAGGAAAATAAATGGGGATTAGTGCAACGTTTTGAGTGAGGCACTGCCAGATTCTGTCCCTAGCGGGTGATTAATGTGTATATCTGTCACTAGCTATTTTACGTAAATATAGTATGCCAGAGTTGAAAGAAATAGTTAGAAACGATAGAATAATAAACACATAAATATGTTTACTTGTTCATTCCTTTTTTTTTTTTTTTAATTTTTTCCTCATAATTAATTTATAGGTTTAGTCTAGAATAGCAAAATTGTGTCAAAATTCATATAATTTTTTTTTTTTACGTGTTTGACGAGAAATCCCTCACGTAACAATGCATTTAAAATGAGATGCCTGGAGGTGGGCTTAGGTGTGTCAATCATCTTATTTTACAACACAAATATTGCATCCTACATTTTATTTAAGGTAACATGACCAGATGTGTTAACATTGAATAAGAAATTAACTGATTCGCATAATGACTGTTGATTAGTAGAATACAAACACTTAAACAACGATAGAAAGCTTTAATTAGTGTTCTGGAAACTCAAGTGGAGTAGGTTTTTTGGCGATCACGGAGGCAGGTTAAAATCCCCTCAAATTCAGTACTCTTTTGACCTAAACTTGATCTTATTAATTAATTATCCTCCTTCTAATGACTCGAGGATAACTGCAGAACTTACCACTCTTATTAACTTTAAGTTTTATCTCGGTCCCACTATTTTTCGCCATTTGGTCGGCCACGACTATGAGCACATCACGTGGGACACATCAACGGCTCAGATTTTTCTCTTGACTCCCCATTTTCGTTAATTGTTTTTAATTAAGTTTAAATCATTGGATAATAATAATTTAGTTTGAAAACCAAAAGCCGAACCCAGAGGGCGTGTGAAAGAAAAGCGAGATTTGCAGCTGCCGAGGTTCGGGAAAAAGAAGGTAGAGAGACACATTCCCCTGTTACACTCACTTTATTTTGCTAAACCCACGGTCCAATTAAAAAGGCGCGTGTAAGAAAGTTACTGTTGATAAGCAATCCGTGTCCACGCTAATGAATATATCGTGATTGCCACGGACCAATGAATTGGCGCGTGCTGGAAGTGTTAGTTGTGTACGGTTGTTATGAAAGCGAGCATATAATTGGACAACACATGGGACTGTCCATGTGATGGGCTGCCAAAGAGGCAGGCGTTACAGATAACTTAAAAGCAGTTGTCCCCAGTTTTGTCTAGGCCTGGCCCCACGCTAACCCAACATTGGGCTAACGAATAGCTGTCCCCACGGACCCCACTCTCCCCTATCACATCCACCCACGTGGCTTTACATTCTTCAATCACATTGTATTCTAATGTGGAAAATGACCCTTTCTCTCTCCAGTTGTGGTGTGTGTGTTTGAGATTATTTTGTCCCAAAGTGCATTAATGTTCGTATTCCCGTATTGCTAACTAGTATTTGTCAAAATCTGTTGAAAATGAAATTTTCTTTTCTATGAGTGATAGAAGTTTTTTTTTTTTTTTTTTTTAAGTCTGTTATACACAGATATTACTGACATTACATCAGACATTACAATTAATATTTACAATCATACTATATAATTGGGACTACCACCATACATTGACACACTAAAGTATATGTCCAGATATTTTAAGCCCTCTCTAATATTCGAGGGGTGCCTATCCACTCACATTTCGTGAGAGAGAGACTGTCTCCACTCAATTAATTGATAATTGAGGAAGAACTGAAACTAACCTCCATAATACTCTTATGGAGGCTGGAACCCTTGCACTCAATATTGTAAGTGCAAGGTTTCTCCCATTGGACCAAAGGCCCATTGGTTATGAGTGATAGAAGTTAGTTGTACAATTTTTATTCTTACTATTTCAACAAAATTTTTTTTTTCTTTTTAAAAAAAAAGGAACAGAATTTAAGTAATAAAAATATTAATGTGGTTGGTTTAGCTTGTAAAATTTTGCTGGACTGAGGAAAATAATGTATTAGATTAGATATCAAGAGCTTTTGTGACATACATTTTAACAATTTTATAAACCGCACCTAGACCAAAATTTTTAATTTTAATTTATTTTATTTTTTTTACGTAATTAATGTCGATACAGTCAACGATGGAATTAGCATGGGACAAGAATGTACACCTGCCCTCGCTTGATTAACAAATTCTCAGAATTGCATCCTTTATTTTAAGCTTCTACCTCGGTCAACTTAATTAGAATGTCTAATAAAAGTTTGAAAATTTTAAACCTCTTATATTTGAAATGTCCCATGAGTTGAAAATTAGCGATTACTTATATTAAGGGTGCGTTTGGGATTGAGGTTGGGAGCACTAAAGTGTTTGATAAACACTAACTGCTGTAATTTGTAAGTTATGTTGATATGATTTTTCACTTGTATAATGAAAATTTTATTATATCTTTAATAATTTTATCAAAATTATTATTTAAAATTTATATTTACTACATATTATTAACTTTTGTTTGATAGTTATAATTTTTTTTCCACAACAACTATAATTTAAAAGTTATAGCACCTCAATCCCAAACGGGACCTAAATTCATTGTTAAATTGTTATTTATGAACTAAATTTTAAACTCTGTCCCTGCAAGGAGTTCAATAATTTGAAGTACTACACGATACATTTAAGGTTTGAAATGCACTCATATTATTTTGTATTTACATAATACTCAAAGGATTTTCCTCTTTTTTTTCTCCGGAGAAAAAGTGACTTCATTGAAAAAAAAAAAGGAAAAAAGAAAAGAAGCTAGAAATAGTTAGTCCCATATTAAATATGACCCACCATTGGAACATGGCTTGTCCATCATACATCAATCATCAAGTCTGTTGCAAAAAGTAGAGATGAGAAGTACTTATAAAGCTTCAATAATTGAAATTTGATTTCAAAATAATAATTCAAATTTACACTAAAAGTTCAACAAGATGACGGTGAGGATTTGAAAGAAGAAGAAGAAAAAAAGGCTATGCTTGAACTTGAAATGACAAAAGAGAGAATAAACAAATGACTTCTGTTCATTGATAATTGTGATGTATATATTCCACTGCATTAAAATATCATCACTGATGTGAATATAAATTTAAGGTAGATATATAGAGAGAAGGGTTTATGTTTAGTTGTCTTTTTCTCAATTGGCAAAGCTAATGTAAAAATATCGGAAAATTAGAGTAAATTAAATATATTCGTGGGTAATAGAGATTAGGGCATGGATTTTCTTTGGGTTAGGCAGATGCTGCAATGGGGCCAACTAGGACGATCCACTCAATTAATTAATTAATTAATTTTGGTTTTCACTTTGCTCTTAACAAGACAAAATTAAAAAACTCTTTTTAGAAGATTGCTTATCGAACTTAAACTCTAATTTTTTTAATATGAAATTTTGTTGGGTAAAGAGCTAAGCAATAAACAATGCTTTGGAGACAACATTGGAGAGAATTGAGTTGATAGTAAGAATTGAAAACGCCAGCTGAGATTTGATTGTGCAAGACACAATGCCAGCTACCTCTCCTCATGTACTGCTTGAGGTGTTTGTGCGTTTGAAATTACTTTTGATAAGTTAAAAATTGATTTCGAAAAATTAAAAATTAATTTTAAATATTTAAAATCTTTTTTTTAAAAAAAAAATTATTTTACTAAAGTTACTTTATCTTATAGTAGATATTAAAAAAAGTAATGAATGAGTAATTTTTGAAAATATAATTTTAAGAGTCAATTTTACACTTAAGGTTTGTTTGAGATTGTTTTCAAAAAAATTTAAAAATGATCTTAAAAAGTTAAATGTTAATTTAATGTTTAATATTTTTTTTAGCAATAACTTTTTAAAATCTACCTAACTTTTCAAATATAACCTCGTATATATTATAAATATTCAAAATTATTTCCATTAATTGAGAAATAAAATTATTTATATAAATGATTGAAATATCCATTTTAACTTCTAATAACGAATATACCCACTATTGTAGGCTTTATCTCTAATGTCACCTCCCGCCTTCAATGTTTTCTCGTTTGCCAGACACCGATTACTTGTCTTCCTTCTTGTTGCAATACAATACAACAGTTACAAATGTCAACGAGATAATTTAACGTGGCAGCAGGTAAGAGGGGAGACGGTGTCAGAGGTTACATGCAGCTTGTAGAATCAGGGTCCGGCAAGTCGAGGAAGGATGACGGTGGGTGTGCGTCAGATTAGTGTCGGACAAATGGGTCTCAGATCACGTGAATTGTGCATGCAACGTAACTTGTGCCTAGAGAGATTATGTGCCGTAGTGTTACGTGGCCTATGCATGGTAGATTCTCAGTAAAATTAATTTATTGATAATTAAATAATTAACTATCATAGGGTTTGATAATGTGCAGATGTAGGTCTGCCTCAAGGTGTTTAGGACCTATGACCTACCTGATAACGTCTTCGAGAATCCAGATCCACCGGCACTACCGGTCAATTTCGAGGATGGCGTAATTTGGTCGACGCGCGAGTTGAGAGAATCGTTTGTCCGTAAACTGACATCCAGGCCCCCTTCAATTTGTCTTAATTATTATTTGATCTCCATATTCTATAATTATTATTTTTAATCCCGGCCTGCCTTTGACTGAAGACTGTTATTACAGGGAATAACGATGATATTTGCCCACCCAGTGAGAGAGTCACATATACATAAAATGCTGGGAAACGAAGGACAACTCGAATCACAAACGAGTATCACAACGACACAGTTCTGCTCAAGCAAACACGCATAATGGGCTAATGGCCGGCCAGAGATGTGCTGCTTGCAAGTGTGAGCTTTCCGTTTTTATTTTTATTTTCTTTTAATTTATCCTCAGACCAAGCAGTAATTAAACCTAACAATAATAACCATCAACAGATTAATAATATTAATTCCCAAAACTGAGCTAAACTAGCACAAAGAGTGATAGCGAGGCTAGGGAATAATATACATCTCGGGGAGGAAAAAAATAATAAAAAAAAACACACTTGATAGCTTCTTCAACATTCCATTTTATCACGACGGCCTAGCATACTTCTGCAACAAACAAAATTACAATAATTCACACGTACTAGAGAGGGGGAATGCATAGAATAAAGCAAGAGTCTTCAGTCTCATGTTTGACACACAAGGTAGAAAGTGATAATAAAGTCATAACACAAACCAAGGAAATATCAGCGAATGACCATAGACAAACCAAGGGAGATGACATAAGTACTAACATCTCAACTCTCTCTTATTCTACCAAACTTGACCCCTAATCATTAAACAAATAGTCATAGTCAAAGTCATAGCCAAAGTCATAATCAGAGAACTCATAGTAATCATCTTCATCAGACACAAGCTCAATATCGGAAATACCAGATGGGTAATCTTCTACAGATGACCAACAAAAATCTTGAAAATCTGCACCGAATTCATAGTCATGGGTAGAGTCATTGGGATGTCGTAAATCTCTGATTCTCTCAGCACATATCTTCCCCAATTTCCCAACCAGATTGACATTGAAACACTGGCGCAGGTCAAGTGATTCAAGGTGAGGACAGGCATCAAGAATAGCCTGCAACCCCACATTTGTCAGCTCGTTTCCAAATAACTGGAGATGGCGCAATCCATGCATGTTTTCTGCTATAGCTTTCGCATCATCATCACACTCTATTTTTGGGCACCTGTGACCCCGGTTGTTCAATTTAAATGATCTCAGAAGTGGGCAAAGGCTCCCAACAGCTTCCAATGCTTCTTGTGATAATGAGCAGTATGAAAGTTCAAGCTCCTCGAGCAGTGGAAACCCTTTAATAGCTTCACAAAATCCTTGGTCTGAAATGTTATAACATGACACAAGTCTGAGATTCCTGAGATTCCTTGACCTGCCAACAGGATTGCGAAAGAACTTGATATAGGAAATCAGCAATAGTAAAAATAATGACAACCATTTGATAGGATTCATTTGTCATTATAGTTACTACTAGATCAAAGATGATGTTTCTACACATTTGAGAAGAATATCAGAGAAAAGATCTCTCGGAAGTTAAGCGTGTCATGGAACCCTGGGATTCTACTATTTAATATGTCCAATCAATTATTAGGTGTTTGGCCTTCTAGTCTCAATAGAAAGATAGAAGATTAATTTAGATGATATGGAAAAAAAATCCCTCAATGTATAATTTGAGGGCCTTTTCCGAACCAAGCTGTCACAATTCCATCAAATATACAAATAAATATTCCCTTTGCTAATTGTTAATTGCACCCTATCATCCATGGATCTGACTTACTGGGTCACCATTCTCAAACAAAAATAAAGAATTGTATAAGTTACAATGTGCATCATGTTCGATCAATGCAAATTAACAAACATAATAGGATTTTTCCAATATTCTTTACCAAAGAAAAATGTACAGCTTCATTGTTCTAATACTGTCAGTCATTGAGCTGCATCAAAATGTTTTCCGTTTGATAATCAAAACTAAATTCACCATATTCCCAAAGTCATCACAAGCTACACTCATTCTCCCAACACTTGCCACAAACAAATGAATTTGTAAAAGAAACAGGGGAAAGTAAACGAAAAAGAACCATGCAGAATAGTTGCATTAGTAGAACATGCAACTACACCACATGACATTCGTACCGATTTTAGGGTAATTAATCTATCATTTAAAGGATTGAATGCCTGCTTCACGTTTTCCTTCTTTATATTCTTTCTCGCTCTTTCCTCTTTTTAATTTTCTTCATTAAATAAATCAGCAGTGTTACTTTTTATATCACCACTGACTGCAATATGTGAACTAACGTTACACATTATTATTCACTTAGACCTATTAATAAGAACTAATCATTTTAATACTCACAAAGAGACAATTAACTTAAAGCTATTCAAGTTTTCATCATCAAACAATTTCCATGTGAAGGCAAATTATATGTCAAAACCCATGAAATCCATTTGTCCATTTCGCAGGGCCATTAGAACATAATTTTACCAAGCATAGATGATTCACCGACCCAATAAACATTGCCACCTATAAATTTAATTCTATAAGCCAATTCCAAACAAATTGCTCCAATCAAAATTTTGATGAAATCTCCAGTTTATGATGGATAAATGGGTGCCATCAATCAAACATATAAACAAACCCTAAAACCCTAGAATCATTTCCAATATATATTTATAAAAAAAAATTGGATTTTTAAAAAAGGTTTTGACATTACCTATTAGCGATGTATTGGAGAAGCTCATCGGTACCGAAGTACTCGATATTGATGGAGAGCAATTGGCCGTTGCTACGGTCAACAGCGTGGCGGCACATCTTCTCCAAGTCATGGTCCATGTCCCACAAATCTCCTAAGTTGTGCATGTCAATGTTCCGCCACATGGCGGGATCGTGGCAGATCCTCAGCCAAGAAGAGCACACACGTTGCGCGCTCGTCAGCACATCGATGGCGCCGATTTTTGATAGAATCGTGGACGTCACGTCCGCCGGCAACTGCGTCCAGTCGCATGATTCTTGCTCCGCCGTGCCTGTGCTCATTCTGCTAATGTTGCATCCTATCCTGAAACATAAAGCTTGAAAATTTACCAACCCTTGAAGGGTTATGTAATGTGTAAAGTGAAACGACACCGTGTTGTAAATTGCATGCCGTGTAAATTTGTACAACTTCGAAATTTAAAATGTAAGGAATCTAATTGGATTGAATTTGGAAACTGAGTTGGTCGAATAAATGATAGCATTTGTTAATTTTAACCGATTAATACAGAAACTATTTCAAGTTTAATCATTTTCTAAGTATTGGCAAATGCATTTGATATGCTTTATAATAATAATAATAATAATAATAATAATAATAATTTGAAAAAGGATAAAGATATATTTTGCAAAATACGACAATTGTGAATTTTCATTTGTTTTTAATTTTTTATTCTGAATTGATTGGATTCAATTTGACTGTACATCCAATGAGTGGACATCTAAGAGCATCATTAAAAAGTTATTCAAATAAAATTTTACTATTTATTTAAAGAGTCGCATTAATAAAAAAAAGTTTCAAAAACTATTCAAATAATATTGTCCTTCTCTCTTTTCAATATTGAAGAGAAAGAAATATTATTCTATTTGAAGAGTTTTTTTTTCGAACCTTTAATTTAGTGTTATATTAAATTTTTTATCTTATTATTTTTGAAGAGAGATAAGTGTTATAATTACTATTATTTTGGTAGGAAAAAAATTATTAGAATAATATAAATTTATTTTTATTTGCAGAGTTTTTTGGGAGATGATTTTTTTTTTTACTACATAGATAAGCAAATAAGTGTTTAAAGAGTTAAATTTAAAGAATGTTTCATCATGTTGTAATACAATATATCATGTATGAGATTTAAGTAACATGAATACAGTTTCTTATAGATTCTTTTAATATTAGAGTTGGACTAGTGGCACACCTCTAACAAACTAACATTCTCTTCAAACTCCTTTCTATATATATCTTTTTTAATTCCTAAAATAACCCTCATTTGCTGCTTTTCTTCATAAACACCTGCATAGTACTTCTGGAAAAAAAAAAAAAAACTTATGTCAGGAACTCTTTCTCTCCCCTCCGAGGGTGTGCAAAAAAGCCCAGGCCAGCCTAGGCCCACGGGCTTCGGCCCGACCCCTTACACACGAGGGCCTGAACAATGGCTCAAGGAAAAAAATTCGAGCTAGACCCAGACCTACTTTTAAAAAAAATTTATAAATTAGAATAATATAATTAAAATTGAAAAGTAACTTAAAAATAAAAAAAGAAAACTTAAATTCTTAATTTATAAATCAATGATGATTCAAAAAAGCTAAAATTATTATATTAAACTCTCTCTTTTGTGTTAATTAATTAAGAGAGCGTTTAAATTAGATAATCCAATATTAAAGAAAATTAAAGTTATGAGTTTTTATTTACTTTATTTATTATTTTACTTTAAAATATTCATTTTCTTTAATTTATCTATAATTACAATAACTTGTTGATAATTCAGTTATTTTAAATTTATAATAATTTAAAAAAAAATTAAAAAAAAACCCAAGCCCGCTTTTTGCCATCCCGATCCCCTCCCCCATTTCAAACAATTTTCAATTTCTTTCTGAATATAACATTTATGAATTTATAATTTTTATCTCCATCTCTTTTAGTTTTTCTTAGTAGGTAATAACTTGAGTGTATATATATAAAGAGAAGTATATGCATATCCCAAAAAAAAAAAAAAAATTGACCTAAGTAAACAAACTTCATCAAATTATCTTTCCTACAAAAACTTAGTATATATTTAGATCAAATTCTTATTCTATGAAAATTCATTGTTTTTTTTTTATTTGTAGATTTAAAGGGCTTATAATAGAGAAAAAGATTAAGAAAACAATGTAGATGCGTTTAATTAGGTACCTTTTATGTTTAATACAATTTAAAGTATAAAGGGTAAATTTATAAATACGAAACAATGGGGTTTCGCAAGAGACACAGAGGGGGTGCCAATAACGTCACTCTTAATATTATCAGTGGAAACTAGCGATATCCAATTCCCAACATCTGTAGAAGTGATTTTTTGAGACGCTAAATTTATGATTGAAAAAATAACAGGGATCAGAACCGTAAGAATATCCAAGCCAAGTCAAAACTCAAAATTGCAGTCCCGCATTCACCCTTATAAATTACTTACATATCACTCCAAGAATTATCCGATAAGGAGTTGCATTGTACGTAGTCTTACAGGTATCTTGTGAAAATATCAAACAATCCATAATCCATAATTAAGCTTATTTCACTTTCCGACTGTGTACCAAAAAGGATACTTGACGCTGAAGGTCCTCGTCAAGATTAAACTGAGTTACCAAAAGCTGCAAAATTCTTCACTAGAAGAAAACATCTTCCGAGATGAATGCGGACCATGCATCCTGCAGTCAAATAGCACAGAGCAAAATCTTCAATTGTGGTTTCACTGATCCCGTAAACTTTATGTTAATTTGGGGAAAAAAGTGAGGCACAGAGCCAAATGTACCTGGAGGACGGAAAAGACCTTCTCTGCAACATATTTTTGTTGGGCTGTTGCTCCTCTTTGTTGTAATTTGTCCGGGTGAAGACACAGTCGCGCTTTTTGGTATGCCTTTTTCACATGTGAGCTTTCTATGAGGCTTGTCAGCGGGACTGAACACCACCCACTATTAGGCCACAGAACCTGAACCCAGGTTCCGAAAGGACATTTAGATATTCACCTTCATACCTCATATCATCATCATATGATCAAGCTCTCTTTTTGAGATGGATTTTATTATGACATCAATTAATGTCTTACATGATGTAGTGCTGAAAGCAGCAAGCGAATGTTGGTTTCTTTACCAGCTGACCACAATCTTATTTCTTCATCTAATAGCTCCGTTTCTATCTGTAAAATTTGATGAAAGAGCGCAGATGTATCAAAATTTGTGTATACATAATACGTGATTTGTACTGGAACACATGGTAGGGCGTGATGAGCTTACATCGTCTTGTGATTGCTCTTTTCCTTCTTCAGTTGTCGGATTCGTTTTCTCTTCCTGCAAAGTAGAAGGGAAAACAAATTAAAGAATTGGCGACATTTTTGTTATGTCATCCCAAAGAAACCACAGATGCAATAACAAAGAAGAGCAAATGTATTACAAGATCACTAGCACCTAACTCAAATAAAAAGATGCATACAATTATCTTAAAGTTTCTGGGAAATTTTTTCACTTATTGGTACTTACCATTGGAGAATCCAAGGTTTCATGTCCTGCAGTTTGTGGATCTAAAAATTCGTTAGCATTAGGCCTTTCTGCAGAATATTGAAGCAAACAAAAAAGATGATTGTAAAAAAAGAAAAATGTCATTATCCTGTAATGAGAACTTCTTACTGGAAGTAAAATTATTCAGATCAAAACTATAAATCAGGGAAATAAAATACCACCTTCGTTGTCAGCAGCCAGCTCATGTTTTTCCTGCTGCGCAAGTGTAAAGGAACTCTGAGACTGAAACTTCTCCTTGGCCCATGCAATTGCTTCATCAATGGAAACAGCTTCCCCGGTTCCCTCTCTGTAGTCAGAATTGATCTCAATAACGTAAGAACTCATAACTTCATCCTCTTCTTGTTCCACTTCTTGTTCTTGCATTGCATTACCACTCTGCATAAAACTAGTTTTTGGCTCCGGCTCTTGACACAGTGAGGATGCAGGGGAGGAAGGGGAATTGAGCTCTAGATCATCCACAGACACTTTAATGCTTCGGAACGAAGTGGGCTCGACACTAATGGTTTCTGGGGATGAAACACGTCGTGAGAATCCGTAATGGGAGCTCCTGATGAAATTGTTGTAATTGGCATCATCTTCCTTGAGGTGATGATCATCATTGTACGAGGGGCGACTGCATTGAAAAGCCGGCATCGGCATGCCTTGTCTGTTAGGGTGATCATCCGGCATCATTGTTGTTGAGTTCCATCTGCACGGAACATTGATTGGCCTGTAGCAACCAAGAGATATAATATATTACGAAGCTAAAGATAGATTCTTAAATTCAATTATAAAACAACGAAGGAATTTCCTGAAGATTTCTAAACTCTAATCAAACAAAAATATATATTTTTAGTAGCTTCTTATTTTAAAGGAGATTTTGAAAATGAGAGTCGAGAGACAAGAGGGAGGGTAAAAAATTTCTATCAAAATTACAATCTACCGATTAAAGCCGAACAACAAGGGCATAAACGTCAGACAAACAAAACTGAAACCAAAAACAGTTAAAAACCGGTACGGTACCTGAGCTTGGAAGTAAAAGAAGACAACGCCACGTCTTCACCGTCCGGCGGGCGGAGCGGACTCAGCTCCTCCGAACTCAACACGGACGAGGAATTGGACTTGGATTTGGGCTGCGACCGCTCCCGCGACTTGCGCCCATCGCCGGACGCAAACACGTCGCTGTAGAATCCCTCGCCCCTGGACGCCGGGATCCTGAAGGCAGGCAAGACACGGCCGGCCCTTCTGGTGGGAAACACGAATTCCGGGGACGGAATCCGAAAAACTTCGGAATAGAAGTTAGAGGAAGAAGAAGAGGAGGTGGTGGTAGAAAAATCAGCAGAGAATTTTCTAGCAAGGAGAGTCCGCGGTGGCCCACCGAAGACGTCAGAGAAATCGTCAGGATCAAGAGCTGTGGAGGTAAAAGAGTGACGTGTAGCTGTAGCGGGTGTTTCTTCAGGCATAGATTTTCTAGCCTGCATTCCCAGTCCCATTCGCATTCGCCAAGACTCGTCCATGTAATGTTATATAGATTATCTACTGATCAAATCTTTGATTTTGAGCTCTCTCTCTCAATATATATCAAAAGATGAATGTGTTTATAATTTTATGAATTTATAATTATAATTATAATTATACAGTGAAAGGAAGGAAAGCGAGGTGGTGATGATGATGGCGATTATGAAGTTGGCTGTGCTGATCTGGAAAGAAGTTCATATGGTTGGATATAACATATCGGTGGCACTCAGTCACGTCCCTACAAGAGTAAGCGTTGCTGTTATGTGTTTGATTTTTTGCTTTTGTTTTGGTATATTCATTTATTTATTTTCTGTTGCTTTTCTTCTTCTTTTCAATGTTATGTACACAAATATGGATGAATACACACGACCTGAGAAAATTAGCTGCTACCGCAATCCAAGGATGACCAGGGGTGCACGACTATCGACGTGTCAAGCTCTCATTGCGAGCTGTATTGTAGGGCCCGCAAGCCCCCCAATAAGAGCTTGACACGATCACTATCACGCTGTTTAATGCGTGCCTGATGAACGGATCAAGATTCTCTCCTGATATATTACGAGCAAATCACTCAATTACATATTGGTTGTTAATAAAAAAAAAAATAAAAAAAAAATTGAATCTTATTCATGTACTATCACTAAAAGACATATAATAGAAGATCTTTAAAAGTTCAAGATCATATTCCCTAATCAACACCCTTTATTTATAGTTTACATACACATAGAGAGAGAGAGAGAGTGCTATCACTTCTAATCTTGCTTCATATCACACCCTATCCTTAGTTTTTGTTTCCGTTGAGCTAAAGTTGAGAGACTTTGCAAATGAAATAATTGTCATCTGTTCAACGTCAATGATTAATTGTGAAAAATGAGCTAATATGGGTCGGGGTAACCTTTGACAAGATGTTGTTCACTAGGAGAATATAATGATTGAAGTGGAAAAGAAAAGATTAACAAAGTAAATCAATTTTATGTCTTGTAATTTACTTCACCTTTTTATAGAGAATATAAGCTGGACGGGCTCTTTTACATTCATTTATAAGATGTGCTTTTGACACTATTGAATAGTTAAAAGTAGCACTTGATTGAAGATAGATAAAATAACTTTTAGAAATTACAAAGAACTATAGCAACACTTAGAAAGTGATTTTTTGAAAATATTTTTTAAATACTTTCATATTGTACTAATTAGATTCATGCTAAATCTTCAAACAAGTACTTAGTTATAAAATAGATGAGAACCAAGTTTAGTTTATTTTTTGTTCTTCAACTCCAATAGGACCAATTTTTTTTCTTTTTAATCTGAAAAGGAGTATATATTGGGAATTGTACTGTGAAGCAATTAATCTGCTCGTATTCATGGAGATGGAAATAATGGAATTTGTTGTAGGAGTGAAATTAGTCGGCTCTTTAAAAAAGAAATAAAACAAAGTAAAAGAGATATATATCAAAAGGTTTGAGGCCGGTGAGTGAAAGGATGATTGATAACTCAGAAGCAGACAATGCATGCTTGAAGTTGATAATACGATCATCAAAAGCTTCATGCCTTGCTCCCTCTACTTTCTTTTCCAACAGGGAAAGATAGGGGCCAAAAAAAAAAAAATCCCACTTGCTGATTAAAGTATTAAATGTCGAAGATAATCCAAAACACACATTATTATATCAATAATCTTTTTGAGAATTTATAATCAAATCCAACAATTTTTGCCTGCTTCTTGCTTTGTCATGTGGTCCAGAACATCACTCAAAAGACAACGCATAAACTCTTCTGCAAAATGTGGTTAGGGAAGCGAACAAGCTTAATTAAAATATATATATATGATTAAAGATAATCACCAAGAAAAAACAGGGCAATCATTTCTTTTGGTGGCATTCAAATTATTCAGTAGTGTCCATATGTTGCACTTTAATCTCTATTCGATTGGTAAGCTTAAATCTAGGTGAAATGTGTCTTCAATGAGATCAGTTAGACTCGGATGAAATTTGAACACAGAATCTCAGCTCTGATGTTAATTAGCTGCTTGAACCAAAATTCGATTAGTTATATGCAGTAGAAGCAGAAAACTCTCAATAATATATATGTTCCCGGCGAAATTACATTCTACCAACTGTACTCTCGGATAATTTTACTCATCAAAGGCCAATGAGCTAGCATATGCACTCTGTTTGCTGCTTTCAACATGAATTCTTTTGTCATATGAGAATATCAATCATTTCTTGATCAAATGCATACAGCACCCACTGGTACTTTTGAATTATTTTGAAATAATTGAGTTCATCATTTCAAAGCAAGAACCCAGTAGTATCCATTAAAGCAATGTAGCGAAGCCAGATGCACGCATTTTGTGTTTATCTGGAAAGCGGAAGTCTGAAAACGATAGATTTAAACATTGCAATGGTTCACTTGTTAACGCATGCAAGTAATGGAAACATGCATTTGAGCAGACGGTGCGAGAACCCAATACTATTATTTTCAATTGAAAACGACTCTAAATGAATGCAGTCGTAGATCTGGCGCAGATCTTGAGAGTATGGTGAAAATAAGTGAGTCGACACGTTCGCATAACACTAACAACAATCAGCCAAAAGTAATGCGATATTTTCTTTTTAATTTGTTTTTATCTTTTTGGTTGCCATATATGTGTACTTTCATTTGGTATTTAAGTTCCGCCAACAGCACAGTTGCTCCAAACGGACTTTTAGTCGTTAGTTTTACTTGATCTTTTAAGGACTGTAGAGTATTCTACCCGTATTCTTTAGGTTTAAGTTTTATATGTAATCCACCCTACTGGTTAAAAGCTATCACCATCATCATGTTTAAGAAGTCTTGCGTATTGATTTCACAACTCAGTAGTTTTCGTGGGATCTGTTCATCTCTTGAAGCACCAACATCTCAAAAAGTCTTAAGTTCCTTTGAATTTAACATATCTATCTTTGATTTTTTCCTATTTTGTTCCACCTCTCATTACAGAGAGTTTGTGTCTGTATAAACGAAGTTCGAAGAATTTAGAATGCTGATAAACTTTGCCCACACAAGGGTCAAGGAATGAAAACAACAATGGAGTTTCTTATACAAAGTTAGCTGCTCTTGACGGTATTAGACGTATATAGCCAGGGTTTAGATTAATAAATTGATCCTCGAGGAAAAGGCCTTTCATCAGACAAACATAGCTAGGTAAACCGTACAAGCAGTACATGTTTAGGTAGACGTTCATTTCCATTATTTGGACTTTACCCTCAGCTCCATGCCCGCATAATTGGCCCCATTTTTTGACTGGAAATGTGTGGACCCGCTCTTTCTTGAATTCTTCCTTCTTGTGTTTCGTTTTGCTTTATGCAAATATTTTGTGCTAATTTTGTTAAGACGCAAAATCACGGGCGCCCGTCCTTTCTTTTCTCTTCTTGGTGTCCGAGCATTTCTTTTGTTCTTATTTTAAATATTTTTTATATGAATAATTACAAGTCAGATTTCGTTTACTTTATAATATATTTTCACGATTAATAAATTTAATGAAAATCTTATAAAAATTCATTCCTTATTTTAAAAAAAGAGTTTTATATTTGGATAATAAATAACCCTTACATAAAAATTTTAGAACGTGTTTTAGATATTGTAGAAACTAAAATAGCAAGAATTAGTAGATAACACTTAAGAAACACAAAGCTTCCAATATATTACACATCTCCTTTAACTCTTGAAATAAAAAGAAAAATAAGTTTTAAACATTACGCTTTTACAAATTTGTTTGTATTTGACTTTGGAAAATTAAATTTATAATATTATAACATTAACAAGCAAGTAAAATTATTAGATAAGTACAAGAATTCAGCTTTAAAAATTATAAATAAACTAGAATATTAAAAAAATTAGTTTATTAATTTTCATAAATTAAATTATTTAGATTTAGAAATCAGTCACCATAAAAAACAAAAACTAAATTTGACAGAAAGAATAAAAATTAGTTGTGACATAAAACACTTAGAAAATCAATTTAAACATATTCCATACACTAGCAATAGTCAACAAAATTTTATAGTAGATCTATTAATTAATTTAGGACCACACCTAGAGGTAGTCTAGAAAAGCTAAAAGAACTAGTATTAAGATTAGGAAAATCCTTTGAAACTAGCAATATAAATACATTAAGAAGAAATTTAGATTATATTAAAGAATTATTAATTGATTTTAATAACATGGTTAGAATATTCCCTAACAGGAAAGAAATAATAGAATTAATCCAAATATTAGACATAAAAATGTCTAATCTAGTAGAATTGGAAATTAAAACCTTGGAGAAACCTTAAAAGTTGAAATAGAAAATATTAAATTTACACAGAGAGAATTACAAATACAATTAGACTCAATAAAATTAATAGTCAGCGAATGAATTTAGAAAAATAATTAATAGAATTTTTAACAGAATTAAATTGTGAAATACCACATATTAATCCTTATAGCTTTAAAGAATTTAGTTAAGAAAGTAATTATCCAACAAGCACAAGCAAATACTATTACTAAATTATTAGTCAAAGTTAGCAATAAACTAGAAGACTCAGATAATAGGCTTATTAAATTAGAAAGTATCTTTCAACCCTTTAGAAAAAATAAAGAATCCGTGTCAAATTTAGAGCTCAACAACTTACTAGACAATTTAGACAGAGAACTGGACATATTGACTAATAAAGTAGAAAAATTAAATTTAAGTGGACTAGTCTTAATACCTAGAAAAGTAAACATTAAAGATATTTAGGACCCAAAGTAATATTAAAAAGCAATGAACTTAGTAAGAAATAGTAGAATAGATGTAAATATGGTAGAAATAATTAAAAGATCATCATCATTTTCTAGTAGAGGTGAAGAAATTATAGAAAGAACTGATAATATAATAGATGAACAAGACCCAGATAAATTATTAAAAAGAAGTTTTGAACAAATTAAAAAGATAAGATTATATAATAAAAAATTAATATCGAAAATAAATAATAGTTTATATATCTACTCCAATGAAACTAAATTATCAATAGTAAATAGAAGAGAAGAATTAACTTTAATAAGTTCGATAAGTGGAGATTATCTTAGAAAAAAAATCACATAAATAGACAAATGAGAATAATAGTAATAGGAATCCTTAGTCATGCTATCAAAGGATTAGGCACTAAAGCATATTGATAATATGATAGTAGATTTTATGACCGTGAACAAGCTCAAATAGTTAGAACATAGGTAGACCTAACAAATAAGTTGCAGTAGTAGGCTATATACCTAATATAGACATAGACATAAATTAATTTTGTAAACATATTAAATAAGTGTACAAACTAAAGGATATAAAATAAATGCAGAATATGAAAATCTTATAATTAAAACATTTTTATAAGAAAGTTATATAATGAATATTATAAAAAATTTATATTTGAAAGTAAGAATATTGTAGATTTTTTAAAAGTCAATATGTAGAAATGATAGTACCTAAGAAATTAAGTAATAGTGAATTAAATGGATTAGAATGAATATTAACTAAATTAGAACAAAATAATATGTTAAAAGTACCAGCTACTAGCTATACATATGTAAATAAATAAAATCAAGTTACACAGAAATTTAGTAATTATAGAAAAAGAAATAATCCAAAATTAAAAGAAATGAAGAAGAAATAGAAATTAATATGGCTATAATAGAAAATTTAAATATCATAAATGTCCTAATTCCGAGAAAAATATAGATAGAAATTATGACAAACAAAAGGAAACATAAACATGGGCATCCCACACCACACCCTGTATTGGATCTTGTTCCTACCACTCAAAGAAATCCGGAAATAAAAAAAAAAAACCGAAGGAAACAAATTCACTGGAAATACACTACTAAGCAAGTTTACAACTTCGAATCATTACTTTTATTTCCAATCCAACATGAAAAAAAAAGAAAGATAAAAAAATGGAATCTTTGGCAATGGATGGGTCGGCCATGAAGTAGACATGCTTAAAAGTTCCACAAGAGCCTTCCAACTTAAGCTACACTTCTGAAAAATTAAAAGTACTCGATGCAAATTGTTAAAGCAAAATTCAAAACCCCACCATCTTGTTATGCCATTTCTTTGCTCCTCCGCTTTCCACCTCTCCCACTTTTTTATCTTTCAGGATTGTTTGGATTCTTTTCCTTTTCTTGGTGAGATGCTTTCAAAGTTTCAAATAGGCAGCGGTGACCAACAAAGCAAGCACATGCTAAACTATTCCAATCTCTTGAAAAGCAAGTCCAATCCCATCGTGGCATCTGTTGTCTGCCAAAATGACAATGCTGAATTTGTATTGAGAAAATATCAAGTATATCTGTCAACAAAGATTTCTGGTCACATGAATTCGGTGGTTTCAAATCAATGTGTAAAGCATATTCACTTTCTGTTTCCAACAGGAATCCCCATTCTTTTTGCTTGTCAAATCAAAACCTCCCTTCAAGCCCTAACCTCCCCTCTCACATTTTTTGACCTTTTAAAATCAAGGCAAATGTATATCTGTAGCAGCCCTGAAAACCTCTTGCATGCCAAACTTTATTTTACTCTAAAAATAATTAAAGCACATGTGATGCTTGACCACCCGATGAATAATGCTTCTTCTTGAAGCATGTCCAGGTTGGAAAGAGAGAACTCAAACCACACCAAGATCAACCCTAAAAAGTATTTGGGTAGGATGTGCCATGGTGCTCATACACTCTTATACTGCTTTTGAATATTCTAAGCAGCTGAATCTATCATGAAGTGTTCAAACCTTTATCCTCCACTTGTATTGCATTTAAATAAACTGTAATTACAGCCAAAAGCTGTTAACAGCATTGATAAATATTCAATAAACTATTATTTTCCATGACAAAAGGCTGCAACATTACCTCAAATAATACTAAGAGAACTGAGGTAAAAGGTAAATTAGCACTGCATTTGAATTGATCTTGAACATGACCATATGAATCTACAGAAACTGTTAATTACACGGTTATACCATCTAATTACAACCTACAATCATGTACATTGTAGTATGTATTGCACAACCGAATAAACTACTTGCTGCAAGAATGCACTCAAAGAAACCTAACTACTTTGAGACTAAAAACAAGTGTATATATAGCCATCTAATATAAGATTGTGACCACTTTTGGATCACTCCAAAATGGTTTTTCCATTTGCCCATGTGCAGTCGACACTTCATAATTAATTTGTACCAATAAGGAAGAACGAGCATAATTAAATCAACCAAAAAGAAATGCAAATATGGAATACCCTAGCCTGAAATTGGTCAAGATTTCTACTGATCATTTCATCGGACATTTAACATGCATTCAATAAAAGAGTAGAAAAGTAAGAAAGTAAGGTTGGTTACAAACCAGGGAAGCAGATGACTAGTTGAGCATGGACTACACAGCGGCAGTGAGAGAGTAGGGCAGTCATTGAGCTTGGTGACAGTTGAATTAGTTTCCTTTGAAAGATAAGAAATTATTCAGCTGGGGGCCCACAGCATTCAGAATTTACCACAGTGTAAACACACGAAGATGCGTTGTTTCTAAATTTTTTATAAAAATGACACAACATCCAGTCATATAACAAATGGCCGACAAGACATTTAATAGTTTAGAAGAACAACTGCAATAAAATTATACTTTGGAGATGACAGGTTGTCCACCTTTAAACGACATTACATCCAATATCTGAATTTACAGCCGACATGAAGTCCACTACATGCGTCAACGCATACTCTACATGACTTGTCTTTTATATTATTCTTTATAAACAACATGACATCTGTATGTTTTACCAGACATTCAGGAATTCAAAAGCAAAAGAAGAAAGCAGGGACTTAAAGTTGTTATAGTAGTTGAGCATAGCATCAGATAACAAAGAACGGATAAATGGAATCATATCCCTCCAATTACGAGTTTAGAAAAACCCTTTGTCTCTGCAAATGCTCTTCAGACTTAGGTTGAATATGTCCGCGCTCAACAAATCGTAGCATAAGGGTATCTGCCTCTTCTGACTTTCCTTCAAGGATCAATCTCTCGCTCACTTTCTTACACAACTTTAAATCAGGAATCAGATTACGATTAAACATACGACAAGCAACTTTATAAGCCAGCAAAGGAATCCCTTTGTTCAAATAACTTTCCACAAGTACATGGCATGTACTAGCATCTGCTTTTGAAGCTGTTCTCAAAACCTTCCCCAAGATTTTACCAGCCTCCTCTAGGTATCCAAAACTACACAGATTCTCAATAACTTGATTATACGCTGTTCTGCACTTCTGTTTTGAAAGCATCTTCTCTAACAATTTTAACAAATCTTCTACTCTACCTACCTGACAATATCGATGGATGACCGTTCTGTATGTAACGACTGTAGGTACCAAACCCTTACTAAGCATCTTCATCATAAGTTCTGTTGCCTCTTCTACTCTACCATTTTTACTCAAGGCATCAATTATTGTCGTATAAGTGACTGTGTCAGGGTCTTTTTTGCACAAATACATGTCATCTAGCAATGAGAGAGCTTCTTCCAAGTCACCTTTCTGACAAAATCCACGAATAAGAGATGTAAAGTTGACTACATTAACAGCACAACCTTTATTCAGGCACTCCTGCATGAACTTCTTTGCCCCATCCATTTTTCCTTCTCGACAGAGTGACTGAATTAATAAGTTAATTTCAACTGGTGTTGGAAAAAAGCCTTTCTTAACCATCTCCCTCACCACATCGCAAGCCTCAGACAATTTTCCTTCCCTACGCAGCCCATGCATCACAACACTATAAGTAATGGCATTTGGAGTCCACCACTCTTCCTCACTTGTATTTATCATCTCTCGTGCCTCTAAAGATTTTCCATTGTGACAAAGCCCATTCAAGAATGCTGTATATGATACAGTGTTTGGCTTGCAGCCATGATGGTACATTTGCTGAAGCATCTTTTTAGCTTGATCCAATTCCCCCACTCGACAAAATCCATTAACAACAGCAGTGTAAGTAACTACATCTGGAATACAACCCATTTGGGACATTTGATTCACCAGTTCTTTTGCCTCCTCAATCCTTCCCTCCTTACAGAAAGAGTGAACTACTGCACTGTACCCAACCTTATCAACCCGAAATCCCCCCTTTTCAGCTTCCTTAAGAAATTCAAGAGCCTCGTCTCCATGCCCATGCTTGGAAAGCATGTGGATAAGAGTATTGTAAGTTACCTGATCATGGAATAAGTTACTATCATTCACCATCTTCTCCATTAAGTCCCTCACTTCTTTAATCCTTTTCTCCTTACAAAGGTAACCCATCACGGTGTAATAACTAACTTTATCCGGAGAGCATCCTTTAAGCGGCATTTCATCAATCAGCTTAATAGCATCTTTAATTCGATGCAAATCACAGTAACCCTTAATCAAACAGTTATAAGTAAGAACATTAGGTGTAATTCCAGCAAGTTGCATTCGTTCCAAGAACCTCAACGCCTTGGCCAACTTATTCCCAACCACCAAAACATGAATTGCAGTATTGCATATCAACAAATTTGGCGCAACTGCTGCCTTTTGCATCATACTCAAAACGTACATCGCATTTCTCAACTTGCCTGCTCGACTGTAAGCCACCATTAGATAACTGAAAGCTTCAGGTCGACACTCAATTCCCCTTCGTGCCATGAGCCTAAGAACACGCTTAGCACCCTGACACAATTTAGTCTTACTGAGGATCTCAAGCATCATATAATACACAATAGGATCATGCCGATACCGCCATTGCCTGTCAGCCCAGTAGAAGAACTGCAAAGCCACACGCTCATCAGCCTGAGAACGCAAAACAGCACAAATTTGCCTAGGCTTGAGACTTCTTAGCAAGTTCCTCAATTCCCCTTCAAGCTTTGGGCTCCAAGCTGACCTAAGTTCAATCAACCTGCAAACTTCTCTGACTAAAGGGTGTCTAAATTCATCTTCTTCAAGTACAACTCTCCTAATCTCTTCTCTATTTACACGATATTTGTCGAAAGAATCCAAAACCATGAAATGATCATCAGAATCACTGCCATCCTCTCCCTCTTCTACTTCCTCGGCAAATATATCAAAATCACATTTTTCACTCTTATCGAACTCTGCATTATCACTACCAAACAAACTCAAATCCGAAGAATCTTGGGTACCCATTTGGTTAAATTTGTGATAACCATCATTACTATCACCAAAATAATTTTTGTCCACTACATGACTCTCAGGGACTGAATCAGAGTTAAAACTAGGATTTCTTGATAAAGATGAAGAGTAAAATACACTGAGCTGTACGCAGGCAAATGGGTGCTCAAAGAAATGGCTTTTAGGTCTATCAACAACCAGTTTCCCATAACGGGTATGAAACAGAAAGAAACAAATAGAATCACGAGGTTTAAGCAAAAATTTTGGAATTACAAGTAAATAATTTAAGCGAAATAACATTTGAAACTGACAAGTGAAAGAGGAGAGGAGTTGCAGAGAAAAGTTTGCCTGAGAATAGCATCTATGATGAGGACGCAGGGGGTATTCGGTGAGGCTTTTCAAGCTTCTTCCAATTTCCAAACGTTCTCTGTCCGGGAAGTGAGAACCCTGTCGAGTGTTGGCTATCGCATTGTTTGTGCTGCTCGTTTATTTCGCGGTCACCTCGCTTCTAATTTTTCCATATCTCTCTTTTTAGGGAAATTTACCAAATTAGCCATTAAAATTTTGTATTTTTCACTTTTAACCCCACTAACTTATTTCTATCAATATTAGCCAAACAACAAACTTTTGGACCATAATACCCTTACAATCTCACCCAAAGCTCACCAAAACTTGAACTCACCCACACTTCTCACCAAACGGAAGCACCATAGAGAGCCAAATCGGAGACCATCATCGGCGGCAATCTCACCGGAATCCCGTTCAACAACACTAATTCCACCAAAATCACGAATAATAGCAATCAAAATCTCCAAGATAATAGTTGAAGTTCAAAAACCCTAGGTTAGCAATTTCAAACACATGCTTTATATTGTTCTTGTGTTGTGTTGTGATTGTGTGTTGTTGTGATGGTGTTTATGGTGTTTGGTGGTGGTTGGTGGTCTATTGTCGGACTGTGTTGGAGGCAATATGTTGCAATGGCTGTTGACAAATTCGTGAAAATTCGAAATTTTTGTGCGACAGGTTTCCGTCGCACAAAATTTTGTGCGACTGCCTTTCTGTCGCACAAAAAATCTGATTACACAATCTGAAATTTTGTGCGACAGATTCCCATCGCACCAAATTTTGTGCGACTACCTTTCTGTCGCACAAAAAATCTGATTACACAATCTGAAATTTGTGCGACAGGTTCCCGTCGCACCAAATTTTGTGCGGCAGAAAGTCTGTCGCACAAAAAAATCTGATTACACTATCTGAAATTTTGTGCGACAGGTTCCCGTCGCACCAAATTTTGTGCAACAGATGCTGGGGAAATTCAAGCAATGAAAGTTAACCCACCAATAGAAGCATCATCGTCCGGCCGTCGTCCAGAGCTCAGAATACCCTTTGTTGGTGAGGATGTTGACAGGAGAACTATAAGATGTGGCCGGTGCAACGAAGTGGGTCATAACCGAAAAAAGTACAAAAATCCCATTGCGTCGACACGAAGCTAATTGTATCACTTTAAATTGTTATGTATTTTGAGAACGGATTTTTATTTATTGCACCATTATATATAACAACCTATTTAATTTTTATTATATTGCAAATTTATTATTTGAATTATATGAAAAAAAAAAAGTTAGACACCAATAATAATTATAAATACAATGGTCTAAAATCCAATTTCATCATTATATATCGGCGCTACAATATCCTAAAGGCCGATATCACCATTAAATATGTCTACGGCAATTTTCTTCCTAAAGTATTGCCCGTGGCCACTAGTAAAATTAAGTCTTAGCCCAAACATTAAATACATCGTGATCATCAACATAAAAACGCCGCAGTCGCCACTACCAGGCTCTTGTTGCGGCACACCCTTACATATTTTGACATTCCAAGGGTCGGCATTCCGTAAGTCATGTCGGACGTTGTAAAATCCGACATCTTCTAACCATCGAGGAAAGACGACTTCAAGTGGCTTGAACTTATCCTTGTACGTTTTATCATCACGAACTGCCACCAACGAGTCATAAATCCACACATTTTTCTTGCGAAGGTCGACAGAAAGACAGTTGCACAAAATTTAGTGCGACGGGAACCTGTCGCACAAAATTTCAGATTGTGTAATCAGATTTTTTGTGCGACAGAAAGGCAGTCTCACAAAATTTGGTGCGACGGGAACCTGTCGCACAAAATTTCAGATTGTGTAATATGAATTTTTGTGCGACAGGTTTCCGTCGCACAAAATTTTGTGCGACAGAAACCTGTCGCACAAAAATTTCGAATTTTCACGAATTGGTCAACAGCCATTGCAACGTATTGCCTCCAACACAGTCCGACAATAGACCACCAAACACCACAAACACCATCACAACAACACACAATCACAACACAACACAAGAACAATATAAAGCATGTGTTTGAAATTGCTAACCTAGGGTTTTTGAACTTCAACTATTATCTTGGAGATTTTGATTGCTATTATACGTGATTTTGGTGGAATTAGTGTTGTTGAACGGGATTCCGGTGAGATTGCCGCCGATGATGGTCTCCGATTTGGCTCTCTATGGTGCTTCCGTTTGGTGAGAAGTGTGGGTGAGTTCAAGTTTTGGTGAGCTTTGGGTGAGATTGTAAGGGTATTATGGTCCAAAAGTTTGTTGTTTGGCTAATATTGATATAAATAAGTTAGTGGGGTTAAAAGTGAAAAATACAAAATTTTAATGGCTAATTTGGTAAATTTCCCCTCTTTTTAAGGGAATTAAAAGACGTATTAATTTTTTTCAAAAAAAAAAAAAGACGTATTAATTATTTGATTTTCGAAAATTTCATTTGCAGTGGATTTGAAAAAAAAAAAAAATCATAGTACTGCACCATTTTTAAGTGATTTAATGTTTAATTCTTTAATTCAATTATTTTGTATCTTCCGATAATGTTAGGGGGTTTAATAAATAAAATAATTGCATCTTAAATTATTAAATAAAACATGTTATATGTTATTTGTAATTTTTTTTAATAAGATGCAATACAATTAATATATTTGCCATCAAAATTCAATGAGAACTATCTTTACATCAATATTAAAACTCGTATGGTAGCAATATCCCGAAATTAGTGGGGGAGAGGTCAGCTTTCATCCAAGTATATAATAAACTTCTGTAAATTAAATGTTTTAGGATTACAAAAAATTTATTAATTTAGCGAATGTTAATATATTTATTAATTTATAAATATAATATTACGTCCATAATAAAATTTTTCATAATAAGAATTTTATGAAGTACAATAGTATAATTAAATAAGGTTGTAATTCTGTTAAGCAACTATATGATATAATTCTGATTTGATTTTGACTAATTTAATCAATTACTTGATAATCTTTTTACTAGATTGCATGACTTGATTACAATTATATGATAATTCGTTGGATAAGAATTTTTAGAGGTAATATATTAAACCCATCTCTTACTTCTAACACAACAATGACTTCTTATCTGAAAGATACAGAGAAAATAATAATGATCAATGAAACACGCAAAGCACTTTGCCAATACAATAAAGAAAATCTTAAACATGTCATATGTGATTAGCTTTAAATTAGTTAATTGTTAATTTATATGTTAATTGGTCCTATAGAAACATAATTTTTTTTAAAAAATTTATTATCTAATAAATTTATCAAATTATTAATTCACCAAGTTGAATAGAGGCTATCAATTTTTGTCAAGTATTAATTTAACTAGATTATACTATATATAAAAAAATTATATATTTAGAAGGAAAAAGGAATTTATCCAAACTCAAACATGTAAATTAACTACAAGAGCTTGGGCAAATTAAGTTCAAATCACTTTTTTTTTTAAGCCAAGTTAGGGCTACTGCCCCCACAATTGTGGGGCAACAATTTGAATACTCACAAAAATATTATGACTTATGAGTGTTAATTTCTTCTTTAATTATATTGTATAATTGAGTAAATACAGTTTTTTCCTTACGAAATATGAGTGGAGTAAAGTCTTGAATATAAGGATAAAAAATATGGACAAATTTTCATAAGATTTAATATAAACTATGATTGAGTTATAATCTAATTCTAATATGAGTGTCCAAAAAAAAAAAAACTTCATACTTTTTTTTTTAAATTACAAAATAACCGACTTTAATGATTGTTGATTTGTTTCTTCAATTTACAAATTAATTCAACTGTTAATATTCTTCTTTTTTATTTAACTGTTAATAGTCTTTGTACGTTTGTAAAGGTTGAAAATTCGAGGAATTTTCCCACATTAAAAATTGGAAAACAATATGTTTTTAAAAAATTATTATTAAAAAAAGGAAAAGGAGAAAAAATGTTCTGTCGTCAATGAATTATACCAGTGATATATCCTTTCTTTTTTGGTAAGAATTACATTAGCGACTGGGCAGGTAGAAGGTACGGTAAGACAAGACTCGAGAGAAAGTGAACTCAGAACTCCGAAGCGTGTCGGTTAGCCGCCAAAACAGTTACTTATCCTGGGGCCAGGCTAGCGCACCGGGGAAGCTAAACGAGATCTCTCTAGTCTTTACAATGTGAACAAGGGTCTTATTAAAGTTATATTTGTAATTTACGGGTAAAATTTATTCATCCGCCCTGGAGTCACTCCCATTATTTATAATTTACTTTTATACTAAAAAAAATTAATTATAAGTTATAATAAATTACAAAAACGATATAAATAAATAATATTCCCACGAAATTCCCTTCCACGTTTCCCTTACGCAGCTCTCTTTTCAAATTTTCCAAGGAAGCCAGCCACTTTATTATATTTTTTCCACCATACCATAAACAAAGTGAAACAAACGGACGTAATATTCACTCCGTTCAATACTACTCGTAATTTACAGAATGGAGAATCACAATTCAATTTTAGCCGAAAACGGGAACGGCGCCGTTTCCGAACAGGGCAGATCGGCTTTGATATTTCTGGGGACCGGATGCTCGAGCGCCCTCCCAAACACAATGTGCCTGCTCCAGCCCTCCGATCCGCCCTGCCAAGTCTGCTTTCCCGCCTTGTCAATTCCCCCCAACCTAAATCCTAACTACAGGTTTTTATTTCTCCAAATTCTTCACTTTTTTTTTTTATTATTTCCAAAATTAAGATCACATGCATTTCACATTAATTCTTTTTTCTGAATCCAGTTAAGTTTGATGAGATCACGTGATTCCATTACATTGAATTCACTTAGATGATCCATCCGCAAGATAAGAATAATTATGTAAATTAAATGAAAATGCAATTACTTAATTGTTGCATTTTGGATTTTCAGGTGTAATACGTCTCTACTAATTGATCATTGTGAGGGTGATGGTAAACACAGCTACATATTAATCGATGTCGGCAAGACATTCAGGGAACAAATTCTTCGCTGGTTTACTTTCCACAAGATTCCTCGTGTTGATTCTGTGAGTCAGTTTTTAACGTCTTTTCTGTCAATCTTCTTTATGAATCTGCTTTTACAACGTTAATGAACAAATAAAATAATCATCAAGTTCGATGAACTGCAATGACTCAATTTGAAAATTTAGGAATTGTATATAGTTAAATAGGAAATCCCTGGCTTTTCTCACCCCACTTTGTCCTAAGGATATATATATATATATATATATATTTAATAAACTAATGTTCTCAGCTTGCTATTACGACTGAAGTTTATAACTCATTTTTGTATCGAATGCAGATAATTTTGACCCATGAACATGCTGATGCAGTTCTTGGTCTGGATGATATACGTGCTGTGCAACCCTATAGTGCTACAAATGACATCGATCCCACTCCTATTTTCTTAAGTCAGTTTGCAATGGAGAGGTACTTATTTCTGTATTGGGGTTGACTTGCTTATTGTTCTTCTCCTGTAAGTTTTTCTGAAGCATGTAATTCACCTGCTTGTGCTATTGTTGCGAAGGTTATAATTGTAGTGTGTGCAGTAATCGCAACAGTCCCAATGATCAATGGGCTGACTTGCTTTCTCGCCCTTTTACTCTCTAGCCTCATGTTTTCTTATCCCTAGACAGCTTTGCGAACCTTTTTGGGTAATAGACAGAAACCTATTTGCCTTTCGTGATTCACAGGAAGATACCTAAACTCTTCTTAGATTTATATCCAATTATTTATACAATATGTAGATACTTGCACAGCCAATATCCCCAGTTTGCTACTCTAAGATCTAAATATTTCAGGAACTTGGCTTGTTTTTTAATGGTATGAGCATAGTTATGAGCAGAACATGGAATTTAAGTTTTGGACATTACAGCATGGAGAATTGTTTTTGATTAACTAATGTAGCTTGATATTTGGCATTTTGGGCAATGACTCATTTATTTTAAATGATGACCCATGAAGTACTTAATGTTTATCAGTTTGTTTGTGTTGGATCTTTGAAACAGTATCTCAACAAAATTCCCATACCTGGTTCAGAAGAAACTTAAAGAAGGCCAAGAAGTGAGACGAGTAGCACAGCTTGACTGGAAGATAATTGAGGAAGACTGTGATAAGCCATTTGTTGCGTCAGGCTTAAAATTTGTTCCTTTGCCAGTTACTTACCCAACTTTCTCTTCTTTATGGTAAATATCACGTACTATTTGTTTACATCATAGCTCTTACTTCTTTTGTTTTGAATGTAGGTGATGCATGGAGAAGATTACGTCTGTTTGGGTTTTCTCTTTGGTGAAAAATGTAGAGTTGCATATATATCTGATGTCTCACGCATTCCTCCAACCACAGAGTATGGTGAGTGTTGATTTAGTTCCTTTCTGGTTCTGCTTTTTCCAACCTGATGATAATCTAGTTGCTTTCCAGCCTTTGACTTTGCAGAATTTGGTTCAAGATATTCAGGAAGCTTGGTTTAGAAAACAAACCTATTCTATTGCCATGCTGCAGACTTTATTGTTTACAGATATTAAAACCTTGTATGAAAGATTATTGTGTTACAGATTCTGGAGTGCCTTAAAATTGAATTGCCCATTTCCAACTGACCCCTTGAAATTCCCAAATCTTCTTTCTTTGTCTATGTTCTAGATCTTATTTTTGTCCTTGTTGTATCCTATTAATCAGGTTACTCAGATTCCTTAAGTAATATCCAGACTGTAAGGAACTATGCGTAACTTCCTTAACACACATCAATGGATTATTATAGCTATAAATTGTCATTCCATTTTTTTATTTACACGCGTCTGTGGCTGATGAACTTTTGTTTTTCATCTTTGGTTGTAAATCCACCTGTTCTGTTGAGGGAATTGTTATATTTTTAATTCCATTTTCTTAGTTGAAAACTTGAAATTGTATAGAACTACTGCTGTTAGAATTTTTTTTCCCTCTGAACCTTGTATGTCAATGAAATCTGTGTCTTATTATCTTTCAGCTTGTCCTTATTTTATTAAAGTAAGAGATCTTCTTACCATAAAATTATTCTTTCTCTCTCTCTCTATATATATATTTAGAGTCATTATCTAATAAGGGATCCCTTATTGGAACATTTATATATATAATCATTCTCAAGTGCACTGCCCTCCTTTTTTAAAATGCAAATTTGGGGTTTTACAACATTATAAGCTATTGAAAAACCAGTTTACAACGATGTAAAACCCTGAATTTGCATTTTAAAAAATTTAGGCACCGATCTAGAGAAAAATTATGCGCGCACACATACACTATATTAATGTGAAGATTAATTTTCATAGATTGTAGTTTCCTTTCTAGTTATTGTTTCATGCCGAAAACATGGTTTTGCAGTTATTTCAAAAAGTGGGGCTGGACAATTGGATCTTCTTATCCTGGATACATTATACAAGGTCAGTGGGTATTGTTAAGGATATTTTGGATTTCCCTTTCTGAGTACCTTTTAAGGATATTTCTGGCCCATTGTTTTATGTTTTGGATTTTTGGGCAGTTCCATAAGTATATATTCAATTTTTTTTTTTTAATTTTTAGAAAGACTCGTCTATGTACAAAGATTATGATATCACGATCATCTACAAAAACAATCAGACCCGTTTCTAGATTGACACAAATGCTCATATTAGTCATTATCACGATCATCTACAAAAACAATCAGACCCGTTTCTAGATTGACACAAATGCTCATATTAGTCATAAAACTATATGTGGAAATATTGATATCTTGCCATGTGAATGTTGAACTGATGTTGTGAATTAGCATTTTAGGAAGAGAAATTAACATATGAAAATGCTTTTTCTTATGCGGTTGTGAAGCTAAGAGTCCCAATTCATTACGATACTATCATCACCAAGTTCTTCATTATAGTCAATAGATATAACAAAATGCTTTTTCCTTTCGTGGCTTTCAAGTATAGTTTTTCACCCCTTTAAGGTAAATAATGCCACCAATTTCTTCATTACAGTCATTGAACTGTGGCAGCACAGCAGGACACCATCATTTTCAGAGCTACTATTTCCATCACTAGTTATTTCTTCCTGAAATAAATGGATTTGAGAACCTTGATTGTTATTTTTTTTTTAAAAACCCATAGTTTGGGAGTAAGGATTTTTCATAACAAAATTTAGTACAGATGTTATTATGTACAATTGACAAACCTCTATTAGCTGTATTTTCACCTCCAGGTGTGTGTGTGTAAATTGCTGGCATATGATTTGCCTTTACATTAACTCTTTGCACTTCAGTTTCTCATAATTTTCCAGGAATTAATCATTTACATGTTCTGCTTCATTTTCCTCTTTCCAGGATGGCTGCCACAATACTCACTTCTGCTTCCCTCAGGTGTTTTCACTTGGTCTGTTATTCATGCTAACTCTTGGATTTTGAATGCTGCTAGAGCCATTGACTAGTATTTTTGCAGACTCTTGAAGCTGTGAAAAGGTTATGTCCTAAACAAGCTCTTTTAATTGGAATGACTCATGAGTTTGATCACCACAAGGACAACGAGTTTCTTGCTGAATGGTCCAAAAGGTAGATGCAGTTTTACAATTCCTTTTAATAATTTAGGTGAGATCATTCACTGTTTTTGTAAGGATGTTGGCAAAACAAATTGATGTTACGAGTTTTGCTTGTATATAGGGAAGGAATTCCAGTGCAACTTTCACATGATGGTTTGAGAATACCCATAGATCTATGATGAGGTAAGCCTGCACCTTTAGAACTCATTTCTGCAAAAAATACTGGATGAGAATACACTATACTTATCTTCTATGCCAATGGTCTCTGTCTAAAGATGGAATCAGGATCCTCGTTGAAGTAGATGCCATTTTAGGTTTGTTATACGGGCATACAAAACATAGTATTCTAATTAGTTTTTCAGCTTTTACCTCGTAAAATTATGTAAAGCAATCATCACACACTTCAGTTCATGATTGCTGTCGAGTAAAAAATGAAATTTTCAGCTTTAAATGGCAATGAAAGCAATGATGCTGCATAATAAGCTAGTTCTTCCTACTTAGTTGCTTTTTCTGGTCTTACTGGGCCCCCGAAAAATTGACTCAAATGCCTTTTATTTATTTTTTTCATTTTTGTTTAAGCAAGTTAACGTAGGGTCGATGAAGTAAAAGCTAAAGATATATAAATTAGTTCAAGTTTAATGGTTTTTACCATCAGCATTCGATAAGTTCAACTTTCGTCGGCGTTTAATGGTTTTTACCATCAGCATTCGTAAGTTTAACTTTCATAGGCTTCTTAACCATTATAGAGACACTTGTAAAATATTTCTATTTAGTTGAGAAATTAGTTCAATAATTTCTTATAGGGAGTGTCAACTTTTGGCTACTACGACGAGTGATTATAATTTATATATCATGTACACGCTTAACCAGCTGTTGCAGAATTTCATTTATTGTAAAATTTTGATCTGAAACGCCCAAAAGAATAATGTTTAGTGTTCGATTATGAAATTTGATCTAAGTCATTAAAAGGCAATTTAATACCAAGAAGTGTTTACCAAACACTTTTTAAAATTGATTATTTGAAAATCTGATTTTAGAAAAATCTATTTTTGTATTAAACACTAAGACTTGTTGGGAGCAGTTTTTGAAAATCATATTTTTTAGAATCTAATTTAATAATATCTAATGCCAAATTATCCTCATCTTAAAATTATATTCCAAATATGTCCTAAACAAAAATAAGTTAATTTATTTATATTTCAAAATTTTTTATTGAAAAATAAAACACAGTACTATCGTTGCCGTTAATTTCCTCCGGCAACATTGTCGGCTCAGACCACCCATATGTTCGTATTCGAAATTATTTGCCTCACGCAATTAATGCTGCCACAATAATAATTCATTACGAATCAATGCAATCCCAATCCCAATCCCAAACATGTCCTAAGTTTTCAAATATTACTTTTGGAAAATTTTCGTCTTATTAAATAAATATTTAATTCCAAACACAATACAGAAGCTTATCACCGGGTGCAGATATTCGAATTGTGTTATTCCGTACAAAACAAAATTGCCACGAGATAGTAACACATTTACTGAATGTTGAATAATTAACTAGTGTTTCCCGTAACTCTCGCGTGCATCCTTAAAATTAAATTTTGTCTATTATTAAAAAAAAAAAGTCATATTTGGACGAGGGTGATTAGTAATAATAAATATAGAAAATTGTCTTCTAAGAGGCCGACGACAGCTAATAACATAATTTTTCTATCAGTTTTTAAGACCCGCATAATATTTCCTTCATCTAACGTTTTGAAGATTGGCTGCTATCCTAATTCTATCTAGAAACGGTCAAAATTCAGGGCTGATAGCATGTATTGTCTGATTCCAAAATCTTTCAAGATTCTTATAATTTATATTTAATTATTACTAAAAACTCAAGTGGCCAAGGATGACCAAGAAAATTGACATAGAAGGTTCAGGAATCCAATTGCTTCTTTTCTTCTCTTGATCCGTTGAGTTCATTTATTGAGATACAGAAACAGGAAACGGAGCAGAACAAAAAGATGGCGTGCTTTGTGCCTTTTAACAACAGGAACTTGGACATAAGCTTTTTCGTCTTCAGGCCGACGGTGGTATTGGTTGAAGAACTCGTCGACGCCTTAAAAGATTTTTCAGCGTGCACCGAGACTCTCGGTTGTGTTAACAGCTCTATCTTCCGGAGCATCCACGGCAATCTGGTCAGTCACTTCTTAACTACTTTCCCCACTTTTTTTAATTTAATTTGTTTGTATTCATTTTCAACTCCTTTACATTTTAACTTGATTTTTATGCTCTTCAGATCATTTGGTATGCACTATGGATGAAAAGATCACGTGAAAACAAAGAAATGTTGATTTCATCGCTGGTGAGTTACGTTGGATATGTAATCTTAAGATAATTATTAATTCTGTTAAAAATTATATTCACTTGTGTGTGTGTGTGTGTGTCTTTGCAGCTACAAATGCTAAAGAATTTATCAAACAAGGGTGTCCTGGTAGAGTACAGATTCGTCGATGCCTACGCCGGGGAATCAAAAGAAGGATCTTCCGTTGCGAAATTCTATACGGGTGACGTAATCTGCTTGAACGTTGCAACGTCCACGGCTGGGGACTTAAACGATGTCTCGTACGCGAATTTAGCGATATTCAAAGACCGGTTCTGGAAGATGGAAGGCGCCGTTTCGGGAGTCTGCTTGAAACTCCAAGACATTCCGGCGGTGTCGTGCCTCTACGTGTGGAAGTCGCTCCAACATTGCTACTCGTGGATACTCAACGCAGACCACAGGAAAACAATGGTGCCTTATCTCGACCGATTTAAGCTGGACATCAAGTACGACATCTTTCGGGTCGTTTACGTCAGCACGGAGGCTGCATTGAGCTGGCACAGCAATAGTACCTCTCCTGCTCTCACGTTAGCGAGCGAAGGAGAAAGCAAGGAACAGCGGCAGGTGATGCAAATTTGACGAACGGATCGGATTTAGAATTTTGTTCCGTTGTAAATTAATGCCGATACTTTTGTTTAGTGTTGAATACTTTTCATTAGAGGCGGCTAATTAATTATGTACTATTCTCGGAAAGATTAGGTGAGTTCAGAATATATATGTTTTACTTTAGGAAGAATCTCAGCTACCAATTCAAGTCACCATTTGCTTCTTTATCTTTTCCTTTCAGCGGCGAGGAAGATCGATAGAATCCTATAAGGGCTCCCTGGGCCTGGCCTCGTAAGCCCAAGAAAGTTAATTACTTCAGGAGCAAGCCTTTTTGACACCCCCGAAATTCCTCACAGAAGAATTCAATTAAATGATTAAATAAACTATTCTTTTAACGAATTCTTTACACACCCATTTCATAATTTGTATTTATATTTTACATTTTAATTAAAAATATTTTTTTCTTTTGAAAAAATCATATGAGTTTAGAGTTTCAGGGAGATAATTATGTAATAAAAGAAAAAATGATTAAAGATTTTAAGATTTGTATGTACTTGATAAATAAAAACTTAAAAGAACGATTTTTCTTAATGAATATTTATGGAATATGGTTAATCTTAATACATAAGTTTATTTTTCACAAATTAAACTGAGTATTTTTGAAATAAAATTCAAAGGGGGAATTATAAGGATTTTAATGGGGTGTTAAAGCTCTTGTCTTAATTCAAAGAGTTGAGCTTTTGACACCCCACAAAAGTCTTTATACATCCCCCTATTAAATAAGCCCCATTAAAAGTTTTGAAAGTTATGTTACTTTAATCTAATCCCCATAGAGAACTGTCTTCTTCTTAAAGCCTCTTGTAATCTTAAGTGATAAAGTTTGATTTTATTTTGTTTCTACCGATTAGTATTGCTCAAAGAAGATTAGTGACCCCATTTGATTTTCATTTTGGGCGTGAAGCTAAAAGATCTATGCTATGGTCAATTAGCTTTTTTTTTTTTTCCCCTTTAGTGTCATGTTAACGTTTTCCCTTTAGTGTCAAACACAAACCGAAATGCAGCCACCAAGAAACCAGAGACAAACGAAGTAAAGAATGAATCTCATAATGAAAAATTTTAAAAATAGAGTGAATGACCCACAAGAGGATAATTTTTACATTTTCGAATTATCTACATCTAGAAGTTCAACATCTACCCTCATAAATCCGTCCAAAAGTTTTTAAACAATCATTGACCCATGCTGCCAATCTTTGAACCCTTTGAACGAGGCAGAAAGGGAAACTTTCCGGAGCCAAAACTTTCAAATACTGCAAAGAAAAATTGCAAACGCAAGGGACCCATATCAAGAAAAAGCCAGCAATTAATATTAAAGTTAGTTAATGCCGTCACCTAATTGTGTTACGTAACATCAATTAATTAGATCATCATATATGTAATACAAGACAATTACACAACTTAGTACTCTCTTACGTACAATTAATTCACTCTCATTATTATTAAGCTTAAAACTGAGATACCGCTGGCTGTTTTAGAAAACCATCCATGTGGCGCCAAAAAAAAAGAAAAAAAGAAATCTTTAATCAGTTGCCAAAAAGATTTGAAAATTAAGCTTGAATGAGAGGAATATGGACAAAAGTAGTTTATTAATTCATGCATGAAAAACGGGAACTGCAATGACAATTCAGAAGATTTTCAAAGTTTTCGGACTCTGTCACTATGGCGTGATAAATGGAGAGACATACACGAGTAACTCATTAAAAATTTCTACATGCAAAAAAATTCAAAAAGAAAAAAAAAAAGACTTGTTAAAAATTTTCTGCATGCAATAGTACACTTTTGATTTTGGAATTCTATGAAATTGAATCTGCCAAAAATAATTCTGGGTCACATCAACACTTCAATTTTTGATATTGGGTTTTTCATTTCAGCGAACAGGCACAAAAAGAGCTAATTAAGAAAATTGAAGAGCAAAGGAAAGCGGTGGCCATGTGAGGGGCATCTAGGTGCAGAAAATGACATAATTTTGCTGTGCCATGAGGAATAATGATATTGATTCGTTCATTGAAAAGGACGCCGTATTTTAAAAGTGGTACCTACCGAACATTTTTCCATGAAAATTTTGTACTTTTTAAGGGAACGTTTTGGATCTGTAAAAGCAACTTCTCAAGCTAAATCAAATCTATTATCCATGTTGACTGAATCTACTAAGAGCAAAATTTAGATACGGGGATATCCAATGAAATTATGCCGTTTTGATGTCTTAAATTCTTTCTCTTAACGTTAAAATCATTATTAGGATCAATTGATTTCGGGAATAAAAAAAAAGAAGTAAATGTGACAAAATATTAATAAATGAGCATACCATTTCCCTTAAGTCTTTCTGATTCAATAAAATTATAAATCGCAAAGATGGTTGGTTAAAAATTTTATTGTAGTATTGATGTCATTATTAGTAAAAAGGAAAGAAAACTCAGGACGACAAAAAAGTATTTCTAAATTAGGTTTTCACTACAATTATTAATAATGTACAAGTTCTATGAACAATTTTTCTAATCTATAATTAAGTCTTACCTCAATAAAGATGATACTATTGTATGCGACTTGTGAAAAACATGATAAAGATAAAAAGTTTTATGTCCTTTTTAATGTTAAAATCTCGTATAAAAAACTAAAAATATTTCGATTCATAACTAAAATCACTTCGCAAACACATGCACCAACACACACTACAAGTGCATAAGTGGTCGGTGCAATTTAATCAATGAAATCAACAGAAATATCGCAATTTCATACTCTAATTCAAACAATTAATGCAAATAAAAAAAGTAGGCGATGGCTTCTAGTCATGCCATGTGGAGAATATGGTCAAAGAAATATATAGGGTAGAAAGCAATTGGGTTCATACAAGCACATTCATGAGCTGACAAAGAAAGAAGAAAAACCAAGTGGGTCAAACCCTAATTAACCAAAAAAAGGGACATAAATACAAATATGTTTACAGAAACAAAGAACAAGTGACAAGGGGAACATGGCATGTGAGTAGGGCTCCTAGCCACAATCCAAGAGTCCCACAATTAATTGATGAGAAGACATGTAGATTATTATTTTTGCCATAAAAGAATGTTTTTGGATTCATAAATTTAAGTAAATTTTAAATTCTTTTGAGAAAGCTTAATGCAAGAAGGATTACTGGGAAGAATATGATACGAACGACATGAAAAGATGATGCAATTATGGATAGATTGGGGACCTCTTGTAGCTTTTGCCTGGGGCTTTGAGCTCATGACATGGAGTAGCTATCGGATAATGTTATTCTATTTGCATTAATAAAAACAAAAATAATCATTTTGGTTGGGTTTAGAGCCATTAAGCATTCGAGGCCACTTTAGATTAATGATATGAGGATTGAGATCTGAGACACGTTTGAGTTGAAAAGAATTTGAGCCCTTAATCTTATAGCAATAATACATATGATTTTATCTAAGTTTTTAACTAGGGTTTGGTTGGAATCCAAGAGGAGATAATATCGTGCTGATGTGCTTATAGAATTGTACTTTGGTTTTTGCGACCGCAGAAACTCTTGGTGGGTAGAATTTTTAATACATCTTCTTTTTTCTCCAGGTGCTTTCTCCTTGGATTCGGTTTCTTTCTAAATTCTATGTAATTTTTTTTTTATATATATATTCTCTAAAACCCTAAAACTCATTTGGTCAAGACAAAATTTAGTGGAACTCGACCCGTTTGATGTAATTGTGTTTTGTAGTGTGTGCCCTACTTACCCTCGATTTGTGATATCGTCATCATTAAGAAAGAGGAAGAAGAACAAAGATCAAACTACAAGCTTACACAGTCGACACTGTTTAATATATATAATTAATGGATATACAAGGACTCATTTGATTACGTAGAAAAAGAAGATTACTTATTTTGTTTTTCGTATACATTATGTTTATTATTAAACAAAATATGTTCAACCAAATTGTCTTCCTTTGATAGCGAATTGTGATTATCATCAAATAAACAACACAATTTCAAATCATATTTGGCTTGACCGAATTTAGATCTCAATTCCCACAGCTCCAGGCAACAATTGTGGAAGAAAAATTCCATGTTGAAGGATAACGAGCATGCATCCTAGTTCCCACAAGAACATTTGTATTTTTATTTTTAAATACTCATACGATACAAGGACAGTTATACATAGATTTACAATTAGAGATTTATTGAAACTAATTAACTTAGATTTCTTCTAAGGGTGCATATACATTATCGATAAATTTACTATACAAATATTATTCTTATTCAATTATTAAATAACTGAGAGGAGAAAGGGTCTCTTATTAAGACTTGAATTCATCTAACCAAAAAGTAAGTTGTCAATCAACTAATGAATTAAGTTGAGCACATAAATTAGGCGTGCGAGGCTCATAACCCGCAACCCACAAATGATTACCTTAAAATAACAACGATTAAAAATTATCCGAATAAATTTAAAACTCAAGTACATTTTAGAATTTTAATAACATTGCCAAAAATAATTTTTAGTAACAATGTTCAAACTTATAACATCGGGAACTTCATTAATCTGTACAAAAACGGTAATTAATTTAAATATTTTAAAAAATTTTGGGAAGAAAAAAAAATTGGAGAACGGACAACGAATAGGAGGGGCTAAGCTAAACGGGGTAGGGGAAGGGGGAGAGGTGAAGATTCCAAGAAGAATGGTCACGTTATAGAATTCTGAACTTCTTTCTCTGACTCTGACACTATTTTCTTATTTATTCATTCATTCATTTCCCATTTTCATTGTTTTTTTTTTATTAATTATTTAAAAGAAGGCGTTGGTCTGCGAGTTTTCTTTCATTATCTTTGACTGCTGACTTAAATTTCAGGAATGTATTTTCTTCTCTTCACTGAATTACAAAAAAAAAAAAAAAAACCATTTATTAGCAAAACATTCCTCCAATCAAATCCCTCTAATCTGCGAGGAATTGGAGTTTTTGGACTATTGTCATCGTCATCGAGAAAATATGCCGAGATTAGCGGCAGTTCTTTTCCAAGTTAATTTATTTATCTCATTTTAGTTTTTGATAAAAGGAAAATATACAAAAAAAAAAGAGGATAATGATAAAGACAAAATATCATTTCACTAGATTTATCGAAAGTCATTTCAATCAGATTTTCTGAAGCAAAAGCAGGAGAAAATAATATTTTCTTGTTTGTGATAATTTTAAAGTCACGAATAAATTGATTGGTCCAATTGACAGCTTTTTTTTTTTTTTTCAAAATTTCCATGTTAAGTAAATTATTTTAATTTAATTTCTTTAAGTTTTGTTACTCATTTTTGTGATCGATTCACTGATGATGACAATTGACACATTTACTTTCGCATGTGAGGGCATAGGCAGCTAAATCAAATTCAACCTTTTCATCATTATCACTGTTCCAAAGCCTGCCCTTAATCATTTCCCATGATTTCTTTTCTCATTTTTTTTCTTTTCTTTTCCGCAATTCCAAAATTAAAAAAAAAATCGAATTACAGTAATGATCTTTTGCAAAATTTCTATGGGAAAATTTGTTGATTCATTTTTAACTTTACACGAAGAATTTAAATAGATTTTATTAGATATGAATGAAGCTCATCCAAATCTCTTCTGGTGATTTAAATTTAAGAAAAAAAAATCTATTGAAGGTTCGATCAAAATATAGTTAAAAACAGTTTGTTGAAAAATGATCGGCAATTGATCGGCTGGTGCATGTAAAAGATCGCCGTCCACCAAATTAAATACAGTGCCCCCACCAGGATTTAGACAAGTAGGATGGGGACCGTGGACTGCGGTCAAAATGGATGACGTGGCGAGATCAGAGTGGGGTACTGTAGAAGAGGGAACTTCCTTGAAAAACTGGATGATGATTTTATTATTACAATTGAATAACTTAACAACAGTGGTCACATTCCTACACCTGTCGGCTACCAAACACTCTCTCCTCCTTACAAATTATAAGAAGCCTGAGACCTGTTTTAGTTTTAGATTTAGTTTTAGATTTAATTTTAGTTTTAGCTTCAAATAAAATAAATAAAGCTTTTATCTTCCTCTGTATCTCTGGCTCATTGCTCTGCTTCATTTAAGCAGAGAGAGAGAGAACATAGAGTTCTTGAGAGAGAGATCTAATGGAGTACGAGAGGATTCACAAAGCTCAGGTAATAACAGCGCAGCGGAAATGAATGGCCATCGATTTTTTGCGGTTTTTAAAGTTGAGGGTTATTTTGGTTTTTATGGGTTTCTTTGTCACACATTGGAACTTATCTAAATGCTCTCCATGAGAGCAGAATGTCACGGGATGAGTTTCGTTGCACAGCAACCCGTGCGAGCGGCCCGTGACAAGAGACTATGGCAGGAGTGGCACAAAGTTTTCTTTTGATCAGAGTTACCGCAAATTTAACTATTTTAGCGTGTTTTTTGCCCTTTTTATATTTATATATATTTTCTTTTAGCTGAAAATGCTCATTTTGGTGATTGTCTCTGTAGTTGATGGGGGTGATGGGTCTGGTCCTGTGCAATTGTGTTTTGTAAAGTGGGAAATTTTTTTTTTTTTTTCGAGTTTTTCTGAATTATTTGGTTCTGAGGGTGAGACTGAGGGACAACAAATTTATTGTTTTTGTTATATTGGAATATAGTCACTTGTTAAGTATGCAAATTTGGTGATGTTAGTCTAGTATTCAATGAGAAATTAGAGATAATAGAATCTATTTGGTGTTAATGGAGTTGATATATATGATCCAAAGTGACATTAGTAATTATTGAGTATGCTTGGTTCAAATTTCAATCCCCGTCTTGCAAATTTTTTTTTTTCTAATATTGTTCTTGTTTCTTTATGACTTATTTTATTCTTTTTTATTGTGGGAATGCAGACGGGTATAATTTCTCCTAGTAAGCTTAGGATGAAGCTTATAGGACCTCATCATAATAGGAAAAAGGATGGATCAAACAGTAACTCTGCGAGAACATCTCCTTCCAGGCTTGACGATTCTGAGTTTGTCCGGAACAGCTTATTGAATGGAGGCTTTGATGATGAAGGTCAGTGACTACCCTCTTCTTCATCCAGCTTAGTGCATTCTATACGCACTTTTGACATTAGTGAAGCTCTCTATGTAACTGTTGTCTCTTAGTATGTTAGGATTTTATGCACTGAGAGGTGTAGGTATTGATTTCTAGACATTTTCCTGTCGTCACAGCTCCAAGCTTAGAAGTTGCTTCTGAGAAAGGAGCTGGTGAAGTAGTTTTGGGCCACAACCAAGGCGAACAAGCTTCTTTCCAGCCAAATGAAACATTGCCGAGAGAAAACACTGAAGTCAGTCGAGTCAAAATGCAGCAATTCTCAAAAGGTGATAGTGTTAATCTGAGTGCAATTCACCCAATGAGAATGCATGAAGATGACAATCTTGATTATGATAGTAATGCTAGTTCATCTAGCTTCGAGTTTCATAAAGGGGAAAGATCAATGCAAAATCACATGGCAAGATCATTCTCAAGACCTATGCCATCAAAGTGGAATGATGCTGAAAAATGGATAATGAATAGGCAAATCATACAGGCTAATTATGCCAAGAAAAATGCTTTGCACAATCAGGCTAATAGGTTGCCAGCAACTAATATGGTGAGAGTTGTTCCTGAGTATGGAACTTATGATCACAAGCCATCAACTGTCCGGGCAGCAGACACTAAGCGGGTGGACTTCTGCCAAACTGCATCACACACTTTGGAGAAGTTCTCCTTTGTTCCTTCTGGAACTCATCAAGCCCATGGTGGAAATGCGATGATTGACTCTTGCACTCAGAGTAAGGATTTGGAGGAAGTGATTCAGACAGATGTACCTTGTACAAAAAGTTCATCAGAAAATGAATCAGGTAAAGTTGTTACCTGAATAAATTTGCATGATTCTTGATTATTGCCCTGGATTAGCTTCAAATTCACTCGATGGGAATCAACAATGTTGATTCTTTTCACAAATTATCTTTGCACTCCTTTCGATTTGAATATCAAAACATTTTCCTTGTTTTTTCTTTTGGGGGGGGGGGGGGGGGGGGAAGGGGGGTCCAAAGTGCTCTGTATTTATGTTTTTTGAATATGTCTAGCAGGGCCGGGCAAGGATAGATTTAAATTGTTACCAGAAATTTAGAATACATTGAATATATGTCTGATCACTTTCCTTTCGCAAACTGTTCTTGCAGTAAGGGCACTCTGTAATGTATTGGTGTAAATCCTATTTGTTTGTATTGGTTTAGCAACAAAGTAGCATTTTTATATTTTCTAATGCAATTAATTTTTCTGAATGTACGATTTGATTTTGCAGTTGTTCCTGCCATAAGATCAGTGTGTATGAGGGACATGGGTACGGAAATGACCCCAGTGGCTAGTCAAGAGCCTTCAAGGACTGCCACCCCTGTGGGTGCAACCACTCCACTCCGAAGCCCAACTTCTTCAATTCCATCTACTCCTCGAGGACGGGCCCCAGCATCCACTCCTATGGAGCAAACTGGAATTGATGAATCACAGCACCCAGTGGAAAATAGCAAAAGAGATTTGTCAGAGCAAGAAATTAAGGAAAAAACAAGGAGAGAAATTGTGGCTCTTGGTGTCCAGCTGGGCAAGATGAATATTGCTGCTTGGGCTAGTAAAGATGAACAAGGAAAGAATACTTCTTCAGCGGAGAAGAATAGTGATATGGAGGAGCTTGAGCGGATAGAATATGAAAAACGTGCTTCCGCATGGGCGGAAGCTGAAAAATCTAAACACATAGCAAGGTTTCATTTGTAGACCCCAACACTCTTGAGCATCATTCAAAAAAGCATTTACTTGAAAGTAACCAACATATCATGACTTAATCCCTGCTATAATGATCATCTTAATCTGACAGAAATATTTCTAATTTTTCAGATTCAAGCGTGAAGAAATCAAAATCCAAGCATGGGAAAGTCGGCAGAAAGCAAAACTGGAAGCAGAGATGCGGAGAATAGAGGTATTTCGAGTCTCTTTCACTGTAAATATTTAGTCAAGAATTCCATTACTAACCAGTATATGGCGATGATGTAAATGAAAATTTGTTAATGGTTTGAATAATTGTCGAAGGGTCAGTTCAGTTTAAATCAAACATTGAAATTTCAACAGAAGCAGAACATTCGGTGTATACGTTAACTAGAGCTTCGTCTAATTTGTCTAATAAGAATAGATGCAACTCTTTCAGGCTGAAGTGGAACAAATAAGAGCACAAGCTCAAGCAAAGATGGTGAAAAAGATCTCGATGTCAAGGCAAAGATCAGAAGAAAAGCGTGCTGCTGCTGAAGCAAGAAAAAGCCGAGATGCCGAAAGAACTGCAGCCCAAGGAGAATATATTCGCCAAACAGGACAGATCCCATCTTCCCATTTCACTTGCTGTGGTTGGTTCTGATAACACTGGAAACAGTTTTATGAAGTAGCTCATAAGCCTACTGAGCGCCAAGCAGTATCAAAATATTTTCTAGTCTCAATCAGCAACCAAGGGCGCGTTGTTGTATATGTTAATTGAAATATGCACAGTTTGCAAAGTTGATGATGGTGCATATTTTCGCATTTAATCTTGATCTTCTTTTGATAATGGTTTATAGTGGAATGGTGCATTATGAAATGTTTTTGTTATTCATTGTTGTGCCGACAAAAATGCCTTTTTATCTGTTAGTGACCCCTTAGAATTATCATTTTTTTTTTAACCCCTATTTAGCTTTAGACCGACCTTGTAGAATTAGCTTCTTAATGCTCATTCATGGCTTTTGTTGTAATTTTCAAGTTTATCGTATGGGCTGGACGTGGTTTGGTGTTTGGGCCTAGCCATTTTCAATTTTCATAAACAAAACGATTTGTGTGAAAAATTCTGTAGAAATTTGATGAGTAACTAACTCGAAAATGAATCGATTAAACTGGTGTTTGTTTTATTTTTTGTCTCTCTTCCAGACGATTATATGGTTGACCCTCGGATTGTTTGAGTCAACTGTCAAATAATCCAACTAAAATCGATAATAATAATTTGTAGAGATTGCTCTGTTGTTAAAATTATATTGGACCAAGCAGACTAATCGCTAAGGCACTTGTGTTTTCTCTGAACAGGGCCCGATTCAGCAAGAATAGTGTTTCATTGGGTCGGCTCAACATGTCAACCGAACTCGAGACAAAACTTATATACAGCGAAGCCACATTGTATCCGAAACGAAAACGAAAAAAGAGGTGGAAAAAAAAAAGCATCAATCACTCGCAAACTACAATGATCTTAACACTTGAGAGTTTTAATACCATTATCTATTACATGATAAACGCAAATTATTATTTTATCATTCAGTAGATAAATGACACGTCAGTTAAAAAGTAGAAGTCAAATTGGGAATAAAATTATTAAGGTAGCTAATGGTACTCAAGATAATATAATGGAATACGACAACATAGATGTGTTAAATATGTTGGTAACCCCTTTGATATATTACCTTATCATTTCATAATTCACATTGGCGTGTAGACTCAAGTATTTAGTCGAAGAGAATAGAATACATGGTAACGCGCATTTGATGGGATCTTTTAGGTCGGGTGATGAGACAGCTGTCAGCAGGCAATTGGGACCAATTTCAAAAGTTTTGATGCAAAGTACAATTAAGAAAAATGACAACTCTCCTTTCCCTACCAAAAATCAAATAAAAATAAAATAGAGGGACGACGTGGGCACTAACTATTATTGTTGATAGAGCCCTACATTGTCACCCTCCCATCCCTTCAAAAGAAAAGTCACGGCCCCCACTTAATGGCATCAAAAACCCAACTCAACCCCACAAATCAGAAAAGGAGAGCCCAACTCAAATTTTCCTTCCTCTTTCTCTTGGTCTGCATTGATTGAAAAATTTACGGAAAATTTAGCTTTTTTTTGATCGAGACCCATTGGGAGACGAGAGGGCAGCAAATATTGCAATGTGTCTCACATGTGTGGGTTTACCGACATCACAGTGGCCCATTGTTTCCAGGCCACTTCCGTCATTTCTGCTACTCGCAATTATTGGGAATGGTTCCAAATTCCAAAACGACAATTCTGAAAAACATTCACCGTGCATTCCTTGCTCCACAGACCAAAAGTCCAAACGTCTCACTAAAATCATCCCTTAGTGGGCACTGGGCACTGGGCACACCAAGTGATATACAATACCTCACTTTCTTCCACTAGCACAAGGCCACTAGCCTGAGTATGAGACTACTCGGAGCATCTTGGCAGTTGAGATGAATGTTATTTAATGCGAATGCAAAGGTGGGGTTAGGCTCATTTTCCCAAAAGCCTAACAGAACAAAGTCTAGGACATATTGGCACGGAATATAAGTTAAAGAAAAGAGTTGTTTTTCACATGCTATCATGAAAACAAATCACATGGCATTGGCATCTTTTAGAAATGTTTCCATCACTTTACTAACTTCCAGACTTGAATGTCTTTGTCCAAATTAGAACTACAGAAGTGTGAAACCTTTCCGCGCTAGTTATAAATCAATTGCTACAATAATAAAGGGGAACAGCTATCATCATGGACAACTCTCCTAATCAATATTGATTGCGTATTTCATACCACAGAATAGAAAATGTATCTTATAATTACAGTTTAGCTTATATATAAACTTTAAGCTAAAATTAGGTAGCCTCTCGCTACCCCTACGTGGATTGAAACAGACACTAATATTACAGAAGAGAGAATGGTATCTTAACTGGTTAAATTGATCAGAAATCCAGTGACCCCACGGATGTTATACCAGCACTCAAATTTCTGGAGTCCTGCCGGGTTGCATAATCATCACAGCTGCTGTTGGAGAGCCTCTGAATTGGAACTGAGTTCAGAAGCTCATTGCCACGTTTGCCCATTTGCTGCACTTCTGGTGGTGAGAGTATTTTGATACACCACACACTGTTTACAAACTCCCTGGTACAAGAAGAATGAAGTGCATCAATGGCAAGCCAACAAGAAACAGAAGTTAACAGATGCAAACTCCAAATAATGAAGAAAACAGAATGTGAAATCATGAAACCCCATAACTATCAAAGCATAACTTAGTCAAAATATGAAGAAGCTTCCACATTCTTACTTCACTATATTAGTCAAAATAGGAAGAAGCTTCCACATTCTCACTTCACTATATTAGTCAATCAGGTTTTACGATTTTGCTTTCCTTATTTACAAAATTCCTACCTAAGATGCCAAAAGTTTTATTATCCAATGGTCAAAATTAAAACTTGAGTCTTTACATTGTGAACAAGTAATTCCTACAAATCATAATCCAGATGGGTTAAAAAAAAAAACAGAGTAGAATTTGAAGAACAGCAAAGCATAGAACTTACGGCCAGGGGCCATCACCAAGGAGAAGTACATCATTCTCCCGGTCAACGAATACAAGCTGCCAGCCTGATCTCAGGGGGTCCTCCAAATGGCCTTCAAGGCCAAACATGCGAGCTAGTTCACTGCGCAGCTCATGGTAGCTACTGAATTTGGTGATATCCAGTGATCTACCGAAGGAACCCGACTTGTAAACCTATCAATGAAACAAAAATTCAGATCCATGAGAATCCATTGCAAAAGGCCGCCAATAGATCAGATAATATGAGAAGCTGGTTTAACTACAGATTATTTTATTTCTACTTAAAAAAAAAAAAAAAAAAAGACCCTCACCTTAACAAAGGTTCTGTTGGGTGGGTTTACTTGGCCCACATTTTCTGGAGACTGTAGGAAACCTGATTCATCAATGCAACTGGAAGGTGCAATTTCTGGATTAACAGAGAAATCAGCACCTGCAGTGCTCATATAATTAGAAGAAGCAAAGGGTATAGTTGTGGAGTCACTATTGCTCCCAACTCCCCCAAGGCTTGACATCTCATTCTGCATCAGAAGTGAAGAAGGCTCTATGTTAACCCCAAATAAAAGATGGCTCTGTGGATCAGCACTCCCTTCCTGGTCTATCGAACACTCCCTACCAGGAAAAGGGGGCAATGAAATAGAATTCTGAGAGATATTTGCATGAGGTGGCCCCAATTGTTCCACGGAGGGCAGAACACAGTGAGGAGCTCCAGAAGAGAAAAGAGGTTCAACTGCTGCTCGCTTAGAAGGCCAGGTAGGAGAATGTATCAGGGGATTGCTTCTCGGCAAGTTAAGCAGGTGGGATGATTCATCCTGGGCATATGAACCCAAGAGACTATGCAGAGGAGAAACAATAGGATTTGTCGCAGGGTTCCCATTTGAATCAGAGAAACTCTGCTGCTGGCAGAGTGAAGAGATAGCTTGCATTGGTGGTGACTGAGATTGAGAAACTGAAGCAAACTGTGACATAGCAGAGACAGCGCTTGGAATCTGCTGATGGTCAACCTGTTGCTGTGGTTGTGGCAATGGCTGCTGCTGTTGATTATTGAAAGAGTGAGAATGCTGCAACTGTGGTTGAAGAAGGTGAGACTGACTGTGGGTCTGGGACTGAGATTGATGCTGGTTTTCTTGGACACCTTGAAGAAATGTCTGCTGAGGATGAGACTGTTGCAACATTTGGGACTGCACCAAAGCAGAAGTCCTACTTGGGAGATTTTGAGGTTGCTGGAATTGCATAAGGGATGCAGCATTTGGTTTCGAAGGATCTACAGCTCTCATCTCCCGAAGTGCAGCAGCAGCCATAGCTTGGTACATGTCATTTTGTAAGCCAAGCATTGAAGCATCCATCCTTGGTTGCATCCATGGCGTAACTCCAAGTCCCTGAAAATTTAGAGATTGCATTCCACGATCTCCATCTCCTCGGAGCCACATAAGTTGAGAATTGATTCCCAGATCCTCATCTTTAATACCTTAGAGCAAAAGGATAGGAAAATTAGCCCTTCATGTCCATAAAAAGCAGGGAGGGACGTTAGGAAATGGGAATTGGAAGCAATGCTAGAAGTTAGTTGATGTAAATTGTACTCTAGAGGTAGCAGTAGACAACCATACCGTGAAAAGCTGGTAGTCCTACCGGCCACGGTCGCTTAAGCCTCAGTGGAAATGGAGACGAATACATTGGGAATGTGGTTAATGGTTCAATCTCCCAAAGAGAAACTCTTGGCTGCCTCTCCCCAGCAGTTGATTCATCCCAGCCAACCTGCATTCATTGAGTTATTTCATTGAAATTTACTTCAATGATATGAAAAAAAAAAAAAAAAAAAAAAGAGAAAAATAAAAAACCTTGACTGATCGCCAATGTGAATTCGGCCATTTAACAGGATCTAAGTCACTTATGCCAGTTATCGTGCCCATGTAGCTGGATAAATACACAAAACAGCAGAAATTATCCGTTAGATGATTCTCAAATCCATTAGATGGATGGTTGAATAATAGAGAAACAACTTCTATTCCTAGACATTCCAAGAGTGATTCTTAGAATTTAGAAGTTTCCCTCATAGAGAAATAGCAAACAACACAAAAGAAACAAATAACTCAGATGAAAAAAATCTGAAACCTACCGACGCACGCTTGATTCTTCTGTTTCAAATAGCATCCTAAAGCGCATGCCAACAGAAACACGCGTGTGATAGACTGCTTTAATGTACTTGGCCAAGGGTATCACAAACTCTGAGGGGCTAGCCCTAAATGAAACATGGTGTGAATTCAAACAAATGTGATAGATAAAAAGTTTCTAAAATTCTGTTAACATGTACAGGGCCAAACCTTGGGTTATAAAATATAGTAAAACGGCTATTTGTTGCAGCTGCATGAGCTGCAGCAGCAAGAAGCCCCAAATGCATGCTATCGCTTGATAAAACCGATGAAGGCATCACAGTTGGTGGTCTATTAGCACGACGGATGCCAAGGAGTAATTGATTCTTGTCATTCCTAATGAAAGAAACATATATTTGTCTGAACATGAGAAAATAACACATAACAGATAGTTATAATTTTTAAGTAGTTCTAACATGCCAATATACTAAAGAGTCAAGATGGAAAAAAATAAGAGTAACCGCACACCATTCTGGCACCAACTGACTAATAAGCAAAAGCAAGGCAATGGAATTGTTTATAGCAGGAACAGAAATCCGTCCCAATAGAGCATAATCATCCCCAAAGTCAACTCAAGCACACACAGAACAACACTACTATATGTTCAGTCATGATGCAATTAGAAAATTGGGTCAATGATGGAAAGATAAATATTTGAGACTTAAACAGCTGCCTACCAAATGAAAAGCACAGAGTCACCAGCAACAAGTCTTTTAGCACTTACGAACACACTCCATCCAGTTGTAAGGAGGTGCCTTTTGGGCTGGCCTGCATGAAGAGAAGTGGTAATCATCATGACACTCTTGCTATTTGTTTCAATGGAGGGTATAAAACCAGCTTCTTTTATAAAACTAAAGTCTTTAGCCAAGTCATGGGAGTTCCAAGCAATAAAGCTCAATGATAAAAGGAATATCCATAACTATCTACCGGCCAACCATGTTCCACTTATTGATAGAGCATACAAGTTCCTCCCTTTCACCAATATTCTAAGACCAAGAACGAGGGTATGAAAGACTGCACATAAAACAAACTAGGCTCTGCTCTTTGGAAGGGGGAAATAAAATGCGGCACCCTTCAAAAAGGTTATCCTTGAACATCTTACCTCGAAATATATGTCTAAATTTCCATTCATTGTCATGCAGATCTCTAGCAATCAACTCCTGAGCAGGGGGCTGCTGGGAGAAGTCCTGCAAATCAATCATCATTTTAGAAATAATCCGCAGGTTCTTAAGCCTTCGGAGCACTTAGAAATGGCAGATAATATCCAGTCATGAAGAAGACTTACCAATGGAGGAAAAACCTTTTCAGCTGCCCGGCGAGGAACAGAGAATCCTCCATGAGTACTTGTGTCACTAGCCGTCAAAGTCTTACAAAAGTAATTTGTTGGCTGTTTGCTGAGTGTTCCCAACTCTGCGGGAAGGTATGCCTCCTTTTGCTCTTGCTACACAAGGAGGGTATTATTATCAACACGTGAACCAGTCAAAAAAGCTAACAAATGAAAATAAAATCACAGAAAAAATAGCATACCGGGCTCAGCGGCTGCAAGGTCATCTGTGCATATACTTCATCAGTCTCAATATCTGCCTGAAGTTGACAAAATTTTGAGCTTTTAGTGACCAGGAATGTCTAAAATCATCTAATAACATAATTAAAACACCCTTACATGCATGGTCACATTGTGCAGCTGACAAATAAGTTGTGGAGGTAAGCTTGGGTAGTTAGGAATATGGGCATCCACTTCCTTGTTGGTTGATGCAGCTACCTACATAGAAGATTGGTAAAAAGAGATATAAATGAGAAGAAGCAAGGTTGATTACAGGATACCATATCTGATTCCTATGGATCATTCAAAACCATAAAAGAGAAGCAGCGAAAAACTTAAATAAAATAACTCCCTGGTGACCTTCAGATTAAATAATCTATATGCAACAATCCTGTGCCAGAAACAGGCACTAGGGGCAGAAGAGGGGACAAGATCACAATACCAGAACCAATTTCAGGAACAAGAGCAGAAGATGTTACCCCAAAAAAAAAAAAAAAATTGCACCGGGGCAAAGATATACTAAGAGTAAGCAGAAATGGGTAAAGTAACATCATGACCTCGACAGCATAAAATTAAAAGATATGGCTTTATGTGAATGCTCACATCAGAAATATTCAACCATCATGCTCTCACTTCACGATGAACAATTATTAATCATTTCGAAGTTTAAATTACAAAACAGATGCATGGCAAAACAACTTCGTATTCCTCAAGATTAGAAGCAGAGACTTTGGCGATACTTTCTTCATTCAAAAATACCAACCTGCTCACTGTGGCCTTGCGGGAAATAAACAACACGGCTTCCAACAGCAGGAAGAGAAACCAGAGGGCCAGCACAGGCATGCCAAAGTTCAGAGTTCAAAACCCTCTTCTCCCCTGCAAAATTTTTTATTAAAAGGCCTATTAAATTTCATAAAGAAAGATAATAAAGTTTCCAAAGATTCAACTAAGATCAGAGTTTCCACAGAATCAGAACGATCACATACATGCAATCTAACATGACAAAAAGAAAGCACAGAAAGACACAGATAGAGATAGATTCCAGACCTACAAGCAACAACAAGCGTACCTTCTTGGTGTTGGGGACTAAAGCCAGCTGTAGAGAGCCTCATTTTCTCAGCAAGATTCAACAACTTCAAATCCAACTTTAACCCCACAAGCCAAAGATCCAGAAAAATATAACCTTAAGCAAACTCAATATGCACCAACCAATCTTCCAAAAACACACCCAAAGCACTGTATCACTGCCTGCCCTCTACACAATATAATCATGCCTTCACTTTCCTCTACCCCTTCCACAACCAATAGAGATTGAAAAAAAATTTCACCAAATTGAAAACTTTAACAGACGATCACAAAAGCCAAATGCTATAAAACATGAAACTTCATTGAAACCCAACAAAACACCATTCACAATGATCCCATCAACCGAAACCGGTTTTGCTGCAAAACACAATCGATTTCAACCTCATATGCTTCCTCTTATCTTCCCTACCCAAACCCCTACAACAAGTTTTGTACTTTGAATTAAAATCCTCATCCTACAATCTTCAAAGACTTAACCCCCACATTTCACAGCAGATCTCAACATATAAAAGGAAAATGAAAAAAAAAAAAACTCAGACTTTAGCTTAAATATGAGATTTTAGGCAGACCCAGATCTTTAAAACTGATGGCAAACTCAAAAGTATTGCATGTAGTAAGAAAACAGCAGAAGCTATTACATGAGCAGCAGGTACAACAGTTACCTAAAACTGTGTTAAAGTTGGTATATATATAGATTTTTACAGAGAATATGTGTTAATAATTATATCTATGTTTGGGGATGGCGATACTAGGACTTTGGTTTCTTTGTTCCAGTAATGGAAATAGTGAGTGGTGATGGTGGAGCAAAAAAAATAATAAGCAGGGACTGCTACTAATACTACTAGGACTTCTGCTAGCTAGCTGCTACTTTAGCTTATTTTTCTCTCTCTCCTCCAATCAATCAACACACAACTGCCATTAATTTTTGCTGTCAATTTTTATACCCCTGAAAAACCAAAAAATAAAAAAGAGAAAGTGTCAGAATTTTTATCAGAGTTTTTCTTTTTCTTTTTGGCAATTTTCTTGCGTTGCTGTGACTTCTGATTTTGGTGCATATTTTCAGACAACAAGAAGATAGGTTAAATTAGCCTTAAGAGTGGAGAAATTTACTTTGATGCCATTATTTTGGGATTTTAAAAATAAAAAATAAAATAAAATAAAATAAAATGAAATGAAAATGCTGGGTGAATGTGTGATCAAATTTTTAACATGCATGTCAATCCGCCTTCGGTGGAGTGGTAGAACTTATCATTTTGGAAGTGAGTGGGAGTATTGATTCGAGTTCTTATATTGTAATATAAGATATAATTTTCTTTCTTTAATTATAGAATAATTAAGTATATAAGTAGAAGTAGAAGTAATTTTTTTCTTTTTTAAAATATGAATAGAGTAAATGTCTCTCAAAATTTATGAGAATAATTATCTGATTTTGAATATCAATAATAATTTGAGTAGACATATTGAAATTGCAATCGATTGATTGTAATTTAGTATAGAAAAGAAAAAGAAAAATTAACATGCATGAAAATTGAAATGATTAGATGTCACTGTAAAATGAGTATGGTGGTTGGCAACTTGGATGGGCCAGCTTCAACCCAACTGCAATTCCTCTCAACAAATTAAACTTCCTGCATGTCAAAAGGGAAAGGGGCCATGTTACGGATTATATCTTTGCCCACTTTTTCACTTTGTACTATATTATTTGAACTTTAAATTGAATTCAACTTGTAGAGAGAGGAAATTCAAAGCGTAAAGTTGTATTCCTCTTGTATCAAAATATTTGTGTTAATATACTTTAGAAATAGTTTTGAATAGCAAAAAATAATGGTATAAACATAAATAATATGTGAAGGAAAGGAACACAGAGGAATGGTGAGAGTTGAATTCTAAATCAACGAGAAAGGGAGGGGAAATGGGTTCAATAATTCACATGAAAATGTTGCATTATTGCATAAGGAGGTTTAGATTGCCAAAATGGCAAAAATTTTACCATGTTAGGCATTTGCTCTTTTATTGTCCATTGACTTTAAAGCTTTGCTATTTTCTTTGACATGAGTCGGCTATTAAATTGACAAAGAAAATAGTGTAATGGGAAAAAAAAAATATGCGATGGGATTAAGGCCAAAATGGGTGAATGAGATTCTTTCGATAAATGATAGGTGATAAGATCATAAGAGAGTCCTTTGATGTTAGGGTCCACCAAAAATGTCCCAATCCAATGGGTGTGTGTACTACATGGGATGCCCTACTTCTCACAATTAAGATCAAAGGGTCCATCTAATTCAACCCCAATAAAATTTAAATCGTTCCATGGGACCATACAGCAATTATTTTCTTAATAATTGTTTTCCTGATGTTTTTTTTTCCCTTGTATATAAATCTGGCGTTACCTGTTATTTCATTTGGAAAGAAGTATTCATTAACTTTGAAACAAATAAAATATGGTATAATGAAATCCTTTTGGGCGTTGAATGATTTTACATACACGCACATCAATTATAAAGAAATTTGTTCTTCAATCATACAGCTTAAAAATATGAAACTAACAAACTATCTATTACAATTGAAAACAAATGGATACTCTTAAATAAGCTCAATGTTGATACTTGATATATCATGAAGGGAGTTTCTTACATCATGTAACTGTCAAATAAAATATCTAAATTTGGGAGATCCAATTACTAGCTTGTAAGTTCTAATATGTACCCACAACCACATGTCTTTTATATCTTTTTCATGAAAAAAAAAGAAGAAGAAGAGTTATTGTATAAACTAAAAAGTCTTTGATGAACCGCAACACATGCATCGAAATATAAATTCTTATGCAATTGACCCAAGAGTTGATGAAGTGATTCAAACGCTTTTCATCAGCAGATATCTGAATTGTTTCATTCTCGTGATTTCTTTTTTTGAAAAATAACCGGTCACGACTTGCATGAGTCATTCGAGAAATAATAAAAAAAAAAAAAAAACCCTAGCTAAATGTGAAAGCCAACTTTTAGTTAATTGATATTCAAATGATAATTCTTCATCATTAATGATTAACTATTATGATTATCTTGCAAATGTTTTATTGCCTAAACTTTGGTAGTTTCATATCATACCAATTTAATTATTAGTAAACCTCAGCAAGGACATTCATTGCCACGACTAAGAAGTTTTCACTAACTTTTTAAATTAAGTTTTAGATTTAAATTGATGGGTCCTCACTCCTCCGTGCTAGCTAGATTTTCACCCGCATTAGATTCACTCATGATGACCAGTGCGACTCTATATAGCTCGATCCATAGAAGCTTATAATATATATCTATAGATCTCCAAAATTAAATCGCTAAGTGTTGAAATTCAAAGTCAAGTACTTCAAGGTTTGTAATTTTCGTGAAACTTCACACTCTGAAAAACTTGCATGCATGCATGCACATTTTCTATATCGTTTGAATTAATCGGTGATTATCGTTTGAATTAATCGGTGACCATTATTGGAAAATTTAGATATATTGGAAAATTTACATATCTGATTAAATTTTATATAGTATGCATAGATCAAAGTATTTCACTTAATTAGTTTACCCAAAAAAAAGAAGAAAAAAAAAGGATCAAATGGACAGATTGTAAACGTGCGGAGAGAGTGGAGACTAGAGAGTCCCACTGGGATGATCAGTGAATTGTGATCATGTATGAATCACGACGACTCGCATTATTTTTACTGGCTATTGTACCCAGTAGTAGTCGTCGTATGCGTGGGGTCCAGTCCAGAACAGTGATAATCAAGTGCGTTCAGGTGTGCTTTCGTGAAACAATGACGTGATCAACGAATCCTTGGATCTTTACGAGCAGAGGCGCACGTACGATGATGAAAAGCACAAGGACAAATCCTGACCATTGGTTTTTAAGGAGGAGAAGCCAAGTGGGTCCCCGATGGAGCAGTGCAACTGACAAGACTTAACGTGGAACCACTGTTTTAGCTGAGGTTTGGCCTCTCTATTTTAGCATTGGTCGTTGTCAGAGACGTACGGTGGGGTGACGCTACACGCAATTAATATTTTCACTTTACTGAACTGAACCCCACAGCGTCATCTTTCAACCACTGGTGGGAAACCAGTCAGTGGGGGTGGCAGATAAATTAATTTATAATGTAAAGAATAAAGGCCGAAGTTAATAAACACTCCGTTCGGTAATACTGTAACTTTGAAAATAAATGATATTAATTGTGTTGTAAAAATAATCCGTTACCAAAAGAATAAGTTAAGTATTTAATAAATTTTATTTTTTAAAATATTATTAGTTTTGAAATTAATCATGAGTATTTAATAAATCTTATTATTAAAACTATTGTGATAAAAAGTAATTAAAATGTACATAATGTAGGATGAAATTTATTTCTACAACAAAAACATGTACTAACAATAATTTTAATTGCCAGTTGGGCTTGTAGTCCAGTGATGGATCATTGCCCTCAAAGTTAAGCATGACTATGAGGGCAATGGTTCGAGTCCCCACGGACTCAACCTTCCTTAATTAAATATAATTGTGTGGAGATTTCTTATAACGTCTTTCTCCCTTGCGAAATGCGAGTGGAGTAGAGACATCCCTCCTCCGTGAGGGGTATTTGGATGGGCATGTACTTCATAGAATAAAAATGTAATAATATAAGTCCCATGTATATATATCTGATTGTAAATATCAGTGTAATGACATGTTGTCATAGCAGTTGTATATATCTCTGTGTAATACAGTAACCCGATACTTAATCAGTTTCAAAAAATAAAAAAATAAAAAAAATAATTTTAATTATGTATTGCAATACTTTTAATTAAAAATAAAAATTTTTATTAATTTTATTTTTTATCTTAAAACCACTGATAATTAAAAAATCAACTACAAATTTTATAAAAATATTGATTTTGTTTCGAATTTAAATATGGATATTTTTTTTTGTTTAGGTAATAATTGTAAGGATATTTATAAAATTATATTAAAAGATAAAATTAATTCTCAAAATTAAAATCTAAAAATTATTCATTCCCTACTTTTCAAAACCAACCCCTCCTACAGCTGATTTTAATTTTTCTTATCAAACACTAAAATTAATTTTTAGATTTTTAAAATTACTTTTAAGCTATCCAAAAGCAATCCCAAACAAACCTTAAGTGTCCAGCTATATTAAAATCGCTTTACAATAGAACACGCTTTTATAATCATATAATTAAAATTATAACATATTTTTTATTATTTATTACTTTACGTGTATAATTATGATTTGTGATATAGAACAACTCCAAGATATAACTTTAAATTCAAAATGATAAATTTGAAAGTAGCGAGTATCCATCCCTATCTACTTCTACAATCTTCCTCAATTCTTTATTTCAATCACATCACATCATCTCGTTCTAGTATATCTTCATTGGATGTACTTATGAGATTGATTTGTCCTCTCTTTCAATATTAGCTATTCGATTTGATTTATTGGTGCCAATTATTTATGAAGAATGTTTGTGTTACTATCGAAATAGAGATTTGTTTTGTAATTCAATTGCTAAATTGCTAAAGTTGGATCCAGAACGTCTAAGTTGTGGCTGAGTATTAATAATACCTTGTAGCTTAAGTGTTGATCAAATTAAGAACATACCCGGGAACGAAAATTGTTATTATACATTATATTATAGGTTGAATTACTGGTAACCTGTACAAAGAATAGCAGCATGTGTGTGCAATTAACTAATTGATGAATTTTCCTTTTGACCCACAAGTTTTTATTTCAAAAATCGATCCTATCTCCGTCATTATAACTCCACGAATGCATCTTGATTAATTTGAAAAGGCTTCATGAATACAATGTTGTCGGCAAACCACATGCTTGCATGAACGATACATAGAGTCGGCTCATTATAAATTGTCATGAAGAAAGCAAATAAACTTATATAACTGGCCCACTCTGCGGCTTCTGATGAATTGAATAACTTTCATACATAATTAATGTAAATGACAAACGAAAATTACGTACATTTTCACAGAAATTCTCTCAGTTGTGTCTGGAAAAGTAGGCCATGATCGCATTTCCATGTGAGCTTCATGCATGCATGAACTATATTTGTTCATAGAACGATAATAGATGCGTTTTAAATCTCTAGCTCATTTTCAATTGCAAATAAAGAGAAAAAAAAAAAAATTCACAGAATTCCATCTTTGGTTAAAAGCCAAACTTTTTGTCTAATGCAAAGTTGATAATATAAACCCATTTTCCTCTGAGCAACATGGCCACAGTCTTCCTGATCTTTAAGAGAATCTGAAGCTTTATTGTTCAGTCATTCAAGTACATGCCATCTTAAAATTCCATTTCTTTCTTAATCGATATGTGGTTTATTTGGGTATATTATAACATTTTAAGCACCATCGATGGCAATTTAGAATATGTAACAAATTTTGGTTTCAAAATTATAAATGTAAGTAGGAAATAGAAAGAAACTTTACAATATTGTTAGCAAAAGCATATCATAAATTCTATTGTGAGTTTTTTTTTTCTTTCTTTCTTTCTTTCTGTGCTGCTTGTGAGTTGAGAGAGTTAGAGCCTAGGGTCAGTTGAGATAAATTTCATCTCATATATCCCTAATCAATCACCCATAAACTGAATACATATAATTAATGGCATGTATGAATTGAGACCAGATGGCTTCAAAACCATTAGTAAAAAATGGTGTTTACCGGATAATTGCAGTGTTTTCAAAATTAAATGGAAACAAACATCTCGATAACACCTTTTAAATGCTCTTTTAAATATTTTACATAATTCAAACCTAGAATATACAAGACTATAACTTGTCTCAAATTTATAGGTTTATAATAAATTAACTTCCCGTTTCAATTCTTGTGATAATTATTTATCTAGAAGAACCCAATGGATTTTTTTATTCTGATTTTGCTGACGCTAACTGGGGGCAGCCAACATAAGGATGTCGAATTCTCTTGGATCTTTAAAAAAAAAAAATGGAGAGAAAAACATCAAGCAAACATAAAAGATTATTAAGCTTTTTTGATTGATATACGTTCGGAGAGTAGTAGTTACGACATGACCACCGCTTTATTACTGGTACCATGCACCTGTCTGAGATAAACATGTACCTAAAAGTTCTTACCGATTAGCTTCTGTTCTTTCCGGTCCTTTCGTTAATTATGCAATGGGAATGGAATCTTTATATCCAATTAAAAGGGGAAAAAAATCGAGAGAATTGAAATTGACGGTAGCACCTAAGGGAGCTTCTACAATTAGAAACCGATTGAAGCGCATTTTAGAGTAAAAATCACTTAAGAATAGATTCATGCATAGAAAACAATGGATGGTTAATCTGGATATACTTATTGAATTAAAATGGCATTATGGTTGTTTGTTCAATTGATAAGACTGCATTAGTGGAATAATATATTTTTGTTCTAGATCGAATCCACGTTGGAATGAATCAATTTAACTGGAAAAGCAAAAATGAAAATTGGCCATAGGTGAGTACCTAAGAAATAGCATAGGTATATAATCTCATTAAAGTTTTTTTTTTTTTTTTTTTTTTCAATTGAAAGGCTTGTGATATTCCTGCTTTTTAAGACTAGTGGGTACTAGGCTTTGAACGAGCACATAGCTTACTGCCTTACAATGAGAGAAAGAAAAGAAGCATCATTCCACTTGGCCATTATGGCAACTTATGTTGACTAAGTGGAGAAAGGAGGCCAGAAGAAGGGAAAAAAGTAGGGGGGGAAAAATATTGGATCCCTTTAATCAAAACCCTAATAATTTTCTTAATGATGAACAATTTGGCTGTTGAACTCACGGGGGGATAAAGTTGTGAACCAAAATCTTTTAACAAACTATACATATAAACATAAATATCTTCTTCTTTTTATTATATGTATATATATATATATGTAAGTTGAGCTTTTTATGTATATATTCACACTAGTAGTTTTGAATTATGTAAATTAAGATTCTCCATCGATATGAATTGTGGTTTTTTTTTTCCTTTTTAATAAGTAAAATTCTAAAGCTTTTTAATACTATAGATTAAATCATGAACTAAATTCGAGCTACACTTGATTGGCTCTTAAAATAACTCTCTACCACTAGATTTGGTCATTTCGATTGATATAATAATAGATTTTCTACACAAATCAGTCTCAAATGACTAGAAACCCTCCATATTTGAAGCATGAGAAGCTTAAATCTAAAAGAAACATTCACATAAGTAACAAAGATAAACAAAGAACACAAGCTTAAGAAAAGAAGGAACTGTTTTACGACCTTAAGAACATGCATTTAAGAGATAATATTGCAGAACGTTATCTAACGGTCCAAATCAAAACTAGTCACATCGGCATATCTACTGAATCCCCATACAATGAATTGAGAGGAAAATTTGCATTGCCGACGTATAGAAAAAGGCGATAAAGGTTACATCAGTTTCTAATTATTTTTGCCTTTTGAGATAATTTTCTCTTCTTAACAGTGTAAATTGATGGAATAAATCAACAAAATAGGGTCACCTGATGAGCTCAATTGATTTCGAAATAATTTAAGATGGACATTGCTGCTACAATTTTGATAGGGATTGAAGCAGAAAATGGGTTCCACGTTCCACTGGTTGGTAGCTTTCGAGATCTTAGTTTCTATTACGTGTCTTTGGTTAGAATAAGATTTTATCCCAAAGCTTTGCAACTACGTATGTATAAGGGGGAAAAAATTGTAAGAATAATTATACCATACATTACATATACACATATTATATCAGAAAATGGTCGTTGCATTGTTGGAATTGACATTCACATTTTATGTCATTTATCATTTCACATCCATGTGTTAATTCAAAACAAGTGCTACATAAACTATCGCACAAGTTAAATCAATTAGAGAAATCAATCAATCTTTAAAAGTTTTAGCACTAGCTATTATCGAAAGGTGAGTCTTGATGATACTTGGAATTATATATATATATATACAAGAAGGAACACATTTAAAAAATCGAAGCGTTGCGATGCGCGGCACCAGAGATCATTCATTGCTCAGAATCTTAACAGAAGAATTTAATTACTGTTTTCAAAGAAGTCGGCCATTATATTTTTTTTCCTTTAATAATGTTCACATTGAAGAATTAACACCGACCTCATGTGGCAGGTCTTGAAAATTCAACAAACACGGAGGTTGATGATCGAGTGACAACCCCGATTTGATGACTCATTATATATTATATTTTCCTCTTCCAAGAAAAAAAAAATTCATAACAATAATAAACAAAAGAAGAATGTAAAGGTTGATTTAATAAAAAAAAGGAGAAAAAGAAATGTTGAATATTAAAAATCACGCCGCTCACAGAGTGGTTGAGCTGCTGCCTTCACAAGCAGCTTAAGCCCCCACAAAAATATTGTGAGAGTTAAAATATTCGTAAGTCATTTTCTTTTACGAAATGTGAGTGAAGTAGAGACATCTCTCATTTGTGAAAGTTATGTATTTTATAGAATTTAATATAATAATATAGAATTATTTGTTTAGGTATGTATTTTATTAAATTTAATATAATAATGTAAGTCCTAATTATATATATTTGATATTATCTGGGTATGTACTTCATAAATTTAATGTAATAATATATGATTATTTGTCTGAATATGTACTTTACATAATTTAATGTAATAACGTATAGTTATTTATTTGGGTATGTACTTCACAAATTTTAATATAATAATATATATCTTAGTTTTATATATTTAATTATAAATATCAGTGTAATATATATTATAATATTAATTATAAATATTTATATAATTTAATAATTTAATGTGCAACGAATATTAAAAATTTTAATGTGTAATGAGTATTATTAAAAAAAATATATATATTAAAAATCACAATAAACAAAAGAGTCAGGTCGCTCGCAGGAGAGCTAATAATTATCAGGGCGAAGAGGTTGTTGGTGTGTGGTGTGATATTATTGAGCTTATCGTACAAAGAAAGAGAGATGTCAAAAAAGCAACAGCTCAGCTGCTTAGATTTGTGGGGTCCATGAAAATTTTGGTGAGGCCCCACTCCCCATATCTCAGTCGTATTATCTGATGGCCCCACCTTTGACGCCACCCCTCCCTAAATTTCTTCTCACTTTCCCCCACGCATCACTCTCCACTTATCTTCCTTTTTCTTTCATTTGAATATAACTGTTCATAAATAATAATAATAATATTATTATTATTATTATTCACGGTTTTTTTTTTTTTACACTATGACATTTGATGTTTCTCACTTCGTGAGTAATTTCACTTTTAGTCACTTTTCTTTTATCTTTCAATATAAAATTACGTCACAAATATCTTTCATCCTCTTCTTGTGCAATCTCATGTGATTTTAGTAAGTAATTAAACCACCCATCACTTGCGGCTTTTTTTCTTTTTAATAGAATTTTCTAATTTATAACACAAGATTAAAAATTCTTGTTACTTTTAAGTCTTTTTTTTAAATATATATAATTTTTACCTCTCTTATAACTTTAATTAATAACATATACATTGGTTCACTTACGAGTTTATCATAAACTTTTTCTATTACTAGTTTTGTATGTTTGACATTTGAAATGAATAAAATTAAAGATGAGGAGCTTTTTTCTTTCTTTTTTATTAAGTAATAAATCGAAACGAATGTTAAGATTGAAGATAGAATATAATCTTTTAAGTAGTTGGCACAAAATTATGATTAATGATAAGTTTGTAACATAATTTAAGATTCTCTCATAAATTAAAAGAAACTTTAGTCTTGACTATTTGTAACCGTTGAAAATTGTAATGTATTTTTTTTTTCTATCGAGCTCCAATTTGCAATATTTGTCGAAAAAATTCATTCTATTAAGAATTCAATGTTAATTTTCAATCAAATACATTTTCTTTTCTAAATCCTGCTTCCTTTAATTAGTCAATAATACTTTTCAATTGATTAACTTAGTCATTCCAATAAAATGACAAGAGGTGATGTGCTCACTCCCAAACAAAACAACTCGAACATCATGCAATTGAATGAATCGTGATTTATATAATAAGCTTATTTTGTGATAATTTCAATATCCATCATATAATTTGTTTTTAATTCGTCAAATGAGAAAACACATTTCCTCAATAACGGGAAGACAATTACAACTTTTAAAACATTTCCCTCTCATGAGGATGTTTGGGATATACCAAACCCATTAACTCGACCATTATCATTTATTTTATTTGCCCTAATGATGTGTGACAAACACGAGGTTAGGAGTAAGGCTGTGGCTGTCCCTTGTAATTTCCATTAATTAAATACCAAACTCATTTGTGTTTTCTATTAATTTTTTTTTTTGTTATTACTGCATGCACTTGTCTTCAACTTTTCCCTTCAAGATGTCCCCCAATTTATTTTATTTTTTTTTTGTGAAAATTAAATTCAAAACCCTGTATCGTTAAATCATTAAAGAAAGTGAAAGACTACTAAAAAAAATGAGTGTAATTTTGAATATAAGGGTGTTCTAATCGCCATGCACATTTAAAATTGAGTCTAAATCGAGAGAGAGGGAGAAAAAAAGAAGAAGAGAGAATGCGTGCACGTCTCAAATTAATTGCAAATTTGCACATGCTAGCAATTAAACGGGGTTGAGCGGGACCGATGATTAAGCTCCCTTGCTCGATAGCCACACTTAAACTTTGGTTTAGATAGGGAGAATTATTGATTTTCTTGTTTAGGTTTATCAAAATATTAAATAAGTGTAAAATTATTAAAAAGCTGCCACAATTTTCCTTCGACTAATATTTTATTTGTATATTAATTTAATAATCAGCAGCATGTAGACAATTTAACAAGAACAATATGACACTCATAGTGAGGCAATTGTAATAGTGATAGACGTTTAGTCTAGAGGTGGAGCCCACACGTTGTTAATTAATCATGTTTCATGATCAATGAGAGTACGAGACATAGAAGAATTGATGACAAAGAAAGCTAATGATTATTAATAATAATGAATATAAGAGAAGGGCATTAGACATAATTAATGATCTCGTGACATTAAACCCATTTAAGGAAAGCATAGCATAAAATACAAGACTAGAGAAAACACAAAATTACACAAACATGTATGTGTTGACCGCCATGTGTTTGTGTTTTTCCCCCCCCTTTTTTTTTTTCTTGCCCTTTCTTTTTGAGATTTGTTAGTACGAGTCTTGTGAGGAGGCAAAGCAAAGCAAGAAAGCAGGCCAACATTTGTTAGATTTTTTCTTGATCATGTTTTGGGTGACATAAAAACTACAGGCTTTGATTTAGTAGTAGTCTTGCAAATTTGGTTATGCTAATTGTTTTGTTTGCTGCCCACCATCCTCTCTAATCATTAATTGATAATCCTCTCAAGCTAAGATAATTAAGAAAAAAAGGTGGGGATTTTTTATATGCTGTCTCCCACAAACCCCGTTGGCCCAATTATGTTTCTAGTCAAATCTTTACACGAAGAAATAAACATTTTATACATTTTTATTATAGTCAAACACTTTTCTCACTCCCTTCATACACACGTGGTTGAAGGGCATTGGTTCAAGATTTTGGACTGATTATCACTATTGCTTAATAGTGCACACTTTGTAGTGATGTTTAAATGTATTTAGAGATAGAGATTCAAACTCGAGATTCTTCATATCTCATCCATTTTATATCATATTATTAAGAATTTCAAGATCTCATTGTATTGTTTTTATGAGATTTATGAGTATGGTATGATTAGATACACACATATACCCCTGATTACAAATATAAATCTTTTAAACTAACAATATTTACACGTTAAAGAAAAAGAAGAACTCATAATCTTCTTCATCCCGTATTAGAGACAAACATGACTTGCACAAACGGTCAAAAATTGTGTGCTTCTTTCACTCTTAATTGTTATTCTTTTGCCACTTGGGCTTGTAGCCCAGTGGTGAATCATTACCTCAAAGTTAAGTATGACTATGAGGGCAATGGTTTGAGTCCACACGGACTCAACCTCCCTCAATTAAACATAATTGTGTGGAGATTTCTTATAACGTTTTTCTCCCTTGCAAAATGCGAGTGGAATAGAGACATCCTTCCTCCGTGAGGGGTATTTGGATGGACATATACTTCATAGAATAAAAATGTAATAATATAAGTTCCAAGTATATATCTGATTGTAAATATTCGTGTAATGACTTGCTGTCATAGCAGTTGTATATATCTCTATGTAATACAGATACTTAATCAATTCAAAAAAAAAATTGTTATTCTTTTTGACAATTTACATTTCCAATTGCTGGGCTGTATGATATTTACAAAATAAGTACAGAAGAAGCATTGCATTATGAAAGCATTGCATTATGAAAGGGACCACTCAGAATACCACCAAAGCATCTGTAGAAAATGTGGTATCCTTCAAATAAATAATCTCAAGGATTGCTAATTTTTTTTTTAAAAAAAAAAAAGCTCGCATAATATTACTAGTACATACAATATTGAATGATAATATATTAGTATTAAATTGGAGAAAGATAGAGAGAAGCGGGGATGGAGGAATTGAAAATAATAAAAAGCACTTTTAAGATATTGTAGAGGAAAAGATAGATAGTGTAGGCCATTGGGGAATAAATTAAGGACGATGGGTGGAGAAGACAATTTTGAGCTTCATATCATGCATGTTATTATACTCACGGTTTAGAATTTTCTGCATATCTAAAAAAACCATAGTAAAAAAAAACTCATAGATTTAAAGCACTCAACTTGAGATTTAAATTATTGAATGTGTAAAATAAAACCTATCCGGAGGCTGTAAAATTTCGTTTAGTTAAGTTATCATAGCAATCCCATTATATATATATATATATTTAGTTAGGTACATTCTCTGGAAGCCACTAGTTCTGAAAAGAAAATTGATGATTTGAAAAGGGAAATCTGTTTTACATAGGATAAATCTTAATCAATGGCCTACTGAGGCTTTAAGCTCCCATAATTTCTCATTGCATGGGATTCTTAAAGACCTTTTTCTCTTTTGTACCACCACCTTTCATGGCATCAAATGCTCTTAATTGTATCTTTTCCTTTTTGATCTATCCTTTGTATTCACTATTCAGTGATGTCAGTAAGTTTATCATGTAATAGCTAGAGAGAAGCATGTTAATTAGATAATTGACTAAACTGATAGTTTTAAAGATAACGAGAGGGGGAGAGAGAGAGAGAGAGAGAGTTTTAAAGAAGAATTATTTATTTATTTATTTATTTTGGAAGTATTAAAATGCATTAAAAGGGTTAAGAATGACTAAACATAAATCGTAATATAAGTGTAGTTATAAGGCCATATTGAGCTAAGTTCTATAAATTAAGACAATGCTTAAGACTCTAGCTTAAATTAGAACAATGCATAACCAACCACAAAATACTTTTTAAGAAGGTTACTAAGATATTAAACCGAAAGGAAAATAAAATGCTCCACCCATTAAAATCTCATAAAGTGCTAGAGAAATTTGATGAGTCTGACCTTCCCAACTCAACTATTATAGGCAAAATAAGGGGATTCCCTCGATGGCCTACTCAATGAATCCCGTAAGGTCATTGAAACCTCAAAGCATTACTTTTGAAGCCAACCCTGAACTCCAGGATATATAGGCAAACCCTCCCAATTCGGACACTATAGCATTATTGTGTGAGGATACCGAAAATAATCTCCTTGAACAACAACACTATACTATAGCTAGCGACGACTACAATGGTAACAAACATTAGTAGCGGCAGCAACACAACAGCAAAACACTAATGCTAGCACTAAAGCTGACAATAACAACAACATCATCAGTAGCCAAAAAAAAAAAAAATTACAGAAAAGGAAAGTGTTGGTTTTTTTTTTCAATTTGCCAACGAAATTTTGATTTGCATTTATCTGTGGACAAACGAGAAAGGTTATAGTTGTGCGTGTGTGTGTGTGTGTGTGTGTAGACTTACCGATAAGAACGCCCGTGTGACTGTAAATCAAATATTAAGGAAACTAAGCAAAGCCCAGTTTTAATCGATCCAATGGACAACACTTGTCGTGCTCGGGAGATTGAGACTGTTGGGCTTTTATTTGGAACCCAAAAGATGAATGGGCTTAGTGCGAAGCAACCTTCGATAGCTAATGGGCTACAGCAAGCGTTAAACAAATTATATAATCCATATACACGTTAAAAGGCACAGCCACTTTTTCGTATTTGGAATGATCGTATGAGATTGGAAATAACAGTGTATCATCATATAACGTTTTACGTCGCATGGAAGGAAGGGAAAAGCTTAAATTTTTATTTAGTTTACAAAAATTGAACATAAATACATGAATCAAATCTAAAATAAGCTTTTTTTTTTCAAACTCATTTGGCATTCATGCGTATCACCTTATTTGTTTATTGTTACTGTTTAAAAATAACTTTTGTTCTAAGTTAAAAGATACTCTTATGGAGGGAGATACGAGAAGGAAAAAAAAATTGGAACAGACATGCAAAGGAAAGGAAGAAATGGCAGCGACAACAGATGAGCAGAGACTCATGCGATGATTTAAATAAAGCCATCATCATAAACTTTAATGCTGTACAAATGAAAAATTTAGCCTCAGCATATAGGAAAATGTCATCACTAGAATCGCAAAATTTGACGCTTTAGTAATAGTACACACTACAACAGATTTTAGCCCAACGTCTATACCCAACTCTCTACTCTCGCATCAACCACAGCCTTAGAATTTGACGCTAAAATGTTTAAACGTCCATGAAAATGGTTATTATTTTCATCAGAAAAGCCTCGCGAAGACAATTTACATAGCATCAACTCTCTTCAAGAGCTTGACTCGCTCATATTCATTGTATGCAAGAGTGTTTTTGGAAATGATCATCCTTTACCATAACCCTCACCTTTCATTTGACCAGCTATTTCTCTTCATAACAGCCACGTTTCGATGTAAGCATCAGTCTTCTTCATCAAAATCCAAAAGAAAATCGGTCAAGTTCTCTGAATCATCAACAGCTTCTTCCAGAGACATGGGACCATCCTTTTTCGGCTTAGCCTGAAAGTACAAGAATTAGTGAACAAACTGGTATAGATTGTGAGACAAGGAAGTGCTCTAGGTATTAAATTATTTAACAATTTTGCAAATGTTATTGAGGCTGTCTGCTCTCTTGCACTAGTAAGTTCAAAAAACTGCTGCAGATACTATTATCTTTCTTTTTAAAAGCCTTCTTGCCACTTATCAACCTTTTCCCATTCATACAAATGAGAGGTAGCATTGTATGGAATTGTGTCCAATTAACCATTCAACGTTAAATAATATTCTACAAATTAATAAGATCAAGAAACAGAATCACCTTTGACTTTTGAAGCTGAGGTGTAGACTTGAGGACACTCCAATTCCGCGTAATTTTCTCCTCTTCATCATCAGCATCAGCATCTAAATCACTATCTTCTCCTTCCTCCTATTAAAAATAAGCGTGAAAAGAATATGTGATTACTCATAAACCAACCATGACCAATAACCATGACTGCAGCAGGAAATTTATTGGATGACAAATTCCAATAAGACATCCAGATAAATTGAAAAGATAAGATCAAAAAGTAATTCAGCAATGATACTTACATCTTTTTCACCAATGTCAACAGCTTGTGCCATTGCTTCATCCATATCTGTCATCTGCTTATGCAGCAAAACATCAAGAAACGGGCGATGATTAATTGTTTCCTTCTAGTAAGAATTGATCTTGCTAAAAAAATTGATTCAGCATCAATGAACTACTCAAGTAATGATTTTTTTTTTCTTTTCTTTCTTATTCTTTTTTCTTTTTTTTCAAATGCATGCCAAGCAATTGAATTACAAGCTTCCTATACCTCCAGCCCCCTGTTCCCATGTGTCCAATGGGATTTGTTTTTATCAAATGTTTTGGAAGTTAACCAATCTGGAAATCATGAATTGACTAGTTTTCCACATCCAACAGTATATCAAGTTTGATCACTCTTTATTTCGTTAAAAAGAGATTATAAGCTTCCTATATCTCCACCCCCTTGTTTCCATGTCTCCAATGGGATTCGTTTTTATCAAATGTTCTGGAAGTTAACCAATCTGCAAATCATGAATTTGACTAGTTTTCCACATCCAACAGTATATCAAGTTTGATCACTCTTTATTTCGTTAAAAAGAGATTATAAGCTTCCTATATCTCCACCCCCTTGTTTCCATGTCTCCAATGGGATTCGTTTTTATCAAATGTTCTGGAAGTTAACCAATCTGCAAATCATGAATTTGACTAGTTTTCCACATCCAACAGTATATCAAGTTTGATCACTCTTTATTTCGTTAAAAAGAGATTATAAGCTTCCTATATCTCCACCCCCTTGTTTCCATGTCTCCAATGGGATTCGTTTTTATCAAATGTTCTGGAAGTTAACCAATCTGCAAATCATGAATTTGACTAGTTTTCCACATCCAACAGTATACCAAGTTTGATCACTCTTTATTTCGTTAAAAAGAGATTATAAGCTTCCTATATCTCCACCCCCTTGTTTCCATGTCTCCAATGGGATTCGTTTTTATCAAATGTTCTGGAAGTTAACCAATCTGCAAATCATGAATTTGACTAGTTTTCCACATCCAAGAGTATACCAAGTTTGATCTCTCTTTATTTCATTAAAAAGAGTCTCTAAGCTCTGTGTATCTTGATCATATTTTCAATGGATAGCTAGCATCTAGCGTTCTCTCTCTTTCTTACAGTTGAACTTTCTCCATCCTCTGTATTGCTTTACAAAAGAAGTTTTCTTATATAAAAAACTCACAGCCCAAGATGAAGACCATGGCTGAGACTATTGTCAGTGCCCACTATGATCCAGGGCTGTAACTAGGGAGTAGGGAGTATGTCTTTTGAGAAATCCATCTCAGGATGATCTTGCCAGGACTGCCTTTCATGCTTCACCAGATGCAACCCAAAGCATAGAAGAAAAGCTCTCTTACTGTCTCCTTGTACTTCAGGTCAAATTATCCTCATTGATCAAGGAAACAATTGAGTTATGCTACTTTGTCCTAGCCTTTTTGCACCAATTGTGCCCAGCAGGCCAAAATTCAAAAATGGCCAAAACTCACTGTTTTGAGCTGTGGCCTGCCTAGGCATGGCTCAGGAAGACAATATGAACCGAAAAGAAAGCAATTGTCCAGTGCTCAATTATTGAAAAACAAGGATATAAAAAAAAATCGAAGAAAAGATCTGTTGAAATTTAAAAAAAAAAAAACTTTGCATAAAATGAGAGATAAAAGGCAAGAAATTCGGTGAAAAACAATATTGAACAGTGAAGTTTACACTTTACCTCAACTTCTTCAGTCTTCTCTTTCGTTAGAATCTCTTCAAGCTCCTCTCTTGATATCACTTTTCCGTGCTGATAAAAGCAAGCAGAGATCAGCACTTGAAGACAAAGGCAATAATCACAGTTGCGAATGCAGACACTTGAGTGCTTCACGTGCTTAATGGACTTCAAATTTTAATAAGTAGAAGGGTGATGAAAAGAAATGGAAGATATTTGAGCAAATGGAACATAGTTTCTATGCACCTCTCTGTGCTGAGTGTTTTTTTAAAAAAAAGAAAAGAAAAAGAAAGGAAAACACACACAAATTTACCTCCTTTAGATAATCCAGCATATTGGGAGTTGGTTCATGGAAATCTGGACCTCTGTAATCAATCACTTCATCTGGATCTTGAATATAGTTCACAGTTGGGTAAACTGGATCTCCACCCCATACTGCAAAGGCCGGCAGTCAAGAGATTTATCAACCACCAGAACATCGTAAGGGAGCAGGCATATTTATGCCTTTACAAATACATTAAAATCAGTATACATATTTGTCCGACTTGAAAGAGACAAGCTATATCAGTATTAGTAAATCAAAGATCCTTGTGAATGGTTAAGTAAGGGACTATTATATGTATATTAATGTTATTTTTAAAATAAAAAAATCATTATCAAATTGTAAGTAATATAGAAGGGAGAAAAAGTAAAACGCGGTTCCCTGTTTCTTATAGATATGGGTTTCTTATTTAAAAAGTTGTTTGGCTAACTGTTTCCAGAAAAGCTCTCCACAAAACTATTCATACTCACCCAGCTTTATAGAACAGAAAATTGTTTAGGAAATTTCAGGAACTTTTCTAGATGATCATGCAGAAAATAACTAAACTAATAAATAAATAAATCATGAAATTTTTAATGGTAAAAATAAAAATAAAAACTAAAAAGATTAATCTACATGAACAAGATATTAAAAAAAAAAGTCTTTTTTATTTTTGCTGGAGAAGGCAAAGACAATCTCTGTCAAATAAGAGAAAACCGCTTAACTGACTAAAATTGTATCCTACTTATAAAACATTCCACTTATATGGGTTAGCGAGGAGGTGATAAATGAAAATAATACAAACAAAGACCCGGATATAATGCACAAACTTATAAGTTAAAGAGTACAAACTTTGCTTTATTTGATCCTCCCGGAGTCGCATTGCTAAAGGATCCCTTTTAATACGAATATCATTTCCCATCATTATGCGATATTCTCGATCTGTTTGATGACAAAACATTTCAATTAACTGTGTATTTTCATCTTCACCGGTCTCCTCGTAATGTTTCTGAATAGCTTCACGTGAAGTGTCCCTCTTCCATGCTTTTACCCATTCAGAGTAGTATGCAATTGGCCCTATCCTTTCGAGCCTCTCTTGTTCAGCTTTAAGTCTACGGAAATCAACAAAACATTCATATTCCATTTCACTTGCAGAAATGCTTCAATGAGTTTTTTGTAGTCAACCAATTAGGTTATGAAGAACTTAATAAATAAATAAATAAACAAGAAACAAGGGTGAGTGTAAATGAATATCACCATTTTTTTTTCCCCAAACATCAATAGGAAGCATGACGCTTAGCCAGATTATAACAATTTTATGGACTGGATTTCAGAGATATTAGAACCTTCTGAATAGGTAGATGTAGGTTGTCTTACTAGATTTTGGCTAACCTGCTAGTATTTGGTATTTCAAAATCATAAAACTAATGTGCAGAATCCTCTGTGAACTTGCCTTCTTATGAACAGTTGGTACAATTAAGGTAAAAAAATCCAACTTTTTCCATCAACTTGTAGAACCTTTCACTTTTCCAACTTCTACCAATTTACATTCAACTTATTATGTCATGCTTCAGTTTCACTTTCTTCACTTTTCCTACGAAAAGGAAGTCCAGCTTCACCTAGACTACATTCTATAAATCCTGTCTACTTCTTCTTAAATGAAAAACAATTAATGTCTACCTCATCTTAAATGAAGTCCAACTTCACTTAGACTACATTCCATATATCCTGCATAAATCTTCTTAAATGAAAACCAATTTATGTGTATGTCTCCAGAAAGGGATCAAGATAGAAATCAAGAAACAAAAGAGATGTCAAAATAAATACTAAACCATGGAATTAAGAGCCATGTGTAAATGTATGTATGAAACCTTTCTTCCTTGAAAAGATGTCGTCTAGCTCTGTAGAGGGCAGTTTCAGTTAATGTTGGATGTTCACCATAAAGCTTTATTTGCCCAGTCTCTGCCATTGCTTTGAGAAAAACCTACAAAAATCCATAGACATTGTAGTCAAAATAGAACAACTTGTTGTCTTCTAAGCAAGCGCGCTATACATTTTATCAGTTAAATATGACCTTCTTCTAGTCATTATCTATTTCCTAATTCCACTAACCGTTTCAACATCAGGTCGCCTTCTTTGCCATCTTGACCATTGTTCCTTGTCTGATTTTCTCCAGTTCCACCATAATTCTTCACTACTTAGTGGCTCCTCTATTGGCTTCCTCACTTTGGGATCAATGAATGGATGTGGGCGGCCAAGTTTCTTGTCTAATTCATATTCAGTTTCTCCTTCAGCCTTAGATTCTGTCTCATAAACAACATACTCAGATGAGGACTCTTTAGGATCTTCTGTTGCATCCTCAGAAACTTCAGGTTCCAATGAAGCACTTGATTCCACAGTCACTTCAGAAGATCTAGCCCTAACAGATGTTTTATACTTCTTCCTCCTACTCCCAGGATGTTTTCCATAGGAGGGAGATCCTGTTGACTCACCAGTTGGCTCAGGAGCCCTGGCAGCCCTTACTCGACTGGCAGTGCCTTCTGGCCAGTACTCCTCTCCTGGAATACTTGCGCGTGCACCCGAGGCTGGTTCCAGCTGCCCAGACGCTGAGTCGAAATAACTATAGTAGGGAGGACGCTCAACAGACACATACTCTGGTAATTCATCATTCTTCTCACACTTTATACGACGAACTGAAGAGGTCCTCCTAAGTAGATTGTTCAAACGAAGTCTAGTTTGCAATATTCCAGTTGGAAATGAACCTAGAAATGATGTCTGGATAGTTTACAGAAAATTATACGTGTATACAAGAGTGCCACGTCAAATGGAATAAAATAAGCTATGGTGAAAAAACAATGTCTCAATAGTTTATACAAAATTATATATTTAAATAATAAGTAACTAAACATTTATTTTGGTGTCCAAGCAAAACAAAGATACATAAACTTGCATATTGTACTTGCTGTTGTTTTGGAAATTAGAAAATAGCATAAATACTACAACCAAGCTAGGTTGATTGGTACAACATGCTCAAAGTCTTTTTCTCTCCAGAAGGGAGTTTGTGAGGAAGACTTTACAGTTTCTAAAGTCTTTATTACCTTGAATATGATTCAAAATCATAATTTGCCTTCCTTTTCAACATTTTGCTTGCAACTGTACAAAATCGAACTATAAATAAACATTGTCATATTTAGGTATAATAGGAATCATTTTACATTAAACTAAAGCAGTTATACTTGGCCAGCCGAAAAACTACAGTAACCCACACAAGTGCAAGAGTGGTTGAGTTCGGATGTTTCATTGAAAATATAACGGTTCCCAAACCATAACTACACAAAAATTACAATTAAAAATAACTACAGAACAAAGACCAACAAGTAAAATGAATACAGAAGACAACAGCGGAAAATTAGTATTAATAAACATTAAAGGGAAAACTGAAAATTAATTTAAAACCTGAAAACGGTTGAAGTTTGGTTTGCGAGTAATAAAGTCATCTGAATAATCTACTGGCCCCAATCCTCTATCTGTCACACCGATAACAAAATAAAAAGATAACTACAAATAAGAATTTCTCATTCAAATTCGAAACAATAATTTCATAGTAACTGAACCAAACTTACAAGTGAAAAATAAACTCTAAATATAAACTAACCTTGATACATCCACGCAGCTGAAAGGGTCGCCATTTTCACTTAACTCGACAAACTATGGCATGTAAAATTGCAAGAATAACTGAAAGGAAAAGAAAATCAAATCGTTACAAAACGCACCGTTTCAATATTCAAGGAGGAAGCTAAAAAGAGTGTTAGAGATGAAAGATGTGAAATGGAGTGAAGTAAATTAAAGAAACTGAAGTTGGAGAAGGAGAAAACGCACCGTTTTACTTTTAGACGATGGTTTTACTAATGAGGGAGATGAATTGACATGCATGAGCGAAGCAGTTCTTGTTCGTCAGGCTCTTTGGAGGATTTACAACTTGGGGTTTAGTTTACTTTTATGGAGATTTTGAGGCTGCATCCTACAGTACAGGGTTTTAGCTTTGGTAGTTCGGCAAGTAGAAAAAATGAGAGTGAGAATATTTTTTATAAAACGGATAAGAGTAAGATGATGACTGCAACGCTGCGTTTCATTTACACCCCTCTCTTTAGCGCCATATCCTTTTACGTATTTATTACTTTAACCTCACAACAATTACTATTTTAATCCTTGTTTTAGTTACATGGAAAATAAAATTCTTCTGTATTCAATTGAAATCGAATTATTTCTTATATTCAATCTGTTGCAAGGTTTTCATCAAACAGCTTATCCATCACCCACATTGTCAATAGCTAGCTCTTTAGTCTTTTCTTTCAATTTTTAAGCATTAAACAAGCAGTCTCTCCGTCTTTTTCTTTTCTTTTCTTTTTTTTTTTTTTATATATTTTTTTCAACTCGAAGTGGTAAAAGAAAGAGGTGAAATATATAAGAACAGCAAATTTTTTAAGAATTTTTTTTAGGTCATGGTAGAAATTAGAAAGAAAGAAGAATCTGTTGAATAAATTAAAATGTCAAAAAATTCCAGACAAAAAGATCGAGTGTTGATTATTAAATTTCTCTTCTTTCGCTCTTTTAGACTCTGGGTTCTTTTTCTCAAATGAAAAGAATAAAGGAAGCAATGGGGGTTCTATGATGAAGTTTCGAAAGTTAGTTTCGGAATTTTTAGGGGTGTCGGGTAAAAGAAAATGTAATTTTCAACTATTTAAATTTTTTAATAAAGAAACGGGTGTTAAGAGGACTTGGCCATTTCATATGATATATCTACAATGGGTATTAATTTTATTTAATGGGCATTAAAATGGGTTTGTAGAGTAAAAATATAAATTTTTAAATTTTTTAAATGAGTTTATTAAGTAAATAAGCTTAATAAGTATTTTAATGAGTTCAAATAGGCACACTCAAATTAATATTTTGGATTATGAAAATTGATCAAAATAATGGCAAGGGGTAAATTAGGATTGGGTGGGGGTATATTGAGAGATAAAATTTATTTTAAAATCTTTAATGGGTTAATTGACCTTTAATTATTTTAAAATTTATTTCTCAATCCCCTCAATTTATCTCATCAACTCTCATTTCTCATTTAATTAATATCTTTTTATTAGTATTTTCATTCGTGGAAACTAATTTACTAAAAAGAATTTTTATATGTTTTTATATTGGAATGAAAATTTCCATCTACTAAAAATTAATAATTACCTTTTATTATTGCTTGAATTTGAAAGAAAGCATGTATAAAGCAGATTCCCGGCCACCTAAATTACACGTGGGATACTTTCAAAAAAAAATTCTCATAGATGTATATATGAAAAAATATAATTGAATTTATTTATTTCTTTAAAAAAATGTTGATATCTTTTAAAGATCTAAGGTTGACCAAGAAGAAGGATTATAACCATTGATACCACCTTAAGAAATCGATATCTCAATTAAATAATATTTTATACCTTTTTAAATTAGGACTGATATACTAAGTCGTAATTCACTTAACGGAACCATATTTATTACATTTATATTTAGATTTTTGCTAAGTTACATTTAAAGTAACTGACAACCAGTTATCTTAGGGCAAATATAAGTAATATAGTGCAACTAATTGGTGGGGTCAATTGCTTATTTAACTAGACTGCAAGTTACTGTATATATAACTTAGCATGACTCTCAAATTAAGATCAACCTTAATTCAATATGTAAGCTAATCTTACTGTTATTGACGAGTGTAATTAAGTTGTATCAAAATTAAGTAATTACTTTCTTAAAAAAATGGGAAAAATTTGAAGTCCAACTGTTATAAATCATTAGGTGAAAACCAATACATTATTTTCCATAAATGATTCACCAATCCATAAGAAGTTTGTTGACACATGTGAAAAGTTAAATAATCGTTAATTACTTTTATTTTTTTAAAATTTTAATTTGATAATTATGAGAGAGACTCGAAACATCTACTATATAAATAAGGGAGGAGGTGTTAACTAGCATTAACTATATGGTTACGTTTGGCACGCTGGATTGGATTAGACTAATTATTAGGATTAGACTAGATTAAGTTAGATTGGATTAAACTGGATTATATTATGTGCTGTATTATGTTTGGTATAATATCGGATTGGACAATGTTAAATCATAGTTAAATACAAAGAAATATTTATGAATATTTAAGAGTAATAATTAAAATTAATTTAAAAGTAATTAACAAGAGCACTAAATATGTAGTAAATTAGTTATTGGGTAGTTATAATTATAATAAACAAATATAAATTAATAAAACTATTTAATTATTTAATTAATTTTTATTAGATATTTTAGATATATTTTATTTTATCAAAAAGTTAGCAAATAATGTATATATAAAATCAATTATTTACTTGTATTATTAATTTTCATGATTATTTTTAATATTACATTGGTGATTATTAAATTTAATAAAATCAATTATTATAACGAATTATTAAATAGTTAATTTTATTGGAGTAAAAGTACCAATTTAATTAGACTATAAAAACAAAATAAAAAATAAATTGAAGTAAATCATGAATAAAATAATTAATTAATTAAATAAATTTTAGGTTTAATTAATTAAATTTTAGGTTACAAGTAAAAAATAGTGTTATTTATGAAAGAAATATGAATAAATCTTTTTCTCTTATCCTAATCCCATCTAAACCCACTTATAAATTGGGATTGTTAATCCCATGATCTAAGAACTAAATTTAAATTTAGTCCTCCCTAATCCAATCCAAGCAAAGTAGCCAAACATGAGATAAAATATTTAATCCAAAAGTTAATCTAATCTGATGCTTAATCCTAACTCCCAAAGATGACCTATGTTTATGAATTCATTACTTTATTTTATGATAAAAAAAAGTCAAATGTGTCAGGTACTACACAAAATTCATCTAAAATAAGTATTAAAAATTTCATGTTAAAAATATTTGAAATAAATTATACTCGTTATAAATTGTATTTAATTTGTTATCAGATATTTAGATTAAAAAAACAGAAACTATTACCTAAATTCTAGATTTTTTTTTTGGAATATATATTTAGAGGAGAAAAGAGTTGGTTGGAACTCGAAACCAACCGTCATCTACATTTTAAATTTTATCTTCAATATATTTGAAAATAAGACATTTTTTTAATACATGACTCATATAAAAAAGAATAATAAATTACTACCAATTTCTTGAATCATTCTTTAAGTTTTAGGAATGAAACGTGACACCATGAGATGACGTGCTCCCAACTGTCTAAACAGGGGGAAAAAAAGGGGATTTAAAAGAAACAGTTACTTAAATTATAAGCGCGAGTACGCGAGTGGCCAAAGGCCAATCATCTCATTCTCACCTGAAAAATAAGAAATATATATATTCCAGTAATATGTTTTATAAACTTAACTAGATTCCCGTAAAATCACGATAGATTTTACTTATTTTACGTTGCAGCCCCTCAACTTTCTAATATTTGCTATACATCACCAAGCCAGGCGGCCCCGCCCCATTCACTTTCATCACATTCGCGGTTGCTTTCATACAAATACGCTGCATAAATTACAAGTCAATCTATTACTCTTATCTCCCTCTCTTCAAATTCACTTCTCCATCTGCTTCAATCGATCGGGGGTTGTATTAGTTCATGCGATCAAGTTAACGGACTCTTCATTAGCATTAAGCACCAGAGTTAGTTTGATTGGAAGATCAAGTATCTGAAAGATGTTTGTGAAATGTTGACAAACTTAGGGTTTTGGGTCGGCGATTTTTATGGATTGATCACTGAACTTGATGCATTTCGAGGTTGAGTCCGCTTCTACATTTTGCCGGGGTTTGTTGATCTTTACAGATACATTGCAAGTGGGTTATGGTCTTGAAGTATTGGGTACATTTAGTTTGTTTTTTGATCTTCTGATTGGTTGAGTAATGGGTTTAAGAGATTTGTAGTTATTGCCAAGCATATTATGTTGTTTTCATGTTTGTTTTACAAGATGAAGAGAATTAAACTCGAGTATAGTAGTGGTAGGAGGTTTAGGTTGTCGCATTTCTTGTTGGGCATTGGGATATTATACTTGGTTTTCATAGCATTTAAGTTCCCACATTTCTTGCAGATTGCATCAGTGCTAAGCGGAGATGATAATTATATTGGACTGGATGAGAAATTGGTGGGGTATAATGGGGATTCGGATCTGAGTAAACCATTCTTTAGTTCTGTTTATAAGGATACGTTTCATCGGAAGCTAGAAGATAATGAAAACCAAGAGGCCCCACTGATGCCTAGGGAGGTTCTTTTGAAGAATGGAAATGGTGGATCACGACCTATAAAGCCACTCCAGTTTCGATATGGTCGAATAACGGGTGAGATCATGAGGCGAAGGAATAGGACTAGTGAGTTTTCAGTGCTTGAAAGAATGGCAGATGAGGCGTGGACGTTAGGGTTGAAGGCATGGGACGAAGTGGATAAGTTTGATGTCAAGGAGACTGTTTCTAGCAATGTATATGAGGGGAAGCCTGAATCTTGTCCTTCTTGGCTGTCCATGAGTGGAGAAGAGTTGGCAAATGGGGATAGGTTGATGTTTCTTCCTTGTGGGCTTGCTGCTGGATCTTCAATTACAGTAGTGGGAACACCTCACTACGCGCATCAGGAGTTTTTGCCCCAGCTTACAAGGAGGAGGAATGGTGATAGTTTGGTTATGGTTTCACAGTTTATGGTTGAATTGCAAGGACTAAAGTCAGTGGATGGTGAGGATCCACCGAAGATTTTACATTTAAATCCTCGAATAAAAGGAGACTGGAGTCACCGGCCAGTTATTGAACACAACACATGTTATAGAATGCAATGGGGGACAGCTCAGAGATGTGATGGTTTATCATCTAAGAAAGATGACGACATGCTTGGTAAGATTTATCGTGCTCAAAAGACTTAAGCATTGTTGTTCTTATAATTCCCTTTAGTTCTTTTGTAAGTTTCGCTCACTACCCAGTATTATAATACAATTTTAGATATCAACTGAAAGAGTAATTACTTCTTTTTTCAATCTTGTTTGGGCTAATATAAACAATCACATTGTCCTCATAGTATAATTTCTTAGACTGTGCTATGTGTGAGTATGATTGAATTGAGGGCTTACTCTCATTTGTTTTTTCATATTTTGATTTAACTCTAATGTAAGATAAGTCTTGCTGAGTAACGGTCACCATGCTGTTTGTGTATGTGGACTGCTGTGTACCCCTTAGAAACTAATACAATTATTTCTGATGTTGTTTAACTTGTGTCTTTATCTTTTGGGCTATGCTGTATATCAATTGAGTTGTAACTGTTTTTTAATGGATATATTTTTATAGTTGACGGAAATTTAAGATGTGAAAAGTGGATGCGCAATGATGTTGCTGACTCAAAAGACTCCAAAACAGCCTCTTGGTTCAAAAGATTCATAGGGCGTGAGCAGAAACCAGAAGTTACTTGGCCATTTCCTTTTGTAGAGGGTCGATTATTTATCCTGACCCTACGTGCTGGTGTTGAAGGATACCATATTAATGTTGGGGGTCGGCATGTGACTTCATTCCCTTATCGGACGGTATGTTGTTGATGATGAAAAAGTGATAGCAACCCACAACAGTTCTTTTCTGCGGCTATTTTTCGTATGGGGAATCTAAATTTGCTCAATTGCATGTCTAGTGTTAGATCTCCATTATGGGGAAAGCTGCATTTTTTAAAGTGTTCAGAACTTTTTGGTGCTTGCTCTTTTTTGCCTTGTTTACAATAGTTGTCATTCTCTCTGTAATCTTTTTGCAAATATGTTTACTGATGTGAAAGTATTTGCATTTTGAATTGATTGTTATTGCTATTCCCAACAGTTATTATGGCATGAGAGTTTCTGTTACAACCCTTTTATATTACTGGCCTTCATTTTGTGTGAGTTTCCTCTCATAGCCTTGGTATACTGGTTCAATCTGGCATGCCAATATGATCTTCCATTTTTACTTTTGTTTTTTTCCTTTAAATAAAAAAATCATTTTCTTCTGATTGCATTGAGCAAAAGCATTTCCATTTCTGATTATATTTTTGCTCTGCCTTCAGGGGTTTACGCTTGAGGATGCAACAGGTCTAGCAATTAAAGGAGATGTCGATATTCATTCAGTTTATGCGACCAATCTTCCAGCCTCTCATCCAAGTTTCTCCCTTCAAAGAGTATTAGAAATGTCATCAAAGTGGAAAGCTGAGCCTCTACCTGCTAGGCCAGTCCATCTTTTTATTGGAGTTCTTTCTGCAACCAATCACTTTGCAGAGCGCATGGCAATTAGGAAAACTTGGATGCAATCTTCAAAAATTAGGTCTTCCAATGTGGTTGCTCGTTTCTTTGTTGCACTGGTATGATATTTGCTTCTCTCTCTATTGAGGATTGGAGTGAGATTTTAGCCTTAACTTACTGACATATTAAGTGACTGTCATTCTCTGTCGTCTTCTTCACTTAATTTCATTTATGACATTGTCCAATGGCTGTTGAATTCTTATTATATATGTATTCTGGTTTGGTTTTTATGTTCATTCATGATATCGCCTTATAGAATCCGAGAAAGGAGGTCAATGCTGTGCTGAAGAAGGAAGCTGCCTTCTTTGGAGACATTGTTATTTTGCCATTTATGGACCGCTATGAGCTTGTGGTCCTGAAAACCATTGCGATTTGTGAGTTTGGGGTGAGTCAAATTTTATTTCTGCATATTTTGAATCCTTTTGTTTTTAAATGCCTAATCTTGTTTAAGTCATTACTACACGTGTATTCTAGATTATTATGTTCTGCTCCATGCTGAGTTTGATCCATAGTTGTTAAATAGCCAAGTTTCCCTGCACAGGTTCAGAATGTGACAGCTGCCTACATCATGAAATGTGATGATGACACATTTATTAGGGTGGACGCTGTCCTGAAAGAAATTGAGGGCATCTTTCCAAAGAGGTCCCTTTATATGGGCAATCTCAATCTCTTACATCGTCCTCTCCGAACTGGGAAATGGGCTGTCACTTATGAGGTATGCAAATTGTGCATGCTTTTATGTGAATTTGAGTTTACCAGAAATCCTTCATGATGAAATTGCTCCATACGACATTGTCGCCATCTTCTGTGTGGATAATAGCCATAATTGTGTCAGAAAGTACTTGGGAAACATACATCCAATTTTATCTAGATAAATCAACAGTTATATCTATATTGCAAAGCAGTGGAAGTCATCTCACCCTATATATTCACAAGATACTGTGTGACAATCTGCTGAGTTGGTTTTTGGAAATGCAAGCCTATGTACTTGACTTTAAATAGTCCTTCACCAGCTTCTCGATCCTAAACGAAGTATCTATGTTGTACTAACTTAACTTCTAGCACTACTTGAATCAGTTTCCATGGAAAGATCAGCTAGAGCTTTCTCTAAATGCTGGCTACTATTCTGGGAATATTTGAAGTATCTGGTACATGTAGCATCACCTTGAATCCTTGGTCTCTTTGCTTCTTCAAATGCCCTTCGCCTTTTTTCAACATCCTTCTTGATATGCGTACATTCCATTAAATGGGACGGATTTAGGTTCTGAAGCATATGCAAGGCACAGGAGGAGCTAACATTTCCAACATTTTATTATCTCTGGATCACATTTTTCCTTACATTTAGAGCCATCAATATCAATTATCAAGACTTCAGCAAGGCCCAGAATAATATAACGCTTAATAGGCTTTGGAATGCTGTGACCTATCCATTTTGTTAGGCCCTTTCATCTAGCCCCAGATGATGCATTAGCATGCTTAGATGGAAAATTTAAGTGGGAAATAAGAGACTATGTCCAAGACTCTCACTATTCTGGTCACTGATTTGTGTTATGTTGTCCCACACACCAAACACACACCCCCCCCCACACACACAAATATATAGAACTAAAAGGCGATATTCCGTTAAGAGTGAGCATGCTTTTGTTGACTAATGTTGCAGGAGTGGCCACAAGAAGTATATCCTCCCTATGCTAATGGGCCTGGGTATGTAATTTCCAGTGATATCGCAAAATTCATTGTCTTGCAACATGGCAATCAGAGCCTAAGGGTATGCAACACCAAAATGCTTTTATCTATTTCCTTTCATTTGGATGATTCTTTCCGGCGTTTTCTCTTTTGTTGCTACATTTTGCACGTCTCTTCTATCAACAACTGAAATATACCGTTTCTTTTTGGTGACAGCTCTTCAAGATGGAGGATGTGAGTATGGGAATGTGGGTTGAACAATTTAACAGTACCATGACTGTACGGTACTCTCACAGCTGGAAGTTTTGTCAGTATGGATGCATGGAAGGTTACTACACTGCACATTACCAATCCCCGAGGCAGATGATCTGCCTCTGGGACAAGTTGTCAAGAGGTCGGGCTCATTGCTGCAACTTTAGATGACAAGCAGCTTTTGTTGCCAATTATTGTTATAACCTTTCTTCCTATAGCCCTGCCTGTTTTTGTGAGATTTTTTTTTGTCCAATGAAGTGGGGTTAGGAGACGGCTGTGCCTATAATTTGGAGGATACAGATTGTTCCATCGTTCATTGTATTCTTGACACCAGATAATTAGGGCATCCCACTTTGGAATGAATAGAACGGAGAAGTACTGATGTTGTTGTATATGCGTATGATCTTGAAAATTGATGTAGTTGGTAAAGCTAGTAGAGGTCTTCCCATTTTACCTTGTGAACGTTCAATCGAGAAGAAAACTTACATTGATTCAAGGAAAATTTTCTCCCTCAATTTATATTGAATTGATAATCTGTAGTTGTTTCTTTACTTTTCCTGTAATTATACATAGCTTTGTAACTCAATTATGGTAAATACTACTATTGTAGTCTTTTTACATCATCTGCTGTCCACATTTGAAGCATGTCCTGGCTGGCATGCCAATGCTATATTTTTTTCACTTTTTTTCTTCGATAGTATATATACAGAGAGAGAGAGAGAGAGAGAGTTTCCTTCTGGTAAATGTTTCATTGTTAAGAGATAAGTTAAAAAGTTAAAAAGTTAAAAAGTTAAAAATAAATATAAATTTAATAAATTACAGAATAAAATATGTTATATTAAAATATATGTTTTTTTTTTCAAATTATCCTTTATTTTAATAAAATAAAAAAATTCTTAATTAAAAACTTACTCAGTAAATATACAAACGCAATGCAGTAAAGTTGAATGACAGAGTAGAGGCATTCCAAGGATAAAACACTTTTAAAAAGAACAGAAAAAAGAAAAGGGATATTATCATTTTTCCACCTAAGGTATTCTGACACATCATGTCAGTACCACAGTTTGGTAAAATTATTAATTTACCACCAAACGTTTAAACTGTTAGCATTTTCCCACTATTCCGTTAAAACTCAGTTAATATGTAACGAAAAATTTTTAAAAGGTCAATTTTACCCCTGGAGTATAAAAAACCATGTAATTAACCTTTTATGAATTTTGTAATTAAATCATCATTTGTTGTTCTTCATTTTTAAAGGACAAAAATTACCATTTATGAATTTTGTAAAATTGACCGTGTGGTATTAGGTACTTCATAAATTGATTTAATTTATTTAATTTTTAAAGGGCAAATTTATTTATTTAATTTTTTGTGTAAAATTATTATCATCATATCAAAGATTAAATTGCTTCTTTTGCACATTCTTTTTTTTTTCCTTTCATAAATTGATGTTTAGTAGTAGAATAAATTGTCTTTAGCTCGTCAATTTAATAAATAAATTTAACCTTTAAAAATTAAATAAATTAAATCAATTTATAAAGTACCTAGCACCACACGGTCAATTTTACAAAATTTATAAAGGGTAATTTTTGTCCTTTAAGAAGGAAGAACAACAAATGATGATTTAATTACAAAATTCATAAAATGTTAATTACATGGTCTTTTACACTTCAAGGGTAAAATTGACCTTTTATGAATTTTCTGTTATATATTAATAGAGTTTTAACAGAATTGTGGGAAAATGCTAATAGTTTAAACGTTTGGTGGTAAATTGATAGTTTTACCAAACCGTGATATTGACATGATGTGTCAGAATACCTTTAGTGGAAAAATGATAATATCCCAAAAGAAAAAGAGTATATAGATTCGACATCAAACCGTGAATTTGGGATAAGCCTTCGTTTGAATTGACCTCAAAGGTAAAAAACAAGTCAGTCTTCTTCACTCAATCACTCAAGCAAAAGGTACAGGTTCCAACGCCCGTAAATGCTCGCTTAAGTTGCCTTAGCCAAAAGGTTAGTAAGAGCGTCCCAAAACATTTTGCAAATAAAATTTTACTTACTATTTAAAGGATCATATAAATAAAATTCTTTAATAAAATTATGCATTTCTCATTTTAATATGAAGAATCTTATTCAGAAAATATTTTATAATCTTTAATTAAATATTATATTATTTTTTATCTTTTTATTTTTGAAAGAAGAAATATATTATAATTGTTATTTTTTAGTGGAGAAATTTTTTTGACTAAAATAATAATATGAATTTATTTTTATTTAAAAAAATTTGGAGAAATAACTAATTTTATTTATTTATTTATTTGTTTATTCTTTTTTTACCACATAAATAAGTAAATAAATACTTAAAAAATTAAATTAAATAACAAATTTTTTTTTAATATCACACGTGTTAATATTAGATAAAATTAAAAACTCCAATAATTTCTTTATTTTCAACGCCTCTTAATTTACAAAAATTAATCATTTTAACAGTCTTCGATGATTATACGGTTCTCATTTTGTTGTTCTAACTACTAATAATATGCAGCTTTGGAACTTGAATATCTCAATGATAGTTCAGGGCATATCAGTTAGATTTTTCTATTTTCGAATGATTTATCAAGAAAATCTATGACATATTTTGTGGTATTTAATAATTTGGGCACCCGATGACCCCACCCCAATCTCTATTCCCAAATTTTATAATCAGCGTTTGTGGAGCCCGCTTCTTAAATCCGACACAGTGCAATGCAAGCAACATGCTGTAAGGCAGAGGCTAAAGACCATCCTTGTCCTTTACGTAAACTACTTGAGTAAACAGTTCACAGAAACTTTGGTCCTTTTCCTTTCACATTGCCCAACTACAACTCCAAACCTCTAAAAATATCTCTCCACGTGTCACGCATTCGCGAGTGCTTTTCATGACCAAAGTTTTTCGTCAAATTGATTAGAATGCCGAATAACTTCGGCCCCACTTCGATGGTAGGATCCACATCCACCCGTTGAAAAACCGCGTAATAGCTCTTACAAGTTGTCGGCACCACCATGATGGTGCCACGTTTCCTCTCGGGAAAGACACATTTTATCCCTTTAACCGCCACGTGTGCATTCAATTGTCCGCTGTCCGGGTGTCGAGCGAGCGGAGTGTACTATTCTCAACTGACACTCGAAAGTTATCCGTTGCGTAATGTACGAAGTGCGGTTAATACGACACCGTTCTTTGCCATCACAAAGCCTCAGAGTTGACGTGGCTGTCGTTTTGTGCAGAACTTGTACAGTTTTTTTTTCGTCTTTTGATTTGTGTGGGGCCGGAGTCAGATGCAAATACAAAAATATCGCAAGGTGGCAATTTGAAGATCACATGAATTTTGGTGGATAAGATACAGTTACTTGTGTGTTTACAGAAGTAACCCTTGGACATCCAATGCCCAAAATTGAGCTGCTTTTGCATGAATGAATCTTTCTTTGCACTTGTTCCAATTTCCAACATAAGCTTCGAACACATTCTGTTTCAAGCAATTTTAACTACATCCGTATTTTCTAGAAAAGTACATTTATATATTGGAGACGTCTCTATTTTTTTAATACAGACGTCTTGTTAAATTATGCGACTTAATAAATTATTTTTAAATGTATTATAAAATTATGTGGTTGAATAACATTAAAATATAATTCTATTATATATATATATATATATTTTTTTTTTAAGTGTAGGAGTTCATATTTTTTTTATGTGGTTCTAATATAAAAAAAAACACAAATCTCAATACATTGAAAATTATATTTTTTTTATTTGTTAATTTATTGAAATCTGTGTTTTTTTTTAATATTTTACTAGCGTTCTTACTTTATTAAAGTAAAAATATCCTTATTAAAAAATAATTACATATTTCTATATGTGTATGCATAATTAAATCAATAAGCATAATGCATAATGAGCTGGCAATAAAAGTAGCAACAAAGTCATTGCAAGCAGGCAAGTACGATATAATGAAATGTTTTACAAAATTTTGGCATGTTAACACAAATCCTCATTTACTTTTTTTCTCCTAATATCTTCATTTCCACCTCAAATTTATAACAATTCATTTTTAATAAGTTGTCATTTTGTGTATGTATAAAAAAAAATGAATTGTATAATGTATTTAGTTTTTTCCAATGTTTTTTAATCATTTTACAGCACCTGACTCCGATTGATGCGCAAGAATGCATAAATTCTCCTAGTTCTGATCTCCTGTCACTAACTTTAAGCTATTATTCTAGCTATAGAGAGAAATATAATATTGATTTTAGAAAGTATAAATATGGGTTATAAACAAAAAAAGATCGTTCTAAAATAAATGAACCAACTAATATATATATATATATATATATATATAGTCTTAAATTTTTATCCGGACTTACCTTCAAAACTAAAATCATTACAAAAAAAAAAAGCTAGGAAACTGAAAGATGACAGGCTAATGACAATGAATTATAATATCGTATAATATTATAATATTATCTAACTATTTTTTATTTTTCTCCTAATATTAAGACTTTTGCTACCTTACATACAACGTAAGGTACAGTCTTTTACAAGACTGGTGGATCCAAGTAGGACTCACATCTAAATTTGTGAGAAATTATACCTTACGTTGTATGTAAGGTAGCAGCTCCCTAATACTAATAGTACTGACTCTATTGTATATGATATTATAACTAATTGTGTTTACTTCAATTTAATTTTTTTAGTTAAACATCTGTGGTCATCGATATATTCAATTCAACAAATAGGGCAGTATTTGCCAATGTGGAAAAGCAAGCTGGCTTTTTTATTTAATTTTTAATTTTATTTTTTTGGGCCGGCTAAATTAAGGCATGGGAAGTGGGAACCAAGCTGAACAGGGGGGCAAAACGGTCCTTCCATCTTCACTCTCTATTCCACTTCACCACCTTGTCTCTCTCCTGCGTTGCCGTGGTAACCATACCACCTTCCATCAAACCCGCTCCGCACACACACTCTCTCTCTCTCTCTGGGTGCATTAAAAGCACAAATCTGAAATCAAAAACAATAATAATAATAATAATAATAATAATAATAATAATAATAATAATAATAATAATAATAATAATAATAATAATAATAAAGAAACCAATCAACCCCACAAACAGCTAGCTAATCACACATCCACACTGTAAGATATTTTTCAATTTTTTTTTTTTCCTTTGAAAGCCAAAGGCCAAAGTAGATGGGCAGGCGTTTGCTTTTTTCACATTTATAGCAGCATCATTTGTCATTTATCAACCACCGAACAAGGCCTCTCTGAGTCTTTTCCTCTTTCAATATCATAACCGTTGGTTACGTTTATCTTCTTCCATTCAGTGTCCTTTTAACGGCTATGTATCGTATTATTGCTTCTAGTTGACGTTTCTCCACACATATCATTATTCTTCGAGGACACAAGCTTTTTAGTATATTTTTTCAGAGAAAAACAAACGTACCCAGATGGATTTCGATTCGTTCTTGACGTCCTTGGGGACTTCGTTTATTATATTTGTCGTTTTGATGTGCCTTTTCGCGTGGCTGTCGTCAAAACCCGGCAATACTGTGGTGTATTACCCGAACCGGATCTTGAAGGGTTTGGATCCATGGGAGGGTGGGTCCAGGACCCGGAACCCGTTTACTTGGATCAAGGAGGCTATGTCTTCTTCGGAGCAGGATGTTATTAACATGTCTGGATTGGATACTGCTGTGTACTTTGTTTTTATGAGCACTGGTTAGCGTTTTTGTCTCTTTAAGTTTGTTCTCTTCTTTTATTCTCTCTGCGTGATTTCGTTTTAGAGGCTTCTGTTTCTTAGCTCATTATTGGTTTTTTTTTTTTATTTGGAGTCATTTTAAGTTCAAGTTTTGTTTTGGTTTTATACAGATTATTTAAGTAATTTTTAGTTTATCACCTTTTTTTGAAAGTAGAATTAGTTTATGTCTCACTTTTCATGAATTTGATGTTGCTTCTCTGAATCTCCCTGTAAACTTTTCAATTTTTTAAATAGAAGTTTTGAACTTTAATGGTATCTACTTTGTTACTTCAGTCTAATTTACTTAGTAATTTTAATTTATTAATTGATAGTGAAATTGCAGGAAAATCGTTTTTTTTTTTTTTTTTTCTATTTTGTTTTCTGCCTACAAGCTTAATAAACTGCTATGAAATATAAGTGAGAAATCTATCCGTTTTGGATGATTTTAATAGTGTACGTTGGTTGTACTTGTATAGCCTCACATTGTGGGGTTAAATTGGGTAAGATTTTGTGGCAATTGTTGTCCTCAAACATAAACGACGTGGTAAGTTAGTAGCAAAATACATTTTTCATTGTCAAGGTTTAACAAAAGTCCATCACCATTGATTGATCTCACATTGATGATAAATTATTAGTTTGACAAGAAATTTCCTATCGTTGTTCCAAATTTTAGGATGGAATTAGATCTTGATATATGTATCATGATTCTTTGCTTCTGGAAAAGCTTTTGTTTAAATTTGTAGAATTACAAAGATATATGATTTTTGGTGAAGATCAGCATTTTAATTTTCGTAATTGGTATATCAGTTTTGGGAATATTCGCCTTGTCTGGCATTATTCTGCTTCCGGCTCTTCTGCCAGTTGCTGCAACTGATGATAGTATCCAGGCAGCAGGCAAAAATACCACAAGCATAGGGACTTTCAATGACCTTGACAAGTTGTCTATGGGAAATATCACAGTAAGTTATACAACCCATCATGAACATTGAAGGAATTAGTTTTCTTCTCTTGTTGACTTGTCATGAGTTATCAAAGCTTATTCCTATGCAATTATAGTCAAGTTTGAACCAAGAAGGATATTAGCATTCCATCTTAACATGGAGTCTCCTAAGTTGTAAGATTATGGATTTGTTTGTTTCTCTCTGTGCAGGCAAAGAGTTCGAGGTTGTGGGCATTCCTTGTAGCTACCTACTGGGTTTCTTTTGTTACCTATTTCTTGTTGTGGAGGGGATACAAACATGTTTCTGAGCTGAGGGCTGATGCCCTAATGTCCCCTGAAGTGAGGCCTCAGCAATTTGCTGTTCTTGTAAGAGACTTGCCTGATCTTCCTAAACGTCAATCCAGAAAAGAACAGGTTGATTCATATTTTAAAGCTATATATCCTGATACATTCTACAGATCGATGGTGGTCACTAATAACAAAGAGGTATGTATTAATTGCCTGCTGCTTGTCATATTCCACCCTTCTGTTTTTGGATTGCACATTATTATTATTATTTTTGGGTTCAACAAATATACTTCAATCATGCTTTTTTTTCTTTTTTTTTTTATAAAAAAAATCATATCTCTGTCCATTGCATATTTGGATATCAACTTCTTTCTGACTGTTTCTCTTAGCATTTGGATTATTGATTGATAATTTGCATTCAAATCTTAAGTATGTTAAAAGTTTTAATATCACTTTCTTTATAAACTTAATTATCTTCTTCAATGATATTTGGATATCAATTGTTCAGGCGATTGTCTCCCTATACAATATTTGCCGATGTTAACTCCCATTTCTGATTAACATAGGCTAATAAAATTTATGAAGAGTTGGAAGGGTACAAGAAGAAGCTTGCACGTGCAGAGGCAGTATATGCAGAATCAAAAAGCGCAGGCAAGCCAGAGGGAACAAGACCGACCATCAAAACTGGCTTCCTTGGGCTTCTTGGTAAAAGAGTAGATGCCATAGAATACTACAATGAAAAGATCAAGGAAATAATTCCAAAATTGGAAGCAGAACAAAAGATAACTCTCAAAGAGAAGCAGCTAGGTGCAGCTCTCGTCTTCTTCACCAGTAGGGTAGCTGCAGCTTCTGCAGCTCAGAGTCTTCATGCACAATTGGTTGACACATGGACCGTCTCAGATGCACCTGAATCCCGTGAACTAATTTGGAATAACCTTAATATCAAGTTCTTTCAGAGGCAAATACGACAGTATGTGGTTTATGTTATCGTGGCTCTGACCATTATGTTTTACATGATTCCAATTGGGCTTATCTCTGCATTAACAACCCTGGATAATCTGAAGAAAATTCTTCCATTTTTAAAGCCAGTTATAAATATTACTGCTCTTAAGACAGTGTTGGAAGCTTATCTTCCCCAAATTGCACTCATAGTGTTTTTGGCATTGTTACCGAAGCTTCTTCTGTTTCTATCCAAGACTGAGGGGATTCCTGCAGTGAGCCACGCAGTAAGAGCTGCCTCAGGGAAATATTTCTATTTCACTGTGTTGAATGTTTTTATTGGAGTCACAGTGGGTGGAACATTGTTCAAGACATTCAAGTCCATTGAGAAGGATCCAAACTCAATTGTTGACGTACTAGCAAATAGCCTACCTGGAAATGCAACTTTCTTCCTGACATATGTGGCTCTGCAGTAAGAGTTAAACTTTATATAATCATTTTATTTTGCCTTTCTTTGCTTCTTGTTGCCTCTTTTTAATTGAACTGTTTTCTCCATATCTTTTATTAAGATTTGAATGTATGTTCTTCTGATCTCTCTCTCTCTTTCTCAGTTATTTTGAATTATCTGCTTCCCATATCATTTTTATCTAGGATGTTTTATTTCTTGCACGTGCTTTCATTTCTCATTATCAGAATTATGCTTTTCCTGAACTTTATATACCAAGAGTTATCACATCCCCAAATTTCATGGGTCTCAGGTTCTTTGTTGGCTATGGACTTGAGTTATCTCGAATAGTTCCTCTGATTATATATCATCTAAAGAGGAAGTATCTTTGCAAGACTGAAGCTGAACTAAAAGAAGCTTGGTTTCCTGGAGATCTTGGCTATGGAACTAGAGTTCCCAGTGATATGCTTATTGTCACAATTGTCTTCTGCTACTCTTGCATAGCTCCTTTGATCATCCCATTTGGTGTTGTATACTTTGCCCTTGGATGGCTTATCCTTAGGAATCAGGTGATGTCCATTTTCCTATTTATTTTGACGATACCATTGGAAGTGTAAGAGGCTTTTGCACCCATGATGATGTCTTGTTTATGAGTTTAATTCTTGACAACAGGCACTTAAAGTTTATGTTCCAGCATATGAGAGCTATGGAAGAATGTGGCCACACATGTTTCTCCGCCTTGTCGCTGCCCTGCTACTGTACCAAATTACTATGCTTGGTTACTTTGGGTCGAAGAAATTCATTTATGTTGGATTCCTAATTCCACTTCCTATCTTGTCCTTGATCTTTGTCTATATTTGTCAAAAGAGATTCTATAAATCTTTCTCTGACACGGCTCTTGAAGTGGCTTCACGTGAATTGAAGGAAACCCCTAGCATGGAGCATATCTTCAGATCCTACATCCCACTAAGCTTGAACTCTGAGAAGGTCGATGACGATCAGTTTGAAGATGCTTTATCTCAAGCTTCCCGGTCAGGATCATTTGTTGTTTGATGTACATGTGGGTAGTTTCATTAGATCTTTGTGGTATTTAGTCTTTTAGTTGAACTTGTTTGAAACTTAGATTCTTTGTTGATTCGTGTAGGGGTTTTTGTGTAACATAATTTGTTTCTGGGTCTTTATTCAGGGTTTCTTGCTACCTGCTTGAATGGTCAGCATTTGTAATTTTAGATTGTCATGCAATGAAGAACTTAAGTTGAACTTAGTTTATGTCCAACAAATTATGTAACATATTATCTTTTTTTTTTTTTTATCTCTCAAAAGAAAGGCTACCAGACTCAGAAACTTAACCGGTTTTTGGGTGGAAAGACAAATCTTCATTGAGAGATTACAAAAATTGTACTTCAGAAGAAAAAATAAATAAAAAGAAAAAAGTGTAACAGAGTTCAAACCTCATAAGCTTTTTCACTGGAAAAGGGGCCTCTAATTTCCGGTACTCATCGAAGTAGCAAAATGACTGGACAATTCAGAGCTAAATGGAGAAGGAATGTCTTCAGGTTCTCTTCCAGGTTTCACCCATCTGCCACACTTGTTCAAAACAAGCCCTTTATAAGGCAATTGGTACCAAAATTCTGGGATCTTCAGCTCTTCTATCAGCATATCACTACTTTTATTCACCAAAGCAAGACCTCTTCTTGCATTCCGTCGAAACTTTGCTTTTCTGCTTAAGAATCCATCTAAAAGATGAAGATTAAGGGATCCGGCTACGGTGCAACTATGGTACCGTACTACAGTTGCATTCAGTCGTTGGATCCACTTGGATGGGTGGGGTCCATTGAGATCCAACGGTTGGGTGCAACTGTAGCACGGTACCACAGTTGCACTACAGTTTTTCCCAAGATAAAGTTCCAAATTATGACGCCCTGAAAAATCTGTATCATCCTTCAAATATGGTGACCTGCACTTGTCAAGCTTCAGTTGTGTCCCTACGTGCCTGTAAACACAATTCAACCTTTGCATAATCGGGTTAAACTTGTGAAGAATCTTGTTGAAGAGAATTCCAGGCAGTTTTGGGACTATATCTTGTTTGTTAACTACACGAAGTGTCTTGACACCTAGCTCATTGAGCTTCTCCTTGAAAGCTAAGTTGCCAACTCTTGGTGCCCCAAAAGAAATGACATTTATAAAAACATCAGAAAACGAAATTTCAGCTTCATATGCATTGAGTAGAGCCAATGCGCCTCCCAAGCTATGGCCGGTGAGAGTTAAGCTAACCATTTCCCCTCTACCTCTGAAAAAATTCACCAGCCTGTCCAATTCTTGCATGACCTGCTCTGACGCACTTGACTTGTTATATCTCGTGCTCTTATCTTTTGATTTGTAAATGCTAAGGAACCCATGTTGAACTTTCACATTTTTGCTTCCGAAACGCTCAAGTTTTGCCTTCAAGTCTGTGAGCCATTCGGTAGGGGCCACCGTGCCTCGCCACGACACAACAATGTCCCTTCTTCCAATTCTTTGTGATTCTTTGTTATTGCTCACAGCTACAAATCCCATCCAATTTGAATCTTTGCTCCAAGTACACGCCAACCGTGATCTCTCAAACCATTTAGGCACGTCAACATGTGACATTGAATAAATGTACTTAGTCACCTCGTAGCCCTGGTCAACAAGGCCTAATTCCTGGAAAAGCTTGTGCCGATTGTATCTGCTACTTCCACAAAACTCCGATAAGGGATCAAAGTCGAAGGCGTCATAAGTTGCTTCTACAAATTCACCATACTTGATTATCTCTCGCCGAAGCCAAGGATGTAGAGGATCAAGAAGACCATCCCAGTTTTGCAAACCATGAAGCTCTTGCCACTTGCCACATTGCTGATATGTTTTCTTTTGGGGATTTCGTTGGAGTCATGTGATCACCATAGTCGATAAAATCAGAAGCTGTGTATGGCACAAGGAGGAGACGTGCCAATGACTTGGTGGGATCACTAGAAGCCTTCTTCCTTGTATTTGCTTGCCGATGTGGCTTGATGGTTAAATGGTCTTGATGAACGTGATCAACATTGGAGACTTGTTTGGTGCTTGGTGCACAGCTTAGACGGAAATGTTGAGGTTTCAGTGTGCCTAAAATTGCTTTCTTGATTGCATTCCAAGTCACACTAATCTTCAACTTCCATTTCCATACCCCCCTTCTGTTTTTTCTTGTTTTCTCCTTTTTAAAATGTGACACATCCATGCTTAATTATAGTACAATATCCAGAAAAGCAAGAAAATCTTGGTTTAAGTGATTTCTTTTGAATTAAGGTTTGTGGTTTATTTTTTCCTTAAGACGAGTGTCTCAAATCAGGTGTTTCCTCGTGGTTAATTGTTTTGCAGAAAGAAACAATTGTCAAAAGGGGGCCGATGTGCCGGCAATAACCCTTCGACGCTCAAGTCCGTTTTTTTTACTCAACTTTTAGAGAGAGAAAATCTAGAGTGAGATATGCTGAGTTTTTATACTCATTTTATGCTCTTTTTGTTCCTACCTTTAAATTGAGGATCCTGGCATTTATATAGGCATCTTAGAGTGAATTAGAGAGGTTACGTGACACTTTCTTGTGACAAGGGTCAGCTAAAGCCCATGCATGGAGACACATACCCAAATGTGTCAATACTTGTTCATGACAAGTATTCTTTGGACACTGGTCGTGTTTTTGGGCCCTTGACCTTTAATGGATTTGAGCTTAAACTTAGTACTTATGTTGATTCCTTGTAAAGAGGGTTGATTTTCTAATATTTTGCCCGTAAGCACTTTTCGTAAAACGTTTGTTAGCCTGTATGCTCATTCTGTAGAATATTTGATGGCCCGTAGGCACATTCCGTAGAATATGGATTTGCCCGTAGGCGCATTCCGTAAAATGTATATATGCCCATAAACGCATTTCGTAAAATACTTATTAGCTCGTGTGCTCTTACTTAAAAATATTTTCCAAATGTCAATGTCATTTTTTTGTGAGAAATGGACCTAGGTCGTTCTTTGTAAAAACATACCTAAGTGCTTCTTTATAAAAAAAATGAACCTAGTTATTTCTTTATTAAATCATAATTTTAGCACTTTATCGAAATTTTACTCTTTAGGCGTTTTACTTAGATTTTATGAGTATTTAAGTCATTCTTTATAAGGAATGAACCTAGGTCATTCTTTGTAAAAAGTGGACATAGGTCATTCTTTGTAAAAAGTGGACCTAGGTCATTCTTTGAAGAATCACGTCTTTGGCACTTTGTTGAAAACTTGTCATTTGGGTATTTTCTTATAAATGTTTTCTAAGTGACTAGGTCATTCTTTGTAATGAATGAATATATAAGTGAACTTAAGTCATTCTTTAAAGAATCACGCCTTTGGTGATTTATCGAAGCCTCGCTCATTGGGTGTTTTACTTAGAAATATTTTTCAGGTGCTTAATCACGTCTTTGACACTTTGTTGAAAACTTGTCATTTGGGTATTTTCTTAGAAAATATGAAAACTTGTCATTTGGATATTTTCTTAGAAATATTTTCTAAGTGACTAGGTCATTCTTTGTAAGGAATGAATATAGGAGTGAACTTAGGTCATTCTTTAAAGAATTACACCTTTGGTGATTTATCGAAGACTCGCTCATTGGGTGTTTTACTTAGAAATATTTTTCAAGTGCTTAATCACGTCTTTGACACTTTGTTGAAAACTTGTCATTTGGGTATTTTCTTAGAAATATTTTCTAAGTGACTAGGTCATTCTTTGTAAGGAATGAATATAGAAGTGAACTTAGGTCATTCTTTAAAGAATCACACCTTTGGTGATTTATTGAAGACTCGCTCATTGAGTGTTTTACTAAGAAATATTTTTCAAGTGCTTAAGTCATTCTTTATATAAAAAAAATGATCTAAATTGGCAATTTATCAAACATCGTCCTTTGGGTGTTTTTATTTAAAGATATTTTCTAAGTTCCTAAATTGTTCTTTATAAGAAATGAACATAAGTCTTTTGTAAAAAATAAACCTAGGTCATTTTTTGTAAGAAAAGACTTAGGTAGTTATTTGTAAAGAATGGACCTATGTTCATCGAAAATATATAATGAGATGTGTTAAGTTTTTATACTCATTTTATGCTCTTTTTGTTCCTACCTTTAAATTGAGGGTCTTGACCTTTATATAGTGAGATGTCAATTAGAGAGGTTACATGACACTTTCTTGTAACAAGGGTCAGCTAAAACCCATGCATGGAGACACATATTCAAATATATCAATACTTGTTCATGACAAGTATTCGTTGGATACTGGTCATGTTTTTTGGCCCTTGGCCTTTAATGGATTTGAGCTTAAATTCAATACTTATGTTGGTTCCTTGAAAAGAGGGTTGATTTTCCAATATTTTGCTCGTAAGCACTTTTCGTAGAACGTTTGTTAGCCTTAAGCTCATTCCGTAGAATATTTGATAGCCCGTAGGCACATTCCGCAGAATGTATATCTTTGCATATAGGTGCATTCCGTAGAATATGAATTTGCCCGTAGGCGCATTCCGTAAAATGTATATATGCCCATAGGCGCATTTTGTAAAATACTTATTAACCCGTGTGCTCTTACTTAAAAATATTTGCCAAATGTCTAGGTCATTCTTTATGAGGAATGCACCTAAGTCATTATTTATAAAAACAAACCTAAGTGTTTCTTTGTAAAGAATAAACCTATGTCATTTTTTATTGAATCATACTTTTAGCGCTTTATCGAAATTTTGCTCTTTAAGCGTTTTACTTAGAAATATTTTATAAATATTTAAGTTATTTTTTTGTAAGGAATGAACCTACGCCATTTTTTTTTTGTAAAAAGTGGACCTAGGTCATTCTTTGAAAAATCACTTCTTTAGCACTTTGTCGAAAACTTGTCATTTGGGTATTTTCTTATAAATATTTTCTGAGTGATTAGGTCATTTTTTGTAAAGAATGAATGTAGGTTTTTTTTTTTTTTTACATAAAAAAGTTAACTTAGGTCATTCTTTGAAGAATCACGTCTTTAGTGATTTATCGAAGACTCGCTCTTTGGGTGTTTTACTTAGAAATATTTTTCAAGTGCTTAGGTCATTCTTTATAAATAATGGATCTAAATTGGCAATTTATCAAACATCGTCCTTTGGGTGTTTTTATTTAAAAATATTTTCTAAGTTTCTAAATTGTTCTTTATAAGAAATGAACCTAAGTTTTTTTGTAAAAAGTAAACCTATAAGTCATTTTTTGTAAGAAAAGACTTAGGTTGTTCTTTGTAAAGAATAGACCTATGTCTTTCTTTGATGAATCACGCTTTTAACGTTTTATCGTATCTTGTATTTAGACACTTTATTTATAATTCGAAGTATTTAAGTCATTCTTATAGAGAATGGACCTAAGTTATTTCATGTAAAATATATTTATTGTAACCTATATTTTTTATGGGTTTTGAGCCATTCATAATTTGGTCTAATAGTTAACATAATATTTCTTATTTTATTTAGGTGAATGGGTAGACTATAGGCTACGTCAAAACGAAAGAAAATTGCTTAGGGGAATCAATCTTTAAAAACAGCGATAATGTGTTGTGTAAATGCAAACGGCAATGCAGAACAAACAGTGCTTCACTTACCCTTTGGGCTTTTGCAAATTGGTATTGGCTGATGCCCCAACTTATGACAGGTATCAAGGACCGAAATCCAACTGTACTTGGGCTTGATTTTGTGAACTTATTCTTGGGCTTTCTAAAGCGGAAAAAGTCTAGCGTTAGGCTCTGGAGGTCGTGCACTTGTGTTTTAAACATAGCCGCCAATTCATGTTGACTGGTTAAATCTTGTATCAAGTCTTTAGTTATGATGTTAGCTACCTGACCATCTTAAGATTAATTAAACCAAAGCAAAAGCGTGTGGTTCAAAACTTATCGTTTAAAAAAAAGAAAGAAAAAATTCTCGAATAATGGTTATGTGATGTAACATTTATGGACATGAATCATCTTATTATTTGAATTTATCTGAATTTTTTAAGATTCTCAGGATTTATTTTTTTATTATATTTGTATTTATCATCAATCGGATTATATTTAATCAGCTGAAAAAAATAAAAACCCAACATTCATATAGTGAATGATAATTTTATATAATTATTCTTTTTTGTTCCCGTAAAATCTCATTATGCACCTAAGATGACCATCAAAGATAAAGGCTTTTCCACTGAGATGACAAACATTAGCTCAGTTGATAAGATTAGTCGATTGGACTGACTAATCAAAACTAAAAAACTTGGGGTGATGATTACTGACTTGGGAAAGAAGAGAGAAAAATTCTCTATTACTAAATTGATCTTCGTATACGTTTCCTTTCCCATGTGTTTTGAGTGGGCTCAGCTGCTGCATGTGTTATGATTATCTTTCTTTTTCTTTTTTCTTTTTTCTGACCGACAATATGTTAATCCACCAATTCCCCCTTTTACTCCTCCTGAGTAGAGCTGGTAAAATTTGACACGATCCGATTATCCGACACGAACACGACATAAATAAATGGATATGAGTCATCAAATTTAACACGATTATTAAATGGGTCGGGTCCGGATCAACACGATTTTTTTCTCTGTCGGGTTTGGGTTAAAATTCTTGACCCATTTACCCGATCAATGACCCGATTATATTTTCTATTTTAAAATAATTTACATATTCTTATAATTAAAACTCAAATATTAGAGATGATTTTCTTTTTTTTATTCTTTAAAATAGTGAATATAAACACAGTGTTTTATAAAATTTTACATACATTTAGAGCTTCAATAGTGTAAATGTGTAAAAATTAATAGACATGTATATTTTATAATATTGATATATAATATTTTATATATATATATATATATATATATATATATATAATTAAAACCTCAATAGTGTAAATGTGTAATATATTGGTAGATATGTATATTTTATAATATCGATAAATATATGTATATATGTATGTATGTATGTATGTATTTATGTACATATGTATGTATGATATTGTGTAAATATTTGATGTAACTTTTATTCAATATATAGATATTAAACGGGTTATTGGGTAACCTGATTATTTTTCTGTGTCGGGTTTGGGTCTCAATATTTTGACACGATTATTAAATGGGTCGGGTTTGGGTCGACCTAAATTTGACACGACACAAAACTGACACGACACGAATACGACCCGATGACCCATTTTGCCAGCTCTCCTGGGTATATGTTGTTGACATTAAATAATATTTTAATTGAACACAAAAAGCAATTCCTGCCCACGAATTACGATATGCATCATTGACCATGACGTTATTTTAGCAAGTATGAATGTGTGAAAATAGAAATTCTTTACTCTTTTTTTTTTTTTTTTTATTTGCGTAGAAAACACCATTTTCTCGGAGATACAAAGCTCGACCTGTGTACCTACTAGTCTACTACCAACCTGTACGTGTTGAAAGTCAACAGTTTCCTTTGTCTACCGTCGACTTCTCAGTCGTCCACGTCTCTATGAGCAAGCGCTTTATTTTTGACAGTTGACAGTTGACACTTCCAATTTTCGAATATATATATATATATATATATATATAAAACCTTTCTTCTTCGATAAATTACTCTAATGCCACTCGGCATCTGCACTACTGTATGCAGCGACGGACCCAACCAAATTGCTTAGCGGGGACATGAAACTGAAAGGGTTGTAAATTTGAGAAAATATGTTTAAAATAAAGGGTTTGCTAAGTTATGTCTCATAAATCTTACAATGTCTTGTAACATGCAAAAAAAAAAAAGTTGTAATTTCAAGTGGAGTCCACTTGAATTTTACACGGATAGTAAGTTATGTGAAATATAACTTAGCAAGACCCTTAAAATAAATGAAAAAAACATAAGATTGAAATCGTTCGGGGTTAAAATATTATTATTGATTTAATTTATTATGAAAACGATTATTATTCAGTCTAATTGAAAAAAAAATACAAAAAAAGGTGTATAGTAATAATTAGCAATATTTTAAAAAATTAATAATTTATTTTCTTCGCAATTATTTTTTTTTTCAGTTGTTTTCAGTACATCAAATTATTTAAATATGTCACCTTCTCTATTAGTACAATAAAAAAAGAATTTCATAATTTTTTTTTTGATGATATAGTTTATACTATAAGTTTATTTGTTGCACCGTTGTCGTTATTTTATTAAGTATATGTATTCCATTAAGAGCTCTAATGCTGCATATTCACAATATATGTGTTTGTTTGTTTTTTTTTTTTCCCAACTTCTCTACATGTACCAAGTATTCATAAATTTATAAATTAATACAAGCTGATTAAAGTCCTAGGCTCATCACTGCTAATTTGGGTGATGGAATGTTTTTTGGTTGGTGCAACATCGATGCTCGAAGCTTTAGAACTGGAAAATGAGATCCAACTCTAGCTAATACGAAGAGAAAACGAGCTTCTTCGAATACATTCTGCAAACTGCAAAAATCCTTTAAAAAAATTAAACAAAATACTTCATAAACGAAGCATAAAACTTAGCACATCTCATTTTTCAAGTTCTATTAATATACTTTTCAATAAACATTATAAGCATGTGGCAGTTTTTGTTATTTTCTTGAAACACTAACCGGTTTATATACATAAAATATTTTCCATTTAACATTATCAACGATGACCTCATTCTCAGTGAAGTCGTACGTTAGTGATTAATTTATTCAATAAGCAGGCACGCGTGCAAAATGTTTTTTCCTGCCACAAAAATTTCCAAGTCATTGACCCCGCGTTACGCATTATTTAATTGAAACCACTATATATATATTCATCCTTCTGCCACATTCTCTCTGCATACTAACAAATCTCAAATCTACCAACATTTCCAAGCATTTCAAGCTTATTAATCGCTAACTTAATCAGCTTGATCTGCTTTGGCATATCATATTGGAATTAATTTTCAATTTCTATCCATAAATCATGGCTATGTCAACAATGATTCACAACCATCTTCCGGCCATACCACACACCGGCGTGAACCGGAATAAACTCGTGGCCCGTGCCCATCAAGAAGCTCCTGTTGTTGATCGTCCGATCAATGGCACCAAGGCATCAAAACGAGCAGCCCGTCTGGCTGAATCACTCTCAAATCTCCTTCATCTCCATGTAGAACCACCTCAAAGAAGAGAGGTCACAAAACATTACTCCAGTTGGGACTCTTTTTGTGACGATGAGAAGCATTCAACTCCAACAATGTCTCCAAAAGAAGTGATATCCGATAAATGGCGGGAAATCCACGGTTGCACAGATTGGGACAGTCTTTTAGACCCGCTTCACCCTTGCCTCCGTCGAGAGATTCTCAAGTACGGCGAGTTTGCACAAGCCACGTACGATGCTTTCGATTTTGATCCATTCTCCGAGTACTGCGGGAGCTGCAGGTTTAATTCGAACAAGATTTTTGAGAAGCTAGGCCTTGACGGCAAGCATGGCTACAAGGTGTGCAAGTACATTTACGCCATGTCACACATAGACATGCCGCAGTGGCTAAACAGGACAGTACACTTGGGTGACACTTGGAGCAGAGATTCCAACTGGATGGGTTTTGTGGCCATCAGCGATGAGGAGGAAACCCACAGGATTGGGCGGAGAGATATCGTCGTGGCGTGGCGGGGAACGGTGGCGCCGTCAGAGTGGTACGAGGACTTCCAAAGAAAATTGGAGCCAATTGGGCCCGGTGATGATGCTAAAGTTGAACATGGGTTCCACAGTATTTACACTTCAAAGAGTGAGCACACTAGGTACAGCAAGTCTAGTGCTTCGGAGCAAGTCATGAAAGAAGTGACGAGACTTGTAAAATTATACAAAGAAAAGGGTGAAGAAGTGAGCCTCACGATCACCGGGCACAGCCTGGGCGGCGCATTGGCTCTGCTCAACGCCTACGAAGCTGCGACCACCATTCCAGGACTACCCATTAGTGTAATTTCCTTTGGGGCACCAAGAGTTGGCAACATTGCTTTCCGCGACCAGCTTCATCAGATGGGTGTAAAAACATTGAGAGTGGTAGTGAAACAGGACTTGGTCCCCAAAATGCCAGGGGTTGTGTTCAACGAAGGTTTACAGAAATTTGATGAAATTACAGGCACATTAGACTGGGTTTACACTCACGTAGGAGCCGAACTGCGGCTCGATGTTCGGTCGTCACCTTACCTCAAACATGGGTTCAACTTGTTAGGATTTCACAGCCAAGAAACATACCTACATCTTGTTGATGGATTTGTGTGTCAAAGTTCAAGTTTCCGAGAGGATGCCCGTAGAGACGTTGCATTGGTGAACAAGGCGTGCGATATGTTGGTTGATGAATTGAGAATCCCGCATTGCTGGTATCAAATGGAGAACAAAGGGCTTGTTCGAAATGCGCATGGCAGATGGGTTAAGCCTAAAAGAGAAGCCGAAGACGTGCCCGTGCCCGTTGGATCACACCCAAATTTCCATGCCCTTGATGAAATCGTTGAGAGCAGGCGGCTTCAACCCGTGTACGTTTAATCATTTAACAAAAACTGATTATAATTTTGTGTAGCAGCAACACATGTAATTGTTAACTCGATGAACATGGAATAGAGAATTTTGATCTCTTAATATATTTTATGAAGAAGAGATCTTTTGATTAACAATTTTTAATCAATTTCATTATCTAATTTTGTACAGGTTATTACTAATCAATATTCAATATACATACATACATATAACTTATTCTAAAATTTAGATTTCACATTTCAAAATTATTGCTGAATGCTGATCCTAGCTAGTGACAATAGTTTAGTCCGTTTATTCTTTTAAATTTTTGGATTTTTTTTTTACTTCAAATTTAATTTGGAATATTTTTAAATCTAATTATTGAAATTTGTTTGTTGAAGTTGAGTGGATTCTTCCGATTCTGCCTTACAAGAAGGCCCATGGGCCCTCTTTCTGTCATTGGAAAAATGCTTGTAGTATCATTTTAATACGATGTAAAGAGAAATACATAAATACCCTTAGAAATAATTCGTATGTAGCACAACATTTGTCATTGAGCCACGCCGTAGGAGCTTCTCAGGGAAAAAGTTTTTGCGGAAGGCATAGTAATTTTTTTTAATGGCCTCACCTCCCGTAGGCACTTTTTGCTTTAAGAGAATTAGTTTTGAAAATAACAACTACCAAGTACCAATTTGTTTATTACGACTATCAAATGTCGCCTACCCTACTTAGTAGAACAATGATCATGAGTCATGACTAATAAAGGCAACAGCTGACTTGCCCTGAACTGTTTGATGGGTCCAAATACGAATGTGAATTGAATTCACAGATAATCTCTCCTGCAACTTTTCGTTGATGCCCTAACATGTGAATGCAGTCGTGCCACGCAGACCACATGCAGCCCATTCTTCAAGCTTGGACGTGGTATCCTCTTCCTTCAATTGAGCAAGCAATTAATGATTTAAAAAGTATTAAAAACAAAATTGGGGTACATGGTGTTAATACGTTGCCACCTCATCTCAATCAGTCATTCAGAATTATCAAACTGAAGGCAAGGTGATACAGTACGATCAAGAAATTGATAGCAGAGAATATCCATCAGAGTCCCCTGGAAAATCGACATAAGTATATAACCCTCCCTTTCCAGGACCAGGAGTATGAGAATGAGAGACGTGCATTTTCCAAGAAAAAAAAGAAAGAAAGAAAGAATTTATGGTACCAGCAGAATGTCGTCTTCTATGACGACTGAGTCATTATAAGATCGATGCAAGTTGCAAATATATTAATTCTCCTGCATTCTGTAGCTGTCATTCTTCTTTTGAATCTTTCGCAGTTTGTTACACTCGCCAGAGCTTTGTTTCCCCTTTTTTTCAGCTTCCATCTTTCTTCCTTTCACATGGAATATATGAAAGGACTTCACTTACCTTAAAACTAATACATCAAACTGACTTCGACCGCTGCTTGCTGATTCATTTGATTTTATTTGATTTCTTTTAGCCAGACACCAAGTAACACACGACAATTCCAAATTTATGATCCCAAAATTAATCCGAGATGCACCTATTCTCCAAATAATAATTACAGGTAGAAAAGCTGCATTGATTGATTCCTTTCAAATTCATCCGCCCGGTGTAGGCTAAAACAAAGGAATTACAAAAACATGTAATGTAAATTACTGTTGGAAGTTGGAAACTTGAACCATATTCTGTCATCCGTCTGGGGAACTTTCTAGCTAACACATGCTATGTTCATCGAAAAGGGACCACACTTATTCCAGGCAATCAGTTGCATACCAACTAAAAGTGCAAGATTTTCAAATCTGAAATTGTTTCATTGTATTAAATGAACATTGACTTAATAGCCATCAAAACGACTACTACGTATATTAATTATCTTGATACTATGATGGCTCGTTTGGTATGCCAGATTAGATCAGATTAGATCGGATTAAATTGTATTAGATAACACTGGATTATATATAATACTATGTTGTGTTTGGTGCAATATTAAATTAGATAATAAATAATCATATCTTATGTTAGGTATGCCATGAGATTGGTTAGTAACTAATAATATGTCTTATATATTATTTTATCAAAATTATCTTAGATTTATTTTAAAATGACATGGAATATTATCTAACTTAAATCAATAATTATTGGTGAATTTATTAAAAAAATTCAAAATCTTCACTTTTTCATTTATTTAACATGTTATAGTTTCTAAACTTATGTTTTTACTAAATAATATCATCATAAACATAACAAGAATATCATCAACAATTATAATAAGAATATCAGTCCATAAATTAAAAAAAAAAAACAAATTATTTATTATCATGTGAGCAGTGATTGGTTAAATTTTAGCTTATATATTTTTATCCCACGCCCCCCCCCCCCCGGGCGGTTATAAAATTTTGATATTGCATTGTATTAAATGGTGAGCTTCATTAATTTTATCCTACAACTACTTTTATGTACCAAACACTGTATTAAGATAATTTTACCCTAAAATTATACAATCCCATCATTTGTACTCCATCCAAACGAGTCTAGAAGGTTACGGATTGAGGATATGTTAGTTATAGTAATAATTATTGTAAATTGTCAATAATCCTTCTGTCAACATGGAGCTCCCATTAATGGACAAAGATCCTGTCATCTTTTTTTCTCCCTCCTCATCTCTTCTTGTTAAATAAGTGCCTATGACTGAGTTTTGAATTTTGATGTTGATGATCAAACTAATTTTTTATTTTGTTTATAATTAAATCAACTTTTTTAAATCTAAAAAATGTCCAATAAAATTGAGAAAGATCAAATCAAATGCTATTTGATATTATACATGTACTAATAAACATGTTTTTAAGAGTCAGTACTCGTTTATGAATAAGCAAGTAAGCATTATGTAAGTATGATGATCACTTATATTTTCTTAATTACAATAATTAACTATGGCATAATTTTTAATCTAGGGTTAGAAGATATCAGGAAACGCATGAATCATGATGGCTGGCTCTAGCTGACAACCGTCTCATTAATTAAGATCTAAATAATGTTGAAAAATACGCACAATTCCAACATAAAAGAGTGTCAATTTTGGCAGTTTGTATTTTATATGATCAATCGCTACGTACCCACCTAATCTTTAGGATCGTGCCCTAACGGCTATCGCCTTCTATATATATTCAAAGTTCCAATTTGCTTTCTGTGTTCTTGCCTTAGCTGAAACCTAGCATATATACAATCAATCTACCAGCCACCTTAATTTCATCTCCAAATGGGCAGCCTTAACTCCGATCATGAACTCAAAACCAACTCTGCGTCATTCAATAACCCTATGGATTCGGAAGAATTCAGAAGGCAAGGCCACATGATCATAGACTTCATTGCTGATTATTACAGAGATGTTGAGAAGTACCCGGTTTTAAGCCAAGTTGAACCGGGTTACCTTCGAAAGCGCTTGCCAGAATCTGCCCCTTATAATCCTGAACCCATTGAAACAATCCTCCAGGATGTGCAACAACACATTGTCCCTGGAATAACGCATTGGCAAAGCCCATATTACTTTGCCTACTTTCCTTCAAGTGGCAGCATCGCAGGGTTTCTTGGAGAAATGCTCAGCAGTGGCTTTAATGTTGTGGGATTTAATTGGATGTCATCACCAGCTGCAACCGAGCTGGAGAATATAGTCATGGATTGGCTTGGAGAGATGCTCAAGCTTCCGAAATCTTTCCTGTTTTCGGGAACTGGTGGTGGTGTGATTCAAGGGACAACCTGTGAGGCCATTTTGTGCACACTAGCTGCCGCAAGAGATCAAATTCTGAACGAAATTGGAAGAGAAAACATATCCAGACTTGTTGTCTATGGATCTGATCAAACTCATAGTGCACTCCAAAAGGCTGCACAAATAGCTGGAATCGATCCGAAGAATTTCCGTGCTATAAAGACAACAAAGTCATCATCATTTACGCTAACCCCAGAGTCTCTCCAAGCAGCAATCGACTTGGATATACAAGCTGGGCTGATCCCACTATTTCTTTGTGCCACGGTTGGCACAACTGCAATAACCACTGTGGATCCACTAGGGCCGCTCTGTGACATAGCAAAAAGATACAGCATATGGGTTCATGTGGATGCGGCATACGCTGGAAGCGCCTGTATTTGCCCGGAGTTTCGCCATTTTATTGATGGCATTGAAGGTGCGGACTCGTTTAGTCTGAATGCACATAAATGGTTCTTCACAACTTTAGATTGTTGTTGCCTGTGGGTGAAGAACCCAAATGCTCTCATAAAAGCCCTCTCCACAAACCCAGAGTTTCTGAGAAACAAGGCAAGTGATTCAAAGCAAGTGGTCGACTACAAAGATTGGCAAATTACACTAAGCAGAAGGTTTCGTGCATTGAAACTGTGGCTCGTGCTGAGAAGCTTTGGCGTGGCTAATCTAAGGAACTTCCTACGTTCCCATGTGAGAATGGCCCAGCTATTTCAAGAGCTTGTGGGCGGTGATAACAGGTTTGAAATTGTAGCTCCGAGAAACTTTGCTGTGGTGTGTTTCAGGGTACTGCCTTCAGCTTCGGGTTTGGGCGATGGAAAGGCCAATGAAGGTGCCAATGAACTCAATCGAAAGTTACTGGAGTCGATAAATGCATCTGGGCAGCTGTATGTCAGTCATGGAATGGTTGCCGGAATCTACTTTATACGTTTTGCTGTGGGCGCCACCTTGACGGAGGACAGGCATGTGATTGCCGCTTGGAAGGTGGTTCAAGAAAAATTAGATGGCATACTAGCTACATCTTAAGTCTCCGACGTTGATATTATTTGGTAGAAAAATTTACTCTTATCGGAATCTTCTTCATTATTCGAGTCCGACCGATTATCAACCATCAAGGCTTCATCCTATCGTTCAAAAATTAATAAATATATCTTAAATATGAATTGATTCAATTTCTTTTTTCCTTCCTTTCGACAAAAAAGAAAAATTTATTTTCTCCTGATAATTATTAAATTCAAACGATTATATAATTTCAAATTACTAGTTTCGTTAGTTTCAGAATTTTTTTTCCTTCTGCTACTTGGAATATTAACTAGATTAAAAGAGAACTTCATATCGAAAAACTTGTGTGATTGGTCTTATTCATTCATTACTTGTGAAGTGTGCTGAAGTGTGTATGCATATTATTATGATTAGTTAAAACATGCATATAGCAAGGAATATACGAGAAATGAACGTGAGACCAATCAATAAAAGACATTAATTCGGATATATAAAGTGAGCCACTTTTCTTTAATTATAATAGAACAATTGTTTTAAATAAAAATTAATAAGAATCAAGAGACCGACCTAACTAGCCCATTGCACTACCTCTGCATGCTGAGATTGTAAGAACAAATTTTTCTCCAAAGAGAAACAACAATTTTTGCCAACCCATTACCAAAACTCTAGAAACAAAAGCTAAAACCAAAATATGAAACAAAATGTAACAACTTCAAGAAAGCCAACAGTTGTAAAGCACTCATAGCTGCACCTGGCAAAATTATTTGCAAACCTACAAATCTTCCCAAACACACCCGCGTAAACCCATCAGTTGCGAGTAATTTTATATGTTGCGGACAGATTTGATATTTATATTTAAACCCATGCAAGTTGTGGGTGGGTTTGCAGGTACCCATCAACCAATTGTTTTTTAAAATATTTATTTTTTTTAATTTTGACCATAAAAATTACATTAAAAAAAATTAATCATAAATATATGAAAGCTACAGTTGTTACTCGTGACCTAATTTTTTTAATTTTTAAAATTTTAATATGCACAAATTTTATATTTTTGTAAGTTTTATATTTCTATATTTTATTTTATTTTAATTAATTTTTTTATTTTCCTTTAATGACTTAAACCTAATACTTGCTCAATAAAGTTAAGTGTTTTATATGTTTAATTAATTATTGACAGTAGTTGTTCAAAATTTACTTATTAACATTGTTGGCAATATTTGTATATTAATTAAAAGATGGATCAAAGTATTGATCTTAGTTATGATAATTTGCCTATAACAAAAACATTTTGTGTTAGATTGATATATTTTGTATATTTATCCTAATATTGAAATTTTAATTTCTTATTTACATTTATAAAATCTAGAACTAAGTATTTTATGCCAATTTGTTAAGAAACTGTTATAAATTTATATTTTGGATTATATAATTTAAATTTTTATATGTTATTAAACTATTTTTTTAATATCTATAATCTTATATGTCAGAATCCATAAAAAATCCACTGAGTTACGAATGATTTGGTAATTATTTAAATTCGCTGCGGGTGGATTTGATAATTTAATTTTTTTCCAGTGAAAATTTGGCAATGATAAACCTGAGCCGATATAACCATTACCATCTCTCGGCATCGGTGTGCAATAACTCGACGGAAAAATGACCACATTATGTTGCTCCCTTTCTATTAACTGTTTTATATTTTATTTCTTTCCAAAATCATTTTATATGCACAAATAAAAAAAAGTTAATAGATAGGGCTCACTATTCTGAGAGCACCTAAAACAAAACAGAGCATCTGTCTGTCCAAGTGGAAAAAGCAACCAAACTCTGGTAATGAAAACCAGAAACACATTTAATCTCGAGCTTAGAAGTTATACACCTTGAAATTGGTTTTCTTGGTCCATCAAGTACAGTGGATTTCACTTTGCCTGAGTCAATAACATGAAGAAACTATACTCATATTTTCATGTCTTATAAAAGATCCATTATTATTCAAAATAAACTGGAGGTATCCAAGTCTCCAGATTTTCAAGAGCAGATATTTTACCTATCTAACTAAACCCAAGTTGAAGTCTTCAGCCTGCCACCTTCAGATTCAACAATCACCATCCCAACTTCTTGAAACTTTGATGCTAAGAGAAATTAAAAGAAAAAATAATCAGCCTAAAGATAATAAATATTTAATTAAGAATAGTAACCTCCACCAAGTAATCAAGCAGGAGAGAGAGGAAAAGAACTAACAATTCCAACAATTTTTCTGTTACCTGGCCATTGTTCTGGTGGATAACAGAAAGATCTCCTCTCCCATCGTGCTTCCTCTTCTGAATGGACATAGAAGCCATGACAATGACTATTAAGGCCGTCAAAGCAGTTTCAAAATGTGCTATGCTGTATACTAGCAATAAATCAGCACAAGTTTGACAATCTACAGTAGATATGTATGCAATATAAACAGGTGGCTGAAACCCAAATAATGTGTTCTTTTTTCTTTTCTTTTTTTTCCCCATCATTACAAAAGTACACAATAAAAAATAAATAAAATTAATATAAAACATACAATAACTAATGAAGTTCAAACCTTTTCTAGATGATTTTTCAACTGCTCAGAAACAGATTCTTGATGTGCACTCCTCTTCTTATTTTCAGCACTAATTCCATACTTGTGACGGTGCTTATTCCTGCCATGATACTTGACTCTGTGCTTTCTAAGCTGCCCTTCCTTGTCTTTAGACAAACTGTTTGGCTTTACTGCTGTAGGGATCCCCTTTTCTACCTGTCATAACCAGAATAGGGAGAGACAAACTTACAGAAAAGACAAGTAGATTCAGCATTCTATGTTTCAAGTTATCTACAGGGCAAAAAGCAACCAGACAGAAACAAAGCCAACCAAAAGCTGATGTTTAGGATTAACAAGATGTACACCTTAATATGGGAAAAGAATAAGATGACAAATACATGAGTAGCAAATGTCTTACGGAAGGCAGGTCAATGGGAGTTAAATCTCTCATATGAAAGGCTTCCCCTAGTACTTCCAAGTCAAAAGGACACAGGCTATAATCTCTCTGTCTTACATAGGAGGAGGTCTGAAAGAGCCGATCCAGTTCCATCCCTTCCCCTTTCCTAATCTCCGTGTCTCCCACCACATTGCGGAGATAGTGAGTCTCCGATAATGACAAAGGAAGTGCTCTTTTGCAAAAGAACTCATGGTGATGCAAAAGCTTAAACTGATTTACGAGATCAATGGCACCACCAAGTTCCTTAGGCCCTAATTTGTTAAAGAAATGGCCTCAGTCAAGCAAAATGATGAGACTAGACTTGGAGGAAAAAAAAAAAAGGAAATTACTGGATCAAAGTATTTCCAAAGACATGCATGCCGAATTGCAAGCTGCGTTGAGGATAATCAGGGGCCATACATGCCTTCAGTATAGGCTCCAAAACTCAATGCAACATTTATGGAAAACAAAAATGACTAACACTTGGTTTAGTAGAAAACACAAGAACTTTTGGCTTTTAGAAAACTCAAGTTAGTTTTAGCAGCAACAAAAATAATTTTCTGTGGTTATCACAGATTCTTTACATATGTTTATTTAAAAGATTGAGGTTAATATCTGTTAGATTAAGATAAGTTCAAGCTTGGCTTAACATTAAATCTTTACATTTAAACTATACAGAGAAAATCACACACATATCAACTAAAATGTAGAATATATAATATAAAACTTTACGAAAATGTGAATTAGATATTTTGCATGAACAACAGTTTAAAACTTTGGATTCACAACTTCAAAAACCAGTGCACAATGCATTAATCCTCCCTTCCCACCTGGGCACCACCACCCCCTCCCCCGCAAAAAGACCCAAATTCTGGTGTTCCCACAATATTCACAAAAAGAAAATGGAAAATAAAATAAAGACCACCAATAAACGAGTCAACAAGCAGTGCCCACCAACAATTGCTCCTGAGAGAAACAATATAACTCTCCAATTCTTGATAATAGCAAGAAACAACCAGAATCAAAATCTTAACAGAAAGAATCATACTTACAAATGATTAAATGTGGAACAAAGCAAAATTATCCAGAACATTTTATAGACCAAATTTCAGAAAATGCAAACTGTGAACAGCTTAAATAAGCCAAGTCATTCCAGTGGAATCTTTTTTGTGTGTGTGTAGTATTATCCTTATCCATCTTGTATGGCTGCTTAAGAATCAGCAACATACCAAAATAATTACACAGGGCAACCAGTACCTTTCAAAAAGGTTAAAGGACCATCTCTAGTACAGAAAATTCTAGAATGTGCTTGATCATAAACACAGATTCAAATATGGTTGGTTTATCAGGACAAGACTTCTTCAAGTGAGTAATTCACAATCCGAAGGATCTGATGGAGCTGAAATCGCTATGTCATTGTATCTAAGGGTGCATTTAGGATTGAGGTTGGGCAGCTTACGGCACTAAAGTGTTTGGTAAACATTAGCTGCTGTAGCTTGAAAGTTATGTTGATATAAATTTTTACTTGTATAATGGAAAATCTATTATATCTTTAATAATTTTATCAAAATTATTATTTAAAATTTACATTTACTATATATTACTAACTTTTGTTTCATAATTATAACTTTTTTTCTACAGCAGCTGTACCTTAATTCCAAACGCACCCTAAACCTTGTGAAGCTCCAATGTCAGTGAACCAAAACATGCAGGACAAAATAAAAGCCTGGAGGATAGAAGAATAGAAATCATAATCAATTAAATCCCTTTGTAATGCAAAATAGGAACAATAAAATTGGATAAGATAGTAGATCCCGTAAAACAAAAATCAGCATCATGTCTTAAGAAGCATTACTATTCTACAAAAAAAACAATTAACGGTGAAGCAGACCTTCAACAAAGGAGGTCCAATTTATAAAAGTTAGGCCTTCAAATATAAACTATATCTAAACTAGGAGGTGATGATGTAATAGCTTAATGAGTCATCAGTTATTAATTGATTCGAAAATGTTTGAGCACGTGGTTTCTCGAGACCCTTCGAAATGATCATCTCACGACCACAAGGGTTTATAAAGCTCGAATTGATTTATCACTGTGTTTAAACCTCACGAGAAACTCTTCCCTACGTGAAGCTCCAATAAGCAGTGAATCCAAAATCTTACCCATTCCAACTCTTTACGAAATCATCTCTGCTATTGAAATAAATCAAGCAGGCATCTAATAAATAATACCAGTAAAAAATTATCAACACCCAATAATAATAATAATAATACAAAATCCTACCCGTTCCAAATCTTTTGCCTCCAAGGTCCATTGCCCTTGAGTGTTTTGGTTGAGATTTGCAGCACAGAATTGGACGATAGAGATTGGCTGTTGGAAGTGACCTGACGGTTACTGTATTCGTAGACGATGATTAGGGAGGGAAAAAGGTAGGTGTTATTTCGACTGTGTGAAAGTAAAATTGACAATGAATGTAAAAATGGTCAAACAAAATGGCCGCGATGGGAAGATCTCCAAATTAATTGAAGTGTGTGACCGGCCACGTGGCTACTCATATCTACATCTCAGCCATTACCCATTGGGGGCTAATATGATGTATCACATCCGTATGACGTGGCAGTATATTCTCGCCATGTGGACCTGCTGGCCTTGTCAATTCATGCCAACTTAACGATAAGAGCATAAATGTCGGTCAGTGACAGCTCAGCTGCCCCGTCATGATTGAATTGCGTGCTCCTGCTATCTCACCACCAGGAATTATTTGCTGCCTCTACTCCACCATTCACATGGCATGATAGCTAACATCTTTGAAAGTTTGAATTTATTTATTTATTTCTTTTAATTTGTGAAGTTTGAATGAATATTTTTGCAAAGAAGAAGTATGTGAATTATTATTTAAAAGATGATTAATAATTACTTTCTAATAAATACACCTTTTTAAGGGGAGGGAAAAACACCAGCATACCTTTTGTATTTGTTAAGGTTTATTGGAGAAATACTTTCAAATGTCAATTGAGACATTTTCTTTTGAAAAAAAAAAAAAAAACATTGGGCATTTCACATGACTTTCTACCTTGGGTTTAGAATATTTAATCTAGATACATAATTGACAAGGAACATAAATGACAAAATTATACTTGATTGTGTTGTTAAATTGAAATTTCTTATTTGTTTCTTATAATCTTCACAAATTATATTCAAGTATGCACCTACCAAATTTTTCTTAAGTATGTGCTCATGAAAGCACCCCGATATTTTTATCAGCATTTGTTTTATTAATTTTATGAATTTAACGTCTAAATTTCTCTTAGTTAAGTGAGAAAATAGCTAAAAGATTATTTCTCAATTATTTTGGCCTATGTTTATAGACCGAAGAAAACATACGTAGCAAGAGATTTGATTCCAAATTAAATTTTTGTCGTTCATCCTTTTTTTTTCATTTTACACCGTTAGATTTGTTAATTGTTTGTTTGTATTTGAGCATTCTGCTCATGATCCTATTAGTAATCACGTACCGTTTTTTGTTGATGTTCTAGATTGGATTAGTGATTTTTTTGAACTGAATATAAGGTCATGTGATTTTTGTATTGTCATGTATCGTAGTTTCTTAAATCGGGGCTAAAGTAATATAAAAACATTTCATCGTGTGTTTTTACAATATTTTCTTGACACATGGCATGGTGTAAGTAGCTATATTTTTTTGGTACCAATTATAATTATAACTTATTGTATATTTTTAATTATATAATTTATTATTCAATTAAAAAAATTTAATTAGAATTTACATGGGGATGAGAGTCCTATGAGATTTTACTCATTTGGAAAAGATACGGGAAAAAAATTTATATCTAATTTCTTATTCGAAGAAGGTATAAAGATAATTTAGCACCTAGTATCTTATTCGAGAAGTGGAAGGAGATTTGGTGGAATCCTAATCTCTTCTCTATTTATTTTGTATTGTTATTTTATTTCCTATAAAATGTTAGTAAAATACATTTAAAATTTAAATTGTAACAATATAAATGTAAATAATAAATATCATAATATTTATAAAAATAATATAAATAATGGCTAATGTATACCATGTTATTTTTATGGTTATGTTCGACCTTTACTTTTACTTAATTTCATAGGTTATCTTGTAATTTTGATGACATGAACTTAGTTTGATGAAAATAATTTTAATTACTTCAGTTTATTTTAACGCTTTTATGTGGTAATATGATCTTATATCTTATACTTTAGTATGATTAAATCAAATTTAAAAAAATCAATTATCCAGGGTTTGAATATTCTCGAGAATCCTCCTTTATTATTCCAGGATCCTTATATCCTTTTCTTTTCTCAAGCAAATTTAGAAGTTACAAGAATATAAACAAAATATCATAGATGAATAGAAGAATGTCGATCCCTTTTCATTCCCTCCCCACCGACATTCCAGTCATCAACCAATCGCCTTTAAATTAAAAAAAAAAATTATTATTGAAACGAAAAAGACAGAAATTTGGAGTGGGTGAATTGGGCAACCTTCTACATTCAGGGCCTACATTGGAGACAAACGCAGCTGTAAATGGTCCGTGTCTATTTCAATGGACAATGGTAGCATTGTAGTCCACGGCCCAAGTGTGGGCTGTGGGCGGTGGGCACCAAAATTAATTAGCTTTCGGCTCCGGCCAATCAAATCCTCATTAGTCATTAGCTCCTACTTTGGATGCAGATGTAGCCTCTCCCAAAGAATGGGACATATAGCCGCCTTACTGATAAGGGAGGCACTCCAAATGCAAGGTTGTCATACAATGACTAGTCCAAAATATTGTTATTAATGTCCTAAATTGACATGCCCAAGGTAGGCAGTCCAAGTTGTAATGTCCCTAACAATTTTGTTTTTTTTTTCCCCTCAAATAATTGTCTTAAAATATGATCTCATCCAGACATTTCCGATCATATTTATACAAGATTAGACTCAATCTAATTATATACGTCCAAAATTGTATGTATAACATTTAAATTTATTAATTTATGCATCTATGAACGATTTGGTTCAATGGAGCAACATAATCCAATGCAAGTCTACATATTCAAATGTATATGGCTAGATACAACACATAGTTTTCACTTTTCTTGTGGATCATCTACTAACGTCACTTTCAACTTTTTTATTTAGCTTACCTTTCAACTTTTCTTTGTTTGAAGAGGACTTGTGAATGGTAAATTAGAAATATGTTTTCTTATCTTCATGCAAGAGAACACGATGAAATGATAATAATAACAAAATTAGTTATTTATTTATTTAATGATTTTTTTTTCACATATAGTTATAAATATTGATTAACTACGTTCCATTCTTATTTTGTAATAAGCGTCAACGGCATAAAATTTAGATTAAAAGTTAAGCTATAAATAAAAAGGTCCATAATCCTCGCTCAACAATGCCATTAATTTTGACCAAATTAAAAGTCACGCAATCTTACTATTAAACATGCTAACTTTAGAGGTCTTAATTATCTATTCAATTCAATATTTTTAAAGATATTTATAGATACAACAATTTATGATCACAAATTCCATTTGATCAAAAGAGATGCCAAAATAGTATTAGTATGGCTTATTTTAAACTCCTTGATGTGTAACCATTATTATCCTATTTTCCCATTAAGATAACATCGTCTTTACTTTTATTTTTCAAGTTAGTGTACAATACAATACAAATAAAGTAATTAATTTTTGTTTAGTAATTCGATATATCTAAATTCGATTAAAATTTTGAAAATATAGGAAAATTTGGATTAGTCTTTCATAATCGAGTATTTTTCTTTCTTTAAGGAATTCTCACAATCTAGTTATAGCTAACATTAACAACTAATACTAACAGTACCAAATCCCAAAGACCAATCACAAGCAAATTGCAGCCAATAAAAGACATCCACGTGTCGCCGTGTAACACAACACAAAAAGCAGACTGGACCCTCTTTTCACTTCTCTTGGATGCTTGCTTCCTTAACCTGTCGGCAACCACGGCGCTTAGCTGTCACTACAAACAATCTGACAGTCCTTACACGTAGCGAACTCCTATTGGCTTAAATATCTTCCTGTCATTTTTCTCATGTCCTTTACGCGAAAACATCAACAAGCCATATAAAACCCCCTATAGCACGATAACACTCGGTTTGTGTCGGCAGCAAAAATATAGAACCAAGTGCATCATATTCAGGTATTAAGATATTTTCCGTCACTTTCCCGAGAAAATATTCGAACGGTGTTTTCTCCCGGAGAAGTGCGAGATTGTATTTGAAAATTATACGCGAAGAAATATGATTAAGCGAAAGTCCAATGCGCGTGGTAAAATGCATGAGAGCTCCACGACGACGTCGTCTACATCAACAGAAGACGAGATTGATTGTGAGCTGAGACCCGGTGGCATGTTGGTGCAAAAGAGAAGCGAAAAAACCGATGTTCCAGCCCCGTACTTACGGCTTAGGATTGCTTTTGGTGCGCTCCGGTACGAGATCTCGGTGAATTCTCGGGCAACTTTTGGTAAGACAGTTGGATCTTAGTTTGTCTTTCTTTTTTCTGTTTGGCAGGTTAGAAAATGTAGGAAAAGTAATTATGACGTGTAATGATGGTAGTAAATTCGCATAATGCTAGAGAAAAAAAACGTAAATTCGGCAGGTTTTCTTCCATTACTTCTAGTACGTGGCGTTGCATGGTCCTTTTTAGATCTGCTTTTCATCTTTTAATTTCTCATTATCCACATGTTTAAATTAACTTTAAATTTTGCAAATAAACCTCAAAATTTTATCTATAATTATTTTAAATAACAACCCAGTAGTTTTGGATAGAAAATAGTTACCAGACTTGTCATGCGTTACATGAGGCGGTGTCCCCCATTAAAATATGAAGTAGCTAGCGAGAGAGTGCATTGTAATTTTGAGAATAAAGCGGGTGATTTTGTGATGGGTTGACTTGACTAACAGGAGAGGTAAAGAAGGTGTTAACGGGAGAGACAGGGTTACAGGCAGGTGACCAAGTACTGATTTATCGAGGGAAAGAGCGAGAAAATGGGGAGTATTTGGACATGTGCAGGGTCAAAGACCGATCAAAAGTCATACTAACGGAGGACCCGGCAAGCATTGAAAGAAGATTCATTGAGATGCGCCGAAATGCTAAGATCCAAAGCGCTCATCGCGCTATTTCGAACGTGTCCATGGAAGTTGATAAGCTGGTCGAGCAGGTTTGCACGTCTCATTAATTCTCATTTTATATTTTTAATTGTTTGACTATTCTTTTCGAAATTACATATTGTGTACTCGATAGAAAAAAGCTAATTGATGGTGTAAAAGCTCAAATGCAGGGAAAGAGCTCAAATTAATTAATTAAAAAAAAAAACACCACTTGTTTATTTATATAATGAAAAAGTAAGTACAATAACTTTTACTGAAGTCATAGAAGCTTAATGTAGAGTGGATGAGTATCAGCCGTTGGATAGGGTAGAGTCAAAAGTGGGTGACAGTTCTACTGTTATGATGATCAAACAGCTGGCTTTGATGTGGGTGTTACATCAAGTCATTGACGTTGACGTACAGACGGGTTCTATGTCATCATTTGCTGTGGAATCTAGATTGCCCTGTTGCCGTCGCGTGGGGCTAGTAAGTTTTTAATTAAGCAGTGAGAGCAGAAAGCTCCACTGGTTCTCAGGTGTAATTAATCTTTGGGAGCTTCTTTAATGGGGTAATTTTAATTTCGCGGGACCATTATCTGTCTTCTGGAATATGCAGATCAACGGTGCTGGATCCCATAGTCTTTTTTATTTTTATTTTTTATTTTTCGGTTTAGAAAAGGGACCCATAGTGTCTTCATAGTCTCTTTAATTTTGAAATTCATTATATTGTTATTAGATTATATATTGCCAGGCAATATATTCTTGAGTCTTGTTGTCCCTTAATCTGCTTTTCTGTCTTCTTTACATGCCATATGATTCTTGATATTAGCATCATTTTCCTTTTGCGCTTTATAACAGGTTTCTGCCATTGAAAAGTCCATCTCAAATGGCGTTAAGGTACCAGAAGTTCAAATCACAACATTGATTGAGATGCTCATGCGACAAGCAATCAAGCTAGACAGCATTTCTGCAGAGGGAGATGCTTCTGCTCAGAAAAAATTGCAGGTATATTCGGCGTACAAGATGCACTTAGGGTGTATTATCACCATTTGGTTCGATGTCCAGTCTTGCAAAATAGTACCAGTTTGATTTGCAATTTTAATGCAATGCATTTCTAATTATGATTTTAATGGTTATCTTTCAGGGTAAGAGAGTGCAGAAGTGCGTTGAAACTCTTGATGTACTGAAGATAGCAAACGTAAAAGTACAGCCTGTGGTTGTCACAACCAAATGGGAGACCTTTGATCCTCCTCCGTCCACAGCTCACTGGGAAATTTTTGATTGATCTAAACCCAAATTAGTTTTTATTTTTGCTCCATTCAAAAAAAAAAAAAATTCAATTTTATGTATTGAACTAGCTCGAGATAAATACAAATATGTGTACGAGCTATTATTCGCCTTGTACTTATATAGCCCTTTCTGCCGCGATCTTGGCCAATAAGTGTTCGATCACTACAATTAGTGACTTAGTAATTGAGGTTTGGTTTGAACACTGTATCCTGACTAGGAATTAATAATAAGAAAATTTGTACACAATCATTTTGCTCACGTGGTTGTAGACAGAGTTTGGCTAAACAAAACAACGTGACAGGCACGCACGTTGCTATCTTTTATCAGTATGGCCTGGGATTACACCGTATTGCAAAATCTCAGTAAGAATACAAGACAAAGCCGTTTGTCCAACAAACATGACCTCCTGGCTCATGCACTCAAAGCAGCCAAGTTACGAAGAAATCTCAGACCTTCCTTGTCGTGTAAAATCTCTCTACCACTCCACTCCAGCTTCCCAAGAAAACCCAATAACTTACGTGGTCAGGAAGTGCATCACCCTATTGCAAGTATGTGCATCTTCAAAGCACAAACTGAAGCAAGTTCATGCCTTCTCTATCAGGCATGGGGTCCCGCTCAACAATCCGGACTTGGGCAAATACCTTATCTACGCTATTGTGTCTCTTTCATTTCCAATTTCTTATGCTCATAACATCTTTTCACATGTTCAAGACCCAAATATTTTCACTTGGAATACAATGATCAGAGGTTATGCTGACAGTGACAACCCACTGCTAGCTGTTGAGTTGTACAGTAAAATGCACGTTTCTGGCATTAAACCTGACACGCATACGTACCCTTTTCTTCTGAAAGCCATATCTAAGTTGGCAGATGTTAGAATGGGTGAGCAGACACATTCCGTTGCTATAAGAAATGGGTTTGAGTCCTTGGTTTTTGTTCAAAACAGTTTGGTTCATATGTACGCCGCTTTTGGTCATGTTAAAGATGCGTGCAAAGTGTTTGAGTTAATGTCTGAAAGAGATCTCGTGGCTTGGAATTCTGTGATTAATGGGTTTGCTTCGAATGGGAAACCAAATGAGGCCTTGACTCTTTTTAGGGAAATGGCTTCGGGGGGTGTCGAGCCAGATGGGTACACAATGGTCAGTCTGTTTTCAGCATGTGCTGAGCTTGGTGCTTTGGCATTAGGGAGAAGGGCTCATACGTACGTATGGAAGGTTGGTTTGAGTGACAATGTGAATGTTAATAATGCCCTTTTGGACTTTTATTCCAAGTGTGGGATTATTATTGCCGCACAAAGAGTGTTCCGTGAGATGAGGAAGAGGAATGCAGTTTCTTGGAGCACTTTGGTTGTTGGTTTAGCTGTTAACGGTTTTGGTAAGGAAGCACTAGAACTTTTCAAGGAGATGGAGATAGGGGGATTTGTACCTGGGGAGGTCACTTTTGTTGGTGTCTTGTATGCTTGTAGCCATTGTGGAATGGTTGACGAGGGTTTCAGTTATTTCAGAAGGATGAAAGATGAGTATGGCATTATGCCAAAGATAGAACACTTCGGGTGCATGGTTGATTTGTTGGGTAGGGCGGGCTTGGTTAAACAGGCCTATGAGTATATTCAAAACATGCTAATGCCGCCAAATGCTGTCGTCTGGAGGACCTTGTTAGGAGCATGCACAATACATGGCCATTCGGCTATAGCGGAGATTGCCAGATCAAAACTCTTGCAATTAGAGCCTAAACACAGCGGGGATTATGTGCTCCTCTCAAACCTGTATGCGTACGAGCAGCGTTGGTTAAATGTGCAAGAGGTTAGGAGGACAATGGTTAAGGAAAGGGTGAAGAAGACTCCAGGTCATAGCCTTGTTGAGCTGGGTAACCGCGTCTTTGAATTTTTCATGGGTGATAGATCTCATCCTCAAACTGAGGAAATACATGCAATGCTAGCGGAGATCACAAAGAAGTTGAAGCTGGAAGGGTACGTTCCTCGTACAGAAAATGTGTTCGCGGACATAGAAGAGGAAGAGAAAGAGGATGCTTTATCTTATCACAGCGAGAAGATTGCAATTGCTTTTATGCTTGTTAATACAGCGCCTGGAACCCCAGTTAGGGTTGTTAAGAATTTGAGAGTATGTGCAGATTGCCATCTAGCAATCAAACTTATCTCAAAAGTTTATAGCAGAGAGATTGTTGTTAGGGATCGTAGTCGATTTCACCATTTTAAAGATGGTCATTGTTCTTGTAGAGATTACTGGTGAAATAAGAAGCATTTGGAATTGATTGCTTCTATTCAAATGATGAAGAAGTTTCTTCTTTTGAAGCTCTCTTTACTATTGGCTTAATTGCCAATTGCATCTATCCTAGCTAGCATTTGGACGTAGTTTAATGCTTTTTTTTTTCTTTTGCCATGGCGATGACTGATAAATATTTATGAAAAATTAGCTTCCCGATTATCATAAAAGGCACTGGTTGATAGTAAAGTGTAAACAATGTACGTAAACACTAATTGTTTATCATAGAGGGACATAAGAGAGAAGTTCGTATGACAAAAAGTATATATTATCATTATTACTTTTATTATAATTATTATTTAATAATTATTTTTAACATATAGGTCTCTCTGTGATGTTAATAATTTTTTTGACAGCAACAATAATGTAAAAAGATATACCATTAGATCTAATCAATGGTGCATATTATTTCTAGTAATAAAAAAATTAATTATTTTTAAAACAATATAGCCAATTAACAAACAAATGAAAGGGTGATTTTAAATTTAAAAATAAAAATAATAAGAGATACGATAAAATCCCATATTACAAAGTCTTTTATCTAAAATTGAATTCTTATCAAGTTCTTTTATTTGAAATTGAATTCTTGACATAATAAGACATAAGCTTCATTGCATAATGTTTATGCGTGCATCTTCTTTTAGATAAAGATTCTAATTTCAAATATAATTGAAAAATGAAGCGATTTATGAAAGTTAGATATTGCAAATAAGCTGCAATTAGTCACGTGTCATACTTGCACAGTAAAAAGGAACATGTTTCAAGATTTGCACAACAAGATATATGTTCTACTAATCGGGAGGAATAATGGATTCGATTTCAGTGAGTAAAAAAATATTATGTATCAATGTTATGGTCATAGCACCTTAGTATTTTTCTCTCAGTTGCTAGGTTTAAGTCGTTTACTCATGTATCATTCTGAATGGAATGCTAGACATTCATAAGATGTAACTAGTTAACTTTCTTTGGATTAATAATACTTATATTCGCAATTATCATATTATTGTATTTGCTAGATGATAAGAGATTTTTAAATTGGCAAAATGTTACTAATAGAAAGTGGATGTACACAGCTTGGGCAAAGAGATTAAAACTTTTTAATTAATTAATTATCATTATATTAAATTATATTAAGTGAATGGTTAAGATTATGTTATTTAAATTTAAGGGTACACAACAATCTCACTCTAAATATTTTAAAAATACATACAGCATTATAGAATTATTATACATTTTCAATCTTTATCAATTGTTATAGTTTTTTATTTTTTTTTCACAATAATTGTGACTTAAAATTTATAGCAGTTAAATATCAATTAGGACCTAAATGAACTATCAACTAGCTGACGAGACATTGCTTCTTTTATCTCAAGACTCTCAGTCCTCTCCAAATGATGTTCGTTCTAAATTTGAAGTATGATACACGAGTTTAATTTTGAAATTACAAGTTTAATTTTCTAAACCCCTCCTGAATCCTGTCCAAGGGCCTTGGCTGCACACTAATACTTGGGCCTTATTCGACGAGGTCCATTAGCTATTTTGACATACGACGTAAACGTGGCAAGATTTTCTTCTTCGCTGCTGTCTCGTAAAAGAATTGTTTTAATTTATTATTTTTGACCCGCGAAATGGCAATTTTTCCGCGCGTCATAAAATTCGAAAGATTTACGATTCACTCCAGTTTAAACAAAAAATGGCGCCACCTTCATCTTAATCTAATAATCCCGTTCCCTTCTTTGTCTCTCCAACTCTTTCTGGAAAAAAGAAAAAGATCTTCAGAAGAACAAATACGGAAAAAGAAAAAAGAAAATAAACAGAGCAAAAAATGGGGGATCAGAGAAGTCACCTGGAGAAAATGGGCAGAGAACTCAAGTGTCCTATTTGGTAAAACTCAACACGGTAGCAAAGATAACTAACGGCTTCATCATTAAATTTAAAATCTAATTTTTTATTCTAATTTTATTTATTTTGCAGCTTGAGTTTGCTGAGTTCTGCTGTTTCGCTTACGTGCAATCATGTATTCTGCAAGTAAACTCTCTTTGCTTTGCTTGCTTATTTGTTCTTAATTCCCTAATTTGGAAAAATAACCCACCCATTAATCTGACGCGGTGATATTATGTTTGTTTTCAGTGCGTGCATTGTCAAATCGATGAAATCGGGTTCTAATTGTCCGGTTTGTAAAGTGCCCTATCGCCGAAGAGGTGTAGATTCTGCTTTATTTTTTAGATTATTTACATTGTTAATTTTTAATCTGTCATCATTTTGAGGAGTTTAGTGATATTTGAAATCATAAGCTAGCCTGGTGACTTGAAATTTCTATTGATAATTTGCTTAAGAATTCTTGTGATTTGATTATGCCAAAAGCATAAGGTTAAGGGTTGTCCATTTCACTTCTCATCTATTTCGTATACATTACATTTACAATCTGGGGTGGAAGAAACTAAATGACCTGTTCTATTGTCGTAATGCATTATGGGTAATTTTTGTGAGGCCAAGCTTGCAGTGATGTTGAATTGGAAATCATTCTTCTTTTTTAGATATAAGATGGATAACCTGATCTTTATTTGACTGTAGAGATTCGCGCTGCTCCTCACATGGACAACTTGGTCAGTGTTTACAAAAGCATGGAAGTTGCTTCTGGAATTAATATATTTGTTACTCAGGATGAATCATCAACTAAGTCATCAGGTGATGTAGTGGCACATAAATCTGTTGTATAAATAGTGTAGAGTTTCTGCCTGTTCTGGAAGTAAAAGCCTCAATCTAAGAAGCATTTGCAAAATATGCATAAAAATAATCATGATACCATGGGAATGAATAGAAGTATTAGGTGTGCTAATTGATGTGGGCATAAATTTCTGGACTTCTAGTGATATCTGCATTGCTCCCCCTTGGTATCACTGTTATTAGGGAAAAAATGATTAAGTTATATCTTAGTTATAACCTGGGAGTAACTTGTCCAATAGCTGTTATGGGCTTTATATGCTTTGGCATGCAATTAAGCGTATAATGCCTGTGTTGTGGGTTAATAGTTTTACCATTTCTTGTTCCTTCCTACAGATAAAGAAAAGTGGGTTCAAGGCGATCTTATTTGTGGTGAACAAGTTACTGGAGGGTGTCAGGACAAAGTAGAGCATCAAGGAACATCAAAAGGCAAAAGGTTCAGGAGAACAAGTAAAGCCACTGTGGAACCCTCTGGAACTGTTTGCACGAAACCTTCCTGCCCAACCAAGAAAAGAGTTCAGGTGGCACAGTATCCTCTTCCAGAAACCCCAACACAGCCTGCAAAGTTGGAAGGTGGCACTGTTAAAAACACCACCGGTGAGTTAAAGAGTAGCTCAGTTGTTATAAGGGAGAATCCTGTTATAAACAAAGAAGGTACAGTGCTTTCACCTTTCTTTTGGTTGAGGGATGAAGAAGACAGAGAGAAATCAAGTCAGCATACAGAGACAGATGCATATATAACACCCCCAGATGTTCCTTCTTTCAGTGATCTGAAGCACTCAGAAGATATAAGTTCTTCTGAATTGTCCCCTACAGTGAGTAGTTTAATCTACTCGGTATTAGTCATAGTATTCTGCTAGATTTTTATTTTTTTTAAATAAATTGTCACTGCTTTAAGTTTTGTTTCATACTTACAAAATTTTACTATTTCCAGAATCTGCAATAGTTGTCCATATCACTGTTTCTTATCTGACTCTGTCGCCTTGAAACCAGAATATTACGCTTTATGGTTGTTTGGTGATATAATTTCTCTCTTATGTCTTGGAAAATTTATGTAGGCCGAAGTACATGGCAAATCTGATGGCCTGGATTTCTTTGAAAGTGAGATATTTGAATGGACACAAAGGGCTTGCTCTCCTGAACTTCTTCCAAGTCCTGCGAAGACTCAAGTATTGATGCCTATATCATATTTCACTGTACTGCTTCATTTTGCGTCAGTTTCCTTTTTTCTTACTAAAAACACTGGCAATGCAGGTGGCAGATGCTGAAGAAAATGGAAAGGGCCTAGAAGCAGCTTTGCAGGGTTCAAACACCGTTGTAGATATCAGTAATGGAAATGCTACTTGTGTAATCTTTGAACAAGGAAATGGAAATGAGAATGAGGGGCGCTGCAAGGCATTGTGCCCAAGAAACACAAATCCTAACAATATGATTGAGAATGGTAAACTGAACAAGAAAGGCAGGAAGGCTAATAGTACTGCCCAAAAGAAGTATGCAAAGAGAGATACAAATAAAGGTTCCACAACTCCTGCAACTTCAAATGAAGAATCTGAAAACTTTGTACAAAAGCAAACAAGTATCAGTAATGCTAAGTTTTCTCAGAAGTCTAGTAACAGGAGGGGCACCTGTGCAGCAGAGCCAATACCTGATAATGTTCTTGCTGCCTCTGTAAGAACTGAAATTGTAGATCAGCATGGGAAGAACATTGGCTCTGATTTGCCTACTTCTCTGGGTAAGAAGCAAGGCAGTGATGAAGACCTTCACTTCATGAAGACTAGAAAAAAGTGCTGGAAGATCAATAGCCAGACTGAGGAGGATTTCTGCACTAAGTCGAAGAGACGAAAGGTGGACTCTACTGAAGTCAACGTGCTTGAAAACGTTTCTGTGGTTCAAAAGAAAACATATAAAGATACAGTCCCTCAACCATCACTGATACCTACTTTTGAGGATGCTGATAAGAAAGAATCTCTTCTCAAGGGAAAAACAACCAAAACTGCTAAAAAAACAAAAACTTCTTCAAATTTAAAATGCGATAAAGAATTGCAATGGAACAAAAGAATGAAAGCTTCTTTTAGTGGAATCTCAAAAGATGGGTTGGTTGGGGAGAGTAAAGTTCAAGAGGGTTGCAGCAGTACTGCAAATGAAACACAATCCCCTGAAGGGGTTAGAGGTAGTTCTGATATCGGAGTTCTGGAGAAGCTTCATAAGACACAGAGAGGAGCTTTGCGAAAATGTGAAACCCTTGCTCACAAAATTCAATGTTCTTTCTGTCATTCTTCAGAAAACTCAGAGGTATTTCTTTCTCATTTGTCTTCATATTTAGTCTCTCAACTCTCAACAGATCCATCACCTCCCTTCGACCTGACTCTCTCATGTATGACAATTAACATGTGATGCCCACATGCCAATGGTTTATAATCTGCAAGTTATTTTACAGGCTTCAGGGGAGATGGTCCACTACTATAATGGCAAACCTGTTTCTGCAGATTACAATGGTGGATCCAAGATCATACATTCACACAGGAACTGCACCGAATGGTAAATGAATTTTTTCAAGAGCAAAAGATTTGCTTCTAAAGCATTATAATTGCCATTTACAGAATTGGTCAAAGCCTGCATGTAATATAGCTTCACTGATCCTTATAGCCAAACAAATCCAAGAGATACAACAGTGGTTCAGAAAAGCTTACTGTCTATGTGTGAATTGCTGTTTATCTGCTTTAGTTATTAATTTTTATTGCTTCTACTATGATGTAATCTATGTCTAACAAAGAATGTGATCTTTTAGAGTTTATAGAAGTTAAGACGTTGACTTATCTGCAGGCTCAAGTCATTAGGAAAATGCAATCAGTCTTGTTTTAACCGCTGCTGTTTACAAAATTATTTCCAGGGCCCCTAACGTTTACTTTGAAGATGATACTGTAATTAATCTTGAAGCTGAATTAGCTAGAAGTCGGAGAATTAAATGTTGCTGTTGTGGACTCAAAGGTGCAGCACTTGGGTGTTATGAGAAGACATGTCGCAAGAGCTTTCATGTTCCTTGTGCAAAGTTGATCTTGCAGTGTAGATGGGACACTGTAAGCTTTATACATAAAAAATGATTTCTATATTTAGTAGATATTCATTTCTCACATTTTGATCATGGTGTCATCTTTTTTTTTTTTTTTTTAATATCTCTTGACAGGATAACTTTGTCATGTTATGCCCTCTTCATACCTCTTCTAATTTGCCTAATGAGAATCCAGGATCTCAAGAAAGCAGAAAGAAATGCATTTCAAAGTATGCTTGTTGATGACTTTTATCAAATTTATCCTGGAATTTATTATGACAAGCTATAATGCATTTCTGCAACATAATAATCTCATGTACAACTTTATTATTCTTCTATATTTTCCAGAAAATTGCTCACTCAACACAATAAAGTTGCTTTTAAAAGTGACATCAGTACAAATAGCCGGCAGTCATGGGAAAACAAGTTGGTTCTCTGTTGCTCAGCTCTTACAGTTGGAGAGCAGGTATACTGTACAGATACAATATTTTGTTGACAGGATTAGCAAAATGGTCTAATACCTTCTTGATACTTGGATTGCAGGAAATTGTTTCTGAATTCGAGAGAATATCTAAAGTTAAACTGTTAAAGAAATGGGATTCATGTGTCACCCATATCATCGCATCAACAGATGAAAATGGAGCATGCAAAAGAACCATCAAATATTTGATGGGCATCTTGGAGGGGAAATGGATACTGAATGTTAACTGTTAGTTACCTCTGTTTACTTAGTGAATACATTTTATTAAACTTTAGGAGTTTTAAGAAATTTTTATCAGATTGTGAAGTGTGTTCACTAAACACACAGGAAAGACATGCACATGCATAATTCTATGCAGTGCTTGTTATGCATATGATATATTTCATATTTGTGTAAAGAATTATACTCAGTAGGAACTTGTCTGTCTGTGTCTGTTTACAGGGGTGAAGGCGTGCATGAAAGCCATGAAACCTGTTGATGAGGAGCAATTTGAAATTATTGTTGATGTGCATGGAATGAGGAATGGTCCTCGATTAGGAAGACTGAGAGTTCTAAATAAGGTTGGTTTGTTCATTTAACTATTTTCTTCACATTTTGCTGGATGTTTTGCCATTTAGTTGTCATAGAAGATCTTTAATTTTGTATTAACCGGGACATATCTTAAGTTTCTGTAAAATTCTAACTTCAATTCTGGATTATGAAGGTAAAATATAAAACATGTTCTGTTCATGTTCATGCAGGAACTAAATGCAAATTTAGCGGAAGCTAATCTCAAACTGAGTGTTTTTTGCGCTCAAAGTATATGTACCTACTAAAGTGCTTATGTCTATGCTTGTGGAATTTTATTTCTTATAAACAACTTTTCTTGCTTGCAGCAACAAAAGCTCTTTCATGGTTTGAAGTTCTATCCCATGGGAGGGTTTGAATCGTCCTACAGAGGATATCTACAAGAACTGATAGTTGCTGCTGGAGGAACTATTCTGCATCGGAAACCCATTTCAAGTGATCAGGGAGCTCTGTTGTCTGGTTCATCTACATGTTTAACCTTTATAATTTACAGTCTTGAGCTGCCTGATAAGTGTGATCTGAGCAAAAAGGATATGATCCTGACCAGCAGGCGGAATGAAGCAGAAGGTTTGGCGAGTTCAACTGGGGCCAAAGCAGTAAGTAATTCCTGGGTTTTGAACTCCATTGCAGCCTGCAAATTGCAGAGTTTTGCTGAATAATGATATGAAATCTATATAGAAAAGGACTTCTGGGTTTTGAAAATGTATTATTTGGTGAACAAGATTGGGTTTGTTTGTGCCGTACACATGAATAAGTGTATTTCTACAAATTTAAGTTGATTATCTAAATTAACGTTAGATAAGTAGCAATTATACAAGATTTTGCTTCCATTAAGCTGTTTGAATTCATTCAATTATAAGGAATAAATAATGTTAGGAATCTCAACATTTGAATCTAATTTTGTATGTGATTCATTTATTAGATGGTAAATTTTATAACTTGTAAAATCATTATTTCATCGTCTAGTAGATGAATGCTACTGTAGTTGAGATTTACATATTGAGATTTTTAGTATTGCTCGTATAGAAAATTGATTTTCTAGCTTCTTTCTGTGCAAACTAGGAGGATTGAAGATGATTGAAAAGAACAAAATTTGGAAATGTACACAAGTTGACACGTGCTTTAAGCTAGAAAACTGAGCTAGCGAATTGTAATTTTCTCATAATGTGCAATCTTACTAATCGCTTACTACATTTGACATATTACAACTGCTTCCCTCTTGTGGATAATTCCGTAATGCCCATCACCTTAAAAAAATAAAAAAAGAACAAAAGAAAACAAAATTCCGTCGAGTCGACTCCGGTTTACAAGCAAGCAGAACCTTTCTTCTCATGCAAGGACAGAAGGCTTGCTGGCATTGATTGGTGCTTTGGGCTTACCACAATCACTTTTATTTTGTATATGCTTTTTGATCTTCATATTGAAGCTATCAAACATACCCTCTAATGCTGTAATCTCCTCTTCTATATCCACCTCTTGTTCCTCCTTTGTCGCTATTCGTTGTCTGAATCCAAGTATTTGATCAATTCCAGCTTCTACTTTCTTCCCCAGTTCCTCCATTGTCGCGCGCATGGCTGTATTTTCTTCTTTGACATATTTATACTTCTTCTTCAATGATCGATACCCATCAAGGGACTTCAAAAGGTGCTCCGAAAGAGCCTTGTTTCGCTCTTGGAGAGCTGCATTCCCCTGTATCTCCCCTGCGCTGCACTTCTTCTCTTTGTGCTCGGCTGCACAATTTTGTACTTTTGCCAACAATGACGCATTTTGTGCTTTAAAGTCATTGATAAGTTCCTCCATTTCATTCAATTCATGAACCTTTCTAGCCAGCTCCCCGGCCATAATTTCCTTCTCCTTTCCCAAGCTCGAACACAAAACTTCCAAGCTCTTTCTTGCAGCCAAGCTTGCACTGAGCTGTCTTCTCAACTTTTCTTTGTCATCGGTTATTGGTTCACAAAGCTTTTTGTCCCTAGGCGCACGATTAGGCCTAAGATCTGTGTTGCATCGTCTGAGCTCCGCGACTGATCTCTTGGCAACAGGTTGAGACTTTTGAATCCTTGTTTTAACATCATCTAGAATTGTTATCATTCCAGCTATCCTTTGTGGCTTCCTGTGATCTTGGTCTTTTGTGCTTGCCTCAGTATGATCCTGGATTAGTTTTAGTAATAGCTTTACATTGGCTGCAATACCTATTAAAAAAAAACCAAAAAAAATAAAAAATCAAATCAAATAAAAGATGAAACTCGAGTATCTTCAATCAATCATATCATTAATTCATTATCAATATGACAACACTAAAACTACCTTCGAAACTAAGATCTTCTGGGCGATCCGCATTACTTGAGGAAGCCTTTGCTAAGTCTGGAGAAGAAAACGCACGATGCTGGCTCATAATTTCCCGGAGAAAAAGTCAAAGGAGAAAATTGTTTAAAGATAAGCAGCATAAAAGGGAAGACCAATGGTGAGTATATGGAGAGAAAGAAAAAGGGTATATTTTATTTTTGATTGTTCAAGAAGAATAAATGACTATTCTATGAAATTCTCTATTGGGAGATTCAAAGAAGAGAGATTGCTTTTGCATTCTCTCTTCTCTTCTCTTCTCCTTGTGTGTGTTGATTAATTTGTTTGTTGATGAAAATGAATATTATTTATTACTCTAGTGTTGTCATCATGGCTTTAGTTCATTCGAGAATGGTTGGTTCTTCGTTGTAAATCATCCGCAATTATTGGCGCTACTTTGAATTGTTCGTTAGCCGTTGGTTGTTTTGACTTCCAATTCTTGCACCAAAATGAAACAAGATCCTCTGCTTTAGAAGCTATTACACACTACACTCAATTTGATGTCGCTATTCTTCAATTATTGGGTATCACTTATTTTAGATTTAATTTCTATTTAAAATTGAGGTGTTATAATTTTTAAGTTATAGTTGCGGTTGAAAAAAAACTATAAATATGAAATAAAACTTAATAATTTGTAATAAATATAAAATTTTAAATAATAATTTTGACAAGATTATTAAAAATATAATATATTTCTCACAATATAGTTGAAAAATCATATTAACATAACTTTTAAGATATAACAGTAAGTGTTTACGAAATAATTTAATGTTGTAAGCTACAACTGCTCAACCTCAATTATAAACGTACCCTTAGTGCTTACATCACTCAATTTCACTTCCAATTTCAACGCTTGAGAAGAAAAAAAAATTATACTTTTACTAAATATTTTGTATCACCCTAGTAAATAAATACTTAATCGACACCCATGTAATCATTTTCTTAATTTAAAATTTACTGAAACTCCCTTAAATCGATTCCACTAGTTAAATATTTCGCTAAAAAAAAAAAAATTAAAACCCCGTTACATACAGAGACTCAAATTCAATGGCAGCTCCGAGGCCCTTAGACAATTGCCTAATTTACTTGCCCATTGAACATGAGTAAACTAAAAAGCAAAATGAATGAAATGGATAGACTTACCGTCAAGCTATTGGATTTGGATGAAATCTCAATTTCTAAATGAAAACACGCGTAGCTAATCTACCGGAGAGGGAATGGGGATGGGGATAGCGGCCAAACTAGCTGTGTTTGTCATCACGTTGAGCTGTTTTCATTAAAAGCGACTTCCCGATTCCTACCTCTTATTTTTATTTCCGTCGTTGACAAGAATTGACGGTCACGGCTCCATGCATGTGGCGCGGATTATGTTTCAATCAAATATTATTATAATATAAAATACGGGGCTGTTTACTTTACGCATTTTGCAAGAAAAAAAAAAAATGGTTGAGGAGAATCACCATCCGGATGTTAATAAAATATTAAAAAATTTATAATCTTTAATGTATTAAAATTTATATTTATTTTATTTTATTTTATTAACATCTTAACTAGAGATTTATTGTTACATTATATATTATACTAATATACTATAGATAGGTTTAACACAATATATTGTATTGTATTAGTTGTATTGTATTATAATATATTACAGTAGGGTGTATTAAGTTGTAATATAATATTATGTTTGGTGCAATACATATTGTAGCACATGTAATAATATTTTTTATCATTATTTATATTACTTTTAAATTAATAATATTCAAATTTATTAATATTTATGCATTTATTATTGGTTATATTAAATTATTAAATAATAATTAATTTTTATATATCAGTTATTATAATATAATTAAACAACATATTAGTTAGTTATATTATATAAATAAAAATTAATATTATATAATATTAAATTGAATTAAAAATCTATTTTATTTATTATTGTAATAAATAAATTGTTAAAAAAAAACTAATGCAGCAATTTGCTGCAACCAAACATGGAACCCCGTTTTATGAGGAGTGAAAAACACACCCTATATATATAGTATAGTATAATATAAATGGCTTCTTTAGAATGCTAAGTCCGAAGTGGAATAATGTTGAACAGATTGTCTTACTGCAACGCATCAATGGATTGGATAAAAATTACAGCGATTACAAATAGTACAAGGTTGTGTTCATATGCAAATATCAAGTTAATTACTCAGAAAGTCCAGCGGCTGATCATTCGAGTAAATTTGTGGATCACGCCGGGGAAGGGTGCCACTGGCCCATAATGAATTGATTCTTAAACCCAAGCCCATATTGTTTTCATATCTGGTCTTGGGCCTTGGAAGTGCCACGGACTCACGGGTTTGGTCAGGAATACAATTTTGCTTTTAATTTGCGGAAATTATAATTGTATAAATAAAAAAGAAAATATTAAAATTTGAAAAAGAAGACCGTTCGGTTGGGCGGGAATTAGGGATGTCAAAATCCGGATCCGGGTCTGAGTTTAGCCTTTCCGGTTCCGGACCCGGATGATAATTTTTAATACTGAACTCGGATGTAAATCCAGATATTTTTCTCCCGGGTCCGGTCCGGGTTAAACCCGGAAAAATCCCAATTCCCGAATTCTGGGTTTATAACCCGGATGATTCCTAACGACATGCATCTTTCCATCTCTTTCTTCAGTGAACTCCTTTCTAATCCCTAATCTATTAACACCAATTATGGAAATTAAAAAAAAAAGAAAGAAATAAAACCCAAGATATCAGACAACACAAATTCAATTATCAAACATAATCATGGTGTCTTGACGATGATGATGACAAATTGGGTTTTGTGGGGCTAGGTCAAGAAAAGGAGAAAGCATAAATGACGGCTGAAGTTTTTTTCTCCAAATAACAAATGAACATCTGAGAGTAAATCACAACAACTTTTAGGTTTCTAGATGCAAAACAACTGGGGTTAGAAGTGCAGCGACCAAAACCGAGATCCCGATTTACGAAGGTGGACAAACGTTGGCCAAAACCGTGACATGGCTGGACGAACGATGGTTGATGATGACGATGAACACAAACACAGTGAAGGTGGTGAAACAATGATGAGTGACGACGACGATTTGATGAAAGGAAGGGCTGAAGAGAGAGAGGAAATGTTTGGATTTGGTTTGGCGGCCATGGCTGTGAATATGGGCATTAGGACTGATTTTTTTTTTAATTTTCTATTTATATCAAAATAATTTAAAAATTAATATAAAAATAAACTTATCCGGGTCCGAGTTTCGAATTTGTGGGTTTATCGAATCCGGATCCGGTCCCAGAAACGTCCGGGTTGAAAATATTAAATCCGAATACCAAATTTAATTTACTCCGATATGGATTGAACCCGGTCCAAAATTTCCGGAATCGTCCGGATCCGGGCCGGGTCCGGATTTAATTGCCATCCATGGCGGGAATCCTTATGGGACGCGCGGATAAGGGAGCGAATGAATCGAAAAGCTTTTATATAGATCAATTAAGCGGTAAATTAGTATCTTTTCAATTCTCACTCGTTTCAGTTCACTCAAATTCAGATATCGTATGGCTTTGTATTCTCCAAGAACCGGCTGCAAGCCTAAGCTCAAACGGGTGTGATTTGTTCATTTTGGCTCAAAGGCAGATGTAAAAGGAATCCGTGTCGCTTTTTGCGTAATAAGCCTGAGCCGCCGATGATTCAACCAGAAGAACAGCTCCGAGTCCGACCAAAGATTCCACCACCCATCCCCAGATTAGGGTTTGTAATAACTGGATTTCTGATTCTTGCGTCTACGGCGACAAATGCCGATTTTTGCATTCATGGGTTCACTCCGTTGACGGCGACAACACCACCAACAGTCTCGCGACGTTGATGAAATTAAACGGTCACAAGAAAGCCGTTACGAATGTCGGGCTCCCTTCCGGGTCGAATAAATTGTATTCGGGTTCTAGGGACGGTAGAGTTAGTGTGTGGGATCGCGACTCCGGCAGGTGTGTCAATGTTATCACCAACGGGGCTGAAATTGGTTGTTTGATTAGCGAAGGTTCGTGGGTTTTTCTCGGTTTGCCTAACGCCGTTAAATCTTGGAGAGTTAACGCGGCTAGCGGTAATTACTAGTCGTTTGTTTCCAAGGACCAATTGGGCGAGTTAATGCTTTGGTGGTTAATAATGATCTTTTGTTTGCTGGTTCTGAAGGTGGTGTGATCTCGGTTTGGAAAGGAACCTTTGTGGCGAATCCCTTTAAACAGGTGGCTTCAATAAGAGCCCCTCTCTGGTTCTGTTCTCTCTCTAGCTCTAACGATACCCGTTGGAATTCAAAGGAAGAGGCTGCTGTTTTCGAGTTCTGTGGACACACAACTAGGACTTGGAATCTTGACAACTTAGAGTGTGTTCAGACACTAAAGGGGCACAGTGATACTGTGACGTCTTTGCTGTTCTGGGATGAGTATTTGTTCTCGTCTTCATTGGACGAGACCATCAAAATTTGGTTTACTAACCAAGATGGCAGATTTTGAGGCTGTATACACACACGAAGAACAATGCGGAGTTGTCTTCACTTTTTGGGATGCTTGATGCTGAGGCTAAACCTGTCCTGTTCTCGTCGGGTAAAGACTCTGCAATTCGCCTCTACGAGTTACCTTCCTTCAAGTTGAGAGCCGGAATTTTCTCACGAAGAGAAGTTGAAGTTGATCAAATTGGTCCTGCTGGCCTGTTTTTCCCTGGAGACGCGAGTGGTTCGGTTGGTGTTTGGAAGTGGCTGCTGGCAGAGCAACAGAAAATGGAGACTTGAGTTATGAAAACTTGTACAGACACTATTTTTTATTTTTCAATTTTACTAATATGGTTTTACCACTGAGATAGATAGATCTCTTTTCTCATCTTACCCCTATATCCACAGCTAGAATTATTACATTTCAATAACCCTTTAGAACCCTTATTCAGAAGGGTTTTAGCCAAAGATGTTAACTTTTCATTTGCTTTCAAAATTCCTTTAATTTTCTCCCAGACGTGAATATGAAAATTTCAATCAAAATTTTGTAGTAGAAACACTCATTTCTTCCCAATTTTTCATCGAGTTTGCCCAACTCAATATTGAAATTGGTCTGTCCAAGTCCAAGAATGTATGTTTTCTCCCCTAACTTTAGTACGTGCACAAAAATTTCTGCTGAAATTTGTTCGAGTGCGGGTAATTTATTATATTAGATATATACTGATCATCGAAAGCCACGAACGGACTCCTTGCGGAGTTACCATGAACAAAAGATTCCGCGTGATTGTTGGTTTTTCAATACAAATTCATGAAGAATCATTCATATCTGAGTGCTACTTGAAAGTGGAAACTGCTTTCCCCTAGGAATCTCAAGCTGATAGAACATAAATGTTACATTATTGCTGTGTTATCCTTACTCCACAAATGGATGATTTACAAGATCTGGGTCCTCGAACAATGATCGGAAAATAAATATTTTTATCAGAAGAAAAGAATGTGACAAAAAAAACCAAGGGGTTAAAGTCCCTCGCCTTACAAGAAGAATAATTGAAATAATTAAACAAAAACTCTGGCACAATGTGTTGGTCTTCTGTTATTTATTTCTTGTGATGACTCTATGAGTGAGATCTAAAAGTGCACGCCTTGACTTTGTAACATCCTCATCATTGTTTTCAGGTAGAGAATCAATCGCAGCTGCAGCAAGATTAGCATGCTTCACGGCCAGTTCTCTTGTCTTTTGTATCCCTCGACTCTTCCCAAGGTACTCAAGGGCCTGCAATCCCAGATATCAACCAACTAAGAAAAAATTGACAAGATAACAGCTGTATCCATAAATAAGTAAATGCTTCATAATTGCAGCTCTATTTCAGCACACAAAAACATTTCTTACGGACCAAAACGCCTGACCCACGAGATTACTGATGAAGAATATGACTAAAAAGCTAAATTATATTATCCTCTGTTCATCACTTCCAGGACTTGTAAGAAAGTTCTATTCTCATATAAATAATACGAGGCAATCCACAATGATGCAATGGAAGTGGGGGGGCCATAAATTATCTGACTTGCATTATCATTGTAATAAACGACACCTTAAATTGTCCTAACACTAAAAGAACTTAAAAAATGCCTTTAGAATTCCGAATTGCAGTTGGATGTCAAAGCCAAAATAAAATCATTTTAGGTAAATGAGGACCTATTATCAAACATGTGTTTTCATTGTTCACGAAACCATGCATACCCAATTGTGCCACCTAATAAAGACACCCTCAGCACAAAAAGAGGAAATATTATTCACCAGTTATCTACAGCAAGTTCAGTGAAAGGAGAATTACATCACAAAATAATTATCAAAATTACGAGTAGATTGAACTACTTACAATATCAACATTTGAGGAATCCTCGAAGCCTTGCTCAACTACTGTGCGTAACTGAGGGAACTCTTCCATGGCAAACAATATTGGAGCTGTTATGATTCCCTGTACCAGGGAAGAAAAGAAGGTAATAGAAATCAAACACTACCATAAAAAATCCTGAGACATCATCATATAACTTATCTCAAATAAAAGCACTGCACATAGTAATGTGTCAATAAGTTAACACAAGTCAAAAATTTATTGGTTATGACAAGGCCAGATGCATTCATCTGCGCATATTCCCTTTAATGAGGAAGTAATAGGTTGTAAATCTGATCAAGGCAAGTTAATATCTCAGAGGCTTTTTGTTGATATGGTTAAGACAAGTTAAAAGTCCAAGTCATAATAAAATATTTCCCAAACTTGAGGATGATTGTCACAAAATTGCAATAAATAGTACAATCCTAGCAAGAGAATTTACATGTATTTTTTAAGAATATAGAGCAAGGTACTTGACAAGATGCCTGTCATGGCTTCTAGAAACAATATTCGAGCCTGTACACCCTAAAGTATCTCCGATGCAATAAAGAGCAAGGATAGATATATTACATGCCGGATGTCAGATAAAGAACCCTTTCCAAGAGAGGCTGATGTGCCAGTGAAATCGAGAACATCGTCGATTAATTGATATGCCAGACCCTGGAAAGAAAAGTAAAATCAGAATGAAAGTAAGTTGAAAAGGGATAAAGAGAAAATGCAATCATGCCACACTGCCCTAATTCTGTATTTTACATAATGACATATTACAACTGTGCACATTCAGCCACATCCAGGGCTTGCATCAAGCTAATAATGGTATGTGGTAATTTTGAGAACAAGTGAGTCACCCCACATATATCTCCCCTCTATACTTAATGCACCATGCAATGGCCAATAAAAAATTGGCGATATAAACAATCAAGATGCTTCTCCAACAGAATTAAATACAAACATCGTTTATGAATAACTTAGAGCAGGAGAACAAATGTACAAACCAGATTCTTTCCATAATCAAAAGCTAATATTGCCACTTCGGCTGTTTGTCCAGCAAGAAGGGCAATTGCCTTGCAGCTGTTTGAGATTAATGATGCGGTCTTGTAGTATGTTTTTTGCATATAATAATCCATGCTGCATTTTGTAATAAATAGTTAGCTAAAGATAAAAGGATTTTGAAGATACACATCAAGCAATGAGCACTCAACAGAATTTCAATAAGTATACGATCACGGACAGGCATGAGGTAATCATATGTATGTGTAAGAAGGCACAAAAAGCGATACCAGGTAGGTCACCACCTATCAAACTGTCAGCAAACTTGTACATTATTATAGCTACAACTGTGTGTGGATACCACTTGGGAGCAAAACTAGGCAAGAAACCTCAACAGGAACTGGCAATAGAAAAAGCCCTTAAATTAAATTACAAGGATAAAAATATACTTGGAAGTTAATCAACAAGTTTCAGAAGACTATCATAATTATTGGAAGGTGCAACTGGCCATGAGGTTGGAGAATAAATCCACAATGAGAAAAAATTACATGTGTGCAGACAAGTGAGTCCCCTTATCTCTGAGGACTTTTAAGTGCAAATCCAACCTTCTAGAGGCAATGAAAAGGAGAGAAAGAAAAATAAAGAGAAAATGGAGAATCAGGGGGGGGGGGGGGTGAGAAAGTGATTAGCAAAAACCAGCCAGCTGCAACTGATCTCTGAGGCTTTTTTCCCCCCTCCCCAAAAGGAAAGCCAATATGGTCAATTTCTCCTGTGAGACAATTTCTTATGGTAGTTTTTGTTTCAAACCGAAAAAAAAAAAAAAAATCATAATCAACAAGGCAAGAGTTTCCTGAATTAAAGGCAATTGGAACAATGGCTGTCCAGTAGTGAAAACTAAGCAAAGATGAAAGTGCAAGACAAGCAAATATCCAAATGTAGCTGAAATAGGATTGTATTATACCTACAACGTTGGTCAGATGATGTTGTCATTTGCATGGTTTCACCAGTAACAAGATGCTCTACAACGGTTGCCAGTAACGTCACAACCTACAAACACAGTGCAATAATAAGTAGGATATAAAATAGGTGTGGAGCCCACAAACTTGTCAAAAATACCCCATAAAACCAATACTGTGAAAGCAAAATTATTGAAAGTCAAGATAATTTCAGAAAGTTCCCCCTTGAAGTGGCTTTTACCAGTAAGTTCATTTCTCCCTAGCACATAGTGCAATAGCTTAAACTTGACACATAAGCAAGTTTATGATTCATTAGACACAGTGAACTAACTAGTCACAGACTGGACATTCAGACTGTTGCCATAAGCAATGCAATTTCTGGCCATACAATGGCTACGTAGTGTATTAAGAGAGGAATGCCAGGAACTGGAAGTCTAGATTGTTTTCTAATAAAAATGAAAATCTTCAGACTGAAACCTTGTAATCCATATTTCTATAAGAAAAATTTTAAATCGTTAAGGAGCCAAGGACTTGCCACTAATGCAATAACAACTACTACTGCAAAACTAAAAGTCACGTGTTTATAAATAAACATAAAATAATAAGAATAATAGAAAACACACAAATCCATATACCTCTGTGTTTTTCAAAGAGGCAAGGGCAACACAAGCACGGGAAAGAAGAAAATCACCCGCTAATACAGCTAACTGCATAAAAATGAACAGGGAAAAGTTAACAACAGAAGCTTGGCTCACAATCCTCAAAATATAATTCTTCCGAATGTAACAGAAGAGCCAATTTGGACTAGACTACAAATCAGATAAAAATTATACCATGCACATTAAAATCCTTACAAACCATCACATGAAGTTTTATCTCAACATTTTCATAAATGATTAGGACAAACTACACGAGCTCAACTTAGTTAAAAGAAAAAGAAAAAGAAACGAAAGCAAATACAACCACCTTATTGCCCATTACAAAATTCAATGAACCAATACCACGCCTGGTATCTGCATCATCCAAGACATCATCATGAAGAAGGCTTGCTACCTAAGAAAAAGATATTATTACATTATTCTACAAGCGGGCTACAAGCACAATTATTGAAGTGGAAGGACTATAACTAAGTGTAAATAGCAAACAAAAGTAGCTTCTCTGTAACAGAAATACAAAATTGTAGGAAACAGACATGGATCATCTCTGTAATCTCAGCTATACATTGTTGCCTTGTACGTAGTTCAGTCGCCAAAGCATCTTCTACTCCATCATGTAGAGGTTCAGGTACTCGCACATTCAGAGCTGTTGCCATCAGCAATAAAACCTGCATGTAAATGTCCATAACCAAAGTAGTTGCAACTGTTAGCCTATTAAATATTAATTAGAGATATGGATTGAACTATAACTGATAAAATAATAAAAAACAACAAAAGAGAAAGAATATAGTCACAGAAATCAGCAAATAAGCCATAATGTCAGTACCGTGGGACGGAACCTCTTTCCTTCCACCCCCATTTTAAAGAAATACTCAGCAGCTGAGGCAAGCTTAGGCACCTGGATAATAAGTAAATCTCACTTCAATCACATGATATCAAACTTGACTGGTAACATTAAAGAAACATCATATCTGCTATCAGGCCAGAGCATAATTATCAGTACTCAATCAAAGGAATGGCGTGTTATTATATACCTCAGCAACTACCATGGAGCGCAACCTTTTAGCAAGTATTGACAGTTCATCAGCAACAAGAGAAAATGGGTCGAGCTGCTCCTGGGAATCAGTATCCTATATGCAGTTCAGTCAAACCAAGTCCATAGCTTCCATAAAGAGACAGAAAAAGACTACCATAGACATAATAATGTGGGAGACTCAAATTTTAATAGTTCATGAACTCGGGTATTCAAAAATCTTTCATTAAATTTTTTTTTAAAAAAAAGATAGGCATAACTAATCTGAAATATAATAGTCAGCAAAAACATCAATAAACAATATCAAAATGCTACACCTAACCTCAATTACGGAGCTGCTCTGGTGATGAATTTGATGTCTAATTCCATGCAAGGCAGGCAAACTCCATGAATAAGCTTCTCTGCAACCCAAAACCTACTAATCACCAATAACAATAACAAGTAAAACATAGAAGGCCAACCCACTGATCACTACCTTGTATACATGCATGCAAGCATACATTTCGTTCATGTCAGAGTATTAAAGATCCAAGATGCCAATAATTTGTTAAAAAGCCAAAAGTAAAAGCTTCATAGATATTTATACCATCCACCACACAGCAAGCTAGAAATGTCTCCTAACTTAGCTTGATACAAATTATTTAAAAAGCACTGATATGAATTCCATTTTAACATGTAGAAGGATCACAAAATTTCAGAGTATTGCTGCCCATCCCCTCCCCACACAGGTATGGTATAAGTCACCTTGTCTTACTCAGTGAAATATTACCGGAGTCCTGAAAGCAAAATAGGAATAAAGTTCAGCATCACTAGCCTCTCACCAAGGTCATTATTTTAGAGAATTCTTTGGTTTCCTCATAATTTACTCGCACAGCTAATCTCCTTCAAAAACCAAATACTGTACCGACAGACACAGCCTTATCTCCCAGTTTTTTTTAAATGAAACAAATCTTTCGCCTAACAGGGCTACAGTTAATCAAGGGCAGATTGAATCCTTCACCCAACCAACTGTAATAACATAAGTGGACATAGAGAAGAAAACTCATAATTCTTAAACCCAGAAACAATTAAATGAAAGGCAGTATTACTGACCACTGTTCCACTGAATAATGATAAAAAAAAAAAATTCAACAAAAGCTTTCAGCAAAGATTACATCCATGGCAACTAAAATGATTCCAAATACGGGCAAAATCAAATCCAAAAAAGTCTCAGCTCAGCTTAGCAGCTATTCATTAGATATTAAGGTACCAACCTATGCCCATTACAGCAAAAGACTCGTACAAGAAAATAATACACAAGCAAACCCATATTTCTTCTAAACGCATCAAACACAAATTTAATTGAATAACAACCCCACAGCGTTTGGATCATCAAACCCAGTGCATGTAGGTCAAAATAAAACATCCATCATAAAAAACGTGACCTCATTATCAATCTGAAGCTCCAAACTTCAGTTAAGTTACCATTTAGAAGTTTTCAACTTTGCCCAGCCGCATACAATATTGAAGAAGAACAACCTCAAAAGGTTTTTATTTATTTATTTTTTTGTCCCCGTCATATGGGCACGTGCATAATTACCTTCACAGAAGAGTCCGCCGCAGCAGCAGCAGCAGAGTGTGAAGCACCGGAGAGAAGCGGGTGAGAGGGAAGCCAACGGCGGCCAAACGGAGTCTTTTTCGAGATTCTAGAAATCCGAGAAAGTCCACGATAAATTAACATCCTTTATTCAGTTAATTAATAAAAAGAACGGCGGAGGAGATTTAAGATTTGAGAGATGGCGTTGGGTCGGTCAATGAGAAAGTCAAAGCACAAAAGGGGATAACAGCAACCGACTGCGGGGGAGTTTTAGCGTTGATTTGTTTAAGATAGAAGAGCCATTTATTTATTTTCCCTTTTTTATCATGTTCTGTTTCGGTTTGACTGATGACGACGGCCAGGCACAGCCATATAAAATGCATGTGCAGTTTTTAGTTCACAAACCCTTCGCCCTTTTTCTTTTCTTCCCTAGTTCTGGACAGTTTTCTAATTACTTTGGTCTTAATTATTTACAAAAATATTAATCATCAAAAACATTATATGTTAATTAACATGACTAAATACTAGATCATTATGATTATGATTTCAAATTAAAATAATGATTTAAAAAACAAGTGACTCTTCCTACATAATAAAAGATTGAACGTACAATAAAGTACTCACCAATTGAACAGTATTTCTTTTACAATTTTATGTAATTAATATTAAGTATTTTTTTAAAGAAATTTATATGCAATTGATGAGTAATTATATCGCTTACTTTAAACAATTTTGATTACTATTATTATTATTATTTTTTTTTTTTGTTTTGGAGGCTACGTATTGATTAACGACTTTTATCTTGAAACACGGAAGATGATTGCTCCCTTTTTAGGATTAACGAACCTTTTTTTTTTTTTTTTTTTAATTTTTGAATATAGGTTTAACGAACTTTTTAACAACAAAATTCAGAACTCAGAGGACCAATAATAGAACACGACTTGTCGTTCAAACTTCTGCGAACTCAAAACATTCAATCTTACTATTAAAATAAATAAATAAAAAATATATGCGACTTTTCGGATGATGGAACAGCATACCAATTATCAAAAAAACATGTAGCAGCGAGATTCTTCACATGGTAATAATTTCGGACAAGAATAGAAGCAAAAAAAAAAAAAAAAGATGATGAATTGGTAAAACAAAAGTAAAATAGCCAGATTGAATAATTCACTTATTCCTTGTGATGATTTTCTGAGTGATGTGTACAAGTGCTGTCCTTGCGTTTGTAGCATCCACATCGTGAGTTTCAGGTAGAGAATCAATGGCTGCCGCTGCAAGGCTGGCATGCTTCAGGGCTAGCTCCGTGGTCCTTTGTATTCCATGGCTCTTGCCGAGGTATTCAAGGATCTGCATCTTACACGTACAGATTACTAACTAAGACAAGTTCGATGAAATAACAACACTATAAACGTTTACGTGAGAACCGGTGAGGCATTGAGAACCTTAGGCATATCTTGCGACGCCAAAGGTATCTAAGAGATGAATATATATATGGCTAGCACAATGCACATGGAGAAATGTGGGGGCATTACTAACATGCCAATCATACAAAACTTACAACATCAACATTGGCGGGGTTGTCAGAGCTGCTGTTAATAAAAGCACGCAATTGAGGGAACTCTTCCATGGCAAACAATATTGGAGCCGTTATGATTCCCTACAAAAGCAATCATAGTTTTCACAAAATCAGACGTATTTTACAATATAGAAAAGAGTCTAATAAAATGCTAATCAAGAAAGAAATGATCTGCAATCAGCTAATACTCTGATCCACAATCACGCATAGACTACAAAAAATTTTATATAAACTGCAACTGAGTTAGACTGTAAACACATCAGAATGGACATAACTTCTAGGACTCCTTGGAAAATTCCAAAATTGTCCCAGGGATGCGGAAACCATGCGTGAACAAATTTTCTGCACAACAGAATTTCTACAGCTGACTCTATGATCTTCTCCCACATAATCAAAGTACAATGCAGTAAAAATAGAATGCTGAGTATAAGCAGCAGGACAATGATTAACATCAGAGAAATATACATTCTGAAAATTATAGCAGACTATTTGACAAGATTGTATACCATCTATAGATACTCTTCAGTGAAATGATATTTATCCAAGTACCATGATTCTTTCCATGATATATAACATTAAGGTGAGAAAATTACATTCCGCAGGTCAGTTAAAGAGGCCTTTCCGAGGGAAGCCGATGTGCCTGTGAAGTCAAGAATGTCATCTATCAGTTGATATGCCAATCCCTAGGAGAGTTGAAATAAAAAAGATAATTAGCCAAAAAGTGATATACACAGAAAATCAACCAATCATTGACAGTGTGATTAGGCATGGTAGGGGGAATCAAAGTGAGGCTTGGTTTAAATGATTATCCAATATTTCAGTTTAAGGTCGTCAACTAATCATGAAATGTTGCAAGAGTAAAGAGATTCACTGATACAAGAACTATCAACTTCCTCAATTCACCATGTGGTGATCAGAAACAAAATTGAAAATGCAGCAATAGCAATAAAAGCCATTGAGCCACACCCATCTACATTTATGCCACGATGGATTTACTTAATCACTTAAAATAACATCAGCAGAAGAGAATTTAATTCATGGAACCTAGAGCGGAAACAGAGATGTCGAAGATTCATATTAAAATGGGCAATCTGTTCAGATTACAGTATGTGGTTATCCCTTCCTACCGGCCATTACCGGCAGCAAATTCAAGAAGTAGACAATTTTACAGTCCACTGCTGCTTGTTCTTTTGTCCTAATATAAGACTAACTTTTAAAAAAAAAAAAAAAAAAATTAAAATAGATGGAGAGAACATTATAAGGATAATGTAGCCAAAAAAAAGAACTTCGGCCTATACAAACCAGGTTTTTGCCATACTCAAAGGCCAATGTAGCAACTTCTTCCCTTTGGCCTGAAAGATAGGCTACTGCCTTACAACTGTTTGAAACCAATGCTGCTGTCTTGTTGTATGTCTTTTGCATATAACATTCCATGCTGCAATTACAAAAAATCATTTTCACCTCATTAGCTCAAAACATAAGGATTCTGGAGAAGCCTATCAAGATACCAACAAAATGGAAAGTAGCAAGCCATTAAACTGGATTGCAGAATAAGGATGCAAGATATGCATGCGTCATTGTCCAACTTTAAGCATTCTCGTGGATAGTATATACTGAAATTTTATGGAATGCATGCCCAGTAATCCACACTTGGAAATAATGAAAACTATTACTAACAAGTTATGACAAAAATCAATGCTAGTTTTCTAGGTGATTAGTTCCAATCTGACACTACTTGAGCTAATATGATTTTAAAAGCCAACCCAAACCCAAACTGAGCTTCGACAAGTTAAGCTACATTGCCACACAATCTGAAGCTCCAGTGGGCCAGGACTGGGGCTGATGCCTTGGATCTAGGAAATTTTCCAGTCCAACATGGTCTGTTAGCATTTTTGCCATAATGACAAATTTACGTCGGAAGAGAAACAAAATTGATGGAAGAAGCAGAGAAACAGCTCACCTACAACACTGCTCAAATGTAGCAGTCATTTGCATGGTTTCACCACTGACAAGATTCTTCAGTGCTGTAGCCATTAGTGATACAACCTACCAGCACATAACAATTTTGTATAATGTAAGATGAAACAATGAAATAGAAGTTTATGTAAATTCTGCTGATAATTAATAAATTTAGACACTTGAATAAATTTATGACTTAAGTCGATGTGGCTACTATGGAGCATTTCTCTATATGTCACTGTGCCATGCATTGAACTGGACTGATAAATGGTGTCTGATAAGAATAATAAATCAATTGCATGATAACCAATACAAGTTCAATCAGTAAAATTTGTATAAGAAAAAAGGGAAACGCTAGACAATACATACGAATGTGGACAGCTGGAAGGAATTAGTAAAGGGAAATGCTAGGACTCAACAATGTTTTGTGGACATTAATTTCATTGGCTAAGTGAATGTGTGATGTGCGAGGGTCCTACTTACCAACAAAAATAAGCAGAGAAGCATGAGCTCTTGCTGCTCACATAGTAAAGTTTGTCCCAATCTAGAATTCTATGTTCAGAGTACATATGTATGAAATTACATTACCTCTGTGTGTTTCAAAGAAGCGAGAGCAACAAAAGCTCGAGAAATGAGAAGATCTCCCGCTAAAATTGCTAACTGCATTATTGGTGAACAAGAAATATCAAAAGGATATATAAACTTCCACGGCTATGTTTATATAAGCACGACAAAAGTGCTTAACTTCTTATACAAAGAAAAGGACTGTGTTTACATGTAATGAAAACAAGTAAAATCAGATGCTTATTAACAGGAAGAGGCAATAACATTCTGTCAAAACTTGCACAGTACCATAAAATAAGTAAGGTTTTGTTACATAACAAGTACATATAGTCTATTGCACAGTTCAGTGAAAAATTTCACCCAAATTTGTTCTGAACGAGAAGGAAAAATAACGATACAAGAAGCAAGAAATCTATTAGAAGAAGTATTCAATTGAAAGCAAAATAAAGAAAAGGTTCAGTTACCTTGTTGCCCATTACAGAACTTAGTGAACCAATACCACGTCTAGTATCAGCATCATCCAGGACATCATCATGTATAAGGCTTGCAACCTAAAACTAGGAGATGGCTAAATTAGTCTAGAAGTTGTTATGAAAAAATTTATTGACATGAGAGCAAGACTGTTCTGAAGATAAAAACCATATGATTGAAGCAAAAAACAAAACCTAACTGACATGGATCATCTCTGTGATCTCAGCTATGCACTGTTGTCTCCTACGTAGATCAAGTATCAAAGTATTTCCTAATACATTAGGAGATAATTCAGGTGTACACACATTCAAAGCTGTTGCCATTAACAATATGACCTGCATGCATAGAATTCGTAAAACGCATAGAAGCAAAATTGAACTTGCAGCCAAAGAAAAATGATAAACCAGAACCCGAAAATGATACAAACATCTTATATAGCATCGGAGCATAATAGTTTACCGTGGGACACAACTTCTTTCCTTCGACCCCCTCTTTAAAGAAGTACCCAGCAGCTGAGGCAAGCTCAGGGACCTGCAACATAGTATCAAGATGAATCTGAAGTAGCCAATCACAAATTTAAATAATAATAATAACATGATATCTATCTACAAAGACAAACAACCAGATACCTCAGCAACCACCATTGAGCGTAACCTCATAGAAATAAGTGATAGTTCATCGCCAACAAGTGAAAATGGATCGAGATGTTTCTGAAAAAAAAGAGATAATAAACATAGTGATATCGTCTTTACTGTTAATTAATAAGCTCAAATTTGAAAACAATTATTAGTATTACCTTATTCTCATTGGAGTTTCTGAATGTGGGTTGATGACCATATCGACGATGAGACAGAATCCATCGGCAACTAGGCAAGCTGTTTCTGGGAGTTCTTGCAGCAATCCGATAAACTAGCTGAGAGAATAACATATTTGAGAGAAGCAACAGATTTCAGTTACAGAGAAACATCATCATCTGAATCTGACCCACACTATGTTTTAATTACATATTGTTTCTCCTTAACGCCTGTGAAAATTTCACTCGGATATATTAATAATACATAAACAGTAAACAGAGAGAGAGAGAGGTGATTAGGTGAAAGGCAATTTCGTTTAGTTTTCTTTATCTTATGTTATGTTAAATTGGATGGATCGTTTTTTACTGTTGTCTGTTGACCACTGGACGTCAGAAGTCTGTTACCATTTACCAACGACATTCTAAAATCTGAAGCTGCTGTAAGTATAAGCATGAATGTTCTTGTCACATTAATTTGTGAAATTGTGAAGAATTATAGATGTATCCCACTATTTTAAAAAATCGTTAGTAAAGATTTTTTTTTTTTAAATTTTTTTTCAAATTGAAAGTCTATCAAATCTTTCTAAATTCATCAATACTACATACATCCTTCTTTCTAGTTTCTTATATATTTACACATTATTATTATTATTATTATTTTCAATAGCCAGTTAGCCACCATTGGAAAAGTGCTCACTTACAAACTGTGGATGAGAAAGCAGTTATGGCTTTTCGACGCGATTGAAGTACCCAATGAAAATGGTTCTACTTCTATACCATGTAATTATAAATTTCAATAAACCATACAAAACCCAAATTGTCTTTATCTTCAATTAATCAAACACTTTACAAGATGCAACACAAAATTATCAAAATTTAATCAGTGACACAAGTTCCCAGATAAAACCAACAGCTGTGGCAGAGGTTGCAGAAGTGATGGTCATCCCCTTCCTGGCTTTGGCTTGATCAACTCATTAAACTCCTCATCAGAGGTCTTAAGCATGACAGGCAAGGACAATCTCGCCCCATTTCGCAAAGCTTGCATATGCCTAGGCTTAATCCTCTTTTCCAAGCTAAATGCAAAGTACTGAGGAAACTCCTTCAACTCTTCCAACTTTCCCTTAATCTCCAGATTGAAATACTCAAACTTAGGCTTGAAGTTATTCTCAATACTGAAAGTAAACAACCCAGGACACCTCAAAACCATAAGCACGGCCTCATCTTTTGAGAACCCAATACTCTCTAAATATTTAAGCTTAGGGATCAATGTGTTTTCCACTTTGGAAACCAACAAAACTGAGTCTTGATAAGCCAATGCATTTAAATCCTTGAACCCAAGTCTTTGAAGATAAAACAAAGCTGGTTTGAGCTGGTCTCTGGCACTGGAAGTTAGCAATCTTGGGCACTTGTTGATCACTTTCCTGAAGTCGTGTTCTGGGACTTCCAAGTCATGTGAGAGGAAGTTAAAAACTGGTTCCAAGTCAGTTTTGATGTTGGCAGTAAGCACTTTCGGGCACATGCCAAAGATTCTTGGCAAATCCTTTTGGAGAATGCCTTTGGATTGGAGAAAGGAGATTATGCCCTCAATGGAATTAAGGGAAGCAGAGTGGAGAGAAGGGTTGAGGGAAAGTGCTTTGCCCGAATCAACACCCATGATTTCAAGGCATAAGATTTTTTCTTTGATCTGGAAGGAGAGATTTGCTTGAGTTGGTGGGTAGAGTGGGTGATTCTGAAGAAGGCTTTTGGGTTTTGTTGATAAGTGAATGTTTAATTGCTGGGAATTTGAAGGAGATGATGATGATGTTGGTGATGGTGTCTGTGAAGAAATGCAGAGAGAGTGCAATGCTGTTGCCGCTGATGCTGTCGGCATTGGTGGACAGGGAGAACAAACAGATGGGCTCTGTTTCCTAATCTCATCTCATTGGAACTTATATGCATATGTGGCAATAAGACGTGGCAGTTTCATAAGAGTTGATTGGCTCATGTTGAGATTTTGTGGATGATTTGGGTGAAGAAATTGAGTGGAGATCCTCCGCCTCCATTGGTCAGCCATGCTCTTTTTCCACTGAGCCAGCAAAACTACACTACCAGGGAATTAGCCCAATGGACCCTCTGATTAGCCAGTTGATTATACATTCTTATTAGCCCAACGTTCAGATACAAACTTCTTTCTAGCGCCCATTGCCCGTAAGGGTGGGCATTTAAATAAATTCCACATCATTTTTTTTCCCCCAAAGAATTGACAAGAAGTGCTTTCTTTTTACTTGCTTTCGCCTTTCGGTTCTGCCGAGACGAGTTGACAAAAGTAGTAATATTTTACTAACATGTATACGAAGAAGCACCTCTCAGCACTCAGCAATTGTACGGAATGATCACATGCATAAAATTTAAGCTGACTGAGCATGGAATCATCCGGTCACTCTACCCACACAGTAATTGAGAGCAATATTTATTTCTCCAAGTCGATCGACATGATAGGCGAGAATTGCAAGGCCGAGAGGCTCAAGGACGCATCAATGAAAAAGAAGGAATCCAGACGAATATCTACAGTCCCTCCTGATGGCTTCATGCGAAAGAAACGCAAGCAAATACGGATTTTCCAACTCTAGAAAAAGCGAAGTTAAACTTATATCAGATCAGATTAAGGCGGCAGCAGCAGCCGAGCTGAACCAGAAGCCAACAAATTGAATTCTTACAATTATTGGTTGTCAACAGTGTTCAACCTATAATCTGAGACGAGAAGACCAAACAAAAGTTGAGGTACATTATCTCGACAAGTCGGTAACTAAAATTATTAATCACAGAAGGCACACTCTTTAAAGAAATCATACAGGAGATCTATAAGTTATGTTGTAATAACAAGCATCTTCTTAAATTGCTTAATTATCCTGCCACAAAGAAAAGAAACTTTTGGAAAGGTCACTGCCAGAACTATCCCCAGCAGCAGCTCTTGTGGCAACCAGCGAAATCAATTTCTGATTTGCTTCCAACATCGATTGCCATTTGACTCTACACACACATTGACATCAGAGAATACAACGATAATCAGCATCACTCAAAAGGAAAAAAAAAACAAAAATAAAGAGAGAGAATGAAAGAAAATAAACACAAAAAAACAGAACAAGAGAGGTTTACTCATAGACCCCTATGAGCTATGCAACAAGTATTGGATGACAATGTCTGCTTACCAAGACCTAAAACAAATCAATTTGTGCACAGAAAACACCAACCCACACGGACACATGCAACTCAGTTTTTCCCAGTGGACAAAAAGAACCAAATAATATTTGCATGTTGGCTACCCCAATCCCACAACTAAATCTCTACAGCTCTTTACAAACAAGTGCTATTAAATCTGAAACCCTGTTTTTTCTTTTCTATTGAAAAAGAAACTGAAAAGTGCACTAACAGATGTTAATTAAAAGGATAAACAGTAGTAGAATGGACCAGCAACTGGGAAATTTTATCTTAGACCATAAGATGTCCCTGAATCTAGTTTTCAGAAATAAATAATCCCAGCAATCAAAAAGCTAGGGGCTGAAAAGTTGCATAAAATGAGGTGCAGCAAATAAGACTGTCTTGATAGAACATTTAGAATATCAGAAGAGAGTGAAGAAATGATCAGCAAAATTCTGCTTCATTCTATTGTGGTGCCATTCCATTAAGAGAGAAGCATGACTACAGGAAGCAAAAATCATTTTCTGAGAAAAATCAGAAATATCTACTCACCACCAACTGCCATTAACTTACTCCTCGACGTTTGATTCTTAATGTTGCCCATGGCTTTTGCTCATGGAGTGCCGTCGAAGGAGCTTCCGACCAGGAGTTTGGTGATCATCCTACAAAAGTAGTAATAGACAATTCAGATAACTACTTGGTATATAATTGTGAACCAAACTCGACAACAAAGCCCGGGAGAGGCAATTCCAATTTACAAGTTCTCGGTTAAAATTAGTCTACCAGAATTATTGGGTCGTGAACGACAATGAAGGAAATACTAAGAAAGCCAATGCATGGAGAGAACAAAAAATTTTGACTACATCCAAGACATTTCAATAATAGAGATAACAAACCTTATATAAAGATGCAGCCGATTCGGACTGTACTGTCTGAATAGGAATATGCCCCAGAGATCGCAGAGTGTCCAGTGCATCCAAGGTCAGTTGCCACCCACAAAGAGCGATGGCATCAGCACTGTTGCTAGAACCAGAGCCATTACAGCCAGCAGCAGCAACATTTCCATTCACCCAGGGGCAGAACTGGTTGTGATGGGCAATGGGATCAAACTCTGTAGCTTCTTCATAATTGCTTTCCCCTTTTGGAGGCCCTGAAAGTCGAGAAGTGTCAAAATGCATCATTAATGGCACAGATAGTTGGGGAGTGAGGAAGGAAGGCGAGGAACAACAACTTCAAAGTTTCAACAGTCATGCTTAAGTAAACATAAACATGAAATTAATGGAAACTATAAGGGGTGGGAAGAAATGGAAGCTATAGGACTTTCTTGCCTCATGATGGGTGTTGATTAGTAATGAGTTTAAGGATTTTCCCCACTTTTTTTCTTTTCCAAGAACATAGGCAAGCAGTTTTTTTATTTTTTTTATTTTTGGGTAAGAAAAAAATGTATTAATAAAGAAGATTAGAGACAGATAGTGGACCAGCTATTGTCAAATGACTTTATGTTTTCTGATGAGGAGTTGTTTACTAGCTCTGATTCAGGATTACTGGTTAACTTCCGTGTATGTCATCTCTTCTGTGTTAATAACCTTGATTGTTTCTAATCGAAAGAAAATAACGATAGTAGGGAAAGAAAACAGGATAGTTGTATTTCACTGACTTTAGTTCAAATTGTCCTGCATCTAATTCTACATTCAAGATCCTAGATGAAGTTCTTGCCAGCAGCCACCCTCCTCCACCGAGAACTAGAGACAGAGAACAAGGATAGAAACCAATTGTCTTGACCAACAAGATCTTATATCATGATTTATTTAAGTAATTAATTGATCATTTCATCACCCATGAAAAAGCTAAGAGGAAACAAGAATAATAAATACTGAAAAGAGAAAGATATGATAGCCTAAAAACCAGCAAAGTATGCAGAAATTACCTATCCCATTAGCAACTGCATACTCCGACTCTGGGTAGGGACAATTGTTTGTAGATGATGATTTGCCAGTCTTTGTAACCTCATTCTTAGTTGTATTGTAACCAGAGTAAATATTAGCATTACAAGAAAGCGAAGGATGGGCACTAGTATCCTGTGCTATCTTGCAACTCTGACTTACCTTTTCTCCACTTTCTACTGATTCTGCCTTGGCAGAACCATCAATTTTCGAACCACTATCAGCCCTTCCAACAGATCGAGACAGCATCTCCTGGCTATCACCATGTGGATCCTCCCTATTAACTTCATCAGGGACAATCTCATCCATTGACCCAGGATCAGGAGCAGATTCACCTGTCTGACCCTGATTTTCAGCATCTTCAATTCTCGGTTCCACATCACCCACAACACTATCTGCTCTATGGACAGAAACATCAGCACCATGAATTTCAGCTTCATGGCTTGCACACATACCAACACTTCCTCCACTAATTCCAAAACTAAAACCATCCCTGGCTTGAGCTGTCACAGTTTCTGCATTGAAAATTTCTTCACCATCATTATTTGTACTACTTATGCCCATTTCTCCAGGAACTACTTCAGTGGCTCGCCGAGAATAGATGCTCTGCTGAGCTTGATTACTATTATTCAATTCTGATGTCTCATTCATGTCAAAAAACCCATATGCACTAGAAGAGGGAAAATTAACATCGTCAACACCCCCAGGAGAATTTTCAACACTTTCCATAGAGTCATCATCAGCACTGTGACAGACAGTATCCATGGCAATGACTGAAGAAGCACGTGTTGAGTCCCTAGTGGATACAACACCTATAACTTGTTCACTACCTTGTCGAAATAAAGAGCCTCTGTTTCCATCTGCATGAATTTCTAATCCGACTGACTGGCTAGGACCAGCTCCAGAAGAGTCTCTCAGATAAGGTGAACAGTTTGAATCGAAAATATCCAATTCACGAGCACGTTTTGAAGGCCCAGCTGAATATTGTCTACTATCTGTAACTTCATCACCATCACGATCAATGACGGTCCCTTCAACACTATCAGCCTGCTGCATCCTCAAATTCGGCCTGTCCTCTGAGCTGCCACCTATTTCAAGACTCCGCTTACGAGAACTAGGGCCTCGCGATTCATATGATGCTGCACGATCACCAACCTCACTACCTGCCGGTTGCCCAATCATTAGATCCCTTCCCATGTCTGCATCATGAACATTTTCGGATATTGCTGTCCTACCTGCCTGAGTAAAAGGCAACCCCCCTCCAATTGTCAGATTCAAATCAAATTCTGTATTTTGCTGCAGCTTCCCCTCATCTGTGGTTGCCACTTCATCACGGTCTTCTGTCTGCTCTTTCTCTGGATCATCAGCAGCAACCCAACCACTAATCCCACTGGCTGCACTTACTCCGCGGGTCATTCCCATTTTTTTGCTTGTATCAGGTATATCAATGTTGTTTGGAGCAAAACGAGCGGGTCGAGGAACAGTTAAGAAATCCAATATTCTCACTGTTGCACCACACAAGCTACAATCTAACAACGGCGACCTATATTCAGGTCTGGACTCCACAGCAAACATTTTATTCTTTCCAGTGTCCCTTTTGGCAGAGGCTGAGATTGCATTTTTGCTTGGCCCTGGATCCTTCGTCAGCTGAACCTGGGCCTCAGTAGGACCAAAAGAACATCCATCTCTGGCTGATTGAGCAGAATGTTCTTCACAGTCTTGAACATTAGGAAGCCATCTTGGTTCCCATCCACATAGACTTATAAGCTTCTGAGCCTGCAAAGGAAAGATAAAACATGGAAATGAAACTTTCAGAAATGACTTTTTAAAGCAGACGAGCAAAGGAGTAAAAGTACTAAAAGGGTAAAGGCAGGAACAAGAGCATTATTTATCTTACGCGAGAATACAAGTAGAAAGCTCCATCACGAGAGTTTTCAAGTTCAGGTTTCATATCTACTTCTCCAACTATCAGATTCTGTGATTGGGACAGCAATCGGTCAATCTGTGGGCCTCGAGAAACCCACATGTGCTCAATTGCACAAGTAGCTATAATAGGAAGAGACTGAAACTGTAGGAGTCCGTCACATCTGTCCTTATATCCACCGATTAAGGCAGACTGGGGAGTCGGAGGGAACTGCACCAAACTTTCTGGACAGCTGTTTCCTCTCCACGGACAATTGATGTTGTGACCATCATCCAACTGCTTTGAAAAAGCTTGACCAGCATCTTCAACTTGAACCCGACAATTTTTGGGGGGGACAAAAAATAAGAAACCAACAAGAAAGAAAGAAAGAGAGAGGGCGGGAAAAAAAAGAGCAAAGGACAAGCCTACACATCAATCAACAAGACATGCCTACACATGCACGCGCATGCACACACAAATGCAGACACAAATGAACAGATTCTTGGCAACAGTGAATGAAGAAATTCAGAAGTGTTCTCTAGCCTTATATTTCTCATACACACAGACATGCAGTACGCAAACACATGTTCCCTTTGAGTACTTTCTATCCTACAACCTAAACTTCATAAAGCTATTCTTCCTAATATACTCGAGTCAAATAAGTCATTTCTTAATCACATCACTCTAAATCGTAATAATATCTTTCAAAATTCTTCCAAATTACTCTACAAGGAGTGGAAAGCATAAAAGAATAAAAATACTTAAATTACACTAGTTACCTTCAGCAGGAGTCCAGTTTGGCACAGAAACAAAACTTAGGCATGCAGCACATGATTCACACGCAATTCTATCAACATCAATATTCATCCAACCTCTTTGGGCACAAGCCAATGAACTGGCCAGCTGCACAAAATTTTGAAAAGCATATGTCAGATACCCTGATTATTGTATTAGGTCTCTGTCATTGCAAAATCGAAAAGAGTATACAATTTGAATTGAAGTAGGTGAAAATTTTATATTCTTCTTATTTAATCTTTTACACTTGATATGGATACGATAGAAAGCAGAAATAATATATCAAAGAATGAGATATTGTATATTTTCCACCAGCTATGAAAAATTACAAAGAGGGAATGACATGTGAAACCGCCGAAGTTATTCCCATTCACTTGTTCAAGTTGTTTTTATAAGCTTTCTTTTTAAAAAATGGATATAAGACAGTAGAATGATCATTCTTTGAACCAAATCATGTCAGTAAATAAGATCAATGTGTTGGAGGAAAGAAATGGTAAAAAGTCATGGAGGATTCACAAGAAGATAAAATATCCACATTTTTTTTTTGAGACTTAACTTGCATATTAAGCTTGAACAAACGTACAGATAAAACACTTTGTTGAAATATGATCCTGGAAGGAGAGCTATTGCCTCAAGGACTAATTATTTTATTACACATGCAATAATCAGCATAGAAACTCCCGCATCAGATTTCATCAAATCTACAGTTTATATCTAAATTCCTGCCAAAGGAAATGGAAACAACAACTCCGATAGCTGATACAGCTTACCAGAGGCCCATGTCATTTAAACTTTAAAGCTCCTAAGAAGGTCATGATTCACAGAAACAGATTTAACATTACTAATGCATGTTCACCTTGGGCTTTCCGAACCAATTTGAAGGCTTAAAAGTGGCCAGACGCCTTAGTAAATCCCCTCTCTCCCATGGTCTACATGAAGGTCTAGATGAGCCAAGAATAGAACCACCAGCACTTGTGCTTAGTGATGTCCTTGGTGGCTGGGAACCAACACATGATACAGAAGCTGCTTTAGAATTATGCCCATGACCAGACCAATCTATACTGCCAACATTGGCTGGAGCAGCTGGAGAAGATGCACCAGCAGAACTGAAAAATGCATTATAAGTTAGAACTTCTTCAGACGATTTATAGCATGCAAAAAAGTTAAAACCCTCACATTCGAGCACCTAATTTCTTTCACTTTCAAAGCAACCAAACAAGATTCACAACAACCACCATCCTGTAAAGAACAACATGCAAAGCCCAAAAACACGTACCCAACAAACCAAAATATGAAAATTAAAAATTATTTACACAGTTCAAGATATCCGGATAGTAAATGCCCGCTTGTATTATCGAGAATAAGCATTCCAGGACCGTAACATTGACTTAATTTCATTTTCATTAACTTCCATTTATTAATAAGTAAGCAGAATAAAGTTTGTGATTTTTTAAATTTTGACATACAAAAATTTGCTTCCACTGTCTAAGCAAGCATCCCAAAAACACAATCATCGAGAATCATAAGACAAACTCCGCAAATTGACATGCACATTACCACATAAAAACCCAAACCAAAACCCTAATTTCAAAAACCCACAAAAAATTTAACCCAAACAAAACCCTAAATTGAGATCAGGAAGCTGCGAATGAGTGCAAGAAACAAAGAAGCAATTAGGTACCTCGCAGCAGGCGTAGGATCCACAGTCCCGCCAGAGCTGATAACTTCTTCTCTCATAATTTTTTCTATTTCTTTTTTTTTCTTAATTATCTTCTGATTTTTTAGTGTTATTCGAAACAAGAGTCGAAACTAAGCCGGAAGCTGGGATGCCGCATTTTATAGCAAGTGGCGAGAGCGTTGCTCCTATTGTGGTTTAAGTCAAAACTCCGTGACGTTTTTTGAGGGGTTGGGTTCAGCTCGTGCATAAGTCAGGCTTCCTATTTTATTTTATCTTATTTAATTTAATTTTAGTTTTTTTTTTTTTTGAGATATTGAGTGGGTAATTATTGAACATATTAATAAAAAGATTTACCCAATTTTGTTTGGGAGGTGAGACTTAGAGGTTGTTTATTTTTTTGACTTAATAATTCAAATTAATTTATTTTATTCCGTTAAGTCATTAAATCTGTTTGTTTTTTTAACTTAATGAAAATTTTCAGCCATTAAGTCATTAAGTTTTTAAGCTAATTTTTTTTAAACTTTTTACCTAACTAAAAAACTTGAATGATATCATTGAAAGATATTCTCTAAAATATCCCTATGTAATTAATTAATTTTTATCTTTACTTAAATAAAATTTAATAATTGGCATTATTATTCATCTCTATCCAACTTGTGATAATATATAGTGGATGGCAATGGGGGAAAGGAGGGCAGGGGACCAATCTTCCCGTACCCATTCTCGATATTTTGCGTATGTCCACGTCCCCTCCCCATCCCGTCAGAATTACTTGAGGGAATCTTCATCTCCTCCCCGAATAATAACAGAAGATCCTCAAGGGTTCCTGGTCCCTGATCTCTGAATAACTAATACATTTTTTTGTTTTCAATTTTGAGTTAATCATATTAAAATAAAAAATTCAAATAAAAGTAAAGTTCAAAATATATCTTACATTAATATCCGTGACAAAAGTCACATACATTAAATTAGTAAGTAACGCAACATGCAAGGGATACAAACTTCTTTTACAAACTATCATGAACAAATTAATAGTCTAATACAAAATTATTACAAATAAAATCAAATTTAGATTCAAAATTAACTTTTTCAATGGTGGCGTGGACACTAGCAAATCAAGAACAAATATTAGATTAGATTAGATATTAAAATTGTGATTCGTTGTGGGCAATTATAATATCTAAAAATAAATAAAAAATAGATTTAAGTTTAAAATATTTACTGAAAATTAAAATTAAAACAAAATTTTTGGGCTAATAGAATTTACCCCGTCTTTTTAATGTCCTAAATAAAAATTTAGGACTTTAATTAGTTAATTAGGCCTAAAAGTTTAATAATATAAATATTTTGATATTGTTATTTTTACCAATATTTATAATTTTATAATTCAAATTTTATTATTTATTTACTAGTAATTTTAAAAAATTAAAATTAAAATTAAAATGGGGAAATAGGTAGGGGATGGGGATTCCACCTCATCCCCGTCCCCTTCCCGAATAAGAAATTGAGTAAAATATTTTCTCCGTCCATTCCCCGAATAAGAAATTAGGTATGAAATTATCCTCATACCCTATCCGAATGAGAAAAATCCCCGAGCGTATCCGTCCCCGTGGGGATTTTTGCCATCCCTAATAGTGGTAAACTATTATTATTATTATCTATTTATTTTCTTAAAAAATGAGCATTATTTATCTTCATAATTTTTTGTGAATATTTTTCATATAAAAACATCATAAATTATAATAAAATTGATTAACATATATAATTTAGAATATTAAAAAGTTGTATTCAATTAAATATGATTTAGGTTATAATAATTTATTATCTTATTTATATTCATTGAGATGTTTATTATTTGTTTAACATTTACAATTTGTACGGGTATAAACATAAAAATATTTATTTTCAGATTTTTTAAGTTGAAAAAAGAAATAACTTAATATTTATTTTAGTGATTCAGACAAAAAACAAACATATGATTTAAATTCAAAAACTCTATTTAGAATTCAAACTAATTCAAATTTCATATTAAAAAACTAAAGTTTTTCGCCCATCTCAACAAAATTCCTCATATCAATGGAGAGGGTAAAAGATCTGTCTATTGAACCCCGATGTTCATTTTTTTCCCACTTATTTATTATAGTTTACAAATCCCAAAAGCATGCAATACTAGTAAAAATATATTAGTACAATGAAGTACTTTTCATTTTTGTTCTTTGCCTCGAAGAGGATTTAGTGCATACAGTTTAGGCAGATATTTAATCTGAAACTGAAAATAATTTTAAAAGAAATATAAATAAATATAACACAATTTGGAAGTTTTTAGATATCATATATTAGGATCAGACTACGATACAACTGTGGTACCGTGCCACAGTTACATCCAGCTCAAATTGGTGGGGTTCACTAGCATCCAAGCTGAATACAATTGTGGCACGGTACCACAATTACACCTAAAGTTTCCCCCATATATTAATTCTTTACTGTTTAGAAACTATTTATTTTTAAAGGTACTTTTAAAGCCCTCAACCAAATCCCCGCAATTAATTTTTTTTAGATCCGTGTAAAAAACCTAAATCCACAGTACCAAACAAAGCATCAAAATCTAGAAAAAATAATTCTTTTACAATATATTCTTTTTATTGAATTTTCTGGTCCATAGACAAGTCACTAAAAACAAACAAAATGAAAACGACAGTGGACTGAGACTCTTTTTGATAATTTGCAGGTAATTGACTATGTTCAATATCCGTTGAGATGATACATCTGGAAGTCTGAAACCACACAAAAGCCAAACCAAGGTACACGAGAAGTGAGTTCTGAATCACAAATGAAGGAAACACATGGCCTAGAGGATAAAATACAAAGCTGAGATACAATGGTGCAAAAGCAATATATAATTTGCTGGAGATATTCAGCAGTGCAAGTCATGAAAGGAAATCCGCTATTGAGACCCTGCGCCACCAGCGACTGTGAATAAAACCAAAAATAATTATAAGAATAGAATCAGTGAAAATTTTGTAGGTCCCATTGCCAACTTTGCAAAAAGGAATGTCGCGTGGATTAACAACATCGAAGTGGTAACTGATTCAAATACGCATGCATAAATAATAATACGAGAGGACACTAACCTGCAGATCCTTCAACAATTGTTTCATCTCCTGATTTCCAAACAACATCTTTCAGCCCAGTCGAAAGGTTTTTGTAAAACTAGGATAGTTCAAACCAAATTAAATTAATTAGAAATAAAAGAATAAAAATAAAAATAGGAAAACTCTACATAGCTTGCAGCAATAGTTTTCCGCAGGAGATGACGTTAGGTTCAAGCAGCCAATCATGGGTCAATATTAACAAACAAGCCAATGCTAATGCAAGTTGGCGCTATTCACAACATCTTGGCTCAATTGTTTGCAGGACTGCAATTACTGTAAACCCCCAGCTGGGCTATATATGCATCCACCTAGTGGCTAACAAATAAATATGCAGCACCATAGTGGCCGAATGGTACTTGCCCATTAATGAGCTTGAGTGCCAAATTTCCATGCATATAAAAAATTTCATGTGTATATACTTTGCAATAACACACCTTGTGAAATTCTAAGGTATCTCCTCCAGATTTTCGAAGCTCAACCATGTAAAGTGAAGGGGCCACCTCAAAAATCTGGCAAAGCAGTCGAATCACTTTTAATTGATATGAAACTTTATTTCGGTAGAAAAATGTTCCTTAAAGAAAAAGAAAAATCTACCTCTGTTGCAACAGATAAATGACCCTTGCGTCCAGTTTTTTCCCCTTGAAGCTTCAACTGAGATAGATAGATGAAAGAAGATTTCATCAGTGGTAGTAGAAAAATGTACTACTTATTTCTTAAAGTTGAGTTTGTATATTTCATCTGCTGTATTTCTTTCTCAGCTTGGAGGTAGCTCACTCCAAGCTGAACTTTAAAAGTACTTCTCAATTCAATTCCCATAAAAACCTGTATTTTAGGCAATAAACCTCAAAGAAATAGCAGGTTTTTTTCAAGTGCTTGCATAAAAGGTCCACTTATGCTAGAGAAAACTCAATACCACATCCATTTCACACAATCATGGACACAGAAACAAATGCAAGTTGAATCAAGGTCCACATATCTAGGAAATCTCTCAGCATTGCCATAAGGAAGCAGCAATAGTGAATTCAGGATGAACAAACAATTGATAATAATTATCCCATCTGAATTTACTGATAAAAAATAGTGTCAAAAGAGAGAGAAAATGATTATTTAGTACCTTGAAATTATTTTTCTTCACATCAAAACCCAAAGGCGATGCAGCTTCCTCAATTTTCGATATAATTTCGTTAACAGGACGTTTGGATGTAAATCTTGTTTCTCGTTTCACAAGTCCCTTTAACCAAAAGAAATGTCAGCTGTCCCAGATTCATGTTAAGCAAACTCATAACAATTAGCTTGTAAAACTGAGCTAATATTAAGCTATACATAGAGAGCAGATCATACAATATGCATTCAACATTCACATATTATGATGAATCTGCAGATCAGGATTAGTAAGATTAGCATGTTCGGTTATGTAATTGAGTGGCTATATGCACAAATACTTGCAATAATGAAGTTACCTGCCCATCAGCTAAAATGCTTATCAAGCTTCAGAATGCAATTTAACCATACCATTTGCTTTTCGAAAAGGGAACTGAGGTTGAGTCCCTGAGATGTGGAGATCAACTCAAACGCATTCATAGTGAGAGGTGCAACAGGGCCTTCTTCTCGCCTCTCCACAACAAGGTTTCGAGAATCCTTTTCACCAAAAGGAACATATAAGCAGGTCAAAACAGTTGCATCAACCACAACATCATGCTACATATGAGAAACACAAGTCTTACCATCGATTCATTAAAGATAGAATCCACATCATCAAGATCAATATTAGGTTGTTCAAAACTAGGTGGCTTATATCCCTTCTTAAACCACTCATTCTCAATAACCTCAGCCATCGTTATTCGCTGTTCAAACCATCAGCACATATAGTGAACTCATAAGTAGTCAAAATGCAATTACATAACATGCAACTCAGAAAATTGAGTTCCCCGACCCTTTCAACAAGAGAAATGCTAAGTTTCACAAGCAAGATGAGGCATGCACAAAAAGCATAAGAAAAAGAGGAGTACTGTCACAGGATTAGGGTCCAAAATTCTTGAGATCAGTTTCTTTGCACTTGTCGAGAACCATGGAGGACTCTTGAAGTCAGCCTTAAATATCTGAAATCAAATTAGGAACCCAAGCTTTGAGCTCATAAAATGGACAACGTTCAGACTACCGCATAACAATAAAAAGTAAACATCCACCCATAGCACAAGCAAGAACTTTGCAATTCATTGGCTACCATCCAGCTTTATCAAAACAATCTACAATGAAGAGTTGCTTTAACTTCCACAAGCATCACATAGTTCTACTACTAACAAATTCTAATCACTATATTCATTTCAGACCAATTTTTCTTGTGTAATTCCAATCCAATGCCATTAGCATCAAGTGCAGATACGATCAAGCCAATGGTATCTCTTTATAAACAAAAATTAGTGAGCAAAAAAGTTGTAAAACAGTAAAAGCAAAGGTTTTAACTGAATCATCATTCGTCTGGAGAAACACATCATAAAAAACAGTGCTATAAACATGAATTGATTTATATGATTTTATTGAAGAACTCCTACAAAAATCCAATCTGATGGCTCTAAACAGTATTATTATGCAACATCATACCAAATAGTTTCTAAGTCCTATCAAATAAGTTCATCATCTTTGCCGATGCTTCTGTATCAAATAAGCTCATTATTTACATGAATTGATTTACATGATTGGTATAGAAGAACTCCTTCAAAAATCCAATCTGATGGCTCTAAACAGTATTATTATGCAACACTACTAATAGCAATACTCATACCAAATATTTTCTAAGTCCTATCAAATAAGCTCATCATCTTTGCCAATGCTTCTGTATCACCTGACTCAGAAATAATTGCTACAATGTCAATGACATTCAAATAACATAAAGGAAAATAATGAAAGAATTACCTTCTTATATAAAGCCATCAGATTGGATTCTTCAAAAGGCAAGTAACCAGCCATTAAGACATAAAGAATCACACCGCAAGACCAGAGATCTGCCTTAGCTCCATCGTAGCCTTTATTATTAATCACCTGCAAAGGGTAGCACAGAAAATAAAGATAAATAACAAGTTGTCAGAAGAAATGAAAGAGTAGTTTGTGCCAAAAGCTAGAATACCTCTGGAGCAACATAATTAGGTGTTCCGCATGTTGTATGAAGTAAACCATCATCCTATACATGAAGGGCAAGAGATCAGTAGTGAAAATTTCTTCAATAAATTATGTAAAGCTGTCTAGAGAATCCAACATTATCATTTGGGGTTTTTGGGTGGTGGTGATGGGGGGAAGGAAGATGGCATGTGGTGGCACTAGAAATGGTACTTCTGCAGGACTGCCATATAGAAAATATTGATGAAATTCATTACAAAATAAAGCTTAGTTGAGTAGCGCATCCAACTTACTCTAACTTGCTGAGGTAAAGCACTCAATCCAAAATCTGAAACCTTAAGAACTCCATTAGCATCCAACAGTAAGTTCTCTGGCTGTGATACACAAACCAAGCAACCATTTCAATCATATATAGAAAAGTTATTTAATTATCTCTGAACTTAGATTCTCTATTTTAGAAGCTCACGCAAGCAAGCATAATTAAAAATACACTCTCAAACCTTTAGATCTCTATGACAAACACCTCTGCTATGGCAATAATCCACGGCATTAATAAGCTGCTGAAAATACTTTCTAGCTTCATCTTCCTTCAACCTCCCTCTACTTGCCTGCAGTCCAACAACCAGAAATTACAGTTACTGACATTTGATTTATAAAAATAATTTAGAAAATTCACTGCCAGGGGCATGTGAATGTTCACCATAAGAGGCAAATGCAAACTTAACTTACAATTTTGTCAAAAAGTTCACCACCGGTCACAAATTCCAAAACAATGTATATTTTTGTCTTGCTTGCCATCACCTGCAGCAAGAAAACTTCTCAAAGTCACAAAAAGGACATAAACAATTATAACCAAGAACTAGATGCACTAATCTTTGATTGCAGATATGTGGAAACCATAAGGTCTAATAAACACAAAAACACGAGAAATGAAGGAATAACAAGACATTTTAAGCAAAATACGAAGAAGTCTTCTGACCTCATACATGCGGATGACATTAGGGTGTCTAATAAGTTTCATGGTTGAAATTTCACGCTTAATCTGCAAAGAGAACAAGGAATTTATTTATTAAAAAGAGAGAGAGAGAGAGAACTGCATCAGTGCATTTTCAGCAATGCCAAGGCATAAAAACGAAGTCATGACAGGACTGTTAGGAGGCGCCCCTTAGCGTTTAAGACCGTTAAATCCTTGTTTTGCCCCACAAGGTCGATTCTCTTCCAAAAATTGCCTACAAATGCTTTCATAAAACCTATTTTGCTCAAATCACTAATGAACCAAAACTAATATTTGTAGCTCAGCTTCTTCCCTCAAATATTATAATAACTAATTACTGATCTGCAATAATAAAATTTGAACTCCAGAATACTTTTCAAACAGCAAATCAAATCATTAGTCAAATCTTAAATTCAAAGGCGTGTAAAAAAAAATATCATTACCTGACCGATCATCTTATGCTTGAGAACCTTTTCTTTATCGAGAATTTTAATGGCGACATTTTCTCCAGTTTCAGTGTTTCTAGCAAACTTCACTTTGGCGAAGCTTCCTTCTCCGAGCGTCCTTCCTAACTCGTACTTCCCAACACGTGTCCTGCTTGCTCCGCCTGTGCGAGAAGCCATGTCCTTCCCTTCAATCTTCGCTCAACCTAAGATTCAGTTTTCGTTCCCTTCCCTTCCTCAATATAATTTAAAAATCTCTTCTTATTTTCGATTTTTTCTCTCTCGCTTTGGAGATTATTTACTAACGATCAAGACCTCTTCTTTTTGCACGGCTGCCATACCTGCGACTTCTCTACCCTCATCTTTGCTTCTTCTTTTTTTTAAAAAAAGAAAAAGATTTATAAATTATTCAGACGCTAATTACTAAATCAGTGGAGATCCTCTGCAAAATTCAAAAACTCAAACCTCGACAATTCAGGACGAATCGATGAGAGATTGTGACCGACAGATCAGACATGGACCCCATGGAATCGAGTGAATCAGCCGAGAAAGGATGTAAATTATGATTTTGGCAAAATCGATGTATTTACTCGCAAATTTCAGTCGAATAAAGAAATAATAATCATAATAATTAATTAGCGCACGGATCTATAAAGGGGCTTGCACTGAGAAGATAAATCAGAGACGTACATCTACGTGAATTATTGAGGAGATTCTTGCGAAGAAATTTTGGGAGCTGGATCGTAGGCGAAGTATTTGGTGTCAGAAAATTTTAATTATGGCCTGGTCTTGTGCGTAGGCAGTGCCTAAATAGGCGAGGACGGTTCATTTATTACAAAATAATTGTCAATTATTCATTGTGGGACCGGCAGAACATGTGGGATCCAGTGGGCGGAGGAATTTGTCAGCTGCGTCTCACTTCATGATTGGCTATTTATTTGGTGACTGGATAAATAAACGCACACGATCCGTTACTACGGTCGATTGATTGATGTATGATGATGAAAGCGGTAGTTTCGGACTTTTTAGGTAACGAATATATCAATGAAATTAAACTTAAGGCTATGGTCACGTCGAAACAAATTTAGATTACGTATTTTAGTAACGCACGTAAAATAATAAATAATAAAATATTTATTATAATTTTAATTGTATGATTATAAAGTGATGTTTTAAATTCTAAACTAAATTATTAACCTAAATTTATTTATATACCTCATAAGTTTTTAATCTTTACTGTTTGGGTTTGCATCAAAATCCGTTTTGACGCAACTTGAAAATAAAAATTTTGAAAAATAAAATTAGAAATTTTTTAGATTTTTTATCATATTCATTACGTAATTTTGAAATCATATAAACATTTGTAAACAAACAATAATTTTTTTTTAGTAAATGGTTCCACTAATTTCTTTTTCTTTTTCTTTTTCAGAGAGTATTAACAATTTTTTTTCATAAAATATTAATTTTATTTAAGATAAGTAATATGATTTTTTTTTTAAGATGCAGACTAGAGAGGCGAGCAAAGAAAATTGCTTGAAACCTTAAAGCCCAAAGTCTTGGAAACACTAATTCAACAATCACTGCACTATTATTCTCATAAATTCTTTAGTACTCCACGAACATTGTTTTTTGTCTTTTTATTACTTATCATGTATCATGTTTGATAAATAATAAAGTGTTGGCTCTATTGATAATGGAGTCTCTTTAAGTGACTTAACTGAGTTTGCTCCTCAGTTCGAGTAACAGGGAAATCGCCTTTGTTGGGGGAACATGTATCTCCCGGTTCGAGCTGAAACTTCTAATCTAAATTGTGGTTCGGACTTAAAAGTGCCTTCCACAATTGAAGTCTTCCCCAAAATACCTCGTGGTTAATACAAAAAAAATGTATCATGTTTGATTAAAGTATATATATAACAAAAAGGTAAATGAAAAATTAGCATGCGACCACCTAAAACTTTTATCAGATGTATTATTCTAGGGTCTAGAAAGAGTATATGATTCGTGGCAACCAATGAGAGGATGCGGGAGTTGCCGTCAGTGAGTTTTGCTCTTACCCAACTTCTATTGGATTCGCATCTTTGCTGCATATTCAAAATGTTTGATAAATTACTCAAAAAAAAAAAAAAAATAAATAAAAACCGTTTGTCAGTCTTACACGCAAAGGTATTAAATATTTGTTTATGAAAGACAGGAGATGAGCACGCCTACACCAAATACGACCGGGTCATATAATAATAATGTAACGTGAAAGAGGAGAATACATTTACATATGTTATCTATAAAATAGAGAGTATCAATCAATATAAATTGACGCTCTCTATTATTTGTTTTTCTCTTGCAAAAAGTGTAGCTAAAAAATTGCTCAGACCACGTTGTTAACGATCATAATAACATTGCATTGCATGTTCAAACTTTAAGATTTCTTTTTTTGTTTTATTCGTAATCTTATGAGGGGCAGGGTGTTACGAGGATTACGAAGGGGGTGTTAACACACTTCTCATTCAATTTTGATTTCGAGTCGGGTCGTGACTGGGCCGGGCCAAAAAATGCGTATCTTGCAGTCTTTTCCAGTTCTAAAACCCTTGCAGGGTTTCAAGTTGCCCCAGTGGACAACGGAGGAAGCAAAGAAGAAAAGGGTTCCCGCTTTGCCATGGATGCGAAGCCCAATTGAGATGAATCCCTTAGAAGACTGCCCTCTTTGATCTCCTTCCATGCCTTGACCTGAGGTACCCTCTTCAGTCTTCATCATAATAAATATTCAATCAACATATCATATTCACATTTTGAATTTAGGAAGCACCTAGGGTTTCTATAGGATCCGTGTCCTTCTATAACACTACAAATAATCTCAAAGTTTAAATTGAAGTTCTATATATATATATACCCACACACACATACACATTGACATATCTGCACTGATGAATTCTACAAACTGGTACAGACCTCAGAAATCACATATGCCTATTCAGATACATTAGAAATCCATAGTGATCTTAACTTGTGGCTTTGTTCATTTCTGAAGAATTTTGATAATTTTTTATACTGTCTCTGTGCTAAGCTGTTAATATTACTGAAATAATGGCCACATGAACTAATATTTGTTTGGGTCCCAGAGATGCTCTTGCTAAAGCTTCACATGTAATATTGCATGTTCAACTATTGCATTTTAGGAACAACGCTTGTGCCTTTCTTCATAGTCGGTCTCCTCCCAACCACTCTCTTTATATGTCTGTTAATCTCAGTCCGCAGATTTGTGAGTCAAAGTTGAAGCCCATATATTTGATTCCCCTTCTCCGCAATTTAGGAGGGGAGAAATTTATTGTCTTCGCATCATCCGTGGCAAATTCACCGTTAGTGAGTACACTAATGAAATAAAGATAAAGTAGTTTTCAGGTCTTCAACACCAATCTGTAAGAAGGTAAATGTCTGGATATATTTCTGTTTGTCGACGTTCATATGTTATTAAGCATTAATTATATTTGTTGTTGCAGCCGTCAAGTAGGAATCATGTTTGTACGCACAATGTTTCAATTTAATACAAATGTCTGCTGCAAACACTTGTTTCCTAATTGAAATGTTTTTCTCAATTTGACAACATTGGGATTCTAATGAAATGGAAATTTGTGTTGCAGCAAGACGTTGAAGGCATTTCGGGGAAAGGGACACATGCAAGTGCTTGTTTGCTCGGATGCAATGACCAGTGGGATGGATGTTGAAAGGGGTGAGAAATGTCATTAATTATGATAAGCCTGCAGCTGCATACATCAAGACGTATATTCATCGTGCTGGCCCGAGAGCAAGAGCTGGCCAGAATGGGCATTGCTTCACTTTGCTGCCTAAGGATGAGGAGTGCTGCTATCTTGATTCCTTTCCACTTCTAGGTTTATTTTCACCACTGTTTGGATCTATTTTTTCTCTCCTTGATTATTAATTTATGGTGAACTTTAACAAAGTTGAATCATATAACAGTAGCCTAGTAGGTTGGTGTCCCTTAGATTCAGGATAACAATGTAGTTGGATCAGAATCAACTGCTGGGAAAGCTTAGTCTGTTCATCATTATTTTCTATATTGTCTTCAATCTACGTCACTGCAACTGAGTTCTGCTCTCTGTTTGTTATCAATGTATCTTTCAAAGGGGCTTACTTGAGATTTGCTTTAAGCTGATCTGAATCTGAGACATATGCCCAAATAATCCAGACCTGAAAGATCATCCGACTAGATTGCCTTTTTGAATTAATCCCTGCACAAAGTAAGCTCCTTTACATGTTTCAGGTGAAGCGTTTCAAGAAGCTGTTACAGCAAGCTGATCATGATTCCTGTCCTGTTCATTCTATCCCTTCCAGTTCAATTGAGTCGCTTCGTCCAGTTTATAAATCTGGTAATTTATGGGCTTTGATTCTTTGAACTTAATTATGGGTGCGATTAATCTAATTTAGGATATTATTGGATCAGAAAGTTTGTTCACTTACTTGAAGGTTTATGTGTTAGATGCCTTGCTTAAATCAGTTGCTATTTTATGTTTGCTTGTGTTGATGGTATCAGTAGATGGATTGGGAAATTCAGTTCACTGATTTAGCCTTCTGAAATTTGCATTTTGCAAGGAGTGAACCATGTCAGAAGTTGCTTCTTCCAATAAAATAGAGGCCGAGTACTAGGGATGGTCGAATCTTGCTCGCATTTTGCATGGACCACGCCAAAAGGCAGTTTGTCTTTCTTTCTTGCAGAAGTACAAAAAATATTTTTTCATCACTGAGCCTTTTTATTCTTTTTGAATGGCTCAGCTCTGAAAAGCTAATAGAGTATGTTGAATCACAGGCAAACAGAAAGCGCAAAATTGGGTTCAAGTTATCTAGAATGGTCAAAGGCTGAGTAACAGCCCGTGCTAAGCAATAATCTCACTGAGTTATGACTGCTAGGATAATTTGTATGTGTAATACTATCTGATGCAAAGGTAAAGACTCTTCATTGTTGAGCAAAGCGGGTGATTTCATTATATAAATATTCCGAAGGTTAGCACCTCTTTCCTGATCACCACTCTGCAAATAACAGATTGGATAATACAACTTCTAACACCGAAATGAAAGGCCTTTGGAAATAGCTTCAAAATTCGCTCTACTGTTTGAACATGCTGAACTAATTAATGATTTGCCCAAAAAAACTCTTATCACCTATTAGAATGGATACCAGCTGTGTGGTTGTTGTTGGAAAACAGTGGATGGATCTTTTAATATCTTTATATGCATAAACAGAAAGATACTCTACAAGGATATGTTAAAAGGCTTCATTATAAGAATGCCACTTACTCTCTAACATCTTAAGAGGGACAGATAAAAAAATGAACCTTGGCTGCTGGCTCAACACATCAAGGATGCAGACATTAGGCAGTTCGGAATTTTAATGCCTTTGCTACTTCTGTCATATTCAGTTAATATATCTCTTTAATTTTCTTCATCCACAACATACATGATAGCAAGACACAAAGTATTAGAGCGAAATCATCGTTACAGAAATCTTTTAACTCTGCACACAACACCATGCAACTAGAGCCTCCATCTGCAACAGTCTTAGCTAGTCTAGGTCAATCCAGCCCAACCCGCTAGACTCCGCCAGCGAAACAAACACAAGAGCAAGAGAGTACAGTGCTAACAAGCCATTTCTAAGGCTCGCTAATTCTCAAAGATGGAAAAAGATCGCTGAATTTGAACTCCCCGAAGAAAATTCTTCGAACCAGCAACAACAGCAGAAGCAGAAGCAGAAGCAGATGAGGAAGTAGTAGAAACGCAAGAAGAAGAAAAAGTTCTCGGAGTTGAAGCACGGGCATCACTTGCATTTGCATCTTTCTCCTCTTCACTAATAGTATCCAACATCTTAGCAGTCCTGTGCCTCATGACACTAACAAACTGTGGTGGTGCAACCTCCATAACGAACCTTGTAATGCGGGAATTCGCCATTTTTTTTTTTTTTTGGTTTAACTTAAGCACTATCAATGAAAGAAGCTTGTGACATAGAACAGAAGATGGAAAAGTGCTCTTTTGGTTTTGGATGAGCATAAGCACAACCTACAGGTACGTATTTATAAAGGTAAGAAATGTTTAGGCTACAATTCAGTCAACGGTTACAATCAACGAAGAGGACCTGTCTACCTTACAGATTCTGTAACATACGCACCCAATGCATGCACCACACTTGTCCTGCATATGGAGAAAAAGCATGCAATTATTTTTGTTTGGTAGCTAGCTAACCAATCAGGAGCTGGCTAAGTTGGATCTGTATGTTACAGAATCTGTACTTAGCCAGCTCCGAAAAGAAGATTGAATCAAAGTCTTAGCAGCTTGTGCCGCCACCCACTTTTGATATTAACTGCCGGAGGCTCGGTGGCAGATGATTCTCTTCACTCAGATAATGGTCGGGAGATTACTTCAGTGGTGGGTTCCACTTTTGGGTAATCTGTCAAAGCTTGGGTGGAAATTTCAGACACCGCGTCAATTATGCTTTTTGTTTTTATCGATAGCTTCAAAGTTCGTCCTTTTCCAGCGTAACCGGGAGCTTCCGGTTATTTGACACGTGTCAGTTGATTTTTGTATTACAAGACAAAATAAATTTGGTGGTTTATTAAGATGTTTTATAATTTACGGTGAGAAATTTCTTGACAATTCTACCCGGCTCTTCAGGATAGAAAAGGGTGTGTGTATGTGGGGTTTTTTTTTTTTTTTGGTTGGATAAGAAAAGGTTGCTTTTGATATATATAGCAGAGTATGATCATTTCTCTTTCGTGGATTTTTAATATAGTTAAGAAATAATAGATATTTGATAACGAAAATATAAAATAGGTCGTCTTTTCTTTCTAAATTATCCCCAAAAAAATTAATGAAATGTGAAAAATATTTAGTTAGAAATTCTTCTTTTACGCTTAATATGTAAAACATCCTTTTTAGTGGGAAAAAAAAATCTAACTTGAAGATTTTATCAGCTAATAATTAACTAATTAACTGAATTATGGGGCAAGCTAGGCTTGGCTTTTTCAAATGACAACATGTTTATACATTCTGCCGGCTAATTTTAGATTAGACATCATGATAATTGACAGGTTAATTAATTGCCAGTTTGATAATTGACAAGTTAATTAATTGCCAGTGATTGCCGTGATATAGTCAATTGCAATTGAACACGCATTCATTGCCCTATTAGATTTCATCAATTGCATGCATGCATATAGAATTTTGGTAGGATGAACAAGCAACATCGTTTTCCTTTCCTCTCTAATTCTCTGAACTGATGAGAGTGAGTTTATGATACCTCCTCCGCCCATGATCCGATTTTATAACAAGCATAAGCTCCCTCGACTCATTACGAGGGTCGAAAGTAAACTTAATGCATTGCTTTATTACTCTTAACATATATATATATATAGAGTCTTCTCATGCGGGCACCCTCATTTTTTTTCATGTGGATACTCTGTTAAACATGTGGTTTAATAGAGTTAGTGAAGAAATGAGTGCTCGTACATTTAAGAATACACACACCATATATATATATATATATATAAGGTTATGAGGTTTTAGCCAGTATATATTGTCGATTCAATTCGAACAACCTATTTTATTTTTTCAAATTAAGTCATGGTTAGTCTCTGAAACGTACAATTCATCTAACACATTTTTTTTTTTAATATTTGAAAATTGTATAGCTATGCATATGATGGATACTGTTGTTTATTCCGTTCAATAATACTTATACTACTAAATATGCAAGATCAAATCCGTTCAATTAGATCTTCAGCGTGATAGTGCATATTAATTTTCCATTTTTATTTACATAATATGTCCTTCATTTATCACAATTTCATAGACTTCTCCTAGTCCACAATCCATTATGCCATGAATTACATGTGAATATTTTTTTCTCTATCGATCTTTCATTTTATTTATTAGAAACTAGAACTTTATTTTTTGAGCCATTAGCCTTTAGCCCATGAATATGAATCACATGTACAAATTACAAATGTAAAAGTTTAGAAGCTGATGCAGATTATGCCTTTATATTCTATCGAACGTAAATAGTTTTGTTTTGTTTTTCTTTAAATATAAAGAAGAAGAAGAAAGAAAGAAACAACGAACAGGCGTTTGTTTAACCTAAGCTTATAAGTGTAGCGCTAACAAGAAAAGTTAACATTTATTTATCATATTCTGGATGACTAAAGGGGGCAATGTCAACTAATTAATTAAATATATAGATATATTTATAAGAGAAACTGCTATCGTCTACCGTATTAATTAATTTGTTTTTATCTAAAATTAATTAACAAAATTCATCTATTCTAAAATCTACATTTCTTAAAAAATGCGTTTATATTAATTTCTCTCACTCAACCTCTCTCAATTATAAATACTTTACATAATCAGGAAATTAAACTGTGCAATCTGAAGAACAAATATTTTTATGCGTAGTTGAATGTTGATCTTAAGGTGAAACACAAAGATAAACAAGATATTATTTAACCAAATCAATAAAAGTTTTTTTCGTTTCGAGTCATGTCGCATGAATTCCCAACAATATTTTGCTGTGACCAGTCATTGTCGCATATAGCTAGTCCAATATGATGCCACATGCAAGAAAAGTAAAAGTGTAAAGCAGCAGGAAATTAGGATTTAGGCGGCACATTAAAAAGATGCATGTCCATTAATTGGACACACAAAATTAATTTTAATCATTTGTGGACTTTAATTGCTCAAGCCTGTGACTGTTCATGCCATGGATAAGAGGTTATGTGTAGAGAGACGCCGAGGGAGGCGGTTCGTACCTTAATCAAGACAAATAACATTATGAATGTAATGTGACATGATCCCTACCGAATGAGGCATCAACGTTATCTTGCCATATATGGTTGCCACGTTAATTTTTAAGGGCCATTATTTGAAGAATATTCAATTTTGCTTAGCCGACCATGAGGTAATAAGCATGATTTTGCTCCACTTATATGGGGCCCAATTGGATTAGTTCGAAGATATATAGTGAATTAGGGTGCGTTTGGAATTGAGGTTGGGCAGCTGTAACTTAAAAGTTACAGCACTAAAGTGTTTGGTAAACACCAGCTGCTGTAACTTATAAGTTATATTGATATGATTTTTCACTTGTATAATGAAAAATCTATTATATCTTTAATAATTTTGTCAAAATTATTATTTAAAATTTATATTTACTACATATTATTAACTTTTATTTGATAGTTACAATTTTTTTTCCACAGCAGCTGTACCTTTTAAGTTATAGCACCTCAATCTCAAACGGGAACTTAGTCAAATCTAGCTAGCTTTAGATTCTCAAGATGTATAATGGTAAGTTGGTGCGCTAGCTAACCCTAGCTTTTGAATTTCGTGTAAAATATTGTACAAAATTACGTCATGTGAATAATTACCTCATGTTATATGATTCGTTACCTTGTGTAGTTATCTTATATAAAAGGTGGATTATATATATGTTAAGAGTAATAAAGCAATGCATTAAGTTTACTTTTGACCCTCGTAATGAGTTGAGGGAGCTTATACTTGTTATAAAATCGGATCATGGGCGGAGGAGGTATCATAAACTCACTCTCATCAGTTCAGAGAATTAGAGAGAAAAGGAAAACGATGTTGCTTGTTCATCCTACCAAATTTCTGTATGCATGCATGCAATTGATGAAATCTAATAGGGCAATGAATGCGTGTTCAATTGCAATTGACTTTATCTTTTAACTAATCACTGACTTTATGTTCAATTGCATGCAATTAAAGTCAGTGATTAGCATGATTAGTTTAAAAAAAATAAACACAAACTCTAATGCACTGTATTTTGCCATGTAGTGTATTAAAATCTAATTTTTTTTTTGTCTTTTAGCTTATTCATGATTTTATTAAAGTCAGAGATCCCTGATTGGAAAACTACTATATATATATATATATATATAAATATATTGAAAAAGGGTCTATTTAGGCCAAGAGTTTATGGTCAATCACTTTCGTGCATCCAATCACGGAGTTCCTTGGTCTACGAAGGCAAGAGACAATGTCCGGTAAAGGTTGCTTTTAGAATGGTTTAGAAAAAGAAGACCATTCAATAGCTTGGTCAATATCAATCCAATTACTTAATCCTTCTCTAGTGAAGATGTTTTTATTAAGTTAGAGTACAAATATCACTAAAAAAAAACAAATATTTCAATATCTTAATAAATAAATAAAAAACATAATTTTCAATATATTAAAAATTATATATAAATATTTTTTTATATTTTAGTCACATCTTTTAAAAAAAGTCTACATATATTGTAGAACCCATATTGCAGCTTTTTCAGAAATTAACAACAATGATATGATGCTGATGTGCCGTAAAGTCTAGGGTTCGTCCATCTTTGCATGCACATGCCGATCGATTGAATGGTACGTTTCTGATTTCATATTCAATCCAGAATTTAATTAATTAAAGTTAACATATATATATATTTGCATGATGACAACGGAACATTAATTGGTAAGACTAGCTAGTTGACACTCTGATACCTTTAAGCATATTCATCTCCATATTCGTTTACCCCCAAAACACTAGAAAGTGGTAACAGTAACATTATTCAGTTTCTTTCAGGACGAGAGGAACCGATGCGGCCGCCCTCCCCACAACCGAAAATGACTCCGTATTGGCAAAGTACATGAATGCTTCCAAGATCTGCATTTATCAATTCAGGTCTAAAAGCAAAGGCACGACTCTGGATAAATTTTAGAATAGATCTATTATACCATGTCAGTTATACAACAAACTCATGACATATGTGTATTTATTTTGTAAACTATCATGCAAGTGGTGGTTGTATTAAACTCAATTACACATGTCATGCATGTATTAATTAGTTATAATACAACAGATGTATTATAGAATTTCTCCACGACTCTTACTCATGCACGCATCTTTTTCTTTTCTTTTTCCTTTTTCAGCCAACTTGGCTCCACTTAATTTCCTGCGCCTCCCGGTCTCCCCTTATCCTCACCACCTAGTGTCTGATTAAATGGCTGTATTGTGATTACATGAAAACCGAGGGACATTCTTCCTAGCTAGCACAACAATTCCTATATAAATCAAATGTACGTAGGCAAGCCAAAGGGACCAACCCTCATTCCCTCTCAATAAATAAAAAGCTTATTAACTAGTAATAGTCACTTGGTGTGATATAAACATATATATATATCTAATTCAAGTTCACTAATGGCTGACACTACTGCTGCTGCTCCTTCGCTGCTCCAGCCGTCCACTACTCTCTTCTCTCCCAATAATAATGACTCCAAGACTCGTCCCAATAATAACCACTCCAAGACTCGGCGGCCAGTACTCTCACCGTGCTCCGCCGTGGCCCCGGCTCCTTTTCTAGCAGTCTCCAGGCTGTATGTCCGAGTAACCCTCGAAACTATTTACGAAGAAGAAACTGACGATGATCACCAAGCAGAAGAATATTGCATCATTATTCATTAATAATGAAACATGCCTAAGCTCAGCTGCAGCATCATCAACCAACGTTTTTCTTCCAACTTCATTATCGCAAGCCTTCTTCTCAATTCGTGCCTCCAAGTTCGATCTGACACCTGCTATATTTATACATATATTAGTTTGTGAAATGATTTCTTTCCCAAATCTAATATAGATATAATCCGTGAAATGTACGTTTTTATTATGTACTCTCTATATATATATATGGTTAAAGTTTTGTACTTAGTTAGTTACTAGTACTTCCAATTATTTTTCTCCAGTTTGATATGAAAATCGTAATTATGCAGCAATACTAAAGCTTATAGTTAGCATATAATTAACCTATTATCAATTCTATATATAATTTTTAATAAAGATTCCCTAATGTAAGAAAATTATTATACGATATAGTATAATAGACATGACAAAATAGATTCGGTGGTGCATTTGGGATTGAAATTGGACAGCTGTAGGTTAAAAGTTATAGTACTAAAGTATTTGGTAAGCACTAACTGCTATAATTTAAAAAATATATTGATATAATTTTTTACTTGTATGATAAATAATTTATTATATTTTTAATAATTTTATCAAAATTATTATTTAAAAATTATATTTATTACATATTATTAATTTTTATTTCATAATTATAATTTTTTCCACGATAACTGTGACTTAAAAAATACATTTCCCTATAAAATGCTAGCCTTCTCAATCTCATCCCCAATACACACAAACGTACAGGGAGATGAAAGGTGTAATTGACAGAAAACTTATTTTTATGTTAATTTTATGTTTGGCCCCTTTCATTTTTCAACATTTTTATTTTGGCCATCTAAATTTTGGAGTTTATCCATTACAACCCCATCTAGATTAAGGCTGCAGCTCAACAGCAAACAAATTTCCATTTTATTTGCACGTTTGTTTCTCAACAATCAACATGTACTAATAATTTGAATTACACACTAATTTGATCATAATAATTACTTTTTATGTAGAAAAACACAACTAGATACAGACATTTTCAAACGTTTTCTGACGCGTAATTAAAAGAACCCTCCATTTTCTCTATGTTTGTTGCCAACTTCCTCCTATTTTTGCTTCTTTACTAACAAATCTCTCTCTCTTTAAATACAAAAACTCACACAAAACTCTCTTCAAAAAAATCACAGAAACAACGATTCGTTATTCAGCAGCACCATTTTGTTTCTCATCTGTTTGCAGCCAAAAGAGGAGAATCCTGGAAAGTTACGAAAATGGTGAAGGACGTGAACAGAATCTGCATGTATGACTGGGGCGAAAGAGCAGTACCAACCCTTATGATTTCTCATCAGAAATGTTCGAAATGTCCAAAGCTTGAGACCATTGCTGAAGAAGCTGGAATCGAAGAACTTGAAGCTGGCCACAAAATCGTCAAGTTCATGGTTCTTGTTCCTGTATTTGTATCTGTCGTCTCTTATCTCCTTTTATACAGACATATCATGTAACATCAAACTCTCCAAGCTTCATTAATGTACCAAAACTTTTCCTCTTTTGTCGACTTTTTTAGTAGTTATGCCTTGTTAATTTTGCATTAGTAATGGTGTATTTCTTCTTCCTCTTCCTCTCTACCTGCACAAATCTCAGATCTTGCTGCATATTTGTTTGTTTAACAAGTCATCATCTATGCCTAAAAGATTTTGAGGCAGCTTATTTACTTTGGAGAATTTCAGAATTTTATTAAAAAAATAAATCTCAATCTTTAAACGAAAATCATTCTATCTTATTGGTTCCAAGTATTGGCAAAAGATATTCCAACCATAATGAAGATTCATTTAAATTGAAAATAAAACTAGAAATCAATATCTCAACATAACCACTTATAATATGAGAATCCGCTATTTTACTCCACTTCAGGTAACTGATACTGATCAATGTTTGTGTAATTGCTCTATATTTGAACCACAAGAAAATCCCTTGGTAATAGGTACACAGAGTAAACCGGATTTAAAATACATGTAAGCTTATGCTATCTTCACTGCTGCAAAATGAAAGGATCTTATCAACATGTATGAATGATAAACTACTTAAGTTTCAACTGTCAACTCACTGAATGCCTTGATATACACTGTTGCCATCCCCACTTGAGGTCCAGAAGCGAGGAGGGCAAATGAGTATGTAATGAAGTTTCACAAGATACTTGCTATTTTGCATGTAACGAGCCAATTTTTGAATTGGAAAAATTCTATAATATCTCCACCTCATTATAGCAGAAACAAAACGCTTGTATGGAAGGACTTAAGAGGTCACAGGCACTCTCCCTCTCCTCTGAAAAATCAAATCATCAAACTGTCAAGGAAACTAGAGAGAAACATTCAACATTAGCTATTTATGGATATTGTACTAATACTGCAACATTCAACTCACTAATATTTAACGAAAATGAATTGCGAAGTCTCTTTTTTAGTACATTATGTAAATGAAAATATAAAGAAAGAGAAAAAAAAAATGAACAATTGAAAATTCAGACTAATAGGAAAGATGGGAAGAAACCTTTTAAATTAAGCTATAATTTCAAAAGCAACAGCATATGGAAATGGTTCATCGGTTCCACGACAAATAAGCTGTTTCACCATAAGGCCTACAAATAAAGATTAAGGCTTCAGTTAAATTGCATTTGTTATTTCTACAATGGGGAGTAAAAATTCTACATGGGCTATGTGTGATGATATTGTTTGGTTTCCGTATTAACACGGTCAAAGAACAAAATCGACCAACAAAGAGGAAAGGACCTTACGAAGTAATGAACAGCATCCAAGGGAGATCAGTGCAGAATTAACATTCCATAAATCTAACTTTATAGAGGAAAAGATAATCTTCCAGCAAATGAACTACAAGTATAGATTCATGTATTAGCTTTTACTCCAGCCGATTGTGTTTGAGTGATAAACAGTTTTAAGAACATTCTTCACATTTCCAATTAATGAATGCATATCCGTGCTTTAGGTGCATTAGAGGATAAATATGCAGAGAATCCAAGGAATTATGCCGGATATATTACCTTGGATTTTTCACATGAAGTAACATAAAGACTAGAGAGATGATGATAGAAGAAGAACCAACAAAGACATAAGCAACACCAAGGAAGTCATTTTTTCCACCCAACCAGCTAGATGTGGAAAGAACAAGCTTCTTTTTCCCACCAAAACTGTATGTGTTGTAGTTGTTCATCAGGTGAACTGCGATCACATCATCTGCATCCAGATCTTCTTCAATTCTTCCATACATTTTTCGGAAGCTAGGGAGAGCAGCAGTGCGCATCCAAACGATAAGGTCCTCTTGATCACTTAGCTAATTGGTACAGCCCACCCACCAAAATCCAAGGGGGAGCAAGAAAAGATAAAGCCGTATTAGTGAGCTTTAAATGAATAGATCGTATAGAAAAAAAGAGTTTTATTCCACTTCTGGAGGTATGAGAAGTGATGGGAACAGGCAAAGAAATTTATTTAACTGTAAATCCAGGAGATCTGATCTGGTATTATCATATGCCTTTGAACCTAAGACAAAGTACAAGGAAAAAAATTGTCCCTTGAGGTACTTGGTCGAATGCCCATTTCTGCTATACTACTTCTGAACTTCGACAGTATTATGAGAAATTTGCATAATCACGATATACTTCCAAACTTTTGCAATATTTAAAAAAAAAAAAAAAGGAAGGGCAATATTCACGGATAAACTGATTTTTAATATTTGCACTCAAATTTTAATTACTTAAGATACTGTTGTCATTTTAGTACACCTGGTGAATCCAGAATATGGTTTATAAGGATATAGCTAAAAGCAAAAGAAAAATGCTGCATGAATTCTAAGATTGGGATAGATAAGGACGGGGACTGCAAGTGATTAATGTGTAGGACAATTTTCAAGAACAACAAATCAGAAAAGAAAAGTGTTGCATAATGAATTTTACAGCACAACTTACAGGAACACTTGGATCTAGACTTCCACCACCAATGAAGGTTCCATTCTGGAAATTGAAGGGATATACTTGCTTTCCAAATTTGTGATTACGGTCACTTTTCCAAGCAATGTTCTTCCGATTTACAACTAATTCTGAACTCTCACGGATAAATTTGAACGTGTCGTTGAACAAACTCCAGGCTATCAACCCGCAAGGGACAATTGGGAGACCATTACTGGAGTCTTCTGGTTGACAGGAGCTTGTATCATTGGACTTCAATCCATGTAAGAGCTGCTGGTCATTTCTGCTCTTTACATACCTGGAAAACACCAAGGAGTCTGTTTAAAATGGAATAAAATGCAGAGACAGAAACAAAGATCATTTGGAATTTGGTTTCACAAAATTAAAAAATAATTAGTCAATCACAACGACAATTGAGGAATATGATTGTTGAATTTTAGGTCATTGAAAGCATAACTAATGGAAGAAATCCTCAGTCGCCCCCTTATAAGAATCCATGTCATCAACACACACTTCCATGGTTGGTCCATCAGTATTTTGGAGATTTTAAGTCAGAGAATTTTACCGTCGGTGATTTTGATAGTAGTTATCAAGTTGATAGTAGATGTAAATTGGAGCTTTCATATGCTTGGGAACCTACAAGGCAAGTCGTGAATGGAATAAGAACAAATGTGAACAAGAAAGAGTAAAAATGAAAGTTATCCTGGCGAATATAAATTTCTGACAGAGCCCAAAAGTATAAATAAAGAACTTCTAAAAAGATGACACGTAGTAAATGATTGAAGATCTTGGCTACATTTCCCTAAAGAAGAAAAAAATCACCTAATTGCTCTCAAATATCTTCCTTATGCCATAATCAAGATAGTAACAGTAAAGTAATCTTAACTGCTCAGTCCAAACTATCTAAATAGAATTTTCAGAACTTTGAATTGCATGAAGATTAGGATAGTTGATGGACATGTGACACTTGAATGTACTTTTGGAATCGTGAAGGCTTCACAGAGATTTACGGAAATTTTGATTGCTTGTAGACATAAAAAGTAAACAATTTGTTAGAAAAGTCTTTGGATGAAGGCACCCTCAAAACATTATGAAGATTCTCATTCAGACAGGGCTTCAAAATGCCTCCACAATTTTCCTATTAAAGATGAAATCAAAGCCAAGAGGTAAAAATAACCTTTAAGTAAAGAGAACAATTTTTGAGGATTGTGCTATCTTTGATGTATGACACCTTATTGCCTCTGAATTTCTCAGGGATACACTCAGTATCATACCGCTCCACAATTTCGATGACCTATCAATCATATATGAAATGATTATTAACAGGCATATGTTCAACACAAAGCAATTGAGAGCCGCATTATATGAAAAAGTGCATATAGAGAGTTACACTGTGAGAAGTACGAAGAGTGACAAGCCCAATGGGAATGAAAATGACACCCATCAATAAAAATGTAGTAACAATCTGCAAATGTCAACATCACGAAGTTCAATAATGAACAATAATAATTTTTTTTTTGGGGGGGGGGCGGGGGGGCGGGGGGGGAAGGAGAGAAGAACAGAAAATATCTGAATTACTTACCCAGGATGGTGTCAAAACAGGTTTACACGCTGGAAGATTCTGTTGTGTAAACTGATAAAAAACTACAAAACAAATCATAATGAGATATACTATATTCTAACATTATCAAATCTGAAAAATCATATTAAATTATTCACAAAGTGATCAGGTTCCTTGGAAATGTCTTCCTAGGACAACATCTAAGTTTCAACTAAAAGTAAAAGAGGTAATGAAAACTCAATCCTATAAAATTAATTACTTCCTATATTTCATCTAAACACAGCATTCAGAGGCACTAACAGGATCCTTGAATGATAAAGGCTTTCTGTCAATTTTTCTGGTTCAACTTTACAGGGAACTTCAATGTTAACTGTGATATAGAATTACAAGTAGTTTCGTTTGACACATAATAGTCAGAACAAGATGGGTAGGTCAGCAATCACCGTGATTGTTTCCTGAAAAGCCAGAGAATGAATTAAAGTAACAGAAACTAGAAGGACAACCTTTTGCTCGTCTTGATTGAATTGGGATTTTTCGGGCTACCGCATCATTTGCCGAGGTATTTCCTCCCTCCACTTCCATCAGTTACAGCTACCACCCTGTCCTTCAAACAAATGAAAAGCAAAGTCTCTTCTTCTAGAATTTGCCTATTGAAACAACACAAAGAATGAACAACCCTGAGTCCGGAAATTACTTTTTCTCTTAAATCATGGATGTCATTGCTGAGATAACTTAAAAATCTACTAGTATTAGAGCTCAGTACAGTAGCGTAGCGAACAATCAGAAAAATTGCAAAACTAAGTTGTCGCATTGTCTTGGCAACCCAACAGGAGAAAAAGAAAATTAAGAGAAAAGAAAATCGTACCGCGATTTTCAAGTGGGGAACTTTAATAGAAGACTCTGGGCAGCTGCAGGATCGAATCGATTCAAACGCATACCCAAAAAGAAAAAAAAGTAAATTAATGCAAGCAATTGAGAGAAGGGGAGTTTGTGCATAATCTTTTACCTGGGCAGAATGCAGAGATGGCCGCTATGTCGGAGTTATATTATATTGTTGCAATTTTGGGATTGCTTATTTGGAATGAATTGGAATCGGCGCAGGCCTTTGGTTATATTCTTTGTGTGCGCGTATAAGACAAGCGAGAAAGAGAGAGAGCGAGAGACGAATCGACGACGACGACGACTTTGTTGTGATATTGATTGATTAATGCACACACATAATTCGATGAATAACGGAAATACCTGCTCCTGTACGCTCCCCACCCCCACTAAAAAGATTTTCTTTTTCTTTTCTACTTTAATAAAATCTAAAATGTACGTCAAAATCAGATAAATCTTAGTAAAGAAGAAATTAAAAAGTGTATTTTAATTAAGAGAAAATCAGATAAATCTTAGTAAATTCATATAAAATTAAAAATAAAAATCCATTATATATTGTAGCTTTTAGTTTTACTATCTATTATTATTTTATAAAGAAGAAATTAAAAAGTAACAAACTACGGTCGAAATAACCAAAATGCTTGGTTTGCTTCCTCCGGCATGCTCTCTTCAATCAGGACATGTCAAATTCCTGCGCTTTCCCGCCAACCAAACAAGGCCACACATGACGGCTACTCACTCTTTTTCTCTCTTAAACCTCTGCGAGAACCCACAACATCTTCAACAAATCCACGCAAGATACATCATCCTCCATGGCCTCCATCAAAACCTTATTCTCTCTTCCAACCTCATTGACTCCTACGCCAATCTTGGCCTCCTCAGTCTCTCCCAACAAGTCTTTAACTCTATCACAAGCCCAAATTCACTTCTTTACGGCACCATCTTGAAAAATTTGTCTAAGTTTGGTGAATATGAAAAGACCCTCTTGGTGTACAAACAAATGGCCTTGCAATCTATGTACCCAGCTGAAGATACTTACCCTTTTGTTATTAGGTCGTGTTCTTGCTTATTGGATTTTATTAGTGGGGAAAAGATTCACGCGCAAGTTGTGAAATTGGGGTTTGATTCATTTGATGATGTGGGTGATGCTTTGGTGGAGTTTTATATCAAGTGCGACGGGGGTTTTGAGAATGAGAAAGGAATGATTCAGAGAAAGTTTAAAGATTTGAAGAGTCGTTGGAATTCTTTGATTTCTCTGGCTGTCCAAAATGGGAAATCTGAGAAAAGTTTTGAGCTTTTTAAGTTGATGAGAATGGAGGGTGCTGAATTTGATTCTGGTACTTTGATTAACTTGTTGAGGTCAACTGTTGAGTTGAAGTCATTGGAGTTAGGTAGAATTGTTCACTGTGTGGCTGTTGTGAGTGATTTCTGTAAAGATTTGTCTGTGAATACTGCGCTGTTGTCCATGTACTCAAAACTGGCAAGTTTAGAAGATGCAAAAATGTTATTCGATAAAATGTCTGACAAGGACCGTGTTGTGTGGAATATAATGATATCTGCATATTATCAAAGCGGTTTTCCGAAAGAATCCTTGGAATTGCTGATGTGCATGGTAAGATCAGGGTTTAGAGCAGATTTATTTACTGCAATTGCTGCAGTTTCTTCAATTTCCACGATGAAAAATATTGAATGGGGCAAGCAAATGCATGCGAATGTGTTGAGAAATGGTTCTGATTATCAAGTGTCAGTTCATAATTCTCTTATTGACATGTACTGCGAATGTGAGGATTTAAATTATGCAAGAAAGATTTTTGACTCTGTGAAGACCAAGACAGTTGTATCGTGGAGTTCAATGATCAAAGGATATGTAACTCATGATCAATCTCTTGAAGCTTTGAGACTTTTTTCTGAGATGAAATTAGAAGGAGTTGAAGTTGATTTTGTAACAATTATTAACATTTTGCCAGCCTGTGTGAATATTGGGGCATTAGAACATGTGAAATATTTACATGGTTATTCAATGAAATTAGGTCTAAATTCGCTGTCTTCTGTTAATACAGCAATTTTTATCAGCTATGCAAAATGTGGATGCATAGAGATGGCAGGGGAACTTTTTGATGAAGAGAAAATAGATTCTAAGGATATAATCACATGGAACTCTATGATTAGTGCATATGCTAAGCACGGAGACTGGTCTCAATGTTTCAAGTTGTACACTCAAATGAAGCAGTCAGATGTGAGACCAGATCTGATAACCTTTCTTGGATTATTGACGGCTTGTGTTAACGCGGGCCTTGTTGAGGAAGGGCGAATAATTTTCAAAGAGATGAAGGAATCATATGGTTATGAACCCAGCCAGGAACACTATGCTTCCATGGTGAATTTACTAGGACGTGCCGGGCACATGGATGAAGCCAGAGAACTTGTCAAGGACATGCCCTTCAAACCAGATGGTCGGGTTTGGGGTCCATTGTTGAGTGCCTGTAAGATGCACTCTGAGACTGAACTTGCAGAACTCACTGCTGAGAAGCTTATAAGTATGGAACCAGAAAATGCAGGCAATTATGTGCTACTCTCGAACATATATGCTGCAGCAGGAAAGTGGAACGGGGTTGCAAAAATGAGGACTTTTCTAAGAGATAGAGGATTGAAGAAGACCCCTGGCTGTAGCTGGATAGAGATAGGAAAGCTTGTACATGAGTTCTGGGCAGCTCACCAATCTCATCCACAAGCTGATGCTATATACACTATTTTAGGGATACTGGAATTAGAAATTATGGAAGGAAGACGTGAGAGTTCTGAAGAACTAAAATTTTCTTGAATGGTAAGTGTGTTCATTGCAGGAATCTCTTCGGCTGTAAATCTCAGTTTGATCCATTTGGCAACCCCATATGCCTGAGATTGATTTTCGCGGTCGTGGTTTGATTTTGCAGATGCCAATCTTAAAAATTAAGTTGGTAATTAGTAACAATGTGGAGAAGAATTGAGGTGAAACTAGATTCTGTGCCTGGACCACTTGTACTAAACAAGCACGCATCATTCCTCTTGTTAACTTAAGGAGGGAGTTGCAAGAGGGAGATCTGATTTGAAACATTCGTTTTCAGGATAAGGTATTACGTTACACTCCTCAAAGTCATTTCTTGAGAAAATCATAGATTATATCCCATTTCAGAACTCGAATTACATTCTTTCTCATTTTCCCTGGAAGTTTTCAGCGGAGATTCAATCTTGTGATAAAGAGTCGCAAACACACCCACTTGATCTCAACCTCGGTTCAACAACATTGCAAAGGGAAAGCATAAGTTTAAGATCCTAGAAGGCTCAACCAAACATCAGATACAGTCCAGAAGAAGAATAATAATCGTTCGTGTATCGAATAAGTTACTACATTTGTATGTCGTGTCGTTTATAGTTTCAACACGTAGACGACATGGCATAAATAAAAATCCTTGGAGTGTCGGTTATATGTCATGTCGTTTTCAAATTTATTAAATGAATGACAAGTCGGAAGCACTAAGGAATTTTATCTCGCTTTTGCCCGACTTGTGTGTGTGTCTCTCTCTCTCTGTGTAAAAAAAATCCTCTGCAACGCAAACACTTTTCTTTTCTCTCTCCCCTCTCCTTCTCCGCTGGATCACGTTTCTTCTTTCTTTTTTTATTTTTCAACCTCCTCCATTAATTGTAAGCGGGGCTATTTTGTTTCCGCTTCATCCTCAAGAAAGTTTCAAGGTGACTGTTCTTTGTCCTTTTAAATTATGATATTAGTCATTTTTGTGAGTAAATGTTCTCCTTCTATCTATATTTATAGCTTGTATGTTCTAGATTTGTAAAGTAAAGACTAGAGATTAAGCAGGATAGTTATTTATTCCAATATTAATTGAAAAGACTAATTATGGGGGGTGCAGGTTATGGTTATCTCTAAAGAATTAGGATGTATTTCAAATTTATTTTAAATACAGAATTCATCACTTTGTCCAATTGTTAAATGAATAAATCATCTCTAATTATGGGTGGGGGAACGGTTGTTGTTGCTGTCATTTAAATATTAACAATATAATATCATTTTTGTCAAAAAAAAAAAAGGAAAAGAGAATTCACATTATCTTTTTCCCAAAAAAAAATCATATAATTTTGGTTATATTCAGTTGTTTTTTTTTTTCCCCTTTTCCTTCCTTAAAGAGTATTAATATATAATATTAAAAAAAAAAAAAAATCCTCCAATGGCATTTTAGTCGCACTACATTTTTCTTTAAACCCTGAAAAAACCTCATGCCGTCCTTCAATTTCCTGTTTCCTAGGGTTTTAAAATAAACTCTCACTCGTTAACCCTCACAAAACTGATCAAACTAAGAGACACAGAGAGCCATAATCATGAGTCTAATAGCGGGATCCTATGAAAAATTCATCTGGGGATACAAATTAAAACCCTCGAACCATTATTCCTCAGACCAAAAAACCCTAACCCTTACCCAGCTCTTCTCATACCCCGCCCACCTCTCTCCCATCACCACCGTCGCCGTATCCGGCACCGCAGCCGCTTCCGGAGGCACTGACGACACCATCCACCTCTACGACCTCTCCACTTCATCTTCCCTCGGGGCCATCCACCACCACGAGTCTTCCTCTGTCACGTCTTTAGCCTTTTACACTCCGCAGAACCTCTCAGTCCCTCGCAATCTCTTTTCAACTTCTGCCGATGGGTTCGTTTCCATTTTTGACGCTGACCCATTTGTGCTTTTGACGTCTGTTAAGGTTCATAAGAAGGGAGTCAATGACTTGGCTGTTCATCATTCCGGGAAGCTTGCGTTGACTGTCGGAAGGGACGAGTGCTTGGCGATGGTGAATTTGGTGAGAGGGAGGAGGAGTTTTTATCACAAAATTGGGAAAGAAGCGAGCTTGATTAAGTTTGATGGGAGCGGGGAGAAGTTTTTTATGGTTACTGAAGAGAAAGTTGGGATTCATCAGGCTGAGGATGCAAAGTTGCTTTGCGAATTGGATGGCAAGAAAAGGATTCTTTGTGCCGCCCCTGGAGAGGTTAGTTAGGCTGGCTCGTTAAGTTCATTTGAGCTAGCCATATTTCAGTTTTCTTGAGTGTTATGGTTATATATTGTGTCATTTGTTGTGCAATCTTGAATTTCACTGATGAACTGAAATTCCTCTAAATAATAACAAAGTTACAAGTTCTTATAGTAATGCACATTGCCTTGTATATGGCATATTCAGATATTCTTATCTGCAGGATGAGTAATAAAAAATAACGCTTTTTACGTGGGTCACTTCATATATAAGACAATGGTGCATTTTGCTACGACAGCCAGAAACTCTGTAATTTATTAGGCTTTCTAGCTGCTTGCTAAATATCTTTTTTGTCTTCTCTCGCATGTTGTAGGAAACCAAAGTTTATATATATGTGAAATTAATGATTTTTGTATAGCGTAGAAGAATAGTTATGATAGAAAGCTTACATAGAAGGTATGTTGGAAGATAAGATAAAATGATTTAAATTGGCATATTTTTCCTTTAAAGAGATACTTAAGTCTGCTTTTTAAGAGTCCAGCCATAGCCCATTTCTTTCATAATGGAATCCTGAATGTCCTCATCGGTAATTGAGATGGAGAAAGACCTGTGTTGTGCTCCTTTTATTGCATTTCTTACCTACCCCAACATTGCCTGCTTTGTATCTGCATGTTGAAAGATTGCTTTATGACATTGCTCTGTGTTTCTAATCATACCAAGCTGGATGTGTTGGGATCAACAAGAATAGAATTAAGTACCACTTGCATATCGATGAACATGTAGGATTGTTATATTGCTTCCATCGCAATTGCAATATTGCTTTTTAGTCGGTGTGGATCATATTTTGTATGGTAATACACGCCTGCTAAGTTTTTTTACTGCTCTTTTTAGTTCCTGAGCTTAGTTTATACTTTGACAGAATGGAGTTCTACTCACTGGTGGTGAGGACCGGAGTATTACAGCATGGGACACGAACAGTGGGAAGGTGGCATATTGCATCGAAGATGCACATTCTGCCCGTGTGAAAGGTATTGTTGTTCTCACTAAGAATGATGGTGGTAGTACTGCTGAGAATCCATACCTAGTGGCGTCGGCATCGTCAGATGGGGTTATATGTGTCTGGGATGTCCGAATGGCCATTAAGGAGAAGCCGCTTCCATTAGCTGAGGCTAAGACAAATTCAAGGCTTACATGTCTAGCTGGATCATCAACTAAATGTGAGTTTGATTGTTGGTTGTATACCGGCCTTTTATCATCATTTAACGTAAATTGCCATTGATGCTCAGTACTGCCCTATATTCCTTGTTTATCAGCTTTCAAACGACCACAGATTGGAGATAGTGCTCCTAAAGGAGAGGAGAAAGCATCCATGGAAGATTCGTAACTTAGAAGAATTGATGATTCAGGAAATTTGGCTTAGGCCATTTGAAAGGGGTTTTATGAGGGGGAGTCTCTTTTCCTGAGAAACGAACTGTGAGTGGCGCAAACATGTTTCCTCAAAGGTTTACCACACAGTGAATTCTGCAAAATTCAATTTTGACGATTGAGAAAGCTGTTCATATAAATTTTGGTACATGTATCATCTTATGATGATTCAGAGGAAAGATACTAATGTTACTGTTCTCAGTTTTGCTGTTAGAATGACGACAATCTTGTGGGCGTTCGTAATTTTGCATTCTTCCTCCTTCCTTTCTTTCTTTCTTTCTTTCTGTTACCTTCGCATTTTCCTTCATAACAAACAAACAGGTAATCAAGCTGTAGTGTGAACAGAAAAGGTACAGAAAGTGGGGCTGCAGGTGATTGGTGGATGGATGATTATATCACGATTAGGAAATAATTGATTAAATGAACAAGAGATATTCTCATATGGTCTAAACCCGCGCTTTGGTTTTAATTTGATTTGCTATTAATATCTCAAAAAAAATTTTTGGTGTTATCTAACCATCTAATTACAATCCTTCGAGAGTAGGGCTTGTTTTGGGAGATTTTTGAGAAATTTAAAAAAGTTGTTTTTAAAAAAAATTGATATTTGTAAATTTTTTAAAAAATTATTTTTAATAAAATCATCACATGAGAAAATTTTAAAAAGTAAGAAAAGAATTTTTTTTTTAAATTTAATTTTAAAAATAACTTTTATATTTAATATAGTTCTATATGTATCCTCATATACATTATAAAAAATTAAAAAATATTTATTAATTAGGAAATAAAATCATTAACTTTAAGGAGATTATTAATTTTAACAATTATATTAGAATAACAAAATAAAAAATAAAATTAATAATATAAAATATTTATTTTAGTTATCAATTGTTATATATAAATAATAAAAAATGTTTTATATACATATTTATAAATATGTAAATAAATTTTATTTAATATTATATCTAATTCAGTTGTTTACATTCTTATATTAGTTTGACAGTAAAATTTACTAAATTCATACGACTGTTTTTAAAATTCATGATATTTTAAAAATAAATTTTATTAAATGTTTAATTGATTTTTTTTATAATTAATTATTTTAAAATTACAGTATTACCAAACTGGCACTTAAAATATACGGTGAATTATAAAGAAAAAAAAAAAGGAAAAAAGAGAAGATACGGTGAAAATAATATGATAAAAATATTCTACATAGGAGATTTTGAAGAAATTTGGGAATGAAAAGCGAAAGCAATCGTAATAATATCTGTGTTTAAAAACAAAAAGAAATATTGATTTTATTGAACCAGCCCAAGCCCAGAATTTGGTGGGCTGTTGACCTTCTTTAAATTGTCGCAGTGTCGGTCTTTCTTTTTCATATCAATAACAGACACACCATTGTATTGGCTGGGTTGCGATTGAGTGACAGTGGTTTATGATTATGACTTTATGGAAACCAAAAGCCGAATTCCCCGAAACAACCCAGTTTTGTTAAACTGTTGCTTATGTATTGAAACAGAAACAGGTCGACCTTCCTTACTTCATTCACCTTTGGTAGTCGTATTAATACTAGTATTTGAGAAACCCCCAAAACCAACCAAAATAATAGTAATAATAATTAATGGCTGCCGAAGAAGAACAACAAAAACAAGCCGATCCTCCTTCTCCGTCACCATTCGATCCCAGTCGAAGTAATTTTACTTTCACTCTTCTTTTCCAGTAATTTCTTTTATCTGCATTAGGGTTCTTTTGGTTTTCTCTTTAGATTCTGTTTTTCCGAGCCACTAGTGTATGTATGCGTTGCTCTAAGCTGCTGCCTGTTGATCCACTGTTTGAATCTCTCTCTCTGGTATATGGGTTCTAAATTATGACTGAGCTTTTATTGTCTATTTGTGTTTTGTTTTGCTTCGACCAACTGCTTGCTGCCCTTTTCCCTTTATGTTTATCTTATGTGAATTTCTCTAGAATTGCTACATAATTAAGACTGGGTGTTGCTGGTATGTCAAGTTTAGTTTTATTAGTACCTTTCAGAAAAAAAATATATATATATATGTTTTGCTTGACGGGGATGGATTCATGTTAATGAAGTAGCAAAAGAGCTGCAAAATAATATTAATCTTGTTATCTGAGAGGCAGAATTTTCTACAGCGTCGAACTGATTGGTGAAAATTTTGGTAAAGGATTCAGTGTTTATAACGTTTGACTAGTAGATGGCTTATTTATCCATCTAACATTTTTGACCCCCCTGTTGAAGTGATTGGTATCATCAAGAGGAAGGCCTTGATTAAAGAACTGGCTGCTTTGTACCACGCTGAGTGCCTTGCCTACTGTCAAGAACTTTTGGAACTTCAAAAGAAATGGGAAGAGGTTAGAATGATGGTCTCTTGTTTCCACTACGCATGCTTTTTACCATAATATCTTGGAAATTTTTATGTAGATTGGCTAAATAATCTTTTGTTTTTTACGTGAAAAATGACTGTAAATCAAATTATTAGAATTTTCAAATTATGTTTGCTTTTGGCATATGTGCATTTATTCTTGGACTAGTATAATGCGCTGCTGTGTTTAGTAGGTGATTTTAAAATCCATTTAATATGAAGAACCTGCATTGTTGGTTCTGAAATTAGTCAAGAAGCAATTTGCCATGAAATGATCCTCACAAGAAAAAGTTCACTCTGTTTATTGGTTATTAAGGGAGTCCTGAAAAGTTCTCACTTGAAATACGGCTTTCAATCAAGTTCCCAAAATACTGGCTTGTGCCAAAGGAAGTGGAGAGACTCTTAAAATTGCAGATGCTGACATAATTGTAGGTTTGTTATAGTTATCATGTCACATATACCAATTGTTCAAAAAATTCCTTCTTCGCAATCCAAAAATGAGTTCAACAATATGATAATCAGCTTATTGGACTAGATCAGTAACATGGATAGAATAATTGATACAAACCAAAGAACTTTCAATTGAGATTTTGTAGCTTTTGGAGAGAGTAGAGCTACCCTTCTCCAGCAAGATGTTAAAAACTTGGAACTGAAGGAAACTGATTCAAATAGGTGACTGTAGTCAATTTGCAAAAAATAATCTTGTTACTTGCTCACATTAGTGTAATTGTGATTAAGGTATGACAAATTTGTTGTGGCAGAGTGTGCATCTTAAAGTATATGGGATTTTTAAGTCAGGTTTCCTTAAGTGCATCATGTGAGTATTTTCATCTTAGTTTCTTTGATATGGACTGTGTAACTGCACCACGTGCTTCTGGCTGATCATAATCTTTTTGAAAGAAATATGGAATGGCATGTTCAATAGTCTTGTCAGCATTTTTGGTGACTCGTCAAAAATTTGTGGTCAAAGGTCTGCAATCTGATCATTAGTCTACAATTTTATTTATCATAATATGTTTTTCACGTGTATTTTTTCTGAAAATTTATGCAGCCATTTGTGGAAACAAAACCTCCGGATGATTCACGGAAAGAAATTACTAGACTTCCAAAACGTTTAAAGAAGACCCGCTGAGTGTATTGTGAGACCTGCATTTTAATATAATTTCCAGATAGTGAACTTTGTTAATGCAGCAGAATCCTCTATACCAATATAGGATTTTCACTTTGATGCACCATTCAAGAACTCCTATTTACTTGGCATTAACTTTGCTTGTTTGCAGATCCATGATATGCCATAGGCATCACATAGCTTTCCCGTGTCTACAAAAGAAGCATCCACAAATCACTTTGATTTCTGAAAGACAATAGCCAGAGGGGGAAGGGATGGATCAATTAACTTTTTATCTTACTCCGTTTCAGTGTATATATGCCGGTTGAATATTTAGTTCCAATTATCAGAAATATTAAGTGAAACCTGTACCTCTTAATCAATTGTTAAAGTGTTTTAGGAAGTATTTGCGTATTTAAATATATTTTCATCATCGTACGAATTTTATTTACTTTTGATTCTTGAATCCTAATGACTGGATATCATGTTGATCGAATTTTGAGTTATCCAGTTGGTCTTCTACCGTTTCCAGTTCTTACAAGAACAGATCAATTTAAACAAGCAATTTTCAAAAAGTTAAAACAATTTACTATGTCCTCTGATTGTTTGGTCCAAACTTCCAATTACATGTTTGCAGTTTGCTGAATCAACAAACTGAATGTCCTCTGATTGTTTGGTCCACAGTAGCACTTTCCCTGTAATAATTTAACCTAAAAAACAAAAAAGAAAACACAGTAAGTGAAAGCCAGCCGCTGAGGCTCTTTTCCCTGCTTTGAAATCACACCCCCCCCCCCCCCCCCCCCCCCCCCACCCCCGCCTCTTGCTATTTGATCTGGTATAGGTTTTACATTATCAGGTTCATCAAAATACAACAGAGCACCGTCACCAATATTACAAGCTCTTTAGTTTCTGTAGAGCATTGGAGCCAAAACTAGATTGCTGTTTGTTATCATCTGGTTTAATGTATAGCCCTCTGAAGCTACTTCTCTACAATTACCTGCAATTCACACATTCATCGTCGCAGGCTGATTTATTTATACCAGTGTTATTTATATCACATGTTAGAAAATGATAGTAGTTTCAGTGAGTTACCTATAATATTGAAGCCTGCATCTTTTCCAGTAGTCTACTAAAAGCAGTAGGTGAAGAATTCTGCCCTTCCACAACCTTTTCCGCGGCAGGTCCCATTTCATGGACAAGTTTAACAGATTCTGATAGTCGATTGAGGAGATTCATCAAGGCAATCACTTCATTCCGTTGCAGCTGCAGCTGAAGATTAACACAGAAAACCTCAATTCAAGGTAAAATGACAATGACAGAAGGAAAACTGAAACCAGCGAGTGGTAGCTAATAGGAAAATTATGCACTTGTTGCCAAAGGAATATAAAAGAACCGTAACTGCTCAGAAAACAATGGGTACTTTATTACTGATCTTACACTTGATAAATTGGGTGGACAATAGGTATATACAAGAAGATGAACTTTCCTCATCCCTTGTTGCACTGAAGTTTGTTCTGAACGTATTGGAAATATATTGATGTGGGCACAACCTCTATTTGCATGGCTTAAATCTTGTTCAGAAACATGTGTTCAGATGTATCCTACATGCAGTTGTCTTGGTTCATATCTTGCCAAGACAACTTCAGGCAAGTGTCGCATACTGACCTTTCCTATTGCCATTTCTAAGACTATTATTCAAAGTACAGAAGAGAAGTATACGGTAAAAAGCTGAAGTGCCAAAGGAATCTGCCTTACAACGTTGGAGCAGTGTTTCAAACATGGTTATAAATAAAAAAGGAAATTAGAATGTGAAGTTTCAAATCTTCCATTCGAGTTGATACTTACAGTTTGACTCAAGTGTTCCTCACCATTGACAGAGAAGAGGATTTTCAATGCAGTACCAAGACCAAGAACCTGAAGCTTCCCCCAAAGTCGACACTTCTCACAACCAACACAATCCATCAGTGCGCTGCAATGAAAATGAAAAAAGTTATCTCATTTCCATAAGGACAAGGCATGTTGTACCAGAAAAAATAATAATAATCAACCGCACAAAAAGAGAAGGATTTGATCAGCAAATGTATATTTGAAAGCAAAAACAAAAATGTGGCTTTATGGTACTTCATCAAAAACTGTATAATGTTAGAAATGAATTCTGAGCTATGAAGGTCTGATAGCAAAAAACCACTTAAGTAATCATGGTTTTATCATTTGAAAAAAGAAAAAATCCACATTATAAGAAAGATCAACAATTAGTCTAGAAGGATTTGAGCATAACCTAATGTTTCTAAATTGTCCCTGAATTTTCTGTTTCAGTTCAGGTCCCCGCTGGCCTTTCCATAACTTAGCCTCATCAAAGGGGAGTGGGCATGCAGCTTGCAGTTGTGGATTATAGAGAAGCTGTTTCATTAAGGACTGTGTCTTCAGGTCCTCCATAGGGTTACCAGTTTCATATTCAGCCTGTTCCAAGTACTCTGCTGCCTAAAATGCATTCACAAACACTGTATGGTCAGGTTTACATCAGATGTTTGAAGAAACTGAAAATCCAATGAATTTCACATAAAACAAAAGCAACTATTTCAGAGATGGGACCATCATTCGGTAAATTTTTTGGAGTATGCAATCCTGTAAACAAAATTTGACTCATTTATCAAAGTCGATTCTCACCTTTGTCACAGCTCGGAGGACAAAAAGGAATGTGAAGTACAAGTTTCTAACTCGATCTGGATATCTTAAAACTCGATCATACATCAATGTGAGATTTTGACCCCACTGAAATTGCAAAAGAAGACAGCATAAGATAAACAATTAGATCGCTTAGATCACCATTATGTATATCTATAATTTAAATAACACAAATGCAAAAGTCTACATAAGCTACAAATTACTAGGCCTGGGTTGAGGCTTCTTATCTGGAAACCTTACAAGTGGCATTACAAATTCTTATGAAGGGAACAGTCTAAATCGTTCAAGTGAAATAGATTCACAGTGCAGGTACATAGAGGCTCAAAATTTATACAAACATTAACAAATTTTACGACTGCACCAAAAATTAGTTAGTAAGGATGGAAATATATACCAAATTGTTAGCTTCATCAAGAAGATAATCAGCAGCAATGTGGATCGAAATAGAAGAATGAAGACCAGATATCAATTTGTACAATATCCTTTCCTCTTGGCATAACTGTTTGGATGGATCTGCAGTTGAGGTAGATAATGAACAGACTGTGTCATTGTGAAAACAAGGGTGAAGAACTAAATTAAGAACCTCCAGTCTTAGTAGAAGGGAAACAGCCTCAACAAACATGAAATAACAGAAGCAAGAGACTAACGTAAAACAAGTTTGACAGCATGACCAAGTAGAAATGCACAGCAAATACAACGAAAATCATAAAAGCAAATAATCTTGCAGCAACTTTAAAGAAAAAATTCAAAAGTCGGATAAGGAAGATATCACTTCACTTGATAAATATTAACTTCTAAAAGCTTCAACACAAGCAGAGGTGTTGTTTCCGAAGTACAAGAGAACCAGAAATAGTACATGTGAGAAAGGCCATAAAAGAATAAAGAGCAAAGCTAGAAGAAGCAGCAAAACCATCATAAACCAAAAACATGAATATTACAGCTTATCATCAAATAAAAACAATTTTGGCTTCAAATAACATATGAGATGCATGCATGGAGAGAGGCAGCATGAACTCACATGTAGGGCAATTTTCTGAGTAAATAGCATCCCATATCCTTCTAGCTGATGGACCAGTGTAGCCAGTATAACGTTCAGGATTCAGTTGGAGATTTACATATGTCATCTCAGCTGCAAAAGGAAATGCACATCACTTGATACATCCATACTCAATTTAAGGGGAGATAAACAACCGAGTTGTCTAATCAGAAGAGATAAAACTAAAAGAAATGTGCATTGAATCTATTGATACGGATTATCATTATATAATCTTTCTCTAGTGTGGGTACCTTTATTATTATTATTATTATTATTTTCATTCGGACACACTTTCAAACTATGAGGTTTAAGAGAGTTAGTTTTTAACTTTTTTAAACCGCATGGTTTAAAAGTGTGTCCACATTAAGAAAAATGCGGGCATCTGCACTGCGAATGATTATATATATATAATCAACTAGCAAGCTTAAAATGCAACAATTTCATGCTTATAACAAATTAAAAGTTAAATATGTGGTTGTGCTTGAATACAAACGAAAGACTAACCATTGTCAGTTTCATCATCATGAGTCCATGGGTTGTCGGTTTCTGTCCAGCCTCTGAAAGCCTGACTGTCTAGAGTGCGATCCACAGCAGCCTCTGGCTTTCCTTCTTGACATGCAAGATCATCAGACGAGAGGCCACGAATGAAGGGCTTCTTAAAACTTTCTGGAAATTCAGTTTCAGGGCATTCACAAACACTGCAGTCCCGGAGACGGCACATACCATCATCAGGCCAGAAAGGGCAGTCACACCACAACTTAACCTAGCACATACACCAACAGAGCTTTATAACTATCCGATTCCAGTGATTGAAGGTAAGTGAAACAACAAAATTGGAAAAAAAAATGGAGAACTAAAATACATCAAGAAATGAGCAGGAATCAGAAATATTTTCATCCAGCATTTTTTTTTTCATCCAGCATTTTTGAGACGAACTTCACTTTTTTGAGTTATGAATATTACTTGCTGATGGCATTTTGGTTTCAATTTTTAGCCTATTTGTTTCATATGGAATCATAAACAAACCTTGAAATATCGGAAAAATGGAGTTTTAACAAGCTCCTGTAGTGAAGGATGCAACACTTGCTCATTCAGCTGATTCACAGTCTCGTAATCACAGCAACAATCCTCCACCACGCCGCTGTACTTGTCTTTCTCCTGCACAAAATTCAAAATTCGAATGCAATTAATCGCTCAATCAAGCAGATTGAATCAAACTAACACAATCTAAACAAAATGACAGCACTTATTTATCTAATCCGATCTTTTTAAGCAACGAATTCATAAATGTGAATTTTGCGAGCAGCTAAAATTGAAAAATAAGCAAAAAAAAAAAAAAACAATGCGAAAGCAAAATCATTATCGACATTTTAATTTAATTTCGTAATACCTGAGCACAGTGACAGCTCTTATCGGCCGGTGCAAAGTGAGATAAATTTGGTGATTTTAAAGCATAAGCCAAGGCTACGGCAATCAAAATCGCAATTAGAGCGCCAACTAATAAACTCCATCGCGTTTTGTAACTCGTGCCTTTCTTCTTCTTTTCAGCCTCCGGTTCCACCATTGCACGGTACTAAAAATCTCTGAACGGCCTAATAAAACCAACCTTTATCTGTTTGGTTTCCGAGAAATTGAAAGAGATAAACAGAAATTGGAATTGGCAGCTTAGCGCTACTGTTTCCTTCTGCGTATTGTATGTATTATCTTATTTCATTAGTCAGTAATTAAAACAGAAGTTAGTAACATATTTTTTAGTCAGACAATAACGGGATTTTATATATAACTATAATGTGACTGAAAACTAAAGAGATCAAGGGAAAACGATGGGCGCTGAATGTTGATTGCTGATGGTTTTTGATCGTCTCTTCTCGCTTTCGTGAATTCGAAGCAGTTAAAACAATGGGCAAGAGCAATTCAGGGTACCAAAAGACCGCAAGAACTCTCGTGGGTCGGGCCTGCGCCCAAACTTTATTGGGCTTTTATTGGGGTTTCACGAGTTTTCTCGGTTGCTGATTTTGGGCTTAAGTGCATTCGGGTGCTGATAGTTCTCCTCCTCGGCATTTGTATTCACACCCCACTTATTACAAACAAATCGAAATGTTTGTCTAAAATTCAATAAACTTATACAGTCTGCATGGCCAATCAATTCAGTCCTTCCAAATGAGGAGACAAAGCTCAAATTAATTTTTGTTGCGTCTACCCTCAGGAGCGTTAATTATTTTATTAAAATGATTCAGGATAGAAAAGCCCTTGTCTTTTTTCTTTCCTCCCCTTATTTCAAACTTGGATGGCTAGTGAAGAAAATTACTTAAAAACCACTCGATGATACCCTAACAGAAAAAATTACTTATTCACGTAACTACAAAAGTAAATGCTAGAATGGTAACATATATTAATTAATATTGTCAATTTTTTATCAACTTTCATTTGTGCACACCAAAAAAAAAAAAAAAAAATCCCTTAATTTAATCTTATGTGGTCTTCGTGCCAAACCTCTCAATTGTTCATCTAAATTAATGTTGCCTGTTAGCCTACAAATGTAATGAGTGCCTCAGTGGGCGAGGACATTTCTAGATCTGATTTGCAGAAAGCAATAACAGGCCAGGGGCTAATCAAGGGGCATATAGAGTAGTCAGATAGTCAAACAATGGGTCAACAAGAAAAACTGAGAAAGAGGAACGCACAGTTATTGTGGAGTGGAGAGATGATTGTTTGAGGAGGAGATGCATGGGAGATCACATGCATATATATATATATATTCTGTTTCTGGAAATGAGAAAATCATGGTCAAAATTCGTAAAATCTTACTTATGATATCACAACGGATTTTCATGATATTATTAATAAATTCTATGAAAACGAATTTGAAAGCGATTGCTCTCACAATGTAATTATTTTTCCTGCCATTCTATATATTGCTGTCTTTAATTTATCTATCTGAATCCGATCGTACCAACTGCTCGAAGTGATCTGCATGTCTGTTGATAAGGTTAGTTCTGGAACGAAGTATATTTTCGCATGTAATTATCTGTTTAGAAGGTTTAATTTCATAAATATATTAACTCAACCTATATTTCTGCAGAATATATATATATATAAAACAATAATAACAATTATAATAATGCCCAAATATATGATGCACTACCATGAAAAAGTTTCTATGATATCATTGGGGTTCTTTTTTGAAGAAAAAGAAAATTAAAAAAAAAAAAGAAAAAGTTATTGTTGTTACATGTATCGTTGAAAACACTTGAGCAGTAGCAGGCAATGATCGATGGAGCTCTTTTGGACACTCCCTTTTCTGGTTAAAGCTGATATACGGAAAAGGAAGAACATCACCTCTACTCTATATGAACCCTAGCTATAAGCGACGGTCTAATTTTCAGCATATAATAACAAAAGATAACAACAACACGTAGGATCCGCATATAATAAGTTATAATTTTTCATATTAACCAAGATGAGGCACCAAATTACAATTAACCACAACAAGATACCGTTATTTATTACTTACTGTACGGAGAATGACGTACTTGTCACCATTTTTCTTTCTCGGGCAAACCCACGGCTTTACCACCATATTTTCCGGCTTAGATGATTATTATAAATTTAAAATTAAAAAAAAAAAAAAACTGTGCTTAAGTGATGAACTAATAGTATTGCTGCTTTTACAGATAGACAACAAAGCGGAGTTATCATTCTTTAATTAATAACAAGCTTTAACTTGTCTGATAATTAGATTTTATGAACATTAATAAGCAATATTCAAATCTATATATAAGAAATCAAAACATATACTGCTTAATTAATTAATCAGTCATGGGGCCGAGCCATCATCTTTCTCTGTACAATAATCGCCAACTGCTGAACGCATTAAACTATAGAGTTTAATTTAAAGTGATTAAATAATTAAGTTGTCTACCTAAGCTAGCTTGCAGAAAAACATAAGAGCATACTTTTTTTTTTTTTTTTTCTTTAGACCTATAAATAAAGTTCAAAGCCAAAGGGCACCGGCGTCTTTGAGGAGAGGGACCAAGGTGCCATTGATATGGCAAGCCATGAGAGTCTCAATCCCCCCAAGGAACTTTCCACCAACAAAGATAGCCGGGACAGTCTGATGCTGGCCGTTGGATGAGAGCTGGAAGAGGACGGCCTGGATTTCACGTCCGGCAACATGGTGGTCGAGCTCGACGATGGTGGGGCCAACGCCAAGGCTGAAGAGGAGGCGCTTCGCTACAGTGCACATGCAGCAACCGCTTATGCTGAACAAAACGACGGCGTTGCTGGAGGCCAGGTGGGTCACTATCTCGTAGGTCTTCTCAAGCTTCATCGCTGCTGCTGCTGCTGCCGATGATGATGATGACGATGAGGCCTCGCTGTTGAGTGTCATCGCTTTCGCCATTTGAAGTCCGGCTTTCTTAGCAACCTGCATCGATATGGAGTTTTCTTAGAAAAATTAAATGATGTAAAGAAAGATTCGAAAGATTTTGATGATGTTTGAAGAAAAAAATAAAATAAAAAGCAGTACTGCAATATTAGAAAGTAGAAAGTTTACTGGAGAGACTCAAGGGTTTCGAAGTAGTGTTTATGGAGATTCTGGAAAGCTACGGTCAAAGTTGTGATAGAGAGTTTTAAGAGGAGAGAGATATGCAGGTTTTAACTTCTATAATTGTGGGCACATCAATTGTATTACACATACATATATATATATATAGAATTGTATCACAGTAAAGCTGTCGTATACTTTTATACGTTTTATATTTTTAATTGAATTAGTCTTAATTTATGTTCAATATTCATCAATATTGCAATTTTCAGTTGCGAGGCCCCAACAAATTTGGCAAATTGAATTTCTTAATGTTAACTAGAAGTTGAAGTTGCTGTTTTGTGATTCAATTTTTTAATGGCATTGACTCGAGTCTTATTGTGCGCTGTTGAATAGAAAATTCGAAGTGAAAGGGGTCAAATACTAAAGAACAAAGCAAGTGCTTCGGATGAAGAACAACGGGTTCCTAGGGTTTTGCAAATTTACGAAAAAAATAAAAATGGAACAAAACAAAAGATAAATAGTGGAGAGAAAAGAGAGGGACAAATTCTGACGACACTAGATCCCTATCTCTGGCTTTATTTTCTTATTCGATTTGTACGGATTCACAGTCCCCTGAAGCTAATGCCTAACAGTAATAATCATCCACCTTCAGAATCAGAAGCATGCATTTCCCCGGCCAGTATGGCAGTATCCCTTCTTCTTCTCTTAGACATGCCTGTTAAATACAATTATCAAGAAGAAAACAATGAGAGAAAGGGATGCCTTGAGAGGTAAAATATATTTATTTTGTTAACGGTAGTTAATTGAGTTAAATATAAAACTAAAATTTAGAATGGTTTAGAAATATTAAAAACTAGTGATGACTACTTGCATTTTTAATATTTTAGAATTAGTTGGGTGAAATTTTTTCTTAATTATAATGATAATATATTTGAAACTCTGAATACTTGTTAGTAACATGTTTCAATAGTTTCAACAACATAAATTTTTCAATATCATCATTCAACTACTCAATCCGGTGGCTAATAATTGTTTCTTCTGAGAGTACAGATGGCTTGATCTTAGCCTCAATTTTAGTGTTGCTGGCTCTCATCCCTCTGGTTCAAACATTAGTGACCGGTCGCAAGTATTGTAAGTGGCACTCTAAGCGTTAGCCCACCTTCTCATAGTTTCTTTTGTTAGCCTTTGCTTAGTTTGTTCTCTTTAGTTTATGTTCTCTTTTATTATTCTTTTTTCTTTTTCATTTAATGGTTGTTTTTATTCTTTAACTTGGAAGATTTAGTCTATATCCTCCTCCAAAATATATTCTTCTACAAGTAAGAGAGTCTTGTCTAACCCCCCCACCCTATGATGGTTTTTAACTGAAAAAATAAAATCATTCAACTACTCCATCCAAAAACTTAAGTGAGGCTATTAAGAAATATTATAATAAATCATATGTCTTCTCATCTCATGCAAAATATAGAGCGGAATTAGGACAAATATAAATTTCATGAGATTGAAATGATCAGCAACTGACCTCGAATTTGAATTTCTAATATCATGTTAATTAAATCATTTCATCCAAAAGTTTAAACAATTAAACAATAAGGTTTTGTTTTTTTTTTCAGATTTTATATTATATATATATATATATATATATATATATATATATTTTAGAAGGATTTTATATTATATTTTAACTTCAGATTTTATATTATATTTTAACTTCAAATTTTACGTTACAATTACGGACAGACACATACCAACACAACGGTTTTATAGTACAACTATACCGTATTAACTCTCGTTTTCTAACATGCGCCAGTCAAACAAAGCCAGTAGAGCCCTTATAGCGGGACCCATGTGGGGCAGAAAAAACCAGTGAAGCCCTAAGATGGTGGGACCCATGAAGGGCAGTGCCCCAAAATCCCAACTGAAAAGGATTCGTGTAGAGTCACATAAAAAGACAAGTGCTGTATGTACACATAATGCATGCAGGCGTTGCCTGATATTCGCGTGATCGCCTGTACGTTGCGTTTCAGTTGCAAGTGAAAAAGAAGGTTGTAGATTTTTGTGTGGCGTTGGAGAGAGTGATATGGTTCTGAATATGGTAAAATAAACCGACAAGCCGACAAGAAACGCCTGAAACGCCGTCGTTAGACGGTCAGACTATCGTCTTCTCGTGAGTAGGGACAGTGACGCCGTCGGATTTTGCTATCGTTATCCGTTATTTCCTTTTTTACTCACGGTTCTCACCCCCTTACCAATCCTTCAAAAATTTTATTTAAAAAAGATAAATAATAAACACATTTTTTTTCTTTTTTTCTTTTTTGTCTTTTTAAATGGTCAAAGATCCCAGTCAGGGAATTCATTTCATTGTCCTGTTTTGCCCTTTGGACCGACTCTCGTCTCTTCAGAAGTCATATTATGGGCAGCGCCAAAAAGTTACAGAATGTGTAACCCACAGACCGCTTATCTATGCATTAAATAAATAACAAGGTAATCTTTTTTAAGCAATTTATTCAAACGTATCTTTGATAATGTTATTATGCGTAACCCGTTACGTTAATTATAGATTCAAATTAGTTATTAGTACTATATAATATATGATTCCTGTTCCATTTTTCTGTATTATAACTGTGGCCATTGTCAGCTTTATAACTTTCTCGGCCTACATATGTCGAAGTTCATCATAATGTCCGTGAGTAACAAGTGAATGGTTCTTTTTGACTAGTCAGTCTAAATATGAGGATCGGATTTAATAAATTAAAATATTATAAGAAAATTTTCAACAAATAAACAACAATCACAGTAACAAGTGTGAGTGCGTGTGTTTATGTGTGTGTATATATATATATATATATAGCTCTGCTAACGTAACTTACGCCAGATACAGTAACAATGTACAGTAATGAGCCCCGCTACTGTTGTTGTGTCTGGCGTCAGTTACGTTAAACGTAACTTAGCCAGCACCTATACACACACACACACACACACAATGTAATTTGTTTGATACAACGCCCCCAGTCTAAATTGAAAATGTTTTTTTTTTTTAATTTTATTATGCCTTAAGTTTATTTCTTGATATCCAAATTAAGCTCGTGTCGTCCTATATTTTAAGTTAACGTGCTTGTTTAATCCTTATATTTAAAAAAAAATACTTGAAGACACTCCTATTGTTAAATACACATTCCTACTATAACTTTTTCTTTCCTTTTACAATAATACTCCTACAACAATATTCTTGGAGAAATTAATGAAAAAAAAAGATAATTTATCAAATTAACTTTAAAATAACATAAAAAATTGCACAAACTTTTATACTATTATTTTACTTTTATGACTAATTTGGTAAATTAATTATTAGTAAGATTGTTGCATAGGTACAAAAAAATAGTTCTTTCACATTGATATTTACTGATTAATTTGCTAATTAAATTTTTTTATAGATAAATTAATTTATGTGAAGAGTATGTTGAAGGGGTAAGAATCTTATATATTTTACGCCAAGGTAGTTTGAGATTCTTTTAAAAATATGGGTGCTAAATGAGTACTTAAATAAAAATATAGATACTAACTGAGCATTTACCGCCCTCCCACCCCCAACTTTTACCCAAAAAAAAAAAAAAAGGAAATGATATACACCCTGCCCCAATGCAATAAAGCTATATCAAACTCACTAAGGTAGATTTTTGGGGCAAACTTTGTTATTAGTTCAACTTTTATTTACTTTTGCTTGGGGCTGTGGAAGGGTTAGTTGGTGGGCTCTCTATCGTTAATTTTACAATTGTACATTTTTTTTCTAGATAAAGTACGGTGATACGAGGTAATGTATTAAAATAAAAATGAACAAATAAACCTATTAAGGAGACATAATAAGTTTTTCCCCTCATCAAATAAATATAGCTAAAACTAAATAAATCTCTAAGTAGAAAGATAAATAAAATGATGTATAATAGTAGTGGGAGTGATGCTATAATCATAGTAAGTATCGCAGTATTCTATACTCAATGCATCATAAGTTGCATATCAGTCATAAAATTTTGGAGAATGTAGCAAAAAACTTGGAAAACTTGGAGATTTTTCAACAGAGAATAGTGGGGGCTAGAAGCATTGTACAAGACAACACCGTATGTACTTGTGTTGTAATCGTTCTCTAATAATTAAGATTCTATTTCCAACATTTTCTTTTCTTTCAACAAATAATCTAGAAGAATATTTTAAACTAGCTTATCTATATATTAATTAATAGTAGATAAACATAAGATCCTTTACAACTTAACACATAATATATAATTTACAACAACTTTCTAATACAAATGGATTATAATTAGAACATAACCCAGAAAGAGGAAAAAAGCAAGATGACCCAAAAATGAAAAATAAAGAACCTGAGATAGATATATATAGCTGATTTTCATCATGATATGCGCGTCATGCTATTCCACACGACACAAACAGTGTAAGCAAGAAACCTGTAAATGGGATTGAAACATGCATGCAAAGGGTTTCTCACGTAAACATTCCAACAAGAAGTTGTGATTTCTGCCCTACTCCTTATCCTCCTCCATACATGATCGATAAAATAATTCTGGTTTCTTGTTGCAACGATGGCTGCCGACTGAACATATGCGGAGGCAGCTCTCTTCACTAAATGGTTTCTAATGGCGATACTCGACGAGTCGAAATCGTAGTTGTTACCTTCATGGTTGCTTGCATGGCTTGCAGGAGGTGAGTTTATAATGATATCCTTCAAGCTTGTGTACCTAAGATCATCTTCGACGTCAGAATTGTCCCTTACGCTCGAAGAGTTTCTACTTATTTGCAGGGAAGGGAGTTTCTTGAGCTTGAGGAGTTCTGTTTCCATGGTTAAAAGGCATTAATGAAAGTGACGGGAGAGTTGCAAAATGTGGCCATGCTGCTGAGCGAGGAAAAGTTTTTGATGGAGTGTGGTGATTGAATTTATGGGGATGTTAGAATTAGGGTTTGGTTGCCATCAATGGAGGAAATGAGATTGGTGTGTGTGTGTGTGTGTGTTGTACACTGTAGTTACAGAGTTTGTTGAATTTGATTGTTTAGACTTTAGAGAGAGATTTGGTGGAGTTTTGTGGTTTAATTCGTTAATAATATGGGTTAAAAATTAGGGCGATCCTTTAATTTAGGATAATGACCCGGACAACTTGGGATCTGCATCTGCTGTTAATTGCAAGTTTAACAAAGTTGCAATTTAGTTTAATTTAATAAATTAGTTTTTCTCATTAAAGTTTTATTTTTCTGAACGATCCATGTCACCATGTATGTGTGTATATACATACATATATATATATATATATATATATATATATATATATATATATATATATATATATATATATATATATATAGAGAGAGAGAGAAAAAAAAAAATGTTTCAGTTCAGAATTTTAAAGTGCGGGAAAGTGTGGAAAAGTTTTAAAACCGCATGATTTTAAAAACTTAAAACTATAAGTCTTTAAAGCCGTGTAGTTTTAAAATTTTTCCGAACTTTCTCGCATTTTAAATTTATGACCACAAAACTACTATATATATATATATAGTAGTATTTATTTTTTAATTTTGTATGAAGATCATAATAGCAAGAAGTGAAGTAGCGTACTGGTTTCTTAGGCTTTGTACCAATCTAAACAAATTTTGAATCAAAATTTGATAAATGGGCTATGTTGGGCCCAATTATTGTGAACTCACTTCACCCAGAATCCCCGTGATTCGTAACAATAAAACACACATTAAAATCAGGTAATTACCCTTTGAGAGAAAAAAGGAAAAGTAAAATCAGTTTCCAAAATTTATGTTAAGTTTACAGAAATTATAAAAATATAAAATACAAAGAAAGAAAATGCCACCCTAGAATATATATAAATAAATGTTACTCGGAGATTTTTTTTTTCTTTTATATATAAATTGATACATTCAATGAAAGCTACCATGGTTCATGGTTATTACCGCTAATCATAATTAATAATAAGAATTCGTTCAAATGAAAAGAGAGATTTTTGACAAACGTTCAAATCATGTAAAATTATTCCATGATATTCGGATAAAATCTCATAGAAGGCAGAAATTAAAGAAATATGCTTTATCTACTATTACATAAAGGATCAATGGTAAGCACGTATTGTATAATGCAAAACTCTATGAGAAAACTGAAAATGTCACTTACCTTTTAAATAACGTACTCGATAGTCAACAATTCTTAATTTTAAAGTGGATGATTTTGGTCACTCAGTAGAGGTGGGAGAATTTTCTTATGTTGCACTTCAGTGGCATACTTTTGAGTATATATAGAATAAGATTTTTTTGTAATTAAAAAAATACTATTTAACTGATTTGTAAATATTAATTATATTTTTATGTAATAGGAATTGTAATTTAAGTAATAATCTCATATAATAAAAAAAAATACTATTTAATGACTTGCACATAAGTGAAATTACAAACCATGATGATTTTAACTTCAATGAAAGCGACGGAATATGACCCTTTTTTTTTTTTTTCCCAAGCATGTACACATAGTCAAGTTGGGCAAACCATTGTTTCCAATCGAGGCTTAATCTAGAGTCGACAAGTCTTCAGTTCTCATAAGAAATTATTGCTCCGCCTTGCATGTATTGGCAATGATGGGTGATTCGAAAAGATTTGTTTTGAATTTAAAATTAGCATATGACCAAAATGCCACGGATGAACCTAGCTACCCATAGAGGGAAGGAATGCTGTTGTGGTATTTATTTTCGGTAGTAATTACAGTGAAGTTGCTCTATTGTAGAACACTGATGCTAACTGTCATATCATAATAATAAATATAGATTTAATATTTATTTTTATGTTGATAAAGTTATCAGCAGTGTTTCATTTCTTAATCTTTCTTTATTTCTCATCACTGCCGGCGTAAATTTTATGAGGGTAAAAATTTGTTTAGTTTCTTTATTTTAAGATTAGTGATTATTTAATTTTTATATTTTTTAAAATGTCTTAAAATATTTATGTCGTTAAATTATTAATACTTTTATTGTTATTTTTTATTTATTTTAGCTTATTTTTATAATATTATCTTTTTATAATAATATTTTTGTTTGAACATTAATAAAAAGAAAATTAAATTACCAACTTTACCCTAAAAATGAAAATAAAAAATTTATATTAATTTTTAATTGTCAAAAATTATATGCAAACTACTAAGTGTGTAAATGATGCTTGTAATAAAATTACTATAAATTTTATTTTTTATTTTTAGGGTTAAATTAGCAATTTAATTTTTTTTATTAATGTCCAAACAAAAAAATTATTATAAAAGGGTAATATTGTAAAAGTAAGCTAAAAAAATAAAAAGTAACGGTAGAGGTATCAATACTTTAACGGCATGAATGTTTCGAGACATTTTAAAAAATATAAAAACTAAATGAACACTAATATTAAAAACACAGAGACTAAATAAATTTTTACCCAACTTTATTATAGTAAATTTCCATCAAGTTTTAAATTGCTCTGAACGTTGTAATTAGCACATTAGCCGCCTGCATGGTGCACAGTATCATTTATCCAACAATAAAAAAGTTGGTTGTTGACTGTGTGTAAGTGTTTACATTTACAGTAAGGATCCCGCTACGTTACGTTAATCGTAACATATATCTACACCATGAGAACTGTTGCTGTGTATGAATATACGTTACGATTAACGTAACGTAGCACTGGCCTTACAGCAAGGAAGGATGGTTATAAAAGCTGCTGATTATTTTCTCTTGCCTTTTGGGATCAAAAGAGTGAAAGCGGTTGCTTATTCAAGTTGGACAGTCCTTGTCAAAATTGCTGAACTTTGGGCAAAAGCTAGCAAAGAAAGAAATTAAAGTAACTTTTAGAGAAAGCACGAAGAAGAAAGAAAATGACCATTGACAATGAAATGATCCCATTAGCTTTAGGAATCATTTAGAATACTAAAGAAAGTGTTGAAAAGTAAAAAACGTGCGTGAGAATTGGGAGAAAAAGGGAGATAAAACAATTCAGGAATCTCTATTTATAATGGTTATCTTTTCAAAGTGATTATAACCACATCATCTTCAAAATCAACTTCAAATATCAATTTAAGAATTTGTTTTGGAGCAGAGCAGATTATTTATTCTTATGATTTGGAGTCAAATTTTGAGCTGCACTGATCATCCTCATCGTGTTGATTAATATTTGTTACGGCAAATAACCACAATTCCAATTTGATATAAAAAAATTAAAAGAGGATCAGTGATTGACCATAACTAAATAAGGGAAAAAAATAAAAAAAGAGATAAGAAATGAATGGATAATATTGGGATAAAATGAAAGGTAGAGAAGGTTGCCATTTGCCAGCGTAAGATGTGATACAACAATGGGTGGTCCTTAGTCTTCTCCATTATGATCAACAGCATGAAAAAGCTCCTGTAAAAGCAAAGCAATAAATACTTGTTTGTTTTAATTCCTTTTGTATGCACCCGCATGTGCTAAAAGAAACCTATAAACCTAATCAAATTCAAAACAACATTGATGCCAAAGTCAGTATATAATTTGAGCTGAAATTGTGTTCGTAATGACTTACCGTAATCAATACCACGGATGACGTATGGAATCCGATGCCAAGTAAATGATTAATTGAAATGCCAATTTAGGAACTTATGGCCAACTTCCACTTGAACATGCATCAGCCTCTCTTGTTCAAATTAAGAGCACCGTGGAAGCAAAAATAGAAAGTGCTTATTTTATTTTATTGTCCATCCGTCAAGTTTTGATTTATCAAAATTCGACAACCTAACCTTTTGATTTGTCAAATTAATTCTATAAACCTTCTATAATTGGCGGTTCAGATTTGGATGTTAATCAAAATGTTTAGGTGTCAATGCCGCTAATTGGCCAATTAAGATGACCTACTTTGAAGGCCGGCGGAGACCTGACTTTCGATTCACAATCATGATTCATATAGCTAGTTGCCATTTTTTAAAGCTTATTAATCTCATCTTGGTTTGTCCAAGTAGCATGGTATTGGTAGGCCAGAGAGAAAGACATGCGTTTTCTTTATGAAAAGGATTTCAGATTGAAATTGAGTATCGAAAGGATTTAAAGCTCTCTCCTTGAGTCCTTGTTTCCACAACTTTCCAAAAAACTTTAATTAAAAGTAAAGAGTCAGGTAATCTGAATTCGGCCGTGTGATCTCCCTCAAACTAGTAATCTGGCTACGTACCAAAATGCCATCTCAATGACAAATATATCCACTATCACTCAGTGCTGACTCACTGTTGAGTCTTCCACTTGCTACACAATGGGTTGCAATTCTAGTACATCTCGCTAAAAGCTTACACAGACTATGAATATCATCAACTCATCTAGTTCACGGGACAGTGACACTTTAATTTTTGAATATGCGTGTTATCTGCGATTTCAAAATTCATCATGAAAAGCAGACCAAAAAAATTAAATAAAGAATGTACGGCCATCTCATTCTCATCAAGGGAAGTGGGTATCTCAAAATTCTGTCCTTAAGTTTTGGTGTAGTCTGTAACTTAACTACCAGTACACCAGATGCTTAATTAAAGCTGCATATACCTGTCACAATTTTACTGGGTGATAGACATTTTTTTTTGCAGCATCTATGATTGCAATTCTTTTAGAACTTGGCTTCCTCCATCTGACCATCTCTTCTCCTGATCACATGCTAGCTTTCGGACAGATTCATATGTACAAGTTCAAAATCCTATTTGTATCAACTCTATTTAAAGTAAGATCACGTGGCATCATGTCCTAAATTACGTACCGAGAGATGCTAGGATTAAAAAAAGCAAGTCCATGCACCTGCTCTCATTATGACCATAACCCTGATAAGATTATCGGATTACTAGGTTATTAATAATATTTAATCACTTAATTTTAACAACTATTTGATTGGGTTGGTCAAGCACATCTTTCCCTTAATTCTAAGATGGATAACTCAAAATCTTTCTAATAGTTGTGAGAATATTTTCATTTATTACATATCTTAGTTTTGGTGGGTTTTACTTATATGTTACGCTTCGATTGGATATTTCTCTCTCTCTCTCTCTCTCACACACACACACATTACCACTAGGTTTTCATTTGATTTCTCAAGTTAATTAATTAATAATAAAACTATGCACTCAGAAAGTATGATTCACAACGTATCGTACTAAGTTATATATTATGTAACTTAAATTTAATTTAAGAGTAGTATCCAAAAAATTAAATGATTAAATTATTTTGAGTTATTGGATACAACTTTCGTGTTCGTGTTACAAGTTATGCATTATATACTTAGCCACGCCCGATTGACAACATGTATAAGAGTGTCAAAACATAAAACGGCTATAATTTGTAAGAAAGTCTTAACAAATTAAAGTAACGTATACATCCAAATCAATGTATGTTTTGAAATTATTTAGTCTTCTGATGATCTCATCTCTTTTTGATTAAAATGAAAAAGACGACCAAGACTTTTAAACTTATGATAAACGACGTCAGCTTGGTCACCTAAATAATAGTATTAAAAATTCATCCGATTACTTGATATTGAAAAATTGGTCTTCAAATGGGGTCATCTTCCGTAATACAAGAGTAAGCAACAATGACTTTTAAACTTGTAGTAAAGATCAACACTGAGTGATTATCACTCAGTTTTGTCACGATAATAATATTCAAAGCCATCTACACTGACAATGTTGACTGAAATTATATATATTTGACAAATTTCTAGCTAGCTCAGTTCACTACACAGTTCAGCAATTATTTATTGACAATGGCAATTTTACGGCTGTTTTAAGATTGAGTATAAATTATAGTTATACATATAAAGTGATAAATAATTAAAAAAATATGTTATAACTCTAATCATGTGTCTGTGATGATGTGCTCTATCTTAGAGCGGTTTCAACATAATCAGACCCAATATTTCGCTCTCATTTTTCTTTTCTCTTCTATGAGAATTAGTTGATTTCTTGTAGTTAACATTTATGGAACATGCTACGCATTTGAAAATTTTATTATTAATTAAACAATCAGATAATACAACTAATAGAGTTAATGTAATTTTTCTTTTTAATGTCGTACTAGTAATATTCTTACAAAGTATTGTAGGGTTAAATCCTTCCTCAATTATATAACAAATAATTGAATGGGGGCAGTTTTTTTTTTTTTTACCAAACGTGGGTGGAGTAAGCGTACTTTGAAAATTAGTGAGGGTAAAAAATTGAGCAACTAAATATTAATAGTAGTCTCATATAATATGGGTTATAATTTTGATTGTAATTCCAGTATTAAAATAGATTGATTGTAATATCAATGTTAAAAAAATAATTATCGTAACATCAATGTAAAATAAAAATAAAAATAGTGTCCTTTAATCTTGATCTCACAGCTGTCATAATTTATGCACATTCCATAAGGAAAATTTAAACAAATTATAGTAACAAAATAAACGCCGCGTATATTTCCACTCATTTTCACCTTAGTATTTTCAGAACTTCCAGGTAATTACAAGAGAATTAAAGATCGAGAAATAATATAGTAATAAAAATCATGCAAAGAATACAATTTATTTTCTCGTACAATCATTGTTTTCTTGTATATGTTTTCATAATGATGGTACGACTGGAGCAGGGCATGCAGAAGGCTATCGGTGACTTATTTGGACCTTTGTTTTTACCGACTCAGTGGAAAAGAAATTTTATAATTTTAAAATCTAATTTTGTCCATGCACCAACTCCATACCAATTATATTAAATTTTTCAATTTGAATTCTTTATATAAGACAAAATAAGTCATTGTTTTCTTGTATTTAACCCTACATTCATCATGGCTATTAAATTATAAACAATAAATTAAAAGAACATGCATGCTTGCATGAAAAATTAATCGATAAGAACAAAGTGAATATATATATATATATATTTTTTTTTGGGTACAATACCTTTCCGACATCTATAAGGCAGTTATTAGAGATTTCTTATAGTAAACGGAAGTAGATTACAGGAAGAGAGTAATTGTTGATATTTGATTAAATTTTATTCCGATGCTTATAATTACCCTAATTAAAAAGATTTAATGGGATATTTATTGGTTAGCGCATCTGCTATGATATCATTAAAAACCTTTTGCAATTTTTCTTTCCATCATTAACACCTTTTGCAGCATTAAAAAAAAAATCCAGTAAAAAGACAAGATGATTATATTGGACTGATATCAATTTCAAGAGGAAATTTCCTTTCTTACTACAATTAAAATCCTCATAAATCTTTATTAAGATATAAGAATATACATTGACACACTGTTATAAAATGAGAACTATTGCCCACACATTATCACAAGTATATTCAAATATTAAAATTTTAGAAGTTACTTTTTGCGGAGAACAACTAAAGGAAGCTTAGAACTGGGCTTTCATATTCATCGACTTCTGGCACTGCCATCGGGTACGATTGATTTGATGCTTTAGCTTTTACAAATCCAACGGTTACATTGCATTAAACATCAATTAATTCGTCGTTGTAGTTGTTTATTTATCAGAATGAGTAGGGTTCCCTTATTTCTAAATATTTACTCAAAAGTCGTTTTTGATTGCAAGTGTATAATAGTAAAATAAAGAGCTGATGTGACGAGAAAATTTTTCTACAACTAGGAGACATAATCAAGTGATAAGTCAGAATCTAATCGGTCCGGAAGCTTATCTATCTGTGTTTTTTGGAAGCATTATTGGACCAAAACTCACTACTGATGGTTAAGGTTTTGGCATGTTGCCTGGTCTGTGTGTTTCTTCCCTAACAATTAGGTTTAGTTGTCTTTTTTCTTTTTCTTTTTTTCCTTTTTCTATTTGTGCATGCCTAGAAAAAAGAATTGTGTCTTATTACGAAGTAAACTATAGGGGATGGCAATTACAGCATGCATCTATACATGAAATTTTTATACGTTACACGAAGTGCTTTAAAACGACATCTGTTGACTTGTAAATAGCATGACTTTAAAACGCTCCGATGGGGGCATTAAATTAGCGTTTTATTCAATGTGTTCTTATCTTCTGTTTTCGTCTTCTCTACTTATTTTCTTCATGGACCTGTCTATGGTACAGCTTCTGTAACAAACATCTCCCGTCATCGCACCATCCGATTTTCTATTGTTCAGTTTCTCACTCCACATCCAACCACATCCAACGGCTGATGCTGCAGTCTGTACCTTACAGATTCTGTAAGCTAGTCGAGTCCTTTCTTCATATATCATTATCTAATTAATGCATTTCACTCATCGGGAGGTTAAAGTTTTGGAATATGCAAATTAGAGAAATAAGAGGAATAAAGTGAAAGAAATAATAAATAGAGGTATATAATAAAAATAATAATGCTACACATTTTAAATTTTTTATCTTAAAAAGTTATTTCAAATGATGTGTCATTAATTGAGTGGTTGATAATTTTTTACAAGATCCAAGTAAATTAATTGTATTATCTCACCAACTATTTGATAAATATCACATCATTTGGGATAACTTTTTAGGATAAAAAATTTAAGATGTGTAGCATTATTGTAATAAAAATTATGATTGAGGTTGTGGGCAAGAAATACTATATAATATCTTCTGGTGATAATTAGTAATAATGCACCGTATATTCATATAATTAATTACCTTAATAATTATTTTGAAAATATGCTTTAAAAATATTAAAGAATTAGGAACCCTGCCGTTGTTGGTTAATACTTAATAATGAATTTGAATGGATTAGTCAAACTTGAAATAAATGAAATGGCAATGATTATTGGAAAGTGAGTGCACGCGCTAGCTGCCCTTTTTATATATTTATTTATTGTATTATTTTGATAGTAAATTTTGAATAGGCATGTGACGTGTGTGTATTTGTCATTGTGGGGGTTATGGCATAGCCACTTAGCCAGCAGAAGACAAGTTTAAGTTTGTAAAGTCTCTCGAGTTTGGTCGGACCGGAGGAGCCTGGATCCTGACTCCCAATATTTTTCCTCTTTTTAAGTCTTATCTTCTTCTTCTTCTTCTTCTAATCAGTTGGTAATTATATCATTTTCTTTCCTTCACTCACTTTCTTTCTCCCCCACCCCCAGTCCATTTTCCCGGAAAATTTACTCACTATCACTATCATCATCATCACTCCCTTATATAGTTATTTATAGTCCAAGTCCAACCACACCAAACCATTTTCTTGCCAAAATAAAGAAAACAAACTCCTAAATTGTATATCTTTTAACAGATATTAATTTGTAAAAAAAAAAAAAAAAGGCCTGAAAATGGAGGGAGCAGTACATGGAGGAGGGACGACAGATGCGTCAGCGTTTCGAGAATGCTTCTCTTTGTCTTGGAAAAATCCCTACGTTCTTCGACTTGCTTTCTCTGCTGGAATTGGCGGCCTTCTCTTTGGCTACGACACTGGTTTGTTTGTTTGTTTCTTTTTTTAATTTTCCTGCTGACTAACTTTAATCCTATCTAATTTTCTCGGGAATCGCACTTAATTTATGGCTGTGATTTCGCAGGAGTCATATCAGGCGCGCTACTTTATATCAGAGATGACTTCAAATCCGTCGATAGAAAGACTTTACTGCAGGTGAGGTCACCGTCCTTTATTTATTATTATTATAATATCTAGTTATCTACTACACCCACACAGATACATGTATCATACGCATGTATACACTGTAAACATTGTCCGATGACTGATAATTTCTAGGTTGTAGCCTGTTCGTCTTGTTAAATTCCATCTGTTTTTGCCTCGCTGGCTTCTCTCTTCTAAATTAACCGAACTACCCTTTGTTGCCTCTCTCCTCACTCACTCTTTTTTCTTTCTTTCTTTTTCTTTTTTTGGGAAAATATTATATTTATGAACAACCAAATACATAATTAATGAGAAGAAGATGAATTTACAACTCTTGCGTTCATTTTTTATGGGGGAGTGTGTAATTTGACTTGATGCTTCTTGGCCAAATATAATGGTTATAAATGTTTATAATGGCTCTTTTTTTTTTTTTCTTTTGTTTTTTTATGACGCTATGTCAAATTACGTTTTTATCGTTCCTTTCCTTATGTTTCATGAACTCAAGTTATCAAGAGTAAATCTGAACATAGGTCGACAAGTGTCGTACATGTCTCTTATCGGCTAAGATCAGATATGGAAGTGTCCGAGAATTCTAAGAAGTAAGAATATGGATCCCTATGGGCTTGGCCCTTTCGGTCACTTATTGGGCTTGATTCGCATGCCCAATACAGCAGCAATCTGTAGAAATTTTTGTTGTAGCTTTCATATTAATATACAAACAACCACAATTTTTCTCCAAGAAAAAGAAAAAAAAAAAAGCAAAATTTTCTTTAGAATTTTTATATATTTATGAATTTTTCAATTTTTCTCATTTGTAGAAGTTAACCTTAATCTATTAAAAAAGAAGAAGAAGAAGAATTCCTTGTCAGTGGACATTGCTACATATAATATTTACAACTTGTATATGTAACAAGTAACATTTTGTTTTGCAATTTCTGAAAAAAAAAAAAAAGTAAGGAAGAAAATTGTCTCCCTATTCACTGGAGTTGATATGAAACTGAGTTGAAAAGTACTTGTTGTTTGAAAGTGATATTAAATTAAAGGAGCTTGTTATCTTACATGATGATGTAAGAAACATGACTCTTCTACAGTCGTTTCATGAAAATCCAACGGTCGTGGGAATATAAGGTAATAAAATTATATTATTTCTATAATCATTGGATTTTCATCAAATGACTGTGGAAGAGTTATGTTTCTTACATCATCATGTAAGATAACTATAGCCTAAATTAAAATAATAGGATAGGAGCAAAAACAGATGTGATTACTTTTAAACAAAATGATATACGAGTCGGTGAATAATAATGCATGGTGAACATAATGTAAACAGGAAAGCATAGTTAGCATGGCTGTTGCTGGAGCAATCATTGGAGCTGCAATCGGTGGATGGATGAATGATCGCTTTGGAAGGAGAACTTCAATCCTTGTTGCAGATTTCCTGTTCTTCGTTGGTGCTGTGATCATGGCTGCTGCTCCTAACCCTGGTGCCCTTATCACTGGACGAGTATTTGTAGGACTTGGTGTGGGAATGGCATCAATGACATCCCCGCTCTACATCTCTGAAGCTTCTCCAGCTAAAATTCGTGGTGCTCTTGTTAGCACCAACGGCTTTCTTATCACCAGTGGCCAGTTCCTCTCTTACCTCATCAACTTGGCCTTCACCAGGGTAAGCAAGCACAACTGTTATTAAAATCCAAGTACTCGCTATTTCAGCACCATTTTTATAATCTGATCTTGTGTGTACGTTGCATCACTCAGAAGTATTTTGATTAATCTAAATGTGTGTGTAATTTATTTAGGCACCAGGGACGTGGCGGTGGATGCTTGGAGTTGCTGGTATTCCAGCTCTGTTGCAGTTCATATTAATGCTGTTACTTCCGGAATCACCACGTTGGCTATATCGCAAGGTTCTTCTATAATTATTTTCTTTTTTCCCACACTAATGCTTTTGTATGTGTGTTCTATTCACAGAATCATCAATTGTGTTGTGTTCTCTAAATTACAGGGAAGAGAAGAAGAAGCGCAAGCCATACTTAGGAAAGTATATCCTGCCCATGAAGTTGAAACAGAGATTCGGGATCTAAAAGAGTCGGTAGATAAAGAAATTGAGGAAGAAGGATCATCTGAGAAGATAAACTTAGTCAAATTACTGAAAACCCGAACCGTGAGAAGAGGATTAATTGCTGGTGTTGGCCTTCAGGTTTTCCAACAGTTTGTGGGCATAAACACAGTTATGTACTACAGCCCTACCATTGTTCAGCTGTCTGGTTTTGCATCGAACCGAACTGCACTCCTCCTTTCTCTTGTCACTTCTGGTCTCAACGCCGCTGGATCCATTGTGAGCATTTACTTCATAGACAGGACTGGAAGGAAGAAGCTTCTAGTCATCAGTTTGTCGGGTGTTATACTTTCATTGGGGGTTTTATCAGCTGTCTTCCACGAGACAACTTCCCACTCACCAATGGTTAGTGCTGTAGAAACGTCTCACTTCTCAAATCTCACCTGTCCGGATTATAGTTCAGCTGCAACTGCTGATAGGTGGGATTGTATGAAGTGTTTGAAGGCTTCATCTCCAGACTGTGGGTTCTGTGCTTCACATTCCAATAAGGTAAAAGGCATTTCAGCCATTTCTCCTCTGATTAATTGATTCAACCTCATGTGCCAATTATCATTTATTCTCTTGATATGTTTTCGTCATTCTCGCTGCTGTTATTATTGCAGCTATTTCCTGGAGCATGTTTGATCTCAAATAGCACAGTGAAGGATCTCTGCCATGATGAGAGCAGGGAATGGTACACAAGGGGATGCCCGAGCAAATTTGGATGGCTCGCTCTGGTTGGCTTGGCACTCTACATTATATTTTTCTCTCCTGGAATGGGAACGGCGCCATGGATTGTGAATTCTGAGATCTATCCTTTACGTTTCCGAGGGGTATGTGGAGGAATAGCCGCCACTGCAAACTGGATATCTAACCTCATCGTGGCACAATCCTTCCTATCTTTGACACAGGCAATCGGAACATCCTGGACATTTCTGATATTTGGTGTAATTTCTGTTGCAGCCTTGCTCTTTGTACTGATTTTTGTTCCGGAAACTAAGGGACTTCCCATTGAGGAAATTGAAAAGATGCTGGAGCTAAGAGCTCTGCATTTCAAGTTCTGGGAGAAGAGATCCCTACCGGACAAGAGCCAATCTGTGTGATATATATTTTTTTTTCAGAAGTTTTATAAGCAGAAATCTCAATAGCAAATCCTGGATATTGTTCAGTGGAGTTCCTTAGAGATGTAATATTCTGTACCTGGGAAAGGCCTCCTAATAAAATAAAAATATTCAAGACTTTCTGGGACATAGGGGTTAATTATTACAGTTTTTTCTTCTGGTCCTTCTGCGACTGGTCTCCTGGTGTTATTTTGTTACCGTGGTTTTGGCTGAGATGAACGCTTTGTTTATATGAAAATATTAATGACATACTTTTATCAGTATTTTTCTGCAGCCAATGCATTACTTTACTCAAAGAAGATCAAGGGTCTGTAAACGTTCCATCTATAACCTAAAGCTATTACTAATTGCAATGTTGGTAGATAAGACAATGGCACAGAACAGCGGGTCAAGAATCATACCAAAACAAAGAAAAGATAAAAGGAGAAACATTGTTTTCAAGAGTCAAAATGATGGCTTTTATTTGCCTCAAGAAGCCAAATTATTTAGCAGTAAATATTGTGAAATTATTGTGTGTGTATCAATCAACACAATACTAAGAACCAAAAGCTTAGAAATCAAAATCCATCATAAAAATCAGGCGGTATGCTCAGCAAAAGCAAGGACACACAAACTGAGATTTCTTCCTCAGTTCATGTGGGACTGGCCCAAATATTCTTTTTCCTATTGTCCAGGCTGCCCGCCGGGCTGATGATCATCATTTTCCTAAATAAAAACCATGGTACTTGTCAATAAGCACAACAGCATTGTCATCAAATTTGACAAAACTTCCATCACAACGACCATGATCCATGGCAGCACGAACAACAACAGCTTTCACAACCTCGCCTTTCTTCACTTTAGCATTGGGCATAACTTCCTTTACAGATACAACAATCGTGTCCCCCAGTCTTGCCACTTTCTTCCCTTTTAGAGGTTGTATGCACATCACTGTTTTCACCCCTGAATTGTCCGCAACTTTTAAAACAGTCCTCATTTGTATGAAAGTTCTTTGCTGCTGCAAAATTGCAAACCAAATGTTAAGGTCACACATGCAAGTCTGAAGCTGAAGCAGAAAGTGAAAGTGGAGCTATAAAGCCTTTGAGCTTAGCACTCACCAGCTGAGACAAGAAATTGCAGGATGCCATCTCGTGAGATGTGGTCAGTAGACCAGACAACAAGCTTCCAAGGCCTCCAAAAAATGAACGTCCCACTTTTGTCAGTCAGATAAAATCAAATGAATCATCAATTACCACTAAAATGTTAAATTCAAATTCAGATTAACCTAAACTTAATGGGCTGCCCATTTCCCAATAAAAGACGTGTACGCTAAATATCAAACAACCGGCGGAGAAGTCAAGTCCATAGAGATGGTCACAAAAATTGAGACTCTGGTGAGAACACACACACACACAATCAAATCAAATCACACCAAAAGTGAATTGCATGACATCACTGAAACCAAGTGTGTGATCACACGACATACCAGGAGGCCATTTCAAAGACAAACTTGTTGCCATCTCTGGACTTGATGAGGCAACCAACCCTAGTCCCTAAGGTGCGTGCTTAAATACACCTAAAACGAATATGTATTTAGGATTTTGTTTGATCCATTTTAAACATTTTACTCAAAGAAAATGAAGTTATTTTTTAATGACCCCAAACCCTATCATCTCTACCCTTCGTTTCGATTTCTACGTGTACGTCTACTTTTTTTTCCCCCAAAAATAATAATAGCTTATACGTGAAAAGTAATCAAGATTTTTTCAGATTCTTTAATTGTTGTTATTTCTAAACAGAAAAGTTCCTATAGATCTTTTCTGTATGTACAATTAGAATCCTTTGTTCAATTTACTTATGATCTTGGTAAAGCTATTTGGAACCAATTGGCAAGGTCAACGTTTATGTGAGAAGGGTGGCCAAAAACGACATTGTAAGGGCGCTGTTTTGATGCTCTTCTGTCAACATTTTTCAGTCTAAACCATCGCTAGAACACAGTTAAACAGAAGAAAACATCAGATTGTTAAAAAAGACATGGTAACAAACACTCCTATGAATGCTAACTCCAATCGATGTTTGCACAGTATGAGCAGCCAGTGGGTCTCATCGGAAAAGCCAACCATTTAGCAATACGTATAGTCAAATTCAGCTGTGTCTGATCAATAGCAATGCTAAGAACCAAGTTCATGAAAAGTTTAGACACCGAAACCAAACATCAACGTCCATAATATTCTAGAAATAAAAAGGCTGATCATCAGGCTGTATCCTCGGCCAAAGAACGGACGGTGAGCTACCATTTCTCGCGGAGCAAAATAGGGACAGACCCAAATAACTCTCTTTCCAATAGACTTGCCCAAGAACCTGCCTTGATATTGTTTTTTGGAAACAAGAATGCTATTTTTCCTTTTCAACAAGTGCAGCAGCATTCTCATCAATTTTTTGTACACTCCCATCACAACGACCAAAAGGCATCGCAATACAAACAATCACAGCTTTCCTTTCTTCACTTTATAAGTTTACACATTCTGTACTTTCTTCCCGCCCACTTCCATAGCCTCTCATTTATTCACGTTTAGTTTCTTAACCGATGCGATCGAGAAATTCTAGAATACTTGTGATGAATTAAAACCAATTGATACGTACAAAATATGTGTAATTAATTTAACATTATCATTACTTGCATAATAATTTTTTAACATAAATACGCACATATTATAATATTATTTATTTATTATATAATTGACATGATATCTCTGATGCATTATACAACTTCTCCACCGACACAATAATCGTGTCCCCCATTTTCGCCACTTTCCTCCCTTTAACAGCTTGTATGCACGTCACTGTTTCCGCCCCTCTATTGTCACTACTTTTAGAACAGTCCCCATTTGTATGTAATTCCTTCGCTGCTGAGTCTTGAGTACATGAAAATTTTGCTATTGCTGGACATCTCATAATTAGATTTGCTCAATAAACTAAACAAGTTGTTGCTTCCAAGGCCTCCGAAAAGCTGTGAACGTCCCACTAGTTTTATTGCCCAACACGTCAGATATTTAAAATCCAATGCACCACAACAACAATTCAAATTTAGATTAGAGTATACAAACTTAATGGAAGATATATTTCACAACAAAGCCTTGTGCGCTCTCAATTTATCAAACAGTTATTGAGTAGACAAGTCTATAGAGATAGTAGCAAATTAAGAGTGCCAATACATGTGACTCACAAACTTGTGGAACAGTGTAAATTTGAAATCTATATATATAATCATACAAATGAATAAGAATTTAATATATAAACTATATTAACAGTGAATTGACGATAAAGTACATGATCAATCCGAACGCCACCTAAAAAGAAAGAAATCACGTACCTCAGACACCATTTTGAAGCCAAAATTGCAGCCATCTCTGGACTTGATCAATACCGCTGATCACTGAGTTTTGATATTTTCTTCGCCAATAAACCAATAATAATAATAATTTCGTCCCACAAAAAGATGTAATGGAATGTAAATGATAGATATAAAGCGATTCTAACTCCCCTTCCCACTTGTATTGGGAGCTGTTCAGTCATGCATGGGGAGCAAGATTTCGGATGATGATCGTAGCTTACAAGAAAACCGTAAATGAAGAGCTTTGATGTCGCTATGAACCCCAAAATTTCACGGTTTGACCTCGCTATAAACCCTAATATTTAATGATGGTCTAGTGGAAGTTTTATGGTTTGGACACAATAATTAGGTTTTTTTGACTGATTATTACTACAATTGTTAAGAGTGGAGCAATTTGGACTCCACTTATTATATCTTGACACCCAAATTATAATTTTTTTTATAATCACAATGTTTGCACTAATTAATTTTATTATTATAAGGAAGTTATAATTTAATTACAAAAGTATTGTTAAGCAATTATCATTGGACTTTAGTGTAAGTAAGATAGAAGTAAAGTAACCAATGGACCTTTGGTCCAGTGGGAGAAATTTAACACTTACAACTTGCACTTATAATTGTGAGTGTAAGGGTTCAAACCTCCATAAGAGCATTATGGAGGTTAATTTCAGCACTTCTTCAATTGTTAGTCAATTGAGTAGAGACAGTCTCTCCCTTACGAAATGTGAGTGGAGTAGGCACCCCTCGAATATTAGAGAGGGTTTAAAGAATCTGGACAAGTGCTTTAGTGGGTCAATGTATGGCGGAGGTCCCAGTTGTGTAGTATAATTGTAAATATTAATTATAATGTTTGATGTAATATCAGAAACAATCTATGTTTAACAGACTACAAAAAAAAATTAATGTCAATTGTGACAGTCTCCCCCTTATGAAATGTGAGTGGAGTAGGCACCCCTCGAATATTAGAAAGGGTTTAAAGAATCTGGACAAGTGCTTCAGTGGGTCAATGTATGGCGGAGGTCCCAGTTGTGTAGTATAGTTGTAAATATTAATTGTAATGTTTGATGTAATATTAGAAACAATCTATGTTTAATAGACTACAAAAAAAAAATTAATGTCAAATAGATATTGATAAAATAGATAAACATAGTTTTAAAAAATTAGTACATATATTTGTGCAGTATTCGAAATATGCAAGTCATCTTAAAAATCTAAATTTTTCTCTCAATATCAATTCTATAAATGCTATATAATGATTTGATAATAACTCTAAGGAATAAATTATTGTCTCAAATAATTAAAAAAAATATTTTACTCCATCTTAGACTTTTTTTTAATAGAAAATTGTCTTAAACCTTTAAAGCAACAAAACATATATATTTTACAATATGCATATAACTATTACTATGTGGAGGTAAGTTTCTTAAGATGGAATTTAAAAAAAATTATAACTTATCATAATATAAAGTTTATTCTTATTTATAATTAGTCAAATTGCGATAGAGTTTTTTTTGACTACATGAAAATTATTCTAATATAAAATATCAATATAGAATAGTTTTTACCATACAGCTTTATCCTACGTTTAAACAAAATAGAGAAGACAAAATTAGGAACTCATACATGCATAGTTTATGGGTTGGGGCTTTGGCAGTCCACGCAATGCACATCCAAATTTATTTATTCATCACCAATAAGCTTTTGGTCCAGTGGAAGAGCCCTTGCATTTACAATATTGAGAGTAAGGGTTCGAGTCTCCATAAAAATATTAGAGGGTTAGTTTCAATCCTCCCTCGATTATCAAATAATTGAGTGGAGACAGTATCTCCCTCACGAAATGTGAGTGGAGTGGACACCCCTTCAATATTAGAGAAGATTTAAAGAATCTGGGAAGTGCTTCAGAGATGTACATGCCACGAGGAAGGTCTCAGTTGTATAATATGTTTGTAAATATTAATTGTAATATCTTATGTAATATCAGTAATAATCATGTATAACAGTATTAATTTTTTTTTTATATCATTCATGTGGATATCATTTGCGGTGGCTAAATATACCATATTGTTACGAACTTCAAGCCTTAGGAAATAACAAAAAAGCACAATCACTTCTAGTTAGAGTCCGGATGTCTGAAGAAATTTTTTGACAATCAGTTTAAATGCAGAGAAAATGTTCTTAAAATAAAAAAATAAAAAAGTCAGGAGCAATTCCTTTTTTTTTTTTAATTACATGAGACTAATACTTAGATTACAACTCATATTTAATGAGATTAGTATACTAATATTTACAATTAGATAATTACTGGGACTAATTTATAAATCTTATATAACACAGCCCATATTTTAACTCTCTCTAATATTCGAGGGATGTCAATTCCACTCCACTCAGAGTTCGAAAGGAAGAGGACTACTTTTACTCAAATTGAGGAAGAAAATTAACCCCCACAATGCATTGTGGGGTTCGAATCCAAGACCTCACAATTGTGAGGCTTGAGTTCTAACCACTAAGATGGCAAGGCAATTACTAATTAATCGAAATTTGGAACTTATTGTGTCATTTAATGGGGAAAATTTGTGGTGCAACTGTAGTACCGTGTCATAGTTGCATCCAGCCGTTGAATCTCAATAAACCCCACCCATTCAAGTGGATCCAACGGTTAGATGCAACTGTGGCACGGTACCACAGTTGCACCGTAGCCGAACCCCATTTAATGATGTATCTAGCTAAAAATGAAGCTCACCCAAAGCAAGGATAGCTTACTGAAATTTGATATTGACCTCAATCAAAGAAGGGACAAGTGGGGGCTGCTGCCCCTGCTCCGTCTAAAAATTTCGGATGATATGTTTTATTTAGTTAGTTGAAATTATTTCTATTTAATTAATTAAATACGATACATTCAAGCTTAAATTTTATTTTAAAATTACACAAAAAATCTCATTCATTTATAAGTTATTAGTCTAGTTGCATAATTTAAATACCTAGAACCTAATTGATTCTATTAAAAATAATAAGATCTAATTTGAAATTTGATATGATTTAGTCCAATTAACAACCGACCAAAATTAAATCTATTATTTAAGAAACAAAAATATTTGAACATACATATAGACTCTTTAATTTTCCGGATTTGGCTGCCGTCCTTTAAAATTTTAGTTTATCAAGGTGTGTAAAGAGAAATACTAATAAGATCATAAAATGATTCTTGGCTTGGCTGCCCTCCTGACGTATTGGGAGGATCAAGCTGCAAAATTTTATGGAATAGAGTGCTATTCTGAGATAAATGACTCCAATTGAGCGTGTTACGTGAAAAAAAAACCATAAATTCCGCTTTCTGGGTCTGTTAGCTCACGATTTTACTTGACATTTGTTTCCTCCGATTCGTTTTTAATTCCTCTGTAAGTCTTCATTCATTTTCTAGTTGATTATGACTAACATGGCTATCGTTTTTCCTTCAAAACTTGTGTAGTTGGTGTTGTTTACTCTGTTTCCAGTTTTGTGTTTTGATCTTGTTTGATCAAGATCCAGTGATTCTTGTGATCCGATCAATTGTATCTTCACGCTTCCCTTTTAGAGGTTGTATGCACACACATCATTGTTTTCGCCCCTGAATTATTCGCAACGTCTAAAACAGTTTCAATATGTGTGAAATTTCAAGACCTGAAGCAGCTGCAAGTAAAAGCTTAACACAAACCCGAGACAAGAAAACGTTGGATGTTAGCCATCTCATGAGATGTGGCCAGTAGAACAGACAACAAGCTTCGAAGGCTTTCATGGGATTTAGAATCACTAAATTTCATTTTGAAATGAGAGAGATAACGAAAAAACATGAATGCAAGTTCATGATCATTCATTTCACCAAATAAATCTATCATTATATTTTCATGAGATGGCTAACATCGTGGGATTTAGAATCACTAAATTTCATTTTGAAATGAGAGAGATAACGAAAAAACATGAATGCAAGTTCATGATCATTCATTCCACCAAATAAATCTATCATTATATTTTCAATAATGGCACCAAATGTTATCATGAGCTAGACAGGAAAAAGTCTTCTCATCCCTAGGGTTTCATGCAATAACTCATTTCATCCTTATTTTTTAAACAATAGCCCAAAACATCCTTCCGTTAGTTGAATGTCGTTTGTTAATAATTCATTAAGGGTAAAAATGGATTTTCCATCAAAGAGAAAATTAGAAAAATAAATAAAAGTTGACATATAACTAAAAATGATTTTATCTAATCTCACTAAATAGGAAATACTGAAAAAGATGAAAAGCTTCTATTTCAAACAATTCTTTTTTCACTTCTTTCTATTTGAGCGGCATGAAAACCCTATAAACCTTAAATCTAGGTACCAAAAATATCACAATTTTCTTATTCATATAAGTATACTCTCTAATTGCACTGTAAAATTGTTTGAATTGAGTTAAAGATAAAGAAGATATTCAGCACATGCAAGCACATAAAAATTGGTGGTATTTTTGAGTTTTTCTGCCAATAATTTAAAGAATAAAGATATTGTGTTCATTACAATTTGTTCCTTATGACAATTATTCAATCGCTATATCAAACTATATCATCGTTGATTTTATTTAAGAAAAAGTTAATGAATTTTGCATACTTTTTAGTGTTATTTAATTGTGTAAAAAATATATTTTAATATAGTTTGTATCACTTTAATAAAAAATCTTATTTTGCCCTCAATGAATTACTAGTTAACGGCTTTACACTAATGGTGAGTTAACGGAAGGATATTTTAGGTTATTATTTGAAAAGTATTGATGAAATGGGCTATTGCATTAAACCTTAGGGATGAAAAGAGCTTTTTCTCTGAGCTAGACCCATCCTCTAAGCCTTTTTTTTATGTGATTTTACTACTATAATAATTTATTTAATCAAATTAATTTTGAATAAATAAATAATCTAATTAATTAATTTTATCTTTAATTAATTAACTTTATTTTGATCAAATCAAATGGTTAATTATGGGCTTCTATTGTGATATGTTCTTATGTTTTTTCCTAATCCATATTAGATCCAATAAAAGCCCATAATTCTAAACCCAAAATTGGTCTAGAAGTCCATAATCATTTATAAACCGAAACATGTCTAATATGGTCATTTTATGTGGTCGATCTTATACATAATGTTTGATTGAGGATTTATGAAATTTATTTTGTTCCTTAAACTATTTGAGGATTTATGAAATTTATTTTGTTCCTTAAACTATTTATGGGACATCAAATTTTTATCTTAAATCGTATTTAAGATATATATATATATATTCATTCTTAAAAATGCAACTTTTGTCCATGAGGTTCCTGAAAACGCAATTTTTTGGACTATAATCATTAAATTAATTTAAATATTGATAACTTTGTCGTTTTATAAATATCAAAATACTAATCAAATACAATAATTCCCTAAAAGCAAACACCATTTGATTGGCCTTTAGGGCATATCACTAACAGACTGCACACTGTATCAACCAAGTTAATCTTATTATTCTCAATTTAATTGAAGATTAATAATCATATAGATATAGTACCAATAAATTATTTAGAAGTGTTGATTTTTTTTTTTAATATAAAGATTGCATGAAAGTTAAAACTTTTGTGGGTAATTAGTCCTTTTCATGGCAAAATAGTTAAATTAATGCTTTGTTTAAGTCAACCAAAATGATAATAGGGGGACCTAGCTGACAACAGAAAAAAGGAGGAAAAAATTAATTGATTAATCATGGAAACCATTAAGGACTTTATTACAAATTACCATATCAATTGGCCACACATTTTGCAGCTTATCTCCCGACCAGAATCCATTTTCAGTTTAAACAGTCAAAACTTCAGTTATAACTTATAAAAGAGACACACAGATGTTGAGTTAGTTATAAGAGGTGTCAAATTAGAAACACACAGAAATTGAGTTAAGTGTTTCCATATATCATCCTGCTACCAGGAAAACTGCTCTCTTTAAGCTTCAGTATCTGCAGAGTTTACATAATGAAACATGCACTTCATCCAATTATGCATATTGCAAGGTTAGAAGTTCTGGCAAATTATGATAATAATACGAAGAACAGATAAGTTAAAGACGAATCATTATCTTCACAAGTAGTGAAAATGATAACATTAATTAATTTTGCATCAGAAGAAGAGAAGCCAAACATTAACCCAAAACATTACTTTTGCATGAGAACTGTAGTTAATTAATTAATTTTGTCAATGTTTTAGTAAGACTGAATTCATTTTCTTGGGTGTTTCCCACTTTCCTTTTCTAATTTTCCTTTTGTATGGGAGAAGTGTTCAATTCCCACTGGTTATTAAATAGATAAATTTCTTCAAATACACTGAAGTAAAATTTTCCTTCATGCAAAATTACAAACATCGTAATTTCAAAAAAAAGAGGGATAAAAGAAGAAAAAAAATTGAAGAGTTGAGGAGTTTTAATAACACATAACTTTCAGTTATAACCATATGCAGTTAGGACGGGCAGTCAGCTCTGTTTTCAGTTTAAACAAGAAACATTGAAATTATGTGTAGCCCGTAATGTTCATGCCAACTTTTCTGGGGTCTAAATAATTATCAGTCGAAATGCTAACCCGTGGATACGGTGTACGTGGGCTAGAAATTACACGAGCCAGATCATACAAAAGGCAAGAAGAGTGATGCCATAAACATTTATTTTCATAAACGAAGAAAACGAATTTATCATGTTAACTTCCATTCTTTCATCAGTACTTTTGCTGCTGCAACTAGGGAACTATTTGATTAAGAAAATTAGGGCCCCTATATCATCATCCTCACTCTTTGTTTTCCAGCAGAATTTGTGCAGTGATAATAAAAAACAGCATTGTTGTCCAATCAGATAATTGTGCACAGACAAGTGAAGAAGAATCAGATTGTGTATAAAGCCTGTAGGTCAAGAGATAAAACTACAAAATACTAACACAAGTTAAAGGAGAAGATTTATTTTCACGAGTGAAAACTGAAAACGATGGCTTTTGCTTCGGAAGCCAATCATTTAGCACCAAATGATATCAAAATTTAAGCTCTCCACCCGACTACAAAGTTTTCCCTGCCTCAACCCAATAGTAGGAACCAAGAGCTTAGAGACCAAACATGAATACCCATCACAGAATCCGTAACTCAGGCCAAATGCTCTGCCAGTGTAAGGATACTGACATGCTTTTTCCTCCTCAGCTCATGTGGGACTGGCCCAAATACTCTGGTTCCAGTTGGCTCGCCTGCCTTGTTAACAAGTACTACAGCATTGTCATCAAATCTCACCTCACTCCCATCGAAACGCCCATGCTGCATGGCAGCACGAACAACCACGGCATGCACAACTTGTCCTTTCTTCACTTTACCAGTGGGCATAGCTTCCTTTACCGATGCAACAATTGTGTCCCCCAATCTCGCCACTTTCCTCCCTTTTAGAGGTTGTATGCACATCACTGTTTTTGCCCCAGAGTTGTCCACAACTTTTAGAACAGTCCTCATCTGTATGAAAGTCCTTTGCTGCTGTAAAATTGCAAACCAAAACATTATGGTCACATATAAAAGAGGTGATGACAGAGAGGACAATTCGAGACTAGTTTTACACTACAACATCACCAACGACTGCAACTACCTAACGATTCGCACTTCTCCACATTACAATAAAATAATTGTCTTTTTTTTTCTTTCCAAGAAAAGTAGGAATAACCTCCAGGGTGGAAGGAGGCTTTTCATGGAAAAAATGTCCCTTCCTAACCATTTGACGATGGTGAGAGTAAAAAGCTTCGCAACTATAGCATGTAAAAACTTCACTTTCATCAACCTATTGTGACCTATTTTCTACACACACTACTTGTCCAAGATTACCAGAAAATCACTTATCAAACTATTCAGCTATTAAGTTATACGAGTTGCTTGGAATACTTCATCACATCACTTGAAAGCAAATATAAGTCTCCCAAAAAAAAAAAAAGTGTGCAGCTATGAGCTTAACTCTCACCTGAGACAAGAAATTGCTGGATGCCATCTCATGAGATGTGCTCGACAAACCAGACAAGTTGTTTCCAAGGCCTCCAAGAAGTGACCGTCCGACTAGTATTACTGGCCAACACGCCAGATAAAATCCGATTAACCAATAAGGAAAAATAGAGATGGTACACATTGTACACGCCCACAAAATCAAAACAATCCAAACCAAAAGGGGTTGCAAAAAATCACCTTTTATTATTTCCTTACAAACATAACTCAGAAAGTACCAGCCAGAAACAATTAAATTAGCAAGTTTTGCTATGGTGACCCTAAACGTTTATTCTACCAAAAACACTCACGTAAACGAAAATGAAATCTATATACACTACATAACAATAAACACACTAAGGTAAAATTGATCAAACTAAAACCCACTTAAAACCATACAAATCACATACCTCGAGACCATTTTGAAGCCAAACTTGCAGCCATATGTCTATACTCAATGTGCCGACCCTGATGGCCTCAAAAGAAACCGTAATCAATTTTGAAGTGATCAGAAACAAACCCCAAAATCTGCCCACAATACAAAAATTATCTAGTCAGAGACATTAAAAAATAAACAGCTAACCTGGAGAAGTAGAATGGAAGTGCTGTGAGCTTTGGTGGCGTGTAAACCCTAGTTGGCGTTAGGTTCGAATGGAGCTAAGTAGCCCCAACCTATTATTTCAGTAACCCTCACTTTGGGTTTATTTTTTTTTGTCACTGTACCGGTATTAAAATAAAATAATTCTATTATAAGATAAAATAAAATAAAAACCCTCACTTGAGGTGTAGAATATTTAAAACATCTTTTATTTATTTTATAATTTTATTTTTTTAATAACATAATTTTAAAATAATTATTTATTAATATAATTTCTTAATTCTTAACAAATATACATCCACACAATTAAAATTTCATTTAAAAAAAAAAAAAACTGAAATAGTGATGCCTGGGTAAATTTGATTTCCCCATCCTAGAGTTGCTGCGAAGACTTGAAGAGAATTAGAGCCCATGGTGTTCTTGGCCCATTGCGTTATAGGCCTATTTTCAATTATCTATTCAGAAGCCCAACTTAATATCATCAGTCCCCATTGCCTTCTGTTTAAAAGCAAGGCTACTACATTAGAATGCATAATTGGATTGGATTGATTTTAAGAGTTAGGGTAGATTAGTTCGATTATTTACAATATTATCCTTTGTTTCGTTTAATGTAGAACAGGATTATTAAATTAAATTAAATTAAATTAAAAATATTTAAATAACATTATTATTTTTATATTGTATTTCTGATAGTTGAATTTGATACTTGTATTCACTGTTAATTTAAATAAATAATCAAATATTTGTTTATGTTTAAGTTATCAAATTAAAATTTTGATGCTTAATCAAGTTAAAATAGATTATTGAAAAAAATAGTAATATTGGTAGTAAATTTGAATTAAAACAAAATATTTAATCCAATCTAAACCCATGAACTTGTGACTAAAATTTAGACTAATTTGCTGGTCGTCACAGTCAAACATGATCTTAGTCTAATCCAACCATTTATCTTATATCCAGACATATTATAAGGTCTAAACTCTTAAATCGATGCAACGGAGGCTGGATATATAATAACTATGATGTATATGGACCATAAAAGATTGTGGATTAATTCAACGTTGATTTTAGTAATTGTGCCTTTTCCCATTGATTGTTTTAAGCTATAATTCATTGTTTTCGTCTTCTCGAAGAGAAGCTACAATTCATAATATGGTGTCACGTGGCTTGATGTAACAATCGTCCAATAAATCAAAATTACTAAAACAATTGTGCAATACAAAAAATAAGATCGTATTCTAAAACCATAAAACCATTTGACCATTAAGAAGAACTCAATCTAAAATGCGAGCAATTCTTAATAAGTAGCAAGGGAATCATATATAATCAAGAGATTAATAATTTAATAAATTGTATTATATATACATTATGTGTAACTTATGAAAGAATAATCGACCACTCAAGGGATGAGTAGTTGCCTAGTTGGCGACCTCTCATTCGATAGAAGGTTCGAGTCTATCTTATAAAAGTTAATAATTCCTTTACGTATGAGAATAAAATTTCTATGGAGAATAAATTCAGACTTTACCTACGATCAATATGTTCCTATCGAACATATCTAATATGTCGGTATTAAAAAACGATAATAAAAAATATGATGAAGTTTTGGTTCATGCACGGGATGTATAAGAACAATATTTTTGGTGTGCTTAGGTTCTAGGATTTTATGCCATGTAACCTAGAAGGAGATATATTTTATGTATTATTATTGGGGACTAATTTGGACTAGTACACAGGCTCACGACTTTGACCTCTGTGCCTACTGCCTAGTAAATTTACGTGTAATAAATGCAAGCATACATAATGGGCTCTTGTGCAATTCTTCCAATTACAAACAATACCAAAATTAGATTTCTACTCAATTATGAAAATAATTGAGTAATTGAGTAATTGAGTAATGAAATTAGATCCTGATAATTATTTCTACTAGGGTTTGAACAATTGCTCAAGTACTCTCACACTAGATCAAAGATCTATTGGCGTGCTTTTTTTTAATTGAATAAATACAGATAATTTGTCCTCAAGGTATCAGCATCCGAGCGAAAGCAAAGTAGAAAACAAAAGGTGCGTATGAAGAAAACAAGACCCAAAAAGAGTCAATTATTCAGAAGCCATAAAAAAGAAAAAAAGAACTCTTTAACAAACTTGTGCCACCCGCACAACTTCCATGAGATAAATTTGCAAGCAACCGAGAACCGGACCTTGAAAGAAAGTAATAAGTCAAACCTGACACAATTCTCTTTGGCTTATCCGAATTTGGCGTAGAAACCTGAAGAGGCAGCAAGCCCTTTACGCTATCTAATCTTAATCTAAGCATTAAAAAAATAATCGGTTTATTTGACTTGATAACGATTTAGAATTGACACCCAGAAGCATTTTTTGACAACAAAAGCAAACTCACAAACAGAAACGTCTAGCAAAAGAAATTTTGGCCAATGATCGATCTAGTTACCAGAAATAGACGCACTTTTAGGGTTTGATTTCGCTGAAGAATCAGTTTAGTCAACAACATATATACCAATCGTTTTCCTTTCGGTATAACTGTACATGAGAATATAATATTTAATGGTATAAACAGTTGACTGCCCCTTGCCCAGTTAGCTGTTAGTACTAATCAAGAAACGGGGCTGAACGAGGATGAACCAAAGTTAAAGTTACTTTCTGACAAGAAGTTGACAGTTTATAAATAATAAACAAGTCAAATCAAATACATTGAATCTGAAAAAGAAACTCAATGCATGTTACCCTAGTTTTATCATTTATGTATGGAACCATTTTTTTTTTCTTTGAAATATGTATATTTTTCCGGAAATAGACATGAAGAAGTAGCGATCAATGCGGTGTAGTTTTGTGCTTGGACTTTGGTTTACAAGGTGAAAGAAATAATGTTGGTGGTGGAAAAAGTGTGTGTGTGTGTGTGTGTGTGTGTGTGTGTGTGTGTGTGTGTGTGTGTGTTTGCACGATTCACGGTTTTTAGAAAACTAAATAGCCAAATAGGGCAAAATTGACATTCAACAAATAGCTGTTTGGAAGCTTGAATTGGGCTCGTTGTAAGTGGGGATACAGTGTACGTGTTGTATGGATCAACAGACAAAGCTCATGAACATTGCAGCATTATTCAATGAATACCATCGAGTTCATTCTTGACCAAAAAAGGGTCTTCTCCTTTATCAAATTACTGTCCAGAATTGTCCCCTTCTTTTTTAAATACATTAATCAAATTTACAAATTACCTTTCAAAAAAATTATAAATTAATTAATTTTTTAACTTAACAGTACATTGAAATATTTAAGAATGGTACGGGACCTTGGCTATAGACGAATCCAAGTTGAAATAGATAATATTAGTGTGGTGCAACTTATAAAGGAAAATAATGCTAATGTCAATGACCTTTCGACTATAATCAAGATGATTAAGGAGCTCATGAGGATTGGAGTAATCAAATTGATCACATTTACCGTGAAGTAAATTCAATGGCTGATTTTTTTACTATGCATGCTTTGAGGTTGCTTGTTGGAGTGCATTTTTTTTTAACTCTGCCCCTTTAAGTTTTAGCTCTATTTTATATTCGGATATGTATAGGATGGCACACCCCTAATTTGTGCCCCTCTATCACTTCTCTTTTAGAGCCTTCTTTGTTTTTAATAAAATAAATAAATATTTAAACCCACGAAACAGGAAAAAAAAAAAGAGAAAAGAAAAGAAAAGAAAGAAAGCTAAGAAAGCTGAATTCCCTCCCTGTTGATCACATGATTTTCCAGTGTACTTGTTTTGACAAAAACTGAAAACTCTGTTTGGTAAAATTGAGTACAAATGTACAACTTCAGAATTTCGACATTACATACTGATCGAACCTGCTATTTTATTCTACTGCCTACCACATGGTTATTTTATTTTATTATTTTATTTTTTTAACCCTTTTGTATCTCATTTCAATTTGTGAACTGTGTTTGCCAAGTTTGATCATTTTTATTTTCTTTAGAGAGAGAAAAAAAAATTGGAATCTTGGATTTAATTACGGTTGCTTTCAACCATTGAATCTAGTTATTCAATACTTAGTTGTTTTTATTTTTGTTGAATGAATTTGTACGTTCGCATAATGTCATCAGATAATCATAGCATCAGCATCTACTAATCGTCGTCCTTCAAGAACTCCCATGGAGATGGGACGAAATGAAGTTAATATTCATATCGTTTGGTTTTAGCATAATCTTTGAATCGCAATGAATCAAATCCTGGAATCCACCAATCTTTGTTCATATTTAGCGATTGGATTATTATAATGTTTACTTATAGGATCTTTCTTGTAATATGTCGAATAATATAAAGTTGGAGGAAGAAAAGTAGATTTTGACAAAATTACTGTAAAACAAAATTTGACTAATTTTAAAAAGAATGGTCTAAAAAATGATTGCGAATACTGTAACCTACATCATTAGGCATTGTCATTAGAATTTGTTGACTAATGTTTATTTTCTGGTACATAATTATGGGGTACACAATACTATTAACGAATCATAGTTGAATCCTCTAAAAAAATATAAACATATATACAAAATCATAGATTATAAATCATTTTGTTTTAAGATCAACAATACTACATATCATAAATGGTATCTTTAAATATTCTTCCCTGAAGAGATTTATTGACATACAACATTGATTTTATGATAAAAAAATTTCTTATATTTTTTAGACAAGTTTAAGAAGTACATTGAAAACTTTATTGCAATGCATTAATGAGGCCTAATAAAGATAAATCAACATAATGTTCGCTCTTTCACGTAAACTGTAAAGTGAGTATAGTCCTTTGATGGGGGATAAATTAAGTGAATGATTTGCCATTACTCACTCGCCATAGCCATTGCCCATTGGCCAAGAAGTAAAGGTGAGTTCAACGTACAGGAGCAAAAAGATGGTACATAACTACATACAATAAAAGCAGTTCAAAAAATAAGAACAATAATAATAATAATAAATATTATCATTCGTATACCTTTAGTTTATTCTGATATTAAAAATATTATAATATTTTAAGAATGTATCAATTATTTATTTTAAATTGACAAAATATATCAACCGACCACTAAATTATTAGTTACCGTTTAAATATGACGACGTCAGAAGGGTAATCTAGTATTTTTATATGATACAAGTAATAATTTTTCTTTACTTTAATTTAAATTTCAAGGGTAAAATTATCAATTTGCTCTAATTCCATTAACTTTCAAACGATAACTAACGGTTTGGTGGTTGATTGATATATTTTGTCAACTTATGATGAATAATTAATACACTTTTAAAATATTATAATATTTTTAATAATAAAATAAATATAAGGTATATGAGTGATAATTTTTTTAATAATAATAATAATAATAATAATAATAATAAATCTCAGACACGCTTGAATGAATTATTAAGAGGTAAACTGGTGAAAAAGGGGAAAAAGAAGAAGGAAAATGAAGAAGGACAATGACACGTGGCGTGGTCATCGAGAAGTCAGCCGGGCCAGCTGAGGGGCAAAGGGCAACGCATTGATTAATTACAACATTACAATATTATTACATTATACAAATCACACGCCCGCTCTCAGACCACGACACGTGACCCTGCCTGCTCTCTCTCTCTCTCTCTCTCTCTCGAGCGGGTCACTCAACTCGCAATTCACCAACTTAAAAATACGAAGTGCTTTTCCCCATCTCCCCCCACTTTGCTTCTTTCAGCTTTTAGCTTTTAGCTTTTAGCTTTTCTGACAGCAAACAAACCGCACACTCCCTGGACTACTATTTCTTTCTTTCCTTGGCGATGATATTATTCACCATAAAATTTTTAGGTGGGCTTTGCTTTTCAAATGTTAATTATTATTATTTTTTAATCTAATGGCTTATGAGAAAGATTGGTGTGTTTGTTTGGGTGGGTCATTAGTTTAAGATTGGCTTCTTTTTAACCGGCAAGTGATTGAGCATGGAATTGCGAGGAGCTGACAAGACTTTGCTCTGAATTTGTCATGCCATTTAACAATTAATATCAGTTTTATTTCTCTAAATTTCTTAGGGCTTATTGGGGTCATGGGAGACATTACCATGATTTGGAGAAGAAGAATCATGGTACAACAACCACAACCACCATTTTCCTTAAACTCCTCAATTATTTGTATTATTTTCACTTTAAATAATCAAAAACAAAGCCAAGGCATGAGCATGATCTGCTTCTTCCTTTTTTTTTTTTTTCTTGTGTCCTATAATTCTTTTGCTTTTTTGCCAACTTGTAAAGCATTAGGTGTCATAAAAAGCAGTGGACGCATCATCTTAAGCCTTAAGTTTTGCCTTTCGAGTTCTGTTCTGTGGGTGTAATAATCTTTTTACTTGTCCTTTCAAGTCAAATCCTTTTTTTTTTCCCCTTCTCTCTTCAAAGCGTGCTCACTTTTTTTTTTGGTTGGGATTCAATTGAATTATGTTCGAATTTTTTACCTTTTATAAAAAAAAAAAAAAATTGTAATTCCAAGATTTAAATTATCCTTTCAAATGAGCATATTAATGTAGAGATCTCAATTAGTTGAGAAACTCGATATGTGCAAAAAATGTGAAGGATGATCATTTTGATATTCACATGAATTCCTCGACAATAACATATTGTTCAATATCTCTTATCATTTGTGTCAGTTAATTTACCAACAAAGTCTAAAGATGCTATACATATAAAAGTTTTCAGTAACTTTTGATAGACACCGTATGAGATATCAGAGATAAACAAAATTATTTTTTTTTCTCTTATTTTAAGGTGAATGCATATGCTATTAACATACGGAGGAGATTTGTTTTGTTTTTTCGCTTCCAAGAGTAGATAAGAATAATAATAATAATAATAGGAGGATAAGATTATAGTGCTTTCTTGGCTTTGAGTATTTTTGACACGGAAGCACGCACGATGCTGGTACACTATTACAAGTTTACAATGAATCAAATATGTGGCGCTTTTAGAGATTCGCAGTTTTTTGTTTATGGTCAAAAGCCGCCTTAAGATGGGAGATTTTAGGTATAAATACATTTATTTAGTTTTTATTTTTACAAATAATTTTCTTCAAATAATTCGGAGACTTATTCTTCGACAATATGATACGTCTATTAGAGGAAAGCCGTTGCTTTCAACTTGTGAAAGTGAGGCGACATATGATGAGATTTTAACTAATCCCCCATTTTTCAATTACTTCTAGATGTCAAATACAAACAATCGCTTACATATCTATAGCTAGTTGGAGTGAGCTTAAGCCAATGTCACACTCCTTGAATTTTATATGATCATTTTTATCTGAGGTAGAAAAAATAATTTCTAATAAAAAAATCAACAAGATTTTTTTTTCCTAAAAATTAAGTACTTATCAAATATTCTAATATGAAATATGTTTAATTTTTCATCCATCTAACTATGAGTGTTACATACTTTAAATAGGAATGATTTAATACTTATTTATCCTTAAGTATGTCATTAGTGAAGAACGAGAAGCGTGATGATAAATCAATATTCTTCCCATTCATGTGAATAGGGTTTGGACCTCATACACCAACTAACACATACAAGAATATCATTTAAATTTATCATGTAACAATATTCACAAATAAAAGAAAAAGAACTATAGCAATAATTCGTCCGAATTTGTTGACATACGAGCACATCAAGTTTAGGGGTGACAATTCATGTAACCACATCATGTCGTGTTTTGTTTTATTCGTGTCAAGTCAAATTTAAGCAAATACGGATATGACTTATTTATTAACATGTTAATCATGTCGACTCGTTTAACATATTTAACAAAAATAAAAATTAAATAAAAAACAAATGTGTCAATATTATTCTTTAAAATAGGTAATAAATAAGTTAATATGATATAAATATAATATGAATAAGTTTATAATATGATATGATATGATACGAATAATTAATTTAGAATTCAATGTGTATATATATATATATATTAATTTTTTAATAATATTACCATATATTAATTGATATTTGTGTAATAATCATGTATCACAGATATGACATAATTATATATCAGTCATGTCATGCTAACTCATTTATTAATCGTGTCAATATTTGTCAACACAGATATGAAAAAGACGTGTCGTGTTGTAACTCATTCTACCACCTCTAATCAATTATTTGTCCAACACGGATATGACATAATTATTTATCAAGTCATGTCATACTAATTCATTTATTAATCGTGTCAATATTTATCAACATAATTATCAAAAAGACTTATCGCGTCGTAACCCATTTTACCACCTCTAATCAATTTCAATGTTCACACAATAATTGTAGATGAAGTTTTATTCATATTTTCTAATACCTAAAATAAAAAAAAAGAATTTATATTTTAGTAGAAAGCATTCTTATTTGAAATACGCTCTCCACAACTACGAAAGCCAATGATTTTATATTATTATATTGCAGTCCAAAATATACATTTAGCATTCATAACATGCATACACAAGCATACATACAACGGACTTTGAATCAAATAAAGAGAATTTATTGGCTTAATTTTCAACAATGACAATAAAATAAGCAATCAAAACCAAATGGTTGTGACTCAGTTGGCAACGCATGTTGAGTTTGTGGGAAGAGCTTTCAGATTCGATTTCCACTAAACACACCATTTGGGAGGGGTAAGGAACCTTAATTATAACTACACTCCAAATTCAGATTAGTCGGGGTTCAATGCGGTCGCCGGAAACTGAATGGTTTAAAACACAAAAAAAAAAAAAAAAGCAATCAAAATAACAAAAATAACAATAACATTGGGCAGTGACTAAATAGCCATTACCGTAGTTCCCACCAAGGCTTTGCCTGGGGGTGTGAGTCTGTGACCTCTGTACACTGTACTCAACCTTGCTATTTTGTTTGGCAGCAAAGGGATCATAGTGGGTTTCTGCTGCTTCAACTTCAATGACCCATCAAAGGCATCGACTGCTATCTTCCACAAGCTAATTACTATATTGCAACGAGTACATCATATTTATATTATATTATTTTCTATTAAGTGGTTGGAGGCAAAGAGATACATCATTACTCGTACGGACTAACAGGAGATTTCACATTAAATTAATTCAGTCCTTAACGTCCGTTCAAATATTTTAATTTAAATATCTGAATTATTGATTACATCAAATTAATTTTTTTTTTTAAAAGTATTATGTAACCCAAAAACCACCTTTTCTGAAAGTTTGTGATTAATTGGAAGAGTGAGTTAGTTCTCAACTCGACATTTGGCTGGTGGGAAACAATTTCATTTTTCATACCACTTTCCTTTTTTTTTTTTTTAAATTAATTTTAGTGCTCCCCATTTCATTATCCTTCAAATCAACCCTCGCATGTTATTATAATTACAACACTACCATAAATGTTTATATTATAAGCTATAAGAGTTTTCTAACCAAAAAGAAAATAGGACAGTAGAAGAAGAAGAAGAGGAATAAGGAAGCAACCTATTAAATTGGTTTTAATAGGCTGAGACATGAAATTAAACGTTTTGAGGATTACTGCAGCTACTTCCCCACTCATTAAACTCGTTTATTTTGCACTAGCCTAGAAATTAAACCGTTGAGAGAAAATGCCTAGCTTGCTTAAACTGGTACAATTCACTCTTTAAAGCACAGGAAAGCCATTTAGTGGGAGCTAAAATAACGATTTCGCCTTTGAAATTATGAATAGAAGAAGAATGGACACCCTATTGTTTTGTGATATTGTAACGAAAACCCATTTGTTTTCATAATTTATAGTCACACATATTTCTTTTCGAACAATTATGTTATTTAACCGTTGTAATCAAACTATATTTCATTTTGATTTAATTGTCAAAAAAGAGAGTTTTTTAATTATTTTTTTTATTACAAGGAACTAATGCCCAAGATTACAACTCACATTACATGAGAATATTTATTGATATATTTACAATCATATAGTTATTGGGATAAAAGCCCAGATTTTGACGATGTCCCACTCCACTCTCATTTCGAGAGAGAAGATTGCTTTCACACAATTATTTACATAATTAGAAAGGAAATTATAATGCTTTTGTAGGGGCGATTGCCTTCACACAATTATTTACATAATTGGGAAGGAAATTTTAGCCCCCACAATACTTTTGTAGGGGCTTGAATCGCTGCCCTCACAAGTGTGAGGGCAGTAGCTCAACCACTCGGCCAAAGTTTGAGTGGCTAACTATCTGATTATTTATAAAATAAAGGAATCTTAATAACTATTTCGCTAAACGGTAAAAATGTCATTTTACATTCTATTTTGAACTTGGAATCAACTTACACACATTCGTTCATAATTTTATTTATTAGCGATAATTGCGAATAGACAGTAAGTAAGCCAAATGATGTATCGAAATTTGAGTAAGCCTAAATGTTTTTACAAAAAAATATTTCGGAAAAAGTTTCTTAAGACTGAAAAATATTGTAAAACATTCATGGAAATATTTAAACATTTCCACTGTATTAGACTTAATTTATTAGAAAATATCACATTTATACTACACGGAAGCTACCAAAATTATTTTGAGGCATTACGTACAATTGTAGTTTTTTTTAAATGAAAATTAAATTCAAGAATGTTTACAACTTTATTTTCCCCTTTGATAAATGCCTGTTGTATCATTGACAAACATTTTATTTGTAAATAGGGAGATGTATATGGATATAATGAAACAAATATATGATGATTGGCCTCCAAATAATTATCATACCAGTACTAGTATACACCAATATTTCCATGTCCATTGTTTCATCGAACCCCAAAAAAAAAAAATAATAAAAAAAATTGCTTTATTAATTTTTATCTACTAATAGCTTTATAATAGCATATTAATGAAGGGTTTAAAAAAAGAAAGGGGCAAAAAAGAGAAACGTGAAGAAAAAGAGGGTGGGAAAATAAAAAATAAAAATGAAAAATAAAAAGAGAAGGGGCCGGAGAGATAGATAATATGTGTGTGCTGTATTAAAGGGGTTGGGGAAAGGGCACAGGGTCTGGGACATCATAGCCATCTGCTGATAAGCCCTTCTGTGATTTTTGCTCCTCGAATGAGAATGAAATGAACTCTCTCCAACACCAACACCAGCACCCCTCTCTCTTTATCTCTTCATTTTCGCACAACCATTTCTCTCCCTCTTAACCCACTCTCACTTATTTCTTCTGTAAGTCTCAACTTGTTTTTTCCTCACTTGTTTCTTGCAAATTCTTTGTGTTTTGATGCTACCTAGCCAGTTATCTCATCTTCAGTTGTAGTAGCTGAAGAATAACGACAAAGGTTTTTTTTTTATTTTTCTTTTTTTAATCCAAAGGTACTGGATAAGATAATTCAATGAGAAGTAGAAGAAGAAGAAGAAGAAAACGAGGGAAAGAAACAAAATTTTCGATTAATTTTTATAGGCTAACTCTAAACAACTTTTTTTTTCTCCCCAAAAAAAATCTTCTTTTGTTTAAATTTTTGCTTTGTAAAAAATTTCTCCTTTTGCTTATACAAACAATTAAAAGTTTCGATCTTTTTTAATTTCTCTTTGCTTCACATAACTGCCGATATTGTAATGTTTTTCAAAATTTTTCTTTGATGTCTTTTTTAGCTCAATAAATCAGTTCTGATCTGGGAAAGTTTGTATTTTTTTTCACAATGAACTATAAATTAATAAGAGCAAAGGTCAAATATTGATAATAATAATTTATACTTCTTTGTACTACCAAACTACAAGCTGTGCTACAAGTTTAGTTTTAAAATGATAGCTAATAGTACAGTTAATTAGACATTGATTGTGAAAGTTAAATGGATAAGAGAGTGAAAAAAAGAAGAAGAAGAATTTCGTCTGATTTATTGTTGTGTTTTTTTTTCCTCCTTAACAGGAATCGACTCCGTGAAGCTTTAATCTTCTTCAACGAGTTCAGAAGTACAGATCTGTGAGCCCCTTCGAGTTGTAACGACAACAAAGCATAACTGTGTCTTAAAAGAAGCAAAGATCTTGAGGCTTCAATCGCAGGAGCAAAAGCAAAATAAGCAAAAATATATATCTTGCCTTCTTTGCCAATCTGCGAGCTTGACACCTGGTACAACATTATCCACCATTTTGTTCAGAGTAAGCTAAGCAGCTAGCCCTAAGATGAAATTAATTATTTAATAATATTTATTCCTTGTTGGTAAATTAGAAACACTCGTTTTTACTGACGATTTTGTTTTTTGGTTTTGTCATTTATTAGCTTCTTAATAGCTAGCTGTGTGTTATTGTCTACTTGCTAAATTTTTTTTTTAGGGTACCAGAAGAAGAGAGCTTTAAATTCCCAAAAAAAGAAAAAAAGAAAACAAAATGGTCGGCTCAGATCGGCGAGTAGTATGCAAATTACTGCTGCTTATTTAGCTTAACCAGGTCAAAAGTTTTATGTATAGCCTTAGCCTGTTATATATATATATATTTTTTCTTTTAAACAACTTTTGTTAAAGCCTATCGTCTTTAACAACTTTCGTTAGGTTTAAGTGCAATGCTCAAGAGTGCAGAGACTAAAGAAGATTAAAGCTTCTGTCTTAGCTATGACCGTATGTGTATCCATAATAGCAATAACAAGAGTCAAACTCAGATCTCAGCTAGCAACATCAGATGCTTTTGCTATTATGTCTAGTTTTTTACTTTCTCTCTCATTTATTTAATTTTTTTTTTTATATTTGAAATTTTTTTTTCTTTTCGAGTAATTACTTTGGCGGGTTGTTTTGTTTATGCAGCAGAAGCGCAGGCAGAGAGGCTGCAGGATTTCAGGCTTTGCTTTTGAAGGCACACTGCAAAAAGCTTAAACAAAGAGAGAGAAAGAGCCGGTGGGCTAAAGCTAAGCAAAACTAAACAAAGCTATATATGATAGCTAGCTAGAGACTCGAGAGCCTTGCTACAGTCCTGACTTGGACCATGATATATCGAAGCGTAAAAAAAGGCCTTTTTCTCACTACACAGCCAAAGTATCCTCTCTGAATTATCGTCATCAATGCATAGGACACAGCAACCCCACTTTCACTCCTCCCTTCATACCATCACCAGCTCTTAATTTCTCTCCCGAATTAAAAACAAAATCCACCACCACCACCACCACCTATTTCTCTCTCTCTCTCTCTCTCTCTCTCTCTCTCTCTCTCTCTCTCTCTCTCTCTAGTTATATATAAAGATTAAAGGCTGGATTTTTTTTTTGTTTTCCTTTTCTTTTCTTGGTTGTGAAAAATAAGGCATGAAAGTGTTATGGAGGTGGAGGAGATTCAGAGTCAGAAACAAGCATGTAAGTTGTCAAGAATTGGTAATGGAAGACTTGACTCTACCAAAATGTCCCAAAAAGATCAGTACCCAGATGATGAGGAAGATGGTGAGCAACAGCAGCAGCAGCAGCTGCAGCTCATCAGGAGGGCTAGCGCTAATGATGCCGGCGGTGCTCTAGGCGTTAATAATACTGCCGCTGCTGCTGGTTGTGGTGGTGGTGGAAATAGGCTACGCGGCTGGCACCACTCCTCGCGAATCATTAGAGTTTCTCGAGCCTCCGGTGGGAAAGATCGGCACAGCAAAGTGTGGACTTCAAAAGGGCTAAGAGACCGGAGAGTCCGGTTATCGGTAACCACTGCTATACAATTCTATGATCTGCAGGACCGTTTGGGTGTTGATCAACCAAGTAAAGCCGTTGAATGGCTAATCAAAGCCGCTGCTGATTCAATTGCGGAGCTCCCTTCGCTTAACAGCACCTTTCCTGAAACCCCAAAGCAATTAAGCGATGAGAAGAGAGCAAGTGAGGGTACCGACCAACAAGGTTTTGATTCCGTTGAATTAGACGGTGACCCCAATAATAACTATCAGCAAAACCAGAGCCAGCACCTCTCTTTATCTAAATCTGCCTGTAGTAGCAATTCCGAGACAAGCAAAGGCTCGGGTTTGTCCCTCTCTCGATCTGAATTACGCGTGAATAGAGACAAGGCTCGGGAGCGGGCAAGGGAGAGAGCTGCAAAGGAGAAGGATCAGAAAGAGAACGAGTCCCAGATCAATGCAAATCGGCACCACCATCACAATGTGAACCCCATTTCACAAAGCTCATCTTTCACTGAACTACTCACCGGTGGTATTGGTGGTAGTGTTAATAATAACAACAATACAAGCCCTACCACTGCTTCTTCTCAGCAGCAGAATGAAGAGCCAAATTTTTTCCACAAGGCAACAACAGCAGCAGTGCGGCCTTGGCCTGCAGCTCCAATGGACTATTTCAACTCAGGACTACTAGGGCCATCTTCGTCTCGGCCACCACATCATCATCTTTCGGGGCAAATCCAATTGGGAAGCTCAAATTCTCTCCCACAAGCAATGCAAATCCCACCATTCAGTGTAACCAATGAAAACCACCATCAAGAAATGCAACATTTTTCATTTGTTCATGACCATTTAATCCCAGTAACAGCCACCCAACCGGGGCCTGGCGGGGGCGATTACTTCACAATCTCTTCCAGCCTTGGTTTCAATAGGGGGACCCTTCAGTCCAATTCATCACCGTCTGTTTTCCCTCACATTCAGAGGTTTGGTTCTTCTTCTCCTATAGACGGATCCAATATTAATGTACCTTTCTTAATCGGTACTGCACCACCCGTGGAAAATCACAACCACCACCACCACCACCAGTTCCCACCTGGATTTGATGGCCGCTTGCACCTCTACTACGGCGATGGAAGTAGGCATTCAGATTCAAACCAGAAAGACAAAGGCAAGAACTGATTTTGTTCCTAAAACAACTCATTTCTCTTGCTTCATCTTCTTCCTGGTAAGAGTTTCTATCTAAAACTTTCCAATTTCTTAAGTCATTTTTAATTTTAATTTTTAATTAGTTTCATTAAATGTTGCTTTAAATTACTCTTCGACATGAGTAATGTTTCAGTTTGTTTTTTGGATTCATGTGGTGTGTGCATAGTTATTTATTGATAATATGTACATATACTAACTAATATGAAATAATTGTTTGCTCTCTTGGTAATCTTAAACAAGTTGGCCATTGGGCAGTATATTTATTGGTTTTATGCATTATATAAAATTGTCTTGCTTTGATTCCTGCATGGATTCTTGTGAATCAGAATCCGCTTGTTGTCTCCTCGTTTGTTCTCTTGTTGGTTTCCTTCTCCCTAACATTTGTAACTCATTGACAGGTGTTAGTTTCTGCTTGGCTAAGCCTATCTGTGTTACTCATAAATATAGCACAAACTCACTTTTAAAGGATGTGATTTTTGGCAGCTTTAGAATCCCAAATTATTTTTGTGGCCTCCTAGACTCAACCACATGTCAATAGATCGGCGCACTGTCGGGTCATGTAAGCCCTAGTTAGGGTTTTAATCAGTTGCCAGACTGGTTTGAAAGAAGAAACCCATGCACGTATGTATAGAACCACTTTAACCAGCTTTTTCATGATCAGAAAATTATTTAAATGGCTAGCTATTACATTAAAGTTGCTGAAATTTGCATTTTTATGCATCATAAAAATTGTGGAGATATTTTATTATTTAATAGCATGCATGTCCGAAAGAACTTGTAGAAAAAAATAGCATAGATATCCATAGTTCTTGCTGAAATTTGATAGGCTACAAATGGGTAATTATAGAAGACATTTTTTTGTTTGAGTAATGCTACAGATGTATCCTAAACTTTTTTTTCAAAATTTTCATCCACAATCATTCTACATTTGCAATGTTAGTTATAAGTGATTGATAAACAAAAACTCATTAAAATATTTTAGTAAAGTATTTCCCATTCAAATGATAAATCATTTAATAAATATAAAACTCATCTAGTTAGAGAGATTAAGGTCAGAAGATTTTTTTTTACCTTGTATAGAACTGGGAACTATGAGTGCACATATTGTTGACATATAATTTTCTCCAGACCAAACATGGAAAATTGGGGAAATTAGGGCAAGTTTTGATTTAACGGTGTCCTCTTTTCTTTGAACCCTTACCTTAAAATTTAATTTTTTAGGTAAAAAAGAGGAGGGTTGCCAACAGAAGCTCAAAGACTATTATTTAGTTCATAATCCAACCCTTAATTTTTGAAGTTTTTTAGCTTCATAATCTTTTAACACCTCCCCCCCCCCCACCCAAAAAAAAACAAAGGCATGTGACTTTGCATATTTGCTTGCTTAGGCTCTCTCATAAGCATAAATGAGCCGTCCTTTGGTGTGTTGCTGAGTAGCTTTCATCCTCTTTATTTAGCTGGATTTAAATTTAAGTTCTACCTACACCTACCTTTTTAAGGAAAAAAGTCCAAATAAACCTAGGTGAGAAACAATGTCAATGAAAGCTTAAAATCTATTATTTGGGCCGTAATCGACCCATACAGGTTGGTTAGAACTTAAGTTCTAGAGTAGAGTGTTGCTACTGCTACTCCCACCCTTTCAAAGTCCTCATGAGACCCCCTTGCTTTATTCAAATTTTTAAGTAGTTGAAAATTAAATTTTCTTTTATCGAACAACCCTCTAAATTTTGAAACTAACCTTCAATAAACCTTGTTTGTTGAAGTTGAAACAAAAGAGAGAGAAAAAAGAGACTCCTTGTTTAATGTTTAGAAGTTGAAACAAAAGGTCAGGCAGCTACCGTCTACTGACAATGCAGGTGATGCATAAGCAATTTGATAAAAACATTGCAATAGATTGAAAATAAGAAATAGTTTTGTTTCAGCTTTGCATCAACTGGAAGAAGAATTGAAGAATTTTGTCTTTTCATGTGACTATGATAAGGTTAAAACAGTAATTGTCTCTGATGTTAGAGTAGTAGATACGCAAAAATTACTCTTTAGACTAACATGCTCCATAGATAAGGTTTGTTAGATTAATAGTAGCCCCCCCAAAAAAAAGTAATAAATAATGATAAAGTAGGAAGATTAATGCTATTTTGAATTGCTATCAAATCGGTGTTGTTTTGCACTTTTGTTGAAGTGATGTACAAGTTAACATGTGGATGTTGGCAAATTAAGGAGATTGACTCTATATGTATTTATATGACTAGTATCAAAATCCCCTCTATAAATTTATTAATGCAAATATGTCATCAGATATTTAAAAATGAAGGATAAAAAAGACTAGGAGAGGATGCAAACCGATTATTAGGTTCATGAATTGTTGTATTGGCATTCATTTAATCGTTTTAGAGGTTGCAAAGCCATCTTGTTGCTTAGTGGCCAATGTTCAGGACATTTGTGGCAAAATATGGTATGAGTCAACTCTATATGATTATAGATCATATGGGTCTATCTCTCATTATCCTGCTAATCTACAGTTGCAACTGCTTTTGTAAGCTCCAGCTCCATGAATAATTTCTGTTTCGAAGTTATACTAGTTTCCTATTTTGGGGGAAAAGGAAAAAAAAATTGCAGTCCTTTCACCATTTTGAAAGTTACACAAAAGGTTATTTATTGTTGTTTCTTTAGGAATTATGTAGTAAATTTGAAGAAATTAAGGTTTTTTTTTTTAATTTGATTGGACCCATTCTTCTTTATTGTTTACCCTAAAGCCAAAATTTGTTATTGAGTCCAAGGGAGTTTAATCAAGTATTAACCTTTCAATTCTTAGTCTTTAGGTACTCAAGGTTATATGCAAACCCTAATCTCTACCACTTAGTATTATTAGTATCCATAGCTGATTTTTGTCTCTTAAAAATCCTGTAACATTTTCTATACAATATTCTGCCCTCGTCTTTTTAGAAGATGATGATATCAAACAGTTTGATTTTAGTTCTTAGTCATTTAAGAAGTCGAGTATTGTTTTTTACACTCTCTTTACCTCTTAATGCAAATGATTTCAGCAGTTTACACTACTACTGCTCTCACAAACGTGCCTATTAATGATCATCGCAGATCGGATTTTGCAGATTGGATATCAATTCATATCCAATCTATAATTTTACTAATTATAAAATTTTAATCCAATCCAATTCATGGATTGGTGAAATTCAATCCAAATCCAATCCGTACGTCTGCAAATTGGATGCGGATATGACCAAATCCATATCTAATTTACCATTTTGCAGATTGGTTTGGGAACTAAATTTTTTTAATTCTATCCTATCCATGAACTAACTAAATAAAACAATTAATATGAAAATGATTTTATTATCGATCAAATTTAAAATTAAATAAGATTTAAATAAAATAATTATTTAAATGAAATTAGAAAATATATTCAAAGTTTCAAAATATAACACATCAAAGAGAAAAATTCTCATTTGTTTATATCAGTATATGAAAATTAATTGTTTACGAAGTTATATTTGTTTATTTAGTTATTTTTTATTTGATATTATCTGATAAGGTATAATATGGTGTCAATATAATTATATTTTAACTTATTTATTTATTAATAAGTACTAATTCTGTATTTACAAGTTTAATTTTTTAATTAATTAAATATTTTTTATTATTTGTGGATTCGTAGATTTTTACGAATTTACAGAAGTAAATCGATGTCTAATCCACTGACTGTGGATTTTTAAATTTTCAATCAAATTCAATCCATCAATCCACATATTAGATTTTTACGGATTAGATAGATTGAGCATATCAAATTGGATTTTGAACGCTCCTAATGATCATGTTTGAGTAATGATGAATTCTTAGGTTACTGCACATTTTTCTCTTGGAAACTCTAGATTTGACTTACTCCCATAGGCATATCACTCAAAATTTGTTTTTTAAGTGATGTGACATTTAATGTGTCATTCATTTATACAACACATGTTAGTTAATAATTAGAAATTAGAAATTTGTATGAAAAAAACCATAAGAAAAACTCTTAAGATGGTAGTTAAGACAAGTGGTTAGAAACAATTGGGGAAAATTTTGAGTTAGTAGTAAAGAAGACTCATACTATCAAGGATGGCAGAAATCCCATGGGGATAGGGTCTCACGGGGATTTTCCCCATTTGGGGCGGGTATGAGAACGATTTTATACCTAATTTCTTATTCGGAAAAAGAATAGCGATGATCTTTTACCCAATTTCTTTTTCAGGGAAGGACGGGGATGAGATGGAATCCCCATCCTCATCCCCTCCCCAATTCCATATTTTCCCATTTTGATTTTGATTTTTTAGAAATATTAATGAATAAATAATAAAATTTAAATTAAAAAATATAAAATATTAATATAAATAACAAATGTCAAAATATTTATATAAATATACTATGAAATTTTGGGCCCAGTTAACTAATTACATAGTTACTATTTTGTCAGGTTTTATTGAAAAGGCCATGACCCAAAATTTTTTGTTTTAAACTTTTATCTAATAAAACAAAAACAAAAGTAAAAGATAAAGCTACAACATCCAAACTTTACTAAGATATATTGTCAAACTTTACTTTTATTTAATTTTTTTATTTTAATTGATTAAATCAAATTTAGAAAAAAAGTATCGATTATTTGGGAGTTATTTCGGGATCGGAGATCCCCTTTTATTATTCAGGGAGGAGACGGGAATCCGCTTAAGCAATTCTAATAAGAATAAAGAGGGGACGAGATACATGCAGAATATCAGGAATGGATACAAGAATATCAGTCCCATCCCCTACCCTCCCCATTGCTATCCCTACATACTATACTATGTCGGTTATTATATGTAGGAGCTAGGCCTAGGGATCACCTTCTGAAAATTGCAAACAATTGAAGCCAAAACCAGTAATAGTAAAGATAGTCTTTCCATCATGAAAGAGACAAATCTAAGCAGTGAAAGCAGGTAGATTCCATTTAACAAAAATTTTCAAGTTCTTAGTTGCCCTATGTTTCCAATCCGATACTCAGAATAAATATGAGTTCCTTGAGCATTGACTTGAGTGTTTTACAAGTGTCTCTACTCTCCTTCAGTCCATGGACACAGTAATGCAAGGTTGATCTTTTTGAAGCTGGCGTTGGGATCATGATTAAGGCTATGTTGAGATAGAAAGCTTACTGTTTACCACTTGGGATTCTTGCAGCAGCTTTTGTAATAACCAAGAACTGATCACCCTGCTTAAAACTATTGGTCATTTAAGCAACTTGCCCAAACTTTTAGAAGTTGACTTTCTAAAACTTAAAAGAAAAAATTAAATTAAATTATTTAGACAAAATATTGTAAAAATTTATGGAAATTTTTTATTTTACTATTAAGTGGGCTCATCTGTAGCATACATTTATGTGTCCTTCATATGCTATAGCACATCAGTTGTAGGTAAACATTTTCCCATAACCCATGAGAATGAAAAGACATACGTTTTTGCAGATTTTGTGATCTTGATAAGAATAGTGAATTGTCAAATTACAAAATAAAAGAGATTTGTTGAAAAGAAAAAGAGAGAGAAGTGAAAACAGCTGTTAGGAGAGACAGCAAGAGATGCTGTTAATTTACCCAGCCTCTCAGTCCTGCAGCATACAGGAGAAGAAACAGTGATCAACAGATGAACCCACATGAGTAAATTGACAATTTTTCATAAATTTTTGTCATATTTTGTGTACTTGTTAAGTTTGTCTGAACTATATATTCCATCGATGCAAAGTGGTACATAGGTAGGTGGGTGCTCCCCAGGAAGAATACTAGATATGTCACTTCTCTTTCTGTGGACAAATGATATATATGAACTGCTGCTTATATAAATGCATAGAATGTGACACTGCCAGTTTTTCTGATTGTTTATCATGCAATTTAATTTCAGTGGAAGATGAAGAAGTAGCTGGCAAGGAAATGATATGAGCGAACACCTTGGCTTCGTCCCTGCATATTGGGTGATACCTAATTGCTACTGTGGTTTCTTCCGAGACTCTTACTATTTCTGCTTTATACATTTTGAAATCATTGTGTATGAGTGCAAAGCATTGTGTTTTTCAAGAAATATGGCAAACAATTCCCTTGAGGTTATTCTTTTTCCCTTGGCTGCAATTATTTTGAAATTGTCCAGTTCATGCTTTCGGTTAAGCTTAGGCTAGCCTTGTGAATGTGAATGCTCATATATTGATGCCGAGTCAAATTTACCTTGGATTCTATGCGTTTCGAAGCTTGTTTGTTTGTGAATATCGTTATTTGATTGATTGGGCGTTTGTGGGCAGTAAGGGCTCTAATAATTAAACTAATAGGGGGCGGTGGGGTGTAGACTCTTTTTCTTTTAGGGATGGCAATGTCATGCAAATGCTAGGGTTTGGTTTTGGTGGATTTGATTTGACCCACATGGAGATGGGTTTGGTTTTCTGATTGTTCGCACTACGTGATGAAGCTTTCTGCTTTGTGGCTGTAATTGTGGTGGTGCTAGGTGTATTGGGGGGGGGGGAACATTCGCATAGGTTTTACAGTTACTGATTGGACTCCTATTATTGTTGATAATCATGATATGATTATGTCCTCTGTATTATTAGTATTATTATTAGCAAAACGACATCAGGTGGTGGGCCGGGCATTTGCTAATAATAAACAAATAAGTATTCTATGTTTACAACTTGTCACTGCCGACATAACTCTTAATTATGAAGCGGCAGTTGAAGCAAACTGTGTCGTTGTCATTAACTGTCCATGAGAAAAACTTTGAATTGCTTTGCCATTGTGATTGCCCAGTAAAGACGAAGTCTGTTCGTCTTGTAACAACGGCACATATATGGTTTGGTCCTATCGTTGTAATGAGATCCGATAAACGGAGTGATATGGATGTTCGAGAGGTTTGGGGTTGAAATTTTTTTTATTAGAACTTGTTAAATGGGATGCGCTTAATTTAAAGAATGATGTTAATATATATGACATTAATCATTTACGTTTTGGCAGCAGTAGCCATGGTTATGGTGGTCTTCTAAGAAACCATGGAAACTCCTCTTATTATTATTATTATTATTATTATTTTTAATTTTAATTTTTTAAAGTACCTGGAATTCCTAAAAAGAGCGTGCAAGCTTGCAAAGGGAACTCACGAGATAAGAATATTTAATAATAGGCCTTTCACTCACGTGCGGTGCTTTCCAAAAGGACTCTTGGCAGTATTTTCAGGCTTTTTGGGTTTGGATTTTGGAGCCAAAAGTAATTATCCATCAATTAAAGCAACTTTTTTTGCTTTTTCTCAGCAATAAAAGTCTCCCTCATCTGTAGTAAAATCAAATGTTTAACAGAGATTATTATAATAGAGTCCTTTCTTCTTCATTCCAAGGGTTTTGGGCATAGGCCTACGTCCGCGTAAGTGTAAGCGAGCGAATTCTAAAGCTGTTACAAAAGTCAACGAAGATGCCTGGTTAGTCCTGATGAATAGTAAATTAAAATTCTTTTACATATACCACAAAATAATTGGCTGCCATTTCTGGATCCGCCAGTCTTCTTCGGTCTTCTATATAAATGGTGGTTGAACAACACTTGCCATTATGATTTAAAAGTTAAACTAATTTTATTATAAAAAAAAGTTACAATATTTTAAAAAAATTATCTTTTATCTACCATGCACTATTACAATAATACTAAAGACGATCTTAATTAACAGGGTGTAAGGCGGGAATACTGGATTTGAGAGCTTTCTGAGTGAACAAATAATACGAATTGACAACTCAGTGAGATTTCTCTTCCCGGTCCAGATAGCTATTGGATTTTATTTTATTTTTATTCCAATCTCACAAGAGACGGATTCTGCAAAAAGTATGTTGGTTATGGAATGAAATAAGCAACAGCCAAGCCACCTCTAATTTTGTGACAAAAAGGCTCTTACAACAACCAAGAAATACTGCTTGAATCTGTGTCAAAGAAAGGATATCATGAGAGTTCGTGAAAAAAAAAAAAAAAAAAATTTAACACAAGAACGTGTACGTTTCAGCACTGAACAAGTTTGATTAATCTATATATATATATTCTAATTATAATTTCCACTACTTCAGCTCTTCACAATGACAAAGAATAAGCATTGCCGGCTTAGAAATAAGCATGTGGGGGCTTTCATTATCATTATCTGTTTGATCACATAATTGATAATTCCCCCTCTTCCAGGTACCCGCCCTTAAAACAGAAAAAGTAGTAATAAGCCAACGGTGACATCTCCAATTATTAAAAGGAATTTGCTTCTCTCTCTCTCTCTCTCTCTCTCTCTCTCTCTATATATATATATATAAGGGGGCAAAACAAAATTAAAAAAAAAGAAAAAAAGAAATCACAAGAGAAAGTCAAATGGGGGTGGTTCACAAAAGTGTGTAGCTGCAGAGCACTCATTCACGTGGATTGATAGCACTCAAAAAGAGTAAGATGTAGCAGAGCACTCATGTGATCAACAGATAACGGTAGATGCAGAACCAGCTATTAATAATAATAATAATAATAATAAATGAGGGGGGTATTATTTTTTTATATTTCTGATCAATCAATTTTTGTTTTTAATTTTAATTTATAGAATTTGTTATTTTTTCTTTTTTTTCATTTGGCCTACCACTACCAGATCATCCGCATTCCCCCAACTATAATGCATCCGTGAATGAAATCTTACAACACCAACAACAACAAAAATAAAAAATAAATAAAATAAATGAAATAATTCAAGAAAGGAAATAGTTTGCTTTTCTCTCCGCGCGCGTCTGTCTGTGTGTTTTCATCAGGGACCTACTGGTTGCTTCGGGATTAAAAAAACGATGTAAATTTTCTAGATGGTGGGCCAACTGAAAATTAATGAGGGAAAAAATATATATATATAACTTGACCCCTTTCATCTTCAGAACCTCAGGAAGAGGGTTATATAATACTGATACGGGCAAGGCGGCAATAATCATTGGATTTCCAAGAAGAAAAGCAATAGTTTGTACGTGCGGGCGAAAAGCGATTTGCTCATCTTCCTTTAAACTTTGTCTAGAAGCGCTTTTGCTCATAAATGTAGGATTACTACTACTACTACTACTACTACTACTACTACTACTACTACTACTACAAGTCTATCAGTATCAATGGCTACTTGATGGGGTTAATATTATTTTGGTTGGTTTGTAGCTGCGTTTTCCTTGTTCCTTTTAAAGCATTCTTGTCAGGTTCAACCGCTCTAGTGTTTTACAGAAACAAATTTCTCTAAATCTCACTTGTCGTTTTCTCACAATTCCTGAAAAGCTGTAAGTAACAATCGAATAACAATATCCGAGTCATTAAGTCGTTTCTTTTACAGGTTAAGGTAAACAAAAGCAAATCATTTGATGATATCATTCAGCATCCATTCCCAAAATCCTCAAGAGAAAGGAGGAGATTCAATCACCCAAACGCACAATCCCTACTTCTCTAGCACAAATTAAAGATGAGCCACTCTCCATGGTTGGCGAGTCTGGATATATTGGATGAGGGTCAATGGTCCAGTTTGATTGGGAGTGGGGAATTAACTACCTACCAAAAAGCAACCCTAATGACTAAAGATTAACTACCTACCAAAAAGCAACCCTAATGACTAAAGATTAACTACCTACCAAAAAGCAACCCCAATGACTAAAGATTATTGTGTCCTTGCATCACCATTATCATATGGTATATCCAGAACAATCACCATTATCATGTCATATAACCTAAATATACCTGATTTATCCAACAGACTGCTGTATTAGCTAGCTCCCCCCATGATCCACTACCTGATCATCACCAATATAATTTCATGACAACATATTATGCATAGTTTGTTAATGGTTATGTTAAGATCCACCCCTTCCCTCTTCATCAGAAGCCTACAAGCAGTTGGAATGATCCAATTAACAACAAATAACCTTGGTAATTTTGCTTCTACTAAGATAGGACTTCATCAAAATAATAATAATAATAAAAAAAAATCAGGGCTAAGGCAAACTATATTTCTCACTGAACTTCAAAAGTATATAACATAATCATGACATACTGATACCTACAATATACACAGATAAAGAGAGGTTACAGATATAAGTAAACGACTACAAACTCAAAGCTCTTACAATATCAATCTAGTTGCATGTGCGCACTCTTACAAGCATGTGCCTGAAATAAAACAACCATCAGATGCATTCAAACTCTCAGTTGAAGCACAGAAGGTGAAAGATTTGATGCACGATATTGACCTATGATGGGCGTATCAGCTAGAGTCCAAAGCATGATTTAGCTTCACAGGACGCTTCACCCAAGCTCAGCTACACATAAAACAAAATTGTTTCTCTGATGATTCCCTTCCCAAAGCCAGGCACATAATCTTTTCCCTTCAACCATTTTGCTTTCCCCGCAAAGCCAGAGCAACCTTTTAATCAGAACTGAACTAATCAAATATAGCTACTTAAAGAGGAAACCTTTACTTGCTTAGATACACAACAGAGACACTTACAAATTGCAATCAGAGCACAAAATGAATTCCAATTCTACAACAAATCCCTCTTGAAATAGGTAAAGCATCCCAGATATAATGCACATGACAGCAGAACTTTTCCACATTTATGTGATTTAAGTAATTATACAGTTCTTCTAAAAAATTTAATCAGGCAACTTATCCAGATTTCACATTTTAGCACCCCTTCCTCATGCCCTTAAAGCTGATGCTAATCACGCTTTACAACCCTCACCCAACATAAATATACAAATACACATGTTCTTAACAGAAATTAAGCAATCAAAAACTAGAAAACATCCCATTACTATTTATTTAAGGGGGGGGGGGGGGGGAAGGCAACAACAACAACATAACAAAGGAAACAATAGCATGTCAAATATAAGAAACTAAGCATTTGAGACCCCTTATCTGCCATCTAGAACATAAGCTGCATCTTTAACGATCATGTAAATGCCTCTTCTAACAAGTAACAACACCATAACTAACAAGTACAGACTGCAATGCAATTTCTCCCTAAAACTCCAAACTACACAACAACGAAAAGGATCAGCGCAAGCAAGACACAAGAAGTTGTCAAATTTACCTCATCAGAAAGAGTTCATCTCCAAACAGTAAGTCCTCCTCTTGACCAGCATCTTCGCTGCAGTCCCATACGGCTCCTCAAAAGCGGACCCAACCCAAGACCCATCAGAGACCTCCTTCTTGGAGGCAGATTGCTCGCTAGGCCTGATGGCAACCAAGGTTGCACCTTTCAACACAACCCCATCAGGCAATTCCAAATAAGGCGCATACCAAAGCCTCATATTGAGAGCTGGCACCAGCGTCCTCTTGGATGCAGAAGAAGCCGACAAAGGCTTCACTCTTAACTCCTCAAGCTGCTCCCTGTTCATACACAACACTCCTTGCCCATCGGCATCAGTTAAAACCAAACTATCAAGAGTCTTGTGCTCTGCTATAATTGGCTGAAGCAAATAATGCCTAGCAGATGCAGCAATTAAAGAGCTAATCGTCCACACAACACGCAACTTCAAACCCCCGTTGGTGTAAAAAGACTCGGGAATGCTTCCATTATCGTCCGTAGCACCATTGACATTGGTATTGTTATTGTTGCTGTTGTTGTTATTGGAACTCACACAAGGCAAATCAGTAGCTCCAATATCGAGGGCTTTAGCAAGGACGTTGTTCATAACGGAAGCAGCCCCAAGGATGACGCAGTTGTCAAGAGTGGAGCCAAAATCAGCCCTCCATTTCAACAAAACACCATCGTCGATGCCGAGCTCTCCGCTGGGCAACTCAATCCGGAGAAACCGAATCTCGTTAAAATTCTTCAGGACTTGAGTCGGAGAGTGGTGAGTGACGCCTCCTTGATCCATTTCCTCATCGTCGGCGCTGCTGCTACCAACCGACAAGGTCGTCCCCGAACCCGAACTAGAGGACGCACAGAAAGCGGCAGGGGCGTGGCCGCTGGTGGTGAGGTGTTGATTATTGTGATGAAATTGCGTCCTCTTGGCACCTAACAACTGGCCGAGAGCCTGAAAGGGCTTGACGATGCCGCCGAAGACGTAGCGGAAGAGGTTGGAGAAGGGAGAGCGAGACTTCTCGGAGGAAGAGGAGGAGGAATCGTCGTCGGAGATGACACAGTCGACGCGGACGACGACGTTATCGACCTGTGGGACCAAGGAGTGGAAGCGACGCGAAACGACGCAGCACCGACCCAAGGCTTTCACGTCACCGATCTTGTTGAATACTAGGAGGAGTACGGAGTCCGGGAGGCGGTCGAAGTGGTCGATCGGTTCGGGGAAGACTCGAGAAGGCGGATCTACCCGAACGACGCCGTTCATTTTTCTTTTTCTTTTTAATTTTATCTTCCACAAACAAATAAAAATAAAATAAAATACAGAAAGGAGAAGATGTGATTGAAGATGAGATCAAAGATCACAGATCTGGAATCATTAAGGATGAGTTTCAGAAAAACTCTGAGAAGGAGAGAGAGGAGGGGGCTGTGGAAATGGTGGGAGGAGATAGATCCACGCTTTGGTTTTTGTCTTTACAGAAAGAGAGAAAGAGAGAGAGAGATAAATTGACTATGAGAGACATATTCGGGACGGATGGCATGCGATTATGCGCGTACATATCACTTTGCTATTTGTATACACTCACCGCGCGTGCCCTCCCCGTGGCGCGTCTGTCCTTTTTGTTTTTCTGTAGGAATGTATTTTGTGTGTTTCAGCTGTTGTGGAATTATACAATCAAAATAAATAAATAAATACATAAGACCCTCACCCCCCCCCCCCCCCCCCCCCCCCACACACCAACTACTAGGTGAATGGGAAAAGAAAAAAAAAAAAAAAACTCGAAACTCTGTGAAAGATTCTGAGAAGAAGTGTTTGATTACTTATTTTTCTTGAAATGAAAAAAACGTTTTTATTTATTACTTTAGATATAATATTGTTAAAAAAAATTTCATTCCTTTTTTTTTTTTTTTGTATTTGTTTCGTTTAGTAGTAGTCATGTTGGGCTACATTTTTGGCCAGGCCCAAAATTTGACTTTCCTGCTCAATTTAACACGGTCAAGCTAATGGGCTATATACTAAAATTAAAAAAAATGAAATTAAAAAAAAAAAAGAGAGGATATCATTTTCATTAATTTGATTTGGCAGCTGAACGGTGTGCAGATCAATTCAATTTTTCAATTCTTTTAAGATCCAAATTCTAGTGATTAGCTAAATATAATTACTTGATAACTCAGCTAGTGTCCTAGGAATAATCTACTACAAGTTTAGATATAATATACTTTATATAATTTATCGTATTCAAAATTTTAAGATAAGTACTAAACGAACCTCGTGGAAACTTGTTGAGAGTGTGAGCTCACAGTGGGATTTGTAACCTAGTGGCACTCGCTTCCCCTCAATCTGTTCTAGGCTTAGATTACTTAATTACACAATTAAAGAGAATCGGTCACATAGAAAAACAACAAGTAACAAAATCCAAACAAGATTTATTAGAGCTCGTATGAAAGTGTGGCAGCCCAGCTATTAAGGTGTTTGGTAACATTTATAATTAAACTTTGGTAGCATAACAAATTTTTTTTTTCAGTTTCTACTTCACAGATATATCTTTTACTCTATAGCAACTGCAGCTTAAAAGTTATAACATTTCACTCACAAACACACCATTAAACTCTCACCAAATCATCAACACAATTAACCTTTTGTGGCGCAAAGGAGGGACTGGAGATTTCATTTCACGAAGTGAAAAGCACTTTTAAAGAAAGGCAGCTTGAAACCGAAAAAAAAAAGGCGACATCAACTTGTTACCAACTAAAATTAGTCCAAGAAAATCTCACTTTAGTGATTTATTTGTCAAAAGAGTGAACAATACTAAAAATTTTATATACCGTAATATAACAAACTTTCCCACTAAACATGAACGCCTTACTTTAATCACCAACATGATGCTAAAAAAAGAAAGAAAGAAATTAGGGTACTGAAAATGGACAAGCAAAATTGCAACTTGCAAATTGATTCTCTTAGGGTAAGGGTTGCGTCAAGCTAAGAATAATTATTGTTCGAGGATCGAATGCTTTAATTTTATTTTATTTTCATAGATTGGAATTTTGTCTGATGGTGGATATATATATCTATATATATATATTCTATATTCGAGACAAGAGGAAGTACATGAAAATATATCTAGATGTGAATATTTGAGTGCGATCTTTCACTTCCACCCAAGTGATGAAATAAAAAATAAAAAATAAACGTTTATGTGTTTTTAGGGTTTTTATTGTTTAACGTGAATGGCAATGTGTCATGTCATTTACATGTGAAAACTGAAAATTACTTGTCTACTTGTCAAATTTGGGAGCTTTTTAATTTGTGATCTCAAAATAATTCTTAAGTAAATTCAAAATCCTTTTTTTTTTTTTTTTTCTATTTGTAACTTAGATACAACATCCAAAAAAAATAAAAAATTATTAGTATGTTTCCTGCATTTTTTGAGAAACAAAATAATAAAAATATTATGTTTAAAATTATATTCGACAATACGTACAGTAACTAGTTCAATTAATTAATTTTTTTAGGTTGGTATTTGACACCTAAAATTGATATATTTTACATATAATTTATACATAAAATCTAATTAAATATTTAAATTTTTTTTTACATAAAATTGGTATTTATGAATACTTAAATCCCAAATCTTAAAAATATATATATCATGGTAGGTCTAATAATCAATCATTTTGCTAACCCACCGTGGGCACAAATTGTTTTAGCTGTTCTAAACACAAATAAAGTCTTGATCAGAATTATGATATTATCAAAGATCATGTGCAAGCATGCATTAAGTTAGATCAGATGGATCTATCAATGGGCCATTTATTTATGTTTGAAAAAGCAAGAAGAAACAGAATTTAGCCATTTAATAATAATAATAATAATAATAATAATAATAATAATAATAATTATTATTATTATTATTATTATTATTATTATTATTATTATTATTATTATTATTATTATTATTATTTTGTTTTTGGGGAATACTGAGGCATTTAATTAATTTAATTAAAAGTTAAAACTAATAACGGAAGAGGCCGCACCCGCACGTTGTGGCATGTGTTGAGGTGAAAACAGGGTGGTTAATGGGATCGCACGAAATTGTAGGGCAAAAGGACGGATGATACGATGCCGTTGGATGTCCGTACGGACGCACGAGATCTAATTTACCGCGGTTCACGTTAAAACAAAGTTAAAATGAAAAATTATTTTCCCATCCCATCCCATCTTACTTTACTTTATGTATCAAACAAGATTAATCAATCTATCACATGATGGTTTTCTTATTATATTTTATAGTCAGCTTTAACCATACTACTAGTATTAGATTTGTTTTATCACCACTCATAACTTAAAAAATCAAATGTGCAGATTATTTATTTATGTATTATTTTTCCCCATTTTATCACGTTAATTTTGTAAACTAGCTATTTTGTGAAATGAAATCCAAATGTAAAACATTTTTCATGACCAAATAAGCCTTGAAAGATGGATAAAATAAAGAATATGTTAACGAAGATGTGAAGCAATCAACGTTTTAAATTATGTTGTATGCACATTTAAGCAATGAAATTAATGAACATATTATAAAGCAAGCAAAAGTAAAACAGCATGCAAACAAACTTGGATTCTGGAATACTCTTTTAACACAATATTGTTTTGGTTCTAAAATCTCTATCAAAAGCAGTCACGAGCAGGTTGAAGGTTTGGCATAATGTCACGTCTCATTTTAGTTGGCCAGATTGGATTTTGATTAGAGAGGCAGCACATAATTAATTTAATTTAATATCTACTACTACTACTATTCGGTGGGCATAGTTAGTGGCCACTTTAACTGCCGATTCTATTGATAAAAAAATTTGTTTTAGAGTAAATATAGAAGTTATCAAAACTCTTATAAATTGAAAGCAAAATAAATAAATAAAAAATCTTGCAAAATTCGTTTGGCATAAAGTTGTATGGCCTTAGTTCTAAATGCACTCCAGCTGGTGCCACTTTGTTCGGCCGCTGGGCCTCTCAAACAGCTTTAAACATCTTCCATGCTTGGAATTTTCACAAAGAGAGACTAAGGGAAAAATAAAAATAAAAAAAAAAATTAATTTTTATTTGCGATATGTGTTTGATTTTAGCTTGTCATGATCTCTCGGCTGAAAATTCGAGGCATCGAGTTATTGGACGATTGTACTATTAGAATCACAATATCTACAGGGTAGGAAAAAAAAATAATCTTTTCCATATAATATTGTCAATTTGATCATGCGTTAGAACTAAAATTTGATCTCGTGTGTGTGTCTATATATATATATATATATATATATATATATATATATACATACAATAACCCTTTAACCCAAAAAAATAATTAAAAAAATAGCAAAACCACAAATTAAAGACAGGTTCTAGAATACATCCAACCTATTACTTATCCAATAAAATTATTATATTTGATAAGTATGAAGATACTTATTGCATGAAAGTGTACCCAAAAGATTATATGCTTCAATTGGGACATTGCAAATAAATGAACAATGGAGCATGGGCTAGTGGTGGGGAAATAATTCAATTCCACGATTGAATTTATAATAAAAGCGAATTAAGGCAAGAGAGAACAAAGTTTGCCGTTAAAGCAGGCATGGGAAAAACCCAATCATACGTTGTGGGTGTGTTTGGGATTGAGGTGCTGTAGCTTTTAAGCTACAGCTGCTATGAAAAAAAAATTGTAATTATGAAACAAAAGTTAATAATATATAGTAAATATAAATTTTAAATAATAATTTTGATAAAATTATTAAAGATATAATAAATTTTATATTATACAAGTGAAAAATCATATCAACATAGTTTTAAAGCTACAGCAACTAGTGTTTACTAAATACTTTAGTGCTGTAGCTTTTAAGCTACAGCTGCCCAACCTCAATACCAAACGCACCTTGTGTCTGTGGCATTAAATTTTGCCCATTATAATGAAGCGCCCATTCTCTTTGGTTTGGTGCGTATTTATTCTAATTTGGACTCCCGATTGCAACTCTTCACACACACTGACATATATATGGTCCCCATTTCTTTTTGGAAATATATACTTGTATATATAAATGTTTGTGATGTTTAGCCTCTAAAAAGCAGCTTTAATAAGAAACTGAAAAAGTGTCAATTAAATGAAAACATTGATTCTATTGAAAGTTTGATTAATCCGAAATAAGATAAGATAATGTTCCACTCACTTCGTATCAATTTCTTTGTACATGACAGATTATTAGGTGGTTGATGTAACGTTGATTTATGTTTATGCAGATACGTATTAATGGGTCATGATTTGACAACACCATTTTGTGTCAACTTTTACGAACAATTATACATTTATTTTTGAACGAGCAAACCCCACTAACAAGAACAATTGTGTAATAAATTAGTTTTCACAATTCGATTCACCTAGGATCTTAATTTATAAGATCTAACCCGTTTTTGTTTATTTGGTTTATAATCTCGTAGTTCGTTATCGTTTTTTCGTTATTTTTTGTCATTTAATAGAAAAAAAATTCGTTCAAACCCCGCTCTTGTAAAGAGTCACCACTTTATCTAGTACTTTATTTTTTATGGGCCGATCCGATGCGAACGGAGATTAATCTGAGTTGTGATACGAGCTTAAAAATACCTCTCACGGTTAGTACCCACTTAAAACCACCTCGTCGTTCAGACCCAAAAAAAAAAAAAAAAAACTCCTATTTTCTTCTGACGGACAAAATTAAATCGGCCTCATCATGAAGAGAGATGGGTGGTCCTCTCTAATCTCTCGCTGGCATTTGATGTAACACTGCATGATATTTCTATTTCATCAAATATTAATGTCAAAAAGACAAGTTATAACACATCTTTCTTATTGCAAAAATATTTTGTTTCTGAAATTCAGCTGAAATATTAATATTTTGCAAAAATATTAATATAGACGTTTACAGTCAGATACTTACTGAAATTCAGCTGTGAATTTAGAATAAATATTGCAGAATCCAGATTCATATTATATAAGAAGCTACGTTATTATGTGTCTCAACTGTCTATTTCTGTTTGTCACAAATATTCATACTAAAAGAGATATGGTACATGGTAATTATGAAAGAAGAGAATTGGACCATGTGGTAAAAGTAATCTGTTTCTGCGAAGTTATATCAGGAAACAAAAAAAAAAAAGGAAAAAAGAAAGGGGGGGGGGGGGGGGAGGCTGCTTATAATTTAACAGTTTGGAATGAAAAATAGAATTGCATAATTATTCTTTTTGATTTTTATTCTAGAGGAAAAATATAGATAATTCAAAGTAAATGGCGGAGAAACTCCATCGCGACAGTTCAACTACCATTACAATTGCCACTTCGGCCTTGGCCGAAGTGGTGGGCTACTGCCCTCACAAGCATTGTGAGGGCATCGGTTCTAGCCCCCACAAAAGTATTGTGAGGGTTAAATGTTTTTTATATTTAAAAATCCTTCTCCATTGCGAAATGCAAGTGGAGTATGGACATCCTTCTCCTGTGAGGGGTTATTTGTCTGGACATGTACTTCATAGAATTCAATGTAATAATGTAAGTCCCAATTATGTATATCTGATTATAAATATCAGTGTAATATCTCTATTACAATAACAGTTATTATAAATATTTATATAATACAGTAATCTGATGATTAATCAGTATTAAAAAAAAAAAAACTACCATTACAATTCACTTATTAATAATATTCATGACTTTACACAAGCGACGCCCTTTTAGATAAAATGTTTTTTCGGCAGCCGCAAATTCTGCAACCAAGGCAATTGCTGTATGTAAACTCTGATACATTTATTATTGAAATTTGGAGCCATGCAGAGTGAGAGGCCTACTGCAACACAAACCACAATCATATATCATATATCATATATCCATTCGTGGAGTGCCAATTGCCATGCAAATGCATACAGTAATAATTTCATCGAAAATGCCATGAAATGTTCGCCGATGTAGATTTCGGAACCAGCCAAGGAAGCCAAAATAAATGCACAACTTTGTTTTAATTTTTAATTTTTAATTTTTTATTATATGAGACTATTGCTTAAAAATATAATTTATATTATATGATATTACAACTGATATTTACAAATCAGATTATTACTGACACTAAACATCAATTCTTATGAAGTACCGTTCGGATTTTTATCATTTTTAATATTTGAGAGACGTCCCCTCTCTAATATTCGAGAAACGTCTACTCCATTCATATTTCGAAAGGAAAAAAACTACCTACACTTAAATTGAAGAAAGAAATTAAACCCCCACAATATATTATGGGGACTCAAATCCATAATCTCAGGATTGTGGGATTTGAGTTCTAAACAAGGCTAAAAGCCTAGTGGCAACTTTGTTTTAATTTTAATGCTACCAAAAGTAGAGCATCACCTTCGCAAAAACTGCCCTTGTTGGCTTTGCTGCAGTCACTAGTGCTTCCGATAACAAGTCACTTTAAGAACATTGACACTTACTACTTGTGCACGATATCCCATTTTTTACGATTTTTTTTTTTTTATTAATTGGCTTTCAATTGATCAGACATATGTTGGGTTGCATCACTGCTATTAGCCATTATATTTGCCCTATATTCAGTGAGAATCCGGTTTCCAATTAAAATATGAGCTATCAAAATGGGACATATACTACAGTATACGGAGAAGATTCTCCATCATAAAAATAGTATCTTTAAAGAGACCTCCATTTCACGTAACATGACCCATTCCTTGTTTGCTTTTTTAATTAAATATTTTAATATTATAGATACTATAGGAACAAGCCTGATGATTAATTAGAAACAGCTACGCATTTTTTCCAATAACTACACTCAAGTGTCGGAATACAATAATGTATTCCCAGCTCAGAGCCCTGAGATTTAGACGAGACGATGCCCCTGCACCACCACATCCTAATAAAAAAAAATGCGAGCTTCCTTCCATGGCTCTCTCTCATGGGTTAACGTGACAGGACCCATCAATATTTAGTCACACAAATCACAATATTTTATACACAAACAATACAACAATAAAAAATAATAGAAAAAAAAAAAGAAAGGCTGTCTCTTGCTATTTATTTACTTTCAAACAGCCAGACTTTTTGCATCGATTTGTTGTCTCCACCATGTCTGTCCTTTTCAATACATAAGACAAAGTCATTATCAATCCTGAATTGGAAAAGTTTCCTCACCATCTGCCCTTTTTTAAGGGATTTGCTAAGTGTACAGCCATGTTATCGTTACAGCTATATATGAAATTCATTATGCAAATTAGAACATAAAATCTGTAACGCCAAACTAGATGACTCACGCGTGCCACTTTTGGCTCTTTGGAATTTGCAGAAGCTAAAAAACAAATGAACAAAGTATTGGGATCTCAATTATATTTGCTTAATTCAATAATAAAGTTGCTGAAGAAGAGATTCAATTTCTGAGAACTCATACGCAAGAATATTCATAACAAAGAGCTAGAAGTGAAATTGACTTGCCAGAGAGAAGATTTGTAATTCATAAAATTTTTAGCCATATAAGTTTCTGCCACAACGGTGACATGGTGTAGCAGGGGCATCTGCTGGCTTGGGCTTCCGCATCTTTGGCAGATCAAGTTCCAAAACATCATGCAGCGCCTTTGAGCCTTCTTGGAGCTCATTTGAACTGAAAGCACCACAGTAAGGTAATATGAGTGCAGGGTAAACTTGAAAAAAAAAAACCACATGATTGAGTTTTCGAAATTTTAATGATATGAAACTGCTGATTGTGTTCATCAAGCTGTTTCGTTACCTTATGGAGAGTGGGGGAGTTAACCGGACTATTGTATCATGAGTGGGTTTAGCAAGGATGCCCCTCTCCTTCATCTTTAGACAGATGTCATATGCAGAAACAGGCAATGCCGTCTTGTCAAACTCCACGGCATTGAACAAACCTCTTCCTCGAACCTCTTTAACGTAGTTTGGAAATTGCTGCTGAATTTTAAAAAGATGCTGTCTGAGCTCTTCTCCCAAATGCGCTGATCTGTCAAATAGCATGTAATCAAGAAAGGAACATTTTGTATTGGAATATTTCGATGGGAAACAAAATAAAGAACAATGAAAATAGATGAATACAAGTTCAAGATTTATGATATGCAGGAGATAAGTTCTGTTACATAAAAGCCCTAATCTAAAGTCAAATTCAGTTTCAAGGAGCCATATGTCAACCTAGTGAAATTCAAGAGACCCAAATCTGACACTACTTTCTGATATTAGCTTTAGAAAAATAAAGGTTATAAAGCTATGCACAAACTACGACAAACATTATTTCCCAAGCTTCAACTGCGACTGATGAGATGAACTCAATCAATAACCTGATGTTGATGATCAAAATTACTAGGGATGTGCTCTAAATGCCAGGTTTTGCCGTATACATTAAAATTCAAGTTGCAGAATGTGGAAATTAGCACAAGTGAAAGTCAAACTTTTGTCATATCTCATAATAGTAATTTGTTTTTTTTGGGTGAAAGGATTAATACTATCTAAGTAGTATAAATTTTTAAATGACTGAAATAATTCTCAACTAGTCATTTATATAATCTAGCTAGTATGTGATTTTAAGCATGAATTTGATACCTCTCTGCAAGTTTCTCATCTCTGATCACATCCAGCGAGGCAATAGCCACCGCACTGGCCAAAGGATTTCCGCCGAAGGTGCTGACAATAAACACAAATAAGAACATGTTGAGCTCTTGGAAAATAAGTCTGAACAGCAACTAAGCAAAGGTCACAGACAGACCACCAAAACTCAAGAATAATTACGACAGTTACCACTCTATGGTCATTCATGAATCAGGAAAAGACAGTAAACTCAAAAGAAACTCTATATACTACACAGACTGAGAGCAACATAATGAAATATAGATGTTTCACAGATATCAAAGCAAGAATCACAGCTTCTCTAACAGAAGACTGCAAAAGATATTATTATGAAAAGGGCCTAGACTCCACAACTCATCACGTAATAGAAGAAATTCCAGATCTCTTAGCTGACCAAGGACTTCCTTAAACATAAAATAGAAGAAATTCTAGATCCATTAGTGAACCAGGGATCCCTACAATTTTGACCATTTTAGGTCGAGTATTTTATTTTAACAATAATCCAGAAAAGCTCCGAATTGAGTGCTTTTCTCCACCTACCTGCTTGAACTTCTACTCTAAGCTATAATATTGGCAATTTAGCTTCCTATATCTCAGCACAAATTTCCAATTCAAGATATATAGGTTTTAATAAATAGTTTTTTATGCTTGAAAGAGATCAACGTATTCTTGTGAAACATCAGGTCCAAGAAGAAAGGTGAAAAAAACAAACATAGTATAAAAGCAAACCTTCCATGCTCTCCAGGTTGAATGCAAAGCATCACTTCTTTGTCTGCAAGCACTGCACTGACAGGTATGACTCCACCACCCAATGCCTTTCCTAGTATCTGGAAAAGCAATGCGACAAAAATTATAAGATGACAAGAAGCATGTTTAAGAAGCCAATAAGATGGTTGGATTATCCATGTAGAATAGGTCTCATTATCTTCAATTTAACAAGAAAATCACAAGTGAAGACTATTCAAGCTTGTAGATCAACTGTCCTGAACTAGTTTCTTGGCAACTATGAAACAATATGGAGGCTTTACGTTCATGTGTAACACTTGGGGAACTCATCAAAAGCACGAACCGGAAACAGGATCTTACCACCATATCAGGGCGAACTTCTTCCCAATCAGAGGCCAACATTCTTCCAGATCGTGCTAAACCACTCTGTATCTCATCAGCAATCATTAAGATGTTATACTTTGAGCAAAGATCTCTAACAGCTTTCAAGTAACCATCTGGAGGAATTATAACCTAGCCAAAAAAAAAAGAAAAAAAAGTCTTCTATCAATCTAAAAAAATACGAGAAAATGCATGGTCTTTGAAAGAAAAGAAACTAAATAAAAGAGGAGAAAATTGAAAATAGAATTTTTTTCTTGGGGGAGGGGGGGGGAGGAAATGATGATAATGCTAACTATTGAAAATATGGGTAAGACAATCGGTTAAAATTTTTGGCTCTATGTTCAGAATAAATTCAAGATCTTTTTTCAGCACATTTTTTATAAATGTCATTTAAATTGGGTAAAGCAATTGTTTGGGACGCAACGTATACGATCAGGGCATGAGTGATACAATTTGAATATGTTTTTTTATCAATTGCATTCATCAGACTTACAGATGTGCAATGAATAAGAATTGCTAGACTGGATGGTTTCATAAAAATTTCTCTCGTGCTTTCTGTTGAACATGCTGCTCAGTGCTCAGTAAGATAATTTAAAAAACAAAAGAACTATTTGGTCATGACTAACCGGATCTAGTACTACTATCAACACTAAATGTTCTTCTAGTGCCAATAGCATATTACATAATCACGGTAAAAAATTAATTGCATACCCCAGCCTCTCCTTGAATTGGTTCAAAAAGAAATCCAGCTATTTGATCTCCACTTTCTGCACACCATAACAGAGAAAGTAATAAATTTCAATGCGAAAGTAATGAGATGAACTAATTGTTCATACAGAATGGGGTCTCTCAGACCAAGAACAACAGACAAATGAGCAGCTCCCCCCAACCGCCAAAAATAAAAATAAAAATTAAGAAGATAGAGAGAAAAGGAAGGATCCGGCATCTACACACCTTTAAAGATTTTCTCTAGAGCAGTTATATCACCAAAATCAACCTTAAGATGGCCAGGTAACAATGGTCCAAAACCACGAATGGCCTCATTGTCACAGCTCATAGAAATGGCAGCCAATGTACGACCATGGAAGCAGCCACAACAAGAAACAATGATAGCCTGCATAAGGTTTAGTTTAAGAAAAGGACTGACGCAATACACTAAAAGGGATAAATAACATGATAGGTATCAGAGCAGAGGGGTCTAGTTTAAAGACTTACCAGAACAGAGAAGTACAGTGTGAAGATTAATATTTAAATAGCCAGTGGAGTTCTATATCAAATCTATACAAGCAAGAAAAGTTGTGCTATAATCATATGCACTGATATCAAATAGTTAAAGTTAACAACTAAAAGGTGAAAATTTACATTAAAAATGACTAAATGGACACTCATCGCAAAAAGCATACAACTACACAAACACAATTGACAGGAAGTACAATGGACAAGACATACAAAAAACAATGTCAACTGCCAACAGTCAAGCAAATGGGATTCAATATGACCATTAAGAAATAATTAGAAAACAAGCTAAAATTGTAACTTCTCACAACAAGCACATTATGGAAGCATTGTACCTCATCTATGGAAAATTTTTTCTTCACGTAACCCCATTTCCTAGCCAACTTCAGAGCTGTCTCCACACCTTCGGCACCGGTGTTCATAGGTAGTACCATATCATACCCAAACATGCTTGTTAGACGCTCTGCAAATACTGGAAATTTATCATTATAGAAGGCTCTAGAGCTGAGAGTAAGCTTTTCTGCCTGCTCTTGTAATGCTTTCATGATTTTTGGATGACAATGTCCCTATAGTAAGAAGTCATAAAGATGGATGAGAAGGTCCATTTCAGATTCATTACCAGAAAAGAGTATAAAACAGGAGGCTTTCAGGTTTTTGGAACAATAAGTGTAACAAAGAAACAAAAGAAGAGGAAGAAATTTGTCTGCCTCTCGTTCCGGTAGAAACCAGAAATCTACTACCATTGATTTGGGAAAAAAAAAAAAGAAAAGGCAGAAACTGCTACTTGTGGGCCTTTTTTTTTTTTGGGTGTTTTCTTCCTCAAAAAAACCATCAAATCTGGCTAGGCTTTCGGCAAGAAAAATTCAAGATATCCGAACAAAATTTGGAAGACACTGTTGATTTATGAAAGGTACGGAGTTCTAGCATAATTAACCCAATATTAGTCTACCTGATTAACTGCAGAGTAAGCTGAGAGAAAATCCAGATATTTATTGCCCTCTGGATCCCATATGGATGACCCTTTTGCTTGAGAGAATACAATCGGAACTGGGTGGTAACTGCATTTGAAACACAAGTGACTTTAGTTAAGATACAAACAAAATATAGATCAACAAAATACAGAATTGCAAGCTTTAGCAACAAATTGGGGGGGAGGGGGGGGGGGGGGGGGGGCACAATGCAGCAAACGAGGGCAAAGAATGACCCATCATTTCTGCAACAATCTTGGATTAAGTTTTTTCAACCGATAAATGAACTTCTCAGAGGAATTGGCCTCTTAGTTACCATCAGAGCCAACCAAAATGCAATTTCAGAAGAAGCTAAATAACTCAAAATACACCAGGTTACCGTACCTACCACATTCCCAGACTACGTGTAGAATAGAGGATCTAGCAACGAATATTCATTGTGTGTCTGTACAGCATAAGCTAAAATTGAGCTGACTTTAAGTTGGAAGAGGGTTGAAACTGAGGTTCCAGGCCCAGTAATAAACATTTGAGAATTGACATGTTATATCTTAAGCTGCACATGCTACAGTTGTCCAATGATGAGCTGCTGAACGCCTTTTTTTTTTTTGCAGAATTAGAATATTTAGACAAAAAGGAACACTACTACAAAATCTGGAGAGGGAAGCAAAACCCAGAAGCTAGCTCAAACATCTGTAGGACTAAAATTGTCAAAAGATATTTTTTTAATATTTTTTTCTTGAATCATGAATATTCAGATTAAAATACTTGAACAAGTAAGTGTAACCAACGTTATGGATTGAAACTAAGGAAACCCAGAAATGAAAAAAATAAGGAAATATGGAATAACAATAATAATAATACAGAGAGAAAGAGAGGGAAAGGAACTGACTTGTGGGCACTGTATTCATACTCCAAATTGATGAGTTGTTGAGAAGAAGAAGAAGAAGGAGAAGTGCCTCCTTGAGGTTGAGCACCATAACTTCTCTTCCTGCATACTCTGCTCAATAAGCAATGCAAATTTCTTCTTGTTGCACCCATTGAATTCATAATAACAATAATATCACTGTAATTTTTGATAATCCAATCTAATTACGTTCAGTTGGATCCTAGGATAACCCAACGTTGAAGTGTGCTAATGATAGATAAGAACGAAAGCAGGACGTCAAATTTCCATATTTGTTTTTGTTATGTTCCGTTTAGCTTACGACTTTTACGTCATGGTTGCCGTAAAGGTACACGTCCCAAAGCAAAAATCCATTCCCATTCATTCAACTCAGTGATCCAATCCCCAATGCCTCTCCATCTCAGTAACCTACGAAATGAACTATGACTAGACCACGGCACCCATGCCCCCTATCCAATTCATTTTTGGCCCAGTAATTTTGCTGCTTCTGCATTTCTTTTTCTAAATTTTGACAGTTGAAAAAATGATCATTATTATTATTTTAACTTGTTAAACTCTACATAATGTTACAACCTTAAAAAAGTTCAGATGTGATCCGATCATGAGATCGTAGTGAGTAAAAGATACGAGAGAAATCGCAGTTAAATATTTCCATATGAAGAAATATTTGACGTTGATAAATATTTGTCTGGATCAAAAATGGATTCACTACTCAGATACGTGAGTTTTTCAGATTTGTGCTAACATTTGTAACCTTAGTTCAGCGCTCGCGCTCATGTTGCAGGACAAATATCTTTCTCTGAATTTGGAAAAATCAGTTTAATACTTACTGTATATTGGCGCTTGTAAAAAATAAAACAGATTATTATTTCGTGCAGATGGAAGAGATGAAAGTTGAGGACACGCAAGATTCCACCAAATAAATAGATGAAGATAAGCAGTTAGCAGAATAATTGGATATCGGTCAATCAATCGACAATCCAAAGTCATTAAAAATAAAAGATAAAGTAAATAAAGAGAGTCACTGAATGGCATGAACCAAAGAATTAAGGGCATTAGAGAAAATTGCAGTTAAGAGAATCAACAGTACCCAGCCTTCAAGTCTGCCTAAGACTAAGGAGATTCATCCTCGCAATAATCCAACTATTCAATACCATCAATTTTTCAGGGAAAGATTTCACGGCCTAAACCTAATGCCAACAAAATCAAATAACTACTCTCATTACAAAAACACATGATATGATCCAAATAAACATTTCAGATGACATCACATTCATGATTCATCCACCCCCACCAATCGAATAAGGCAAGTGCATACCACCTACTCCTAAACTCTCCTTTAAACCCACTTCAACTATTAAAATATTCCTGTATTTACAAAACAATTGACATAATATTTCATGAATACAAACTTAAGTTTGATATGATGGCATCGTCTGAAATAAATAGGCAAAGAGGAAACAATATCAAAAGCTCGTTGACAACGCTAATCACAAATTAAGCAAGAAGAAGCTAGGCCAATCCTGGATTTCACTACTGAACACAGTGAAATCATATTCAGCACAAAAGCTCTTCAAAGGCATAACAAGCTTATCTCACTAGATCATGTATGTACTCCCTACTTCTTAATTCTAAATATTGATGGCCAAGGCTATACAGCATGTACCCTAACTAAAAACCATCGGAAGGAAGATCAGCTGATCTTGAAGCAGTTTGATCGGCAGTGGACCAGTCGAAGAGAAAAACAACCATTAGGAAGTCCAAAAAAATTGAACAATTGGAGATGTGGGACACATCCATAACGGCAATGGGGGTCGTGACATGGAACACAAACTAAGTGGATGCCATTGCTTAATATTGTGAGTGCTGCTCGATAACACTTCAATGAAAAATTCACAGTGGTTGTTACATAAGAAAGCAGCACCTCTGAAGGCTGTTAACAGAAGAATGAAAAGAGAGAACTGACTACGTTTGGTAAACTATCAAGCTTATGAGTTGGCTAAACCCTTTCGATCCAAAGAAGTAAAACAGTGCAAATTGACATCATTGTGAAAACCAATATGAAGTATGATTGCAGACAATCACTGATTGTCAGGTACGAAACTCAGAGACAAACATTACACGAAGATGGGAGAGATCATGATTCAGTGAAGCAGCATTACAATACTTCACTAATGCTTCTGTTCTCTGCAATATTAACCGGGTGTATATTTGTCAGTTATGACCAATATGATCATGGCCAACCTGACAACATCAGATTAGGATAAAATCTCACAAGAGAGAAGACAGAATAGAACGTATTAAAACTAATCATTGGAGAAACACCCATCACCCATGCATGTGTGCAGCCAATGTTCCCCCTAGTGTGAAATTAAAAAAATTACTTGTGCCGTAAGTTCTAATTAGCAGAGCAGTTAAAAAATTGTAAAGTGAAATTATACTAAACTGAATTCTGATTCCAAAAACTGAGCTGTAAGAAAACAAAAGGCATTGGCCAGTAAAGCATGGACCAGATATAGGTAACAATTAGTGTATTCAAACTCCTAACTCTGAGAGCAGACACAATGCTAAGCAAGGAAAAGTTCCACTCAGGTTATCTTCGATAAAGAAAAAATGGTAAGGAGAACTTTTCAACCAGAAACAAAAACAAAAATTTACTTGCTTTTGTTTCAAATGTAGAACTACAAGTGGCAACAAATCAAATAATAGTTTCTAGGGCAAGATTTGTTTGGTCAATCAAAAAAAGTAATGCCAATAGGTTTCGGTAAACAAGAGCTAAATTTTACATGATACTTGCAAGATTGACAGCAATAAAACACACGAATGGATCAGTGTTTTGTGACAGAACATTGCACACACATGGTTAATTGCAGCATCAATCTGCTTATAAATCAGGAACGAGAAATGAGATCAAGAAATACGAGAATGGGCGGGGAAACTCAATTTTCCATTGAGTTGGTAGTTTATATAATTCCAGGGGATCATTTTCCTCAACTTTAATGCCGCACAAGCGAGCAAGGAGATTCATTGAGCGAAAGGAATATTACCAACAGCATCACAGATATGTATAGTTGATGGAAAAATCCTTTGGGCAAGAAGCTAGGGGCAAGAGATTGAATGGCAGAAAAGTAGCACATAAATATTGTGATTTTCACAATAATGGCACTGAAAAATTCCTCTTTGCACACATCAAATTTATAGAGTATAATAATATTGGAAATGCGACGGACAGCCAACTAATCAATGATATGACCTAATAAACAATTCGCGGGGAAAGAAAGACCCTAACAAGTTCTAGGATACTGAAGATGAAGAATAGATTAAGCAACAAAGAAGGAACCCTAACTCTCATAATGGTAAATCAGCAGCAGATCTTCCAGCATGATCTTGACAGGTATTGAAGGAACAAAAAGAGCCTGTTGAAGTAGCCTAGAATATTCAGTCCTCCCAGAATGAATCAAGCCTAATGGAACTATGGAGAGGAGAGATTTTTTTGATGGAGAAAATCCCAAGATTCTAACCATTCACCTTCTACTATCACAAGGTTTCCTCACTACTCATGTGGCCATTATAAACGCCTGAATCAAATTCTCGGCAGCTTGCTTCTGCTCAGGTGTACCAGATATTAGAGCAACCCGATCACCTCGAGAAGATTTGGAATCAGACATTTCTATCGTTGCTCCAGAAATCTGAAAAAATAAGACATTCATGATAAAGCCATTATTCCACAAGCTAATGATCAATGTTCCATAAAAAACCAATAATAGGATGAGAGAAGCAACAGGTTAATCAATTGGCCCTTCTTGCTGTTGATGAGACTAGGACAAGTAAAAACAGAGACAACATATATGGTTCATGTACATGCACACTGTAAATGCTATTTCTGTTTTGATTAATTTGTCGCTTGGTTCAATATTTGGCTTCTTCTAAAATCTCAATAAATGCAAAGGTGCATTATTCATCTTGATAGGGAGGGAGATATAAGTACAAACCTTCCGGATGTTGGCTAAATTTGACCCAGCTTTGCCTATCACTTTACCTACTGCATTAGCAGGGACCAATACCTCAAGTGTCAAGGGAGGAGGCAACCTGGATAAAGACATAGAATCAAAAAGCAGATCTTGACGGCAAGTGTACAAACCAGAGAAAATATACTAACCCTCCATAAAGCTTGGATGAATAGGAGGACATGGATCCATAGGGGCTGTCACCCATCTGTCAAACAGAATCAAAACAAAATGAATGCTAACAAAGGAGGGAGAAAAGAGAGAGAAGGGGGAAGGGGGTGTGTGAGGCAAGGGGAGGGGATCAGGTAACCATCAAGTAATACAAATGGACAACAATTTCCAAGAACTTAACATCATTGAAAAAGTAAAGAAAAGAGCGAAAGAGAATCATCATCATGATAATAATCATATTCCCAGCTAACATACCGACAAGGATCCATATCCGTAGAGGCTGCTCGAGGAAAGCATGCCTATGCCACTTCCAGAATCAGCCCTCTGATCATATCCCAATGGACCAACGGGGGGAATAGACGGCAAGAGGGGTGGCATCGAAATACCAGTGCCACTGGAGTATATATGATCAGCACCTACAGGAGGGTTACGGGAACCATCCCTATCTTTCAAGGCATCATCACGGAGTCTCAAAATAATCTGTACAAGTGCATCTCTCACACTACCAACTTCTCCAACCACCTAAATCCAGAAAAAGGGTCAACCCCAATGCTGTTGCAGCAATAAAAAGTAAAGGAACAATACATAATTTAAAAATTAAAAATAAAACAGACCTCTACAAGCTCATCATTGGCATCAGCACATTTAGGTTTATCCCCTTTAGATATACGGACATCAGCTTTGGTCCTTTTCCGAATTTCATTTATAATTGAACCACTCTTTCCAATAATACACCCAATAACTTTGGAAGAAACAAGGAGTCTAATAGTAACTGTATCGTCATCTTCATCATTTATCTTTGTTTGCAGCAAGAGGACAGCTTCAACCGCCATGGATTTTATATCATCGGGTGACTGCGAGGTTGTAGGCATTTCACATGATCTTTACATGTTATTAAAACTATACCATGCACATCATAGGGGAAAAATGACAGCAAGATACTTAACCTACTGATAACTAACAGCGAACAAAATAAATGCTAAACGTTTGGACATGTTTTCATACCACTTCCATTAACCCAATGGTTATTACTGGTGTAGGCTCAGCCTCGGTCTTAGGTTCATATATGAAGACAGAAGAAAATGTTGAAACATTTTGATGCGAACACAGATAGGATTCATTCATTTTAAGCAATGTGTTTCAGATCAAAACAATATTTTCAGAAATTGTAACATCATGGAAAGTTGCGATAAAATATTTCCCCACTAAGAAGCATAAGTCCACAACAGAATTAGAGGTAGAATTGGTTAATCTTCTGCTCCACCTACTTTGAATACTAATCAAAAGATTTGAAACAAAAGGGATAAAAACAGACACCCATACCTCAATTGCCGTGACAGTTATGACACATTCATCGCGATTGTCCTTAGTATCATCAACATCTATTTGAGCCCCACTGGCCTGCCTTATACTTTTAATGGTACCACCTCCCTTTCCAATGACACGGCCAATCTTGTTAAAGGGGCACAAGACTCTTATAACTAACTCCTCGGATTGAGAGGCACCAACGAGACCAGAAACTAAGGAAAGGCCAGTTGAATATACAGGCCATGTATTCCCTGTATCAGCATAACCCTGAAGATCAGGTACACGTGCAGCACCTAAGATAGAAGGAACGGATCTAGAAGGAAGGATGGGATCTGCATTTGGATACAATCCACCAGGTGGATAAATGGGGACATCTGATGGGATAATAATGCTTGGTGGAGCTTCTCGTACAGTTGTCTCAAGAGGAATGTCTTCTCTAGGAGAGAACTTGTACATGATTGCAGAGATAGCAAATAATGCTTTCTTCACTGCTTCAGATTCACCGCTTATCTGTTCATATGGAAATACAAAATTAAAATTCACTAAACGCCAACCTGGAAAGATGACAGTACCCTAAATGCTAATGGAGAAACACCCTAATCAGCGGATGAAAATATAAAGAAAATATAGATATGTTCGCTTAATTTAATGCAACTGCAGGTAAATATTGACAGATACAATTTTGTCGTATCATGTACCAGAACCACAATAAATGTCTATTAATTGACCCTTTTATTAAAAAGTGCTCAGCAATTAAGCGTTAATGATCTTCTTACTAACCAGAACAAAGTTGTCGAACTCCATTGCACATGAATGAGTTGGTTCAGAGGCATCCTTGGGGGTAACCTTAATACTTGTCCTGGTCTTACTTCTCAGTCTTTTTATAGTCGCCCCAGCCTTACCTATGATATTAGCTGACTGGCTAGAGGGAACAAGTATTTGACATTCCTCCTTTTCTTTCCGCTTCTTATCATTATCTGTGGCATTAGCCATTGCATTAGCAATTGCAGCATGAACTTTGAGAAGAGCATCCTGGGCAGCACACAAAGGCTCTTTATCATTGAACTCATCATCAACCTCAACATCTTCCTTATCCTTCACATGGGAGTAAATTGTTACAACCCTATCTTTCGCACCAGGAAACGGGTCAACCACCTTGACTCTCGCCCTGGTTTCTTGCCTTATTGAATTTATAACTTTACCGCTTTTACCAATGACACTTCCAATAACTCCATCTGGGCAAAGTATTCTATAAATAACTGACTCTTCATTACCCTTTTCATCTTTCTCATTTATCCGCCTCTTCTGATTCTTACCATCCCTATCATTATCTCTCTGGGAACGATACCGCTTACCACTGTCACCCATTTTTACTGGCTGATAGCACACAAAAAGGTCATTATGCAAGGAATACATGGAAAAATAATGAATTAAACACTTTTCGTTACGGGCAACTAATTGAAAAGAATCAACAGAGCGCTAAGACTGAAAGCTTATACGATGCCGCTTACTTACAAAAAAAATTTTTAAAAAAATTTCCCAAACACCAACAAGAAAACAGTAGAAATGAAAACCTATCAAACTATTAGAACTATTTCTATTTTCCTTTTTGATAAGGATTTTGAAAAATACAAATAGTTGTATGAAACCCAATAATTTCAACACTGATAATTCTTAAAAAAAAAAAAAAAAGCAAACTTTGCATTGAGTAATTTTAAGAATCAAGAATTAAGAACATGCAACAACAATACAACTCAAAGGGGAAAAAAAAAAAAAAAAGACGTTGCTTGGCGGGGGAAAAAAATGCAAAAGCCGAAAACTAAAGATAAGAATCTGAATGGTACCTACCTGCGAATGAGAAACAAACCCTAGAGTAGGCTCCTTCGATACGGTGCACTAATTTGTTTTGGTCCAAGGATTTGCTGACTTCACCGCCTGATTTTTCTCCTGGATTCGGCTTATTGAGTTTCGTGACCTTCGTCCGAGGTTCTTTTTTAATTTAGTTTTCACTTTACACTTCTGGTCCGAGAAGGATTTTTTCGTTTTTCACTGAATGTAATGGGTATGTGTAATTTTTTTGTTTTTTTGGAAGAAAATTAAGATACTAATCAATATAGGATCGAAATCGGGCTGTAACCAAAAGATTATTTTCCTAATAAAAATCTGAGGTCAAATTTTTATACCTAAGCTACATTTTTTTAAAAAATACAAATATTTACGTGTAATAACCAAAGGTAAATTACCAGAACATAAAATTTTTATACTAAAAAATAAAAAAAGTGAATTTTTTAATATTATAATAAGATGCAAATTTTAAACATATGAACAGAGAGATTTTTCAATAAGAATTCTTATTTTAATAAAAATAGTAAGGAGTAAGTTGAGAGAGCAAGTTAATAAAAATAAGTCGAAAGAGAAAGTTAATTAAAATATTTTTTGATATAAAATATTTTATCTCATAATATATTAAAATTTATATTTTTTTACTTTATCTTACACTTTATAAGGAATATAATCTCTTATTTTCTTTTACTGTGCCCGTGAAATACCCGAACCGGAACTCGCAGTAATTGTTGCTAATTTTAAAAAAAATTTAAGAAAATAAAACAATAAAATAAAACTAATCTGATTGAATGAAAGGCTTTTACACCATTACATGTACGAAAGTCACTGAACTAACTCACGTATTCTGTTGGACCGCCGCTGTGATCTCTCGTTATCGCCGGCTCGCATCCTCACACCGGCCGGCGCTCTCACAATTTCCCTCCTTACCGGATGCAAGCTGCAAGCTCGCGCGGTCTCTGATTTCATTAGCCGGTCGCCGTAACGGTTAGTTTCTTAATTTTTTTATTGAAAAAAAAAAACAGATTTTGTGTTTAATTTTGATAATTATGCTTCTATCAAGCAAAATATAGAGTAAATTTGGGTCTCCTTTTATGGTAATTTGAGATTACTGTTACATCTTCATTCCAAAAGAGACTATTTTGAGTCTACAAGAACAAATATTTTGTTCTAGTCTGGACTTGTTCTACACTTTATGATTCTGTAACATTTTTCGATATTTTTTTTTGGCTTAATTATTTGCTTGATTATCCCTCATAATGTGATAAAGTTGCATTAGTAGAGGACCTGATAAAGGTGTCGGTTGGATTTAGACAAATGGAAGGTGACAACAAATCAAAGCCTTGAGCTGAAGACCGAATGTAAGGTATTGTTAGTTTGATTAGGATGGCAATAATAGTTGAGACAGGAGAGTTCTCAAACAGTTCTGACCTTGATAGGGTTGTGTGGAGCGCCCATATATTATGGGTTTAAAAAAGAAATGCCTACATGTAGACCTCAATCGACAGAATTACCTGGATTACATGAATTTGGATCTGCATATTATGTGCCTAACATGGAGCAGGCATTTTGCGGGTGTTCTATAATTAATTATGAGAATGTGAGAAGAGGGTTTGGAACAGCAAAGTTATGAGTTTACTGTTTGATGCTAATCCTTTGTTTCATTATCATTCTTTCTGTCAAGGGGAGTTTCATCTAGTTGAACTCCCAAATTCACCAGGCAATGGTTCTTATGCTTAGTGAAGTATTCTTGTGGTTTCTGTATTTCTTTTGCTTGATTTTTACACCCAACTGAACCTTTAGTACTTCATAATTGATAAACCAGTTGGCTCTTAAAATTGATAGGATTAGGGAACTTTTAGCCGACCTGTCATCGGTCTACTCTTTTTTACCTTTTTTTTAGTGTGTCTGTGCCTGAATGATTTCTTCAAACCTACTATATTGTTCCTACACAGGGTGTGAATTATTTACTTCCATTGACCACTTCTGACCTTGCATGTCCTTGACCTTGAGCACTCCTTTCTTTTAGTAGGTAATCCTTTTTGCAGAATACTTTTCCTCCCTCTTTCACATGTGGGCTTGACTTATGACAACTATATATTGTCCTGTCATGGTTGTATCTTTCTGTTGTTTCTTTGGATGTAATTCTTGGTGACAAGGGCGCAGTGAGTTCTGTCCATTCTCTTTGAGAGGGCAACATATCTGTTAATTTATTTCATTGGTTCCTTTCTAATCAACCTGATTTTCCCAAGGTTTAAGTTGGTGATGATATTTTTGCGACAATTTCTGTTCACCGTTAACAATAGTTTCTACTTTTACAGTCTTCAAAAGAAACTACAATTTTCTGTTAACTGGTTAGACAAATACAATTTTCTGTTAACTGGTTAGACAAATTTTATAGATTTGGTGCAATCATGCTAAACCTAGGTAATTTTTCTCTACATATAGTGTTAACAACTAAAGTTCTAGTATATTGTGGAACATTTTAGATGGCTTTCTTGGAGATTTCTCTTTACTCGTATATTGCTGGTATTTACAATTAATTGATTTGTTCATCCCACCAAAAAGCAATTATACAATTCAATTAATTGCCTGCTAACTGTGATTGCTTCAACTTGCATATAGAATGGAACAAAAAGTGGAAACAACCGAAACTCTAGTGGAGAGTTCAGCCGGGTCTGATACAAAAGGATCAAATCACATAAGTCGGGTGAGGAAGCTACTCTGTCGCCGAATGCTAGTGGGGATTAAAGATGGTCGATTTTTCTTGGGCTCCTTCCACTGCATCGACAAGCAAGGGAACATCATTCTTCAAGATGCAGTGGAGTATCGTAGCACCAGACGTACCTCTCCCTCTCCAATGGAACAGCGGTGCCTTGGAATCATTCTTATCCCTTCCTCCTGTAGAACTTCTTGTCATGTAGACTGCTCCATTGATGAACAGTTGTCACTGCTAAAAGTTGACCAATAGATATCAGTGGGATCCATAGAAAATTTTAATAGATCTTTTCTATATCTCAATTATGATTTAAATGTTGAATTTTTTATCACAACTTCTTTAGTTCATGAATATATCTCATTTATGATATAAATGTTGGCTTGGTGACTGGTTAAATTAACATTATATCATTTTAATTGCATGGTTCTCTTCGCTTGTGCAGTTTTTGCGTTTGCATGGCATTTGAGGGTATTCCTTCATCTTGAATCAAAACCAATCTTGGATATTTCATTTTGCTTGAGCAAAATTTCCCGCGTTTATCGAAAACAACCCAACAAGAATAAAAAGTATTGTGAAAGTATGGACCATACATGAATGAAAATGCACACATATGAGAAAATCCTTCAAAGCTCAAATAAGTATCATGAGAGGATGGATGTCCATTATTTAATGCATTAATGATCCCTTTATTGCAGGAGCAAATCCTGGGAGACTGCTGACAAGGATGCAAAGTCTTGATGCTAGCACTAAATATTGTCACTAAGTGGTCAATTTAATTATCTTGGAAACAAGGAAAAGTATACAGTGAGATTGCACAATTTACATAATTTGAGATTCAGGACTAAATCGTAGCAAAATTACAGAAAAGATACTATTATCAAAACCTGTTACTATAGGGTGTTCCATACACAATAAGGTAAGGCACGGTTCGCACAACAGTGTCAATTGGTATGGCAAAATTCACACCGGAGGATAACCCTGTCCCTGCAGAATGATATGCATACAGGAAGCAAAATGAATACTTGAACTGAAGTGTAATAAACACTATGATTGAAAATGAGACAATGTCAAGGATTACAAAGCTGGAAATGTTGAACATCCCTACACCAAAAACAAGTCCATTACCTTTGCGGGTAAAAGTTGCTGTGTTAACTCCTATAACATGGCCAAATGAATTCATTAGTGGCCCACCCGAATTCCCTGTACAGATTCATAAGAGCCAAATAGATTCAAGATGATATCACGAAAAGAGAAGAAAAAGACATGCACAGACACAATATCAACAGGTTTGCACAAAAGCAATTGCTTGTTGAATCGAATATTTATATTTTCACCTGAATTAATAGCAGCATCTGTTTGGATAGCTCCTCGAATGGCTCTTCCATTTGGTGATGGTATCTCCCTGCCAAGTCCACTGACAACCTGTTTTGTTCAGATTAATTAGTGTATATAGGCAACAATTTTAGCTGGTATGTCATTTTGTTACCATTAGCAAAACCAGAAGTCCAGAAGCAAGAAATATTCTCTTCTGATTTTCTATATCAGCATCGACAAATGATAAGATAATTACTAAATTACTTGGACAGGAACTGCATGCTGTTGAATGAGCACTCAAATACTCCGGAACATTATTGCAGAGCTATTATGGAAATCAATTATGTCTGCAGAGACTTACAAACAGTGAAGGGGCTTTCTTCTAATAATAATCCACATAACAGTAAAATTATTGAAAGGTTACCCCTGTCGTAAGTGTGTCTTCAAATCCATAAGGATTCCCAATTGCAAAGCAACTCTGACCTACACGTAAATCATGCGATGTACCCAGAACGACCGGCTTCAATTCAAATCCTTCAACATCTACCTACACAGGATATCACATCGAGCATTTCCAAACAGTTAAACAATGAAAAATCGAGGAGCACCCAAATTTATGTGAAATTAACCTAATATTCTACATTTGCCAATACTAAATGTTCTTTCATCTACTAAAAGGGGGAAAAAAATATGCATCTTGGATCTAGTTTCTATTTGAAATCTGTTTATCCAAATAATGAGATCACATATCTTCCTAATGCTAATGGTCTTATGCTGATGAAATTAGAATTGTGCTCTGAATGCATAAGTAGAGTCCAAAACAAAGTTTAAATAATAATAATAATAATAATTTAAATTAAAAAAAAAAAAAAACTCCTTGGATACCTTCAGAACAGCTAAATCATAAGCTGGATCACAACCAACCATCTTGCCCTCCCTATAAAAGCCATTGCCTTTGGCATCAAATAGAGAAACCTATCCCAAATAAAAAGGCAAGAAGTATCAGTATTGTCAAATGGCTAACCAGAAAGAAGAAATGCAGTAACAGTCAAAGGGAAAATAAAGTTACGAAACCTTACAGCGATGCAACCCACTTGTATCTGTGGCCAATTTGGCTACAACATGATAATTAGTGACCTGTCATACACAAGAAAAGGAACCTCGTACATCAGTTCTAATCTGATAATGCACTCGGATAGGCATTAACCACCATCTTCCGCAAATATATATTATAACGTATATAGAGGCAGGTACCTTTACACCAGTAAGAAATAATGATCGTTGGAACATTGTTATGAGAATTACTTTATTAGTATGTTTTTCACTTTTTCACATAGATCAAAGCCTTTAACATATCTGCTTTTCTTTAGCGAGTGCATAAATGGGTTTGAACGTGATGATTACCTAAAGATGTCGCGCAACTTTGATGAAACCCACTTATGCACTCGCTAAAGAAAAGCATAAAATAAAATGCACATCCCCTTCCGCTCAGTTAAGTAGCTTTTCTCCTGTAAATTACTTCTCGGACTGAATAAGTAAAGTCATAAGATTACTGACAGAATGAATTATTAGCAAACCAAATGAACTATCATGCATATACTTGCTGCAAAATGCAATTAAAACAAAGTTAACAAAGAAGAAAGGAAAGGGGTACGTACGATGTGACCAAATTTATCCCAAACAAAGCCAGAACCCGTGCCTTCAACTTTTGCATATTCACCATCAACAAGCATCAATTCACTAGAAGTGCTCTTTGGGTTTTTAGACAATTCAAGGTCTTGAATAGAAACAACCGATGGTGAAGTTTCCTACAACATTTAGTACAAGAAAAATGTCAGCACTACAGGTAGCACATTAAAAACCAAGAATTCAACAACGAATTTCAACTTACTTAAAGGAGGCAAACCCAAAAAAAAAAAAATGAAAAAAAGTTGTAGGACCTGGAAGAGTTGTACAACTCTATCTTCTTCTAACTGAAGTTCATCTTTCTGTTGGAGGGCAATAGCAGAGCGGAATGAAGGCAATGTTGAGCTTGGACTGCAGAAATTGACTAGAACAGAAGACAGTATAACGCTTGAACCAAAACCTATTGAACTTCTTCTTGTAATATCAAGGCTCTTAGTCTTATTTACATCAGTTGAAGCAGTTGAAACTGGAAGTGTTTGAAGCGAACTCAGTAGCGCCTTCATTTCAGTTTAGGGGAGGCTTAACGTATCAGGAATCCAAAATGGTACTAGTTCGTTTTGACGGACGGATAATGTGACTGTCTACGTGGCTTAATTGTAAATTCTTTAGGCTATTTTATTATTTCAAAAAATTGCTATCTTTGGTTGACCTTCCACAATTTCTCAACTGAGGACATATTTTGTTAATTCTGTAGCAAATAGGTCCCTGAACGAACGCAACCCTTTTCACAGTCGTGAAGTATCCATTTTCTATTAGGGATGGCAAAACTCCGGTTTGGGTCCGGATATTACAATGACCGGACTTTTATTTGGATATAATCAGTCCGGGTTCAGGTCGGGTTTTAATCTAGATATTTAAATTTTATATTTTTTAATATTATGTGTATATATTTTTTTATTTTTTGGTAATTTTATAAGTTTTAAATTTATTTCAATAAAATTTGATATGAAAATATAAACTTTAAGTGTTTACAATTTTATATATGTATAATAAATGAGCCAAATATAAATATTTAAAATAATATATGTTTTATAATTTTTTTTAATAAAATTCGGGTTTTAAGTTTATCAAGTGATGCTCAAGACCGACCCACCTTCATACCTAAACCAAATAATACCCAACTCACAACACCCGAATACGGTTCAGATCCAAACCGAGCGGGTATTTTTACCACCTCTATTTCCTATATATATAAATGGATAACCTATGCTATGCTCAAATTGCAAAAAACATCATATTTCCGGAAAGATCTTTATTGTTACACGTAGCTCCAAAATATCTAAACAATTCATTGACATGTCAAACTGTTCGAAGATTTACATATGACATGACGTTTATAAATTTAAAAATTGTGACACATCATAATTTTTTCATTCCAAAACAAAATTATATGAAAGTGGTGTACTAATTATTTTAGACCATACGATATTATATGAACTTATAAATGTTTTCAAGAAAAAAAATTCAATATTAACAAAAGAAATTTTCTGCACCAATTTTTCAAGTTGATTTCAAGAATAAGTAGTTTCTTGTACTTTCTAAGAAGCTAATATATGTTTACCCTATTTCTTCTTTATTAATTGTGTAAACCTTTCATCTTAAGAAAAATAGTTATAAAATTCACATTGCTTTTAGTAATTTCAAATATTGTTGGTATAATAATGCTGTTAGTAATAGAAATAAAATCCTCCACTCATACACATAAATTAGAATAACGAGTTGCAAATACGACAGAACTAAAACATCATTTAAAACGTGATGAAACTGAAAACCTTAGTTTGATTGCAATAATTTAAACCTCTAATTTGTTGTAGTGATATCATTATTCATTAGTTAATGAATATTTTACATGATATTTGTAATATAAGTCATGCTATTGACTTGAAATTTTTTTCTGCATGATAAGAGCCTCAGCGTTTTTGCCACACTAGCTAGTTTCATTCCGTTAGGTACAGCTCAACCACAATATGACGTTAAGAATTATAATTATTGTAATCATGTCTATTAATCGTTCGACTATATATTATAATTGTTTTTCTTGAATCATGATAGCAACATAGAGAGCTACAAATAATGTAACTTGATCTGACATCTCCAACAACTGTTGCGATGAATTGATTTTTTTTTTTTGATTACATGAGATTATTGCTCAAATTACAACTCATATTACATGAGAATATAACTGATATTTACAAATCAGACTATAACTGGGACCAACATACATCAATACTAATGGAGCGCTGCCCAGATTTTAACCCTCTCAAATATTCGAGGGATGTCTACTCCTCACACTTGGGTAAGGAAGCAGACTGCCTTCACTCAAATTTACTTGAGAAAGGAAGACCCCCACAATGCATTGTGGGGGTTCGAACTGCTGCTCTCCAACTTGGAGAGCAGCAGCTCTCACCACTCGGCCAAAGGCCGAGTGGCTACGATGAATTGATTTAAGAATAAGGTAACTGAGAAAATAAAACCATATTTGTAAGAAACCCTTAAATTATTGATAATGATTATATAATTAACAGTCTAAACACGTATTACTACTAAATTAATCATATGCTTGAACAATCGTATTTGTTTGCATCATACACTCAATATCGTGATGTCACTACCATAAATATAATCGATGCAGAATCTGAACTTCAAGTTAATGTCACAATAAAAATTAAAATAATAATAATAATAATAGGATAATACTAAGTTCAATAATGCTATAACTCTTACTTCAAAAATTAGGTTATGCATAAAATCAAGTTTTTATTTTTATGGTTAAGGTTTTTTACATTTTTTTTCCATAATTATACATAATTCGAACTAGTACATAATACAAAAATTTTGATATAAGTTAATGGGTTCATACTTCTACATGTGGAAGATGATATAATTCTTTATTTCGTACCAATTTTATAATAATTATATGAAACATACAGCGAATCTATCAAAGCTCTGCCGATGATGTATCAGCCAACTATTATCACTTTTTTTTTTTTTTTTCTTAAGAGTTTAGATAGTAATCGACCGACTCCAATCAATAGCTTTAATAGTCCGAATGAAGTTACCCTAAGGAACCAACTGTACACTTTTAATTGGGGATTTTCATCCATGCTTATCCATTTTGTACCAAACAAATTTATTAGATTAAAAAGATTACAAATATGTTATTAGAAAGTTCCGGTATAATTTTTCAAATAGAGCTTATTAAAAATTATAAAATTATTTTAGTAGATTAATTTCTTTAAAGTCATGTTATAACAAAATGAGATAAGATTATGAAATAAATAAAGAATATGTTAGAATATTTAACTTAAAAAAAAAAAAAAATGCTATTTGCAAATGACATTTGGATACAAAATTATACATAATAAATAGAATGTGGACATTTATAGATAAAGACCAAGCTAATAAAGTGATTGATTTTATTTTGTAATGATATATTTTTTTGTCTTTAATAGTCATGTGCAATTTTATGTGTAATGCAAATGGTATTAAGTTTATTTTGTAACTTAATTAGTTAATCTCAAAAAATTTTATTCAAACTGCAAAAAAAAAACAACACAAGAAGGTTTTACAAAATTTTTAAAATAAAATAAATAATTTTTAGGTCATATTAAGCGTACACCTAAGTCATCACACCATCTCCAAAATGAAAAGCTACAATCCAAGCATTGCGAGATCCAAATTCTTGACTTAACAGAAGTCATTACCAAGTAATAAAAATGTCTTTTTGTTGTCGTTGTTGGGGGGAGGGGGGGGGGGGGGGGGGGGGGTGGGTGTGGTGGAGGAGGTGGGGGCGGCCCGAAAATGGGAACATAATTGACAAAGACAGGTAAAATCCCTAAGCAAAAGTCCAAAGTGGACGATCTCAGAGGGAGTTACAAAGTGGAAGACCAGACAGAAAAGAAACAAAAAAAAAGGGTCTAAATTTCATGGAACTTTCCAGCTCTTTGAAGCCTAATTTGTCTGTTGAACTTCTGAATAAACTCCTCAACTCTTCGGTTTAGTTCTTCGTTCGACATAGAAGAGAACTCATTCTCTTCTTGGCAGCTGTCTGCCGCTGCCGGCTCTTCTCTAACTTCAGTCTCCGACCTACGTAAAATGTAATTAGTACTGTTCTTGCTCTCATCAATCAGCACGGATCTTTTTGTTTTATTGTCAGACTTGGTACGGCGATATGTCCTTGCTTCCACCGGCTTCTCTTGGAAGCTTTCATTAGGATTTCCGAATGTTTTGTCGGTTACAACTTGGGGGGGTTTATAATCGTTTTCTTGGAGTTTTTCTTTTTGATCACTAACAACAATGACTTCTTTTTTAACCTCGGGCGAGTCCTCGGCCGGAGCCTCCTCTTTTCTGGGATTAATAATATTTTTACTGGAAGAGATGTACTGATATTGAGAAACAAATGAGGAAACACTACTTCTTGCTTGGCTATGCATCACATACTCCTCATAAACATCATTTTTATTTCCTTCGGATGAAGAAAATGCGCCGTAATCGGCAGCAATGATGAGAATGAGAGTGTTGGAGATGAAAAACCAAAATTTGTTGTTGTACAAAAATGTGGAGGGAGAAAGGTTGAAGATATAAAAGATGGAGATATAGACAAAGATGGAACAGAGAAACACTACGAAAGAATAAAGCCGTTGAGGGTTTTCTCTAGATTTTAAATTAGCCTTGAGAGGAATTTGCTCTAGATCATAATATGATGGTGGCTTGGCCATGTCTAGACTCTAGATGAAGAGGCAGAATAGGATAAGCTATAACAATGAGTTGAGTTGTGAGCTTGCGGTTGTGGGGTAAGAGAAATTTATTAGCGTAGTTTGGTCTTTATATAGTGTAGTTGGTCGTGAAGTTCCCATGACTTATGAACAGGGCTTGCTATGGTAATCAAGGTGGCAAATAATTGAACCTTTGCAATCACCAGTTGCTCCTAGCTTTTCTACGTATTTACTTGCTTGTCCTGCCACCTTCGAGGCATTGATTAAATGATAAGCACAACAATGATTAGCACACTTGTTTAACTAGAAATTCAAAACTTGAGTTAATAATTTGTTTGAATTGCATATATATATATATATATATACAAGTTATAATAAAATACTTGGGAGAAAGTTACACTAAATAAGTTAAATTCACTAATATTTTATATGTATTTATTTTTATTAAGATTAGTCTTATTGAAAACCTCAATAAAAAAGATTTATATTAAAATTTCTTATGAATGAAAATTAAACCTCAATGAACATAAATACAGAAGAATTATAGAAATGTTATAATCTGAAATTTTAAAGTGCGGAAAAGTTAAAACTTAAAACGCATAAACCGTGCGGTTTAAGTACTTTAAGTTTTAAGCCTTTAAAATCTCATGATTTTAAAATTTTTCATGACTTTTTTCGTACTTTAAAATCTAAAAAAAAAAATTTATATATATATATATATGAAGAGAGGTAAGAATTAACTTTTATTTTTAAAACATTGAAACTGCAACAATATTTTCTTTTTCATTCCTTTAATGTGCCAATATAGTTAAAACTTTATACTAGCACAGGCTTTTTGTCTTTTTTTCCCCCTTTTGTCTAGAAACCTCTAAAATGTGTTATTAATGCCCATTAAAATGTAATTCGGTAGTCAATTTACCAATTGCCAAAGTTATTATAAAACGACATCAGGAGTACAAGTGGCAATTCTCGGCTTGACCGAACATATCTTGTTTGCCGTTACACGGATCTGTCCATCGGTACACAGTGCCACCAACCACCCATACCAAAATACAGAGGTCGTACATGTCTTTTCTACGAATGATTGATTCCACGTGTCATTATCGCAGCCCCCAGCCCCTCACCACATAATTCAAAGGCCGGTGATCTTACTGTCCCTAAGATCCGCGTAACACATCTACATAATTCCTCATGTTTGATTGATTAATGATTACACATTGAAAGCAGCTGTCTGTGTGAAATGTCAATGTGTATCAAAATTAAAAAAAAAAAAAAAAAAAGTTTGCTTGATAGATTTCATAGCCTTCCTGATCTTAAGCACATCATTGAATTTTGCGGGGTGTGGACCCCTTCGTCTTTTAATGTAAAATTATCATGATCTTACACCTGTTCGATAAAATTTTCAGCGGCCGATGTTGGGTCCAACTCATTTGGATGTTTGCCACGTGTAGAGCCATTGATTGATTAAAGAAGTTGACACACGAGATTGTGAAATCACCGTCTCATCTCATAGTCTCCACAAACAATGATTACAATAATGAATATTTTTGGTACTTAAAACAACACATCACCATGCCCAGAATGTCAGGATTTGTAATATTTGGTTACTTGGTTTTTTTTGTTGGCTTGTTGTAATAAAATATGATTAGGGTTTAGGCCTTAGGGGGGAGCAAAGGCTCGTGGAATGAAAGATTGAGGGATAATTTGTACATTAGTGATTGGTCAATGGGTTATCTTCCTTGCGTGATGAAATCGACTTAAAGATTTAATCAAGTCATTAATCATGTTTAAGCAATTGAGTTTTGTGGTAACGAGAGGAACACTCCAAAGACGGCAGGACAAAAGCATGAGTTTCGTGTGTTCGTTTATGTCTATATTGCGGGAAAAGCAAATTAAAGCTACACCCTCATGATTTTAGAAAATGATCATAGGGATCTCTAAATTCTAAATCAAAGATATTGATATTTTTGTTAACTATAATATTTTTATAAATTTATTTTAATATTATGCTTCCATTTATTATAAAATTTAGTTTAATATAATGTAAGATTGTAAAGTATAAAAATATTTTTTAAAAAAATATTGAAATTATTTTAATATGTATATATTGTTACATTTGTTTTTATATTTTATTTCTATTTATTATAAAAAAAAAATTGAAGTCAATTTTTTTTGGAATTAATAGAGAGAAAGAGTGTAATAAAAAAAAAAAAAAAAGGATGTAGTATCTTTTATTAAAAACTTAAAAGTTAAAAGTCTACATAACCATTTCTCAAAATTTTGGGGTGTAAATTACTTTCTCCCTTATATTATTAATCTTCACGGAAGCAATGGCTTGATTTATGGCGCAGCTTTTTCCATTTACGACTTTGATTAATTTATTAATCTTTGTATCATTTTCGGTGTATATAATAATAAAACTAAAGACAGATTTGAACAAGCATAATGATAATAACGCGTTTGAATGAAGCGGGGTTTAATTCTTTGTCTGCGCTAAAGACCAAGTCAATTGCACTATTTGTCAAATGTGATCGTCATATCATACTTTGTCATCACCTGATTAGTGAAAAAAATGATTATACAATAATATGGAGGTATGAAGATAATTGTTTTTATGATAAACCAACATGTTAGGGTTGAAAGTTCTAGAATCTCCCAATAATCTTGTCAATACTTACAAGGTGCCATAACTAAAAATTAGAGTGAGTATATATATATATTTCGATTCGAAATTTTAAAGTATAGAAAAATTTAAAAAAATACATAAACAGTACAATTTAAACATTTTAAGTTTTAAACTTTTAAAACTCAACGATTTTAAAATTTTTCCAGACTTTTTCTGCACTTTAAGATTATATATATATATATATATATAAGGGCAGATCAGCAATCTCTTAAAAAATACTTTCAATTTTATACTTATTAATATCCATTAAATTTTGATTGAATTAATAGATGAAATTTATTAAAATTTAATATTTAAAAAATTTAATATTTTCTCTCTTGATATAGGCTCCATCCTAAATCTTTTTCACTTTTATTTTATTTTTTTGGTCTCTCTATCGCTCTCTCTTTTCTTCTCTTCTCGTTTGCCTTTTTTTTTCCTAGCCAAAAAGTTATTTTCTCTCTCCAAATTCATGTCACAACTCTTTATTTCATCTATTTCCTTTCTCTCACTGAAATCTTTGAAATTAAAATTAAAGTGAAAATTATAAACTTGCCAAGCCCAAGCGTTTTGAGCTCGAGCTCCTCCTTTCTCTCTCTTCGTTTCTTTTTTTTTTTTAATATTGATTACACATCAGATTACTGTATTACACAGATATTTACAACAACTGCTATTATAACAGATATATTACATTGATATTTACAATCAGATATACATAATTGAGACTTATATTATTACATTAAATTTTATAAAATACATACTCAGACAAATAATCCTTCGTTTCTTTTACTAGAACGTGAACAGACTCTGCTATTGTAGCTAAAGCTTTTGTTGATGGTTACCGTAATGTAGCTTTTGCTTTTTTTTAATTTACTTGTTATTGAGTGAGACGAAACTCGGAGAGAGGATATGTATTTGTGGAGGAGCTGCTGGGTCCCGGGAAGTGGGGACGGTGGCCCACATCTGTTTCTTCTTTGAGCTACACTTATTTACAGGAGTGGGGACGAGTGCTCCTCCTCTCTTTTGTGTCATGCCGCGATTCCATTTCTCATAATTTGGGGTTTGGATTCTGTTTAATGATGAATTGAATAACAATTAACATCGGCTTTAACGACGCGTGTAAAAATCATGAGCAGCCTGTGATACTGTTGCTGTGACATCATCCGTGTGATGAATTCTTCATTTCATTGCCACCCACCATTACCATTCCATCCACTAATAGATTTTGCTATTAATTACCTGATAGTAATGTGATTGTTAATATACAAGCATAATCACAAGATCTTCTTGTTAACTTGTGCGTTTGATGAATGTTTCTGTGGGGACCAGTTCCAATGGTTAAAATTGATCATTTTGTGCTTTCAATGGTATGCGGGGAGAGAAAATAAATGAAATAAGGACTTGTGAGATGAATTTGGAGAGAGTAAAGAAATTTTTAGCTGAGGAAAAAAGTGTAAATAAAAAGTCAAGATTAAAAAATAAGATTATAAGAGAATAGAATAGAGACGGAGAGAGAACACATGCAAAAAAGAGAGAAAATATAAGAGGGAGAAAAATTCAGGACATAGTCTACACGAAAAGAGAATATATTAAAAGTTCTTGAATATCTAACTTTAATGAATTTTGTCCATTGATTTAATTCAAATCTAATGGATATTAATAAGAGCAAAATTGAAGATATTTTTAGAGGGGTTGCTGATCCGTTGTTTGTGTGTATGTTTTAATCCAAAATCCTACATTTGTTAAAAGTCTAAAAAACTATTAAACCGTGTAGTTTAATAGAAATGATAGTGACAACTATTAAATCATATGATTTAATAATGTAATGACATTATACTATTAAATCGCATTAATAAATTTAAATTGCGTTAATTAAACCATGTAGTTTAGTGGCTTTCTCGGGCTTTAATAAATTTTAAATTTTGGATCAGATCACCACTAACATATATAAATGTTCTAATGAATCTAATCCAAGATATTGGTTATGGTCATATCGATAGTTATTGATTATAGTATGTTAAATTTGGGGGGGGGGGTGGGGAGGAAGAAACTTATGATGTACACTTAAAAGTTAAAATCTAATCCAAGAAAATCATATGCATTATTGAATCATTGTTAGAAGGAAATAAAAAAGAAACAAAATTGAAATAAGCACGAGTTGAAGCTTATAAGAATTTATTACATCGTTTCGAAACAAACCCCAAGTATGATTGAATTTTAATATGTATTTCTAATTAAAATTAGTAATTATGTGACGGACATAACAAACCATCCGTTGTCGTCCAGCGGTTAGGATATCTGGCTTTCACCCAGGAGACCCGGGTTCGATTCCCGGCAACGGAAACACAATTTTCGTTTTATACGTGTGCATCATAAAATGACACAGATCAGCTAAAGGTTTTTTTTTTTTTAATCTCTCATAATAAGACATTTTTTTTAATCTCAATAGACGAAGAAAATATTTTCTCTCTTGTTAATCTCAAGTCTCAAATCTCGGTAGACTATTGGGATACTAACAGAAAGATTGGTTTACCACCAGACCAGAGAATTAACAAACATTGAACTCTAGAAGCTCAATCAATTACTAACAAGATTTCTTAAACCATCACCAATTCACCATTTTACATTTTACATATCTTTCCTAAAGGGCCTCAATCTCACCACCAAGCTCACGTGACTGCCAAGTGATGGATTCGATTTCCAGCCCTAAATCATAATGGCACGTCCAAATTGTTCACATTTACCCCACACTAGTATTCAGAGAGACAACCGAGTGTCTACCTTCTAGGATATAGCTACTAGCTAATATTAGACACACTTTGAATTTTGAAGCAAGAGGCAGTCCAGCAGGGTGGCGTGAGATAGATAGAGATAACACATTGGCTCCTGCAACTCTGTAAAAGTGAAATTACAAGCTAGTGTCAAACTGTCAATTGTCATGTCGATGTGCTGCATTCATAGAAGACGGTCACTGATGTGTTCAAAGTCTTGTCCCATCAACTTCACTCTTTTTCATTCAGTTACCCTATTTGACCGCTGACAATTGTTTCCACTTATAGTAACAATCTGCTTCCATGCAAACAAGCGCCAACATCCCACTCTCGTAGTCTCACTTCTGCTACCACTGACACAATGAAGCAAGCTGATAGACTGATAGATAAATTCCAATTCCTCTACTTTCTTTATTTTTGCTACCAAGACTGAGCAAAAGATTGTTTCACTTTATTAACTTCGCGCTTACTTATATTGATTATTGGGATTTGGTGTTTTACAGTTTCATGTTCTTCAATTCTTCCTATCTTTCTTGTTTCATGGCTTCTGCGGCTTTTTTCTTTGTTGGGTTTCTTGTTTTAGCTGGTGAGGCGATTGCATTACAGAGAAAAGATGATTTGAGTGACATGGAGATGGATGAAGATGAACTTTTGGGTCTTTTTGAAGTTATGAGTTCACTTATAGAGGATCCCGGCTGGGCCAGAGCGCACCCTGAGCCATGCACTGAAACTCCATGGCCTGGTGTTGAATGTGAGATTGGTGAAGATGATCCATCTATTTTTCATGTAACAAAAGTTCACATTGGCTCTGATATTATTACCCCAGCTTGCAAAATTTCTGCTAATATTTCAGATGCTTTGCTTAAGCTTCCTTACCTAAAAACCCTCTCCATTTTCAACTGTTTTGTGTCATCTCCAGTCACTCTTTCTCCAACTCTTTTTGGCGCTTTATCTTCATTAGAACATCTAGCTCTTTACTCTAATCCAACACTCTCCGGGGAGATTCCTTCAAGTTTAGCTGAGATTGCTGACCTCAGGGTTTTGAGTCTCTCACAGAATAATCTTCAAGGGAACATTCCCAAAGAGCTTGGTAGGTTGGTCAATTTGGAGCAACTTGACTTGAGTTACAACAACTTAAGTGGTGAAATCCCTGATGAAATTGGAGGCATGATAAGTCTGACCGTCTTGGATTTAAGCTGGAATGGCCTTCAAGGGCAGGTGCCTCCTTCTCTGGGTACTCTCCAGCTTCTTCAGAAGATTGACTTGGGTTCTAACAAGCTTGTTGGAAGCATACCTCCAGCTATAGGGAAGCTAAGCAGGTTAGTTTTGCTTGACTTGAGCCAAAATTGCATCAACGGTCCAATCCCTGAAACTCTCTCAGGTTTACAACAGTTACAGTACTTAATAGTTTATCACAACCCGATAAATTCTAGGATACCGTTGTTTCTTGGGACGCTTCAAAATCTCACATCAATCAGCGTCTCTGAATGTGGGCTCACTGGCCCAATTCCCAATTTCTTCTCTTCATTGAATACTCTCACTGCTCTGTCTCTTGACAACAATAACCTTAGTGGGACAGTTCCTCCAAGTTTAGGGTCACTTCCGAATTCAATGCTAGACCAACTGAATTTGAGCCACAATCAGCTAAGTGGAGAGCTACAATTTCCCGAAGAGTTCATCGAGAGGCTTGGAGAGCGGCTGGATGTCAGAGGAAATGATAAGCTGTGCACAAGTAACAAGCTATACTTGAATAAAAACATTTCTATCTATCTAGAAATTCCTCCTTGTTTGGGCACAAAAGAAAACGGTGGCAACGGAACTGTTCAAGAACACCCAGATAATTCATCTCGGTACCATGGCAAGATAAGTTCAAATGCTGCTCAATGGCTGAATCCGCTAGAAGTTCTTTCTTTCATCTACTATAATTTTGCTTTTTGTTGGATTTTCATTTTGTAATACGCCAAAAGAAGAACAATGTGTTGTTTTGTAACGTGTAAGACAAAAATAGTGCAGGCGTAATGTATGTTACATAATTAATCAGTTGAAGCGAGGGTTAAAAAAAAAAAAAGTCTATACTTTTTGGCAGTTTTCCTGTTATTGAATGAAGAGGCCAGGATCTGCGAGTGAGTGACAGAGATCCGTCAGGGACTTTATGTCCTCTGTATCAACCTTCTGGCAAAAGAAAGGGTCATTTAACACATTTAAAGAGTGTTTAAGTTTAATTAAAGTTGGTTGGTGTGAGTGGTTTGTCACTTTCAATCTTTAAGAGATAATGTTCAAGTTTCGTTCTCGAATGAAGTCACCACTTTGATCAGCACTTTACTCTTTACGGGCCGACCCAATGCAAGTGATGATTAATTTAGATTGTGGTTCATGCTTAAAGATGACTCCCACAGTTGTGACCCACTCAGGACCACATTGTGGTTCAGACAAAAAAAAAAATATTTAAGTTTCGAGACACCGACATACGGTGCCAAACTGTTTACAAATTTCTATTTTAAGGGGTAGTAAAATTATACGTTACTATTCTTAAATTTTTAACTGCCTTAATATTTACATAAAAAAGAACTACCCAAATGTCATAAAATTAATTAAATCCATCCTTATAGCACTAGAAATAGATATTTAATTCCAACTTTAGGACCCAATAAATGCAATAGTGGCTGTTTTCTTCCTCGTCTACTCGTCTCCAGCCATCTTTAAACTTAATTTTGGACTTGTGGTCTGTTTCTGGATGAATGGTGGTTTTTCTTCTGGGCTTGACCCTTTTAGTCGTGAGTCATGATATATAGACATTGACTCTTAAATAGAACTTGCCTTTTGACATTGACTCTAAATAAAGTGGGAAAAAGAAAAAAGAAAAGAAGAAGAAAGGGCGAATTGCCATTGTATAAAGCTCGGACTATGATTTCTTACAATTTCTATTTTCACTTTTTCTTTTACCAAACATCTGGAAGAAGGTCTTTTATGAAATTGCTGAGGTGGTGAGATAATTTAATAGCATTTTGTCATATGTGAGAGTAATGAGTTCTATAATAATAATAGTTGTGGATTTTATAATGAGATATATTAAATTAATTTAATATTAAAAATATTTGCTTGTCTTACTAAATTTAATATTAAAAATATTAATGAGTCCTATAGTGAAACCCACTGCTCTCCTACATAAAAGAGCATAATTGTACTGTTTCATATCTTAGCATGCGAGTTAGTGGGACAACTACACACAATTTTTTTTCTCCCTTATAATGGAGAGGAAAACACTTTTACTTTACAAATAGTCGTGTCAAGTTAACATCCGACAATTAATAAAAGAGCAATGTTACTTTTTAAAAAGGAAAAAAAAACACAATAGGTTATGAAATTTTAATGAAAATACAAAAAAGAGTAAAATATCTAAGTTAATTATAAACATCTTGCAATAAATTAATAAAAAAAATATTTTATTAGAATAATTATGAGACACCCAATAGAAATATCGTGTGCAGAAAAGTGGTCAGTTAATATTTTCTTAATGAAAACCCAGTAAATTCTCAAGTGTATTAGTGTAGGTCTAAATTTCAATTACATACTTAATCACTTTTGTTTCTCCGTCTAGCATGCATCACAATGTTCATCACTTTCCCATGTAGAAGAGATGTACACAAGCTTACCTGCTGCTTGCATCCGGGCTTAGGCAGTAGCTATATGATGATCTTCTAAAACTCCATTAACTTAACTTGTACTTACCAGTTAATCCATGGGCAACGCATGCAAAATTATACCTTATTAAGACTCCTCCCGTCACATGGACACAAATCCTTTTGCTTTGTTCTCTCAAGGTGAAAAGGAAACATGGACTCCACACACCTACTTTATATAGTCATTAATTAATTTCCATGTTACAGTACTGTAACCAGACTTAATATTACTTTCTAATTAACTCCTTCAATTAATCACTTCATCTGTGATATTGATGTGTGCTAGCTAACCACGTGAAACTTCATTGAAGCCAATCATTAAATTTTTATGAAATTAAAAATAAAATAATAACAAATCGTCAAGATTTAAAAATTTGCAAAATCAAAGATGTACAGGCAGTGTGACACTCATGGCTTATTTGGAAGCATCCTCTGTCTGTGTGTGTAGCTAAATATTGCTGAACAGTATAAAAATAATCCTCTTCATCCTACAAGGCTATAACCAATCCAAAGTTAATAATCTTCATCATCACACGCACAGAGGCACAGCGATGGAGTCTCCAGTAGAAGCAGCCCAATACCAACCAATTATAGAATCCGAAGCTACAGATGCAAGCCGTAGACTTGAAAATGTGTTGTCCGACACCAACTTGTCGTGTTTCAAGCGGCTGCAGATTGCCTCTTGGCTCGAACTGAAGCTCCTCGTCCGTCTTGCTGCACCAGCCGTCTTTGTTTACCTCATCAACAACCTCATGTCACTCTCAACTCGCGTCTTCTGCGGCCATCTCGGCAACCTCGAGCTCGCTGCCGCATCTCTTGGCAACAGCGGCATCCAACTCTTCGCCTACGGCCTCATGCTCGGCATGGGGAGTGCAGTTGAGACGCTATGTGGCCAGGCCTATGGCGCCGGCAGATACGAGATGCTAGGCGTATACATGCAAAGAGCAACATTTGTTCTACTGGCTACAGGGGTGCCAGTGATGATGGTTTACATTTTTTGTAAGCCAATGTTGATCTTACTTGGTGAATCAACGGCTGTGGCGTCCGCGGCTGCACTGTTTGTTTACGGCCTGATCCCACAAATCTTTGCTTACGCTGTGAACTTCCCAATACAAAAGTTCCTCCAAGCACAGAGCATTGTGCTTCCGAGTGCTTACATATCAGCTGCTACTCTTGTGTTGCACCTCTTGCTAAGCTGGCTGGTGGTTTACAAATTTGGTGCGGGGTTGATTGGTGCATCCTTGGTGCTAAGTTTGTCGTGGTATATTATAGTTGGGGCCCAGTTTGCTTACATCTTGATGAGCGATAAATGTAAGCACACGTGGACTGGGTTTAGTGTGCAGGCATTTTCCGGGATCTGTGAATTCCTGAAACTGTCGGGATCGTCGGCGGTGATGCTCTGCTTGGAGACATGGTATTTTCAGATACTTGTTTTGATAGCAGGGTTGCTCGATAATCCTGAGCTTGCCTTGGACTCTCTTTCTGTTTGGTAAGTGTATTTTCAGACACCTGTTTGTTTTAATCGTATGAAGGAAATTCGCTCTAATCTTAATCATTTTGAGTTAAGAAATCATGAAAGGCCATTCTTTTTTCTTCTTTTTTTCCCAAGAAAGTTAGTATGAAAATATAACCTTACACACACGCGTACATTGTGGTCCAATGTGTCCCTCTATATGATTTATCGTTCAACAGTGATTGTGTTCGTTCAACAGTGATTGTGTTAACGATTGATACTAACATGTTCTGATATATATCTTTTGATAAAGAATTGGGTTTTCAAAATTTATTACGTGTTGTATTTTGTTTCCAATTCTTGTTCTCAAGTAGCCGTTTCGAAAGCTCAATTAATTTACCAAATGATTGACTCATTAATTTGGCGTATATATATTATTTATTGAACCCTTTCTTCATGTCGTTATTCAGCCACTTGCCCACTTCCATTAAATCTGACAAAATATATTCCTTCAGCCTGCCACTTGTAGTAACACATATTTATAAAATTAACATCGGCAAAACACTATTTTATTTATTTCTTATTTAAAGAGGCTCATGATTAAAAAGAGCTCTAAGAAACTCTTTAAATAAATTAGTGCTTCACTCTGTAAGAACTCTTTAAAGCTTTTAATTTAATATTATATTATTTTTATCTTATCATTGTTGAAGGAAGAGAAATATAAATTGTTATTATTTTGTGAGAGAAAAAAAATTAATTAAAATAATATAGACTTAATCTTATTTGAAAAGTTTTTTTTGGGAGAAGACTTAGTTGTTCACACTTCTATTTACCACATAACAATTCTATTTTTCACTTTAGTAAACAAATAAGTCTTTAAAAAAGCGTCTTTTGGTGAGCTCTAGCCTCCAAGTAGTAGAATCTCATTTATCAAGTTTATTAGTTTTATAAAAAAAGAAAAAGAAGTATGTTAGTAAGATTTTTGGCGTCAAGAATCTTAATAAAATCAAAAAGTATGATTAAACATTCAAATTTAACTTTACTTAGGCATGTTTGGAATTGAGGTGTTGTACTTTTTAATTTACAGCTACTGCCGAAAAAAAGTTATAACTATGAAATAAAAGTTAATAATATATAGTAAACATGATTTTTAAACAATAACTTTAATAAAATTATTAAATCTATAATAAATTTTTCATTGTAGAAGTGAAAAATTATGTCAATATAGCTTTCAAATGACAACAACTAGCTTCCAAACAGGACCCTAATGCATTATATAGGTTTCATTATATCGGGCACAATGATTTTTTTCTAATTCTTTTGACTTTTTTAGTAATTTGTTTTAACTAATACGGTGATTAATGCAGTATGGCTGTGTCTGGGTTGTTGTTCATGGTTTCAGTTGGGTTCAATGCAGCCGCAAGGTTAGTCATTTGAGTGTTTTTTTTTTTCTTTTTCAATGTTTGTTATAATCCCTAATAGTAAAAAGATTAACTTTAATTAAACGATGTGTGGAATTTAATTGAAACAGTGTGAGGGTGAGCAATGAGCTTGGAGCTGGGAACCCCAAGGCAGCAGCATTTTCGGTTGTAGTGGTGACTTCAATCTCTTTCATAATTTCTGTAGTCTTTGCCGTCATAGTGCTGGCTCTTCGCCACGTCATCAGCTATGCCTTCACCAGTGGTGAGGTCGTGGCCAATGCAGTTTCAGAGCTATGTCCACTCTTGGCTCTCACTCTTCTCCTCAATGGTGTTCAACCTGTGTTATCAGGTCCGTACATGCATATATTTCTTATTTTCTTTACTTGCGTCATGAAATGGAATAATTCTAAAATACATCTGTTGTGTTACAATCAATTAATGCATGCATAACATGTGTAATTGAGTTTAATACAACCACTACTTGCATGATAATTTATAAAATAAATACACACATGTCATGACATTATTTACTTGTTGTATGGGTGACTTAGTACAACAGATGTATTCTAAAATTTTTCCATGAAATGACATCTAAAAATTTAGCACAGGTAACATGTTTTTATGGGATCCTTAAGTTACAATTAATATAAGATACACCTCTCACATGAATAATATGTAAACCCTATACATGTACTGTTTATATGAATGGTGTATCTTACATTAATTGTAACTTAGAGATTGCCTTTTTTATTTGTTTTCTGCCAGCAATATTTATTACCATGCATACAAGCTGTCTTTTATAATAAATACCGTATCAAAAAAGTAATCAGTGAGGGTGGCTAACGAAATAGTGTCGTTACCTGGTGCTTCGGGCTGTTCTTAACTAAAATTAGTGTGTTGGCCATACCTAATATTATGTGCTCATTTGCACTCTGTGCATTGGATGCTGTTTAATTCTTATTTTTTGGTACATTATTCTATTAGAAAGCATACAAATGCAAAAGGACAAATTAAAGCCCTCAAAATTGACTGTGTTTTTTTTTTTTTCCCATCAATTCCATCATAATCTTGTGTTATAATAATAAGTTGTCAATTTAAATGGTGAAGGGGTGGCTGTTGGATGTGGATGGCAAGCTTTCGTGGCATATGTAAATATTGCATGTTATTACATTGTTGGAATTCCATTGGGCTGTCTTCTTGGTTTCAAGTTCAACTTTGGCGCTAAGGTGAAAAATCGACATTAGTAACGATCACTATATATTGACTCTTCTGCTTCACTTCTAAGTAACATACATATATAGTTATTTTTATTTTAAAGCTCTTCCATTAGTTTTTTTTTCCCTCGAAACCAATCCTTTTTTTTAGTTCTGATCCACTAATTAGTTTGTTTGAGCAGGGTATATGGTCTGGGATGATCGGAGGTACCGCTATGCAGACCATTATTTTACTGTGGGTAACAATTCGTACCGACTGGAAGAAAGAGGCAAGTTCATTTGAGTTAATCATTTTTTTTTTTTTTTGGTTTTCTTACCCATATTTAATGAAGCCAGACGATGCCTTAAAAATGCATGTGGGGCTTTAGAAATTAGACAATGATGTGTCTTTGACGTAGATTTCATTTCACTTGATTGTGTCAAGCGTCAAGCATTTACATTTCCAAGACAAGTAGTTGTCTCTCTACTCCCTCGGCCGGGCTAATGATCTTATCAATAAGTCACACGTGCATCATTGCATCAGCATCACAAGAGGGTTAGGTGTAGTTTTGAGTTACAGGCAGGCAGGCAGGCAGGCAGGCAGGCAGGTTATGATGTAGAACTTGAGATATTTTGGGTTTGGAGTTTCAGGTGGAGAAAGCAAAGATGCGATTGGATAAATGGGAAGACAAGCAGCAACCTCTTCTGAAGAATTGATTGATTTATTGCTGAAGAAACCAGAATTCTGACAAGTGCAAGCGGCAGGTCAGCATGGACTCATCAATTCAAGGCCAGAACTCTCAACCCCCAGCAGCCAAATAGCAATAACTGATTGAGACAGATAGCAGAAATACGAATGCAACCGCCTATAGCTATCAAATAATATTTGCCGCTTACCATTTTAAAACATTCTTTTTTTCCCATTTGGTTTGGAGTCGAGACGATTTGCTTTCAAGATTTGCATTTAATTACCGGGTAATTGAATTCTTAAAACATTCCAATCCTTAGCTTGACACACATACGCACAGATCAGTATAATAGTTGACTATCATTCACTAAAACCAATCAGTAAACAATATGGATGCTTCAGAATCATCCTCTATACAGACCATTTAAATCCCAACAAAATGATCCAAAGCCTAGGGGATCCCATTGAATAAATGCCGACACAATGTTGAAAACCTATGAAAATATGAAAAAAAATCAGCGTTTCCCTTGAGCAACAATGACCGTCCCACTGTACTTGTGAACAACAGCGTAAAAAGTTCTAAACAGGTCAGTGTAAATCTAAAATCATTTAAACTTCGTTAGTGCTGTTTCCTTTTGCCTTCGGTGTCTAATTTTCACAAATCTAATCCAACTCCATGTGATCTGATTTTCTTTTCCGGTCCGAGTCATTTGCATCATCTCTTATCGGGACAGATGGGTTGGATCTCATTATGCACTTGCATGTCCTGAAAAATACAATTTATAGATTGTGTCAGACATTAAAGAAAAAAAGTGTAATGCAGAAACAAAATATACACACATGCACCAAAAGGAGATTTGGCAAACATATGGACTAAAGAGACGACCGATCGATGATAGAGAGTTAAGATTGTATATTGATCATCGATATTAAATACAAACTAGCAAAACATGTGAGGCATAAACGAAGATCCAATGGCAAGGTGTTACAAAAAGTTTCTCTTGTGATGACCTCATAAGAAGTTTCAAGCCTCTCTGCGCCATGGTAGAGACCAGATACATACCACATCGAATTAAAACAGTTTTTCAACCAAAATATATATATATATTCCTAATCACAAAAATTAAATGGACCCAAATAATCAATAATACAAATACTAAAAAGAGAGTATCATATGGTCAGTATAAGTGCAGTTGTTAAATCCTTCAGATGGGTGTACGAAGGGCAAAATACCAACTTCCCTACATATAAGGGATGAACAAACCTGATGTGGATGTATATAACATAGTTGAATACAAAATGAAACACGAAGCAATTTAACAGTCAGAAATTATCTGATACATTTAATTTTCTTTGGAGCTTGATTGACCCTTGATAAACTTGGCTGTTCTTTTAACTAGAGCAATATGTTTTTGTGCCATACACTGTCATCTGTAGGATTTTGTGAATATTTGACTAAATTTACAGCACATACAAGTATAATTAATCCTATATATAATATCCTTATCTCTTCCAGGCATCCATATTTTGTCAAAATCTTGAACAAAAACTCTCAATGTCAAGAGTTACTAAAAGACAGATTCTCTCAACTCTCGGTGTAAAGAGTTGCATGGCATAATGAATGCATTGGAACTCACAATTTTTGCCTTTTAGCAAGTCTTGATATTAAGAGTTGCCAGTCTGGATTTTTTAACAAAATGCGGACATCTACAATTCATAATTTTCATACATATAGGTGCATTCACTATGAAAGAATCTCTGCCCTAAGAGCTTAATATGGATTGTATACTGCGAAATTATCTGAATCATCTATTATCCTAGTAAGGAATGGACTGTATGTTTTGTTTACTTGTATAGGTTAGTGATGGAAAACATACAAGTCAAGAGCCTCTGATTTTCTCTTGATTTCAGTCGACCATAATATTGGATCAGCATCTTTGGGTAATGAGTCCTGCTGTGTGACTTTTTCTCGCAGCCATTCCTCTGCTTTACTGCACTCATCAATGACCTGCAAAAAAGAACGTTCGGATAGTAGAATGATTTACTAATAGTCATTCTATTCACCTAGAACCTATTACAGGACAAAGATCATACCGCATCTCTCACTTTGGATGGAAGTGAATGTGCTTCGACAACCTTCCGGTAGTCCATTGCACATTTTAGCAGAGCACCAGTAGCTTGAGCTCTGGCTTCTTCATCTTTGTATCGACCTTCAATTGGATCAACAAGCTATAAAATTTTGGAATTAGATAGTTATTTCAGTTAGGAAATTGATTTACATGACTCCAAAAAAAAAAAATGTACAAGCTAGTAACCTTTTTAAGATCCTCCAGCCTCTCTGCATAGACATTTTCAGATTCGTCATCTCCATCTTCATAGAGCCACTCCTCAGTGTCTCGAAGATTTCTAGAGATTCCTTCTCTCTCTGACTCAGTGGCAAAACTCCGGTATATATTTGAAATCTGATCATATAATTTTGTTATTAATTTCAATCCTGATAGCTGTTATTTAGAAAAGGGAGGATGTTATAGCTATTATATCTGAAATGTACCTTATCCCGCATCTCATAGACGTAGGACTCCAAGGCATTTTTCCTATCTTTGGTTCGCTCCATCTTCAAGTCCTGCTGCACCAACTGATGTTCTTTCTCAACAGCTTCAGAAAGCTCAGTCTTTGTCATTCCACCATTGACATTCTCATTAACTGGAATTTCCAGCCTTTTGAGGACCTTGCCCTTTCTATTTATCTGCAAAAGAAAATTGTACTCATAATCAACCTTCCAAATTAACACTTTTGATCCTTAGTTAGAATAAAATCAGTTCATAACAATATGCAATATAATTAAACAAAAACATCTTCAGAGAGGCACTGTTAGGTGGGGACAACTGCTAATAATTAAGCCAGGATCATCAATCGGGCAATGCAATTTGAATTATAAAACAAACAGTTAAAGCAAGCATTTCCAAATAAATTTATTTTAATATCTTTTCACGGGGATGTTAATGGAAGTGATAAAATAATGCAAATGCAAACAAGAGTTAGATAGGACAGATATATGGTGAACTTATGAATGAAGGAACAGAAAATTTAAGATAACTGACTTCAGGATCAATTGCTGTAGCAGGTGTATGATCAGATTTGGCATCTTCTTCTAAAGTCAAATGAGCATCCCTGGATTCCCTTCTCACAGAATCGTCCACGAATTCTTCAATTAACTGATCAAGTAGAAGTGATTAAAAACAAATCAGAGTAATTACCAGAAAAACAACAGAAGGTAAATAGTGTTGCAAGGTCCATTGATCTAACTATATACTCACTGAAGCTGACTGTACTCTCACAACCCCATCAAGGTCTAGATGTACTCTGACTTTGACTCTTGCTGTTTCCGCATGGGAAGTTTGGAAAGGCCCAATCTACAAAAATGTAAACCATAAATTCAAGCACAAACACAGAATCTTAACAGTTAAAAACCCAAAAGAGACGATGAAATACCAAAACACATAAATACAAATGCGTCCTCTGAATAAAGACTAATTACAGATTTCATGCAAAGAATAATAACAGACTAAATACAAATTTGTGGTAATGTTTCAGGAAATTCAATTTATAAAAATACTTGGATGGAGGATATTAATTAAGCAAGCATTGATATAAACTGAGATGGGTTTAAAAATTTAACAGTTTTGGATATCCCAAAAAAAAAACAGAAATGAAAGATGCACTACAATATCATCATTAGGAGTGAATGCTGTGAAAATTCAGAAGCACCCAAGAAGTCAAAAGAAATTGTAAGTCTAAATTGTCAGCATTGCATTATTTCAATCAATATACTATTACCAAAAAATCTAGACAATCTAAATATATATGGGGAAAAGAAAAGTATGTACGAATAGAGTCATACCATAAAACTACTAATTTGAGGAGATACAACAGATGGTAATTCATTCTGATCAGCATAGAATGCTTGCAGTTGGAAACCATTACTTCTATGCAATGTAAGAATCTTAACACTTGGAAATGGTTGGCCTTTAGGAAGAAGCACGCCATTTGAAAATGTACAAATTGGACCTTTCTCAGATGAGAATCCAATGGAGAAAGGAAAGGAATCTTGAACCTGATAACAGAAAATTAGATATATTAAGTCTTGATATAGGCCCCATGCTCAGATACACTATCACACTGAAGAAAAGTATAATAATCAGATAGTTTGGGAGAAAAAAAGAAAGATCATAAACGATGGAAATCATATTGATCAAATTAAAATACCAAAGAGTTTTAAAAAAACAGTGTCCATTGCACTAGAGGAAAACACAAACCTCAAACTCTCTAACACAATATTGTGGACTGAGCATTGCGCACTGAAGAGCACAACCACGAGCAACACACTCACTTGCATTTATTGTCCGGCCAGGCTCTCTATTGAAGAGAGAATTTAACATCCTTGAAATAGCAGGTATCCGAGAACCTGAACCAACCAGCTCAACTGAATGAATTTTCTCCACATTGAGACCAGAACCAGCCAAAGCCTTCTGACAAGGAATTCTCATCCTCTCCAGAAGACTTGATGACAGCTTCTCAAATTCTTCCCTCCTAATAAAACCCTTGACATCTTTCTCATTCATCAAGCACTCTATATTAAGTGGAGCCTCGGCGTTTGCACTCAAGACCTTCTTCAGTTTCTCGCATGATGCCCTCAGCCTAATAGATGCCTTAACATTTGTATAAACATCAATATCATACTGCTGCTTGAACTGTGCTGCAAAATAACTAGACAAAACCTCATCGAAGTCTCTCCCTCCCAAGCTCTCATCAAATGCATGAGAAAGTATCTTCATGTGTCCATTTTCATACGATGCAACGCAGACCTGTGTGTCACAATGACCTATGTCCACAAAAACAACATAAGTTGGACCCACATTGGAAAAATCAGTCTTGTATATACCATATCCTAGAGCAGTGGCAGTACAATCATGCATCAATCTCAATGGCTTCAAGCCAGCAATTGTTGCTGCATCCAAATAAGCACGTCTCTGAACATCTGTGAGGTAACAAGGAACCCCAATCACACAGTTTGAGATGGGAATTTTTATATTCTTCTCAGTTATCTGCTTCAAATTGGAAAGCAACATTCCCAGTATCTGAACTGGTGTAAACTTATGAGTTTCCCCCAAGTACTCTAACATAATCAAAATTCCACCATCATGACTTTCACAGGTTTCAAATGGAAACAACTTAAGGTCCTTTTGCACATCATCTTCCCTAAATTTCCGACCAAGCAGTCTCTTAACCTGAGAAATTGTTGATTTCGGGTTCATCATCGCAGAAGCAGCTCCAGCCGATCCCAGGAACCTCTGCTTCTCGCTAAATGACACCACAGTTGGGGTCTCACGTTTGGATTCATCGTTCAACAAAACATCCAACATTCCACCTTGCTTCACAGCCGCAATCACACAATTCTCATTTCCAATATCGAACCCCACCACACTCATTCTCGCAACACTTAAAAACCAAATCCTACGGAGGTTCAAATGCTTCACTTCAAAACCCCATAGGAATTGCTACAATTTGAGATTAACTAAAGCGATTTAGAGTGACTGAAACGTCTCAGAATTGGCTGAAAATGTTTGAATAAGATTATATTAAAACGGGGAAAAAAACAATAGACAGATAAAGAAGTGAATATACTGATTTTAGCTTAATTAAGTGGAAACTGGTCTATTAAGTATAGAGTTGATCAGAATTTAAATTTTCTTACACTTTCTCGGCAACCAAACAGAGAAAAGACTTAAAAAGGATTGGAAACGAAAACGTTACCAGGTTTTTACCAGACTTCAAAAAATGGAGGGACTTGTTTGGTTTAGCGAACTGGAGATTGGCATTTTTTTAAGATCGAATGCATCCTAGCAATGCGCAAAAAGAATAAACAAACAGTGCCTTCCAAAGCGGGCTTTTGCGGAGTCGATGTCCACGTCAGCATCAAACGAGGCTCAATAATGTATTAATGTAGGATTCTTTTATGATGCTGTAATTGTTTTACAACATTAATAATATTTTTAATTGTGTACTATTGGATTTAATCAATTGTACATAATATTTGTAGGTAAAAATAAAAATAAAAAATAATGATAAACGGTTAGCAAACGTGTAAGGGATGGAAAAGTTTGTAAAATAATTATGACCACCCTTAGAGTTTGAAATAATTTCACTTAAATAATATATTTTATTTAAAATTATTTTTCAATCCCCCTTTAAATTTGAAATGTGATAATCTTTTTTAAATAAATCTTCCAAAATCTATTACCATTAAGTATAAAATATAATAGTAGGTTATTTAACACAAATCAAATAAATAAGTTGTAATTGCAAAACTTATATATGATATAAAACTAATAAATAACACAACTAAGTACATATACTTAAAGTAAATGTCATATTTACATCAATAAACTCATTGTTGAGATTATAAAAATTACTTGATCACACGTGTTTTAATAAAATTTAATATCGTATATTAAAATACTCATTATTTTATGTAATATTAAGGGCCATTGTATAATTGATCATGAAGTATGTATCATTTTTAACACCCATTTAATATACTTATTTTCTGAACTTTATATTTATCTTACTGTTAATATGCTTACATGGTAGGAGTTTTAAGTTTTATAAGCTTATATATTTTCATTTTATTTTCAAATATCACTTTGTTAATTTCATAAAAGTTAAATCGAACATATATTCCTAATGAGTTTTAGTTTATAAATCGTGAAAGATTATTTTATTGATATCCTTGGATTGTAATTATAAAATTTTATGTTATGAAGAGTCATTACTTTTGTTGTGATAGGTAATAGTGACAATAAATAAAATATTACCTCCAATAATATTTACGTGGGAAAAAAAGTAAAAGAAAATCATTTATATTTTTATATTTTTATTGACATGGTAAAAATTATATGAGCCTTATAAAATTTAACTTTCACAAGCTTGTTTTCATTTTATTTTCAAATGTCACTTTGTTAATTTCATAAAAGTTAAATCTAACATATATTTCTAATTAACTTTAGTTTATGAATCATGAAAGATTATTTTATTATCATTATTTAATAGTAATTATAAAATTTTTATGTTACGAAGAGTCATTATTTTTATTATGATAATTAATAGTGACAATAAATAAAATATCACATCAAATAATATTTAATGGACAAAATGAGGAAAAAAAATCATTGCATGTTTTTATATTTCCATTATAAATATATGATTTGGGATACTTTAACTTAAAATTTTGACATAATATTTGAGCCACTAATATATCATAATCTAATGGTTGATATTGAAAGTCAAAGCAACATTTCATAATGTTATATCCTCCACCATTGAATTGCATGAAATAAATAGTTTAATTTTTTGTTAAAAATTTAAATCAAAATATTTATCACTCTATAGTTATATAGACATATATATTTTTCAATAATAATTGGTGAATAAAATATTTCTCCTTTGTTGTGACTCATATAGTATTATTAATAAAACACATATAAAATAGTTTATTGAAATGCCTTTTATTATCATTATTATTTAGGTATTAATGGTTTGTAATTAAATTCATACAATACAAATTATTATAAGACTTTGTGTTAAATAACCTACTTGATATTATATTTTATACTTAATGGTAATTGATTTTGGAAGATTTATTTAAAAAGATTATCATATTACAAATTTAAAGGAGGGCTGCAAAGTTATTTTAAATAAAATATGATATTTAAGTGAAATTGTTTCAAACTCTAAGGGTGGTCACAATTATTTTACAAAAAATCTCCACCCACTTGAACGGTTAACAAACTGTTTACTATTATTTTAAAATTATTTTTTTAGTACAAATATTATATACCATTGATTAAATCTAATGGTTCACAATTAATACATTATTGATGCTGTAAATTTTTTACAGCATCATAGAGGAACCCATTAATGTATGGGTCCGTCATATCTTTGGAATAAGTTTATTGGGGATTGACACTTTTCACCTACAAAAATCAACATATATTATTTACCTCATTGTGATTTTTATAATGGTAAAAAATTTTCCTGACAACATAAATTTACAATATTATCCTTATTTTTAATTATTTTTTTATTTACATTTATTATAAATTAAATAAATTAAATAAATTACATGAATAGAAACTAAAGAAAAAATTAAGTATTAAAAATAAGAAATATATGTTTTGATATGAGAAAAAAATTAATAGTAAAATCTTTTTGTAATTATTTATTTTGTGAACATTTTTTTATAATAAATATTTTGTAATATTTTAAAATTAAATGTAAAAAGTATAGGCAAAATATTTTATTATTTATCTTATAATAAATTTTTATTTGTCATTCAAATTTTATTATAATAATTTTTTTATCATTTTATAATAACTTTCTTATATATTTATTATAAGAAAATTTTCACAAAATAAATAAGTACAAGAAAAAAAATTTATTATTAATTTTTTTCTCATATCAAAACATATATTTCTTGTTTTTAATGCTTAATTTTTTATTTAGTTTCTGTGATTTATTTGTTTATAATAAATATAAATAAAAGAGTAGTTGAAAATAAGGGTATTATTGTAAACTTATACTGTCATGAGGATTTTTGACCATTATAAAAACAGCAGGAGGAAAAATGGTATATATTAATTACTGTAGGGGATAAATTGGCAATTTCCCTAAGTTTATTATTATTGTAAATTTGAAGAGATTTGTGGTAAATGTTGCTGTATAAATTAAATTTTGGAGAACATCGGTATTACGAAGAGTGGTAAAATTGGGTATTGGGATATAAGTTATAAAAGCAAAAGAGTTTAAGCTAGGAACAAATTAAACAGAAAGAGTTAAAAAAAAAATTTACTTTTTTACAAGGGAAAGATGCCTTTGTTTTTTAACTTAACGATTTGAAGTTATTTAGCTTAATTAATTAAGTCAATTCTAAGTATTTGTTTTTATACTTTTTGGATAATTTTAACTACACACACAATAAAAAAAAATTGAATAAGGCAACTAAATTTTAATGTCAAATACATCTCTACGTTGTTATTTGTTTTCTATACCTACTCCAAAATTCCATGCAAATTTACCCAAATAATATAAACTCGTCTTTTTTTTTTTTGCTGATATACCTCATCATTTTGCTAAGTTGTTTCATTCTTCAAGTTATTGATGAATTTCTATTAGTAGTAATCAAAGATATTTTTCTTAAGCTTTTTATGTAATTATATAATCTGAATTTATAAAATCTTTTTTTACTGCTTTGGATTTTAATTCATGCTTTAAGTTGTGATTTTGCGTTTATGCCTGTAGTGGTGGGAAGTGATCATCATTTTCCAATTTATATTACTTCTGCTTTTATATTTTAACATTTAATTTAGTGAGGATACAAATGTAAAAATATAAGTTATCAGTTTTTTAAAGTAAAAAAAAAAATAGTATTTATTTTTAGAAATTCTTGTCATGCAAAAAAAAGTGTCATTTAGATTTAGAGATCTATTCAGAATTTGGATTAATTTGGAGTAATTCATATTTCAAATAAAAAAAAAACAAATGCCATATAAGTATAATTACACTACATATGATTCAATTAAGTCATTTCGGTCATAAAAAATCAACTTCAGCAATTTACTGTCATTGATCTTAATTGGGAATTTGGCTCTTATGTTAATTCTAGTTATATTTTCCTTTAAATATCTTATACCGTTTGTTAATTTGTTTAGTATATGATGAAGTGCCTATTTGGTATGTTTTATAATGGTCATAAATGTTTATTTAATTTAATAAGGTCTTATCATTTTTGTTGTTGTTTGTTTGTTTTTTTTTTTTTTTAGTAGAGTTTTTGAAGTTTAGATAAGCTATTTTGATTATAATATCAAAAACTCAAATTTTAGGCTTTTGGGAGTAGAGGTTAATTTTTTTTTTAAATGTTAAAATATCTAAAATATCATCTACTATTTAATAACTTATTTTATTTTTTTCATAACATAACTTTAAAAAGTTTGTCTATTAAAGTAATTTTATAAAATTTTAATAAAAATTCTCATTGACAACCAACAATTAAATTTTTTTTGGTAGAAACTTTATTTGTAAAAGCTATAATTAAGTAAACTCTACTTAAAAAGTTGTGCCAAATGAAGCCGAAATCAATGTAGAATGCAAATTACTAATTTCGATCCCCATGTAGATTGTTGATATGGTCTACACCGGCAGTTCACTAATAACAGCATCTTTGGATCAGCACATATGTGGTGAAAATCATAAAATTTTTAATGTTTGATATGATAATAGATTTTCTTTGAAACTTGGAGTGCTTTGAGATATGGAAAATTTTTTGAGTATGAAATTGCAATCCACATTATCATCTCCAATTTCATTTCGAGTAGTCATGGTACCGCATAAGTCTGTCTTGTTGTTGGAAGTACAAATGCACAATAAAAACATTTATTTTAAACTCATCATAATAAGGCGAATTGTACGGATTTTGAGTGACAAAATGTGACTAAAGTTGCAATCTAAAGATTTTCAAGGGACTTGTATACATTTTGAGTGGTTTTTTCTCTGTTTTTTCTTTGAAAAAAAATTCCATAATATTCAACTAGGCTTAACAATGAAAGCTGAAACATAGCTCATGATGAAGAATTAAGCTAAAGAGAGGACAGCCCAAATTTACACTTTTATGATAAGAACTTATGCTTAAATGGAGAGAGGGTCGATGCAGATGAAAGGCAGCAAGCACGTGGTGGCACGAGAATTTACATGACATATTCATCGTCATCGCGTAAAAATTGACTTGAAATTTGGCTGAGCTGTTGAGTAGACTAGATGCGGTGAATGAACACTCACTCAAGTCAAAGCAATAGCAAGGCCATGGCCCAAGAGTGAAGAGTTAATATGCATTCAACCTATTTTTAAATTAAAGCTCAGCTAGAGTTGTCATTCATGCATGAAACAAGAGTTTGTGTTTTTTTTTCCCCCAAATATTGATATACATTATTATTACTAATATTACATTAGAGATTATAATTGATATTTACAAATCATATTATATAATTAAACCTCGTGTACATTCAGTGGCGAATCTAGAAAAATAATTTACCGGGGGCTAAATTAAATAACAACAAAATGTAAAAATTGAAATTTGAATATATAAAATTTTTTATAACATATTTACAATTGTTCTCTATGCGATTTCATATTTTGAAAATGTTGTGCAATAGACTTATTATCAACATTATTAAATACATCTTTTTCTACATAAACAATCAAATTATTATTCATCAATTCATCTCTCATCCAATTCCAAAGTTTATTCTTCACAAATTTCATTGCTGAAAATGTTCTCTCTATTGTGGTTATAGAAACTAAAAGAATGAGACTTTTTGATAATTTGATAGAGATTATTTAAAAATTTATTAATTTTTCTTTTAAACAAAAAGGGTTTTTTTTTTTTTTTTTTTCCAGTGGGGACTCAAGCCCCCACTAGTCCTACACTACATCCGCCTATGTGTACATTGATATTCTAAAGTACTTGTCTAAATTTTTAAACTATCTCTAACATCCATGGGTGTCTTATTGGATGTATTTAATTTATTTGGGGCTATTAGAGTGGGATCCACCTTTTGAGAAATATGAGTCCAAGTAATAACAAGAATATATCTAGTGGAACATTTTTCACAATCCCTCGAGAGATACTTCACTAATAGACCGAGGGATAAGTAATTTGACCTATTCACATCCAAATCATGAATGTTTGGAATCTATATTATACAAGGAGACATTGTTTTTGTTAATTCGAATTGAAGGATGATATAAAATCGGCCAATTTCCAACATTAGATATTACAATTAGTATTTACGATTAGATTAATACAACTAAGATCAATGTACACGATATCTTAATTGTATTAATCTGATCGTAAATACTAATTGTAATCTCTAATGTTGGAAATTGACCGATTTTATATCATTGAAGGATGATATTCTAAAGTACTTGCCTAAATTTTTAAACTTTTCTAACATTGAGAGGTGTATACTGTACTCACATTTTGTAAGGAATATGATTATTTCTACGGATTAAACTAACCTCATAATACTTTTACGGAAGTTCAAACTCTTGCTCTCACACATTGTAACTGCAAGGGCTCTCCCACTAGACCAAAGACGTATTAATTGAAGTGCAGCGAATGCCATTCCTGTCACTCGCGGCTTCCCCTTGCCACCTTCAGTTCAGCCATTGCTATTCATCAACTAGTTTTTTAACATTTTATTATTATTCATTCTATGTCCAGTTGGACGGACGGCTCTTAAAACGTGCTTGAGACTTGAGACTGTAGTGTTCATCCAGCACAGGATCGGTAACGTGCTTGCGACTTGAGACTGTAATAATATTTGCACTGTTTTTTGCACATATTACGCACATATTCTATTACCTGTAAATGTCAATTTTTCAACATTATAATTAATAGGCCTCCCATTGGACCATATGGGTTGCATTAGCTGGCCACTACTCAACCAATCAATTAATACAACAGCTGTGGAAAAGACATGTAGAACAGTACGGCATGAACTGGGAAGTAAGACCCTGAAATTTTGATGGACTTCGTTGATTTCCCTGCCCTGCACTTACATTGATCTTATGGACTTTCAGTAGCCCATCTCTATTATAACTAAATTTTTATCTAACAATGGCTTCAAACAGTCAATCAAAATAAATGTAATAAATCACCTAACTTAGGATTGAAATTGAACTGATTATTATATTTTTCCAAAGTCCTCCAATATGATTTTCTTTTTTTTTTTTCCAGAAAAAAGTGACTAGTCTTTTAACTCTCAATATATTGTATATTAATTTGCCTGCACAAGCACACACACACATATAAATCCTGTACTATATGTTAGATTCAACATACTACATTTAGTTATTTGCCGGTGGTCCGAACATATCTAATTAATGATTTCAAACAACTACGATCCAATTTGACTGATTAATTATATAATTAATCAAATATGGCCTCCACTGCTTCTGTATCTGCGTGCGAGCAAATCCATCTTCTATCTACCAACCCACAACTCTACTGGACAGAAAGTACTATTAGATAATATATGTACCACTGTCTAAACTCGAAACTTAAATTCCCTATGCTGTTCATTTTCTTTTCAAATTAATTTCAACTAGCTTGGTCTGGTCAGTTCATTATTATTTCTGAACTACCCCAAATTTATCAGGATTTGTCATGATCTCAAACTGTCAATTGGTAGCACTGAGAATTGAAATAAGCTTGAATTGAACATGCAAATTATCTCAAGTTGCAAGGACCAGAATATTTTGATGGTAATATATAAGCTCATATTTTTCTGGTTTTTAGAAAATCTGAAAACTGGATAGAAAAGCTCTGTATTAATTCTGTAGAGAGTAAGAGAACAACTTAAAGCAAAACAATCATGCATGTATTGGATCATTTGCTGCCTGCAAAATAGTAATACAGATTAATAACAAAATATAAGACAGGAGGTGGATTAGTTTCAATTGAACAAAGGAGGAAGACTAGCAATGGTCTCTCCCTGGCCGAAAAAGCGCTTCCAAGTAGTCAACTGAGTGATAAGTTGCTTGTAAAAAGCGATTCTGGCAGCAGATATGCTTACTAACATGCTTTTTCTCAACTTCCTCAATCTCTTTCCTATCTTGATCTTGAGCTTGCATAATCTGATCCGAATAAACGATGGCTTTCTTCTAGAATCAGCTTGCACGAGCACTTTGTAGATCAAAAACTGCGCCCGCCGACGACTCACCTCTTCAGGATCTTCCTTGTCAATCTTTGAGTATCCACAGTTTCTCCTCAAAATAGTCATCTTCTAGAGGATTTAATTAGCAATTTGATCCCCGGTGAGCTGATGAGAAAGAGAAGTGAAGTACTTGCAGATTTCAAATATATAATAACTATAGCTAACATGCAAGAGAAGAAGCAGAGATGGAGTTGAAGCTCGAATCAATGGGTGTATTTATAGGGGGTTGAAGGTTTGGTAAATGAGCAAGGTCATGCTCACATATATGACATATGGTGATGAAGCAATGCATGTGCACCCAATGCTCAATTCTTTTTAAAAATAATAATGGTGATTGAACACTGCACTCCTCTGAGTTGGCCCTTACATCATATTGTGAAATAACTCACCTGCTCTAGCTGTGTGCCTGCGTGCAGCCATGCATGCCATCATATAATTATATTGGTTTTCACTTTCTTTTTTTCACGTCCTTCACCACAGTCTTGGGACTTATCCGGGCATTGTTCCCCGTCCATTCATTGTTCGACATGTGTATCAAAGCCCAATAAAAAATGCATATGATAACAACCTGAACAATCACTCAAATAACATAATTAATTGAAATTTTGTAAAAATTCTGGTATATGAGATATGTGAAGTTAGAATTGGTTCACGTAAAGGTCATTGAGGAAGATAGCCAGATTGTTTGCCTGTTGGGCATTAAAAAGGAGAGAGATGGAGGAAGCATGACAAAAAATAAGTGCAGGAAATAAGGCTATGCCGCTATGATATCTTGCTAATTTTTTAAGCCTGTAATTTTGCAGCTATGTCAAATTGATTAGGTGCTGTAATTTTGCCACATATTTGTTAGACGTAGTTGGTGATTAAAGGGGATTTCTCATAGCAACTGCAATAGCATGTGGGTGAGCGTGCCGGATAACTATGAACTTGTCCCCCGGTGAATCTTTTAGTCATTCACATCAACGGCTATTCGATTACATTTTTGACCATATGTTTACTAAATGAATGATTACAGAACAATAATTTGGTTTCAACACATAATATATGTCTGCAAGCTAAGTAATTAACACACTGTCTCAGAAAAAATCACGTAAAACCAAACGACATTTATTTTTATATGTTGGGCCTCTTCTGAGCTGAGATTATAAAGTCAAAAGAGAGAGCGCATGGGGCCTGACATATTAAAAAACAGACATAATTTCCACCGGCTTGATCCTGAACCAGAACCAGAACCAGAACCTGAAGCATCTTTGACATAATATAATTAATAACAAATCAAAATGAAGAGAATTAAATTATTTGAAAATTAATCGTCAACTGAGAATGAGGGGACAAAGGGCAACCTCACACGTGCTGGGCACTTGGGCTTTCTCGTGGTTGAGCAGTGGGCTGCTGTTAGAGTCAACGCACTGACAAAATTGCTGACTCTTTTTTACTAATAATTTTCATTTTTAAGTTTCTTTTATAGGTCGGTGTCGTGAGTCTCGTGACTTCTAATCACAGCTTCAAATTTAACATAAAATTATAAATTAATATTAACCATAAAGTAAAATATAAATTTTGTAAATAAAACGTAGGACTTGTGAATAGAAAGTGTTACAATAGATTAATATAAAATTGATAAATTAATGTATTATAGGTAAACAATACAAAAATTTATAAATATAAAATAAAACTAATAAATCAACATTAAGTGTGAAATAAAACATAAAGTTTGGAAATGAAACATAAAATTTGTAAATAGAAGATAAAATAAGTAAATTAATATAAAAATAGTAATTGGAGTATTTCTAGCAAATAAAACAAAATCTATAAATATAATATAAGTTAATCAACATTAAGTGTAAATTAAAACATAAATTTTGTAGACTACATTTAAAACTTATGAATAGAAGGCAAAACAAACAAATTAATACCAGAGTTATTGAAAAAAATTAAAAAGAAACTTAACATATAGAATAAGAACTTATTATAATATTAATTACCTAATATATTCACTGATTTTTATTTAAATTAAATAATTATAGTTTTGGATTTGTGTAGTATATGTGATTTTTTATTAAGGATAATACTTACTCTCAAAATTGGATTTTGAAAAACTATTCTTTAATGATTTTCAAAATTGTTATAAGACGAGATGGTTCCGCATTTTTCTACACCTCCTCAACAATGGTCTCCAAGTATAAGTAAGGAACAAAGTTTAAAACTAGAGGAAGTATGCTTAAAACTTAAAATTATATATAATTTTATTGATATATCATATATGTATCTATTAAAATAAGAATATCTTTTTTATTTTGTTTTGTTTTGACTTGATCTATATCAAAACAAACAATCTTGCTTAATTAACTTGTGTAGTAAACAAAAGACTATTATAGAAAATGAAAGTCTATAAAAGTCCTAGAATAATGTAGAATATATAGTTAAATTAATTCAATAAAAATTATTTCACTTGTTTTCAGTACAATTTTCTTTTTTGTTTTCAATCGATTATTTTTTTTCATTTAATTAAAGTAAATGAATAAAGAATTTTTCACTAAAATTCTATAGAAACCATTTTAATTGTTTTTACAATTAATAGTTTTATATTAATTAATTAATTTTACTTTTTATTTATAAATTTTTTATGTATTTTATAAAATTTATGTTTATCACTGTATTGATGTCATAACTTTAATCACCGGATTATAGAATTTTTTTTATAATTACTTTTATTTGATAATTAATTATATGGTGCCATAGCTTGTTTCTCCTCCTCATCCCGGTAAAGTCGTTAAGATTTGTTATTTGGTAACGTGGAATGTTGTGGTTGTGGTTTGAAAAGTAATAAATATAGGTGTCATATTTTATGCTGTAAATCTCACAAATCATTAACTTACTCAAGCCGCTAACGAAGCCAAATCGTAAAAAAAGTTCAGAAGTTAACCTTTGTGAGATTCACACAATAACTCAATGTGTAACTCAATGTGAAAGTAGCACTCGCAGTGCGACATGTATTGTGATGTTATTTGTTCACACAAAATCATTTCATACAGTGGTGTCTGAAAAAAATAAACAAAATCATTCACGCAATTGAAAAGTTTCATCAACGCACATTATTCAAGTCAATGGATTTCAATCCCTTATTATAAAAGATTGATATTGAGAAAATGATATGTTTAATTAAGATAGAAGTGGAAAATGGAAAACAAAGCAAAGCATAACTTGCAAGGCTAATAGGGATCAAGTCAATATTAACAGAGGTCGTTGAATCTCTCAGATTTTCAGTTTTAATCTTTTTCTACTTCTGTTGCATATCACATAAACCTGAATACCTCCCCTATAAATATGTTGTTACTCTCCAAAAAGATAGAAAAAGTTGCACAGCTTATATTGTCTACAAACTAAAGAATTAATCCTACTACTGAATTAACACGAATGTTATCATTAAGCCAAAAGGCGATCCCATTGCCACAAAACTTCCCGAATAAATTCCATTAAAATTACATGTTGTTCTTGAAATAAACAAGTATGTACAAAGCTGCAAACATGTAGTGTGATACTACTTTTAGAACATGTTTATTTAAGTTTACAAGATAAACAGTACACGTCCCAACATTATGCATTTACAGCCTTTCATAATCTGGAACTCACAGATGTATCTAAACTTTTGTAGATAAACTTGATACCAAAATTCCTTCCCTCTAACCTACTGATCCCTCGAGTTTCAAACTCATGAGTTGGTTCACCTCAGCACCAAACTCATCAGGCAGCTCATTGAACACATCTCGGCAGAATCCAGAAATCATGGCAGCCATAGCCTTCTCATAGTCAATTCCCCTCTGCTGAAAGTAGAAAAGCTGGTCTTCACCAATTTTTGAGGTGCTGGCTTCGTGTTCAACACGAGCGGTAGGATTCTTCACCTGTTAAAAAAATATGCACAAATCCATCATTCAAGAGAAGTGTATCCCACAAGCATGAGGTAGTCACAGAAAGAAGTGGATTGGAGATTACTTCGATTGTACTATAACCACCAGTTACCAATAAACCACACTTCTTCAAACATGGATTTTCAGCAGATAATACTAACTCAAGCATACAAACCCATAGGGACAAGCAAAATAAATGCCCGTGCTCCTTAGGATTACAAGTTCTCTTATGTCTACAACCATACCCCAGCAAACTCTCTAACAACAACCATACCGTCCATTATGCCATTGGTACTGAAGTCAATTTCACATCGACCACAGTTTCACAATCTCACAAAACAATGAACAAGTCATGCAACTACAAAAGATGATATGGGCAAGTAACCAAATCTAATATGATTGTTAAAAGAAAAAACAACAATAAATCAAATAAAAATACCTGGATGTAAGGATAGGTGTTGGCGGCAGCAGTGTCACCGAGAAGCATTGAGTCACACTGCGAGGAGTTTCGAGCATTCTCAGCCTTTGACTGTACCTGAACAAGCCCTCTATAACAATTTCTTGAGTTCCCAACTGAAATACCCTTAGAAATAATCCGACTCCTCGTATTCTTCCCCTTGTGTATCATCTTAGTCCCGGTGTCAGCTTGCTGATAGTTATTTGTCAATGCAACAGAATAGAATTCTCCTACAGTATCATCACCCTCCAAAACAACACTAGGGTACTTCCAAGTAATAGCGGAGCCTGTCTCCACCTGAGTCCATGATATTTTAGAGCGATCCCCAGCACAAAGTCCTCTCTTTGTAACAAAATTATAAATCCCACCATTTCCTTCCTCATCCCCCGCATACCAATTCTGCACTGTAGAGTACTTAATCTCCGCACCCTCAGCACAATACAACTCAACCACAGCTGCATGAAGCTGGTTCCTATCATAAGAAGGTGCGGTACACCCTTCCAAATACTCCACAAAACTACCCTCATCGGCAACTATCAAAGTCCTCTCGAATTGCCCCGTTTCCATTGCGTTAATCCTAAAATATGTTGAAATCGGCATTGGACACTTAGTATTCTTCGGGATGTAACAAAACGATCCATCACTAAACACCGCAGCATTCAGTGCTGCATAGTAATTATCCTCACTGGGCACAACTCTCCCTAAATACTTCCTAACTAAATCCGGATGCTCCCTAATAGCTTCGGATATGGAACAAAAAATCACACCAGCCTCCTCAAGAGTCTTCCTATGAGTTGTGGCAATAGAAACACTATCAAGAACAGCATCAACTGCCACATTAGCCAATCGATTCTGTTCATTTAAAGGCACACCCAGTTTATCAAAATACCTAATCAGCTCTGGATCGGCCTCATCAAGGCTATTTAAAGTTGGCTTCTTTTTGGGTGCAGAGTAATAACACATATCTTGGAAATTAATTGGCGGGTATCGATTATCAGACCAATTGGGTTCTTTCATTTTAAGAAATTTCTCAAAGGCACTCAATCTATACTCAAGCATCCAGGCGGGTTCTTCTTTTAAAGAAGAAATCAAATGAATCGTTTCTTTCGTGAGGCCTTTTGGGATCGTAACCGAGTCAATATCCCAATTAAAGCCGAATTTCTTATCGTAATCACGATTGCGTAAAATTTCTTGAATTTTATCATCGGAGCTCTGGGTAGAAGTTGACAAATTACCTGGCGAAGAGCTAGGGTCGGAGCTGATGGTGCTTGACCCGTACCCGACATCCGCACGGACCTTGAAGAGCCTTGAGCTTTTGGGGACTATGAACTTGGGATTTTCGAGCTTTGGGTGAAACCCTTTCGAGAGTTTTGGTGAATCAACGGTGGGCTGCGGAGAGAAGCTTGAAATTCCGTTAGCTAGCAGAGAATTCATGGTTGTGGATGAGAGAGGGGAAAAAAAAAGCACTTTTGTTTTTGTTTTAGGCTTTTAGCTGATTCTGGAAACCAATTCCAAATTTATTTGTTTTGCGGCTCTTTTCCTTGGCTGTAAATCGTTGAAAGTCCCGTGCGCGACACACGTACCCGTTTGTTGACCGTGATGACTGTGAGGGAACCCGCCCAGTTTAAACGGTGTGGCCAGCTTACAAAGGCCGTCGAGACTCTAGAGGAAAGCCCAGGTGGCTATTGGGCGGCCCAGAGGACATCTCCATCGAACAACCTAAACGACACCGTTTTCGCTGTGAGTCTCTTTGCATTTCGGTTACACAACTCACTAGCCCGCGAGCCGAACAGCGAAAACAAAACAAAAGAAAAAGAATTGAAACGGAAACACTTTCCCACAGCTAAATTCTCCACCAATTTCGATTTTTGTTATATTATTTCCCCAGACACCCTTTTGCGCTGCCACCAGTTATCGCGCAAACGTAAGTCTCTTCAAACTAAATATTCATTACATTTTTGTTACGTTTATTTTACGAATGATCTCTTACGAAATTGTTTGTTTGTTTTGTTACCCCCCAAATAATAATAATAATAATAATAATAATAATAATAATAATGATAAAAAGAAAAAAGTAAAAGAAACTGAAACTGAGCTCTGAATTTTCGTGTTGTTAAATGAGATTTTTGATCGTTTCTGGGTTTCTTTAAATTTAAAGATCTAGCTAGTTTAATTTGATCAGAAGTGCATTTTTCTTTTCCTTTTCGATATCTGTGGGCAGCCCTGCATGCGTACGGTCGTCACTTACGACATTCTATATTTGTCTCTCCGTTTTTATCTGTGCTTTGATGCGAAATTTTTGTTCTGCAAAAGTTTAGCGGTGAATGTCAAAAGGTGTTAACTTTAAAAATTATTTTAGCTGGCTGGGATTCAAATGAAAATTACGAAGGAAACACGCAAGAATATTGCGATGAACAACTTAGAATCGTAATGTTGCAAACTTACTTATTTTGAAAACCTTATGCTGGATCCAGAGAAAGTGAGAACTGATGAGCATGAGGACTGCACTGAAATGAAAAGAAGAAGAAAAAGATTAATTTATCTAACAGTATCGTATGAAAATGGGTCATAATCCTGACAGGAGATTGCTTTCCAGCATTTTATAGAAATTTTTCTTATTTAATTAGTGTTTGGATGCTTATGTTTTCAAATTTATTGTTTTTCCATCAGTCCTATGCTATTATTTGCCTGCATCAAACATTGACCTCAACCAATGGCAGACAGATAATCCTAGGTTTATGTTAATATTTTCAAACGTCTATTCTCTATTTGGCTATTTTTAATGTGCTTTTATTCTGTTTGGCTAATCTGTTGGTTATTCCCATGGGTCATATGCAAAAGATACAATGAGTTTGAAGACACAAAGATGAAGCAATAAAAATTCTAAAATTGAACTGAATGTCAGTAAATTTGCCGCACCCATACTTTGTTCAATGTCTACAAGAGCGAGATATTGCTGGGTAGAGTTTGGGTTGGTTGACTTGGGATATGGTTTAGTTTTGGACCACAGATTGTCTCAAGAAGCAGTCTTGTGGGTCTAAAGTATCTATTTTATGTGTAAAACTCATTTGAGCTTATCTTGTTTCATCTTTTTTCATTATTAGTGCTACCATTTATCATCTCATGAAATAAATGCATGCATTTCTACTGATATTAATGATTCTAACTTTATCCATCTTTAACTCTAATTTCGTTAATCATGCATGTATAATAGCTTTTTAAACTAGATTTCTCAAATTAATGATTATCACTTTTCAGTAAACAGTTACACTGAATGTATTTTGCTATTTTTGCTTGCCATATGATCATTGCGCTCCTTGCTTGTGGTTTATTGAATTTAGGTTTTTCAAGATGGCTAAAGTATGGTATTTTTGGCCATCAAACTGCTTGATTATTTGGACATGATATTTTTTTTTTTTGGTATCACATTCTACATGTTTGTAGTTTATCTTTTCTTTTCGGTTTTGTTGCGTATCTTTCTGCTTGTAGTTACTGCAAACTAAACTGACAATTTCAACACATTATAGATTATCATTTCTACCCTCAATCATCGGTTGTTTGATATGAGTGAAAAAGATAAAGACCTTACTGTCTTGTTTGCAGTGAAAAGTTCTTGGAGATCATCATAAACTAGGCTGTTTGAAATCAATTCCAACAACATGAGCCAACAGAGTCAAGGCACCACTTTGTTTTCTCCAGCAGATCCCCCCACGAAAAGAAAACGTGGTCGTCCACGTAAGGATGATAGTCAAATTCAAGGGGAGAGCTCGCCAGTAATGCCTGGATCTGACTGTATGAAGAAAAACAAACAGATTGTGAGCGCAAGTAATCCTGCCATTGATGACATGGTGGGGCAGATGGTTTCTGGCGTCATTGAAGGTTCATTTGATGCTGGATATCTTCTTAATGTTAAAGTAGGTGACACTGACACTCAACTTAGGGGTGTTGTATTTTTACCGGGCCGATTCACTCCGATTACCGCAGCAAATGATGTCGCTCCAAATGCTAGGATGTATAGAAGAAAAGAAATTCCTATCCCTGTTCAAAACCTGCAAACTCAACACCATGATTTTGTTCCCCCATCAGAACAAATTAATAAACAAGCTACTGAGTCTAAAATGGAGGCACCTAAATCTCCAGATCAAGTTCCACCTCATGAAGTTCAGTCTGCCATCCCAACTGCAGGTGAAAATCAATCTGATTCTGCTATGACACCTTCAGCTGATAAATTGCCAATGAATGAGGCAGGACCATCTTCAGAAGAAAAAGTTGTGGTACAAAAGATAATAGAGTCCGGACTTGAGAACCAAACAGCCTCAATTATGGCACAATTAAAGCATGATAAAGTTGTCAAACAAGGTCAAATACAGCAGGACAATGTGATGGATGTAGAGGCATGTAAAGAATTGGAGCCTGCTCCAGCACAATCAGAACCTGTTTCTGCACCACTTGCTGATCTTATACCATGTTCTGAAAATGTTAATCAGGAGCCTCAAGTTGAACATCAGCCATTGAGTTCTGACCCCAAGCCAAGTGATCTAGTTAATGAGGACGTGAAAAGTCTGAACATTGAAGACAGCCAGACTGCTGCATTAACTAAACCTGAATCCCTGTCATCTGAACCTATTGGAATTGGTTTATTGATGGATAATCCAAACCTTGGATGCAACCAAACTCCTTTATCTGCTGAACCAAAATCCATCTCTACTCAACCAATGGGAACTCAGATTATTATAGAAAAGCAGGATTCTCCGAGGAAATATATGCCAGAAGATGCATTGTTGGAGCTTGCTAACAAGACAATAGAAGGGGATGAAACATCGCTTCCTGTTGGTAAAGCTGCTAATATTACTTCAGGAGATTATGTATCATCCCTACCCGTTGGTGAAGCTGCTAATATAACTGCTGGAAGTTATGACATATCCTTACCTGTTGGTGAAGCTGCTAATATAACTGCTGGAAGTTATGACACATCCTTATCTGTTGGTGAAGTTGCTAATATTACTGCTGGAGGTACCTACTCTGCACCAATGACTAATGCATTGGTGATGATGTTTGGTGGAGAAGCTATTTCAACCGAAGCCGAGCTTGGAACAGAAGAATCGGTTCTTCCAAGAATAATCGATACCCAAATATGCAGCTCTTCTCCTGGTGCTAACAATGACGTAGATCCTGATCTCAAACCACACAACAATGACGGAGATCCTTATCTCAAACCACACATTTGAAAAATCTAGATGGGGATAAGACTTGGCACATTTGAGGCATGCATGTATTATGAAGGCTTTAGGAATAAAAAGGCGATGTGGAACTTGATTGCTAGTAGTTAGAAAGAGTATTAAGTAGATGCTCGCGGGTAATTCAGAGTTTGGTGTATAATGACCTGCTCTGGATAATTTTGTAATCTGAATTCTTGCAATCTACTTTTTCAACCTTTGATTAGATAATACATGGAAAATTTAGGTTTCCAGAATGATGATGATTGTTTTTCTACAATATGTGAGGACTGGGGAGTGCGTAGTGGTTGAAATACTTTGTAGTCTCAGTTTTTTTTCTGGAATAATAATAATATGAAGTAAATAGTTTACATAGTTGGAATATGTAAAGTTGGTATTCCAAATATTGATGCTTTATGTAACTCCCCAAAATGCGGGCGTTATTGTTATTGTGGGTGTTAATATCGTTTGGAATACAGCATACTTCACATCATGATTTTATGAGCCTAACATTACTTTTATTTGAACGTGTGCTTTCATTCTTTCTTGTGCGTATTTTTTTCAGTTGCGTGTAAATCCCAACAAATTGCATGCATAGAGTCGATGAAGTTCATCATCACCACTATCAAACTTTTGCTTTCGGTTGAATTCAGATCAGAACCGGACCTGAATTTGTATTCTGGGTTCGGCTCGGTTCAGGTTAACCAAATGGTTTAAATTTATAAAACCGATAAATATTGTAATTTGGTTTGAGTAATTAAAGCTTACAAGTTAAAAAAAGAAAAAAAAGGGCGAAGCCGATCAAATGAAAGCTAAAGAAAATCAAAACAAACCCTAAAGCAAAAACTGATCTGATCTCTCGGTCACTCCTCTCTGACAGCCTCACCCAACGTCAGCCTTATCTCTTCTCTCTCAAAATCAGCGTCAGCCCACAACAGCCGCACCATGGCTGTCTGAATCGAACATAGTAACCCACGGCCACAGCTCACAACATTGAAGTTGTATAATTAATGTATTTTGGTTGCTGCTGATTAGAGTTGTAATATTTTGTAGTTGAAAACTTTCAGGAGTAGGTTCAAAGGATGGACATAATCTCACAGTTACAAGAACAAATCAATCAAATTGCAGGCATCGCTTTTAATACCTTTGGGACACTCCAAAGGGATGCTCCTCCTGTCAGACTCTCTCCGAACTACCCGGAACCACCGGCTAATCCTACGGAGGATGCGGCAAACTTTGCGGAGCAACCCAAACTCATGAGTGCTGCTCTTGTAAAAGCTGCTAAGCAGGTCTGCGTTTTGCTTTAATTATAACGGTTTCTTTAATGAATCATACTTGGATAGAAATGAAACTAACCACAGTGGTTTGGAAAATTTATAGCTAGACGATTTTGGGTAGAATCTTTCTTAGATTCTGAAGTAAAGAAGTGGAAGATGCATTTGATTTTCTCCTTTTTGGCTATCAATCGCCTCAATTTGCTGCATGCCATTAATGTAATGTTCATTGATTACCGAGTGTTGAGCTCCCCCAAATTGCTTAATCAGCAGTCCAACATAATATGTCTGCTGCTTGTTGCTCTTGCAGTTTGATGCATTGGTTGCCGCACTTCCATTGGCCGAGGGTGGTGAAGAAGCTCAACTGAAACGGATTGCTGAACTCCAGGTATATGCTATGGGCTTGTTAGATTTTGGTTTTTCTACACGGAGCATGAATACCTCATTTTATTGGTCCAGCCAAGACAACCATAAAATTGATTTTTTTGCTATTAGTTGTCCGGATGCTTCCTCAAGAAATAGATCTAATTACACTTCATTGCATTTCTTGCTACAAATTTTTGATAATTCAAGCAATTTTTGGGCAAAACAGTTTGTCTCTAATTTATTGCTCTAATGTTTCTTTGTTTATGCATTAACTTGTTTTTCCTTGTGGTAATTTTCCTTTCCCAGTCTGAAAATGATGCGGTGGGCCAAGATCTGCAAAGGCAGCTGGAAGCTGCAGGTTAAATCAAAGATCCTTATACTCATCAATTTGACAGGATATTTAAGTTACGAGAATAGTTAGTTCTTACTGCTTTTGTGGGAAATTATCTTACCAGTCTTCCTCTCAAAAAAATTTATTCGATAGCCATTTTTCTTTGAGGGGAAATGCTAGTAGTGTCAAAATGCCAACAACTTGTGTCATCTAATCCTTCAATAACTGGACTGGTTTTAGCAATTCTTAAACACTGATGAATATTTTTTTGGAAAATTGAAATCTACATATTATCTCCTTGCATTATGGGGAGGTATTCTGGATTAGATGCCAGGAGCTCAAACAATTTTTGCCAATTAGTATCTGGATCATGTGCAAGAAATGCTAGAATTAGGGAAACAAGTTCCAGGGAGCAGTTATTAGATATAACTTAAATCCTGCAAAATATATTCCACTCGACAATCCATCAACAGCTGTGCTGGATACACAGCTAATTTTGTGTCATCTGCTTGTTCTTGGTTTTTCAGCAATTTAATTTTGTGTACCGTGGGTTATAAATAATTTCTGGTCACCAGAACTAACAATCTCAGTGGGTTTTTTGGTGGCAGAGAAGGAATTGAAACAGGTCCAGGAGCTGTTTAGCCAAGCGGCAGATAATTGCTTGAACTTGAAGAAACCAAATTGAGTATATAGGAACAGGAGAAACCCAGCAGTCTGTAGTATAGTTATTGGGGGGCAGTAATACTGTAATAAATCCAATTTCAATGTTTCTAATCTTTGTTTTGTTTTATTGGAGACTTGTGCTATTTTCTTGTCCTTTCTGAGTTTGAAGTTGGAGCTTTCATGCCTATGTTGGCAATCAAAAGACACCTTATGCACTATTTTCCCACTAGTGCCTGGAGAAATAAAATCTCAAGTGTTTTTTTTATTCGTCACTGGATAACAAAGTACACGCAACTTAGATTTTTATCAGGATCCTGTTTTTTTGGCCCTTTTGTTATTTTTTTGAGAAATTTACCAGGATCTTCTGTATGTCAAAGTGGAATCCTTGAATCTACTTTTTTAAAAATCAATCCATCCAACATATAGCCAGTCTATGCATTCAGGAAAGGACCTGTTTAACCACAACTTACGATTCTGCATTGCAATTTACGTCCGCGTTGAAAATTCAGGTAACAGTTCAAACAACATGACCACACCACATAATCAACTACCCAAGCTCATAACATTAAAAACATGTTATTTGCATTGCAAGAAAAACAGACATTCAATCCCCACACATTCAAAAAGAAAACTTGCACGTTTCGTGCTGTCAACGTTGAATAAGCCTTGTAGAGTAAAATCAATACAGATAGATATATAGCATAATTTAGTAAAAAGCATTTAAATAACAATAAGTAGTACTCACAAAAATTTTATGAGAATGAACGTTCATACAACACATAGCGATATTAAGAAAAAGATAAGGGTACAGAGCCTGAACTGGTTTCCTCCAGAGAGGACAGGAAGAAAGATCATTGTAGTAGTATCACACCATTAAGTTACTGCTACAATAAAAAGCAGTCACATAAACAAAAACTCCTCATCAATATCCACTTCCTACTGCTGTGGTTGCTGGGGCTGCTGATAATTTCCATATCCTGGATATCCTCCGTAGTACATGCTAGGGTCTTGCGGAGCAGCAGCCGCATAACCATAATTCTCATAACCTTGGGCATATCCATAGTATCCAGCATTCCACTGGTTTGGGTCTGGCTGAGCCTGCATACAAACAGAAACCCGAAAAGCATTAGTTGGATTCAAGGTCACCATACAAAAAGAATCAAAAGATGCATCAGATTATATATAGGACCTGTTTGTTTGAAGGACTACGTCCCCATGATAGCCGGATATTTTGTCCTCCCAACTGAGTTCCATTTAACATTCTCAATGCTTCCTCTGCACAACTTCTGAAGAAACACAAATAAAACAGTTTCAAAGAAAATGCCATTACACGACATGCTGCTGTTGATTTAAGAGAGTTTAAGCAGTGATATAGTGCAAATATACTTGCCTGTCAGCAAATTGAACAAATCCACATCGCTTGCCTGCTGGTATTTTCACATGTACTAGTTGCCCATATTGGCTGAACAGTTCTCTCAAATGTTCATCCGTAACAATAGAGTCCAGATTACCAACAAACACCTGAATCGAAATTCCTCAAATCACAAATGTCTGAAAAACAGGATTCTTGATATTGAAAATGACAACAGTACTCACCGTTGTATTATTTGGATCGTCATCACTCTGTGCCACTTGAGAATTCTGATATGAAGCTGCACATGTGAAACAGAAATAAAACATAAGGCAAACAAGAAGTGAGGAAACAATTCATCCCATCCAAAACCTTGAGGCCAGGGATAAATACAATGCAAGCCCCAGCCAACCTGGATCCCTGAACACTTGTAACAATTAAAAATAATGCATTTAAACTGAGAATGTCAAAATGATAATGTTCAATGCAAATGGCCCTAACAGCAAAACAGTTGATATGTCTACCAGTATGAATCAAATAAACAATAAAATCACACTTTGTTTTGCAATTGTATCCACACGAGGGTCAACACCAAAACTATAACACAAACCAACCAGTCAAAATAGCTCCATCAACCTTATTGAACTATAAAAATATATTCCTCGGAACCATTTGCCGAAAGAGCAACATAACATCTTGCAAAGGCACTGATTATTATAAGTAAACTAAAATTCAGCAGAAATACTTGCCGATATAATACTATACTACTAAGTCAAATTGTTAGAAGAGACATCCCCATTCTACAGAACATACTTTAGACAAAGGATTGGGCAAATCCTAATTACCAAGCTCGGCCAAACACAGAATAAACATTTTAAATTAACAGGGCTTCAACCCAAAAATTATCATGTGATGTTTATTCACCGGAAAGCATGTTTTAAACATAAAAACAATAAAAGAAGTTACTTACAACTAAGCCACCCCTTAAAACAATGTCTGGTGAAAAGAACAAGCTTACAGCTCAAAGATGGAACAATGAGAATCAACAGGCTGTCAAGGCAAGAAGCAAATATAAAAAAAAAGGGGCTATATAAAGTTGCCAGTTAAATGATAATCCATTGTTTAAAACATTGCCTCCAATGTAATGGCTAGATTGTCACCTTATTTATTAATCCCCCTTGCAATAGAATTTGTTCGAATCATTCTTAACATAAAATATTATGTAATAACACTGTTTTATAACACGAACAAGATAATTCTTAATTCAGTTTCCACACCTACAGTAAACAACAGCCATATGATTATTATAACCCATTTACGCGTACTAGGTAAAAGAGAAAAGGAGCCAAAAAAGTCAAAATCTACAGGAGGACAAAGAGAAGTAAAAATGACAAGCAGATATAAAATTGTCAAAAGAGAAATAGATATGGTGACATTCCCAAGAATAGCCAGCATACCAAATGGAATTTCATGCAGCATAAATGAGATGCCACTGGCACTCATAAGCGATTTCTATCTCATGGAAAAAAAAAAAAAAAAAAATACACAGCCAAGGAATCTGAAAATGTCAACAGAACTACACACTATGAACAAAAGGGGAAACAACTGAAAGAAACTAATTGTAAAAGCGAGAAAAACTAAAGCATAAGAAATTTAAAGCATAGTTCTTCTACAATCAATAAAAAACGGAAAGGATAAACCCTAAAAATAAACCTAAATGTTACTGGGATCATAAATCCTTTAAATAAGTAACTTGACTGACAGCTCAACCAATAGAATGAACTGAACAGATACTCTGAAATGTAGCATAACAGATGCCACAAAAATCTCAAATAAAGGACATGACATAAACACAGAAACTGACCTAAACGAGGGCATGCACTAAAGGGATAACCATTTCAGCTGAAATCAGTTCCAGGCCCCATGATGATAGAGCCTCTTGACACCCTGCTTTGAGACAACAGGAGTTCTATGAGTCCAGATTTTAATAGCATTTACCGTGTCCGCATGTTAAAAGGAAAATAAAGGAACGAAATGGCTTTGGAAAGTGCTGCTTATCTTCAATAACATAACTGAAAGCACACTGAACAATAATTGGAGACTAATGTTACAACTTCACCATTTTCCAGGAGCAAACTTAGAGATTCTATCATCTTAGAAGGATCAACACACATAAACTAATGCAAATTGAAGATGCAAAACAAAAACAGAAGCCAACTAATGTGTGCTGGATGTAGAGATATTGAAAAAAATAATGATAAAGATCAGCCATCCAATGAAGTACTTAAATTTAAACTTAATTTGCAGACAAAATCCTGTACCAACCACCAAGAAAGTACCTTTAGGGTACTGCTGCTGACCTGAAACAGTTTTCTTATTAGTAGCTGGACCAATCCGCATTGGTCTCGTAGAACAAAAGACACCATTCATCTCAGTCATGGCACGTAGCTGTTCACTTTCATCACCAAATCTCACAAATCCATAACCCTTTGTGCGTCCAGTAAGCCTATCAATGACAACCTTTGCACCTTTAGTAGAGGGATAGCGGGCCCTGAAGGTCTCTTGAAGCATGTAATCAGTAACGTCAGCAGCCAAATCTCCAACAAATATTGTGTGGTCAGGGGTGTCATCGCGCTTCTCGCCAGCACCAAAAGATGCCCAGTTTAGCCTGAAGTTCTGCTCACCGTTTGGCATAGGGGTACCGTTAAATGTCTGCAAAACTCTTTCAGCACCAGCACGCGAAATAAACTCAATAAATCCATAACCTTCTATTTGACCAGTTTGCTTATTACGAATTACTTTTACAGCGACAACCTGCAAAAATAACCATTTTTTCAGTGATAGGAAATATGGCATAAGACACCCCCCTCCCACCCATTGATTTATCTAAGCTCTGTCCACGTGATAAATAAAATATGCATAAATAGTTCTACATAACTCAAATAATTAATGATACAGTTTCAAACTAGATTGGACTGTTTCAAACTAGATTGGACTTTTTATGCATAAATAGTAACTAATGATACAGTTTCAAAATCTGACTTTCTTAAATTCAGTTTTTCCAATCAAATTCACACAGGAGAAGAATTTTTTTTTTTTTGAAAAAAGGAAGAATTAAAGCATCACGACATTTGATTTACATCAAACCAAGCAACCATACATATCAATCAAAATTAAACCATCTTTATATTCAAGTTGCAGATTGCTAGTTCTTATAGCACTTAATTGACAATCAGGCACAATACCTTGAAGCATTATAGTTACCAACTAATGCTTTTTCAACCAAGAGGAAATGTAAAAACACATCAACTGAAGCTCAAAGTCTCAAACATTCCAATTTCAAGCAATCAATGACATTATTATTTTAACATATTTAACCTACTGTTATGATTTCCAGTAACACTGAAAAATCATCATGGATATCTTATAAAATAATAGCTGTTATGAATAAAATAACAGCTATTATAAACCCCTAAAACCAAAAAAAAAAAAAAAGGAAGCCGTTCCGGGGCAATCTGGACCAAAAAAAATTAAAAGGTATTATGGAAAAAATTACCAACCGAAGATTCTTTTGGTTATTAGAAATAAAATATGAATAAACGAACAAAAACAAAGAAATAAACAAATCCACGGATTGAGTGAATTAAGAATCAAAACCTACAGGAAAGAGTGACGTTGTTTTATCATATTAATACCTCGCCGGTGTGTGCAAAACAAGTGTTGAGATAGGTCTCATCCATCCAATACTGCAAGTCCCCGATCCACAGGGTCCGGATCTCACCGGGCTGACCCTGCTGCTGAGGTGGTACCGCAACTCCCGCCGCCTGAGGAGCAGCAGCCTGCGTGGCCCACATGGCAGGAGGCTGGGCCTGGGGCTGAGGCGGCATCATCATCATGTACGGCGAGGGTTGCGGTGGCGGCTGCTGCTGAGGCGGCGCCTGTTGTTGGTATTGGTACTGGTGAGCGGCCATCGGTGGTGGCGGGGGTGGGACCGCTCCGGGCGCTGGCTGCATCATGATCGTTATTGAGATTGAACGAGAGAATAATCCGAACTCTGAAGCGAGAAAGAAACCCTAACCCTAGGAAAAGGGGACGATTAGGGTAGATTCTGTATTGTTTTGGGGCTTATAAGGCAAATTGTGAGCACGTTTGCGACTGACGTGTCATACGTCGAGTTGGCGTGGTTTAATAGCCGTTTGATTTGTGGGTCCATTATAGATTTATTTTGTTTTTATACCTCCTTGCGTTTCCATCTAGAATTGCGGCCGTGATTTACTTAGTTATTAGGTCATCCGTGAGTACTGTTAATAATAGTATCCCTGCATCTTTATAAATTTATAAAATTGTTTTCTTTTCATGATTTTTTTCAATAAAATATTTTCTTTAAAAAAATTAGATTACAGAACTCGAATATGTTTATTGATATGTTATTTATCTTTTTTATTATAAATTATTCCACTATAAGATTAGTTTAGATTATTTTTTGTAGATTCAAAAATAATTTTAAAAGATTAAAAATTAATTTGAATATTAGATAAAAATCACTTTTAACATAATCATTCCATCATATAGCTGCGCTTGAAAAGCGAAAGAAATAATTTTTTAAAATCTAATTTTGTGAATTAATTTTATATTTAATATAATTTTACATATATCTTCATATATATATATATATATATAAAATAAAAATATAAAATAATTATTATATATTAAGAAATAAAATAATTATGATTATTATTATTATTACCAAGTATATTGAGATAAAAAACTAATAAAATAAAATGAATAATGTAAAATATTTATCTTAGTTATTAATTATTATATACACATAATAAAAAATATTTTATATACATCTTTATAAATATATAAATAAATTTTATTTAATATCATCTTTAATTCAATCATTTATATTTTTATGGCAGTTTAACAGAAAAATTTATAAAATGCATACGACTATTTTTAAAACTTATAATACTTTTAAAAATAAATTTTATAAAATTTTTCATAAATTTTTTTCATAACTAATTATTTTTACAATATAAGTAACAGTAATTATTTTAAAAAGCCCTACTATTTCCAATCTGGCCATAATTATGATTTTATTATTCTCAATTTAACTTTATATTGCACATAAAAATTAGGTCAGACCTACACAGTAACACATATGTAACGAGAAAATAAATGTAGCACATAATGAGCTAACAAAGGGCTCTGACATCTCAGAATCTTAGATACAGAAGCCCAATAAACTGATATGAAAATATAAAATATAAATAAAATTAATATTAACCAATGATACCATTCAATAAATAGAAATAACAACCTATCATATGATTTTCTCAAATTATACTCGCGAAATTTACTCAAACTAAATCCACCCAAATTTTAACAATGGACATTCAAGCTCTTTGCTATTTGAATAGAGATAAGCTCATTTTGATACAGAATTTTATAGAAATTATAATAATATCGGTATCGTTATTTTCATGCAAAGGTCGTCTCATTTATTCACCCCAATAAAAAGGGGTCAACAAGTGTCACTGTCGTTTACTATCAAGTTACTGTGAAAGATGACACTAAACTAAACCGTAGTTCCATGTCCGAATTGCTCTGGATCTGACAATCTTCTTCACCATCTGCTGCTCTCTTTCATTGTGGTATGTGAAAGCTGATCTTTTGTAAAGTTTTAGAAGTTCATTTGATCTTCATAGTTACTCCCTTCATTCGTATGATTCATTGTTCCTTAGATTGCACATTACAATTCCCATCTGGGGTTTGGAATTTGTAACGTTACAGAACCAAGTTACTGATTTTCTTGTGTTAACGCATTCTGACCTTTCAAGGCTGTTGCTTTCAGATAAACAGTGGAGTAAAGGTGTAATTATTATGAGATTCTTAGACCCTTTGTGATTATTTGATTGCAAGAATATAAAATTTTAGGATCTGTGCATGTCTTAAATCGTAGGATTGTGTTCCTTTTTGTTGGATTTTATTTTATTTTTAATAGTTTTAAAGGATTTATTTCGATCCGAACTTGGAGTTAAGATGGATTTGCATTTGAAGAACTTGTTTGGTAGATTCCAGGATCAATTTGGGTCTGGTCCTGGCCTTGGTCCTGGATCTGGAACTTGCCTTATGAAAGTTGAAGGCATTGCTCCTAACTGTATCAAGTCAATATATAGGGCTGCTGCAGCTCTATATAGAACAGAACCATGGAAGAGATTGCACCCAGGACATCTATTTGGTATCCGAGTTGGGAAGGATTCAGACTGGTCCAATAAGAAACAACCTTTTCCATGTGCCCAATTTGTTGGAGGTGATGGTGGAGATATTGGGATTTATATGTTTAGAAATGAAAATGACGGTAAGAGGATGACAGGTTCAAGAGAGACAATTCGGATTCCCAATGTTGAACTCTTGAGGGTCACTTTTGAGACTGAGTCGCTGATGTTTCCGTCGAACAAGAAAATGATTAGGTCTTTGTCACTAGAAGCATCAGGGACAGACAGATTTCCTGTTATTGATGTTACCCGTTGTACGACCTCGGGTGAGCTTTGGTTTAGAAATCCAACGCTTGAGGAGCTTAGGTTTGTTTATGCATTCATGAGGGCTATTTCTTTGGTGCACCCTTTGCTTCAGGTGGATACAGATGGTGGTCCTAAATGGTCGAGGTTGTTGCATTTTGAACCATTTATTGAAACTGTAGATGTTCAATGGCCTCCAGAAATGGCCAAGGGTAATGACCTTGTTGCAGTGACTGTCTCACATCCCCCTGGTCAGGTGTATGATGAAAGGGCCAGCTCAACTTCTCACTCCACACCCACCAAGTATGCAGAACCAACTAAGGAAGAGACGTTTGCTGATGTAAGAATGAACTCAAATGGCGGCTTGAGACAGTGTGCCACGTGTGAGAAGGAAGTCCACGGAGATCAATCTGTATGTTGTGGGCGTTGTCGAGCAGTAATCTACTGCAGTTCTACCTGTCAGAAGCAGCAATGGAAAGACACACATAAAAGCGAGTGTGGTCTTTACAAGGCTATGATGGAAAGAGAAGAAGAGCTGGCAATGAAAATCTTCATGTTCCCTTGTTCTGCAGACCAGCCTTGTAAATGGCTTGAAGCTTTGGGTGTGCATCAGAAGGGCATGTGGAGGAGGAAATGTAGTTGTTATTCTCACTGTCCTTTTGGCCTCCTTCCTGTTAAAGGTGGGCTGTGGGATTTATGGGGTGGGCTGGATGATGAAGAGTATCCTCAGGATGCTCCTTATCACAATCATATAAGGGACGGGATTTCTAGTCCAATCCTTCTTTCTGGTTGGTCAGAGTACTACAATCTTCGGTCACTGCCACTGTCAAGCCCCGTTGCCGACATTCTTTCCCACCCTTTGACAGTCTATTATATACTAACAGCTCTCAGCATCAGTTCAAAGAACCGTTTGCTCAAAGGAAAAGAGGTTATTCTTCACTACCTAGGGCCCGAAGGGGAACTGGACTGGATGCCAGCATTTGCAGAGATTGGTCATTTGCTCAATGGGTCAGGTAACATACAAATAGTGATGGTGGGTCCTGAAGTTCCAACAAACTTGTCGGGAACAACTTCGGGAATAAGTAGCCGGGTAAGGGTGAACCTTTTGAGGGGTGTTTATCAGGAAGAAGCCACTTATCTTCCTTCTCCTCATGTTATTATTGCATTAAACTGTGTATTGGATAGGAATGGAAGTTGGAGTGGAGCTCTTGATGTAATCAAAACTATGGGTTTTCCTGCATTCTTTACAGATCAGTCTGAAATTTCATGTGCAAATGCTAAACAGGTTCTTCGTAGTGCTGGCTTACATATCACCCATCCTGTAACTCCAAATCCCTTCCGTTCGCCTGTGAGGAATCACAGCCCTTCCAGCAATCTTCCTTCTTATAGCAATGGTTTTGTGTTTGGGGTGAATACATAGTGAGACTAGGGACTCTTGGAAGACTGAAGCTAAGCTAATGTCTGTTAGTTGTATTTACCGGATCATCTATAACCTTGTTGGTTGTCTGAGATCTACTTCTGAGGTATTAAGTGGGAGACAATTTACGGACTGATGTTTTATGTTTAATTTGCCAGTTTTTAATCGTTGAATGTTCAGTGTTAATACAACCAGCTGTAAGCTTATGTTAATCCCTTTCCCCGTCAAATGGGAGTGTTGAATGAAAGATCTTAGCATGGTTTCTGAATGATAAGTAAGTTCATAATGTATGCTTGGTTCTTAGAATTATATTTCCTTCATCCCAATACAAAAAGGGCTTGATTTAGATGCAGCACTAAAAGTCTCAGAAACCTGGCATTCATGTTCGAAGAAAAAGTAATCAATGTATAATAAAATCTTCATGAACTTTCATTGAAATTCCAGAACTAACTCCATGGACTTTTAACGAATTCCCTCCGTGAAGTAAGAGCATCGTAGCGCGTACATATCTACTTCTTTTGTCACATTGCTGCAAGATTTTCTTGCACTAAAATATAAGCCTGGGCGTGTCTACACCAATATGACTTATTCCCTATATGGTACTTTCTATCGGTGGATCCGAGATAGAATATTTCATTTCTGGCCCATTTATCATAATCAATTAATCAAAGCAAATTAGCAAAACGTAATCCCACAATTCCTATAACAGAACAGTAACTTTTGTCGCCCAATTGCATCAAAATTCAATGTATATTCAGTTCTTTCGGTCTGTAGTACCTCACGTTTCACATAATTATTTCCCTAAGGGCTAAGATAAAGGGTCAAGTTTGACTAACCAATCACAATCAAGCAACTTGGCCTCGTGCGGTCAAATTTGATTAACCAATCACGATCAAGCAACTTGGCCCCCCCTCATGTGCCTATAAATATAGAACAACTCTCTATCTTTGATTCAGGCAATGGAGTTCCCAACTTATGAGCTCTCTCCCTGGAACTATATCCTCACTGCACCGGCCATTTTTTCTTATCCAATCATTCCTGAAAACTATGTTCACTGGACTCAAACCCCAGAGTCTCACATTTTCTCTGCTGACCTTCCTGGTAAATTGCCCTTTAAACTTCAAACTATACTTTCTTTTCTTCTTGCGTTTTCGCAGACTAATGTTCGATCTTGTGGCAGGTGTGAGGAAAGAAGAGATTAAAGTAGAAGTTGAGGACTCAAAGTACCTCATAATTCGAACAGAGGCCGTCGATGAGTCGACAATACCTGGCAGGAGTTTCATGAGGAAATTTCGGCTTCCGGGTATGATTAATATTGATGAAATATCTGCTGGTTATGAAGATGGTGTACTGACAGTCATGGCGCCAAGATCAATTACCAGAAGAGGCCTCTTAATTGACCCAGCTGCTGTGCCTGAAAGGCTTGAAGTTCTTGCAAGAGCTGCTTAATTGAAGTCTCAATCATCATTCACCAAGCATAAATGGTTGCTTAGTTTTCAGGTAGGATGAAAATTTGAGCATGAAAATTGTGATCATGATATTCGGGTTGTTATGTTTCATTTGAATTTGTATTTGGCCAATTCATGTGCACAAGGCTTTCTTGAACTTGTGAAGACATTAGATTCAATTGTTTGGCTCTACTTTTCTGAAAATTAGATATGTTTTTGGTTATTGAATATGTGCTAAAATCAAATACTTCATGAAGGACACTAGGTCTGTGTAGGTCAGTGTCTGATTTTTTCTGTTGTTGGTCGAAGACTGGAACTGTAATCCTAACTTCCAACTGACTTCAAAAGTGAGAGAGGAAAAATGTTCACTTCAATTACCACAACATCTTTTGATCTATAAAATGTTGAGTTTGATACAATCTATTAAAAAATCATAATCGCATAATCAACCCATTTATCCATGTGTTAGTTAATCCCTCCGTCACCATTAGTATTTAGTAAATATACAACTATGTCCTCTTTAATTTTATCCTTTCTAATAAATATATACGCTTAAAAATCTCGCTGAATTTTATTTATTTTTTTTGAAAATTGTTGAATAGATATTAAAATTGAAAGACTTGTTTGGTTTACAGTATTTGCTGGCACCAATTTGTGCCATAGATATGTGTAATATGTTGGATAAGTTTAAAAGTTAGTTTTGAACGGCAAAGAATCTGAATCGATTATGGCCCTTTGAAAAAGAGAAGATAACATGTTATAACGTGTGACCATTTGCCGATTGGGACCCACCCACCGCACAGAAGAAAATGATATTCGCGTCCGCTAGTTAATTTATTTGATTGAACAATAATTAAATCCTGCAACTTGACAGATTAAGAATAGGATTAATTACAAAGTTTGCAAGTGGCTTGAGCCAATTTGATATTTTGATTGAGGTCATCGAGGCAGACGCAGCCGCAGTTGCGGTTTCAAGTAAAATGAAAAATGTCATTTTCTTTTCTCTGAAAGGTACGGATGTAATGCTACAATATTTTTAACCCTGTACAATCACAATGATTCTGACGATCGCATTCGAATCCAGGATGTGTCCAGTGATTGCATTGGATGTATGATTCAACGGCGCTTGGAAAATATATGCTACCAACAATTCTAAGCATTTAACATTTTTCTTCACACAAAGCATCCTGTTTCTCAGCTAAACTCAGGCATGTTTAATCAGTTTCAGAATTTCAGCTGCCTCTCTCAATCTCCTTTCCAAGTTCTCTCTCACTGCCGAATTTCGGGCATTCCTGCATGGAGGAATTTATATAATTTAATTATATTCTTTTCAATTCTAACTCCCCTTAACATCAATCATAATTCCCACTTTGAATTGAATTCGAGTAAAATTACAGAAGAGATCTGACCTCTTCTCCAAGCTTTGCTTTCTTGTTAGTTCATCAACAAGACTGTTCAGTCTCTTTAAGTGGGCAGGTAACTTGCTGATGGCTTCAACACCTTTATGAGTTGAACAAATTTTATTCAGAATCTCGGCGGCAATGAAATATCCCTCTTCCTTATTCCTGGTGAAGGTTATTAAAGAAAGGAATTAATGACAAACTATTAGAAATGATACTTTTTCCTGATTCCTGAATTCAATCAAATTGATGAAGAGTCCGCAGTCCGCACCTTACCAACTCCCACATAATTGTCTGAACAGATCCTTGACTGTCAATTAGCACATCAATCAAATGTGGATAACGGGCAAGGTTTCTAAGAGTTGATAGCGCGTGTTTTAAAACTTCTTGATCAGGCATGCTTCGACTGACTGAACCAATGAGCTTCAGTAGAGTATCAACTGCACCGGCTGCCACAAGCTTTTCACAACAGTTCTGAGAATTTTCTGTTGCCATATCTGCAAAAGTGGAGTTTGACAAATAACAGTCAAGGGTAAATCAGAATCAAATAACATCACAGCTTGAAAGTCCAACAAGCAGCATTCATAACTGATTACAACGTTAATTTTGATTAATTTCTTTAACCATATTTCAGGTTTATCATTTTTGATTCATTGACCAACCATTTAGTATGTAAGATAGTGAAGCGAAACATGCATGCAATTGAAGTGCTGATGATCAACTTGTTCCTCTTTTTTTATCAAAGCATTTCTTTGAATTCTGTTCTTACCTTCTTACCCAATCAAATTCTGGGAGTAGGAAATTGGCTCAACAACAACCAAAGTGCTAAAGAGTACTCAGTTGAAAATAACATGTACTTATGAGACTTCATAGTAAAATACAATCATCACAACTGCACATATTCTTAAAAGTGATCACAGCAGTAATTTTAGGCCTACTCACCCAGAGTAGTGCAAACATGAAGAATGCCACAGACACTTTTCATGCTTAGCAGTTCCCGAAGCGCTGACACAAGTCTGTTAATAATGCGCATTTCTTCATCCATATTTGTGGCAGAGATCTGAATTCTCAAGCGCAAATCCAGTAATTGGCAACTTGAAGCTTTCCGTGCAAGGCAACCTCTCCAGTAAGACTAACAAAATGTGGAAGTCAAAAAGAATTCGAAAATACAAAGTGACGCCATATTGCAGGTAAGAAAGAAAGGGATAAAAAGCATTTTAACTTGGACGAAATCCATTTAAACTATCAGAATTCAAACATCCACATATTTATCTTGCAGGAATCTGACATGTTTGTTTGACTGTTTCACCTATAAGAAATAGTTCAAAACATGATATTGATCCCTAAATGAAAGGTGGTGCACAAATAATGACTGCTTCATTCCATTTTAATATAAATGCAAACTAGTAAAGAGCAGCAGAACATGGAGATATCTTACTTGAATCAAAACAATATGGTGCTTCTCCTTGTAGGCTCTTCGCCTAGCTGTCCATCCTCGAATATGTGACTGGATAATGATAGCTGACTTTGTTTTCAATTTAAGCAATAAAACATTCTTCCACCACCTTTGCAATTTCACAACAGAAAAGAGAAAAATGCTGAGTTCAAAACTCTGGAAGCAGCCTCTTAAGGTATTAAAATTGCTGCCACTAGGGATGGCTGCACGATGGTGAGAAGAGCCTACAGCAGTTCAATACTAGGTATTAAACATTATCACAATGCTTTAACATAAACTCCATGAAAAGATATAGGCACTGTAAACTTATAAGGAAATTGCATGACTACCTATGAGCCTACTTCGTACAATCTGCCCCCGGACAAATCGTTGCACTTCAGTAGCAGCATGTTTCTGAAAATGAAAAGCCCTCCAGCAATTTAAGAATCGAACAGCACTTTGGATCTTTATGGCAGCCTCCACTTGGAGCAGAAAGTCCCTCCTTCTAAATCGACCCTGAAAATGTCTCTGAACTCAAAAAGAAAAAAAAAATTGTAGGCATAAATGATCATATGAAAAAGGCATATATATTGATAAAAAAATTACTGATAATGGCACAGTAATAAAAGGATAAAGAACTCATCCCAAGAAAATATACTGCATATATCATAGGTGTGACGATGTAACTTATAAACCAAAGCATTATAAATGCTAGCAAGAGTATATAGCACCAAAGCCAGAAATTCACGTCAAGAGCCTGGAAAATAGCCATACTATTAGGCCTCTTTAGTTCAATGATAATATACATAACGTAAGCCTGTCAAATCTAATGATGTTACAAGAATTGAATTTAAGAAAAGAGGGCTTGGATGACAAGGAGTACTTGAGTGATTAACAGTAACTAGGGTGTTGTGGGTGGACGTATGTCGTAGATCACTTTAGCTAGAACAACAGATTTTTAAAAAGAAGATAAACAACATTTTACCTGTATAAACAACATGATAATCAAATTTTAAAATCCGATGCTCCCTTTATTTTAGGATTCTAAGTCATGATAACAAAAATCATTAATTTGATAATCTAAATTCTGATGGTCTCCTTATTTTAGGATTCTAAGTCATTTCTCTAGATTTAAGGTGGACATAAGATTAAGAACCAAAGCTATACAGATCAAAGAAATAATTCTACCCTATTAGAGCTATTAGAGAGAAGGGGGAAAAGAATCACGTCAGAAAATGTAAAATTCAAACATACTTCAAAATCACTGAAAACCAAATTAGAAAACTTACTTGGATGACGACAATGAGGTACCTATGTCTCCAGGCTCCTCTCCTTGCAATCCAACCACGCACATAAGATTGAATGATTATGGCTGACCTGGTTGCAGCTTTGTATTGCTGAAAGGCTCTCAAACATTTTAAACATCGGAAATGGTTTTGAATTTTTAATGTTGCCTGTTTCTGTTTTAAGAACCTTGTTCTTAGCAACCAACTGCGAAAATGACTCTGAATCATAGTTGCAGCAAAGTAATTCTTCTGGAGGGATCTGCTTGCTATGAAGTTCCTCCAAGAAGACTGAATTTTAAGAGCTGCTTTTATTCCCACATCACTATCACTCTTTTCCTGACACATAATTGAAGCTTTATCAATTTCAGCATAACTATGAAGATACTTCTGTTCATCTGTGGCACCACTAAGCAGATCAGGAGTGGATATACAATGAAGTAGAATACTTCGAGCCTGACGCCTGTGACTGATCCATATTCTAGCTGCTCGCTGAATGAGCAATACTGAACGTTTTAACTGGACAAAATTATGCCTCTCAACTATGAACTTGTCATACCTCCTAAATTGCTCAGATTGGTTCAACTTCTCTGTATGATCAAGTGAACAGATTAAGAAAGTGAGAAATTGAATAAATTCACACAACATAGCAAAATTGCCTGAAGACTAAGCAGTGACCTTTTCTAGTACTGGAAGAGTTTAGCGCTGAATTATGCTTAACTGCCAACCAAGCACGAATGACAATTTGCAAAAAGGAAACTGCATTCCTCATCTTCAGAAAATTTCGACGTTCAATCCATCCCCTGAAATGAAACTTTATAACTTTTGCAGCATTTCCTGGAAGCATGAGCACATCAATGGCTAAGGAAGCACTGGAGAAGGTCAATCACAGAACAATGAAAATTTTTGCTTGCCACAACTTAGAAGAACTATCATGTCCGATTGTATTGATTTATTTATTTTGATTAAAATGTTTTTATTTGAAGTCAAATAAACAGACAGATTATCATAATGGTTATCATCATAATAATGCTAAGGCAGCCTCAAAACAGCTAACCTCTTTCCATGTTAATGTTGCTTTTGTCAGTTGAGAAGTTCTGCAAAGTGGAACTAAGACGTTGAGAGGCACTTCTGTTGTTTTGTTCAGCCATTTTTTGCCACCATGCCTGGAGGGACTTGAACTTCCTTACTGCATCTGCAATGAATTTTGCAAGTGGAACAAGAATTAAATCAAGTTTCAACTAAGTGCCATCTAATGAACTAACAAGAGATTTTGAAGAAACCTTTCCTTGTCTTTTTGAAGAAGTTTCAAGGGGATAGTTGATACAGGGCTGCTTCTAAAAGCAATGACTTAGACATGTGCAATTATTTTATCTTACAATGTGAAATCACTTGCTAATCTCAAAGACTCTGACTTTGCTTGTATCTAGCACCCTAATAGTGTTAACATGATACTAAATTGAAACCAAAAGAAGAGAGTAATAAACAGGCATAATTTTTCAAAGCCATTTTTCTAATGAATCAAGGAGGCTAACTGAGGGAACATAATGGCTAACTTACTATGCAAGCAGCATGCATTTTAAAGGACTACAGATATAGATATATCCAGATGCCCAAATGGCTAACATCATTACAATTTTTTTCCCCAGAAAAAAGGTATTACTTAATGGAGAATGAGCACCTTCAGTGCTGTGCCCATTTTCTTCTTGGTCTGGCAATGCTTCAGAGTCCACAATCCTGCAATTAGGATTTGAATGTCTCCTCTCTGGACTTTGACAGTTACAACCCAACAGTTTATGCAAATTCAGTTGATCCTAGAAAGTAAATTACAATTGTCAATAAGCTAATTTCTCAAGGCATATTTCAGTGATTATCCAGCACATAATCCTATCAATTACCATATTCTTCTTGACAATCAGCTGGGAAGAGAGGAAAACCAACAAAATTACCACACTCTTATCACTGCATGCACCATTATGTTCAAGTATGTCACTCATTTGTAGAACCTGTAAACAGAAGATTTACAACAATTATGGCACATATGACCACATGATATTGTGACATACACATATTGCATGTGCATGTGGGTTAAAAACCATTAAATGTATCCAGTTTGCACCTTATTAGCATGCTCAATTGCTACAGCGAGCACAAGCTATTAGATCACCTTACAATATGAACGGAAACCAGAAGCATACTTTCTGATTTAGGAAGGAAAAAACAGTATAGGGAAGAAAAGGATGCTTTCTAAGCATTAAAAATAGAGATCAATTCAAATATTGAGTTTCCTGAAATCAAACAAATCTAATCTAAGGCATCTTTAACTGTGCTTTGCTCACATAAGCATCGAGTTAGAATTGTTTTCCCAATGACTCAAACACAAATAAACAATTTTAAAACCTACCTCCGGAAAGTTCCCTAATAATGTTGTCAGTTTTTGGGACAATATGAAGTTGTGGAATGCATCTGTATAATCAGTTGTTGACACAACTGATTCTTCACCTTTTGTTTCAAGAAGGTTCTGTACCAATGATCAAATTATGAGAAGCAGATGTTAGCAGAAAACTTGCAGAGGTACAAACTCAGTTGACTATAAAAGACAGCACCTTAGAAGTACAAGAACCACAAGGTTCCTTCCGGAAATAAAAATCCAGCAAGCACCATATGGCTTTTCCATCAGTCAGTGAAGAAAAATTGTTGATCCGAAAGTCATACTTTTCGCAAATCACCTGGAAATCATACAATTTTATAGAATGAAGAATTGTGTTAAGAAGAAGCTACAAATGGGTTCTAAAAGCCCAAAAGTGATTGCATTTAAATAATATAACCAAAAAATGGAAACATAAAAATACAGATAACATGAACGGATGATTGAAAAAGGGAGGACCTAACATGAGTAGTTAACTAGTTATTCTCATTTCTTGAAATTTGGCTGCAAGCACAACCCTCATGGTATATGTGCAAAAACTTGACACAATAAAAACAGATATATCCTTTTTCAAATGTTTGGACTCTGCCAAATGCAAAACCAAAATGGAAAACAAGAAAAATGAGAGGCGGGAAGACGTTATATAAACAAAAATGTTGTTTTAAAAGGAGAAAGAGAAGACATGCACTCCACATGAGCAGACATCCTATTCATATTCCATATTTAACCACTGTTTTTCTGTTAATCCAACCACTCAAAATATTAATGAAAGCGAAGAGGAAGAAATCCTTATGCATTTTTTGCTATAAGCAGTAATACCTGGATCCAATTCAAAAGCAAATCTAAAAGAGCAGAATCAAAAATGTTCAAGTTGTCCTGTGGAAGGCAAAAACATACGAACTAAAATTAGAATTCTGACAGTCACTATCAATTAATCCAAATTTACCAAAAAGGGCTCATCACCATATTTCAATGATCATTAGGAAAGTATAAAGTTTGAGACATACCATATTGGTTCCACGAATTTTGCAAATTTCCTCTGTTAAATGTTTTTTGTTTATCATAAGTGGTAGCTGCAGGTTTAAAACAATGTAAATTATACAACTAATGAATTTGACTTCTACAAGCAATAAATAATGTGGAATGCAGAGATTCTCAAATTTTTAGATAAAAACAAGAATAGGGTCACCTGCAAGTGCACAAACATGTTCCACAGCAAGGAAAGAATAAGTTCTTTATCTCCATTAGCAACATCATCTTCCGTAATTGCTGTTCCATCTTCATCATATAACTTTACACCAGCCTGTCTTAGATACTGCAGTGCAATGCTGCAATTCACCAAATTCTTTCTGTGCGTATCTGATGGTACTACTATTTTCTGTCAAAAAAGTAAAACTATATGTCATAAGAACATCGAGCCTGGTGCTAATAAGTAATTGGCCTTCTGAACATTGTTTTCTTATTTAGGAAAAAAAAAAAGGCACCAACCGTAAGGATTGAGGAATCCTGTAACAAGAGTTGAACAATTCTGCCAAGCCGCACTCCATCTTGAAGGTCTACAAATAAATTAGTCACTCTGAAATCATACTCAAGGAGTAGACACTGCACCACAAGAAACATTTTACTGTTTCAGTAAACAACTTAAAAAATCGTACTTATAAAATTATTATATGGTTTTTCTGGCCATGAATGCATAAAGGCCACAACCAGGTGCAAAATTAAATTAATTCTATGGTGAGCCTCTGTGCAGTTAAAACACTCACACACCACCACAAGCACACATGAAAATAATAACAATGAGTGAATTAAAATACCTACCTGCTGGTAAGAAACTTTGTATCCAACAATCATTAGGTGTGCAAAAAGATTTCCTTCTCCATGCATTACCTCTGATGATAGGAAATCTAATAATACATATAAGTGGAAAAAGTTAGCCTAAAGGAAAAGGCATAAATCTGAAAACAACCAACACAATGTTGAACTAAAAGAAAAAAACAATTACCAACAATCACTTGGCGGCTTGATTTGACATTAGATTGCACAGAAAACAAGAGAGGAGAACCCCCATCCACTCCATCGATACCATATTTAAGAGGAAGTAAACTCTGAGATTTAGCTCTATCAAGTATAAGAACCAGCAGCAAAACTCTTTTCAAAATAACACTCCCCAAAGCCTCATAGTAACCCGGTCTGTATAAACCCTCAACATTCTTGTTATAAGCAAAAGCTTTTGCCAGCCCAGCATGAGTAAAAAACTGCTTCTCAATCATCATTTTCAAGAATTCCATTTCTTGACAGGTATTAACATCTTCATTTGACAGCAAGGAATCACCACCAAATAGAATGTAAAGTCCAATTCGGAGCCAAACAGAGTTATAACACAACAGAATATTAGTTGCCTTCTCCTTCATTCCAAAATCAGTTACAATGGGACAATGCGACTTCATTTGTAGTCTCCCATCATCAATATTCTGATAAATAGAAGACAAAACAAAAATTTTCTTAACGTTTGCAACAAAAATACTTACAAGTCTTAAAAATAAACTCTGCCTGATTTCAAAAGCAAACTAAGTAAATTCTTCAGTAAACACTCACTTTTGCTTATGCTTAATAACTAGCAATTTCATTCCACAACAGTTGCAACTCAATCTTTGAGGAAATTTTATGCTAGTGATCAACATATGCTCTGAACCATTAAATTATGAAATAAATTTGATAGATTTAAAATCCAAACCTTGGTGACACGACTCATAATATCAAAAATCTCCTTGCAACATCCCAAACTCATGTAAATTCTCATTCTTTGGTTCAAGTCCTCTAAACTACAAATGCTGTTCAATGACTTCCTCAAAGTAGAGTACTTTGATTCAGAAACTGCACCTTCACTTTCTATTTCATCACTGTCTCCTCTCCAACACGCATCCCTCTGCCTCTTCGGGTCCCGCCACGTCATCACCTCCCCTCCCTCCCTCTTCCCCTTCCCCACTGCCACGGCCCCTACATTACCAGAATCAAATTTATCACAGCCGCATGACTTGGGATTTTCAAGGAGGAAATTGAGCCATACGGTGAGGGATTTGGAAAGCGATTTGAGCGACTGTTCCTTTTTAAGTTGTGACTTGTAAGCCGACTTCGATTGTTCCACCTCGAGGGATTTGAGCCGTCGCGCCGCGGCAGTCTTGGTCTTGGTTGACTTTGACCGGGCCGAGGACAGACCGCGGCGATAAAGGGAGGACAAGTTTTTAGGGGTATTTTTGGAAGCTGTGAAGTATTTCTGGGGACAGGGAGATTGGAAATTTGGAGGCTGTGAGGGGCGCTTCGGGGTTTTGAAATTTGAGATGTCTTTGAGAAGTACAGAGGAGGACGGCGGTCGTAGGTGGAGCGACGGTGACGTTGACGGTAACGGACACGGCTGATCATCACCATCCATTGACTGCGAATCGACGAGATTCGTTAATTGTGAGAGATTTGAGAGTAAAAGTGCCGTTGCCTTGCCTTCTTTCAAAATTGTTCGAGGAGTTGAAATTAGAGGGAGACTAGTGTTTTTTGAATTTGAATTGCTGGCAGTGGGGCACGTGCCGGCGCCTTCGTGAGACTTTACACGTGTGCAATCAATAACGGGAAAATTCCCGAAATGTAGCAATTTCATTAGTCATAATAGTTTATTTAATAGACCAGATTCAAGAAAAAATGCCACGTCGTCCGATAATCTCGACATGAGACGACTTATCGTCCGAAAAGAATGTGTTTTTTTTTTTTTTTTATATTTAACTGGGGCTCTAAAAAGAGCTAAAGAAGAATAGAACAGGAGTAAAAAACTTCATAAAGGTCATGAAGTAAAAGAGACCTAACACCCACAGGAGGGGTAGGGTACACAAGAAGACCAAGAGAAAGAGAAAAAGCGAGGTTCGTCATATAATCTACAGCGAAATTGACTTCTTTGTAGATATGAAAGATGGAAACATACCAATCCAATTTGAAATAATCCTTAATAGCTTAAACCAATGGAGCATAGTTATTAGTCATCACCGATAGTCTAGCCACCAATTGTGTGATGCACAGGCTATTCGTTTCAACTTTCAATCTACGGATGCCAGAGTTCCAAGCAAGCTGAAGCCCTTGATACAAACCCCAAAGTTCCGCAAACGTAATAGAGCAAGAGCCAATCATCATCTCAAAGCCAGTTAGCCAATGACCAAAATGATCCTAAATCAGACCACCTGCAGTAAATCCCATCAAACTTGTGGGCACCATCCGTATTCAAAGTACACCATGGCCACTCAGGAGGATGCCAAGAAATCCACTTGTTAGCCCTAATATTCCTTGTGACCAACGGGCTATTATAAAGCTTATGCGTCTTCTCAGCTCTTGTATGAACATCTACCAACAAAGCCGCAGGGTCCATCATCTTTTGGTTAAAGAGAAACTGATTTCTACAAAACCAAATCCTCCATAAAGCAACACCAAAGAAAACAGCCCAGCTTGAAACATCCCCCACCCTACTGTCATCAACCAAATTCGAGCGCAACCAACCATTAAGCCGAGAATTAAAAAAACCTTGTCGTTTACTTATAGTGATGATGTTGATCCAAAACTGCTTAACCAAAGAACAATCACGTAGGGCATGAATATCATCTTCACACACAACCACACAACGGTCACAACAAGTCGAGATGGGTAAATGCCGTCTAGCCAGCTCAGCCTTAGTCTTCAAACCGGCGTGAAAAGCCTGCCACAAGAAAACTCACACGCTCTGAGGGCCTTTCCAAGTCCAGATCAACCTCCAAACTCGATCTTCAGCAGCTGGGTTATATTCAGAGAGAGCCAAATACGCCGAGCTTGTAGTAAACTCATCATGCTTCTAATGAGCCCAAAAAATGGTATCCATGCCTTTCACATGAGAAGGGGGATGGAGAGCCGCTATTTGAAGGATAATATTATTAGGAAGATACTGACTTTTTATTTTTTCTTTTATAATTTATTGACTTTTTATTTTTTATTTTTTTTAAAACTCACCGCCAAAATGACAAGTATCTCGAAAGAGTTTGATTATCAACATGTCTTATTACTTTACTGCTAACTTGAAGTTACTTTGTTAGCAGCATCATTTAAAACCAATCAAATGATCCTTATGCTACATAAAATTCTTTAAATTAGAACTCCACATAGAATTTTCCACCCAACAACCGCGAGGTTAATTGCCAGAAAACATAGCCAGTTTGTAGGCAGAGAAGAGTGCAAAACATTTTTGTAAATGATTCAATTGCACTCGCACAGTAGCAAAAGATTAATATTACCAACAAGAGAGACCTCAAGAATATATAGTGCATGCATCACGTATTAATTTCTTGGAGTTTTGTATATGTGCATGAGCAACAATGACAACAAAAGACAGCGAAAACGTTTCCTTACTAATCTCTCTTAACTTCATGTCCTTTGCCATTTCTTTGAATTAGCCATGAATCCTGCAATCTATTTTTCCTTGCTTCTATTCATTCTCCCTCTTTTCTACATTATCTTTACCAAGAAAGCTTCAAAAAGGCTTCCACCAGGTTCTTTGGGGCTATCCATTATAGGCCAAAGAGCTCAGCTTTTTATATGACATGCACACAAATAGTAGTCAAATACTACAGAACAATGGCCTAAAAAAAGGGCAAGAAAATATCGTCCTGTTTCCAAATTCAGCCTTTTCCGGAGACGAACGGTTTTCCTCCATGGACAGGATGCAAACAAGTTTATTTTCCCTTGTGATGGCATCACGCTGGCCCATCAGCAGCCACCGCCATTTAGATGGGTTGTTGGTAAGAAAAATATGACCGGAGTGGACAGGCGACGACCACAGGCGTGTGAGGGAAGCGCTTGTTTCATTCTTGAAGCTCGAAACGTTAAGGGGAGCGCTTTTTGGGAAGATGGATAAAGAAGTTGCAAAGCTTCTGGAGATGCATTGGCAGGGCAACCGAAAGATTGCAATATTTAACAAATTATTCGATATGCAAATGTTTATTTTCTATTTTGTTTATGATCTAATTTGTGCATTTTTTTTCTTTTTTTCTGACAAACATATAGGTAATGCCTTCAATGAAGAGCCTCACATTCAACATAATGAGCTCACTAATATTTGGAATGGAGCAAGAAGCAACTAGAGACGAACTTGCAGAGCTACTCCAAAAAATGATAGATGAGTATTATCAATACCACTCAATTTCCCATTCACACGCTTTAGCCGTGGCATCCAAGCAAGCACAAGAGTTAGGACTACGATCGTGGATATCATGCATGAAAAGAGGGCGGCATTAAAGCAACACACTACCTTTCCTCATCAGTGTCTCATTACTTGCTTGCTTAGTCTCCAAAATGAAAACAACTTAATGTCATTATCTAATAAGGAAATTATTGATAATGTCGTCCGTGTCATGACTGCAGGACATTACATATCCTCTGTTCTCATTACCTCTTCAGTCTGACTTTTGGCTAGTAATAAGTCTGTTTATGACGTGTGTTACAAGGTACTTATATTTCCAGTATGCATATAAATCTAAGTTTCAAAGGTAGACCGGAAAACATAACAACTGGGTAATTACTTGGGAATTCAAGTAATTTCGAGTAGTCTCTATAGACTGATCACTGTACTTACTAGTATACTGTCCTGAAATAAAAGAGTGATATCATTTGATTTTGCTTATATTTATATCAAATTTGAGAAATTTGAATAGTCTGAAAATTCATTAAAAACCTTCTATGGGAAGATTCATGACAGGTTCCAAGAGATACTAATTGCAATATCAAAATTTAAGAGAGTTATCCTGATTATTGCAAAATCAGTGAAATCATCCAAATATCTGATTTTTTTTCTCCTACCGAAAAATGGAGTTTTAATAGAATGTATTAAAAAGCAGCAGAGGAAAACACAACTCCATGAACAACTTTTTGATTAGAAAATATTCTAGCCAATGCAGTTTCTTCCTTTAAAAGAATTAAGATTATAATAACAACAGAAGTGACCTTGGCTTTCCATGACGTCATGGCTGATAAAAGCTGTAATAGATTTAGATTATCAAATAACTCTCTTTTATTCTTAATTTGATTAATCCTTTAAGAATTTCATTATCAAATATATAGTATGCCGACCGATCATTCAATTATTAAGCACTTTGCCGTAGTCAGAGTTGCTCACTAAAAACATTGCTTGTCAATGTCAGAAAATGACCTGCTTTTGTTCTTCAGCATATGTCCAAACACAAAGTGTTTGTGATATACCCCAACGGAAAACACAAGAATGCTTCTAGCTTAAATGTTCTGCTTGTGTCTCTGAGAGTCTGAGTAATATGTAAAAATATAGTCACTGAAATTCTGAAATAGATTGCAATCTTTCACCAAAAGCTTTCCTGTAACAAAATTCTTGTTGACTTGAGCCATGGATCCTACAATCTATTTCACCTTGCTGCTTTTTCTTCTCCCTCTTTACTTGATCCTAAGAAGGAAAACTTCAAAACAGCTTCCACCTGGTTCTTTTGGATTACCTATTATAGGCCACAGCCTCAGCTTTCTGCGTGCCATGCATACTGACACAGTAGAACAATGGTTTCAAAGGAGAATAAAAAAATACGGTCCCATTTACAAACTCAGTCTTTTTGGGACACCCGGAGTATTTATCCATGGGCAGGCTGCTAACAAGTTTATCTACACTTGCGACAGTGATACGGTTGTTCCCCATCAACCACCGTCGTTCAAAATGATTTGTGGTGAGAGGAATATACTGGAGTTAAATGGAGAAGAACACAAGCGTATCAGGGGAGCGCTTATGTCGTTTCTGAAACCTGAAGTTTTGAAGCAATACGTTGGAAAAATGGATGAAGAAATCAGAAAGCACCTTGAAATTCATTGGCATGGCAAGCAAAAGATCAAAGTACGTCACAAGTTTTTTAATTGTCACACATAAAATACATGTTGCTGTGCTTTTCCTTGATTGAAATATATGCTTTTTCGTCATGAAAACACAGGTAATGCCATCGATGAAGACCCTCACCTTCAACATAATGAGCTCTCTTCTATTTGGAATAGAACAAGGAGCAAGCAGAGATGCACTGATAGAGCTTATACAACAGATCAGTAATGGCTCAGTATCTTTACCAATAAATATTCCCTTTACATGCTTCCATCGAGGCCTGCGAGCAAGAGCAAAATTTAGAACAATGATCATGGATCTTATAAAGCAAAGGAGGGCAGCATTAAAGAATGAGACTGCTTTGCCTCAACAAGATCTCATAACTTGCTTGCTTAATATTCAAAACAATGACAATTCAATTATACTTTCTGACGAGGAAATAGTAAACAATGTCATAGTTTTGATGATTGCTGGACATGACACATCTTCAATTCTCATTACCTTCTTGGTCAGACTTTTAGCTAATGATCCCACTGTTTATGCCACCATTAGTAAAGGTATGCCTATAATTCGATTTATAATTATAATAATTTGCTAATAAACTAATCGAGTTATTTCCTTGGACATAGAACAAGAAGAGATAGCCAAGAACAAAGCCTCAGGGGAGCTGTTGACATGGAATGATCTTGCCAATATGAAGTATACGTGGAGAGTAGCATTGGAGACCTTAAGAATTTACCCTCCTGTTTATGGTGCTTTCAAGAAAGTCCTCAAAGATTTTGAGTATGAAGGGTACACTATTCCAAAAGGATGGCAAGTATGGAAAATTCTATCTTTGAACAGTTTACTTTTCCCCCAAGTCTTTGTAACTAGTTATTACAAATTTATGACTAATATTCTTTTTTCTTTTATACTGGAAATTTAGATAGTTTTGGCTTCATGCATGACACATATGGACGAGCAAATTTTTCCTGATCCATCAAAGTTTGATCCAACACGGTTTGAGAAACAGGCATCAATCCCACCCTACAGCTTTGTGGCATTCGGTGGAGGACCAAGGATTTGTCCTGGATATGAGTTTGCAAGAATTGAAACTTTAACTACGATCCATTACTTGGTTACAAAGTTCACGTGGAAAATTTCTTGTTTAGACAACTTCACCAGAAATCCGGTGCCAAATTTCAAGCAGGGACTGCCAATTGAAATTCAGCCTAAATAGCTCTTTCAATCATAAGTACCACCAAAGAAGTTTGTCAGTTTCAATCAACTTCTTGCGGGTTGTATTAATCTCAATGGAAAGTCAACCAGATCCTGTAATGGTAGAATTGCTGCTTTATTGATACATTGTTCGAGTTTCTAATAAGCTAATTCATCATAACTTATCCAATGGAAGCAAGCAAAAGTATTTTCATCATTTCAGGAAATGAGAACAGTTTTTGGCAAATTCATGCATGGCTCTGCTGCAAAGCAATAGCAGTGTTTAACACTTGATTTCTATTTTCCCCTGACAATATGAAGCTTCATCGGAATGCATAAAGCACAAAGGATACAAAAACTTCATTGAATGAGAACTACTCTTAACAGTTCATAGGATTTCAGTGAACGGCTGAATATCTCTTTTCCAAACACTCCAATTTAACCATCTAAGAATTTGCTTGATGGTATCCAGATTCTAGACCAATCATAAAATTAATTAGCCTTCTTCCGTTTTTAAGTAATTCAACTTCGGTTAGAGCAACACATTGGAAATGCAACGGTCCATAAAGGACACACTAGGCTGATTTTCAGTAGATTATAATAATGATAATAACAAACTGGGCAGTTTTTGAGAGTGGTCTATGCTCTTTCATTTTTTTATTTTTAGCAGATGTAGAACTTCATTAAAGATCCACACCTTTCATACTTATGATCCCAATGCATTAGGAGATAATTATGCTGCTATTAAACATCCTTAATCCTCCAATATCTTAAATCTGCGTAATAGACATGAATCATGCAACATATTTCACCTTGATTCTCGATCAGGAAAACTTCAAAAATGCTTCCACCAGGTTCTTTAGAGTTGCCTGTTATAGGCCAAAGCCTCAGCTTTCTGCTTGCCATGCACACTAATAATACAGGAAAATGGTTTCAAGATAGAATTAAAAGAATATGGTCCCATCTCTAAACTTAGCCTGCTTGTGACCCCAACGGTATACATATATGGGCAGGCCGCTAACAAGTTTGTCTATACTTGTGATGATAATGCACTTGCCAATCAGCAACCATCATTAATCAGAAGAATCTATGGTGAGAGGAGTATAACAGGGTTAGGCGTTGACGAACACAAGCGCTTGAGGGGAGCACTTGAATCATTTTTTAAGCCTGAAGTTTTGAAACAATATGTGGGGAAAATGGATGAAGACATTAGAAAGCATCTAAATATGCATTGGCATGGGAAGCAGAAGGTTGCGGTAAGATACATTTAATTGTTTATGGTTTGACTTTCTAAAGGCTAATCTGCTCTTCCTTTTGAGTAATATAGGTAATGCCATTGATGAAGAGCCTCACCTTCAACATACCGAGCTCTCTTATATTTGGAATTGAGCAAGGAGCAACAATAAATGCATTTATAGAGCTCTTTCAAGATATAATGGATGGGATAGTTTCAATACCAATAAATTGTCCCTTCACACGCTTCAACCGTGGCCTCAAGGCAAGAGCAAAGATTAGAGCATTGATCACAGATCTTGTACATGAAAGGAGAGCAGCATTGAAGCAAAACTCTGCTTTTCTAAACAAGATTTCATGACTTGTTTGCTCAGTATCCAAAGCAAGGGCAACCCAACAGTACTAACCGATGAGGAAATTGTAGATAATACCATAATCATCATGATTGCAGGGCATGACACATCCAGTGCACTCCTTAACTTCTTGGTCAGGATTTTGGCTAGCGATCCATCTGTTTTTGCCAACATTGTCCAAGGTCTGAGATGAATTCATTTTTCATTTTTCTCCTTAAGATTTGGTCCATGCAAGTGATATTTCAACTATCTCCAGCTGTTTTGCCATAGTGATCTTACACGTAATGCATAAACTTCTCTGTAGCAAGCGGAAATAACTAAGAGCAAGGCTTTAAGGGAGCTCCTCACATGGGACAATCTTACCAAAATGTAAGTACACTTGGAGAGCAGCATTGTAGAATTTAAGGATGACCCCTCCTTTGTTAGGAACCTTCAGGAAAGCTGTTAGAGATTTTGAATATTAAAGATATATTATCCCCAAAGGATGGCAAGTATGAGAGAATACTTCCTATCTTTTGCCTCCTCTTCTTTCCCACATATGTTTTAGGTACTTAACCGGCAATTTGCTCACCAAAATATGCCACTGATATCATTTTCCACATCAGTAACACACATGGATGACCATATCTTCCCAGATCCATCAGTCAAAGTTTGGTCACCATCTCTTCCCGGATCCATCAAAGTAGCGCTGTGGCATTCAGATCCATCTCTACCCAGATCCATCAAAGTAGCTCTGTGGCTTTCAGAGGAGGGCCATGGATCTGTCCAGGACATGAGTTCACAAGAATTGAAAATCTAGCTACAATTCATCACTTGGTGACCCCATTCTCATGGAAATCCTTTTCCAGTTTTCAAGCAAGGACTACCAATAGAAATTGAACCAAAGGGCTCTGTACATCAATTTGCATAATCTCTATTCATATCTATGAAAAATGAATCTCTAAGTAAATTCTTAAACTTGTGCAGTCTCCCTGGTTGGATAACACTCATCCGCCTATGGGAAAGATGTCCATGAGGTTATGTACTCAATTACGTTATCATATTAACTCTGTGGAATTTAGAATCCTGACAAGCAAACATGAATAGAGGTACATTAACGAGTACCCTTCTAATGAGAGATCTCTTATTTCAATATAATAAGGACAAGCTAAAAGATGAGAAAATACAAAATTCTAATATACTGCAGGGCAAAATGCATTAAATTGAAGTATGTTCACTTTTTGTCTTTTACCTTAGACCTCATCTTACCAAAGTAAAGGATCCTTATTATATAAAATTACTACTCATACATTAATTATATCAAAGCATAACGAGACGACAAAACAATGTTGCTAAAGATGCTAGGTTATCACTAATGAGGACAAAATTAAAAGATACCGCCGGCAACTTTCTTTTAAATGAACTTCTTCGTTCCAGATTTCCAGTAGATATAGATTCATTCCCTGCAAATATTTCTCAATCAGACATGAGTCCAGCAATTTTTTTAATATTGTTTCTTCTTGTCCTCCCTCTTTACGTTATTATACTGACCGGGAAAGCTAGAAAAAAGTTGCCACCAGGTTCTTTCGGGTTACCCTTTATAGGCCAAAGCCTCAGCTTTCTACATGCCTTGCGCACCAACACAGCAGAACATTGGCTTCGGGAGAGAGTAAGGAAGTATGGAGCAGTTTCAAAAATGAATCTGCTAGGCACTCCAACATTACTCCTCCATGGGCAGGCAGCTAACAAGTTTGTCTACACTTGTGATCAAAAGATACTTGCCGGTCAACAACCCACTTCTATTAGAAAAATTTGTGGTGAGAGAAATATACTTGAGTTGACGGGAGATGATCACAGGTGCGTGAGGGGAGCGCTTTTATCTTTTCTGAAGCCTGAAGTGTTGAAGCAATATGTTGGAAAGATAGATGAAGAGGTCAGGAAGCATATGAAGATGCATTGGCATGGTAAAGAACAAGTTCAGGTACGTCAAATTAATTAATTTAATAACTTGCAAATCTTTTCCTTTTCTTTGTTATTCTATTTTTCTGTCAACAATTATACAGGCAATGCCCCTTATGAAGACACTCACCTTTAGCATTATGAGCTCACTTTTATTTGGGATAGAAGAAGGTGATCAGAGAAGAGATGCACTTGTAAAGCTCTTTCAACAGATAATTGATGGGATATTTACGATACCTGTAAATTTGCCTTTTACCCGCTTCAACCGTAGCCTCCAGGCAAGCAAAAAAGTTAGAGCTATGTTAATGAATCTCATACGCGAAAAAGGGGCAGCACTGGAGCAACATACTGCTTCTCCTAATCAAGATCTCATCAGTTGCTTGCTCAGTATCCGAAACGAATCAGTAGTATTATCTGATGAGGAAATCATAGACAATGCCATCATTGTTATGATTGCAGGACACGATACATCTGCCATCCTTATTACCTTCTTTATCAGGCTTCTAGCAAATGATCCATCTGTTTATGCCACCATTGTTCAAGGTATGATTAAAAAAAAAAAAATTGAAAAGATCAGCTGTTAGCATGCACATTAATTCTAATTAATTGGGGTTTTGTAGAACAAGAGGAGATAGCAAAGAACAAGGCTTCAGGGACAGGGGAGCTTCTCACATGGGAAGACCTAGCCAAGATGAAGCAAACTTGGAGAGTGGCTATGGAGATTCTAAGGACGACACCTCCTATATTTTGTTCTTTCAGGAAAGTCCTTGAAGATTTTGAATACGAAGGGTACATTATTCCCAAAGGGTGGCAAGTATGTTCGTCCGAGACTCACCATTACATTAATTTTGTGTGATTTGATGATACTCAGTATTGACATTGATTTAATATATGGCATCTACGTAGGTCATGTGGGCTGCATGCATGACACACATGGATGATCAACTTTTCCCAGATGCATTAAAGTTTGATCCAACACGTTTTGAGAAACAAGCAGCGGTACCACCTTTTAGTTTTGTGGCATTTGGAGGGGGGCCTAGAACGTGTCCTGGGAATGAATTTGCCAGAATTGAAACTCTAGTTATCATTCATTACTTGGTCACCCAATTCACCTGGAAGCTCTGTTGCTCGGACAATTCTTTCTCTAGAGATCCGTTGCCAGTTTTCAGGCATGGACTAGAAATTCAAGTTAAACCAAAGAACTGTGCTACTGGCTAGGGTCATTTGCATCTTTTTCGATGAAAATTTTATTAGAATCCAAGTTCCCTCTTAATTTATGTGATAAAATGCAAATGTTTGGACAAACTCTTTTTTCAGTCAAATTAAATGTTTCTTTTTTTATACGCAAATTATATGTTCAACGTACATGTTCAACATAGAGATGTTCACGGATCGAATTTTACGAATTAGACATCAATTCATATCTAATTTACGATTTTGCGAATCATAAATTTTTAATCCAGTCTAATCTACGGATTGATAAAATTTAATTCAAATCCAATCCATATGTCTATGGATTTGACCTAATCCATATTCAATCCACCATTTTGCGGATTGATTTACAGGCTAAACATTTTTATCAATCCACGGATTGATAAAATTCAATTCAAATCAAATTCATACGTCTATGGATTTGACATAATCTTTATCCAATCCACCATTTTGCGGATTAATTTGAGGCTAAAAATTTTTATCAAGTCCTATCCACAAACTAACTAAATAAAAAAAATTAATATAAAAATAATTTTACTACCGATCAAATTCAAAATTAAATAAGATTTAAATAAATTAATTGTTTAAATAAAACTAGAAAATACATTCAAAGTTTCAAAATTTAACACACCAAAAATAAAAAATAAAAATCTCACTTGTTTAGATTAGTACATAAAAATTGACTGCTTATGAAATTATATATTTTTTATTTTATATTATTATCAGATAAGACATAATATGGTATTAATGTAAGTATATTTTAACTTATTTATTTATTAGTAAGTATAATGCCATATTTACAAGTTTAATTTTTTTATTAAACAAATATTTTTTATTTTTTTACGGATTCGCGGATTTTTACGGATTCACATAAATAAATCCATATCTAATCCACCAATTGTGGATTTTTAAATTTTTAATCTAATATAATCTACCAATCCACGGATTAAATTTTTACGAATCAAATTTTTACGGATCGGATTGAATTATGAACACCCCTAGATTTCAACATAAAATTAAATAAGAACTAATTGTGACAATATGCATAACATGAATAGATAGGGAGTATTGCTCCAGCCTCCAAGAAGGCAACAACAGCAAAGAACTTCTTTTATAGTATTAATAATAATGAATATATGATTACAATTCCCTTTACAGTAATAGAATTTTATGCCTAATAACATATTATTAGAATCTACTCAACAACTCGGATGAATAATTGAGTTGCTTGGCACCACTTGTTACTCCCCTCGGGGCCGTAAAAGCGTTACGAGTTAAGCTGATCTTTAACTTCAGATCTGCACCTCTTTGTATTGTATGTAATAATAACTATACCTTTGTCTTGGGGTTATGAACCTCTTTGTATTGTAAATAATAAATATACTTTCATATTAAAAGAAAAAAAATTGAAGATTTTATAATACAAGCATGCGTTCATATGTTTGAGAATTGTAAGAAAAAAAATTCTGATAACCATTTTTTTTAGTAAAAGTAAATCCTTATTTTGTGTATTATTGAAGTAAAAGAGATCGTAAGAGAAAAAAAAAATGTAAAGAAGATCTATCACTGTGAGGAGGAGAAAAATCAAAATAGAATTGAACACATGAAATGGTAGCCAAAAACACATAATTGGAACGTGAACAGCACACGCCCTCTTATTGGTCATGTCCTGTCATCCTAGATAGAACAGAATAGAGATTATTAATACATAAAACATGTTTTGTGCTTGGCCTCAAAAGACGAAAAGAATTGAAAGCTCTCTCCCGATCTATCTCCACAATCAAAACCCCCCCTTTTTTTTTTCACCACTTCACTCAGAAATCTTTAAATTTTCAAAAAGAAAAAAAAAATCAGCACACTTTCAGGGCTCTAGAGATAGATAGATAAACCATATAGTCAAAAAAATTAAAAGAAAATGGCTCAAGCTGTTGAAGATTGGTACAAACAGATGCCTATCATCACCCGCACGTATCTCACAGCCGCTATCGTCACCACCGTCGGCTGCTCTCTCGATGTATGTCATCTTCTTTCTCTCATGCTTGTATTTGGTTTAGCAATTAGGGGTTTTATGTATAGATTATTATGGTTTTTTTTTTTTGTGTAGGGTTTTCTAATTAGATGGTGTAATTTATTGTGATATTGCTTCTGGGCGATTGGGTTTTATTTATTTATTTTTTGTACGATTTCATCTGGGTTTGTCTCAATTTTACAAATTTCTGGTTCTTTCAATTGATTTTCATTTTGCAATGTGGGTTTTTTAAAATTTCGTCCTTTCCTTAGTTTTCAATTGTTTTATGTATTTTGATTGAATTGGTTTGCAATGATTGGGATTCCATTGCTCATGTCGTTTTGTCCTCTATTTGCCCAACATAATTCTGATAAGTAGTGAGTGACATCTGAATTCTAGCGATTCAGATTTCAGTTTCGGACCTGAGGGTATCCAAATGTGTTGTGATGGTAAAAGTGGGCATTGATAGAAAACCCTACACATAATTCTGATAAGGTTTATGTATTTCGATTCAGTGACATCATTTGTTATTCTCATAATTTCCCTTCTTTATGTTAAAATTTTGCAGATAATATCTCCTTTTAATCTGTGCTTGCACCCAACGTTAGTGGTTAAGCATTATCAGTTTTGGCGCCTTATCACCAATTTTCTCTTCTTCCGGAAAATGGGTAAGTTTGGGACCTGAGGGTATCCAATTGTGTTGTGATGGTAAAAGTGGGCATTGATAGTTTCAAATTTATATGTACAAAGCATTTAGTTTTGGCCTTTCACACTTGACCTCTGGATATGCTAGTTCAATTGATACATTGTTTTGCATTTATGTAAGTTTTGTCAGTCATACACTTCGTTTATTGCAAATATACAAGCAATATATAAATGCATTGTGTACTGTTGAACATGCTACAAGCAACACACATGTTTGATTGTTTTTATATTGATGGAGCAACCAATACCGTAACTATTAATATGGCAATTTTTTTTGTGATGACAGATTTAGATTTTTTGTTCCATATGTTTTTTCTCGCACGATACTGCAAGCTTCTTGAAGAGAATTCCTTCAGGGGAAGGACTGCAGATTTCTTGTACATGCTTTTATTTGGAGCCACTTTTCTAACCGGCACTGTTCTTATTGGGGGGATGATACCTTACTTGTCAGAATCATTTGCAAAAATCATTTTCCTTAGCAATTCATTGACACTCATGATGGTTAGTTTTCATTTATTCAAATTGCTAAAATTGTTTTATTGGTGATATGGCTGGAGACTACTTTCCTGGAAGCCTCACTATTTTCCTGCTCACTACAGGTTTATGTATGGAGCAAACAAAATCCTTTCATCCACATGAGTTTTTTGGGCCTTTTTACATTTACAGCAGCTTACTTACCATGGGTGAGTTAGCTTCATAGATTCTTCACAGTGTTCTATTAGTATCTGGTTTTCATTCTAGTCTTTAATTAATCTTGATTTAGTTAATAATAACTCAATATGGAATCTTTCCCACTGAGAAGCAGCAATGTTTTGGTATCTTTCTTCGTGGCTTACGTTCTTGTTTGGGATTGAGGTTGGGTAGCTGTAACTTAAAAGTTATAGCATTAAAGTGTTTATATGATTTTTCACTTATGATGAAAAATCTATTATATCTTTAATAATTTTGTCAAAAATATTATATTTACTACATATTATTAGCTTTTGTTTTATAGTTATAGTTTTTTTTTCAACAACAGCTGTAACTTAAAGCTACTGCACCTCAATCCCAAGCAGGATCTATATCATCCTTCGACCGCTTCCTTTCAACTGCAGAGTGTTGTAATTACTGTCTTGTTGCCTCCTTGCAGGTGCTCTTGGGATTCTCAGTCTTCGTTGGCGCTAGCGCTTGGGTGGATTTGCTGGTATGTTCTTAATTTCACATTGGTGAAAAAGACATTGACATGATATTTTATTTGATCTGAAACACTTTTGCACATTCTAACAGTATGTCTCACCCACCAACCACATCTGTCTCTCTGCTTTATGGTTTGTTTTACCCTATATTTCAGGGGATGATAGCCGGTCATGCCTACTATTTTCTCGAAGATGTTTATCCTAGGATGACAGGTCGCCGGCCCTTAAAAACACCATCTTTTATCAAAGCACTGTTTGCGGATGAGGCTGTAGTGGTAGCACGGCCTGCAAATGTGAGATTTGCTCCACCACCTGCAGAGGAAGTTCACCAAGACTAATGAGAACCTTTGAGGGATGGGACTCTCTTGAGGGCTCACTTTTGGTTTGTATTGATCTGTATGGGAAATCTGCGACCTGCAGAAAGTGTTGTTGACCCATGTCTTGCAACCTGCAGAAAGTGTTGTTGACCCATGTCTTGAAAGTATTTATGTGAACTAGCTAATTATGGTGTTTATGTCATAAGTACATTACAGCTTAACTTTGTATATGCTATATCCTGTTGCTGCTAGATCTGTCTGGATTTGAAGATGAGTTTTGTAATCTATACATAGAGGAATGAAGGATTGTAGTTAGTACGGGGTGCTTCTTGTGCATTTGTTGACTATTTTAATTATTATATTCCTTAACTTGTTGTAAGGACAACTCATCGTAAGAATAATGTATGATCATTAAATATGAGAATTTAGGATTATATTATTATCCAGTTACAATTTTTTTTTTATTACAAATCAACACAATTTTTATTCTCCATTTGAAATATGAATATGAATATTGCCATTTTTTTTTTTTATGAAAAAGGCCAAAAAGCCTCTTCTCAGAATCTTTTCCCTGAAATTTTGTTAAATTACCTTTCTCTAATATTTATCTTTCTGCCGGATTCTGATTTTAGTTTTTGGCACTTGGGGTTGTCTTCTTGTTCTGGCTCTGGAAAGATTAGAAAGAAAAATTGCGCACTATTTCGTAATTTCTCTTTAACGTCGAATGCGTTTGCTGCTGAAATAGTGGAAACTGAGAATTGAGAAACCCACATGACCAGCTCTTAACTTGTTTCAAAAGTTTTACCATGTCAAGTTGTGAATATTATTTCACAGCAAAGGTTTATGCCAGCCGGGTTGTAAAATTAAAATTGTTTACAAGCAAAATAAAAAAGGATTTGTATCGTTTGAAGCTGACGATGCGAGAAGCATTGGGCCCGAGAAATAAAAAAGTAGAAGAAGATGACGTCCGTCTCCTTTGTAATTTTGCCAGTTGTTCAAAGAGACCAAACCCGATACAACAGTAATCCGACTTCAGTAAGAGTAAAATCGGAAGATGACGTGTATCACCAAAGGCCAAAAAGGAAAGGGCATGTATATCATTTCAAATTTCATCGACCTTTCAGTTTCCCCACACATCATAATATCTAAACTTCTTTAAACATGACAAAGTGATAACTTCCACATTGAGACAGACATTAAAAATCCCCCCAATTTCACACTTTTGAACAAACATATTACATGAAATAACCAATTCTTCACATAAGCCATGAAGATATCAATTTTGAAAAAAAAAAAAAAAAAAAAAAACCCCTACCGCTAGCTGCAAACATCTTCGTTAATCCATGCAAAAAATATAGCCGACACCAGGAGCTTCACCAGGATAATACATCGGGATTGTCTTTCTGGCTTTTGTGCTCAAGCCTGAATCTCAACTCCAACTGCCCTCTTAACTCTCAAACTACTACAAACCTCTAGAAGTGGCATGTTTGGCGAGGTCAGGGAGCAGATGACACTTCAGACAAGGAGGAGCACGGCTACCGGATGGGATGATATTGGGCAGAAATTCTCTTGGGAGGCAACTTGCGCAGGATGTACAGGACTAGAGCAGAGGGTAGGATCTCCACCAGCTGTTTGCACACAATCCCACTTTTAGATAAATAAATAAATAATAAGCAAAAATAAAATAAATACAAGAAGTAGCATAATACCATGTAGTAGATCAAATTCAAAACTGGATGATCCATCACATCCAGGGAAGCATCTTTATCAAAAGCAGATAAAACCACCTGCATTTTGGGAATTTAGTTAACAGTGCATGTGCATCTGAGAGATCCAATTTATGTGCAGCAAATCCAAAATATATTAAAGCAAACATAGAACCCCAATCTACATTCATTTTGGTCCTTGTCGAGCACTCAATGATCATTAACCTTTCAGGCTTCTTTGTACTTGAATCACATGGTGACTCAACAAAAATCACGATGTCCTACATAAATATCCATCATGATGTTGAAGTAACTGGACTATCTTTTTCCCCTTTATGAAACTTCAACACCACTAAGGCACTAACTGAAAGCCAAGATTGAATCTTATACTGCTCTGGAAACTTAGAAACATTTGAATATCCATCATCACGTTGAAGTAACTGGACTATTTTTTTTCCCCTTCACCCCCACCCCGCTCCCCCAATTAAACTGCAAAATAACTAAAGAGATTCCTTTTGCTTTTCTCAAGTAAATTTTAAAGATAAAGAAAGAAATTATGAAATCCTCTACCATGAACTACAAAAACAAAGTATCAAATTATCACCATCTACCTTCTATTCCATTTTCTACTTCTACAATAAGCAAGACGACCACAATGGGGCACACACTTTTATGCAGATATTTTGTTTTGTCAAAGTGGTCAAATTGACAAACATATACAGAAAGTTCAAATTATTACATTATATGGCATGTATGGGATGTGCAGGATGTGGATTAGCTTCATAAGCACTAAAAGTCTGAAACCTCTTGTAAACCTAATTAGGAGGAGACAATATAGTTTGGAACATACCACAAAGCATCGTATAAGGAAGCAAGTGAAGCAAATGGCTGTCACAGATCCAACCTGCAAAAATATTGCATATTGCATCAATCACACTACTTTAGAGCCATCAATATCCCAGCATGTTTTCTCCCAGAAACAGCAAAAATGTTGCTTGACGCAAGGCAGGGTACCCAAATTTGTACAGTGCAAAAAGATCATTTTAGATCAGAGACTCCAGAGTTGTATCTTCAAGATGCAATAGGCATGTAAAAATATCCATTCCATATATCTCATTCACCTCCACTACCATGTTTATGGTAACACAAAAGCTATACACACAAGCATGTGCAGGAACAGACACAACTACCTTCATAGTATTGGAAAGACTGTGATTAAATAAACCACAGTGCACTTTCCACAGAATAGAGACACCAAAGTCACCAAACGGTAACATGATTAACTTCTAGAAGGATTTGGCAGATTCCAGACCAAACCAAACTTAAAATGTCTTTACCAAATCATAATCCATGAAAGAAATTAATTATAAGCAGATCTATTGCCAAATTTGTTTTCCCCGGAAAAATGCCAAATTGAAAACCCAACAAATACATGCATACACATATACAAGCTTCATTCAAAGACACAAAAGCAGCCAAGGATATTGAGTCACAAATGTGATCCCATAGATTTACAATGAAGGGAAGAACCAACCTCGTGAAGCTTCTTTCTTCTCCCTTTTGATTCAATCGGGAAGCGTCTCAGCATGAAAAATAATCTACCAGCATCATAAATGATAATGCAAAAGATGGAGATGTACAAACAAAAAGAAAGAAGCAAATACAAGTGAGGAAAAGGAATCGAAACCACTCTAATGCTCTAACCACTACATATAATTTGACATGAAACCTCACCTTCCTCCATAGAGCAAGAAGCCTAATGCTGCAATAAATGACACCACTGAAAAACAAGTACCATAAGTATGTGCATTTATATGAGAGCAGCAACAGTTATAATGCATAGATAATCTAGAAAAATGAATGACAACTTGAAGTGCTAACCTCCAATATTACTGTATGAAAAACCTAGTTAGATTAGGAAACAAGAACTTACCGGCAATAAATATCTTTCCGATGAATTCCGCTGCACTGCTGTCATCTATCCAGAGGTAAACCCAGATGCAGACCTGTACAAACACTTCATTTTGTAAAATTTTGCTCAAGCTTGCTAGTAAGCAACATCATGAATGTGGATTGTAAGGGGCTGCTCAGCACATGCTAGGAGTCTGGAGTACAAACTGTACTCCTAAATTAACTCTCTATCTGCATCATACTGTGCACTTTGAATGCTTTTAGCACGACTTCTAAGGAAAACCATTAAACATTAATCTCTTGGACAGCGAAAAACAATCATGTTTGTAATAAAGGTTCTGAGGGGATAAATATGTATTTATATATAAATTTTTTAATACTAACTCCAAAAGACTATTGCCGAAACTGTCAACCTTTATAGAAAACTAAGAAACTCATTGGACATTCTACCCAGATAGGTAACTCCTAGGGAATTTGAACCTTAGATATCTTGATTGGAAATATAAATACTATCACTTTAAGTTTGATTATGGGCTTGCAGTTGACTATGCTGCATGCAGAAGTGGTTACAAGAATGTTCAACCTCATATTGCGTGCAAGGACTACAAAGGGAATTTAGAAATTTCAAAGTAATGCTAGCAAATGTGCTCCTATGCTACTTCCTCATAGAAGTTAGTGAGAAATTCTGTACGTATGGATTTGAATGTTCAGATATCATTTTTCTTCCAAAATTTCAACCATTTTCAAGATGATATAACCAATAGGCATGCCTGCCTTGTGAAGTTGTACTTCTAAGTTATAACTATGTGCAATAAACCCTACAGTGAATAAATAAACAGAAATTACAGTAACTGCTCTAGAATCCAAAGAATAAACCAGCTATAAGATTTACATAAATGTCAAAACCACAGCAGTATAAGACAACTGGTGAAAGTGAGATGGACCATACCTGTATGAAGTATATTATTCCATTGACTGAGATATAAAAAATCCTGAGTTTATCAGTTGGTAAGCTTCTTGCCTGTCAATCCGTTAATATGTTAATATTTCCTTGAATAGTATTAAAAAAAAAAAAGGAATCATACAAGCTTGCAAATAATCTAATGGCATCATAAAAAAATTAGTTACTTGCCTGGTGATATATCTCTGCCCAAAAGAGGACAAGTAGTGTGTATGTAGAGAAAAACAACAGTCCCGGAAGATCCAATACTACAAGCGTAAGCACCTGGTTCAATATACAGCAGCACTATGTCGTAAGAAGGCCTTGGACATTCTAGATGCCATATTATGGCAGGCAAAAGTAAAGTGTCATCTAATTCAAATCAACGAAGAACTATGACCCCAGAAACTTTATTTACCAGTAGTTTAGAATGTTAGCACAAGTACAGAAAGCTCAGAAAAATGCACAATGTTTCATAATTAAAGTATATCATACAGACAATGCTATGGACTGAATAAACAGTAAGGAATATATCAAGAAAATTTTTACTATTTGTTCATACACTGAAAAAAGAAATTTTTTTTTAAGGATTTGAAAGCCAAAGCATATATGGTTGATCAAGAATAGAATTGCAATTTATCAGAACTACAGCAAACTGACCTTGGGATGCAAAAGAAACACTTGCATGTGAAACCCAAAAACAACTGCACGTACTGTTACAGTAAAAAAGAAGACAAAATTCAAAGTCAAATTAGTTCCCAATAAAATAAAATGAGTGACGACAATCACAATGTCACAAAGACTCTAGTTATCACCTCCATTTACAATGAAGTTCATAAGATGAAAGACCTTCTGTGTTGTCCAACCATATTCAGGCACTCTCAACTCAATCCTTATTAATTGTATCTGCTCATCATAAACATCAATCAGAAAACCTCGTCATTCACGTCAACTAATCTAACCACAAAATCACAGCACGCAGAAGCAAACATGTCTTACAAACTGTAATTAGACTTGAATTAGAACAACAGTAGCATTTCCTAATTTTCAAGATGCTCGTGAAGAACACACACAAATAATAATAATAATAATAATAAAAGAAAAAATTGCCATGCATCATCCGAAATTTAAGATGAATTCAATAATTATGTACAGTAAATACACAAAGATGTTATTAAATGATTCGATTTACATAAAATCAAATCTCAAAACAACAAAACATGATCATACAAGAAGAGAGAAAGAGAGAGAATAACCAGAGCAACAGAGGATACAAGCGCGTAAGCGGCACAGAGAGAGTAGAAGATCCCGTCCTGCCACTGAGACGACTCGTTGATCTCGGCCCACCAGCTCGTGAGCACAGTTCCGAACTCGGAAGAGGATGAGTTCAGTGGCATTCCCGTAATTCTCCTCATTATCTACAAACTTTTCGCGAGCTCTCCCGAGGAAGTCAAAACTCCTTTCTCTTCGCCAACAAGTACAAACTCCAGCCTTTGAGAAGCCAAGAAACGTGGACACCAGCCCAAACACGAAACTACGAATTACCAATCGCGGAGGAAATTTTTGAAAGAAGTAAAAATAATTGTGTGACTTGGTATAACTCTACCAGATGGACACGGCGCGTCCCTCACCTAAGTTTCTACGAGATCAACGAATGAGATTAGTTGTTATTTGTTCTTATTTTGGTAAGATTTTTACACCTGTCACGTTTTGATTTGTTATTGATTTCTCTGCGTTCGACACGTGGTAAAAACTGTGCTACAAGTGTTAGTTTATTAATTTTTTTTTCCTTTCAATTGGTTTATTGCTAATTTACTACAGTGAGGTGAACATAGTAGAAAGTGTCTACTATTTTCTTTTGTGTCTTTTTTCATTTTAACTAATTGCAGAAAAATGGCGTGTAATTGGTACCGGTGTAATTACTAATTAGGCGGCAAACAAATTTAACGATATTATGTTAAGAAGTAATTTTTTTATATTATATTAAATAATACAAATATTAAGGAATTGATGGTATGTTAAAAAATGAATTTAAAAATTTACAATAAATTTATTTTTATTTAATTGTTTATAAAATTAATTTTATATGAATCAGAAAATAAATTAAATTAAAAAGAAGAATTATAAAATTTTCATGAATAGAAAAATTAAGTTATAAAACGATATTTAAAATAGTTCCAAGCATTTTCAAATACTTTATAAGATTATATATTACTTCATACTTTTCATCTGACGAAAATAATTTTATATCACTTAAAAAACTACATTATTGAAACATATATATTAAAAAAAAAAAGTCAAAGGTGACCAATTTTGTGGCACAAGAATATGATGATCGCAGGGGAAGAAAAATTAAATTTGAGTAGGAGAGAATCACGTGTTGAAGGTGAGAGTGAGGAGATGCTCCTAGAGATTTTCCCTTGGGCAATCAGTGAGGGGCCCACCGGTCAAAGAGTCTAGGGAAGGAGGGTTGTTTTAACAGCTTGCGATGTGAAGTTTCCTCACCGTCCAGCCATCACCTCACCCAACGGCAATCCGGCGAGGACGGTTAGTCGGTACTCGGTTAGTCGGCGCGTTTGGACTTTGGTTTTATGGTGACGTATTCATCATACACTGATTACATATTTATTATATCCATCTACTATCTAATTGAATATTTTAATTAAAATTTATATCTAATTCAAAATATTTTTAATGAATATTATTCAATTCAATTTATATGAATATCCAATTTCATGGATCAATTTCCCAATCTCTATATTATGTACATATCTCTATCTATGCGTCAAAAATAATTTAAAATTATACTACTTATGATAACAAAACCTATGGTTCGTGAATGACACTTTTATTTTGAAAGCACAGCTTCTCACAACAATGTCCATTGAAGCTTATGCTTACAATGGAAACACAAAAATAATGAGATTTACATAATTTTTATCAAAGATTAAATCGATATGTTTTTCAAATTTATAAATAAACCTTATTCTTGAGTGAATGATATTCTCATTGTTTGTGCTCGATAATTGACCACATGACATATAAATTACAATCGACATGAGTGGCAGTACTAAGAATTCAATCTAACAGGGCTAAGTTCAAACAAGAAAAAATTAATGAATACAATTTATCTATTTTAGTATCAATTATTTTTCTTATTAGCTTACCAACCCCTTTTAATTTTGAAAATTTGTTATCATAATTCACATTCATAATGTAAACATCAAGTTGAATTTTAAGTGCTATAAAATTGATTGAAGAAAAACATTTGGATAAATTTAGTAACATGAAATAGTTTTTGTTTTTTTGTACGAGAAGAGGTAGGACCCAAGGGAATTCAAAATAACAATATTTCTTTGTAGGTTGCAAGCGTAAAAACAAATACTTTGATATTTTAATTATTTTTAAAATTTAACAGAAATTTTTATGATAAATCAAATAAAAAATTATACAAATATTAAATTAAATTTATTAATTTTAAAAAGTCAAGGACTTTAATCTTTGCCAGCCCTAATATGGCACCGCAACTGATCGACATATCTGTGCCATTTTCATTTTTTTTTTCCTTCACTTATATTTACTCTTGTAGTGAAGTACGAATTCCATCCATTCAAGAAAATGATTATGCAACCCAAGGACTTCGAAGTGTGACTAATGAGTATTACTTCTTTTTAAATTTGGCTAAAAGAAGACTGGATACTTCAATTAATTAAATAATTGGTCATTGTCTCAAGTTTCCAACCAATTTCACATAAAATAAACAAAAGTCTTTATATAAAAAGAAAGGATAATGTTCTTTAGTCATATCATTAATCTGCCGACTGTGATAAACATATTTTTTTTATTTATTTTAAGGAGATAAACATCTTAAGTAGTAGTAGATTGACATGATAGCACCAAAAGATAACGATGCAAACCATAGTCAAATAAAGATAAAGTTTCGATTTACTCGTAGATTGCATGTTTTTTATCTTAAAATTAAGAAGTAAACAGGCAATAACCAGAAATTTTTTTTTTTTTTGGTTCAAAGGCAAATACTAGCATTATGATGATTATACTCGGAATATTAAGAATGGATATTATCATTTTTCCACCAAAGGTATTCTGACACATCATGTCAGTACCACAGTTTGGTAAAACTATCAATTTACCACCAAACGTTTAAACTGTTAGCATTTTCCCACCATTCCGTTAAAACTCAGTTAATATGTAACGGAAAATTTTTAAAAGGTCAATTTTACCCCTGGAACATAAAAGACCATATAATTAACCTTTTTATGAATTTTGTAATTAAATCATCATTTGTTGTTCTTCATTCTTAAAGGACAAAAATTACCCTTTATAAAATTTTTTAAAATTGACCATGAGGTGCTAGGTACTTCATAAATTGATTTAATTGATTTAATTTTTAATTTATTTATTAAATTGACGAGCTAAAGCCAATTTATTCTACTACTAAAAATCAATTTATGAAGGGGAAAAAAAGATTGTGCAAAAGAAGTAATTTTATCTTTGATATGATGATAATAATTTTACACAAAAAAATTAAATAAATAAATTTACCCTTTAAAAATTAAATAAATTAAATTAATTTATGAAGTACCGAACACCACACGGTCAATTTTACAAAATTTATAAAGGGTAATTTTTTTCCTTTAAGAAAGAAGAACCAGCAAATGATGATTTAATTACAAAATTCATGAAAGGTTAATTACATGGTTTTTTATGCTCCAGGGGTAAAATTGACCTTTTAGAAATTTTATGTTACATATTAACTGAGCTTTAACGGAATGGTGGGAAAATGCTAACAGTTTAAATGTTTGGTGGTAAATTGATAGTTTTACCAAACCGTGGTACTGACATGATATATCAGAATACTTTTTGTGGAAAAATGATAATATCCCTATTAAGAACGCAAAACAATCAATGCAAACGATCATATTCAATATTTTTAAGTACAAAATTTATTCTTAATCAATGTTGACTTTACACTAATAAGTTACAAAGACAAAACTATTAAAACAAATTTAATTAAAATTAAAAGAATGAATGCAATAATATGACAATTAAGAATTCTATGTTTATAGGTGAAATGCCCCAAAAATATTGTTTAAATCAAATATAAAATAATTTTAAGTGATTAGTTTACGTGTGGATCCGTGGCGCAATGGTAGCGCGTCTGACTCCAGATCAGAAGGTTGCGTGTTCGATTCACGTCGGGTTCAATCCCCTGAAACCAATCATACATTTTTTTTTTTTTTAAATTCGGTTCAGCCCCAAGTGTTGCAGAAATTTAGCGGCACGATTCTCGCGGCCGCGCCGTCAACCTCGACAAGCAAAGACGACACACGCCTCGCTATTACTTTGTTGAAAATTGATTTAAAAAAAAAAAAAGTGGCTTCAAATGTGATGGCTAATCCACCAATTTTGAATAGGATCGTTTAAGTAGAAGCATACAACATAGAATTGGGCAATCCTTTGTTGTTTGATAAGTACTGGGCAGTCATCTATAGTGAACAAAAAATCCTTTCTTCAGAGTTGCTGGTAACATAGTGTAATTTGGTCGGTTGCCGGCATCATTAAGGACATGAGAAAATTTACGCTGAAGATCTGGACTCTTTTTCGATTTAATTTCGCAAGGTGTTGTTGTTCAGAAGACAATGCAAAATAAATAAAATGAAGTGAAACAAGTGTGTTAAAATATTTTTTGGTAGAGCTTACAAGGAAAAGATAAGTCAATTTACTTCAACTAATGAAAACTCAAATTTTGAGATTTTAGTAGTAGAGATTGATTTTTTTTTAATTAAAATGTTTAAAATATTTTTTATTTATTTGATAGTTTTATTTTATTTTTATAGTATAATTTTAAAAAATTTATCTATTCAAAATTTTTATAATTTTCAATAAAAGTTTACGTTGACAATTTTAAGCAATCAATTTTTTTTAGATAAAATCTCTATTTTAAAAGTTTTATTAACAAAATCTTTACTTAAATAAGTATTATTTAAAAAATTATACTGTATAAAGTTTCACTTAAATAAATTTTATTTAAAAAGATATACAAAGCAAAATTTAAAATTACATTTTCTTATTCACAATTTATTTTATGAATCATGAAATTCACCGTACTGTTAAAAAAATATTTTATTTTATATTTTGAAATTTACTTAAACATTAACAAACTGCAAATAATTAAATAATTAAATAATTTTTTGATAAAAATAAATTATTAATTAATTATAGTAAAGCGGAATATTGGAGTATGGAAAATGTTTATTTATTTATTTATTACACCTGTCACATGCTACTCAGTCACCAGCCTCTGGCATAGTAGTTCTCTCTGGTCAGAAAGCTAATGCCGAAGCGGCTCTAATCTCTCCTCTAACCAGTGCATATGCATAAGAGTGCATAAGACAGGGATCCAGCCGTCTACAACCGTCTACACAAGGGAGGGTACTTTAAACTTGAGGGTGCTCAAGTAGCTAATTTTAAAATTTCACAGAATTTTTAATATTATTACAAACCTCAGCACCCACTCTGTAGTTTCTTTTCATTGTTCTCTATCTGAAAACCCAAAACCGTTTCTCTTTAATTTTGATTAAAAAAAAAAATTTCTTTTTTTTAAAAAGAAAAATGGCCTTACTTTATCGCCTCCGTACAAATTTTAACCTGAAAACTGTAAATTACCGTAATCTGGCCACGTCATCACTGCTCTCGGCCGGCGACGAGGCTGCGGCGTTGACTATCAAGGAAAAGAAACGCGCCACTATAGCTCGTTTGAAATCGGAGTCCAATCCATTTAGGATCCTGGACATCTGCTGCGGCGCCTCGCTCGCACCGGAGTCTCCCCTGGACCGCATGGCCTTCTCAATCGCCGTATCGAAGCTATCCCAGGCCAATCACTTCAACGCCATCTCTCAGTTACTCGAAGAGCTCAAGACCCGACCGGATTTGCGACAAAACGAGCGTTTCCACGTTCACTCCATCGTCCTGTACGGCCAAGCCAACATGATCGACCACGCGATGCAGACTTTTGAGGAAATGGATAAGTACGGACTTCGTCAGTCCGTTGACGCCTTGAACGCGCTGCTATTAGGTTGCATTTTATCAAAGAATTACGAAGAAGTTAAACGGATATTTACGGAGTTTCCGAAAGTTTACGGAATCGAGCCGAATTCTGAGACCTACAATAAGGTTATTAAGTCGTTCTGTGAGTCTGGTGATTCGAGTTCTGTGTATTCAATTCTGGCTGAGATGAGAAGAAAATCCATTAGACCAAACGCGACGGATTTTGGGCTTTTGCTAGCTGGGTTTTATAAAGAGCACAAGTATGAAGATGTGGGTAAAGTTTTGCAAATGATGGAGAAATGTGGGATTGCATCTGGGGTTAATGTTTATAATATAAGGATTCAGAGTCTTTGTAAGTTAAAGAGGTCTGAAGAGGCCAAGGCATTGCTCGATGGGATGTTGTCCAGAGGAATTAAGCCCAATTTGGACACGTATAAGCATTTGATTCATGGGTTTGGCAAGGAAGGGAATCTCGAAGGAGCTAAGAAGTTGTTTGCGAGTATGATTAATGGAGGGTGTGAACCAGATAGTTATTGCTTTTTTATGTTCACTTATTTTCTGTGCCAAGGGGGGGAGTATGAGACAGCGCTGAAGGTCTGCAGGGCCAGTATGGCAAAGGGTTGGGTGCCGCATTTCTCAACTATGAAATCATTGGTGACTGGACTGGCCAGTATTTCCAAGGTTGCTGAGGCGAACGAGCTTATTGGACTAATGAAGAAGAGGTTCCCCAAGAGTGGCGATATGTGGAATGATATTGAAGCTGCCTTGCCTCGGCAGTGAAGACAAATTATGGTGTGCAATTTACTTTGGTAATTGTAGATAGATTGAATTCATCATTTAAAACTTTTAATAAAGCTCAATTTTAGGCTAAGAATCTAATGGAATAGTTCAAGATAATGTTAAGTCATTGACCATATGACACAAGTTTATGTGTAGCTATTGACTTGGCCCTATTTCATGATTTGTAAAAGAATAATTGAAATCTGTTTTAGTATATACATCATACATTCATAGAGATAGAAGTGCAAGAAAGTGAATTCAATTTTGTTACTTAGAAAGAAGAGTGAATCTTTAATTTGTCTAAACTTGGTTACAGCATTTTTATCAATGGGAGCTCGTGGCTTCCACCATTAATTTTTACACATTCTTTTTGGTGATATTGAGTTTGTGGAGGCATTGGCTATTTTGAATTGTCAGAGGAAGCAGGGTTGTTGCCTCTTATTGTTGAACCATAATTCTTGAATGTTATCGAACTAATCTTACTAAAGATTTCCAGCAGATGCGTCATTGGTTGGCTGGTCTCGGAGATCCACGATGTCATGGTGGAGAGAAACCTTTTCATGCCTCATAACTATTCCTAGATCATGACTCACGAGATGAGGTTTATCTCAATCTGGCCAAATTGGTTTTGGCAAAGGAGTCCTTAATCTGGCTGGAGGAGTCACCTCCATTTGTGCCTTGTAATTCTTCTCATCTTCTAAAAACTTGGTAAAGCATGCACTGGTGTAAAGAAAAGACTGAATGATAGCCTACAGAGCTGGTTCTGTTATGAATTCTTTGAGCAATACTCAGTTCATCACCAAAGCTAACAACTTGCTGATCTGTTTCTTCTATACTAAAGTTGGTTCCGGCAAAAAGAAAGCTGGTTCAAGCTCAATGCTTGTGGTTGTGTCAGGCAGCTTTCAAGATCCTGCAATGCTGTTGGCACATACACGGGGCGAATTTGACTTTTACGAATGAGGAGCATTTTGTTTTGTCTATCCATTTGCTGTAACCTTTTCTATGTGTTTTAACGAGGCTGCATAAAGCATTTTGATTTAGAAAGATTAATGATTGCAAAAGTTGGTCGTTGTCTCAAATTTACGTGAATGTGATTTTGAGAGCGGAGTTCTATGGATAGGTAGCGGTATAAGGCAGGGTTTTAAATATTACTAATTTAAGTAATTAATGTGGACAAGAACAAACAACAGGATCCGTGGCGCAATGGTAGCGCGTCTGACTCCAGATCAGAAGGTTGCGTGTTCGATTCACGTCGGGTTCAATCCCCTTAGTGGATCATTTTTTTTCGTCTGCTTCAATCAGTTTGCTCGCTATGTTTACATCTGCCGCTTTCTTATATCACCACCGTCCATCACACGGATCCTCTGCTTCACTCTGTAGTGCTCTTCTCTAAAAGACTAAAACCCAGAACCCTAGCTCTCTCTCTTTCGTTTCCAATCATCAATATTAAAACGAATAGAATGGCTTTTATTTCCCGACTTCGAACGAACCTAAACCTGTTCTCACAAAAACATCACCGCTACTTGGCCACGTCATCTATCCTCTCCTCCGGCGACAAAACGCCCTTGACCAGCAAGGACAAGACACGCGCCGCTCTTACTCTGCTAAAATCGGAATCCAATCCAGAAAAGATCCTCGAAATCTGCCGCGCCGCCGCCCTCACACCGGAGTCCCACCTCGACCGCCTCGCCTTTTCAATCGCCATCAACAAGCTATCAGAAGCCAATTACTTCAATGGCATCTCGCAGTACCTCGAAGAGCTCAAGACCCGACCCGATTTGCAAAACGAGCGCTTTCACGCTCACTCGATCATCCTGTACGGCCAAGCCAACATGACTGAGCACGCCGTCCGGACATTTAAGGAAATGGACGAGCATAAACTCCGTCATTCGGTTGGGGCTTTCAACGCTTTGTTGTTGGCTCTCACGATAGCCAAAGACTACAAAGAAGTTAAACGGGTATTTATCGAATTTCCCAAGACTTACGGAATCAAGCCGGATTTGGATACCTACAACAGGGTAATTAAGGCGTTTTGTGAGTCCAGTGATTCAAGTTCTGCGTACTCGATTTTGGCTGAAATGGATAGGAAGTCGATTAAACCAAACGCCTCGAGTTTTGGAGCTTTGGTGGCTGGGTTTTATAAGGAGGAGAAGTATGAAGATGTGAATAAAGTCTTGCAAATGATGGAAAGATATGGGATGAAGTCTGGGGTTAGTATGTATAATGTGAGGATTCATAGCCTTTGTAAGTTAAGAAAGTGTGCAGAAGCCAAGGCATTGCTTGATGAGATGTTGTCTAAAGGAATGAAGCCGAATTCAGTCACTTATAGCCATTTCATTTATGGGTTCTGCAAAGATGGGAATTTTGAAGAAGCTAAGAAGTTTTATAGGATTATGAGTAACAGTGGGTTGTCGCCAAATAGCTCTGTATATTTTACTATGGTGTATTTCATGTGTAAAGGTGGGGATTATGAGACAGCACTGGGCTTCTGCAAGGAGAGTATAGCGAAGGGTTGGGTGCCTAATTTCACGACTATGAAATCATTGGTGACTGGGCTGGCTGGTGCTTCCAAAGTCAGTGAAGCAAAGGAGCTTATTGGCCTAGTGAAGGAGAAGTTCACCAAGAATGTGGATACCTGGAATGAGATTGAAGCAGGCTTGCCTCAATAGTGAGTATGCATCGTTTTATTGTTTTCCATTTCATGAACAATGATTAAGATTAGGATCTGGGAATATTTTATAGGATCTTCCAGTCTAGAGATTTTGTTTAATTTGTTGAATCATTGAGATAGATAAAAGTAGTTCTTGAAGCTATCTACAGACGGGTTGGAGGATATGCTTCCCAAGCTATGAAACTTGCACCATGACTTATTTTTATGCTTGTAGACCTGATTTATTGTCTGGCATCATGGTTATGATGATTTTGGCAATTTTAGCATATGATATGGAGTACAAATTTTGGCTAAAATGTCAATTTGATTTTAAAGGTTCGCTTTCATGTGAGAGTCTTGCTTTCTAAGATTGTTGTATGTAATTTCTATGCTTCGGCATAGTTTGAATGCACCACAGCTAATGTGATTGGCAATCACTCTTCTCCCACCCTCTTAACTTGACTGCTTGCAATTTGATTTCCTTGCTACCATGGCTGCATCTCAATCCCAAACATACAATGATTTGACTAGAACTTCTTTCTTTATTGTGTGTTTTAGGACCTAATATTTTAGGGTGAAGCAGCACGATATAATCATAGTAGATCATAGTAGACCTCTCACTACACCTTCCCTTCCTTGAGATGCTCTCTAGTTCTCCTCTTGATGTTCCCTTCAAGGTTAAGGGAATGGAGAGAAAACCGAGTGAAAAAGATTTTGGTACTAAATGCTGCATCAAGCGTAAGATTACATATCCCATTAGATATTTATCAATCACTCCATATTAAAAGTCGGACATCTTTCTCATTTTTAAGATCAGACATAGATGACACTGTTCCGACAACACAATAATCCTCCTGGGCCAGGAATATTCAACTTCCTTTTTTTCCCCCCTCTTGCAGTGAAAGTTAGAAAAACATATCGGTGTATCACTAAAGAGAAAATTAACCTTATCAAATAACTATCAATTCATTATCTGACCCAAAAAGAAATACTATCAATTTCATTAGCAAACTTTGCTTTCTCAGTTCCTCATGTGGGTTTTCGAGCAAACTTAGGCCATTGATACGCAAACCTATTCAAAACAGTAACTCAAATACTCAAATTACGTCTTTAATAAAACTCAAACGTAAAACAAGATTTTTGTTATCTGCGCCAACTTCATGGCATGTTATTTGGGAAGTAACCGGCTGAACGGCATCTGCCTAACATTTTTGTTTCCATGATGCCATTGCTTTGGCCATTGCTCGGCTTTACACAAGGAAACTAATTATCATCAGTTCGGGGAACTCCAATTACATTCTGGGAAAATTCAATTCCATGACTAACTGAAAAGCAAGAAAGCTTTGATCAGCTACTTATATCCTTTAGCTTGACCATGGCGGCATTACACCTTTGCTACCACAAGTTAAGTGTAACAGCCGATTCGTCCACAACATTTTGAGCCTTATCCATGTTTATATGCATCCTCTTGAGTCTTGACAGTATAATCAAACGATAATTACTGTATTTATCAAGACCCAGATAATGTGATGATACAAAATATTCTTATTGAAGCAAGAGGTAGAGCAAGTCCAAAAAAGATAAATAGATTATAGAACATGCCAAGAAATTACAAGCGAATGGAAGAAATTTTGTGATTCAGCACACATCCGGTCTCGACATTGACAAGGACTTCATCACAAAGCCCTACCCTTTCACGGCCTCTTATTTTCTTTTCAATTCCCATTTTGAGGTGTGCTATCCAAACTCAAATATCTGCAGACTTGACCTCCTTTCCTCAGCTTTAAGCCTTAATAGCTTCACATTTCCCTATGGCTTAGACACTGAATCCAATATGAATTATTCTCTCTTTTTTTGGGGGGGCCTAGATAGCAACAATGCTATCATAGGGCACAGCCAGTCCGCAACAAGAGGGTCTACAGTCTGAAATGGCTTTAAAAAATTCAACGAAAAAAATCCCTGGCCTCTCTAATGGATGCCACAAAATTAGAACTCTTTTTGCATCAGTAAAAAGACCGGCACCCATTACCTTTAGAACCTCATTATAGCCCCGGGCGACCAGCCATTTTTACTATACAGTTCGTGTCGTAACAATTCAGAACTACAAGTTCCTTGACATCAAGGTGGATTTCTTCCTCATGTATTGTACACCATATGCTGCAGTAGAAGCCACTGTAGTTGAAGCTACCAACAAACTGCACCAGAGACACTTGATGTTAAATTTATCAACCTTGTTAAAACAGAAATATCCTTGGTTGTTGTACTACCTCAAGTATGTGATTACAGGTTGAGTTTCTGGAGTCCCAAACTCTGGTTGAAGAAGAGCTGCAGCAACTAAAACCAGCTGGAAAACTGTATTAACCTGCCATCAGTTAAGGTCCTTGTTAGAAACTAGAAGATTTTGGCTAAATAAACACTCACATGAGCCAGCCTTCATGTTTTGTGCAAAAATTTTCCCCTTACATGAAAGTTTTACCAAATGCCTACGGGGAGTCAGCTTAGGGATGTCCCAACTATGGGAACACAAGATTAATTTGGATTCTGTCTCTACCGTATAAGATATTAAAATTTCAGTTCTAGAACACACAGGAATTACCTTATGTCATATTCACTCTTACGAAGAGAAATAAATTATCCTCCCTAAATTTTTAGAGTGATAACCAAATTAACCTCTACAATGAATTCTAATGTCAATGCCTCCTATTTATAGCCAAGGGTTTAAAATAACAAAATAACAAACAAGACTACATTGACTTCAGCGGAGACATGCACCAATGTTGGCTGAATCCATTACTGATGAAGAGACAAAATCATGAAAATTACCTTGCTCAGAAAGAGAGGTTCAACCTTCTGGGGACAGGTTCCATCAAGGTTGACAAAATCAGACCAGCTTTTCCACTGAGAGAAGACATCAAAGTTTCCAACCAGGAGTTTAGTTAATTTACTACTCAAATCATCATACCGAAATAAAAAAAATTGCCCATAAACAAGGTTCAAAATTAGGTAATCTCACCTTCCATTCCAAGATACTAGCTCTTTGATAAAGAGCACCGCCAACTAGAGCAACATCTCGCAACACAACAAGTCCAACAAGTCCAGCTTCACAACAGAATAACCAAACAGAATCACTAACCCAAGACAGACAGAGAACAGTTTTATACTACATTCAGGGAAATGGGTTTGCACTAATGCTATCATTGCCTGTTTATTTCAATTTTTTCTCCTTCTCATAAACATCAGATCTTCTTCAGCAGCTGAAACAAAATAAAATGAGGGAAAAAGCCAAGATAACTTACGGTGAAGAAGATCCACATGTACCATTGCCAAAGCAACACATCCAATAAGAATCTGAGTATACCAAAATCATATTATCAAACAAGGATTAACCCCTTATTTTATCCTAATAAAAGTAACCAGTCAATAGAAATACTAAATAACATTAGGCTTAGCTACAAATGAACTTTTACCTTGTCGGCAAGAGGATCAAGGTATGAGCCAACTACAGAATCAATTTTCATCCTCCTAGCAATATATCCATCTAGCTACACGACGAAATACAAATGAAAATCAATATCCCATATTTTGGAAAACTGTAAATAGTTTCCATACATTAAAAAATCATCTTACCCAGTCGGTTGCTCCAGAGATAGCCAACGCCACAAGTGCTGATGAATACATTTCATTTGTGATCATCCTGGAATGAAACTTGTTAATCACCCTTCCCCTCTAATCCACGGAGTGACAGATTCATTCATAGAAGAAATTAAAGAAACAAAGGTCTCATAAATAACAAATGCTGAAACGACAAACATAAGAAACTACAAGTTGATGCCATCAACATTGCCTCAAAGAAAAGCATCCTCCATGAATTGTACTAAAATTATAGTATAGATGGCCTTTTAATTTCCTCTCATTTTACCCCATTATCTAAAATTCTACTCACTACTTTTTTTTCTTCTCTCATTTTTTACAGCAACCAAACGAAACATAAAGAACAATACTTCATCCTCAAACAACGACAGCAAAAGCAAAAGTTTTAGAAAAATAATAATAATACAATCAAGAGAAAACAAAACATAATACCAAGTAATGAAAGGCCCAGAAACCAAACGACTCATGGAGACCAAATTCGGCAAATTCACGAAACTCTTCACTAGGCCACGTCTCTCCGCCTCTTCCTTTGACCAGACAGGGTCCACCACATTCGGTCGGTGAAAACCCAACGCGGAAGGAAGATTAGTGTGACCCCGAATCAAGTCGAAATTCAAGGCCTGAACTTTCCTGAGAACGACACCGTTAAGGGGAGTGGCGGATTGGGAAAGCTTCCAGGGAGGGGAGGACAGGAAGAGAGGGCCCTGAAACGGAGCGATCCATTTGGAGAATGGAGGTCTGTGAGAGAGATGGGTGCAAAACGGCGGCGTTAGAAACAGAGCGGCGTTATTGGCAGTGGCAGTGAAGTACGGGAGGGTTTTGCTCTTTGAGCTTTTGGCGATTATGTTTTTGATGGATCTAAAGATCGCCATTCTTGATCATGAAGCATTCATTATACTAATTTGAAATTCGTAATTCGTCTTTTTTGAAATTTCTGCTCTTCGGTTGCTAAGGTTTTAGGGATACGTGTCCGAGTTTACACGTGGTTTGCGTTGACGCTTACACGTGCAAGCTGCCCGAGAGGGTTTTTCACCTTGTCTTCTTCCACACCGTAAACTTTGACGCAGTTCGCATTGTTGAATAAATTTAAGAGTTGCATGCTCATCCTATGTTTAGTAGAATACTCTCTTGCCCTAATTCATAAATTTTTACATAAAAATTCTTAGATTTTTCTCTTCTTTTTTCCCTTTAATAAAATTGGCATTATTCATTAATTGAAGGGAAAAAAAAAAGGAATAAAGCCTCCTTTTATAGGCTTGCAACTATATATATATAACTACCAAGGTAAACAATTCGTAAATATATAAGTAAAATGAATCATGAAAGGCTAAAAGTTACATGGATGGATATTGACATCAAAATGAATATTTTCATAACATTGTTTAAATTATTTGAAATTAGATTTGACTCGTTAAATCTAAGTTATGTAAACACGTTTTCAATAGATTGATATTTTGACTATGCCATAACATAATCACTTGTTAATCGCTATAACTAACTTATCTAAGTCGAGTCCGGACAAACGATATCTAGAATGAGCTATAATAAAACTATCTAAACAATTTTTTTTTGCATGTTTTTTTATTGTAAATATGGTAAAATTGTAATATTTTTAAGACTTTTTCTATACGTAATGGATTTCTTACCAAAAGACTTAAAAAGATGCATGCAATTGTCTTCGAATTTTATGTCGCATGGATAATAGAATCTTCCACAAAATATTAATATAGGATTTAGACTATTCATAGAAATGAATTATTAGTTTCAGTTAGTTAATTAAGAGGAACAACTTAACAACTTGGTGTTGTCTTTGTTCTCCATTCTATTCTCTTCTCTAATTTAGGAAAACATTACCGAATTACATGCGTGTGAAGATTAATTCTGGCGAAACCAATACTGATTACATTGTCCAGAACAATCGAAGAAATTTGTTCTGTGTATGGTATTTCTGTTCCCGACATTTTCATAATACTCCTGTGACTTTTTCCTTCAAAATTTACAGCTTTTATAATCTGAGAATACGTGCTAGTTATTAGCAAGGGCCTCTGCAGGTTTCGGAATAAGATATTTGATCAATAACATTGACTCAGTTCTCTTTAAAGGGTGTTTGGTAGAATTTCGTTAAGGAACAAGAGGGAGGAGATGAACTGCTTTCATTGTTGCAAGGCAGACCATAGTCTTTCTTTTAAAGATAAACGCAGTGCACACAAGAGAGACAACACTTTTTCGGCTTTTATCCACAGCATGTCACACAAAACAGGTATGTTATATAGAAAACGTAACGTGATTGTTCCATCATCTAGAATCTGTTGGTAGAAAATCCGTTTAAATGTTATGGACATCAAATGCTAGATACCTTTTTGGTCAATGAAATGGCTAGAAGTTTAATCCGTCAATCATCATGGCGTTCTGTCAATTGAGATGATTGCGCGTATGAATTTTGGTGACAATTAGATTTTGTCACCACTAGTTATGCAAAGTTCTTGATATTTGAATATTTTGCGGTTTGAACAGATGAAATTCTGATATTTCATGTTATAGGAAAAAAACTGTCCTCTTTGCACATGTAATTCATGCATGTTATGGATCTGCAGGAAGCAGCAAGCAGAGACGTATAGCTGCTGAGATTCGGAAATTTGGAAAGGCGAAAAAAACTCCCAACGTTTTCAAATATCAAGAACTGGCTGACGCCACCGAAAACTTCAATCCTGATTGTTTAGTGGGTGAAGGAGGATATGGGAGGGTGTACAAAGGATACATTGAAGCCGTTGATCAAGTCTCTCTCTCAATCTGGTCTTGATGAAATATCGCTTATGCGCACACATGTTTTAAAACAATCTTTGAGTCTCATTCTTTGTTTCATTTCTTCAGGTTGTGGCTGTAAAGCAATTAGATAGGAGTGGAAACCAAGGAAGCAGAGAATTTTTCGCAGAAGTTTTGATGTTAAGTCTGGTTCAACACCAGAACCTTGTCAATTTGATTGGATATTGTGCAGATGGTGATCAAAGGATTTTAGTTTATGAATTCATGTCCAATGGATCTTTGGAAAATCACTTTCTTGGTACAACCATTATATTCTTCAACTACGTTTGAATAATTTTTGCTGTATTTGTGAGATATTCTGATTGCATTCCTTTCTTACAGATTTACCTCCAGATCAGGAGCCTCTAGATTGGTTTACGCGAATGAAGATAGCAGGAGGAGCAGCTAAAGGGCTTGAATACTTGCATGATGTTGCCGATCCACCAGTAATATACCGCGATTTTAAAGCGTCAAACATATTATTAGATGCAGAATTCAATCCAAAACTGTCCGATTTTGGACTTGCTAAGTTAGGTCCCACAGGAGGAAAGGATCATGTGTCTACAAGAGTTATGGGGACATATGGTTACTGTGCTCCAGAGTATGCAATGACAGGTCAACTGACAAAAAAGTCCGATGTATACAGCTTCGGTGTTGTGCTCCTGGAGCTTATCACAGGTAGAAGTGCTATTGATAATTCAAGACCAAGTGAAGAGCAGAATCTAGTTACTTGGGTATGTTAATATCCTGAAAAGAATTCCTCGTTCCAATTAATATACAATCATATTTGTAACAGTTCCCAATTTATTGCAGGCAAAGCCATTGTTAAGGGACAAGAAGAAGTTCACAATGATGGCTGATCCATTGCTGGAAGGACAATACCCTCGGAAGGGTCTGTATCAAGCTCTTGCAGTTGCAGGAATGTGTCTCCAGGAGGATGCTGACTCTCGACCTTTCATGGTAGATGTCGTAACAGCTCTAGAATATCTATCTAGTCCAGTAACTGATGAAAAATGTAGTCCAATAACTGATGAGAAAGGTAGTGATTTAAGTGGGCCGTTTGTTGACTCTATTAGAGGACAAAGAATCAATGGAAAGCAAGAGGCCTAGTGTTGCTGGGGCATTGGATGTATAGTAGGTTCTGTGAAACAGATAATATTCAGAATCTGACATAGGAATCTACAAATTTTTGTATAATGATGAAATCTCTTCTCTCATTCCCACTGCTGAATTGCTGTTAGATTTAAGAGCATGTATATGACCTTGTAACCCTTGCCTGATTAGCAATTAGGCAGCTGGACTTGTGAGGCTGTAACTGGAGCCGCAGTACTGTGAATTACTGCAAGCTGTTGATAATAGAAAATTGTTGGACTGAAAGCTGCAATGTTTGCTTTCTTATCTGACAAAATTTTAGGCATCTTTGTGCTCAAAAGAGTCTTATTCATGTGAAAGCTACTTCCACCGTTTCTCATTAGACTCCTTTCTCATGTTCAAATGTCAAATCATTTATGCAAATGCAGTTTAAAACTTCCTTCTTCTTCTTTTTTTTTCCTTTTTTCGATGTAACGTGATTGGCAAATATCAAGTTTGTGGTGTTGGAATTGCAAGATTATGCATTTCGTATTTAGAAATGGGGTGTTTAATATCAACGTCAGCAATTTGAAACTTTTGTAATCTTTGTTGATCTGTCAGTTCTCAAAGAACTTATAGAGGCGAGAACTTCTACTTACTCCTATTACTTCTGATAATGAAAACTTTTTACAAATCAAATATGTGCACATCATACTTCAAGAACTGATCTTACAGGAAGGATCAAATCCGCCCCTGATCATGTGGAAAAATCTAAATCTGTCAGAGTTGAATGAAACAGCATAGAAGCAACAATTCTGGTATCAGAAGAGCAGCAGTTTCATGACTTTCACCAGAAGATTGAATTTCTGAGGAGGTTATTCTGGCAAGAAAAATTCATGATTGCTCACTAGACACTGGATTCTGAAGAAACTATGAAATTATAAGTATTGTCTCGCTTTAGAAAGGAATGCATTCTGCCTTTTGATATTATGACGAGAAAGATGAAACGATCATCGCATTTGGAAGGCAGAGTAGAAGAAGCCTAAGCAACAATACCTTGAGAAGATTACTTAAAACAAAAAAATTAAGAAAAACATGAGCACTCTCATGCTCATCCCTGACAACAACCCTTTCAAAGATCTAGTAGGAAGATAAAACCTGATAGGACAATCCGATACTCCCAGAATATGGTTTTCTGAGATTCCCCATTGAGTGAATGAATAACAGACTGGCCAGGTAATCACGAAATCATTGTTATCTCGGCTCTCCAAGAAGACCAACTAAATGTGCAAGTTATTCACATCATTCTTCAGGATCCTGTAGTTGAACCCAGGAATCCCATTCAACTGATTTCTGTCAGCAACTTCTACAGCAGAGCATATGCTTGGAAGGATACAGCTGCTGCTGCCTCTTCGCCTCTTCCTCTTCCATCTCATTATCACAAACCAGAAACTATTCCTGGAATGACCACTGCTGGAAGCTATGTCAACAATCTGTCCCTGAGGTTTCCTAATACTTGCACATTGCTGTAGCTCAAATTTATTGAAATATTCAATCTCCCTCCTGACAAGGGATCCCACAGTTCCCCTGGTGCCTATAGCAACTGGAGGAGTTGCAGCCATTTTCTCAGAGAATTTGGTGTTTGTGTTGCAGGCTTTATGCTGCATTATATATTCTTTAAGGTATAACTCAAGTGATGTAGGAGGCTTCTGGATGAAGAAATTGGTGGCCCCAGCCCTGGGTCGGGGAATTCTCTTTGGTCTTTGTAAAAGTTTTATTGATACTACTTTATTAAAGTGGACAGCATGAGTTTTTGCATGATTGAAGCTCTTTGATAGACAAATTGACATCATATTTGTTTGTTATGCTTTTCTCATGTCATCATGTAACTGTTGCACTGGCACTGAAAGCATGCATGTTCTCCGGATAAATTGTTTCACCCTTTCACCCTTTTTTTATCAATTACGTTTGGTCACGTAATTAGTCGTTGCTTTTCAACAGTTGGATTGTGATTGTGAATAGTACGACCTGAACTGGCCGATCAGGTATTCTGAATTATTGTGCTAAAACAACAACATGCTGCTATGATTTCTTATCATTTATGTTAGGTCAAATTTCTTTTCTTCCGTGTAAGCTTGGATAAAGAGTGAGTCAAGAGAGAGAGCATTTTCATTGTTCTCTTCACAAACTAATGCTTTTATAGACAATCTGATTTTGGTGCCATAGATGTTGATTGCACTCGTTTCCTTTCACTTTTATGCCACATGCTGCTGGTTCACATGATTAACAGTAATTCAAGGTAGTAGTGCCAGATATCATTTCTTTCATTTGCTGAGAAAATAGGTTAATTTGTAAGGCTTTAAAATAATCTAACAGTTGCTAGGTCCAAGAAAGTGGTTGCGGTGGAACATCCTCTAAGGATTGTCGTCATATAGGAATAAGTGGAGACCCCATCGTCATCTAACAAGCAATTGAAAGGCAAAGCTTCACCATCAAAAACGCAACCATTGAACAACGAAAGAGTACTTAAAAAACACTTATAATCACTTAAATGGTAGGCTTCCACAATGGAATGCATTTGCTCTGTTGCTTTTAAGTGTCAGTTCACAATGGAATGCATTTTCAAGCATTTAATTGTCAGCTGAAGGACATCATCCATGACAAAATAATTAGGGAGAGCGGGCACTATCGAAAAGAGTTGAAAGATGACAAGAAGTTCACCATTTCACTATCAGCTTATTGATCATTTCATTTGCTCATCAAACTACAGTACCGTGCTGTTGAGAATACAGTCACGTATTTGTATCCATTCATCAGAAAAGCATTATAGGCACAGGTTGTACTGTGCCACCACGTGAGTGAATTACTTGGGGACCTCATACAAGAACTAAAGTTTTTCATTACCCACTTGATTAAAATTGCTAATCTGGACTAATCTATTAGCTTTACAACATGCAGTACTGATCAGGTAGGTAATCACAAGCATCAGATCAATCATCAATGTACATTCAAATGCCTCTGTAAAATGCCCATTCAAGTTTGGGGTTCAGAGATAGGAGACTTGCATAAATGGATGACTAAAAGGTAAAGCTTTCAGGCAAAACTAAGTCTAAAAATCTTATATTTCAGAAAAAGGAAAGAAGTTAATTAATATACTCCTGCTTATGCGATCAATAAAAGACAACAAATTTTCTGTAAGCCTCAAAATTGGATGTCCCCTCTCATTTATGTATTCACACTCATCTATATTCTTATTTCTTTTGATTTCTTTCTTTCTATTATTTTTTTCAACTTTTTCCCTTTTTTTCTTTTTCCTTTTTCTTTCATATTCTTGTATGAGAATTATCCAAAAATCTACCGTATACCGGGAAGATGGCAGATATACCTCAGCTTCCTATGTGAGGCAAGAGCTTTTTGTAAAGCAGCATCTACTCTTGCACCTTCCCGAAACAGAAAGTCATATAAGTGACAGATGAACTGCGACAGCTCCTCTTCTTCGTCATCCCAAACACCCATCAAATGTTCCCCACTCTTCTCAGGTTCACTATCCTCCCAGTCACTCACTGGACTGGAAGGTTCAACATCTTCATCTTCCGCCTCTTCCTCTCCGATTTCAAACCTCCCATTTTCCACAACATTGAACTCTCCAGATCCATGGAATGATGTGAGCGACATTTCCTGTGGTTCAGCTGAAGGGCAAACAACAGCTTTGGCACCGGAGTCTAGAAATGCCTTAACTACAGGTGGGGTAGGCCCATATGTTCCTGTGCAAATTATGATCCTCTCCCTCCAAGCTCCAATCTGGGATAACACAAAACATTGGTATCAACCACATCTTCGAGGGAGAATAAAAAGAGACTTCAACCTTATAAAAAATCATTATAAATTAAAAAAGGTAAAAAATAAAGTTCAAAGCTTTTCAAACAATTAAGGATCTGAAACTTATAGCTGCATCAGCCACATAAATGCAAATAGAAAACTGAGTGCAGTTCATTAATATCTTCTAGTAAAAAATGCCTAAGGTTTAACAAATACTGCCATGCAAGGGGAAACTAAATCCATTCAAGGAAATATAACAACGATGAAGATAGACGAGCAACGCATATTACAAGTCAAGAAGTACAATTAAACATCATCTGCCAATTTTCTCTATCTATAGCTGTGAAATTCCATAGAAGTTGGAGATGAAGGGATAACTAAGTAAAAGTACATACCATCCAACGAACATCATCAGGTGTTAAGTGCATGGAAGGGACAGTTCTACGAAACATATATGCTGCAATTTCATGGTCATCTTCCATAACCTTCCCAAACATCACAAGACAGATTTTTAGTTTGATAACCCCTGACAAGCAACAGAAGATCATCTAAATGAAAGGAAAATGAAGAGGATGCGTACTTGGGTTTGGCGTCCTATATAACGGTGGACAACATTTCCCACTTGGAAGTATGGTCTAAAGTGAATCAGATCAGCAATTGTTGATATATTGGAAAGAACTGATGCACCCTTTCTACGGTTGCTCCGCATCACTGATAACAAACTTGACTTGACGCTCTGTAGAAACTTGTCTGCATGTTCGCCAGGTTCAGCAACCACAAACACATCATTCTGCCAGCTAATAAATAAGCACATCACAATTAGGAATACGAGTGAAACTGAACAATAAGCACATCACAGTTAGGAATATGAGTGAAACCGAACAGACACGAGAGAGAATAAGAATTTAACACAAAGGTAAGGTCATGCTGACCTTAATATTGAGCCGACTGTATCATTTTGAAGGCACAAATGAACAATGCCAACTTGAGGTAAACTTTGTAGCTTCTCATGCAATGATCGGACATGTAAAGAGAGCTGCCTGTGAGCCTTAGGAGACACTGGGGGAGATGAAAATGTCTTTCCAGCTTGTAATCCATCCAAGCTTAAAGGTGGAACCATATCTATTCGGCCAATCCTCTGTGGACCAACATCTGGACTGTACAAAAGTGGGCTTGAGGGGAAACTTCCAGTGATCAAGGGAGAGGAAAATGGTGTGGGGAATGTTGCTCCAGGCATAGACTTCCCAATTCCGGAAATTCCATGCAAAAGAGATAACCTTATTCCATTACTAGCACAAAATGATTCAAGTGCCCGAGCATGGTGCCCAACTCTTCCTGAATCAGGACTATGCATAGCTTCAACAAGCAGTGTATTACGCCTCCAACCTAAGGATGGGCTAATCTCATCTAAAATTCCAGGAGAGAGGGGAAAAAAAAGCGTTCAGTGGGAAGATTATCATATATATAAAAACTATATAAAATCAGAGAAAATATAAGACATGCTACCTGTGTTAGACACCTTTCCTCGGGGAAAATGCTGAGATTTCAAATTCTCGGACCACTTCTCATCTTGTTGGAAAGGTAGAAGCAGTCTCTCACAGACATTCTTGAAGGACTCAGAATTGTTATTGATGTATTCATCAACTGCAGCTTCCAACTTAAGCCACTCTGCTGGATCAGTCTCATCCAGCTCCATCTCACATCGTTCATCAACTGTGGGCAAATCATGTGGAATACTAAGTGAGAGTCATGATTCTTTCATAAAATGACAGTCTTTAGGAATATCTTTCCAGATAAATAAACGAAGCACAGGAATAAAACTATATCAAATGACAACTGGTCAGTATCCTGTCAAGGTCAAATAGAAAAGATAGTCTTTCACATATGATGCTCAAAGAAAAAATAAAACACTACAGATTCCCAAAGGATGGCCCAGTTGGTTGGCCTCTTGCAGTGGAAGCAAGAAATCAATGTTCAAGTCCAAGGGGATACTGTTAATTTGAGGGTGACAAGAGGTTCCTCGGTAACAACAAAAAGAAAAGAAAAGTAAAGAAAACATTACAGATATAGAACCTGGATTAAACCGGTAGTACTGAATTTCAGGAAGCATAGGCAGCAATGTGCTTAATGCTTCCTCCGCCCTATCTACAGAGCACGCACTCTCAATCAAGACTTGCCCAGTATCCAGATAACGCCAACCACCTCTCCGAGTCTGCAAATGCAATGTTTGCTTGCAAGAGTAAGGGAATATAATCACTAGAAAACACCAGTGCTATTGTCTAGTATTGTAAGAAACCTTTGTAGTCCAGCATTCTAATCAAGTCATACCCAGATTTCTTACCTACAGTCATCTCAATACTTCTAAGAGTCCAACATGGAACAGAAATGCCTAAAAGAAGCTTGTGAAGTGGAAGATATTGTTTAATCATCCTTTTCTCAACCAAAACCAAAAAAAAAAAAGGAGGTCTTGAAGGGAGCGACAAATACTACGCTGAAATGAGAGCTCCCAGTCATCAAAAGATATTTTGAACCAGTTCCAGTATAAAAGCGACACGAGACTTAAATATATTTGTAAAAGAAATATGTTTTAATAGGAGTGCATGTTCATAAATTGAGGGTCGGTCTATCTGATAAATGAATCACAGTTCAACACAATAGAGAATATCCAGCAGCATGCCACTGAATATGTCCATCTAAAGATTTTTCAATATAAAACTATTGAAAATAAAGACTATTAACAAGGAAAAAAATTTCAAAAATCAACTTGTATGATCATCTGCATTTAATTCTTTACTACAGAGGGCAGTGCCTAGATGGCAGCGGAGGACTTCCCATGTGGACTGTGGAAAAGGTTGGGAATTTCAAGCTTTATGAATCAGTGAAAATTTTAAATTGAATATACATAACGAAGAAGATCCTTTATTTACGAAAGGGAAATTATCTCTGCACCCTTTTGTTTTGTCACATGTAAATTTAACCAATACAAAATTTTGATATGTTCTTTGCACCACCTTTGTCTCTAAACTCATATCAATCAATCACTTTGACAATAAAAATAACCATTTTACCACTAAATGAGTTAAAAGACTATTTTATTCTATAAAATTTTGAAAAAAAAAAAAACTATAATTACAAAAGTACCCCTAAATTCAATAAAACAAATAAATCTCAAAATTTAAGATGATAATTTTTAAATGAAATTATAATTATAAAAAATTAACACGTTGTAATTATAATTTTTTGCAATTTTAATTTCATTTAATTTTTGTTATTAAATTAAGCATAGGGAAGTTTACAAAACTTAACATGAAGAGAAAAGTTCACTATAATTATTGTAATCCCTATATTATTGTAAACTTCCCTATACAAATTAAATGAAATTATGATTACAAAAACTTAACATGATAATTCTTAAATGAAATTATAATTAAAAAAAAATCCACATATTGGATTTAGATTTATTTATTTTATTAAATTCAGGGGTATTCTTGTAATTATAATTTTTTTTTTCAAAATTTTGTAAACTAGAATGGTCTTTTAATTCATTTAAGGCTAAGATAGTCATTTTGTAGTGTTAAAGTGATTTACTGATACAAACTTAAAAATAAATGTGGTGCAAAAAACATGTCAAAATTTTGAGGTGGTTAGATATACATATGACAAAATAAAGGTGGTGCAAAGATAATTTCCCTTTATGAAACTTCACTAATTCATGCAAAAACTGTGACCAAAGGAAAAAGGTTAAGAACTAACATTAAAGCCAGAATCTAATAACCATCTCTCAGAAAACAAAATTAAGAAACTGTTTACCTTTGTTGGAACAGAGCCACACCCAATAGAAACTAAGCAGTCTATCCTTGTGTCAGGCCATAGAAGTTGTGCTTCTCTGATGGCAAATATGGTAGGATTGTTTGCTACTATTGCACCATCTTGCCAGCGGAATACATCTGTGAAGTTGTTTCGGAACATTTAAAAATTAGAATAGAAGAACAAAAAAGGATCAAAATGGCCAAGCACGAACAACTGGAAAAAAAAGGTGCAAGAAGAATGCACCATCTGAGAAATCGTCGAGATAATAAGGAGCTGCAGATGACGCTCTTATAGCTTGCCATACTTGATGCTTACAACTCCCAATAAAAGCACTGCGTTTATAACCAACTTGAGCACCAGTAGTAGGTGATCCCAGCACAGTGATTCCGGAATTTTCTGAAATTGAAAAAGGAACTTCTGGTGTTCCAGCAGGGTACTGCATGTTGAAACCATAAAGAGAAGTCAGAATAATTACCATAATTTAAAAAATCACGCTACATATATGCAACAGAACAAAACAGAAAAATAACAATCCTGGAAATAAATTGATGTGTCCAAATTACTCTGAGAGAAAGAAGTATTTCTGTCAAACCTGATAATTGCGGAATATGAACGGCTGTGCTGGCATCACATTCACCAAAGTTGACACAGTAAAAACTTTGGGAATGTTTTTCACAGATGATTCTATCAATAGATCCCCATCCTCATCAGCACACATTTCCTTCAACAACCTCTCAAACTGATCTGCACTGTGCTGCAAGAAAAAATGAAATTATCTAATTTCAAGGCATTAAATATCTGAAACTGTAAATGGCATTTATCTATTTAAACTGTAACTTTATATTATCAACTAAAGTACCTCTTGATCAAGAAAATTTACAACAAAGAGGCAAACAATGACAAAGGCTCATAGACCAGTCTAAAATGAAGAACAAGATCTGCATGATCCGACTTGTGTAGTTGGACATAAATTATTGATTTCTGTGTATATACTAATTTTATGCATGCATCTATTCACATGTGTCCATACTGCAAATTTATCAAGGAAAGAAGAAAAATCAAATAGAAAGAACAATACGTACTTTAGATCCATGTACAACAACTCTAAAGCTCTGCGATGAACTTTTATAAATTTGATCCAACTTTTCTCTCCATGTTGCAGCTTCATTGTCTTTTGGAAAAGGCTCAGCAAAGACAAGTTTCCCTAAAGAACCATAATTGCAGAATGAGACAAGTAAATTGAACAAATAAATAAGCCATTTGGAAAAGCTAATTTTTGGCTCCCCAAACTCACCCAGATTTTTGTATATTTCTTCACACTGATCCAAGGTCATTAGCTTAACAGCAAGAGCAATAGCAAGCATGCCACCAGTTGATGTGCCACATACAAGATCGAACAACTCATGTATCCGCTTACCAGTTCCTTTCTCAATTTCTTTAAGAATTTGCACTGTTGCCAGACCTTTCATGCCACCTCCATCCATTGAGAGAATGCGCAGTCCTTGTTTTGGAACTTGTCTCCCCCTTATGGCACGCCGCAAACTTTCATTTTCTCCTACAAAGGCACACGATGAATTGACCAGGCCTATTTGGTTAAATGATCTCAAAATACAGCCAAAGACAGATTCAGAAACTTACCGAGAATTGCCAAAGCACGAGCTGCAGCTTTATTTACACGGGGTTCAGGTCCAACAGTCAAACGCATCAAAAGGTCCCGCAAACTTTCAGAAGTAACTAGAATACGGCGATTCTCCAAACAGAAGGCCAAATTTCCAACTGCAAGCAAAGCAAACCTTTGTACCTAACAAAAGATAAACTTTTCAACATTAGATGACCACTGCATAACCAATCGGTACACACCAGGAAATTTGTACTTGCCTCTGGGTTTTTATGTGCACATAACAATTTTAATGACTTCAACACATCTTTAGTCAACATCTTCTGAGCTACAGTATCAGATGCAAAAGCCAACTGTCCCACAACTTGCAGAACAGATTTTACTTCTTCTGGAGCAAAAGATTTTAGCACTGCTATAATAGGTTGCATGATGTCACATTTCATCAACAGCATTGCCACAGATACATCTCCAGCAAGGGATGATAGAGCAGAGCATGCTTGTTCGACCTGCCAGAGAAGTAAGAATATTAAGAAAGTGCCAAACAAAAAAACAAATAAGCAGGTTGGACTTCTTTCATGGTTATAAGTGTGAGAAACATACCACATGACGGTTATCACTACTTATCATACTAATAAGCTGCCGCACTGCATTTTCATCTTTGCCAACAACTACCCGGTTTTCTTGGTCTTGCATAATCTTTGCCAGTGCAGATGCTAGTAAAGGGTGGTGACAGGAAGAGAAACGGAATATGAGAGAGAAGAAGGCACTAAGCTTGTGTCTAGATGCTCCAAAATAAGAATTGTTCTCCATCTGCAACCAAAGAAAAAAGTACAATGAAACTTAATAATTATCTCTAGCTTAAGAATGCCAAAAAATGTTCAAAAAGCTTTATCAACCACTACCTCGATTTGGACATTGACTGATCTAAGGTTTTCATCAGCCACAATCCTAATATTTGCAAGCGACAAGTGTCGAAGTTTAAGCAGTGGCAAAATTTCTGGAAGGAATTCAAGAGGGTTTCCAAAGAGCCTTAGAATTTTCAATTCTGCCATAGCCCTGCCATTCAAATGGATAGACACATTAGAGACAAAGAAAACTATAGAAGCTACAAGCTTAATTGATGAAGTTAACAAGTTATAGACTCAAGAATGATAAGTCACTGTCAAATTGACCTGAAATCAAGAAGAGGCCGAACAAGCCTGTTGTGTTCTAATGATAACTCCACCAGTCCTACACACTCTCTCAGTTCAACTGCATATAATTTAAAAAGAAATCAATTAAGCAGACAAATTGCACGAGACATAAGCAGACTAGGAATCCACATCACAAGGAGTTTTCTGCTTGCTACGGAACTTGTATGTTAAGCAAGTCAATATAGACATACATACACATATAACAGTTCCATGCTTACCAGGAACAGAAACAAGCATGTTGTTGTCAACAATGAGAACTTTTAAATTTTTCATGGCACCTAGCTCAGGTGGCAAAGTTGATAACTTGTTGTTATCAAGGTAAAGTTTCTCTAGAACCGGCAAACGGGTCAAATCAACTGGCAACGCCTGTCAAAACCATATATTAAAACTGTTTGAGTGCTACCAAAAATTGATTTAGCCATTAGAACTTAGTTTTGCCATTAATCCGTTTGAATTCACATAAAAAATAAAATATAACAAACTCACCGACAGACCAAGACCGCATAGGCTAACCGCTGTGACAGTCTTCCAATGGTCGCAGAAACCGGACCCCATGTTGTTCCCCGGACCACTAGTAGACAAGTCGGATCTCATGAGCCGGGTCAAAACCCCAATCCCATCGCTCAGATGACCCGACCCGACCCCCTTGGTCAAGACTACCGCTCGTAACGGCTCTCTCCTCTTCACCACCCTCATTTCAACTCCCACATTCGCCGCGTCAGTAGCAACATCGCCCTCCTCTTGCGGCGCCAATTCAACCACCACCGTGTCTTCCGGCACAGGCAAAGCCACCATCAACTGCGATTGCAGCTTTAGCGCCACCTGATCCTCCTCCTCGCCACTCGTCCACTCCAGATCGATCCGGAACCCTAATTCCGGATCTCTCGTCATCACCGTCGGTGACGACAAAGACGATGTTGATGTTGATGATGACGATGACGTAGATAATCGGTTGAAGGGATCATATCCGGCTTCTTCGGTACCATAACTGAGAGTCAATTTGAAGATCTCCAACGGTCGCTTCCATCCCAAACCCCAAGAAGACATTTTGCTCGAATTCGATCAAACGACAATATCAAAATGCTTGATCGGACGGCAGGGGATACTTTTGTTTTTTTTTTTTTTCCTCACATTATAAACAATCATACCATATCATTTCATTGTTAATTTTAATGTTAGTGAGTGTGTGTGTCAGCAATAATTTACAAGTTAAGATACAATTAAGTAAATTCCAAAATGCCAATTTCTGGTTAGGGTTTAAAGATGATGAGAGTTAATGGCGGGAGATAAACGAACCGAAGGTGCCGTGTATTTTAATTTGCTTAATGCGGTGACTTATTTTTGCTGTTCGCATCTGGGCGGTTCTCACCTAACGATGCCGTTTCAATTGACATATAGTAATACACATATTTATAATTTATGTCACATTACAGACGAGACAAGTGTATTTCCTCAACAAAAACCTTTTTTTATATTAAGAATTATAAAATAGGACTGTGTTTCGCGCGGTTTTAAAAAAAGAATTTAGTATTATCTTTTTTTTTTATTTTACACTTGATAAAACTGATAAAAAATATGAATTGATTTTTTTTAAGATGAGGCAGCCTTATAAAAAAACAAAAAAAGTTATTAGCCAGCAATACAAATAAAGAAGCAACGCAAGATAAATAATATATTATTATAGTGATTTTATTCATTCTAATTGTGTGTGTACAAAACAAAAAGATGAGCTCTCCTTTTATAGTTACATAATCACTCCATGAAATTAATAAAAAATTATGGATTATAATTCCTTGTGAGATAGTGGGAGTTATAGGGAAGCTAAAGGTTGCTAATGGGAGATAGTGAGGAGACTAAGAGATATATGTCATGAACATCAATATTTATTTTAATAAATTCATAACACTCCCCCTTAAATGTTCATTACAAAGAATGTGCCTCATTAAAACATTTACATAATTGTTATTGTGTAATAACAATCAAATTAATTATGAGAAGATGAAAAACCAAATCTAAAAGAAAATTTCTCTATTTATTAGATAATAGAGAATATACAAAGATGAGAAATTGTGATGCCACATCACCTCCTCAAGTCACAACTTTATATATATACTAGAAAATAGAATCGCGCTTCACGCGGCTTTGAAAAAAGAATTTAGTAGTATCTTTTTTTTTTACTTTACACTTGATGAAACTGATAAAAAATATGAATTCATTTTTTTTAAGATGAGGCAGCCTTATAAAAAACAAAAAAAGTTATTAGCCAGCAATACAAATAAAGAAGTAACGCAAGATAAAGAATAAAATGAGATAATATATTATATAGTGATTTTATTCATTCCAATTGTGTGTGTACAAAACAAAAAGATGAGCTCTCCTTTTATAGTTACATAATCACTCCATGAAATTAATGAAAAATTATGAATCATAATTCCTTGTGAGATAGTGAGAGTTATAGGAAAGCTAAAGGTTGCTAATAAGAGATAGTGGAGAGACTAAGAGATATATGTTATGAACATCTACATTTATTTTAATAAATTCATAACACTCCCCCTGAGATGTTCATTACAAAAAATATGCCTCATTAAAATCTTTACATAATTGTTATTGTGTAATAACAATCAAATTAATTATGAGAAAATGAAAAGCCAAATCTAAAATAAAATTTCTCTATTTATTAGATAATAGAGAATATACAAAGATGAGAAATGGTGATGCCACATCACCTCCTCAAGTCCCAGCTTTATATATATATATATATAGATTTTAATATTTTGTAATGTAATTATTTTTTAATCTCAACCAATATATTATATAATAGAGAATATAAAAAGATGATAAATAATGATGCCATAAATCTTAAATATTTAATGTTTATGGAGTTTGAAGAAGCCAAAAGACACTAAACAAAAGATTAAATAATTAAATATGAGATTATGACATTAAAATTAGGCTCTAATGTCATTGTTGAGGGAAGATGAATGAACATTCCTTCCTATATTAATTAATTGATGTATTTTAAGCCACTAAAATTTAATTGTTGACATAATAAAATAAATGAATGTTTCAAGACTCATAATTAATTATTATTAATGGTTACATATTGTTGAATTTAAATAGAAAGAGAAAAAGACATGTAATCATTTATAATCTAATAATTATTTTCTATTTTAATATTTTGTAATGTAATTATTTTTTAATTTCAACCAATTTATTAGATAATAGAGAATATGAGATGATGAGAAATGGTGATGCCGCATCACCTCTTATAGTCCCAACTTTATATATATATATAAATAGATATAGATGAAATACTAGCTAGGCAACCCAAGAGGGGGGTGAATTGGGATTTTATAATTTATGCAATATAATTCGCACAACAATTCAATCTAATGCCTTAATCAATTCGAAACAATAAATTCAATGAAACACAATATTAAAAGAGTAAGGGAAGAGAAAACGAACACAAGGATTTTTACGTGGTTCGGCTATCCCCGCCTACGTCCACGCCTCCAAGCTCACCGGGCTTGAGGATTTCACTAAGCTAGCCTCCCAAGGCTTCAAACGCTTACAATTGACTTCCAAGGTGTCAATGGACCTTTACAACAAGAGATTATCCACAATCTCTTAACCCAAGTGTATCCCAACACTTACAATCTTTTAATTTGATTTTACAAAAAAGATTACAAATGAATCTCTCTCACACAATGTGTTTGATCTCAAGTGAAAGCTCAATGTGTGAATGAATGAGATGAATACAATAATTTAAAGCTCAATGAAAGTTGTATTCTCAATATTTTGCTCAATGATAATCGTTGGAATCCCTCTTGTTTGAATTGGATTGAGCTTATTTATAGTTGGAGCTGAAAACTAGCCGTTATTGACTTTCTGCACACTGTCGGGTCGCCGTTAGCTAGATGTCGGATCGCCGTTTGACTGGTCAATATGACCGTTGGGCTGATTTTTCAAATTGTCGGATCGCCGTTAACTATATGTCGGATCGCCGTTTAGGTCCAGAGGCTACTGGTTGATATCGGCGAGCCGTTTATCACACATGTCGGTTCGCCGTTTATTTCCAGAGACTAATCTTCAATTCTGTTAGATGTCGGCGAGCCGTTATCAAGATGTCGGATCGCCGTTTTCTACAGTAACTGCTACAGTGAAATATTTCCCAAATTTACAGTTTGACCCCAAAACTTTATAAAACTGTGTTACGGCCCAAAACGTTATAAAACTTTGCAAATAGGTCCAATTTCAGAATTTCTAAGTAATACTTTGTTAATCCCAAAACTTTCTGAAATTATGGTATAGCCCAAAAAGCTATGACACTTTTCAAATAAGTCATTCTCCAAAATTTCAAGCAATACTTGTTTATTTCAAAGTTTTCAAAATTCTTTCAATTAAACCATAAACTTTGAAAAACAACTAATTTCATAAAATTATTTTTCCATTAAATATGAAACATTTATAATGTGAAAATAATGATTTATTTAAAAAGAATAAAAACAATCAATTTCATAAAATCATTTTTCCATTAAATATAAAACCTTTAAAATGTGAAAATAATGATTTATTTAAAATGTATAAAAAATAATTTGATCTTAAAAGATTAATCATTCTTAATCTTGTTTGTTATCATCAAAATCAATATTATGGAAACATATATGTTAACAATCTCCCCCTTTTTGATGATGACAAACATTTCATGTATTTAAAGAATGATTCCACAAATTGCTCCTCCTAAATATAATATTCTCTTATAATTTGCCAATTAGCTAAATTAATGATTTAAATACATAGATTTTTCTCCCCCTCATCATCAAAAAGAAAAACTAAATTGGCAAAGAAAAAGTAACAATTTTTTTTTTTTTATAAATTTGAAAACATGTATTCTTCTCCCCATTTATCATCAAAAAGAAAATGTAAAGGAAAAGAATAAAAGTAGCAAATTTGTTACCCATGTTGTTTGAGTATAAATTTTTTAAAAAAAATCTCCCCCTAACAACAAGCATCATCTCAAATACAAGATTAGTAATATCACATCAAAATTATTATCATCATATAATCCAACAACCATAAAATGATTACGAATTATTAATCCATTAATTATCAAATCAATAACTCAAAACATAAAATCATCATATAAAACACCCATGTAATCAAATCATTATCATATCTCAAAATCATCAAAATCATCATCATAATCAAATATCAATTATCAAAACAATTACTCAAAATGCATGTTATTCTCCTCATTTTGACAAAATAGAAATGATATATCCTTTGTCTCCCCCTTTGGACAACAAAAAAGTTTAAAATACATATTATCCAAAATCATATTACATGCTCCCCCTAAATATATGGCCAATGTAAAATTTTAATCAAAATAATTTTATCCAACAACATATCATATTTGTCTCCCCCTATCAAGACTTCAAATCAAGCACATATAATTATCAATTATCAAAATCATCAAGAAATCAAATTATTCCAAGTTTATGCCGAATTTTTGAAAATTACTCTTCGCAAAGAGGTTTTGATTTGTTTACCAAATTGGCATGCATATTATCAACTATCCAAGCTCCATAATTATCAATCACATTTTATAAATAAAGACAACTAAACACATCAAAGATCTAATGTGACATTTTAATAAAAAAAATCTCATATGCTTAAAAATATCGAAGTATATGAATTTCTCCATTTTTCGATATCATTTAAAGCAAGTTATGCATATTTAACAATGCGTCAAGAAAGCACAAACAAAAATGTATCCATTCACCAATCATAGATTCCATAAGATCAAACTTCATCAAATACAATAGAATCATCAAAGCACAAATTTTATCATCAAAACTTAAGCAAAGCATAAGTGTATAATTGCAATATAAGATCATCAAAATCAACATAGCTATTAAGATAAGCCATCATTATGTGTTAAGAACAAGTGATCAAATTCATTATTACAGATGCTCACATATATTTTTAAGTGATGATATAGTAGTTACACCTTGTGATGGATCTTTCAAAATAAAGTTCTTAAGGTGAGAAGAAACATACCTCCACTCCTTGGGGAGTGTTTGAGAAGTACCTTCATTTTACTCCGCATTTGTTTCTTCATGTTGCTCATCTTGATTTTCAAGTGGTGCATTCTTTTGGCTATCATTTGATAATCTACTTGTAGCTTTTCATAAGCTTCATCAAGGAACTCTCCACCATTCCTTGATTGTGGTACCTACAAAGAAAACATTCACGTTGTGCCCTTTGGTACCCAAATACTCTTGGGTCCTTGAGTGTTAGCAATTGTTCCTTTTGGAACCCAAACACATTTTACTCCATAATATACTTTTCTTTTAATAGGACAACCAAGCTTCATGTGACCGTTTTGATTACAATAATGACATACAACTTGATTGTTAGTAGATGTACTCTTCACAAAGTAGTTCTTATAATACTTTTGTTTCAAATGTGGCTTATAACCAAGTCCTCCTTTATCAAACACACATTTTTGTGAATTCAGCATGTTATCCAACATCTTTTGCCCATTTGTGAATTTTAAAACAATCTCATTCAACTCATTGCTCCTTTTCTTAAGTGTTTCATTTTCATTTATTAATTCATCAACATGTGATTTCTCATGCTCATACGAATTACTTTGTTTACATGTGAATGATGCAATTCTATCATGTAACATTTCATTATTTAATTCCAATTCTTTGATCTTTTCATTTAATGAAACATTGGATTTTTGCAAGGCATCTTTTTCATTTTTCAAGTCATTTACATGTGATTCTAGATGCTTGTGTGAAGTGCTAGAATTCTCAAGTAATGCAATACTATCATGCAATGTCTTATTTTCTAATTCTAGGCATGTAATCTTTGCACTAAATGATTCATTTTCATTCTTAAGCTCCATCATCTTCTTTTTAAGACATGCATTCTTTTTACCAATTTTTATCCAATTATCATGCAATTCTTTAAAAGCATCATATAATTCATTATAAGTAGGAAGATCATTTACCTCATCAAGTCCGTCATCCGAGTCATCTCCAATTGCCATAAGTGCCAAATTCGACACTTCATGAAATTCCTCCTCCTTTGTAGTCTCCTCATACACAATTTCAAGTTTTCTCCAAATTTCATAAGCATTAGAACAATTTGAAACTCTATGAAATTCCTTTTTATCTAAGGCACAAAATAAAGCATTCATAGCCTTGGAATTTAAAGACATCTTTTTCTTATCCAACTCACTTAAAGCATTCTTTCTAGGAATGAATAAATCATCACAAACAACTTCCCAAATTTCATAATCTAGTGCTTGTAAATAAATTCTCATCCTAGTTTTCCAATACGGGTAGTCATTTCCGTCAAAGAACGGTGGTCTAATTGTGGATTGTCCTTCCCTAAATGTTGAGTCACTATAGGTTGCCATGGATCTTTTAACTCTAGATGGTTAAGTCTACACAAGAGCACCTCGCTCTGATACCAAATGAAATACTAGCTAGGCAACCCAAGAGGGGGGTGAATTGGGATTTTATAATTTATGCAATATAATTCGCACAACAATTCAATCTAATGCCTTAATCAATTCGAAACAATAAATTCAATGAAACACAATATTAAAAGAGTAAGGGAAGAGAAAACGAACACAAGGATTTTTACGTGGTTCGGCTATTCCCGCCTACGTCCACGCCTCCAAGCTCACCGGGCTTGAGGATTTCACTAAGCTAGCCTCCCAAGGCTTCAAACGCTTACAATTGACTTCCAAGGTGTCAATGGACCTTTACAACAAGAGATTATCCACAATCTCTTAACCCAAGTGTATCCCAACACTTACAATCTTTTAATTTGATTTTACAAAAAAAGATTACAAATGAATCTCTCTCACACAATGTGTTTGATCTCAAGTGAAAGCTCAATGTGTGAATGAATGAGATGAATACAATAATTTAAAGCTCAATGAAAGTTGTATTCTCAATATTTTGCTCAATGATAATCGTTGGAATCCCTCTTGTTTGAATTGGATTGAGCTTATTTATAGTTGGAGCTGAAAACTAGCCGTTATTGACTTTCTGCACACTGTCGGGTCGCCGTTAGCTAGATGTCGGATCGCCGTTTGACTGGTCAATATGACCGTTGGGCTGATTTTTCAAATTGTCGGATCGCCGTTAACTATATGTCGGATCGCCGTTTAGGTCCAGAGGCTACTGGTTGATATCGGCGAGCCGTTTATCACACATGTCGGTTCGCCGTTTATTTCCAGAGACTAATCTTCAATTCTGTTAGATGTCGGCGAGCCGTTATCAAGATGTCGGATCGCCGTTTTCTACAGTAACTGCTACAGTGAAATATTTCCCAAATTTACAGTTTGACCCCAAAACTTTATAAAACTGTGTTACGGCCCAAAACGTTATAAAACTTTGCAAATAGGTCCAATTTCAGAATTTCTAAGTAATACTTTGTTAATCCCAAAACTTTCTGAAATTATGGTATAGCCCAAAAAGCTATGACACTTTTCAAATAAGTCATTCTCCAAAATTTCAAGCAATACTTGTTTATTTCAAAGTTTTCAAAATGCTTTCAATTAAACCATAAACTTTGAAAAACAACTAATTTCATAAAATTATTTTTCCATTAAATATGAAACATTTATAATGTGAAAATAATGATTTATTTAAAAAGAATAAAAACAATCAATTTCATAAAATCATTTTTCCATTAAATATAAAACCTTTAAAATGTGAAAATAATGATTTATTTAAAATGCATAAAAAATAATTTGATCTTAAAAGATTAATCATTCTTAATCTTGTTTGTTATCATCAAAATCAATATTATGGAAACATATATGTTAACAATAGATAGATGTTTGGATTTAGATCGTTTAGTTCCAACTATTTTTTTTTTTTAACGCAGTTGAGTTCTAACTTGGGTACATTATCATGTGTCATTTGTTTATTAAATGATAAAAATAAATATTTTATTATTTAATAAATTAATATTATATTAAATAAACTCAAATCAAAACTCAATTTTTAGGATCCTAACATTTGGTATGTATTTTAATTTTTTGTCTTTTTTGAAAAAATTTCTTAATTTAATAAAGGAAAGCACTTTAAGTAAAAAATAAATAAGATAAGAAAAATGGGACAACCTTATATGTAGACCGAGTAATTATTATACCTTAAACATGGACCAAGTAATAGTAATTATTATTATTATTAGGGTAATGCTAAGTTACATGCATGTACCTTACATCCCTCTCACATGAATAGTGTATGGATACTATTCATGTGAGAGGGATGTAAGGTACATGCATGTAACTTAGAGGGATCCTTATTATTATTAATCTTTCCGATGCATAGAGAGTCCCAACAACTCTACTTTTCGTCAAGACATTCAGACGGAAACAGCGCACAGGCTTGGTGGTTAGCGAATGGGCGGGCCTGCCCGGTACTGGTAAAATGTTTGATTTCCTGACAGCCACATGGGCTGGGCCACGGCTCATTTGTCATATAGTAAATATGACCATGTAAGATTGTACGGAAGATTCTAGTGGAAACGTTTTCAGCAGCATGTGAATCAGACCTTTCTTTTGAAGTTTTCTAATTTATACCGTACAATGTGCCTTGTATTACTGGGATTTCAATGAACGGCGAAATTGTACTGCGAGGCCGCGTTCAGCACAGGCTATAACTTTCAAGCCTAAAATGGGATGCATTTTGAACTTCCCCTTATTCCACCAAAGAAAAGGATCTCCTGAACCAACCAATGCTCCATTTACAGCCTCAAAAGATTTGAAATATCCAAATTATTATAATGATAAACACAACTGAATGCATCCACTACCAACTCTTGCAGGAAATATTTTATACTTGCTAGCATTTTTTCATACCGGCCCTCTAGAGTAGGGTCTTCGACTGTTCTATTTGTTATTGTAGTAATTCTCAGCAGATAGTAGTTCCTACAATGGCTTAATCGCATACCAATCAAATTGACACAGCTAAGTTTTGTTGCAAACAAACATGAACAACAATTAGATGCATGATCACCCGTCATGATACTGCAGTCAATGGAGCTGTCATATTTATTCCAGAGAGGCATTTTTCAAGCAAACAGTTCAAGCTGACCATTTCAACAAGTGCCCATGGTCAACTCACTGCTTCCTAAAACGATGGTGACATAAACCTATCTTAAAATCTCAAATTCATCTACTAATGCACTTTCAAAGACCAAATTACCACTTCAAATAATTTCCTACCAGGCCATACCCATACATACTACCATTAATCATAGATCCAGCTTCTTTTCAGCCAAATCAAAAATTTCTTTCAAATCCTCCTTCACTCTGCCATTTGCAAATATAAACTTGACAGCACTTTTAGCTAGCTGAAACATTTCCCTCCTTCCAAGACCTGCACAGTGATAAAAAAATCAATCATTAAGATGAGGCTTAATAACTTTCAATCAAATAAACTAATTACAAAAAACTTACTGAATGCTGAAGCGGCAAGATCGTACTCCCTAGAAACGCTGGTGGAGAAAACACCTGAGTCATCAGTACAAAGGACTAAAGGGTGTTGTGCCTTGTACAGATCAACTGCAAATAGAACAATGTGTTATAGAGAAGACATCCAAAAATTATTCTCTCACAGATAAAAAAAGGGGGTAAAGTTTATAGACTACCCCAAAGGCTTGGCCTAATTACAAATAAACCCAATGTTTTGGGGGGAAAAAAAAACAAAATGCAGAAACCTGTCCCACCTCCGGGAGGTTTCTGAAAAATTTCAAAACCAGAGGAATATGACTGTATTTTAGTCGAACCTCTGCAGAGGTCGATAGAACTTACTCAATTTGGAAAATTTCAATCATTAGTAAGAAGTAGTGGCTTGTTTAACAGATTAGTCAGCAAATAAATATTTTTATTAAAGGTAAAAAAAGGGTACAAGCTATCTACAAATTGAAACAGAAGAGAAGAAGGTCTAACCAAAATGGTGAATATCCAGTGAAGAAATTGTTTCAGTTCTGATGTTGGATGTCAAACAGATCTCAACCTGCAAAATGTATATTGACAGAAACCAAAAAAAAACAAAAGATAAGAGAGCAAAACATACCTTTTACCAGTATGGTCAGCTTAAAGGTTGATAAGGAACTTTTCCTTATCAGAACACAACAAAAAAATTTTTACCAACAAATATAAAAGCATTGATATGCTAACAGTCAGAAGTTTGATAAATGATCAAAGGCACAAGGAAGCTGGTAAACTAATGGACCAATAAGATTTCCACCTTCTCTCGTCCTAAGGAAATTGCAAGAATATATTCTTTATCATTCAAATTTCAATTAAAAGAAAACAATTGTAAATGAAAAGAGATTGTCATGAAATTCTAACCGGGATTTTAGATGATTTCAACTTTCTCCATTCTTCCTCTTCAAAGCAACAAGCATGCCCAATTCTCTGGGGAAGAAAGTCTAGCATACTTTGGATCTCCTCCTTATTAGGTATCTACAAACACTAAGTTATGAAAATAAACTGGTCAGGATAAATCCACTAATAGCAGAAACACATAAATCATAACAGCAGTAAGCATTCAAAAGACATATGCACCTCCCCACAGTGAAGAGTTATTTGAAGACCTTGTTCCCTAGCAAATTTTAATGCTGGCAGGAAAGTAGTCCTGTCTCAGATACAAAGAAAATTTGTAATATTTTAAAGATAGTTACAATGGACTAGTAACACTTATGCGCTAAAAAGAATGATCAGTAACAAAGGAGTACCATTCACCCTTGGTAGGGTTTCCAGAGAGGTCAATGCCAACTACCCCTAGGTCCCTCATTTCCAGAGCCAGCTTAACCTGTAAAATGATTGAGGTAAGATAAATTAGTCACCTATATACATGAGATGATTCACAAGCTTAAAACATCATTTGCAGACTACATTTTCCTAACATACAGTTTCCATGGCAGCTTCAGTTGTCTCCCGACGGTCAATGCTGAGAAGAAGTCTAACATATATCTTTTTTCCTCTAGTACCATTACATGCATCATTCATATTCTTAGTATTCACAGGACGTCTAACATCTGTGCTACGAGAAGCAAAATCAACATCAACTGCACTGACAGCCCTTAAACCCTCCACGACTGCATCCATGTAAGATCGTTTGCTCATTCCAATAGACTCATTTCTCTGTATAAATTGGAAGCCAACAAATTCCTTAAAACTCCATTATATACTAAAAAGGTTCCAGAAATAAAACGGCTACCGGGAAGTCAACACACAAGTAAATACCTTTGGAGTAGTTCTTAGTTCTAGATATACAATATTCTCGGAAGCAAAATCTTCAACCACCTGTTTTGTAAATGTTTTAAAGAAAAAAAAAATAGGGGCTTGTCAAATGGAAGTAGATGTAGCCAACCCCAAAAAAAAAAAAATTCATAAATCAAAGAGAAATTTGCCATACTTCTTGAGTAATTCTTGTCACGGTTGCGTGGTCAGTAGTGAGAACGTGGATCAGGTCAAATAACTTGAACACTTCATGTAAAGAACGGTCACCTGCGTTTAAAAAGAACCCCAAAAAAAAAAAAAAAATCCAATGCCACAATTAAGAGTAACCCAATTATGCAATAATAATGAGAAATTGAAGAAATTCACTTTTTTTCCCCTTTTCTGAGGAAATCAAACTACAGCAAAGGGAACATACTTTTCATAATAACATGCTCCACATCTGAGAAGACAATGACACCCTTTTCACCCAAAACTCTTGCAAGCTCCCTGCACAACATAATTACAAGTGATGCTCACCATCAAAACTCAAAATTAGCATTGAAATGAAAGAGTCCGACAGAGAGAAAAGAGTAAGATCTTACAGAAGAGTAGAGTCTCTAATGGAGCCATTCAGGTGGGCATGTAATTCAACCTTTGGCATCGACGCAAACCACTCCATTTTCGTTTGTGGAATTTTATTTTTTTTTCCTTTTTCCCAACACGTTTGTTTATGGATCTTATTTCAGTTCTTGATTTTGTTGTTTGCTTTTCTTACTCGAAGCTCGAGATTAAAATAATTTTTTGTTTTGTCTCTGAAGGGTGGTTGGCACTTGGTGTTTGACACTCCTTTCTCTGACCAAATGGTCAAAGGATAAAGCTGTGGATCATGGGCCAGAAACAGAAGCCGTTAGTCTGTTTTAGAATCCAAAGCCCATATCATGACGATTTTGTCTCCCTTCGTTATCTTCAGCAGTTTTCTATAACTTAGCCACACGGCCCACACCCAATTACAAAAACGATCAACTAACTAAAAATAAGTCAAAATCTATTTTTTCTATTATTTTTATATAGAATAATTTATACCGCATCCATATTTTTCAATAAATATCAATATGCACTCTAACATTTCCCGCAAATTCCTAATTTATATTTTCTATTTTTAATTTATACTTTTTGAAAATAAATTAATAATTTTACTTTTTCTTAAAATTGAAAAAACCTATTTTTCCACCTTTTTATTTTTATTTTTGTCCTTCATCTTTTTTACCCTTCTTGACGCTTCGCCTTCTCCAAGATTTCATGGAGCCATACCAGCTGTGAAAAAAACTCACAGTAATAATCTTGAGCCATAAGATGATGCAGTTGCACAAATACATCTAAGGTAGAGCCCTATTCAGACTAGAGGATGCCACAACACCTGCACCCTGCGGTCTTTTGTAGGATCAATAAATTACAAAATAAAATATAATAATATCATGAGTTTTAGGTATAAAATCTTCATTTTGACACCTACAAGATTGCAAATTCTCTTACAATTTTTAAACTTTAGAGAAAAAAATATCATTTAATTTATATGATCTCATAAATATTCATTATGATTGCAGTACTGTTACAATTATTAATTTTTTAAACAAATTATTTTCTTTGTCCTTTGTTAGAAACAAGTGACCCAACCTTTTTGTTGATGTTTTTATAAATTTTGTTTTATTCATATTTGTATTTGTTTTAATTTAGCCCATGTAAAATAGAACTCAGAGGTCTGCCCCTAGGTGCACCATATCGCAATAGAAAGGGCGGTTTTTTTTTTTTGGGCATTGGTCAAAATAATTTGTATAATTGTCATCATTATTCTTTGTCAAATTTATTTCATTTAAACAAACATTAACTTCTTTCTAAATTCATAGTAAACCCTAAAACCAAACTAATCATTGAAATCATCAACACCCATATTTGCTTGGTACAGTTGCGCACGACCATGGGTTTGCTTGGTATCGCCGCTTGTGGCCATGGGTTTTGCTAGGCATAGTTCTAATAATATGTATTATTAATTTTAGTGGGTTTTACTTATCAGGATTTTGATTTATGACTTAGATTGGAGAATTGTGGTGAATTCTAGGTATTTCTCTAAAAAGGAAATTAAGATTTTGATTTTTGGACTTTGATTTGTAGAAATTATGTTTCATTTTTAAATGGTGGATTTAATATGGAGTTGTAGAAATTGGATTTAAAAGTAGTTGTCGAGTTGTCAAGGGTGTGAAAGAGGAAAGATTAAAAAAAAAAAAAAAAAAAGGAAACCAAGAAGAAGATGAATAGGGAACAGAAGGAAGAAAACGAAGAAGAAAGAAAAAGAGAAGAGGAAAAAATGTCTCTTTTTTTTATAATTTTTTATATTTTGATTATAGTAATGTTGTTTGATTTTTGTTATTTTTAATTTTAATTAATTTTATTATATTTTTCTTGTTAGTTTAATTTAAATAAATTTTATTTACTATTTTTATTTGTTGGTTTAATTTTGTCGGACAATCTGAAATTATTGAAAAACATTTATCAAATGACAATTGGTTGAAAGAATGTGCAACGCAAATTTGTAATTTTTGTTAATTTCATTAATGAAATTTGAGTTTTAAAAAAAAAAGTTGCATAATTTTATTAAAAAACTCAAGGACTTTGACGAAATCTAAGAATATCACCAAAAGACTTTTTAAATAATATTTTATTACTTATTTACAAAGCCACATTAGCATTTAAGTCTCTCAAAAACACCCCAATTAAAAATTTTCAAATAAGAAATGATAATCTTTTTTCAAATTTGGAGAGTTGCTTTCTCCATTTTTAATTTATATTTTGTTACTTTTTGTTGGAGAAAGAGAGGTGTTTTAATTACTATTGATTTTTCCTTTAAAAAAATAGTTATTTAATTAAAATAATATTAATTCATTTATATTTGCAGAGCCTTTTGGAGAATAACATATTTTTTCATTCTTTTATTTGCCACATAGGTAAGCAAATAGATATTTGAAGAGTTAAATTTATAGAGCATCTCCAAAAGGCTCTTCAAATAATATTTTATTATTTATTTGAAGAGTCACATCAGCATTTAAGGCCCCAAAAGACAATCCAATTAAGATTATTCAAATAAGAAATGATTTTCTCTCTTCAAATTTGGAGAGTTGTTTTCTCCCTCTTTAATTTATATTTTATTAATTTTTGTTGGAGAAAGAGAGAGAGATGTGCTTTAATTGCTATTGACTTTTCCTTTAAAAAATAGTTATTTAATTAAAATATTATTAATTTATTTCTATTTGTGTTTTATTAACTATACTCGATTATCTTCATAAATACATGCACATCTCACTATATCTTTGTTGTATCTTCTTGTATTTTATTGATCATTTTAAACTTGTAAATCATTACTCATAATTAAATATCAATTGTTCATCTCCTAATAAATGACTTTAGTAGACTAAAATTATATATGCACAAAAACAGTTGGGGAACTTGATAAATACATGACTATAATGGAGTACGTGAACATAGAACAAAAACTACAAAAAATACTCATTAGAATGAACATAAGATGTAACATATCAAACATCAATTCATCAAACAAAAACTTTTATACGTCAAACAACATAGATTTAATACATGTCTAAATCATAAATAAGTTTTAAAAGAACACAAGTTGTTGTTCAATCATCAAAGCTATTAATTTACTCCAAACACTCAACCCATTTATTATAAACCCCGGTCACCTCTCTTTGAAAACAACATAAGGTAGACAAATATGTTGTTCCACCTATGAAATAAGACGGTATAAATTTATCAGCTAACTACTACAAAAGGACAAGTATGTAATATTAAGTATATTAACCAAGACAAGTATGTAATTTTGAGTATATTATGCGTGCTTTTGTTTCATTCAATCCAACTACAAGTTCATTGTCAGACAGTAAAATTAGTGTGCTACTAGTTAGTTGATTATATCCTTAAAAACTGCACATAACACACTTACGACGTAACTTCTCTTCATCTTGTGATGTTATCCCAAATTTTTATAGCTGACTTTTATTCATCCAACTCATTGTCAGACAATGCAACATTATTCACACTTGCACGACTGCAATCGTGTAAATCCATAAATACACAATAACAGTCGTGTAACTTGTAAAAAATTCACCACCACAAATCAGTAAATATTCAAAGGACATATTTCTTCTCCGAAATTATATTTTTTGCACTAATAGAATATTAGGGTCTCATAACAACTGGAATATATTACACACTTGCACGACTGTAATCATGTAAGTTTAAATATACACCACAACAGTTGTGTAACTTACTAAAATACACTATTATAATCCAATAAACAGTCAGAGAACATATTTAGTGAAAAAATATATTTTTTAACACTAATAAAATGTTAGGGTGCCATAACAGCTATAATATTTTTCTCATTCACACAACTGTAGTCATGTAAATTCATAAATGCATGATAATAGTCGTGTAACTTGTAAAAATTTACGACTACAATCCAGTAAATAGTCAGAAGACATATTTTTTCTCTAAAATTATATTTTTTGCGCTAATGTTAGGGTCTCATAACAACTGGAACATTTTACACATTTGCATGACTGTAATCGTGTAAGTTCAGACATACACAATAACAGTCGTGCAACTTACTAAAATACAAGACTCTAGTCCAGTAAACAGTGAGGTGACATATTTAGTGAAAAAAAATATTTTTTACACTAATAAAATGCTAAAGTGTTATAACAGCTAGAACATTTTTCAGATTTGCACGACTATAGTCGTGTAAATTCATACATACACAACAAAACATATATGACAAAGGTCTTGTAACTTGTAAAAATACGCGACTACGGTCCAATAAATAGTCAAATGACATATTTCTTCTCTAAAAAATATATTTTTTGCGCTACTAGAACACTAAGGTCTTATAATGGTTGGAACATTTTACACACTTGCACGACTACAATCGTGTAATTTCATACATATACGACATCAATTGTGTAACATACTAAAATACACGATTACGGTCTAGTAATAGTCAAAGGACATATTTAGTGAAGAATATATTTTTTTGCACTAATAAAAATGTTAGGATATCATTACAGTTGGAATATTTTGCACACTTGCACGACTGTAATCATGTAAATTCATACATACACGGCTGCAGTCATGTAAAATAGATGCAGAACAAAATTTTGAGAACAAAGTAAGATTTTAACAAATGTAGTTAGAAAATCCATCATATAGTAGTGATATGATGCAAATGTAATAAAAGTGTGAGTTGTTTGATTGTTTATCACAAACCAATCAAACCTTAAAAACAATAGAATGTCAAGAAAATGCATAGATGACATAAAATAAATGTAAAGTTTAAAGTACCTTATTGATTTGATGAATAATGCATGTAGTTGCAAACAAAAATCTCAATATGTTGGTGGTTTAAGAGTGATTTTTTTTTTTTTTTTTGGTTTTATGGAGTGAAATGATGTGCAAATAAAAAAGTGTGTTTAAAGGTGATTTGTTTTAAGGACAATTTAGATAAAACACCACATAAAATGACATATCCATATAATTATCAAGTATAGGGTATATTTAATTAAATACCTAATTTTTGGGGTATGTTTAATTAAAAACCCCTTACTTTTGGGCATATTCTTATTGTACATATGTCTACCAGTAATGACAAATTAATGAGGAGTTTTAGTTGATGGTTGGGAATTTGCTAATAAGGTCCATCGACGATGAAGGATTAGTGGTAGGTGACTTGAGACAGTGACAATGTAGGTAGAAGGTGGATAGAATTTATAAAATTAACTTTATTTTTTAACTATATTTTTTTATTTTTAATAAAGTAATCTTAAAAATATAGAAAAATATGGGCTAATGAGAAAATTTGTGGCATCAAAATTATCAGCACTCTTAACACAACACGGAACTGGTTCAATATAAACTTTTCATCGTGCCTAATTTTCCTTGACTAAACAACCACGGAGACTTTTGGATAAAATCATGAAAAAAATTTAGAATCAAATTTTGTTACAGAAGATCCAAATTATGTACAATTTTGAAAATTATTTTTGAATTAATCACGAGTCAAGTGCTTTATCAAACTACCACATGCACATATCTCCATGTATATTTAACCAAATTACACATCAACCAAAAGCCCAAATTTGGTGAGTGTAGCACTCACGTGGAATTAGCTTATAGGTCACAAGATCATTCATGAAACTTCCGTGATCGTTTCAACTTTCAAGGATCAAATTCATGCATACGTGACACTACTATATTATATGCCTCTGGATCATGGTCCATCATATTGCATATGACATGTACATCAACAATAACCATTAGTATTATTCATTTTGGCCATGCCATATTAATTATCTTGCATTTACTGGTTCATCTACTCTCCAATTTAGCATTGAATGCACCTAGGCCGCAACAATAGCACAGTGATTCTTCATTCCAGTATACTTTTTTTTATTTTTCTTCTTCAAATATTTATTTACTTACTCATATGATATATAGAAGTGTGAAAAAAATAAATTATTTTTTAAAATATTCTTCAAATGAAAATAAATTTATATTTTTTCTTCTAACAAAATAATAACAATTATAACACTTCTCTCTTTTAAAAAATATGAGATAACAAATAATATAATATTAAATTAAATGATTCAAATAGGATTCTTCAACTGAGAGTCGGAGACAAGGACAATGTCATTTAAAGATTTCTTAAAACTCTTTCTACTTATATAACTCTTTAAATGATAATTAAAAATCTCATGGGAAAGGCATTTTGGTTATGTTGTAAGAGACCAAAACTGTGTAATAAATTTTCTTAAAATGTGAAGTCTTACTATATATATATATAAATTACACATATGTGTGCGTGTGTGTGTATATTGGCGTCTGTGTCTTCTTTATCCGTTCTAATTACTTAGAATCCTACAATTTATGAAATTTCATATCAATGGAAAATGAAGATAAAAAACGAAGAATGAAAGTTATCGATGGAGTTCTTCTAATATTCTCCTAATTATAACTACGATATAATCTAACATATAATTAAATTCTTAAAATTATTTTTTTTTTTCTGAAAAGGACATTTATATATGTGCCTCGGCATAAAATATATAAATAATAAATGTGCACATGTTTCTGAACCTCTCTCTTCCAAGCTTTCATTGTACAATGTCTCACCCATGTTTTCGGTTTGGGCACAAAAAGATGATAGGTCTAGTTAATTTTAAGCAACAAGGTCCCAGCGCCAGTTTGGATTCTGGATAATGCGTGCATGCATGGCTGCAAGCTTGTGTTGTATATTGCTACTTGCATCGAGACCAATTCTTGCTAGTTCTAGAAATATCGAAGATATGCAGCTATAATGTATTTTCAATTTGAAGACTTTTCATCTTAATTAAAAGTTGAGATTTATTTTTTATCAAATACAAAAAATCATATCAATAAAAATCTTATATATCATGACTTCAATAATTTAAAAAGAGGAGGAGGATTCGAAAAAATTCAAATTTGAAGGAGATAATAAAAGTGTAAAAGAATAGTACGAAATTTCTAACTAAGAGATTAACATTTTGGTCCCTCTTATAATTTATGTTTATCACTTAGGTCTTTATTAATTTTTTTGGCACATATTTTGTTTCATCCCAATGTATTGTTAAAGGGCAATGCAAATTTTAATTGGTAGAGTTTTCAATTCTTAGATAATCAATTTGCATATGAAATAGTCATATTTACCCTTTTTTTGCGTATAATTTTAACACAGGCAATTAAATTAATTATTAATAATTTATTAGCGACCCAAATGATAAAAATAAATTCTTAAAATGAGAAATCTTATAAATGAGAAAGATCAAATTAAATAAAAAATAAAAAAGAACGACCGAGATTAATCTCCCCTGGCAAAAATAATCAATAAATAGAAGCATTGAGTTAAATAAATGGATCCGGTTATAAATTCTCAAGAAGAAATTAACAAATTCTCTTTCATGAATGGAGAGAGAGAGAGAGAGAGAGATACTCTCCGAACTCAAGATTATTACATTTTTTCCTTGATTTTCTTGTATTTTTCGAGGAACTAAATGCTGACTTGAGCGTTGGAATACCTTTAGTAGGTACCGAATTGTTGCTTGAAGCTTGGAAGCTTGAAGATGAAGAAATCGTCATTTCTAGGTATTGAAGAAAATTTGCTCCTTCAGTAACTCGAGAGCATCCAGAGGTGTGTAGATCTATATCTAAACTCTAAAGCTAGCTATGCATCAGGAAAATAATAACAATAGTAATGCAGTTCTTTTTTTTTTTCATAAATCTTGTTACTAATTATATAAATGTAGCTCATCTTCCTGGTTAACATAAATTGAGTATGTTGTGTCATATTCATACCACAACTTATGGTTCGTCCAAATTAATGAGATAAAATTAATTAGATGAGCACTGCCAATTAATAGCATAATACCGACTTAATTTCTTTATTTCTTTTAAGTTAATGTGAGATATTCATATCTTGTTATGATCACACAAGTGTTTAAGGTATTGAATTTGAATAATAATAGAGTTATAAAGTTTGAACAAATAAGTATGTATAAATCAAAGTAAAATGGAAGTGTTGGTTGTATAAAAATAGAGTAAATAGTTTAGTCTCTATATTTTAACCTAATGATATAGTAATTAAGTTTTAATAGATATAAGGAGAGGCGAGGAAAGGAGGAGAGGGAAAAAAAATAAAGGGAGAAAGATGAAATCCATGTAAAATAAAAATGAAATTGAAATTGACTCTCTTTTTCACTCTTTTTCTCTCATTTTCTTTCTTTTTCATTCCTCTTCTCTCCTACTAGGGCTAGGTATCAGATCGGATTAGGATTGATCTAATCTGATCCGATGCGAACCGATCTTGTTCGTATCATATTCAGATTTAATTCGGTTGGATAAGAATTTGGCAATCATATTGGATTTAATTCAAATCAGATCAAATCCGGATCAATTCGATCGAATTGCACATGCAATTGAAAAAATGTATACCTAAAATATAAATAAAAAAGAAAAAGAAAAAGCATAAATCATCAAATCCCTAAAATCCCAAATCAGAAAACAAAGAATTGAAGCACTTGCAACCGCACGAACCTAGCCAAAGAATCGAATAACCACTTGCAGCCGCACGAACCCAGCCAATCTCTTTGAGAGAAAGCCAACTAGTTGTCAAGACTCAAGTCATCGATGTGCTAGCTTCACGCCGATAACGTCCCAACCAACAACCGCTGAGCCCGTGAACCGCACGCTACCACGCTACTAGCTAAAGCCGCAAGCAAAAGTTGAAGTCCCAAAACTAGCTGCAACATTTATTTGTTATTGCAAGGGTTTCCAATGGAGTAGGATCCATCAAAGCTCGTAAAGAAGATATACTTTGAAAAACTCGCAGAGGTTTGGGTCTTTTAGATTGCTTGTGAATTTGTTTTCAATTTTGCTGCATTTCATTCTCGTTACTATTTGCCTTTTTGGTGATTGCAAAGTTGATTGTTTGATTTAGCTTTTCCTCCTTTTGGAATGCAATTGTTGCTGAAGATCTGATGTTAAAACGAACAGTTTCATTTTCTGTCTTTCTTTTTTCCATTTGCTGGCTTGCTGAATTTCAATTTTGTATTGCAACTTGAAAGTGATTTGGATTCATCTGATTTATTTGAACACATCAAAATTCTATTTCAATATGATATTACCGATCCAAATATGAATTAATCTAAACTATTCATCCGATCCGAATATGTTTGGATCGGATTTTAGTTCGGATGACTTTTTTACCAATCCGAACAATTTGAAATTCATTTGGATTAATCTAAATTTGTCCAACCCTCTCTCCTACAATTTCTTCCAACCGTTAAGTGTTTGTTTAATCCATGTATTTTCAAAAATGCTTTAAGAAACACCTAGTGTTGGATATATTACACTCATTGCCTTACTTTTCTTTTCACTTTTACCATAAGATCCTTATAATAATATTCTTGGGGATATTAATTACTTTATCCATAAAAAAAAGTTAATTAACAAATTAACCTTAAAAGTAAAGTAAAAAATAAATATAATTTCTTTTATTATTTTACTTTTAGGATTAATTTAGTAAATTAATTTTTTATAAATAATTATTTGCAAGATTATAATTGCAATGTATTAAAGATTGGTAGTATTTATTTCTTTTAAATAATTAGAAGACTGTTGTAAGGGTATGAAAAATACCAATTCATTCACACTAAAATTATTGGTTAATTTACTAATAACTAATTATAAGTCAATTTGTTAATTAATTTTACCATAGATTAATCAACTAATGTCTCCAAAATTGAAGTAAGGATATTATTGTAAAAGATAAAAAAAAAGGGCAAGAGTTTTATATATTTTATAGTAAGAGTATCTTGAGACATTTTTTAAAAATTTAAAGACTAAACAAATATTTAAAATATAAAGACTATTGGAGTATTTACTTTATAAAACCATCATGGAACCTAAATAATTATTTTAATGAACTATTATTACTTTCGAGCCAATCTGTATTCTATACTACAATAAGAAGTTTACTGGTAATTAGAATCATACTTTACATAAAGTATAATATGGCACCATCTATATTTATATCTTCACATATATTAAAGAGATAACAAGTCAACTCACATTAATGAGAGAGTTGACTCAGCTCACATTAATAGGAGAGTTGTCTTCCTTACTTTGGAGAGGGCATATGTTCACCACTCAACGACCAAGCGACTATGACTAATGTGATTTATTTTTATAAAATTTCATTCAACCAATACTCTGTGTGATACAAAGATTATGATCCTCTCTTGATCTGATCATTATCTGAGTAAGTATTATTAATATGATTGGTGATTAATAAATGAAAATGAAAAAAAATAGTTAAATCTTAATTATTCACTAATACTAAAACACATGTGGCATAAGATCTGTAAAAGATCAGGAGTGCTCAAATCAGGAGAAGATCTCAATCCATGATACAATTTTGTCACATCTTACGGGGACCCAAAAAAAAAAAAGTTGTGTGATTCTAGCACTGTAAATTAATATACAAGATATGTTGAAACATCAACTAGAAGAATAAAATAATTCGTGCTAATACTGAATTCATTAAGAGATATATTGGAGGAACTATTCGCAGGTGTTAGCAAAAAAGGAATGGAATGAGCATTGTAGATTTTTTTTTCCAGGGCAATATTTTATTAGTTGCCTTTTTGTGTAATTCAAACGTATTAGGTATTAATTGGTGTGATTATTGAGCAGCAAAAATATTATCAATTTTGACGTTCATGTGATAAAAAATACACCCTTAACGGCCAAGAAATACAGAAAATTCTATTAATTGTGAGAAATTTAGGTTTTCCCCCCTTTTTTTTTGGGCGGGGGGGGGGGGGGTGGTGTGGGGCCTGTTAGAAAGCTAATTGAAGAATATGGCCCACGTAATATTTAATTTCTAAACCACCGAAGCGGCTAGCGTTTAAAACCAATTGGTATGGCAGTAATGGCCGATCAGAATCAGCTGGCAAGCGCGAGCATCAAAGCTAGGACTGCACACTGCACTGCAATAGTGGACGAATCAGAAGAGGGCCAGTGGCATTTGTTTATTCAAAGAACAAATAATTCCCCGTACAAGTTGGGACGATGATCCCGTCGGTAGCCAATAAAATTTTCTCAGTTATTATCGTTATATTATTTTAATTTTTTTATTTTACTATTATATAAGGACGGATATCTATCATTTTACTATATTTTTGTTACTTACTATTAATTGACTAATTAGTTTATTAATAAAATATTAAATTTTTAATGAAAATTTTTGTCAAAAAAATAACATCCAAAGCAATACAATATTATAAATTTAAAGTATAAACTAGCTAAAAATAATTCATGCAAACTTATAAATTTAAGTTTAATATCTTTATTTGTGTAGTTTTCTTTCAAGTATATAATTGGTATTTTATTTATTAACTTATTAGTCAACTAACAATAACAAGGGAAATTTAGTAAAATGATAGGTTTTGTGAAGATATAATAATAAAAAAATAGATTACAATACTTCTTGTATTAATTTAATAAATTGTACCAACAAAGTGTTGGCTCCACTGGCAATGGAGTCCCCTTAAGTGGCTTGACTGGGTTTGCTCCCCAGTTCGAGTCGCAGGGAAGTCGCCTTTGTTGGGAGAACCTGTGCCTCCCGGTTCGAGCGGGGACTTCTAGTCTGGGTTGTGGTATGGGCTTAAAGGTGCCTCCCACAGTTGGGGCCCTCCCCAGGATACCTCGTGATTAATATCAAAAAAAAAAAATAAATTGTGATTCTTAAGGTTGAGATAATAATCTTTTTTTTTACTGCTTTTATATGTATTGTTGATGGCTAAGTATATATAGTTGATCTATTTGCTGCCATTTGGGTATTGATGGTTTTAGTTTATTGAACTAATTGACGCAACTGATATTAAATTGATACGTAAATATACACCTAGTTATAGTCTTTAGAGCTGGCAAAACGGGTCATCGGGTCGTGTTCGTGTCGTGTCAGCTTCGTGTCGTGTCAAATTTAGGTCGACCCAAACCCGACCCATTTAATAATCGTGTCAAAATATTGAGACCCAAACCCGACACGGAAAAATAATCGGGTTACCCAATAACCCGTTTAATATCTATATATTGAACAAAAGTTACATAAAATATTTACACACTATCATACATACGTATGTACATAAATACATACATACATAATTTATCGATATTATAAAATATATATATCTACCAATATATTACACATTTACACTATTGAGGTTTTAATTATATATATATATATATATATAATATTATATATCAATATTATAAAATATACATGTCTATCAATTTTTACACATTTACACTATTGAAGCTCTAAATGTATGTAAAATTTTATAAATAAAACACTGTGTTTATATTCACCATTTTAAAGAAAAAAAAATATCTCTAATATTTGAGTTTTAATTATAAGAATATGTAAATTATTTTAAAATAGAAAATATAATCGGGTCATTGATCGGGTAAATGGGTCAAGAATTTTAACCCAAACCCGACACGGAAAAAAATCGTGTTGACCCGGACCCGACCCATTTAATAATCGTGTTAAATTTGACGACCCATACCCATTTATTTATGTCGTGTTCGTGTCGGGTAATCAAGTCGTGTCAAATTTTGCCAGCTCTAATAGTCTTGACACAAACTGATAACTATGTAGTTTTATTAAATCCAATTGTACATATTTAAAGTCAATAAATAATATTAAATATTATTAAATCATCCACCTTTTTGGTGCTCTTATAATATTACTCCTTATTCATTAAACGCTTGCAACGTGGATATGCACGTTATCGCGATTGATTAAAACATACATGTGATAAAAAAAAATGAATAAAACAAGAGCATTACTATAAGAGCACCCAAGACTTTCTAGATAATGAAATCAATAATCATAAATTTGTATTATAAGTAGATAAATAAGAGAACACCAATATCTAGTCACCTAAACATGTGACTGAATCTTGTGGCTCCTTATAAATAGAATTGAAGGTGTAAGTTAACCAAATAATTGAGTGATGTGTTGCTCACAATAAGGTAAACACCACTGCCCGGTATTCACACGACAACTTATTAAGTTTAAAAAGAAATGTGCTCAAACTCATTTACTAATAAGTGAAATAATTGTTTCAAACTGCAGATTAATTTAGTCCGATACACCTTTCAAATTAGCACGGTCACAATATAGAATAAAGCCTCACAAAAACAGAAACTCGAAAATCCAATGTAGTACTATAGAGTGTATCAAATGAATCCACGCATGCATATCTTGCTTCACTAAAATAAGGTACAACAACTGCCAAGCTAAATATGAGATATGCTTAATTAGTTTTTTTTTTCCCCTTTTCTAATTGATGGGATTTTTCACAAGAAGACTTCACCATTTCATCTTGGCAAAATGACAGCCTTAAGGGAATTCTTCATCACCACAGTGAAAGCATAAGTCTCAGTCGGGTCGGGTGGAGCACCCGGAACCGGCAACCACTTGTAGGCATGCACCATTCTAGCAATTAGCAAATTGATGTGCAATATACCAAGACTCCAAGCCGGGCAGATTCTCCTCCCTGCTCCAAATGGCACCATCTTTACTCCCCGTGTTCCGGTCACATCAACATCAACCCCATCACCCTCCAAGAATCTCTCGGGTCGGAACTCGCCCGGATCTGACCACATATCGGGATCCTCAGTCAACCACGCAGTGTAGAATTCCACGTGAACACCTGCCGGGATGGAGTACCCGCCAAGCTCAGTATCCTTTATGGCAGCGTGAGACAGCAGAAAATGGCCAGGAGGGTGCCGCCGGAGAGTTTCCTTCACGACAGCATCGAGATAAGGCATTTTCTCGACATCTTCTTCTTTAACAAGCCCATCTTTCCCCACAGCAGCTACAATTTCTTTATACAACTTTTCTTGAATCTCCTGGTTTAGCACCAAGTGATGCATTGCCCATTCGGCCGTTGTTGCGCTAGTGTCAGTGCCTGCACTGATCACTTCAGAACACAATGTCACAATCTCTTGTTCCCCCAGTTGCTCTCTCCCCGTTGGCTCCAGCCCAAACAATGAATCCACATAAGCTGCACCGATTGGACTCACCATCTCTGACTCTGAGTTAGGGTTTTGGCCTTTCTCTACAAAAGCTTTTCTGTTCCTTATCAGTGGAACCAAGCACTCCATTTGTCTCTTCCTCAACTCCTTTGCTTCTCTCATTTGCCGGCGAAATAATGGAGTGAGAATCGGCAAGAAATCCGGAAGCTGTGGTGATGTTATCAGCATTACATCTTTTAGTATGCTTTCGATGTGCTTGATCCGCTCCTCTGAGATCTTTGCACCAAAGCACAAGCAGATCAAAATGCTGCATATTGTGAGCCTGCAGCTACTCATCACCTCAACGAACAAATCATTATCAAAAGCCTCACTATTTAGCCTTTTCATGTGGCTTTCCATTGCCCATGTTCTTATCCAGCTGCATTGCTTCACTCTTGTAGGGGTTATCAACTCAGTTACAAAGTTCCTCCTCAGGCTTCTCCAAAGAGGCCCGTATTCAGCCGAGTTGATGGCGCATTTCCCGACGCTGAACACGAGCCTGATCGGAGAATCTGGCGGCCGGGAGGCGAATTCAGGGCCTCTTTGGACAAGGGCTTCGTGGATGAGCTGAGAGCTAGTGACAATAACCACAGTACGTTGACCCATCTGCATGGTGAATATTGGGCCATACTTTTTACGCAAATCACGGACTATAAAGATGAAATGGCGGCGTTGGAGGATGACTTGCACCAGGTTTCCGACAAGCGGCCATCCCCGTGGCCCTGGCGGCAGGTTCTTTGGCCCGCCGCCAGTTGTGGACGAGTATCGCCACCATAAACAGAGAAAGATAAAGCCTGAAATGAGGATAACAAGGTCAATCAAATCCATCAACAATTTCTTGAGAAGAGATTATGAATTAAGCTGACTGAAAGTGAAAATTGGTGCACGAGATGTGGTAAGCTTATAGACTGGTTTTATAATAGAAACACAAGATGGGCGGGGTGGAGTGAATGAGTTTGGTTCAAGTTCAACAACTTATTTGTGTATTAAATTTTTTCTATCAGAGAGATTGACTTCAACGTACAGTGGTTAGCTTCATAATGCATTTAAAATATTAATTAGTTATGATATATGCATATTCATGTATGCATGTATGTATATTTGTATATTTTGTTGCTAGCTTTTATGTGCACTGTTCTTTTCTAGATATATACTAGCAAAATGTCTATGATGAGAATATTTAATTAATTAGAAACACATGTTACCAATATTTATTACCTATCTTATTTTTTCTTTAATGTTGATATGAATTGTTACAACAAGAATACTGTCGATATTAATATTTACAATTAGACATATTATAATATACTACCTCTAGATCAAATTTATTAAATACAGTTCAGATTAATGTTTTCACTAATAATTAAAGATATTTGTTTCATACGCATTATTGGACGAAATGTCCATCTTCACCTAATTAATTATGGAAATGGAGAAAATATTGAGTCCAACGGCCCACATCTTCGCCTTTAGTTGTCTTAAATTTGAAATTTGGTTATCGTGTAACATTGTTTTTAATTTTTCTTTCGGCTGAATAAAGTTTCCTTCTCATGCCTTTGATCACTTAATTTGTAGCGGGAACCCAAATTTGCTTGATTCTTGTTTGTGTAAGATCAACGGTCAAATTCACACATTGTTAATTATTATTTTTAGGCATCCCAGGCAGAGCTTGTCTATTAGTGGTCCGGCATTTTGGCAGTGGGGCCAAGATGTAATTCTATTATTTTCTCCCAAAAGAATAGATGAGTAGATGACTTTGACCAGAAGCTCCGATTGTACGTACACCAGTTATTTACTCCCCCCCGTTAATAATCAACAGCTTGTGTTTCCCATTTCGGCCAATAAAATTTGATAGAACCGGGATTTACATCCTATTGTCAGCAATGCTGTGTTTTTTTGAGGTCCATGTGGGGGCTGTGGGCATTAATTAGTACTGAGGACATGTCTTAATGAGGGAACATTTTTTTTTTTTTAAATTTAGGATTGTGATTGTGAAAAAATAAAATAAAATAAGCGGTCTTAAATTTGTTAGGTGTGATGAATCATGAATCAACTACTTTCTCGCTTCGTACCAGATTTGATTATCTTGTGAATTTGAATCATCCCAAGGGCTTAGCTATATGCACACATACATCATCCGTGTATTGAACCCTACTCTTGAGATAGTGAAATGCCATTTCTCTGCTTATTAGGATGCCTCTCATTTCCAATTAATGTGACAGCTATTGGGCTGAAGTTATTTGTTAGTGGAGAGAAGCAGGTTGCAGATAAATAAATAAATAAATATATAAAACATCTATAATAATGTTATAGGCTGGCTTCACAGATCTCACCTGCCAAACTTAAAGAGGTGCATGGTCTTGCTTGCTTAATTAGTTAGCAGAAAAAGTGAGGGGAACGAATAAAGCGAGAGTCACGTTTTTAGCAAATATGAGGAGCTTGTATTAATTAGTAAAACGACACAATAATAACCAACGCTATTCTTGACGATGATCATGGTCAATTCATCACTAGTTAATGTTTGAAGTAGCAAATGATATTGATTTTATTACACGCACGATTCGGATGGCGAAATTTCGTTAATTTATTTTTGGTCATATAAGCATGAAAAAGTTAGCAAGCTACAGAAATGGCCGGCAATATTGGTGACCACTCTCTCCAAGTAGTTTAATTTCACACTTCGGCTTCGCTAAATTCAGTTTGGTAAATATGTACGTAGCCGCTAGCGTGGAGGATAAGATAATTATAATCCCTCCTAATCTTATGTTCGTTTATGATGACAGGCTTGGGCTGTTTGGTAATCACACAGATTAAATCATCCATAGCTCAATTATCACCATATATGGATAATGGCATTTACGTTGCAGAAGTTGTATGCCATCACAAATAAATTTTCCATTACAGTTAGTAATTGACGCGACGGCTTAATCTCTCTCTCTCTCTCTCTCTCTTAATATATCATATTTAGAATTCTACAATTTTTACAACTACAAATCTACAAAAACTACATGACCTAGTCTTAACTTTAAAAAAAAAAAAAAATTAATTAATAGTTACATTGTATCTCATTCCTCTGCAAATGTATCTCCTTGGACTTGAAATTGTAACTTTTTGCCTTCATACTAGATATCGACTAATTGAGCTATTCTTAATTAGAGGATAATTACGGGTGTTATATTAGGGATTTAGATTCAATGTTGAGTTGAGCTTTGTGCTTAGATTTTCTTATAATATCATTGGTTTTCAGCACAAAAAATGAACAAAAAATCATATCAAACACTTTTCAAAATTAAGATCAAATTTAGAATTAAAGTCTAGAATTGCCTTACGTCGTATAGCAATTTTAAAAAATTAAAAAAAAAAAACTCAAACTGTAAATCCATGATATTCCTCCCAGTCAACAAACAAAAAAAGACAAATTATTTTGACCGAGTCAAGACAAATTACGCAAACTGTAAAATGTCAGAAAGAAAAATTCTGACCGAGTCAAGAACCGGCAAGAAAAAGATATTCCATGAACTATAAGTTATTTTGATATGACTGAAATGGAAAATAATACTTGACTTGCATTCGGTTCGCTTGCCTAGCCCGTAAATGGTGGCAAGAGCGATCTGTGATCATCACCTCATCAGGAATTGTTATCACAGCGTCAAGATTATCGTTTGCCTGGCGGACATTGTGACAACAGTCCAAATGAAATGCCTCATCATATGTAAGTAGTGATCATAATTTAACTTTCTAGTAGTATACGCGGATTACCTTCAAAGAAGGTTAATGATATATGGTTTATCAGATTTTGGTGAATGTAATCAATACTTACAACGTCTTAATTGAATGGTACATGATATTGATTCATGGGTTACACGCAGTGTCTTTCTTAATTTGCACATGTTGTGTGCACCGATTGCGTCAATGCACTTTGCAGCAGCAAGTACTGTTTTATGCTAATGTCTCATCAACCCAATTTTGGGCCCAATCGCAAAATTAGGTAAAGCTTATAGACTGAAGAAACCGACATGAAATTCTGTAACAAATGTGCCATTATCGTTCATTATTAAATACCCTCCCATTGCTATTATGAAACGACAGCTTAACTTGCTGTAGTCAATCCATTGTGCTTTTTTTTTTATACTACTAATTAAATATAATCAATTTCTTATATGGGGCCTCGAGAGAAGTGTTTTGACTACTCTCAGAGGGCACAATGGCTCATAGCTGTTGTCCTAGCAGGCGTTGAAGGGTTAACTTTGAGCCTTTGACAATATTATGGCTCATGGGAGTAGAAAAAGCTACACATAATAATTCTACTACAAATGAAATGAAGATCATGCTAATCTCAGGGACACTTGGCTTTAATTGCCGGGGCCATGAGAATTGCAACTTCAGTATTGGTGTCTGTTCACACTCAAGTTGATACAATCAACTTTCAAGCGGAAAGGGACTTCAAAATGGAACGCTCCGTTGATCAGAGGACGGCGGTTCCTAGTGCAATTCAGATAGCCGTGGCATCATCGCTCGCTTTTTTGTTTTGGGGCAAAGTGCCTATGCTTGCAGCTGGGTTTATAAAAGATCATCATTTGAGGTCTTCCATTGCCTTGGTTGCAGCAACTTTGTCGATGGTGATGTTGGGAATCGTTGGAGCAGCACTTGGAAAAGTACCCACTATGAGGTCTTGCGTTAGAGTTGTCGTGGGGGGATTTGTAGCAGTCCCAATAAGGTGGGGGAAGGTTAAAATTATTGAAAATAGGCTTCAGATCAATGAAGGCATAAAATTTTAATTAGTACGTTGTTGCATGGCTTGTGCTGCAATCTAAAAGATGAAATATATATGCTCATTTTAGATGGTCTCTGACTTATTCAAATTGGCCAGGGACAGGTAATTAGATCAAATAAAAATAATTTTCTAGATCTTATAAATTAATCAATTCATTTGCCATTAACCTAATACTCAAGATCATTTATAATATGGACCTTCTGTTGTATGCCATATTTCTGTAAACTCATAATATAATTAAGAACTAATCAAGTAGTTGATCCCAACCCTAGAGATTAAAGGAGATTTATTGGACCATAAAATGTTCGGTAAAATTTTCCCGACACTCCGACAACGGAGTAGTTTCTTCCAAATTAAGGGGCGGGATTTGAAGAAAGTTTTGAGGTAATTCCAAATGTGATTGTTAGAGGAGACTTAAAATTGTGTGTTTATTGGGTTCTTGACTTCTTGTTGTATCGGCAAAGGAGTCTACACGCTCTACTCGTGTTTGATATCTTGGCCAGCATAATATATTGGGTCCAACTGAAGATCCCAAGTATGGAATGAATGTGGAATGAATTTAGAGAGAGAAAATAAGTAAATAATATTAAATTTCATAAACTATTTCAAAAAGGAAAAATATCCACCGTCCACCCGTTTTTTTCAACATTTTCAAAAATACACAATTCTTTTTTTTTTTTTGCTAGAATCCACCTAAAGTTACATTTTATTTCACTTTTCCACTTCCGTTTGGAATCCGTTAAGAAAACTAATGGAAACTTAAAAAAATGACCATTTTACCCCCCAAAATAAAAATTACAATTTCACCTTAAAAATTACCAAAAATAATCAGATTAAATCTAATTATTTTTCTCATCGGTTAATAAAGAAATTAATTCTACAACCATCAAATGCATGGTTTTTTTTTTAAATATGTCTGTAATTAAAATGCTAAATTATAACAGTAGTATTAAAAATAGCTCAATCTCGCAAACTATCAATTGAATTTAAGATAAGTAGAGTTTTATTATTCATTGAGTTATAATCTCTAGTAATTCAGATTTTTTTGTACTTCATTAACGTACCAATAATGATGTTCATCATTAAATTTGATTATTTTTGGCATATTTTAGAGTGAAATTGTAATTTTCGTTTTGGGGGTAAAATGGTCATTTTTTTTAAGTTTCCGTTAGTTTTCTTAACGGATTCCAAACGGAAGTGGAAAAGTGAAATAAAATGTAACTTTAGGTGGATTCTAGCAAAAAAAAAAAAGAATTGTGTATTTTTGAAAAAGTTGAAAAAAACGGGTGGACGGTGGATATTTTTCCTTTAAAAAATAACCTCTTTAACCCAATTGAAACTTGTTATAATTAAGTACTAAATTCACTCACATTCACATTTTTGAATTTTAAAACTTAAAAGTGATGTTTTAAAACTTAAAAGGGATATACAACCTTTCAATAATATAATTTAATTCATTGTAGTGTTAAATAGAGATTTTGTAGCGAATTATAAAATTATTAGTTCTAATTTTGAATAGAGATTTTGTGGGGATTCAAACCATTTAATTATAAACAGAGAGACTCTGTGTGGATGATCCATGTTGGAACTATCTATTCTAGGGAGATCATGTATGAAATAACGAGCACTAGTTTAATTATTAATTTGCTGCTGGCCAGGATTTGTTTTCATATAGTTAAATGTAAATTTCAGCAAATTTGACAATCTCATCACCCCCAGATGAATTAATTTATAGTTCTACTGTCTTCTCTAGACAATCTTTAAATTAGCATTATTGTAAAGAGACCCAGCTAAAGCATCTTGGAGTTTGCCACATTGCGCTCGAGAGAAAATAATTTTAAAGCTACAAATGGATTGGGCGGTGAACTTTAGAAAAGAATTTTGTGTGGGGGGGGGGGGGGGGGGGATTCTAGAATACATCTGTTGTATTACAATCAATTGATGTATGTATGACATATGTAATTGAATTTTATGCAACCACCACTTGTATGATGGTTTAGAAAATAAATGCACATATGTCATGATATTATTTGCTTGTTATATGACTGACATGGTATAACAGATGTATTCTAGAATTTATCTCTTATGGGATATCTATCATCTCTGACGTTTAATTAATTAATTAATTAAATTTATTTAATGTTCTATATGTATGTTTAAATCTCAGAGAAATCAAAGTCTTTGCGTAATATCCCCTTCCATTGTATCCTTTGTTTGTGTTTTGATTGAAATAGAAGGCATGTCATGGTGTAAAGGCTCAACAGGTTTCTCAATCGGATGTCATTTTTTACCTTTGAACTGCCTTGCTAGTTGTGTTATAAATAATGGTTGGCCTTCAACTTCAAGAATTCTTCTATACATACGTGGTACTAGTGGCGGACCCATAAATTTTATCTAGGAGAGACTTAGAACAATACAATTAAAAAAAAAAATTCACTAACAAGCTCGTATATAAGCCTGTATGAGGCTGTTTTAACATAACTAAGGTATTCGGTTCGAAACTTGGAAATACAATTGTATTAAATACTTGTTGGGAGAGTTTTACCGCCCTAGTGATCCTATTAAACTCGAATCTGAATTAGTCGGGGCTCAATGTAATCCTTGGATACCAAATGATTTTATACACCGAAAAAAATTCAAACAAAAACAACAAGTGCCAAATTATTGAACTTCATTAAATTAATAATTTTCAACACATTTATAACTATCCTCGACTCATTTTCAGTTTAAAAAAAAAATACATACTATAATAATTTCATTATCAACTTAATCAACAATTTGAAATTTTGTTGTTTTCATGCAATGACTTAAATTAGAATAATTATTTGAGGAAAAAAAAAGGTTACCACAAATAGTAAGAAATTTAGTTGATCAACAAATAACTCTATCTCAACTAGTCGTGTTTAATTCATATGAGAAAATCTTAATACTTCATTCGTTTTTTTATTTGAATGTGATAAAAAGACCGTGCAATTTTATTTTTGAAAGAGTGATGAAACTGGTTGACTAATTAAAAAGCTAAAAATCAATGACTTTTGCCTTGATATTTTTGAAAATTTAAAGTTATAAGATGACAATTATGTCAATCAATTAAATCATCACTTAAACACTCCTTTCAAGTCTAGTATATATAAAACAAACTAAAAAATGAGCCAAACATATAAAATATTTTCAAAGGAAAATTTGAAAATTTAAAAGTTTAGAAGAAACTTTAAACTTTTAAATGGACCAATTATTATATATTCAAATAAATTTCAAAGCTCAGGAGGGTCTACACTAGGTCCGCCCATGCGCGGCACGTTTCAATTGAATCACGAGGTGCTGGTCTCTTCATCATTATCAGCTCCAATGTAGGTAGCCTAACTAATTATAATTAATGCTGCAATGTTACCTCGCTCTCAAGTCTCAACCACAAACGAAATTAAACCAGGCAGGTAAGCTTCATAATTTTAATTTAAGGCTGCAATGTTACCTCTCAAGTCTCAATCACAAACGAAATTAAATTAGATAAGTAAACTTTATAATTTTAATTTAAGTCAATAGTTACTTTAGAGCTGCTCCAAAGTATAATATAAATCACAGCTACACGCGTTATAACTTTCAATTATGTAATTATAAAAATGTGTTGTACTTTAAAGTGGTTCCAACATATCCAATTTTTTAATTTAAAGGTAATTTATATCACACGAAATTTAGTACCCAGTGAACCATTATTACATTAGTAGAGGTAATTTACCATTATGAAACTTAATAATTAACAAGCTAGCTAATGCTAATTACTAAGACTTATGTAATTAGCTTCCTATTACATTTTATATATTGATGGATTAATTCATTGTGTCCTTGCCTGTGTTTGTTTTCCATGGGATCTCAACTAGAGGGTATTTTGGCTCCGTTTTACTTTCATTTCAACGTGTTTAAAAAGGATGGTGGGGGGGGGGGGGGGGGGGGGAAGAGATATGTAATTTCGACAAACAAAAAGGACTTCTCAATTTTGATCAAACGTCACCATGATGGCCCCTTTAAGTAATTTCTAAAAAACTTTCTTCATAAACTGAATTTGATTCATCACATGTTAGCGTGATGAATTTACCAGTGCCGGCGGAGTTTGTCTAAATGCTCAAGATGATATCATGCTCTGTGATGGAAAGAGGCTGAACGCTAACCATGCCTTGTGTCCCGGCCCGCTCGGATCCCTCGCTAGAATCATCCATGGGCCAGGCCATGTTGGAGGCTTGGGCCGTGACACTTGCGAGCTGAGTTGCTTGCTTTGAAGGTTGTTAACTTTTATTTTTTATTTTTTTTCCAATTTACATTTTAATTCACGTCACTGATTAAATAATGAATGATTTCTATGATAATTGTTTTTTAAAAAATACTCTTTAGAAGAAATATCTTTAACATGAGCATATTTTTTAGTTTCATTTGATCGGGTATTAAAAAAAAAGGATAAAAAATGTAATAAAGATAAAAGTGGGAATTAGATGAGATATATTCAGAGAAAGAAATTATTTTTAATTTTTTGTCGTAGGATTAATTTAGAAGTAGGGCTCCTATGATAAAAATAAAAATAAAAAATAGAGGTGATGAGATATGTTGAGGGATGAAAAATCACCTCCGCTCGTGGATTAATTACATTGCTTCCTTTCGACGCATCTGTGACTATTTAATTCAGACTTAAATCTGCGAGTTCTAGGCGGGCCAAACTGGCAAAGCCCATGTTGACCTTGCCCATTCTCGGCCCAATGAGAACCCGGATCGATATTTATTTACTAATTTTTAACCTCAAAAGTAACAAAAGCGAAACCTTGAAACAAAGCAACGGCGGAACGGGATCCCGGGAAAGATGAGCTCAGTGAGCTTCTCTTCGATCTTCACAAACAATGGCCGGAGTTTGGGTGCACCGGTATCCCTCCTGCGCACGTTAGCATCAACACACGCATCTTGTCATAGAAATATCTATAAGAGCAATGTTGTTTTATCTTTCTCTTCAAGTAACAGAAATTTTGTTTGCGAATCCTGGAAACGACATGTATTCACTCACACAGACACAGCCGCTATTGCTGCTGCCACAACTCCTTCGTCTTATGGGTATTCTCGAAATCCCTTTTTTTTTTCCCATTTTTGCCACTTGGCTGTCTCTCTAAGTTAAGCTCGTACTCGTTGAAAATAAGGCGGCTACTGGGACAAATAAAAATTTTGTAAACTTTTTAACTTGTTCTTTGTTTGGTTGCTGAGAAAGTTGGGGAAAAGGAAGGAAAAAAAGTTGGAATTTAATGCCTACTCCTTAAGTTTTGTCTGCTGTTGTTTTCAAATGGGTGCAGATGATTTCAGCTTTTGTTTTTTGTCTTATTCTGAAAGATTTTTTTTTTCTTTTGATTTGGTCTCCCACATTTTGTTGGTGGGTGCTGAATAAATTATAAATACACGGCAATACTTTTTAGGGTGTCTGAATGTAATTTTTATGGATTTTTCCTCCTAAAACTCTGGTTTTCAATTTGAACTTCAAGCTAAAGTATGGCAGATTGAGCTTGCACTTTTGTTGGAAGCTCCAATAATTGAGGAAGCGAAAGTGAAAGAGAATAAATCCTTGAATCTCAGTCTTTTACTAAAAGAAAATTCCAGTTTGTGGGTGCTGTAAAATTGAAAATTGGTGCGCTTATTTTTCTGGTTGTTCTTTTAAATTTTAGTTTCATGGAACTTATAATGTTGTAAATTTTAATTCTGTGCAGCATTTTATCTTGTTGGATGCAGGGAATATTAACCTATTAAGCTTTGTTTTTCTATTTCTGATCTGTTATCATTATTCCTGCTAAGTGGGCAGCTCTTCTTCCCTATGTTTCTTTTATTTAATGACACCTAATCATCAAGCTTCGTGACTTTTGGTATTTTTATATTTCAGCTATCCTGAATATCATCGCTTGCTTCCATGCCCCTCACAGAACTGTCCACCAAGAGTTGAACATTTAGTTGTTTCAGAAGGAGGGCCTGTTCTAGAATATATCTGTAGAGAACTGAATCTTCCCCCTCTGTGAGTGCTCCTCTGTTTGAAATTTATAGGTTTTTGATTGATGGTTCAAGTATCGTATGTTGTATTTCCAAAGTTATCTGATTTTAAGGAGAATGGAGTGATATATATACATCATTTCATTCTTTGAAGGTTTGTTGCAGATCTTATCCATTTTGGAGCTGTTTATTATGCCCTTGTATGTCCAAAACCTCCTCTAACTGCAACTCCTGAGCAGATGAGGGTATTTAAAGAAGTTACGGATCCATCAGTTCTCAGTAAAAGATCTTCTATCAAAGGAAAGACAGTACGAGAAGCACAAAAAACGTTTCGTATAACTCATGTGGACCAGATTGTTGAAGCCGGAACATACTTGCGTGTGCATGTACACCCAAAACGATTCCCAAGGTGGAACACAAGTTTTGACTGATGTTTACTATGATTTCTGACAAGCAATATAAAATACCTTTGAATTTTGTTCAGGTGCTATGACATTGACTGGAATTCGAGAATCATAGCAGTGACTGAATCCCATGTGGTTTTGGACAAACCGGCTGGGACATCTGTATGTAATTCATCAATTAAGATCTCATTTTCTTTATTTGCTGATTTCAGCATGTAAGATGTGATAAGTTGTTCGCAATGCGCTTTAGTAGTTAATTATTACTCTTATCTTAGGAGAAAATTGTCCTGTTTTGAGCTAGAGTCAGCAGCCCTCTGCCTGTTTATGCTGTTGACCATGCTGTACCTTTTCCTCTTGATATATTTTATTTGGTACATTTCCAAATGCTTTTCTGACTAGTCAGCTTTTGTTTGTGGTGTCTAATTATTCCTTGTGAACATTGGTTAGGTGGGAGGAACCACAGACAACATAGAAGAAAGTTGTGCAACATTTGCCTCTCGTGCCTTGGGATTAACTACTCCTCTGAGGACCACCCATCAGATTGATAATTGCACAGAGGGCTGGTATTGCTATTTTACAACATTAGCATAGTAGCTCTTAATGTCATTAGAATATAGTTTTTTCTCTTTTTTTCCCATTTTTCATGTGGACTTTTTCAATAAATACATTTTTTTGTTTATTATTGAACACAAAAATATTATTGGTATTGGTACACAAAGTAATAATGACTAATAATTCTTCTGTAGTGTTGTGTTAGCCCGGACTCAGGAGTACTGCTCAATTTTCCACAGAAAAATCAGAGTAACTTTTTAATTCCAATTCTTAGATTTGATTATTTATACAGCTTATTTTGCAAAAGCTTAAGTCCTGTTTAGGACAGCTGCTGCCAAACCTACATTATAGGAGAGATTTTCTCCTAAAATACAGGTTTGGCGCAGCTGTCCTAAACGGGCCTATAGTCTAGCAACTCAGGAGCTGCAAGGTGAAAATTTTATCTTGTCTTTCTCTATTAGGGCTTCCCCTTCAGTGTCAATAGAGTATGAGGCAGATGAAACCATATATTTTTGATATAGCATATTTATTAAGTGTTATTAATTTTCTGTTCATACCCTGAAGTCATTTGCTTTGAAATGATATTTTGTTTTTTATTTAGGAGAAAAAGGTGAAGAAGCTTTATCTTGCTCTTACTGCTGCTCCTCTGCCAGTTGGAATAATGACTCACTATATGCGTCCTATTAATATTGCCCCAAGACTTGTTTCAGAAGGTAAGACCATCTTCGGCCTTGCCCTGATGATTAGAGAAATGGTTTGGAAATTTGAAGCATGCATTCTCTAGCCCTGAGATTGACAGACCTGTAGCATGTAAGTGTTCAAACAAAGGTTTATGAAGAAGTATCAACGCGTATGGAAATTGAAAGTGTAGGCCTTGAGGTTCGTTTGAAAAAAAGAAAAAATTGAAACTGTAGGCCGCTACATTTTCATCATATTTCCCTTTCTTTTTTGTCCATTTTCTCAGTTTTTCAAATCATGATCACAAAATGGTGTTAGATCTTATGTAGAGATACATTAGCAATTGGGAAACAAATTGCATCCTTATTCTAGGTGCCGCCAACCCCTGCTCCCTCTTTTTTTTTTTTAATCTTTTAAGTGAATTGAACTTATATCTGAATTTGTGTTTCTCTCCTTTAGATCCTTTCGGTAAAAACTTTCTAATACCTGTTGTCATGTGGTAGGTTCAATTTTAATAATGTACTCTTTTTGTAAGTTGGTCGACAGCACTTTTTGTCTTGTCTCTGTATATGGGAAATTAATTATATAGAAGAGCTTTATTGCATGCAGATTTTATTAAAGGATGGTACTTATGCCAACTTGAGGTTATGGAATGCAAGAAAGTACCATGGCCAGATGCTACTGTTGGAAAAGCCTATTCTATAGAAGACTGTGGATGGCCATCAAGAGATTATGCATATGAGTGTAAAATCAAGCTCTTGACTGGCCGGACTCATCAGGTTATTGATCTGTCCTTTTGTTACCTAATTTTGCTGGTTTTATGTTATTATAAAGTTTGATCTATCCTGCAGTTGTCAGTCATGCATTATAGAATTTCCATAAATGTTACTTCAAATGCCAATCTGTGCTTTGGAGCTGGGTCTAAAAGGTGATAACATCCCTGTCAATTTGTTTTCTAATGCTTACTAAAGTATTGTGTTGAATTTAAGTTTGACCTTGAGAGCAGAAAGTTCCTCGTTGTGTAGGGTTCAATGAATTAACCCAGAATATTTGACTGGGTTTATGGGGGAAACTGAAAAAAGTAGTTAGCTTGTTCTATACGCTTGATTTTCAGGTTCTTTGGTCGAAGACATAAATCAATGTTAATATTGTGTTGAAAATGGTGGTCAGAGTTGTAAAGCAATTTTTCTCATTTTATTGTATATGGCAGCTGCAATCATAGTTTTTTATGTTATAAGATGTGAGAGTAGGATGGCATTGAATAAACTAAATGTTAACCTACTCTTTTCTAAGCCTATGTAACCTGAGGCTGTGATCAGGTGCGAGCACAACTGGCTGCCTGTGGTGCACCGATTGTGGGTGACTCGATGTACATGCCAGCTGCCATTGCACAGTTGTCCAGCCCTGGGCTTAATCCCTTTGGCAAATGCCAGAAAGAATACGCAAGTGATGATGATAAAGAAATGGCTGTGATTGAGTGGATTTCACAGCATGGAATGGAACCTAGTGTTGCTATTGGTCTGCAAGCATGTCATATCTCATGGGATGATGGTGAGTGCTGTTATGAGGCTAGATCTCCTTGGTGGAGATGTAAGTGTAATGTAGGTTCTGGGGTATGAAGATCAATGATACTCCATTATTTTCTCAGAGCTGAAGGTGAGGTCTGTCTCTCATATCACCATATTTAGAGTCCTGACTTCAGTTTGCATTTTTCAAAATATTGTTCATTGATAAATAAGATGCATCTTATGTATGTAGGTATAGCTCGCAAAAGACAGAATCCACATAGAAACAAACTAAAATTGGAGCAAATTTGGTAATGTTGCGCAGAGAAAACAGATCATGACCTGTGGTTTTTGGAGAACTCAGATTCTGATGTAGAAGAAGGCAATGAAAGCATGATTTTACCAGAGACCATCTCTATCACTGTTTCTGTGTTTCTCTCTCTATCTGATTAAGTAGAATGGTTTATGCCTACAATAACTCCTTTATATATTTGTGACCATTGAGATATGTGATGAAAAGCGTAATTGTGTTTTAAGGAACTACCCGTTCCCTTGTATGATAATGTTGATGACTTCTTATTTAATTGCTTCTTTGTGGCATTGCCCTTGGAGTAATTAATGGTAAATATTCAGTTGATTCAGCCTGCAATTGTCTTCACTTTGAATAACCGTTGATTTTTTATATGTTTCCACAAGCAGTCCATGCTGCATTGAATAATGGAAATCTGTATTGGTTAAGCTGCTTCTCAGAATAGCAACTTTCAGTTTGATTAAGAGTAGAGTATGAATACATCTCTATACTCTAGAATGCTTCACACATTGTAAATTATGAATTCTCTCATTTTCCTGGATGTGCTGTGTGTGGCCATATTTGTAATTTGTTATTGTGTCTGAGATGAACGTGGAGAGAAGATTATGAATACCCTTAGAACTGGGGGTGTTTTGAAGTATGCTTTGGTGACTGGGATTTGATTAGCTTATGCTTTGCAATGAAGTGTTTGTACCAAGTCGCTGACAGCTTAGGAGTCCTCTTCAGTGTTGCAAAATCAACATGGTGAAGGCCGAACCTTGCTGTGTAGCCATAGGTCCATTCAAAGGAGTCCAGCAAGGACCAGACAAAATAGCCCCTAACATCTGCTCCGTCTCTGTGTAAATACGAAAGAAAGGAAATCGGCCATTGTAGTACTTGCGTGAGTTTACATATTAAAAAGATTGCACTGCATTGGGAGCTGCATAAATAATGCATAACCCTTTTGTTCTGATTGTTTAATAGTATTTCATTTCGTGTTACCACATTCTTACCTCACTGCGGTTATTAGCGCATCCAAGTAGCTAGCCATGTACTCAACTCTTTTGACATCATTGAGTAAGTCTTCAGTGCTGGAATTTGGCATGCAAATCTCACCATATCCTACAAGATATCATACATTTTAAAGAAGATACGTGGCAATATTGTGATGAGCTGGCCTGGAAATTTTTTCTTACCATTTTCCGTGATGAACATGGGTGTGTTCTTGTATCTTTCTTTAATGTATTTTATTATCTTCCACATTCCTTGCGGGTAAACATTTAGCCAAAATAATGTTGTCTGCACAGCCAAAAGCTTCAGCAGCTTGTAAATGCATCAGGAAGGTCAGTTATCATGGTGATGAATTTAGGTACTCACAGGTTCGCCAAGGGGGACACCGTGTTTCTGTGAATTTTGTAGGCAAAATCCTTCCGTCTTGGAAGCACCTGGTCCAGGTTTGCATGCAGAGAAGATGCAGTCTTGGACGTAGGTACTGGTGTAGTGATTGATGCCAATGAAGTCCAGGCCCTGCTTCAGTTTCTCCTTATCCCTGCTTGAGAATTTTGGTAGTGTGGAACCTACAATATTCATCATCTCTGCAGGATATTTCCCATATATTATTGGGTCTAGAAACCTGCATCAGAGCCAAGATTCATGAAAGCCTTATTGACGAAAATAAGTTTGCACTTCTGCATGTTCATTGATGGAAAATGATTGACTGAGAAGTTAAAAGAACTAACCAATTCATGTAGAAGGATTGAGCTCTTTCAGCAGCTAACTTGTCTGCTGTGGAGCTGCTGATGGGTTCAAACCACAGTGTGTTTAAGATAATGCCAATGCTGCCTCCTTGATCTTTCTGGACTTTCACTGACACAGTAAGCTTACACCAAAAACTTAAATATTTTTTAATTTTTAACACTGCAATATGTTTATTGTAGCTGCTAATCCCTGGAATTGGTGACTAAAGAAAGCAGGGTTTCGATCTAATATTGGTTTTAGTGTTACTACCTGGTATTTGGTTCGGTATATATCAACTGCAGTTGCATGCGATAAGATGAGATTGTGAGCTGCTATAAAAGGCTCCTCCTCTGAATTGCCCTGACTGCAATTTCCAAATGGCTGCGAGCAATGAGCTGGGGGATGGCAGCCTAAACGATAACTAAGGGTAACCTGCATATTTGGCTCATTGATGGTGAACCAGTATTTCACTCGGTCTCCGAAAGATTTAAAACAAATGTCTGCAAAATATCCAAAATCCTCCCTGGAAAAACAAAAGGGATGTATGAACCGTTAACATGATCAGATCATTTCCAGCAGCATAATCAAAATCATGCTCTCACAGAAAATTTCTCACTGTGATTCAGGGCTTAGCCAGGCTCCGTATTTGTCTTCAATTTCTTGAGGACTATCAAATTGAGTCAGTGTCACAAATGGCTGGATCCCTGTAAGTGCAGAATTGAGGAAATAAGAAAGAGAACACAAGACTTCATGTGGTGAATATCAAAGGAGACTGTAGTGAACCTTTCAGTAAGAGGGCATCAATGAGCTTGTTGTAGTGGTTAATACCCTCTGAATTGACGTCCCCAAATCTCCCTTCTGTTAAAATTGTATCAAAAAATTACTTTCTTTCCTAGCAACAGCATTTTACGTGCAAACGAGAAATAGGATGAAAACGTACTTGGTAAAATTCTTGCCCATGAAATTGAGAAGCGATAGCTGTTCACTCCCAGGGATTCCATAAGATCGATGTCTTCCTATTTTCATCAATGCAGCCATCTCAGAAATTTTCAACAATTAATCTCATTCTATACATGGCCACATATTCAAGAAATTTGTACGGTTGATGCTTGATTGAAATCATGTAGTTATAATTGGCTCTTCCTTTTAACATTGATATGTATATTATTATGAAAAAAAATCTGTTAGATATTTGTAATTAGAAATCTACTGAGATAATCTAAATCAAGTTTATTATAACACAACCTAAATTTCTATCCCCACTAATATTATAAAGAGATTTTACTCTATTAATGTAAGGCAGATATCTAATTTTAAAGTTGAGAGGAAATAAATTTATAGCATATGATGAGGCTCTTTATTTATTTGCTGGTAAGCAAATGGGAAGAACAAGGAGAAGTGATCAAGAAATTATTTCCCCTTCGCTCCAGTCAAAGTATCACTGAATGAGTAATACAAAAATAAATAACGTGGAAATGGGTCCATCGCAGACAGGCTTTCTCTTAACAGTTCATGTATATTCATCAGAGAAATAAAGACTTTTTTTTTTTTTTGTCTAAAAGCAGCAGATTTCATTTTCAATGGCTAACCAAGTAACATCAAATGATAGTGCTCGAGTGCCATTCACTTTTGAAGAAAAGAAACTAAGTAAACCATTTAATGCTGGCCACGTCAACGATATTATTTCACCTAACAGAAGTGTCTTCTCATAAATATCATCTTTAATTTCTATAAAAGATTTAGGATATTATTAAATGCTCGCCTAATATTTTTTAACACATCGTTAAGATTTTTTGACAATAATATTTTACCACATAATATTTTTATTTTTATCATTTTACTATCAAATAGTTAACTATATTTAAAAAATGATGACTAACTTGTAAGGGTATTTAAAATATTTCAATTTGATAAGTTTAAACAATAATGATGATTTGATATATAATGGAAAAAAACATATAGTAATTTGATAACTTCCCAATAAGTTAGTGTTAAATCGATAATATTTCAATAAAATATTACAGTTATTTAGGATTATTAAATTAAATATTGCAATTAATATGTATTTACTAAATTGATTTAAATAGCTAAACACAAATTTTAAAAGAACGAGCAACTAAAATAAAATAATTTTCTTAAAATAATTATTTATTTTTATTAAATTTATTATTATAGTTGATTGGGTCTAGGAACCTGGACACTACTTATACATAGGCGTTACAAGGAAGGGAAGGGCTCGAAAGTGAGCAATAAATGAATGTTCAGACGAGGTTCTATAAAGTCCAGATGAATTAATCATTGTCAGAAAAATCCAACAAAAAGTAAGTAGGAGAAAAGACTGATTGAACATAAAGAAAAAAGATTCGCAGTTCAATTCTCCACCTTAAACTGTATATAAGATACATTTTTCTAACATGAATTGTACGTAGGTCTTATATGTACTGTTTATATTTATATGAGGAGGATGTATGTTACGTACATATAAGATAGAGATTGTTTAAATTTAATAATAAGAAAAAAATAATCATTAAATCACATCTCTTTTATTTTATGTTTATCTAATTATTATAAATTTTTAATATATTTTTTATACTATTTTTTTTTTAATTTGTATCAACTAGCTACTTTTATACTAATACCATTTAATAATTTAAATAAAATGATATTTTTATCCTTAAATAAATTAAAAGACCATTATTATTTTATAAAGTTTTAAAAATAAAAAATTATAATTATAAAAATATCCCTAAATTTAATAAAAAATAAATCCCAAAATTAGAATTTTTATTTTTTAATAAAAAATTATAATTATAAAATAATTACAAAATTTTGGGATTTAATAAAAATCTCCTAAATTATCAAAATTTTGGGATTTATTTTTAATAAATAAATTCAGTTATTTTAATAAAATTTTGTAAAATTATAATTTTTAATAAATAAATTCAGTTATTTTTATTAAAATATTGCAAAATTATAATTTTTAATAAAAATAATTATTAAAATTTTACAAAATCTAAATTTAATAAAAATCAGCTGAGCACCTCTATTTGGGATTTTTTTTTTATTAAATTTAGGGGTATTTTATAATTATAATTTTTTATTTTTTAAAGTTTTTATAAAATTAAATTATCTTTTAATTTATTTAGGGGTAAATTTATCATTTTATTTAAATTATTTAATAGTGTTAGTGTAAAAGTGGCTAATCGATACAAATTTAAAAAGAAAGGTGGTGCAAAAAATATGTTAGAATTTTGTGGTGGTTGGATAAATATAATGTAAAAAAGAGGTGGTGCAGTGATAATTTTTTTAAAAAAAATTCAAATAAAGGGTAAAATAATTTTTTAACAAAGAAAAAAAATTAAATATTCTATTTCTTTTAACGACCTGTGGTAAAATCATAACAATTAAAATATCAGGTTTAGCTATAAAAACCCTTGATAACAAAATGATATATAAAAAATCCTGATAAAGTGATATATTCCCAAACAAATTGTCTACCTTAATTTGACATTGTCAACTCCTTAGTGCAATGTGGGCCCTTTTAAATTTTGTTCAAAATTAGGGAAAAAAAAAAAAAAGGTGTGGAGGAGGCAAAACCAGATAGCGATGATAATGATCCACGGCTACATCCCCACTGCTTCCATCATCTATGTTTCCTGCCACACATAAAGCTTTCTTTACGTCAAATGAATTTGTGAATATATGATGAAGCAAATGAACTTATGTGTAGAACCTGCTGAAGGTTTGCTGGAGACAAAATGAATCAGGAAAAGCGGTTTTCTTGTTTCAAAAAACATGGGAATGTTGCAGCAGTTCAGGTAAGTTACAAATAAAATTGCACAAAACTCTGTTGGATCATGGAAAGGAGGAATTCTTCTTACCAGGTGTATGAGTAAAAACATCCCAGTTGCTCAAACCTTTACCTTCACTCAAATAAGCACCTTCGACCTGCAAAAAGTAAAATTAATTTTTTTTTTTTTTTAAGAAAAAGAAAAAGAATGTGAGGCTGACTTAAGTTTTATTTTATCATATTTGTTTCCATTATGGAAAGTATGATGAATGAAACTGTGTGAACACATAAGAATATAAATGGTAGTAGGAATACCAGAAACCAAACCTGATATGAGGAGGTGGAAGTTCCAAAGAGAAAGTTGGAAGGAAATGGAGATGGATCCAAGCTTTGTTTCAGAGTTGTTTGATCACAAGATATGAAGAGAGGTGAGAGTAGCATCATTAAGAGAAAGAGAGCTGTATCCACTGTTGGGAAATTCATGGCAGCAGTGTGCTTGCTCATTAAACATGCATTACTTCTGTCTATTTTAACATAGGAGAGTTGGTGGGAGAGCAATTCAAAGAATTTGTTTTCTTGCATTGCGGAATAAGGACCGCTTGTATTCTTGCACATTGTCTTCACTTTTCGTTGTGATATTATCCATTTGACCCTTGTGTTGGGCAATGTCATTATCGAGTTAGGCATCCATTCTTAATTTCTTTCTAATTCCAATTTATTTTTCAAATTTCATTGTTACACGTAGGGGTGGCAAAAAAGCTCAGGCCCAACTCGGGCCCGTGGGCTTAGGCCCGGCCCTCATCCATGAGGGTCTGGACAAGAGCCCAAGAAAAAAAAACCCGTACAAAACCCAAGCCCACTACTTTTAAAAAAAAATTAATTTTATAAATTAGAATAATATAATTAAAATTGAAAAGTAATTTAAAAATAAAAAAGAAAACTTAAATTCTTAACTTATTAATCAATTATGATTCAAAAAAACTAAAATTATGATACTAAATTCTCTCTTTTGTGTCAATTAATTAAGAGAACGTTTGAATTAGAAAATCTAGTATTAAAGAAAATTAAAGTTATGAGTTTTTATTTGCTTTATTTATTATTTTAATTTGAAATATTCATTTTCTTTAATTTATCTATAATTTTAATAACTTGTTGATCATTAATTTATTTCAAATTTATAATAATTTAAAAAATTTAAAATAAATAAATAAAGCCCGAGCCCGGCCCAGGCACGTACACTTAGCTGACAGAGGGCCTGGACATGGGCTTGAAAAAGTCCGGCCCAGGCCCGCTGTTTGTCAACCCTAGTTACATGGTATTACTCCATATAGGTAGTGTTTACTTTCTGGAGTGAGAGTGTGGAGTGTGGAGTGTGGATTCCTCCCACTCCAGTGTTTACTTACCATTTTTAAGGGGGAGTGGGATTCCCACTCCGTGGATCCCACTTAATTTTGGAGTGGGGAGTGGGATTCCCACTCCCATGGGGGGAGGTGGGAGTGGAAATCCACTCCCCCCTCTTCTCTTTTTACCCTCATAATTAAAATAAATAAATAATATCATATTTATTAAAAATAATAATTATAACATATTATTTTATTAAATTTAATAAAAATAAATAAATATTATATTTAAATTAATAATATTAAACATTAATTTTAATAAATATTAATTATTTATTTAATTAATAATAATAAATATTTTATTCTAAAAAAATATTAATTTTGTACTATATTATCAATAATAATGTTTCATTTGTGTTGCTATTATTAATAATTTTTATTCACATAATTTAAATTTAAATTAATAAAAAATTATAATTTACATAATTAAGAATATTATTAATTATTATTAATTTATAAATATAATAAAATATTTATTTTATTTTCCAAATATATTTTTTATTAATTTTTTAATTACAAATTATAATTCTTTATATAAGGATAAAATTGTAATTTAAAATAATTTACTCACAATCCAAGATAAAGTAAACAAATAATTGGGATTCTGATTAACAATCCATATTTTCATTTAGTCTAAGTAAACACCCTACTCGTACTCCCACTCCCACTCCCACTCCCACTCTCACTCCACACTCTTAATCCAAGGATTCCCACTCCAATCTAAAAAGTAAATGCAGCAATAGTAGAGTATTATCTCTGTATTTTTTTTTTCCCTCAAATTTCGGCCGCCCTCCATATTAATAATTTCTGTTTTCTGCCGTTCAGAAGGAAAAAGAAAAATATGTTTGAGCAACTGATTTTGCGGATCTGTATTAATTCTCTAGCGCCATCTTTGAAATCGTAGAAGAAAGAGAATTGTGCTTTCTTGTAAGTTCACAGATTACTTGAACAGCAGCCAAAAGCTGCATGATATATAATATATTTTAAACACTAGCACTTAATGTTTTGTAGGGGTGTTCAAAATCCAATTCAATCCACTCAATTTATTTGATCCGTTCAAATTCAATCCGTGGATTAATGGATTGGATTAGATTAAAATTTTGAAAATCTGAAGTTGTTGGATTGGATATGGATTCACTTATGTAAATTCGCAAAAATCTGTGAATTCGCAAAAAAATTAAAATATTTATTTAATAAAAAAATTAAACTTATAAATATGACATTGTACTTACTAATAAATAAATAAGTTAAAATATAGTTACATTAAAATCATATTATATCTTATTCGATATAATATAATATAAAAATAATTAAATAAAAAAATTATCTTCCTAAGCAATTAATTTCATGTACTGATCTAAACAAATAAGATTTTTTTTTTGGTGTGTTATATTTTAAAACTTTAAAAGTATTTCCTAACTTTATTTAAATAATTTATTTAAATCTTGTTTAATTTTGAATTTGATCAGTAGTAAAATCATTTTATTATACTAATTTTTTTTAATTAGTTAGTTCATTGATAGGACATGATTCAAAAATTTTAGCCCGCAAACCAATCAGTAAAATAATAAATTAGATATGAGTTGGGTCAAATCTGCATCCAATCAATAAACGTATGGATTGGATTAGATTAAAAATTTATAATCTATAAAATCGTAGATCAGATATGAATTAATGACCGATCCGCAAAATCCAATCCACGAACACTCCTAATATTTTGCATTGCAACTTTGCATACTAGGGAATTATTTGCCCCACTCACCAGTTTGAACTTAATTTACACAGCACAACAGAACCAAGGACTATATGGAGTATCGGCCAAATCTGCAGCTATTGCCTCTTCGGGTAATTTATACAACATTGAAGGCCTACTGCCATTTCCACTAAAATTAAACTTTCACTTGGCGTTCAACCTTGATCTCTTCATTTTTCCTTTTCTATTAATTTTTCACTTTATGATCATGCGGACGCACTGGACCATTTGCCAGCCATATGTTTAGCAATGTACTGCTTGTACCAATTTGCTGATAGTCTTTTAGTTCTCTTGAGTGTGGCATAATCAACATGGTGAAGTCCAAACCTTATTGTATATCCATCATTCCACTCGAAATTGTCAAGCAAGGACCAGGCAAAGTATCCTCGGACATCCGCTCCATTTCTGGAAAAAAATTATATGATTTCGATTTTGTTAGTCCCATTTTAATTTGAACATGGCAGAATACGTCTTAATTCAGATTGCAGAGAACAGAAACATGGTCAAAAAGCTTGCAGCGTTTGTTTATCTTGATCTCAGTTAAATACCATTTGGGATCAAGATTTGAGATAGAATTCAACAGATAAAGAGTTTAAAATGTAATGCCACACCTCACTGCTATTGCCAGGGAATCCAAGTGGCTGCTCATGTACCTCACTCTCCTGGTATCATTGAGTAAATCTTCAATGGAGGTATGGGGATTGTCCCTCTCGCCAAATCCTTCACGGCCAACCACAGTAACATCTGAAGAATCAACAAAATGTGTAACCAAATAATAAAGCAACAATTTGATCTTTGTTCCTACTCACCATTTTCTGTGATGTACATTGGAATGTTATTGTACCTCTCCTTTATGTATGTCACTATTTCACTCATTCCTTGAGGATAAACGAATAACCAGTCGACATCAGTCTGCACTAATAAAAGGCTCGAGTATTATGCCGCATACACTCTATACAATTGAAATAGTAACAACTGAGACGACTTACTGGTTCTCCAATCAAGACGCCATTTCTTTTTGCAGTTCGCAATATAGAGCCCTCAGTCTTACAATTTCCTGGCCCCGGCTCACATACAGAAAAAATGCAATCTTTTACATAGAAGCTGGTATAATGATTGATGCCGATGAAGTCTAATCCATTCTTCAGCTTTTCGAGGTCATTTTTCGAGAATGATGGCAAGCTAGATCCAAGAATTTCGTACATTTCCTTGGGATATTTCCCAAATATGATTGGATCCAAGAACCTGCATTACTTTTAGTTGGAGTCAGGATTCAAGTTTTAGAACCGTCGCGCTAAAGCATATTAGATGTGGTGAAAATGCTTACCAGTTCAAATAAAAAGCTTGAGCTCTCTCAGCTGCTAATTTGTCTTCTAAGGAATTGCTCATAGGTTCAAGCCATAAAACATTCATAACAATTCCAATATTACCTTCTTGTTCTTTCTGAATATTCGGGACATCACGTTTAATCAATTATCACAATAATCGAAATGGTTCTGGGACATGATTTACATGAAAGTACCTGGTATTTAGTTCTGTAGATTTTGACTGCAGCAGCATGGGATAGGATAATGTTGTGGGCTGCAATAAAAGGCTCTTTCTCTGAATCCCCATTAGTGCAGTTTCCAAATAAGCCAGAACAGCGAGATGGAGGGTAAATCCCTGACTGATAGCCTCGAATGACTACAACATTCGGCTCATTAAAGGTAGCCCAGTATTTCACCCTGTCTCCAAAGTATTTGAAGCAAATGTCTGCATAATACTCAAAATCTTCCCTGGAAAATTTACGATCTGCATTAGTCGGAAACCTTAATGTCTACTCCATAAAAGCATAAGAGAATGCCGCTCACTGCACTTCGCGACTTAGCCAAGCTCCATATCTGTCTTCAAGCTCTTGAGGAATGTCATAATGAGTCAAAGTCACAAAGGGCTGGATCCCTGAAATCAGAAGCAATCAACATTTCAATGGAAGTTTTATGTCAGAACTTAACTATATTTCGATAATGCTAATGAATTATGATGATCGTTACTTGTGTCACTTGACTAGAGTTGATACCTTTTAGAAGAAGAGCATTGATTAACTTGTTATAATGATCAATGCCAGCCCAATTCACATCTCCAAATCTTCCCTCTTGTTAGAAGTTAAGAAGATGACACTTAGTTAGAAACAAGCTGAAATTAATGATATATTCGGAAATTGAATATGCATTCCTTTTAGGGATGGCAAAAATTCCCACGGGACAGAATCTTTGGGGATTTTTCTTATTTGGAGAGGGTATAAGGATAATTTTATACCTAATTTTTTATTCGGGGAAGAGACAGATAATTTTTTACCCACTTTCTTATTCGGGGAAGGGACGGTGATGAGGTAGAATCCCCATCTCCTACCCATTTCCCCACTTCCTCGTATTAATTTTTAATTTTGATTTTTTTTTAGAATTATTAATAAATGAATAATGAAATTTAAATTATAAAATATTAAATATTAAATATTAAATATTAGTATAAATAACAAATATCAAAATATTTATACAAATCTGTTATAAAAGCCCACTTAACTAGTTGTAGTCATGAATTATCATTCAACCAAACCTTATTCTAAAATTCTTGGTCAAAAACTGTTTTAGATTATGAGTCATATTCCTTATATTATTTTTATTATTTTAAATTTGAAACCTGATATTATCTCTCAATTTGTCATATTCCTCGAGGAAGAACAAGAGAAGCATGAGGTGCAAGAGTAAATGTTTTTATTAAAAATATTAATTTCAGTATTTATACTCATTTCATTTATTTCATTACTGATATAAAAGTACTTTCTTTTTATTATAGGATTATGAAGATTGACGAAAATAATTATTCTGATAATTTGTATTTTTTAATGTGATTTTTGTAATGGATTAATATTAGTGTGAGATATATTATCAAACCTTACTTTTGTTTAAAATTTTATTTTAATATAATTAAATCAAGTTTAGAATTTAAATTTAAACACGTATTAGTTATTCAGGGATCGGAGATTCCCTCTCATTATTTGAGGAGGGGACATGGATCCCTTCAATCAATTTTAATCGGGACGGAGAGGATATAGGGATATATACAGAATATTGGAAATGGGTACGGAGATACCGGTCCCCTCTCCTTCCCTCTCCATTACCTTCCCTAATTCCTTTCAATGAATTAAAAGGACTCACTGGGTAAAACTCTTGCCCATGATATAGAGAAACGGTAGCTGTTGACTCCAAGGTAGTCCATGAGATCCAAATCTTGCTGTTCTATCATATCATCAAAAATCAAAATTACCAGTTTTCATATCTGTAAAAATTTTCACTACTAAAACCCCAATCCATCTTTTAAATTAGGAGCCGCTGTATTTCCTCATTATTTGTCACAAAATATGACGTAATGCCCTTCCCTAGAATTGTCACTAGGCTCAGTTTGCAATTGTCGGTCCATGTAAAGAATTTTTCTCGTGCAGAATATGAATGGAGACACTATCATCACATTATTACAAATTATTTGACTGGTGACCACATGCAGGGCCGGCTTTAGAGTTTGAGGGGTCTTAGGCGAAATTTTTTTATGAGGCCTCTATTATTTTGTAATTTTAATACTCAAAGACATATAAAGAGGATCAAAATTTATTCTATCTTTAATTCTTGAATTTCAACAATAATAAAAAAAAATCAAAAATTTAAAAAATAAAACCTAAAAAACAGTCAAGAAGATTAATTTTTTTATTCCATTAAAACCGTTAAAAAACAAACAAACAAATAAAAAAAATTATTTTCAAATAGAATATTTAGAATGATAGAATGTTTAGAATGATAGAATATAACAATTTTAAAATGATGAGTTGATGTTCAAAAATAAAAATGGACTTTATATTTTAAGAAACTAATTATTTTAAATGAACCAATGAATATAATAATTTTATTTGTAGAGAAGAGAACAAGAAATTTTTTTCATTTACTAATTTTTTCATTTACTAATTCTTGAGATTATGAGGTTTTTAATAGAAATTAAAAGAAATATTAAAATTCAAATATGCTAATATTGAATAATTGAAAAGGAATGAAGGTTAAAGAATATTATTAATTATATTTCTCTAAAATTAAGGTTCCTAAATATAGATTTTTTATAAAAAATAATTCTTAATTATAGAATAATTAAGAATAGAGAGATATCTAATAAAATTTTTGATTTCTTAAAATACGTATTAAAAATATTTTATTAATTAGAAAATTATTAAAGAAATACTCAAAAAATGAGGCATTCTTAAAATATGAGACCTTAGGCGACAGCCTTGTTCGCCTATACCTAAAGCCACCCCTGACCACATGAGCATAAAATGAATCAAAACAGAAAAAATGGCGGACAGAAAATAAAATTGCCAATTCAGAGAAGAAATATATCTTGAGATGCACCCAAATTTAGAGCTACTATACAATGACAAGTGAGGTCTTATAATCTAATAATTCAATCAAATTAGCATAGAAATCTAAGGTCTAGGATACATCATAATCAGCGGTCTGCGTCCAAAGCTTTCAAATACATTTGACATATTACCAAATAAAATCTCATATAAGATGTTATACCGCTATCATACGTCTCTAGAACTAAGTTGATTTGACCTAATCTCAATCAGTTAAATCATTAAATTATTATTTTTTTAACTTAACAAAAATTTTCAATCATTAGCTAACTAAATTATTAAACTAATTTTTTTTAGTTTTTTTTCTTAATAATATTATTAAAAGATATTCTCTAAATTATATTTTTCTAATTAATTAATTTTTATCTTTATCTAAATAAAATTTAATAATTAGCATTATTACTCATCTTTATAACTTGTGATAATATAGTGGTAGACTATTATTATTTTTATCTTTTTTATTTTCTTCAAATTAACATTATTTATCTTCATAATTTTTATGAATATTTTTTATATAAAAATATCATGAATTATAAGAAAATTGATTAACATATACTGATTTAGAATATAAAGGATTATATTCAATTGAAGATAATTTATGTTACGATATCTTTAAACTCTTTGAAATGCTTATTATTTATTTAACATTTATTATTTGTAAGGGCACAAGTGCAAAAGTACTAGTTTTTAAATTTTTTAAGTTAAAAAAGAAACAATTCAATATTTATTTTTAAGTAATTTAAAAAAAATAAACATATTATTCAGATTTAGAGATCTAGTTCTATTCATAATTAAAACTAATTTATATCTATTCAGATTTAAAAATTAAAAAACAAAAAAACAAAAGTCACCTAACATTCATAAACACATATATTTTGCTAAAATATGAACTATGCCGCTGGTTTAGAATTCGATTGCAAATGCATGGAGCAAGTCCTAGCCAGTATTCTCTGGTGCCGGAATTGGAAAAAAGATTGGATTTAAATTGACTAATCGGTCAGCGGCCAGAGAATCACAATTTTGGCTAACTAATTTACAGACAAAACCTCTTAGATAATAAGAAATTTGGACAGAATCTTTTTGAGAAATCCAAGTTGTATATGTTGATGTGAATTAAGAATCTTTTTGTAATGTGCGAGAAATTTATTTGTGAATACAAACACCAAGGAGCAGCTAACAGCTCAGAATTAGAGAGCTACTTTTATTTTTATCAAGGGGCGCATAAAAATAAAGTTCAATTTCAAAGCATGAATTTGAGTTACCAGATATCGATGGTAATGATCCACAGCAACATCTCCATTACTTCCATCCATGATGTTTCCTGCAACAAGTTATCTCGAATATTTCTTAAAAGCAAAAGGGAATGATGGAAATAACATGAAGCATCAAAGCTGGCTGTGAAACATAATTGACCCAAATTCTGACCAGGCTTGTGGGTAAAATTGTCCCAGTTGTTTAGGCCTTTTCCATCAGTCAGGAAAGCTCCTTCATACTGCAAAGACCGAAAGCATACAATAATAATCCATAGAACCTGAAACAATCTGACTGTTGTAGAGGTTGCGTAAGAAAGAACCTGATAAGAAGAAGATGCAGTTCCAAAAAGGAAACTTCTGGGGAATGGAGATGAACTGAATTCTCCATTCACTTTGATAACGGGATTACATGATACCAATAGTACTAAAAAGCAAATTCCAAGCAGAAAGAACGCATGATATAACAATGGAAACTCCATAACAGTGAATCTGAAGCTGTCCTCAACTCACCAGTTGCAAAGAAATAAAATAGAGTGGTGACTCTGGTAGCACAATCCGAGAGATGTTTTTCAGAAACTGAAAACGGAATGGCCCTCTTGACGTCCAACACTTGTAATTGCTAAGTATTACTTGGCTGAATGTCATGTAGACATATATATATATATATATATATATATATATATATATATATATATATATATATATATATATATATATATATATTGTGAACTTTCAGAAAATGCCAACACCAAATTTCGTAAAATTGAATCCATTATCTTAAAAGGCTTAAATTGCGGGAATTTGTCCCAGCCATACCCCAAAAATAGGGTATTTATCTAAATACACTCTCATACTCCAAAATTCCTCATATATACATTTTTCTACGTGTAATTACGGAATTACCCTAATTTAAAACCTAAGTCATTATGACCATTCATGATCAGGCCGTGGAACACAACACCCAATTTCACCTAATTCAAACCTTCCTCAAGATTGAATCCGATCAAAACCAAAAAAAAAAAAAAAAGAGTGAAGCGTCATTCGCCAGGCTTGATTGCGGTCCTTTCGGTGGGCTATTAGATGAGGCCAACACCCACAACACTTTGCTGCTGTTACTTCATGTCTTTGTTATCGCTTGTTCTAGCCCCACAAACTTGCTGCTCTGAATTGAAATTGGCTGAATTAAAGTTGATTTACCACATAAAACTTAATTGTTGCACCTTGTTGAGTATGTGAAGTCATTTTCTATAATAATACAATACATGATTATACAACAAATACAAAAACAAAATCAAACAAGACATATAACTAAGTGTGGAACCGTCCGCCCATTTACATGATGACACATGACAACAGTTGTGTAACTTGCTAAAATACACAACTATAGTACAATAAACAGTCAAATGATATATTTATTTAAAAAAAAATGCATTCTTTACACTAACAGAATGTTAGGTGTCATAATAACTATTAAATTTTTCACACTTGCATGACTGTTGTAAATTTATACATACATAATAAAATTTGTGTAAGTTGCAAAAATGCATGACTACAATCTAGTATATAGTCAGAAGACATATTTCTTCTTCAAAAAATATTTTTATCGACTAATAGAATGTTAGGGTCTAATAACAACTGAAATATTTTTCATATATGCACGACTATAGTATGTAAGTTTATACGTACACCACAATTATCGTGTAACTTATTAAAGTATATGACTATAGTCCAATAATAGTTAGATGACATATGTAGTGAAAAAAACATATTTTTTACACTAGTAAAATGCTAGGGTTCCATAACAATTGACATTTTGCGCACTTACATTATGACAGTCGTGTAAATTCATATATACATTATTGTAATTGTGTAATACAGGTGCAGAAGAAAATTTTTGGAACAAATTGAGGCTTCAATAAATGTAGTTAGAAAATCCATCACATGTGAGTTGTTTTATTGTTTATTATAAACCAAACTAAACCCTAAAAATAATATAATGTTAAGAAAATGAATAAATAACACAAAATAAATATAAAGTTTCAAATACCTTATTAATTAGATGAATAATATACCTATTTACAAACCAAAATATCAATACATTGGCTGTTCATGAGTGATTTTGAGAGTGTGGAGTGAAAAAATGTGAGAAATAAAGAGTGTGTTGGAGGTGATTTATGTGTGTTTTATATATTTTTTTAAGAATATTTTAGAGAATACTCCACATAAAATGGTATACCTACATAATTTTTAAATATGGGAGTATATTTAACTAAATACTCTATTTTTAAGATATATTTAATTAAAATTACTATTTGTAAGTGGAGTGTGTGCACCAAGCCACTAATGCTCTACTATTTGGCAGAGCAGAGGCAATATCGTGGAACTACTTATAGGTCCATATTAAGATTCATCAAAATTTAGTCTTAACATAACTATGGATTTCATTTATAAAATCTATCACTCTGCCAAACAACAGAATATTTATGACATATCCTACCATCTGCAGATCTTTCTCTAATATTTTGGACCCACAAAAAATTATATTTCATCTTTCAAATCAATGTCATTCTACAATTTCTCAAAAGTTTTCTTATCCGCCAGTCTCCAATTACAACAGCCGGTTAGCAACTGACCAACAGTGCACAAAACCCATCCTAAATCAGAATATTGATTAAATAGTTAAACGATGGTCCATTGCACTGAAAATTGTGGGAAATATAAATCATGTTTTATTCGCAAAAGTCAAAAGTAGAAAAAGAAACTTTTCTGAGAAAATTATTTGACATGAAAAGGATCTACTCAATTGATTCCGATGATCCATAAAGCCAACAGTAACAGTTCTCCACAAAATGCGATTCATCATTGATTGTTGGAAAATCAGCACAGGAATTGTTATTTTGAGGCATAATTATAAGTGGGATTTACACCAAAGGTTAGGGGTAATTTAGATATTCCGCTGTGAGTACTTTGGAATGATATATTTCTATAATCAAAATAATACTCCGATGAATAAGAAAATAATACTCAAGGTAAACCCATAGAATTGAATTTTTTTTTAAAAAAAATGCACTTGTTAAAAGGTTTATAGATGATTACCCCTATATATGTTGATATGAATATAAATATGAAGGCTCTGCTGGACTTTTGTGCACCCACAACCGTAGATTTTTTGTTTTACAATTATTATTCATTCTGCTTGCGAAGATTTATAGCATTTCTAACAAAAACAATGATCACGACCTTTCTAGTTAACGTCAAAGAGAATGAATAAAATTATTAATGACCCAAAGGGAAAAGCAAGTTTGTCAAGGATTATCTTAGAAATCTAAAACTCATTTCGGGTGCTCCTTAGCATGCTAATCTGAAAGCAGTTGGGTTGAAGAATAGCTTCGACCCAAGCTAGGCCCATGTCACATGGGCAAGCCCTTTCAGTGTAAAGCAAATTTGGCCTTCCGTCGTCATAGAACAAATAAGAGTGAGACATTGCATTTTAATATTGGTTTCCCCAAATGTACAACCTCGGTGTTTGGGGCACGAAGAGATCCAAAATCTTAGATCATCGTTTTATGTGAATCAGCAAAGCTTTAACTGGAAGTGTTACAACACCACAGGTTTTTGATCCTGGAAACCGAGGTGACAGCCGAGATGGTTCGAAGTACAGAAATGGAGAACTGTAATATGTAATTTTTTGCATTAATCTTAATGAAGGGAAATAAATGAATGAATAAATAACTCTATTAACATCATTACAGCTCAGTAACTCATTTATTCTTATTTACAACAAAGGCATTAACCCACAATCTGCTCTCGGGTGAAAAAAAACCTTGTACACTTATCTGGCTGCAAGCATCATGAGAATAATATAGATACTACTCTTGATTACAAGGAATAAAAGCATCATTCCGTCCACTGTAGCCGCGTCTTTTTTTTTTTCAATCAATCTTCTGTCAGACTTCGATGCGAATAGTTCCAGCAGAACTCATAGACTATGCGGCAAAACCACCTCAAAATCCTTCACACCTTCACTGCTTTGCCTGCTCAAAAATATATCAAAATTCCATCAGCTACACTCACAACAATCAGTCTTAGCAACAATTCAACGTTTATGAGAGTAGTTTCACCAGACAGGGCTCATTGCAAACTGGGCTTAGATTTAGTCACATAAATTCCCAAATCTTGGACCAAAAACTACATTCAGAGGAAGGGACAAATTATCATCAAATTGGATTTCTTTTTTTTTTTTTTAACCCCTACTGGTAAATGGCCCTAAAGAAGATTGAAAGGCTGTTCTGCAGGTCTTTTGTCTCCATACAACCAAGTGGGCAGTACAAAGCCAAAAGGAGGAAAAATTTTCTGCCAATTGTAAACCATTTGGTCCCCAGGGAAAATGTGAACAACAATTTTGAATTTTTCATACTTGACTAGAAAGATATGAGAATATACCTGTGAATAGATGAAGGTGCCGAGTATTGCAATGGCGGCTCCAAGAGCATTGACGGGTTGAACTGGCGTGTGGAAGATGATGATGGAGGAGACTATGACAGAGATTCGCTTCATTGTGTTGCCAATGCTGAATGTCAATGGAGAAATTTGATCGAGAGACATGTATGAAACTTGGTTGTACAAGTGATAGAAGATACTCTGTGCCGCTACCCACCTGTGACAATCCAGAGTCACAAATTTATCTTAGAAAAACATTGAGGAAGTTAACGAGTGCTCATTTTGGGACCACACGACTAAAAATTATTAAAATCTATAATGTTTCAAATCAAAATGGAACTTTTTCTGATATCAAGCAGACAGGAAGTATCTATTTTCTTCAATTCTTGAGAAATATCATGCAAATGCATCTAAAAGCAGATAAATCTACCTCCCATCACAAAACAAAAATAATAAAATAAGACACCAGAGTTTTGGAGCTGAAATTCTAATGAACAAATGATGAGAAACTATTTGGCCTATAAACCATTCGACAAAAGCAATTTTAATTAATAAAATAGGCAATTTTAGTTGAGAAAAATTAAGAGCCTAACTGTCTGTCATCTGCGCGGATGCAAATGACACTTAAGCATAACTACCGAGATTGGAAAATCTATTGTCGTGTAATAAAATATCAATGACAGTAAATACTGGTAATGAACAAGTAAAAATACACAGTAGAAAAAAGAGTTCATATAAAATACGAGGTCATAGTATTTACCACACGAAGTTGGGACCAATTTGAGCAATAGCCTTTTGCCAGCCAGCAGCCCACATCTGAGGGCCCTCCACAGCAATTGCAAATGGTGTGAGAATCAAAAGAGACATCATAGACAAACAAGCATAATAGTTCATCCCACCAACAGACTTTCCCTTCATCCCTTTCTTGGAGAAAATGTTCCGAAACACGAATGCCAAATTCGATATCATAGCTCCCATAAATCCTGAAAACACCGTCAGCAAATTCAACAATCAAAACCAGCAACACCATCACTAAGCATGAAATATTTTCAAGTATTCATCCGAAGAAAAGGGAATTTTTTTTTTAATATGTAATCAGAATCATTTCAACCACATTTAGAACAGTTTATCTCACCAATCATGTTGAAGTTGAGCTCTGTAACAGCAGCAAGGGCACAGCCTCCAATAATCGGCAGGAGTGACATATAAACCGGCATGGGAAGTGTCTCACCGAACAAGAACCTTGAAACCAATACACTGAATGCAGGCTCACCACTCTTGATGATGTGAGTGAATGAAACTGCAACTTTTGACATACTTACGGTTGCTGCTACATGCCCAATTGTATGTGCCACTGCAACCTGCACGGCAAATTCACCAAGAATAAGTATTGTATAAATCTGAATTTCTCAATCTCCACCCAATGCTCCATTACGGTGAATTTCAAGTGCATTCCTAAATCATGGTCTCAATTCTCAAGCAACCAAAGACAATAGAACCTATAAAGCATCGAAGCAAAGCAAATGAATTGAAAAAGCAAATTTAACTCACAGGAAACAAACTCTTCCAGAACTCAAGATCGGTTTTAGGGGCTTCAGCGATTCTGGTGGCCCAAGAAACCAACATCATGAGAGAGCCACAAGCCAGTGAAAGAGTAGAAGTAAGCCAAGGATAAGGAAAAGCATTCAACACTTTTTTGTTATAGATATTAAACACCACATTTAAAGCCCACCATGTGGCAAAATATATGCCAATTTTGAGCCTCTGGGCAGCCTCAAACCGAGCCTGCTCATCAAGAACCTCGATGTTTATGTCCAGAGGACGTGACCTGTCAGCCTCATAGGCATTGCACTGTGTTTTAAGCTCTTTTTGTTGCTCTTTTGGCGAAAATGTGAGATTTTGAGTTGATGAAATATGAAGAGGCTTTTCTGAAGAGAATTTGTTGTTAAAGATTGAATTTTGGATGATGGGTAGCGGAGAGAACTTTAGCGTTGGGGTTAAAAAACGTTTCTTTGGCAAGAAATCTGTGGATGCTGAAAATGGGGTGTGCTTAACTGAAGAGATCATTGTGTTTTTGTGAAGAATGCGAATGGTAGGGGGGTAATTCAACGAATTCGACAAGTTTTGTACCCGAAGCCGGAGAGAAGAGAAATTGTATACGTGTGTATGTGCGTTGTGCTTGTGCTGCTCCAAGTTCTGGAGGGAGGATGAGGAATTTATAGGCAAAGGGAGGGAGATGACGTAAAGTATGGGCTAGCTGTGATACATTACACGTAGTGACAAAGTGACAGCCTGAATGCCTGATCGAAGTTTTTAAAAATTAAAAAAGTTACTTCTGCTTTCTTTTTTAACGCTTGATTTTGACATTGACAAGGGGTTACTGGTAAATAAAATTGGGGGATAAAAAAAAAAGAAGCTAATCTCAGATTGATATATTACCCTTATGATAGAATTGGAGGGAGGAATGCAAGTGGACAAGTAGGAGTACTAATTGATTTTTTAAGACGTTAAGTATGCTTATAGAAAATTAAATCATGGTATTTTGGAAAAAATTAAAGTGCTGCGAGTCCATGACATTACTGATCATATTATAAATAAATAGATAGAAATATTATTAACAGTGTTTTTTTTTTTAAATGAAAATGATCATAGGTTAAGGTTTTGTACTATTTTGAAGACAAAATGTTGTCTTGTTCCTGCTCCACGAAGTTGTTCTGACCGTTGAGTTTGATTCTTTGAAACAGTAGGCAATTCAAACATTTCCAATTTTGAGGCACTCAATTACAATCAAATTTTGGAAATTATTCTTAGATATTCCCAGCCGTTCTAATTTGAAAGTTGACAAATCCACCCTTCTCGTCAACTGAATTATAGGACGCTTGAGACTTGAGAGGGATATTTTCGCCTTCTAAGAAACTCACGGCTGACGAGGCACCAGGATAATATTCAAATATTTTTGTTTCTAATTTTTATTTCTTAAACACAACCTTTGCTCTGGCCAATGGCACGGCCCTAATAATTTCAAGGCATACATATTTTATTATTAACAATCATGCGGACCCAGGTTGATTGAAACAGCACACGCCATCACAGCATGCATTCAGCTGCTGCAAATTCTGGACCGTGAATTGCTTGCAGGTTGCAGCAACTTCAACGGTGGTGAACAAAGCAGAGACAACATGTTGTGGGGTTTAATAATTGATTGTTTTGATGCATAAAAAAAATAAAATTTGAGTGATAAAAGACAGACACCTGGCTAAGCTTGCATTGCGGGGGAGTTACGTTGATACAAGTTGTTAAACACTTGTCAAAATTGAATTATTGGTACCGCGTCTGTTGTTGATTTTCCAATGTTTTCATTGCTTTCCATGCTTTTTTTATTTGCTTTTAAAGTTTTTGACGGATGAGAATTTTCTTTCCATTAAATAACAGGACAAAATTGTGGTGCAACTGTGGTAGGATACCACAGTTGCATCCAACCGTTGAATTTCCACTCATTTAAATAGACCCCACTCATGTAAGTAGATTCAACGGCTGGTGTAACTGTGGTACGGTACCACAATTACATTGTAGTCTGATCCTAAATAACAACTAAATTTTTCATTCACGGCTGCCATTTGGCTGCTTAGATATTTATACTCACTTCGTTCACTAGTAACTCGTGTTACAGTCGTAGCCATGCTCAGGTCCAATTCTAATTATCCAACCCTGCCACGTTTTGCCATTAAGGCCTCATTTAGGATCACGATTATTTTTTTAAGGGAATTAAATGTAATTTTAAAAAAATTAAATGTTAATTTTAATATTTAATTAATTTTTAAAAAAATCAATTTTTACAAAACCATTCTTTCTTACAACAGACTTTGAAAAGTAAAAAAGGAATAAGTTTTTCAAAATTTAATTTTTAAAATTACTTTTATACTTAACATAATTTTATATATATCCTTATATATATTATAAAAATATAAATTATTAACTTTAAAGATATTATTATTATTATTATTATAATATTGAGATAACAAAATAAAAAATAAATTAATAGTATAAAATAAATTAATACCAAACATGATAGTTTTATAATATTTCAAATCACTTTTTGTTAAGAAAAAATTATATTGTAGATCAATCAATATTTACAATTGAAAAACCTATAATCTTTTAGACAACTTTATAATATCGGACCCAAAAATAAACTGAATCTATTTTTTTAATATTAAACAAAAAAGAAAATAGATGGAAGACTCGAACCCCTTATTGCACGTGTGAAAATTAACTCTCTCTTTTTTTTTTATTTCAATTTTTTCATAAATGAAATTGTGAAATTTGGTACCCATGTAAAAAAGGGTTTTTGATTATGACTCTGGCCGGTAAGTTGTAATTGTATTGGCAACGAGAGTAGTTTGATAGGGACGTTTGATTGGAATAAGAATCGTTTGTTTATGTTTGGTGAGATGCATGGACTGTGTTTGGGGGCACGCGACTGTCATGTGCGACTAGTAACCTGTCTTTTGTATGTTCTAAGAGCGTCGAGAGTCACACACGCACACGCATTTTGCGACTTGCCTAGCCTTCAAAAGGAGGAACTGACTGTTATACTTAACGCGGACGAATTTGGCTTCTCGCGCTAAAACTACAGGAAACAAAATGGGGCCTGCCTTTTCCTCTCGTCTGCAAAAGCGAAATGGGCTAAACGGCTAAATGCACTTTACCCATATCCAGGTACACCCCTTTCTGAAAGCAATTTTAAATGATTTTACTGTTGGCGCTTAATTTGAAAAAAAATTCAGAGAATATTTGTTGGTCTTTAATCTACCAATTTTGCACTTAATTTGAAAAAAAATATATTCAGAGAATATTAATGAATTTACAAAATATTAATACAAATTATGTTAACGTTTTCTTGAGGTCAATGCCAACTGTGTTGTGTTTCTATTGATAATTTATCCTTTATGTTTAATGAAATTATAATTTTGGTTTTATTTTATGTATAAAGATACTTTCAATCTTATTACGTCAACAAGATGTCGACGATCAATTAACAGTCACGACTAAAAAGTAATAAAATGTACAGTATTATAATTCTTTATTAGTAAAATGTTGGAGTGTAATACGTATTGTATCCAAAAGTTATTTATCAATAATTTCTATAATAAAAATATAATAACCCCATTAGTTTCTATAGCTGCACTTTTTCGTACCTCAACTATAGGCATTCAAAACTAACCCTACACGTTTAATTCAAGTCTCAATCCTAATTGGTTGAAACAATAAACGACTGATCGTTTATGTTAAAGGGCAAATGTTATAATTATTATTATCATTTTTGCTTTTTTCGGGGTGTGTTTGGGACGCCGTACATACCATATTAGATTGTACACTCATTGAAATATTCATTGTAGTGTATTTTAATACGAAGAGAGGTGCTAACTAATACAGATGGTTAAAACTTGAGTGCAAACAAGAGGTTTGAGATTTTCAACCTCTAATATGGGTGGGAAGTGATTGGGACGTCACTAATTATAGCTAAAAACAATAATAATAAATTTTTGTTATTAATAAAAAAAGGTAAAAAGAGCCACTATCAATCATTGCTGACATTTTACAAACAGTTTAAATTACTTTTGGTATCGCTGAAATTCTCATCTCGATTCTAAAAAATTTAATTGTAGGCGAGCTGGAGCTTGATTTTATTGTGGTTGGTGGTAGTGATCGGAGGTGTAAGGTTGTCAACAGTAGCCAAACATCAAACATTTGCCAATGGTGCCTAATGTTGTTGTTTGTTTTCTTTACAAGGACTACAATTTGATAACGTTTGAACCTTGATTGGAGAAACAAAGAACAAAAAATTCTATGAAATTATTGGAGTCTATTTTGCGTTTACAAAAAAAAAAAAAATGTCTAGAATGTTAGAGATTTGAGTTGGTCTTTTAAAGTACCAATATTCTATTTTGCTTAGATAAGAGAGCACATTTTAGTGTGTGTGTGTGTATAAACCAAATATAGTGTGGTAACAAATCCATTAAGATGAGGCCTACGTGCACGAAATCAAGCTCGGAGGCGTTCATTCTTGAAATATGTTACCTTGGCTCGAGATAACTAACACCCCCCTACAAAGATAACGTGTATGTGCGCAAGCGAGTTTCGCCTTTTTTTTTTTTTTTGCATAGAGAATTTGTAGATTTCAATAATTTTATTGAGGAGTTAATGCTTTTATTTATAGTCTCGTTTAACTCACCCCATGGCGGGAACCCCCCCCCCCCTCCCCCCCCAAAGAGTGACCCACAACCCCACGTCTCTCAGTTGGGGGTGATGTGAATGTGCACAAACGATTTGACCTATTTATTGCATGAAAATTTTTGTAGATTTCAATCATTTTAGAAAGAAGTCAATGCTCTTATTTATAGTAGGCTTGGAAATTTAGTCCGACCCTATTTTTGCCCCGATTGACCCGACCCTAATTTTTAGGGTTTTGATCCGAATTTTTTAGGTTAGGGTCAAAATTTTAAGGCTCAAACAAATTCGGGTTAGGGTCGAGCTTAAAGTCGACCCGACTCGACCCTATTAAAAAAAAAAACTAAATTGTGTGTTTTTATGAGTTTTTATTTGTATAAGACGAGTTTTTTTATTTTTTATTTTTATTTTTTATGTTGGGTTGTTAAATTGAATTGTGTATGGCTAAAATGGTTGTGGAATTACATTGTGTGTTTTTCATGTTGGATTTTGGAATTGATTTGTGTATGGGGCTGAAATGATTGTGGAAAGTGGAATTGAATTGTGTTTGAAATGGTTGAGGAATTGCCGAATTGGTTGAAATGGTGGTGGGAAATGGGAGGGTTAACTATTTCGGTAGGGTCGGGTTGGGTCGGACCCGACCCTAACTAAATAGTGTTCGGGTTTTTTTAGGATCGGGTTTCAAATTTTTTTTTTATCAGGTCGGGTAGGGCTTGGCCAAGCCCGAGCCCGACCCGACCCGACCTTTTGCCATTCCTAATTTATAGTTTTGTTTAACTTATCCTTAGGGGGGACTTTCCACACAAGGTGACATCTCAAGTTGTATGTGTACGAGCGCCCTTGGCCTCTTTCTTGCATGAAAAATTTACAGATTTCATTAATTTTATTAAGGGGTTAGTGCTATTATTTATAGTCTCGTTTATCTCACCCTTAGTGGAGACTCCCTCACGGGGTGAAGTCTTGTGTTGTATGCGCGCGAGTGAGTTTGGTCCTTTATTAAGGAGTTAGTGCTCTTATTTATAATCTCGTTTAACTCACCCTTATGGGACTCCCCCCTTGCGGGATGACTTGTATATCCACAAGTCTGGCCTTCTTGTTGCACGAAAAATAGAAGATTGGCTAAATACAAATAACCTTCTGACTATATTTGTAGATTTCACTAATTTTATTTAGGGGTAAGTCGTCTTATTTATAGTCTCATTTTTTTTCCTCACCAACACAACCAATATTTACAGAAAGGGAGCAAAAATTCAATAACCGTGAAAAAAACTGTATATCTGTAAAGATGGCAATGGTACGCGCAAACCCGCAAATTCGCTCAAACTCGCCTGCTAAAACCCTCCCAATGTGGGTAATTTTATGGGTTGTGGACGAGTTTGGTATTATAAATTAAAACCCGCACTAAGTTGTAGATGGGTTTGATGTTAGCCAAATATCCATCGGATACCTGCAACTTTTTTAAATATTTTTAATTTAATTTTAGTTAAAAAAATTTAAATCTAAAAATATATAAAGTAAATATGTAAAGTGAAAACACGTGCGCAGGTTATAACGTGCGTAAGTTCTAACAAGCTTTAACCTAATGCATGGATAATTATATGCTTATTATAATTTTGTATGGATTATTATTCTTTAACTTAATGCACAGACTATTTCATTATAATAATTTTGTTCTTCTGATTAGTATTAAAAATGTATTATTCTTTAGAAAATATTAATCCTAATTATTATTGTAGGAATCGTCTTGGATAGGTGCTAATGGTGGTGAATGAAACAAAGTTCTTCTTTTCAAACTTGTGTTGAATGATAATATGAATCGGTAATTGTTATTTTTAGATGCTAGTTTGTGGTTTTTTTATGGACTTGTGTATTTTGTACTTATATTTGAGAATTTAGGTTGGATTGATGTTGAAATTTTAATTTTTCATTTACATTAGTTAAATTTAGAATTGAGAATGTTATATGAAATTTTAGGTTATTATTATAAATTTACATATTGAACATTTGTGATTTTAAATGTAAAAACTTACAAAAAATCTATTGGGTACTATTATAAGTTTGATAATTGTCAAAATTCATAGCGGATGAGTTTTTTTTTTTTAAATTAAAACCCACAGTGGATTGTGACTGGATTTGATAATTTAAATTTTATGCGGGTTTGAGTTTGATAATGGTAAATCTGCTGCAAACGCCGCGCTATTACCATCCCTATATTGTCAATCTATTGGGTACCATTATAAGTTTGATAATTGTCAAAATCTACAGTGGATGAATTTTTTAAAAAAAATTAAAATCTACAGTGAATTGTGAGTGAATTTAATAATTTAAATTTTATGTACGTTTGAGTTTGATAATGATAAATCCGCTGCAAACGGCGCACTATTACCGTCCATATATATCTGTAAATGGTGAAACAAAACTAAGAGGAGAGTGTGATTGTGGCACAGTGGAAGTGTCTTGACTGTCTTCTGTTGGGGTCCACTTGAACATTCTTTTAAACAGTTAAAATCCGTGCGATTCGCGGACCTAAAATCAAAATCGCTGTGATCAAGTTCCCATTTGTGTACTCATATTAAAACAAAGGTGTGAGTGCGTTAATCAACGTCCACGTACTTCACATTTGGACAAGAATTCAGTTATTTGTCCAGAAAAGATCCCGTGGACCCTACTTCTGTCACTATAATAACCGTAGATCAAATCCGGATAGTAGTCCCCAAACCCTTAAAAAAAAAAAAAGATTTCTCCACCGTCTCGACTCTCGGCTCATGATAATTGCACGAATTTGTATCACGCTAAAAGAACGCACTAAAACGGGACAGAGACGAGCTTCTTGTATTGAACTTGTTCGATACCATTCTAGTAACCGAACAGACTGCTCATGTTTCAAAACCCAAACCCTAATTCATTATTAATACTATTGATTTCTTTGAAGTTGAATGGAATCTGGGAAAATCTTACAAAACCCTAGACCTTCGCCTTCACCTTCACTTGCATTCACTAATAACAACAAGGCGATGCCAAATGAGCTGGCGCAGAAGCCGTCAACGCCGATAATTGACAAGTTTCGGGCGCTTCTGAAGCTACGAGAGGCGGAGGCTAGGGTTGGGGATGGTGCCGGGACGACGCTTAGTACGAATGAGATTGTGCAGCTATACGAGACGGTGTTGGCTGAGCTCACTTTCAATTCGAAGCCGATTATTACTGATCTGACTATAATTGCCGGAGAACAGAGAGCCCACGGCGATGGCATTGCCGAAGCAATTTGCACCAGGATTCTCGAGGTTTGTTGATTGTTTATTTGTACTATGCGGCTGCTTCAATCTTGTTAAATTTTAAATTTGGACTTGTAATTTTGTTGCATAATCTAGGATTTGAAGTTTCTTGAAGTTTTCAAAATCCCCTATTTTGTAATTTTGCAGTTTCAGCATTCTGAGTTTCATCCTGCATTGCTGTATTTTTAAGAAATTATTGGAAGATATATGGAGAATGAACAAAAAAATAGTTTTTCCCACTAGTGGTGAACTGCTGAATTCATACTTTCCAGTTAATTATGATAAAATAGTACAATTCTTTGGTTTTCAACCTTGTATTTTGGGTAAGGTTGATAGGAAAAAGTGGGGAAATTGAACGTAATCAACATTTTGATTTTGTTTTTCCGTTTTCAGATATGGCGGTGTTTATGTACGCTCTAAGTTTTATATTTGCTTTCTGTTGTTTGTGCTTAGGCCCCAGTTAATCACAAACTGCCGTCGTTGTATCTTTTGGACAGTATAGTTAAGAACATCAATAAAGAATATGTTAGGTACTTTTCTTCCCGTTTACCTGAGGTGAGTGCATCATAGCTTATGTTTCCATTAATTGCTGGTTATTTTCAGATAACATCTGGACTTTGCTTTTTGAGGCACATATTCTAATAAAAAAATTTTATTTCACAATCTTTCTAGGTTTTTTGTGAGGCATACAGGCAAGTTCATCCTGACTTGTATAGTGCTATGCAACACCTCTTTGGCACTTGGTCAACAGTTTTTCCACAAGCAGTCCTCCGCAAGATTGAGGCGGAACTACAGTTTTCTTCTCAAGTAAATAAACAATCATCAAATGTTAATTCTCTGCGAGCGTCTGAGTCTCCTCGACCAACTCATGGCATACATGTTAATCCTAAATACATACGTCAGTTTGAACATTCAAACACAGATAGTGTAAGCTTTTAAATAACTCTCTTCCTCTATCTCCCTTCGCTTCCCAGAGCACAGAAGGGTTAGACTGTTGCTTAATTTTATTAGCGTGGATGAAATCTATGATTTATATGTTTGGAGTATTCCATTTGGTGGATATATGTACACCTTTTTGCAAATATTATGTTGCAATTGCCATATTTAACTATAGCCTGTTATAAAAAGTATAATGTTAGTGAAGTTTTTGGACATCACTCTTTTTCTTGTTTCTGGCATTTGTTGCATTAGATATAACCAAAAAATTATTAGTTTTCTTAAGAAAATTTATTGTAACTCTGATAATTACTATAGCAAATTCTGCTGGGTCGCTGCCAAGTGCAACTGGTCAGCTGTGTGTCTCCTGGGCGAACATTTCATGTTTTGTTGATGATTATCTCCATGTCTAGATCAGCTTCTCCTTGATGTTGCTTGGCTGGACCAGTGCAGCTTAGGTACAAATAATTAAGAAAAGGCAAAATGCAGATGATGTTGATTCAGTTTCAAAAGGGATAACTATTTGGCAATATGCATAAAGTGCAAATAGCTTCACAATTGGAGATGCCCCTTTTCGATTCTTGGAAAGCTTTGCATCAAATGCAAGTTGGGATGAAATCTTCTTTTAGAAGTCAATATGCATATATCTGATAGTTATTTATGTTTTCCTGTTCATTAGTCTTCTCATACATTGGGGCTGTCATAGGATATTGGGCTACAATATGCATATAGCTGATAGTTATTTATCTTGGCACATGTAAAAAATAGTGTCCTAGTAAACTGGGCTACAATTACCATGGGTATAGGATGAGTAGGTGACAGTTGATTAAGTTTAACATTTATTTTGAACCTGTATTTGGTTTTGGTGTAATCACATACTTGTGTCTTGGTGTTCGGTCTGCAGATGTGCAGAATTCTGGTTTTTGGTCTGGGAAATCTATAATTCACGACTGTTTTGGCTTTGAAAAATGCTGTTTGATGCATTGAATGTATTAGCTTTTTTTATATGCTTGTTATACTTTTTGCCATGTTCGCTTTTGCCTACTTGATTTGCATTCTTCAATTATGTCAGAAAATTCATGTCTGAATTAGGAAATGAAAAATGGTGCTTTGAATATACAGCTGACCTCTGGTCCTAATTGTTAATCTAATTTGTTTAGTTGGTTATTTTTCTTCAATTCTAGCTACAGTATCAGTGGGGAAGATTTAAGTTTAATTTGTGATTTGTGTTTGTGCATGGACTAAGTTAGGTTGTAAATTGGGGAAAAAGAGCAAAGTGTTGTTTTGTTGATGGCTTAGACGCAGTTTGACCATATGAGTTCTTGCTATGGATGCATGTAGCAAGAGTTCCAAATCTAGACAAAACTTGTTTACTGATATATTGGAGCTTTCTTTAGACCGTGCATGTATTGGTTTAGTTTATGCCTTTTTCCTGTTTGTGGTAGAAGGGGTACTTTTGAGCTTTGTTCTTTCCCTGTCAGTGATCTTATTACTTTTTCTTTATTGTTATAATCATATACCTGACTGGGAAACCTGCTTAGGTTGTGAACTATTTTCAGTTATCAGTTATCGACTCTAGTTTGAGTCTATTGGTGCACATTTGCTTGAGGCAGACAATTTTTGACATTTAAAAAGTGGAATTTGTTTATAACCCTTGCAGAACATTCAGCAAGTAAAAGGAACATCTTCAAATCTGAAAGAATATGGTCAGAATCCTGCCATTGGTTATGACGAGTTTGACACTAATCATTTAGAGTTGACATCCTCGCAGGTTGGAGGTCAAAGATCGAATCCAGCAGGTAGTGTCGGTCGTGCGACTTTTGCTCTTGGTGCTAATAAGCTGCATCCATCTTCAACTTCCAGACTTGGAAGATCTTTGTCGCCTTTAGCAATTGGATCAGAAGGTGATGAGTTTGCAGTGGAAAATTCACCTAGAAGGCTTGAGGGGACCTCTCCATCTCATCCAGTATTTGATTATGGAATAGGCAGAGCAATTGGCAGAAATGAGGAGGTGAGTGAATGGCGTAACCCCAATAGATTCGAATCTACTTCTACTTCTTATAATCTTAGCAATGGACATGAGCATCAAGGACCTAGAGCTTTGATAGACGCATATGGAAGTGACAGAAGAGCTTCTAACAACAAACCTCCGCAAGTTGGACACATGGGTATAAATGGAATGGGCAATAAGGTAGCATCGAGATCATGGCAGAATACTGAAGAGGAGGAGTTTGATTGGGAAGATATGAGCCCTACTTTACTAGACCGTGGCAGGAAAAATGACTTTTTGCCATCATCTGTTCCACTATATGGATCAACTGGGGCAAGGCCTGACTTCAGCAAGTTGAATGCTTCCTCGTTGGAGTCTGATGTTAGGACCAATCATTCTAGTCAGGCACAGCTACCTCTGTTGGATGATTCTTCTGTAACTGCTGAAGATTCAGTTTCTTTGCTGGGTGTATGTTTTCTCAACTTTGTTTGCTGTGCCTGTCTGGTTTAATCATTTCAGTCTGCTGATCTGGATACCAAATGATATATTTACATACAAAAACTTCTCTTGTTTTTTTATAAGTTGGTTTATTCAAGTTTACTTGTCATTATTTTTATTATGGATCCCTTGTGCATAATGTGGTGATTATACCAAGTATTAGATGTGGGAACCTGACTATGATTTTTGTTAGAGCATGTGATATCAGATCATGTATCTTGATTTCCAACTACATCTTACATTTTAAAATTTTTATATGTTTTCGCAGTCTGGTCGCGGAACAGGTAAAGTATCTGGGTTTCAATCTGAGCCAAATCAAAATCTAGGTTCTCGTTATCCTCAGGAAAGCTGGAATTTGCCACATCACTTCTCTCGATCATCACACCCTCCTAATGGCAGGGGACGAGGGAAAGATTCCCATATTCCCTTTCCGGGCAGTGGTGTACCTTCCTTGGGTGTTGATAAAGCGGCTCCTTATATTGACAAGTTTGTGGGTGCTGATGCACAATTTGTTAGGCCTCCAGCAGTTGTGTCTAGAATAGGTTCTTCTGGTCCTGACTTGCTTAGTACTGGGGCTATACAGTCATCAACTGGGGCTTGGGCCCCAATGAACTTGCATAAACCTCACCTGCCTCCTGGACAACCTGTTTATCCACAGCAAAAGCAGACAAGGACTCAGTTTGATTCAATAAATGCTGCTGGTCGCATTTTGAATCAGGGACCAAGTAAATCATTGTATAATCCCGAAAGCAAGGAACTGAGTTTGATGAAGCCACAACTGCACGATCAACATGCTACTCCAAATCAACAAAACCAGGGCCGGGCACAATTTCTTTCTCAGGAGGCTACAAATAATTTTCTCCCCTCCATTGCAGCATCGATGCCACCTCACCTACTGGCACCACCCTTGAGTCATGGTTACACCCAACGAGGGCACAATGCCGTCATGGGTATGGTTTCATCAAATCCAGTGCCTGCTGGACAACAACCTTTACATGTCCAGAGTATTCAGAATAGCTCCTTGCATTTACAGGGGAGGCCGGCGCCACCACTTCCTCCTGGTCCCCCTCCTGCTTCTTCTCAAATGATACCTGGGTCTCAAAGTGCAGGGCTAGTTGTCCCCAGTCAACAACCAGGCCATGCATTTTCTGGTTTGATTAGTTCCCTCATGGCACAAGGTTTGATCTCATTAACAACGCAAACCCCTGTGCAGGTATTTATTTGAATTGTTAGTATCCTGTATGTTATTTTTTTTTTTTGGGGGGGGGGGGGGGGGGGGGGGTCATTGGGTCAATGGTGTTACTTATGCAATGTAAGATTATATTTCAACCTAGTAATTGATTTGTAGGATTCTGTGGGACTTGAGTTCAATGCCGATCTTCATAAGTTGCGCCATGAGTCGGCAATAAGTTCCCTATATGCTAATCTTCCACGACAGTGCACCACATGTGGACTACGTTTTAAGTGTCAAGAAGAGCACAGCAGTCATATGGATTGGCATGTGACTAAGAACCGGATGTCTAAGAACCGTAAGCAGAAGCCTTCTCGTAAATGGTTTGTAAGTGCTAGCATGTGGCTTAGTGGTACAGAAGCATTGGGAACTGATGCAATTCCTGGGTTTTTACCTGCTGAGCCCATTGTGGAAAAGAAAGATGATGAAGAAATGGCTGTCCCTGCTGATGAAGACCAGAATGTATGCGCATTATGTGGAGAACCCTTTGATGATTTTTACAGTGATGAGACCGAGGAATGGATGTATAAAGGAGCTATCTACATGAATGCACCAAATGGGTCAACAGAAGGCATGGATAGATCTCAGTTAGGTCCTATAGTGCATGCTAAATGCAGGTCTGAGTCTACTGTGATTCCCTCTGACGATTTTAAACGTGATGAAGGGGTATGCTTCTACATTTTATTGCTTTAACATTTTAGCATTTGTTTTCTTTTAGCAACTGCTGTTGTCTTCTATGGAACATGATTATCATGCTGTATGCTGTTTCCATCTAAAGTTGTCTGAACCAGAAGATGTTATTTTTGACACATCCTCAGTCCAATAGTCTGTACTGTGCTAGCTAATGACATTTGGTTGGTGAATACTTTCTATCGTCTTCATCTTCAGAAGGAAAAATTTTGATTCGGCGCTAAGTTTCAAAGCCCAAAGAGCAGATAGACACTTGAATATTAATGAGAATGTTTAAGCCATTTAGTTCAGGATGAGTACTTCTTGCATTGTGTAAATTGATTTTCCATGAAATTGAATTTTAGAACTACAAGTTTACGGATGCATTCCTGGTTGAGGATAAATAGGGGTGTAGCCTTGGGATCTGCGAAGCTTTGTTTGAAAATCTACCCCTGCAAATGGCTAGATCTAGGCATGCCCATAAATATTTACAACGGAGTAAATAGGACCGACTTGCCCTTGTATGGATTAGACTCTGGTAGGCCACTGATTGTAGTATTAGTAGATTTTAATATAATTTCGAGAAAAGAGTTGGGGAGGGGGGAAGATAAACTAGGCATTAGCCAAAAAAATTTGCCAGTAAACTTAGATTATTGTTTGACAAATCCCCGCAAACTGAGAGCACTTTGATGAAACAATGGTTTCAGTTCTAACTGGTGTTGGGCAGTCCTCTTATTTTCAGAAGGGGGGGGGGGGGGGGTGTTGAATTGGTGTAATATCCAATGCATTGATGTTTTAAGGTGTATATATAGATGGTTGTAGTCGGAGAAACTTACATCTTATTCTGACATTTTTTTTTTTAATTTCCGACTTGCAGGGAAGTAGTGAAGAGGGTAATCAAAGAAAAAAATTGCGGAGTTAACTTTAATAGATTGCTTCTTGAGTGTTTTGTAACTTGCGTTACTACTTTTAGCGGTACGCTCTTACTTACTTTTACAGTAGCACTGGAGATTGCAGTTCCTTGGTTTTTTGCCAAAATCATGTACATGTATAGTTCGATTTGTATCATGCCCATTATCTTGCAATATAAGATTATAATTTCTCTGGCAGACTTTTCTTTTCAAGCATGTTTGTCCCTTATGTCAACTCGTAAAGAAATTATTAGCTATTTTCAACGACAGTACAATTGTGACAAGTGGAACACTTGTGGTCGGTTCATTTTCATTCTTGTCCCTTTTCTCCTTCTACTGAGTACTGACCTTCTTTGGTGTAAGCAGTGCAGGTGGGCTCTCTAGACTCTCCTACTGTTGTTTTAATGGAATAGAGTTATATCTTATCAGAATAAATGTGGTTGCTCTCCGGGTTAATGAAATTCTACTTTTATGGTAAATTTTGTCCCTTTTTTTTGGTTTGTTTTTTTGCAGTTGTGATCCACCAGTTGCAATGTGTACTCTTTGTTGACCACCAGTTGCTTATTATAAAGTCATTTTTTCCCCCTACTTTCTGCTTTTCTTCTTTCTTACTAATTTGAGATGGTGAAAATTTTGGCGACTCCCACCAGTAAAGCCAATGAACCAGACATTTTCATGATTTTGATGGTTGCTTGTGTTGCTTGACACAGGCTGAGACTGTGGTCTTAATAATCACATGCCAACGTTTGATAAAAAGTTTTACGTCATCTTGTCCATGGAAGAACTGCAATTGCAGTCGATTTCAAATCCCCTCTTTGTACTTTTTTTTTTTTTTTGGTGTTATAATCGCATAATTTTATCATAAAAATGGACTTCGTATTTAATGTTGAAGGGTCGGGAGAAATTTCCCACTGTATAGTTATATAATTTAATAATTTAAGAACAATTTCTAGTACGGACGTCTTTATTTTGTTAAAAGTATATCGATTTTAATGTATTAATAGACAATATATATATATATATATATATATATATATATTGTATAAGAGTAATTGTGACTTCAATATTCAAATTGATTAGCCAACAATTAATGGGCCTTTGGCAGAATAAGAGAACACTTGCTAATTTTCTTTTTTAATTATAAAATAATTGTAAATTAGTTTTAGTAATTCTTTGATTGTAAATATTAGTAATAAAATCATGTATTTTTCTGCTAATCATTTAGTACTAGAGATAAAGTGAAGTATTTTTGTGATAGTTAAATATTGTTACAAAGCAAAAAAAATTGATTATTAAAAAAATGTTCCTTGAAATAATAAAATAATTTCGTTATGTGAAATTAAAATATTATGAGTACAATTTTAAATCAAGTTAAAATTTAGTTGCAGGAGGTGAAGGATTTTTCTTGAGAAAGAAGAAAACTAGAAGAGGTTACCGTGGAGAAAGGATATTTGTTTTTTAAGGAAACAAAAACAAGGATTGCAAAATCCTACGGGAATTCATAAGCGATTGTTATTGGGGAAGTCGTTTCATTGTGGGCAAGGATTGCAAGGGCGTTGCATTAGCATTCTGCAGCGTTAGCCTCCGTATCTAACTCATATTAATATATTCCATTAAACGAAATCACGATCAGTTTGTTGACAATCCTCAACCTCAGTCAAGCGTCAGACTCACCGTCAGTTCCTGCCACCGATGACTACAGTTTCAATGCCATTCAGTACTGGTACTACTCCATACTATCAGAATCAGATAAATATTGCTTTTTGTGCTAGACCAACCCAACCAATCAACAAAAGCCCAAACCAATAGCCTCAGTCTGCGTGTTTGATGATTAACAATATCCTTTTGCCTTCACAGGCTACAGGCCAGCCAACAACTAGTACACCTACAGCTGCCGAACCAACAACAAATCCCGGCGGGAGGAATCCGTTTCTATGAGACTTGAGTTTTATCGTGCCAAGCTTAAAGTGCGACATGAATCTGATATAAGGGCAATGTATTCTGATCTCTCAAGACAATGAAAAAACCTGTGGGATGAGGTTTGTGTCTCAAGTAATGCAACACCACCTCTAAGACGAAGCTAAATCTCTCTCGAAGCCGTAGCTACTTTCCAAGCTCAACATTCTTGGGGCAATGGAAACCCTCCAGCACATGCATTTTTTGTTGTGAGAAAAATAAGAACCAGGATTATGAATTATTTGCTGTTCCTGCCCGCGGAGATCAGAATGAATGTCCTCTCCGTACGGAGCCTTTCGATGTCTATATGAGTGATGATACCAACGACTGGATGTGTATAGGAACTGTGGATTTGAGCGAGGCCAAAGCATCATCAAGGAAATTCTACAAGTCTCTGTTAGGTCCCGTTGTGAATGCTAAATGCATCAATTCATCGGCTTAATTAATTTTCACAGTACTGTTTTATACTATACCCAGGTGTTTTATTTCAATTTCAATTTCCACTTTTGAAATCTTTGTACCTTTATATATGTTAATAAATAATTGAACGAGAACAGTCATCTTTGGATATATCAATCGAACCGTTCATATTTCTATATAGTCCTATTCCTTCTATGGCTGTGTGTTTTCAGTGGGAAACTGTTTGGTTATATTGATCAATTTGGTTGCCCTTAAGACGTGTGATCTCGTAGACTTTAGTTTGTGCATCAATTTCACTTCTTTTACGAAGTTTCTTTCAATTTCAATCACTCTCAAGTCTGTACGACTTTTTCAATGTGGTTATTAGCTAAGAATCCAGATCTTCCGATTTTTCACTAAGAGCAGATAAGAGGATGCCGGAGATGCCCATGTAACTATTAATAGAGCACTCCAAAGCAAGTTCAGAGCGAAGCTGTCAGCCGAGTCCAGTGGCTGCTCATATCTTTATCCCAAATTTAAAAATACAGATTTTATTAAATTATTAATTTTCCTATCTTTTAGTTTGACCTAATTTTACTACTATTAAGATTCCTGATTAGAAAATTAAGTATACGGAAAATGCTATTTCAACCGAGTTAAATCTTGACACTTTAAAATGCACTGTTTTACCGAAGAAAATGAAAAAAAAAATGTTATTTATCTTTTATATTGTGATGTTTATAAATAGAACTCTCTTCAAATTGAGTAACTTTTTATAAATGCACATATCTCATCCTCTTATCATTTTCCTTTTTACAAGATCTCCGCATTATTGGAAACCTCTCCTATTGACCATAAGTTTTGTAATATTCAAACATTTCATCAGAATTATTGAAACATATTCCAACCTTAGGCACAATAACTTTTTCCTCTAGTTTCTCATTATTTTCTTCAAAATCATCCTTCTCTAATTCCTCCACTTCATCAACTTAGGGCCAGTTTGGGATTGCGGAGGTTGATGAAATAAGCTGCATGTGCTGTGCAGATGAAATAAGCTGCTGATTAAAAAAATAACTCGGTGTTTGGTAAACTGTATTGTTGCGATTGCTGTGAGTTTGAAAAGTATAGTACATGCGTTTGGTAAATCTTATTAAGAAAGTGTTGTTGTATTATATAATGACCAAAATAGATTTACATTTTCGTTGCTTTTTATTTTATGTTTAATAAATTGTTTAGACATATTTTTTTCTTAAATATATAAAATTACATTAAAAAAACTCAATTAAGAAAAATCTAAAGAATTTCATAATCTATTACATAAAATATGATAAAAAAAGTATACTTTTACATAATCTAAATAAAATAAAAAGTAATATGTATTACATTCACAATAAATTTTTTGCAATAAAATTCCTCAAATTTTCCATTTTTTGGGATCCAGAGCCATTGGTATTGTGATACTCTTCTTGACTGTTATTGTCTCTTTCTATTCCTTCATCAAAGATTGAAGTAGGATAATTTTCAAAGTTATCAAAATGAAGATCACGTTGCGCATGTCTCCTTATATAATTGTGCAATGACATGGTTGCAATGACTATTTTCACTTGTTTAGCAAATGGATAGCTAGGCATATCTCTTAAAATCTTCCATCTTTTCTTCCATACTCCAAATGTGCGTTTAATAACACTCCTAAGCGATGAGTGAGCATGATTAAATAATTCTTGATAACCTGTGGGTTTATCACCTTGACAAAACTCTGGAAGGTGGTATCTTTCACCTTTATATGGACTTAAAAAACCACTGATTTTGGGGTATCCTGCGTCCACTAAATAATATTTTAATGTTGAACAAAAAACATGTGAATTTGTATCATAATATTTTAAAAGATTAAGTTATAATTCGACTTAAATACTTTGTAAAGGAAAAAATTAAAGAACATACTTGGTTATGGCAGTAACTAAACTGTGGTGGTAAAATAATATATAATGATTTATATGTTAGGGTTTATAGATAAGTAATATATAATTGTCTTTTTATTAAAATACTACTAGACATTTTAAAAAGGCGTAGTAGTTTATTGAATAAGCTGCTTATGAAAAGTAACCTTATACTTGCTTTTAAAAGCTGCTGACGAAATGAAGAAAATTATGAAATAAGTTGCTTTTACAAAATTTACCGAACATTATTTTTATAAAAAAATTATGAAATAAACAGTTTATTGAGTTTTAACCTCAATCTAAAACGGGGTCTTAATTCACTTGTTTCAAATTATCCATTACTATGCAAAGTAACGTATCCAAAAATATTATTAATAATTTTTTTTTACTTTAATAAAAGTCTAAGATTTTAGATAAGATTCTACTATCTATCAATCAATCTATATATGTATATATAATAATTTTTGAATGAGGACATTTTTATTTTAATAAAGTGAGGATAATAAAAAATATATAAATTTTAGTATATCAATAGATTAAAAAATATAGTTTCTAATACTCTGAAATATGTGTCAATTTATATTTTAATAATATCATTATTTTGTTAAAAGTGAGGATGCCCTCTTTAAGAATGGCTATATATATGAGCCAATCTGATTCAGAATTCTCATATTGTAATTCAATTTAGCTTTTATAATACTATACAAACTATAAAGAACTAAATCTATATTTTAAAAAATATCGGTGCCCGCGTTAGAGGAAAATCTCCATCGCCAGCTTCACTTGACGTCTCTTTGTTATCAAATGGCTTGAAGCATAGCTCTTGGCACAACCACCACCGTTGATCATCGTACCATTCTTAGTACTTGTTGGAGCTACCCTTGACGAATTTGATGTAGTAGTAGTTTTTATGTGTGTGTGTTTATGCAGGCATACTTCAAGTTGCTTGCATATGTAAGGGAATTTCCAGTTAATTAAAGAAGGGCAATTAAGGCATTTATAATTAAAAGAACAATTGTTTATATGTCATATTGCATATGGTTCACATGGGTTTTTAATTTTGAATAATTGAATGGAACTTAATAGCCTTTGTTTTCCACCAATCTTGACCAGTAGTTGATGGCTTGCTTACATGAGTTTTGCTGATACAAGGAAGTTGAGTGTTGAAAGGGAACTCAGAAAGCTCAATGAATCAAAGACCATACAATTAAAATACATACTCCTTTCGTTCATATGCCTTTTAAGCTTTTATATATAGAGAAGTTGCTTGCATATGTATGGGAATTTCCAGTTAATTAAAAAAGAAGGGAAATCAAGGCATTGACAATTGAAAGAACAATTGTTTATATGTCATATTGCATATTGTTCACATGGGTTTTTTTATTTTGAATAATTGAATGGAACCTAATAGCCTTTTTTGTCCACCAATCTTAACCAGTAGTTGATGGCTTGCTTACATGAGTTTTGCTGATACAAGGAAGTTGAGTGTTGAAAGGGAACTCACAAAACTCATTGAATCAAAGACCATACAATTAAAATACATACTCATTTGGTTCATATGTCTTTTAAGCTTTTATATATAGAGAAGTTGCTTGCATATGTATGGGAATTTCCAGTTAATTAAAGAAGGGAAATCAAGGCAATGACAATTGAAAGAACAATTGTTTATATGTCATATTGCATATTGTTCACATGGGTTTTTTATTTTGAATAATTGAATGGAACCTAATAGCCTTTTTTGTCCACCAATCTTAACCAGTAGTTGATGGCTTGCTTACATGAGTTTTGCTGATACAAGGAAGTTGAGTGTTGAAAGGGAACTCAGAAAGCTCATTGAATCAAAGACCGTGCAATTAAAATACTCACTCCTTTGGTTCATATGTCTTTTAAGCTTTTATATATAGAGAAGTTGCTTGCATATGTATGGGAATTTCTAGTTAATTAAAGAAGGGAAATCAAGGCATTGACAATTGAAAGAACAATGGTTTATATGTCATATTGCATATTGTTCACATGGGTTTTTTATTTTGAATAATTGAATGGAACCTAATAGCCTTTTTTGTCCACCAATCTTAACCAGTAGTTGATGGCTTGCTTACATGAGTTTTGCTGATACAAGGAAGTTGAGTGTTGAAAGGGAACTCAGAAAGCTCATTGAATCAAAGACCGTGCAATTAAAATACTCACTCCTTTGGTTCATATGTCTTTTAAGCTTTTATATATAGAGAAGTTGCTTGCATATGTATGGGAATTTCTAGTTAATTAAAGAAGGGAAATCAAGGCATTGACAATTGAAAGAACAATGGTTTATATGTCATATTGCATATTGTTCACATGGGTTTTTTATTTTGAATAATTGAATGGAACCTAATAGCCTTTTTTGTCCACCAATCTTAACCAGTAGTTGATGGCTTGCTTACATGAGTTTTGCTGATACAAGAAAGTTGAGTGTTGAAAGGGAACTCAGAAAGCTCATTGAATCAAAGACCATACAATTAAAATACATACTCATTTGGTTCATATGTCTTTTAAGCTTTTATATATAGAGAAGTTGCTTGCATATGTATGGGAATTTCCAGTTAATTAAAGAAGGGAAATCAAGGCATTGACAATTGAAAGAACAATTGTTTATATGTCATATTGCATATTGTTCACATGGGTTTTTTATTTTGAATAATTGAATGGAACCTAATAGCCTTTTTTGTCCACCAATCTTAACCAGTAGTTGATGGCTTGCTTACATGAGTTTTGCTGATACAAGGAAGTTGAGTGTTGAAAGGGAACTCAGAAAGCTCATTGAATCAAAGACCATACAATTAAAATACATACTCCTTTGGTTCATATGTCTTTTAAGCTTTTATATATAGAGATAACAATAATCCAACTTCAATAATCATACATACATACATACATACATACATACATATATATATTTCAATATACTACTAGATGTAGTGTGAAAGTGATACTAGATGTCGTTCTAGCATACGTTACCTATGAAGAATAGCGCTTAAAAAGAGAAAATCTTGAGTTAACCACAAAGATAAACCCAACAAAAAATAATCTAAAATGTTATTAATGAAAGGTATGATAATAAACTAAGATAACAAGCCTATTTATACCAATAACTATTAAATTCTAATCTTTCTAAAATAAGAGAAATAATAAAACATCCTAGCTAAACTAGAATTATAAATGTGACTCAAATAAGTTTAATAAAATAAGATAAATCATAATAAAATACTAAATACCAAATTGACTCAAAGTTTAAAATTCCTAATTTATTCTACCCTTTATACTTCCAATATCATTATAGGATAGAATAAATTGTATTGAAATTTGTGATTTTTTATCTTGTAGTTTATCTCCAACTTTAATATGGTTATATATATAAAGCGTTATGACCAAGCAACTATGAATAGAAATGTGCTCTCCTCGGTCAAGAGAATCCTAGTTGAGTTGGATCAAGGACTCAGTCAGCGATAATTATCAGTGTGTGGGTCACCTCCAGATAATTCGGGCACGAAACCCACTCAACGACGATTGTTACACCCATTCATCCACGAAAGTGAAACTGACTCAAGAGTGATCGTGGGGAAGAGGAAGCTGAATATTCAGGCTAGGTATAAAAGGATTGGACAAAAAAAAAAAATATTGAATTGATCTGAATTTGATTTCTCTTGGCTGATAGTTTCTCTTTCTGAATCTTCCTTTTATTTTCAAAAAGCCATTTCTTTAGACTTCAACAAAAATGAAAAATTGTGATAGTTAAGCCACAGGATTGGTGGCATAGATTTTTCCAAGTAAGTCTATAGTGCTGAATTGAGCATCGGAAGGTTTACGCCGGAGGTTCTCCAATGTCCTCTGACTGGCTTATTGTGAGTGCATGAGTCTTTAAGGACAGAGCTGCTGGTCCCAAGGTCTTGCTCATTAGGAGAGGAAGCAGCTTAAAATCGTCCCCTATCAATTACAAATTTAAGTGTTGAAGTGGTTTCTTGGTCGTTATATATATATATATATATATAATATGTGTTTTTTTGTTTTTTGGTTTGTCCTTCACTATATTAAAGTAAGGAAACACGTACTAAATAATGAGTGTGTATATAAAACTATTTTATTTTGATAATTAAATAACCGCTAGCAGGCACAATAGGCCACCGCCTACCACTGTTGGAAATTATAAACTTTCTCCGTTGAGGTTAAATTTAGTACTATTGGAAATCCTCTTTGAGCTCTATACAATGGTACTAATAACGTCGCTAATGAAGTTGTCGTTTTCCATATATATACGTTTAAAGTTTTGAAATTTAAAATCTCAACTGTAAATTTACGGTGAACTGAAACTTCGTTGCCAATCACATTAGTAACCGTTGTGTAGAGCTCGAGTTCAAATTCTAATGGCGATGAATTTGATGTGAAAAGATGCTGGAAAAACTTTAACGACGGCAGACCGATGGTGATCGGTGGTGCAAATTGTCGGCAGTGACAATCAGTTACTGATAATAATTTAATAAACTTATTAAATTAAAATTGTTAAAATACATTTAATAAATAGTTTAGAAATTGAAAAAAAGAAAGAAGAATACAGACCATGTGAGACCCGGGGAGAGCGAGTCCCATTTTTCGGCTCCAAACCTTTATCAAGACCGTTGTGTTCATGTTATAATAATCCTAATCCAATGTTTGGTGTTAAAAAATAAGTTTGGAATAAACTATGATCGTTTCATCATTTTGTCTTAAATAGTGTGAAAATTATATCATAGGGGGACCTTGGGATTACTATTTTTAAAGCCAAAAATGTTATCCTAACTATTCAGAGAAGCTGGATTATTAATTAGATATTTATTGATTTAAATTAATTAATTATTTTATTTAACTAAACATTTTTCAAATTAATTTGTGATATTATTTTAAACTTTTAAAAATATTAAATAATAATATAATCTTAATTTTCATATATAAATTTATTAGTAAGTTAATATTTAAAATATTTTATTAATTTAATAAAAAAATTAGTTTTTAAATTGTAATTATAATATTAATATTGTAAATCAAAAAATTTTAGGTACTATATTTATAATTAAATTGATTTTATTTTTCCCATTTTATGAGTTTTTATTTTATAATTGATATTAGTTTAATTAATTTATAATAAATAAATAAATAATTTTTATTTATTTTAATATAATTTTAATAATAAAACTATTGTTCAAATTCAATCAAATCATGAACTACACCAAATACGATACTAAATATAATCCAACACAATCTTATCATATCATATCTTATCATGATCCATCGTCTTATATTGTCTGTGTAATCTGTGTAACAAACAGATCTTATAATTGTACTTCCTATCAAAACAAATATCAACGAGTACAATAATTGCTTTGGCGATTGTGGCTCGGATTGGATCGAAAAACTTAGACATTAAATTAAAATATGCACAAAAGGGAGAAAAATAGGTCTTAAATTAATAGATTTCTCGGGTTGCTGCTAAATTGACGGGAACCCTTAAATATTGTGGTCACCACTTCTTCGATCCATTACAATTTCTACGTCGATAATTATTGATTGTATCTGTAATTGACGACCGTGTCGACGTCCTTATCCCCACCTCCACTACAGTTGACAACAACTTTTGCACCATTAGGTAAAGTAGGGCAAAGTTTCTCTAGAAATGCTAATGCATGAGATGCCTCAAGGGCCGGAAATATGCCTTCTAATCTGCACAGCCGTTGATATGCTGCCAAAAGACACCAAATCGAAATAAACAATCAATTTTGATTACTAATTAATGTCTAATTAATAAAAAAGTAGTAACATTTGAATCACAGGCTGGAGTACCTTGGACAGCTTCTTGGTCAGTCGCAGTGTAGAACTCCGCACGCCCAGTGTCCCTAAGAAAGCTTATCTCCGGGCCAACTCCTGGATACTCTAGCCTGTGTGCATTGAATTTCCAATTAGCCTTAAATCATTTATGAATAACAATATAATATTAGCTAAGCATAAATATAATGATTGAAAGATCTTAATTAATATTATATTTTTTTTGTATTATGGTCGGACAATTGTAACTTAAAAGATATATCATGAAAGTATTTAGTAATCGTTGTACTGTTGTGATTTGAAAATAAAATTACTTTTACCTTATGAAAAATTTATAATATCTTTATATAAAAGTAATTTTTACCGTATACTATTAATATTTATTTCATAACTGTAATTTATTTTTTAAGTCATATTATCTCAATACCAAACAAATCCTTAATTAGAATCATTTGCTCCCGTCCCCAACTAGTACTGCGAGAAACTCAAAGCATAGAAAATGCAAGACGCTCAAGACACTTACCCTACACCGACAGAATGAGTCCCCAAGATTTGGCCTTCTTCATCTTGCAACAAGTAGCTCATGGCTCCATGATAAACACCCACTTCCCCTTTAGCCAGAGTTGCAGCGTGTTTGCCGCTGTCCAAGCCAAATCCAGCAGCCTCCACTCCAATCAATCTCACATCTTCATCATTTATGAATTCATGAAACAAACCCAACGCATTTGATCCACTGCCCACACAAGCCAGCAATACATCAGGCTTGCCTCCCCATTTTTCCATTGCTTGTTTTCTCGTTTCTTTGCCTATGATTGATTGAAATTCTCGTACCATTATTGGACACGGGTGAGGCCCCACCACCGTACCCGTTAAATAATAGCTTTTTTCTAAGTTCCCCACCCAATTTCTGATAGCTTCTGAGCTTGCTTCTTTGAAACATCCATCCACTGCTTTAACCTAATTAAGTCAAATTAACATTTAACAAATTTATTGACCAATAACTTATAATTAATTATAAAGATTAATTAATCAAAAAAGTAATCGAAAGGTACGTACCTGAGCTCCTAGTAGCTTCATTAGGAGCACTTTAGAGGATTGTTTCTCCATATCAGCGGTGCCCATGAACACAGTACAGTCCAAAGCCAGTTTTGCGCATGCAGCAGCTGTAGCGACGCCATGCTGTCCAGCACCGGTGGCCGCGACAATACTTTTCCGGCCCATGCGCTTGGCTATCATTGCCTGTCCTATGGCGTTGTTGATCTTGTGTGCACCCACATGGTTGAGATCTTCTCTTTTCAGATAAATCTCTGGCCCTTCTCCCTTTTCGTTCCTGTAATGATCTGTCAGCCTCTCAGCAAAATAAAGAGGCGTCTCCCGTCCTACATAGTCTCTTAATGCAGTCGACAGCTCCTCCTATATATAGACATATATCACAAAACAAATTGAAATAATAATTAAAATTAAACAATTAATTCAATTAATGATCTTGCAAGCTAGCAAGCTAGCTAGCTATATGTATACAATAATTTAACATGCATATATATTCATGTCAAATTAATCAATCATTAATTATATAGTAAGTAAAACAAAGATGACACTACCTGAAACTTAGTATCCTGCAAAACAAAGTTGAATTCAGCTTCAAGTAGGCTCAAACAAGTGATTAGTGTCTCAGGCACAAACTTTCCTCCAAATCTCCCAAATTTTCCTGGATTGAGTTTCCAGTACTCACGATGATCATGATCAGTTTTAGGTAATAAGCTGTTTATCAAAGGCTTTCTCATAATGGGACTCGAGGTCGAGTACTTTTGTAAAGAGCAGTACGGCCCCGTACGACTCTTTGTTGTTGTGAATGTGAATGGCGTTCGTGTAATAGATAATTTGTGAGGAAGCTGAAAACTTATGTTATTGCAAACAATATCCATGTTAGTGGGCGCAAAAACACTTCTCTGTATGCAGTATGTGTGGCGATTAAGAGACGATTTTGGCTTGTGATATCTTTAAACACACACACACCTATACATATACATAAAAATGTTATCCTGTTTTGCTGTGGCTGTTTAATTTAATCACGGAGTCTTTGTGATTTATATATCCTTGATTGAGATATCGAAAGAGAACGAGAAGGAAAAAAAAAAAAAAGAAACATGTTTCATGTGTATATTATACCACTAATTTAATATAAATAGTAATATAAAAATATCATATTGCAATATAATCCATGCTACAATAAACATATGGGAGGGCCTAAGTTACGTTACGTAACTTAGCGCTGACCTTATCTTCAAGAACAAAATCTTGAACGTTTTAATTGAAGTTCGTACATACATTTAATGTTATCTCGTATTTTGTTATTAGCGAACGACTTTCACGTGATTAACTTTTTTGAGGAATTAGATGTCATCGATCAACTTTTTTCTTGTTAAATTCTCATGGAAATTTCATTTGTTGCAATGTGACAACAGTACGACACTATAGCTAGATGCTGAATGTCAACGTAGCAAGAACAAAATACAACACGTGTTTGTCAGAAAGACAAAGTAATTTGTAAAGTTTCAACACGTTTTTTTTTTCCTGAAATCTCGCACATGTGAATGATATTTTTTCTTCTTCTTATCACTATCATTATCATTTTTTTTGGTCCATAATTTTTGTGGTCTTTATTCACTTTTAGCAAGAATCCGTTTGTTCTGATTTCACGCGGGGTGGAGGGTGTGACCACTCGGCCTATCGGCTGGGTGGGCCGCTGGCGCTGGGTGTTGCTCTCACAGTGTTTCCCCGCCCCTTTGTAATGATATCTCCTAAGGAAGACTTAATATCTCCTGCCCCAATTATATAATTAGGTTTGGGTGTAGTGGAGCTATTTGAAAATCCGTTCAATATTAACGAGAGCAAACATTTAGGATTTGTGTTTACTATTCTATATTGTTTTTCAAAAGCGTGCTGATCCTTATTGTTGTGCGGAGCTGAGCGCCTTCTATCGTTAAAATAAAACTTTCAGTGCTGAGTATACAATACGTAGTTATTAGATAAGAATATAAAATTATTACAATCTCAATCATATATTACTATAAATATACATGTGATAACAAAGAGTTGAACATAACTCAGCTCAATATTAGATTCAAATCCATACATTTAAGTTGTATCTTATAGATTTTATGATTTTATCTAAGAAAGTCTTAATAAATGTCTGATTATAAATATCATGGATTCTTAATTATAATATATCAATATTTAAAAAGAGAGAAAGAGAGAAAAAGCAAATATCTTTTGGCTTGCTAGGTATGTATAAAAATTAAGATCTTTTGTGATCTGAGTTTCTACATGCATTAATTATTCAAATAACAAAGTTTACAATTTTTTTAGCCAATTGAATATGAATATTACATTTTTTAAGTAGAATTATTCATCCGTCAAAATTTCCAAGTTATGAAATTACTTATCGATAGCATAATGACATCTTAAAAATAAAAATGATAGAATGATATTAAGGAAAAAAAGTGCCTAATTAATCGAATTTAGCCATCCAGGAGTCAATTCGATGGCAGCGATCTTTGTTACAATAGATTTGAAATTTCCGTGATATTTTATTTGTAAACAACCTTTACAACAGTGTGGAAAAATATTGGTCTTTGATCATACTCGTAGAAGCGTTGGGACCGAGTCCAAATGTCCAATGACACAAAAGAAGATGAGATTTATTCCCAAAAAATTTCAAAATGTTTAAATAAAATAGACTTTTAATTGTCAATATTAAAAAGGAAAAGGGGAAAAGGAAAAAAGAAAAAGGCTAAAAGTCAGCCTGTTAAGATTCGACGTTGGGCATTGACGACCGTGTTTCGACATCAATAGTCTTCGGGCTTCAACCCACTTGTTTGCGATCCCAAACAACAAATAGAATTTTGGATGTTAGAGAAATATTTTCATTTAAAATGCTCAATGTCTTAGTTTCTACGCAGCAGCAGCTGTGACATTGTTACGGCTTTTGGTAGGCAACCTGTAAAAACATAAACATAAATATGAATATATATATAGGCTCATTGCAGTCTTTTTGCTCACCTATTTAGTATACTATAATCAACAGTATAGAATAGTATTGTACTGTATGTTATCGCTGCCAGACACAAAATTATAACAGGTACATTGTTTTTCTTCTTTACATTTCTTCCCGATATATTTACGAAATTCTGGTCGCTATTTGTTTCAATTATTAATGAGTCGTTGCAGTATTGGACCTTCCATTTTAATGGACTTTGTAAATCATGACTGCTGCAGTAGAGTGTAGCCCCCCTTACATTATGAGAATTTACTTGGTTGTTTGGTACAGTGGCATATAATTATGTAAATAAATGTCTCTCTATCGTACTGCAGGTAGCACAGGTCAGTTTTGCATCATCTACATTCTACAATGACGATGAGGCAATGGCCTCAGTCAAACTTTTCTCAAGAGTTGTTGCGGTTAAGAGGATTTGACATCGGCTGGTGTAGCTATGATCGTTTTGGTGGTTCCACTTAACACTACTTGTGTAGTTATAAATATGTTGAAATTGATCTGGCAACTGCTTAATTTCAAGTAGTTTGATATTAGAATCCACTGCTACAAACTTCCCATTTTTGGATGCAATGCCTGCAGTTAAAAAGTTGTCTCAATGCATCAAAATCCCTTGAGCAAGAGTGAACAAAAACAATGGCATTGATTACAGATAATGCCGATAGCATGGATGGCAATTTTTGTACCCAATCCTAAAAGATTGCAAATTTATACAAGCGCTAAGCAGAGCTTTGTCATCATGAACTTTTGATCCCTATATTCGAAGTAGTTTTCCAATTATTATAGGTTTTCCACATGTTACATGCTTCAAAATTATAGGTACAGTTCAATCAGATTGGTTATACTAGAAGTAATTGATACTAGCATAAAAACACTGCATAACATTTCTCACAAGATTTGCCTTTATACGCTGAATATTCAATTGCTTGTCATAGAGGATGATTATGGCATTCCGTTGTGTGCTTTTAAGCTTCGTAATCAGCGGGGGTCAATGAGGCATGTGTTGCCATTAGAAATTTTAGGTATATACGTAAGCCTAGGTCCTAGAGCTGTAAATGAGCTTCTAAACTGATTTGAAAACCAAATGAAGTCACCAAGTAGGCCACACAACCAGAACTAATCACTGCATATCTATCCAAAAACACATATTCCAATCATTTTCATTGGTGTGAGCTTCAACATTCAAAGCTCTGTCCAATTACAGCTCACTAAGGACTCATACGCTTGAAACAAAAGAAAAGATTAGACAATTAGACGATAGTCCCTACTTGATCATTGGCACTACTCTAATTAGCACTAAACAAAAGAAGAAAAGGTGAAATGTGGAGTTATTCTAACATACATATATATCAAGGTCATAGTTCACTTTCATCTTTGTTTGGCGAAGTCAATGCCCGAACCTTTTACCCTTGCAAGGTGAGGTGCCTTTTGATTGCTGCTCTGGCCAAAAGAAACATCACAAAGCAAGGATTATGTAAGGTGCGTTCTTGACTTCTTCTCTTCCTAACAATTTTGAAGCGAACACCATATTACTGCCAGTTTCTTCTCTTCCTGCTGCAATACACAGGATAGGAAACAAAAAGCTGATCAATTGTCAATTCTAGCAATTAGAGCCTGCCTAATTTATTAAAAATACTTATCAACGATTGTTCATGCCGTTATTAATTAATATTTCCTCAACATATTTAAAGTCGATCATTCTACTAATTAAAAAGACATGCAATGACATATTGATGGATCGGTTTGTGGAATTCACTCACCGCATGTCAGATTATCTGCATGATGCATTATCTGTCATAACTGCAGCCTTGATCCTTTCAACAGTACACTTGATTAGACTGTTCACAGTTGCCACAGATCCAAGAGAGAGTTTTGCCGTTGGAACTGAGTCAACTAGGATCTGAAATGCAACGGTAAGCAGAGAACCACCGGAACCAACCTCAAGAATTCCTCCTCCATTAAATCCTGGGCCATCAGGAAGTATGGCAAAACCCGACGGCAGAAGTGCAACATAATCTGGGTCACCCCCACTCAAGACCATATTCATTGCCACTATATCAACAGGAGCATAAATCACATATGAGCCAGTGGAATCAGTGCAGCTCTCTTGTAGAACCAGCATGTTGCTCTGGCTTGAATTTGCGCTCTGATGTCATTTTGACAATTCAAAATTTGTGTTAGAATTAGTGAGATAGAGTTCATTTTTTATGTTCATGAGCTATGTCTAAGGAAAAACAATCCGCTGCTACTTACATTAACACGCAACAAAGAAACACAATTTCCTGGATCACGTCCATTTGCAATGTGAGCCATTTCTTGAACTAGGCCACCATTGGATAGGATATCCCACTGGGAATTGGGAACAAAAAGGGGATAGGTGTTAGTCGGACACTCGGACATTCGGACATTCGGACATGATCGAATGAGATCATTCAACCCATTTATTTATTGCAAATTGAATGCTCGTGATTAAACAGTTGAAACTGAGAACAAGGAATTAAGGATTAATGAATTAATATATGTATATACCTCACTTCGAGAGTTCTCATCCCGAAGGAAATCGAAAATCCTCCTGGGTGGAACTGGAATCCAGAAGGAAGTTGCAGCACTTAGCACAATGCCAGGAGGCCTCCCTGGATCATCCATACTCTTTCTGGTCATGACCCTCACATCATCAGAACCAGTTGCTGATAATGTCGTCCAAGCGTGAGCAGTTGAAGCACCAACACCAGTACAAAAGCTAGTCACCATCCTTTCTGCCAACTTCAGCATACTCTTCCTTCCTTCTGGGCTTGTTATCACTGTTTGACAAAATTCAAAACCCCAATGAACTATACTCTTTATTCAGCTTTTTTAAATAAGTTTACTAACACATAGAGAAGAATATATCTGTGTGCTAGCGTGTTTGTGTATTAATTACCACAAAGATCTCCGGCTGGAATGTTATTGGCCATTGAACTTGCCAGTCGTTCACATTGTCTATCTAATGTAGCCACCCAACGCTTTGCACCGAATGCTAGCCCAGAATTAACTAGAGGCTTATAGATATTGTGGACAGATCTATCATCCACCTCTACATGTTCCACCCATATAACCTGACGAGTCATGAAATTATGGCACAATTAAGATAATTGATCTACTGTATAATGAAATTTATAATATCCAGAAAATAACTCGGTATTCAAGTGAAAATAGACACCTTGGAGTAGCCATTTGGCAGTTCTTGGATCAAACAACCCGATGGTCTTCTTCTACATTTTGATGTCGGGCTAGGGCGTAAGTTGTCCAAGGAAACATCAACAACTGCCCAAGTACCATCAGAGTGTTGTTTACAGTACCTCACAAAATAATTTTCCCGAGTAGGGACAAGAGGAGATGGGACCTGGAACTCAGCTGTCATCTACAAAAGAAATATGAAATGTTAGGTATGACAAGTTAATTGAACCAATTACTGCATAAAATTGAAAACTTTATAAGTACTTAATTGTTACCACTTGCAAGGCTCCGTTGTAGTTTCCTGCTACTCCAGTTGATAGGACCTCTATGGTCATAGCTCTTGAAACAATGCCGCAAAACACACTTGACCATTGATTCTGAAAGAACATTCAATAAATCATATATATATATATAGCTTGATATCTAATATTTGGGCAAAGTAAAAACAAACTTAAGGAGAAGAGAATTAATAAACTTGCCACATCCATGAGAATCTCAACAAGGTTAACATGATTCATAATGACAACAGTGGATTCCCTTGAAGCTTCAGATCTTAACCCCAAAGGCCCGATTCCCCTAGGGAAAGTTATCAAGTATTCATCTTCGTTTAGCACCTGATCAGTCCACAAAGGGTCACCAGCTTGAGCCATCCTCAAAAATTCCTCCATTGCTGCGACTGCAAGCTCAACAATCATAGGCTTATCAGCTTCACTAGGTCCAGAAATTGACCTAATAAGATCACAACCTCCATACATCTCTCCCACAAAGCCCGATTGTGTCCCGAGATTGGTAAACCCGAGATCAAGAGAACGGGGAGTTAAATGAGGAAAAGAAGACAAGGGCTTGCCAACATATTTGGCAGCAATTCCTGATATCCTATCAATCTCTTCTCTTAAACGAGCATTCTCGATTCTCAAATGTTGCTCATCAAAGGACATTTCACCAAGAGCTGCTGGGCCTCCGCAGTTGGGGCAAGTGGCATTGCCAAGGGCTTCTTTGTATCTGTTATTCTCGGCTCGAAGTTTTTGATTCTCAGCCTTCAATATTTGATTCTCGTGGCGCTCATGTTGAGCCTGTATTGGGGGACCAAAATAATAATAGTAATAAAAAAATAACCAGATGAAATAATCACATATGTATATGCCAAAAACACTAGCATAATATATATCAATAGTTGAAAGTCAATGGAGAGATGTTTTTGAGTTTTTGAACATGGAAATCTTTTAGGAAATGATTTCTTTCTTGAAAGAGTTATGATAGATGTACAAAATGTTATTAAAGCATTGAATATTTTCACATGAATGGTATTTATACGAGGATAGCCATATAGGAGCGTTACCTTCATCTGGGTGCGCTTGTTTTGGAACCAAAATTTGACCTGTAAAGGCTCTAACCCTAACTCACGGCTCAGCTCCTTTCTTTGCTTATCATCTGGGTGAGGACACTCCTTGAAGAAACTGAGAAAACAAATAAAGCAGCGCATAAGAAATAAAACAAACAATCACAATAACAAGCAAGAGAAACGAATGAAAAGTCAGACGAGACTGCAGCTTACGCTTCCATTTCCTGGATTTGACGCTGAGTGTGGCGGTGGTAACGCTTCCTTTTGGGGTGTTGGCTAGGATCTTGATCATCACCAGAAGGAGCTTCCATTTCCATGGTTTCAGTGCCGGATTTTGTTTCGTAGTCATCCTCTTTGAGCTTTCCCAAATCACTCTCAGAGCTTCTCCTTGTCATATCGAACATATGATGACTCTCAAACGTGTTTGGCTGAAACATTTTGACTAATCCCTATACTGTATATTTATTGCTGCAAAGTTATTGATCTGCCAACAAAATACAAGAAGACTAAGCATACATAAATATATTTGTTAAGTCCAGTAAAATGAAGGACAGATATATATATATATATATATATATATATATATATATATATATATATAGAGAGAGAGAGAGAGAGAGAGAGAGAGAGAGTACAGTAGTAAGGAAGAACAAGGAAAATCTGTGCATTTAAACAAACTATATATATGTAGGGCAAGGGATGATTTTTGTGTTCAAGTACAAAGAAGGCTCATGTACAGCTCTCTTTCTCTCTCCTCTATCGAAATAAATAAATATCGAAGGAATCCTATTTTATCGACAAGGATTTTGCTTGTAGTAACTTTTAGTACATATGCTTAACCCAAGTATACCATTCTAATTGATCCCAATTACATGAAAATAAAGACATTTATGTGGATCCAAAACCAAAAAGAAACAGAAATGTATAAATGTATGCATCCTGTTGTTTATCATTAATTCGCCCAAACTTTTCAACTAAAGATATATAACAATCTAAGGGGCATGATTGCTGAAAGAGTTATTATTTTTTATATGGAGAGGTGCAGCAAAAAAAAAAAATTATTTTTAAACAAAGGAAAATGAAGAAAACATACCTATTGAGTTGTGGAGAGACCTAATTTTTCACTCTTCGAGCGGCGGTTGGCGAATTTCCAGAAGCATTTTTCATAACTAAACTTGAAGCCCTAACCAGCAGTACTAGTAGCATACATCTCTATCACTTTATCTTCTTGTTAAGATTTTGAGATTGGTTTCTTAAGATTGTCGCTAGTGAGGCGCAGCTCTCTGGTCTTCACTGAGCAAGCTAACGAGATTTTACCAAGTTTCGAAGTAGCGAAAAAGACTGTTGTTTTGGTCTTTATAAAAAAAAAGTCTTCAGTCTTTGCTCATCTACGTGCCAAGAGAAGATACTAGATATAGCCGGAAAAATACAAGAAAGAGTTGACACACTATTAGAAGAATCTCTTTGACACTCCGATATCATACAACCAAAAAAAAAAAAAATGAAGAAGAAGAAGAAGAAAAAGATTTATAACGCTCCACTTTGATATATAATCTCGCTGTATCCCACTTCTCCCTTTCTCTCTCTGCAAATTTATAACGGATACTACACTAGCTAAAATTAATAGATATGAAGGAAATAAATATATCAATGAATCTTATACTATAATACATGTTAACAACAAGATATTACAAAACAAAAAAGGGTTTAAATATATTCTGTTGGTGTAATGACTTACCGGAAGACCACTTATGAGTAGCTGTAGTGATAGTGAGCTTGTCAAAGAGAAGAGGAATACAAAGAGAAGAGGAAAAAGGGCACACAAGAAGAGAGAAACGGACGAGAAAAAAGAGGAGATAAAAAAAATATTCAAACAAAAGAGTGTGTGTGAACAAGGGAAATGGAAAGGAACAGGTGTAGAGTGGACGACGTAATGGCAGCAAAGGAGTTATTGCAGAGCGTATAGAGATGGTGTAATAGCATTTATGGCTGGTGAGAAGAGTTATTGCGTTAAGGAGAAGAGAAACCATCTCCTTTCTTTTGTTTAAATTTTCATTTCTAGTTGTTGCCTATTGGCAAGGCTAAGATGAGATGAATTTTAAATTACAGTTTCAAGATTATATACTACTAATAACTTATTTACGAATATGAATCTAATGTTGAGCTGAGTTAGATGTTAAATTTTTTAATTAAGATTTTGATACTTTATTGGGAAGTCGCTTTTGTTGGGAGAACCTGTGCCTCTCGGTTCGAGTAGGGACTTCTAGTCTGGGCTGTGGTACGGGCTTAAAGGTGCCTCCCATACTTGGGGCCCTCCCTAAGATACCTCGTGGTCAAAACCAAACAAAAAAAAATATTAAAAAATTATTATACCATCTAATATAATAATGTAATGTTATTATTCTATTAAACCATATCAAAAAAATATTTATTCCACTGCTATACTTCACCGCCAGCCTGTTCATAATTAATTAATACCTTATAGTTGATATAGAATTTGCGTCGTCTTTGGTGATGCTAGTAGATGCTAGTAGAGTAGAGAAGGTAACAACAAAGGAGTTATTGCAATTCGTGTGGAGGTGTAGCAATTGCATTTATGGATGGTGAAAGAGGTGTTATTGCAAGAGAGAAAGAGAGAGGGTTGAGAGATTAATCGTCTATATATCTTTTCAAATTTGTTCTAAATTTGCTTAAAACATAATTTAACCATTCACTGTTACATTGTCAGAATTTTGGTAGTTATTATGATTACATTTATACATGAACCCATTAATACATGTATTTACATTTTCGTACGTGATAATTATAAGCCGAATCCATTGCTTCGCCATATAGCATGCATAGGTTATCTTCAAAGGTCGGAGGAGTAATGACGTCTAAAATTTGCAGTCTGGCCACGTAGTCAAGGATTGAAAAGGATTTTTCAGCATTTATATATATTATCACGTTTCTATATAAAAAGATAGCCAAAAAAAAAAAAAAAATTGGAAGAAGATGCTCAATATTTTAGGCATGGAACGTCAATATTTTTGAGAATTCAATGTCAATCGCTTCTCAATAATTTCATTAATTAATAAGACATGATGTTCTTATTGATTAACAAAATTTAAATAGGTCCTTAAGAAAAATAAATGACAAATATTTTGCTCGACTAATTTCCTTTTTTTTTATGGACATAAAACTGAAATTTCAGTAACTAAAAACTATCACTAATAGAAAATTATCAATTTTATAATTAAATATAAAATGAAGTGAATTGATGAACGTGGCTATAAAAAATTCAAAAACTGTAAGAATTCCTTTTTATTTTTTTATTTTTATTTTTTTCACAATTCAGTGATCTGTGTGTGTATTCTGTAATTGGTTTCTCTTGGATAGGAGATCAAAAAGAAACACCTCTTAATTAAGAGACAAAAACTTTGTAGAATAGAGGAAATACAACAAGAATACTACAGTCTATGGCATGTATATTTTTATTTAATATAACTACAACCTAATACATACATGATGCTCCAAAAAACTCACTTGATTTCCACTTTCTTATAGTTCCAAATAAATTTCAACCAAAAAGCAGGCCATGAGATTGTTACAATTTTCAAGAGTCTGGTTTCAAAAGCCAAACGCTACATTTAATTTCTAGGAAGGTGTCCATAATTCTCCATACAAACCAGGGAATGGGTAGTGATTAATGGCCCGAAAGGCTTTTGACTTTTGAGTCATTTTGTTGGACCGACCAATGATTATAGTTTCGTTTTATTTAATTTTGTTCTTTTCTCTAATGGCGCATTTGGTGCTCCGATCGCCGTTGGGCACATGGGATTATGGTTTTAATGTATTTTCCAAATTGGGTTATTGATCGGAATCAATATCATTTATTTTGTTGGGCTTTTGGTTTGGTTTTAATAAAATTAGTTGAAAGAAACGATGAACGCAATAGTACATTTAGGTAAACAGTAAATATATCAACTTTAATTTCACAGGAACTTTTGTTTATGAGTACGTACTTTGGGGGTATTAGGGTGTGTTTGGGATTGAGGTGCTGTAGCTTTTAAGCTACAGCTGCTGTGAAAAAAAAGCTGTAATTATGAAACAAAAGTTAATAATATATAGTAAATATAAATTTTAAATAATAATTTTGATAAAATTATTAAAGATATAATAAATTTTATATTATACAAGTGAAAAATCATATCAACATAGCTTAAAAGCTACAGCAGTTAGTGTTTACCAAACACTTTAGTGCTGTAGCTTTTAAGCTACAGCTGCCCAACCTCAATCCCAAACGTACCCTTAATCTTTTGCTCCTTGTTTCCATTTTCGTGCGGTCATCAGTAATCACAATGATGCATCCTTATCATTATGTACAATTCTATTACATAGCTCATGTAAATAAAAATGAAATTATCTTGCAATGCAGCAGCGTTTATAGCAAGGTCATATGTAAGTAGTACAGTCATTTTCATAATCTTGCATACCAAAGTACTTGGATTCCCGCCTTAGTCGATTCGAATCATATATATATATATATATATTTATCACTCGTATCTCCATAAAGTCGATCGCATAATGTGTAAGAGTCTGACTCGTGCATAATTGCCCTGAATTTGCATCTGCAGGCTGTCTTGGACCAGGCACGTGAGGGAATTACCTGTTTGTATACACACTTGCATGCCGGACTGCATCTATTACTAGAATTGGGTAGAGGTACAACTGTTCCAAATTTTATTCTTACTTTATATGAACCTCCCAAGCGATAGACTGATAAACCATACAATTTAAAATTAACTTTAGGTGAATTAACACTCTATTAGTGAAATAAAAGTTGATAATATTTAATAAATAAAGTGACAAATTTGAACAAAGTAGTAAGGATATGACTTAGGTTTTTGATCAAATAAATGTGTAGTAAACTTACCTTAACTTTTATTTTAATTGATATGAGTTCCATATCATTTAATTTATTGGTTCCACTAACAGGATCCATTACACCTACTTAATGCAAGGTTCCTCAATATGCTGAGATGGTATACCCACCCTACACAAGTCTTTTTCTATCTAGATGATGAATATCATAAGGCAATATATACATCAGATGGGACCAAGACAACAAAATAAATGGTCACAGTTTTACACTTCCAGATCGATTACTGTTATCATCATCAAAGATTATGTTGCGTGTATGCAGAGTCAATTTATTTGTCTTATAATGTGAGCATGCAGGGCATTAATTATGAATTTATTAGAAATTTCATAATAAGGACAAATTATGTACTACATCAGAAATATTATATTAATAATAAAATAAGTAAATGATATTATGACATATGTGTATTTATTTTTAAACACTTTTATAGCTAATTATATTAAATTCAATTACAATGTCATAAGGGTCTCCACTTTAGGCTAACTGCATCCGTATGCCCGTAATAGGAAGACTAAGAATCTCAATTTGGTTCCATTTGTTGCTAGTCTGCTTTATTAATGACATTTAAAAACAATTTCAATTTTGTTCATGATTAGGATCGATTTGTCTTCTGTACTGGCTTTGCAATTGCTTGGTTGCACTTAGCCCATTTTTTTTTTTTCGTTTTTAATGATAATAAGGAATGCAGATAGAGTACTTAATTTATACATTAATGATATGTGATGCCATGTAATCAGTTATAAGAAAAGCTTATTTTAGTGGACCAAGGGGTATTTTTTAGAGGATATATACAGAATATGATATAAATACTCATTGAGTGATTGAATTTGCAATTGAAAATAAATAGCTCTGCTATATAAGTATATATATATAGTCTAAATCACATATATAATATAAGTAACCCATTGTGAAGGGAAAAAGAACGCTAATTCTAAATTTATTTAAAAACTGAAATTTATTATAGTGGTGAATAGAGTTGGTGAGAAGATCCTATGGTATTAAAAACAACGTAAGAATGTATTCATGTCTCCCACCCACCGCAATAGTATCAATTGTTTATTTTGTGTTGTCATATTGAAGCATAGCTTTTCTTTCTATATTTATATGGAAAATTCTATAATGCCATAGTGAAAATTACCGCATTAATACCGTGATAGACATAAATATTGTAAATTACATATAAAATTAGTAAATATAAGATAAAACCAGTAAATTCAGACAAGATTGTTAATTATTTAAAAAATTAACATTGTTTCTATAGAATTTTAGTGAAAAATATTTTATTCATTTACAAAAAATATTTTCTTTAATTAAACAAAAAAATTACTCATTAATTAAACAAAAAAGTTATACTAAAAAAAAGTGGAATAAGTTTTATTGAATTGGCTACCATAAATTCTATATTTATTTTAGGACATTTGTATACTTTTTTTCCCATTTTCGATAATGATATCTATTTATTACACATGTTAATTAAGCGCAATTATTTATCTTGATGTGGATCAAGTAAAAACAAAATAAAAAAATATTCTTATATCACTAGACACATATATGATATATCAATAAAAATTTTTAGTATTATGCATACTTTATATATATAGTTTCAAACTTTTTACTTCTATTTGGAGACCATTTAAAGTTGTTATTGAGGAAGTACAAAAAGATGCAAAATAACTTCATCTTACAACAATTATGAAAGATATTAAAATAATATTTTTTTCAAAATCCAATTTTGAGCATAAATTTCATCATTAATAAAAACATCACATGTATACATAAATGCAAAACTAACATTATTCAATTTAAATATAAAAAATTCAATAAATATAAAAGGTAATAAACATTATAACGAGTTTTCATTTTACAATTGTGAATTTTTTTGACAGTAACAATTAATTTACTTATTTTATCTTTTATTCATAAGTTTTAGGTATAATCTACAAACTTTTATGTATTATTTTGCATTTAATGTTGATGTACTTACTTTATGTTATATTTATAAGTTTTTATTTTATTTACCAGTAATACATTAATTTACCAGTTTTATAGTAACTTACTTATTTTATCTTCCTTTTATAAGTCTTATGTTTCATTTCCAAAATTTACATTTTATTTTGCAATTATTGTTGATTTACTAATTTTATGTTATATTTGCAAGTTGTTGTTTTGTTTACTAGTAATACATTAATTTACTAGTTTATATTAATTTATTTGTTTTACATTCCTCTTACAATTCTTATGTTCAATTTCCAAAATTTATGTTTTATTTTGCACTTAATGTTGATTTACTTGTTTTATGTTATATTTATAAGTTTTTATTTTATTTACCAATAATATATCAGTTTACTAGTTTTATAATAATTTACTTATTTTGCCTTCCTTTTACAAGTCTTATGTTTCATTTCCAAAATTTATATTTTATTTTACAGTTGGTGTTGATTTACTAGTTTTATGTTATATTTGCAAGTTTTTGTTTTGTTTACTAGTAATACATTAATTTACTAGTTTATATTAATGTACTTGTTTTACCTTCCATTTACAAGTCTTATGTTCCATTTCCAAAATTTATGTTTTATTTCCAAAATTTATGTTTTATTTTGCGTTTAATGTTGATTTACTAGTTTTATATTATATTTGTAAATTTTTGTTTTATTTACTAGTAATACATTAATTTATTAGTTGTATAGTAATTTACTTGTTTTACATTCTATTTACAAGTCTTTTGTTTCATTTTCAAAATTTATGTTTTATTTTATAGTTAATGTTAATTTACTAGTTTTAAGTTATATTTGCAAGCTTTAGTAAAGAATACATCAATTTATTAGTTTTATATTAATTTTCTTGTTTTATTTCCTATTTACAAATCTTATGTTTAATTTCTAAACTTTATGTTTTATTTTGCACTTAATGTTGATTTATGAGTTTTATGTTTTATTTGTAAGTTTTTGTTTTATTTACTAATAATAAATTAATTTACTCGTTTTTCTTTACATTTACAAGTCTTATGTTTAATTTCTAAAATTTATGTTTTATTTTACAGCTAATGTTAATTTTGAGAAGATTTTGATTTATCTATAATGAGCTGTTTTTATTTTATTATATATATATAACTTCATTATATCTTTTGTTCAGCCATTTAGTATGATATCATTTTAATATTAAATTTAATTAGGATAAAAAAATTGAGATATCTACCATTACTCAATCAAAGTAAAAAAGAATGAAAAAAATTAATATAAAAAAAAATAATTATATAACTCTTAATTTTCAATCAATTGACAATTCGAAGAGACCCAAAGTGAATCTAATGTTGTGCTTAAATTCTAAACAGAAGAAAAATTAACTGGGGAATGCGAACATTTGATCATGGATTTAGGTGTAAAATGATTCACACTCCTTGTTAATACTCTCGAACAATTAAAAGTTGTATACAAAAACTTGCCAAAGATATGAAAAATTATTTGGATGGTAATATATATACAACAATTTTCTTATCTTTAAAAATAATCTTGGAATTTGGGACGACAAAAAAATATTATCGAAACGTGATATTTATCGTTACACCCCATACTTGCTAAACGTTTCAATTTATTGTCTGACTCACGGTACCATGAATAACGTAGGAGCCTTGGTTAAAAGCCTTATGTACTTGAAGAAATTTCGTAATAATATATTGTTGGGGACTCGACTAGCTTACAGAATCTGTAAGGTACAGACTGCAGCATCAGCCGTTGGATGTGGTTGGATGTGGAGTGAGAAACTGAACAATAGAAAATCGGGTGGTGGGATGACGGGAGATGTCTGTTACAGAATCTGTACCATAGACAGGTCCTATTGTTGGATGTTGATGCATCACACTAGCTTTTCAATGTTCAAATTTTAAGGATATTATTATATTGAAGCTGCTGTTACCAATATTTGGTAAAAGAAAATCTAAATGGGCCACTTGATACCACTTCCGAAGTTGAACGGTTGCTGTTCAAATAAATGTTCACCTTACTTTCTCTGACTCAATAGCTTATATTAATTATAAAAAAAATTGAAAGCGAGACACCAACTTCTTTTATTACAAAGACAAATATTTTAATGAACCAACAACTATAAGCTTCTAATAGTAATTCATACGGAATAAATGTACGTAGTAATTCAATGTTATAATTATAACTCAACTTTTGATTCGCAAACTGAATCAATAATTTGGCTTTGGAGGACGATAGAGATGTCACAGGAACTAGAGCTGGTTGCTTTCTGTTTGAAATATTTTAGCACGATTACTTCTCCATGCAAGGTTGTTGTTGAACTAAAATTCATAACTCCACTTAAAATATCACCCAAAAAGTTGGAATTCGATATCAACTTATCTGCGAAAATAGTAAGTGATGAGCTTATGTTTTGCTTCCCTCGTGCTGGAATTCTGCCATCTTCAACTGGTGCTTCGGCTACCACAACGCCATGGTAGCTAACATAAGCTGTACCGTTTTGATACTTGAAGCCTCCATAGTTTCGATTATCAACTGTGACAACTACCCCCAGTGTCACATTTAGCTGTATCGTAGGAAAAAATAGCAGATTGATTTTTTCTAGGTCTACGGGTTTGGCTGTAATCTTGGGTTCTTTAGGCTTAAAGAGTGTGAAAAACAAGATGATTAACACAATTAAGACTATGATTAAGAGTATTGAAGTGATTCCACAGCAACACTTTAGGCATTTACTAGACCTTTTTCCGCATACCATGATTTCCTTTTTCCCTCAACTGGGAGTCCGAGAATTTGGAGATTGAAAGCATGTGGGTGTTAGCTTTTTTGTAGTTGAAACAATAATAGAGACACAGAAGTGTTTTAGTTTGGCTGGAATTACATTAGAATCTCAGAAGTCAGAACCTGTCCTTGTCAAATCGTGGCAACAATTAGAAAGCGGTTATTGCTGGCCTTAGATTAGAATATCAGAAATATCTTTATCAGATTGGAGAACAAGTAGAACATGGGGATTATTTCAAGATGGAGATGAAAGCAATGGAAGGGTAGTTTTGAAATGTAGTTGTGGAAATTCAATTTAATTGAGTTGTCAGGCTGTACCAAATTAAAAATTTACTGCCTAGCTAGTTAGCTATTTTCTGCTGCCGGAATTTAACTGATTCATCAATTTTACATTTATTTGTTTGTTTGATATATTTTCACTCTAAAATATATATGGTGAAATAACATCTGCATACCTGGTTTTCTGAAAAAAAAAAAAAACATTAGTACATAGTTTTTATGTTTTCCAATAGGTCATTACAATCATAAAAATAATAATTTCGTTGCTCAAATTGCAAATATATTCTTTAGTTGTCTACTCTTTATTTCCCACTCATCTGTGTCGTACTGTTTCTAGACTCTTCACCACTCTTTGTTGTAATCCAAAATGTAATAGTAAGAGTATCAATTATGTCTCCCTTAAATCAAGGATATAAAAGAATCACAAACATTTGGCTTAAACTTAATAATATCCATCACTAAGATGAACTGATTCGGTATTATTAACAATAGTCATTTCTAATATCTCTTGAAATGTCTTATAAGTCTGTGCACAAGAATAATAAAACATGTAATGAATTTTGACATATGGATATAAATAGATCACTTATGGACTTTTATGGATTAGAAAGAATCCTTGGATATAGAATCATAGGTTAGTGGATGGTGACAAAATGAAAAAAGAGAAATTTTCCCTTCAACCTTGATTGATGTTTTATGACCGAAAGGAGCTATATGAAGTGATTTTGCAAACTATGCACTTTTTTGCTGTTTCGCCAAAATGCAGGCCCGGATGTCGTAATAGCTGAGCCGTGGAAACGGGGAAGTGGGCTCATGCTATTGGCTATTTTGATATTTAATACTGGACTGAAGCCCAAGGGCAATAAATACTAAAGACATCCCCAATAAATTTAGTTCTCAGTCAGGACGGTGGATTGGAAAACTTTAATCACAGGCCAACTGGATCTTCCTATGCCAAATTTAGTCCATTCCTAACCAAATGGTCCAAAAACTGAAAATGAATTTTCGGCTCCTTTTCCAGAAAGAAAGCAAAAAATCACTATTTTGTACGTTGAAAAGGAAGCCTAAGTTTTTATATTCAAACATAAAAATTGGACAGCTTGGCAAACTCGGGAGCTTGAATCATTTCCATCTACTAATGCGCATGTACAAAAACCTGACTCAGAGAAAAGGAAAAACCAACCTTATTTGATGAGCAAAAAAATGACATAGTGTGAGGACAAAAACTTGCACCATATTTACATGCAATCGATTTCCTTCTGCAATTGGAAGTCTTTTAGGAAGTGCACATTCTTCCCCATTAAAAAGAACTTTGGAAGGGAACCCATCTCCTCCTGGTACATTGATGTTTGGTGTTTTTGACTTGGTGAAAGTTAAAACAGACTGTTGCTTTCCCGGGACCTTCATAGCTGTTGCTGTTTCATTTGTTTCACCCAGCAAATAACTTGCCCCCGCTAAGCCCTGAAAGAATATTGTGTTGTTCAATTGACGAAGAAATGTGCCATTGAATGAGTAAAACTTTTCATATCCAAGTGCAGCTTTCTTCAGCTGAATTGCAGTGAACCAATTCTCAAAGTTCATTCTTTCCCAATTGAATAACGTCACTCTAGCTGACCATCCACCTTTGTAGTCTGTTGAAACGTGCCAATTTATGCTAACTCCACAGTTGTCCCCGCACGGCAGTGGTCTCGGAACATGAAATTTTTTCATGCCTGCCCATGCTTTTGCTTTTATCGTTCTATTTTCGAAAGGAACAAGAATGGCTTCTGCTGGCAGAAGCAACGCTGGTGCTTCAGGATTGCATTTTTTCGTGTCAGGACAGCCACAAGCACAGGTGTTGCAAGGGATAACAGATTCGTTGTAGTAAGCAGAGAAGGAAACACAGCATCTTGATTTCCCTTTTGTTGGCTTTGTGATATTGCAAACGATTTGCCAGCTTGCTAGCGCTGATTTTGTAGCTTGAAGTCCACTAGGGTCAGGAGTTTTTGTTGGATCAACCCTTATGGGCTGGCCACATTTATAATCTGGATTAAGAGTACCAACTATTTTCCATTTTTCAGGAGGGTAAAAGGCTGTTCTGTTCAGATCCGGTGGAAGTTTGAACACTTGCACTAGAAACACCGACTTTGATTGACTCGGATCCATGATTGTTGGCAACAGGCTGCCGTTTCTGCAACAATATGGTATCTTTCCAACTTCTGTGTCATTTGCTCTCTCTCGAGGCAAGTCAGAAATTGTTGGCCTCTTTTCGCAGTTCATGACTTTAGAAAAATCCATGTCTGCATAATATGTTCCAGCAGGACCATAGAGACAACCTGAGTAGTCTATGTTTCTAGTGTAAGCTCCTTTCATTGTGTATATGAATTCGCCTCTCATCCATTCCCAAGTTAAGTTCCAATGATCGAGACGTCCTAGAGGACTTTTGTTCTCTAATGTTACTTGAGCAAGATAATTATTTGCATAGGACTGCGTTACATCATAGGAGATTGAAAGATCGCCATTTTGCCGCGGCAAGAACTTTGTTTTAACCTCTTTGGCCTTAAGCTTGGGATTCTTTTTGCAACATATGTGCATTGAGGTCTCTGTGGACGAAATTAAATTAAAACCGATAAACTTGGAGTGCCAGAAAAAGAGCAAATAGAAATTAAAGTACGATTGGTGACAGTATTTCATATGCAAGAAAAGAAAGAAATATGGATAGTTGTGTGTACTCACTCTTACGAGTTGGTGATGGACATTGGTATCCATCATTAACAAGCTTTATAGTTTTAGGCATTGGAACCGCAGGTGGCTTGACGCCAAACTGAGTGCCACTTAAGTCAATTTTCGCTTGCATTTGAGTAAAATCTCCTGCTGTATCAATAGATGTCTTCAAATCTGCTTGAGGATTGCCAGAGAGGTAAGTCCCATTCCCAACAGCTGCAGGGAAGGATTCACCGTCCAATGAAACTGCTCCACTTGCAGAAACAAGAATCTCTTTGTGCTGAAATCCTATGAATATCTTCCATGCTTTGAGTTCATCTGCACCAGTGTTCACTACAGTTGCCGTAGCATTGAAGGTCCAAGATTGAGCTGTGGTATTCTTCACACGAGGATATCCTTTCGTTCGCGAAAGAAATTCATAGGACACATAGATTCCATTGCATTCCTCTACTGCTGGGGGTGGGGAAGCTGGTTCCTCCTCTTTAGGTTCATCGTAGTCTTGAGCTACACTTGCATGAATTTTTAGATAAATCAAAAGTAAGATGAACCTCAGCACTTTCCGTGACAATTTCATGACTTATTACTGAGATGAATCTGAAGATGTTAAAACAAGAATGAATGAAAAAACATGGGGAATTTTCTATTGGTAAAAATTATTGAATTTTGAAGAAACTTGGTTTCGTTGAACAATTTGGATTTTACAGAGACACTGGAGAAAGAGAAAAATGTTTGAGAAAATTGCAATAGAGAAGCAAGTGATGGAGAAAAAGTCAGCTGAAACCTCAACCACTAAGTTGGCGAAGCATTTGGCTAGGGCTTGCAGCAATTAACGGTATTTTAAATATTTGAAAAACAGTTGTGAGAAAAGAATGACAACAATGTCCTCACCTCACTGTTTCAGATGCTTCTCTTCAATCCTGGAGAGCCTGAGCCTCTGTTACCTCATTCTGGTCTGCATAAGCAATAGTTCCCAGTTGTTTATTTTTGGGTCCCATTTATTTTGGATCAATCAACTTCATTTTGTGAGGCTGACGATAAACTTGTCACATTTATCTTATATACCTCAAAAAATAAAAATAAATAAATAAAGAAAAGTTTTGAAACATCGAATTTGAAGGGCAAACGGCCGACCTATAAGTTACTTTATATAAGCTGATTTCTATGTATCCATGGAGATTGAGCTTGAATATGGATCTATACATGACCGCCAATATGTGGTTTAATCATTCAAGCTCATCTAAAAAGTAAAATCTAGGGAATAATGAGTAATGCTATTTGAATCATAAGTTATTTCAAATGATGTGACGTTTCAAAAACTAATAAACAATTATGTTCAAAACCTCAAGTCCTCAACAATAATAAGTTGACATGTGATATGTCATTTACCAAACAGATAATGAATGCTTGTAATTTTCAAGATTTTTATTATATCATCTTACCATCCACATAATGAATGTCAAATTACATTAGATGAAAATTATGCATAATTTTTGGGGTAAATAATATTACACAAATGACTTTTGAGATGATATTATACAAATGACTTTTAAGATTCACCACAAGGAGATCTTTTAAAAACTATGTGAATTTTAAGCACCATATGTAGTTCTTCTTTATCATGTGCATAATTGTTAAGAATTCCCCTCGAATCAAAGATCATATTTCTTGATTAATCTTAAAATGAAGCTAACAATGGAACAGTTTATAATGTGGTCTGGTCAAGCCTACAACAGCAGGATAAAGTGATCTCAGGCTTCACTATTTCACCGAAGAAAGAGTAATAATTAGACACCAAGTTACAGAGGATAAGTGGCATCAAAATCACCCAGCTGTCACCGAGAAATCACAAGTTACAGGCTGCTAAAAACCCTCTCCAAGTTGCAGCTTAAGAACTCAGCATCTTGAACACGTGGCAGCATGTTAACACCCATTTTAACTGAACTTTGGACAGCGATCGGACTACAGCATATTCATAGATTAAGATAAACTTCTAAAACTATTTGTAGGGTCTGCACCAGATGATGTATCTGTTCTAGCAACTAAAGTAGAGCTGATAATGCTACCTTATAAAAAACAAGGAAAGAAAATTTCGAGAATTTCATCAGACAACATAGAACCCAAGATGTTGCTCCAGATATGCGATTCGAGAGACGCTAGTATATGTTCAAGAATTTGAAACTGCAAATTTTATAGAATCTGCACATTCTAGCATTACAAATAAATTTTGAAGGCTGTCAACAATCATTCTAAATCAGCAATAATTCATAACCGCTGAACACACATTTCCTGGTGTTCTTGTTCAATTCAACAAATTGAATTAGCAAAACTTTCCACCAGCACAACAATCCACATTTCTGGAAGAACAAAAAGTTGCATCTACCTAAATTAGCGTCACTTTGAAACATTGTATCATTCTTTTCCTCCTTGACATCTGCTTGCTTTCCCCAATTTTTCACTTCCTCATCTAAATTTACACAAGTTTTATTCATAATTCAACATCTTATGTACTGAAGGGGGCCTCTTGTGGTTCCTGCTATGCACATTGGTAATTCACTAGATGTCCGTGACGAAAACCTTAAAATCTTACACCAATTCTACATTTGTATGTTTGATTTTTCCATTTCACTGTATGTAGCCTTCGTCTTTGCTGCTCGTGAGGATCTTGAGGATGAAGATGAAGACTTGGGCGAGTTATTTGATGACTTCTTTTTCCGTTTTTGTTTCTTTGGAATTTTTGGAAGATCTGTAGGCAGAATGTCTTTAAACAACTCTGATGCAGGCTGTTGTCCCATTTGTTGTTCGAAATCTGCTAGAACAAAGCAAAAGACTGTCAATATACCACAAAAGTATGAAGTGGACGCTGCTATATAGTCCTTTTTTCATTAGACTTGTTAGGGGCAATCACTAAAACATCCCACCAAGGGTTTCAAAAATTATGGATTCCTTGTCCAGTTCAGAATAAGGACATTTTTTTTAACCACTAAAATGGATGTCATGTTAAGATAAAAAGGATTTAATTCATGCAAACCTTGCATCACTTGGCAATCTGATTATAATTTGATTTAATATGGGTGAAATTTCAATTGATACGCTCAACAACACTCTCAATCACATTCTCCCACACATATTTCTTGAATGGACCACCAAAGATGTCTATAGTTAAAAGTCCATAAGCCTCATAGATTCCCTCTTGTGATATTAAAATGTTGTCTCGTGACAGAACAGCCAAACTCTGCCTGTTCTTGGAGAAAAGAATCTTTAGTTCTTTATTCTACATTGCCGGTATAGCTTCATCAAACTATACGAAGACAATAATACAACACCCTCGCTCTCTAACCCATGAAGAAAGTCCCCATTCACGTGGTATCAGACAATTGTTTATGCAAACATAATTAAGATTTGTTTTCAAACCGGCCCTTGGCGTTATCTACCCTATTCATCATCTCATATAGACGACTTGATATGCATAACATATATGTTCCATCAGCTGTGATACTTCATAAAGAAAGAGAGGGAGGGAGAGCAAAACCAAGAACATGCCTTGGGAGGACCATGGGGAGGAATCCACTGGGTTGCCAATCGAAGATGTGAAATCAGGGGCTGCCTTAAATTCATTCATCTGCAATTAGCAGCATTACCAGCCCGAACAAACAATTGATTAAACAACACAAGATCAATTTATGCATAAATGGACATCTGGAGACACATCTATTATATACAAACTAACACACATATTGAAACAAAAATCTGGACTACAAATACATACCCAACTGGGTGCAGAACCAGATTGGCCGTCCCAGCCAATGTGTGCCACGTGTTTGACATCTGTTGGATACCCAATTTCCATCTCCCTCTCCTTCACAACTGCAACAAATATTGGCAATTTCGCACGCTAATCAGCCCAAAACAACCAGTCACAATTTGTAGATTAACAGAGTACAGACAGAGAGGCAGGCGCTAGGCTTAATTAATTGGTTTGCTTACCAAAGATTTGAGAGATGTATTTGAAACTTTTGTAAATGCCTTTCATTTTGGTCGCCATGCGGGGAGTCCGAATCACAACGCGATGGAGAAAGAAAGAAGCAAAGGCCAAGAAAACAGCAACGAAAATGTACAGAGATGGATCTTGTTTTGCCTGATACAACGTACAAGAGAGAAATAAGACAACTTTGTGCTTGTATGGTATTTTTCACCATCAATGATAACTGGGGGGGGGAAAAAAAAGACAAAAGATTTCCTGCGTATCATATAAGGCTAGTTACACGTGATTCAGGAAATTATTTTACCCGTGAAACAAGATTGGTATCTTCATCTACTCTGGATTACAAATAAAAACAAAATATATATCGCATTAATGAGAAAAAGATATTTATCCAAAATTCGTTGATCATAATTATGCATGAGAAAGCATATGCTGTAGCGTTAAAAGTATTTACACCCGGACCTGGTGATGGTACAAAGATTCAAGCGAGAAGCAACTTCTCTTCCAGCTTATCCCAGCACTACTTTTGCATGGCTCTTTTATCCATCTCTCTTCAACCAAACTTGATGAACAATTTGACATGCAAATCCTTTTTTCTTTTTTTCTTTTTTTTTTCCCTTTTAGCAGAATAAATGATAACCCATTGAAGCTAAAATGGGATAAAGCAAAAAAAAAAAAAATGGATAAAAGAAAGTGATGAGAAATATGGAGTGATGAATAATGTAATATCTGTCAAGCTTAATAGATTAGAAAAAAGAATAATTGGAGCCAAAAACAAAAAGAGAGTGGGGAGCCATGAAATGGAAATATGAGAGGCTCCCAAACCCAAAGCAAGGGCTATGAGAGAGAAGACAAGGCAATAGACATTATATTGTAATTTTAGCTGTTGACCTGTCGTTGTTACTGATGATGTCGTTGGCTCGGCAAATTGTGACAAAATATGTACACTTTTGAGAGCGAGTAAAGCGCGGGGTTCTGCTCTTTTTATGTGTAATTATCGTTAACGCTTAGGGGCTCCTCTCTAAATAAAAATTCAATCTTTCACTTAAAAAGCGGTAAAAATTTTAAAAATCAGATGAGAGAGAAAAAGGAAACCGAAGAGCTTTATTATGCTAATTATGTTTTTGCAGTAGCTACCTGTGATTAATAAATTATTCCTCGAAGCTTGTTTCTATCACTTAATTGTGTCTGCTCTTGTAATAATAATTTTTTTTTTTAAGTTTTAACTTAATGATATTAGTACTAAGAATTTACATTTTCATTTTATTCTGTTGGGAGTTGGACATAGAATTTTTAAATATTCAATTTTAAAAGATTGGTTCATTGTATAATGGGTAGAGATATCTATTTTAAGCACAAATCTAAGTAATTCTCTCTTATTAGTTAATATAAGACACAATTTAACACTGTTTATCGTAATATATTTGGATTACCTTAGAAAATAACAAAATTTTATAGTGGAATGTCACATAATTTAAAATGAAAATTATGAAATAAAATTTAGATTATGCAATATTACTCAAAACTTTTAGGCAATTCATTGTTCACAATATATTACATTTCATAAATTAAAAATTAAAAATTCTCTATTGCACGTTAGATCTTTTATTAATAATAAGAAATCTTTTTTATATTAAATCCTTGAACTGTGAGAGTTAAAAAGTCTGTTATTTACGATCGATGTCTTAAATTGTTTTCGATCCTACATCATTTTGTTAATATATGAGTTAGAAAGTATTAAGTTACTCATTGGATTATGATTATTGATACTTAATTTTTTAGCCTTATTATTTGTGTTTTCTGAGGATAATTTGTTTTTATTTATGTACTCCCTTTCTCATGTAAATATTTAATGTATGTGCTTTAAATAGGCTACATCAAACAAGTTACGTCAGGCATGTGATACTACTATCCGTAGACTTGAATGTAATAATAAGAAAATAATAAATCTGATGTTATTTTATTTTAATTCACTGAGTTTGGCTTTGTGGAGATTATGGTTAAATATTATTATTATTATTATTATGGAAACCATGGTCAAATAAAGTTAATTCTTATCACTTGTATGAAAAATGCAATATTAATTGTATAGATAATAAATTTTATGATGGTTAACAATATTTATTAGTGCAACTTGTTAAGCCATCAGTTTTTTGGTTACTTGGCCAGCGTTAATTTATTGTTTTGCAGGTTGTCCCGTTAATTCTAATATTTTGTTGGCAATTTTAGAAAGTCCTTTAATACCTTTTTAACAATGACAAAAAAAAAAAATTTAAACATTTTTTAAGTCAAAACCCAGAAGACAAGTGAGCAAGTTGTTCATTTTATTTGATCAAATAACAGAAAGTATCTTCATATCTAACTGTCAGACATTGTAGAGTTGCCATTTTGTCTTCAATCATTTCGTGCCATCCACATGCATGATCACATCTCTGATTATTTCTGATCATATGATATGAATTAGTAATATTTGTATTTTAATTAATTTAGTTCCTTCGGTTAAAAAATCCTTTCAAAACTAATTCATATGCTTCTCACTTCTCAGGCAAATCTCAAAATATGCTTTGTGATTTTTGTTTGTTGGAGCCACGTCCTTGGGCAGCTGTTTCTTGGAATGAAATACAAATTTTTTTTTTTTTAATTTTTAGCAACAACCAAATTCAGAATTGTGCTGATCTCATTGAGACATTTTAGGATTTTGTAGCCCACTGAACTTTGGATTGCCTAGCATTATTATTCGGAAGTTGCAAATTATTAAAATGCAAGGCAACATAGTTATTTGATAGAGATGCCATTGCTGAAGAATGAAAAGAGATTTTTTTTATTTTTTTCCAACTTGAAGAAAGTCAATGGTGTGCTGTTTGATTTTAAAATATTAAATAAAGCAAATTTTGATCAGCTGTAATCGTAAGACAAAATAGAGAAGGGGAAAAAAAATGGTTCGAATGTGAATCAGCAGTTTCATGGCACACCGCATGATTAAGTTTAGACATGTATATACCTGTGGACAAGCTAATTAATTGTCCAATCCATGAATTTAATTTCACTAGCAAGTTAATGCTTCTATTTTCACCCTTTAGTAATCTTAGCTGAATTGAAGAAAATGATAAACAAGTACTTAAAAAATTGGATAGAACGTAACATAAGCATTATTGCATTAACCTAAAACATTTATGAAACTAGTACAGCACGTTACTGGGATTCATTCATTATTCAACTGATAGAAAGCAGTGGCAAATACAAGCTTAAAAGATATATGCTGAGCTGACATCACAGCCCCTCAGTATAAGCAACTCCAGTTGATTTCAACCATGACCCTCCTCCGATAAGCTCAGCTACTGTAAATTTTTTTGCTTCTTCTGGGTTTGTAATAACGTGATAGCCAGGCCATTTCACTCTTTTGCTAGTCCCAGCACCTGGCCCTCTATTCAGATACTCCCCATAATACAGTGTCTTCAGTGCAAAATCTCCACTCCATTCTGACCATCCAGCTGGATCGATATGATCCCCGATGTGTGACTGCATTACAACTGTTCTCGAGTATTCTTTCCAAGGCCGGCCCAAGTACGAACGGATCGAGCCCTTTACGGGCTCCAGATCTGAGCTTGCTATGACGTCACATTTTTGGATCGAAGTCCCTGTGTTTTGATTTGGGTCAGTCCGTCCTTGGGCTGTGACCATGTTGGATTGCTTGCTCATGGGCTTTCTGGCCGCGATTTTGCAGTTCTGTAAGACAACCGCTGCATTGCCAAATATGAAATCAACCGTGCCGGTGATGTAGCAATCTCTGTAGAATTGGCGATTCGTGTGGGCGTAGAGCGTGTCTTGGTAGGCGTCAATGCGGCAGCGGTTGATGACCGACTGATCAGCGCTGACCCGTAGTGCCACGGCTTGATGTTTCTCTGGCCCGGCTGTGTTTTGGATCCACAAATCTTGGGCTATAAATCCATCACCACCAACAGCTGCATTTTTACGCATATATCATAAATTAAATTTCTACTATAGCTTTGGATTAAAATGACTCTGGAGGTCACAATCAGTGATCTCCCTTGAAATTCTATAGCTGTTCATAGCACTCATGATAAGAAATATGTCTCTATTTCTTTTAAGTCACTCGGATCCGCTAGTTAAGCCTAGCTAATTTACGTGATGAAAGAAATTAATTCAAACACAGGATCTTTAATTACTACGTAAGTACCTATCGTTGCTGATTTGAAGGTTGTAGATCCGTCAACGACGTTAAGGCTGCCGGTGATGATGGTCAAATCCATGCCATCACCAACAATCATAAGATTTTTCTTTTTCTTGCCCACCTCGACATTTTCTTTGTACGTTCCTTTCTTCACATAAATAACGTACCTTGTCTTGCTGTTGTCTGGTGCTGATGCCACGGCCTCTTTCACAGTCTTATAGTTTCCACTTCCATCCTTAGCCACCACAACGTTGGCCTTAGCTGCTTCAGCCTGAGAAGGCCGTAAAAGCAACCGGTCCCTGCTTGTCACCCACGACGGAAATTGAATTTCTTTTCTCAAGTAATATTGCTGGATGACGTTGGTGTTGTATGGGGAAATTGCCACTAAAATGGCTAGAGAATTTGCAGCTCTTGCCATCAACTCAACGAGCCTTGGCTCCATCAACTTCGTAGCTGAGCCATCTAGGCCGTCCAAGCACGTGACGTGGTTAGTAAGAACGCCACTTAGCCATGCATGCGCATCTTCGTTGGAACTTGTCCTCCTTTTTTTAAGAGCCGCCATGGAATCTGTAATTCTATCGACGGATAACTCCAACAACTCCACACAATCAGTCAAAGCCGCTTGTCCTCTAGGGCTGTTGATCCGATGCTTGACGTGATTGGCCACCTCGATAGTTTCTTGTATGTTTGATGTGGACTTGCTCAAGAAGATAAGTAACAGATCAACCTCGTTCATTTTTGTGGTTGCATTAATTGAGGTTGTTTCTGAAACCATGGCTATGCACGATGACTGGTCCTGGGCTTTAGCACAAAATTGATGCAGTGACCAATGATTGTTTGAGTTGATAGCTTTGATACAGTGTATGGCAACAAATGTAGCCGAGCACATCACGGAAACCACGGAAAGAATTAGAAGGAGAATTTTACGTTTAGAGGCTTTTGGCGTGTGTAGCTTTAGTAGCAGAGGCCGGTCGATTGTAGCCATGATTATTGTGAAGTGTTGCTCTCTGATCAGTGCTACCTATGTATTTTCCTCCTGCGCTCTTTAAATAGACTGGCAATGTGGCAATGTGGCTTTTGTCAACTATGAAATTGAAGATAATGTGCCATGATGGTTGCTTTAGCTGTGCTGACCTATTATACAGCACGCAGCCACTGGAATACGCTAATGGAAATAATAATTGCCACTGACGGCCATTTCAAACAAATGGCAGTATTTTCAGTGTCAGGGGGACATTTTGGGCTAAAAAGTGATGATACACTACATCTCAATATTTTTATTTCAAATGAAGTGGTATGTGAGTTGTCACATGTTGAATAATTGATAAATTTTTAATAATTTTTAAATGAAATGATGGAATTTTGAGATGAATTTTTGAGATTTGTAGTACTGCTCTTTGTCAAACTGGCCATGTGTATTCAAATTAAATTTAAAATATGGAACGAGTCTTCCGGGATGAGGGAACAAACAAAGTCGGTTTGACACTATATTGTCTGATTGGAAAATCGTAATTACACCGAAGGGTAAACTGAACTAGTCCGCCACTTGTTCCAAAAAACGAAAAAAGAAAAAAAAAATCATTTTTTTAATTTCTTTCCACTTGGTTGAATCGGGGTCCATTGAGTGAGTATATCAGCACTCTTTATGATTACATCTTTAAATGAAAAGTAATGCCTACAATATTATTTAATTATCATGAATTATCTGGTATTAGCATAATCTGTGCGCTTAATTAATTTAAATATACAAAAGGGGTTTCATAAGTCATAATCCTGGGTCTCCTTTTTGATTTGGGACTAAAGTGAGGCATATGTTGTAATTTAAAAATAATAATAATAAAGGTGAGTTATATAATGATGCATGGTCCTTTCATATATAATATCATATTATTTATGGATTCAGTTATAGTGTAATTGTGGTACCATATTATAGTTACTTTCAGTCATTGAATCCCTTCTAAATTCTACTGGTTATATAATGATGCATGGTCCTTTCATATATAATGTCAGGACAAAATTATGGTACCACAGTAATACCATATCACAAGTAAATTCAGCTTACAGTGGTCCCCATAATTAGATTAAATGGCTGGATCCAGCTGTAGTATGGTACCACTATAATGTTATAACTGGACCTATAATATCATATTATTTATGAATTCAGCTATAATGTAACTATGGTACCACATTATAATTGTTTTCATCCATTAAATAAGTATAGTGTGGTATCACATTTACACCATAATTAAATATATTATTTATGAATCCGCTATAGTACAACTGTGGTACCACAGTTGCTTTCAGCTCCAACCACCGAACATTGATACGTGTTTTTGGGCCCTTGTACAACAAAAGAGAGAAAAACGTTTTTTTCACCAACTCATGACCTGTCAGTCACTTGATACAATGATTGTACTAAATTCAACTCGAATATCAAGGTTGACTAAATCTGAACAGCCATTTGACGCCAAAAATAAAGTAATGGCTAGATTATACCATTGATAAAATATGAATAGTTTTGTGGGACCTGGGAAGAGATTCAATTTTTATCATTGATAAAATATGGAGTTTTTTTTTTTTTTACTATTATTTATTGGAGTAGAATCTTCAGCCAATTTCCGGACCTCATTCATTGCCGTTGTAAATAATGTTAAAAATTGATCCAACTGGTTTTACAGTGCTGGTCTAGATTGGCTTGACTGATATTGTAATAGCTGTAGAGCGTAGAAGTGCAATGTAACATTCAAAAATAAATCCTTTATAAAAATACTAAAAATAGATTGCAATTGCATCCATCACAATCGTAGAACCAAGGCCGATTTCAAACATGCACATTATTGGGGTGCTTGTTAGGATGGATCCTGACAGAGATTGCAATGGCAATTAATAGAATTGTAATAAATACTGAAAAACGGACGACAGATGAAAAATACTATCGAATCCACGTGAAAATAAAAAAACATATGAACGCTATCTGTGGAGATCAAGATTAAAATAGAAGCCGGGTTAACGTGTTTTTGAAAATGAAGACTTGGTGAATCCACAACAGTTAAAGCTAACCCCAAAACTGTTTTTGATAAGACTAGAAAATGATCAAAATCGTGCAGTAAAAATTGACACGGAAAAAATGGCGGGCTATGCATACGCTTTTTGTGTTTTTGACCACGGAGACATGATGTTGCTGTGGTAATAAAAGGGTAATTTTTAAAAACCTCCCCTGAGGTTTGGACTTGTTGCAAGAAGATGGCGAGAATTTATTTATTTGTAAAAAATCTCATACCGTCAGTTAACTTTAACATTGACTGTTAGTTGACTGTGCAAAAACAATATTACCCTTAACAACAGTTTGTAGACGGAAATAACTAAAAAAAATTAAAATTATTGGCTATTTTACCCTCTTTAAATTATTGATATTTTCTTAAAGTTCCTACAAGAAAGATAAAATTAAAAATTTGAAAAATCCTCTTTAAATTATTGATATTTTCTTAAAGTTCCTACAAAAAAGATAAAATTAAAAACTTGAAAATAAAATAGTTATAATCTTTATCTATAATATTGTAAATATTTGGAATTGACAATGATAAAATTGTCAAAAAATAGGGTTTGTGCTTTTCGCGCCAACAATTTTAATTTTTTTTTTAGTTATTTCCGTCTACAAACTGTTGTTAAGGGTAATATTATCTTTGCATAGTCAACTAACAGTCAATGTTAAAATTAACTGACGGTAGGAAATTTTTTACAAATAAATAAATTCTCGCCATCTACTTGCAACAAGCCCAAACCTCAGGGGAGGTTTTTAAAAATTACCCGCTAATAAAAGTCCCCAATTCCCGATCCTTTGCATCTTTTTTATTTTCTCCGTAAAATGTGAAAACTTCTCCTGGTGAGGAATGCTTTTAGTGAGAACGACTTAGGCGGGGTCCATTTAAAAGCGGAGACAAATCCGGGGACTACGAAATACGATGAAAGGCAGATCCATTATTTAAAAAGGCTTTAAATACATTAACCATCTACATGTTTAATCTTGAAATAACGACCACATATGACATGATTGCTGACGATCAGTCCCTCCATAGTTCCATGGCATTGTCTGACTTAACGAAATTAATTTAATTAAGGGAAGTAAGTTTATTTGATTTCTCAAAGACTTCACGGAATTACAAATAATAAAACTACAAACTTTTATATAAAATTTTGTTATATAAAACTAACATGGTGTGTTTAAAATAGTTAAATTAAATATTTTTTGGTCTACGTGATTTGTTTTTACGATAAAATCTCTTCATAATCATAATATTTGGACCAAATTATTTTTTTATTTTTTATTTTTTATGAGAAAGTTATAACTTGATAGAGTTGTGGTTATAAAAATTATTGGAAATATGTAAAGTTATCTGAAAAGTCTAAATGTTTGCATTCTCTTTAATGTTTTTATCTTAATATAACCACTATAAATATTATACAATTATTTGGTAACAACTTTGAAGAATAAATTATTATCCCCAACAACTTTAGAAAAATACTTGATGATGTATTGAACCTTTTATATAACATAATATATGAGTGTGTGTTTTGCAATGTATGAATAACAATTATTATGTGAAAGCAAGTATCTAAAAATATGATTTCGAAAAACTATAACTTATTTCAATACCTAAATTGGGATCATAATTTTTAATGACAATAATAGAGGTTATTCCGATATAAAATATTACTATAAAAAAATTTATTATATCATTTTATATTTTTATCCAACTAATAAAATTATGCTATGTCAATTTCTCCATGTACATTATGTCAAGTATTGTAATGATGAATTGCATAACATTATTAGCCCAATTATTTTTTAACAAGCAGAGGCAAAGCTAAAGGTGGCCTAACGCAGGTTGGCGAAAAAAAAAAAAGTTAACTACAAACTTACCTCTATAGTATAAAAAAAAAAAAAAAAAAGCTAAACCTAATTCGTTTAGTATTAAGTAAATAATATATTCATCCAAATTTCTAAAGTTTCTCTTTCATTATATTTAAACATTAGTAAGCGAATAAAAAAAGGCATATGGAGAAGAAACACGGAGGATGCAGAGACATACAAAAGGAGAGAGAGCTGTTTCTTCATTCATTTTTTAAATTCCTAACAGTTTGACTTGTATTATATCTATTTTATCAGCGAGGTGACATAGTTGAAAGAGTAATTGCATTAACAGAACAATGGTCTTCAGAATGTGATACGAATTGAGCAGAAACGACTCGGCTGAGAGAAAATGCCGGTTGGGTTGGTTTCGGAAGTGTCAGGATGTCACTTGCTAACATAACAGCCACAGAAGACATAGTAGGTCTGTCTATCGGATCTCCCTGAACGCACAACAATCCAATATGAATATATTTCAATAATTCAGCTTGATCGCATGACTGTTTTACTACTGAATCCATCAACTCTGCTGCATGTCCTTCACACCATAGTTTCCATATCTGAAATTGATGTAGACAAAGATGATACGAGGGTGAGAGGGTATCAATCATATGATATGAGAGTAAGACAGTATCAACCGTTGGCAGTTATTTATTTTTCCAGAAAGAAAGAAAGAAAGAAAGAGAAAATTACATACATAAGCAAGGAGACTTGGACCATGTTCTGAGTGATAAAATCCAGTGCTCTTTTTCCCACTGATAATCTCCAGCAGAACAACTCCAAAACTGAAAACATCTGATTTCACTGAAAATATCCCTCCCATAGCATACTCTGGAGCCATGTATCCGCTGTGTTGAAAATAAAACAATAATAATATCAAAATGAATGCCATAGAGAAAAACTAGCGGCATTTATTACGACCCTAGTTTAAGGTCATAATTAGCTAAAACCATACACAATACAATATGGGTTAGATGTGTTAATCCTTGAAAACAAAGAAATCATATATAGATAGGAATATAATGTACTCACTATGTTCCAACAACTCTATTGGTATTAGCTTTACTTTGATTTCCACCAAATATTCTCGCCATTCCAAAGTCAGATATCTTTGGGTTCATCTCATGGTCGAGTAAAACATTACTAGTTTTGAGATCCCGATGAATAATTTTGAGTCGAGAATCCTCATGTAAATACAAAATACCTCGTGCAATTCCTTTAATGATGCTTATGCGTCTTTTCCAATCCAGTTGTACACTTCTCGTTGAATCTAACAATTAATCAGAAAAATAAAACATTTAGCATGATTAGAAGCATGCCTTGTGGCTTCACGACAAAAGTAAAACAAACGGAGGAAAAAGAAAGGCTTGGTACAGTTGTTGTTATGCTAGTAGTTAATTATGTTCCACAAACAGAGCAAACAGGACCACTTCCAACTTGGAAGGCCTAGTACAAACCAGAATAAAGCCAAAATATCCCAAATTATGCTTCTACTTATACAACTTAACAATCAGCAATCACCAAGCAATAAATGAAATGCAACTTGTCATGTGTACATTAGCTAATATTAGAAAGGGTTAGTGACAAACCAAAGAGGAAAACATCTAGGCTTTTATTAGGCATATACTCGTAGATGAGCAGCGATTCGTTTTCCTCCAAGCAGCATCCCAAGAGCCTCACGAGATTTTTGTGTTGCAATTTGGCAATAACTGTCACTTCATTCTTGAACTCTTGTAAGCCTTGGCCAGATGTTCTTGAGAGCCTCTTCACCGCAATTTCCTTGCCATCCGCTAATACACCCTGCAATTAAACTTCTTTTCATATGCATGGATTAATGTTGCAATTTATAGCTGCATTGGCATCACTTCATAGTTACCTTGTAGACGGGGCCGAATCCACCTTCTCCAAGCTTATTTTCTTGAGAGAAATCCTGTGTAGCCTTGACTATGTCGATGAGATCCAATGGAAACAGAGGAAACGCTTGAGATTCCTCCTGCTTCTCTCCATGTAGAAGAACATCATATGAGTAGTCGTTGCCAATTCTACCTTCTCCTGCTCCTATATTTGCTTTCTCTTCTGCAAGACAAATGGATTAACTTTACTTTCTAATATTAAAGAAAGGGAGGCGGGTGGAGTTGAAACTGTAGGCGCCGTTACCTCGGACTCTTTTATTTCTTCTCCTGATTATACACCAAAGAAAAGAAGTAGACAGCAAAAATACTATGATCGCTGATGCAGCTTCCGCAATCGTAATCCATCTTTTACGAGTTTTGTTAGGTGCAGTGACGGTAACTGTTGGGGTGTCGACGAGGAAACGGTACAGCTCGTACCTTATAGAACAACTTGGGCAAAAAATTCTAGCCCCACGCTTTCCCTTGCTGCAGGTTGGAATTTGAGCGACAGCCGAGTTCAGGCAAACAGTGCAGTCCGATTTGGACAAATCTGGTATGCAATGCGCAGTAGTTTGAAGTGTATCAAAGCTAGAGATATTAACCGTTTGGGCTGCGTTCTTGGAATCACTTGAGGTTGCATTTCGAATTACATCATTGAACGTCTGATTCAAAATCTGAGTAAACTTATCAGGTTCTTTGGTGTAGTTTTCGTTTTGCACGCACAAGAATGGAGATGTCTCCAGAGTAGTGGCGAAAAAATTGTTAGAATATCGGACCATACAAATGTCATACCAAATGGTTGCTTCCTTGGTGCCGTTGCAGGATTCCACTAGGATATCGATTGCATCAAATATGCAATTTTGGCAGACCTGGTGAGAAACGTCAAATCGACAAAGAAAAAGACCGTAAACTTTGTCAGGATAATCTCCTACGCTTGCATTGCGGTAGAGTGAGTTGCCACCATCTTCGTGAAGCTTCCGGTTGAAGAGTTTACTGAGATTGTATACGTAGATGATGGAAGCAGTATTATTAGTGCCGCGTGGGCAGAATTTGTACTGATAGTCCGCGGGGTTGGCGACTTCAGCTTCAGCGTCCCATGAAGTCCGTAACATAAGCATAGCTAAGCAAAGAAAGGAAACAAGGTGAAGCAACCGAATTATGATCGGCATATTTATTAGTTATTCAATATATAAAGCAGATTTACTGGAAAAGCAAAGCCTTAGCCAAGATTATATATCGATCGATGTCTAGCAAACCAGTGTAGACTATTGATTAAATTAATTAATTACCCGTAAATTTCCGGGCATTTTCACATTGGAGGTTGTAGTCATATTCTCCAAGTTGAAAGTCCACGCAAATTCAAACGTGTTTATTGAGTGAGCACTGTGAGCGACTAGACTTTTATTATAAAGAAAAAGCAGAAATTTTGAAATTTTGCAAATCTTGTATGATTTGAAATTTTGAAACATCCCTGTAAAATTGAACAGAAAAACATCAATTTAATATAATAAGTAGCTAGGTTTAATCGAATAAATGTCACTTTTAATAACTTTTGTAAATATATGTTGTTTCGGTTTTAATACTATAATAAATGCAGTAACCATTTTCCCAATTAAATATTACTTGACAATCACAACCATCTCTTACTAAATTTGTGCTTCTCATAATCTTCCAAGACCAGGACGTTCAGATGGTTATTGACTATTGCAGCAAATGCTAATTTGCTTTCACAAAAATTAGCATATGCACCTTGTTCAAATCTGAGAAACAGCCTCGAGGGAAAGTACCACGTGTGGCACGTTCATTCTTGGTGTTAATAGAAACCGCGTCAAGAATATCTGATTTGCTTCTGCGGAACCCCACGCGGTGAAAATCTGTGAAACCCCACGAATATTCACTTCTCATTCCTTTATTAGAACACGCGAGCCTTTTTTTTTTTTTTTTTTTTTGATGATTTATTGACACGACTGGCCCCAGCCTATATATCAATCCGAGGCGAATCATGCGGTTTAATAACTAAAACTCACGTTACAAACTTAATACATGAATATATAAAAATAATTTTTACTATAAACACATAACAACCTCTGTACCTCATACGAAAATATGTATTCAAAATTTGTATAATTCTTGTCTCACTATAAATACTTATATTACAAATATATACATAAAACAACATAAACATACACAAAATGCAAATCATTTAACAATGTATCTCGTGGCTCAACATCAATTAACTAAAATTGATCTGCACGAAATCCTGCGAAATTTTGGAAGAAAATAAATAAATAAGAAAATAATGAGATTGCGGCTCAGTGAGTGGATATATTTGATTTAGAACACACGAGTCACAGTAACCTGATTAACTAAAGTTCCAAGCAATCAAAATCTAGGATCGAAAAATCTGTGATGCCACACTCTCACATACAAGAAAACTACAAAAGTCCCAACAAGAAAGACTCAACTACAAATATTAGTATTAATCTTTCAAATACGGACCTTATAGTAAATACAAGCAGGTGACCTGATCAATCCAATTTCCCAGACAGAAAGGGATTGAAGTAAAATTTCTCATGACCAGAAATATTGTATTCATCACCATCATCTAATGTTTGGTTAGAGTTCACAAATATCTGTATGTCAAAACCATTGCATCTAAGACACCATGTAGGTATCAAGGACAACGTAATTTCAAAAGTAGATTGAGTAACCTAGAACAAGCAAACATGTGTGTTCATAGGAAAAAAATTCATCGAAACAATCAAGGCTGAGGGACACATTGTCGGTCCAGAAAAATATTACGAACCCCTGCCAATAGTGAAACCCCCCCCACCACACTAAAAAAAAAAAAAAGGCATGATATGGAAACAACAGAAATCTCTAAGACTTTTGTCGCAATCCAGTCATAGATAAATTCAGCCAAGTTCCTTAACCTCCTCAAGATTTAGCAATGTCTTCTACTTCTAGCTCAATGGCTGAACTTGGGATAGCAATAGTAGAAGATCACAAGTATAAGCTAAGCATAAAAGTGTGGAAACGGAATTACCAGAATTTTGAAAGATTATCATGGTCGGGTATTAAAAATCTATAGGCCACAATAGTTAATCTTGGAATAACGACCACAATACATATGACATGATTGCTTACGATCAGTCCCTCCGTAGTTCCATGGCATTGTTTGACTTAACGAAATTAATTTAATTAAGGGAAGTAAGTTTATTTATTTTTTCAAGACTCACGGAATTAAAAATAATAAAACTACGAATTTTTATATAAAATTTTGTTATACAAAACTAACATTGTATGTTTAAAATAGTTGAATTAAATATCTTTTAGCTTACACAATTTGTTTTTACACTAAAATCTCTTTATAATCACAATATTTGGATCAAATTATTTTCTTATTTTTTATTTATTATGAGAAGGTTATAACTTGATAGAGTTGTGATTACAAAAATTATTTGAAAATATGTAAAGTCATCTTAAACGTCTTAAGTATTTGCATTCTCTTCAATGTTTTTCTTTTAATGTAACTACTATAAATATTATTTAATGATTTGATAACAACTTTAAATAATAAAACATTATCCCTATCAACTTTAGAAAAATACTTTATGATGTCTTAAACCTTTGATATAACATAATATATGTGTGTGTGTTTTGCAATATACAAATAACTATTATTATGTGAAAGCAAGTTTCTAAAAATATGATTTAGAAAACCTAAAACTTATTTCAATACCTAAATTGGGATCATAATTTTTTTATGACAATATAGAAGTTATTCCGATATAAAATATTACTATTGAAAGATTTTATTATATTATTTTATATTTCTATCCAACTAATAAATTTATGCTAAAATCAATTTCCCTACGTGCATTATGTCAAGTATTATAATGATGAATTGCAAACATTATTAGCCCAATTAGTTTTTAACAAGCAGAGGCAAAGCTAAAGGTGGCCTAACCCAGGTTGGTAAAACAAAACGAAAAAAGGGTTAACTACAAAATTACCTCTATGGTAAAAAAATATATTAAAAGAAATAGGTAAAGCTATTTCGTTTAGTATTAAGTAAATAATATATTCATCCAAGTTCTAAGGGCATGTTTGGCTGACAGGAGAGGAGGTGGGAAAGGAAGTGAATTTAAAATCTTGAATAATTTCTTTTGTTTGGTTGGCATAAACTAATAGGAATTTAATTTCAACGGAAATTTAATATCTGGTATAATAAGGAATTCGAATTCTTCTTTGAAATGTAGGAATTCTAATTCCCTGACTTAAAAATAATTGAATTGTCCTTTGTAACCTCAAAACATTTCCAAATTTTCAATTTTGCCCTTAGTTTAAAATTTAGAAGATGAAACCCTAAAATCACTTTATCTCTCGATTTCTCTCTATCTAGCAGCCCCCTCTATGATTTTCATCCATTTTCCCAGCCACTGCCATCGATTCAAATCAGTTGCTGCCATGGATTCATCTTAAAATAAGGAGAACAAGACGAAAACCGACGTAAATTTTTATGATTTTATAGATTTATTAAGTTGTTTTATGTTAATTTTTTTGATTTGTTGAGTTTATGATTCTGTTTGGTTGCTGAGAAAATTATGGCTAATTTATTTTTGTTTTGTGTGTTTATTGAACTAGACTTGATTATTTTCTCTTTCAGTATATTTAAACATTAGTAAGTGAATAAAAAAATGCATATGGAGCATGAATTAAACAAATAAAGAGAGAAGAAACATAGAGGATGCAGAGAATTACGAAACGAGAGACAGTTATTTATTCATTTATTTTTTCCACTCCGAACAGTTTTATCAGCGAGGTGACATAGTTGAAAGAGTAATCGCATTAACAGAGCAATGGTCTTCAGAATGTGATACGAATTGACCAGAAGCGACTCGGCTGACGGAAAATGCCGGTTGGGTTGGTTTCGGAAGTGTCACGATGTCACTTGCTAACATAACAGCCACAGAAGACATAGTTGGTCTGTCCATTGGATCTTCCTGAACGCACAACAATCCAATATGAATATATTTCAATAATTCAGCCTGATCGCATGACTGTTTTACCACTGAATCCATCAACTCTGCTGCATGTCCTTCACACCATAGTTTCCATATCTGAAATTGATGTAAACAAAGATGATATGAGAGTAAGAGAGTATCAACCATTGGCAGTCATTTATTTTTCCAGAAAGCAAGAAAGAAAGAGAAAATTACATACATAAGCAAGGAGACTTGGACCATGTTCTAAATGATAAAATCCACTGCTCTTTTTCCCACTGATAATCTCCAGCAGGACAACTCCAAAACTGAAAACATCTGATTTCACCGAAAATATCCCTTCCATAGCGTACTCCGGGGCCATGTATCCACTGTTTTGAAAATAAAACAATAATGATGTCATAATAAATGCCTTAGAGAAAAACTAGTGCCATATAGTACGACCCTAGTTTAAGGTCATAATTAGCTAAAACCATACACAATACAATATGGGTTGGCTATGTTAAAGCCTTGAAAACAAAGAAATCATACACAGAAAGGAATGGAATGTACTCACTATGTTCCAACGACTCTATTGGTGTTAGCTTCACTTTGGTTTCCACCAAATATTCTTGCCATTCCAAAATCAGATATCTTTGGGTTCATCTCATGGTCGAGTAAAACATTACTAGCTTTGAGATCCCGATGAATAATTTTGAGTCGAGAATCCTCATGTAAATACAAAAGACCCCGTGCAATTCCCTTAATGATACTTATGCGTCTTTTCCAATCCAATTGTACACTTCTCATTGAATCTAACAATTAGTTGGAAAAATTAAACATTTAGCATGATTAGAAGCATGCCTTGTGGCTTCACGAGAAAAGTAAAACAAACGGAGGAAAAAGAAAGACTTGGTACAGTTGTTGTTGTGCTAGTAGTTAATTATGTTCCACAAACAGAGCAAACAGGACCACTTCCAACTTGGAAGGCTTAGTACAAACCAGAATAAAGCCAAAATATCCCACATTATGCTTCTACTTATACAACTTAACAATCAGCAATCACCAAGCAATAAATGAAATGCAACTTCTCATGTGTACATTAGCCAATATTAGAAAGGGTTAGTGACAAACCAAAGAGGAAAACATCTAGGCTTTTATTAGGCATATACTCATAGATGAGCAGTGATTCGTTTTCCTCCAAGCAGCATCCCAAGAGCCTCACGAGATTTTTGTGTTGCAATTTGGCAATAACTGTCACTTCATTCTTGAACTCTTGTAAGCCTTGGCCAGATGTTCTTGAGAGCCTCTTCACTGCAATTTCCTTGCCATCCGCTAATACACCCTGCAATTAAATTTTCTTTTCATATGCATGGATTAATGTTGCGATTTATAGCTGCATTGGCATCACTTCATAGTTACCTTGTAGACGGGGCCGAATCCACCTTCTCCAAGCTTATTTTCTTGAGAGAAATCCTGAGTAGCCTTGACTATGTCGATGAGATCCAATGGAAACAGAGGAAACGCTTGAGATTCCTCCTGCTTCTCTCCATGTAGAAGAACATCAAATGAGTAGTCGTTGCTAATTCTGCCATCTCCTGCTCCTAGATTAAGCAATTGAAACTTTTGATGACTCTTTGCTTTCTCTTCTGCAAGACAAATGAATTAACTTTACTTTCTAATTGAAAAAGAAAGGGAGGCGGGTGGAGTTGAAACTGCAGGAGCCGTTACCTCGGACTCTTTTATTTCTTCTCCTGATTATACACCAAAGAAAAGAAGTAGACAGCAAAAATACTATGATTGCTGATGCAGCTTCCGCAATCGTAATCCATCTTTTACTAGTTTTGTTAGGTGCAGTGACGGTAACTGTTGGGGTGTCGACGAGGAAACGGTACAGCTCGTACCTTATAGAACAACTTGCGCAGAAAATTCTAGCCCCAAGCTTTCCCTTGCTGCAGGTTGGAATTTGAGCGACAGCCGAGTTCAGGCAAACATTGCAGTCCGATTTTGACAAATCTGGTATGCAATGCACAGTAGTTTGAAGTGTATCAAAGCTAGAGATATTAATCGTTTGGGCTGCGTACTTGGAATCGCTTGAGGCTGCATTTCGAATTTCATCATTGAACGTCTGATTCAAAATCTGAGCAAGCTTATCAGGTTCGGTGGTGTAGTTTTCGTTTTTCACGCACAAGAATGGAGATGTATCCAGAGTAGTGGCGAAAAATTTGTTAGAATATCGGACCATACAAATGTCATACCAAATGGTTGCTTCCTTGGTGCCGTTACAGGATTCCACTAGGATATCGATTGCATCAAATATGCAATTTTGGCAGACCTGGTGAGAAACGTCAAATCGACAAAGAAAAAGACCGTAAACTTTGTCAGGATTATCTCCCACGCTTGCATTGCGGTAGAGTGAGTTGCCACCTTCTTCGTGAAGCTTCCGGTTGAAGAGTTTACTGAGATTGTATATGTAGATGATGGAAGCAGTATTATTAGTGCCGCGTGGGCAGAATTTGTACTGATACTCCACTGGGTTGGTGGCTTCAGCTTCAGCGTCCCATGAAGTCCGTAACATAAGCATAGCTAAGCAAAGAAAGGAAACAAGGTGAAGCAACCGAATTATGATCGGCATATTTGTTAGTTAATCAATATAGCACATTTACTGGAAAAGCAACACTTAGCCACGACTATATATCGATCGATGTCAAGCAAGCCAGTGTAGACTATTGATTAAATTTATTAGTTACCAGTTAATTTCCAGGCATCTTCACATTGGATATATACTTACAAGTTGAAAGTCCATACAAATCCAAAAGAGTTTACTGACTGAGCACTGTTCATGATTCACGAACGACTTGACTTTTATTATAAAGAAAAAGAACTGTTCTTAGTTTAGCCGGCAGAATTCTAGATTAACATGAATGTTACAAGCCGACGTTAGGTATAGAATGAGATGGCATTAATACATTGGTCGATACGCAGTCATAATGTATTAAATAACTAGGAAAAAAAATTGTATAATGTTAAACAACTAGGAAAAAAAAATTGTATAATCTCTATTCTTTAATGTTTCAATTGAGTATTAGGTATAGAATGAGAATGAAATGAGATTAATTAATTCTCGGATTAATGTCAATTGAGTAATTTTTTTTTTTTTAATTACATGAGACTATTGCTCAAACTACAATTCATATTACATGAGACTATAACTGATATTTACAAATCAGACTATTACTGATATTACATGAGACTATAACTGATATTTACAAATCTTCTTAATTTCACTAAATTTGTGCTCCTCACAATCTTCCAAGACCAGGACGTTCAGATAGTTTTTGACTATAGCAGCAAATGCTAGTTTACTTTCACAAAAATCATAAAATTAATTTTACATGTTACATTCTATCCTATTGAAAAAAAAAATTCATATAATTAATTTTGAACTGTTTTAATTTGATCCCTGCTCCTTCCCCTGCTATCACGCCCACGGCCCACCCAGCCTACTTTATTTGATAAGAACATTTGTTTATCTATGCCTATCAATTATTTGTGCTCCTTTGTTTGAGTTTATATATATAGGGTAAAATATGTGCAAGAATTCCGGAGCAAAAAACTAATAATGTGAGCGATCAGTTAATAAATAAAAAAATTAAAGGTAATTATTTAGGTGTGGTTAGTTGTCTGATTAGTTTAGTAGTGTTTAATGAGAACTAAGAAAAACTAAAAGAATTAAACGCTAGGCTTAGAAAGTCTTGGATCGCATGTGTCATAATTTTCTACAAAAGTTTAGAAAAACTTTTATTAGAAGAGGATTCAAAACTAGAGTATGGGAATGTGAGATTGATCTACAATTTAATTTCATCATTTTTTTTAGTAGTTACAAACTACATATATATTATAATAAGAGATCCATTGAAATTCTAAATACATATATTTATGGTAAAAAGATTGTATTAGAAAGCATAACACTTTAACTGAGTGCATCAATTTTAATTATAATGATATATACATTTAAATATAACATTCCCTATAACACCATAATTATGGTTTCATTTTACTTTGAAAAGTTTTTTGCATGTAAGCGCCATTTGTTGTAATTGTAGGTTAGATTTTATATACAAATCTCAAAACTAGATCGAGTCCTTTATTTTTGACAAGGCAGCTACAAGCCAGAAATTTGTATATTTTTTAATCTAAATTTGTAGCCATGATCGATTGCTAATAAGATGAGAAAGAGAAAGAATAAGAAGAGATGAACAAGAAAGAAAATCGCTCGAGATAGAGGAGAAATTATAAATCATTAAACATTAAACAGAAGACAGAGGACAGAGAAAAAATTTATGATTAATTAGTATCATCAAATCTTGATCCTTCATTGTTCTTTATAATCCAAGGACCTAAAATTTTTGCCAAAATTTGTGTTTAAACTTATGGATATTGAACCTACCCCTTATAATGGAAGATTACTTGTTAATCGATGAGCATTAGGATTGTTATTTCACTTACTTAGAATTTATTCCAACCGTCTTGGATTATCTTATTCTATTTAATTTCTAATCACTTCCGCAAACTAAAGATAGCAAGTATACGATGAGAAAGAACGATCAAGAAATTGTTTTTTGAAAATAAAATGAGCAAATTAATTGGTTCATAATATGGCACGGCCCGGGGGATTACAATAACAGTATGTGTTGATGGAACACATTACGCAGCACCAGGACTGTTGACAATCTGAATTAAGGAGAAGTAAATAAATATTCAACCATAATTAAGGCGAAATATGTCATTCTGAACAGCGAAGCTTCCCCGCGGCGTAGGAATCAGGTGGAACATCTGCAAATTAAACACTTCAATATCAATGTTTAGTTTTATGTCACTGTAAAGTACAGTAAATGTGACTTGACTTATAGAGGTAATATATATAGAGAACCACAATTGGTGATGTGAAGTGAAGTGAAATTCATAACCTGGCTGAATCTCAAGTGGTGGTCCTCTCCGGCCAACTGAAGGCTGCCGCTGACAAAGATGAGTAAGCCGCCGGTGGATGGACAGGGCTGGGAATCAATGGTGCTGATCATGTGTCGGCATTGATCGAACGGTAGCTGGTTAAACTTGGTAGAGATATCATCAACTCCAAAAAATTTTTGGCCTTCAAATGTGAGCATGGAAGTTGGTTGATAGAGAGAAGAAAGGGAAGCTCTATCGTTGTCAAAGAGGTGGTAGTAATGACCCACAAATGTCTTTCCCACCAATTCAGTCTGATCTTCCATTCTCTCTTTTCTTTCCAACTCCTCTTCTTCGGTAGTCTCCACCAGCCCCTCAAATAACGTAGGGGAAAGGGTGCATGTGACCAATTAATTAATTAATTAAATTAGTGCATTTCAGATGGGTGGGCAGTGGGATAAAGCACTAACAAAATTAAAGTAGTAGTGGACGGTGACATGTGACGTGAGGGTAATTGAAGGGTAATGCTGAGGAGAATCGATATAATGCTGCCTTTGTACGCAAAGTTGGAAAGGGTGATAGAAATAGTATAATGCACTTTTGTTTTGAAAAATCTAATGGCATCAACCTTTGAACCTTGTGTTGGTTTTTTTCACAGCCTCTTGACCGTCCAAATGCACTTTTTAAATCAGCTTCTGTGATTGTTAGAATATTTAGTCTCAAGGACAGGAGGAGTGAAGAAATGGAAGTGAGATTTACAGAGAGTTACTAAAGATTACAACTCAGAGCGTGATGGCTACACTGCTCTTTTCAGTGTTTAGTGGGTCTTTTGCTCAAAGCCGAAAGTATGGAATAATTGCCTTTTCTGAATTGAGTGATCATTCATTCTTTCCGAGTCCAATCCGTAACTTCCTCTTGGGAAAAGTCGGCAGGAGTTTCTTTAGGAAAACCCATTTGTTCATTTAGCGGGCTAGAACTAGTCCTACAAGATCAGATCGTTGGAATCAAGATGCGTGCCCAGAAAGTTCCAGACTAATTTCTTTCCTATTGCAGATTTTGCGTGTTATACTCAACATATCTTTATGCTTGTCCATGATAAACATTTCAATATTGTACAACCTAAAACTAAAAGATTGAAAGCAAAATTCCACAAGCGGAATGAAAGAAAGAAACTCTGGAAGGATCGATCATTTGGAGGCTCCGAACAAACTCTCAAACTGGAGCAATGGGTCAGAAATGAAGAAGGTTGATTGAATTTGGTATTGCAATCCGTTTTGGCATCAGATGCTAGACTCACACTAAATGTGCAAAGCACATTCTTCAACTGGTTCAATGGGCAATTTTGGGAGCAACAGCAGAGAACCCTCGCTTTTGCCCCTTAAAACGCTAGACCTTGGACATGGCCTAGCCCAATTTGAGTTAAGACTGTGGGTTGGGTTAAGCAATTAGCGTCATGAAATATCATATCTGCTATGCTGCTTGAAAATCACTTTTTAGTCTCTAATATGGCATAATCTTGATCACCCAAGGACCAGGACAGCAAGACGGGGCACCTAACTAGCTTCACATTTAGAATACAGAAAGGGAAGGAGGAAAAACTGAGCATCTGCCTCATCTGCTTAATCCACGATGCCTATGCTAAATAAGCTTTGAGGTTTCCACATGGAATAAAAGCAGCCCTTCACTCTGCTCTGTGGCTGAGCAGAGTGATAAAACAGAAACAGAACAAATGGTGTATCATGTATACGAGCTTCAATTGTGTTCATCAAGGAAAAGCAGGATCCAAATGAAACAATACATGGAGGACAGTCATGACTATTGATCCTAATACAACATAAAACTTATAATTGCGTTGTTTCAGATCTTAAATAACAATTTAGCGTACTAAGGTATATATAAAAATGTGATATGTGAATCTCTAGAGGAATTGATATTATCAAAACCATAACATATCACAATAAACTTCTTAGCCAACCAGTTCAACCAACATAATCTATAAATGTAATTGCAATCAGCAGCTAGAAACAAGAAAGCAGCAACTTAAAACTTCCCTTTGTTTCCCGCGCCATTCATTCAACAAATTATAGGCTGCATCAAAATAAAGATGCAAGTTATTCTGCTGTTTCGCATATAAAAACATGGACGACAGTGATGAGGCTAGACATGGAAAAAGAAAATAAGCAAAAAGTAAATAAAGTCACCACGACATTTCCTCGTGATAGAAAAATGGAAATAGTACCAACTAAGAGATACTCCCTTGTTGGATGAAAGGGCTTTCAGTGTTACCATTTGATAGAACAATAGTATGCCCAATGGACAAATAAATGCTGCCCACAGTAGCATCCAAATGGAAAGCCCAACTCTGACCACTATATGATACCAGACCAAGCTGTATTTGATTTAGAACTCACAAGTCACAATAACCTGATTAACTAAAGTTTCAAGCCATCAAAATCTGGGATGGAAAAATCTGTGATGCCACTCTCTCACACACAAGAAAACTGCAAAAGTCCCAACAAGAAAGACTCAACTACAAATATTAGTATTAATCTTTCAAATACGGACCTTATGGTAAATACAAGCAGGTGACCTGATCAATCCAATTTCCCAGACAGAAAGGGATTGAAGTAAAATTTCTCATAACCAGGAATATTGTATTCATCACCATCATCTCATGTTTGGTTAGAGTTCACAAATATCTGTATGTCAAAACCATTGCATCTACGACACCCTACAGGTATCAAGGACAAGGTAATTTCAAAAGTAGATTGAGTAACCTAGAACAAGCAAACATGTGTGTTCATAGGGAAAAATTCATCGAAACAATCAAGGCTGAGGGACACATTGTCAGTCCAGAAAAATATTAGGAACCCCCTGCCAACACTGAACCCCACCCACCCCCCCCAAAAAAAAAAAAAGAAAGGCATGATATGGAAACAACAGGAACCTCTAAGACTTTAGTTGCAATCCAGTCATAGATAAATTCAGCCAAGTTCCTTAACCTCCTCAAGATTTAGCAATGTCTTCTACTTCTAGCTCAATGGCTGAACTTGGTATAGCAATAGTAGAAGATCACAAGTATAACCTAAACATAAAAGTGTGGAAACGGCATTACCAGAATTTTGAAAGATTGTCATGGTCAGGTATTAAAAATCTATAGGTGTACAAGTAAAACAAGACAGTCGAAGCAGAAGTTATAATGGAAAATCATATGCTCAAAATGTGAACAAAAAAAAAAAAAAAATCCTGACCACATTCAATTCTTTATCTCAGTTCCAGCTGGAAGGCCAGAAACCATGAACTCCATATCCAGTCTTCCAATTATCCAGGTAAATGACCTTATTCACCGCCCAAAAGGAAATCAACAACGAGACAATCATAACCCATCTCTGTATTGACACACTCTTCACTCTAACAAGACCGTGCGTCATCAGCGCCAATAAAAGCCCCACAATAGTGTACAAAAACCCCACAGCAAAACCCTCCGCTCCCAACTGCATCCCGGAACCCTGGTAAAAGAACACCAGCTTGTTCGGATCGTTTCTGTCAGCTAAAAACATGGGCATTTTACGAATTATATTGTGCATTGCACCGGACACACTGAAAAAGTAAACAAAGACGGAACCAAGCAGCCAAATCTTGCGGTCGTGCAGTAAAGTCTCGCCGGCAAATATCTTCTTAGCCATAAATGGTATCCAGATTAAAATTACGACTACGATGAGTCCGATTTGTTTCTTGGAGAGAAGCGGGGGATGATGGATGGGTCCCACGGTGAGTTTGGTACGTGATTGGACGAAATCGGCCATTGACTCGGCCATCCGTGCGAAGTCACCCTGCTCCATCTGAACCGAATCGTCTTTGAGGGATTTGGCATCGGGGCCCACGAGGCGTATGTGAGGGAGAGAGTTGACTGCGAAAAGAGCGAATGAGGATTGGGATTCTTTGAATTCCAGGTAGCAGAAGAAGAGTTTTCCACGAGAAGAAGGATTGTCGACGTTGTTGGCGATGAATGAGGAGGCGACGAGGGAGAACTCGTTGCGGAGTTCTTGGAGGTGGAGCTCCGGCTTGTTGTGGAGCTGATGAGCGTCGAAGAATATGAGGATAGAGTATGGCCGTGGGGTTTTTGTGGAGGTTAAGAAACGGGAGACTAGTTGGTCGTTTAGGTGGATCACACCGGCTTCTGATTGAGATTGCAGGTTTAGCAGCTCCGATACCAAATCCGAGTTCGAATCCGACGTGGATAATGAGACCAAGAGTATTATAATGGCTGCGAAGTAGAGGATCAAATGGTTCATTTTTGGGGAGATCGCCATTGTTCGACACTGGCGTTTGGAGTTCTGTTTTAGCCTTCTAGGTTTTCGATTTGGGAGTCCGAGGAGATGACCAAACAAACTTGAAGACTTTCAGACTTTCAGACTTTCAGACGACTTTCAGCCTGGGTCAATACGACGACGGTTTTGCGTTGTTTTACTATAATCTAAACGGTCAAATATTATTTACTTTTACATACCATGGAATACGACATGTCGCTCTATTTAGCTGCTCGTTGGAAATTTTAGGGTCTCTCGACACAGGACGATATCATAAACACCGCAACAAAAACAACTACAAAATAATCAGAATGAATACAAGATTGCGGCAACATTTCCATGATGGTGGCAGATTATCTCTACTGGGAGAAAAGAGAAAAGTCAAATTGTGAATGTGAAATTGGATCATAAAGCTCTGTGACTCAATTCAGCTCAATACCGTTTAAGTTTCAAAACCTTCAGCATAAACATAAATGAATCATCAAAGGGTGGATCCAGTTTGAATTTGATCATGATATACACGTTCAGTTAAGTCTATCACATGAATCCAGAAATCACTTGTTTATATGTTGCTTCATCAGGTTTGTGTCCCATCTTCAACATTTCATCATGATTTTTCATGGCTTTTCTCAGCTCCTTGAGGTGACAAAGCCTGCTAACCACAATCACAAAGCTTGAGCTGCTCACAACTTTAAGTTCCTTCATGTAATCAAATATCCGGACTGCTTCTTCCATTCTTCCATCTTTGAACAGTCCGTCAAGAAGTACATCATATGTTGCTACATCCAAGCTGCCTTTCAATTTCTCTATCTTAATATGCAAGGCAATAGCTTTATCAATCTGTCTGTTGGAGCAGTAGTACTCCATTAAGGAGGAACAACAAAAGGAATCAAGCAATAAACCTTGATCTAAAACAGCACTCAACAATTCCTCCACTTCTTTCCATTTACCTTTACCGCATTGTGATGCTACAAATCTAGACAACTCCATTGCACAAGGAATGTATCCTCTTTCTACGACATCCCTTAACAATCCACATACCTCCTCGGGCTGATGTTCTTTGCACAGGACATTTACAAATGCATAATAATCACTATCCCTCACCGTGATACCCCTTTCAGATATCAAGTGGTAAATTTGAATAGCTTCCTTTACTCTTCCTTCTTTAGACAATGCCTTTAACATACACCCACATGTATCATCCTGTAATTCAATCTTCTCATCACAAGCTCTCTTGAAAATCATCTCTGCTGCATATGTCTTCCCCATATCAGAAAGCTTTTGAATGACAGAATCATTTCCAGATAGAAAATGTTTTGGAAGCAACTTTTTCTCTACCATTAAACCCACTATCGTATCACTCACTTCAGTTTTTTCATATCTACGAGCCCCATCAAGTATCGAACTATAAGTACTAAAACCAGGAGTTAAATTTCTACCATTACACATCTCATTTAATCTATCAAACGCAGCTCCAAAATCCCCTTTTTTGCTATAAAAGTCAATAACAAGATTATACATAACAGAGCTGTAAATTCCCGAATCCAACAGTCCTAAAACAACCTCAAATTTTCCACTTCTACAAAGAATCTGAGCAACCAATGACCAAGTAAACTTATTTGGCGACACTCCATCCCGAACCATGGCACCATATAAACACGAAGCTAGTCTAATCTCATTTTGTCTGTACAAAGCATCAAGCAACGCATTACAGGCACTAACTGCAGGTACAAAACCGTAAACTCTCATCATTCTATACACCTCTAAACCGTCCATAAACAAACCCTTATGTGAATAGCAATCAAGAACTAAACTTAAAGCATCAGACTGAGAATCTCTACCTTCACAAGATTGAATCATGGAATGAGTAAGCACAGTGGCAGTGTGCGTCTGGATTAAAGAATCCAAAATGGGTTTGATGCGCTCGGTTTGACCCGACCCGAGAAGTAATCGGATGATGTGGCACTGGGATATGAGGTCAGGTTCGAAGTGTAAACTGGTTTTAATCCAATAGAAGAAGTTGAGAGAGACTTGCGGGTTGTGTTTGGTTTTGTGGAGGATTTGAAGGAAGAGAGAAGGGGTTAGTTTGGAGGAAAGGTGGAGGTTTTGCAGAAGAGAGGGCCAGTTGTGTCTTTGTAAGAGAGTGGATGAGATTTGATGGACTAGCTGGGTTCGTTTGATTTGGGTTCTCCAATTGATAGAAGTTTTTTTCGCTTTTGTTGTTGAAGTTGAGAATACTTTGATGAATTGGTAAATTCTGTTGTTGGGAAGCATTTCATTTTCTGTGAAGACACAGATCAACTCTGTATTGTTTGCTTGTATGACGACAATGTAGACAACATAACGGGCATGGCAAAAATATCCGCCCGGCCCGGATTTGGCGATTTCGGTCCGAGTTACATCCGGTCGAAGATGAGGTTGGACCGGTCCTAATCTAAGCGTCTCTGAGGGTCCGTGTGGGATCTCACATATTACATATATTTAAAATTTTAAACATTTTAAATTCGTATTTTCAAACTCAATTTCATCAAAACAAAATTATAAAATAAGTTAAAAATATACATATATAATATTATAAAATATAAATTCAGATTTTTTAATTTGATCGAGTGTTCAAAAAACATGCTTAGACTGAATTTGGACATTGCCATAAATTGGTTTGAGTTTTTGTCATTCCTACAAACACACAATTGATGAGAGTAAACTGATGTTGTTTGTTTAGGTAGTTTGAGAATTAATGGACTCTTCTCACTTTAATCATGGTCATTGGATAAACTTTACACAAAATTTAATTCTTAGTCTAATTTAAAATTTAATTTATAAGATGATCCTTGTTAAGAAGTTACATATCATCAATAAAAATATTATAATCACAAACTCAAATATAGTTTAATTAATACAATTTTTAAATTATTGGAAACTATTATTGTGTTGATGTAAGTTACGTCATTATATAACTTAACAATACCTCTATGAGAATCACTTAAAAATCTCATCGAAAACTTTAATTTTTTTACTGTTATTGTTAAATCAATTTTAGCGAGAAAAACTCATTTTTCTTCATTTTTTTTTCTTTTTGTTTCTCTTTTCTTTTGGAGCAGTCATTCAATTTGGATTCGTAATCATATCTTGGTTCAATTGGAAGAAATGATAGCAATAATTTTCTTATAGGATCTAAATGCCACTGCCTGTGAGTCGCTGACTTATTCTTCAATAGCTCTCCCGGAGATAGAGCCCTCCCCGAGCTCCTTCCGCTCTTTGGGAGCTTACAGTTTTATGTACCGAGTATTACGGAAACTCTGAAGGCTATGTAAACATTTGCTTTTATTTTTTATTTTCTATTTCAACATAAAAGCAGCATTGCCGTGTTTTTTTTTTTTAGCTGTTGAATTCATTAATTTGGAACTCAACAAAAATCGAAGAAAAATTACACCAAATTTCTCCATCCCCACGATATTTAGTGGCCGATCGTAGTTACAATTTTTATTTTTTTTGGGTTTATTGTTGATTTTGAATTCTCATCAAAATGTACATAATTCTCAGATTTTATAATTTTTAAGCATCAACAATCTCGCTGTTCTCAGTGGCAGCAAGGACAAACTCTGGCTGTACTTCCGTAACTTCACTGAATGTCCCATCTATCGCATTCGGCTGCCCCAATGCCTTCAACGCCAAATGGGCTGCCTTCTGCCCTGAAATCATCATGGCCCCGAATGTAGGTCCCTGCAGGATCATCAGATTTAAATTAAATCAACAAAATCCCCCATTTAATCGTATAATTAAAAACAGAACAGACGTACACAAAATTTAATAAAAATAATTAATTCTCACCATTCTAGGGGCACCGTCGATCTCTGCGACTTCCATGCCCGTGACAATCATGCCAGGCACGATCTCCCTGGTAAGCCTAACGATAGCATCCTCTGCAGTGTTCATATCGAGAGCTTTCATTCCGGGGACGGAGTCAATCATGCCAATACTCTTAAGCCTCTTAACACCGGTAGCCCCAAAAGGGCCGTCATGGCCACACGAGCTGACCACAATCTTGGCCTCCATCACATTGGGGTCCATGCAAGACTGTGTGTCGTGATTCATAGACACCAAGGCCCAGTTTGTGACGACGCCACCTACTCTCCCTCCCTTGACGATCAAATCCTCAGCTGCAACAGCGTTGAACAACTTCACGTTTGGCCTCGCCAACAGCTTGCTCATGATTGTTGAAGTGAACAACGCGGCGTGCTTGATCACGACGTAGTTGTCTTGCTCGTCGTACTCGACGCCGAGCTCGTCTAGGAATCTCTGAGCTGGCTTGCGCACGACCATCGCCGAAAAGAGCTGGCCACCGAGCCATGCGCCACCACCAGGGCTTACTGATTGCTCGATTATGGCGACACGGATTGAGGGGTTCTTGCTGATCTCGTAAGCGCAGGAGAGACCGGCGGAGCCAGCACCGACGACGATGACGTCAGTGTCGGCGTAGGTGACCATGTCAGTCATGTAACGGCGGGTCATTTCACGAGAAACGATTGATTCTTTGATGGGGTCGAATGTGAATGAGTTGAAGTCGTACTGTGGAGTCAAGGACATGGAAATGGTGTGGGTTTGTGATTGTGAGGAGGATCTGATGGGAGTGACACGAGAAGTGATGATTGGGCTGCCATGGAAAGATGACTTGTGGTCTAAGAAAGAAGATTTAGGGCCTGAAGAGAGTGAGGAAGTGAGGGTTGTAGACATGGCTGCCATTATGTTAATTTGTTTGGACACTTGCGTAGGGTTGAAGTTTGCAATGGAATTTTTTAGAAAGGCGACCGTGGAAGTGGGTATTTAAGCACTTGTCAGGCGGTGAGAGTGATGAAAAATATCGTGTGAAAATATCTAGAAAGTGCAATTAGAAGGAGAAGATAGAATTTGAACGGTCCGTATCTTATCTGGAAATTTGGCTATCTACTTGGGATTTCTGATATTTTTTCTCATTTTCCTGTGGAAAAGGAAACAACCAGCACGGCTTTCGGTTCTGTCATTTTCATTTTTTCTCTAAATGTATTTCATGAGCCTACCAAAATTTCTCCAATCACCTTTTACTAATTAAGGCTCTTTTTTTTTTTTCTTTTTTCTCGTCCAAAAAAAAAAAATTTGACATTTCTTTTTTTTCCTGATATATAATCTTAGGACATCTCTAATATAGCAATAAATGTAACACCAAATCACTTTTTACATCATTTTTAGTATAAAATACTTCTCTAATATAACACCAAAATGGTGTAATGAATAGTATTGTATGGTGCAACACTATTTATTACACCAAATTTGGTACTAGAGAAAAAAGTCTCAAATATCTTTATTACTTTATCTTATTTACATATATGTCATATTTATATAACATTTTAAGTTATTATTATTATTTTTGTTATTTTTTTAATTTCATTTTTTTAATTTTTGAATATTATACTAATATTTTAAATAAAAAATATTCATCACAAAAATTAATAATAAAAATAAAATGCCAATAACATTAATTACTAGATTACATCTTACAAATTTAAATTAACACAAATTAAAAAAGCTACTACTACTAGCATAAATTAGAACAATTATTTAGTAATGTGGGAGATCATTATTAGATCCTCCAATATCACCAAAATATTGGCCAATATTATTTCGAATAACTAGAGTATTATTGTTATTGTATTGTATTTTTCTATATTATTGTTGTTATTTATTGTTATTGTATTTTTCTATATGAATGTAATGTTTAATTTTCATAATGTACTAATTAGTTAATTAAATACAAATTTAATAATTTTCTATATTTTTTTGTTAATCGATATAAAATTACTTATTACTTAATTATCTATATTAATAGTAATATTTATTGTGTTAATTGAATTAATTCTTGAAAATTAAAGGAATAAAAAAAAGAATATTCTTTTTGGTGCAAATGAGTTGAAGATGAAATAATAATTTAATGTGAAAAAAATACATTTTTTGTATCGGTATTACACCAAAATGTTGTTATGCATTGGAGATGGCCTTACCACTATCTTCCCCTATTAAAAATTATAATATTGATAGTCTGACAGCTGTGGGATTTGAACCCACGCCCTTTCGGACCAGAGCCTAAATCTGGCGCCTTAGACCACTCGGCCAAACTGTCGCCATGGGTGTGATTTAAACTTTTTTTTATATTTAAAGGATTTTTGTGGTCACTAATTAATGCCAAATTTGCATTGAGGAGCTTTCAAATTTTGGTTTCATTGCTTTAATCTTTTTACTTTTTGAAGACGGCACTTTCGTTATAGATATCCAGGTCCGACTACGCAATCTTTTTACCGACATTTATAACAGCCCCTGAGAGGTTTATTTTATTTTATTTTATTTTTTATATTTTCTTTTGCTCGCACGTGACTTGTTCATATGCTACACGGGAGTGCTCGATAGACCACAAATTAATTTCCTTTTTTTTTTAGAAAAAAATTCACTATCCATACTAAAGTCTGACTTCCTTGTAGGCTTGGCAAAATCCGGGTCCGGTCCGGGTTTTGGTGTTGCCCGGGACCGGACCGGATGAGAGAAATGCAAGCCCGGACCCGGGTTAAAACCTGGTTTTTCCGGGTGCAGTCCGGGCTTGAGCCCGGTACCTTCCGGGTCCGGGTTTTGATCCGGGCTTTTAAAACCCGCATGTGATAAATTTAATTTTTTTTTCAATTTTTTTCTTTAATTTTTTTTTTCATTTCTCTAACAATGCAAATTTTAAAAAAGAAAATAATCAAATAAACTCATTCAATCTCAAACTTTAAAAAAGAAAATAGTCAAATACAAATATATAACACATTAACAATGCAAATTTTGCACAAATGATTAATAAAAATTATTTCAATCTACTTTCTAATACCTAAATTCATCCAATTTCTAACTTAAACTCATTCAATCTATATATAAAATAAATAAATTAAATTCAACAACACAATAATTACACAATAAATTTAAATAACATCCAATATATCATAAATTCATAATTATATATTTATATATAATATATTTATTTTTTAAAATTTATTAAAAAACCGGGTCCGGTCCGGGTTCCGGGTTTTTTGTGTTGAACCCGGACCCGGGACCGGAAATGTCCGGGTTTGAGAATTTCAAACCCGGGTCCGGTTTTTATATGCATGCGGTCCGGGTTTTGCCCGGACCGGATTGGCCGGGTCCGGGCCGGGTCCGGTCCGGGCGGGCTTTTTTGACACCCCTACTTCCTTGTCCGTTTCGAAAATAGATGTACAGTTAAATAAGTCCGCCACCAATCATATATAGTGTTAGCCACTATTTAATATTGGGGTTTTGTAATTTAAAAATTATAACTATTATAAAATATATATAATTATGAAATAAAAGTTAATAGATATGTGGTAAATTTGATATTTAAAATAAAATTTTGATAAAAAAATATAAAATTTTTGTTATACAAGTGATGAATAAAATTAATTTAGCTTCTAAAGTATCGCGGTTAGTATTTATCGAATATTTTAATACTGTAACTTAAAAATCACAACTGTCTAACCTCAATATCAAATAAAGTTTATAGTTTAGACATTTTAACTTCTTTTTTCGTTTGTGCAAATGAAAAATAAAAATAGTCTCAAACTATTTTGCTTATCATGATTCTAAAACTTAATTGTAAGACAATGGCGAATGTCAAATGGATGAATAAGTTGGCCTAATCCAATTATTACTTGTCAGAAAAGTCTTTTTGCAAATTCCGATAGTTACAAAATTATTTACTGAAGAATATTGCAAGTAAGGTATATGAGAACGTAATATCTGCTGAAGCTAATGGTTTAAAAATTTCGATAATAAAATTCAAACCTCAAAAAATCCAAACGTACAGAACTCTCGGCATATTGAATAATAGAAGTTTGAAAATAATGATTAAAATTATAATAAATTGTGTAGAGGAGACATTTCGATAGTGGGGGAAATTTGTGGTGCAACTGTGGTACTGTGCCACAGTTACATTTAGCCGTTGGATGTCAATAGACCCCACCAATCTAAGTACATTCAACGGCTAAATGCAATTGTGCCACGGTACTACAATTGCACCGTAGCCTGATCCCCGATAGTGAGATACTGAGGTGGCTCTATTCAAGTTGCAAAAAGAGCCGGAGTCCTCCGAAAGAGACGCCTGAAAAGTGAACAAGCCTACAAATCATCATCAGCTGCCGTTCATATGTATTAGAAACAAACAGATAAAACCAAGAGTGAAAAAGCGTACGCGTCTACGCATAAACAAATTAATAGTAAAAGTTTAGGGATGAAATTCTCTGCTCTTTGTGAAGGCGAACTCAAAAGTTTTTATAATGTACGGTCATCCCCACCGGAGAAGAACTCTTATGACCTTCCTGGCATGTCACGTGACACGTGACGTGACACCCTTCTTCAACTCTTAGTCAATCATTCATCATTGACCTTATGAAACGGCTGTGATTCCATCTTACTCTGACAACAATTTAACAAGATTGCTGTACCGCAGCAACACACATATAATATATCCACCATTAACTCTTGGTTACAGGGTTAGCATGTTGGTCATGTTTGCCCCCCAGCAAAAGTAAGCTAGCTCTGTTAAAACTTAAAAGTTTTTGTTAATTAAATACAAATTTAAGAATTATCGATTTTGCTGCGTGCATGAAAAGTGGAGCTGGCATAATCAAACAGAGAAAAGCCCGAGTTATTGAAGGAAAGATTGTGTTGTTTTAATCCTTTTGACTAAAGCTAATGTGATTCTTCTTTAGTTTAAACCCCGTTCAAATTTTATTTAACCGACCGCAAAATCCAGTTGTCAATTCCAAGAACTTTCTGATTCTTGAAAAACTAATCAAAATCATTCACGTTCATAGCAGCAACACATGGTCCCTACCTCCATTTTTGTTCTGCTAAAACCCATTGGATGTCAGCCTGGCTCAATATTTTTTTTATTTATCAAAAATGAATTTATGCACTCCTCCATGCATCATGTTTCCCGCATTCCCAAAATGCCCATGTCGGTTTTGTAGCTGCATTTTCGATCTTGATGCAACAATTCAATTTAGTAAAACCAAAGGAAACTTTATATATATATATATATATAAAAGAAGAAAACACACACACACACACACACACACACACGATTACCATAAATCTACCTTTCATTAAAGTATAGATTCACCGAAAACAAGAAAAATCAACTTGACCCTCGTTCATTTAACTGATGAATTATTAAATCGCTCATGTGGGCAAGACTGTACTAGTGAAATAATAAATCAGACAATAATATAGCAACTTGTCTTCCAGTTATACCCCTTCGTATGAAGAGTCATTTTTCAAGTATTAATATTTAATGCACATCATCTTCTCAAAGATCCAGCTGGGGGGGCGAAAAAAGGCTCATTCTTTGCTTCCAAAGTCCGTCACTGAGCACTGAAGATTGGAGAGAATGATCTCTTCAATGGTCACTCCTGTCTTCATTGCAGCTCTAATGGCTGCCACTTGTTATGCTTCTGAAGCAGCAGCTATATCAAAGGGATCTTTTGAAGATAACTTCAGCATAATGTGGTCCGATAATCATTTTACAACCTCTGAAGATGGACAGATCTGGTTCCTCTCTCTAGACAAAGAAACAGGTAATAATTAAACTTACACATTCTTCAATATTTGCTTGATGATTTCATTGTTATCAACTCCACCATTGATGCTGACAGAGTCATTATTCATTAATGCTTCAGATTCCATTGCATTTATTCCTTTAAAGTTTAATCATCTTGCTTCATTTTGAAGATATTATTTTCCATTGATTTAGGTTGTGGGTTTCAAACGAAGCAGAGATACAGATTTGGTTGGTTTAGCATGAAACTGAAGCTGGTTGGAGGGGACTCTGCCGGTGTTGTTACAGCTTACTATGTAAAAGCTCTGACTTGCGGTTGTGCTATCTGCATTTCTTGAATTACCTTAAGCATAGCATCGTATTCTAAAAAAAAATGAAATTGTTGCAGATGTGTACAGAGAATGGGGCAGGGCCAACAAGAGATGAATTGGATTTTGAGTTCTTGGGGAATAGAACAGGGCAGCCATATCTTATACAAACGAATATTTATAAGAATGGGACTGGTAACAGAGAGATGAGGCACATGCTTTGGTTTGACCCAACTCAAGATTACCATACTTATTCCATTTTATGGAACAACCACCAGATTGTGTAAGTACTTTTTTAAAATCAACATGTGCCTGTGGGTGTGGGTGTATATATGTGTATGCATAACACTGCTCTGCTTGTAGGCATGCACTGACATACAATTGAATTGCAGGTTTTTTGTTGACAGGGTTCCAATAAGAGTGTTCAAAAACAATGGGAAAGCAAATGATTTCTTCCCGAATGAGAAGCCAATGTACTTATTTTCCAGCATATGGAATGCGGATGAATGGGCAACGCGAGGGGGCCTGGAAAAGACTGACTGGAAGAAGGCTCCGTTTGTTTCATCTTACAAGGATTTCAGTGTTGATGGATGCCAATGGGAAGATCCCTACCCTGAATGCGTATCAACAACCACTAAGAATTGGTGGGATCAATACGATGCCTGGCATCTCTCTGATTCTCAGAAACTGGACCATGCTTGGGTTCTGAGAAACCTTGTTATTTATGATTATTGCAAGGATACTGAAAGATTTCCAACCTTGCCCGTCGAGTGTTCATTGAGTCCATGGGATTGACAGATGACCCACCCCTGGCGAAAGGCGATTCATCTTCATTTTATTTTATTTTTAATTTCCTCTTCTTCATTTTAAATTTCGGGATCACGAGTATGAAAATGTGAATTAATTCTTTTGTCACCGTTATTCTATTTGATTGGTTATTGGATATCTATTTAATTTTATTCCATTATCATCTTCCATATTCCATTTATAAAAAAAGAAAAAATGTGTCTTATAATTTTACTAGTTACTTCTTCACTTCGATGAAATGTAAAAATTAAAATATATTGTTATACTTTTTTAAATGATATCTTAATTTAAGTAAATATTTTTTACAGGCGATTGTAACTTACTCCTTACACAAAAATCATATGGAACAGTAACATAACAGTAGGAACCGCATAATTTGTGTGAAGAGTAAATTACAATCAGTTGTTCCATATAATTTTTGTGTGAAAAGTAAGTTACAACCAGCTGTAACTTAGCTCTCCTAATTTATAAAAATTCTTGGAATGTGAAATAGATATCATTTGGCTAGCATATTATATAACATATATTTTTAAAATTAAAATAGTTAATATAGTGATCTAACGTTTAAACATAATAACAATAATGATGTTAGAGATTCCTACACCAGAGGTTATTTGGTTTTAAATTACAAATTCAGACAAACCAATAAAAATAAGGTAACTGACAGTCCTTCGCGAACGCCGTCTTAGCTCAGTGGTAGAGCGCGTGGCTTTTAACCACGTGGTCGTGGGTTCGATCCCCACAGACGGCGAAATAATATTAACATTTTTAAGGGTTCGTCTTCGAACGTCTATTAAACGAATTCCGAATTTTCTTTTTAATCAAATTCAGAATTTTTTTTTAATCATATAAATTTATAATCTCTGGTTGAGGGTATTTGAGTCAATTCGGTAATTACCCCAAGGGTCGGAGAAGAGGATTCAATTCGTTCGAGGTCTATAAACAAATTCAGATTAGGGCTTCGACGAATTTGCAGAAGAGAAAAGCTATAATGGTGTGCGAAAAGTGTAAGTTTTCTAATCTTCTTCCTCAGTTCAGTCATATTAATTATCAATATCGTAGATGAATTAATTAAATTTTAGCAGTGGGTGATTAGCTGTTGATTGAATTGTGCAGGTGAAAAGAAGCTATCGAAAGTAATAGTGCCAGATAAGTGGAAGGAAGGTGCCAGCAACACCACTGAAGCGGGCGGCCGTAAAGTCAATGAAAACAAACTCCTCTCCAAGAAGAAACGGTTATTATATTTTCCCATATTTTCATTTTTAACTGTTCAGATTAATTAATTGTTATAATTGAAGCTTTTGGGCATAAATTTCCGTTCTGGAAAGGGCTTAGATTTTGTTATATTGCAGTATCAGAATCTCATTCTTGGGTTGAGTTTGAGATTGCTTTTGTAGAAGGCACTGAAATTTTTGTAGTTCACGTCGTACCTAGCATGTTCTCTTCTGACTCAAAAACACTCTTCATGGAAGCACACATCAATTGCTTCTTTCATTATGCAGCCCAAGTACTTTCTTGATAGCTTAGCACTTTAGAATAAATAGAAAAGGATAAAAAGGCTTTGGGTGGTTTTTAAGCACTCCCAAAAAGATTGTGAATCTGATGATAGTGTGAATTATGAGAAGAACTCAATAGGAATGTGATACTTTTTTTGTATTTAATGGAGTTTTGATGATAATTTTACAATTTCCGATGTGGGTTCATGTCGCATATTACCAGTATACATCAATTCAAAGAATATGAGACGCTCTGGTTGCTGTTCTAGTACTATTTTGTGCAGATATGGGTTTAGGCTTCTTCTCTGCTAGTTTTTGACTTGTGCCATGGTTCAGTTGATTATTTTTATTTTATTTTAATTTTTTGGTACTTGGTCTATCTACACCTGTGGTCCTCGATCTATGATTTTTGCTAGATATTTATTTACTTTGAATTTTGTTGTTGCAGATGGACTCCTTATGGAAATACCAAGTGCATCATTTGCAAGCAGCAAGTACACCAAGATGCCAAATATTGTCATACTTGTGCATACAGCAAAGGTGCTATTACTTGCCATTTCTTATCATGCTATTTTAATATTTTTTATGATTTTTTTAATTTTTAATTTTTATGTAATTATTCCTGAAGTGGTATTATTGCTATTTATCGTGCAGGAGTCTGTGCAATGTGTGGTAAACAAGTGTTAGACACCAAGTTCTATAAACAAAGCAATGTATAACACAGACCAGATACTACTTGGTGTTAATTGTTAGATGCAATTATTTTCTCTTTTGCTGAGAATTCACACAAGTTTATTTTTGAGGCCTCAATTATGTTATGTGAAAAATATCTCAATTGAGGATGTTATAAACTATTGCATGGTGTCAGTACAGTATGTTGGACTTGAAAGTTGTAATATTCAGTTATACCAGTATTTTTGTGTAGTATTGCCTTCTCTATTTTAAGTTATGACTTTCCGAACATATTTTCTTATATTAAGTCACCAAAGACTGTTATTTGGTTTCTTACTCTTTTCTGTGTCTTTGTATGGAGGTTTCAAGTGGAAGCCATTTAGTCCAAGTTCATAGTAAGCCTTCAAACAGGACTTGATCCCGAATAAGAGCTCACCTGTAAAGGTTGGCTAAGACTTGCCATTGAGAATAAATTATTGGAAGCTGGAACAAGACTCTCAACAAAGCCAGAGCCCAGAACAAAAGGAAAATAAAGAACAAGAATTAACCTTTCAGCAACTAGATTATACATCCTTCTAATAAGTGTTTCCTCATCTTCTGAGAATTCCAGTTTTGATAGATTACTTGTATCTGCTATTGAAAACAACTAACTGAGCTAGGTCAATATCGGTCTGGAAGATCGATGATTAATGTCTTAGAAAACAAAATGGTCAATATATGCAAGCATGTGAAATGTGTACCTCGAGAATCCATGGCATTATTATCGGTGTCAGCCATATTGAGGTGGAGGAGACTGAGACTAGGGTCTCAAAATCTCAGCCAATTAATATTGGAGGTTGCTTTTGGCGACTGGATATGCTTAAGTAATGGTTCTAGTTGGAACACCAGAAAAAAAGGGGCATCCTTCAGAGAGTGAATAAAAATGGTCATGAAAAGGCAAAGAATGATAGTTGAATTTGAATATCAGCATTCAGCAACTTGGATGGTAGTTGAGACTAGCTTTGAGATATTTTGGAAACTCCAACAGACTGTGGGTTGGCTTCTTTCTAATCTCTATTATTGGATTTACCGAATTTTATAACTAGAGCTTAAATGAAAAGCAAAAAATTGATTAATAAATAAAGTTAAAACAATCTAACTTATATATCGTTCGCATATTTTGTGTTATCATTGGATAATATCCAGCCAGCCTAGACATCTTAATTCGTCTTTCTTCGTATTTACAAGGGATGTGCATATTTTGTGGTGTATCCAAATAAGCAGCCAGCCCACAGTTAGCATCCAACCTCTATAAGATGAACTCGAATTAAGCCATCACCTCTTTGCTTCTGGTAATTAATGATATCCTATTCAGCCAACAATAACAATGGGTGATCGGCTGTGTACATCCATCAAGAAAGCAGCATGGGAGGAATGCACATAACGCTATCTTTGATTCTAATTCTAAGCACAGTGAATGTATGTCATAATCACACCCAAAAAAAAAGAAAAGAAAAAGAAAAATCTAGCGTTCAAGAACGATGATGAATGTATACAATCTAAGATATTCTAGCGTCTACACACGTACTTAACAGATTAAAATGTCGAGAGGAAAAAGAAGAAATAGGACGTAGCTATTAGGATCCCCCGGTAACACTGCCGTTGAAAATCTCAATGGTATCACCTTGTCCAACATGGTGCCAGCGAAAGGAGCGATCATCGTCCATGACATTCTGTTTGTAAATAAAGAAATAGCCGTCTTGTGGCAGATGAAAATGGTATCTTTGGTGCAACTTTTGCAGCTCTTTCCTCAGCTCGCTCACATTATCCGATGCATTCACCTCCACCGGAATCCTTTTATTCCCGCATTGGGTCAACACCAACAGCTTCAGCTTTCTTGGTCCCATTCCCGATGAGGTGGTACTGGTAGCCGTAGGCGACGGTCTGACGTGTACATCAATCTCAGCATTGTCCATCAACTCACAGTCACGTAAAGATCGATGATCTTGCAATTCCGCACCACTTGACTGAACTAACAACCGGTTGACCGGAATGGATTCCATCTCGTGAATCTTTTCTTTTAAACGCAAAACAGTGTCGTTGACGTCCATGTCGAGAGGGAGGTGGTGATGATGATGATGAGTCTTGGAATTAGATGGTATGTTGATCTTGAGATGAATCTTTTTGGACGGCGAGGATTGTTCGGTCTTGACTTGAGGCTTGTTATCGGAAGCGACGAGCAGCTGAATGCGGGAGTTCTGGAGGATTTCACAATGCTCTACGTCCCGATCGTCTTGTAAAACTTGCCCATTAAACACTAGGGTTTGTTTAGGCACTGGAATCCCTTGGTATTTCTCAATCTTTTCTTTGATTTCCAGCACTGTATCGAAGAAGCCCACTTCTATGGTGAATGCCTTGCCTCTTTGGGGTTCAAAGATGACGTCCATGTCGAAGCAGTCAATCTTGTTAGTATACTATAATTCTTTCAAGAATCTGAGAAGGCTTGTAATTTGTGATTCTCGCTCGATAATATTGGTGAAAAGACGACTCGTGCACTTGCCACTCTTAAGCGAGCGAGCGAGCGAGCGAGTGGAGTGACTATTTACACACACACGCGCGCGTACTGTACGTGTAATGTGTAAATGTGTAATGTTAGTACCGTGTGTTTTATGGGAAAGGAACGTGTGCCGTTTAACAGTTTCCGGTATCTTCTAACTGCGAAGCGAGACGCATGGTGATGCGCGTTATTACTTTTCACTTGATTTGAGTTTTTGAAGATGAGATATTATTCAATTGGTTGCCTTGCAATTTTCGGATTTTGGCTTCAGAACCAATAACAAATCGTTAGATTGTTTTACACGTAATCCCGCCGTCGGATTTTCGGTTATGCTTATTATTGATTGTTTGTTATAGTCACCACGTGTTGACCACTTAGACTTGCTTCTTCCTTTCCTATTTGCTTTTGTGGTTTCGTTATTTTTTTCACGATTTATTCAACAATTTCTTGCCCGGGTTCCCATCAAGGACACAATTTTTGTAACTTAAATAATATCGATTCAGTTTAATTTTTTCTCGCCTTGAATTCCAGTGTAATTATTTAGAATTTTTTATTTTTGATGTGTATTTTTGTTATATTTGATAGAAACTAATCTGAAAATCAATGGATTAGAGTGAATTTGAATCTATCTAAAAGTCTCAGTGGATCAAATTTTCATATTACTGGATTGAGTTAAACTTCCCTACAAGACTCAATTGCGTTTATGTAATTGAATTTAATTTAATGTTGCAAGATTCAGTAATTTCTAACCAACAAAAGCCAAGCCAAATATTTCACTCTGCAAGGTACGGTTGGTATCTTGCAGATTTCCATTTGATTTTCAGTCAAGAGATTGATAATACCACAAGCTCAGATCAACAGGTCAGAAATCATGCAATAATTCTTCGGGAAGTGGGGTGTCTTCAAACCATGGAATTTAGGCTACTTCAGCATTCAGATGTATTAACAAATGAGAAGAAGAATCTAACCATACAGAATCCTAAACCTAGATATTACAGTTCAATAAATCAGGAATCTTGGAAAGCATACAGTTGAAAATGTCGTGGCCAAACTTGACCATAAACATCCTTCTTGGTATATCGCTTATCCCAGGACCAAGGAACATCTGTGAATGCAATAAAAGGAGTCAGATCAATGTCAAAATGTAAGAGATGCAGCAACGAACCAGATAATAGCAGATGACCTTCAGACGAGTATCGTTGAGGAGGTAATTCGTAAGGCACAGGCAGATAAACTACTTCAGAAGAGGCACCCGCATCAGAGCTCCCATGCCAAGTCAAAGTCACTAGCTTAGTTTTCTGTATCTGAGAAGTTTCTGTTGATCCACTTTTAATCTGAAAATCATGCAACAATTAGATTGGCTTTTAGTTTTCTTCTACCAGGAAATTATTCTACTAGTGGGTATGGATGTAATGACCAGGACATAGTCATTACCTCAGATGGAACAATATTGCTGGTACAAGAAAATCCACAACCATGTCGTTTGGCAGATGGCAAAAATAGCACTCCAAGCTGAAATGATTCATGAAGAGCCAACATCCAAAATGTTAATGAAAGAAACTGTTAATAATGGAAGAAAACAACCAATGCATTACATCCTCTAGGTTCTCACAGAATGGGGACATGCAATGACTCCACATACAAAGCTCATCATATATATCAATTTAACATAATTCAAACCAGTAAAAGTTTTCAGTAGACATACCTCATAAGAACGGATCATCAACTGAGAATTATTCTTCTGGAGTGCTCCCCAGGCAGCTTTGCTAAGATTTGCTGAAGTTAGCAAGAACCAACTGCAGAGAAAAGATTTCACAGTTAAACTGAAAATGCATGATTTGGCGCAGAAATGAAAGATAATCAAACCTAAAAGATTCTGGGAAATCTGATAGGAAACTTACGCCAGTTTCTGACCATTGTAGCGTGCAAATGTCTTAATATGCGGCATTGCACGACTGAAACATTGAAAAAGCAAGGTAGTAAATAACCAATCTGAAGGTATCAACAGAATTACAGAAACATGCAAAATAAAAATAAAATACCGACAGAGTCGGGGAAAAAAATGGAAAGATGCTATGTTATAAGCATATAGTCAAAAGCTTAAGCAATGGACTCAAAATTAAATTGAACCACTGAAATTCCACTTATACAGAAGGACATGTGTGTTGTTTAAGTATTTAATTACATTTGAGAAGTTCATTAAAGTGCAACTATAACTTATTAACTCTAAACGGTAACATTTGAAGCTTTGGAATAGACAGTTGAAGATAATTCTAACAAGAAAGGATTGCCCAGTAGGTTTGACTCTTGCAGTGAAAGCAAGAGTTCAGGGGCTCAAGTCCAAGGGGTACATTTAATTATGGTGAGGATAGGTGGGGCGCAATGTAACTAACAAAAGAGGCTGTCAACTGCAGCTCTCTTTTTTGGTATCTCTGTCACTCTTCAGAAGTCTGATGAGTGTCATCTCAAATTACTTAATTTCCAAAAGAAATTTCGCTGAAGGTGTAAGAGATGAGTTTCTGAAGAGAATGAACAGCTAAAAAGTCTTCCCACGCATTGACTCAACAAACTGAATAACAATTTCAACATCTGCTTGTGATAATTAATGCTTCTGACTTTTGTAAGATGGGAACAGAAGTATGACAGAGTCAGTGAGAACGTGAAATACTGTGGTATAAATCAAGAATCTTCTTAGCTGCTTATTATTTACTTGATTATAGGGGTAGTCAGTTGTTGGTACCAAACCACTATTTAGCAATCTCCAGTTCAAACTTTTCAATATGGAGGAGGCAAGTATAAATCAATATTGTACCTGCGGCCTGTGTGGCTTGCCTTCCATTTAGCCCAATACTTCTTCAAAAAATCTTTATCCACATTCTTCTGTGGGCTAGGAATAGCATTCCCAGCTGCATAGCCCTAGAGAAAATAGTAGACAAATAAATGCAATGCAAACTTCAATTAATAGGCATAGAAATGGAAGTACAAATTTGAAGAATCAGAATGGGATGCAAACCGATAAGAGAAATGCAATTAAACTCCATTCTACATTCATTTGTAACAGAAGAAAAACTATTACAATCCAGATTTGCCAAAGGATCCAGAAAAAAATCTTTGTAGTAAATAGTATTGCAAAGCACCATCCAGGCTCTAAGTACAGTGGATGCCATATGATTCACTTGAATGAAAATTTTAAGTAATAAACTTAGCATAGACAAAGATTTCTTGCAATTTGGCAAGATCGGATTATTGTACAATTCCAAGAAGTAATGAATGATCACGAGTAACCCACTTGAGAGTACCTCTAAAGAGCATCTGACATCTTCGACAGTGGGCCATACTATTAGTGGCTCTCCAATACCTAGCGGTGTCTTGTCTTCTGAGAAACCTGATGACATCGAGGATGACAGTTCGGCCATCCACTTCTCATCCAAAGAACCAAGGGAAGAGAACTGCAACAATACATCCAAAAATTAATTCGAAAATGCTCCTTCGAGTGAAACAAAATTTATGCAACCATCATTCCATAAAAAAACTCAAATGATTGCCTCCATAGTGGTATTGACATATAGCAGATGACTTGACACATACCATCATTAGGTGAAAAGGTCAAATGAAATAACCAGGCCCCAAACCCAACAAAACATAGAGAAATCAAAAGTGTGAGAGAATCTCTTCCACAAAGATATAAAAATAAATAAAGGAGAAAGGATGTATGAAGAGGAAAATCAATTAATTTGTTGTACATCATCTAGAAAAGTAGTCAAAGCACACCTGATAAACAAGAGGAGATTTCTTAAACCCTTTTTCAAAGGTACACTCCTGGAGAACAGTACGTAGCTTCATATGCCCCCACTTCTTCAAACTGGAACCAGTGTGATACCCAGGGACTGATGCAATTAATCGGACCTGAAAATTTTTACATAGCATTATATGTCCCCATACAGTAACATGCTGCAGTCAATGAATACTCTGTGTGCCATCATATCCTCCACGCAAAGATGAACTATTATTTGAGGAAAGGAACCAAAATTAAAGCAATTGGAAAGAATACCGCAGCACTGCTAAAATTGAACTTCTTAAAAAAGGATGGATTTATTTTGAAGTTTCCATGGGCTGGTAAATTAGCACTGAATTCAGGCCACTGCACATATTCAAGACAAAACATCAACATTGTTATGCTGCTAAATGATTAACATTGATCCAAGCTATCTATGAAATCTCATGCACAAGAAGTCCCCATAACATGGAACTAATATTAGTACCTTTAGTGTACTGAGATAGTCAATCAAATCATTTTCAAATCCACACTCTTCACTCAGATTATTTTGATCTTTCAAGGGGAAATCTTGCATCCACAAACCTTGACTTTTATTGTTCCAGTCAACATGTATCAGGTTTGCAGTATGGACAATTATTCTCACACCCCGAGGATAGATAAGAAGCATGGCCTTGGAATGGTGTGTCCCGAATGATATGGGTAAGGGGGGTTTGTGCAAAATCCAATTTGCAGGCTTATTCCTCTGTAGTTTAAACAGAGCAAAAAGAATTAAGCTCCATGTTTTCAAATAACTTTCAAATGCATAGAAGAAAATAGTAAGTCAAAACAAACCTTCATATGTTCCAGTGTACCATCACTCTCCCCATGAATAACCAATACATGGGGAATTTTAGCAAGGACCGGACAGGCTACAATTTGGAAAGCAGTGTAAAATATCTCATGAAAGTGACACAATGACAAGAATGATCTAAATGCAGAAATTTAAAACATTGCATATGTGTGCCAGAAACCTGTCCAAGCACGAATAAAACTAAACTGGATTATAGTTTTGGCACACATGATATAAAAGAACAACTTCTCAGTGTTAAAACTCACAACAGAAAGGAAAGCAGAGTAAAAGCTAAAAGAAATCACCTGGCAACAACCAATCAATGTCCACCATGTAGTTTGATAGAATAGCAACAATAATATCCCCCTATGAAACAAATAAAAAATCAACTTAACTTGCTACTTCCTTCTGCACTGAGTTCACATGACTCATCTTCTATGGATAAATTACTATGTCAAATCCGGCTAGATACGCATGTAACACCAAAAGGGAACTTAAAAAATGTTCACATAACAACTAAAGATAATATCAGTCACCTGAATTACATCTCTTATAGAAACACAAGAAGTATTTGCCCAAGCTGGCAGCCCTTGCACGCGCAACAGCCGAAAAGTTGATGGCAACTTATCACGAGACACACGAAAATTACATAGAGCCTCCTCACTGTTTTTGCCATTTTCATTATCCTGTTCATCCTAGGCATTTGCACATAAAAACACAAATTTGGTAAAACAAATGGAGACAAGCAACGAATTTAACTCATAAAAACTTGTGCATACTTGCTGTCGCATTTTCTTTGAACTAAGTTCTCCATTTGTAGCTCCATCATTGGAAACTCTCTTTTGAGATCGAGACAAAGTTACATACTTGAAAAAGTGATGTCCAGGGATCAACTCTATGATATCACCATCAGCGATTGACACGTGCTCATTAGAACTCAGCTTCTTTCTTTGATCACCGGATTTAACAACTACTGGATTAGTTCCATCCTATAATTTTAACTCAAAAAAAAAAAAATAGTAATAATAAGACGAGAACATAAATAAATAAATAAAAAGAGAAATAGTATGGTGAAAATTAAGAATTTAGTTGATAATTACCACGACTAAACTTGCAGAGCCATCAGCGGAGGCGGTTAAAGTGATGTGTTTCCGGCTGAGTCGCTTGTCAGAAACAGGAATATTGGTGCGGCCAATCACATTGGGGCCCTGAGAGAGTGGCAATTTTGGGAGTGAATTATCTTCTCTTAAGTTGTTATCAAGTGGAACCAAGTATCCAATCTTCGTTGCTGACATTTATGAATGTACTCCTATACCGTTGCTTCAAAATGGGAGTGTCTGAGAGATTCTGTTAGCGAAAGGGAGACGCGAGATTTAACAAGGCGTTAACCTTCGGCACCGGACAAAACGCACCGTTTTTTAGCTCTTTCTTTTGTAGGTCTTTTTAAATTTAGCGTTCTCCTGTTTAATTTTATTTCTTGCAAAACGCACAGCTTCGCTTCGTCATATTAAAAAAAATTAAAATATAAGAAAAAAAGGGACGGCAGATCCTTCCCCTGTGACGAAATTATAAGAAGAATCGATCGTACAGGATTACAAGTACAATTTAATTGGATGCAAAAGAAAAGAATCATCACTGGACCAAATGAAATAGCATGTACAAAGGTCTATAAATTTAAAATCTCAGTGTTGTCGACAAGAATATGACCTGCCCTTCAATACAAACAAATTCCATAACTCGGCCTATTTAGGTATAATATAGGCGTTCTCTTTGTATGTTGATTAACTTCTATGGAAAAAACGAAAGGGGCAAAAAGAAAAAAAAAAAAAAAAAAAGCCATAGCAACAAACAAAATTTGCTATCTTCTGCGCTTCGATTCTTTACGCATTTCTGCCAAGTAGCTCTCCAAATTTGATTTCTCCCATAAACGTCTATTGACAAGATCTTCCTTCTTCGATTCATCTGACAAATACACACAGCATTGATCAGTAAAATCCTAAAATATGAGTATTATGTATGGATAATGCATAATAGAAGCAAATTATGCATATGATCTGGACACCTGACTCCAGGCTCCAGCTTTTCCCGTGCCCACAGCAAAAGATTTTTGGTTCATGACATATCATTCAAGAAAAAAAAAATGTGCACTTATTATTTTTTTGCTCTGTTCACTAGACAGTACACCTCCCATCGTCCTCAAAATTTTATGATGTTCTATGTGGGTAAAAATAAAAAATGCAGGAGTTTTGATGAAGTTACCAATGTTCATCCAAGCGTCATGAGGCACTCTAAGGGATTTTTGTGTCAGGTACAAAGCATCTTCCCAAGCATATGAAGCTTTTTTCACATTGTATCTCCAGTACCAACGGCCCCACCATAGTAATAGCTGGGTGGAAAAATTATCAGTAACCCCATTTAGTCAGTTAAGTTAAGATCAGATTCCAAGTAAAGCATCACTTGAATACAACAATAAACACAAATGAAACAATCAACCATAACTATTTTCGCTTCTTTGAATTCATTAACATTGTGGCTACTCTCAACCAAAGAAGTTGGGTTTTCCTAACCTTGCCAATAGTGTAAGGTAGGAGAATTAAACGGACACCAATAAGCTCCCACACAGAAGGTTTTTCAGCTCCCTTTATCTGCAGATCAAGTTCTTTGCTGAGGTCTTCCCCTGTTTTCCTGCCATAAAGAATGTCTCCTTAGTTCTTTCATAATTTGAAAGCTCCCTATAAGGACTTACCGGTGTTAGAAAAAACTGATGCACCTAAATCAAATCCATTCACAATTTTCCTAATAAAAACTCAGTACATACTTGTCCATTTGCTTGTTACTCTTCTTCTTATTCGGAATTCCCCCACTACGTTCAAGTTCCAATGCCCGGAGTTTGTTTCTATAAGCTGGTGTTTTTTTCACCATCGCTACAGCCTGCATCAATAATCACAGTGATATTATAGAATGAAACAACTTTTCAAGCTTGCTACATGATATAGAATTAGTATGAGTTTGAAAAGTTCATAAAGATATTTAACATGTTATAATGTATTCAGCAGTTTAGACAGTGAATTTTCAATGCAGAACCTTATATATGCTCAAGACACTGATTTAGTTCAGATATGAATAAGTAAAGGAGTTGCGTTATATATGCTCAAGACACTGTTTATTGCATACATGTGCAAGTCAGTGCAAAAGTGATTTCCAAATGGAAAAATGAAAGAATAAGAAAAGTAAAGGAGTTGCGTGCAAGTTTCGAAATGGTGAACTAGTGCCAAGAGCCCAGGACTCTCTGATTCTCCATTGTTCTAACAAAAAGTATTATTATTACTGGCAGAAAGTTCTAACTATGCAAGCCTAACATTCAGCCATATCAATGAAACACAAGCACACCAAGATTCAAATGCTGTCATGTACTTGATTTATCTCAGTACCTGATTATACCTAGTCCATTGGTTTAGATACTGAAATCCAGAGAAAATCAGAAGAAGACCAACCAAGACAGCACGAGGATCCTGAAGAGATTAGAAGTTTATGGTTAGAAGTAAATGAAGAAAATACTTAGTCTATTTTCTCTCGCTTCTATAGAATCGCAGCCTAATCTAATTGTTGCAAAATTACCACTTCATTAAACTTGAAATAATACAAAAATCTCACCGTTTTGTGACCATAATATGCATGATAGTAACGTGCAGCATTGTAAAAGACCTAATAAGAAAAAATAGAATCAGCAAATATTAAGCTTTCTTCTTTCTCGAATCTTCAAGCAAGCTGATAAACTCTCAGCATTTGATCGGATCGAACAAGCAAAACTCATGGAAAATAACAGTATTCTTTCCAATATAAAACTACAATCAGTGATATCATGATACAAAACATGAAACTACATATTTTATTATATAATAATCTACAAAGTCTTAGACAATGATCAATATATTCTCATACAAAGCTCTAATATACCTCCTCTGGATGGGCAATTGCATAATCATACTGCTCCCTTGTGGCTTCATCTTTCAGAATCTGTGACCAGATTTCAATATCAAACAAGTTAAAGAGGATATTAATTTACTATGAACCAATTTTCGATTTAATAATTAGAGGACAAATTATGACATTACCTCATAAGCATTAGCAATTTTCACAAACAGCTTCCTTGAGTCCGGATCCGGGTTTTTGTCCGGATGACTAACCACAAAACCAAAATGGAAAATTAATAAACCAACAAATTTTTTTTTGAACATTTAAACTAACAAACAGATGAGTTAAAAAAGAAAAGGAAGAGACTTACTATTTCAATGAGAGCTTATAGTATGCTTTCTTGATTTCAGATGAATTTGCATTTTGAGATACCCTACAAATTCAGTCAAACAGACAAATGAAAATGAGATCTTCCAATTGGGAAATATAATGTGAGCCCGGGAACAGAGCAGAGCTGACCCTAGTAGATCGTAGCAATCGTCTTCGTCGCAGTAAATGGCAACTGACGGAGAGATGAGGAGGAGGAGCACGATAGCTGATGTGATTGCGTACCACCGAATCACCGTCGGTGGCGCCATAGCCTCCGGTCTGTTTCCTTCTTTTCCCTCAGCACTGATGTTTTAGAGGCGACAACTTTTCAATCGGAAAATGGCTTTTGACAACAAAAAGTCAAATGATCGGGAGCTATCAATTATGGATCCCGAATTAGGACCCAAAAAACAAGTGGGCCTGACTTAATGGGCTTCTGGGTCTTGGTGTTTCTACATGTCCCCAAGAATAACCCAAACGTCAGTGGCATGTACTTTTTCAATGAATTGAGGGTGGCGATAGCAATCCGGAACCCCAATTTCTTTTTTTTTTTTTTGGGTCTAGTGGCATAACGATTATTGACTACTAGAGATATTCAGCATAAATTCCTCCTAAATTAATGTTTTTTATCAATTCAATTTTTGTTATATGTATTTGAATATTTTTGTAATTGGCTGGTTGAGAAAACACGTTCAATTAAAATCAGTACAAATAGACCAAATGTGTCTGCGAAAGCAAAATCAATAATAAAAACGAAATTTGTACGGGTTGGTTTTATTTCCTATCTCATAATGTTAAGATGGTGCAATCAGTTAATTAATATTAGTCTTTTTTTTTTTTATTACATGAGACTAATGCTCAGATTATAAATTATATGAAACTTACAAGTGATATTTATAATCAGATAATTATTGGGACTAGTTTACATTAATTCTTATGTAACCCTGCCTAGATTTTACCTTCTCAAATATTCGAGAGATATCTACTTCACTCACATTTCAAAAAAGGAGATGTCTACTCTACTCAAATTTCAAAAAGAAAAAAAATTACATTCACTTAATTATATACCATAATTAAGTATGAAAATAAACCCTTACATACATCGCAAGAGTTCGAACCAGTGTTCTCACATTTATGAGTGGAGAGTCCTGCCCACTAGGGCAAATGGTTAAAATTAGTCATTTAGATTGGGAAAATTATATGCTGCCGTGATTATCAACGCCGTAGTTATTATGTACCGTTAGATTAGATCAACGACACATAATAATTATAATCATATAAATTTTATTTTTTCAATAGGTTACAATCCGATTAATATTTTTTATAAGTAAAAGTTAACCGGTTAAAATTAAAAGAATTATTATATTTTTTTGAAAAATTATTAGAACTAATTTATTTTAAAGAAGCAGTTGGCTGTTGTTGCTGCAACGGAAAGCAGTCGATTCAACAATGAGAATGGAGAGGATGATGCAGGGTTTGAAGAGATAGTTGAGGCAATCAGAGAAGCAGCAGATAATACTGCTACAGAATTTAGGGAGTCAACTAATCGCACGGTTGAAGCTATCGGCCAAAAGATAATTAAATAATGGATGAAACCTAATGAAGAGTTTTTCGAGATGACTACTCTTGCCATGAAAGAGAAGCATAAATCCTCTCGGTGCAAAATTATATGGTGGATTTCGCTAAGTTCGATTATGGGGTAAAAACTTATTTAGTCCCTATATTTTAATATTAGTATCCATTTAGTCCCTATATTTTTAAAAATACCTTGAAACATCTCTGCCGTTAAAGTATTGATACCCCTACCATTACTTTTTATTTCTTTTGGCTTACTTTTACAATATTACCCTTTTATAATAATTTTTTTGTTTGGACATTAATAAAAAGAAAATAATTAAATTACCAAGTTAACCCTAAAAATAAAAAAAAAATATGTTAATTTTTTATTGTCAAAAATTAAATTGTTACTTTTTATTTCTTTTAGCTTACTTTTACAATATTACCCTTTTATAATAAGTTTTTTGTTTGGACATTAATAAAAAGAAAATAATTAAATTACCAATTTAACCCTAAAAAATAAAATAAAAAATTATATTAATTTTTAATTGTCAAAAATTAAATTGTCAAAAATTGCATGCAAACTACCAAGTGTGCAAATGGTGCTTGCAAAAAAATTAATATAATTTTTTTTATTTTCTAGGGTGAAATTGGTAATTTAATTATTTTCTTTTTATTAATGTCCAAACAAAAAAATTATTATCAAAGGGTAATATTGTAAAAGTAAGCCAAAAGAAATAAAAAGTAACGGTAGGGGTATCAATACTTTAACGGCAGGGATGTTTTGAGGCATTTTTAAAAATACAGGGACTAAACGGACACTAATTTTAAAATATAGGGACTAAATGAGATTTTTCCCTTCGATTATGTGTAGTTGATGAAATAGATTTTGTTATTTGTAGTACATAACCCTTCTGAAATACTAACTAGGCAACCCAAGAGGGGGGTGAATTGGGATTTTAAAAATTATCCTAGGCAAACCACACAACAATTTAATCTAATGCCTTAATAAATTCGAAAACAATAAATTCAATAAAAGCACAATAATAAATGAGTAAGGGAAGAGAAAGCAAACTCAAGGATTTTTACGTGGTTCGGCAATCCCCGCCTACGTCCACGCCTCCAAGCACACCGGGCTTGAGGATTTCACTATCCAAGCCTTTTCAAGACTTCAAATGTTTACAATTGACTTCAAGGTGTCAATGAACCTTTACAACAAGAGATTATATCTCCAATCTCTTCACCCCAAGTGTTTCTCACACTTGTACTCTCACAATTTGATGAGAAATAAAAAATACAACAATGAATCTCTCTTTAAGAGTGGATATACAAATTGAAGAACAAAGATGATTTAATGAATGATGATTCACGAAGTTGAAGGTCAATATATGTTGTGTGCACTTGTTCTTGCTTGCTTGAGTTGCCAAAAATGAATTGGTTTTGAGTTTATATAGTTTGAACACAAAAACTAGCCGTTACTAGCCGTTATGCACATTTTTGGTCGTAACCGGCTTGCCGTTTATGGACATCCGGTTAGCCGTTTGCGTTTCGGATGCTTACTGCCCCGAATCCGGATTTTCGGTTTTTAGAATCCGGTAAGCCGCTTGCTACAGTAACCTGCACATTGCACTATTTTCTAAAATTACAGTTTGACCCTAAAACTTTATAAAACTGTACTAAGGCCCAAAACGTTATGAAACGTTTCAAATAGGTCCAATTTCAGAATTTCTAAATAATACTTTGTTAATCCCAAAACTTTCTGAAATTATGATATTGCCAAAGATGCTATGACACTTTTCAAATAAGTCCTTTACTAAAATTTCAAGCAATACTTGTTTATATCAAAGTTTTCAAAATTCTTTCAATTAAACCATAAACTTTGAAAAACAACCAATTTCATAAAATCATTTTTCCATTAAATATGAAACATTTATAATGTGAAAATAATGATTTATTTAAAAAGAATAAAAACAATCAATTTCATAAAATCATTTTTTCATTAAATATAAAACATTTATAATGTGAAAATAATGATTTATTTAAAAAGAATATTAAATAATTTGAGCTTAAAAGATTAATCATTCTTAATCTTATTTGTTATCATCAAAATCAATATTATGGAAACATATATGTTAACAATCTCCCCCTTTTTGATGATGACAAATATTTCATGTATTTAAAGAATGATTCCACAAATTGCTCCTAAATATACTCTTCTTTTACAATTTGCCAATTAGCTAAATTAACATATTTAAATACATGGATTTTCTCCCCCTCATCATCAAAAAGAAAAACTTAATTGGCAAAGAAAAAAGATAGCAAATATATATATATATATATTTTTTTTTATAAATTCGAAAACATGTATTCTTCTCCCCCTTCATCATAAAAAAGAAAACATAAAGGAAAAGAATAAGAGTAGGAAATTTGTTACCCATGTTGTCCGAATAGAAATTTCGACAAAATCTCCCCCTAACAACAAGCATCACCTCAAATACAAATTTAGTAATATTACTCATAAATTATCATCATATCTCAAAATCATCAAGTACTCACCATAATCACATATCATCAAAATCATCAAAAGAATATTCAAAGTGCATATTATTCTCCTTCTTTTAACAATATTGAAATGATAGATTACTTTGTCTCCCCCTTTAGACAATAAAAAAGTTCAAAATGCATATTATCCAAAATCATATTATATGCTCCCCTAAATATATGGCCAATTAAAATTTTAACCAAACTGATTTTATCTAAAAATATATCACTTTTATCTCCCCCTTTATCATAAAAAAATAGATAGATGCAATTGAAACAAAAGCATCAAAAATAATTCGATAAAGATATTACCAATTTTGTGCTAGGAAAAATTTCGCAGAGTCTCCCCTTAAAATGCACAAATCCTCAAATACACAACATGGTTAAAAACGCTTCCATATAAGCTTAAACAATTATACCAAACCAACAACTCCGTCAATTCATCAAGCAACACACATATAATCACTATAAATCCATGCTTATACCAAAAAGAATATCTCAATGATTAATAAAAAAAATTGAGCGTGCAATTAACTAAAGAGTCATATTCATTCTAAGAATTCAAAAAATATAATCCAAATATAAATTATCCAAATTTTAAACAACCATCATCCGTAATCCATAATTAAAATAATTATGCATATGAAAATATAGGTGCATAATATAATAAGGAACCATGGTAATTTAAAATACCCAAAATGCACAAATTCGGTTTTGTAAAATAATGAGTGAAATGGATTATTTGAGCCAAGAAAATCGATCCTAGAGATGAATGAAGCTAATATATGATGTAGATTGGATCAAAAATGGGCTAAAGGAAGCTTGAAAATATAGAGAGAGAAACGGGTAGTTAGGTTTTTGATTTTAGAAACGGGTAGTTAGGTTTTTGATTTTGGGTTTTATGTGGAGAGTTGATGAAATGAAGTTTTGAGAACGAAAATTGAAGGAGTAATGGATGAATAATGATTTGGATGATTGATTTTAACAAGAAAATGAGTGAAAGATGAAGAATTTTGAGAGAGAAATGGAGAGTTACTGTTCACGCGTGAGAGATGATGATGAAATGATGAAAAACAAATGAAGAAATCATGATGGAGAAGTGTTTAATGAAGATGAAATGCATGGGTAATGGTTTAAGAGATTGATCTTGGCATAAAAATGGTTGAGAAATGAAGAGGAATTGATTGGAAATGGAAGAGGGTGGCTCACGGTTTTGAGAGAGAGGAAGAACAAGTGCAGAAAAATAACGAAGGAAGAAGAAGCAAAACAAAATCAGCCAAACCCGTAAACAGCTTGCCGGTTAGGCTTGAACCGGAAATCCGATTGTGACCAGCAAGTCCTTCACTCGAATCCGATTTTCTGGATATCACAATCCGGCTTGCCGGTTGGATCCAGAGGATAGCACGTTAAAACTAGCTTACCGGTTTCCTTAACCGGTTGGCCGAATGAATCCAGAATGCTGCCAAAGTGCAGCTCGAATCCGGATTTCTGGATTTACATAACCGGCTATCTGGTTCAATCCAGTGAATGCCATATGCGAATCCAGTTTTCCAGATTGATAATCCGGTTATCCGAATATTGATCCGAGAGCAACCAAAGATAATGCGGCTCACCGATTTGGACAATCCGATTATCCGGAATTTGTCCCAAGAGAAATCAATAAGAAAAATGATTTTCCGGATTAGAGAAAGTGATAAACCGGTTTAGACTTGGAAAACCTTTTGTCTCTAATTGAATATTGGCTAGCTCCTATACTTGTATTACACTCACCATTTTATTTTTGGCTTTTAAAATTGATTAATTTTAAATCATTTTGAGATTTAAAACTTTTCAATAAGCCATTTAATACATGAGACATAAATGCATACAAGATCAAACATATGAAATCGTATCAAACGATGATGTCAATTTTATAAGTGAATGATGATATAACACAATTAACGATACAAGAATTCACACATATAATTCATTCATCATGTATATATTTTACACAATCATGAAACATATAAGCATTCAAAGATTAATAATTCAAGCATATCATTTATTTATCAAGCTTAGCCATTACATAATCATCAAAATCAAACAAAGCTATCATGATGAGTTGACAAGCTATCATCTTATATATATAACCATGCATTATGATGAAGCATTCAATGTTAAACACAATGATAATTCAATCATGTAAACATACAAGTATATTATCACAAATTCAAGCTACTATTCATTTATCATGATCCATTCAACAAAATTAATATGGCAAGAATTATTACCAAAACAATTAAATCATCTTGCCTCATCTTTTTCTTCTAGATCATACTCGAGTGATTATCCTCACAAGCTTCATCAAGGAACTCTCCACCATTCCTTGTTTGTGGTACCTACAAAACAAATTCAAGTTGTACCATTTGGTACCCAAATACTCTTGGGTCCTTGAATGTTAGATTTAGTTCTTTTTGGAACCCAAATACATTTGACTCCATAATATACATTTCTCTTAATTGGACATCTAAAACTCATATGACTATTTCCATTACAATAATGACAAACAATTTTATGATCACTTGTGGAGGTAGCCTTAACAAAATAATTCTTATAATATTTTTGTTTCAAGTAAGGCTTATACCCAAGTCCTCCTTTATCAAACACACATTTTTGTGAATTAAGCATGTTATCCAACATCTTTTGCCCATTTGTGAATTTCAAAACAATCTCATTCAACTCATTGCTCCTTTTCTTAAGCGTTTCATTTTCATTTATTAATTTATCCACATGTGATTTCTCATGCTCATATGAAATACTTTGTTTACCTTTAAATGATGCAATTCTATCATGCAACATTTTATTATCTAACTCTAGTCCTTTAATCTTTTCATTTAATGAATCATTGCATTTTTGTAAAGCATCCTTTTCATTTTTCAAGTCATCTACATATGATTCTAGATGCTCATGTGAAGTGCTAGATTTCTCATTTGATAATGCAACTCTATCATGCAATGTTTTGTTCTCTAATTCTAGGCATGTAATCTTTGCACATAGAGATTCATTTTCATTTTTGAGCTCTACCATTTTCTTTTTAAGACATGCATTCTTTTTACCAATTTTTATCCAATTATCATGCAATTCTTTAAAAGCATCATATAATTCATCATAAGTAAAAAGATCATTTACCTCATCAAGATCATCATCCGATTCATCTCCAATTGTCATAAGTGCCAAATTCGACACTTCATGAAATTCCTCCTCCTTTGTAGTCTCCTCATACACAATTTCAAGTTTTCTCCAAATTTCATAAGCATTAGAACAATTTGAAACTCTATGAAATTCCTTTTTATCTAAGGCACAAAATAAAGCATTCATAGCTTTGGAATTTAAAGACATCTTTTTCTTATCTAACTCACTTAAAGCATTCTTTCTAGGAATGAGTAAATCATCACAAACAACTTCCCAAATTTCATAATCTAAAGCTTGTAAATAAATTCTCATCCTATTTTTCCAATAAGGATAATCATTTCCATCGAAAAATGGAGGTCTTGTGATAGATTGTCCTTCCATGATAGTTGAGCTAATTTGGGTTGCTATGGATCTTTAACTCTAGACGATTAAATCTACACAAGAGCACCTCGCTCTGATACCAAATGAAATACTAACTAGGCAACCCAAGAGGGGGGTGAATTGGGATTTTAAAAATTATCCTAGGCAAACCACACAACAATTTAATCTAATGCCTTAATAAATTCGAAAACAATAAATTCAATAAAAGCACAATAATAAATGAGTAAGGGAAGAGAAAGCAAACTCAAGGATTTTTACGTGGTTCGGCAATCCCCGCCTACGTCCACACCTCCAAGCACACCGGGCTTGAGGATTTCACTATCCAAGCCTTTTCAAGGCTTTAAATGTTTACAATTGACTTCAAGGTGTCAATGAACCTTTACAACAAGAGATTATATCTCCAATCTCTTCACCCCAAGTGTTTCTCACACTTGTACTCTCACAATTTGATGAGAAATAAAAAATACAACAATGAATCTCTCTTTAAGAGTGGATATACAAATTGAAGAACAAAGATGATTTAATGAATGATGATTCACGAAGTTGAAGCTCAATATATGTTGTGTGCACTTGTTCTTGCTTGCTTGAGTTGCCAAAAATGAATTGGTTTTGAGTTTATATAGTTTGAACTCAAAAACTAGCCGTTACTAGCCGTTATGCACATTTTTGTCGTAACCGGCTTGCCGTTTATGGACATCCGGTTAGCCGTTTGCGTTTCGGATGCTTACTGCCCCGAATCCGGATTTTCGATTTTTAGAATCCGGTAAGCCGCTTGCTACAGTAACCTGCACAGTGCACTATTTTCTAAAATTACAGTTTGACCCTAAAACTTTATAAAACTGTACTAAGGCCCAAAACGTTATGAAACGTTTCAAATAGGTCCAATTTCAGAATTTCTAAATAATACTTTGTTAATCCCAAAACTTTTTGAAATTATGATATTGCCAAAGATGCTATGACACTTTTCAAATAAGTCCTTTACCAAAATTTCAAGCAATACTTGTTTATATCAAAGTTTTCAAAATTCTTTCAATTAAACCATAAACTTTGAAAAACAACCAATTTCATAAAATTATTTTTCCATTAAATATGAAACATTTATAATGTGAAAATAATGATTTATTTAAAAAGAATAAAAACAATCAATTTCATAAAATCATTTTTTCATTAAATATAAAACATTTATAATGTGAAAATAATGATTTATTTAAAAAGAATATTAAATAATTTGAGCTTAAAAGATTAATCATTCTTAATCTTATTTGTTATCATCAAAATCAATATTATGAAAACATATATGTTAACACCTTCATCTTTTAACAACACTGGACTTGCAGCTAGGCCCAACTGGGCATCTGTTTCTAGAGCTCTTTAAACAAATTAGATTTTGTCATTGAACTTCTAGTAAGTATAGAGTCGCTACGGAACTTTGAAGGCACCTTTTTAAGTTTTTATTCATGAACCTTAGTCTTATGTTTGGCTAAAAATATTTAACGTCTGGTTGTCTCATATATTGACGGGACAAGTTTGACACATTCCGCATCATCTCTTGTGAATTCAGTAGATATTTTGAGAAATTAATTATATAAAAAAATTATTACCATTGCATTCTTTTTTTCTTTTCTTTGAGAAGAAACCATTTAACTTTAGACTAACTTCCAAATTTACCTTTGTAATTTAGCTAAAAAGGTAAATTTATTCAAAAGCTTTCCTCATCGCAAGCTTAAGGTATTTCAACTTTGCCTACTACAAGTTAAAGAGAAATTATCATGAAAACCATGCCACGGCTGTAGTATTTAAAATGTGCACAAGGAGCTTAGAGAATTGGGCTTTGTTTGATTACATGAAAGGAAATCGACAAGATTTATGTTACAAAAGAAGCTTGGAGATGATAAATGATGCGGTATGAGTGAACGTTTTGTCGCTCTTTGAGGAATTTTTCTACAAATTTTGATACAGCTATAACAGTTATAAATTTAATTATATAATATTTTCATAAATAACAATAATATAATAATGAAAATAATGAAAATAATAATAAATAAATTATAATTATAATAATAAATAAATTATAATTATAATTATAATAATATCTTCATAAATAATAATAATAATAATAATAATAATAATAATAAAAACAATAAAATTATAATTATAATAACATTTTTACTATAAACTAATAATAATAATAATAATAATAATAATAATAATAATAACAACAACAACAACTTATTATTATAATAATAATTGTTGTAAATTTTGATTACAATGATATTTTCATAAATAATAGTAATAATAATAGTAATAATGAAATAATTTAATAATAATAATGAATTAATTCATATCAGGGTTCGAGACCTATATGCCATGCCCGACCCGACCCGAGCTGATCCTAAAACTTAAAAAAAAATGTTATATATATATATATATATATATATTAAGTTTATTATTTATGTAATAATATGGTTACGATCTTGAGTAATTTTTATTTTTATGTTACTTCAAATAATTTCTGAAGCTTTTATATTGTAATGTATATAGGGAGGCTACGTCCAATTTTTAAATTTTAAATTAACTAAAAATTAAAAAGAAAGTGTGATCAGGCCTATGCTTTCAAATAATCGGGCCTTTTTAGGCTTCAAGATTTTATTTCAGTTATAGTGTCAAGCTCGGAAATGGCTAAGCGCAGGCCCGACTGGACCCACTACCATCCTTGACTATTGATCCATTACGAGTTCATCAATTAAATTCATAATCACTGTAAATGTGTTACTATGGCTAAGCACGGGCCCGACTCGACCCACTGCCATCCTTGCGAATATACTATTGATACATTACGAGCTCATCAGTTAAATTCATAATCACTATAAATGTGTTATTATCATTCAAATCTCATATAATCAAAAATTATAAATACACAAAAAGGTTTTCAAAGACTTCCAAAAGATTGCCAATAGTTTAACTCTCTAATTTATTTCGCATAGGATATGGTCGGGTCAACTAAGTTAAACTACTGTTGGAAAAAAAGAAGCGAATTAACATTGGAGTGGTCAATTAGTCCTCAGAATTGTAAGAATTACAAAACTTTGAAAAATGACATAAAACTCATAAATTAACATTAACTGTAAATAAAACAAACAAACTGTAATCCACACATAGAATTGCTTGACAGAAAATTAAGTAAATTAATGTTAGATTTGAAAATTGGTCTCATAATTAGAAGAAATAAAAAAACTTAAACAAAACAACATAAAGCTCGTAAAATCACAACAAGTATGAAATTAAACTAAAAAATTATAAATCATACATACGACTAGAAGCATGACATAAAACTCGTAAATTGACAATAAGTGTTAAATAAAATAAAAAATTTGTAAACCACACATAAAACAAGTAAATTGACAATAAGTGTTAAATAAAATAAAAAATTTGTAAACCACACATAAAACAAGTAAATTGATGGAAAAACGCATAAATTAATGTTGGAGCTGTAAATTGCAAGAAGAATTTGTGAACAAAAAAAAACTTAGAAAAATGACAGAACTTGTAAATTTACATTAAGTGTGAAATAAAACAAAAAATTTGTAAACGACACATAAAATTAGTAAATTGATGGAAAAATGGGTAAATTAATGTTGGAGTTGTAAATTGCAAGGAGAACTTGTAAACAAAACAAAAACTTAGAAAATGACATAGAACTTGTAAATTGAGATTAAGTGTGAAATGAAAAAAAAAATTTATAAACGACACATAAAATGAGTAAATTGATGGAAAAATTGGTAAATTAATGTTGGAGTTGTAAATTGCAAGGAGAACTTGTAAACAAAAAAAAAAAAACCTTAGAAAAATGACATAGAACTTGTAAATTGACATTAAGTGTGAAATGAAACAAAAAATTTATAAACGACACATAAAATTAGTAAATTGATGGAAAAATAGGTAAATTAATTTTGGAGTTGTAAATTGTAAGGAGAACTTGTAAACAAAACAAAAACTTAGAAAAATGACATAGAACTTGTAAATTGACATTAAGTGTGAAATAAAATAAAAAATTTGTAAACGACACATAAAATTAGTAAATTGATGGGAAAATAGTAAATTAATGTTGGAGTTGTAAATTACAAGGAGAACTTGTAAACAAAACAAAAACTTAGAAAAATGACTTAGAACTTGTAAATTGACATTAAGTGTGAAATGAAACAAAAAATTTGTAAACGACACATAAAATTAGTAAATTGATGAAAAAATGGGTAAATTAATTTTGAAGTTGTAAATTGTAAGGAGAACTTGTAAACAAAACAAAAACTTAGAAAAATGACATAGAACTTGTAAATTGACATTAAGTGTGAAATAAAATAAAAAATTTGTAAACGACACATAAAATTAGTAAATTGATGGGAAAATAGTAAATTAATGTTGGAGTTGTAAATTACAAGAATAACTTGTAAACAAAACAAAAACTTAAAAAAATGACATAGAACTTGTAAATTGACATTGAGTGTGAAATAAAACAAAAAAATTGTAAACCATACGTAAAACTAGTAAATTGATGGGAAAATTGGTAAATTAATATTGGAGTTGTAAATTGTAAGAATAACTTGTAAACAAAACAAAAACTTAGAAAAATGACATAGAACTTGTAAATTGACATTGAGTGTGAAATGAAACAAAAAACTTGTAAACCACACATAAAACTAGTAAATTGATGGAAAAATGGGTAAATTAATGTTGGAGTTGCAAATTTCAAGAAAACTTGTAAACAAAACAAAAACTGAGAAAAATGACGTGGAACTTGTAAATTGACATTAAATGTGAAATGAAACAAAAATTTTGTAAACCACACATAAAATTAGTAAATTGATGAAAAAAATAATAAATTAATGTTGGAGTTGTAAATTGCAAGAAAAACTTGTAAACAGAACAAAAACTTAGAAAAATAACATAAAACTTGTAAATTGACATTAAATGTGAAATGAAACAAAAAAATATATAAATCACACATAAAACTAGTAAATTGATGGAAAAATGGATAAATTAATGATGAAGTTGTAAATTACATGAAAAACTTATAAACTAAACAAAAACTTGTAAATGTTGTATAAAACTTGTAAATCAACATTAACTTGTAAACGTTGAATAAAACTTGTAAATCACACATATTAGTAAATGTAATTTAAAACTTAGGTAAATTACCTATTACTTAGGTAACAAGTTACTTATTTATTTAAAATTAATGATATAAATTTTTTATTTAAATCTAACTGTCCACGTCAATTACGGTATCAATATCGTAAATTTAATTACTGCATTATAGAATGACCCTTTAAATTGATGAGATGGGTCTCACTTTTAACGGGACAGAGTATTCATTTGAAAGAAATTTAGCGGGTCCAACAACAGAACCCACTTGACCCACTCAGATGCACTATTAAAACAGGAATATTATTTCTTTGTCATCATGCAATCAACAGATATTAATGATTCCCCTTAATTTTTAAAAAATAGATGTACATTAATGATTAATGTAATTGATGATTAGAAAGGATCTTTGAATCTAACAGCCACCCCCTTGAATTATAAGTCAATAGAGAGACAGAAAGACCAGCAAGTTGCGACTGCGGAACTGCCACTGATAAAAAGATAATTGTAACATGATCCTGTAAATGAATGGACTGATCGCTCATTTTAGTCATTTCACCATCAATCCTATCAGCCACAAAAGAATTAAATATGTCAGTGATCAGTAGTTAGGTTATGCAATCTGTACTTCTGTAGTACACTTTCAAAGAAGTGCTGATGCCAGCCAGTGCTAGCTAGTTATATGTTGCCAGCTTTACCTCGTCATCATGTAGAGCTTGGGGTTAAAAACTTAAAATTTCTAGTGATAGCAGATGAAAAACAAGTAACCGATGGTATGGTTAAGTTAACACTTCCAATTTAGGAGTTTTACCTAATAATTCAAGATATTAAATAATCAAACGACACTTATTGAGCATAGTTTTTTTATTAATATAAGTTATATATAATATATCTTAATATGACCCCACACTAGTAATCACAAATATACGCAAGACAGAAAATAATTTATGCTTATTAGTTACTTTCCAATACGTACATCAACTGACAATATTCGAGATATACACTCTTCTCAGCAAAGGCCGCAAAGTTCTCTGACAACCTTGAGGACGTAAAATTAATTAATTGAAGATCAGCCCATGAGTGGGACAAAATCAAAACTAAAAACTTTATATATACATACAATAATATTAAGGCTAAATAACCCATATGAAATATGAATGAGCAAAGACCTCACTGATATATATATGTATATATATATATACACATATATATACATATTCACATCACATGATTCCAGCAGATGGGCGTGGGCTAACTCGGCCGAGGACCAATTGCAACGTGTCAACGCATCGAACGATTCATAATCGAATTGTTAAGTCCGCATTTTGGGCCTCATAAATCAAAATGATTTAGATTTGAGAGAGCAACAAAATAATGAGGTTCTCATTCTCAACAACGACATGACGTGAAAAGGCCATGCCAGCACTCTCTTTTGTAAAAATTGACCAGACAGAGGCAGTGGCAGGCTCATGACTCATTTTTACGCTCTCTGCTGCCTTCACCATCATCGCTGATTGCATTGGCTAGGCGTCCGCATTCGTCGACCTTTCACGTGGCAAGATAAGGAACAGTTAACACATCACATGACGGTCGTTTTAAGGGTGCGAATTGAATTTGAGTTATATGTGCAGGGCTTCGTTGCGTATGGTTCATGTATCTGTTGTCCTCGATTAGGCGTCCGCATTCGTCGACCTTTCACGTGGCAAGATAAGGAACAGTTAACACATCACATGACGGTCGTTTTAAGGGTGCGAATTGAATTTGAGCTATATGTGCAGGGCTTCGTTGCGTATGGTTCATGTATCTGTTGTCCTCGATTAGGGCTTGTCATAATTCTAAAGCTAGCTAGCTTTTGGTTGTGGTTTTCTAGTAACAGAGATGGTACTAGAAACATCTCTGTTACTAGAAACATAGTGCAGTTGTAGGACTTAAGCAACGTACATTTACAGCTCAACCTTAGGCCCATTACAGCGAAAAAGTGCTGCTTCTGTTCTGTAGAGATGCATCACATGCTTCTGCAATAAATCTACCGTTCAGATTCTAGATAAGGTAGCTCATTCTACGCTCTCGCTGCTGCCAAAACATAGTCAGGAAAGCTGAGCCTCGTATCTTTAATTTGAATGGATGATTTTCTTTTTCAACATTCATTTCTTTTTCTTTTTCCTTTTCTTGTCAAAGCAAACCTCGACCCACGAGGCCAAATTAAACTCATTTCATCTTATGTGTGTTTTGTAAAAACTAATAAGTATTCTTTTAATTTTAGTTAAAATGATTGACTAGTGGCTGCTTGGTGCCCTTTGGTCAAGTAGTGATGTGAGAACATGGTTAAAAGACTCTTCATCTCATTTGATGAAGATTCACATTATCAAAAAGAGTTTTAAATGAGATTCTTTAAATATGATTGTTCTGGTCTCTCTTCATCATTAAAGAGAGAGAAATATTATCTCATTTGAAGAATTTTATTTGGAAAGTCTTTTGGAATTTTTAATTTAGTATTAAATTATTTTTTTATCTCATTATTCTTGAAGAGAGAGAAGTGTTATAATTGTTCTTATTTTGGTGGAGGAAAAAGTCTATCAAAATAATATATTTTTTATTTAAATAGTCTTTTGGGAGTGCACTTATTTTTTTTATTCTTTTATTTATCACACATATATGTAAGCAAATACATATTTAAAAAGTAAAATTAAAAGATTCTTTTGGTGACGCTCTCAGGGTAGTAGTTCAAGTCACCCATTTGAAAATGAGGATTCAAATTTCCTTTCTCAATTAAAAAAAAAAAATTGAGTGGAGGTAGCCTTCTCCCCTACAAAATATGTTAATGTAAATTCGTTTCAGTAATTATCTTATTGCAAAGATCACTAGTCTTCTGATTGTAATATCTTGACACGTTTTTTAGAGAAACAATATTTTTTAAAAAAGAACATTTTAGGAAATTAATGTTAAACACCTTTAAAGAATATATTTTTAGTACTTTAAACAAAGTATATTGAAACCTTAACCAGTCTTAGAGCATTTCTAAAAGACTTTTCAAATAATATTTTATTACTTATTTGAAGAGTCACATCAGCATTTAAGACTTTAAAGGACACTCCAATTAATATTCTTCAAATAAGAAATAATTATCTCCTTCAATTTTGTAGAGTTGGTTTCTCTCTCTTCAATTTATATTTTATTACTTTTTATTGGGAGAGAGAGAGAGAAAAAAAGAGAAGTGCTTTAATTACTATTTATTTTTCCTTTGAAAAAATATTTATTTGATTAAAATAATATTAACTTATTTATAATTAAATAGTCTTTTGGAGAATAACATACTTTTTCACTCTCCTGTTTATCACATAGGTAAGCAAATAAATATTTAAAGAGTAAAATTAATAAAATCTTTTGGAGATACTCTTAATAAGCCAACTCAAAAAAACCCTCCACTTTAGTTGTTGTTTTTTTTTTTTAAGTAAACCAAGAGAAAGCATAATAAACTTGAACATCATACATTTATTTATAGAATTTTATGGGTCTAATTTATATCATCTTAAGCGTATAGATTTTGTCAAAGATTTATCCTCTAACAATGATAAAAATCAAAATGAAGATAAGAAGGACAAATTAACATAAAGATTGATTGTTTAAAGCCTAGTTTAGCTTAACTGTGTAGGAACTAGGTTGCCTAAGGCCAACTGCTTGACGTCTAAACCAAACGGGTCTATTGCGCTTTAAAAACTTACGATTTTTTAAAATAAATTTTAATATTCTTTGATTAAAACTGTTATGCGTATGAAATTATTGATAAATTTTGATAATTATGCTTTCAAATATCATTAACATTTTATTCTAAAACAAGTGATTTATCAAACACTCTACAATAATCATAGTTTTCTTTTTCATAGTAGCTGTAGCTTAAAAACTATCGATATTAAACAAATATCAATGAACAAAAAAAAAAAAAAAAGAGATTAATCTTCTAAATCTTTATTATTTTTTTTAAACCTGGCAGCCCGCCAGCACCAGGGAATTTCGTTGACCGAAAGAAAAAATTATACTCAGTGTACATACACATATGCAATGTGGCAGTCCGCAGCTGCAATATCTACTACAAAACTTTTTTTTTTAAATGATTTAGAAATAGCATTATCGGTGACACAACGGTGACAAGAATAACTGTAAAACTTACAATATTATAATGTTCATTGAAAAATTATGCTAAATTTTCACCTGATACTATAATACTATATAATTTTACAGTTATTTTATCCTTATTGTATTAGATTCTTCTGTTCAAATATCAGCACTCAATTTTATTTTAATTTTTTTAATGGAGAATGCGATGCGCCGTAGGCGGAACTGTTGCAAAATTTGGCCCTTTATTTTCGCATGGTGTTAGATGAGTGAACAGCGTCGACTGGCAGCAGGGCACGTTGCCTAATTGAAATGTTTGTAGTTTTCTCAAAAGCAGAGAATCAATATTGTCTAGGAAAAGTGAGAACCTTACCTATATTAAAATACCCTATAATGCTTATGGAGATTTTTCAAATAGCCTCTTGTTCGAAGGACTTTGGGCATGAATCCTACAGTTTTGATCTTCATGTCCTATGCACCCAAGCAATGCACATGCTTGCCCTTGTTTGTCCTTCCATAGCCCTATTTGAGCGTGTAAAATATTTCGACGTGCATGTGTTTATAGATGCTGCCACGTCTGTGCCGACATGGACTCTCGAGTCGAGAGGTTTGGTTTTACAGTTGGGTCCCATACTAATCATCATGTGCCTTGTTTCTCAGATTTCACTGAAAAGATAGGGAGAATTTTAGTAGGTTGGATATTCAAATCAAACGACCTTCAATTAATGGTTATTGAAAATAAAACCAGTTATGTATCTTTCAATTTTTGAGCAAGCAAATTTCATTCACAATATTTTCATTTGGTTCTCATTCATCCAAGTCTCTGCCTCCCTTATCACTTTCCTAGCTTTCACTTCCTGTCGACACTATGAAAGGGAAAAAGAAATTATTTTTGTCGATGCTTAAAAAAATTAATAATAAATAGATGATATATTATTGTACTTGATACACACATATATATACATACTTCACTAACAAATAAAAAAATACAATTTTCAATGTATTGAAATTTTTTTTTTCATTTTACTGATTCTTTAATAAAGCGAAAATGTCCTCACTAAAGAAGGAATACATATGTATATACAAGCACTCTCATTTTCTTTAATGCAAATACGTTGTTACATTATGCGAATTAATAGAATTAGTTTTTAATACTCTACAAACCATGCGGTTCAATAACATTAGAAACTAACTCTAGTCTATCCGGATTAAAAATCTTTGATAGCTCTATGAGAAACGTGTACTTCTCTTAAGCATAGGCTGATAATCCTCATTACCTATTGCATTAATCATCACCACAATTATTGGTGTGTTGTTCCCTTCCCCCTATTAAATATCTGCCCCTCCATTCTTATTGGAGTACACGCATTTTAGTCTTAATTTGCTCCCTCTATGTATCTCAGCTCTCAACCCAACTTTTCCCTTGTGAGTATCCTTTTACGCTTGTTTCAGTTTTGTGCATATTTCCTCTACAAGTTCTATCTTTGCGACTCTTAATCTATAGGTATTTGATGTTCTATAAAACACAAGTTATATATTGTATATGCATGTCTTAATCTTCCATTTGTTCTCATGTTTTTGTTTTCTTTCAACAGTTGTTTTCAATATGCATACGAATGTGCTACACATATCAGAATTATTAAAATTCATATTAAAAACATATTCTTGCTTGACAGATAACTACTTGTAGACGTAGACATTCCCGTGCATTGTCATGCAAGTAACTCTATATCTTTCTCCTTGCTTATCTTTTATCTTTTATCATTTCAATGTTTGAATTCGTGGCCTTAATTATCGATTACTGTAGAGTAAAGAAATAAATAAAAAGATTATTGAGTTGAGCTCTTTTTTTCTTTTTTTTTGTTGGTGTGGGGGGGAGTCATGAGTGATATTAGGTTGTCATTTTCAGTTTCCCTACAGCTAGACTGCAGAATTGGTTCTTACCAGCAGAAGTCTTGCAGGAAGTGATGCATCCCTCATTCAAGAAAGTACAAATGCTGGAGTCTGACAACTTCATCACAGAATTAAACCAGGTAAGTGAATGAATCTCGCATAACTTTTATTTTTGAGTCAATCGTAATGGACTAAAAATGATCATTAGAAATATTGACTTTTAAGTATTTTCTGGAACTTTACTTTTCTTTTTATGTATGGCATCTAACTTTATTTTCTTTTTTATTTTTGTGAAAAAAAAGAGAGAAAAGTGCACAAAATTTGTAGTACTTGTTATGATGATATCATTTAATTATATCCTGGAGAATGATAGCTAGCTTGATCAAAAGGGCCTAGTCTAATTTGTAGTACTTTTATTTTCCTTGAATCCTTATATGAAGTCGCACAATAATTAGAAAGGGCCTAGTCTAATTCAAATCTGGATTCCATGCTAACCAAATCCCACTCCACGAGACAACTCCAAGGGGCCACATGTTTTAAGACATAGCTGGACATCGTAAAATTCCAGCTTCAAATGGCCATGCACATACTGAAACTCGAAAGACAACTTTAAAGTTAGATGTCAAAACTGCCTTGTTGTAGACAAGATTTTCCTAGAACCCGTTGAAAAAGGTTATCAGTTTTTATTGTTTTTATACAGCACAAGAGAGTATTTAATGGGATGAAAAAAACTAAAATATCCAGGTAGCTAGTTGTAATGGTGATTAGAATAAATAAAATAAAATAAGTTGAACAGTTACTTTGACAAAAACTTAGGTTACAACATTTTTTAAGAAAAGAAATGAAAATCCAAAATATCTAGATAGTTAGAAGTAACTTATGGTGAAGTAAATGATATTTTAATTTATAAGAGGTACATGTTATATTAATCCCGCTCAGTCACTCAGTTTTTGGCCGAGTGCTAAACCACACTCCTCACAAGTGTGAGGGCAGTGATTCAAGTTTTCATGGATTCAACATCCCTCAATTAAGTATGATTATGTGGAGTTAATTTATATTTTTCTCCCTAAGTAGAGACATTCATTCTCTGTGAGGACTATTTGTCTGGGCAAGTACTTCATAGATTTAATGTGATATTGTAGTCTCAGTTATATTATATGCTATAATAGTAGTTATATATATCTGATATAATTCAGTAATTTGATTTATAATCAATATTAAAAAAAAAAAACTCACCCATAGCAATATTTTTAGGAAAAATATATGGCGTGCATGGCCGAAAAAATAATTGATGAGCAGCTTATGTTTTAGATCAACAAGTTGTTATTAACACCGATATCAATAAATAGATGTGCATTTTTTGGTTAAAAAGTAAAAATAAAAATTCGACGGGGATGACCTCTCAAAACTAGCCAACATATTGAATAAGGTCCAACTCAAAGAGCTAATTAGTAATGTACTTTTTTCTTTTATTTTTAATTGGAGGATCCCATGAAATAATTATGTTCAATTAATTTTTCGGCCGAAGGTCCCATCACACAAAGGTTCCGTCAGGCGGTCTTATCACAAGACTTTGGATACACCCGTCCCTACTTTTCAATGTGTGTCAATTATCGTATCATAATGAAAGCTAATTATTAGAGGCAATATCGCAATAATAAATAACATAATTTATTAAATGGAATCACTGGGGAGAACATGTATTGATCCTCTCCTTCTCTTGGTAACAACCATAATAATTTTCCATCGGATCTTATGTTTAGAAAAAATAATTACCGAGAGAAAAAGAAAGCGAAAAGCTAGAGTGCACCATGAAAAACAAAAGCTCAGTTAAAAAAAAGGTGTAAAAAGAAAGAAGAAGAAGAAGAAGAAAAGACATGCAATCAACTTTTTCTCCAAGGTCCAAAACGTGGAAAAGTAACCGCCATATATGTAACCTTTTCATCTATAGAAAAGGAAGGGAAACAGAATCAAACGTAGTGTCCCAGTCCCTACACTCTCTGTCTCTATCTTTTCCCACAATTAATGTGTTGCCCTTTTTTAATTTGATATTATAATTCTCCTCTCACTCGCATCCATCATCTTCTATTAGCCACTAAACATGGCCACGGACCCACCATTTCACCAAGCTTACAAGTCCCTCATCGAAGATACCTCAAACAATATCTTTGGCAAGAAGCTTGTACTTGTTGAGGAATGTGAGCTTCCGCTGATTGATCTTAGCCGAATACTTCATAATGATAACGTCGTCGACGAATCAGAAAGAGAAGAGTGCAAGGAGGAGATAGCTAGGGCTTCTCAGCAATGGGGTTTTTTCCAAGTTACTAATCATGGGATTTCAAAAGATTTACTGGAGAAGATGAGAGAAGAGCAAGTGAAAGTTTTCAAGCAGCCTTTTGATAAGAAAAGCAAAGAAGACAAGTTCATGAATTTCCCAGCTGGCAGTTACCGCTGGGGAACACCAACGGCCACATGTCTCAACCAGTTATCGTGGTCCGAAGCTTTTCACATTCCTATGGCCGATATCTCTGCTTCTGCTGCTGCTTTCACTACTCTCAGGTACCCTTTTTTTTTCTTTTTTCTTTTTATATATATTTCATAACAACCTACCGCTAACGTACCCTGGTTAATTTTATTTATTTTTCCTTTTGTTATTATTATTATTTTCATCATCATTTTATGAGTACGTATCTGCTGTCTCTTTTTCCATTTATTTCCTGAAGACCGGAGAGAGATGAAGGGAGACTAGAGAGCAGTACCACATGACGTAATTATTAAAGTATTCATTCATTCACATATACAACATATATAGGAGAACATTTAGAGTCAATCTGATTCTTAATTGACCAAATTTTTTATTAATGTAATAGCTTAATTGATGACACCTTTATTTTAATGCGGCGAGACATTTTAAGATTAACATTAATTTTCAATGAAACATGTTTCTGGATTCGCTGGGACTATTAGCTAGTAGAGAAATAGTCAAACCCATTTATATAACCCCTATTAGAGCATGTGAGCATGTGATGTCAGTCAATGGGATCCTAGTTAAATTTTTTATATAATTTAACAAGTAAATACTCTAGCCTGAATATAAAATATTATATATGTTGCCTGTACGGCAAGTGCAGCTAGCACCTGCAGTATGCATAGAGCACAGCATGCAGCATGTGATGGAAAAAATCTCATACTAATAGAAAGTATTAATCAATTAATGACTAGGAAAGGTTGTGATTAATTATATTGTAACTAAAAGAGTGTACGCTTTTAATCTACTGAGTATCCCTATTCCTAAATAACCATAATTTCCTTGTTAATTAGCTCAGATTAACGTAACCATATTGTTTATATATATTTATTTTTGTTTTCTAATCTAGGATATATATATATATGATTTAGAAACATGAGCAGAAGAATATGGGAATGTATCCGACCCGCTTAACACATCAATGACATGGCTAGTTTTGTTTCACGTTTGAGTGTTACTTGTTGGGAACCACAGCTCATGTGATTAATTAATACACAGTACTCGTCTAGCTAGGCTGAAGCTCATAGAGTCATAGTAGCATGTGCGATGTTTCATCTAATTTGTGGAAGTTCGTACTCAAATTGGCTTTCCAATTAAAGAGAGAGACGATACCCAGAAAGCAACTTACCTTTTTCTTGGTGGCAGTTCGTTTTGCACTTAAACAAAACACTGCAATTCCTAATGATTCTGCAAATTTACCATATAATCAAATCAGGCACACAACTTGCTTGCATGCATGGTTAGGGGCTCGCTCTCACGTGAATATAAAAAAATCGATGCGCTGGAAGTCAGGATACATCAGTCGGACAGCTTAAGAGACCCCGAAGCGGGCCTCTAATGGGTCCACAATTTGCTGATTATTGATAGAGTCGGCCTTTTGACTCTCCACCCTTATTCACCCAACATCCGACCCATAATTCTGATCTTTCCTGGCCCATGTATAGTTATATGCATATACACGCAGCTCCTTTTGCCAGCCATGTGTTCAAGTATAACTATAATGTATTTGACTGTGTTGTTGTTATTTTCTTTTTAACTCAAGTGAGGTTCTTCTGAATGGGTATATGTGCAGTTCAACTCTGGAACAGTTTGCTACGACAGTGGCGGGTCTTGCCCGAAAGTTAACTGCAATCCTGGCGGAGAAATTAGGTCGCGAGTCAACGTTTTTCCAAGAAAATTGCTTGCCAAGCACATGCTACCTTAGAATGAACCGATACCCACCATGCCCTGTCCCTTCAGCGATACACGGGCTGATGCCGCACACAGACAGTGACTTCCTCACAATATTGCACCAAGATGAGGTTGGAGGCTTGCAGTTAGTCAAAGATGGCAAATGGATTGCAGTGAAACCTAATCCAGAAGCTCTCATTGTCAACATTGGAGACTTATTCCAGGTGCGTTTTTGTACTTGCTCAGCATACATACCGTACTTACATCATTTCGAGTTGATTGTAAGAGATGTGATAATTAATTTCTAATTAATATTTGGTTGCTACATTATTTCAGGCTTGGAGCAATGACGTTTACAAGAGTGTGGAACACCGCGTTGTTACGAATCCGTCGACGGAGAGGTTTTCGATTGCGTATTTCTTCTGTCCTTCGTACGACACTGTGATTCAGAATTCAGAGCCTTCTAATTACAGGAAGTTTAGCTTCAGAGAATTCAGACTGCAGGTTCAGGAGGACGTTCAAAAGTATGGTCACAAAGTAGGGCTCCCCAGATTCCTTATAAGTCATTAAATGAATCTTTTCTACGATTAGTTTAATATTTGTACCTCATCACCGCACCACCAAAACAGAAAACCCAAAAAAAAAAAAAAAAAACTCTTAATTTGCTAGCTCGAAAGTTGAATATAAAGTATTAGGACGAAGTCGTACTTCCAGTATCTTTATTTAGTTGCTAACTAATTTTGTGTGATTCACTACAAGCCTACAATGAAAGATCTTTATATCTATTGTTAAGTGGGTATAATAATATATGGGTCGTGCTATTCGCACCCACCCCTCTATTATCCTTATCAAAACCCTTCTCTATCTATAATATTTTTAATTTCTAAAATAATCCCTCGAACAATTAGCCTCTCAATTAGTAGGGCTCTTTCTCCAATTTCACAGCTGAACCTCTCAAATGTGCATTTAGTACTCTTACGACATAAGTAAGCTTGTATTCCTCAAAATATATAAAGATGTAGGTAACTCAAGTGTGTGTATTTTTAATTTATTTCAGTATTCTATTTCAGAAAAAAAAAAAAAAAGTATAAAGCTCGTTTGTTCCGTAGCATGCTCAAAAAGTTGATATTTTATGTAAACTTCACAATATTACCTTTCCTGCAAGTACAAATTGGGATAAAGTGTAGCTTCTATCAAGTTCTTACTCTTTTACAATTGACTTCTTCTTTATGTTTGTAAATTTAAAGTATTTGAAATAGAGAAAATATTCGGGTGAAAAATTGTAAATGCAAAATAAAACCAGTTGCACAAGTCATAATACACGAGAGTATAAGATAATGATTTGGGTTCGTTGGAATGGACAAAGAGTGGGAGCATAATTTGATTTGAGAGTGGTACTATTGGCAGGCACCCGTCAATAATTCTCTCACAACCCCTTCTCTAGATACACCCCATTTAATAATTGCAAAACTGACTTTTCCTCTTATAACACCACCTTCAATTCCCATGATGCCCTTGTTCACAATGATTGAATAATAATAATAAGATCTATATAAAGAACGGAGGTCTAATAGTTTGCCTCAATTTACATAAAAAAGAAAATGTAGTGGGGTTTGAGAAATAAGAAGACAATACAAGGAATTTTAGCAAAATATTCCATTTTTATATGCAAGAAATCATATTTGCCAAAAGAGGAGTAGTAAAACTTTAATATACTAACGAACCCCCATCTAGAAGCGAAAATGATAATATTTTTTTCGTGAGAAGATTTCTTCTTCTACAAATTTCTTATTCCAGAACTCTTGAAATAGAAAGTTTCCCTGGTTATTACAATTTAATTGCACGCATCAGCATCAATGAAGAATCAAATACAAAAATAATAATAATAATATAGTACACAGGAGTTTAAAAAGTTTTTGGAGAGAGAGAGAGAGAGAGATGTGTTTATGAATATTGAAAATTAACTCATCAAATTTGACTGAACAAATTTAGAATCTCGCCATAGGCCAAAATTTAATAGTAAAAATTTATGAGCATATATAGTCAACTGTTTATTTATTATTGTTTTTTTAAGAGAACTATTGCTCATGATATTTACATCATACAAATTACTGAGACTTGTTTACATCAGTTCTGATATGGCACTGCTCAGATTTTTAACCCTCTCAAATATTTGAGGGACACTCAACTCCCATTTTAAAAGAAAGACTGTCTTCACTCAAGTTTTGAAACTCTAAGAAAGGATATTTAAATTAAACCCCCGCAATATGTTTGCGGGGGCTCGAACCACTTCTCCTACAATTGTGAGGGAGTGACTCTAGCCACTTTTTTTTTTTGAATACTGATTAATCATCAGATTACTGCATTACACAGATATTTACAACAACTGCTATTGTAGCAGAGATATTATACTGATATTTACAATCAGATATACATAATTGGGACTTATATTATGACATTGAATTCTATGAAGTACATGCCCAAACAAATAACCTCTCACAGGAGAGGGATGTCCATACTCCACTCGCATTTCGCAAGGGAGAATGATTTTTTTGGAAGTATAAAGAACATTTAGCCCCCACAATGCTTTTGTGGGGGCTAGAACCGCTGCTTGTGAGGGCAGCAGCCCACCACTTCGGCCAAGGCCGAAGTGGCGTGACTCTAGCCACTTGGGCTTATTAGTTGAGCTTTTTCTCCATTATTTTAAATGGGTGCAAAAAAGAGTAGTTTGTACCCAAATTCCAAACGGAATTGCGCAAGCTGCATGCAAGAGTTTCGTTAGGTTTTTATTTGTCTTTTAATGTAATATCTTGCATGGTTGAAATTGTAAAAAGAACAATGGGGTTTTAATAGGATTATTGAGGAGTGCCAATAGTGCTACTCTTGATTTGATTCGTTTTGTTGATTGTCTCTCAAGACTCAAAAGCCTATTTATACAAGACTTTTAATAACATAAAAGGAAAATAATCAAACATTATAAACGAAATCTTCCACATTAACATGCACATAATGTTCTTGATACACTTTCTATATGCATATGACATAATGGCCTTGGCTAGTGCCATATGTGAATGCCATAATGGTCTTGATTCTTACCATCCATGCATCACACAATGGTCTTGATTCTTACCATTTGTCTATGTCATAGTGATTTTGACTATTGCCATATGTGCTTCACATTATAGTCTTGATTCTTACCGTATATTATGACCAAAAAGGAAAAGATAAAGCTTGATAAAAGATATAGAAATACATGTTTTCGAAAGTCTGATATATTATTTATAGAAATCTAAATGACAAAATTAGATTTTTAAGGCCCTATAGAACAAATCTTAAATAACGTGAATATAACAAAATAAGTAAACCCGAATTATTATTATAAATATAATTGTACTAATTGAAACAAGAAAAAAAAAAGTAAAATCCTCAAAGCAATAGAAAAATAGGAAATAACTAAAACTTTCAAAATGACCATGAAAGAAACAAAATTCTTGATCCAACCACGTGGTTAATACGACATAGTACATGATGTGATTAAATTTGTTTCATCAGGAGATTCGAAATAGTATATTATAATTATATTACCTAAACGAACATCTGTAGTTCAAATTATAGTCCTAGAAAAAAGATCCTATTAATTCTACATCACCATCTTACATCATATTATATTTGCATCGCATGAATGCGATCCCTATTTGAGAGTGGGTGTTGAAAATATAATTTAATAATATCTTTAATAAATATTTATTTTTTAATATTTATGAAATATGTTTTTATTCTAACACGTCTTCTATAAAAATATCTTTAAATTATGTTCCATGAAAATTTGATAGTCATATAAATCAATTACTGGATGTGAAAAAACAACTATTGGTATTAACTAATTTTGAAGAGAAAAGAGGAAAATTTTGGATTATCTCCCATAACATGAATATCTTCATATCACTCTTTATTTTTAAAAACTTTAGTTACTCTTATTTAAAAAAAAATAACAAAAAAAAGGAGTGAATCAATGAAATTTTTTAATTAAAAAACATTAATAAATTAAAATTTAAAAAATGAGAAAATAATTTATAAGGAATAATATAAAATTAACCCAAAAAAACACGTTCATTTAAAAAAAAAAATTCCGAAGAATTTTTAATGTTGCTTCCATCCATTCCGCAGTTTAGCATCTCAGCTTCTTTTTCCTAATATCAATGTGTGTGTGCGAATAAAATCTCCCTTCAAGAAGATTAATAATAGTGAAAAAAAATGATAGCTTGTCTAAGTTCCAACCTCCCGAACCTCCACTCCACGCCGACCGCCCCCGGCCAAACCACATCCGAGCCTGACTCTAAACCCCAGGCTCGGAAACTGAAGAGCAGCCCTCAGCTGAACCGCTGGTCGAGGGCCCGCGCTGTACGATCAGGTCGTAAATTGGACCGGTTGGGCCACCGGTCCCCCCAGTCGTCTGTTAATTTTAAAGTTAGAGACAGAGATGGTGTTGATTTGGAGCCGGAAAGAATAAGTGACGGCGAGGATAACGTGGAGGCGATGGAAGGGAAGTCCATTTACATGGTCTCTGACGGCACTGGATGGACGGCGGAGCACGCCGTTAATGCTGCGTTGGGGCAGTTCGAGCACTGTTTAGTAGATCGAAACTGTGCTGTAAATACCCACCTCTTCTCAGGGGTATGTTCGTCTTTTTATTTTCTCCCCCTATGTCCGATACCTTGATATTTTATTATGTTGAAATCTGTGGCCTTGTTTGATGGGGCAAGTTTCTTCTAAAAGCACTTTTGCCAAATCACCCTATCTGTTGCTTTTTCAGGAAGCACTTTTATTATGTGCTTCTCAAGGTACTTATCAAAACTAAAGGGATACCTGACCTCGCATTCCAAGTGGATGGAATAAAACAAGAGATCATTGAAGGACAAACTGTTTTGAATCAGGCCTTCTCTTTATCTTGAGATGCATAATATGTTAGAAAATGTTTCCATGCTTATTACTATAATCTGCATTGTTTTGCTTAATGTTGAAATCTCATTTAATTTAATCAGCTAAAATGTGAGCACTGACATATTGTAGTTGCAACAATTTTGTCAGATTGATGATGTAGAGCAGTTGATGGTGATAATAAAGCAAGCAGCCAAGGACGGGGCAATGCTTGTTTACACCTTAGCCGATCCTTCCATGGCGGAGTCTGCTAAAAAGGCCTGCGAGCTTTGGGGTATACCGTCCACTGACGTATTGGGACCGATTACGGAGGCAATTGCATCCCATCTAGGTGTCTCACCTTCTGGCCTTCCCCGCGGTGCTCCCGGCCGAAATTTTCCTCTTAGTGAGGAGTACTTTCGTCGCATAGAGGCTATTGAATTTACCATTAAGCAAGATGATGGTGCCCTTCCACAAAATTTGCAAAAAGCCGACATTATTCTATCAGGTGTTTCTCGTACTGGAAAAACACCGTTATCCATCTATTTAGCTCAGAAGGGATACAAAGTGGCAAATGTCCCAATTGTGATGGGTGTAGAATTGCCTAAGAGTCTTTTTCAAGTAGACCCAGAAAAGGTTTTTGGTTTGACAATTAATCCTCTAGTCCTGCAATCTATTAGAAAAGCAAGAGCTAGGAGTTTGGGATTCCGAGATGAAATAAGGAGCAATTATTCTGAGATGGATTATGTTAGAGAGGAATTAGAATTTGCCGGCAGGATATTTGCGCAGAATCCTGTTTGGCCTGTAATTGGTGAGACAAATCAAGTTTCATTTGTTCATTTGTTTACCTACGAGTTATGTGATTACTTTTACTTATGGTTCTTAAAACATTCAGAATTTAAGCCGTATTGAACCCTATGTTTATAGAAATAAAATTGTTGGTTGTTTGTTACTGCAGAAGTGACTGGCAAAGCTATTGAAGAAACTGCAGCAGTTGTATTGAGACTTTATCATGACCGGAAACACAAATGCTCAATGCCACGAATCTCAAAACGCTACTAGAAGAGGTAAAGTTCTTATTCTTTCGTATGCAAGGATGACTGATTAGATATTGATGTTGAATAATGGTGAGCCAACATCAGATCCATCATCAATTGCAAATTCTGCAAAAAATATTTGAATACAGGGTATAGCCATCACACTTTTCAGCTTTCTTATCATTGATGCAATAGATTGTTGAGTGAAGCCAATCTGATGACGTATGGCTTTCTTATGTGTTTATCCAATGAAGAGATAAACTCCAAAGCAAATAGTCATCAATGTCAATACATGGTAACTTTTGGCAATTAAACCATATGAATAAACGAGGTGAAGGTAGATTGCCCCCGTATCATCCATCATGGTTAATTCATGAAGTATCATGATTTGGGTAACCTTTTTCAAGTCTTTTCTAACATTTATCATCCATCGTGGTTTCTCTCAGAGAATGTACTCTATAAAACTAACAGGATCACTTGTGCACAGGAATCAATGGTTTAACTGGAGAAACAGAAAACAAGAGAGATTAAACCACGCTTGGAAAAAAATTGTGGTTGTTGAACATTTGTTGACAGTCTGCAGAGTGGGTTTCTATCTTTGTTGGAAGATCTTATCCGGATCAGCTTTTAATTATTTTATAAGAAGAAATCTCAAAGTTGTATTCATTTAGATGTAAAACAGTTAGCATACTCATTATGGTCTTATACAAAGTTGTATTAATTTAGATGTAAAACAATTAGCATACTCATGGCAGTCTTCTACAGAAAGTCAGAAAATTTAGCCACACAAAAAGCGAATAAATCAATGTTTATGATTGGTGAATCTATGGGGAAAGTCAATGGAGTAGGTTTGTGATATTATTAGGAGATGTCATCAGGTTCAGTAGTTGGTAATGGTGCTCTAAGAGGAAAATCTCGACATTGTATTTGTTTAGAAGAAAAATAAAACTTGTATTTTATTGTGGACGGACTAGAAGAATCAACTTGAGAAAGAGACAGTTAACCGATCCTTGCCCCCTTGGAAATTTGTGGTCGGCGAAGCCAAGGTTGAAAGTCCATGGATGGATTTCTGCTTTCTAATTGAAGTTGCGTCCAAGTTGCCTGAGTAAGTGAATTCCCTGTCTATTCAATGGTCGGCATAATGAGTTAGAAGCATTTATAGGTTTATTCATAGGTATTCCTTTATTCTTTCAGGTAACTAGAAAAAGCTTAAAGCTGCGCGTGCTTTTGCGCGCACACGCGAATACTTTATTACTGGAAAGCTCTAATATGTGCTAATTCCTGGCTCACATGAGAACCACAAACCACAAAAAGAGACCACTAAGGTGATATGCCAAAAAGAGCTAGCAAAATACGAAATGGAAGGTATGGGAAAGGAAAATAGTTTGCTAAAAAAATAGCAAAAAGTAACTTTGCGATCTTCCATTAAGCTGGGCAGAAAAGCACTAGAAACCACAAACGTTAAACACATCACTTTTTTTTCCCCCTTTTCCTGATCTCTGCAATAACATATAATTAAAGAAGATTCCTCCTCTTTGTCATAATGCAGCATGTAATTGTCTTCATTTCTAAAATCCTTATGGAGTCTTGAAAAAGTAAAGGATTGCCGAGCTTGTAGTCATGCTAATGGAACGTCGGTTAGCTTTTGCTGCCCTGTAGTTTTTATCTTCTGCTGCTTTCTTTTTGTTGTGAATTTTGCCGCCTCACTTTGTTTTAAAGAAGACAGTAATTACAAAAAGAACCTCTACCATAAGCTAAGCCTGCTCATGTTTCTTTCTGTGATGCATTCAGCTTCATGATGTGGTCACTGCTGTACTTAGGTTTTGATACCACAGTACTTACTATCAACTTTTATAATCCAAATTATTTTCTTCAGCACTGTGCTTCAAGGATAGCGTGAAGTATATCAGCAGAATTGTTCCCAGGCTCGACCTGTCGTAAACAAACATAAGAAGATTTATTACGCGTTTCAAATTCCAGAGCTAAAGCATGTTGGTAGAAGTTAGGATTATAAACCCACAAGGTGGCAAAGAAGAGAAGAACCCTTTTAGGATCAATAGCCCATGAATGAGAAGAACGCTTCAAACTATTTCTCCTGAAACCGCTTTTGCTATCTGGGGTTGTGATGATGTTGCCGGTCGTTATGGTAATCTGGTGATGAACTTGAGGGATATCCGTGGACCCTATGGCAGCCCCCGCTGGCTTTTCAGGCGTGCTAGGCCCTGCATGAACAGTTGCACTTAGTAAATTGAGACCAAATTTGCACTTAAGAGTGTACCACTTTGCTAGCTAGCTAACATTTCACCACCAAATTCCCAATCATGTAAAGCAGCACGCAAAACAATGATATTCTTCAACCAAACTTGCACCAAACTAGTTGTCAAAACAAAAAGGCCCGAGTCCCAATTTAAGTTTCATGACCCACCTGTAGTCGAACCAGCAGTTTGGTAACATTTCACTTTCTCAACCGTAGGATCACCAACTTCTTTGACCCCATACAACACTTAAATTCAGAAGACTAAGATTACAACAACCAAATTGTAACAGTCCGACTAATTCATCCATGGTAGTTCTAATAATAATAATAACAAGAAGAAGAAGAAGAAGAAGAAGAAGCATGTGGAGGATCGGGGGACGTGGCATTAGACGATTGGGGTCACCCAGCTCAATGAGAGACCAGTACAGGTTGGAGTCTTGGAGATAAAATATTTGTAATTTAGCATATATACGACAAACATATATCATATTTGGCCAAATCTTAATTTTATTCCAAGTATTGGTTTCTAGCGATTTGCATCTCCCTGGCAAATCGGGGACCAGTAAGAGATCAAACAAACTATTCGGCAACCAGCCAAGCTAAGTTGATCAATGTAATCGAACGGTCTACGGCTAAAGTTTCTTTAACGCTCTCTTTCATACAAATTTGAAATTCCACCTTCCAGCAAAGAGTAACATTCTCTCTCTTTTGGTGAATACTCTGTTAGCCCAAATCCTTCATCGGATTATTTTCCAGGGGTTGAATTTGGTATGTCTAATTGATGAAAATGTTACCTCTGGGGGAGGATGCAGCAAGAGTGGCATCTCTGTCATTAGCATTAGAATTAGACTTCTTTTCGGCGCCGCAGCCGCCACGCTGGGATCCTTTTCTCGAAAGGCTTTTCTGCAACTTTTTCCATAATTAACGTTTACATTAAAACCAAAGCACAGCCATCAATAATAAAACAAGACAATCAGAAGTTTATGGGGTTTCTTCTATATTTAAACATAAGAAACGGTTTCTTTAACAAAAATTAAGAATTAAAGTAGAGAAAAAGAGAGAAGATAACAACTATGCTTGAGAAAGAGAGAGCCGTTGAATTGAATTGCCCGCAAAGCCAATAATAACAACAAAACGAAAATTAAAAAAAGAAAAAAAAACTTACAGTAATTCTTGAATTTGCGTTATTAGTACTATCTTTATTGATTCCATGAGAGAAGGCATCCATGTCAATAACAAAATTATCAGATTTCTTGAGTGCGTTATAGTGAAAGCCGTTGACATGATCCAAAAGAGAAATTTTTGGTGTGCTTGACGAGCTCTCTTCCATTCCATATGCTTCGCCAGAAGATGCCATATCCTTGAGATTATTTAAAGGAGTGAGAAGAAACAACAGCAGAGTTACATACAGAACCCAATACAACAGTAACATGAATTAATTAATTAAGAGATAATAAAAGAAACCCCGAAACCAATGCTCACCAACTTAGGATCGTCCGCCGTTTCTCTGTCGTCGTCACTTTCCCGGAAAAGAAAATATAGATATGTATGTATATATATGTACAAAAGCTGAAGAAAGATGGAAGAACGTGTGTTAAATGGATTTGCGTACCCGATGGAGGAAAGGAAACGCTATTCACGTTCCAATTAGTGATCGGAATCAAAAACCCAAAAAATAAAAATAAAAATATCTGCGCCGTTAAGTCAAAACTTGAATGTTTAGAATAAATATATATGAGTCCCTATTCCTATACATCTCGTGAATTCCGCAAGCTAAAGAATGTTGTAGAAATGCCTTGCAAGTTTCTCAAGATATCGCTTACACAGCTGGAAATTCTGGATTTCCAGAATTTTTCCTTTTTCTTTTTTTTCCTTCCTTCCTTCCTTCTGGGTCGAAAAAAACTGCAGTAAAATTTTATAATAAGTAGTACCTTATGAATAGTATTCTATCGCTATCAGGCTGGTTTCGATGAAGAGGAGTCGAAAAGAAAATTGGTCAAGCGAAAAAAAGTGTGATGAGATTGTTGGTATCTGGACATAAAAATGGAACTACAGAGGCAACTGAAGTACTCATGAAGCCAAACTGTGTTGAAGGATTTTATTTTATACGATGAGTTGTTTTAATGAGCTGTTGTTGCTGTGTACTTCTGATTTATATATACATCTGTTGTGACGTATTAAAATTTAAATACATTATGTACTCCATATTTGTTTATTTATTGTTGATTCGTTTATGAGCTTCGGAGTGGTGATTAGGTAAGATTGAGACTATGGTAAGACTCTACATCCCTAAGCACATACAAAGACAAGTTGTATCTTTTACAGATAACAAACCGGCTACTAGTTCTATAACGTTACGTTTGACAAGCAAGATTAGGTTGTATTAATTATTATAATTGAACTGAATTAGATTTAATTGAATTAGGTTAGATTATATAATATTGTATTATGTTTGGTACAGTATTAGATTGGACCATATTAAATTATATTTGAATAAAAATAGCATTTAATTTGACATTTAAATATAAATATGAATTATTTATTAATATTTAATAACAAAATAATTATTAATATTATTTAAAAGAAATCAATTAAAATTTAATATTTAGAAAATTAGTTATTATGTAATCACAATTATAATAAACAAATATAAATTAGATAAAGTTAAATTAAATTAAATTAAAATGTTAGCAAATAATATACAAACAACCAATTATTAGTATTATTAATTTTCATGATTAATTTTAATATAGTGATTATTCAATTAAATACTACATTAGATATTCAAGTAATAATTAATTAAATAGACAATTATTTTTAAAGTTAATCCTAACTAAATTTACATTTAGTCTCATAATCTAATTCAAAGTGGAACTTGCCAAACATAAGATAAATAATTAATCCCAAAATTAATCCAATCCTGCACATAATCCTTACTCCCAAACATAGCCTAACATAATTTCTTAAGGATTTGAATTCGTCTGTGATCTAACTTTATCTTTAAAGACTGTTATTGTTGTCTATTGGAAATCTATCACCACTTAATTAAAATTTAATAGTGTATAATACTTTTAAAACATGCAATATGGGCACTAAATTCATTTTTTAAATAATGATTATTTCTAACTTAATAGTAACGCCGCCAACAATATTGAATATTAGTTAGTAAACATATCATGAAAATAAGAATATAGATTTAGACTGCGTTAGCCGTTATGGTAGCTATGATTTAGGTGAGTTTTAGTAGATATCTAAGTATTAATAACAATGTAGTTTGGTCCAGACCTGTGATTATAAATATATAATTGATCTATAAGACATATATATAAACAAGTTTAACAACAATTCGGTGTAGTAGCTTTTTGGACCCCCAGCTATACGTTTTATTGCACCATCGAGGCATTTGACTATGGAACCGAAACAGACCGGGGAGCCAATTAAATGGTCCAAAATAAACCAAAGTCAAAAAGTATTAAATATATTTACTTTTCGATCCGAGAAAAGGAAGAACTGTTTTCGTTTCTTTTTAAAACAATAATGAATATCAACTAACAAGTTTACTTCTGTATACTTGAAGCCATCCATATATTAAATTATTTTGGAAAGTTCACTATTTCTATGTTCTCGTACCAAGCCCTCCCAAGGAGATGATATAAGATCTATTCAAATACAGAAATGTTTTCAGTTTTAAAGCAAAAGCTTTCTTGAATATTGGCCCCAAAAAAATAAAAAATTAAAAAAGGGGTGAAATTTTAATTAAAAAACGATTCAAGAGATGTGACATTGACAACCATCAAGTCGTGAGTCGTGAATTAGGCATAGGCACCACACCAGCATGAGCTAATGGGTCTAGAATCAGAAAACAAAATGATAAGAATGATGATGGGTGTTTGATATTTAATTTGTGGAGCCAATTTTCTTTATTGATAGCGATAAGATCGCTAATTGCGTGTTCAACCTGAAATCATAGGATAACGCCCACCTGGTAAGTGTGACGATACCGCAATATTGTTGGTGACATTGACTGTGAGATTATCTTTATATCCGTTTAAAACTAACATTAATTATTGATTCATTATACTTATATAAATACCATTATTACTTGCTTAATTATAAACGTAAATGGTTCTTTATCGCAATGGGAGAAAGCTGGAAGAATATTAATTAATATGATTAAATTCTAAAATTAAGAAACAAAACCATCTCAAATAATCAGCAAATGATTACATTCAATTGATTTTATTTTATTTTTCATGTTCTTTTCGTTGGATTCGGTATATACATGTGAAAGAGAATTCTTGGGGGAAAGTCAACGATGGTATGAAGGTAGAAAATGAAATGCTTGTAAGCTCGTAGTTGTTTCGCAATCAAGTAATTATCATCTCTCCGCCTCCTTTTCTTTTTTTTTTTTTAATGTTCCTAATTAGTACATATTTCTTTCTAATGAATCCAAAAACTAAGTCTAATTTTGACCAAGTTAATACTTTCTTGAATATCTCTTAAGATTCGTAAACAAATTTATTAAAAAAAAAACAGGGGCTTTTTGTTACCGTAATATATATGTATATGTATATGTATGTGTGCTTGTGTGTGTGTGTATTTGGTGATTGATTGATGGCATTGACAATGAGATTATCTATTTATCCATTTAAAATGAACATTATTGATTCATTGTATATTTCCTTCACAACATACACATATTTGCTTTGGTGATTGATTGCTGGCATCATTTTTTTTGGTTTTCTGTGTGGTGCAGTCTAGTCTGTCCATTTGGTAATTAATATTTACAGAATTAATTAAAAATTCATGCGATGGCTTGTGATCTTAAATATAAGCGAAATAAACACGAAGGGCTTGCATTGCATGCACATGATGGGCGGCGAAAGCAAGTGCGGCGCATGTCATGGCTTGTTAATTTATTACCTCCAGTTCTTGGGTGGTAATGGCGGACCTCATATATATTTTCCACCGTGAAATAAAATAATAGCTAGGAATTGAAACGCAGCGTTAATTTGATTAAAAATTGCACATGCTTGACACCTTGTACAAAAAATGATGGCGTGAATGGTTCTTAATGTCGGACATTGCATGATCACAGTACAGGAATGGCCAATGGGACAAAGAAGTGTTTCATCTTTATTATGCTGATGTACAATCTAAAACATGCTCCTAGATTATAATTTTCTTTTTCTCCTAGGTTATAAAATAGAAATGTGAAACAATGACTACCAACGAACGAGGATTGATCTCGAAAGGGAAAGTTTAAGGTCTCGTTTGGGATTGAAGTGTTGTAACTTAAAAGTTATAACTACTGTAAAAAAATAATGTAATTATCAAATAAAAATTAATAATATGTAGTAATTATAAATTTTAAATAATAATTTTGATAAAATTATTAAAGATATAATAGATTTTTCATTATACAAGTGAAAAATTATATCAACATAATTTATAAGTTACAGTAACTAGTATTTACCAAACACTTTAATACTGTAACTTTTAAATTATACATGTCTAATCTCAATGCTAAACGCAACCTAAATGAAATTGCATACGTACTGAGGAATGTAAGTTTGATTATCAAACCTTACCCAGATTTAAGTTAACTAACAAGTTCAATCAACTTTTAAATTGAAATTTTATAACAAAACCTCGGGGTCTCTGTCAGTTATGATGAAGCAGCATACCCATTTCATGTTTGTCCCTTAAAAATTAATTTTCTTGGATTTTCTGCAGCAGCTGGCAACTTGAAGAGCTCCAAAGATTCTGAGAACGAAGTATAGCGGTAACATCAGATGATCCAAAGGACGATTGTAACCTCCCTTTTTTTTTTTGCCCGTTAATTACATTTTCAATTTGGGTCCCCTCTTTTGTTGTTATTTTCATAATTAGTTTTAAAGAAGGAATAAAGAGAAACAGATTTGTGGGAGTGGAACTGTAAATTTTACGCAAGAAAAAAATTAAATGGGAAGAGAATGTAACCACAGTATCCGTACCAATATCTCATTGCAGGGTAATTAAGATAAACCATTGAACTGAGTGGTTCCTGTTGAATAAGAAATATCGCAGCACCTGATCATATTTTGTGCGATCAAAATATATTCTCTTTATACTTTCTTTTACTGACCATTATAAAAAGGGCAAAGCTTACATTACATATAATGTAACAAACAATCAATGAATATAGGTCATTAATTTTAATATTTTTTAAATCTAATGGATAAAAATAATTTTAACATAAAATAAAGTACAGGTGAAATAGATATTTACAGAAAATTTTATTTCTAATCATATATTTACTTATTTTTTCAAATAAGTCCTCATTGATTTTTTATAATTAAATGATTTTTTCATCCATCTTTTCTACATTTATTTTTAAAACTTTATAAATTTTTTACAACATTTTTATAAAGATTTAAATGATTATTATATTCATAAAGATCCACAAATTTTGAATATATTTTTGCACTTACATTTATAATTTCTTGTCTCTCTTGAGACATAAACTAAATTTTTCTTCTAACACACACACACACACACACACACACACACATTCAATCTATTTTCCTTCTTAAATACATATCATCAATGCCATCACACAGATTTTATAATCTAAATTTAGTATCATGAATTATAAGAGATATTATATGTAATAAATATATTAACAATGAATAAATTACCAAAGCCTCTAATAAAAAGATTCAAATTCTTTGATCTTATCAATGATTCAAACATGTGGAGAAATAATCAATTAAATTGAATGTCACTATATTTATTAAATAAATTAGAAAATCTAAACTTATCTATAAATGATATAGAAATGGTAAACAAAATATTAGAAATTAATAATTTCAATGAAGGAATATAAAATAAATTAAAAAGTTAAGAGATCAAGTGATCAACTAAGTAAAGAATTTAATAAAGTTAAAGAATTCATAGAAGACTTCAACATTAAAAATCATGATATATTAAACCAAGGGATTATAAATATAATGAATAAAAACTCAATAGATATAAAATTAAACAAGTTAAAGATTCAATTAAATAAAATAGAAAAAATTGTTGAGCAGTTTAATACTAACTTTGCTATAAATATAAATGAAAAGCTTCAAAAAAAATTGAAATATTGCAAGTTAGGTGTAAACAACCTGTAGTATAAACAACTTGGGGTATAATGTAAAAAATTAAAACTTATTAACCTTTTTAATAATTATTATCTTTTTTAAGGGTTTAAAAATTCATAACTGTAACATATAACTACTGTAACATAAGCTTTGCCTATAAAAAGAAAAGAAGAGAACTCTAATATTACTAGGCCAAGTACAGAGGAGGTGGTGTGTGTTGGGATTTGTGAAGGGTCATCAACAAATTCCCCAGTTTCTGGTCTATGTTGGTTGATCTATTGTGATTTGTGATGATATAATCACTATGAGCTTTTGTGCCCTCTCTCACCCTTTGGTGATGCGCAATCATTAGGAAGTGACCACCTCTCACTCTTGAAAATTCATTTCTACAATAAACTCAATCTTACCAAATTGATAATCATGATCAATTTGTTTAACTTACAAAGTAACTACTTATGATGGTTATGTTGCCCCACTTTGCGTTATCTGTATAATTTCTGTTGACACGTTATTGTTTCAGTAATGTGTACTTTATAACAAGCTCGACAATCCAATCACATGTAGGCCACAATTTTCTTGGATTTTCTTATAAATTGTGATGGATGAATCGATCATATATATAATTCTTCTATTTCCATTCAGCAAATGGACAATTGTGTGTATCATTCTATTTCAAGCGTAATGAAATGATGTATAGTGGCACCATCACGTTTTCAGGATCATTATCAAACTAACACCAATCAAACATACATAGATGATGGAGAAAGAGAAACCGATAGAACGCGTAATCGAGACTATTAATCATGTATGGGTTGCATTCAATTGAAAATTCAATATCTCTTATTACTCGAATTGAAAACTTGCTACATGTTCCAACCTCCACTTTGAATCTTAAATAATAAAATCATGGCCAGATAGCCTACCAGGGCATGAACAATTTGATCTCTTGACATATAATTTAAATGTTGAACGCATCAATATTTCTCTCATTATGAGGGTTAAGTTCCAAGTTGAAAGGGTGAAAAAGGGAAACTAAAAGACTATAACAGCATGATTGACTACACTTCAGAGCCAATCCATGGCTAGCTTCAAACAAAACATAATCTTAAATACATCTCATTTGTATGAATTTGCGCCCACCATTCATCTTGATAACAATTTGAATTCTCGTTTAAGGGAAAACTTGTTTGTGTATAGAACTACAGAATCTCTGGTTTCCATTTTGGTTAAATCTTGAACCCATATAATCATAGCTTAGTCGCCCCAATAAACATACGGTGGCGGAGTTACCATTGGCGCCGACAAAGATCCTGGCGTACTGTAGAGCTGCATGCACAAGAATGAATAGGACAAAGGGACTTGAGAAGCTGGCAAAGTTTAACCAACTGTATTTGAATTTTCAAATAGAGAGCCTTCAATACTGTCAGCTCAGCTGATCGAATTTCTGACGAAATTCTCTTCGAATAATTTGGTACTGATTGGAATGTTTTTGTGTAGCATGCATGTAGTATCATGTGCCCTCGTAATTTGTATCCTTTTTTTTTTATATTAATCACGAGGTATCCTGGGGAGGGTCCCAACTGTGGGAGGCACCTTTAAGCCCGTACCACAACCCAAACTAGAAGTCCCCGCTTGAATCGGGAGGCACAGGTTCTCCCAATAAAGGTGACTTCCCTGCGACTCGAACTGGGGAGCAAACTCAGTCAAGCCACTTAAGGGGACTCAATTGCCAGTGGATTTGTATCCCTTGATCAATACTATGCTAACAAATAATTGAACATAAAGATATATAGAATAAAATATTGGCATGAAATAATGCAATAGCTCCTCTATATTATACAGTACATATTAACGAATGGAAGAATATGCAGGGGGCCTTACTTATTATCAATTGATAATCTCTTGAATATCCCTGAAGAAGCACTCTTCTTATTTGGTAATCTTGTGATATATGTGCATATTCAGTTGTGACTGTGTGATTGATTATGAGTCTCACATAATTAACACAAACATGTACAACTCATTATGATGGTGCAATCTCAAAAGTTCCCTAGTTTCAATTTGTATCGATGGATAATCAATAAGTTGATCAAAGAGTCACTTTTCTATAAAAAAAAAAAAAAAAAGCATGCCATGCTCGTGACTATAATATTCTATAAAGGAAAAGAAATAAGTTTGTCTTTCTCTCCCCTTAGCACAAGTGTGTAATGCTGAGGAGAGAGAAAACTAGGAGAAATAATAAAGAAAATTATAAAGAAATAAGACAAATTTTTCTCATTTTCTCTCATCTTTCTCTCCCCTTAGCACCACTCTTTTTTTGTTTAATCTTTTTCCTTTCTGCCTATTGGCCTATGCCTAGGCAAATGGTAGCTTTCACGCAGGCCCGGTGATGCTATTGCTAGATGTGACTTCAGATTTTTCTTTAATTTACTGTATTTTGTTCCTAATCTAGATGGCATAATAATATTATTGAGTTTGAGGACATTAGAATGTGTAGCACATTTGTGTAATCTGTTATTTTTTTTGGGCCGGGCACTGTGGGCCGTAACTTATGAATAAACCGAGCTTTGGATGTTTGCTAACCTACCCTCCCTTGAATTGCTATGCTCGTCATATTTGCTCTTGGGGTTCCTCTTCCTCGTGCAATTAACGATAGCTAATTTCTTGCGAGTGCCCTGTACCCATGCGCACAACTAATATAGGCTATGTTGGTATGTGGGCCTTACACGTGTACTAATGGGCCTTTCTTGTGCACCCCATCCATGAATTAGACCTATCCAAAAATAAATTATTATTTGTTTCCTAAGCAAAATGCTAAAACGAGAGATTTAATAATATTGGATTAGCTCGAAATATTCAAATAGCATGAGGATTGCATGGATATAGCAAGCAGATTGAACAATACACAGCTTGGCATATATATATAACCTTGACAATACAAAGACAATTGATATTACATTAAATATTTACACTGCTATTTCAACAGACAATTACAGCTACACATGCAAAGACTACAACTTTATATTTATTAAATTTTATATTCTATGAAGTTAGAAGCACTTGTCTAGATTATTTATTCGCATTAATATTCGAGAGTTGTCTGTTCCACTCACATTTTGTGAGGGAGCCACTCAATTATTCTTAATTGAGGAAGTGTGCGTCCCTAAGGATTCGAACTGTTCGGTCCACCACGATCCGAGTGGTCGTAGGTTGGCATATATTACTAAAAAAGACTGGTCATATTTATTGACGCACTAATTGGTGTAATCACATCTTCACTTAATAAAAAATAATTACCATAATTTTAAAAAAAAATTAAATAAGGAAGTAGTTCTAGTGATTTGATAGAATCAAAATCAACTTATATTTTTTATAACCCCAAGAAAGACTCAATTTGATTATATATAGACACACTAAATAGATTCTAAACTAGGAGAACATTGTTATAATACGTTATAATGTATCATACATTAACCTAATAGTAATATCCAATCGAACAAAATTATGTTTTGAGTTCATAAAAATAGATTTTGTATTTGATGTATCATACATTATAATATAGTTTTGCAATAGCCAGTTAGCCACTGTAGGAGATTATTGGCAAGACAGATTTCTGCGCATCTTCACTGAGGGTGGTTTGCAGGTTTGCACAATAAACATCACATAAAGTTTGTATATAATACTGAGTGACTTTTCAAGATGTATGTTCATGACCTTCCACTTGTACCTTCAAAATTTCTGCTTCTGTCTCATCCCAAAGTATGTTTTGAAATTTCTGCTAATGTTTTAAAATTTCACATGTGTCAATAGTTGATAGGAAAACTTGAAACTAAACCAGAAGAAGAAAAACTTTATTCCTGTGACATAGCTATTTATAATATCTATATTCCTTGTTGATAATCAATCCTGATGGCAACAAAAACCAAAGAAAGAACGATACTAGTGAGCATGCATGTGTGTAAAGTACATCTGTTTCTTACAACCAAACAAGACAATATAAAAATAGTAAATATGCAAGTGTGCTATATGAGGTCAATTTCTTACTTATACCTTACTGAAATAGTAAGTTAAACTAAAGTCAATTTTGAATGTAGCATATTTCTCGGTAAACTTTGGCGGAACAACCGTAATTGATGATCGATCAGTTCCTTCATATAATTTTGTAATAGAGGAAGTGATTGCACTATGCATGATATGGGCTTCATAATCTAAACAACGTGAAATTTGAGACACACACACAGAGTAAAGTAGCCAATAAGGTAACACGACTTTATTCTTTTCTTTCAACAAGCAAAAGTCCTAAATTCCCCTTATTTTTTCTGCCACGTATCTTTCTCACGCTACATAAATATAAACACTCTTGTTTAACTCACCATTTATCCTAATTTTCCTGCAGTCGCCATGAGAATGAAAGAAACCGCACCAGCTAGGCTAATGTGTGCCATTTTCTTGACTCCAATTATCGCTTTGGGCCTAATTTTTCTCATTTTGTGGCTTGGGTTGCGCCCACATGCCCCCAAATTCCACATCCACGAGTTTTCAGTTCCGGGTTTGAGTTTGGGTCAACCCAATGGGTTCCAGAATGCCAGTGTTTCTTTCAACGTTACAGCCCGGAACCCGAACCGGCGAGTCCGGATCCTCTACGAGTCCTTAGACGGGTCGGTTTACTACAGGGACTATCAAGTCGGGTCAGTACTCCTTCTAAATTCCTTCAAACAAGACCCGAAGAACACAACTACATTGCAATATGAAGTGAGTGGGGCCATGATGATGTCAACGGTGAGTAACCAAAGTTGGGCTGAGTTTACAAATGATCGCGAGCGAGGAACGGTGATTTTTCGCTTGCAGTTCAAATCAGTTATCCAGTACCAAAAGTCCATGTGGGATTTAAGGCACCATCGGATGCATGCCAATTGTGATGTTGGTGTAGGTTCGGACGGATTGATCTTGCCAAATTTTAGAGGTAAAAAATGTCATACCAGTTTAAGCTGATTTAATTTTATATAAAACTCGGTTGTTTGAAAGGTGTATTGTAATATATTTAATGTTTTCTATTTTCTGTGGATTTTTAATAGTTGTTATATGAATGAGTGTGTGGATTGATTATTTGATTCGATAATGGATGTGATTCTAATAAGTTTTCTGATTCAAAATAAAAACAACTGTCTGTTCTGGTGGTTTGGGCATCTCCTATCAATCGTTGGGTTTAATATGTAGGCCCAAATAGTTACATGGACCTCAGTAATGGCTCATTTACTTGAGGCCCATTATAAAGCAAGAACATTCTTTATGTATGTTGGCGTATTCTTTACGTACACAAAGTTTAAGATTTTGACTTAAAACTTTTTACACAAATGTTAAGCCATTGATTTGATACAATTTAATGGTAAATATTAAATAGCATTTAGTGGTACAAATTTATCAACCATTGGATTGTGTAAAATTAATAGATTTGAAATTATGTAAACAAAATTTATGTTAAAATATTCTGACCCATTAAAACAAATACAATATTTAGATAGTTACTAACAAAGCATATAATATTTTTATTTTTTATTTTTTTCAAATATAGTTACTAGTTAGGTTATAAAGCTAGGTCGTCCCCAAGGCTTGATCCAATGATTTTCAAATAATTTTTTTAACTAAACATATGAAATCTAATTTTAGACCTTTGAAATTTACAGAGTTAAACTCTCTTTTTCCCCCCCTCCCCCCCCCCCCCCCTTTTTTTTTTTTTTGCCTCAGTCATGAATTTATTATTATCGATTTGCTATTTTAATTTTACATTACTAGAACATTTGTTCCCAATGTTATTCCTAGTTGTTGTACACATTCGTAAACTCTAAACTAATATGCTCAAGGTACTGTTGCCAATTTATCTTCTTGATAAATTATCACGGTATCTATACTTATATTCTCATCTCATTTAGAGTATGTTTGAGATTGTATTAGATCGTCAAATAATCAATCTAGCACTCAAAAAATGTTTGCTAAATGCTTTTAAAATAGATTATTTAAAATTTTGATTATAAGATAATCTATTTTTGTACTAAACATTAAAAATTATTGGAAGTAACTTTAAAAAAATTTAATTTTCTAAGCATTTGATATTATAATATGTAATACCAATTTTATCCTCAACTTAACAACATATTTCCAAAAATGCACATGAACTGAAATAATATAATTTATTAATATTCAGCAATTTAATTTTCCTAAAATAACTAAAAATAATAAAGCTATCATCGGTGCCGTTAATTTTTCAGCGCCGTCATGGGCAACCGATGATAGCTTCCCTAATAAAACGGCAACCAGAAAGCCGCCATCAAATAGAGGATAAAAAAGGGTGGCACAGCCACTTCCATTAGATATATAGGCCAATGGCGACCTGGAATACTGTGACGATGCTTGAAAAGAGTCACCTATTGCTATTGTGGTATTCTTGCTTGCATCGCTGATGGCGACGGCGCCGTCATAGAGATTGAAAAGTTTCAACTGCTAATCCTAACCTACTTTGCTTCATTAATATGGACTAATAGTAATAATCATTATTATTGATTTGTCATTAATATAATTATATTAATAATTATCATTAATATATTACTATATAAGAAAACTTGTGCCCATGATTAATTTACTAAATATGTTCAACAAATTATAAATTAAATCAGCCTATTTTTATCATTGTCCATGAAATTGCATTTTAATTTTTAAATCATTTGAGAAGTGATTGCAAATAATCTTCATTTATCACACTCCTTACTAAATTATTTAAATTATTTATAAAGCTGACCTTTTTCTAGGAATCTAATCTAAGGTCAAAACTAATTCCTTGGAAGTAAAACCAACCCCTTATTCTCCTCTCTTCTTCTTCTTGCTTCTAGTCTTCTTTTTCTCATTCCTTCTATTATTTTACGTTATATTTTTCACTTTTTTAGTGGAAAGTGATTCGGGAAATATTATAAAGCGGACCGCCAAGAAAATATTAATATAAAAATGTGGTACTTTATCCATCATTAGCTCGTGCAAGCAAACCATCAAGAAAATATTATCATAAAATGAGGTATTTTATCCATCATTAGCTCGAGCAAGCTTCCTACTTGTAGCAAAATCAAGAACTTTCATGCTTTTTCATTAAGATAAATCAATTCTGATTTCTGGGGCAGAGGTAGGGTTGAAATTTAATAGTAGCCAAGTTCATGAATTAAATATGTAAACAATGAGCAGTGCTCCCTTTAGAGTACTAGAAGCCTTAGGCAAAATTTTTTATGAGGTTTTCTTACCTTTAGCAACTTTAACACTTAAAATAAACATAAAAAGTTTAAAATTCAATCAATTTCAACTATATCTTAAATATCAACAATCAACAAAGATAGAAAGGAATTTAAAAAAGAAAAGTAGACAAGAAGATATATTTTTTTTTTACTTTCTTTAGAACTATTATTTCAAGTTTTTTTTTTAACTTAAAAAATGAGTATGTATAATAATTTTCTTTGTACAGAAGAGAGCAAGAAATTTATGATGATAAATAATTAAGGTTATTATTCTTAAACAAATAAAGAATTTATGTTTTTTTAAAAAAAAAATTAATAGTGAATTGATGGTCAAATAATAATATCAATTATAACCTTTATACATTAAGATTACCAAATATATAATTTTTATAAAGAAATTTAATTGTAAGATAATAATAATTAGAGAAGACTAAATAATAACTTTTCCTATTATAAGTAACTTAAAAAAAATATTAAATTGAGTGTATCAAACAAATATTAAAAAAATAGGCCATATTAACATTCGAGGCCTAAACAACAATAACGGACCTTCTAACATATAGGACGGCCTAGTTTGCCTAGCCGCCTCAACAGTGAGCTCACGTTAACATTGTCCTTGCAAAATAATAATAATGAATTGATTGTCAAATAATAATATTAATTATAGCCTTTAAACACTAAGATTACTAAATATATAATTTATATAAAAAAAATTAATTGTAGGATAATTATTAATTAAAGAGGCCTAAATAAGCAACTTAAAAAAATTATTAAATTGAGTGTATCAAAGAAATATTAAAAAAAAGAACATTGTTAACATGTGAGGCCTAAACGACAACAATTGACCTTTCTAACATAAAGGACCGACTGCCTAATTTACCTAGCCGCCCCAACAGCGAGCTTACATTACTTTGTCCTTGCAAAAGAGACACAAATTGTTTAGTTCCGCCTTTTTTTTTTCTTCTGTGTCTTGTATCTCACACTTGCAGTCTAGTTGGTCACTATAAAACGACGAAACCATCACTAACATTCTTGCAACCAAAAAATTTATCTTGCCGAGAAATGGCTACTCAGCGACGCTCTTTTAGCTATAGACTACTATGTGCCATTTTCTTCACTCCAATCTTTGTCGTGGGCATAATTTTTCTCATTCTATGGCTTAGCCTACGCCCACATCACCCAAAATTCCACGTCAAACAATTCACCCTTCAGGGTTTGGGTCAAACAACTGGATATCTAAATGTCAATGTAACAGTCCGAAACCCGAGCCATCGGGTTCGGATATGTTACGATTCTATGCGCGGGTCGGTTTACTATAAGGATCAACGGGTCGGGGTAGTATCGGTTTTCGAATCGCATTATCAGGAGCCGAAGAACACAACCATTTTGCATTATGTTTATAATGAGCCCCTGACCCTGACCGCGCAGGCGTCCAACAATCAACGTACGATTGAGATTATGAATGATCGTACGCAAGGAATGGTGGTTTATAGCTTACAATTCAAATCAGTCATCAAATACAAAGGGTCCATGTGGGATAAAAGGAGCCATCGGATGCGTGCCACTTGTAACGTTGGGGTTGGTCCGAACGGCGTGATCTTGGCAAAATATAAAGACAGACAATGCCATGTGCATATGAGTTGATTTGAATTGTACACATAAAGGATGTCAGTGTCCGTACATTTCATTTTGCTTTTTCTGATTTTCTCTTGGAACCTCGATCCTTTATATTTATATAATAATATAAATTACATCAACTATAAAGTTACACCAAACAAAAAAAAAAAAATTATAGTGCATATGATATAATTATGTGTTGTTTGGTATAACTCTATAATTGACGTGACTTAGATATAAAACTTTATTCACGAACGTCAGAATATGTGTCTTTGATTCTGACTTTATTTTATGTGTAATATTGTTGTAAACGTGTAATAAATGTATTATTGATGTCGTGGATTTCAAGTTTAATGTTTCAAATTCAATTAAAGTGAACAATCTCGAGTTTAAGGATTTTTTTCCTCTTAAAGGTTAAATGACTTGACAGTTTATAACCTTCAGAGGCTCCAAACATTATTACTACATTAGGCTAGTACATAAAGGTGAATTAGATTTTTTTTAAAAAAAATTAAATACTCAATTAATTATCATCATCGTCGGCGTCGTCGTCAACTTCCAAAATAAGAGGGGATCACAAATGCTATAGCTGTATAAATGAAAAAAAAAAAAAATTGACTCTAGGAGGATTACCCCCACAGAACAAATGTCAAACATAATAAACCCAAGTTAGGCCAATCGTTTATAATATAAGAATAATGAAACTTGTAAAACTCAGGTTGGCCACACTATTAGCGACTAATCCTATACAAATATAACAATAATGAAAACTTAATTTGGAATGGATATGGCATAGTAATCGAATAGATATTATTTATTTTGGGCACACAACCGTTTACAATTTTTTTTTTTTTGAATTTACAATCCAAAACATGCCTCCTAAGTTGGAAGAACCAATGAATTATAAATTATTACAAGAACTCAATCGCCCATGATGTTGTATATTACATTATTCTCCTCTTGAGGACCTCGCTTCTTAGTGAAGGTTAATAGATGCATAGCGGAATGATAAAAAGTACTCACATGCTCATTGGGTTGCGAGCCATGAAATGAGTTTCTTCACTTAGGCTCAACCCTTGCTCATCTTGTAGTTATACTAAACTTATTTTTTTTATTGGCCTTTAGGTTAGGGGTTTAGACTTTAGGCGAGTCGTTTTCAATCAATTTTATTTAATTTATCATTAGGTTCGAATTCTAAGGGAGATATGGGGAAAAAAATCAACTTGAGCTTTGCCAACCTCTAACTTTTAAAAAATTAAAACAAAAAACTCAATTTGAATTGCATGTATTTTCATTTGAATTACTGTTTTATTGAGCAATACAAAAACACAATTCAGCTTACAAGTTGCCTTTCCCTTCTTTGTTTTCTAAGTGACAAGATAAATCTCACAGAGTTATATTTATATCATAGCATCGAGAATTAAGACTCCTAAGATGTAAAAGGCACTGTAGGTAGCGAATGGATGACGTGTTTTGGTTTATGCTTAGTTGCTTGCTCAAGTATATGTACAGATATGATTGTAAGCTTTTGCTCAAATACAACTAACATATGATCAGAAGTCCAGAGGAAACTTTATCACACAATCTGTATATATATATATATATATATATATATATATATATATGTATGTATATATAAAATACCTTTCACCTCTTGTAAGGAACCTTTATACCTTATTTTCGTTTATTGGCAAAGCTCAGCATATACGGCATTATACATGTATCTTCTTTAAATTTCATTATTTGCTTGTCTTAATGTATTGTTATCTTGTTAGTCCCAAATTACAAAATTAACAATTATGGCATTATACCATATAACAATGCCCTTATTCTTTTCTTTCTCCGGGCAAATCAACATGGAAGAAGATAATATGGCAAAATAGCTGATTCATGAAACAATGTCCTTATTCTTTTCTTTATCCATGCAAATCAACATCCAAAATTCGTACAACTTCTCATTCCCTCCACCTTTCTAATTACTACATAAACACATCTTGCAGTTCCAGCTAAACCCTCGCTAGAAAAAAAAAAATGCACTCAACTGACCGGCTACCAGTTCGATCCACGCCGCAAAACCAGCCCATCAAGCGCCACAACACCGCCCGCTACTATGCCCACAGGGTGCGTGAAAGCCTAACCACTAGGGTCTCCAAAACGCTATGTATCATATTCTTGTCACTCCTTTTGGTTGCGGGCATCATCTTATTTGTTTTATATCTTAGCTTACGCCCCCATAGGCCAAGAATTTTTATCCATGAATTTTCCATCCCGGCTTTGGCTCAACCCAACGGGTTCGAGAATGCTGAAATTATCTTTAATGTAACGGCCCGTAATTCCAACCAGCACGTTGGGATATATTTCGATTCCGTGGAGGGGTCGGTTTATTACAAGAACCAACAGGTCGGGGCAACTCCGTTGGCGGACACATTTTTTCAAGAGCCCAAGACTACAACTATCTTACATGCTACATTAAGTGGGGCAACGTTAACTGTAAATAGCCGGCGCTGGATGGAGTTCATGCACGATCGTGGACAAGGAAAGGTTGGTTTTCGTCTGGAGATAAAATCAACCATCCGATTTCAGGTGTCCACGTGGGATAGTAAGCGCCACACGATGCACGCCACCTGTGATGTTTTTGTGGGTACAGATGGATTTATCTTGCCAGCTTATAAAGATAAGAGGTGTCCACTCTATTTCACCTGATTTGATTATTATCATGTAATATTGTTTGTTTTCTTAACATGAAGTGAGTTCAGAGTAATTTCTTATAGAATTTGGAAATTTGGTTTTTGATTTGATTTGTAACCTGCTGGGAGGTGTAATTAATTGCTTAATTGAGCAACAATTGTTTGTACATGACTATTTGTCTGCGTCTATTTCCAAACAACACGATAACATATATTGTTCAACAGCACAAAATTTGTTAAAGCGGGCCTACCTAGAATTTTGTTTTCCTTGATCAGTTACTGATATTTCAAAAATGATCTTTCATGATATCAAGTTCCAATGCGGCCGATAACCATTGTTTCGCTAAATTCATGAAGAAATCCGATCACAAAATTAAGATTGAGTCATGTTGTTGATGCTCTTAAGAAAAAGGAAATAAAGCAGGTTGGTTGTTTTAGCTTTAAGCTACTTTTTCAACTCAGAGAGAGGAAAAGCATGTTCCCTGTTAAAAAACCCAGGCGAGTAAGTAATCCTATTTTAAGGATTAATTATGGTACTAAGAGATCTGTTCTTTGGTGTACATCCACCAGTCCCTTAAAGAATTGGCCTGCGAAAGATTTTTCCCTGCATCTGTATATCATCGCAGTGATATAAAGCAGCTAAAAGGACTTTCCACCAAAGAATTACAAAGTAAAAGTTTCTTCAGAAAGTGAAATAATTGTTACAATTTTCAAGTGGGAAATGAAAGTATTTGCGTTTACACACCGCCCTTATTAGTTAATGAGATGTCAAGTCAGTGAAAGCAAAAGTTGATCACGTAATCACAATGCTTTTAGCAATATTGCTTGCTTACAGCGCTTAAACCAATTATAATAGAAATTTTTGGCCAGTGATTTTGACCACAATGTGTGGAGTGATCTTATATAAATCACCTTTTCAATGGCTTAAAACTCAAAATTAATTCTACTTCTCTTCCAGCTTGATTAACTCGAGGCTATCTTTTTTCTCGTCACATTCACTGTCCTTATCCCTTCCTATATACATACAGTCATCATTCCGTCTGTGGTGCAAAAATGTCTCCAAAAATGCGTCTCCGTGAAGAAACAAAATCTAAAATTTCTGTTTTGTTGTGGCTCTGTCAAGTAGTAATAGTTTGGGTTTTGATTTCTGTGCTGATATGGCTATGTTTGAAGCCAATAAGTCCTGTTTACATGATCACTAATGCCTACGTACCAGCCTTGAATCAACACAATTCAACAGAACCCATACGAAACAATTCTGTTGTTAACCTCAACTTTGAACTCTCAAACCCCAACGAAAGAATTGGCATCTATTATAACGACATCATCATAACCTTGTATTACAAGGATACAGTCATTGGCACCAATTCTCTGGCAGGATTCTACCAAGGCTACAAGAAAGCGACATCATACGGAGTGTTGGTGAATGCAACTGATGATCACCAACTATTAAGAAGAGGAGTGCTTACAGGCAACACTACCACTGTAGAAATGATCAGGGTTTGCTTGAAAACTGCTGTTAGGTACAAGATATTCTTATCGACTACGAAGCATCATCGGATGAATTTTGAGGCATGCATATGCATTGGTTCAGATGGAAGGATTTCAGGGCAGAGAGAGATAAAGCTACAACAAATGATGGCGAAGGAGAAAATCAAAGATGGAAATTAAGGTTTATTTAATTAATTTAGACAAAAAAGCCTAGATAATTTATCGAGATAGTTGTAATTAATAACACTTCGTTCAGGTTTAATTTATTATCTTTTTGTGTCTATTAGAAAAACATATACTATACACACACCCCCCTAACGGTTTTTCTGAAGTGCATAAAACAAGCTTCCCCAAGAAAACAAGTGATATCCTTTGACTTGTTTTCAATGTTTAAAGAAAATTCCCTGTCTGATAAGAGATAAGCCTTTCAACTGCCTGTATGTATCAATTCCATGTAAAAAAAAGGGAGTAGCAGCCTCCTCGAAGCTACTTTAATTTCATGTGGCCTTGAGGCCCCATTTTGTGGTCGCACAGAAAGCTAAATATCACTCCAAAGGAAAGCATCTATTTCCCGTCCCTGTTGAAACTTATTCGATAGCTTGCAAATATAATATTCCCTTGATGGGGGCACCACGAACTCTAAGCAGCAAGCTGCCTTATGCTTTTTCACATTTGTTTTTACTAAAATATTGCCTCCCTAACAATTAATCCCTTCAAATTACTTTCTTCTTCCTCTCTCCATGCCGCAACCATTTTAATAAAACAATAATACTAATATGTGCGAAACCAGAAATTTTTATCTTTGGCTTCTTCAGATTGTGGGCCTCTTGGGGCTCATCGCACTTATCCTATGGTTAAGTTTACGTCCTAAGAACCCAACTGTCACCGTCGTTGAGCTCACAATCCCGCCGATAGGTGACAGCTCCTCTCCGGCTGATGATAGCAATGGCACCCTCTCATTCGCCCTTGAAGTTGAAAATCCAAACAAAGACTCTAGTATTAATTTTGATGACATTATACTGACATTCCTTTTTGGTCAGGATGCAGCAGCAACGGACACAGTTCCTTCTTTCGATCTTGACAAGAACAAAGATCGAGAAATACGAGGACAGAGCGTAAATATCAATGGTCGTTCATGGAAATCTCTTCGCAGTTCAATATCAAAAAATGGAACGGCGCTGCTGAAAGTTGATTTTGCAACCAAGTTTCGTTATAAAACGATAGGCATAAAGAGTAAGCATCATGGAGCTAAGTTGCAAGGCGATGTACAACTGGGTAAGGATGGCAAGATTTCAGGAAAGAAGAAGAAGATTAAGCTTAAGTTTACATCCAAGAAATGGAGAGTGAGAGCTTCTCATTTTCATTAAACAATATGATAAATTAATGTATTCCTTCGGATTTATTTTATATATATATTCCAATCCGAAATTTAAAAGTGTGGGAAAGTCTGAAAATTAATATGTGCTTTAAGTTTTAAATCCGCTTAATTTCTAGACTTTCCTATATTTTAAATTCCGGAACAAATCGGGACTATATATATAAAATATTTACCAAATTTTTAATTATATGTACAGGAAATTAATTGATACAGAAAGAATAAAAGTATTTCATTCATAGTTTCATGAATGAATCAGTTAGCTGTATATGTACTTGTATATACACAATAGGAAGATGTCAATTCCATTGCGTAATTGATGTATTTGATTTATTCTAAACCATTTTTATTATTTACTTTTTTTGCAAAGCAATATGATTTGAATTCGTGGTATTATTTTTGTAGTGAATCTGATTTAATCTGCTTAAATTGATCTATCCAATAGATTTTAGTCAATTTCGTTAAAGTCAATTGAATATAATCAATAATTGATTCAATATTAACGCAGTCCAAAAGCCAACAGAATAACAAAAAGTTCGGTCGAAGTAATGGTTTCATAAGATTCAAGAACCGATGATTACAGTTGGAGGACAATTCCCGAAGAAGAAAGAACAACAAAAACGGAAAACACTGCTATCATTGGCATCGAGGTTTTGAAAATTCTCGTCTCGTCCATTGATAGAGATTATAATATTTCTTCCGCCATCTCGTCTGCTAATTTCTACTCTGGCGCTGCATTGGCTGTATGAATAATAACTTGTTCTAATTGGCTTCGAAGAGGTATTTGGTGATGCTTGGGAGGTAAAAGAAGGACCACGATTAGACGCGCCTTTGCAGATGACCGATAAGGTGTGGACGATCAAGGGCATTAGAAGGAGAAGTCTTGACTAGGGGCGGACCCAGGATTTAATATTTTGAAGTGAGTGTAAAAATTTATAAATAGAAAAAAATACATTAAATAAAGGGTGACATGATGAACTTTATCCCTATAAATATTTATTTTAAACAAAAATAGTTATAAAAGAGTAGAAAATAAAAGACAATTCATAAAAATACTATTTTTCTATTATGAAATCTGATATTACAACCTACAATAACATTTAATTATATAAGGATTAATAAATCAATTAAGAATTTCAAACTAAAATAAATCAATACATGTAATTACAATCTGTTAAAAATAGCTAGTAAAACTTTTATATTTGAAGTCAAATACTTAATTATCAGATTTAATAATTAAACAATTAAAATTTATTCATCCTTTTAAATTATAAAAGTATTATTTGTTAAAAGTTTCAATAATAAACTAAACTTAACTCAACAAAAAAGTATTTCAGTATTGTTATTTTTTTACCATGCGCTCTGACTCTTTTTGAAAACCCAAATGCTGATGATTCTTCCATAAAAAACTCCTCATACTCAAATTTTATTTTCTAACTTATACTCTTAGTTAATGTAATTAATAAATAAAATCTAAAAATTCATATTAAAAAGTTTATGAAAATTTTGATAATTGTTACTATATGTTGCTTTTGTAAGTACCATTAGTGTTAATGACGGCGTTATATTACATTGTTATACTTTAATTTTTTCAATTAGTATTTTTTTAAAATAAATTAAAGTAGTAATAGTATTTTATCTCCCTAATGTTTTCAATCTATTCAATAAATATATAATTTATCATTTAATAAAATAAGTCACTCATTTCAATTAGAAAAAAAGATATAATTTAATTAGGGACATATTTGAAAATTAAATAAAACTCTATTGTTATTTAAAATTGATGAGACATAAGGACAATTGAGTTAAGGACATATTTGAATATAAAATAAAAATTCTATTGTAATATTAAATTGATGAAAATATAAGGGTAATTGAGTTAGGGACAGATATGTAAAGAAAATAGAAACTCTGCTATTTGAAACAAATGATGAAAAAATAAGGGGGTGAATGATTTTTTCTGGACTAGACCGGACTACTGACCAGTCTAGCCCAGCTGTAGGTCCGCCACCGGTTTGGATCAAGTCAACCTACAAATCCCTCCAAAGAATTAGAACAGACAAATCCACTAATGGTCATGCAGCAAATTAAAGACGGCAATTTCGGTTATTTATAAAAACTCCAAAAAATTCAAATGAGGTAAGTAATATCTTACCTCATCTCCCCCAAAAAAAAAAATCCTTTTAATCCGTGAAAAAAAAAAGTAATATATTTTTGTCTCTACCATAGATCTCACTCTTATTCTCACTCAAAAATTCTTTCTTTCTTTCACTTTTTTTTTAGATTTTCTTTATACCTTTTTGTTTAAAGCAAATATAATTAAACCACATGAGTTGTTGTACAAGTTTTTTTTTTATTTAAAAAAACTCAAATAATTGAATAATTAAACCACATGAGTTGTTGTACAAGTTTTTTTTTTTATTTAAAAAAACTCAAATAATTGACTTGAGTGTTGGAGGATTCAAGTTAGAAAAACCTTTGGCATCCTCCTAACAGTTCTCTATGAACGCAACGAGAAGTGCCTGTGGTCGCTTGGGTTTGCTTGAGCAAGAAGTTGCAAGTAAAAACTATCTCCCCAACTATAACAAATTTAAATGTTGGCGTGGGCATCTAATTGCCACACAACTCGACCAGATTTCCGCATCAACCGGTGGGTCTATGTTTTCGAACTAAGATGAATTATTTGGGTCAGGGTCAGTCTTTTGGAACCTAAATGGTGAAGGCTTTCGTGCTCTTGAGAAATTACTATCACCATCTGCTCGAGGTTGAGACCAACTTGAATTGGAACCCGCTTTGCTTTTCTTTGAACAGAAACTACGACGGTAATAAGCTTCTCTCTTTTCGGGGTTTGTCAAAACGTCCCCGGCTGATTGAACTATTTGAAAAGCACCCTCGGCGGCAATAGATGGGTTCTTTTCCGGATGCAGCATCAACGCCAATCTCTTGTACTGTTTCTTGACAGTGATATTATCAACTTCGGGATCAGTAATGGCAAGAATGTCGTACCGGGTTGATTTCATCTCTGGTAGTTGATGCACTCTGTAGGCGGTGAAATAATCATCGAGATTGGGTAAATTTCCATTAAAATCTTTGGCTGCTTTCAGCTGCTTGATCGCCATGTCTACGTTCTGAAGCTTCAAATACTCTTCTGCAGCATCTCTAGCCTTCCCGGCTGCTAACTTCACAAGATTTGATCAGCATTGTTACTTTCAGTAAACAGAGGGTCAAGTGGCGTTTTAGCTTCATACACTTGTTTTTACAGTGAACAGATTGTTTCGCAGAGTTGACACCTTCCTAGTTGAAACAGGTTTCCATTTGTTAGATTTGTGAGAGAGTACCGAGTGTTAGTGTCACATAGTTAATTCGGTTGTTAAAAAAAAAATAATAATAACAGAGAATCACTACCTGACAAAAGTGTGATTTTTTGCATTCTAAATTATACTCAAGAATTGTGCACAACCAAAAAAAATGAGAAGTATTTTGAACATTATACTACTTTTTTGAACAATCATAGCGTGAAATTCAGACTCACTAGATACTAGAAAAATAGTAAAAAGGAAAAAGACAATTTGCATAATAATTTCAACTTTTGTGCACCGATGACGTGAATGTTAGTACAAAAACAGTTGATCCATTAGAAGGAAATCTTTAGATAATTGTTAAACGTGTCAAATATGACCAACATTGTTAATAATGTTCTAAATTGTCCATCCCCTAATCATGGCCGTCCTGGCCTAAATCCTTCTTAACACAAGAATATCAAAATATATGTTATAAGTGTTTTGCCCAACATCCGTTGAACATAAGACTTCATGAGGTCCTTTTCTTTGAACTACAAATCTGGTTAGCGACTTGTCTTCTCCATTCATGAATCGGAACCTGTAGAGCAATTTGTAAAAGGGTTTATAGATGAACGTCACAATGTTGCACAAATCAATCAACTGACACTCACAAATTTAGTTGACACACTCAGATTTTACTCTTTATTACACGACAAATTCAAATAAATGAATGAGCTTAAAAGAAAATCCTCACAGCAGGGAAGCCACCATAATCCCCAGGCTCTGTGATGTCCTTGAAGACACAGCTATTAGCAGCAAGTCGGACCTGCAATTGAACCATTCCATGTAAATGAGTAAACATACTCCAACCATGAAAACAATAGTATAAGGATGCTGCCACATTTAGGTCAAAAGATGAAATTCTCTGATCAATGGTACTATATTTCTGCTTCAAAAACTGTGGAAGGAATTAGATAGGCGAGCCCTGATGGGTAGAGTCGATAACTACTCTGATACATGATCGGCAGTATGCCAGACAACTTTCAGTCTATGATCTTCCAGTTGTATATAGGACTATAGGAGTATATGCTTCACATTATTACATTATCAAATGATAGGGTCATCTCAACCACTTGAATGGATAAACCCCTTTTTTTCCCCCAAATTGGAAAAAAAGTGCTTCTTCAAGTATATACCTTTGATGCTATAGAAACATGATCACGAACAGCTACCCTTCCCCCCAAAGTTACATAATCCCCTATCCTGAAGGAAGCGAAATCATGTGGGACATAAGTTTCACATTGTCATTTAATGGAGTTGCGTCAAATAAAACGTAAACCCAAAGTACTCCAAAAACTTAAAACCAAAAGCATTAGGAAAAAAAATGTAAACAAGGAAGAAGAAGTAACCTACGTCGCTGAACCTGCAATTCCAACTTGTCCACAGAGCATGCAACTCTTTCCTATAGCTACATTATGGCCAATCTGCAAAAGGAAAGCAGATTCTCTTTCTTCTTGAGATTGCTGAATATGTTTGTTGAAAAGGCAAGTTAGCAAAAACCCACCTGGACCAAATTATCTATCTTTGAATGATCCCCTATAACTGTATCTCTCCAACTGCAAAAATAAACAGGTCAAAACTCAAAATTCAGCTTGAATTGGCTTCTAATTACAAGCAAGTTTCAGAAAATTAGCAAAGCAAACAAACGCGTCACCTGCCCCTATCAATGCAGGAATTTGCACCAATCTCCACATGGTTACCAATCCTAGCATTCAGTAGCTGAGGAGAGGAAACATATCACAAAACACCAAGGCAATCCATCTGAGGCACCTACTTAGCTTTTCTTAAAAGGCTAAAATATATTGAAAATACAAACATAAAGCTTTTACCATATTCCACCACAAATCCAAATATAATTTTACCAATTATTTATACTTTCAATTTTTAACTGTTTTAGTTATCAAGATCTCTCTAAAAGGATAAATTAGAGAAACACACACAAACAAACATATAGATCACCAACTTGAGGTTTCTTCAACATGTTGCCGTGCTCGTCCACAAAAAATCCAAATCCTGAAACACAGACAACATGCCTCCAAATTTTAGAACGCAACAATTGGGTTATAAAGTTAAAGTTCAATTTATCTTTCAACAATTGGCTTACTGCCTTACCATCTTGACCAATGCACACCCCATTGTGAATGATACATGAATCACCTATAATGCAGTTACTGAGTGCAACATTAAACCTTTAGAAAGAAAACATACATAGTTATAGCTACTATCAAACACTAAAAGTTGACTGTAGATGTCGTAAATGAGTTAACTAAAATACCCTATATTTGTTGATTGACCGATGGTAACAGCGGGACCAACAACAGTTCCTGATCCAATACACACATTTGCACCCAGTACTGCTTTTGAATGAACTATAGCACCAACTTCAATCAGCACAGTTGAATCAATACAAGCTGACTGGTGGAAGATCCCACCTCCATTATGCCATTTTTGAAATTGTTGGCGGCTTTCTATGTCTGAAACATATAAAAGCATGTGCAAAGTACCAGTCAAGCATTTCCTCGAACATTTGGACGGCAGAAATTGAACAGCGGATTGTATGAGTATAACCACTATAACACTCACCGGACTTAGTCGAAAAGAGATTGCAAAATCTACCAAAGTCTTGTTTATATGTCTTGGTGAGACGATAATAATGGACAAATCGTTTAACCGCCATAAGCAGTTAAAATAAATGAAAGCATGGAGTTTTATTCTTTTTAACAAAAACCGTGGAGTTTTGGAAACGAAACGAGTTCTACAGACGTTCGCCACTCGCCAGTCACGCAGAGACAGCTGGCGTCAGCGAATTGGAGGAATAAGATAGGGAAGATCTAGAAGACTAAATATTTATATTTAGTCCTTAATACAAATATTGGCAGTCCCAAACTTATATAAGGTTTAGTTGGGTTTACACGACGACAAAAAAAAAAAAGAAAAAATTTACGATATTTTCTACAATTTATCAAACTATTTTTTAATTATTACTTAGAAATTAGTTATGTATTTACTATTACTTTATAGTTAATTAATTTTTTATTATTCATTGGTTACTTAAAATTTAGTAAGTATTTTTATTTAAGTATTTTTATTTAATAGGAAATGATATATCTCTTATGCAATAGCCAATAATTTAAATTTTTATATTTGTTTATTAAATTGAAGAGACCGTTATTACCGAATTGCAACATAAAATTCTTGTGAGGCTCTTGGGATACAGCTTAGAGGAAAATGAAACTCCGGTCAGCTATGAGTATATGCCTAACAAAAGCCTCGATGTCTTCCTCTTTGTTTTGTCTGTCGGACTCTGTATTTTAATTCTAGTACGCTACATGTAGTAAGAAAGACAAAAGTACTTCCTTAATTGCTGGTTATCAAATTGTGCAAATAAAAGTAGAACGTATGGCTATTTCGGCCTAATTCTAGTTTTCTTTGCACATTATGTGCCTACGTCACTACTGGGCACCGTAGTGACGTTAAATGCTGTGTTCAAATTCGTTTTCAGACTCAACAAGGCGTGTTAAATTGGACTGGAAAAGACGCTCAAGTATTATTAATGAAATTACATGGGGTGGTCTTTTATATCCCCATGAGAATTTTCAACTCAAAATTATCTAAAATTATCTATTGAGATCTCAAAATTAAGTTAGGAATTTTTTGCCAAATCATGAGATGAACCCTAAGAAATCAGACTTTGGAATGGCGAGGATATTCGGGGAAAAGTTAAGTGAAGCTAATACGACCGACGGAGTTGTTGGACATAGTAACTGCATTTCACAACTAATTGGTAATTGCCTCTGCTTTGTCTGTTTTCGAAGATTAACATAGCTAACGGTACATGGTTTGAACTTATGACCATGTTATCGTGTGATAAGATTCAAGAGACTGAGGTCGTATACGTCTGTTAGCTTTTGTATGGCATCCGATCTTATGTTGTTGTTCCATTTTCAAACAGCGGATACATGGCCCCAGAGTATGATGTCTTCAGATTTGGAAAAAGGATAGTGGATTTTATCCATCCAAAAATGGTCTAAGCCTCCTTTCTTATGTATGTAACTCTCTTTCTTTCTTTCTGAAAAATAATTTCCAACGATCGTTTCCCTAATCTTGCTTTGTGACTTGTATGGTCTAAAGGAGAAGCAATGGCGCTGATGGGGCCAGTACTGAAGCAGTCGTGGGTTCATGCTGGACTTTTGAAATTTATCCGTATTGGATTATTGTGTGTTCAAGATCGAAGACTCAGCAGACAGGCCCACCATGTCTTCTGTGGTTATTATGTTAGCAAGCGGTTCGGTACCACTTCCTCAACCAACCCAACCTGCAGTTTCTGTTGGCCGAATTGTCGCAAGGCCGGGTCAATTCTCACCAGGCGCCGAAATTTGCTCTGATAATGATGTTACCCTTTCAAGCATGTCACCCCGTTGACAATTAATTCCTATTCATTCACTTCGTTGAAGATAAACACAGGGAAAACAAAGTGTTAATTAGAATTAGTTTGAAGTTCTGGCGATAATGCAACCACAAGAAATTATTAATTAGTAACCTACGGCAGGTCCAGTAATTGCTCTTGTTGATCCCGTGCAAACATTTTTTTTGCATTACTCTTCTTCTGCAAGAACTGTTGTCCACAGTCCACTGACAGGAGCATAGCTGGTTAATTGGTCTGATTTCTTTTACCTTATGTTTTATTAATCATGTGTGTAAGTATATTGCATCTCTTTAAGGGACCGATTAAACCTAGACTCTACTGCATAAAAATGCAGATATTCATTTCAACTATTTTGTCTTCCCTTTTTCAGGAAAAGAAACTGAGTTGAATTTATGCAGCAAAAAAATTTATAAAAATATCTTTTTTAAAAAAAAAAAAACCCATTCAAATGAAAATTTTCTGGTTTTGTCCCGCTAGGAACAATTAGCTAGAGATTTCGTATTCAATTCAACTACTGCGTCTTCCCTTCTAATATTTTTCTCCAACAGTTGTGTCTTCCCTCTTCATATTTTCTCGTTGAAAGCAAGTATGAGCTTATTTTATGCTGCACGTGGTTATTGCTGTTTATATTAAAAATTATCTTGAATGGCCGACGGATTACGGATTCGGTGAACGGGAGAATTTTTCCATCAGTGAATGATATGTTAATCCCCTAAAGCAAGCAAAGGAGCAGTCAACCCCCTACGCCAAGACACGCAATGCCAAAAATGGCAGTCAACCCTCCATTTACAATTTTGGTCAAGCTTGTGGGGGGATACAGCAGATGCTCTTTAATTCATGCATTTTGATTTATTTAACTATATATCTGTGTGAACCGAACGAGACGAAAATCTTTTCCTGCCAACCCCAACTTGCAAGAACATAGTAGATTTTTGGTGCACGCGTCTTGGATCGATCAAATATACTTTAATCTTATTTAATATTTATCACCAAAGACTAATCTCTTTTTACTAAAGCAAAAGCTTATATGAAGGCAAAATTTTGGTTTGTGCTTGAAATTAATGTTTGGATCCTTACCAACAAGTGACAAGTTCTGATTCTTCTCTTCATTGAATTTTGTAACATATGCTTCGTTTATTTACTTTTATTTATGAAGCTTTCTTTTTTTTTTTTTAGTATTTTGTATAGTACAAATAGGATACGATGAGTTAAAAGAAATGCACACTTAAAGTTCAGCACCCATAAATTTTTTTTAAAAAATACATAATTAAAATCTAATGCAGGAAATCAAAGAAAATAAATTTTCATATAACTACATAGGATGCTCCCAAAAAAAAAAAAAAACTACATAAGAAGAGTTGAGCCTTTCACCATAATGATAAAAGAAATAAATGCAACCAACTCAATCAGAGTGTTGTCAGCAACCTTTTTAAATTTGAAACAACATTTTTCTCATGGCAAATGCTATGTTACAATTAATGTAACATACACACTCAACAACAACCACACAAATTGTGTGGGCCCATCATTTGTGTGGTTGTTGTTGAGTGTGTATGTTACATTAATTGTAACATAGGGACTCCCTTTTCTCATTAATTGATTTGTAAATAGGAAAAAAAATACTACAAAACTTTTAAAACTTTAGTTGTTTGATTGTTAATGAAAATTTTTATTAAAAATTATAAATTACTTTAATAGGCATATTTTTTTAAAGTATGTTCTGAAAGAAATGAGACAAGATTATCAATTAAGTAAAAGATATTTTAATATTTTAAAAAAAGTTTTCAATCTCTATTAGTAACCGTAAAAAAATTGAATTTTTATAATAGAGAAAAAGCCAGCTTATTTAATATTAAAAAACTCTAAAAAAAATAATCAAACAACAATAAGAATTAAATAAATTATAAAATTAAATAAATACCTATAATCATTAAATAAGCACTAAAGTCAATTTTAACATGAAGATATAAAGTACCAGTACACTTTGACAATTTGATAATTAGTGATCTATTTTAGTAATTGTTTAGATTCGTATATAATTGTTTAGAATCGTGTATTGTGTGTTAGGAAAAGTTTGTCAAAAGTTTGTCAAAAGGCGTTTGGAAATACTTTCTCCCAAATGTGTGAATGGTGGAGCCTTTCTTTTTATCCGAAATAAAAGTGGGATGGGCACCTTTATTAGACCCTATTAACAAAGGTTTCTATCACTCGCATCCTCGTTGTTTGTGGAAAGAAATTCATAGACTGACATATTGGAAATCTATTACTTTTTAAGTCCTTCTTAATTGTATTTTATATCATTCAAATAGTTTTCAACAATTAAGTTTACGAGCTTATGGTCACAAAAATTGAGTTTTATATTTTTTTTATTACATTTATTCTTTTTAAATTCTCTATGGTTGATACGAAAATTTTAACATGCTCTCAAATATATAAGGTGATATAATTTTTTGCTAACAAAAAACTTAAACTTTAATAATTAACATGTAACTCATTTGGATACTAAAAGTAACTCAGATTTGATTAGATGTTTGGATTGTTATGTTGTCAACTACGTTAATGATCAAACTTAGTGACGACCCTGAAATCGTAATTAAATAAAATATAATTAATGTGGACTGAAGGGACGTATTTGTAAGGTTATGGTCTCGGTGTTCATTTTCACAAACAATAAGGACTCCTATAGGGGAGAGAAAACTTTTATAAAAAAAATCGAAGATGAGAGAAATTTATCCCCTTTCACTATCCATCTACTCTCTCTTTACCTTTCTCTTCATTATTTCTCTCAGCTTTCTCTTGGCTTAATATTTTTCAATAATTAATAAAGAAACATTTCATAAAGACTGCCACTTGATATGTGCAAGTGCGTTTGTTGTGTCCAACTTTCTTTATTAACACATTCATTATCCCAGACAAGCCTATTACTTTGGATAAGTGCGAAGTAAACATCTCTATTGAAACGAAGCCAAATCTTTGCTTCAGAGGACAATGCCGATCGTCATTTTCTCTGCCTCAAAAACTATTCACTTGCTTCACCTTCTTTCTTTTCTATCCTTAGTTATGTCACAGAGTCCTGAAAACATGCCGTTTCATTGCTCACAACTTCCTAATAATGCTGCTTCAGACAAGTTTACATCCAATCTTCGGCGCTTATTCGAAACTATTTCTGAAGTGGCTGGCAAAGACGCCTACAATAAAACCACTGAAGGGAGGTATCCGGACAAAGTTTACGGTCTTTACCTCTGTAGAGGCGATGTTAACAATGAATCATGTCGCGAATGCGTAGATTTAGCAACTGACACCATTCAGAAAGATTGTGATGGCACCAAAGAAGCAGTTATATGGTCTGATAAGTGTACGGTACGTTATTCTGATAAATCTTTCTCCCCTCACTCAGAGACATCGCCAAGCAATTGCTCGACCCACAGAGAGAACTCTACTGATCCTGAAACGTTGAGAAAGATTGTGGCCAAGTCATTAAAGGAAGTAATTCCCATGGCAACTTTGAATAACGAATCTAAGTATGCAACCCATGTGGTTAACTTTTCCAGCAAGCATAAGCTGTACAATCTCGTGCAGTGCATACCAGAGCTGTCAACGGAAGATTGTCGTGCTTGCTTAACAAGTGCCGCCACTTCAATTCTACGTTGTTACCAGGATAAGAAGGGTGCCAGATTTCTTAACCCGAGTTGTAATATAAGATTCGAGCTGTACCCGTTCTTCACGTCCAACCCTCCACCTGCAGCCGGCCCTAACGGTGAGTTCATTGACTTGAGGTTCGCACAACACATACTGTTGAGCTTTCTATAACTTAGTAAAGATTTCTCGTAATTATGAGGAAGAAAGTCTAGAATATATAAAAAAAATTTAAATTTAAATACACATATCATATATACATTAGTTGATTGTATTACCTCTAATGTATTATAGGATTTTTGAATTGACGCCAATTAATTAAGACTTGTAAAAGTGCTCTTGTTTTCATTATAGAGTTCAGATTTTTCAGTTATAAATCCACTTAAGGCGACTGTGGAAGCAGTTGGAACGGAAACTTTACATGGTAGAACATGATTCAACTTCCAATGTAGTAAATTTTATTCTTTTAATTTAGTTTTTATGTCATACAAAATCCCTCTTTCTGAAATCCTCGCGGCAACATATATTTTATTGTAACCTTTTGTATTTTTACTTTTAAAACCGAACGGCATATATTTACAACTTGTAATCTTATAAATGTGTGACACCTATTAATAAACTGTCTCGTGAGATATGTTGTTCATTGACTTCATTATTATGTGATTAAAGGTTATTTAATTAAACATTCACACTTTGTTGTGTCATCCTCATAAATTTCACGACCATTAATTAGGTTGAAGTTCTAACATTTTTAATGTCATCATGAATAATTCCTAATTATTTTAGCCTGGATTCCACCAAGTGGAAGGAACGCAAACAGAATATGGATTGAAATTGGCACTTCAGTATCAGGGTCGATTGTAATAGTCGTGCTGTTCGTTTCTTTTCTTTGGCGTACGAGGCAAAGAAATAAAAAAGAACAAGGTACATAACGGTTTTATTATCGGTGATGGTACGAAAGCGACAATACTCTTGTTCTGTTCTTTGTAAAGTAAATTCATTGTGCTTGCAGAGGAGAGAGCAATTAGTCGAGAGGCTCAATTACTTGAATTGGGAGAAAGTCAAATTGGAAGCCATTACTCGTATATTTTACGAGAAGAGAAGCAAGTGGAATCCAAAGAGTTTCCTCTGTTCCCATTTGACCTTACCGTGGAAGCTACACAACATTTCTCCGATGAAAACAAGCTTGGAGAAGGAGGCTTTGGCCCTGTTTATAAGGTAATCACAAGGTTATGATTTAATTTGTTTAAGAAAATCTGCCATTATGTACAACGAGTTTATTCAACTGTCAGTCAGGTGAGCTTCTTGTTTTATGGTAACAATTCATTCTGGAAATTTGCTTGCAGGGTGTATTAGCGGATGGCAAAGAAATTGCGGTGAAGAGGCTCTCAAGAACATCTGGGCAAGGCCTAGAAGAATTCATGAATGAAGTTACTGTAATTGCCAAATTACAACATAAGAATCTTGTGAGACTCTTGGGATGCTGCTTAAGGGGAAATGAATTGCTGCTCATCTATGAGTACATGCCCAACAAAAGCCTTGATTTTCTTCTCTTTGGTATGCTACTCAAGCTTTCTGTTTTCCTTAATTGCTAATCGTTTACGAGCACACGACAAGGTAAGTAAACCACTTATATAATGTTCAATTTATTATTAGATTCAACAAGGAATGTACAATTGGACTGGGAAAGACGCGTTGGCATCATTAATGGAATTGCACGAGGTCTCTTATATCTGCACGAGGATTCTCGACTCAAAATAATTCATCGCGACCTCAAAGCTAGCAATATTTTGCTAGATCATGACATGAGCCCAAAGATATCAGATTTTGGAATGGCAAGAATATTTGGTGGAAATCAAAATGAAGCTAATACAAATAGAGTTGTCGGAACATAGTATGACACCTCTTGAATTACTGTTTGATTTTGTTTTGTTTCTTATCAAAAACTATTTTTTATCACTTACAAAAGTTTCCTTCTTTTGGTCACCATTGAAAATTTTCAGTTTTAATTAGATACTGAAATATAATATAGCATAAAAACTTCTCTATACATGTCATTTAATCTTAGAAAGTTCCAACTTCAACAGTGGATATATGGCCCCAGAATACGCCATGGAAGGACTATTCTCAGTTAAATCAGATGTCTTTAGCTTTGGAGTTCTTCTTCTAGAGATAATCAGTGGCAAAAAGAATAGCAGCTTTTATCTTTCTGAAGAAAGCCGAAGCCTCCTCGCGCATGTATGTAGCTGTCTCTACTATTCTTTATAATTGAAAAGCCAATTTTCTTAGACTCGCCTTATTTATGAACTGTGTATCGTTATTTCAGGCATGGAAACTATGGTGTGAAGGAAATGCATTAGAGCTCATGGATCCCGTGCTCAAGCAATCGTTTAATCCCGATGAAGTGTTGAAATGCATTCATATCGGGCTGCTGTGCGTTCAAGCAGACCCGGCAGACAGACTAACCATGTCTTCTGTGGTTGTTATGTTGGCAAGTGATACCGTTACGCTTCCTAAACCAACCCAACCTCCGTTTTCTTTCAGCCGAGTTGCTCTCAAGTCTCAAGTTAACTCAATGCTCATCTAATATTAGAGATTGTTTTGATGCTGATTTAACCCTTTCAAATGTTCCACCTCTTTGACGCTCTATATGTTGTTAATATATATCATTTTCATTTCTACCTTTACAACACCTTGGCCATGATCGTTTGGCACTAATATCATCTTTTGTTCGTCATATGGTTTCATTTTCCACTGAATAGGAATCATTGTTCCCCTCTAGATTCATTTTGGCCACCACATATATATCTGCCATTCATTCACTTCGTATTTTAAATACTTAGGGAAGCAGAATGTTGGGATCGAGCAAAGCACATATTGATAATTTAATTTCAAATGATGAACGAATCTTGACCTAATCTATTGAGGAATTTGAGGCTTACAGTGATATAGCATAAAACATGAAGGCTCAAATAGTGGATTACAGTTAGTGTGATGAGTGTTATTAGTGAATTACCATTAGTGTGTTTTATTGAGTGTTATTAGTGGATTACAGTTGGTGTGTTTTATTGAGTGGAATGTAGTAAGTGGAGCTGAGTATAAATACTATAAATATGTGCTAAATTTATTGTAAAAATCATCCAATCTTTAATCAAAATTTGAGTTTTCTCGTTTCAAATTCTAATTTAGAATTTGTTATACCTTTTTTTCTCTTCATGAGAACACAAGTTAGAGCGACATCTAACAAACCGCTGCGTCATACAATATCAATTGAAACACAGAAAGATCAATAACTCCAAAGACTCGAACGCTGTCAAATACTTGAGGTGGTTCACCCAAGATGCTTACTTCCGCATCGGAATGCGCACTCAAAACGCTTTATTGGATCGTGACGATTAAAGTCCTTAATCTCATTACAGAGAACAAAACTCTCTGGACAACGTTCGCTAATTAAATTCGAGCAAAATAATGAGAAAATTGCTTGTGGAGCACTATTGGTCAATGGATGTGGATCCAATAATGAAGTGACTTGAGCTCTATCTCTTTATAATCTTCTGTCATGTGAAAAATATATCGTTAAAATTTAATTAATTTTATATTTTTATCTAATAACTATCGATTATAATTTTTTATTATGACCCCTCTTTTTTTATATCAGTTATTCTGTTTGTAACTGTATAACAAATTTTAATTTACTTCAGCGTATATGATCATCATTAATTAATTATTAGTAAGTTTATACTTGGACAAATTAATTTTAATGTGTGATGCAGATGTGGTCGTACAGGCATCTACAAGACTCATCTATTTGGTAGCCCAAGTATCATAGTTTCGACAATCGAAATATCCTGAGCAGTCTTGATGGACGACGAGTTACTTACAAATTGTTATCCTACAGCCATGAAGATATTGGCTGGAAATTAATATTTTTTAAATGAATTTGAAATTAATAATGCAAAAATAATAGTTTAACTCTAAGGACTACTAAAGGGAAATTCACGCCATGTTATTCTTGCATTTTTTATTTTCAAATTAATCTAAAATATTTCTTTCCTCGCCAGCACGAAAAGGACTGGTACAGATCCTCGAAGCGGAACTTAGTACTAGAAGGGGAATGCAAAAAAGTGATGATCGAATGACCAAGATGATGATGGCAAAAAGTTGGATGACTGGCGTCTTCTTTAGCCGATCTGAATGCTCCCTTACATGTTGAAATAGGGGCCACAATTTTATCACCGAAAATTTTAGAGTAAGTTGGAAATATTACACCTAATTAACACATACACGACATCTATAGTTTAATTAACTATAACTGTCAATTACGTAGTAATTTTTTAAAATAAATACACACATAAAATATTATATGCATTAATTAGGTATAATACCTCTGACATACTTTAAAATCTCTCCTACCTATTTCAACATCCATTCGTGATCCAATAAGCCAAGGTTATCCAATTCAATTAATTATGATAATCCTTCCAATTGACAACTTCTGAAGCACAAATAATTACTGGTCTTAAACTGAACTAACGATAATGGAATATAAAATTTTCGATCTAAGTGTTAAATTGATAATTACATATGTTTTTAATTTCGTAAAGTCAATTCATATTACAAAAAATCAATTAATTACTGAAGTTGAACTCAACTTTGCACAAAGAAGGATAAGAGGGGATTATTAAAAAACGACCATCTTCGTAGAAAGGACCGATTCTTAAAGAAATTAGACAAATGAAATATCTTGGTAGGGTATACCAAATGCCGCTAGCATGATTATGTAAAATAGAATTGTATTAATTTCTATTTTACAAACAAAATAAGATGTAATTTGCAACCCCCACCAAAAAAAAAAGATGATTATATAAAAGTTGATGTTTAATTGTGATATCCTTAATATCTTGTATCACTACTATATATTGTTGATTGGGTTAGTTTCGGGTTATCTGCTCCTAAAACGACAATCTTCAAATATTTTTAAATTATTTTAAATTTTAACTTATTCTCAATTTTGTTCAAAAATAAAGGAAAAATATGGGTGAATTGATGAAAAATATTTTATATTCTTTACAAAATATTAGATAAGTAATTTTTATTTTATCTCTTAAACAAAATAAAAATAAGTTAAAGCTTAAAATAAATTAGGGACATTCTAAAAATTGTGGAGGCTAGTCCAAAATTTACGCTTGTTGATTTAAACAAGAAACATTGCGCTTCTTCAATTTGCCATTTTCGGATTTTTAGAGACGTTAACAGATGCTAACATCAAACATTAGTTTAGTCACTTCAATTAAAGCCTAATAATTATCTTAACCGGTGTATTTAAAAGGGGGTTTATGAGAATATTAGAGGGGTGTCAGAAGCACCATTCAGCCTTTTTAAGTTTCATTAATTACATTTTGGGATTTCTCCTTGGGCCACCCACATGAAAAGGACCCGAACTCCCAAATCCAACACTTCATAAGTCATACATGGTGATATACTGATATTTGGCTCTCTCAAATAATCTCACCAATTCCTAATTATCACTTTTATTTTAATATTCATTTAATGCTTGTATGAAATTACTGAAAATGATAAATAGATTTTAAGTGTTTACATAATTTCTAGACCCTTGGTTGAGATTTTATAGATTAAATGATATAGATTTATATTAGTAATCTATAATTAATATTTTTTTTTCTTTTCTCTTTCTCTCATCATCTCCATTCACCTTCTTGCTCGTTTTTGTATCTCTTCTCTTCTAATTACAACTTTCATCTAATCCTCTACGTCTGCCTTTCGTCTATTATGCTCAAATTGCAATCTAAGTGCAAGAATAGTATTATAATAAGGCGAAACAAATAGAATATGTAGGGATTGCACAGAAAAACACATATTTTAATGAATTGAAAATTGTAATTTTTTGTCTATTAATGTATCGAAAGCTATATCTTCTTATTTGTTAGCGACATCCTCTTTATATATGCATTACATTTAATTTTTAATTAATTCTGAAATTTTTTCAGAATTAATTAGAAAATTATGAGAATTTCCTTATTTTTTAATTATTTTTAATTTAATTTTTAATTAATTATGATTAGAAATATTTAAGTAATTAAGTAATTAAAAATATTCTCAAATATAATATAATATATATATGTGTGTGTGTGTGAAAAAATTGACACTCGAGATTTTGACGGTATTTGTATTGGTTTCAGCATTGACGATGCGAACAAAAGATGTGCGAGTGCGACTTTGAATTGCAGAGGAAGAGGATTATTGCTGAATTTGATAGCCGTCGTAAATGTTAAACATGATGAGATTGAGATCACTAAAAACTATTAAATAATTGCTACTTAACAATCCTGTTTTGATTATTATTAATAATCACAACTAATTTTCAATTTGATTGCATATAATTAAATAGTCAAACTGTAAAAAAGGATGCCAAACATCTTATCCTATTGAGGACAATTAAGGCATATGAACATGGGAGTTGTGCTATATATTCAAATTTTAATTCTATAATTTTACTCTAAATAATATAGTATTCATTCACAAATTGATGAAATAACATAATTAATTTACTTAGAACTTATTAAAAATCATCTACCACTTAATAAAAGACATATTACTTACCACATTATTTGAGACAAAATTTTAGAATGTCTATTCAATTGATATGCATCTAACATAATATTTATTGATAAAGTAATATTGAAAAATTATTTATTAAAAAGAATAATACTGTGTTTACTCTATTAGAATACTTAGTTTGTACAACATTTCATGTGTCATCCATGGATTGAGTTATAATATCTTAATTAAATCAATTAATACCATACACATCATATCACAATAAATAATTAGTGCCACATAATAGTCAGATACAAATCTAATAGTATATTAATTAATCATAATACTATTGTGTTAAAAATATTGAGTGATAAAGTCAAACAACCCTTGATATTTGTCAATTTATTAATAATAGATGACATATTGTTCAATATACAAATTATTTATGTATCATAGGCCTACCATGAGAAAAACAAAATTTCAATAAAGACAAGGAATTTAATTGAATTTTTCCTACGTTATGGCCACGTAGACTTACAATTTTTATGTTATGAATAATTATGATGGCTTCTCAAGTTTATGGTTTCATTATGACAGATAATTACAATAAACTTGAATTAAAAATTGTAATTTAAAGGGAAAAGGAGACAAAAAAAATTGAATTAAAAAGTTTGTTGATTGACAGAGATTACGATTGTAAAATTCATTAACCATTGAGTTTTAATATTTGACTCTCATTATATCTCACCGGCCCCGCTAATCACTTTTATACTAATATTTATTTTATTGTTATATAAAGTGACATAAAAGGAGTAGATAGTTTTTAAGTGCATTAACATGATAATTTCTATTAATGTTTAGTTTAGCCAATCTAATTTCTTAGACTCTAATTTCTTTTAACTTTTTAAATTATTATCTCTTTTTAAATATTGTATACTCTACTTTTGTAATCATGGAGGAAATTAATTTACAGTACTCTATAGAGAATGAGGAAGGAGTATCAAATCTTTCTTTTATATAATTATGGCAATGATGGATAAGGCCTTTAAAGAAAAAAAGAGATTATAGTAATTTTAAGATCTTTTTTAATAGATTTTATAAGTTCCATATAGTGACTGCTTTGGAAAAAAAAAATAAAAATTATAATAAGGGTAAATTTGGGATTAAATTGGGTATATTAAGAGATAAAGATTAGTTTAAATTTTTTAATAGGTTAACTGAATAGTGAGGGTTGGTGAGATATAATAAGGAGTCAAATATCACCACTCTTAACCATTTGGAACTGCTAATTTAGAAATTCTAAAATACCTTTTTTTTAATCATAAGGATTTAAAAGAAAATAATAACAATCAAATTTCATGAGTTTATTCCTAAAAAATTACTAAAATCCTTGAAGTTTCTTGGTTTGTCTAATAAAACGTTGAATACAAATTTGAACCAAAAGGAATAAAATGTGACGATAATTCAAAGAATGTTGTTTGAAGGATAAAAGTGGGAGCATGATTGGATACAATTATGTGCAAATCATTAATCATCCTCTCCTTGACACTAGAGTTGTAAACAAGCCTTCTTGAGTTGTGATTCTAAGGAACTCATAAACAATCTGTTTAGGTCATCATGTGGTAGGCAGGTCGCTTTGCAGGTGTGCTCGCACAAGGATCTCGCGAGGAGAAACTCAAACAAAGTCAACTTGAAGACTCAATCAAGAGTCAACTTGAGGATTCTCTCCGAAAAATCAGGGCAAGATCCTGATAGACTAACAACTACTCTCTCTTATCTAGGAACATGAGTCTCAGTCCTCTATAAGAACCTATGGAAATTCAAAGTAGGTAAGTTTTTCTATTTTCTTTGTCTAAACTCTTTCACTTTCTTTCTCTTCTCTCATTTCAAATTTTTTTTTCAGTTAATTTGAAATTTCGTTAAAAAAAGCTTTTTTTTTTTTTTGTTCAAAAGCAATCAAAATTAAGCCACATGAGTTGTGGCATAAGTTTTACCTAAAAGAAATGATTACTGACTTGAGCATCGGAGGGTTCACGCCGAAAAAAACATTCAGCGTCCCCCTAACTGTTTATGTGAATGCAAGTCAGTTTCGTAGAAGTGCTTGTGGTCGCAAGAATCTGCTCAAGCAAAGGAAGTGCAAGCCAAAGCTGTTCCCATTAATACAAATTTAAGTGTTTGCGTGGACATCTGGTTGCAACTCTTCCACCAACCAGATTTCTGCATCAACTAACATTATAAAAAAATGAAAATTAACTATAAACTATATGCTTAATTAAAAATAAAAAAAATGAAGATTAACAATAAACTATATGCTTAATTGAAAATCAAATTAGATAACTGCAGTTTACCACTCACATGTCGTACATCAAATGAAAACTCTTCAAAGTAAAATATAATTAAATGTTTGATTTGATCAAACGTTACCTGTTCCATAAGACTTTAGTGAAATTTTTGTATAGAAGTATATATGTATATATATATAATATTTATACTTGACTTGATCAAATGTTGCCTGTCTCAGCAGACTTTAGTATATATATTTCCTTGCTCAATTTCTCATCGACTGAAGTTTAATTTTCGTCTCTACCTCTCAATCAGCATATAAGGTTGTACTAGTATATATATATAATTACCACCTTGCTTTACTTTTACAGAAAGAAATATTCAGCCAAATCGTGCTTTTCCGATTTCAAAATCCAGAATGACGATGCTATTTTCGGCCTCAATAATAACTCTTCGCTTGTTTCTCTTGCTGGCCATTCTATCCCATTCCCATGTTATAATGTCACAGACTACGTTTGTTGACGAAAACATGGTCCTGACTTGCCCTGCATCAATTAACAATATTAATACTTCTTCCTACGCGTTCATCCACAACGTCCATAGCCTCTTCAACCGAAAGCTTCACTCTGAAGCCGGCAACTCCCTCTATTACAGCGCCACAGAAGGCTATTTTCCTGACACAGCTTTTGGTCTTTATCTTTGTAAATTCGACATTACTTTCCAGTCCTGCCAAAGGTGCATAGCTACAGCGGTTAAAGCCGTGATGAAAAAATGTAATGGCACCAGGAAGGCAATTATATGGTACCGAGAGTGCATGGTTCGCTACTCCGACAAGTCTTTACCCATCATGGATACTTCCACAGTTCTTTGCATGTACATAGTACGAAACTTTTCTGTACCGAGAAACGTTACTAGGATCTTGGCTCAGTCCTTCAACGACGTAATTGCCATGCCAAGTTTAAGTTCTTTCCGAAATGCAACCAAAGGGACTAACATTTCCAACATTAATAGACTTGAAACTTTTGGGCAGTGTATACCAGTGTTGTCAGTAGATGACTGTCGAGATTGCCTGAATAATACTATTCGTTGGATTCAAAAGTGCTTCGACCCGCCGGGAACGGGATTCGGTAGAATTCTTTTCCCAAGTTGTATCATGGGGTTCGAGCTGCACCCCTACTCCAAGGTACCTGCAGTAGGAGCTCTAGCACCCAGCTCTGCACCAGGTAACTACTCTGTTTGATTTTAATACATTTATAGGGCTATTTTGACGTAGATTTTCAACAAAAATTTTGAGTCATTGATTTCATACAATTCAATGGCAGAGATGGTGGATGAATTGAGATCATTGCAAAATAAGTGATAAAATTGAGACCTGTGTAGCTAGCCATACAAATCCTGATCCTTAACTGCTTTTTTTTTTTAATATTGTTTTGCGTCTGGAAAGGAGGGAAGAGGAGAAGAGCAATAAGTATTGCAATTGGCACAACTTTATCAGCAATTATAGTAGTGCTGTTCGGTTCGTTTCTTTGGTACCGGCGGAGAAGGTATGAACGAGGCCAAGGTAAAGAATTTACTTGGCATTATAAAAGTTTTCTCGCTTCTACGTTCGTCTTTTCCCCGTTTCAATTTATATTTAAATCCAGTTAATTGACTTGCAGAGGAGAAAAGAAACAGTCAAGAGGTTCAATTTCATCACTGGGAAGGAAGAATTGGGAATCATTACTCCTATGATATTTTACGAGGAGGGGAGCAGCAGGCGGAATCTCAAGAATTCCCTTTGTTCCCATTAGGCCTTGCACTTGAAGCCACAAACCATTTCTCCGATGAAAATAAGCTTGGACAAGGTGGATTTGGCCCTGTGTACAAGGTAATTGATTATACGGTGATGGCTTCAATTTTATAAATTATAAGAAACTAAATGTGTTCACTCAAAGAATGCAATATTATTACTGACCAAATGCAATCTTTCATTCTTTGAAATTTGAATGACATTTATAGATTAGGCACTTTGCTAGCTATTTTGTTTTCATTGGTAACGGCGGATGGTTGCTTCCAGGGTACATTAGCGGATGGTAAGGCAATTGCAGTGAAAAGGCTCTCAAGAACATCTGGGCAAGGGCTAAAGGAGTTCAAGAACGAAGTTAATTTGATTGCCAAATTACAACACAAAAACCTTGTGAGACTCTTGGGATGCTGCTTAGAGGGACAGGAGCTGCTGCTCATCTATGAGTACATGCCAAATAAAAGCCTTGATGTCCATCTTTTTGGTTTGTCTCTCTCGCTCTCTATTAAATGCTATCTATTGTATATATTGTAAGGCTCATGCGCATTTCCTAATTGTAAACTGGCTGTTAAGTTGTGCAAATAAAATCAGATATTATGGTAAGGATTTCTTCTTAGTTCCAAACTTTATCAAGCCCCTAGCTGGAATTGCCCATATTTATATTATGTTCCCTGTTTATGTAACATAACTACCTGCCGCACCACATACATATAGCAAATGTAACAAATTTTTGGTGTTTTCTCCCTTCGCTTTCCCTTCCTTGCACCAGCAATGGAGCTTGCGGACAAACTAATCAAGTTACATCTTGTGTTCAATTCATTGTTAGATGCAACGAGGAGTGTACAGTTGGACTGGAAAAGGCGTCTAAGCATCATTAATGGAATAGCAAGAGGTATATTGTATTTGCACGAGGATTCTCGCCTCAAAATTATTCATAGAGACCTCAAAGCTAGTAATGTCTTACTAGATGATGATATGAACCCAAAAATATCAGACTTTGGAACAGCGAGGATATTTGGCGGAAATCAAAATCAAGCTAATACAAATATAATTGCTGGTACATAGTAAGTGGCTTCTATCCTAGAAGCTCATTTTCCTTCCTGTTGGAATTAAAAAAAAAAATTTAATGTTCCCATTTTTAATCTCAATTGCTCCTTTGTTTGTTCTTTTCTTACATTTGTGTTGTCAAGCTTGGGGAAAATTTAGTGTCTAATAAATCCGTTATAAAGCTTGGTCTTTCTATACGAGGATTCTACTGATGACAGTTATAAAATTAGAACATCAAGAATTAAGAATAAGAAGTTGGTTCAACTGGTGGGATGCTTCAAAATATCTGGGTTTGAATTCTGCATACGTTGGAGTTGGCAATGTGTTTATTTTATATTTATGTAATTTAAAAAAAGAAAAAAAAGAAAAACGGTCGTTTAGAAATGCAATTATGCTTCTGCAAAGGATTAATCATTAACCTAAGCTAAAGCTATAAACCTGTCTTCTATAACTTCTAATCAAATTTTTATGAGGCTAACAAGCAAGTTTCCCAGACTTCATTAATTTTTCCATAACTTTGATCTTATTTTGTTGTTCAAACAGTGGATACATGGCCCCAGAGTATGCAATGGGAGGCATATTTTCTATTAAATCTGATGTTTTCAGTTTTGGAGTTCTTCTGCTAGAGATAATAAGTGGGAGAAAGAACAATGGATTTTATTTTTCCGAACATGGTCAAACCCTCCTTACTTACGTATGTAACACACACACACACACACTCTCTCTCTCTCTTTTTCTTTTTAAATAATTCGATAGCCTAATCTTTGATTTCGACCTTTTTAATATTCCAGACATGGAAACTATGGTGTGAAGGACATGCAGTGGAGTTGATAGACCCAGTACTAAAGCAGTCATGTGCTCCAGATGAACTGCTGAAATTTATTCATATTGGATTGTTGTGCGTTCAGCAAGACCCCGCAGACAGACCTACCATGTCATCAGTGGTTGTTATGTTGGCAAGTGATTCCATGACAATTCCTCAACCAACCGAGCCTGCATTTTCTGTAGGCCGAGTTGTTGCGAATTCCGGTCACCTTTTATCGTCTGCTAAAGTTGGTTCTGTTAATAATGTTACTGTTTCAGATGTATCCCCCCGGTGATAATGATGAAGACACACTAACTTTTTTTCTTCATCTCTTTTACTTGAAGATTTAGGACACATATGTGTAAGTCATGTTACTAACTGATCACATGATTTTAATTTATCAGTTGTTCCTTGTTAATATTTATACCTGCAAACTAGACTACTCTGTTCTATCACATCCCCATTTATACTCTTGATTTACCCTGTCAAACTGCTGGAAAAAATTGTGATTATATGACATTGAAGAAATTTCTTTCAATGTCAGGAATTCAGAGAAAGTATGCAAAAGCAAGAAAATTTTCACAACCCAGTCATTGGAAATAGGTTTGGCAGCCATGATTTGTTATACCAAACAGCTACCGCAATTTTCTTATCCAGCTGATTGCTTCTTTTGTCTATAACCCAAAAATGTATAGACCAACGTTGCAGTGATAACTGGTAGGAATCTGTTATCTCAAAATCTACCCTTTGTATAGTCTCAGTGTGCAGTTGAAATATTCCGTCACAGAGACATTTCAACACTTGAGATTACGCAACTTATTTCGTGTCATTGTGCAGCGTGCAAAAGTTATTTCTTTTGCGTGTCTGGGTTTGCATTCTCTATGGTTATTCTTTGAAGCTCCTTTCCATTTGCATATGGATGGGCCTTGGATTACATGTTGAAGTTAACCACTTTGCATTGCAGGTTTGCAACGGAGATTCTACATTGACCTCCTGCTTATTAAAAGCCGCCTCTCAAGTTTATTACAATTAGTTTATTGTCATTGACGTGTCGAAATGGCCAGCTAGTTTACTTTTGATTTGTTTTCTTGCTAATCTTTTTCTGTCGATGCATGCTTCATAAGTTTATGTATCACTCCAGACATCAATTCAATTCAGTCAGACTAAGTGGTTATTTATTATAGTAACACTTTCCCAGAGACTACGCTCAATTAGTCAAAGTCCTACCAATTTTTTTTTTCCTCAGCTATCTACGGGCTACAATTTACTGTTTTACTCATGCAAAATTAAAAATGTAAATATCCCCACTAACAGAGCCAGAGTAATCGTGTGACTCGAAATCTCTAGCCTTATATGCTTCACCATAGAGTTACTAGAAAATGACTAATATATTTGTCCACTGAGAATTCTTCCAAGAAAATACCATGAACGAAGTGGTTGAAGCACCATAAATAGCTAGCCCAAGAACTGTGTTAGCTGCATAATAGAGAACACTTTTCATTATTGCACAGTGGTTCCAAAAGGCAAGATATGGCTCATATCATCAGTGTTTCAAAAGTCATTCAATTAATTTTCATTTATTCTCTCACAGCCACTCCTCATGATCTTGCTTTTGGCGATAGCCCTCCCTATAACACTTGTTCAAGCAGTGCCGCTGATTATGGACATGCTGGTCCAATCTATAGAAACCTGAAAAAAGTCGTCATTTCTTTAGCCTTGAATGCTTCTGCTGCCAAGTTTTCCGATGCGTCTTCAGGGAATGACTCAGATAGAGTTTATGGTCTCTACACGTGCCTCAACTATATTTCAAATGACACTTGCAACAACTTAATAACCACAGCAACACAAGACATCACCAAACTTTGTCCAAACAAAACCGACGCAATCGTGTGGGAAGAGGTCTGTCAGTTGCGCTATGCTTACGGAAATTTCTTTGGCCAATTGGATGTCTCAGGAAACATTCCTAAATACAACAGAAAAAATATATCAGAACCCGAGAGGTATAGATCTGTTGTGAACAACACTCTGAATAATCTCACCAAACTGGCAGCTTTTGATCCTTCAAACGAAATGTATGCAATTGGTGAAGTACCCTTCACAAATTCCGACACTTTATATGCTCTAGTTCAATGCACCAAAGATCTATCTGCCGATGATTGTGATGCATGCCTCAACAAAGCTATAGCAGATATTTTATCTTGCTGCTATTTTTCAAGAGGAGCACGACTTCTCAGTCGTAGCTGCTATTTGAGGTATGAATTATATGCCTTTTATAACGGTAACACAGAAGCTTCTGTCTCAGTTGGAAACCAAGCATCAGGGAAAGGTAAGTAGTGCAATTTCACCATAAGAATTAATTTCTTAATCCATGTGGTGTTTGAAGAATGGAACTTAATGTAGTATTCTGTTCGTGGTATCAAATATATGCAGGCAACCAAAGGAAGATGTGGATGATTATAATTCTAGCCGCTGTAGCAGCTTTTCTACTGCTAGTTGTTGCTTCCACTTGCTACTTCTTTGCTGCAAAAAAGGTAGCCCGGAAAAGTAAAGATTTTATCAGAAAGTTTTCAAGCTATTTTCTGTTCTGGCATCATCTGTTTTCACCCTTTTTTCTTTTTCTTTTAATTTTATCTCTTCAAATTTTGCCTTCGTGTGTTAGGGAAGGGTATGGTAAGAAAGCAGATTCAATTACATAAAATTGGGGACGCAAGCAAAACAGGCCTCCATTATCAACATGTTTTGGGGAGGGATGATGATCTAAAAGCTCAGGACTTTTATATTGATCTGGAAACATTACATGTAGCAAGCAATAACTTTTCCGATTCGAATATGCTAGGACAAGGTGGTTTTGGTCCTGTTTACAAGGTATTATTATTATTTAAAAAATAAAAATAAAAAGTCATCCATTAATATGTTTTAAAAATAAGAAATAAAAATTATCAGGGTGTATTAAGTGACGGCAAGGAAGTAGCAGTGGAGAGGCTCTCCAGCTGTTCTGAGCAGGGCAATGCAGAATTCACAAATGAAGTGCTCCTTATATTGAAGCTACAGCACAAAAATCTCGTCAAGCTTCTAGGTTTTTGTGTTGACGGAGACGAAAAGCTGCTTGTCTACGAATTTATGCCAAACAGCAGCCTTGATGCGATCCTTTTTGGTATGCGCTTTTCTTTTTCATTTATTATTGTCCCTTTGAATTCTCAGAACATCGATTTATTCCTCTTTCTGGCACTCTTAATTTTAGATCCAAGGAAACGTGGGCTACTGTGTTGGAGCAAACGTATTACTATTGTAAATGGAATTGCCAAGGGAATTCTTTACGTTCATGAGGATTCTCGACTTAGAATCATTCACAGGGACCTAAAAGCTAGCAATGTGTTGTTAGACTATGACATGAACCCCAAGATCTCAGATTTTGGAATGGCAAGGATATTCGCCGGAAGTGAAGGTGAAGTTAATACTGCCAGAATAGTCGGAACATAGTAAGTAAAACCTATTTACTTATAGCTCAAATATGCTATTCTCAATTAATAATAAAGATTATATTTTTCTTTTTGGTAAATAGTGGATATATGGCTCCTGAATATGCAATGGAGGGATTATATTCCATAAAGTCTGATGTTTTTAGCTTTGGAGTACTCTTGATTGAGATTATAACTGGAAGGAGAAACACAGGCTTCAATCAATCAAGAGGCGCGACTGCCCCGAACCTCCTAGCCTATGTAAATCTGTCTACAATAAAGAACGTGCATTTTATTTCGGGAATTTATATTTAGTACTGCAAAATTTTTAATCCACTTTAATGATGATGCAGGCATGGCATCTCTGGAATGAAGGGAACGCATTGGATCTGATTGATCCACTGTTGACCGATACATGTTCTCCAGATGAATTTTTAAGATACATTCATATTGGTTTGTTGTGTGTTCAAGAGGATGCATTTGACAGGCCTACCATGTCATCCGTTGTTGTAATGTTACAGGGTGAAACCATTACTCTTTGCCAGCCTCAAAAACCTGCCTTCTCTTTTGGAAGAGTTACGGATGATGATGATAACAATTATTGCTCTGTCAATGGTTTAACAATTTCTGATCTTTCGCCTCGGTGATTCAGGCAATGAATGAGTTTGAATGTGCACTGGGCTGATGCCTTTCTTGTCATACATAGTGTTATATCCCCACTTCGCTTGTATTTCAACCAAAGGGTATGTGGATTTTACAAATGTAATAATTAATCTGTGAGTCCGTATTTGGGATAAACAGCAAAGAGTGAAAGAGCGACTCGCACTCTCGGATTGTAAAATAACGATATATATATATATATATATATATATATTGATCTTATTATCTAGTCTATTTAATTATTCTTTTATACAAACCGGCCACAGTACCTTTCCATTCATACCTTCAAAGGTTTCATGAGACGAATCAGAATATTGAAAATAGGGGAGTCAGAGTCATCTAGTGGCTGATTATGTTCTATAAGAGAGTAGACTTTTGACAATGATCTATTAATTTTGTTCTTCATACTAGCTAATGAGATTATCTAATCAAAATATTATAAGAGGTCAAGCTAGTGAGCAGCCTCTTGTATGTTAATTTGTCCCAACTCTTAAATCAACGACCAAAGCAAGTATATCATCAGCATCAATATCTAATTATATATTTAGGGTTAGAAATTATTTGCAGTGGTCCAGTACAGTAGTTGAACATTTTTAAAAATACTATATCTAACCCAAAAGCCAGAGTAGTTATACATATTTATTAACTTTTATTTTATAACAAATATCTTGCAATATTGATTAAACTGAAGTTTATCGTAACAGGTTTTTATCCAACTAGAACAGGCTTTTTTAATGAATAGTTGTAAAACTCTAGAATAACAATTGAAATAGGGTGATTCATGTAGTTTATCTATTGTATCTTGAATTTAGGGAAAGATTATCGAATCTGAAGCCCAAGCCTAAGAAACGACACATTTGAAAGCAGCAGACAATAGCGGTGTCCTAAAATTGATGTGTATTATCATTTGAGCTAATAAAAACAAAATATGCTCATTTTTAGTGTTTGAAAGAGTGGTAGCATGAATTTACCTCTATTTTTATTTAAAAGACGAGAGGAATTTTTTTTTTTTTGGCTCTTCTTGACATTAAATGGAGGTAAATTAATATTTTCACACCTTTAGGAAAAAAAATTAAAATTGAATGACATTTTAAGTAAGAGATGAATTAAATTTTACCCTAACATCAACTATAAAAGGCCTTTGAATTAATGAAACAAAAAGTCATTGGACCACCTAGTTCTTATCCAGTCGTGCCGATTATTACAATTGTTTTCCGACGACATCAATATTCTGATCTGTTGAAAACTTGAAATGGACGGAAGAGATAATCTTAAAACATATAAAATTGAAAATAAATAATTCGTAAAATATTGCTCGAAAAGGACAACTACAAGTAAATTTCTGATCCGTTTCATTTTAAGGTAGTATCGTATTCTAATTCCCAATCCGACTCTGGCTTTAATCCTACAAGGCGAAGATTTTCCAGTAATAACAAAATTAAGGAACTCGACAAGGTGAACATGGGCCAAAACTTACATGGAAAATTCAAATGTTATTCATAGTCGAGAAAGTCTTGGGTGTCAACCTTGGAAATGGATCCCCTATGTTGGCGAACCCGATTAGTTGGAAATTTCTGAGATAAAGATAAAAAGATAAAAAGAAGAGAGGATAACAGCAAATAAAAATAACGTAAGGGGATTGTGATATATTTGTTGATGCGAGATTCTGGTTACCCTCTCGACCACGACTAGGATCTCTCCTCAACCAACTCTACCACGACTAGGATCTCTCCTCGTAAGGATTCTTCTCCAGAAGTTCCTGCGTACGCAAAAACAGGTCAGAGCACGCCGGTTATTTTCCCGGCGTAAACCCTCCGACGTTCAAGTCAGAAATGAAGGTTTTGTGTTCCTGAGAACGTTAGCCACAAATCTTATGGCTTATTTCTGGTGTCGAGTATTGAGTGCTCTCTCTATCTTAGTTTCAATGTCAAAAATTCTAACCCTTTTACCTTCGCTGGCTACCTTTTTATAGGCTTCTCCTGAATTCAGACCTTCCCTCCATTCACGCCCGTTATCCTCCCACCTCTCGAAAGTGGATGCTCCATTTCTGCAATCGTGGGTGGTTGCATGGCCTTCGTGCCTTGATTCTCGGGTTGGAGAGCACGTCTCGCCAACTGTCGTTGACCGGGTCTCCTCGACTCAAGCTTTAGCAGGAATGGCTTTATGCTTCTAACAGGAGATCGGCCTTGCGGATGGCGTATTCGTGGACAAGCAGAATATTCCTGCTCCTGCTCCCATGCTATCAGACTCTTATGGCTTATTTCTGGTGTAGAGTATTGAGTGTTCTCTCTATCTTAGTTTCAATGTCAAAAATTCTAACCCTTTTACCTTCGCTGGCTACCTTTTTATAGGCTTCTCCTGAATTCAGACCTTCCCTCCATTCACGCCCGTTATCCTCCCACCTCTCGAAAGTGGATGCTCCATTTCTGCAATCGTGGGTGGTTGTATGGCCTTCGTGCCTTGATTCTCGGGTTGGAGAGCACGTCTCGCCAACTGTCGTTGACCGGGTCTCCTCGACTCAAGCTTTAGCAGGAATGGCTTTATGCTTCTAACAGGAGATCGGCCTTGCGGATGGCGTATTCGTGGACAAGCAGAATATTTCTGCTCCTGCTCCCATGCTATCAGACTCTTATAAGATATACCTGCTCACGGGACCCTGCCACCAGATGTCTGCTCATCACTGCTGGTCTTCGTCGAAGCACATCCCCCAAACACCGGTCCTTCAGTTTCTGGTGTTGGGTAACATAGTGAGCCGACAGTAGAAACTCGACAGTTCTTGCTCGCGCGGGATAGGAAAAGGCTGCCAAGAGTCGTGTCGCATTTAATTACGGACGAGGTGATGTGGCAGAAATCTACCCCTTTATTTGAATTTCAAATCGACGGTTACGAATCTCTTGGGATTTATGCCATTAAATGCTGGCAACCCAAGAGTTTGTTCCTCATTAAGAAAACCCAAAACTCCCAAAAGAGAAACTCATCATTTACTCTGTTTCTATCTCTCCGGCGAATGAGTCCTTCCTCCCCCTTGGCGTAAAAGCTTCATTCCTTGTCTCTCTCCGACTAAGTCACAACTTCAGGTATTATTTCTTTTTTCCTCGGTCGTGAATAGTTATAGACAATTTCTTTTACGTTTTGCTTAGGTAGTGTTTGGTGATGCAGTTCTGGTTATAGTTTAGGGAATGTCAAAAGGTAAAGAGAAGGTCGTTGAGATTGATGACGACGAGTTAGACTTCTTGCCTAGTCTGCTCGCCGATTCTACTTTTGACCCCGGGATCCCCTTAGAACCCATTAGACCTAGTGTTGGAACTAGTGCTAGGAGGATGTCCCCCCAAACAACCTCCTCAACCGGTAATAGCGATGACGAGGGTTCTTCTGGTTCGGAAGACACCTTGAGTGAAGGCCAGGAGGATGATTCTAGTGAAATGTCCCCACCAAGAACATCGCGACCAGATAGGAAGAGCACAGTAGGGGGTAGAGCTCTATCACAACATTATGCTATTGATTTTATAACGTGCACGACCACAGTAGATGAGCTAGTTAATCTCCGGGCTGGATACGACATTCCTGATGAAATTCCCCTCAAGATCCTAGGAAAAAAGGATACTCCTAGCCGACCTCCTAGGGGGTATGTTACTTTATTTTTAGAAAGTTTCAAACTTGGACTAAGGTGCCCCATTCAGCCCTACTTTGCCCGGATACTCAATGGGTTGAATTTAGCTCCTGATCAACTGAACCCCAATGGGTGGCGGGTACTTTCTGGTCTGTTCATATTGTGGGATAGATGTTGCCAAAGCGAGCCCACAGTTGATGAGGTGAAGCACCTGTACCAGCTAAAGAGCAGCCCCAAAGACGCCGGCTGGTACTATTTCCAATCTAGTACCAAGACCAAGAAACCCATAACTGATCTTCCAACTGGTGGTGGTGGGACTTGGAAGAAAAAGTTTTTTTTTGCTGGGGGTCCCTGGGGTCAAATTGCACAGATTAACGGGAAGGATTACCACGTCCTACCCCGTTTCATGGTCCCAGGTTGCCTGCTCGCTTCAGATGTCTTGTCTCCATAGTCATTCTTATTTTGCTGATTTGTCTTTAATCCAATATCTGCTCGAATTTCAGGTTCTTAGGGTGTGCACTACTCGCTTCAACCCGGGCCACTCAAGCTAGTCGAGGCTGTATTGGCCAATTCCTGTTCGCACCGAGAGTTGCTAACAACCTACAACTTGCTCGAATCTCGCTTGGTGTCCACTGACTCTGGGATGGAGGACGCTGTGAGCGAGGCTCTGAATCGGAAACGTTCTCGTCCTCATACTGCTAAGCAGGACCAGAATAAGGACGCTCCCACTGCGAAGCGGGTGAACAATGTGCAGCAGGTGTTGTGCAAATTTTAATGTACTCGCAAGCGCACGAATCTATTGTAGTATAGATCAATGGTGACGAGTGTCGATCCCACGAAGAGGTGGATTTTAATTGTGTGTAGAATTAATTTTGTAAATGAGTGATTGGATTTATGGTGGAAATAATTTGGAATATGCTAAAACTTAAATTAAAACGGCGAGAATAAATTCTAAAATTGGAATTGAAATGACAAGAATAAATTGAAGGGAATTCTATTGAAATGACGTATGTTGAGACTTCACCTTCAACCCAAGCTTGAAAGAAAATTAGCTACACATAATTGAACTAGGGGCAAAATGAAAATTTATTAAAATACGTAAAAACTACAAGATGGAGAAGGAATTACAGAAAATGGATCCCAAAAATGGATTCAGAGATATCAAATTAGGAGGGGAGGCCCCCTTTTTATAGATACATGGAGTAAATCATGACCATCAGATTAAAAACAGTTTGGACGCTTAGGATTGCGCTACGTCATCAGTCAACAGTATGCGGTTTGACCACGCGGATGAACAGTAACACGGTTTGACCGGGGTTGAACAGTAATGCAGTTTGATTGAAAATAATCCTGTGTGATGCATGCACCGTACACGAGATTTTTCGTCCATTGATATGCTGCCACGTCACCATCAATAATTCATAAGAATTTAGTCCAACAGGATCGTGACACCTCATCAGTCAATGCTACATCATCGGTCAATGCCACGTCATCGATCCGTCTATGTGAATAGTATCGTGAACAGTAACGTAGACAGTACCGTACACGTGAATAGTACCGTACATGTGAATAGTGCCATTTTTTCCTTTTATGCTCCTCCTAAGGTTTTCGACCGTCCTGAGTTCAAAAGTGATGTCCGTTTTACCGTCTGATCTCTCCTTTATTGTGAAATGACTATAATGCCCCTAAAATACATAAAATACTTAATTAAAATAAAACATACGTAATTAAATCACAAGAAGGTTAAATACATAAAAGTAAGGGTTGTTAATAAGACTTGAAATGTAAAATGAGGGTTTTCTCCTTTATAAATATGCATTTTCTAACACTCAACAGTAGGTTCCTCCCTTGAAGACCCTACCACCTCCTCCTGCCAAAGTCGGGGAAACTAGCGGAGCAGCCACTGATCCCGCTTCCTCCTCTTCTCCTCCAGTCGGGCCGAGATCTAGTTCATCTGACAGTCGAGCAGAACACTTGGTCCCCTATATCAACGAGTTCTCTAAACTCGTGAGCAAGAGGGACCTGGAGGACTTTGACGGCAACACATTTGGTGAGCTGGTGGGGGCCATGCAGTATAGCGCTTTCCATCTCGGCTGCATGGCCACTTACTATAAGGCCAAGGTTGGCCGTTACGACCGGAAGATGAAGGAGGACATTCAATCGGCGATGACCAGAGCTGACGTTGCCGAGAAGAAAGCAGGAGACATGAATCTTGAGAATCTGTAGTTGATAGAGCGAGAATCTCTTACTCAAGCAAAGGCCATTACTCTCAAGGAAGAGCTGACTAAGGTCAAGGAGGATTTGCAAAGGCAGAAGGTTATGTACGAGGCTCAGATCGATTCTCTTTGCGATTTCCACCGAGTTCAGGTCGAGAACTTGAAGAAGGAAGCTGAGAACCAATACGACCAAGGACTTCAGCATTCCTAACGTTACATCATGGCCGTCCTTGAGAAGCAGCACCCTGATATGAAGATAGATGACCTTATAGCTGGTGTTACTCAACACATGGACGAGGAGGCAGCAAAAGAGGATGCCGAGGAGGTAGAGCCAATTGCGGTTGAAGAGAAAAACTCTCCTCCTTGTGCAATCCCTACTGATGTTGGTAAGGCGAGTACCCTCCCGGACGCAACTGATGATACCCCCTGCACCCGAGGTGGACCAGCCAACCGAGGCTACTCGGCTTACTAACCCGCCGTCCTCTTGAATATATCTTGTGTTATAATGAACGTTGTATGTGAAGGTTATCAGCCTTGCAAGTTATTGACAGATTAATAAAAATATTTTTAATTGCTTTCTTGTGTTGTAGTTGCAAGTTATTTTTCGTTTGAGAGTCTACTCGCCTTCGCTTGGTCGGGCAGATCCTGGCATACTTGGCTTCTGGTCTCGCCATAAGACAGGCTTTGAGACTTAGTCTTTGTATGCCTTAGAAAAATTTCCAATGCTTGGGATTCTGCTCGCCTTCGCTTGGTCGAACAAATCCTGGCATGCTTAGCTTCTGATCTTGCCATAAACAGGATTTGAGACTTGGTGAGCCTTTGCATGCCTTAGAAACTTTTTCAATGCTTGGGATTCTGCTTGCCTTCGCTTGGTCGAGCAGATCCTGGCATGATTGGCTTCTAGTCTCGCCATAAACAGGCTTTGAGACTTGGTGAGCCTTTGCATGCCTTAGAAACTTTTTCAATGCTTGGGATTCTGCTCGCCTTCGCTTGGTCGAGCAGATCCTGCCATGCTTGGCTTTTGGTCTCGCCATAAACATGCTTTGAGACTTGGTGAGCCTTTGCATGCCTTAGAAACTTTTTCAATGCTTGGGATTCTGCTCGCCTTCGCTTGATCGAGCAGATCCTGGCATGCTTGGCTTCTGGTCTCGCCATAAGACATGCTTTGAGACTTGGTGAGCCTTTGCATACCTTGGATCTTTTTCAATGCTTGGGATTATGCTCGCCTTTGCTTGGTCGAGCAGATCCTGGCATGCTTGGCTTATAGTCTCGCCATAAACAGGCTTTGAGACTTGGTGAGCCTTTGCACGCCTTAGAAACTTTTTCAATGCTTGGGATTCTGCTCGCCTTCGCTTGGTCGAGCAGATCCTGGCATGTTTGGCTTCTGGTCTCGCCATAAGACATGCTTTGAGACTTAGTGAGCCTTTGCATGCCTTGGATATTTTTTGCACAATTACAAGTGAATGAAATTCCTCGACGTTTCATTAATTGCATAATTCAACTTAAATAAGAATGCACAGCAACGAGAACAAATTGAATTAATTTTAAAACATGAGCAAGTCTTATTGGAAATATTTCCTGAGGTGCGCTGCGTTCCATGGGTGTTTCACCTCGTGGCCATCCGTGCGAACAAGCTTGTAAGCTCCGGGTCCCACTATCTGCTTGACCCTGTATGGCCCCTCCCAATTCGGTCCAAGCACTCCTTGAGTCGAGTCTTTAGTGTTCTTATTCACTCTCTTTAGCACCCAATCTCCGGCCTTGAACTGTCGTACATTCACCTTTTGGTTATAATACCGAGCGACCCTCTGCTGGTAAATGGCTGATCGTTTCGATGCTTGCTCCCACTTCTCAGTTAGCAAATCCAGATTCAGGCACATCTGCTCGTTGTTCTCCTGCTCATTAAAATGATCTGTCTGGTGCGTGGTTGTTCCTATCTCGGCTGGTACGACCGCTTCATGTCCAAAAGCCAAGGTGAACGGTGTTTTCCCAGTTACTGTTTTGTGGGTTGTCCAGTATGCCCATAAAACACCTGATAGCTCATCAACCCATGCACCTTTTTTTGCTCCAAGCCTGGTTTTTAAAAGCCTCTTGATCGTCTTGATGGCTGCTTCTACTTGTCCATTAGACTGAGGGTAAGCAGACGAGTAATACTTCAACTCTATCCCGAGGTTCTGGCAGAAATCCCTGAAGCCGTGATTATCGAACTGCCTGCCATTATCCGTTATCAAGGTATAAGGGATCCCTTACCGACAGACCAGGTTTCTCCATACGAAGTCTGTTGTCTTCTTCTCTGTGATCCTGCTGAGGGCTTCTACTTCTATCCACTTTATGAAGTAGTCTATTGCTACTATTGCATGCGTTGCTGCTCCTCGTCCCCTTGGCAACGGCCCGATCAAATCAATTCCTCATTGAGCGAATAGCCAAGGGGAGGCCATAGAGGTGAGCTTCTCTGGTGGTTGGTTAGAGAAACTTACAAAACTCTGGCAACTTATGCAGCTCCTGGTCTTCTCCTGCGCATCCTGGTGCATTGTCGGCCAGAAATATCCATGTCTTAGAACCTTGTGGGCAAGGGACCTCCTACCAGAGTGGTTTCCACAAATTCCTTCATGTACTTCTCTCAGTACGTAGTCTGTATCATCCTCATCCAAGCACCGAAGGAACGGTAGCGTATATCCTTGCCGATATAGCACCCCATCAATCATTGTGTACCTTGAAGCCTGGGCTCTGATCTTCCGAACTCGTAGCTTATCTGGTGGTAATACCCCGTTTCTAATGTATGAAGTTATCGGATCCATCCACGAGCATTTTGTTCTATCTGCATCACCTCTAAATTCTGCTCGATGCTAGGGTTGGTTTTCACTTCCAAAATGATCGACTTAGGCATTTTCGGGTCTGCTACAGCTGCCATCCTGGCCAGAATATCTGCTCGACTATTCTGCTCCCTCGGAATTTGTATCAACTCAACCACTTCGAACTTCCCCATCATCTGCCTGAATTTCTTCAGGTACTGCTCCATCTTCTCATCTCTCGGTTGAAATCTTTCACTGACATGATTTACAACCAGCTAGGAATCAGTTCTGATCTTCACCTTATCTGCTTTCACTGCCTTAGCCAATTCCAAACCTGCTATCAAGACTTCGTATTCTGCCTTGTTATTCGTGGCTGTGAACTCTAACTTTACAACATAAAAGATCTCCTCCCCCTCTGGACTTTCCAAGACAATCCCTACTCCAGACCTCTGCTCCCCTGAGGATCCATCCACTCACATCTGCCATACCCGATCTTCATTGTTGACCGTTGCAGCATCGTGTGGGTCAAACCCAACTTCGGGCTTTGTGAATTCTGCTACGAAATCGGCCATTACTTGGGCCTTTATTGTTGCTCGGGGTTTGTAGTCTATGTCGAACTCACTCAACTCTATAGCCCACTTCACGAGCCGACCAGAAGCATCCGACTTGTATAGAGTTTGTCGTAGTGGCTGGTTTATTATTATCGAGATAGGGAATGCTTGAAAGTACGGCCTCAGCTTTCGAGCAGCAACTACAAGGGCGAGTGCCCATTTCTCCAACGGTGCGTATCTGGTCTCGGTGTCGAGCAGGGCCTTGTTGGTGTAGTATATCGGATACTGAACCTCTTCTTCCTCTTTCACTAGAACACAACTTGTGGCATGATCTGATACCGCCAAATATAAGAACAACCTATCCCCATCCCTCGGTGTGGACAGCAGAGGTGCTTGCTGCAAATATTGCTTCAAGTTTTGGAAGGCTTCTTCGCATTCTGGGGTCCATTCTGTTTTCTTTCCTCTCCTTATCACTTGAAAGAATGGCTGACACTTATCTGTAGCCTTGGATATGAATCGACTTAACGCCGCCAACCTCCCCGTAAGGCTCTGTGTCTCCTTCAGGTTACGAGGAGACCTCATCTGCACGATCGCCTGGATCTTCTCGAGATTTGCCTCGAACCCCTTATGGCTCACTATGAACCCGAGGAATTTCCCTGACTCGACCCCAAAAGAACACTTTTCCGGGTTGAGCTTCATCTTGTACTTCCTCAAAAGTCCGAATGTCTCCTCGAAGTGCTTGATATGGTCCTTCAGGATTTTTGACTTGGTTATCATGTCGTCAACATACACCTCCATCGTTCTCCCAATCAGTGGCTTAAAGATTTTATTCACCAGCCTCTTGTACGTGGCCCCCGCATTTTTAAAACCGAACGACATTACCCTGTAGCAGAACAGACTCTGGTTAGTAATAAATACCGTGCTCTCCTCATCTTGCTCGAATATGGGGATTTGGTTGTATCCCGAGAATGCGTCCATGAAGCTGAGCAGGCCATGTCCAGCTGTTAAGTCCACAAGCTGGTCGATCTTTGGTAAGGGAAAGCTGTCTTTCGGGCACGCTTTGTTAAGGTCCGTGAAATCCACACACATCCTCCACTTGCCATTAGCCTTTTTTACTAACACCACATTCGATATCTACTCAGGATAATTCACTTCCCGAATGAACCCTGCTTTTAAGAGCTTCTCTACCTCGCCGTTTATAGCCTCATACCTCTCCTGATTGAAGCACCTCCTTTTCTGCCTTACTACCCGAGCACCTTTCTTTATTGCCAGCTTATGACATGCGACCTCGGGGTCGATCCCTGGCATGTCTTCATGTGTCCAAGCAAACACATCTGGATGAGCCCGCAAGCATTGCACCAACTCCTGCTTCTGCTCTTCTTTAAGCCTCGACCCAATTCGGATCGTTTTTCCCGGATCCTCTGGTCCCAGGCTTACTGTCTCCAGCTCCTCTACAAGTTCTTGTCTGCCATTCTTTGCTCCTACTCGGGCATCAAGGGATGTTAACTGCATTGCTTTCCTTGCTGCCGAGGAGTAACAGCTTTGTGCGATTCTCTAGTCTTCTCGTACCACTCCAACTACCACATTCACCTGGTACTTGAGAGCTAGATAATGGTTGGACAGCACCGCTTTGCTCGTCCTCAGAAATGGCCGACCTAGGATCATCTGGTAAGGACCCTCTTCATCGACCACCACAAAGTCTAGTATCATAGTCCTTTCTGCCAGGGAGCTTCCAATCATGATAGACAGCTCGACCACGCCCAGAGGGACCAGCTTTCCTCCTCCAAATCCCTTCAAGGAGGTATTGGTATGCTCCAACCTCAAGTCTACTATTCCCATCTCCTCCAGAGTTGACTTAAACAACACATCAACTAAGCTCCATGTGTCAACCAGTATTCGGTCAAACTTTTTGCTAGCAACGGTGGCCTTGATGACTAACGCATCCTCATGTGGGTATAGAATCCCTTCTTTATCCTCATATGTCCATATGATTAGCACTTGCTTGACTCTTGCTCATTTGGCTGCTGAGGTGTTGAAGAATACCTCTTTACTAGTCATGGCATATCTAGCATAGTTTTTCCTCGATCTGTTGGAATCTCCGGCCAACGTTGGACCCCCAGCAATCACTCTTACTATAGGCTGCTCGTGGCTCAAGTTCCTGTTACCCTGCTCCCCTTCACATGTCGAGGCCACCATCGGAAAAGTCTCATCTATAAACTCGTCCAGGTATCGATTTCTCACCAAATCTTCAACCTGGGTCTTGAGGTCTCTGCATTCTGTTGTGGTATGGCCATGAGTACCATAGAACTTGCAATAGCGTCCCCTATCCCTCCTGCTGGGTAGGTTTGTTATTGGGGTCGGGAGGTACAGTAATCCCCGATCCTTTATGACATCGTACACCTTATCCAGAATGATCTTCAAGGAAGTATACCGTCTATAGTCCTGGTTTTGGTCGATCATGTGCACTGCCCTTTCTCTGTTTGTGCCATTATGAGTTGGAGGCGGTGGCAGCGCTTCTGGTTTGCTCCCTCTACTACCATAGGGGTGTGAGTGAAGATGACCATATGCCGCATCATGCCTTCTCCAAGGCTCCCTAGCTGGTGAGCGAAGAGGTTGCGCCCTGCTGCGCTGATACTGTGGTGGCCTCTGATGAGGCTGGTAAGCGGTTACCCGACTTCCTGTATCACTACCTGAGGCATGGTGGTCCCTCCTCTTGATCGGCCTATTTCCTGGTACGGCTCTCTTCTCTCTGCTCTTTAATCCTTCCAGCTGGTCTGTCTTAATCTGTGCTGCCTTTTCCTCCTCGATTTCTATGTCTCTCTTAGCCTGCTCCTAAGCAGCCGAATATGTCTGAATAACTAGGCTTCTCAAGTTGTACCACAACCGTCCTATCTTCACTCATTCTTTCAATCCCCTTAATGCCTGAGGATGATTGAAGGCTCCCAAGTCGAGGACAGCAAGGTGGAACCTTTTGATGAATTCTCGAAGGGTTTCCTCCTCTCTCTGCTTCATGCTTGTCAGCTCCATTATATCATCTTCCAGTGTCATTGCCCCACGAAACTGCTCTGCAAACTCCTGGCACATCTGTTCGAAGGTTTTAATACTCTCCCGAGGAAGTTTCCTATACCACTCGCGTGCTCGTCCCTCTAGAGATAGTGGGAACACTCTGCATCTTTAGGCTTAGGATAATCCTTGCACCCCGGTCATGTCGTTGAAGCGCTCTATGTGTACCAACGGATCGGTTTGCCCCAAATATCTGAGGTCTGGGAGGCAAAAATCCCTTACAACTTGTATCTTATAAATGTGTGACACCTATTAATAAATTTTCTAGTAAGATAAGTTGTTCATTGACTTCATTATCATGTGATTAAAGGTTATTTAATTAAACATTCACAGTTTGTTGTGTCATCCTCATAAATTTCACGACCATTAATTAGGTTGAAGTTCTAACATTTTTAATGTCGTCATGAAAAATTCTTAATTATTTTAGCCTGGATTCCACCAAGTGGAAGGAACGCAAACAGAATATAGATTGAAATTGGCGCTTCAGTATCAGGGTCAATTGTAATAGTCGTGCTGTTTGTTTCTTTTCTTTGGCGTACGAGGCAAAGAAATAAAAAAGAACAAGGTACATAACGGTTTTATTATCGGTGATGGTACGAAAGCGACAATACTCTTGTTCTGTTCTTTGTAAAGTAAATTCATTGTGCTTGCAGAGGAGAGAGCAATTAGTCGAGAGGCTCAATTACTTAAATTGGGAGAAAGTCAAATTGGAAGCCATTACTCGTATATTTTACGAGAAGAAAAGCAAGTGGAATCCAAAGAGTTTCCTCTGTTCCCATTTGACCTCACCGTGGAAGCTACATAACATTTCTCCGATGAAAACAAGCTAGGAGAAGGGGGCTTTGGCCCTGTTTATAAGGTAATCACAAGGTTATGATTTAATTTGTTTAAGAAACTTTGCCACTATGTACAACGAGTTTATTCAACTGTCAGTCAGGTGAGCTTCTTGTTTCATGGAAACAATTCATTCTGGAAATTTGCTTACAAGGTGTATTAGCGGATGGCAAAGAAATTGCGGTGAAGAGGCTCTCAAGAACATCTGGGCAAGGCCTAGAAGAATTCATGAATGAAGTTACTGTAATTGCCAAATTACAACATAAGAATCTTGTGAGACTCTTGGGATGCTGCTTAAGGGGAAATGAATTGCTGCTCATCTATGAGTACATGCCCAACAAAAGCCTTGATTTTCTTCTCTTTGGTATGCTCCTCAAGCTTTCTATTTTCCTTAATTGCTAATCGTTTACGAGCACACGACAAGGTAAGTAAACCACTTATATAATGTTCAATTTATTATTAGATTCAACAAGGAATGAACAATTGGACTGGGAAAGACACGTTGGCATCATTAATGGAATTGCACGAGGTCTCTTATATTTGCACGAGGATTCTCGACTCAAAATAATTCATCGCGACCTCAAAGCTAGCAATATTTTACTAGATCATGACATGAACCCAAAGATATCAGATTTTGGAATGGTAAGAATATTTGGTGGAAATCAAAATAAAGCTAATACAAATAGAGTTGTCGGAACATAGTATGCCACCTCTTGAATTACTGTTTGATTTTGTTTTGTTTCTTATCAAAAACTATTTTTTATCACTTACAAAAATTTCCTTCTTTTGGTCACCATTGAAAATTTTCAGTTTAAATTAGATACTGAAATATAATATAGCATAAAAACCTCTTTATACATGTCATTTAATCTTAGAAAGTTCCAACTTCAATAGTGGATATATGGCCCCAGAATACGCCATGGAAGGACTATTCTCAGTTAAATCAGATGTCTTTAGCTTCGGAGTTCTTCTTCTAGAGATAATCAGTGGCAAAAAGAATAGCAGCTTTTATCTTTCTGAAGAAAGCCGAAGCCTCCTCGCGCATGTATGTAGCTGTCTCTACTATTCTTTATAATTGAAAAGCCAATTTTCTTAGACTCGCCTTATTTATGAACCGTGTAACGTTATTTCAGGCATGGAAACTATGGTGTGAAGGAAATGCATTAGAGCTCATGGATCCCGTGCTCAAGCAATCGTTTAATCCAGATGAAGTGTTGAAATGCATTCATATCGGGCTGCTGTGCGTTCAAGCAGACCCGGCAGACAGACTAACCATGTCTTCTGTGGTTGTTATGTTGGCAAGTGATACCGTTACACTTCCTAAACCAACCCAACCACCGTTTTCTTTCAGCCGAGTTGCTCTCAAGTTAACTCAATCCTCATCTAATATTAGAGATTGTTTTGATGCTTATTTAACCCTTTCAAATGTTTCACCTCGTTGACGCTCTATATGCTGTTAATTTACATCATTTTCATTTCTACGTTTACAACACGTTGGCCATGATCGTTTGGCACTAGTATCATCTTTTGTTCGTCATATGGTTTCATTTTCCACTGAATAGGAATCATTGTTCCCCGTTAGATTCATTTTGGCTACCACATATATATCTGCCATTCATTCACTTCGTATTTTAAATACTTAGGGAAGCAAAATGTTGCGATCGAGCAAAGCAAATATTGATCAATTAATTTCAAATGATGAACGAATCTTGACCTAATCTATTGAGGAATTTGAGGCTTAGAGTGATGTATCATAAAACATGAGGGCCCAAATAGTGAATTACATTTGGTGTGATGAGTGTTATTAGTGGATTACAGTTGGTGTGTTTTATTAAGTGTTATTAGTGGATTACAGCTGGTGTGTTGACGGTTGAGTGTGTTAGTGGATTACAGTTGATGTGTTTTATTGAGTGGAATGTAGTAGGTGAAGATGAGTATAAGTACTATAAATATGTACTAAATTCATTTTAAACATCATCCAATCATCCAATCTTCAACCAAAATTTGAGTTTTCTCGTTTCAAATTCTAATTCAGAATTTGTTATGCATTTTTTTTTTCTTTTCATGAGAATGCAAGTTAGAGCAACATCTAACAAACCGTTGCGTCATACAGTATCAATTGAAAACACAAAAAGATCAATTACTCCAAAGACTCGAACGCTGTCAAATACTTGAGGTGGTTCACCCAAGATGCTTACTTCCGCATCGAAATGCGCACTCAAAACGCTTTATTGGATCATGACGATTAAAGTCCTTAATCTCATTACAGAGAACAAAACTCTCTGGACAACGTTCGCTAATTAAATTCGAGCAAAATAAAGGGAAAATTGCTTGTGGAGCACTATTGGTCAATGGATGTGGATCCAATAATGAAGTGACTTGAGCTCTAACTCTTTATATCTCTGTCATGTGAAAAATATATCGTTAAAATTTAATTAGTTTGATATTTTTATCTAATAAGTATCAATTATAATTTTTTATTATGACCCCTCTTTTTTTATATCAGTTATTCTGTTTGTAACTGTAAAACAAATTTTAATTTACTTCAGCGTATATGATCATCATTAATTAATCAATAGTATGTTTATACTTGGACGAATTAATTTTAATGTGTGATGCAGATGTGGTCGTACAGGCATCTACAAGACTCATCTATTTGGTTTTGGTAGCCCAAGCATCATAGTTTCGACAATCGAAATATCCAGAGCAGTCTTAATGGACGACGAGCTACTTACAAGTTGTTATCCTATAGCCAAGAAGATATTGGCTGGAAATTAATATTTTTTAAATGAATTTGAAATTAACAATGCAAAAATAATAGTTTAACTCTAAGGACTGCTAAAGGGAAACTCACGCCATGTTATTCTTGCATTTTTAATTTTCAAATAAATCTAAAATATTTCTTTCCTCGCTAGCACGAAAAAAACAGGTAAAGATCCTTGAAGCGGAACTTAGTACTAGAAGGGCAATGCAGAAAAGTGATGATCGAATGACCAAGATGATGATGCCAAAAAGTTGGATGACTCGTGTCTTCTTTAGCCGATCTGAATGCTCCCTTACATGTTGAAATATGGGCCACAATATAATCACCGAAAATTTTAGAGTACATTAGAAATATTACACTTAATTAACACATACGTGACATGTATAGTTTAATTAATTATAATTGTCAATTACGTAGTGATTTTTTAAAATAAATGTACACATAAAATATTATATGCATTAATTAGATATAATGCCTCTGATATACTTTAAAATCTCTCCTACCTATTTCAACATCCATTCGTGCCCCAAAAAACCAAAGGTTATCCAATTCAATTAATTATGTTAATCCTTCCAATTGACAACTTATGAAGCACAATAATTACTGGTCTTAAACTGAACTAACGATAATGGAATATAAAATTTTCGATCTAAGTGTTAAATTGATAATTACATATGTTTTTAATTTCGTAAAGTCAATTCATATTACAAAAAATCAATTTATTACTGAAGCTGAACTCAACTTTGCGCAAGAAGGACAAGAGGGGATTATTAAAAAACGACCATCTTTGTAGAAAGGACTGAGTCTTAAAGAAATTAGACAAATGAAATATCTTGCTAGGGTATACCATATGCGGCTAGCATGATTATGTAAAATAGAATTGTATTAATTTCTATTTTACAAACAAAATAAGATGTAATTTGCAACCCCCACCAAAAAAAAAAGATGATTATATAAAAGTTGATGTTTAATTGTGATATACTTAATATCTTGTATCACTACTATATATGTAAGGAGTTCTAGTGTATATATTGTTGATTGGGTTAGTTGCGGGTTATATGCTCCTGAAATGACAATCTTTAAATATTTTTAAATTATTTTAAGTTTCAACTTATTCTCAATTTTATTAAAAAAAAAGGAAAAATATGGGCGGATTGATGAAAAATATTTTATCTTCTTTACAAAATATGAGATAAGTTGAGATTATTTTTCATCAATGGACCCTCATTTTTATTTTATCTGTTAAACAAAATAGAAATAAGTTAAAGCTTAAAATAAATTAGGGACATTCTAACGATTGTGGAGGCTAGTCCAAAATTTACACTCGTTGATTTAAACAAGAAACATCGCGCTTCTTCAATTTGCCATTTTCGGATTTTTAAGAGACGTTAACAGATGCTAACATCAAACATGAGTTTAGTCACTTCAATTAAAGCCTAATATTTATCTTAACGGGTGTATTTAAAAGGGGGTTTATGAAAATAACAGAGGGGTGTCAGAAGCACCGCTCGGCCTTTTAAGTTTCATTAATTACATTTTGGGATTTGATCTTGGGCCACCCACATGAAAAGGACCCGAACTCCCAAATCCAACACTTCATAAGTCATACTCGGTGATATACTGATATTTGGCTCTCTCAAATAATCTCACCAATTCGTAATTATCACTTTTATTTTAATATTCATTTAATGCTTGTATGAAATTACTGAAAATGATAAATAGATTTTAAGTGTTTACATAATTTCTAGACCCTTGGTTGAGATTTTATAGATTAAATGATATAGATTTATATTAGTAATCTATAATTAATATTTTCTTTTTACTTTTCTCTTTCTCTCATCATCTCCATTCACCTTCTTGCTCGTTTTTGTATCTCTTCTCTTCTAATTACAACTTTCATCTAATCCTCTACGTCTGCCTTTCATCTATTATGCTCAAATTGCAATCTAAGTGCAAGAATAGAATTATAATAAGGTGAAACAAATAGAATTTGTAGGGATTGCACAGAAACACATATTTTAATAAATAGAAAATTGTAATTTTTTGTCTATTAGTATATTGAAAGCTATATCTTCTTATTTGTTAGTGACATCCTCTTTATATATACATTACATTTAATTTTTAATTAATTCTGAAATTTTTTTCAGAATTAATCAGAAAATTATGAGAATTTCCTTATTTTTTAATTATTTTAAATTTAATTTTTAATTAATTATGATTAGAAATATTTAAGTAATTAAGTAATTAAAAATATTCTCAAATATAATATAATATATATGTGTGTGTGTGTGTGAAAAAATTGACACTCAAGAGATTTTGACGGTATTTGTATTGGTTTCAGCATTGACGATGCGAACAAAAGATGTGCGAGTGCGACTTTGAATTGCAGAGGAAGAGGATTATTGCTGAATTTGATAGCCGTCGTAAATGTTAAACATGATGAGATTGAGATCACTAAAAACTATTAAATAATTGCTACTTAACAATCCTGTTTTGATTATTATTAATAATCACAACTAATTTTCAATTTGATTGCATATAATTAAATAGTCAAACTGTAAAAAAGGATGCCAAACATCTTATCCTACTGAGGACAATTAAGGCATATGAACATGGGAGTTGTGCTATATATTCAAATTTTAATTCTATAATTTTACTCTAAATAATATAGTATTCATTCACAAATTGATGAAATAACATAATTAATTTACTTAGAACTTATTAAAAATCATCTACCACTTAATAAACGACATATTACTTACTACATTATTTGAGACAAAATTTTAGAATGTCTATTCAATTGATATGCATCTAACATAATATTTATTGATAAAGTAATATTGAAAAATTATTTATTAAAAAGAATAATACTGTGTTTACTCTATTAGAATACTTAGTTTGTACAACATTTCATGTGTCATCCATGGATTGAGTTATAATATCTTAATTAAATCAATTAATACCATACACATCATATCACAATAAATAATTAGTGCCACATAATAGTCAGATACAAATCTAATAGTATATTAATTAATCATAATACTATTGTGTTAAAAATATTGAGTGATAAAGTCAAACAACCCTTGATATTTGTCAATTTATTAATAATAGATGACATATTGTTCAATATACAAATTATTTATGTATCATAGGCCTACCATGAGAAAAACAAAATTTCAATAAAGACAAGGAATTTAATTGAAATTTTCCTACGTTATGGCCACGTAGACTTACAATTTTTATGTTATGAATAATTATGATGGCTTCTCAAGTTTATGGTTTCATTATGACAGATAATTACAATAAACTTGAATTAAAAATTGTAATTTAAAGGGAAAAGGAGACAAAAAAAATTGAATTAAAAAGTTTGTTGATTGACAGAGATTACGATTGTAAAATTCATTAACCATTGAGTTTTAATATTTGACTCTCATTATATCTCACCGGCCCCGCTAATCACTTTTATACTAATATTTATTTTATTGTTATATAAAGTGACATAAAAGGAGTAGATAGTTTTTAAGTGCATTAACATGATAATTTCTATTAATGTTTAGTTTAGCCAATCTAATTTCTTAGACTCTAATTTCTTTTAACTTTTTAAATTATTATCTCTTTTTAAATATTGTATACTCTACTTTTGTAATCATGGAGGAAATTAATTTACAGTACTCTATAGAGAATGAGGAAGGAGTATCAAATCTTTCTTTTATATAATTATGGCAATGATGGATAAGACCTTTAAAGAAAAAAAGAGATTATAGTAATTTTAAGATCTTTTTTAATAGATTTTATAAGTTCCATATAGTGACTGCTTTGGAAAAAATAAATAAAAATTATAATAAGGGTAAATTTGGGATTAAATTGGGTATATTAAGAGATAAAGATTAGTTTAAATTTTTTAATAGGTTAACTGAATAGTGAGGGTTGGTGAGATATAATAAGGAGTCAAATATCACCACTCTTAACCATTTGGAACTGCTAATTTAGAAATTCTAAAATACCTTTTTTTTAATCATAAGGATTTAAAAGAAAATAATAACAATCAAATTTCATGAGTTTATTCCTAAAAAATTACTAAAATCCTTGAAGTTTCTTGGTTTGTCTAATAAAACGTTGAATACAAATTTGAACCAAAAGGAATAAAATGTGACGATAATTCAAAGAATGTTGTTTGAAGGATAAAAGTGGGAGCATGATTGGATACAATTATGTGCAAATCATTAATCATCCTCTCCTTGACACTAGAGTTGTAAACAAGCCTTCTTGAGTTGTGATTCTAAGGAACTCATAAACAATCTGTTTAGGTCATCACGTGGTAGGCAGGTCGCTTTGCAGGTGTGCTCGCACAAGGATCTCGCGAGGAGAAACTCAAACAAAGTCAACTTGAAGACTCAATCAAGAGTCAACTTGAGGATTCTCTTCGAAAAATCAGGGCAAGATCCTGATAGACTAACAACTACTCTCTCTTATCTAGGAACATGAGTCTCGGTCCTCTATAAGAACCTATGGAAATTCAAAGTAGGTAAGTTTTTCTATTTTCTTTGTCTAAACTCTTTCACTTTCTTTCTCTTCTCTCATTTCAAATTTTTTTTTCAGTTAATTTGAAATTTCGTTAAAAAAAGCTTTTTTTTTTTTTTTTCAAAAGCAATCAAAATTAAGCCACATGAGTTGTGGCATAAGTTTTACCTAAAAGAAATGATTATTGACTTGAGCATCGGAGGGTTCACACCGAAAAAAACATTCAGCGTCCCCCTAACTGTTTATGTGAATGCAGGTCAGTTTCGTAGAAGTGCTTGTGGTCGCAAGAATCTGCTCAAGCAAAGGAAGTGCAAGCCAAAGTTGTTCCCATTAATACAAATTTAAGTGTTTGCGTGGACATCTGGTTGCAACTCTTCCACCAACCAGATTTCTGCATCAACTAACATGATAAAAAAATGAAAATTAACTATAAACTATATGCTTAATTAAAAAAAAATGAAGATTAACAATAAACTATATGCTTAATTGAAAATCAAATTAGATAACTGCAGTTTACCACTCACATGTCGTACATCAAATGAAAACTCTTCAAAGTAAAATATAATTAAATGTTTGATTTGATCAAACGTTACCTGTTCCATAAGACTTTAGTGAAATTTTTGTATAGAAGTATATATGTATATATATAAAATATTTATACTTGACTTGATCAAATGTTGCCTGTCTCAGCAGACTTTAGTATATATATTTCCTTGCTCAATTTCTCATCGACTGAAGTTTAATTTTCGTCTCTACCTCTCAATCAGCATATAAGGTTGTACTAGTATATATATATAATTACCACCTTGCTTTACTTTTACAGAAAGAAATATTCAGCCAAATCGTGCTTTTCCGATTTCAAAATCCAGAATGACGATGCTATTTTCGGCCTCAATAATAACTCTTCGCTTGTTTCTCTTGCTGGCCATTCTATCCCATTCCCATGTTATAATGTCACAGACTACGTTTGTTGACGAAAACATGGTCCTGACTTGCCCTGCATCAATTAACAATATTAATACTTCTTCCTACGCGTTCATCCACAACGTCCATAGCCTCTTCAACCGAAAGCTTCACTCTGAAGCCGGCAACTCCCTCTATTACAGCGCCACAGAAGGCCATTTTCCTGACACAGCTTATGGTCTTTATCTTTGTAAATTCGACATTACTTTCCAGTCCTGCCAAAGGTGCATAGCTACAGCGGTCAAAGCCGTGATGAAAAAATGTAACGGCACCAGGAAGGCAATTATATGGTACCGAGAGTGCATGGTTCGCTACTCCGACAAGTCTTTACCCATCATGGATACTTCCACAGTCCTTTGCATGTACATAGTACGAAACGTTTCTGTACCGAGAAACGTTACTGGGATCTTGGCTCAGTCCTTCAAAGACGTAATTGCCATGCCAAGTTTAAGTTCTTTCAGCTATGCGACCAAAGAGACTACCATATCTAGGTTTAATACACTGCATAGTTATGGGCAATGCATACCAGTATTGTCTGCAGACGACTGTACGGAGTGCCTAAATAAATCTGTTGACTGGGTTTCCAAGTGCTTCATCCAGCGGGGTACGGGATTTGGTAGAATTATTTTGCCAAGTTGTAACATTGGGTACGAGTTGCACTGATGCAGCTGTAAATTGCCAACCGTACGTGGCAACTATATATGTATGTTACCAATAATTGCCCTGGCGTATACAAAGAATAAACAGGCTCATGCATATGATAATGCATGTGAATTTTACTATTAAAATTGCAGTAACATTGGTCATTGTATAAAACTTGTATTAATATTGTTGCTTGATATACAACAAGTTTATGATTTTCCAACAACCTTTTAGATTAGTTGATCAACACCTCCTCATCTTATTTTTAAGGTATAAGGTTCGAGTCTCTCTATATATTTACTGATATTTATTCTTATTATTTTTTAATTTTCTTTCGCCTTTAATTGTGTATTGCTTTGGGCTTTTTGGGTGTTGGACTGTTGGTCTTTAATTTATTATTGGAATATGTCTTTGGAGACCTCTCAGAATTTCTCATAAATCCCTTTTCTAGTTGAAATTACCAAAATGACCAAAAACTAATTTATTCATTTCTTAATTATTGAATGAAAATTTAATTAAACACTTAAATAAATTATTCCTTCAACAATTTTTTTACATCCATCTTGTTTTATAATTTATATTTATATTTTAATTTAATCAAAAATATTTTTTAAAAAATTATAAGGGTAGAATTATGGGAATAGAAACTACTTAACGAGAAGAAAATAATTTAAGATTATGATATATAAATATATTCTATACATAAATAATAAAAATATTTTTGAAGGAGAAATTTTATGAGAATATTGTTAATTCAAAATATATGAGTTTGTATTTTATAAATTTTATTGGGATATTTTAAGAAATAGAATTTAAAAGAAGTGTCATAAAAAATTTGGGAAATTTACGAATATAACCATAAAACTTTTGTTATTTTCATAATTAATCCTCTCAACTTTTTTCTATCAACATTAGCCAAACACACGTTTTTCTCCCCAAATTACCCTTCTTTACAAGCCAAAAGCAACTTTCATTTTCCTCTTTCGTCAAACCAAAGGCAGCTTTCCATTCTTGAATCATCAACCAACGGCGACGGCAAAAGGCAACGATAAAAGTAAAATCCGATCATAATTTATCCGGATCTAACACTAATCGGTATCGCATAGTAGTATGAGTTATTTTCTGAACTTGATCGAGAGTTTCGGAACTGCGAGTCGTGGGTGAATCTGGTGACAGACTGCCTGTCGCACGAAGCTTGGTGCGACAGGTTGCCTGTCGCACGAAGCTTGGTGCGACAGGTTGCCTGTCGCACCAAAACTTGGAGCGACAGGCGCCTGTCGCACCAAGCCTTTTAAGGCTTATCCACCACAAATAATGTGCATGGCTGGAGCTTTAAGATCGGTGGGACTGCACGAGAACTGGATGTAACTATGCTCCCATTTCATGCACGGCCAAAATCTAAACAAGTCGTGCATAAAGAAGGGATTTGCAGTTGGTATCACTCTTGCAAGCGTTATTCTGGTAATCTTTGTTATCATTGCTGCGATTCTTGTCCTTCGCAGAATTAGAAATGGAGATGACATCTTGGAAGACTGGGAAGTTGAATATGGTGCTCGTAGATTCAGATATTTGGGGCAATGTCGTCCATCACTGCAAAGCATTACATCTGAGGCATTCTTATGCCCATGTTCTTCCCCACTCCTTCCAAAATCAGGGATGTAAAACTTAGCAAACTGCAGAAAGGGTTCCACGAAGGTCTCCAGAACAATAAAGAGATTGTTGACCTCCGAAATCGGGTTGAGGCATTTGCTTCCCAGTTTGCAATGCCAGGATTTGACACCCTCTGACGAATTAAATGACACACCTGCATGCATTTGTGACTTCATTTTTGTTGCTTCTGTGGCTTACCAGAGCATGTGCATGGTCTGAGAGGGTGCCAGAAGATGCAGCAGAGGAGATAAATTGTGGGCCAACAATAGTGGGCATGGTGTCGACTTTTGAGAAAGCCTGGAGATGCCTTGAAGAAGAATCAGTTGGAATTATTGGCCTATATGTCAATGGGGGAGTTGGAAAATATTTACTCAAATCAACAACAAGTTCCTTGATAGTCCAAATAATTTTGATGTTGCGATCTGGGTAGTGGTCTGCCAAGATTTGCAACCCCAGAAGTTTCGGGAAAAGATTGGGAAAAAGAAAGGCTTGTTCGATGAGTCATGGAAGAACTGAAGTTTTGAAGAGAAAGCACTCGACATATTCAAGAGATGAGAGAGAGGGGTATTTTGGTCTCAAATGATTTTTTATGGCTAATGTTGATAGAAGTTTGTTTGGGGGATTAAGATGGAAAAAGTCAAAACTTTTATGGTTATTAGTGTAAATTTCCCAAAAAATTTCGAGAGGTGTTAAAAAGCTCCACTCATATTCTTCGTTATCTTTAGACCTACACATAGAGTCATCTATTAAAAGAAAAAAAAAATCCGAAAAACACCGTCCATGTGAACCACGTGGTCCACGTCCCTTAAAAATGGGAGCGAAGGTCAAACATAACGACGCAAGCAAAAGTTATCTGACTCGACAAATTTGTTTTTTTTCTTTTTTTCCCTTAAACGTGTCACCGACTGTCGTGTTCTACAAGCTTCTTGTGGGTCAACCGGTGAAGGCAACAATAAACAAATAAATAAATAAATAATGATCTCGACTAATTCAACCATCCTTGCATTTTTCATTGCCTGTATTTGAATAATGATCTCGACGTAATCGTATTTTTCATTACCCTTAATATTAAAAGAAAAACATTGAATCGATCTGGTATAATCGTATTTAAATAAATAAATATAGGAATTTCCCTGCATTTTTCATTCCGGATTTAAGTATGAGATGATGAATTTTAATATGAAAGTAGTTAACAACTTGACCAGGTTTTGTCCCTTTCCTTTACTTTGATTTTTCTTGCTCCTGAATCGAGCTTTCAATTTCATAGTTAATCCTATCTATTGGTATTTAATTGACTTCTTTATTGTTTTTTTCCTTCGTCGGAGGCTCTGAATTTTATATATGTTTGACTCGATCAATTATTACCCTGTCCATATGTCTTGTCTCTTCAATGTTATTTTGTAACATAAGTTCCCACCTTATCTTCAAAGATACCTTCGATCACCATATACAATTAACAATGGAACTTAATAGAGCATTCATTTCGGAGGTCAAAAGCTATAGAAGGACGATGCCGACTGCCGCAAATTTAGCCTCACAAGCTATTCGCTGGCTTCACTTGCTTTCTATTGTATCCTCTGTTATGTCACAGTATTTTGCTGAAGAAGACATGGTTTTATCCTGCGCTGTATCCAACAACACCGCTTCCAACACGTTCACAAGCAACCTCAACATCCTCTTCAACCAGAAGCTTCACTCTGAAGCTGGCAAGTCCCTCTATTACAATGCATCAGAAGGGGAATTTCCGGACTCAGTTTATGGTCTTTATCTTTGTAAATTCAACGTTAGCTTCCAATCTTGTCAGAATTGTATAGTTGCAGCAGTTAACTCCGTTTTGCAAAAATGTAGTGGCACCAAGGAGGCATTTATATGGTATCAAGTTCAAGAGTGCATGGTGCGATTTTCAGATCATTCTTCATCCATCATGGATACTTCGGCGCCTCTGTGCATGAAGATATTTCAAAACACTTATAATGTCACCAAAAGTCTGGCTCAGTCCTTCAACGACGTAATTGCCATGCCAAGTTTAAGTTCTTTCCGAAATGCAACCAAAAGGACTAACATTTCCAACATTATTAGACTTGAAACTTTTGGGCAGTGTATACCAGTGTTGTCAGTAGATGACTGTCGAGATTGCCTGAATAATACTATTCGTTGGATTCAAAGGTGCTTCGACCCACCGGGAATGGGATTCGGTAGAATTCTTTTCCCAAGTTGTATCATGGGGTTCGAGCTGTACCGCTACTCCAAGGTACCTGCAGTAGGAGCTCTAGCACCCAGCTCTGCACCAGGTAACTTCTCTGTTTGATTTTAATACATTTATAGGGCTATTTTGACGTAAATTTTCAACAAAAATTTTGAGTCATTGATTTCATACAATTCAATGGTAGAGATGGTGGATGAATTGAGATCATTGCAAAATAAGTGATAAAATTGAGACTTGTGTAGCTAGCCAAACATATCGTGATCCTTAACTGCTGTTTTTTTGTTTAATATTGTTTTGCGTCTGGAAAGGAGGGAAGAGGGGAAGAGCAATAAGTATTGCAATTGGCACAACTTTATCAGCACTTATAGTAGTGCTGTTCGGTTCGTTTCTTTGGTACCGGCGGAGAAGGCATGCACGAGACCAAGGCAAAGAATTTACTTGGCATTATAAAAGTTTTCTCACCTCTACGTTCGTCTTTTCCCCGTTTGAATTTATATTTAAATCCAGTTAATTGACTTGCAGAGGAGAAAAGAAACAGTCAAGAGGTTCAATTTCTTCACTGGGAAGGAAGAATTAGGAATCATTACGCCTATAATATTTTACGAGGAGGGAAGCAGCAGGCGGAATCTCAAGAATTCCCTTTGTTCCCATTACGCCTTGCACTTGAAGCCACAAACCATTTCTCCGATGAAAATAAGCTTGGACAAGGTGGATTTGGCCCTGTGTACAAGGTAATTGATTATACGGTGATGGCTTCAATTTTATAAATTATAAGAAACTATATGTGTTCACTCAAATAATGCAATATTATTACTGACCAAATGCAATCTTTCATTCTTTGAAATTTGAATGATATTTATAGATTAGGCACTTTGCTAGCTATTTTGTTTCATTGGTAACGGCGGATGGTTGCTTCCAGGGTACGTTAGCGGATGGTAAGGCAATTGCAGTGAAAAGGCTCTCAAGAACATCTGGGCAAGGGCTACAGGAGTTCAAGAACGAAGTTAATTTGATTGCCAAATTACAACACAAAAACCTTGTGAGACTCTTGGGATGCTGCTTAGAGGGACAGGAGCTGCTGCTCATCTATGAGTACATGCCAAATAAAAGCCTTGATGTCCATCTTTTTGGTTTGTCTCTCTCGCTCTCTATTAAATGCTATCTATTGTATATATTGTAAGGCTCATGTGCATTTCCTAATTGTAAACTGGCTGTTAAGTTGTGCAAATAAAATCAGATATTATGGGAAGGATTTCTTCTTAGTTCCAAACTTTATCAAGCCCCTAGTTGGAATTGCCCATACTTATATTATGTTCCCTGTTTATGTAACATAACTACCTGCCGCACCACATACATATAGCAAATGTAACAAATTTTTGGTGTTTTCTCCCTTCGCTTTCCCTTCCTTTCTCCAGCAATGGAGCTTGCGGACGAACTAATCAAGTTACATCTTGTGTTCAATTCATTGTTAGATGCAACGAGGAGTGTACAGTTAGACTGGAAAAGGCGTCAAAGCATCATTAATGGAATCGCAAGAGGTATATTGTATTTGCACGAGGATTCTCGCCTCAAAATTATTCATAGAGACCTCAAAGCTAGTAATATCTTACTAGATGATGATATGAACCCAAAAATATCAGACTTTGGATTAGCGAGGATATTTGGCGGAAATCAAAATCAAGCTAATACAAATATAATTGCTGGTACATAGTAAGTGGCTTCTATCCTAGAAGCTCATTTTCCTTCCTGTTGGAATTAAAAAAAAAAAAAAATTATGTTCCCATTTTTAATCTCAATTGCTCCTTTGTTTGTTCTTTTCTTACATTTGTGTTGTCAAGCTTGGGGAAAATTTAGTGTCTAATAAATCCGTTATAAAGCCTGGTCTTTCTATACGAAGATTCTATTGATGACAGTTATAAAATTAGAACATCAAGAATTAAGAATAAGAAGTTGGTTCAACTGGTGGGATGCTTCAAAATATCTGGGTTTGAATTCTGCATACGTTGGAGTTGGCAATGTGTTTATTTTACATTTATGTAATTTAAAAAAGAAACAAAAGAAAAACGGTGGTTTAGAAATGCTATTATGCTTCTGCAAAGGATTAATCATTAACCTAAGCTAAGGCTATAAACCTGTCTTCTATAAATTCTAATAAAATTTTTATGAGGCTAACAAGCAAGTTTCCAAGACTTTATTATGTTTTCCATAACTTTGATCTTATTTTGTTGTTCAAACAGTGGATACATGGCCCCAGAGTATGCAATGGGAGGCATATTTTCTATTAAATCTGATGTTTTCAGTTTTGGAGTTCTTCTGCTAGAGATAATAAGTGGGAGAAAGAACAATGGATTTTATTTTTCCGAACATGGTCAAACCCTCCTTACTTACGTATGTAACTCTCTCTCTCTCTCTCTCTCTCTCTTTTAAAAAATAATTCGATAGCCTAATCTTTGCTTTCGACCTTTTTAATATTCCAGACATGGAAACTATGGTGTGAAGGACCTGCAGTGGAGTTGATAGACCCAGTACTAAAGCAGTCATGTGCACCAGATGAACTGCTGAAATTTATTCATATTGGATTGTTATGCGTTCAGCAAGACCCCGCAGACAGACCTACCATGTCATCAGTGGTTGTTATGTTGGCAAGTGATTCCATGACAATTCCTCAACCAACCGAGCCTGCATTTTCTGTAGGCCGAGTTGTTGCGAATTCCGGTCACTTTTTATCGCCCGCCAAAGCTTGTACTGTTAATAATGTTACTGTTTCAGATGTATCCCCCCGGTGATAATGATGAGGACACACTAAGTTTTTTTCTTGAAGATTTAGGACACATATGCGTAAGTCATGTTCCTTGTTAATATTTATACATGCAAACTAGACTACTCGGTTCTATCACATCCCCATTTATACTCTTGATTTACTGCTGGAAAAAATTGTGATTATATGACATTGAAGAAATTTCTTTCAATGTCAGGAATTCAGAGAAAGTATGCAAAAGCAAGAAAATTTTCACAACCCAGTCATTGGAAATAGGTTTGGCAGCGATGATTTGTTATACCAAACAGCTACGGCAATTTTCTTATCCAGCTGATTGCTTCTTTTGTCTATAACCCAAAAATGTATAGACTAACGTTGCAGTGATAACTAGTAGCAATCTGTTATCTCAAAATCTACCCTTTGTATAGTCTCGGTGTGCAGTTGAAATATTCCGTCACGGAGACATTTCAACACTCGAGATTACGCAACTTATTTCGTGTCATTGTGCAGTGTGCAAAAGTTATTTCTTCTGGGTGTCTGGGTTTGCATTCTCTATGGTTATTCTTTGAAGCTCCTTTCCATTTGCCTATGGATGGGCCTTGGATTACATGTTGAAGTTAACCACTTTGCATTGCAGGTTTGCAACGGAGATTCTACATTGACCTCCTGCTTATTAAAAGCCGCCCCTCAAGTTTATTACAATTAGTTTATCGTCATTGACGTATCGAAATGGCCAGCTAGTTTACTTTTGATTTGTTTTCTTGCTAATCTTTTTCTTTCGATGCATGCTTCATAAGTTTATCTATCATCACTCCAGACATCAATTCAATTCAGTCAGACTAAGGAGTTATTTATTATAGTAACACTTTCCCAGAAACTACGCTCAATTAGTCAAAGTCCTACCAATTTTTTTTTTTTCCTCAGCTACCTACGGGCTACAATTTACTGTTTTACTCATGCAAAATTAAAAATGTAAATATCCCCTCTCCCTGAGCCAGAGTAATCGTGTGACTCGAAATCTCTAGCCTTCTATGCTTCACCACAAAGTTACTAGAAAATGACTAATATATTTGTCCACTAAGAATTCTTCCAAGAAAATACCATGAACGAAGTGGTTGAAGCACCATAAATAGCTAGCCCAAGAACTGTTTTAGCTGCATAATAAAGAACACTTTTCATTTTTGCACAGGGGTTCCAAAAGGCAAGATATGGTTCATATCATCAGTGTTACAAAAGTCATTCAATTAATTTTCATTTATTCTCTCACAGCCACTCTTCATGATCCTGCTTTTGGCGATAGCCCTCCCTATAACACTTGTTCAAGCAGTGCCGCTGATTATGGACATGCTGGTGCAATCTATAGTAACCTGAAAAAAGTCCTCATTTCTTTAGCCTTGAATGCTTCTGCTGCCAAGTTTTCCGATGCGTCTTCAGGGAATGACTCAGATAGAGTTTATGGTCTCTACATGTGCCTCAACTATATTTCAAATGACACTTGCAACAACTGCATAACCACAGCAACACAAGACATCACCAAACTTTGTCCAAACAAAACCGACGCAATCGTGTGGGAAGAGGTCTGTCAGTTGCGCTATGCTTACGGAAATTTCTTTGGCCAATTGGATGTCTCAGGAAACATTCCTAAATACAACAGAAAAAATATATCAGAACCAGAGAGGTATAGATCTGTTGTGAACAACACTCTGAATAATCTCACCAAACTGGCAGCTTTTGATCCTTCAAACGAAATGTATGCAACTGGTGAAGTACCCTTCACAAATTCAGACACTTTATATGCTCTAGTTCAATGCACCAAAGATCTATCTGCCGATGATTGTGATGCATGCCTCAACAAAGCTACAGCAGATATTTTATCTTGCTGCTTTTTTTCAAGAGGAGCACGACTTCTCAGTCGTAGCTGCTATTTGAGGTATGAATTATATGCCTTTTATAACGGTGACACAGAAGCTTCTGTCTCCGTTGGAAACCAAGCATCAGGGAAATGTAAGTAGTGCAATTTCACCATAAGAATTAATTTCTTAATCCATATGGTGTTTGAAGAAAATGGAACTTAATGTAGTATTCTGTTCGTGGTCTCAAATATATGCAGCCAACCAAAGGAGGATGTGGATGATTATAATTCTAGCCGCTGTAGCAGCTTTTCTACTGCTAGTTGTTGCTTCCACTGGCTACTTCTTTGCTGCAAAAAAAGTAGCCCGGAAAAGTAAAGATTTTATCGGAAAGTTTTCAAGCTATTTTCTGTTCTGGCGTCAACTGTATTCACCCTTTTTTCTTTTTCTTTTAATTTTGTCTCTTCAAATTTTGCTTTCGTGTGTTAGGGAAGGGTATGGTAAGAAAGCAGATTCAATTACATAAAATTGGGGACGCAAGCAAAACAGGCCTCCGTTATCAACATGTTCGGGGGAGGGATGATGATCTAAAAGCTCAGGACTTTTATATTGATCTGGAAACATTACATGTAGCAACCAGTAACTTTTCCGATTCAAATATGCTAGGACAAGGTGGTTTTGGTCCTGTTTACAAGGTATTAGTATTATTTAAAAAATAAAAATAAAAAGTCATCCATTAATTTGTATTAAAAATAAGAAATAAAAATTATCAGGGTGTATTAAGTGACGGCAAGGAAATAGCAGTGAAGAGGCTCTCCAGCTGTTCTGAGCAGGGCAATGCAGAATTCACAAATGAAGTGCTCCTTATATTGAAGCTACAGCACAAAAATCTCGTCAAGCTTCTAGGTTTTTGTGTTGACGGAGATGAAAAGCTGCTTGTCTACGAATTTATGCCAAACAGCAGCCTTGATGCAATCCTTTTTGGTATGCGCTTTTCTTTTTCATTTATTATTGTCCCTTTGAATTCTCAGAACATCGATTTATTCCTCTTTCTGGCACTCTTAATTGTTAGATCCAAGGAAACGTGGGCTACTGTGTTGGAGCAAACGTATTAATATTGTAAATGGAATTGCCAAGGGAATTCTTTACCTTCACGAGGATTCTCGACTTAGAATCATTCACAGGGACCTAAAAGCTAGCAATGTGTTGTTAGACTATGACATGAACCCCAAGATCTCAGATTTTGGAATGGCAAGGATATTCGCCGGAAGTGAAGGTGAAGTTAATACTGCCAGAATAGTAGGAACATAGTAAGTAAAACTTATTTACTTATAGCTCAAATATGCTATTCTCAATTAATAATAAAGATTATATTTTTCTTTTTGGTAAATAGTGGATATATGGCTCCTGAATATGCAATGGAGGGATTATATTCCATAAAGTCTGATGTTTTTAGCTTTGGAGTACTCTTGATTGAGATTATAACAGGAAGGAGAAACACAAGCTTCAATCAATCAAGAGGCGCGACTGCCCCGAACCTCCTAGCCTATGTAAATTTGTCTACAATAAAGAACGTGCATTTTATTTCGGGAATTTATATTTAGTACTGCAAAATTTTTAATCCACTTTAATGATGATGCAGGCATGGCATCTCTGGAATGAAGGGAACGCATTGGATCTGATTGATCCACTGTTGACCGATACATGTTCTCCAGATGAATTTTTAAGATACATTCATATTGGTTTGTTGTGTGTTCAAGAGGATGCATTTGACAGGCCTACCATGTCATCCGTTGTTGTAATGTTACAGGGTGAAACCATTACTCTTTGCCAGCCTCAAAAACCTGCCTTCTCTTTTGGAAGAGTTACGGATGATGATGATAACAATTATTGCTCTGTCAATGGTTTAACCATTTCTGATCTTTCGCCTCGGTGATTCAGGCAATGAACGAGTTTGAATGTGCACTGGGCTGGTGCCTTTCTTGTCATACATAGTGTTATATCCCCACTTCGCTTGTATTTCAACCAAAGGGTATGTGGATTTTACAAATGTAATAATTAATCTGAGAGTCCGTATTTGGGATGAACAGCAAAGAGTGAAAGAGCGACTCGCACTCTCGGATTGTAAAATAACGATATATATATATATATATATTGATCTTATTATCTAGTCTATTTAATTATTCTTTTATACAAACCGGCCACACTACTTTTCCATTCATACCTTCAAAGGTTTCATGAGACGAATCAGAATATTTAAAATAGGGGAGTCAGAGTCATCTAGTGGCTGATTATGTTCTATAAGAGAGTAGACTTTTGACAATGACCTATTAATTTTGTTCTTCATACTAGCTAATGAGATTATCTAATCAAAATATTATAAGAGGTCAAGCTAGTGAGCAGCCTCTTGTATGTTAATTTGTCCCAACTCTTAAATCAACGACCAAAGCAAGTATATCATCAGCATCAATATATAATTATATATTTAGGGTTAGAAATTATTTGCAGTGGCCCAGTACAGTAGTTGAACATTTTTAAAAATACTATATCTAACCCAAAAGCCAGAGTAGTTATACATATTTATTAACTTTTATTTTATAACAAATATCTTGCAATATTGATTAAACTGAAGTTTATCCTAACAGGTTTTTATCCAACTAGAACAGGCTTTTTTAATGAATAGTTGTAAAACTCTAGAATAACAATTGAAATAGGGTGATTCATGTAGTTTATCTATTGTATCTTGAATTTAGGGAAAGATTATCGAATCTGAAGCCCAAGCCTAAGAAACGACACATTTGAAAGCAGCAGACAATAGCGGTGTCCTAAAATTGATGTGTATTATCATTTGAGCTAATAAAAACAAAATATGCTCATTTTTAGTGTTTGAAAGAGTGGTAGCATGAATTTACCTCTATTTTTATTCAAAAGACGAGAGGAATTTTTTTTTTTTTTGGCTCTTCTTGACATTAAATGGAGGTAAATTAATATTTTCACACCTTTAGGAAAAAATAAAATTGAATGACATTTTAAGTGAGAGATGAATTAAATTTTACCCTAACATCAACCATAAAAGGCCTTTGAATTAATGAAACAAAAAGTCAATGGACCACCTAGTTCTTATCCAGTCGTGCCGATTATTACAGTTGTTTTCCGACGACAGCAATATTCTAATCTGTTGAAAACTTGAAATGGACGGAAGAGATAATCTTAAAACATATAAAATTGAAAATAAACAATTCGTAAAATATTGCTCGAAAAGGACAACTACAAGTAAATTTCTGACCCGTTTCATTTTAAGGTAGTATCGTATTCTAATTCCCAATCCGATTCTGGCTTTAATCCTACAAGGCGAAGATTTTCCAGTAATAACAAAATTAAGGAACTCGACAAGGTGAACATGGGCCAAAACTTACATGGAAAATTCAAATGTTATTCATAGTCGAGAAAGTCTTGGGTGTCAACCTTGGAAATGGATCCCCTATGTTGGCGAACCCTATTAGTTGGAAATTTCTGAGATAAAGATAAAAAGATAAAAAGAAGAGAGGATAACAGCAAATAAAAATAACTTAAGGGGATTGTGATATATTTGATATTCAATACCTGTTTATATATCATGAATCGGAGAAGTCGGACAAGCTGTAATTGATTGCAACCGGTGAATTGAATTTGACCAAGGATTGCGACCTGTTTAATCACGACTTTTCGTCTAGAATTAGATCAGAAAAGTCCTTTATACAGCTGCCTCGTTGTTTCTCCAACATAACAACAATGTCAATGTGGTGGAATCTGACAAAAGTTTTGAAGTCCAGCGACTAATTGTTACTGAAAGTCCGAAACTAGGCATGGTATCATCACTGTTAGTTAAGCAATTTGGTAAAACATAAGAAACCTTGTTATATATGACTGAACAGCAAGCTACTCGTGGGTTGCTCATGGGTGTTAACACGAGCCTCGCCTCAAATGATTTGATATTAACTATGTGAGCTTGAAAGGGTGGTTGTTAAATCTTACGCTAGCTCATCGAATATTGATTACAGATCTTCAACTGTTCAAGTATTGCTCTTGAAATAACAGACCTACACTGTCTTCACTTAACATTTTAAGTGGAATCTTCCCAAAATTCAAGCTCTAAATAAGTTTTTTTTTTTTTTTTTCATGTTGTTTCCTAATAGTTTTACTTTTTTAAACTATAGCCATGATATTTTGATAAACACTTAAACTGTAGCTTTTAGGACGTAATTATAAAGTGTTTGATGAAATAATTTAAAATTATTATTCCAAACTTTAAAATTAATATTTTACTAAATACCATCAATTTTTATTTCACAGCTACAGTTTCCAAAATTTCATAACCGTCGCTTTTAAACGACAAACCCATCAATACAAACCGAGCCAAAGTCATTTATGTGGCCATTCAGTGTATGTGCACAGCTATAGGAGAAAAGCTATTAGCTCTGTTTGCTAGATTATTAATAAGGATACATTTTTTGTTTCTTCCGGTGATTACGTATCTGATGTTAGGAAATTGATGGGTGAAGCAGACACGCAACTCAAATAAAATTGGAAGAAAATAAAGAACAAGCATAAAGAGCACACAAAAAATTACGTGGTTCGACTTTTAGCCTACGTCCACGGGCGAAGACAGAAAGAAAATATTTTACTAGTGAAAATGAGTTACAAGTATTGTAGTATTTTATCTCACTTTCCAAAACCCCAATACAACCAAACTCTCAAAACACTAAAACAAGAGCTTATAATTTCAAGCTTTCTAAACTCTCTCTAAATACAAGAAAACTCTTCTTAAAATTGGATGAGCAAATGAGGGAATGAGTCCCTCTATTTATAGTCAAAATCTTGGCTACTATTCACGTATTTTTTTCAATTATTTATTATTTTTCAAAATTCAAAGTTCAAAGTTTGAATATTTAGAATTTTGAATTTGATATTCAAAGTTTGAATATCTAGAAGAGATATCAATCTTGACATTCTCCCATTTGGAGATTTGATTGAGAACCAATCAATCTCCACACTATCTTTTCTGCTTCGTCATTGTCATATTGCCTATGTTTCTGCTAGGCCACAAGAGAATCTACTCCAGATAAACTTGTCAGTATTGATTGGATTGGTCAAAACATCTGCTAGGTTCTCCTTAGTATGGATTTTCTGTAAATCCACACTTCCATCTTTCACTACTTCTCGAACGAAGTGATATTGTACCCCTATGTGTTTTGTCCTGGAATGAAAGGCTGGATTTCTTGCAATATGCAAGACACTCTGACTGTCACAAAACACAAGAGTTTTCTGTTGTTTGTGCCCGAGCTCCACCAATAACCTTTGTATCTAAATAGCTTCCTTGCAAGCTTGTATAGTTGCCATGTATTTTGCTTATGTTGTAGATAGAGCCACGATGGTCTGCAGTTTTGAAACCTAGCTTACAGCTGCTCCCGCAAGTGTAAACACATAGCCAGTAGTGAATTTCCTTTTATTAAAGTCTCTTGCAAAATCTGAATCCACATAGCCCCTGACAGTAAACTCTGATTCTCCATAACATAATACAACATCGGAGGTTCCTTTAATGTACCTCAGAATCCTCTTCACAGCTATCTAATGCTCTCCACCAGGATTCGCCATGTATCGACTAACTGCTCTCACAACTTCTGCAATGTCTGGTCTTGTACAAATCATAGCAAACACTAAACTTCCCACTACTGATGCATACGGTATTCGAGACATCTCATTTCTCTCTGCTTCATTGTTAGGACACATACTTGAGGATAATTTAAAATTAACAGGAAGTGGGGTAGAAATTGGCTTACAATCTTGTATGTTGAAGCGCCGCAAGATTTTCTTCAAGTAGTTCTTCTGAGAAAGCCAAATATTCCTGTTATTTCTATTTCGGTGAATTTGCACCCCTAGAATCTTGTTTGCTGGTCCCAAGTCCTTCATTTCAAACTCCCTAGCCAACTGTGCCTTCAATTCTTGGATTCGATCTTTGTTGGAGCCTACTACCAACATATCATCTACATACAACAACAAAATAATGAAATCATTATCTTCAAACCTTTTGTAATATGCACAATGGTCTGAACTGAGTATGTTGTATCTAAGGCTCATGATGAATGAATCAGATCTCTTATACCAACACTTCGGCGCCTGTTTGAGACCGTATAGAGATTTGTTCAACCTGCAAACCAAGTTTTCCTTTCCTGTTTCTGCAAAACCTTCTGGTTGGACCATATATATTTCTTCTTCAAGTTCTCCATGAAGAAATGCAGTTTTCACATTTAATTGCTCTAGATGTAGGTCAAATGTAGCAAACATTGCCAAGACTATTCTGACTGTTGTGAGTCGAACCATCGGAGAAAATATCTCGTTGAAGTCAATACATTCTTTCTGAGCATATCCTTTCACCACCAATTTTGCACGATACCGCTCCACTTGGTCATTGCCATCACGCTTGATCTTGAGACCCATTTGTTTCAATAACTTTTCTTCCACGTGGTTGTGGTATAAGTTCCAATGTCTTATTCTTGTGTAGAGCTTCAATTTCTTCCTGCATTGCTGTCATCCACAAAGCAACATCTGAGCTTTCTAAAGTTTCATGGAAAGTTGATGGTTCTCAATCCTCTGTTAGAAGACAGTATGCAACATTGATATCTGTGACATACTCCGAGTACCACGCCGACGATCGTCTCTCATGAGTTGACCGACGAACTTCTAGAGCCTCGGACTCTACTGGTTCTTGTTCCTCGTGCTCTGGTATTGCTTCAGAAGAATCTGAATCTTCTGGATTATTTTCCATATATACCGGCACAGTCTCTGACTTTTCTTTTACAGTGCCATCATCTCCATCTTTCCTTTGCAGTTGATCTTCTATAAAGATAACATCTATGCTGATGACGATCTTATGGGCAGTGGGGTCCCACAAACGATACCTCTTTACATCACATCATATCCCAAGAAGATACACCTCCTAGATTTTGGATCTAACTTTGTTCTTTCTTGGGTATTGTACATCACGTACACAGGACATCCAAATGCATGTAGGTATGAGTAATCAACTGGTTTTCCAGTCTACATCTCCATTTCTGTCTTCAACCCAATAACTGTAGATGGCGACCGATTTACTATATAACAGGCAGTTTTGGCTGCTTCTGCCCAGAATGAATTGGGTAGACCAGCAATCCTCAACATAGCTCTTATTCTTTCTGTAAGAGTTCTGTTCATCCGCTTCGCCACTCCGTTTTGTTGAGGAGTGTATACTATCGTGAACTGCCTCTGAATACCTTCTTGCTTACAGAAAGCAAGAAACTCGCCGTCTGTATACTCTCCACCATTATCTGTCCTCAAGCACTTGATCTTTTTACCAGATTCAAGTTCCACATGCGCTTTGTATTCTTTAAACACTGGAAATACATCTGACTTTTTCTTAGTTGGATACACCCAATATCTCCTCAAATAATCATCAATGAAAGTCACCATGTACTTTGCACCTCCCATGGATATATCCGGCGATTCCCAAACATCAGAATGAATCAATCGCAAAGTGCATTTACTTCTAGCAACAGATCTACTGAATTTTAATATATGCTGCTTACTTGTAACACAATGCTCGCAAAATGGTAAACTTACAGATTTGAGCCCTGAAAGCAATTTTCGCTCAAAGAGAATTTTCAAACTTTGTTCCGACATGTGGCCAAGTTTGAGGTGCCACATCATCGTTGATTCTTCTCAATTTGACGCGACACACGTATCATCTTCCTGTAGTGTTTCCCCTTTAAGCATGAATATATTAGCACCGATCTTTTCCGCCTTCATCAATACAAGCGCGCCTTTAATGATCTTCATAATTTCATTCTCCACATGAGTTTTGTACACATGAGTTTTGTACCCATGACTATCCATTAGTTCCAAAGACAATAGATTTTTCTTCAGGCCGTTAACATGTCGTACCTCCCCAATTGTGCGAATTGTACCATCAAACATTGTTATTTTGATAGTACCAATACCAGCGATCTCCAAGGCATGATTATTACCCATATATACAGATCCTCCTAAGATAGGTTCATATGTGTGGAACCATTCTCTCCTATGGGTCATGTGCTAGGTAGCTCCTGAGTCTATAAGTCAGACATCAGATAGTCGTTTTCTGCCTTTTGAAACAGTTGTTGCCTCGCTATAGAGAATTTCGCCATCGTCCAAGGTATTTGCTACACACCCATGAGCATTTGATGACTCAGGTTCTTTACCCTCTTTTCGCTTCTGGTTACTCCAACATTCTTTCTTGACGTGCCCTTTCTTGCCACAGTTGTAGCATTTAACATTCTTCTTACTTCTGGATTTTGATCTACCATGATTGTGACTCCTACTGGGGCCGTGTTCCGTTGATCTCCCTCTCGTCACCGATAGCGCCTTCGCTTGCTATGAACTTACTTGTCTGTTTTTCTTATTTTTTCGCCTACTCTCCTAATTTAATACAGAGGCTGCAACATCGTCGAAAATCAGATTGTCCGCTGGATTATTGTTCGTCAGGTTGATGATGAGTTGATCATACGAATCTGGTAGACTTTGAAGTAGAAGCTCTGCACGTTCATTCTCCTCTATATTATAACACAATGTTGTGAGTTGTGAAAATAAAGTCTTCAAGGTGTTGATGTGGTCGGTCACCATTGTAGATTCCGCCATTCGAAGAGTATAGAGTTTCCTCTTCAAGAAGATTTTATTGTGTAGTGACTTGGCCTCGTACAATTTTGTGAGAGTATCTCATATTTCCTTCACTGTATTTTTCTCTGCCACACTTGATAATACTCCATCCGCAAGTGTCAAGTGTAGATCAGAAATGGCATTGCTATCTATCTCGTTCCACTTGTCATCAGTTATCTCCATGGGTCTTTCTTCAATTGGTGCCAAGCAATTATTTTTCTTCAATACAGCTTTTATCTTCATTTTCCATAACGAAAAATTATTTCCGTTAAATTTCTCAATTTCATACTTTGCCGCCATTTTGTTGATAAATACCGCACACAATCTAGTGTACCACCTTGAATAGTTGTGAGTATGTGTGAGAATGCACACCAGAAAATTTCTCAGAAAAGACTAGAGGGGTCACAATAGTCCTACTTAAAACCCAGACTCCTGAAGCTCTTTTCGCCTTTATGACAGAACTTTCCTAGACATGTACAAAACCACACAGTTGCTTTACTCACACCACTATTCCCTGCTTTGCACCGCCAATACTAGGATTGCTCCCACCGTTTCACGTGAATAGTACTGTATACATGAACAATATCATATACGTGAATAGTGCCATATACGAAAACAATACCCGACTCTAAAAATTCAACCAATAGCTCTGATACCAATGTTAGGAAATTGGTGGGTGAAGCAGACACGCAGCTAAAATAGAATTGGAAGAAAATAAAGAACAAGTACAAATAGCACACCATAAATTACATGGTTTAGCTTTTAGTCTACGTTCACGGGCGAAGACAGAAGGAAAATATTTTACTAGTGAAAATGAGTTACAAGTATTGTAGTATTTTAGCTCACTTCCCAAAACCCCAATACAGCCAAACTCTCAAAACACTAAAACAAGAGCTTATAAATGAGCCCCTCTATTTATAGTCAAAATCTTGGCTACTATTCATGTATTTTTTTCAATTATTTATTATTTTTCAAAATTCAAAGTTTGATATTCAAAGTTTGAATATGTAGAAGAGATATCAATCTTGACATCTGAAAACTTCTTGAATTAATATTGGTTAAAATGATGTAATTGTAGTACGTAAGGTCAGACAAAAAATAATGGCAAAAACCAGGCAAATTCTTCCACCAATCAATTACCAGGTAATTTAGGTCTGCTGAACTTTCAATCTCTTGCGTTGTGAATGATCAAGAAGTTTCTATTCCATAATGTTCAAACCTCGCCTAATTATTGTCAACTAAAAAAAAAAAATGTTATGCAGCCATTGGCCTCCGATAGGCTAAATCCCCTTGTGCTTCCAAATAAGGAAGATGGTAAAAAAATATAATTTCAGCTATGCTTCTCCTAGTCGTACAATTCTTCATGCTCTCTATCTTTACTGATGCAAATCCTCTCGATATAGCTTGCTCCAATACAAGTTATGCTCCTAACAGCCCGTTTGAAAGTAGCCTAAAGCTCCTTCTAGAGTCAATAGCCACCAATACTTCACAAGGCTTCTACAACTTTTCCATCGGAGATGACCCTAATCGAGTTTTTGGGCGAGCACTTTGTCGAGGGGATGTTAACCGCACAGTTTGTCAGAATTGCCTCGAAAACGCAAGACATGAAATCTTGAAAAATTGCAAGACTGCTGAAGAGGCAATCATATGGTATGAATTATGTCAAATTCAATACTCATACCGGAAATTTTTAGTGATGGTTTATGCAGGACAGTACGCAGAAAAGTGGAATAATCAGTGGAAGAGTGTGTCCAATCCTGCTCGTTTCATCGAAGTATTAACTTACTTAATGACTAACCTCTCAATTGAGGCCTCATCTGATCCGGCGATGTTTGCGGTCGGTGAAGTTAAATTTCCAAAGCGGAAAACTATATATGGGCTTGTGCAGTGTACCAGGGACATTAATTCCCGTGACTGCAACGACTGTTTGACTGGCGCCTTGGGAGACCTCAAAGCATGCTGTGGTGCTCGGGAGGCTGGGATTATCGTAAATGAGAATTGTAACTTGAGATTTCAGCTCTCCCTCTTCTATAATGCTTCAACACGTATATCACTAACATACCCAACTTCCACAGGTGAGATCGTTGACTTTAATCAATCATGTATTGTTCGTTTACTAGTTTGCTTTTGCTGTCACTGCAACAAAATTGAAGCAATTAACAAAATCTTTTTTTTTTTTAATTACAAGATGATGACCTATCGATTAAAACAATCCAAATTTGGCTATAACTGATTATATATAAAGTAAAACCTCTCTATAGTCATAATATCGAGCCTAACTAATTTTGTTACTATAACAAAATATAACTGTAGTTATAAAATTATTATTTTAAAATTATCTTTAGTGTAAGTAATATAGAGATAAAGCATGCACTATATTAATAATTAATATCAAATTCAATGTATAGACATTGGTAAAAAAAGTGGACATGATTTCACAATATGCAAGTTATTTTAAATGTTTAAATGTTTACATTTTCTTAAATTTTTTTTTCTTCTCAATGTAAATTCTATAAATACTACACAATAATTTAGTAACAACTCTGAAAAATAAATCATTGTCCTAAATAACTTTTAAAAAAAATATTTTTCTTCATCCTAGACATTTAATATAACAAAACACACACACACACACAATTACTACTATGTGGAGGAAAAATTTTTAAATCAGAATTCAGAAAAATTATAAGTTATTATAATGTGGAGTTTATTCTTATTTACAACTAACCCAAAGTGGGACAAGAGTTGTAGGAATATATATACAGTAAAATCTCTTTATTACGATACTTGTCAATATTTAGTTGCTACCAATCAAATTAAGTCTACATCTTATAAATATGAGAGCGCCTCATTAAAGAAGAACAACTAATCATATTCAATTTTCTTTTTAAAAAGTGTATGATTAATGAAGAGTCATGGTTGTACACTGTTTGGGAAATGATTTGTATTATGAGTTGGTTTATGTCCTTTAAAATGCGGGTATTTTTAATATTTGGTCATTTCAATTCATTCGTATTCAGAGTTGTATCACAGCTTATACAGTTAATTTGAATTTAAAGGGTTCGTTTTTAATGAAAAGCAGACGGAAAATGGAAGACTGGGATGGTTGTTGCGGTTGCGTGCATATCAACATTTGTACTAGTTGTCCTCATTGGATCTTATGTTGTCCATCTTCGCCGGAAGAAAGGAGCAAAAAATGGTAAAAAAAAAAAAAAAAGGCTTTCCACAAATACATTGAAAAATTCCCCACAATTTAGGGACTAATATGTTTAATTTGCCTTTGTAGATGAGAAAAGAAGCCAACGAGGGTTACTACATGAATTGGCAGGACCAATATCAGTATCACTAACACAAGAAGGGGATTTGGTTAGTTCAGAGGAATTGCCTTTTGTGCATCTAGCTGTTATAAAGGCAGCAACTGATGGTTTTTCTGATTCTAATAAGCTTGGACAAGGCGGGTTTGGCACTGTGTATAAGGTAACACTCTATTGCCTAGTTCAATATCGCACAAAAGATATTCGGACCAAAATCTTCTCATATTCTAGGCTTTCACCGTAGTAAAATATAAGAACGTAATTGGTTGTTAACAAAAATTAAAATTACTAAGAAATAATTTCGACCACACATCAGTGTACATGTATAAATGCAAAAAACCCTTAGAAGCTAATTAAGATCATGAAAGGATTCTTATCCTCACTGAAGCAAAAGCACTAATTTCAGAGTATATACATATAGCACACCCAACGAAATCAGTTAATATATAAGAGAATACAAACATGTCATGATTAATTAGATGTTTGCACATACACCCATTGAAGGGAATATATTTCCATAACTTTTAGTTAATCCTCAGGGTGTTCTGCCGAATGGGAAGGAAGTAGCAGTTAAAAGGCTGTCAAGGAAGTCATGGCAAGGTTTGGAAGAGTTCAAGAATGAAATCATACTTATTGCAAAACTTCAACACCGAAATCTTGTAAGACTAGTGGGTTGTGGCATAGAGGGCGAGGAAAAGCTGCTTATATATGAACTCATGCCCAACCGAAGTCTTGATTGCTTTATCTTTGGTCTGTCTCTGCTACTGACTGCAGACATATGAACTTACACAGTTGCTTCAGTTATGTGTACTAATCTCTCTCTGGACCTTGGTTTACTCAATTTCAGATTCTGAAAGACGGTTGCAACTTAATTGGAATACATGCTATAATATTATTGGTGGAATTGCCAAAGGACTTCTTTACCTTCATGAAGACTCTCGGCTTAAAATAATCCACAGGGATCTAAAGCCGAACAATGTATTGCTGGACAAAGATATGGTTGCCAAGATTTCAGACTTTGGTATGGCAAGAATTTTTTGTGAAAATCAGAAGACAGCTAACACTAGGAGAGTAGTTGGAACCTAGTATGATTCTTAGCTTTTTTTCATTTACCAACTATTTAGCATATTTTTCCGGAAATTATTTTAATCATGCTGTGTAATTGTTTTTTCGCATTTGGAACAGCGGATACATGGCTCCGGAGTATGCAATGGAAGGACTGTTCTCAGTGAAATCTGATGTTTTTAGCTTTGGTGTAATAGTGCTTGAGATCATAAGTGGCAAAAGAAATAGCGGTTTCTATCTTACAGGACATGCTCAGACACTCCTTGCATACGTATGTTTAATGTAGCTGCTAACTAGAATTGAGATTTTGCTTCAAATGGATGTTATTATAATAAACGTAAGATTATAAACCGTTTTTAATTGGAATTGATTGCAGGTATGGCAACTGTGGAAAGAAGGTAAAGAAATGGAATTTGTAGACCCTTTGTTGATGAAATCAAGTTCGATTCCACAAGTGGTGAGATGCATACACATAGGGCTTTTGTGCGTGCAAGAAGATCCAGCAGTAAGACCCACCATGTCAAATGTGGTGGCTCTTTTGGGAAGTGAATCAATAGCTCTTTCAGAACCAAGGCAACCCCCGTTTCCTGTGGGAAGAACAATCGTTCTCGCTGAGCAACCTTCGACCAAAGATCCTTCTGTGTGTCATGACCTCACTGTTTCTACTCTCTCACCACGATAACTGTTACATTCTTTTTCCCAAGTGGTTAAGAGTTCAGCGCCGAAGGCAAATAGCAAAGTGAATGGATTTGGATCATCCCTTGTTTTTTCACCTCCATTTTTATAGTTATAAGTTTTGACTTTGAAAGATCTAATGACGTTATCAATAATCAAGATTGAGTTTTCCAACGTGTAATGCTACAACTATTAAACTTTCCTTTTTAATACTTAAATTTTATTAAGTTCGAACTCTCTCTCCTCAATTACTTTTACACGATCGTTATGAAAAATCGAACTCTCTCCTGTGACACCTACCTCTAAAATGAAAAACTGTTTCCCATGGATTTATGAAAAATTGATTAACTTCTAAAATCTGAAATTTATTTATATATTTAATTTTATGTCATGTTGCCAAACTGGTGAAGGAGATGTGTGGGCGAAGCATGAATCGCTTGTCAGATGAAAAAAAAAAAAAAAAGGAAATGCAGGGTTTACCATTCATGATTGTAGTGTTTACCTTGTTAAATTCTAGGGAAATAACATTTACGCCTCTCATTTTATTTGGGTTATTGAATGAAGGCTGCACATGCAATGATGAGGTACTGTTTCTATGATAGAATTTAGGCTTAGAAAAAGTGAATAGCATTTACAGCTTTCAAAGAAAATGTTAAAAAACTTTAACCTTTTGGAGCAAGGCAATTACTGAACTTGGAAGAGAGAGCGATTCTGAGGTTTTGCATTCAGTGAAAATCTCGTATGTTTCTTTGTCCTTTAAAGTAATTTCAGTCCCACAATTATATACAATATATTGTTGTTCCTGAACCTGGACTACATACGTCAATCTTTTAAGCCCACAGCCCATATACACCCACCCATGTCTAGTAGGCTGCTTAAAACATACTCTCCAAAATCTGTTCAACTTGAAATCCTAGCAGCTATCATAGTGATTTGAAAATCTGTTTCCTGCAAGAGCAAAATTAATAATGCACATAATTTTTAATATATAAATATGATGTTATTAGGAATGATAATAATAAACTTTTCAACGTTGAAAGTACGTATTTTTATGGGAATCGAACAACATAATGATATCTCAAATGAAAGCCGTGATTTGGCTAATTGATTTCTGGGAAATATCAACTGATGACTTATATATATATATATATAAGGAAAAAGAAAAAAATTGGAATTAAATTTTGTGTTACTCTCGTCTTGTGAGTTATGAACGATCAGAAATTTATACCAAATCTAATTTTGATCCATTAATACTTTGCAATAACTAAAGGACAAAATGAAAATACTCTCTGTAAAATATCTTCAAAACTTAGAAAATTCCACTTTAACCATTGGATAACCCTGAGGGCTGAGTCCCATGTAACAACTCCCTTGAATCCGTCGTCACGCACCCACTTCCGTCTTAATCAAACTTAATTTAATCTGATGTCCTTTTTCCTCATTTAACTTTTCACAAATTTGACTGAGATTTTCGGACCTCTTTTCCTCCGTGGGACCGAGAATTTGTCCTGAAACAAAACAGTTAATTGGAGGAATGGGACCTTGACTTCACCTTGTGAACTGAAGACAAGTCTCCTTTGCCAACTCCACTTCTGCAGCTTCCACCAATCGTTTCGTTTCCACATTAAATCTCATCGACTAAAATTAAAAATTAAAACAAAACAAAATACAAAATTTAAAAGAAAAAAAAAAAAAAAAGAAGGTAGACGGTGATTATTTAGAGCATTATTATTAGTTGTGCGCAACAAAAAAGCTGGGAATTACATATGACTCCCTTGAAATTCTTCATGTTGTTTCTGTTTGTGATCTATCTTTCAAGCTTCCAATTCAGTTTTACAGCTGCAGCTGACCTAACACACGTTTATCATTTCTGTTCAGACACGGCAAATTTCACCAGAAACAGCACCTTTGAATCAAACCTCAATCGTCTCCTCACTTCTCTTCCCACTAACGCCAGCCGTGGGAATGGATTCTCCAGGGGTTTCTTCAACGCCACCGCTGGCCAAGACCCAAACAGGGTCTACAGCCTCTTTCTCTGCCGCGGTGATCAAACTACCGACATCTGCCAAAACTGTGTCACTTTTGCTACCAGAGATGTAATTCGGCTTTGCCCAGTTAGCAAAGACCCCATAGTATGGTACGATGAGTGCCTTTTACGTTACTCAAATAAGTATATTTTTTCTACCATCGAGACGACGCGCACTGTCTATTTGTGGAATACTCAAAACGCAACAGACCCCGTCAAGTTTAACGATCTAGTGGGGTCTTTGATGGGTGAAGCTGCATCCCAGGCAGTGAATGATCCCAAAAAGTTCGCTACAAAAATGGCAAATTTCACATCCTTTCAAAAACTTTACGCACTTGCACAGTGTACACAAGACCTGTCAAGTTCTGATTGTAACAAATGTCTTCGAGGAGCGATTGCCCAGTTGCCGACTTGTTGTGGTGGAAAGCAAGGAGGACGAGTGTTGACTCCGAGTTGCATTGTCCGGTATGAAGTGTACCCCTTTTACAATGAACCAGCGACCCCGGCACCGGCACCTACTCCAGTTCTTCTTTCTCCTCCACCTCCTAGTTCGGTAATCAGGCCTCGTGGTAAAGTTCAACCCACTTTCTAACACCATTTCTTTCATTATTTTAAGCAATGCTTTTTCGTTTGCTTTTGACTTTTCAGGGATCGAAGATATTGATACATATATTTTTTTATAATTCCAAGGGAAACGCACCAGAAAAATTTTATATATTTGGTGTTGGACTTTTGTTTATTCTATTGAAATTTCGGCTAAGAAGTAACCCAACACTTACAAACTAGCCTTATCTCTAAACTGACACTTTTTAAAAGTTGGATTTACATTGATTTTGTAATCAAAGTGTCTGATGACTTTAACCATTAAAAACAATGTTCGGTTTGGATGTTTAATTATTCAATTTGATATTTCACAGTCATGAATTTCTAGCATGCCCAATGAAACATATTGCTTTTTCCTGCAGGGAAAAGCGGAATCTCATCATCAACAATTAATGCCATCGTGGCTCCAATTGCTGTCGCAGCAGTGCTTTTTGTTGCGTGCTTATGCTTCCTAAGAAGGAGAGCAAAAAAGAAATATAATGCTATGCCGGAAGAAAATGGTAAGCACGAGAGCTACATTATTACTAAATCAGACAATTTTTTAACAAGAGCATGCACACATACAAATTGTTGCTACTTTTTTGAAGAGTAAATAAATTACTGTTTTGTGCAGCTGATAACGATCTTACAATTCTAGAATCCTTGCAATTTGATTTCGAGACAATTGAAGTTGCCACAAACAAATTCTCAACTGATAACAAGTTGGGTGAAGGTGGATTTGGTGAGGTTTATAAGGTATACCATTGATTATCATGACATCTCTGGAAATTTTTACCGGTTGCAAGAGGTTACACAATACAAATTTTGTAATTGTTGATTAATGTATATTTGCAGGGTGTGCTTCCTAGTGGACAAGAAATAGCCGTGAAAAGGCTATCAGCAAGCTCAGGACAAGGTGCACAAGAATTTAAGAATGAGGTCGTTTTGGTTGCCAAGCTTCAACACAGAAATTTGGTTAGGCTACTGGGATTTTGCTTGGAGGGAGAAGAAAAGATACTTGTCTACGAATTTGTGCCAAACAAAAGCCTTGACTATTTTCTTTATGGTTAGGATGATTCACATAAATTTCAATGTCTTAAAAGAGTTGAATATTCAAGACTTTTGAATAGATTGTTCGAGTTTTTATCCGTCTTTTCAAGATTGATAGAATTTCTGGATTGCATTTAAATTCAATTTCCGAATTTCAATTTGAAATATTGATTTTGATATGTGCAGACCCTGAAAAACAAGGACAATTGGATTGGTCAAGGCGCTACAAGATAATTGGAGGGATTGCTAGAGGAATTCTTTACCTTCACGAAGATTCTCGACTCAGAATTATACATCGTGACTTGAAAGCTAGCAATATACTCTTAGATTCAGAGATGAATCCAAAAATTTCAGATTTTGGCATGGCAAGAATATTTGGAGTTGATCAAACTCAAGGAAATACTAGCAGAATAGTGGGGACATTGTAAGTATAGACAACTATTACCCTTTTTCACATACTCTCCTTCTGATTAGTTTACAATTTATGCATTACATCCTCTAGCAGAACCATTTAGTCTGGATTATAAATAAATTGTATAGAGTTATTTGAATAATTTCAAAAGATTTGTTGTTGTCTTTAGATTGACTTAGTTGCTGGTTTACAGTGGTTACATGGCCCCAGAATATGCTATGCATGGGCAATTTTCTGTGAAATCAGATGTATATGGTTTTGGTGTCCTAGTCCTGGAGATTATAACTGGCAAGAAGAACAGCAGCTTTTATCAAACAGATGGTGCTAGAGATCTTTTGAGCTATGTAAGCATTTCCCTTTATTAGTGCCTATATCATGGCACAAAAGTAAAAGCACTAAAAAAGAGGTAGAAACTGCAACCTTTTTTAATATACTTGATATACTGTTTGCAGGCTTGGAAACAATGGAGGGATGGAACACCTTTGCAGTTGTTGGATCCAAATCTGACAGATTCTTACTCAAGAAATGAAGTGATTAGATGCATCCATTTGGGCTTATTATGTGTCCAGGAAGATCCAGCTGAGAGGCCATCATTGGCAACAATAGTTCTCATGCTCAATAGTTACTCTGTCACACTTCCGTCGCCTCAACAGCCTGCATTTTTCATAGGCAGTCGAACTGAGAGGAGCTTGCCCACAAAAGAATTTGAGTTCTCTGATAAATCTACAAGCAAGTCGATGCCATGGTCTGTTGATGAAGCATCAATTACTGAAGTATACCCCCGTTAACTTGTAAAAATTGTTGACGATGCTTCTTCTTTATGTTAGTATATGTTCTCCCCAAGGGGAGTGCTGGTACATTACGAGGGAGAATGACATGGTTTATGACAAGCAATAATGATAAAGAGGAGGCGCCCTTCAAATTGAATGGCGCCGCGTTACATTTTCCAAAGTTTTTATTTGTTGAAGTATATGATTATTGTATGGATGAGTAACGATGCAACGTTGGGAAATCAAATATTCCATTACGGTGTCGTTTGCGTTTAGTGTCGTCCGGTTAGTGTTTGCTGGGTCCGGACTCCGGAGCCCAATTTTCCATTACGATGTAGTTTGTGTTCTATGCCGTAAGCATCCAGTTCTGTCTGAGTCTTCAATTTTTTCTTTTTCCCCTGAAAATTGTCTCAATCTATTTAATTTAGTGAAAATTTCAACAAAATTTGACTGAGATTTTCCGTCTTTCGTGCTTGACTTCCCTTTTATTGACTTTGCGTGGACAGGTCTCCTCTGCAATAATCAACTTCCGCATCTTCACCACGCGTTTCAACTTTCAAACAAAGTTGTTTGATCAATCTCATCGCCATTCACCAACAATAATACTTAATAAATGAACAGAGAAATTAAAAGCAATAAAAAATAAAAAAAGAGGAAGATAGACGATCATCACATATGTATATCCGTAGTACTAAGAACTATTTATTGTATTCATTCCCGGGTGAGGTCAGCCTGAGGCTGAAAGCGAGAATCCAAATGCGTTCCTTCAAATTATTCATTTTCTTTCCGTTTCTGTCTTTTGTAAGCATTTTTCTCAGATTCACAACTGCAGCTGACCCAGAATACCTCGCTCATAATTGCCCAAATACAACAACTTTCAGCAGGAACAGGACTTCTCAATCCAACCTCCACCTTTTCTTCTCTTCTCTGCCCACTAACGCCAGCCGCAGCAACGGATTCTTCAGCCGTTTCTACAACGCCACAGCAGGCCAAGACTCTGACAGAGTCTACGGCCTCTTCCTCGGCCGTGGCGATCTTGGCAGCAGCGCCTGCCAAGGCTGTCTCGCTTTTGCTGCCAGAAATGTTAATATCAAAATTTCCTTCTTCCTTATGTTGCAAAGTCCCTAAATATCAACTCTTCTAACATATAACCCCTTTTTGTTTTGTTTTGTCCAATTTCATTCATTTACTATGGCAAATCGATAAATTTGCCACCTAATTTATATCGAAAGTTCAATTTGATACCAAAGAATTTTGATAATAGCTCTCTGTACCACCGAACCTTTTTTTTATGTTAACATCGTTAGGCAAAGGTTGATGTCGCAGGGGCAATTTCGGTATTTCAAAATTTGGTTTCATCTGGTAAAAAGGGACGCCTCTTTATAAATCAAAACGGTCAATGATGGTGAGTCAAAAAAAGAAAAAAGGGCCAATGATGGTTTGATATAAAATGAAAAAGTTGAGTGCTACAGAGAAATTGATAATTTCCTAATCAGAAAATACATATGTAATTACTATTATTAAATTTAACATTGTAGTTGATATGTATTTTGAGAAACAAACTTCATTCTAATTGTTCTTTTAACATTCATATTCATATCGATAAAGAAAAAACTATATCTATATCAATTTTAATAAATGTTAAAAGAACAATTAAGATGGAATTAGTTTCTTAAAATAATTATTTTTTTGAAATTTAATTGTAATTGATATGTATTTATTAAAATTGGTATAAATATAATTGTTAAAAGAACAATTAAGATGATTTTTTTTTTAAATAAAAATTTTCAGAATTTTTAAAATTAATAATATTAAAATTTAGCAGCGGATCAATGGGTGACACATGTCTGCCCCTATTGAATGTTAAATTAACTTTAATAAATATATATTCATATTTAAAGACTTTAACTAATAACATAAATAAAATTATATGAAAACTTAATCGTATAATTTCATATTGGGCGTAGTAGGGGCAATTTCATATATAACTATTTTTGTTACTTTTTTTCCATGTAAGTGGATAAATTGTCCTTATATATATTTAAATAATTCCTATAATAAAATTGTCCTATGTAAAGTATATGTAAACTATTTTATCACTTTTTAAGTGGTAATTTGATATAACAATTTGGGTGTTGGAGTACGTTTTTGTAGGTACCCCGCCATCATTAAAGCTTATCCAATGAGGAAACAAGATAATTTTTGTTGTGAAGGAAAAAGTCCACTTTCACAAATGCATTTTCAAATTTATCAAAAGCTAATCATTCATATATATTCTAAAGCAAATAACACAAATCATTTGAAAATATCAAAGACATGCTTAATATTTTGGAGCAACTTAATTATTGAAATTGGAAGAGAGAGTGATTCTGGGGTTTTCACTTTTCATCCACCTCTCTATAGGTGAAAATCGCGCAACTCAAATGTTTATTTGTCCTTCAAACTAATTTCACAGTGGCTCTTGTGATAGGCTTATAAAATGATAAACTAACAAATGCACGACAAATGGACGACAGAAACGGCAGCCAATGCTGCCATTTTACGCGTTTCTTTTTTTAATTTGTTTAGTGGGGCCGATAATAAATAATAAAATAGGACCCATAGAAATTTATTTCTGTCGTCCCTTTGTCATTCCTTTGTTCATTTAACACTGCTCTAGCCTCTAGGATAAGTGGCGTTCAAATAACTGTACTCTTTCAGTTTACAAGTGTACCCATCATTTAAGCCCAGCCCGGCCCACTTATACCCAACATAATGGGCTGCTTATGAAATACTCTCCTATAATTCTGTTGAAGTAAGAACCCCATCATTGTTTTCTGAACCTCGTTTCCTGCAAAAATCAATTACGCAAACAATGCCATTAAAATAGTAGCAATAAACTTTTCAAAGAATGTACACGGGAATCGGACTAGATCATGACATTGTAGTGAAACATGCGATTTGGCTAATTGGCTTCAAGAAGATACGAAACGATGACTTTTAAACTCCTCAATTTGAAGAATTTTCAAATAATATTTGAAAGGTATAATATTTAATTAATACATATATAACATGTATAATTTACTTAAATATAATTTTCAATTATATAATAATATCCGTTCATCATTGTCTCCTTTTATATGTAGTACCGAACAAGTTAAGGAAGTCATGTTCATGCCCAACCTAGTTTTGATCCATCAGCATTTTACGATAATTAAAGGACAACATACTCCCTGGAAAATATATTCATAATAGACAGCTAACATGAGACTTGGCTATGTTGCAATTGTAGTACCATACTACAGTTGCAACCAGCCATTGGATCCATTTAAATTTATTGTTGTACCCCTCATTCAAGTGGATCTAATAGATGGTTGCAACTGTGACACGGTACCACAATTACAATATAATCAGACCCGCTAACATGTATCTCTGACGTCACGAATTGACTTCTGTCTTGATCAATTTAACGTTTTTTTTTTTCCTTCATCTAACTTTCCACAAATTCTTCAATCACAAAAAAATAAAAATAAAATAAAAGTTCCAGAATTTCATTTGATTGAGGCTTTGCGACTTTTTTTCTCCGGGTGATTGGAAGCAAAACAAGTAATTAATTGGAACGGGACGAGCTTGACTTCACTTAGTTGACTTTGTGCAGACGAGTCCCGTTTCCGACGCAACTTTTGCAGCTTCCACTACTCGTTTCTTCATTATATTTGATAAAATCTCGTCTCCATAATTAATAAAATAAAAGGTAGAATAAAAAGCAATAAAGAGGAAGAAGAGATAGAGGATTGTATTTGTAATCCACAGTACGCAACAAAAACCTGAGATTCCAAATGCCGCCCTTGAAATTCTTCATGGTCTTTTCGTTTCTCATATATCTTTTAAGCTTCCAGTTCAGTTTTACAGCTGCAGTTGTCCCAATATACGCTACTCATGTTTGCTCAACAACAGCAAATTTCACCAGAAACAGCACCTATGAAAAAAACCTCAATCTTTTCCTCTCTTCTATTCCGACTAACGCCAGCCGCGGAAATGGATTCTCCAGCGGATTCTTCAACGCTACAGCCGGTCAAGACCCAAACAGGGTCTATGGCCTCTTTCTCTGCCGCGGGGATCAAACTACCAGCGGTTGTCAAGACTGTGTCACCTACGCTACAAGAAATGTACTTCAGCTTTGCCCAGTCAGCAAACAAACAACACTATGGTACGCTGAGTGCCTTTTACGTTACTCAGATCAGTCTTTCTTTTCTACCATGGCCGCAGCTCCCACTGTCTCTTTGTTGAATACAGAAAATGTTACGGACCAAGGCAGGTTTAACGAGCTAGTGGGGACTCAGATGAGCCAAGCTGTAACTCAGGCTGTGAATAATACCAAAAGGTTTGCAACGAGAAAAGCAAATTTCACAGCCTCTCAAACACTCTACAGTCTTGCACAATGTACACCGGACCTGTCAAGTTCGGCTTGTAACAGATGTCTTCGAGAAGCCATCGCACGGTTGCCAATTTGTTGCAGTGGAAAGCAAGGAGGAAGAGTGTTGACTCCGAGTTGTAATGTATGGTATGAATTGTACCCTTTTTACAATGAATCAGCCACAGCGCCGCCAGCACCTGCTCCGGTTCTTCTTTCTCCTCCACCTCCTGGTTCGGTAACGACGTCTCGAGGTAAATGTGAACCCACTTTTTATTGCCATTTTCATTATTTTAAGTTTTATATGCTTTATCGTTTTCTTTTGAGGGGTCTGTCAATGATACATCTGGAAGTTATGATTTTAAGTGAAAGGCAACCAGATTTTAGGCTCCTTTTGGTATTAAGCTACAGTTAAAGTGTTTGATGAATACTTTATGTGGTGATTTTGAAGTCAAGTTAATTTTATTGTACACTTATCTTATTTAAAATTTATACATATTACTATACTTTTAACTTTTATTTTATAAAAGCCACTAAACTTTAGTCTTCACAATTGTGAGGTCATGAGTTTGAATCCCTACAACGCATTGTGGGGGTTTAATTTCTTTCCTCAAATTTGAGTGAAGGTAGAGTGGAGTAGACGTCCCTCGAATATCAGAGAGGGTAAAAATTTAGGCATGCTTCATAAGAATCGATGTAAATTAGTCCCAGTAATAATCTAATTTGTAAATACAATCAGTTGTAATATCATGTAATATGAGTTGTACGCCGGATCAATAGTTTCATGTAATAAAAAAAAATTTTATTTTATAATTATAATTTTTTTCCACTGTAACTCACTACTAAATAGGGAGGACCTTAAAAAGTTGGATTGATATTGATTCATAATATACGTGATTGATGATTTTAACCATTTAAAACAATGTTTGTTCTAGTTTGTTCTAGATATTTAACATTCAATATGATATTTCACATTGATGAATTTCTAGGATGCCTAATGAAACATATTGTTTTTCCCTGCAGGGAAAAGCGGAATCTCATCATCAACAATTATTGCCATTGTTGCTCCAATTGTTGTCACTGCAGTGCTTTTCATTGTGGGCTTCTGCTTCCTAAGAAGGAAAGCAAAAAAGAAGTATAATGCTGTACCGGAAGGTAATGGTAAGCACAAGAGCTACTTTATTACCAAATCAATTGTTGTAACTTTTAACAAGAGTATGTACGCATACAATTGTTGTAACTTTTTTGTGAGACTGATTTAATTACTTTTTGTTTGTGCAGCTGATAACGATCTTACAACTCTAGAATCCTTGCAATTTGATTTCGAGGCAATTAAAGTTGCCACAAACAAATTCTCAACTGATAACAAGTTGGGTGCAGGTGGATTTGGTGAGGTTTATAAGGTATACCATTCATTATCATGATATCTCTGAAAGTTTTTAGCAGTTGCAAGACACGTCACAAATTTTCTAATTGTTGGTTAATGTATCTTTGCAGGGTGTACTTCCTAGCGGGCGAGAAATAGCTGTGAAAAGGCTATCAAAAAGCTCTGGACAGGGTGCAGAAGAATTTAAGAATGAGGTCGTTGTGGTTGCCAAGCTTCAACACAGAAATCTGGTTAGGCTACTGGGATTTTGCTTGGAGGGTGTAGAAAAGCTACTCGTATACGAATTTGTGCCAAACAAAAGCCTTGACTATTTTCTTTTTGGTTAGGATCATTTACATAAATTTCAATGTCTTAAGAGAGTTTAATATTCAAGATTTTTTAATAGATTATTTGAGTTTTTATCCATCTTTTCAGGACGGACAGAATTTCTAGATTGCATTTAAATTCAATTTCCAAATTTCAATTTGAAGTATTGATTTTGATATGTGCACAGACCCTGAAAAACAAGGACAATTGGATTGGTCAAGGCGCTACAAGATAATTGGACTGATTGCTCGAGGAATTCTTTATCTTCACGAAGATTCTCGACTCAGAATTATACATCGTGACCTGAAAGTTAGCAATATACTCTTAGACGCAGAGATGAATCCAAAAATTTCAGATTTTGGCATGGCAAAGATATTTGGAGTTGATCAAACTCAAGGAAATACTAGCAGAATAGCTGGGACATAGTAAGTATAGACAACCATTCCCCTTTTTTACATACTCTCCATTTGATTAGTTTACAATTTATGCATTATATCCCCTAGGAGAACCATTTAGTCTGGGTTATAAATAAATTGTATAGAGTTATTTGAATAATTTCAAAAGATTTGTTGTTGTCTTTAGACTGACTTAGTTGCTGGTTTACAGTGGTTACATGGCCCCAGAATATGCTATGCATGGGCAATTTTCTGTGAAATCAGATGTATATAGTTTTGGTGTCCTAGTTCTGGAGATTATAACCGGGAAGAAGAACAGCAGCTTTTATCAAACAGATGGTGCTAGAAGCTGCAACCTTTTTTAATATCCCTCATATACTGTTTGCAGGCTTGGAAACAATGGAGGGATGGAACTCCTTTGCAGTTGTTGGATCCAAATCTGACAGATACTTACTCAAGAAATGAAGTAATTAGATGCATCCATTTGGGCTTATTATGTGTCCAGGAAGATCCAGCTGAAAGGCCATCAATGGCAACAATAGTTCTCATGCTCAATAGTTACTCTGTCATACTTCCATCGCCTCAACAGCCTGCATTTTTCATAGGCAGTCGAACTGAGAGGAGCTTGCCCACAAAAGAAATTGAGTTCTCTGATAAATCTACAAACAAGTCGATGCCATGGTCTGTTGATGAAGCATCAATTACTGAAGTATACCCCCGTTAACCCGTAAGAACTGTTAACGATGCTTCTTCTTTATGTTCGTATATGGTCTACCCATGGGCAGGGCTAGTACAGTGTGGGGGAGAATAACATGGCTTATGACAAGCAATAATGATAAAGAGGCGGTGCCCTTCAAATTGAATGGTGCCGTGTTACATTTTCCAAAGTTTTTATTTGTTGAAGTATATGATTATTGAATGGATGAGTAAAGAGACAACGTTGGGATATCAAATTTTCCATTACGATGTAGTTTGTGTTCTATGTCGTCTGGTTAGTGTCTGCTGGGTCGGGAGCCCAAAGTTCAGTGAAGTTATTCAGTGATAAAACGGCTTGGCCAGTATCGATTTAACATCTTCATGGTTTTAATTTAAATTTTTCTTTGGGTCTTGTGCTATGTTTTTACCTTTTATATGCTTAGTAAGTATGGACTAGTATTAACCATCTATCCTAGATTATAAACAAATAGTATAGATTTATTTCAAAATTGTCTTTAGTTTGACTTAGTTGCTGGTTTGTAGCGGTTACATGTCCCCAGAATATGTTATGCATGGGCAATTCTCTGTGAAATCAGATGTACATAGTTTTGGTGTCCTAGTTCTGGAGATTATGGGTGCGTTTGGGATTGAGGTGCTGTACCTTTTAAGCTACAGTTATTGTGAAAAAAAAGCTGTAATTATGAAATAAAAGTTAATAATATATAATAAATATAAATTTTAAATAATAATTTTATCAAAATTATTAAAGATATAATAAATTTTATATTATACAAGTGAAAAATTATATCAATATAACTTAAAAGCTACAGCAGCTAATATTTACCAAACACTTTAGTGCTGTACCTTTTAAGCTACAGCTGCCCAACCTCAATCCCAAACGCACCCTATAACTAGCAAGAGAAACAACAGTTTTTATCAAACAAACGATGCTGAAGATCTTTTGAGCTTTGTAAGCGTAAACAAGATAATATGTTGACACTTTCGCCTTTATTAATGCGAATATAATCACACACGAGTTAAAAGTTACACAAAATTTACGGACATTTCGGTTATGACTTGATAATATATAATTTGCAGGGTTGAAAACATTGGAGGGATGGAACACCTTTGTAGTTGTTGGATTCAAATCTGGCAGATTCATACTGAAGAAATGAAATGATCAGATGCATCCATATAAGCTTATTGTGTATCCAGGGAGATCCAGCTGAGAGGCCATCAATGGTGACATTTTCGGGGAGAGTATGTCTTTTTTTTAAATAAAAAAAAATGTTGTGTCATTTTAGTTTTGTTTTATTTTGTTTAATTATTTTTTTAAAAAATCTTTGGAAGCCTAGATCAGGCCTTGTTCCATAATGGGCCTGGCCCTGCTTTGGTCCATCAGACTTGAACGGACCTAGCACGGACTTTGGCCAATTCTCTCAAACATAGACGGACCTGGCCCGACCATTCACTTGCCACTGAAACCTGGATCTTAATTAAATAAATGGGCAATTTTCAGAAACCTCCCCTGAGGTTTGATATAATTTCACTTAGATGGCGAGTTTAATTGTATTCTCACTTACCTCCCCTGCCGTTAGTATACATACGGTTTGACCGTTAGTTGACGAGGGCAAATATATAAAAGACAAGGTGAAATTATAAAAAAATCAAATAACAATAAAAAATAGTTTAAAATCTATTGGACAATTGTATTAACCGATTAGACACAATATCCATTGTGTAAAAGAGTGCATTTCTCTTTCTCTTTTCTTTCCCCAGCACCAAAAAGCAATGGATGACATTCTCTCACAATTTTCATTGTACTCACCTACTCTTATTTGCTGGAACAAAAAGAAATACACATCAAGAGCATACATAACCCATGAAGAAGAAAAACATAGGTGGTCGGAGAAGGTCACCGACCAATGATGATCAACGGCGGCCGGAAGATGCCACTGTTATTGGAGTTTGTAAGAGGTTAGTTACTTTATCAAAGTCTAAAATTTTTAAATACCTTTGATTTTCTTGTTTTTGGAGTTTTATAAGTGGTTGTTGGTTGTGTTTGATTTGTCTTATTCATGGGTTGGTACTGGAAAAATTGATTAAAAGGAGAATGAGTTTAGCCATATGTGGCTATGAGTTGAAAAAATTTAATTATTAGCTATTTTATGTTTGTGATTTACACCATACATAGCGTAATAAGGATATAAAGTCAAAAATTTGTTATTGTTATGCAAATGGGTGTGTAAAATAGAAGTAGTCTTAGCTGTAATTTTTATTTTTCCCGCCGAAGTTTGCTTAAGTTGATATGTTTATGAATTTGCAGTGTTTATATGCGCCTGTCGCAGAAACACAGTTTCTGCGTTTGTGGGTGACAAGTTTGTCTCCCATGCGACAAGTCCTTATCGCACTAATACAAACTGTGTTTTTGGGTAACAATATTGTCGCATGTACGATGAACTGATGTCGCCTGTATTGAGTTTCTGTGTTTTTAGGTGACAAAATTGTCGCACGGGGGACAAGTCTTGTCGCACAAAAACACTGTTTTTGTCTGTTGTGCGGCGATATGTTTTTGTCGCAATACATTCTGTGTTTTTGGGCGACAGCTTTATGTCTCCCGTGCGACAGCTTTATGTCTCCCGTGCGACAGTTTTTTTGTCGCACGAACGCAATTTCTTTTTTTTTAGGCGACAAATAGGATTTTTGGGCGACAAGTGAAACAATATTTTTGTGTTTTGTGCCGTGACATGCTCTTATCTCACATACAGACATTCTGTGTTATCTGACATGCATATGACATGAAAAACATTAAAATGTATTACTATTATCATTTTTTCTTTATTACTTTAACTGTTGTTGATATTGTTTAGCAATGTCATTAATATTATTATTCATAATTATTACTTTACTTTCACTTATTAACGTGTGCTTAATCACATATGATAGAGACGAAAGGCCAGTTGAAATGGACTGCTTTGACTTAGCGGATGAGAATGAGTTTGCTCTCTTTTATTTGAATGATGAGGTTCACATTGAGCAAGTGACGGCAATAGAAGATTTTGTTGAGATGATGGCAACAAATGACGATAGAGATGTCTTTGCAGATGAATGTACATAAGATTTTTGTATATTTTGTATAAATGTGATACTAACACGGTGACAATGCCATGTATAAAGTATAACTCAGCTATCTATCATGGCACATTGTTAGTGTAGTTATTATTTTTGTTCTTTTTGTGTATATGGGCGACTTCTGGATGTATCGGCTGATGAAATTCAGTCAAATTGTGATTGTGACCAACTGTAAACTGCGGAAATGCACATGTGACTGTTATTTAAGTGATGGTGTCATTCTTGTTAGTGTTATTTTCCAATTCAATTAACTGATATTAATGTTTTTTAGGTCTCAGCACAAATTAAAATGTTTGTTATTTGTGTTGTCGGTTGAGTGACAAACAACTTGATGGATTCAATTTTAGTCTGTTGCTAAGAGAAGTAAATTATGTTGGTGTAGTTTTTTATTTCACCTCCAGGCAAACATCCTGTAATTTGGGGAGACAAGATTTATCTCCCGGGAGACGAGCAGTCGTCGCTCCAACTTTTCGAGAGAAGTATGCTGTAATTTGGGGAGACAACATTTATCTCTCGTGCGACATGTTGTTGTCTCCCCAAATTACAGCATACTTGGCTCGAAATTACATAAACAAGATATTGTCTGTAATTTGGGAAGACAACAACATGTCCCACAGGAGATAAATCTTGTCTCCCCAAATTACATGATGTTTGCCTGGAGGTGAAATAAAAAACTACACCAACATAATTTACTTCTCTCAGCAACAGACCATTCCAGTCTCCACCAGCAAGGGATTCAATTTTGCTACAAAAAACCAAACCACCAATATTTGACACAAGCTACTATTAACCTATAACACAACACAGATTCTCACCGACCAACATCTCAATGAAATTACAAAAAGAATGCAACTCATGATTTTCACCAAGCAACAATCAACTCATTAACACAAGGTATCAAAACAGACATAATAACAATATTAAATATATGAATGGAAATTCGGTCGACACAAGATTCAATAATTAATATAAAATATTAATATATCATTTATAATATAATATCACCATTAAATATGTCAATGACAACCTTCCTCCTAAAATATTATACATGCCAACTGTCAAAATTAAATTGTAACTTGAACATTAAGTACATCGTAAACATTAACATAAATACCCCACAATCACCGCTTCCGGGTTGTTGTTGAGGCACATCATCAATGCTCACCAGTTTCCAGGGTTCCGCACTATGTAAGTTTGGCCGGATGTCGTAAAACCCAACATCTTCCAGCCATTGGGGAAAGATAACTTGAAATGGCTTCAATAGCTGACCATACGTTTTGTCCTCGCGAAACTGCTTCATTGAGTCAAAGATAGAGATCTGCTTGCGCCGGAAGTCTACCCGGGCTAAAACCCAAAGGTTGTCTTCCAAGGTAATTGGAATTAAAACCTGTAAATAGCTTTTTAAGCCCTTTTTCGCAGATTTTTCATGCTACATGATGAGCTTACAAAATTTGTCTTCCCATCAATGTGTCATTCTACTTAATCTACTTAAAATGAGACAAACAAACCGTCATAGGCATTTTGTCGAACACCTTATGTGCCATTTTTTACCTACCAATTTAATTAAACCGTTTTTGATATTTACACAATAATCAATCATAATACTCATCTATAATCAATCTTACACTCATCTAGCTATCAACATCATTTCATTTCATTTCGGTATAAATAAATATGGTTAAAAAAGAAAAAGAAAAATGATTTATATAAAAGGAAGAAGGAGATGGGTTGAATCCACCTTTTTAATCTAAATATTGAGTACTTACAGTAATAATTAATTAAGAGAGCAGATGGGCTTGAGAAAATGTTTGTTCCTTTCTTGTAAAATTAAAAAAAATTAAAAACATATAAATTAATTGATTAATGGAGAATGGGGGGAAGCAAGTATTGTGTAATGTGTGTAGAATATATAGATGGATGAGAGTCCTAGTACCAAGAGCTGCAACTTATTCTGGAAAATCCGGCCAAAATGGGGAGAGCAAATCGTTTCTGTTTTTTGTCATAATATTCATTTATTTATATATGAAATACGAAAATAATATTTTATTACTTTATATTATAAATTAAAAACAACAATATATGTGTGTATTTTACTTAACTGCTCTTGTCTCTACATGTTTTTTAAAAAAATAATGGAATGAGGAAAAAACCTTTCCAGAGAGAGAAAGGTGATGGGGAAACAAGAGAGAGATTCATTCGTACTAGAGATAGACCTTCTCACCGAAAAAAAAAAAAACACATGAACATGAAAATGAACATGGTGATTTTTTTATTTTTTATTTTGTTAAAATGAGAAACAAAAGGAGTTTGCAATATAAGCATAGCCAAGATTACCGATAACTTGGCAGAAATATTACGGTCAAAATTGGCGGAGGTAGAGCCACGCGCTGCCGGAGATCAATTTGCTGTCAAAAGCCCGTCCACCCACCGTCGATTGTTGTCGGAAAAGTCAAGACCTAGGTTGAATTTGGAGAGAAGAGGAGGTAAATGTATGGTACCCTATTTTTGCCCATAAACACACTCATTGGTAAAAGCACCCGTATGAAGTTGTTGGTGCCAAATCTTAGGCTTTGTTTAAGTGGTTTGGATATTTTAGTAATTTTATAAGTCAACTAACAGTCAAATCGTATGTGTACTAACATCAGGGGAGGTAAGTGAGAATACAATCAAACTCATCATCTAAATGAAATTATATCAAACCTCAGGGGAGATTTCTGAAAATTGCCCTTAAATAAATCATCATGTAAGCTCTGGCCATATATACCCCAACATAATGGGCTGATTATAAAATACTCTCCAAAATCTGTTGAACTTGAATCCCCCAATCAGTGTGATTTAAATCTCGTTTCGCGTAAAATCAATTATCGAAGGCAACTGTTGCTTTTAAATTTAAAAATTATAATAATCAACTTTTCATCGTCGAAAGCATGTGTACGGTAATCGGACTGGATAAAGGTATCTCAATATTAGAATGAAGGCAAATGCTATGTTACAATTAATGTAACATACACACTCAACAATAACCACACAAATTATGTGGACCCATCATTTGTGTGGTTATTGTTGAGTGTGTATGTTACATTAATTGTAACATAGGAGCTCCCTAGAATGAAGGACCTGTCTATGGTACAGCTTCTGTAACAAACATTTCCCGTCAACCCACCATCCGATTGTCTATTGTTTAGTTTCTCACTCCACATCCAACCACATCCAACGGCTGATGCTGCAGTCAGTAGCTTACAGATTCTGTAAGCTAGTCAAGTCCTAGAATGAAACACTTGATTTGGCTAACTTGGCTTCTGAGAAACATCAAACGATGACTTTTTTATACCCGACCATCCTTCACTCTCTCTCTTTATTTTGAAAAAAAAAAAAAACAATTGTAATAAAATTTTGTTACGCCTATCTTGTGAAAATCGAAATTTAACCCCAACCTAATTTTGAGCTATTAATATTCTACAATAAGTAGTGGACAAAAATGAATAATAATATATGTACAATAATTAATACAACAATTAGTACAACATCCATAAGAGATCCAATATATATATATATATATATATATATATATATATATATCTTATAGTGAAAATTTCTTTTGTCTTATTGTTAAATTTTTTTGTCCTATAGTGATGTTGTACTAATTGTGGAAGGTACATCATTATCGGGACAAAATACTCTCTTCATATATCTTCAAAATTAGGAAAGATTGGGACTATTTTAACTTAAAAATTAAAATTAAAATTAAAATTTTTAAGAAAAAACTAAGCAATTAATTTTACATAATCTAATAATACATATTAAAAATCAAAATAGTATTTAATGGTGAATTTATCAACTATTTAATCATATAAAAATAATGAATTGAAATTGATTTAAAAATTAAAATAATTTAACCCATTAAAAAAATAATGTTGGGAATTCCGATAGTTGAGTCTAAATATCCAAGTAACATGTGTCATTCATTTATTAAATCATAAATTTTATAATTAGTCAAATTAATATTCTATCGTTAGCATTACTCATTACAAAATTCCACATAGCCATCGAAATGCTCCAACTCCCATAGATTCATGTGGAGGTGGCAAAATGGGTAAAACACAATTACATGATATGGATACATCACAATTTTTTCGCATTCATATTGACAAATATTGACACAATTAATAAATAAATTAACACGACGCCACATGATAAGAGAAGATAAATAATTGTGTTGTAGACCACCTCAACACAATTACATGTTTCTAACATGAATATCAATTAATATGTTGTAATATTATTAAAAAAATAATATATATATACCGAACACTAAATTATTATTCGTATTATATTCATATTGTGTTATAAACTTATTTGTGTCATATTAACTTTTTTATAAAATATTTTTAATAGTAATATTGACATATTTTTAATTTTTAATTTTTTTATATAAAAAATGCTGAACGGATAAAACACGATTAACATGATTAATAAATAATTTGTGTTTATGTTTTAATGTTTGATGGGGTTAATAAATATTAAATAGATCCTATTAGTAATTACTTAAATTTAACACCACATAATTACTTAGAACACCACACGATTACTGGAATTCACACCTCCGCTTCTGTCTTAATCAATTTAATTTAATATATTTAATTTATACAATGAAAATGACATCATGTAACATCTACCTTGTACCAGCCGTCACGCTCACGCATCCACTTCTGTCTTAATCAATTTAATTTAATATATATATATATATATTTTCTCATCTTAACCGTTCACAAATTTTGACTGAGATTTTCTGATTATTTTTTTCTCTCCATGTGATCAGAATTCAGAAACAAAACAACTATATGTAGTTGGAATGGGACCATTTGTTGACTTTGTATGCAGACTAGTGACAAGTCTACATTGCCAACAGGGAATATTATTGCAAGTGCTCTAAAATGTATGATCACTCACACCCGGCCGCTGGATGAAAAATATCTTTAAAAATATTTTAAAATGAATGAAAATACAAAATTCAAGTGAAACTCAATATATATAACCACTTAATCACGTGGCGATCGCTTTGAAAAGGTATAAAATTGATTCAGAAATTATGAAAATTGACGAAATTACGTGCCGAAAGCCAAATAAAACAAAAAAAAAAAATTGATACAAATTTAACGGTAGAAAAATGAATTACAAAATTTGAAGATTTAAATCAAGCAACCAAAATCTCTCGCCAAGTCCGAATTTCAGTCATGTTCTCGCCAAATTAAGAGAAAATCAAAATAATTTATGAAAATTCATTAAAAAGTGACTAAACACGAACTCACAAGAACGAGTCTCTTTTACAAGACATCAAAAGTCAAGGAAAGCTTTTATCCGGAGGATTTTGCTACCTTACATGTAATGTAAGGTAGCAGCTCCCTTATCCGGATCATTGAAAAGTTTTTTACATAAAATCTCACCACTGACATAAAAAAAAAAAAAAAAAGTACAAAACTAAAAACAATAAAATTAAAAAAGCAGAAGAAGAGATTATACTCCGTAGTTAAGTACGCAACAAAATGCTGGGAATTCAAATGCCTCCCTCGAAATTCTTCATGCTGTTTCTGTTTGTGATCTATCTTTCAATAAGCTTCCAATCCAGTTTTACAGCTGCAGCTGACCCAACATACGCTTATCATGTATGCTCAGCAAATTTCACCGGAAACAGCACCTATCAAACTAACCGCAATCTTCTGCTATCTTCGCTTCCCACAAACGCCAGCCGAGGCAATGGATACTCCAGCGGTTTCTACAACGAAACCACCGGTCAAGACCCTAACAAGGTCTATGGCCTCTTTCTCTGCCGCGGGGATCAAACTGCCAGCAGCTGCCAAGACTGTGTCACTTTTGCCACCAGAGATTTAGTTCAGCGTTGCCCAGATGGCAAACAAACCATAATATGGTACGATCAGTGCCTTTTGCGTTATTCAAATCGGTCTATCTTTTCAACCATGGACACAGTGCCCTATGTCTCTTTGTTGAATACACAAAATGTTACGGACCGAGGCAGATTTAACCAGATTTTGGCGTCTTTGATGAGCCAAGTTGTAAATCAGGCTGTGAATAATTCCAGAAAGTTCGCGACACGAACGGCAAATTTCACAGCCTTACAAACACTTTACAGTCTCGCACAGTGTACCCCTGACCTGTCAAGTTCTGACTGTAACGTATGTCTTCAAGCAGCTATTGCAGAGTTGCCGAATTGCTGTAGCGGAAAAACAGGAGCACAAGTCTTGATTCCGAGTTGTATTGTCCGGTATGAATTTTACCCGTTTTACAATTTATCAGCCACATCGCCACCGCCACCTGCTCCGGTTCTTCTTCCTCCTCCACCCCCTGGTTCCGCTCGAGGTAAAATTGAAGTTGAACCCCCAGTTTATATGGCCCTTTTTTATTTTTTTAAATTATTTAAGTTAATGCTTTATCCTTCTTAATGCTTTATTTATCTTTTTCTTTTGACGGGAGAGGGTACGGTCAGGGTGTATGATATTCTGTAATTTAAATATAATTCTAAGGGAAACAAACTGGGATTTTTTTTTTTAATTTATTTGCTCCTCTGTTCTGTTTATTCTATTGAAAGTTTGGCTAAGGAGTAAACTCAAGACAGAAAAAATAGCCTTCATTCTCTACTCTATCTAACTCAACACTAATAAAAAGTCGGATTTACATTGATTTCATAAATGGACGTAATTGATGATTTTAACCATTAAAGATAATGTTTTTTTTTTTTAATGTTTAATTATTCAATTCGATTCCTATATTTACACTCATGAATTTCTAGTATGCCTAGAGAAACATATTGTTGTTTCCTGCAGGGAAAAGCGGAATCTCATCATCAACAATTATAGCCATTGTTGCTCCAATTGCTGTCACTGCAGTGCTTTTTATTGTGGGCTTATGCTACTTTATAAGGAAAGCAAAAAATAAGTATAATGCTGTACCGGAAGTGAATGGTAAACACGAGAGCTACTTTATTACTAAATCAAACAATCTTTTGACAAGAGTACGTACGCATACAACTGTTGCAAATTCCTTTTTTTTTTCTTTTTTGCAGCGGATAATGATATCACAACTCTAGAATCCTTGCAATTTGATTTCGAGACAATTGAGGTTGCCACAAACAATTTCTCAACTGATAACAAGTTGGGTGAAGGTGGATTTGGTGAAGTTTACAAGGTATACCATCATTAACACTTCTGAAAGTTTCTGGTAGTTGCAAAAGGTTACACAGTATAGATTTTCTAATGATTGATTAATGTACATTTGCAGGGTGTACTTCCTAGTGGACAAGAAATAGCTGTAAAGAGGCTATCGAGAAGCTCCGGACAAGGTGGACAAGAATTTAAGAATGAGGTCGTGTTGGTCGCCAAGCTTCAACATAGAAATCTGGTTAGGCTACTGGGATTTTGCTTGGAGGGCGAAGAAAAGATACTTGTCTACGAATTCGTACCCAACAAAAGCCTTGACTACTTTCTATATGGTTAGATCATTTCCTTAAACTGTAAAGACTTAAAAAGAGTTGAACATCCAAGATTAGTATTGATTATTCAAATATTTTCATTAGTCTTCTCAAGAGTGACATAATTACTTTAGTTAGCATTTGAATTCAATTTCCTAATTTCAATTTGAAATTTTTATTTTGATGTAAGCACAGAGCCCGAAAAACAACAACAATTGGATTGGTCAAGACGCTACAAGATAATTGGAGGGATTGCTCGAGGGATTCTTTATCTTCACGAAGATTCTCGGCTCAGAATTATACATCGTGATCTAAAAGCTAGTAATATACTGTTAGATGCAGAGATGAACCCAAAAATTTCTGATTTTGGCATGGCAAAGATATTCGGAGTTGATCAAACTCAAGGAAATACAAACAGAATTGTTGGTACATAGTAAGTATTGACTACTATTTCATACTTTGCATCCCTTAGTAGAACCATTTAGCCTGGATGATAAATTAATTGGATAGAGTTGTTGAATAGTTTCGAAATATTGTCTTTAGACTGACTTGGTTGCTGGTTTACAGTGGTTACATGGCCCCAGAATATGCTATGCATGGACAATTCTCTGTCAAATCAGATGTATATAGTTTTGGTGTCCTCGTCCTGGAGATTATAACTGGCAAGAAGAACAGCAGCTTTTATCAAACAGATGGTGCTGCAGATCTTTTGAGCTATGTAAGCATAAATAGAGTTATAAATCTTTAAATTTTCCACTTTGTTAGTGTATACATCATCACTTACAAATAAAAGCACTAAAAGGGAGGTAGAAATTGCAACCCTGTTTCATTACACTTCACTTTTCAGGCTTGGAAACATTGGAGGGATGGAACACCTTTGCAGTTGCTGGATTCAAATCTGACAGATTCTTACTCAAGAAATGAAGTGATTAGATGCATCCAATTGGGCTTATTATGCGTCCAGGAAGATCCAGCTGAGAGGCCATCAATGGCAACAATAGTTCTCATGCTCAATAGTTACTCTGTCACACTTCCGTCGCCTCAACATCCTGCATTTTTCATAGGCAGTCGAACTGAGAGGGACTTGCCCACAAAAGAATTTGAGTGCTCTGATAAATCTACAAGCAAGTCGATTCCATGGTCTGTTGATGAAGCGTCAATTACTGAAGTATACCCCCGTTAACTTGTAAGAACTGTTAATGATGCTTCTTCTTTATGTTAGTATATGATCTACCGAGGGGCAGGGCTGGTACGGTATGGGGGAGAATGGCATGGTTTACGACAAGCAATAATGAAAAAGAGGAGGTGCCCTTCGAATTGAATTATGCCGCGTTGCTTTATCCAAAGTTTTTATTCGTTGAAGTATATGAATATTGTATGTGTGAGTAATGATACAACGTTGGGATATCAAATTTTCCATTACCATGTAGTTTTTGTTCTATGTCGTCTCGTTAGTGTCTGCTGGGTAGGGAGCCCAAAGTTCAGTGAAGTTATTCAAAGTGATAAAATGGCTTGGCCAGTATTGATATAACATCTTCATGGTTTTAATTTAAATTTTTCTTTGGGTCTTGTGCTATGTTTTTACACTTTAACATGTGGGGATATCAAGATTAGCTTTGCTGGGCATTCGATCTGAAACATTATTTTAAGAGTTGCATCAGCAGGTATTCCATGCCATATTTTTCTTCATTAGTTTGTGAGTTCGTTCTTTCTATGTGCATTCAGTGAAATAAAAGCCGAAACAACACTTATCATTCCAGTGGTTGCAAAATAACAAATAAGATTGACGAAAGTTGTTATACCCAACCTATTTTAATCTATTAATAATATTACACAATAATTAAAGGACAAAATACTCTGGAAAATATCTTCAAAATTTAGAAAATTCCAAATAGCCATCGAATTAGCCTGACTCCCACGCATGTACTGTTGTTTAACCTATTTTCTGCCTCAATCTATTTAATGTCGTTTTTCCTCGAGTGTTGATATTGAGTCCCACTTTGTTGACCCATTTTCCTGCAAACGGTAATTTGCCTGTCGTTTTTACTTCTGTCATTAACTCATTTTAAAATACATTCACACGTAAATTTAAAATCAAAGTCATTGTTTGATTAATGGCATGGTAGTCATGAACCCTTCGGTATCCGGTGGTCTCTGATCATGCTTTGCAACTTTTGGGATCAATTACAATTATACTGACAAGACTTAATCACAATCAACATAAAGGAGTGTAACAACATAAAGGAGTGTAACATGGGGTCAAAATCATGAAAATTATTTTGGCACTTAGCTTCAATTACCTAAAATAACGTATGGGACAAGATTTACATTGATTTGATGATATAATCTTTAAACTACTCTTGTTATATACAAAGTTGTGATGTTATGTTAATTTGATAAGAATATATATGTAATTAATTCTTAATTATCTTCTATAAGTAATTAACAATACGCAATGAGACAAAATCTTTAAAAGATTAGCATCGATCCAAATTCATCTCATACAATAAATATCATAGAACAAACTTGTTTAAAGATAGAGCCTCTGTCCCTGAAAGTTAGCGAGGGTCTAGCTCACTAACTGTAACTTCATTGACGGTAAAATGGATGGAACCGCTTTTAGATTGATCAGATGCGGTGAATTCCAAATTATCCTGCTCCATTGTAGTGTGCATAAAAAATGCAGGCTGCGAAGGTAGTGGCAGGGAGAGAGAGCTGCTATTAAGCATGACAACAACCGAAGCCATGGTTGGTCTATTTGCAACATTTTCTTGAACACATAGCAATCCGATGTGGATACATCTCATTATTTCACTACTGGAACCATTCCTCAGTGTGGGATCTATCAGATTTAAAGCTGTTCCTTCGTTCCAATTTTTCCATGCCTACAAAAAAATACAATGGCGTTAAATGTTTTGTTTGATCTCTAAACATTTCAGACTTTAGTATAGTATATGAAGATTATTACTTACGTAGGTCAGTAAGTCCTCAGCCTCCTCTCCAATACGGAAACTATTATTCTTTTGACCACTGATGATTTCCAAGACTAACACACCAAAGCTAAAAACATCAGATTTAATGGAGAAGTGCCCTCGCGTTACATATTCTGGAGCCATGTAGCCACTGAAAAAAAAAAAAAAAGTTGTCAATATAATTTTAGACTTCAAACATAAAATGAACAATCTGAAGTTCATCTCCGTATACTTACAATGTCCCGACAATTCTACTTGTATCGCCTTGACTTTGATCCATTTCAAACAACCTTGCCATTCCAAAGTCTGAAATTTTTGGAATCATGTCTGCATCTAAAAGAATATTGCTTGCTTTGAGGTCACGATGAATGATCCGTAACCTTGAATCTTCGTGAAGGTAAAGAATTCCTCGAGCTATGCCCCCAATGATTTTGTATCGAGTTTCCCAATCTAGTTGCACGCGCTTGATTGCATCTACCAATTTACAAAGGCCACAAAACTTATAATTTTGGTCGCAAAAAGGTAATAAACAACAAGCTACAGGAGATATTACACAAACAAGAATAGCAACATTTGATGCATTGAAAATTTGCATCGATGTCAAGAGAACTTTATTATGTATAGATGCTATCAAGTTCAGTGTAGATTAATAGAGTCCTTCATGACATCTGCCTTAACGAGATCATTTTAATTATTTAGACAAGCATCTAAACCACAAAGTGCAATATGAGTGAATTAGGATAACTGGAATAATATCTTTAAAAGCTTAAAAGGAAACGTGCAACCATTACCAAATATAAATTTATCTACGCTTGAATTAGGCACAAACTCATAGATGAGAAGCCTTTCGGTTCCTTCAAAGGAGAAACCTAGAAGCCTAACCAAATTTCTATGTTGAAGCCTGGCCACCAATAGGACCTCGTTTTTAAATTCTAGTTCTCCTTGAACCGAATTTTTAGACAGCCTCTTTACTGCTATTTCCTGTCCGTGTGAAAGCCTTCCCTGAAATCATTTTACCAACAAAACAAAACAGGGTAAGTGCCAAATGATTTGCACTAACGATCAGTATTATTTTCGACGTTCATGTAATGGTTCAAGTACCTTGTAAACAGCACCAAATCCACCTTGTCCAAGCTTATTATCTGTGGAGAAGTTATTTGTTGCATCTCTGATGGTGCTGAAGTCAAATTGCAAGGATTCCACAGTATTGATTTCATCAGCTTCAAAATAGCGATAAGTTAGCATATAGATTTGTATAAAATCAATAACAATTTAAAAAAAAAAAATCTTTATTAAAGAAGAACGCAACGGGCAACTTCTAATGACAGCATATTGGTTTCTTTGTTTCGGCGGAAGTCGTTTTATTGGTTGTAGCACATGTAAAATTTTACCTTTTGTGAGATCCTGCTTCTGCTTCCTCCTTCGTAGAAAGACACAAGTGACCAAAGCAACAAGTGCAATGATGAAAATACTCGTAGAAACAACAATGATTATGACAGTTCCAGATGAAATGCTATTGCCTCCTTTGTCTGCAAAAATAAATCATAGAGATATGCGCGAATGTTAACTCGTGTTGAGATTGGATATTAGTGAAATACTAACAGTGGCGGTGGGCGTGAAAATACCTTTGGTGGTTGTCGTATCAGTAGTAGTACTGGGTGGACTCAGAGGAGATGGCGATAAAGAATCGGCAGTAGCTCCATAGAATGGATACATTTCCCAGCGAAATATACAGCTGGGTCCCAAAACATAACTTCCTTTTTTCCCATAACAGCAACTCTGCAAATCAGCCATACTTTGACGTAGACAAAATTCACAGTCACTCTGGGATATATCTGGAGTGCACTGCATTAGTGCATAAATCGTTTCAGAGCTTGTCAAATTTGCCTCTTCAGTTGCAAATTTGAGCTTCGAATTTCCCGAAGAAGCTTTTGCCAGTACGCGATCCATTAAACTCCTCCAGATCCGATCAAACTGTGTCAAACTTGAAGTGATGTTATTTATATTATGGTTGACTTCTGTAGGTTTCAGCTCTAGTTTTCCAAAGAACGAGCGGTTTGAATAGCGTACAACGCATGGAAAATCCATTCCTCCCCATGAAATTGCTTCTTTTTGGTTCGGACAGTTCTTCATCATATCACGAACTGTGAAATTAAGGCAGCTGGCACATGATTCTGGAGTAGAATCTCCTCTGCAGAGTGCAAGACCATAAACTGCGTCGGGAATTTGGCCAATGGTGGAAGTGTAGAAACCCTTGTTCGCGGTTACGTTAGAAGCAAGAGATGAGAGAAACAGGTCCCGATTCTTACCGTAGGTACTATTAGTGGTGAAGTTTCCTGTGTCGTAACATGTCTGGCCGGAGGTAAGACGAATGATACTCAGAAGCATGTAAGAAACGAAACCAAGCAAAATTTTAAAACCCATTATATATCTAAAGTAAACTAGTTGAAGAGCAATGAGAGATCAGCGACCAATATACGGTTTAGAGCAAATAGAGCTAGTGCAGTTGCTTTGCCGGAAGGGCTTTTATTGCTTCCACAAATACATTAGCCATATTAATGTAGAGCTAGTGCAGTTGCTTTGCCGGAAGGGCTTTTATTGCTTCCACCAATACATTAGCCATATTAACATCTAATTGAGCAGGACATATCCCTTTTGCGGGGCAATAACTTTTTAATGTATCCAATCACGATTCCAAAAGGCAGTCCCCTCGTGTCTGCCTTCATTTCCACGTAAGATTTTCTCTTACAATCGAGAGGTTGACTTCATTTCCACGTAAGAGTCTTTGAGAGTTGGTTCCAAAGAGACGGCTGGCGGCTTCACTATATGTGTGGACTAGTCTTCTCAGTTAAGAGAGCGCTTACATTTTGGATTGAATTGGGAATTTTGAGAAGTGAGAATCATGAAATTAAAAGTGTGGAGTGGGAATGAGAGTATGTTATTTACTTACACTGAAATGAAAGTATGAAATTAAAACTAAAATCTAATTTATGTGTTTACATTGTCTTGAATTGAGAGTAAATGATTTTAAATTACAGTTTTACTCTTATTTAAAGAATTATAGTTTTTAATTACAAAATTAATATAAAATATATTTGAAATATAAAATATTCACTTTATTATATTTGTAAATTAATAATAATTATTAACATTCTTAATGATGTAAATCACAATTTTTTATTAATTTAAATTTAAATTATGTAAATAAAAAATTATTAATAAGAGCAACACAAATGAAACATTATTATTGATAATATAGTACAAAATTAATATTTTCATAGAATAAAATATTTATCATTATTAATTAATAATATTAAATAAATATAATACTATTATTTTTAAATAAATATAATAATATTATATTTAAATATGTTTAATATTATTATTTTTAATAAATGAAATTTATAAAATAATATAATAATAATATTTAAATAAATATGATGTTATTTATTTTATTTTATTAAATTTAATAAAATAACTATGTTTAATATTATTATTTTTAATAAATATAATTTATAAAATAATATAATAATATCATTTAAATAAATATGATATTATTTATTTTATTTTTTTAAATATAATATTTTTTTAAATATTATTTATTTTATTTTATTAAATATAAGGATAAAAAGAGAAGAGGAGGAATATATTTCCACTCTCACTTCCCCCCATAGAAGTGGGAATCCTTCACTCCAAAATTAGGTGGGATCCATGAGTGAGATTTCCACTCTCCTCTTAAAATTTGTAAGTAAACACCGGAGTGTGGGGAATTCACACTCCTCACTCCCACTTTAAAAAATAAACACTATATAAGCTTACGGAAAAATAAAGGGAAAATATCCACCGTCCACCCGTTTTTTCCGACTTTATCAAAAATACACAATTTTTTTTTTTTTTTGCCTGAAATCCACCTAAAATTACGTTTCGTTTCACTTCTCCACTTCTGTTTGCAGTCCGTTATAACATTACTAATGTCGTAGGGGTAAATCGGTCATTTCAGCAGAGCATTCCTGTCAACAACTCTAAATCACCCACGTCACTCTCGAAATTCTTCTCCCTTTTCACTTCCTCCACTTTCTCAACCCTCTCAATCCCAATCTTGTTCACGGTCAAACATGGCATTTTAACCTCAGAATCCGCAAGCAAATTCACTCCCCACCTCAAATTCATCATTACCTTTTTAGTCACCGACAACAATGTTCTTGCTTTTACAGCAATCCCACCTTTTTTTATCATCATCTTTCAACAATGACGTTCTATCTCTAACAAACCCAATTCCATCACTACGAATTGATACAACCACATTAAAGAAACTACCATTCCCATTGCCACTACGCGGCTCCAATTTCAAATCTTGCCACCCGAACGATTCATCCGAAATCGACCTATTTGCAAACTTAATATTGGAAGGCGACCCAGATTGCAAATGGGGCCCATAATTTGCAGGACTAGGGTTTGAAGACGACGTAGTTTTGTGAAGAGAAAAGTTGCCAAATTGAGGCTTGAAATGGAGTAAAAACGTAGGAGTGAAATTGGTTGGGTTTCTGTAAGAAAGAGAGAAGTGGGCAGAGAAGATAAGAGGGGTGAACCAAACAAACCAAGGCCTGATTTCAAAGAGAAAGAGAAAGGGGTTGTGCTTGTGCACGTTGTAGAGAGAGGTGTATGGTTGAGTTTGAAGGAAGGGCCTGATGGAAAGTTGGTGCCAAGAGAAAAGGAAAGGTGTTGACTGCCGGCGGTGGTGAGAGAACAAATGAAAGGTTGATTGAAAATGGTGATGGGTATTTTGACCTTTAGGATTGGTGGGTTTTGGGTGTTTTGGGAATCATCTGGGAGCTTCAGAGACAACTTCATCTCTCTGTGACTGTGTGTGTGCCTGAGATTGTGGAAGATGGTGATGGCTTTCAGTGATGAGGATATTGGGTTAATTTTTTTTTAATATTTCTTATGCTTGTTTGCTTTTTTTAGGATAACATTGTAATTTTTGTACTAGAGGCAAAATAGTCATTTTACTGAATTTCCGTTAGTTTTCGTAACGAGCTACAGACGGAAGTGGAGAAGTGAAACGAAACGTAATTTTAGGTGGATTTCAGACAAAAAAAAGAAGAATTGTGTATTTTTAATAAAGTCGAAAAAAATAGGTGGACGGTGGATATTTTCCCAAAAATAAATTGATTGATTGTTGATGCGAGTTATCCACGCATGCCGCGTCTACTTGCGCAAGGTGCATACGAGCTGTCGGCCAATCCACAACGACTCTTGAAGCCTTGCCAACTTTTCTTTTCCATCGCGCCAAATTGGCTAGTGTGTGAGAGTGAGGGTGGAAGGTCAGTCGTTGTGTGGTATCCCAACAAAATTGTAAAAATGTTCAAAAATTCTAATCTTAATTTCATTGGGTTATTCTATTGATTTTTTTTTAAAATGATGATTTCTGGAGATGGGCTTGGATTGTTGAATTTTGGAGATAGCTTCGAAATGACCCACGGCATGGATCAAGATAAACTGAGATATGGTTTAATTTGACGTTTTCTAATCGGATCAAAACCATGATACTGTTCGGTTTCAAATCAAGAAATTCCAACTTTTGCTATTTTAAATATTTTTTGTTGAAGGTTGATATTTAAAACCAGACGTATGACTTAATTTTAGAGCGAAGTTATTGGCACTCGTCCATTAATCTCTTAAAACTTCTTTTCTAAAAATACACCGTCAAATAATTTAAAGTATCATGTTACTTCTATTAAAACCTAATCAATTTCAACATATAAACCAACCCCCCCCCCCCCCCCCCCCCCCAAATCACTTTTGACCAAACCCCCATCTGTCACTTTCTGTTGCTTGTTTCAGTTTTCAAATAACAATTTCACGAATAAAACAAATTCATCTCCATGCTCATTTTCTTTAGCAGCTGCGTTTGTTGAAATTTGTCAATTGCTCAAACTTCTCATTTGAGCTTGAAAATTTCGAAAATCCATAGCGACAACGAGGAAGCTCAATATATTGTAGTGGCATAAATACTTGGGTGATGTAATAATTAAACTGCAATTTGCTGTATTGAATTCTAAACTTAATTATTATAAATTCGTCAGTACGTAGTTCAATATTTTTTCTAACTTATTGCAATTATTTCATAGGCACAAACAAATTCTTTTCAACTTCTTGAAAAGTAATAACCAATCAAATAAAATTATTTTTTTACTACTCGAGTAACCCAAGCACTTGACATTCTTAAGTTAAAACATACCAGAAATTCGGGCCAGGCCACGGACCCAGACTTTTGGGTTCATTAAAGTTGACCTACATCTTAGGATTTCTCAGTTTCAGTGTCGTCCGTTTGTGTTCATTAAAGTTGCCATCGACATGAAACTAAAATTCCCAGCTCCTAAGCAATACCCACATCCCAGTCCGAGTATCACTTTCATCCGCAACTCTTAGTTTACAACACTAGTAATTTAATATTACTTGGCTGAATGCAAAAGATTCTTGAAGCGAAGTTGAATATGGATCTAGTGAGTACAAGCACTTTTAATATGCGTTTTTGATTCAGAGAGGATTGTGCTAATAAAGTAGTTTTTATACATAATTTAAAAACAAAGAAATTTCTTATAAAAAAAAAATTTGAAGTTAAAAGTAATACTATTTTGGAAATTTGGCATTTTATAAGGATAAAAATATTAATATTAAATTGATGCTAAAGCAACCTTAGCAAAACTTAATAAAAAAATCCTTCTTCATTTAAATTTCCCATTTTCTGATTAGTTTAAAAATAAATATAGAGAGAGAAAGATAGACGACCGAGCGTAAGAGCAGAGGCCTCCAAATTGACCAAATTCTACTGTTTGGTTAGGTACGGGTCTTCCATTATCTGAGGGCTTAACAGTTCCTTATGTGGAAAGACACCAACACCGTAACACGCGCTATTTTTATCTCTTGGACTTTTGGCACCCATCGCTTTCTCATCCTTTCTGGAGCCACTAAATGAAACTCTTACACCAATCCATGCTATTCTACGTCAAGACTTCAAGGTAAAATTAACCTTAAAATAATAATAATAATAATAATGATTTCCTTCTTCGTTACTTCTACTCTTGCAAATGAAAATTTCCCATAAATATTCACGTTTATTATTATGAAAAATAAATGAAAAAATTATAATTCTTTGTGAGAAAATAAGAGTTATAGCTAAGTAAAGTGTTGATAGATGAGAGATTAAGAGATGTTTTATATATATTCATGTTTATTTTAATAAATTTATTTTAAAGTTATATACATTTTTTTTTTAAATTGCCTTAATTTAGTCTTGCATTTTGCCTTGAAAAATGAGTTAATTTTGAAGCCAAAGGTCTAGGTGAGTAGTAATACAATTTCATGGATATCTACTTTAAATATCTGGTAATTTGAATTTGTTTAGTACATTATTTGTGAGATGAATTTGATTATTTTCTTGTTAGATAAAATAAGTTGAGGATGATTGTTCTTGTATTGTTTACCATGAGATGGATGAGATGAGAAATTTGAAAATGATTGTTTTTGTATTTTTTACTAATATTTATTTGTTACAGATTTTAATTTCACTTTTTTTTATTTTACACTTTTAATAATAATTCCGTTTACTAAAAGTTATTTTAGTTTATCTATGTTTCCAAACATGAAAACAAAGGATGAAATAGTAAAATAATTAATAAAGTTAACATTATAATAACTTATAAAAGTAGTGTCGTGTTTAGACGTATTTTAAAAAGTTTAGAGCAGCACCAAAAGAGTCTATTTATTTAATTTTTTAAATATTTATTTACTTACTTATGTGGCAAACAAAAGAGTGAAAAAATAAATCATCTCTTAAAAGATTATTGAAATAAAAATAAGTTTATATTATATTTATTAAAAAAAATTCTCTACCAAAATAATAGCAATTATAACACTTTATCTTTCTTCAAGAATAAGAAGATAAAAAAAATATAATATTAAATGAAGACTGCAAAAGACTTTTTAAATAAAGGTTATTTAAATGAGACAATGCTCTTCTCTCTTCAATAATATTATTTGAAAGAGTGATGATACATCAACAAACTCTTGTATAAACTGACGTGACACTAATTTATTGGTTGAATGAAAATATAAAACAATAAAAATAAATCATGTGGGTAAAAAAATATTTAATTTTATCAATTTTATCATACCATATCAGTTTGTACAAAATAAATTTGTATAATAATTTATGACTATATCAGTACTCTATTTAAAAAGTTTTTTCGTGATGCTCTTTAGAGTAAATAATATGGTTATTTTTCTTAAATCCAAAGTATATATACAAGATAATAAAATCATCTAATGAAAATATGATATGTGGATTTTGTGTTAAAATATTTTCCACTTATTTGTTAGTTTTCAACCCGAATATATTGATGAATGAATTATTAATTTGTTGTATGGATTCATGTTATCTCAAATCTACTTGTGTTTATTATATATTCAATACAGGAGTCAACGGTATATATTTTTACATTAATAGGAGTCAACGGAAAACGGTGACCAAACGTCAAGATTGGAAAAATATATATAAATATATATTGGAACCAACTACAAGTTGCAGTGACCCACTTCTGACAAGACTAGCGGATCATCATTTCCAATGAGAGGTCTGCCCACCTTATCGTTTAACGTAGGGTACGCTCTCTCACACAGTTATAAAATGGGTCCTAATGAGATCTACTGCTGCAGACTTTACGTTAAATCTAAGGTTGCAGCCCCCTCAAACCAGAAAAGTTTTTTCTTTTTTTTTTTAATTTTTATTAAAGACCAAAGGACAAAGCAGCAAGCATCATGATCGGTGGAAAACTCATATACCAATTACTAAGTTGCAGGGACCCACTCCATGATCTCTTGCATTAATACGTATGTGTAATACATATAACTAAATTTAATACAACCATTTTTTATATAATAAATTTTAAGATAAATACACGTATATTTTTATATATCATAATATTATTTATTTATTACGTAATTGACATGATATTTTCAAATGTATTGTAGAATTTATTCTCACAAGACTAACGTATCATGATTTGACTCCAGCAAATTTTGTATTTTAAAGACCCAAACACGGAACAGAGACTAAAGCGAATTAGCAATGACTTCTTCAAGCTTGTTACTCTCGTTTTGCACCAATATTCTCTTACAACTTGTTGCTCTCACTATTGCCCAAGTCCAGGATACGTTACTGTACAGCGTGTGTTCAAGCAACCAGGGTAACTTCACCGTAAATAGTACCTACCAAGCAAATCTCAATCACCTACTCTCATCCCTCACCTCTAACACTAAAATCGACACTGGCTTTTTCAATATCTCCTACGGCCAAAATCTCGATAAAGTTAATGCAATGGGACTCTGCAGAGGAGATGTTAAGCCAGACAGTTGCCGCAGTTGCATCGCTACTGCTACTCTTGCGCTCCCAACGCGTTGTCCTAACCAGAAAGAGGCTATCATATGGTACGATAATTGTATGTTAAGGTACTCAAACCGCTTTTTCTTTGGCAACATGGAATTCGGGCCCCGGTTCTCGATGTATAACTTGAAAAACGCATCGGATGCAAGTACCTTCAATCAGGCTGTAAAAAGCTTGTTGGATAGCCTGAAAATTAAAGCAGCCCCTGGTGATAAATTTGCAACAGGAAATGCCAATACGTCTGCAGGTGCAGGCTCTCAAACCATATATGCACTTGTGCAGTGTACCCCTGATTTGTCTGAGCAGCAATGCATTGATTGCCTAAATAATGCCACCGAATTGCTTCCCAAGTGTTGTGATGGAAGACTAGGAGGGAGAGTTATCGCACCCAGTTGTAATTTTCGTTACGAGATTGATCGTTTCTATGACGTCACAGCTGATGCCCCGACGACATCTCCATCTCCATCCCCAGCATCATTACCACCCCCACCGACACCGACACCGACGGCTGATCAGCCGCCAGCATCACAAGACAAATCTACAAATTCCGCAACTCAGAAAGGTACCATGCACTTGCGCGCTCAAACCACATGACCATTTTTTTTTTTCAATTTTTTTGTCATGCTGAGGTGAGATTTGTAGATGTATATAAAAATTCCGTAATTTTTTTTCATTTTAATAAAATTTTATTCTTGGTCTTTGCAGGAAAGGCGAGTCCTTCGACATCTGCAACTTTTGTCCTCGTTTTAGTACCCTTATTATTTTGGCAATACTTGTAATCTGTATCTGCGTAGTTCTAAGTGATCCGAAGCCAAAGGGGAAAAATAAGGAATATCGTTTTTATAATTTCATGTTATTCAAAAAAGCTTGTACTCTGTTTTATTGCAATGGAGATCAACTGCTCCTCTAGAAATAAGAATAAAAAGAAATCGAAACTATTGACGCAAAATTTTATATTCAATTGACTGGGCTCAAATTTCTTTACAGTCGTTGCAGAAGCAATTCATCTTTTCATGAGCACAGAGCATATAGCTGGTGGTAATCTGAACATGAGTGAAAGTCTATTCAACATATTTAATTTAACATTTAAGAAATCATAGCTTCAAAGTTGTTGAATTTTTGTGAGTGAGTTTGGTGAAAAAGGGTTTGACTGACTCAGTCTACGGAAGGAAATCCTCATTTAATATTCCTATGTAATAATTGACCAAACGATTAAGCTCCAATTTTAACCTCTCGTTTCTAAAAAAATTGCACTACATACATAGATATCGGTATTCGCCAGAAGACCTTTCTTAGGCATGGTGGTCAACGGTTCGAAATGGCCTTGATTTCTCAGTTGACTGGTTTCGACGTTTCGTGTATTGTAATGGCAATTGTTTGACCAATACCACTAAGTAATGAATACTGATATTAACCTTAGAAACCACGGTAGAACTTCGATAAAAATTAATAGTTTTTGAACCATGAGAATTAAGAAATTTATTAATTTAGAAAATATTAATATATTGATAGATTAATAATTATTAATTTGTTGATAATTTAGTAAATTATTATTTTTTAAAGATAATATCACTTTCATAATAAAACTTTTAATGAAGTATAGAGATAGTACAATTAAATAATGTAGTGATTTTATCAAGGTGTCTAATACGATTTTGATATGATTTTGATTGAGTGAATCAGTCATTTAATAATCATTTGTTGGATCATGATTACATTGTAACTCATCAAATAGGAACTTTGCAGGCAATATATTTAGTCGATCTCTCTCTTACTTCTCTTAACATAACATATAGAATACAACAATAACTTCTTATATGAAAGGTATAAAGAAAGCAACAATGATCGATAAATTGTGTAGAGCGTTATCCCAATACAACAAAGAAAATTATAAATATATCATATGTATTTAGTTTTAAACTAGTTTATTATTAATTTATGTAATAATTGGGTCATACATAAAAATATTTTTTAAAAAAATTAATTTTATAAATTTATTAAATTATTAATTCATCACATTGGTCCTAAGTCGGGTTGACAAAAAATATTATTTAATCAAGTTATTATCAGATATTAATTTAAGCAGTATCTACTGTACTTAGGCTTCTAGAGAAAATTTGACTTTCAATCTCTTATACTTAGATTTCGGTGATTTCAACAAGTATGTGGTTTCATAATAATAATCAAATTAAAAAGCAATAAAGAATATTTGAGGGAAAAATAGGAAAGGCAATAGAGCGCCACGTGTCAACCAATGGAATGATTTCAGCACAATCGGAGGTACCCTGCACAATCCGAGGTGCCCGGCATGACTTGAGGTACCCCGTATAAATAGAGGTACCCTGCACAATTAGAGGTATCCCACACAAATAGAGGTACCCCATATAATATGAGGTACCCCATACGAATAGAGGTACCCCATATAAATAGGGGTATCCCGCGTAATAGGGGGTACCCCACGTAACTCGAGGTACCCGGCAAAGCGGATGTAAGAGAATCCACTGAAAATACCCGCCATGAGAAACGTCTCCGCCTCCTAAAAGATATTATTTGATTTTTTCAGAATTAGGAATCAAAAGCGACGTGCTAAAAGGAGGGACAGCCGCCTGCTACCTCTGCCAAAAGTGGTGGTCCCCAGCCGCCTACCCGACAGCTACTGCAGAGGTACCCTGGACCACTCTCCAGCGCGTGCCACGTTTCCAAAAGATGAGATACGCCGCGAACATGCAGATAATGGCCCAAAAAAATCATAAAGAGGTAAAAGAACGTTAGCAAAAAAGGATACGCCACGTGGCAGCTGAGGTACTCCATATATAAAGGCGCCTAGGTTTCATCCTCCATCATGCTCTCATTCGCCCAAAAACACTCACACTCCAAAAAAAAAGAGGTTTTCTTCAACCTTAAACCCTAATTTACAGAGGGCTAGCTAGCTCTCTTTGCCATAAAAGCTTGAGTTTGCTAACTTGAGCGTCGGAGTGTGAACGCCGGGGTACCCCGGCTTCACCTCTAACCTCTATTTCACTGTTTTGCTGGCGTGAAGCTCATTTTGAAGGACACCTCTCTTGTTTCTGACCTTCCACCATTGTTACCACTCTCTCTCCCCTTTTCACCTCCCACGAATCTCAGATACACCGCCCAACACACAATAAATCAGTGAGGTACCCCATCTCCCCCAAGAATATAAATTCATTGTTTAAGATAGATTTTAGCTTTTTCTACCCCAAAACCAGTTGAAAACAAAGAAGAAGACAAAATATAAACATAAATATATGCATCTATGCCAGCACGCATGATCATCCCTTTGTCCGTAGGGGCGCCAGAAACAGAAGTAATCAATGATGAATATGCACCAGTAAGAGAAGTAATCAATGATGAATAAATATTTTAATTTAAAATCACATTTACAAAAACACAATCAATTTTTATTTTAATGGCTTCCACTATACAACAAACTAGGCTAGTTCCCTGTTTAATTTGCTTGCTCTGCCACATCGCATTGGCATTCTCCACTAACTTCCACAACTTGTGTGCTTTAAAAAGTTTTAAATATTTCGGTGGTTGGGTTCAAACTTCAAAATGGCCGCGGCAGCTTATTAAATTTACTGCATCTGTAACGCAAGTTGTTCAACAAGAGACATAACATTAAAATCGAAGTGTCAAATAGTTGACACCTACCGACAAGATAATCACCGGCATAACGAGTAAGTAATATGTATATATATGGACAAGCAATCACTCCATTAGTTCCCACAAAACAAAAAGATATTCAATCCAACTCATTCTCCATTTTTTTAGCTTTCAAAGACAATGGCTTCTTCAAGACTGCCATTATTCTTGTGTTCCATTGTCTTACAACTGGTTGCTCATACTATTGCCCAGCAAGATACGCCTCTGGATGAACTTTGTTTAAGTGAAATGGGCAACTTTGCCAAAAAGAGTAAATACAAGGCAAACCTCGATCGCGTACTCTCCACCATCTCTTCTAACACTAAAATCAACTATGGGTTCTACACTGCCTCCTACGGCGGAAACAACGATCAAGTTAATGCAATGGCACTTTGCAGAGGAGATGTTAATCCCAACAGTTGCCGTAGTTGCATTAAAACTTCTGCTGTGGAGCTCCGGAAACATTGTCCCAACCAGAAAGAGGCTGTTATCTGGTACGATTATTGTATGTTAAGGTACTCGAACCGATACTTCTTTGGCAACATGGAGTTCGGGCCTTGGTTCTGGATATATAACTTGCATAATGTGTCGGATGCGACTACTTTCAACAGAGATGTAGCGACCTTGTTGAATATTCTTAAAAATAAAGCGGCCTCTGGTGATAATTGTCGTAAGTTTGCAACAGGAAATGCTACAACCACAAATTCTCTTACAATATATGCACTTGTGCAGTGTACCCCTGATTTGGAGAAGCAGCAATGCATTGACTGCTTAAGTAATGCCACCGCATTGCTTCCTAAATGTTGTGATGGAAGACAAGGAGGTAGAGTTATCGCCCCCAGTTGTAATTTTAGGTACGAGATAGGTCGTTTCTATGACCTTACTGTCACATGTTAGAATATTAAATTTACACTTCTAATTAAAAGGGAGAATATAAGTACCTTTCCCCATTATTGTTCGATCTTTTAGCACTTACTCTTCTATAGCTTTTGTGACATTCAGTTACCCACACGTCAATGGTTTTTCAGAAAAACTAACTCTGTAATTTTGGCGTTAGAGGAGGGGTAACGGGATATTATGAAAACTATAGAGATAGAAGATATATATGTGGTAGAACAAAAATATTGAGGGGAAAGTTAGCGATCTCTAAATAAAGAAACATATTCAGTTACCTTGATTGGAAAACTACTATATATATAACGTAATGATGTGATGGAAGCAATAAAGGTTTTATCCAATCTTTTTGTAAGCACTACTAAGTGGTTGTTTAATAATTTTGTGGAGATCAATATCTGAAGAAATTCTAAAATATCTTTGATGTATTACAACCAATTGATGCATGCATGATATGTGTGGTTGAATTTAATATAACAATCACTTGCATGATGGTTTTTTAAAATAAATTTACACATATCATAACATCATTTACTTATTGTATAACTGACATGGTACTTCTAATGTATTCTAAAAAATTTTCAATAGCTGAAGTGAGAATTGCTATGGAAAGGCATTAACGAATAATGCGCGTGATCTTTGGCGTTGGTGGAAGAAAGCTAACTCCAAGCATTATGTTTTTGCGACATTCTATTTGTGGGATGAATTACTTTTATTTTGGGGAGACTAATGTATATCTATTTATCCACAACTCGGTGCATTTCACCATCTCCATTACTTTAATAATCTCTTTAATTTCCATTGGTGGAATGAATCAAAGAAACTTGTCACTTTCAACGTCTTTAATAATTGTGGTTCACCAGCAATAGTTAGAAAATTTCGTGATTATTAATGTGAATGTCATGATTAAAAAACACGTTAATTTTAGTCTATTGTATAAAAAGATATTTTGATCATCTAATATATGAAACAAAAAACCACGTGATTTTAGTCTGTTGCACAAGAAGATATTTTGATCCTCTAATATATGCACTTTGTTTCTGTTATAAAAAAATGCATGGTTCAATGTAATTTGTTATTGATACCATGAAAATACAAAGAGAGGCTGGTTCAAAGAACTAGATAATTTTCCTTTTATTTCTCTTTGATTCTTTATAACGCTATTGCTTCTTCACAATCATATTTCTTTTAGGGCCAGTTTGGTAATGCTGCAGCTTTTAAAATAATTACTGTTAGCTGTGCTGTAGAAATAATCAGCTGTGAAGAGAATCAATTAAGTGTTTGGTAAATTTTATTTTCAAAAGTACTGTGAATTTTGAAAGCAGTTATGGGTGTTTGGTAAATCTTATTGTTAAACTGCTGTAAAAAAATAAATGACTAAAAAATAAATGACAAATAACAAATATTATAATAATAATAATTGCATAGCCATAGAATTGTTTATAATAAAAAATTCATATAAGAAAAACAATGAATATTATAATAAAAATTACATAGGCATAGAATTGTTTATATATAAACAAACCCAAATAAGACAAACAACAAATATTATAATAAAAATTACATTGAATATGCATGAAAAGGGTGATGAATCACTTACTGTTATTGAATATGGTGATGGAACATGTACTGGATCTTGCTTTGTTGCACTACAGAAGTTTTGATAGAACACAAAATATGAAGAAATATGGTAAACGAAAGGTGTGCGTTAATTACAATAAAAAATTATTAAAATATTGATTTTGTTTCCAATTTAAATAAGGATAATTTCGGGTTTAAGTAATAATTGTAAGAATATTTATGGAATTATATTAAATGATAAAATTGATTCTCAAAATCAGAATCTAAAAGTTACTCATTCCCTGCTTTTCAAAATTAGCTGTATGAGGAGCTGATTCTGGCAAAAGTGATTTTGATTTTTTTTTACCAAACACCAAAATTAACTTTTAGATTTTTAAAATCACTTTTAACCCTCCCAAAAGCAATCCCAAACGGGACCTTACTATTAGTGAAAATAAAAAAAGCAAACATTCTCACTGATCGCACCCGAACCCATTAGTGGATGAATCTTCAATTCTTTCATTATTAGGGACGTCATTCGTCCACGAGGATATTGTCACACCACAGTGATTATCTACTTGAATAAACTTAAAATTTAACATAAGAGTCTTCAATGGAATACTCTAATTGGTTCCGTGAGACAATTAACAATTTTATTAATGTCCCTGATGTGTGTCACGAATCGGCAGAATAAGATATAAATCTCAAAAATTAGTTTCTTGTGTCCATTTAGACTCACTAAATGTTAATATCTTATTAACTTTTCGTCGTTAGTTATATTTATAAATATTCTATTGTTCACGAGTTTCCTACCACTTTGACAAATATCAAGGACATTAATGTTTAATTTGTTAAAAATGCTTGCTCAGGACTCAAGTGATACTTTTAAAAAATGTAAGGAAATTTGTAAAACTATCTCATATTCCATATTAAAACAGTCAACACATGTGGTTGACCTGGAGAGACTCGGTTTGACGTGGTATACTGGAAAAACGGAGTCTGCAGTGATGTGTATTTATATGGACAGGCGGGCGATCAATCCGTTCTTTCTCAAAAAACCAACATTCTCTCCTCCGACATCAAGAACGAGAATGGCTTGTTCGATATCAAATTTAAAACTGCTGCTTTTCGTCTTCCTGTGTTTCATTAAAGTTGCCCAGCAGCAGCAGCAGCCATTGGACTCTGTTTGTGTAGGGCGCGGGCGCAAGGGCACCTTACCCAGAAATAGTATCTACTAAGCAAACCTGAAGCGCGTACTGTCCACCATCACGTCCCACACCAGGATCAACTATGGCTTTTACAAAGACTCTTACGGAGCTAAGCAAGATCAAGTGAATGCAATAGCACTTTGCAGAGGAGATGTTAATGTGGCCTCTTGCCGTCAGTGCATCTATAGGTCTACTTTTGTGCTCCAAAAACGTTGTCCCAACCAGAAGGAGGCTGTCATATGGTATGATAATTGTATGTTAAGGTCCTCTAATCGCTACTTCTTTGGAAACATGGAATTCGGGCCTTGGTTCTGGATGTATAACTTGAAAAAAAGTACCGAATCCAGGAGCCTTTACTCGAGCAGTAAGATCATTGTTGAATACACTGATATTTAAAGCTGCTTCTGGCAGCTCTCGTCTTAAGTATGCAACAGGATTTACCATGCGAAACTCTCCAAATATATACGCACTTGTGCAGTGTAGTCCTGACTTGTCTAAGCAGGGTTGCATTACGTGCCTAAACAACTCCATAGCATTGCTTCCAAAATGTTGTACTGGAAAACAAGGAGGAAGATTTGTTGCACCTAGTTGCAATTTTAGGAAGATTTGTTGCACCTAGTTGCAATTTTAGGTACGAGACTGGTCGTTTCTACGGATAACCTTACAATAGCTAGCCGGCCAGCACCAAAGACAATCTCCTTAAACGCTTGAAGTTGTTTTTTTTAGTTTATACATATATGGATAAAAAAGCATTAATAACTCCGAATTTCCCTTGCTTGGCCGTAAAGCTCGTGCCGCAGTTTTATCTTAAATAATGAGTTGAAATCTAAAGTTTGTTAGATTTAATAAGGAGTACTTAATTTTGTGACATATATTCTAACTTTTCAATTGAAGTATAATGATTTTTAATATTTTACATGTATATAACATAAATTTAATAATCTAATAATTTACATGAGTATTGCTCATAAAGACATTATCTTAGTTTAATTAAAGGTTAATAATCATACTAATAAAGTAGAATTGACCATTTGGAAATAATGAATTTTGTATAGAACAAAAAGAATGTTAAAGTAAATTTTTGGTGTGTTTACCCTTTAAGGGTAAAATAATCAATTTAAATTTAGAATAAAGCAATGTTAATAGTCAAATATAATAAAAAAATAAATTAAAATCTCAAAAAAATATTAAGATAGATTTAAATGATTAATTCTTTAGAATTTTTCTTTATTTAAAATTTTTAAAAATAATGTGGATCTTTTATACTTAATTTTTATAAGTGAGTTGGATTTACATAACTTCTATGGTGAAAATATCACCACCCTATACTTAATTTTTAAAATTGAAATAGATTTACAGAATTTCTGTAGTGAAAATATCACCACCCTGTAAAATATTATTTACAAAAATTCAGTGTCAATCAATGGCATGCATATTCTTGTTAAGATTTTTGTTTTTTTAATTTTTGCATGGGCCATCACAAGAGCAGGGATTGCCTTTTTTTCTTTTTTCTTTTTTTTGAATTCACTTCATTTCATATTTTTTTTCCGATTTCACATAAACATCACAGATGCATTTACTGGGCCGCCACGTCCTAGTTCTCCCATTATCACAACAACATCAACTCGGCTACCACGTCCTAGTGGTTCCCTCAATCAACATCAACCGTTGATTGTGCAATACTTTAAATCCTGTGGTTATTATTTTTTCCATATATTTAGTTCCACGCGGTCTGTCAATGGAACTGGTGCATGGCAGTCGTAGCCTTCAAATCTATAGCGAAAGCAAAAAGCCAAAAGAAAAAAAGCTTGATTTCCGGTAGGCTATAGCGTTAGCGTCACAGGCGGGTAATTTTGTAAGCAAAAAGTACCGGCGAAGAAAGACCTAATCTTTTATGTGATGTAAGTGTAACCAATCGGATGGTGAAAAGTCATGGCGAGTGGGAGACTCAGCCCTGCCGTATTGGTCAAACTGCAGCTTCATCATTTACTACCCACGTGCATAAGTGGGACCCACTCTGGGGCGGTTTTTAGCCCCTACCCCGATTTCCATCGCCATCGCCCGCTGCCCTATGCTATGTGATCAATCATCAATTCACATTCACAAGCCAAGCGCATGATTTTTTTCCTCCTGTTCATACGTAGCTCTAAACCCAGAGGGAAATTTACAGTAATAACTAAAAAAAATTTGTTTTTTTTCATCTTAACCCCTCAAAAATATTTCTATCAACATTAGCCATAAAACAATATCTGAGACCAAAATACCCCTCCCTCATCTCTCCCCCAACACTCCCTTTCACTCATCTCTCCCAAACCGATCCAACTCCCATCATCGGCGGCGACATCAACCCTCATCGGCGGCGGCTTCATCTCTCACCGGCATCCGATCTACGAACTACAACCTTCAACAAAACCTAGGTTAGTCATTTTTCTTATTTTCATTAATTTAAAATGAGATTTTAGAATAATAATAGTTATAGCTTGAGAAAAATAGTGGTGGTGATGATGTTTGTGGTGGTTGGTGGTGTTTGGGTGTATTGTTTTCGATTTTGGAGTGATTGCGCTTAATTTTGGGGGTGGGGAGGGAGGGGGCCGCGCGCGCCCATCGCTGGGCAGCAGCGCACGCCCATACGCGGCACGCTGTCGCACCAAATCTGGTGCGAAGGGCGCGCGCCTGTCGCACCAAAAATTAGATTTTTTTTTTTAACGAGTCAATTTTATTTCTGTAAATGTAATCTAAAAATTTAATATTACAGATACATGGCGAAATCAGAATCACCGGATATTGACGTAGGCAAGATGTATTTTTGTTATGCTGATCACTTTCCTGGTCGAATTTCGAGCATGTGTATGTTATCTTCGGTCGTAAAAGCCATCGAGGAAAAATTAACAAAGCGGCAGTTGACTATGTTCAAAAAGGATATATTTGGGCATTTCTTGGAGTGTCGAAGTTTTCCATTTAGTGGGGTAATTTTGCACAATCTTTTACTGCGGCAAGTGGCCCATGAAGAAGATAGCCGTGAGGATCAGTTATGGTTTCAAATTGGTAAGCATTTGATTCGCTTGTCAATTGTCGAATGGTGCTTGGTTACTGGACTTTCATTTGGTGTTGATACTAATGAAAAAAATGATGAAATGGAGCAGAGGCTACGGAATACGTATTTTGGTGGTGTGCATCGTAAGATTAATGTGAAGCAATTCGATGCAATATTTAAGGAGTTGAAATTCGAGGAAATTGACGATATGGACGCTTTAAAGATTGTGCTGTTTTATTTTGCGGACAGAGTACTAAATGTAAGAAAAAATCACTGTCAAATTAATTTCGATTGGCTTGACCAAGTTGATGATATACAGTACTTCCGAAAACGTCCATGGGGTCTATTGTCATGGGAAATGGTTTACGAGAGTCTTGACAATGCACTGTTCGAGAAAGACGAGAAATTTAAGAAGACTCGGTTGAAAAATCCAGATCATAATATTGAAAAATACAATCTTTACGGCTTTACGTCTGGGGTTCAAGTGCTTTTTTTTTGTTGTTTATTAATAAGTTTTATAGTATTAAATATTTGATAGTTGTTTTATTTGATTTTTCACTTTGGTTGTTGTAGGCTTGGATTTACGAAGCAATCGGAGGGTTGCCATCAACATGGGTCGTCAAAACGAAGAATAAGATTCCCCGCATTCTGCAATGGAAGCCCATGGCGTCTTCAAGAATCAACTTTGCGGAGGTTTATTCGTTCTTCAACGACGAATCTCGTCTTGTAAGTAATATGTATTACTTATTTTTTTAACTTTACTAAATTTAAGTTAGGTATACTTACTTAAAATTTTCAATTGAATTTATGGCAGGGGGACGTTTTACAAACTCTTGAGCCAAATTCAAAGGAGAGTAGCAGACAATATTGGCTCTCTGTGAAGAATTACTTGCCAAGCATTCCAGACTGGGTTCATAAGGTCGGTATACTCTAAGTACTAAAAATTTGGTGATCGAAATTTTTGGCTTTTCATTTACTAATTTTAAATGATACTTTATACAGCACCAACCCTCGATCAACGCGATGCCGTCGGTTACAAGGCAATCAGACGAGCATGACGATCATGACGACATGGTTGCTCGTTCAAACTTCTAGTTGCTCGAATACGCCATTTACATGATTCTGAACAACAGGGAGCCTCGAAACGTGTCGTAGTAGACCGTGCAATCTTGAAATCAAACTTATCTCTAAAGGCCACCTTGCGTAGTTGTAATATAAGCTCATTCTTCTCAGCAAATAGCTTACCCACGCTTATATCATCTGAGTCACAACTGCTAACAAAGCTTGGAGCAACCATGTTCGAAGTTAAAGTTGGAGCAAGACTTGTAAGGGGGTCAATTCTCCTTCTCGATCGAACCATAGAAGGAATAGGTCTATTGCCTCTGTTATTCACAGGAGTATTGTCTTCACACTCATCTTCATGCTGAAACGACGGAACATTCGAAGGACCGGCTCCTCCATCATCACCATCATTATTGAAACGAGTGCCCCGCCTCGTATTATTAGAAGGTTCTGCACAAACATTATCCCCCTCTGTCTCATAATTAAAATCATCATTGTCCTGAAAATCATTGTTGTGATACGGAGAATATCGTTGCTCCAACAACGTTGTTATTGGAAATATCGTTGCTCCAATATCCTGTAACGTAACGCCATTATCATCAATGTTGTCATAATTGTCGTGGATTGGAGAGTAATATTGCTGCAGCGATATTGTCCTCGGCAACACCTCTTCATCATTATCGGGGCCAGATATATTTGCTCTAAACGAAGTTTCTGTATCGACATGTGGCTCAATACCTTCGCTCGGAACTCGAGGTGATGTGGTCACGAATATAGGAATGCATCCAACATTAGCTACGTCAGATGCCATATGCAACACAACCCTCACCATTTCATCATCACATATATCCATGGGCATTGCACATATACGATATAATGTGTTACTAGACCTCAAAGTTGTCTTCATTGTGATACTATAATCATTAATATTTATTTGTAACACCTCGTATACTCTTGCCAATAACTGATCAAACAAATAATTTTTTCCAACCAAAAAAGCTCGATTTTTACCATTCACGTACTCCATACGGCCATTCTCTAATGTCTCCCACCAACCATCGTAACATAATTCAAGTACAACTGAATCCATTAAGCCTGAAATTATAAAAAAAAAATTATTTTGGTCCTATTAAAATAATACAGTTTTAATGAATCTCCAGGGTGGGTGCGACAGGCAACCTGTCGCCCGAATCTTGGTGCGACAGGCGCCTGTCGCTCCAAGCAAGGTGCGACAGGCACCCTGTCGCACCTATTTTTATTGCGACATTAGCCTGTCGGCAGATTCAGATTGACCCGACTCAGTTAAATAAGTTCAGAAAATAATTCATACCGGTCGATTTGTGTTGGATCTGTATAGAGTATGATCGAATATCACTTTTATCGTTGTCTTCTGCGGTCGCCGTTGGCTGATGATTCAAGAGTGACAAGCTGCTTTTGGTTTGGCGACATGGGAGAAACAATGGTGGTTTTGTTCTGTAAAGAAGGGTAATTTGGGAAGAAAGGCTTGTGTTTGGCTAATGTTGATAGAAAAAAGTTAACAGGATTATTTACGAAAATAATAAAATTTTAATGGTTATTTTCGTAAATTTCCCAAACCCAGAAGCTCTCGGGTTTCACATGTTAAAATTTTATACAAATCACGGTGCGTATTATTAACACATTCAAATCAAATTTATGCTCGTCTTGGTCATCAGCAAGCTTATGTTAGAAGCTGGGTGATCAACATTGTGGTTAGAAAGTGACTTCATGGTAGTCATTTGTCCCATTCGTTAATTAGCCGGACCACTTTCTTAATAAATCTTAATTTGGATCAACCTGTCATCAGCTGTTGGCTTCCCAAAAAAAATTTGATAAGTTGACACAATTTATTATATTTAATAGATTTCCCAAATAATTGCCCGTAATAGTCTCCCTTATGATAACGTATATTCTTGCTTGGTTGAGTGAGGAGCATTGGGCCGCGTAGTGTGCCATTTTACTGTAGGGTCACCAGCCCATAAAGAAATGATAGGACCGTCACATATTATTGGATCTATTTTGATATGTTTTATTGCATTATTGAGCAAGGGCCGTTATATGAACAAACGTTACGGGTTAGAAATGGGCCACCAATTTTTTAACATTTGGTGTTTCTTCTATATATATATGTTTTTTTTTTTTTTCCTTTCTAAATTTCTGCTTCATCACTCGATCGACTGCCTGCAGCTCTGCAAGTTATAAAAGGTATCATGCTTACTACAAATGCTCGACGGGTTTTACAAAAGCAGTACAAGCTATTTTCTTCATTTATCTCTCATTTTCTCAGTTGGAAGAATTTTGTTTAGTACAAAGAAAGCTTTACAAAATCTGGAACCCCTTGTAGTCATGAATTAAAGGTAACAATGGGACAATTATTTGAGTCATTCTTATAAACATTAAAATTAGGTGACTGATTGATGGCTAAAAGATTAAGAATGCTTAATATAATCCTAGTCATATACCATCACTAATGAGTACGCGTCATACGATTTATTTATTTTTTTTAAAGGGGCTTAAGATTTTTAAAAACTCACAAAATCCCAATTCATTAGAGAATTTTTAATCTTTATTATGACATCATCAGTAATTGTCATATTGTATTAGGTCTTGGTTGATGTAGAAGTGTGTGAGATTAATTTTTATTAAGTAATCATAAAAATTCACGTTATTTTTAATAGTTTTAAATAAAGAATAAATATGAATAATTAGCCCATTAAGTAATAAATATGAATTTAATCTATTAAATCTCCATTAATTATTTAAAATTATTGTACAAAGTACGTCTTTTGAGTTTAGTTATTTAATGTTATAAAGGTAAAATAATCATATAAAAATTATATTAAAACAAATTCAGTGATAATAATCAAGAGATTAATATAAAGAAAATGATTTGATTTATTAATTATTTAGATATCTTCTTTATTTTAAATTTTAAAAAATAATATGAATTTTTAGTATATACATATTTTTAAATGGGATAGACTACGGATGCACATATAGAAGTCATAGGATGAAGATATCTCCACCGTTACACATTATCATAATGCGAAATGGAAACAAAAAATATATTGAATTCTTGTCATTCTATAAAATCACCCATTCTATTGAGGCTCATCGCAACACCGTCACCATACATTCTTTCAAATATCCCAACTAAATTTTTAGTGATTAATATCTGTAGACTTGGAAGACTTGGAAAATGTCTGTAGACTTAATTTTGTTAGTTAAGTTTATTTTTTAGCTTAATGTAAATTAAATTTTTAGTGATTAAGTTTTTTTTTTATCTTTTTTAAAAAGTCTAAGTGACATTATTAAAAGACATTCTTTCAAATATCCCTATCAAATTGATTTATTATCATCTGTATTTAAACTTACTAACTAGTATATTGTTATGACTTTTATCTTTTATATTCTTTAAATTTACATTATTTACTTTTAAAATCTTTAATGAATATTTTTATATAATACATCATAAACTATAATAAAAATGATTAAAATGTTCTAACTTAGAATATTAAGGGATGGTATTTACTTGAGCATAATTTATATTATAATAAAACACTATCTTATTTATATTCTTTGAGATATTTGTCATATACTTAACATTTAAAACTTTGAGGGCACAAATGTAAAAAGGATATATACAAAATTTTCAGTCTTTTTAAGTTAAAAATAAATAACTTAATATTTATTATTGGAGAATCTGATAAAAAATAAAAATATCATTTAAATTTAAATATTTAATTATACTTAAAGCTTAAACTAATTTAAATCCTATAATACGTAGACGTGGGATCAAACTGTTGTTCTTTTCCAATGTCTTTCAACTTGTTTCTCTCACCTATTTACCAAAAGTATAAAGTTTTAATTCTACGTGATATAATAAAAGTACAAAATAGTTTTTCCATATCTTGATAATTAATTACGTGGAGATTTTTAAACCTCACTTTTTTTCTTATTTCAAAATCCGCCACGTTTTCTAAAAATAATTATAATAAATTCGAATTATTTTCAGAAAATATAAGTAAAAAGGCACTTTGGTTAATGAATTAATTAAATGCTTCCCACAATTTTTCTCTTTTTTCTTGTTTTTTGGGCTTAGGACTTTTGACAATCTTTGAACTGTACGTAATGATAAAAAAATTTAAGATTACTTTATTTTGACTATTTTGCCCTTATAACATAATATAATCAAGAGAAATTATCATTACACCACCTCTCTTTTACCTTATATTCATTCAACCATCACAAAATTCTAACATGTTCTTTGCACCATATTTCTTTTTAAATTTTATCAATTAGTCACTTTTGCACTAAGACCGTTAAATAATTTAAATTAATGATAATTTTACGCTTAAATAATTTAAAAGATCATTTTATCCTATAAAAACTTTGAAAAATAAAAGATTTATAATTATAAAAATACTCCTAAATTTAATAAAAAAATAGATCCCAAATAGAACAATTGATTTTTATTAAATTTAGATTTTACAAAATTTTAACAATTAATTTTATTAAAAACTTTAATTTTACAAAATTTTAATAAAAATAACGAATTTATTTATTAGAAATTATAAATTTTCAAAATTTTATTAAAATACTTGAATTTATTTATTAAAAATAAATGCTACAATTATTTTTATAATTTTAAGATTTATTTTTATTAAATTTAGGAGTATTTTTATTATAATTTTTTATATATTAAATTTTTTATAAATAAAATAATCTTTTAATTTATTTATGGGTGAAATTTTTATTTTATTTAAATTATTTAACGGTGTTAGTGCAAAAGTAATTAATTGATACAAATTTAAAAAATATATATGGTGCAAAGAATATGTTAAAATTTGTAATGATTGGATGAATATAAGGTAAAAAAGAGGTGGTGTAATGATAATTTCTCTATAATCAAATTGACACAAGAAACATATATTAGTGCATCTAATAAATTTACTTTTATGACCTAAAATCTAATATTTTACATGAAATCCAATAATTATGATACATAATAAAAAATGATACAAATTTATCAACACAAAATTTCAGAAGTATCATGTTATAAATATATTTTGTTCGTTTAATTGATGATTGATAATCATGCTAATAAAGTAGTTTTCGTACATAATTTAGAAACAAAGAAATTTCTTATCAAATAAAAAGAAATTGAAGTTAAAAGTACTATTTTGGAAATTTGACATTTTATAAAATATTAATATTAAATTGATGCTAAAGCAACCTTAGCGAAACTTAATAAAGAAATCCTTCTTCATTTAAATTTCCCATTTTCTGATTAGTTTAAAAATAAATATAGAGAGAAAAAGATGGACGACCGAGCGTCAGAGCAGAGGCCTCCAAATTGACCAAATTCTACGGTTTGGTTCGGTACACGTCTTCCATTATCTGAGTGCTTAACAGTCGTGTGGAAAGACACTAACACCGTAACACGCGCTATCTTTATCTCTTGGACTTTTGGCACCCGTCGCCTTCTCATCCTTTCTGGAGCCACAAAATGAAACTCTTACACCAATCCATACTATTCTACGTCAAGACTTCAAGGTAAAACCTTCAAAAAAAAAGAAAAGAAAACAATGATTTCCTTCTTCGTCACTTCTACTCTTGCAAATGGAAATTTCCCATAAATATTTTCTCTGAAAAGAAAGAAGTAATGTTCGTTGCTTATTGGTGATAACATGACAAAGTTGGTGGAAATACTCGAGCAGGGGCTAGTGCGTTCGGGTCAAAGCTGGAGGTCTGAGGTTAATTTTTCTGTGTCACAAGTTCTCTAACTTATGGCCTCTTCCAGATTGCGTATCTATGTTTTTCTCTTTGTAATACACTATTTTGCTCTCACAATTGCCCAGCTAGAACTTCAGTACCATGACTGTTATATCAACAACGGTAACTACATCACCAACAGTACTTACGAGGCAAATCTCAATCGCCTACTCAATTCTCTCACGGAAAACACTCGGATAAACTATGGATTTTACAATGTCTCCTATGGCCAAAATCCTGATAAAGTTTACGCGATTGCACTTTGTAGACCGGACATGGAGCCTAGCAGTTGTCGTGATTGTATAAATGTGGCGAGAAAAAATCTGACGTCTTTATGTCCCAACAAAGTCACGGCCATCGGAGGATATGATGATAGAGGGTACAATAATTGTATGCTGCGTTATGCTAATCGGAGGATATGATGATAGAGGGTACAATAATTGTATGCTGCGTTATGCTAACTACGACATATTTGGCTTAATGGAAAATGCACCTTATTTTTTCGTTTATGCTGAAAGTAACATCTCGGAAAATCTAATTGAGTTCAATCAGACGCGGCAGAGGTTGTTGGAAAGGCTATTTAGTGAAGCTGCAGCCCGTCCTTCTCCAAATAAGTATGCCACCGGAAAAGAAGCAGTTTCGGACATTGTAACAATGTATGCACTTGTGCAGTGTACGCCTGACCTATCCGAAGCTGATTGCAAGGAATGCCTGCATGATACTACTAAACTAATGTCAAAATGTTGTGATAGAAGACAAGGGGGAAGAGTCATTAACCCAAGCTGTAGTTTTAGATATGAGACTAACAAATTCTTCAAGCCTTCGATTGCAGGACCACCGGGCTCCCCTGATCCAGTAACACCGGAACCACCACCCAGTGAGTTCCTCTTAAACTTGCCCTCTTGATATTTCTAAACTTAATCCAATTTTGGTTACCCAACAGGATTTTAATCAGACAAAACTTTTGAAAACTGCAGGAAAAAAGAACCACACTATACTTATAACTGTCATTGTCTCGGTTGTCGCTTCTGTGATACTTATTACAGGCATCTGCATCTTTTTGAGAGTGAGGAAATTAAAGTTGGAAGATGAAAGTAAGTTCACATAGGACAGGGCAAACCCTGAGATAGATTTCCTTGTTTTTAACAGTCTTCTGAATTTTGATTTTTCATTAGAAACTTCTTCAGTACAATTGCTTCCCCCCCCCCCCCCCCTTTTTTTCCTTCTTCTAGTTGTAGCTCTTATGCTTTCAGACTTAACTTTTACTCTTTTCCTTATGGTTGAAACATTGCTTTTGTAAAGATGTGGAAGAAACCATTGCAAAGTCATTGCAGTTCGACTTTGAAACCATAAGAGTTGCAACAGATAACTTCTCTGATGCTAATAAGCTTGGGCAAGGTGGATTTGGTGCTGTGTACAAGGTAAGAAGTACATGTACATAGATACATTGTTTAATCCAAAACTATGATTTCCTTAATAAGTGGCGAAAACTCTTATTGATTTCCAACAGGGAATGCTTTCGAATGGGGAAACAATAGCTGTGAAGAGACTGTCTAAGAATTCTAAACAAGGAGAAATAGAGTTTAAGAATGAGGTCCTATTGCTGGCCAGGCTTCAGCACAGGAATTTAGTGAGGCTCCTAGGCTTTTGTTTGGAACGCAAAGAAAGGATTTTAGTCTACGAGTTTGTGCCTAATGCCAGCCTTGATCACTTCATATTCGGTATGTTTACGCTTCTTTATAGTTTAGAATGAATTTCTAGTCATTCTATTCTGAAAGCACTTCTACAAGATTTAGCTGCAACTTTTTGTATCGTACAAAAACATTTCTGACCTTCTCAGCAATCTCAATGATCCAGATTTACAGATGTGCATATGCAATGACGTAGTGTGAATCTATAATTCTGTAACTACTCACTCTTCCATACTCTTCTAACACACTCTGTAGATCCAATAAACCGTGAACATATGACCTGGGAAAAGCGTTACAAAATAATCGAAGGCATTGCTCGAGGGCTTCTTTACCTTCATGAAGATTCTAGACTTCGGATTATTCACCGTGATCTCAAAGCTAGCAACATTCTGTTAGACTCAGAGATGAATCCTAAAATTTCAGATTTTGGCATGGCAAGATTATTCGAAATGGATCAAACCCATAGTGATACAAACAGAGTCGTGGGGACCTTGTAAGTTCTGTAAAAAGGATACATTATAACACAATCCTCCTGGTAGATTTCATTTTCTAGATGTCTTATATTACTACATATACGCTTCTTGATAATTGAAAGATTTCTAACTTGGATTGAAGAGCTCAATTATCTCAATCAATGAAAATTAAAATAGACTTCTCTGATTATTATATGCAGTGGGTATATGGCTCCAGAGTATGTGATGCATGGGCGCTTCTCAGTAAAGTCAGACATCTTTAGCTTTGGGGTTCTGGTTTTGGAAATTGTGAGTGGTCAGAAGAGAAGTAGTTTTGGCACTGAAGAGGAAACAGAGGATCTTCTAACCTATGTAAATCCAAAATGAATGGCAGTATTTCTCAAATTTCCATTGGCTTTGAACTAGAATTGCGCATAAAATGGCATATGTACTTTGTTGTATGCAGGCATGGAGAAACTGGAATGAAGGGGCAGCTTTAAATCCGATGGATCCAACCATGAGGGGTGGCTCAACAAGTGAAATGATGAAATGCATCCACATTGGGTTGCTATGCGTTCAGGAGAATGTATCAAATAGACCAGGCATGGCTTCAGTTGTTAACATGCTTAATGGAGACACTGTTACTCTACCAGCACCATCAAAACCTGCATTTTTTATGAAGTGTTCGGTCATTCCAGAGACGTCATCACCTTTAGACGTCATCACCGGATCAACTGAATCCGGTGGACACGGAATTGGAAATGTCCCATTATCAAAAAATGAAGCTTCAATCACCGAGCTGTCTCCTAGATAGTGTTATTAATGAGATGAAATTATTCATCATTTTTGTGCTGCTATTTATTTGTACTCCAAAGTACACTGTTACCACAGACAGGGCAAACGCATTGGGAACTGCCAACAATCATTATCTTCCTGATGGGAAAAGAAATACAAATAAACCCTGAAATTTATATATCATTGACTTATTTGTTGTTTAATGTTTATGTGTTTTGAGTCTTTTGATCTCCCTCGTCCAACCGCAGAGCAGTTCCGATTCCATTAAATGAATTTGAAACTTAAGATAGCCGCCGCATAACGAATAGGACAGGCAAATTTTGACCAGAGGTTCTCAGATGTACAACATATAACAAGGCGATGCAATGATTAGGAGGTAACAATATTTTTAAAGAATAAGGCAAATAAGATGTGTTGAACCCGTTTTTGTTGTGATATCTATTGCCGGTTTACCAAATTAGTGCACTACTGTTTTCTTTAGCATGTAGTAAACTTTCATATATAAAATTTGTTTCTCTTTCTCTTTCTGTTTCAACGTTATCAAAAGAATTTCAAAGAATATAATTGTCAAATTAACAAGTCCGTCAGCTAATGTAACACCCCAAAAATTTACCCACGAAAGCACAAGGATAAAATTGAAATGAAACCTCACATCATTTATGTTTATTAATAAACTTCAAGATAAGCAATCATTATTCATATTTCAACTGAATCCTTACATAAAACATCTGAGATAAAGTCTCCAAAGAAAAGTCTCTAATCCAAAATAAAAAGTCTTGCCAAATTTAATTTTTAAAGCAACTCCAAAGATACACTAAAAAAAAAATCTTCACCTAAGTACCCAAGCCACATCTCTAATCAATCTGCAAAATATTGGAGACGAGAGGTGAGCCGTCAACTCAGTAAGCAAATCCATGCACAATATTTGAAAACCTTTTTCATTATACCTTTAAACAATTTAATATCATCTTATAATAACATTTTCATTTAGCATAAGGGATGGATTGGTGTAAGAGCATTAAAAACATTAAAATATTTATAAAAACATTAAAACATAAATATTTGGTAGGTCATACCTCGTAGTCATCATCATTCATCATTTAGGGTACTATATCCCGCATTATTCCTCATTCGGGATATTATACCCCGCAATGTTCATAACATCATTGCGCACAAGATCATCATCATACTAGTAAGGTGGCCATAGCATTACATCACATCATAACATTAGCATCACATACATTACTACAAACTGTGAGCCAAAACATTTTTGAATCCATCTTACATCCTTTCATAAATAGCATTTAAAGTCTCTTAAAACATTTAAAAACCTTTCTTTGATCATTTAATTCTGTTAGAAAATTCTTTAAGAAAAATTTTATTTAAGAAAACTAATTTCTTAAGAAAAAATCATTTTAAAATACCTTTTTATAAATTCATTTAAAATTGTTTTTATTTTACAAAATTCTTTTAAATATTTTAGAAATCAGTTTTGTAAAAATTTTCATTTAAACATAATTTCATAACATAAACTGCATTTATTATAAAGCACATCATGCATGAATTTACTTATCTCGATCCGCAGCAATCAACTCAATACCTCAAGAACAAACCAACGAGCTCACTCATGTCCTATAATCATCATAAAAATATCCTTATCAATATTTTCTCTAACTTTAAATATAATCTCAATCATCCTTAAATGATAGGCACTTATACTAGCTCAATACTTATACATATTCTAAACATAAATATGAGTATCTTGCACATGCTGATTTTTAATAACCTATACACATATCAGATTACTATGAAAATTTATAGAGGTACTGTAAACATGCATAGCATTGCATACAAAATTTCACAAAAATCAACACAAGTGAAAATCAAATCAAAATATTGACATTTCACCAAAGTAACAAAATTGTCCAGCATTGACCAAAACATACCTTTTACCACTTAGGAAATTCATAAAATAGTCTCTAGTACTCGAAATAATCCATTTCTCTTTCTAATTACAATAAACACATTCAAAAAGCATATATTAAAATTCAATATTTTGACACCTTAAACTATTTTAAAAGCGTTTTATTTCCGAGAACATCTAACATGTCCAAAAAAATTCCAGATTTGATGACATAATTTTAAAAATTCATATCTTTTATTTTACAGGCCCAAAAATCGCGATTCTAGCTTTTAAAGACAGAGAAAGATTGAAATTTCATATCAAATCCTAACATGGCATATAATGTTCATAAATTAGCTCAAACTGTTACATGCTCCAGCTTCTGCAATTCTGGAAAATAGTTTTCAGATCTGCAGCAGCCGTAGGTTATGATTTTTAATAATTTAACTATAATGAATAAAATCACGAAATTAAATACCCAGTTATGCGAGATATAGATCTGTTGATAAAAAAATCGCCATAATTTTAAAGATGTAACCTTACAGAAAAATTTCCAGAAGTGAGAACTGCTGCTGAAAATTGGAATTTTCCAGCACCAGTAACCCAATTTCGAAAAAGATCATAACAATTTGCATACTCAGAGGATTTCAACACAAAACCTATCAATGGAAAGCCTAGGATGTCTAGTTCCATGATTTATAAACGTATTCATGTGATTCTAAATAAAGAAAACGATTTGAAGCAAAGAATGCACACTGTTCATATCATCAAAGTATTACAAACACACATATATTACCCAAATCATACTACAAGTAATTAAAGGCAGATAATTAATAAAAACAATTCATATAAGTCAAAGAAATATTTAATACCTTAAGGTAAAGACCAAGAAAAGAAGTTATAAAACTTTATTTTCCTTCTCCAAAAACTTATGTTTCTTTCTTTTTTTTTTTCCTTGGGTTTGTAAGGGTGTAGAAAATATAAGACGTCTTTCTCTTAAAAAGACGACTTTCTCTTAAATACTTTTGGTAATTAATAAATATTTTAAAAAAATAAAAAGTAAGAAAACGTGAGTTTTAAGAAAATTTCTTTTTTAATAAAAGTTAATAATCTATGTAACTTATTTAAAACAAATTGATAAGCTTTACTCACACACAAACAACCAATAATAACTATCCTATCCAATTTAATAAGGGTAAAAGAGGAAACAAATAACGGGTGTTGCAGCTAAGGTATATATGCTGCTCTAGTTTAACCCAGGGCGAGCTAGTAATATGATTCTTGAGATGCAATTGATATTCCTAAATTGTCTTTCCACCTTGTTCAGTAGGTGGAATTCTAGATGCAGTGCGATTGACTTTCAAATTCTAAAATTATATTAGGGTAAGTAAACTGCTAAATTTTATGATTTTTTTTTATAAAGATTTTATAAACTGCTAACCAGGCGCAACAATGTCATTTAATTGAAAATTTATGCATTTTTATAGTAAGCGGGCGGTCAATTTAGGACGCTTACAATCCAATTTATGGTTCCTATGATATTTCGGTAAACTTTTTTATTTAATTATAGACCAATTCAAACTTGCATAAATAGTTTATATCAATAATGTTATCTTTCAATCAGATCCAGCTCCCGAGATCGGTATCGGTTGTTAATTTATACTCCCACCAGCATGTGCAGCGGAGCTTACATCTAGAAGATAATGGCCCGTAAATTGTTTAAGACGCCGCCTGCTTTTGGCTAAATTAAAAATCTATGATAAATCATATTATATAATAAAGAAAAGGGTTAATAACACAGGGGTTCCTAATTTTTACAATTTCACAAATAAGGACAGAATGCCCATCCCTTATAAACAGAAGTCCCTATTAAAATTTAGTTACATGCATGCTATTGGTCAAAAACTCAAGATTCAACACCATGTGAATAACTTTGGCCATTTTTCTTCGACCTACGGATTTATTTGATACGAACAGACAAAGTATGTCCTCATGAAAATATAAACAATTAGCCAATCCAATGATATTATCTCAATTATTTTAAAAAAATAATATTATCTCAATAAAATGTATATAAATATGGGATAAATAAAACTCCGCGTTTGGCAGGGAAAAGATATTGACACGGTCCATATCAGCTTGCTTGTCTTCAACAACTTCTGTCCCCATCAGCTCTCTTTTACATATATTTGAAAAGTCCAATACGCTTGCATGGTCAAGACTTGATGAATATAAAAACTAAAATATATGACGTTTTTGTGTTTAATAAGGTAGAAAGAAGCGAGCTTGATATATACAAATAACATAGATGCATCTTTCACATCGTGGAAAGTTCTTAGGCTTTGAATACGTAGTCGCTAGCTGATCACCACGCACTTTATAATTAGTTTTCCATTTTATCATCAGTCTTGCTTTGTATAAATTCTTATCTTACGGGATCGGAGGCTAATTAAAGGGTGTTCCAATGGCGAAGGGCTGCTCAAGATTGGTTTTCTTCTTCTCTTTCCTCATACTTGCTGTGTCCATTAATGCCCAGAACGTCTGTTCAAATGACGTTGGTAATTACACAAGTAACAGTCCCTATAAAACAAACCTTAACAGTGTCTTATCGTCCATCGCCTCTAATACAGCCGTAGACTATGGGTTCTACAATGAGTCTGCAGGCCAAGAACCTGACAAAGTCAACGTCATTGCTCTTTGTAGAGGAGATATTGCAACCGATGTTTGTCGAGGTTGCTTAGAAAACGCAACTCAGGAAATCTTGCGAGTTTGTCCCAACCAAAAGCAAGCAATTATATGGTCTGCTGAATGTATGCTCCGCTACTCGAACAAAACAATTTTCGGTGTGCTGGAAACTGGACCTACTTACTACATGTGGAATATGAACAATGTCACGGACGATGTGAGCCTGTTTAACCAGGCGCTGCAGGATTTGTTGAGGAGATTACGAGGCACAGCTGCATCTGGGAATTCTCAAAAAAAGTTTGCAACAGGAGATACGACAGCAAGTTTTAGGACGATATATGCACTTGAACAATGTACTCCTGATCTGTCTGAGCTGCAGTGCTCTGATTGCCTGGATAGGGCTATTGGAGAAATTCCAAATTGTTGCAGTGGGAAGATAGGAGGGAGAGTTCTTAAACCCAGCTGCAATTTCAGGTTTGAGACTGAGCGTTTTTACAACCCAACAGCCAACTCACCACCACCATCGCCACCCCCACCGGCTGAAGGTCTACTATATATTTACTTACATGTATTTTTTATTCCCATTTTGATTTAAGTCAACTTACTTTTAACTGCTTTTCTTTTGGTTTTGAAGGAAACGGTAGTGACACAGCTCGAACGGTCATCATCATCCTTATTCCAACAGTTGGTTTTGTGATTCTTATTATCTTCATCTGTTTCTTTTTAAGAAGAAGGAAGCCAAGGGATAACTCTAAGGTTAAAAGTAAGTGAAGACGTGTCAATTTTGGAGATTTAACTTAACAATTACCCAAAAATTTTCCAGAGAAACTCCTCTTTTTTACATGTTAATTTGCAATATATCTGTATGTGTATGTGCGCGCGCGTGCGCTCCCACTAATTTTCCCATACATGGTAGGCGAAGCTGCCGCCGGGGACGAAATTAATAGAGCAGAATCCTTACAATTCGACTTCAATACAATTAGAGTTGCAACAGATAACTTCTCCGATGCAAATAAGCTTGGACAAGGAGGATTCGGGGCTGTTTACAAGGTAATTACAATACATATAGAGAGAAAGAGAGAGAGAAATAGTTCATTTTTATTAAGAAAATCCTTATTTTGAATATACTAAGGACCAAACTGAAAGACTGATTATTCAAATTTCAATACACTATCAAATAAAATACACTATATTGAGGTGTTTGTTTATATATATATATATATATAATAGTTTTCCGGTTCAGGATGTTAAAGTTTGGAAAAAATTCAGGAAAGTTTTAAAACTGCACAGTTTATATGTTTCCCGGATGATCCCGCATTTTAAAATTTCAGATTAGAACATTTTTATATATATCGGTCAAATTCGTCCCAAGCATATAATGTTAAAGTCCATGCCTGAATCTCAAGTTACGGACAATATTATTATGCTGTGATTTCAGGGTAGACTTTATGATGGAGCAGAAATTGCTGTGAAAAGGCTGTCTAGGGATTCAGGACAGGGAGATCTGGAATTTAAGAATGAGGTCCTGTTAGTGGCCAATCTTCAACATCGTAATTTAGTCAGGTTGCTTGGTTTTTCTTTGGAAGGAAATGAAAGACTTCTTATTTATGAGTTTGTGCCTAACACAAGCCTGGACCACTTCATATTCGGTATGCTTGCATTTAATCTGCATGCAATTTTACACGTATAATTTATGTTACTTTTTCGTTTAGCTAGATCCTGATCATATTAAAGTCAGGATCCCTTATGCCCTCTATCCTTGGGCTAAGGTCCAGTCTCTGGACTTAGTGCAGTGAGATAGCTCAGGAAATTGTAATTGATGACTTTCAAAGACTTATATATATAGTTATATTTCTTTTTTATACCACAAATTAAAGCAGCAATATATGCTTCATAGATATCATATGTATTCAATTTGACATTAATAAATATAAAATTAATCCTATTGATTGTTTAAATATTATTTTAGTACATTGAATTATATAGTTTCATGAACGTGTAGATCCGACTAGGCGGGCACAATTAGATTGGGAAAGGCGATACAAAATTATTGGAGGCATTGCTAGAGGGCTTCTTTACCTTCACGAAGACTCTCGTCTTCGGATTATTCACCGTGATCTCAAAACTAGTAATGTTTTGTTAGATGCAGAGATGACCCCTAAAATAGCAGATTTCGGCATGGCCAGGTTGTTTGAGATGGATGAAACTCAAGGCAATACGAGTAGAATTGTAGGGACCTAGTAAGTACATCTCTCTACAAGCTAATAATGCTATAATTATTGCAAATGCTGTTTAGATTTGACAAATATTGACTTACCAATTAAATTGAAAATGCAGTGGCTATATGGCTCCAGAATATGCAATGCATGGACAATATTCAGTTAAATCAGATGTTTTTAGTTTTGGAGTATTGGTTCTCGAGATCATAAGCGGTCAGCGAAATAATTGTTTCCGAAATGGAGAGACAGTAGAAGATCTTTTAAGCTCTGTAAGTAGTATAAACAGATAAAAACGGAAACATTTCAGTTATTCACGACAGAGAGGATTGAATTGGGGATTAATAATTTTGTGGAATTCCTGCAGGCATGGAAAAATTGGAGGGAGGGAACGACAGTGAATATCATAGATCCAACATTGAGTAGTGGTTCAATTACTGAAATGATAAGATGCATTCACATCGGATTATTATGTGTTCAAGAAAATGTAGCCAGCAGGCCTACAATGGCTTCTGTTGTTCTCATGCTTAATAGCTACTCCCTCACACTTCCAGTACCTTCAGAACCAGCATTTTTTATGGATAGCATCATTGAATCCGACATGTCATTCTCACTAGCCCACGACTCAAGAATCACGGAAACCGATCAGCCCGGCTGTGAAAATCTCCTATTGTCAGGCAACAACGAAATTTCAATTACCGACCTGTATCCTCGATGATATTGTGAATTGGCCTCATTTTTAAGCTTTTTAATTTACAGTTATTATTGTTTGTTGTGAGGAGACCATCCATCTATTCTGTCTATACCTATTTGCTTTCTAAAATTATCTTCCTTCATTTGAATTTCCTTTTCTTTATTGCTTCACAAATTAAATATTAGCGATAATGAGTAATTTTTAGCGAGGGATCTTTAAGTCGTTAAAATATGAGATAAGATAAAATTAAAAAAAAATATAAAAAAATTCAATCAATCGCGTATGTTCTCAATATTTCAACTTTGAAGAAACGATCACAAATCAATTTAGCGCAGGATTTAAAGCATAAACCCTTTTATCTTTTAACTAGTCTTCACTAAATAGGTAAGTTCAAAGTCAAAATTGGGAAGGATTTTTTGAAGAAAAAAATAATAATAATAGAGTAAAATACAAACAAACGAACTGAAGGACCACGGCACTCGCTTCTGCAACTGCAAATTCCCAGGAGGTGAAAGCACAAAGATCACACAACCCAGTGCAAGCCAGATTCCAAGGTCTGATTATTCGCTCACGGTGCTAAGAAGCCCGATCCAATTAGATGCATTACACACGTTTTTCCTCCGGTAGACATGAGCAATAGAAGAATTAATGGTTCGACTTGCAAGCTGCAGTTTACATAGTTACTAAAGATTAAAGGATATGAAAAAGAACATGAATCTACTTTTGCTTTTCCCAGCTTTGCACTATGGATAAATATGTATAAATCATAGATAGTATTATACATTCCATGTTGGAGGCTGACACTGAATTATGGTAGGACAGTTGTAGTTGAAAAGTTACAGTTAAAGTGTTTAGTAAATACTTACAGTTATAAATTAAAAGTTAAATTAATTTTGTGTCATATGTAAATAATGAAAAATTAATAATATAATTTATTATTTTCTATCAAAATTATCATCTAAAACATGTATGTATCTTATGTTATCAATTTTTATTTCATAATAATAGATTTTTTTATTTTTTTTTTTAAGGTCCAACATTGGCCTATATTTCTTGGTCCAACCCTTTTGTTGACCCCCGTTTCAAGTTCCAACAAAATCTTTTAAGGTAAATATAACGCTGAGCGTTTATCCTCCGCAGCTGAGGCCTTAGAGGCATCCTCGAGGAGCTCCTTAACTTCAACAGCTATAGGAAAGAGTAAAAGAACGGAATTGGTTTGTCAGAATATTGACTAATAGATTAATATAATTATACGTTAATTGAACAAAGCGTCTCTGGCTAACTAACCACAGACGGCAGAGGCACCAGTTGCCACCTTTTCTATAGCGACAACTTCTTGACGTTTGCAGCCATAATCTTCTTCTTTTTTTTCTTTTTCAATTTTTTTAAGTGTCAAGTCTCACCAAATAAATACAACGGCGTAATCAAACAAAAGAGTAAGACACATCAGCTAAGCAATCTGCCAGTAGAAACCCCTAATTCTAAATTTTAAAACAAAAATAAGCAGTCAAAGATAGCTGCATTGACAACTATATAAATATTTAAAGAATAAAAATATATGTTCTACAGGTGCCTTATGGCAAAAGGAGACGCGTCTGTACTCACTCCAACCCAATGAAACTATCAAATATCCATAATCATGTTGCTCAAAATAATCCTGTGTGTCAAAACAAAGCAACAAAAATGTTTGTTCAACAGATTTCAGGAGCCTTCCATTTATTCTTGATCACAATCTTTGCAATTGCTTTCTCCATTAATTGCCAGCCAACGTACAATACACATATCTGCCTGGGTCCAGAAAATGATACAGCCTCAGCGGAGTACATATCCAGCCTTAACTCTCTATTTGATTCTCTATCATCTAAAGCTTCCTCCGAGAGCTTTTACAACGGTTCATCAAATGGAATCTACAGCCTCTATCTCTGCAGAGGAGATGTCTCAACTAGTACATGTCGAATTTGTGTCAACAATGCCACTCAACAACTCAGACAACGTTGCCCGTCTGATAAACGTGCAATCATATGGTACGATGAGTGCATGTTACGCTACTCTAACATGAATTTCTTCGGAAGGGAACAAACACTTCCGCGGCTGCTGATGTGGAACAGTCAGAATAATACTTCACCTGAGCAACAAAACTATGGAGCATTGGGTTTGATATTCTCTTTGGTAGATTCTGTCCCACGTACGGACTTGATGTTCGATACAAAGGATGGAATTGTGGATAATGTTCAGCGAGGATATGCTCTGCTGCAGTGTACTAGAGATATTAATAGCAGTTCATGTCGATCTTGTTTGGCAACGTTGACTAATGAAAGCCAAAATTGTTGCCAAATTAGGAGAGGATGGCGGATTTTGAGCCCGAGTTGCAGCCTAAGGTACGAGGAATACGGTTTCTATGAGCAACCATCAGCTCCAGCGCCGCAGTCAACGCCTGACGGTGGAGGTTAGTAACCAATTTAAATCAGCAAGACTACGATTCTGGTTTCCCCCGACTTTAAATGAATATGTTCAATAACTATCCAATAGGAAAAAACACAAAGACGATTGTAATCGCCACTGTATCATCAGTAGCAGCTGTTGTAGCAGCTCTTTTGGGTTTGTGGTATTATTTATTCTGCTGCAGGAGGAAAAGCCGAAGAGGTACATATAATTAGGTTTGGCTAGTACTAAACACTATCCTTTTAAGTTGCTACTTTCTTGACAAAATGATTTATGAGGTTTTCAGGGGAAGGAATAACTGAGGAAATTCTATTACGGAATTTCAAAGGCTCGAATCGGCCAGAATTAATGGAGGGAGGTATTCTTGTGACAGAAGGAGAAGACAGCGGAGAGATGCATTACATCGGTTTAACTACTATATTGGCTGCTACAAACAATTTCTCTAATGAAAACAAGCTTGGGGAAGGAGGCTTTGGCCCTGTTTACAAGGTTTGACATGTGTACCTTTTTTATGCATTTGCAATGACGAATGGTTCGTACCACATAAATTGGTTCATTGTCTGTAATTTACTTTGACTTTAAGAGAAAAGAAGCTGTCAAATTTGAATAGGCACCTGTTTGTGCACGAAAATTAACACTGAACCTTTTTTGTGATGATAAATAGCTGTTAAGTGCCACTAAATTAAGATACAGTCATTTCTTTTGTTGACATTGTTTGTAATGCTTTCAGGGTAAGCTGCCAAACGGAAAGGAAGTAGCAGTTAAAAGACTTTCATTGAGATCAAGCCAAGGACTTGAAGAGTTCAGGAATGAAGTTATTTTAATTATCAAGCTTCAACATAAAAATCTTGTGAGGCTTTTGGGATACTGCTTGGAGGGAGATGAAAAGCTTCTAGTCTATGAGTACATGGCCAACACTAGCCTCGATGCGTTTCTGTTTGGTTTGTTCCTCTTCTCTCTCAGACATGTGCTCTTAATTTGAACTTTTTTCTTCCTCTTGATCATGTTCTTGTGGTAATAAGGAGTAAGGCCAAGAGCTGTGATTCACTTTTAATTGGGTAAATAGACAGATCAATGTTTCCATTTTATAGTTCTCTAAATGCTGCGGTAACATTTTTCATATCCATCAACTCTCAAATAATTTATCAAGGGGTCTTATGCTTCCTAATTTACCAACAATGCAGACCCAGTTAAAAATAAGGAACTAGACTGGGCAAAGCGTGCAAACATAATTAATGGAATAGCAAGAGGCCTTCTATACCTGCACGAAGACTCTCGGCTCAAAATCATCCATAGAGATATGAAAGCAAGCAATGTGTTGTTGGATGATGAGATGAACCCCAAAATATCAGATTTTGGCACTGCAAGGATTTTTGGAGGCAATCAGCTCGAAGCCAACACTGAGAAAGTTGTTGGGACATAGTAAGCCATTTCTATCATTCCTTTCTACCATGAAATTACTCATATGATTTGAATCACAATTCTTTATTATTTCCTTGATGCTACAGATTTACTCCAATGAATTCTTTTCCTTAACAGTGGATACATGGCTCCAGAGTATGCACTGGAGGGTTTATTTTCAATAAAGTCTGATGTTTACAGCTTTGGAGTCCTAATGCTAGAAATCATAAGCGGTAAAAAGAACAGAGGAATTTACTACTCTGAGTGCGGCCAAAGCCTTCTAACATATGTAAGTTTGGCTTGTAATTTTATGCACTTAAAAAGTTAGAACCTTAACCATAAGGACAGTGGAACTTCATCAAACATGATACTTAACAGGCATGGCGACTATGGAACGAAGGCAAAGGCATTGAGTTGGTTGACCCAAACTTAGTTGAAGCTTGTCCTGTTAGTGAGGCTTTAAGATGGATACATATTGCATTATTGTGCGTTCAGGACGACCCAGCACAAAGACCAACCATGTCAGTAGTTGTTCTCATGCTTGGAAGCGAAGCAGTAAATCTTCCCCAACCATCAATAGCGCCATATTCAGCAGGTAGATATACCACCATGTCTGATCAATATACAACTTCGACATCTGGGGTGCGAACGGGTTCTCTCGCATCAGATCAAACTTCAACTAGTATTTCTAGGTAATAAGATTGTTGATTGATTAAAGCATTTTGTTCATTTTAATCAACACAAGACTGCTCTGTGAATTTTACAAATTTTTTTGACTTGCAAATACATCTCGTGCCATTGCTTGTGTAAAGAGTTCTTCCAGTATAAATTATTTGTTTATTGTACAAAGGTAGAAGCTAGTTTCTCCGGGCTTATGATCATTAGGTTCTGTCGGGCTCCTTTATGCAACTTTGTTCACTTCCAGGTTTATGCCATTTTATTTTTAAGAAAAAGTACCCGTTCTGTGATTTCAGGCCTAGGTTATATCAGTATGTCTCCAGTTTTGATGACTTCTTACAATGGCTCCACATATGTTGGAAAAGTTTGCATAAACAAAAATAACTTTTATGAAATTAATATCAGTAAAAACTTGATTCATAGTTCACCTCTGCAGCGCATGGCTCTTCCACTCTCCATTACAGAAGTTAAGAACTTGTGTTCGTTGCTCAAGCAGCGAAAATGAAATGAACCAGAAAAAAATAACAGTTCCCTGGATTGGCATAGTCTAACTTTCTTATTAAACAATGACCATCCGTTGTCCACAAGCTAGAAGATTAAAAGAAGCTTTAGCACTGCCACAGTCACGCCAGTTGCAGCCACTGGAGATGGTGATAATCTTTTAACACCTATTATCAAATAAACTACTACGTAAATACAGAATAAGTAACAAAAATAAAAGTAAAAGGGCGGTCAGCCGGTCACATTACTCACTTTTAGTAGAGATGTTGAATAAAATTGAAAACCGTGGTGCTACATGCTACAACTTGACCCATAAATTTCCCATTCTCTTTTACTTCCAACAGTGGTTCTAAAAGTCATCAATTGATCATTCAAGCATTTGCCACAGACACTCCTACTGATATCTCCATTACACTGAGCCATGCAATACCTCTTCCCACTTTTTTCTGCATCCAAAACCGCAGTCCCAGACATTAGACGCCATCTTGGAGTTGTAATTGCAAGTTCAGTTATCAGGATAAATCCTCTTGCAATCACAAACGGATAATCAAAGTTGGTTTCATTGGCCTTGCCCAGTTAACTTTGATCCCAAACACCAAAAAAAAAAATCCTTATCTGAACAGCGAAGAAAACACCATTTGAAGCAAATTTTAACCTTTTTGCTCTGTGAACACTCACCGAAGGCTACATTAATGGACTCCTTGGTACAATTAGCAGAAGCTGGGGCAGAAATATCTCCTCTACCTTGTACAAGACAGTAAATTCTGCTTGAGCTTTTCCCTTCTGTTGTGTTGTAGAAACCATTCTGAAGAGATCCTTTTGCAGACAGAATTTAAATGATTGTTGAGACTGGTCCCGAATGCACTTTCAGAAGTAGAATTGTAAGTTTCTGAACATTCCTAACACTGGCATTAGCAATTTAGCATCAGCATGGCGAGGGCTACATAGTGTCAACTTGACAATATATTGAACCATATTACTTTGAGATTCAGCATCTTCATCTCTTTGATATCTCAGTAACTACTAGGAAAATTGAAGAGGGAAACCATGAATGGGCCAATGTGAATGAAATCATGGCAGTATCGCTTTTGAACGTTAAAAGTAAACTCTTCGTGCTATAATGCTCACATCATACAACGGACTTTCATGCTTAGCATTAATAATAATTGAAAAAAAAAAAAAACTCAATTCAACTAGAGTGTTTTATGGTTCAGTGAATAGAATGTATTACCACTAATTTTAAAAGCAGTAGATAACAAAAAGGCAGCTAGTTTACATGAGATTATAAAATCAATATTTGATTCGAGAGAGAATATAGGCATAATAAAGCTAAAAAGCAGGCAATTGCATCTGCATGTGGAGCCCACTTATTCTATTTATATGGATAAATTATAGCCTAATACCCAATCGAAATAGAACCCAAATAATAATTATAATAAATAAATAAATAATGTGAACTTCTTAACCCCCTTCATGGTCGCCCATTCAGATTAAGATATTATTCTCATTTGAGTTTTTTATGAACTGCCTCACATAACTTTTAGTGATAATATATGATTAAAATTAAACTTCACCTATTTTTTTTAAATTTTTTTAACCACCAATCAAACACATGAATATTATTGTCAAGGAGAAGATAAGAGCACTAAGAGGATTCTAGTCCCATCTAATGAAAACCCATTGTGAGTGCGGATTGGATAACAAATTAACAATTAACAATCGAAAGGATGCAAGAAACATGGGATTTATTAATATTTATTTTTTTCTCCTCCGGGAAGAAGGGCCATTGAATGAATATTTGTATCAACTGGGCCATAGTTCTACTAAATGGACTTATGTAAAGATGATTGCTCAATACGGCCCAAGGCCTTTTCTTATGAGCTGTGAGTCTGTGACCCAAAACGCAGAAAGATTCCTTCGCGCGAAAAAAATCAAAACTGAAAGAGTTGAGATGAAAGACGTTTTTCCAAAAAAAAATTCAACAAATCCGCAATAACAGGCATCATTTAAATCCACAACTTTGAAAGCTCGTGGGGGACAGAGATACACTCGTGTGAGATCAGGCAGAGATACACTTGATTGAGATCGCCATACTGGAGGTGATACACTGGGCTAATGGTGCTTTACCCATGTGGTAAAGCAATGAGCTCCACAATCAGAAGTGGTTTCAAAGTGGGATTTTCTTGTTGGTCACATTTAGAGACCCAAATTTTGTCACATGTCAGGATGTTGCGGGTCTAGTACAAATTATTCCCTTTTAATAGCGCACAATACATACCACTTGACAAATCAATATGTTTATGTACACAATTTTTTTTTTCTTTTTAGTGGCATTACAGAACCTCGTTTAATTGTTATATGACTAACTAATTATTTTGATTTATTCTAAAATTTCTCGCGTTACTAATGTTGTTGTATTCCACCTTGGAATCCATCACCATTCCTTGGCCGGTAAAGACTTAAAAAATTTAGTGGCTTTCGCATTCGAACTTTAACCGTAATCCAATTAAAACAAGAGAATGTGATTGAGAGTGAATGAAGCAAACCAAATTTTCACAGCTCGGTGGCGAGAGGCGGACATGGGTTTCCACTTCCCAGACGTGTCATTTTCTTTTTATGCCGGTCCTATCATCTCCCAAGTTCTCAAGAAAACAAAGAAAAATGTCGAGGTCATCAGAATGAGTGTTCTGAGACAGCAATCGCATAACCAGTAATTCATTTTCAGTGTAACATGATTAATAATAATAATAATAATAATAAATCAGCCCTCGTACTTACTTCCAGAAGGAAACTTCCATCGGCTTTCCTTTTCATTTTGGCACCCGCAACGCACTTGTACTATCGTCACATGCCCGGACAAAATTGAGTACGCCTTCATTTTAGAAAAGAAAAGGCCCAAAACTTTTTGCCAAATCTCTTTTTCTTCAAGGCTAATGCAAGTTATCTGTAGCGGTACCTATAATCACTAAAAAATAACATAAAAGTGGGGAATAATAAGTTAATAAATTAGATAGGGTTTGTCTCAATATTTTTATCTTTACTTTTAGCAATTGGAAGTTAAACTAAATATATAATTTCAGGAGATATTTTTTATATTATCAGACGGAAGCAGGAGGTAGGCCACTGGGGCCCATAAAACAATGGAAAATGAATTCTTTTATATGCAAATGTTTTACTAGAATATGGGTTTATGGAACTTAAAAAATATTAATTTACTAAATTGTCGACGATCTAATCACTCACAACACAATACGTCTGACAGCCCGACAATAATCAAACTGTTAATAAATAAGTCAATTTTAAAAATAAATGTGTTGGGCAACTAGGAATAAAGCTAATGCAAACACGTTGGGCAACCGGCGGTATCGGTTTGATAACTTATAAATGAGATAGAGAAAAATATATATATATTAAGATAATAATATGATGCCAGTGGGGTGTGTGTGGATGAGAAATACCATATGCGTACTTAAATAATTTCTGGGTCTATTTAGCCTTAATTTTGCCACAAGTTAATTTAATAATTAAAAGTAATGTAATCTTGAGTCCAGAGAGTGCTTTTTTCTCTCCATTCATGAGAGATAAGTTGTAAATTCTCTCTTCAGAATTTATGTATGTATCCCTTTAATTAGCTTGATGCATCTATTTATAGGTAGTTTCTATTGAGAGATCTAATCTCAACTTTTCTTTTTCTTTTCATTTAATATGATCTTTCTTGTTTATTTATTTATCTCATGACTCACATATTTTTTCTTTCAGAGTTTTTTTTTTTTTTTTTATTACACACATCCAAAATCTCTAAATTTATAGTGCTTTTCATAAACATGGTGTAGTGTAAGTGGCTAAAATATACAGTACTGATATAGTACTTACGTACCTAAAGAGAAAAAAATAAATATACTAAATAAGGGTTGTGCTTATATTTAAATGAGTGTAAAAAGTAAATTTTGATTTATGAAAATGACTTAATGAATGCAAAGAGTTAAATTATGATCGTAGTATTATTTGACTGCAAGTTGCCCTGCCTCTTTTATAAACCATCTTATTATTTAAAATATCATTGACAGTTAAATAATGAGATATTATAAAGAGTAATGATACAGCCACAAACTCTTGTACAAACTTATTTTGTACAAACTGACGTGGCATTAATTCATTGGTTGAATGAAAATATAAATTAATAAAAACAAATAATGTGGGCCAAGTGATATTTAATTCAACCAATCTTATCATGCCACATCAGTTTGTACAAAATAAGTTTGTACAAGAGTTTGTGGCTGTATCATTACTCTATTATTATAAAATATCCACCTAATATTTTTTGACATTTCATTCTACCGCTAAGGTTTTCTACCAACTATATTTGATCATCTAATATTTCAATTGTTATTATTTTACAACCAAATAGTTAACTTTGTTTAAAAAATAATGACGTGGCAAAGGTATTTAAGGTACTTCAATTTGATAAATTTAAATTGCAGTGGTGATTTAATATAAAAACAAAAAGACATATAGTAATTTGATAACTTCTCCATAAGTCAGGTGGTAAGTTGATAAATACAATTATTTAAGATTATTAAATTAAATATTTTAATTGATATTTACTTATTAAATTGATTTACATAGCTAAATACAAATGTTAAAAGAACAAGCAATTAAGATAAAAGTAATTTTCTGAAAATAACTATTTATTTTTAACAAAATTTTATTATAATTTATTTTTAATTATTAAAATTGATATAAATATTAAAATAGCATTACTTTCTTAAGTCATTTAATTCCAAAAGCCTTAACATTGAAAATATTTGATTTTATAACTTTTTGATTCTTAGAAATTATTTCTACTTCAGAGGAGAATTATTTTTCTATACACTTAAATGGTTTAACGGATAAAATAGTTTTAAAAAACAATCTGTCACTTTTAAATATTGGTGTTAAAATGATAATAATTGAAACATTAGGTGATAAAATATAATTATAAAAATTTGTAGTAAGTAAGTGATATGTAAGAAAAATATTAGGTATATATTTGATAATATCCTAAAATAATTACAGATGAAAAAAAAAATCCGAACGGCATCAAACACTGCGTTTTCAGAAAGACATCTGCAGCCGGCTGGTAACCGGTGAGATGGGTGTTTTCATTACCAGATTGGAACCAGAGAAGGCAGCTTTCAACCACACTACATTTTTACACGTGGTGCACTCTCAACAGATTTCTTATGACTTCACGGGGTGCATAAATGAATCTTGAACATATCAAGACAAGACCCCCTCCATAGATGATAACTTCGAGACCACTTGCACCAATCATTGGTTATTATGATCATATGAGTACAGGACACTGGTTTGTTTGGCCCACTTATTTAGTACTCAATTTTATCTTATTTTTGTTGATTGTAAATTATAACTTAGAAATTTTCTGAACTATTATTATTATTATTTTTTTATTTGAATCTGCCACTGACATTTAAAGAACCATCCTTTTAACCACAATTAATCGAATAATTTTAGAATACATATGTTGTATTATAATAAATTAATACATGTATGATATGTGTTGGTATGTGTAATTGAGTTTAATACAACTATTATTTACATGATAGTTTACAAAATAAATACACACATGTTATGACATTATTTAATTATTGCATAAATGACATAATACAACATTTGTATTCTAAAATTTCTCCAATTAATCACCTAACAAAAACTAAACTAAATTAAATGTAACGTGGGTTATTTACTAAAAGAAATGTTTTGTGCAAGTTTTGACTTTATGGGTTTTAAGTAATTTTACTTAATTGATTACTCAAAAATAGAGATCAGGGGGCTAAAAATGGATATATAATTAAAATTTTTTTAAAAAAAAGTCTAGATTTTTAAACAAAATTAAACATCTAGTTTAATTAATGTATAACTAAGTTCATGAACAGATCAATTAACTTTTGAATCTTCTGAATAGACGAAAAGGCCATATCCTTCGGTTTACGTATCCATATCCAATGCCAGCATTCTCTATAATAATACTCTCACTAGGCAATAGGCATCTAGTCCTTCCACTTTTTGTTTCCCTGTTTGTTATTTTTCTAACACATGCTGCCAGCCTTCACCATCTCTTGATATTCACTTTCACAAAATCACAGAAGCACCAGCTATTCCAAGCAAATTTTATTTTTCTTGAGCCATGTATTCCAAGAAATCCAAGACTCAAAATTTCCTAACATCGGTGACTCTTTTTCTTGCTATTTGTATCACTTTGAGGCAATCACATGCAAAAGAAACGCAAACTGCTTCAGATAATCAGTTACAAAACAGAACTCAACAATGGAGGAGTCCCCAGACAGAGTTTCAGGATACCAATTTGAAACTAACTGCAAGAAGTGCAATTGCAGGAGTTTTTTGCTTCATTGCCGCCTCAATATCCAGTGCTGGAGGAATTGGCGGTGGCGGGCTCTATATTCCTATATTAACAATATCGGCTGGTTTGGAACTTAGAACTGCAACAAGTTTTTCAGCATTCATGGTGACGGGAGGGTCTATTGCCAATGTTATGTGCAATATGTTGGGGACAATTGGTGGTAAGAGTTTTATTGACTATGATATAGCACTTTTATCTGAGCCATGCATGCTGTTGGGCGTGAGTATTGGAGTTATTTGCAATCTTGTTTTCCCAGAGTGGTTGGTTACTGTTCTATTCGCTATTTTTCTTGCTTGGTCTACATTTAAGACCTGCACAAATGGCTTTTCTTTTTGGAAATTGGAGTCAGAAAATTTGAAGAGAGATCATACTTGTGGAAAAATTGAAAATGGGATTGTGAAAGATGAGAATTGTGATGGAAGTGAAGGGGTTAAAAGTTATGAGGAACCTCTGTTGAGTGTGGATGAAAGTAACCAATTGAGTTTTCCATGGATGAAACTTGGAGTCTTGGTTCTGGTCTGGTTCTGTTTCTCTGTTCTTTATCTTTTTCGCGGCAACCGTGATGGGCAGGTATGCTTTATTGTTCGCATTCTGATACCTGCGTGATCTAGTTTATGTTGGCTGCAGATGTTGTGGTAGGATATATATCGTATCAAACATGATGATATACACGGTAAATTTTTTAGTAATGATCAAGTGAAAAAGCTTAGTATAAGAATTGATTAGTCTTCCCAGTTTCATGACCCATTGACGTTTAATTTTTATTCATTTATTTTCATTGTTTTATTTTTAATTACGTCGAATATGCTTCCTGGTATACACTTTGGACAATCCCTCTGAAAACGAATTGGGTACAATAATGGTGGTTGCATTTTCACTGTCCCTTTATGGAATTGTCCATAGATTCATGGTCCCATGGTTTCCACTATCGGTCTATCGCCATGGGACAATCTAGTGGTGGGGAGGGGGGCGGGGACGCCTGCTGAAAGATACCCTTGACATAAAGTTGAGAATGACACAAAGTTGAGAATTTGGCAGTTTCATAGTTGGTGCATCCAAAACAAGACTAGGAAGCAGATTTTATGTACTAAAGTGGTTTCAATTTGTTATGGATAACGATCGCAAAAAGACTATTTCTGTTCTGCCTCTATCTGCGTGATACCATTCTTTATATTCTATATTGGTATATCATACGAACTTTTATCTAGGTTGTAATATAAGTTAGGAACTTTGGATTATATTATGAGCTAAGTCGTTCTGAAAGTAATGTTGATCATTGATCCATATGAAGATTTACATGTATAAGTGCATATGTAGGTTGTTGTTGGCCTGCATTTGATCAAAGTCCAGGTTCCATCAATTCCAAAAGTCTCTTTCTGTTGATGAAGGAATAGTTACAGAAAGGTACTTCAATTTTGAGTTCCCAAACAAGGGATAAGCTGCTGGTTAGGCATAGGCCGGGTTGTGTATCATAGAGAGTATCTGTTGTATGAAGATAAATTGGGTCAATGTAACCTATATAATTTGTCATTTCAGTACTTTCTTTCCGTAGATCTTAGAAACCAATAACTGAAATAATTACGAATTTCAGCATAGAGGCCAAGTAATGGTTCAGCAGCTCATACATTTAACAATTGAATGAAATATAAATAAGAAAAATCACGTAAGTGTTTATTGCTCATTATTTGAATGAAATTGACTCTTTATTCATGTATAGTTCACAGTAGTTCTGGTGTGTGACTATTCAAAAACGTGATGCAGGGTATAATAACCATGAAGCCTTGCGGAGTAGGATACTGGATTCTCTCATCCCTCCAAATTCCTCTAGCCATTGCATTTACAGCATGGATCCTGTGTAGAAAAGAGAGCACCCAGTATCACGCTCCAAACCAGCAGGTGCTCAAACGAACACAAATTACAGCCAAAAATTGACAAGCATCTTATTAGATGTTTACTGTTTAATCCCTTTATGTGAGGGTATAACTTGTCTAAAATTTAAGCTCTTTGTGAAGGGCATAGGAGACTTAACTAGGAGAGGAACGTCTAACAAGCTCATTTTCCCATTGATGGCGCTGCTGGCGGGGATATTGGGTGGACTCTTTGGAATTGGAGGTGGAATGCTTATTAGTCCACTTCTTCTTCAAATTGGGACAGCACCTGAGGTAATTCTGGCATCAATGTACTCATCCAGATTGTACAATGGCTAGTATGTAACCCAAGCTATCACTTTTCTTATGATAGGTAACGGCAGCAACTTGTTCTTTCATGGTTTTTTTCTCATCAACTATGTCAGCATTCCAATATCTATTGTTGGGCATGGAGCAAAGTGGAACTGCTCTCATCTTTGCCATCGTTTGTTTTGTTGCATCTCTTCTGGGATTGCTGGTGGTTCAGAAAGCTATACAAGAATTTGGAAGGGCATCCCTCATTGTATTTTCAGTCAGTATAGTGATGGCTTTGAGTACCGTCTTGATAACCAGTTTTGAAGCTCTTGATATTTGGAGGGACTATACGTCTGGGAATTATATGGGGTTCAAGTTGCCCTGCTAGAAACAACCATGTATACAAGGTCAGCAGACGAACTGAATTTTGTTACCAATTTTGAATGGACATAGGCCCTTACTAAAAGTAACGTTTGTATATGCTTAGTGATGGGCATGTAGAAACTGGGAACTTTTTGAAGAGAAAAATAACTCCAATTTAAATCTCTATTCATCCATCTTCAACTTCAAAAATATTCACATTTCATTGTCTAGTCAGTTGCCATAATTTCCTAAGATGTTAATTTTTCAGATAACCGGCTGTTTGAAGCCTTGCAAAAAGACATTGGTTTTACTTTTACATGCCATTTGAAGCAAGTTCAACTTCTCATCCCTTCCCCGGGTTCGATAAACGTAAAATGTCAGAACTGTACTAACATCTAAAACATTCGATAAAGAATGACCAAGCAAGCCATCAGTTTGACCGGTCAAAATTGGTACTAACAAGATTTGTTTGATGGGAATTACATGTTATCCGAACATTCAATGAGTTCCAAGTTTCCCAATAAAATCAGTGTACTCTCATAGATCCCCAACTTAAAGCAAATAAAATTGTGAAAACAACACCGAGATCTCTGTCAAGATTCATTATCAACAAATTAAGGCATCTAGTGCTGAGGGAAGGCAGACCTAGAAAAGCCTGCAAATTTAAGCAACTGGAGGACGGAGAACATGATCCTGTGACGTATCGACAGCAGCAGGTGGCATGAACTGCCACATGGAAACTCCAGGATAGCCAACTAAGGGCACCAATTTGCCACCAACAACTTGACCTGGTGCAGAAAATGGAGCCGGGACTGGAGGAGGATGAGGTAAGAAGGCAGGCTGAGAACTCAAGGCTTTTACTTGCCTCTCAAGATTTTCCTTCTCATTTTTTAGCCTCTGTTTCTCGTCACGAAGCTCATTCTTCTCACACTACAAAACAGAGCCTATTCAACATAACCTAACAAGAACTGAATGAACACACACAATCTATGACAGAATCTATTTTTTTTATCCAAAGGAAAACACTGAAACAGAAAAAAGATGCTTATTTCCGCAATCTCTTAAATCCTATGTTACTGATCCTATAGCACCAAGGCTCTCCCTTCAAATTTTAAGTGTTCCTTTAGTACTAATTCTATCCCATTCAATTGCCTAGTAAAGCACTCACATTGCACTCAACAATATGAGAAGAGCAACTGATAACGAAATTGAAGCACACCTTTAATTCATTGATCTTCCCCAACAGCTTTTCATTTGACACCTTAAGTTTTTGAGCTTCATCACGCAGTTGAGTCACCATCTGAACAGCATCAGCCAATAAAACTGTCTTGTCCATTTTAGGAGGCCTCCCAGGATCCAGAATAGAAGCCAATTCCATGAACCTTAAGATAAAGCCAGATTCAGTACATAATACAGAGAGGGAGAGAAACAAAAGCTCTATAGATTCAGGGCATGCCTGTCATTCAGCCTATCTCTTCGCATTTTCTCTCTACAAGCTTTAGAACCAGATGCACTGCAGGATCCAGATCTCACCCTGGCATAGAATCATTCAATAAAAACTGAAACATGAAAAAAACAAAAGCATAAAGAGAAGGATGGCACAACAAATATTTTCCAACACTGCCTATACAGAGCAGCTATATAGTAACTCTTAACAGATGAACATAAGCACCTACGTACCTTTTCCTGGAGCCAGTTTCCTTGAAAGCATCCAAATTGCCAAAGGAATCATTGAATTCCGCACTGTTAAAATGATAAGAAATACATAAGTATGTCTTTAAAGCATAAATTATTATGCCCTAGAGAGCACATAATCCCAACAAAAACAAGTGGAAGTTTTCTAGCCCCTCAAAATAAGTATAAAGCAAAACAAGATAAGATGGTAATGCATTTAAGTTTTCTTTCAAAAAACTGAATAGAGACACCACATAGGAGTGTCAACACAAATGCATAATCAAGTGATCAAACATGTCAGACGATGATAAAAATTAAAAAAAAATCAAAATTATCATACTAATAGGAATTTAAGAAGTGAAATAGTATAATGGTTCTGAACAGTTTCTTCTCTTTCATATTAGATTAGCTAACTACACGTATGATATTAATATTAAATATCCTTTTCACATCCGCTTAAATACATCAATAGAAAAAAATGATCATCATTTATTTTCTTTAATTTCCTCTGCCTTTCTCAAGCTTAACACTTTGTTTGAAACAATGATATAACATAGATTTTACTTATATCAATCAAAGTTAACTGAAATAGCAGTAACATGATCAAATTTTCTAGTACTGGTCCAATAAAAAGATTTAACCTTGCCGACCATTACAAGTAAAGTAAACGCCTAAAAATTAAAACAAAGACCTTACATACTCATCCGGCATTGTTGCTAAAAGTAACTAACAATGAAATAGCTAAATTTTAGGACTAGCCAGTGCATGCGCATAAAATTGACAAGCAACATGGAACAAACTTTAAACGCATAATAACACCGCATGCATGGATACCTGAGAGGAGGATTTGAGGTGGAAGAAGACCAAAGAACCTCCGGAGGATCAAGGGAGGGGAGGTCGCCACCAGAGACTCCAATGTCATCTAACAAACCACAATCGAATATCCAGTTGGAATTATAGGGTGATGACATATCTCCTGCTCCGTTATAATGCGGCTGAGTCTCACTGGCAATGGCAATGTGATGATGATGTTACGAGTCAAACGGCGTGCCTTAGGAATGAAAAAGATCATAAAAGTGGAACGAGTGAACTGGGTTGGTTCGTTTGATGGCAAAAAAGATATAGAAGAATAATGAGAAAGTGGAATAAAAAGGATTTTCTGAGAGGGAGACACACCCCACATGATCTTCCACCACCACCACAAGAAAAGAAAGAAAGCAACGCAGCATTGTCTTCATTTTTATTTTTTCATTTCTTTAATTTAAATAAATATGGCGACGAAAATAGATGTTGGGCCTTCAAGCGGTAGCCCGTTTCCATTTACGCAATTGTGAATAAGCCCCCCGATTGCACTCCTATTCTTGGATAAGTACATTGCATCAGAGACGGAGGGTGGGTGACTGAAAATGGATAGATAGATAAACCATTATTATACGTATACTACGGCATTATACTGCAAGGAAATTATTCACATCACATCCGAACTGTTAAAAATTATTTGGACAAGGACAAGCTGATGAAAAGAGATTATAATCTTTATCGATAATTTGTAACCCGCAAGCCTTTTTCTTTTTAGCAAAATTAAGCAAACACCGCCATGACTACAGAAGCCTAATTCAGTACATAATCCCATAATTTAAACCTTATGAGCAGAAATAAAAAAATTTCATTTATGGTACATGCAAAGTATGCACGTAGATAACCCAAAATTCAGACATCAAACAGAGGTTACACAACCAACTTTGATAAATTTATTGTGAAATGTATGTAATACAACAGGGTAGGGTAAAATATCAAAACAAAAGCAGGTGCATTACATAATTCCGGATTGTAATCGAGACACTTGAAAGCCAGAATCCAACAACTTAACAAACCTGTTTAATGCAAAAAAGAAGCACAACCACATATTTCACAGGTTCAAGCTATGTACAAAAACCACAGAGCAATCTGATGTTACTAGGCTACATATACTCGGATGGATTGAACAAAACTATCAATCCTTTTCCTTATCTCTTCTGGATTGGCACCCACTAGCTTGTCGACTACAGCCCCTTCCCTCATCAGCAAAAATGTTGGCATGGCCTTTACCTCCAGTTTAGACGCCACATCCTGACCAAGCAGGCAGAAAGATCACAGAATAAGAATCAAACAATCAAGCATTAATTTACTGGGCCTCTCTTTATCACATAGTTATTACAGACAGATTGAACAATGTTCATGAACTACCTTGACAACTCTAAGGCAGCTGTTAAGTTACATTACATGTAACTTATAGTTGACCCAAAAGTAGTTTCCCATGACCCCTAGTTATTTGACAAGCAACAACTGAGTCATACAAGAAAACTTGATTTTGGGTAGTTAGCAAGACCCCTAACTTTAACAGGTAAAAGATTTATCCAAAAACATGAACACCGCATTCAAAATATGGTTTTTATTAGGTGGTTATGATCACCTAACTTTCATGACACTTGGTAATGAAAGATTCTCAAATTGACCATGGATAAGAAGGAAACTTGAAAAATTATAAATTGTTTAGAACTCATCAGTTGGTGAAAATTGCAAAAAAAATTAATTATAGAGTAAAATAATTATAATATCTGCTTTTCGGTTTGTCCGACTCAAAAAAACACTTTAGTTGCTACTTGGTAGCATTTTATAATACATAGCAGCATTACAGCAAATCTGAACTTTAAAATCTATAACCATGTCTGTAATGACACAAAAAAAAAAAATCCTAAAATCTGTGAATTCAAAAAATGTATGTAAGAACTTACATTAAAATATATAGAAATAAGAAAACTATCTAATATCCTAGAGCAGCAAATGGAAATTGCTCATATATAATATAGCTATGGGAATGGAAGGAAAATGGTAGCTACTTGTCATATAGCAACCTATCTCTATCTAAAAGGCAGATACTTATCATCAGCTTCGCATGTTGTCACCTGGCAGGCGTATATTTAAAAGATAACCCATTTAGTCAGTTTATCAAACTATGGCGGAGAAACCATATCAAAATTGACTGTGAAAATCACTTTCCCAATCAAAATGAAAACATACCCAATAGACAGTGCATCTGTTCTGTGGCGAAACATTCTACGAACTACAACATAAATAGCGAAAAAAGTAACAAAGTGAAATGAATATAACATTATATAGTGGAGGGGGAAAAAAATTACCTTGACATCGTCAACATCAACAGAAAGAAACAGGACATCAGGATACGCTGAGGCCAGTTCTTCAAATAATGGATTCATGGCCACAGAAGGCATGCACCAAATAGCAGTAAAGTGTACAACTACCTGCAATAATAATCAGCGAGACAGTGTTATCGATAGAATGACGTTTTGATATGAAAATTGAAGGATTGTGAGAAGAACATTGCGCACAGGGCAGCCTTGATTGTTGGCTTGGGAGACAAAAGTTTCCCAAGATTCAACTGAATCTACTTTCACAACTCTCGATTTGTTCTGCTGCTCCTGTGCCGCTGCTTCCATGTCTTTCTTCTTCCTCTTCTAGGGTTTGGAAATAGACAGATAGATATTGGTTCGGTGTAAGTAACAACAGATCACCTTCGGGTTCTAGAATGGACATTTAGATCATTAGACAAAATATGAATGGCTTATGAATGGGCCCCACTCTCTTTCTCATACCGTCCTTATCAGGTTTGGTCCCACTTTCATATTGGGTGTGTTTGTTATACAAAATTAACAAAATATTTTTGTTTTTCTTCAACTTTACTTGATGGAACTGACTTTCTAGCTCAAAAGTGAAAATTAGAACCATTTGAGTTTGTTCAGGACAACTTCTCCCTGACGACTTTATTAAGAAATACAAATCACAAAATTCGGGCATACACTCACAATAAAATATTGGATTTTAAAAAGTAGGATAAGGAGCAACAGGAAATTATTGCTCGTCATTCATCGCCCAATCATTCGAATATTAAAAAAATAGTAATAATAAGAAAAACCATCGGCGCCCACTGAAGGTCTTTTCTTAAGAAAATACCTGCGCAACTGTATTTATATTCCACAGAAATACGCAAGCAAAAGCTCCCTCAAAGAAAAAAAAAAAAAAAAAATTATCGGTCATATATTCTTAAATAATACTTGTATCAAATATGTGTAAACACTTTTTAAGTGTATCACTCATATATCTTAAGTTGACAAAACACTTCTACCGTCCACCATTCCATCAACTTTCGTTTGCAAGCGTTGACATCATAAGGATAATTTAATTTTTAAGACTGACGAAACTTTGATAAAAAAAAATATATAATCTCATTTACTTAGTAAAAAATGACATGTCATATGATATATATTGATAAAAATAATATGTCATTCCACTTATCGGATAATTGTTAATAATTACTAAAAAAAATTATTTTACAATCGAATCTAGTCCTCCAAAATTTAATCTAAATTTTTAAAAATCTACTCCTCCAAGCTCCAACTGAAAATTTTTATGGTATAATATGTATAATTATAAATAATATGTTGCTAATAATTTTTTATGATATAATATAAATATTTTTTATGAATAATTATTAATAATATGTACCATTAATAATTCATTTTTTAATAAAAAAATATATTGTTAATAACAAAATAAAAAAAAATTGTGTATTAAAAATTTACATTAATTTTTTGGATAAATTTATCTTTTTACCTTATTTTGAGTTTCAAAGGTAAAATAGTCAATTTGCTACAATTCTGTTAACCTTCTAACGGAAGTTAATGGAATGGTGAACGGCAGAAGTGTTTTCTCAACTTAGAGTATACAAGTGATACACTTGAAAAGTGTTCACACACATTTGATACGGATATCATTTAAGGATATATAACTGATAATTTTCTAAAAAAATAAAAAGTACAAAATAACAGAGTGAAAAGGACTCAATTTCACTATCAATAAAAGTACATATTACAGAAATTGCTTCCGCGGTTCTACCTTCAAATTGTATTCATCAACTGATGAACTTTGTCATACAACAAACAATAGTCACCTTTATAAGCCAATAAATTAACTATCATGCAATGAAAAGCAAAATTAAGATCCTATAATCTCACCATGACAACCCACTCCAGTGCATGTGGGACACAGTCATTATGAACATGACAAAGTAAACACGTCAGTATTTCAACCATAACTCAACCGAGAATCAGCAGCCTTCAAAGTCAATTGGCGACTGGGAACCCCAATTTCGCAGGCATTGACTCTCGCAGCAAACCGTAGAGAGCAAAGGGACTCACCAACGGACGGAGAATCAGGCGAGATGTTAACAAACATTAAAGTTTTAGAATCTCTCCCAAGACACGGCTGTTCAAAATACGAAACACAAGTTAGAAAGACAAATTGATTCCAATAAAAAAAAAATTTATGAGACCATTCTTGCAGATATTCCCGCCGCTTTCTCTGAGTAAGAAAGGCAAGAATCTTCCCATGTATTCTTAATTTTGCTTTTTACAAGCTTCATTAAGAATACTGTATTAAAAGATGTTGAGGACAAACAATCAAAAGAAACAATAGAAAACAAACAATCAAAGAATGAGCTCTATATGCTCACTAATGCTCCCAGTGATAAAGGATCGGATACAAAATTATAAGATAGCAGTAATAATTACTTTCGTATTGACTGCTTCTGAGGTTCTACCATACACAAAAACTCTTGTGATTTCAAATTGTATGAAGGGATAGGCCTCCACTGCTTTAGATGTGGGTGTTATGGACATGGAGAGGAGAATTTTCTATTAGGTGATAAACTAACTACGGAAAAGTACAAATGATATGTTTACCACATACTGAGTGTGGTATAATATTGGTTTCTCTAACTAATGTAATCTATTTTCTTCCTCTCAGAAGTCTTGAGGAAAATGTCGGTGATTATGAATTAAAAACATGCAGAACACACAAGGTCAAAGCTGTTTCGAATCCGCCTTACCTGAAGAAGATATGTCAGCTTCGAGTTCCTATATGGAATATGATCCTCCTTCTTTGCCAAGGCAAATATAACATCACTCAATGATGACAGGCTTTTATTTATGGCCTGATTGTGTAGAAACATCAGCATGATCATAAAAACCACATGAATAACATATATAGCAAACACAAAAAGAAATTCCAAAGGCTGAAGTTAAGATATTTTACGTAAAAGATACCTGAGTTTCTTTCAAACGGTCACCAGTCGCCCCACTTCTTGATAATCGCTCACTTCCAGCTAGATCAATGAGGTTTAAGACACCCTGTACTTGTTGTTCAGTTGCCTAGCAAAGCAAGAGGAGATATGTCAACAATATATTAAAAAATAATAAAGAAAAATGACTGTAGTGTTACAAGAGAATGTACTTCATTTACTCCAAATATTCGTAACGTGAAGACAAAATGGCTTCTTGATGAATACTCATTCATTTGAGTCTTGCCCACAGACCTAGCCAAAAAAAATATAAATATATACGAAAGTTTCAATAATTTTACTCTGTTCTCAGTTAAGCAATCAACAAAAATATTGCGTATTCCCATTACCTAATGAAAATAATGCATTTTAGAAAATAGAAAAAAATCTGCTAAAGCATTACCTGCTCTGTGCAGCCTGCCTTAAAAGCGATGAAATCTCTGATATGCTACAGACATCAACAATCGTAAGGTCGCTGACATGAGTGTTTCCATTTGCATCATGTTTAATTGCATACTGCTTTCCAGGAACACCATTCTCCGTACGTGTCAAATCTGAACCACCAGCTCGACTTGTGGACAACAGATCACGGATAGTTTCATTATATATCTCCAACATTGAGGCCTTCAATATTTAGAAATGAAGTTAAAAGTTTAATAAACACTTGTTAAATCAAAAAATTAAAAATGCCGTGACTGTGTGTACCTGCATTTTGAACTTCCAGCCCTGTACTAAAAGGAACTGACTGGTTTGGAATATCTGCTCCAATGAGCGTGGAATCAGCCCTTTATGTTCCTGTGCTTCTGGCTTACCCATCATAGTATATGTTTTACCAGAGCCTGTCTGACCATAAGCAAATATGCAGACCTGCATAAAGAATACATCACACAAAAGATTAAAGACAAGTTATAAATTCATGTGACAATTAAATTTCAGTTTCTATTTCTATGCAATTTCTAATAGGACTTTAACAAATTTCATAATAGATAAGCAATAACAGAAAATTATTGTTTGCAAAAATTAAGATGTTAGCATTGCCAATGAAACTATACCCATATCCAACAACAGCCACAACAACCAAATACAACTAACCCCACCCTTCAATTAGGACTTCTTAAGATGGACCTTTAAAATAAAGAACTTGATCATCAACGGGAAAATCAGTTAGCTTACTCAAGTTTTTAAACCAAAAATTAGCTATTATCTCTCAACCAAGACCATGGTCCAATGAACAACTTCTGTTCGATTTTTAAGAGGTAAATACAAAATTGTCACCTTATAACCGTCAAGGGCGCTTTGTACCAACTGTGATATTTCTAAAAAGACATCCTGCTGCGAAGCTTCATGATTGAAAACTTTGTCAAACGTAAAGGGAAATTTCTGCCCTGCTCATAATATAATAAAAAAGTTAAGGTACGATAAGAAATGAGTTAAAAAAACTAAATGTTAAAAAATATGATAATAATACCACGTACCATTTTGTATCAAATCGATGCCCCTTCCTTGAGATTCTAAAGATGTGGGATAAGAAATGATCGAAGCATCTGCTCCAACCCCATCATCTGGTAACAAAGGACGTACTCGGCAAAACACTCGAATATTTCCTTTTAGCTCCTGCAATAGAAAATCGCTGATTATGACTTTTGCAAAATACACAACAAAAAGTATGAGCAAAAGAGCAGTACCAAAATAGTATTATGCAATTTTTTCCGTAATTTCTCTCCTTCAATCAGTTGATGTTCTGCCTCTGCCAAGCGTTCTTGTAGTTCTTGTGCTACTCGCTGTTTCTCCTCAAATTCTGCCCTTGTTTCCATAGATGATAAATCAGCCATCTAGAAAAAGCAAAAGTGTGTTATTACAGTTAGCAATGTGAAACAAGCAATTAACAACAAAGAATAAACAGATGATATAAAGATAACAACCAATACGTAAGCCACAATTTTTACACTTAAAACAATTAATTTACCTTGAGTTTCTCATTTGCAGCAGCTAGCTGAATCTCCATAATCCTTATCTGCTCTCTTTGGGATGAACACGTCTCCTGTGAAAGAAGCCAATATGTCATAAATATAACCATCACAAAATGTATCTACATAAAACTTATAAATACACAAACTTAAAATATATAGCAACAAACCTCCAATGATTTGGATTTTGTAGTCAAGGAATTCAATTCCATTAAGGATTTTCCAGTACTTTCTTGATACTTCACTATTTCAGCGGTTAAAGTCTGCACCTGTGCTACTTGGCGGTCACGATCATCTCTTACTTGTTGCAATTCGCCGCGAAGGCATCTGACTTCATTAACTAATGAATCTTTCTGTTTAGTAGCTTCATCCTGTGAAGCCTGAAACAAGACAATGTATGACAAAACAGTAAGTATAAATAAAAAATTAAGGGAAGAAAAATAGTTATAAGAATGTAGTCCTAATAAATTGTTGTTGATTCAAAGTTAGATAAATATCAACACCCTAAAAACTTACTCTGGACAAAGCTAATTGCTCCTGCAACGAATTATTGTGACCCCTTAAGGTGCTTAGGTTCTCGACTATGGTCAACTTCTCCTTTTCTACACGTTTATTCACCTCATTAGCTGTTTCAAGATCAGATTGAAGTTTAGCATTGTAGAGTTGTAGACTCTGATTATACTCCTGTAACCGTTTGTACATATCGTCAAGAGAGACAGCCTACAGTGTAAAACAAAGTCGAAAACATTAGATGATTCTACCTAAGGAACTTACTAAATTCAGAGAAGAGCAAGATAAATAAGCAAAAGACATAAAAACCAGTTATTATTACCCTCTGGTTGGCAGCTGCAATGTCTTGATGAGCTTTTTCAAGCTGTTCTGAGAGAGAAGCTTGTAACTTTTCAGCAGCAACTCTAGCTTCCTTTTCTATTCTATGATTTTCAATTGCATCCTAATTGTCAAAAAAAAATAATTAAATAAATTAATAACTCGAAGAAATGAATAAACCACTAACATCCAATTAATGATAATCTTACCAGCTTTTCTGATTCTTCTTTTGCAACTTTCTCTCGCAAATGGGCATTTTCTTGCCTCAAGTCTAAAATAGTTCCATTCAGTTCACTCTCCCTATTCTTCATCTCCATTTCTAATAGCACCAAAACTGAGTCACATAAAATGCTTTATCTGGCAACACAAGACAAGGTAAGAAAATTCACATTACCAGTATCAGATAATTTCTTCTCAGTAGACTCCAATGCACTCTGAATCTTTTGCTTCTCAAGAACATGGTTTTCATCAACTTGCTGAAACCATTTGATGCAAAGCTTGAACCTCTTGTTATGCTCAGTCATTTGCTCAATTTTTGCCTACCACAACAAAATTCAACTAATTAGAATCCAAAACAGAAAAACAAACAAACAAATTGAATTACCAAAAAACAAACCTTAAGATCAAACTTTTTTGTTTTCGGCTTCTCATTCAACAAAGCCTCAACTTCCTCTTTTGTAAACTCAATAGTCCCACAATCTGAACCCTCGGTGCTTGCCATATCACTTGCTGCCGATACATCTTGCCTATTATTAACGACAGCAAATGCCTGCCGCGGACGTCCAGTTCCAGTACTTGTGGCCCCCGTTGTTCTTCCTGCCCCTATCCTCCTCCTCTTATCAAATGGAACATCATCTGTACCCTCTTTCTTCTACAAAAAAATTCAAAGCACAGAGACTAAACACAACACTAGCCAAAGCATATAACTTAAGACAACAAATTAACGAAGAAATCACCTAAAGATTATGTTATAGAAACTACAATTTTGAATTTACAAATCGAAAAAAACAGAATGCATTTTTCTTCAATTTTTTGAGTAATCAAATGAAAAGAAAATTGAAATTGAAAGAGTAGAGGGTTTACAATAGATGGGCTTCGAGGAGGTCTGTTCTGGTTACGAGACGCCATATCTTAGCAAATCAATAACAAGCTCCGGGCGATTATTGGGAATGCTCCAAAACTTGCATAATCCAATTTCGATCTTCACCTTTAATTTCAGAAACTCAAGGTAGATGATGCAAAAGAAGAATTACGATTATTGAAATTTGAACAGCTTCCTTTTTTGAATATTTTTTTTTTTTGGAACGTTAGGGTTTGCAAAGGAACGGGAGTGCTTGGGAGCGCGAGTTAAAATTTTGAATTCATTTGAAATCAGATCTGGCGGCCACCGAGAGCAATTAAAACGTTTCTCTCTTTTTGGGCCCAATTGGATCGGGTTACTGGCCTGAATTTAAATGATCCGAATAGCCCCACGATACTTTAATTTTTTCTTGTTCCCACTAGTTGCACCCCCTCCATTTTCATGAAATTGACTCATATTTTATTGATACATTGTAAATTTGTAATTACAAAATTACAAGTTGGTGAAATTTGAAGTACATTATACATAGTGATGATAATGGGAGGGGTTTGGGGTAAGGATCCTGATCTGGAGCCTTATCTCAAAATCTATAGTGATCCTGAATATGTTCCATACATGAAATTTATTATTTTGGGATGAATCAGAGATATTCTCTAAAAATATCCAAATGATGTGGGGGGGATAAAATAAGAGTTTGATTCCCAATTCTCTCAATAAAGAGAAAATGTTGATAGGTCTTTACATTAAAAGAGATTACTTTTACATACTTTTACAACATCTAAACATACAACAAACACATTCTAGAAAAACATAAATACATTTCCAATATTTACAAGAGCCAAAGATTATCAAAACAGCCAAAGAATTACCAAAAACTCTACTCAATCTTATTTTACAGATGTATTTACATAGTGGGTCTTGCAGAGTTTTGATGTTTTCTTTGTTTCAAAAGCAAAGGAAAAAAAGAAAAAAAAGTCAACAAAAACAAGATCAATGCTGATACTTTTATTTTCTTTCATTCAATTTGCTTTCAAACCTGCGAGAAAACTACTGAAGCAAAGTTATAAAACAAAGAGTGTATTGAAAAAATATTTTTTTTTCATTTTTTGACCAAATTTTCCATTTTTCTTTAATTATTTTTTTTTTAGATGCAAGATACTAAGAGTAAAAATTAAAAATTATGGTTTATTCTTTATTTTTTTAAATTTTTAACTATTTTTAATATCGAGATGAGTTCAGGGACCTGATTAAATCTCTAGATTCGGCCTAATTTTTTTTTTGTGGGCTTTAGGCCCATCCAAATCAGCCTCGATTAGAATTTTGGAGTCTTTTGGCAATTAGCACGGGCCCACAAAAATTGTTGCTATCGTATGACATAAAAATTAGATTATATAAAGAAATAAATCAATCTACATTGATAAAAATGATTCATTACAATATCTCAGTAATTTCAAGGGGTCGATAAAATTATTTTACTAGGAGGATTTCTCTTTTTTTAATTAAATTTTAACATTTCAATCAATAATTTAATGTTTTAAATTGATAAAATAGATTTTAATATAGAGGCTCGAATGGGTACTACCACATTGGTTTCTACTTAGTAATTAGTACGTAATTTAAATTTGCCAACTGTTTGACAGAATTTTGAAGCCCGTGGAATAGCTTGGAATGTGATGTATGTGCGCGTTCGTGTTATTATTGTATTATTATTCTTTTAATTACCGTGGTTTGTGAATTGGAATTAGTTCACAATAATATTAGCAAACGTGTTATTGTTGTACTTGCCTATATGTACATATATTGCTGAAAAAATCCAGTTGGGGCTTTATTAAATAATCATAGCATTGTTAGTGTTAAGATAGCATAATTGAGTTGTTAGTTTGTTAAGCCGAGTTAGTTAAACAAGCTAATATATAGCAATTGGTTATTGAGTGTCAGAGATTTGGTGGAGACTGGAGAGGGTGAGATTTATAGATAAGGAATCAGGGTTTAAAGAAGAAGAAGAAAGATCAGTCATATTTATGCTCGTAAGAGTGGTGGCTCTAACACCACGAAAGTAAGGAAGAGACAAGAGAATTGTATAATGGCTTGTATAATTTCATTACACTTTTAGATAGTATTTATACACATTTAGTAGACAACATTAGTCTTGCCGTGCAAAGACAATTATGTAGTGGGAGTGAGGAGTGTGGATTTCTTCCACTCCAGTATTTACTTACAATTTTTAAGATAGGAGTGGGAATCTCACTTCGTGGGCCCCACTTTGTTTTGGAGTGAGGAGTGGGATTCCCATTCCTATGGCAGGAATCCACTCCCACCTCTTCCCTTTTTATTTTTATTTTTAAAATAAAATAAATAATATCATATTTATTTAAATAATATTAGTATGTTATTTTATAAATTAAATTTATTAAAATAATAATATTAAACATATTTAAATATAATATTATTATATTTAGTTAAAAATAATAATTTAGATTGATTCTAAGTTAAAATTACTTAAAAATAATATTATTATACTCATAGAGAATTAATAATATTACTATATTCTATCTTTATTTGAAAATATAATATTATTATATTTATTTAATAATAATAATAATAAATATTTAATTTTAAGAAAATATTAATTTTGTACTATATTATCAATGATAATGTTTCATTTGTGTTGCTATTATTAATAATTTTTTATTTACATGATTCAAATTAAAATTAATAAAAAATTATGATTTACATAATTAAGAATATTAATAATTACTATTAATTTATAAATATAATAAAATAAATATTTTATTTTTCAAATATATTTTTATTAATTTTGTAATTAAAAATTATAATTTTTTAAATAAGGGTAAAACTGTAATTAAAATTATTTATTTTCAATCCAAGACAATTCCATACTCCCACTCCAGTGTAAGTAAACAACTTACTCTCACTCTCATTCCACACTCTTAATCCTAGGATTCTCACTCCAACCCAAAATATAAACGCTGCCTTATATATTTAAACCAAAAAAAGTTATTACAATGGATTTGAAAAGATATAGATACTATAGTAGAAACTTTGGTAACTTGATCCTCCAAAATCGTGGTGGGCATATTTTTCTTTATAAAGCTGACGTTCAGTATACTTGCACGCCGTATTGATTTTTTGGCTTTTGAACATGTTCTTAATGAGGGATTCAACTCTTTTACTCGCATGTTGTAAATTATCATGTTTTTAAAACTAAAAAATATATATAATTGGGGATCGGGCTCCATTACACCCATTAAAAATTTATTGGTAATATCTCCACATTATTTTCAAATAAGAATTTTTTCGTATAAGAGCGGATTCGAGGATTGCTTCTAGTTCGCGGGGGTGTTAAAACAGAGCCATCCCTCAACACACCATGAAACTAGTCTAGTATTTGATGAACAGAGATTGACCTTTTATTTTCCCCTTTTCTATGGATCCGTCTGTCACCGGTGGCTATTGGCTGATGCTTGGATATATCATCATTGAGTGGATGTTCTGTACAATTCACCATAACAGAGAGGCGAATTAAGAGTCAGTTACGTCTTTAGAATTTGGGATCATAGCGAGCTTAAAAGAAAATTTTGTTGATTTATGTGCTTATTTATAAATGCTTGAAGGATGCTGTTGATCAAGTAATTTAGGCAAGGAGCATTAAGTGCGATAGATGACCACAAGGATATATTCAGGAGATTCAGACGTAGAGAAATTTTGGTTGAGAGACGTATAACTCTTCAAGACTGATTGGAGTTTTTCTTGCTTTTACAGTGGAGGAAATTTCTTTAAATTGGCGATTGAGCCTTGGAGAATATGAAGAACAAAGTAACCATCTCTAATAGGAGCGCCAATTAAAGCAAGTTCATCACACAAGGCATTTGGCATCATGCATATATTCAGTGATGTTTGTTCCTGGAGAGAGAAGGGTGAGGGACTCTTGTGTCTGAATAACTCAACTACGAACATAGTGGCCAAATTTGACCATGTTTCACTAGAGTTTTGACTGTTGCAATAAAAGGGAGTAATGCCTTCAAACACCAAAGACAATATTGCATTAAGCAGTAATTGGTCTTGTTGGTTCCAAAGAGAGTAAGCAGGGTTGAGGATGGTTGTATCATTTTCAGTTTTAGTTAGAAAAGGGCAAGGATAAGTTCTGTCTATGTAGCCTAAAAGATTGTAACTGAAGAGAAGTGTATTAAACTGTTCTCTCTAAGATGTGTAGTTTGAAAAAGTGAGATCTAACTAAACGATTGTGGCTCAATTGGCGACGCTGGCTGGGTAAGTGGGAATAGCTCTCTGGTTCGATCCCCACTAAACACATCATTTGAGAGGAGTAAAGAGCCTTAACTGTGACTACACCCTGAATTCGGATTAGTTGGGGCCCAATGCGGTTGCTAGAAATCGGGTGGTTTAAAAAAAAAGTGAGATTTAACGGAGCCCGAGCAGCTATGTTAATATATAGCAATTGGTTATTGAGTGTCAGATGTTTAGTGAAAATGGTGGGATTTATATATAAGGAATCAGGGTTTAAAGAAGAAGAAGAAAGATCGACCATATTTATGCTCGTAAGAGTGATGGCTCTAACACCATGAAAGTAAGGAAGAGACAACAGAATTGTGCAATGGCTTGTATATTTTCATTACACTTTTAGATAGTATTTATACACATTTAGTATGCAGCATTAGTCTTGTTGTCCAAGATAATTATATATTTAAACCAAAAAAAGTTATTACAATGGATTTGAAAAGATATAGATACTAAAGATATTTTTCCTTATGAAACTAACGTTCAGTATACTTGCATGTCGTATTGATTTTTTGGCTTTTAAACAGGTTCTTAATGGTGGATTCAACTCATTTACTCGCATGTTGTAAATTATCATGTTTTTAAAACTAAATATATATATAATTGGGGATCGGGCTCCATTACACCCATTAAAAAATTATTGGGAATATCTCTGAATTATTTCCAAATAAGAATTTTTTCGTATAAGAGCGGATTCGAGGATTGGTTCTAGTTCGCAGGGGTGTTAAAACGGAGCCATCCCTCAACATACCATGAAACTAGTCTAGTTGTTGCCCTACGGATTATTTTTGCCTTTGCTATGAATCTGTCTGTCACTAGTGACTACTGGCTGATGCTTGGATATATCATCACTTAGTGAATGTTCTGTATAATTCACCATAACAGAGAGATTAATTCAGAGTCAGTCACGTCTTTAGAATTTGGCATTGTAGCGAACTTAAAAGAAAATTTTGTTGATTTATGTGCCCATTTATAAATATGCTTGAAGGATGCACTTGATCAAGTAATTCATGTGAAACAGCAATGTTAGGATAACAATCTGGTGGAATCCACGTGTCAAAAATCCACCGGCCCACACTCAGACCCAATCCAACTTGTCAACAAGAAAAATCATCAATATGACACGTGTCTAAAAGCAATTGGCAAAGACCACAGCCAACTTATCCAAGTAGAAAACGGCGGATAAGGTGCTGGCCCAAAACCAATCTACATCGCAGAACGCAAAGAACAAAACTTAAACCACATCACCCAAGTATCCAAAAATATAATTTCACCTTACTGCTTCAATTGAAAGAAGCAAAGTTTCTGAAACCCGATTTAGTGAAAAATGGCACAAGCTATGGCGTCAATGGCTGGCTTACGTGGATCCTCCCACTCGCAGGCTGTTCTTGAAGGTAGCTTCCAGCTCAGTGGCCCAAACCGCTTGAACGCCCCTAGCAACAGCAGAGTTGCTGTGGCTCGCCCTGGTTTCACTGTTAGAGCCCAGCAGGCATCAAACGAGCCTGAAACTAGCCGCCGTGCTATGCTTGGTCTTGTTGCTGCAGGTGTGGCCTCAGGTTCCTTTGTTCAAGCTGTACTTGCTGATGCCACTCCCATCAAAGTTGGTCCTCCTCCCCCACCCTCTGGCGGATTGCGTAAGCTTTACCAAATATATGCCAGTCTTTATTAGTCCTTGATATTCAAAATGTTTCTTTATGAAATTTGGAAATCTTGATGTTGGCATGCAGCTGGAACGTTGAACTCTGATGAGCCAAGAGACCTGGATCTGCCACTGAAGGAGAGGTTCTTCATCCAACCACTTAGTCCAGCCCAGGCAGCAGAGAGAGCAAAGGCGTCAGCAAAGGATATTCTTAATGTCAAGGAATTAATAGACAAGAAGGCCTGGCCCTATGTTCAGAATGATCTCCGTCTCAGGGCCTCATACCTTCGCTATGACCTCAACACTATCATTTCTGCTAAGCCCAAAGATGAGAAACAATCCCTCAAGAACCTCACTGGAAAGCTCTTCCAGACCATCGGCAATGTGAGTTTTTTTTCCTTCTGAAGTTGATTGCTTGTTAATTTATAATTAGTAATCTTAATGTGAATATTTTGGATTTTTTTTTTTGTTCTTTTTGTTTGTCTGCCAGCTTGACCATGCGGCAAAGATTAAGAGCACTCCTGAAGCAGAGAAATACTATGCGGAGACTGTATCTACCCTGAACGATGTTCTCTCCAAGGTTGGCTAAGCAGAATTAATATAATCTGATGTAAACTATATTTTTCATTTTGTGAGGCAACAACTTCTGTGAATTTTATTGCAAGCTGGCGTTCCGCTCAAAGTATCGAGAATAATTTGTCCAGGGTGAAATGTCTATAATTTTAACTGCTAAGAAACTGGCAGGCAGGCCCTCAAATATGGAGCATCAATCTTGTAGTGTTGTTGTGCATAAATTTTTGGTGACATAATAAAGTGCAAGCGAAGCTCAATGGAGCAATCCATACTATTTCGAGCAGAGATGCAATCCAAAAACAGAAACCAAAAAAAAAAAAGAAAAGTAAAACAACACTCGAACGATATAGTCACAGCAGAAGACAATAAAAACTAAATAGCATTTCAATTGAAATAAAGAAAAGTATAGAACGAAAGATAAACAACAAGAATAAGAGAAGATGACTAATGTGCGACCCTGTTTCAACTTTACACTTTCCTTTGTGGTTGTATCTTCTCTCTGTTAGCATCCCTTCAAACGTTACTAGGCTAGGCAATAGCTTATGCATCTCCGAAGTAGCAAACCTCATATTCGATATTCTTCTCAACAGAACATTATAGGTAAACATTTTTCCTATTATTTGATGAATTATAGAATAACTTCGCTTGTTCTAAGGTTGTGGGAACAGGAATAGCATTCTTTAAATCTTGATTTTCTCTCAGAAATGTCAAAGGACCAATGAGGCAATAACCTTCTTTTTTTTTTTTTTTGGCCCCCAATCCACTCGAGCTTTTTTTGGGGTCTTCTAATACAGGGGCATGCAGCTTCTCTTCCACTATATCAGCATTTTTGTTCAAGAAAGAGAAATCAAGTATTACGCAAGAAACACTCACTCCCAATATCATCATATCAAGACTCTATATAACAAAGTAGCCATTGGATCCTTTAATGTCATTTTTTTCATAAAATATAATAAAGAGCCTCCAGAGTTCTTCTAAAGGATGAAGACTTCTTCTGCTCACGGATTTACCCAGAAAGATACGAAAAACTCGAGTTTAAAGAGAATTATTATTAGCAATGCCAGTAAGAGTAGAGCACTGATCAGAGCATGTATGGATCGGGGTGACCCGGTTTAAGGATACGTTTTGTAAAGCATACAGCAGCTTTTCTAAGTAAACCTTTTACCAAAGAAAAAGTTTTTGAGTGACGCTGTTGGTACCCCTCTATATCTCTTATGAAACCCCATTGTTTTGTATTTATAAATTTATTTTGTATACTTTTTTTTTTTTTATATTAATCACGAGGTATCCTGGGGAGGGCCCCAACTGTGGGAGGCACCTTTAAGCCCGTACCACAACCCAGACTAGAAGTCCCCACTCGAACCGGGAGGCACATGTTCTCCCAACAAAGACGACTTCCCTGCGACTCGAACTGGAGAGCAAACCCAGTCAAGCCACTTAAGGGGACTCCATTGCCAGTGGAGCCAACACTTTGTTGGTTATTTTGTATACTTTAAATTGTATTAAACATTAAAGTTACCTAATTAAACACACCTACCTTGTTTTCTTAGTCTTTTTCTCCATTATAAGCCCTTTAAATCTATAAATTTTAAAAAAACAATGAATTTTCATAGAATAAGAATTTGATCTAAATATAAACTAAGTTTTTGTAGGGAAGATAATTTGATGAAGTTTGTTTACTTAGGCCAATTTTTTTTTTTTTTTTTTGGGATATGCATATACTTCTCTTTATATATATAGATATACATTCAAGTTATTACATACTAAGAAAAACTAAGAGAGATGGCAATAAAAATAAAAAAATTCATGAATGCTATATCGAGAAAGAAATTGAAAATGCAACAAATAAGGGTTATTTTAGGAATTAAAAATGATATATATAGAAAAGGGGTTTGAAGAGAATGTTAGAGGTGTGCCACTAGTCCCACTCAAAAGTTTTTTGATTGTAAATTATATAGATTTTACTAAAGATGGTTTAATTACCCCAATAATTAAATATTTTAATTTTATATGATAACAATGAAAAAAAATATATATAAAAATGAATAAGAGTATTTTAGACCATTTGACCTTTTTAAAATTTAATAGATATTTTTATTTTAAGATAATAGTTTGATTAGTTTGACTCTTAAGGTACGTTTGACACACTATATTGTATTATACTGTATTGCACTATTTTAATGTTGTTGTATTATATTATGTTGTATTGCATGATCACTGTATTATATCAATATTATACAATGTTTGGTATTGCACTGTACTATATTAATTTTTAATTAGACTATATTTGGTGTTGCATTGCATTATATTAATTTTTGTGATTAATTAAATTAAATAATTAGAAAATAATATTTATTAATACTTAAAAAATACTAAATATAGAAATCTTAAATTTTAGAAATTTAACAATTTTTTGGTAGATGTTAAAAATTAATGATTAAATTTCTAAAATTTGTATTATAATTACAATAAAATAAAATTTATAAAAGTTAATATTATATGTAAATAATAATTTTATATTATAATTGTTAATATAAATTAATAAATTTATAATTTATTATCCAATAATGTTATATTATATTTTAATTTATAATATAATATTTTATTTTATTTTTGAATGTATTAATAAATTTATAATTTAATATAACTAATAATAAATATTTAAAATTAAATAATATTAATTTAAAATTAATATTACTGTAAATAATAATATAATAATATAATGTTATTTTTATATGAATCATTAATATATAAATATAATATTATTATAATAGAATATAGTATTATTAAATAAAATAATATTATCATATAATTTATTTTTATAATATTTTAATAAAATAAATTTGCCTCAATTGAGGCAAAAGCTCCCGCATTTACACAAATCCGAGGTTCCCTCATTGTGATGCATTATAATGCACCACAATGAGGTCTCAAATTTTGCCAAACATTCCCTTGGTAATAAACTAATGTGAATAGTTTTATAATACCACATAATCTTAGGTTCCAAACACACCCTATAAGAAAACAATGAAACTAAATATTACAATGAAATTAAAAAAAAAGGATAAAAAACAATGAAATTAAATATTACCTTCTAACCATGAACTGAACTCTTAGTAGCTATTATAACAGGAGATTTTAAATTTCAAGAAACAACAATAGGTAGCTAAAAATTTAAATACTTTGGAAACAAAGTTTCAATTAATTTGATTGCCGACATTAAAAAAAAAAAAAGTTTGTATGCACAAAGAAGAGAATTCATGGGAAATGGAGTCACAACAACGAATTTCAAGTTTTCAACCATAACAGAATTTGTAATCTGCTGTGCGACATTCGGATATATTAAAAAGTGAAGATTAAAAATATCAATGTAATCTTTGTATTAAACAAAAGAAAATTAGGAGGAATTTAGTAATAGTATAGTTTTTAAAATGATTGATGATATCTGTGTTATAAAAATAATTAATTGTGGAGAGAGCTGATTAAATGTTTGATAAAATTTATTTTTAAAAGTACAATAAGTTTAAAAACAATCATATGTCTTTGATAAATTTCACTTTTAAGATATTGTAAGAATGTAAATAACTTAAATAAACATAATGTTCAATAAAATTTATTTACACATATATATATATATAATTATGTGTATATAATAATATTTTTATGTGTATATATAATAAATAAAAATTAAATAAATATTTTTATTTTATTAATTGCATGTATATTTTATGGTTTTATTTCTTATTAAATAAGAATAATTTTAGATTTTCATAATATATGTTAGTATGTATATAAAAATATATTAAGTATAAAATTAAATTTAAAAATAATATTTAAAAAATTATTAAATATCAAAATTAACTTATATTTTTTTAAATTTATTTTTAAGTCTCTAGAGCACAATCCTACACGGCCTTACTAGGGTAAAGAATGGGCCAAGCGCAAGTAGGGGGGCTTAGGCTGTCGTCCGAATTTCCCAAGGAAATCAAATCAGAAAGTATTAAAATCCAACGGTGACTAATTGCCTTGCCTTACGGCTTGGATCTACACAGACAATAGATTTAGAACAAACGTACACACTGTTTTCAATTTGTTTTATAATTTATAAGCCTCTCCGCAAACCCTAGTCCTCGTGCTGTAACAACACTCATATACTATCAGTCTTTGTCTTTCTATGGCACCGAAGAAGCCGAATCCGATGGAAGAACCTCCAGCTGCTTCTTCATCAGAAGAAGTGGAAGAAGACGACGACTCTTCGGGGTCAGAAGAAGTGTCGTCATCTGATGGCGATGGAGAAGAGGACGCTCAAGAGCCGGCAAAGACACAATCTCCTCCACCGCAAAAATCCCATAAGCAGTCGGCTGTTAAAAAGCCTGAAGCTACCCCAGCAACTCCTCAGACCAAGTCCCTCAGCTCCGGAGAATCTGAGTCGGAATCTGAATCCGAGTCCGAACCCGATGCTACTCCGAAGCCGATAGCCACCAAGCCTATGGAAGAAACTCCAAAAGTAACAAAACCCAGGTCTAAACCATTGTCGTCGAAACGCCCGAATGAGACCGAGGAGTCTGCAAAAGATTCGAAACGAGCTAAAAAGAAGAGTCCGGAGGCGGATCCGGACGAGGAGGAACAGAAAAAGCCTGGAGAGGATACAAAGAAGCAGCTTTTCCAAAGGCTGTGGAGTGAGGATGATGAAATTGTCGTGCTAAAGGGAATGACTGATTATTCGACAAAAAAGGGTCTTGATCCGAATCAAGATATGCAAGGTTTCTATGATTATATCAAGAATTCGCTTCACGTGGATGTTAGTAAAGCTCAATTGGTGGACAAGATTAGGAGATTGAAGAAAAAGTTTGAGAACAATCTTGGAAAAGGTAAAAAGAAAGGAGAAGATCGTACTTTTTCGAAGCCACACGAGCAGAAAGCCTATGATTTGTCTAAAAAGTTTTGGGGAGGTGAAAGTACTGGTGGAGTCATTGAATCAGCTGCTAAGTCTAATGGGAAACCAAAGAAGAATCAGAACCAAAAAGGGAATAGTAAGTCATTGGCGGCTTTGAAAGCAGAGTTGACTGACGGGGCAGAAGGAGATAAGATGGAAGTTGATAATGATAAAGGGAATGCTGTCAACAAGACTGTGAATTTGAAGGACAAAGACAAGGTTTTGTTTGATAAGAGTCTTGGTGTGGCTGGTTTGGAGGAGTTTGTGCTCCATGATGGATTGGACATGATTGAAGGAGCCAAAAAGGCCGAGTTGGAGGAAAGGTGGAAGGAATTGCAGGTTGCTCAGTTGGAGTTGTTCCTGCAGCGGAATGAGTTGATAAAGGAGCAGGCAAAGTTGATTTTGGAAGCCATGAAGTAATTAAGCTGCTGGTTCTATTTAGGTATAAGTTATGGTTCTTGCAGTTGTTGTTTTGAGAATAACAAACATATTAACCGTTTGTTGATTGTGGAATTTTCTGGTATAGGTGGCTATATCATTGTCTTGGATGGATTGTAGTTTAATCTTCCCATGGCCAGATAAATATATTTGATGTTTGTGATGTGCTCATTTTGGTTTAATTATCCGGCAGGGACCTCTAAATTGTTGTTTCTTAATGTTTTGTCCTGTTCCTAGTGAATACTATTATATTACTGCTTAATTTGTAGATATGGTTATCACTTTTCATCTTTGCTTTGTTGATGGTAAATTCTGAATATTGCTGGAATATGGAGGTGGAGACCATGCGTTGATGTCTTGATGAGTTGATCCATCTTTAGGCTGTTTGTTCCATTCATGTTAAGCATATATAATTGTGTCTTTCTTGTTAAATAGGGATTCAAATAAAGTCTAAACCAGTTTCATTGTACTATAATAGCGTATTGCTTTTGGGCATGGTCTCTGAAGTTAATGTTGGATATTTTATTTTTGCATCAATTTTGTTTGAGATAGGTGAGGTTTGGAATTAAATGAATAGGTAAATGTAGAAAACTGGCTTTTACAGCCTTTCTCTGTGACAGCAACCTCGCTTCTCATCTTCAGTTGTCACATGTCCTGAATGTGTTGTCATTTTTTCTGAAACACTGCCCGTAAGCTGTAACTGAGGAGTACTACCATGCATTTGAGTGCTTTATTTGGAAACTAATTAGCTCATAAGATAACAAAAAAGATTACTTATTAAAATATATTGTAGTTAATTTTTGGTTATGGAAAATCAGTTTTCATTATACATGGACATCTTCTGATTCCTTCTTTAAAGATTAAACTATTGCATTTCGGGAGGCAGTTGTTGATCTGTTTTGGAAGGATATGGGGAGTGTGGGGATTGTTGCACGGAAGTTTTTCTTTCAACTCTCAGTTGCCTTCCTAGTTGTAGGTTTTAGATATTGTGCACGGAGACTTGTCAACCATGGATTTGGAAGAGGGCAGTTTAGGTGCCATATTGAAGATAACAGAATAGTTTATTCATTTTTGTACCGGAGAGATTTAGATATATGAGACTTTTGTTCCTGTAAACCAAATTTCACCGTATGAGTCTAGGATTGCTTGGTTTTCTAAGGGAACTTGTGATGGACAGTGGTGTTCCCATTCACATAATTGATACCACTGGTGGTTTCGGAAAAGATAGGAAGTTACTCTTAATCTGAATGGAGGTATCTGACACTGGCTTCTGTTGGTTTAGTATTGGGTTCCGACACTGGCTGGATTGTCAAGAGATCTTTTGTAGGAGTCAAGAGGAGGATTCGTCTTGGGAAACCTCTGATGAGTGGAGATCTTGTTGACATTTTATCAAATGAAGTATTCACCTTAAGAACTTTGTATTGTTATATACTTTGCATCGTCAGTGAAATTATGTGGAATGCTGCTGTTTTTGCGCTTGAAACATCCTCTTATTGATTACTTAAAACCATTTGCACTCTTTGTAATTTGTGTACAGCAAATAGGGATATTGCTTTACAGAAGTTATAAGATCTGTCTTCAGTTCTGATGATTGCTGAATGGCTTGAAACTTCCTTTTTGTTTGGACTGTTGTCTTTGCTACTTGGTAATTGGATGTAATCTGAACTCTGAAGAATAAGTTAGATTTCATTACGTACAAATCCTGTTGTTTGCTGATAGTCTTGAATTTCATAAATGAAGACTTAAAACAGTTTGGTTTCAATTAAACACGGGGAAGTAGTGTAATGTTGATAAATTTGAAATATCAACATTCTTAGCTTTGACCGAGGGTGGTCTGACATTAGAACTGCAGCACTACAGCTTACAAGGTAGCGTTTACTTTTTGGATTGAATTGGGAATCCAGAGGAGTGAGAATCCTATGATTGGGAGTGTGGAGTGGGAGTGGGAGTAGGTTGTTTACTTACACTGGAATGGAAGCATGGAATAGAGATCAGAATCCAATTTATGTGTTTACTTTGTCTTGGATTGGGAGTAAATTGTTTTAAATTATAATTTTATTCTTATTTAAAGAATTATAATTTTTAATTACAAAACTAATAAAAAATATATTTAATGAATAATATTTATTTTATTATATTTGTAAATTTATTATAATTATTAATATTCTTAATTATGAACAATAAATTATTAATTGTAATTTTAATATAAAATGAAATGTTATTTTATTTTATTTAATATAATTATATTAAATTTATTATTATATAAAATAATAATATAATATTATTTAGTACAAAATTAATATTTTCTTAGAATAAAGTATTTATTATTATTATTAAATAAATATAGTACTATTATTTTTAAAATAAATATAATAATATTATATTTATTAATTATCTATTATTATAATAATATAATTTTAAAATAATTTTAACTTAGAATCAATGTAAATTATTATTTAGTTAAATATAATATTATTATTTAAATAAATATAATATTATTTATTTTATTTTATTAATTATAAAACATAAAATTAAAAAAAGGGTAGAAATGGGAGAGGTGGGAGTGGATTCCCATTTCCCACTCCCACCTCCCCCAATGGGAGTCCCACTCCCCACTCTAAAAATGGGTGAGACCCACGGAGTGAGACTCCTAATCCCTCCCCATTTTAAGTAAGTAAACGCTGAAGTGGGAGGAATCCACACTCCTCACTCCCATTCCAACAAGTAAACACAACACAAATTGTTTGGCAATTGTCCTTATATTATTTAGTCGTTATGATGAGCGAGGGTAATGAAGAGTGAGTGTTCTTAAAAGGCGAGTTGTATATTCACAAAGACTCTAAACTTGTGAATTGTGATGATCAATAATAAATACATTTGGTGTTGGAATCAATTTAACGTCAACAAATTCAGCAACTTTTAACTTATTGATCATACTACAAATTTTAAATGAAACAATCATCCTTCTATGTTTTGGGAAAAATAACAAGAAAGTTTGAAAGCAAGAAGAATGCAAATGTACTTAAGCGTGGCCACCATGTCCAGCCAATTTTTCTTCCCGAGCCGAGGCTGTAGCGGATACATAATAAGCAACTGTGAACAATCCATGGATAAAGCAAATAATGCCGCCTACGGAGAAGAAACGATGGTGAGCTATCCCGCATGATTTTCTTGATTTTGAATTTGCCATTGTTCCTATGATTAGCAACGAGAACCCAACCGCTAGTGTGATCCTGTTATTTAACAACAATTGATATAATAAATTTTGGGGTAAATTTTTCTTAGAAGTGATGATGAAATTATCAGAGGATGAGACCACATACCAAGCGAAGATGAGAGAAAACACAGCTAGTTGCCTGTTGGCAGAAGCTTTTGCCATATCCTCTCTAGACCAGAAGCAAACGCACCCACCAAGCAAATTAGCAATAACATGGGCAAGAGCCAGAAGCACAGCAGCAGCCAACCCTAGATTGAAAGCTTTGTGACTGGGTTCTCTGCACTCGAAAATCCATAGCCTCAAATGTTTCACCTGTTGACGGAACAACTCAGGGTTATTATTATCAAAATGCTGAAACAATAATTTCAACTTAAAATTGCTTAAACATGCCTTGTTCTGAGCTACTTCAGCTTCAATGCCAAGTATGCCAGCAGTAATGTCAAGAGCCATGATCAAGAGACAGATCAAAAACCCAATGTTTTTCGGCATTGTTGCGGTAAGCAAAGACCCTGTGGAGGCTATTCTGAAGGGGGAAATGGCAGGAGAAATCTTATAGCTAGGGAAATTTTTTGTTTCCCTCTTGGTTAGATAAGCTTTACGAGTTATTGTTGAAGAGGAGAATACGAATAAAGTAGGAACAGGTATGAAAATTAATAACAAATGTGTGAGAGATTAGCTGTGAGTTACAGAGTAAAAGCTTCTTTTGTCTTCATATTTTTCTTTATTCCTCTTCTTTTTTCCCCGTAACTCTTCTTTTCAAATTCTGATTCCTTACATGGGTGACAAGGAAAGTAGAGTATCACCAAGAGGTTGAGTAATATACGGTGTAAAATTGATGAATTGTTCAATGCTTAAGGCGATCATAGCTGTGTTCCCAGCTTCCAATGGTTTATGGAGGCTTCAATGATACATGAAATCTTTGCTTTCTGTTACCCTTGGTTATAATCTACATCTACATATATTATAATATGAAGTTTACTGGAAGTAAGATTTATCATATGTTTGTAGTGCAATTAAAAAATCTATCGAGGCGAATTCGGAAATCTAATCCTAGAAATATTTGAAAAGATATTTTCTGAGTTTATGACCTCAACTTTTGTTGAGAGAACAAGCCCATCATTAAGCCAAGCTTCAATAGCATCTTACGATTTTGTTTATTTTTTAATAAAGTTAGTAGAAGTTTGGGTGGGAGTTACTTTAATGTTACATAATGAAAGAATAAAACAGTTCTGGTTTCACATGTAACCTGTAAGCAATCTTTTTCAGGAAGCAGAAATATGCTAATTTGCTAAGATAGATCATTTCCGTACAGAAATACTGAAATAGAATCCGTCCAGCCGTTTCGTTCATTACATTTTGGGCCCCGCCTTTGATTGGACGGTACGGTCCAATTTCGGAAAGGCTTGGCCCAAATTGTATTTTGAGCACAAAATTTTGGGCCCATCGAACAAAGCGGTGATTGAATTAAAACACAAACGGAAAATAGAGATGACGCGGGGACACGGGAAAATACAGGAAATAGAAAAACATTTTATTTTCTAGAAGGAGCTCAAGACATCTCCAGAAAACTAGCCATTTCTTGATTAAAAAAAAAAAAAAAAAAAAAGTAAGATAAAATCGAAGAGAAAGATTGAGCAAAAGAGAAACAGAAAGGAAATCAAACGGGATCAATGTCTGGGTATTATTACGGATGGAAGAGCTTCGACGAGGACGAGGACAGGGCAGAGAAACCTCGGAGGTTCGGTGTCACCGAGATGAGAAGTCCTCATTATACTCTCAGCAGCAGCCATAACGTCCTCGAGGTTTTTCTCTTTCTTTATTTTTTATGAACTGAACCTTCTTTTTATAATTTGTTATTAAGTTGATAAGGTACTAACTTACATGGCATAATATGATGATAAGAAGAGTGGAAACTCTTTTTTTTTTCACTCTTTCAATCATATCGCAGCCACTTCAATTCGTACATATGACTTGCTATAGATGAGTTGCTCTCCAGATGCTATGCCTTCTGATATAAATTGATTCACCTACCTAAGATGGATGAATTTTTTAATAAGCTTATGACTCCAGCTATATGGTCCTTATTTGTTGTTAAAAGACATGGTTTATTGTTTTGCTTTGAGGTACTGATGTCCTTGGTTAATGGAGCACGATTGATGTGTAACTCTGGGAGGTGATGCGGTTGGAGCGGTTCTACCGGTTCTTCTGACTGTTATTATGCTTTTCAGGACATTTTTGAGTCTATGGGGCAGTTTGTCGACGGATTGAAGTTCTCTGGGGGTTCCCACAGCCTGATGCCAAAACCCTTTATCGAAGAAGTTGTTAAAAGGGCACACCAACATGATGTATATGTAAGTACAGGTGACTGGGCTGAACATTTGATTCGTAATGGTCCATCAGCTTTCAAAGAATATGTTGAGGTAAGTTGTGCTACAACAAACAACTATTGAGTCTCTTAATATTATTGCATAACTGATTTGGATATCCCCCCTGTGATATCTTTTTTTTTTTTTTAAAGGATTGTAAGCAGGTGGGATTTGACACAATCGAGCTAAATGTTGGATCACTAGAGATTCCTGAAGAAACTCTTCTCAGATACGTCCGCTTGGTTAAGAGTGCTGGTCTGAAAGCCAAGCCTAAATTTGCAGTAATGTTTAATAAGTCAGACATTCCCTCAGACCGTGATAGAGCATTTGGGGCTTATGTTGCTCGAGCACCTCGGTCGACTGGTATGACCATGGACTTTCGTTGATGATCTGCTATTACAACATGAAACTTAGTATTTTTTTTTTTTTATTTGTCTGCTTTTCTAGAGGTTGCCTGTTAACAATGCGGATATATATTTCTTATGATAAACATTGGCTGCAGATAAACTCTTTCTGGCATCTAATCCAGAAATCGAGGTTGGTGTAGGTATCAACAAATCGAGGTTGGTTGAAAGCATGTTTAGTTTCTACTTGTGGGTAGCAGAGGTATCCATGCTATCAAGGGTAGTGAAGGGTCAAATTTAAACCCATAAACACCATAAGATTAGCTCAGAAAACTGCTACATTGCACCTTCCTTGAAATATATACTTTATTGAATGAATGCAAATATGGGACCTTTTAGTTAATTTGTCACAAATTGTTACAAAACTTTATTTAGGTGAGTGTTTAAGCAATTTCTTGTTTGCAAACCTAAATGGGCCCTATTGAGTCATGTTGGCAATTATATGGGCAGAGGTTCGTTGTTGAGGTCAAGATTGTTTGTATAAGTATCTCCAACTCAAGAGACCCACACCAAAAATAAATAAATAAAACAAAAAGAAGCAAAGCTGAATGTTTTAATGAAATGCTTGGTTTGTTTGAAGCCCTATCACTTTTCTTATCTTAAATTGCCTAAGTTGTGCTGAACTTTGGAATATTGAATGGGAAACTAGTGGTTGTCAGATGAGATATATTGAAAGAATTACAATCTGTTTAGGAAACTGATAATGACAAGATTGTAAACAATCTTTCTAATGATGCATCACTTCTGTTTCTAAAGAATATGTTGAAGATGTGGATCTTTTGATCAGAAGGGCCGAAAGATGCTTAGAAGCTGGTGCAGACATGATTATGATTGATTCTGATGATGTCTGCAAACACGCTGACTCTTTGAGGGCAGACATAATTGCAAAGGTCATTGGACGTCTAGGTCTTGAGAAGACCATGTTTGAAGCAACAAATCCAAGAACTTCTGAGTGGTTCATCAGGCGCTATGGTCCGAAGGTATAACATTTATTGAGTGTTTCATTCCATTACTTAACTGGAGTCTTAGATGTGAATGACATACTTCTGACTGGTGGGGATCGGATTTGCAGGTAAATCTATTTGTGGATCACTCTCAAGTGATGGATCTAGAATGCCTCCGTGGCCGTAACTTGGGTAAAAGTCACAGATCTGTTTTGAGTTCGTCATATTTCCTGCTCTGAGTGGCTACCAATTGTTGGGCCAAATCTGTGCCTTGGTGCAGCTGGTTTGTTATTGGTGTAATAATTTGTGTGTTGTGAAAATGTTGAAAATTGTGAGTGTATGAGTGTGAACGTGGCCAATAAATGCCTCAAAGCTTTTTAATGTGACATAAGATGGTTAATGTAAAACCTGGCGTCAGAGGTGTAAATTGCGTGGTGTTAATCCCAACTGAAATGGTGCTTTGGAGAATGATTAAGGCATTATAAAAACTCAAACTGGGAATTTGGATAATCTATGAAGCTACCGTTCTATAATTTCTTTCACCTTTCCCGTTGTTTTGACTTTTTGAGGACAAGGAACTACAAAATAAAATAAATCTATCAAAAACTGGGTTGGTGAAGTTTGAGTTGCGACACCAACCGAACCAGAGCTGCATGCTACACAATCTCAAAGCGAGTGATGCGTCTTTCGCAGGTTGTCTTGCCGCCCGCCTGATTTTATTTAGGGAACAGAGCAGATCCAATTCTTAAAATTCATTGCATTTATCACCGATTTAAAATGACGAATTAAAAAAACCTGGGGTATTTTTTTACGTATATACACCGATTTAATGGCCATGCAATAAATTACGTATAACAAATACAAATTGAAAAAAAAACCTGGGGTTTGAGTCGTTGGTGGCGCACGAGTTCACGTGCGTACCTTCTTCCTCTGGGCACAATTTGAAATGACGAAAGTCTTTGTTAACTTTGAGCTCTATAAAATGCACTTTACCTCTAAAATATTGTAACAGCGCACACGGTCAGATTACAGTTAATAACAGTGCAGTATCATCATCAGTCATGGCGACCCAATCCACCCAAAAGAAGACGGCATGTGTTGTGGGTGGCACAGGATTTTTAGCTTCTTTGCTGATCAAGCTCTTGCTTCATAACGGCTATGCTGTTCATGCTACTGTCAGGGACCCAGGTTTGGTTCTACACACACACACACACACACACACATCTTCTTCTTCTTCTTCATTGCTAATTTGGATTTGGCCTCCATGACCAAAATTCATATTTTTCTTACCTATAAACTGTTTCCCTGTAAATCTGTAGTAGTTAAAGCTTGAGTACAATGTTTTTTTTTTGGGTGATCATTTCATGCTGAAATGTCGAAAGTTACGATTGTCTGATTGTCTCAATAATATGAAAATTCATGAAGCATGAATGAGTGCGAGGGTATGATAAGTATCTAATTTCATACGGAAAAGCTCAATGCGACATGTGGGCCTAATTTTAAATGGACATTGGACAAGCGATTAAGTGGGCATATGCGAAAGTGCTCCTTTCTGTTTTCAGGCCCAATTTTTGTCGGTTAATGTAGTGTTGTGACTATGCTCCGCTCTTGGCTCACAAGTGTAGAATTATTATTAACCCTCTTAACAACTTCTAAAACTCCCTTTTCTCAATTAACCTCAATTAAAGTATTAAAAATATATTTATATGATTTTTATAACAATCCATTTTTTCCTCAAAATAACCTTAATTAGTTTTTTTTTTTTTTTAACTTTAGTAATGCCGCCATGGCGGTGAAATTCTTAAAGCTGGTTCTTCTTAGCACCAAACCTTTTTTTTAAGTTTAAATAACCAGAGCCCACGATCAACTAATTATAAAGTTTATTGACCCTCTTTTTTTTTTTAGGAAAATTATTATTACACCACTTATGTTTTGGCTTATGTTCATTCAACCACCACAAAATTTTAATATGTTCTCTGCACCATCTTTCTTTTTAAATTTGTATAAATTAGCCACTTTTGCACTAACACCATTAAATACTTTAAACGAATGACAATTTTATCCCTAAATGAATTAAAAGACTATTTATTTTATAAGAACTTTAAAAATATATTTTTAATTATAAAAATACCTCTAAATTTAATAAAAAATAAATCCCAAAATTAAAATTTTTATTTTTTAATAAAAAAAATATAATCATAAAAATAATTGCAAATTTTTTGATATAATAAAAATCCCCTAAATTATTAAAATTTTGGGAATTATTTTTTTATAAATAAATTCAGTTATTTTTTATTAAAAATTTAGAAAATCTAAATTTAATAAAAATCAGCTGAGCACCTCTTTTTGGGATTTATTTTTATTAAAATTATGGGTATTTTTATAATTATAATTTTGTTCAAAGCATAAAATGGTCTTTTAAATTATTTAGGGGTAAAATTATTATTTCATTTAAATTATCTAACGGTGTAAGTGCAAAAGTGGCTAATTGATACAAATTAAAAAAAGAAAGGTGATTTAAAGATCATGTTAGAATTTTGTAATGGTTGGATGAACATAAGACAAAATAGAGATAGTGTAATGATAATTTTCTTTTTTTTCAAGTCTTGGTGACAAATCATTTGATTCATCTCCATGTCTTACTTAAGTTTTATTAGTGTCGACTTTACTACAACTACAGAGAAATTGTGAATTCAGAACTTCAGATTTATTATGACCGGAGGATCTGAAAATCTCTAAGTCTTATTAATTTCTCCGTACGCTAAATATACTTTGATTCAAATTTTGCAAATACACAAGTGAAAAGAGTTTTCATTTAAATCATACTATAAGCAAGTTTTACTAAAATGGAAATGTGTTTTTAAGTAATATCTCTTATGGGTAAAAGTGTAAATACATGACAATATCAAATAACCCTCGTGTTGTTAATTTAATAAATAATTTCATTAAAATATAATACGGATTCGAATATCCAATTTTTTGGAGTCATTCGTATTCAGATTCAAATTCAAATTCAAATTCAAATCTATATGGATTTTAAGTTTTAGTATTTAGATTCACCCTTTTTAATGAGCGGATCTAGATTTTCTAGAATTCGGGCAGGACCCAGATTTTTTTTTTTTTAATTTGGCCATCCCTGGCAATTTCATGAAACAATATGGCATGGAACAATGTACTATAGTCTAATGAGTTTGTATTATCCAGAGAACCAGAAAAAGATCTCTCCCCTTATAGCACTTCAAGAATTGGGCGAACTGAAAATATTTAGAGCAGATCTAACTGATGAAGCGAGCTTTGATGCCCCTATATCTCGTTCTGACATTGTCTTCCATGTTGCAACGCCAGTCAATTTTTCATCTGATGATCCAGAGGTACAATGTATTTGGTGTATATGTGTTTCTAGTTTTATGTGCATCAAAATGAAGCTGCTTGATTTTCAGTTGCAAGTATTTCTTTTTTCCATTTTCTTTTTCTCTACAGACTGACATGATTAAGCCAGCAATCCAAGGAGTAGTGAATGTGCTGAAAGCCTGTACAAAAACAAAAACTGTTAAAAGGGTTATATTGACATCGTCAGCTGCTGCTGTATCAATTAATGCGCAAAATGTAACAGGTTTGGTCATGGACGAGAAAAACTGGACCGATGTTGAGTTTTTGAGTTCTGAGAAGCCACCAACTTGGGTACTTAGGAAAATTCATTTCAGTATCGTTGGATATGCTCTGTGAGTTTTAACTAGTGTACATGGTCCAAAATGAACTAATCTGAGCGTGCAGGGGTACGCTGCATCCAAGACCTTAGCTGAAAGGGCTGCTTGCAAGTTTGCTCAAGAAAATAACATTGATCTCATTACCGTCATCCCTAGTCTCATGAGCGGTCCTTCTCTAACACCTGATATTCCCAGCAGCGTAGCCCTTGCCGCGACTTTGATTACAGGTACTGAACCAGACCTCAAAATGCATGCAATTGTAAAAATTGGTGTGTTGATGGTATATCACCACTTTTGCAGGAAATGACTTCCTCTTAAACGGTCTGAAAGGCATGCAAATGCTCTCAGGTTCAATCTCCATTTCACATGTGGAGGATGTTTGCCGTGCCCATATATTTTTGGCGGAGAAAGAATCTGCTTCTGGCCGCTACATCTGCTGTGCTGTCAATACCAGTGTTCCTGAACTTGCAAAGTTCCTCAACAAACGATTCCCCGAGTACAAAGTTCCAACGGAGTAAGCCTCCAGCCTCAAAAATATGCTTCTAATATATAATGTTAAACGTATCAAATTGTTTACACGTTTCAGATGATGCGTTGCCGTCTAAGTCCTCTGCTCGTAATTGCAGTTTTGGAGATTTCCCCTCCGAGGCCAAGTTAATCCTTTCCTCAGAGAAGCTCATCAGTGAGGGTTTCTGCTTCAAGTATGGGATTGAAGACATTTATGACCAAACTGTGGAGTACTTGAAGACTAAGGGGATGCTCAAGTGAAAGTCTTGTCTATTTATTTTTGCCCAAGTATGGAGAAAAATAAGTATTATTTTATCTATTGAGGGACCGCTTGACCCGAAGCCTAGTTGAAACAGCTCGCTCGCATGTAATAGAATGAAATTTCTGATTTGTTTCGGCTATGATATCACGGCACTAATAAAAACCCAGGCCCAAACATGCTGTCTGGAGCACTTGGGTCTAGCAGGACATTTTATCTGGGCCTGCAAGGTCCAGATTTAACGTTTTGTTTTTTATTATTTATTATTTATTATTATTATTATTATTATTATTATTATTATTATTAGTAAATGAGTAGAACTATTATAGCATCTTTTTTCTTTATTAAAATAAGAGGATTATTGATATTTACAATTAGATAATACTTGAGACTATTTTAATTAAATCTATGAAGTATAGCCTAGATAATAATTCTTGGGACTATTCCACATTAAATTTATGATGCACAACATAAATTTTTGACTTTGAATAACTAATATTTAAGAGATATCTACTTTATTTATATCTTGTAAAGGGAAAAACTGCTCCACCATATTAAAAATAATTGAGGGAAGAAATACCCACCACTTGGGCAAAGCCGAGTGGCTTATAGCATCCCTTTTAAAATCCTTACGACCCCCAAAAGAACAAAACTCAATTGAACCCGAGGATAGTGGACAATGATCTAGCTTTCAAGAACCCATCATCATGAAAATTGAGGGCCGATATTTCAACTTTAGTATAGAGAAGATGTTAAAGTGAAATTAGGGGAAAAAAAAGGGTGGGGCTATTTGAACCCACTAAACTACTCAATAAACCCACTTTTAAAAATAATTTTTTATGACTAAAATACTCTTAAATTAAATTACAATTATGGACATTAGAATTTAATATAAAAAAAAAAAACAGAAGTTTTATTATTTGAACCCATCTTTATATTCAACGTAGTTTTATTGAATCCTAATCATATTTTTATTAAACCTTAATCAATCAAGTAATGTGATTCTTCTGTCAAGCAATATATTTTTGTTAAATGGGCACATGTGATTTGATTCAGAGTAACAAAGTTGGTTGTTATTGATTTGATGGATATTGATTTTATGGAGGAACAAAATAATATTGACAATAATTTGAACCATGAACATGTATGAAATAGCCAAATATTAATCCACATGATAGCAAGTATTAATTATAGAAGTATAACATCTAATAGAATTCATTTTATCATTTCAGTTTTTTAGTCCAAAATAATTCCATAAACTGAATTGGAACATGCCAAAGAGCAAAGTTGGATGCATATGCGATGCTAACTTTAATGTACCCTACTTCATCATGAATGTATTCAAAAATCATTAAAAGCAATAACCTCATTTCCTTTCCTTTTGCTTCTTTTTTGATTTTTTTCAGAAGAATCTTGTTGACTTATATTCAACCGATTTTTACAAAAGAATTTAATGGGTTTATAAATGAATTTAATGGGTTTAATGAGTAAAATTACTATTATTATAAAAATTGGGTTTAGTAAGGGTATATTAGGTATTTAAATGGGTTTATTGAGTAAAATTTAAAATTTTAAAATTTGAGGGTGGTTTTTTTTTTTTAGTAAATAGGTATATTAAGCACTTTGGTGGGTTCAAATAGTCTCACAAAAAAAAAATCAAAACAAAATGTTAGAAAAAAAAAAAACATTGGCAAGCCAAGAGAAAATATCAAATACCATTAACAAAACCCTTGGAAGAGTCTATTAATTGCAAACAACTACATTGTATAGGGAATTTAAATTAGAATGAAATATTAAAGACAAGTCTTAGTATTAATATGAGATAAAAGATTATTTACTCTTTGGCTGAATGATGAATTGCTTGAGTCTCCTTATGGGAACTCAACTTTATTCTCTCAAGTTAGAATTGGATAGACGTCAGCATCTGCCCTTCTCTGTCTCAATATATATGTTAGGGATGACAAATTGGTCCATCCAAATTGGATATCTATATATCCAAATCAATTAGATTGGATAATATCCATACAAAATCTTTTTGGATATAGATATGGATATCTTAAAAATTATTCAATTAGATATTAGATGGATATGGATATTTAATGGATATCCAAAATTCAATTCATTTATCCAATTTTAAGTTAAAAAAATTTATATTGGAAGACTAAAATGAAAAAAATAAAAACAAATGTCATAGATTATTGATTTAACAAACCCTCATATTATCACCAGCCGCTCGTCGCTCGTCGGACGCTCGTCATTCGTCGCTCATTACTCGCCGTTCATCTCTTCTCTTCTCTTTTCTCTCTATCACTGAGGAAAAGGAACAAGCGGAGGCAAACCTGGAACTCAAATCTCTCTCTTTTGACATCTGTATATGTAACTCAAATCTCTAAAACAGACATAATATTGAATAAAATTTATTTATATATTTATAAACATGTATATATAATATCTTTTATGTGTGTATATAATAACTGATAACTAAAATATTTTTTTTTGTTATTTTTTAAGTTGTTATATCAATATAATTGACAATAATAATTTTAATAATTTTATTTCCTAATTAAATAAGTATAGCTTTGATTTTTTTATAATATACGTAAGACATATATAAAATTGCATTAAGTATACAATTGATTCTCAAAATGAGACTTTAAAAAGCTAATCCTCTCATATTTTTCAAAATCTTCTATAGGATAAGTGATTTTATTAAAAGTGATTTTGAAAATTTTATCAAATACCAAAATTAACTTTTATTTCTTTAAAATCATTTTTGAGTATCTATAAAACAATCTCGGACAAACTTTTCATGTCTTATTCGCCCTTTCTCACTCTTTGCAAATGAGATGCGTAACTTAATTTTACCATATTAGGTTAGTACGTTTGACTAACGTACTTGGTTAAAAGGTAAATTGAATTTATCTAAATAAGTAAACTTAACGAAAGTTAATGCACGTGACACGACTCAAAAGTGTATTACTCTCAAGTATAAGAGTGTCTAGTTATAATATAACCCAGTGAGACCGGGGTTGAACCACATGGAGTTTTAAATCTAGTAAAACTAAGAAAATTAATTGTGGGAAAAAGAAATTATTTGAAATCAATTTAAAAATAAGCTAAGGTTTAGGATCCACTCTCTGTATTCAAACTATAATTTTAATACTCTCTCATTTATATTTTGCCTCACTTTTACCAATTAATTATTATATCATTTAATTTTATGTGTGTGGATAAATATAGAATAAAGTACCTAATGTGCCACACTATATTAATGTGTCGACATTATGTCAAAATACTATAAAATCTAATGAAATTTATAAATTAACATGATATAAAAATAATTAGAAAAGAATTAAATAAACTTAAAAACTCATTTGAGAAAATAATAATAATTAATAGTTTGAAACATTGAGCTTCACCCTAGCTTAATAAAATTAGTTACTCATATTGAAAGAAAACACAACACTCTTTTTATTTGATAAACTTTTTAAAATATATTATAAAGAAAATTGATACAAACAGAAACAAGAAAAGAAAAAAAAGATAGAATTTCTTCAGTCTCGGCTTCAGCTCTCCAAAATAGCTCCCTCGTCCCCCGACTTTTATAGGCAACAATTGCCTCCTCTTCATTCTTTTTATTCTTATTTAATTTATTATTATATTATTATTTTATTTTTTATAAATTAAATGAATGTTGAGAAGTGTGATGGCCAGGTGGCGTGATGGCCTCCTGACCATCACAGGCAACCAAAACATGGTTGCCTTTTGCTTTTTTGTCATTTTATTCTTTTTTGTTTTTATTATTTTATTATTACATCTCCTCAATTTTGTTCTAGTAGTTCTTCTTTGTTCCCGTTTTTAATTCCAATTCCATCTTTATTCCTGAAAAATATTTACAAGATAAAATTTAACAAATTACAAATTAATTTAACATAAAATATATTTGGGGAGTATTAAAATAATTTAGAAATAATGAACGCATTAATCGACACAATAAGTGAAAAACTAATAATTTTATCCTATTAAATGTACACTTTTTAGTGTCAATCCGCACGCCTGAGAGAATGTTAATGACAGAGTTAATAGTAACCATATTATTATTTTATATCGCTATTTATTTACAAGAAATAGTTAATTACTCCACCGGATACATGAATATCAAAACTTGTCTAATTTACTAAAACAATTGATGGATACCATCTAAATAGCTTTTCATTATCAACGTGTATTAGATTAAGTTACGAGTTCACGTAGAATAATATTATTTGTACTAGAAATAGTATAAAATTTAGTACAAAATATTAAAAAAATTATTTTGTAACGAATTTCTCTTTTATCTTGTAGTGTTTATATATATATATATATAAGGGTCCTTCTATCTTACATGCATGTAAGATACATTCCTCTCACATGAATAGTGTGTGGGTCCCACACATGCACTATTCATGTGAGGGGGATGTATCTTACATGCATGTAAGATAGGGTTTGCCTATATATAAATGTGCTGTTTTTCTTCACACACACACACATCAGTACATCACTGTTAGTTGACATATCATTGCACGCATAAGTTCAAAATGAAATGCCACGTTGCTATGTGAACTGTGAAGGAAAATCTACGTACTCTCAAAGTATGTAGCAGACGCGGAGCATGATGTGATGGTACGAGGACGGAGATACACCGTGATGATCAAACAGATTCTTCCTAAATCCTAATCTGCACGCTAGCGATTAATTAATTTCAATTGATTTCAATTTTGGATCATTTACCTGATTCATTCAAAGGGACCTTACAAACGTACGTGTGAATGCATGCATTCAGTGGATTGGACCGATGTGTTGCCTTCATCTGATTGAACCAGCCACCAGACCACATGGGCTGCTTCCCTATGTGCAGATAAAACGTGTTTCATGCTTCTAGCTCCGGCATAATTAATTTTAATGATCGTTGAAAAATCCGAGGCCAAGCTCAAGATTGACGTGGTAGTCAATATCGCCATTTATTAGGGATGGCAATTTCCGGGTCCGGGTCCGGGTCCGGGTTTAGCCATTCCGGATCCGGACCCAGACACCAAATTCTCATTACCGGACCCGCATTGAATCCGGTTTTTTTTCCATCCGGGTCCGGTCCGGGTTCAACCCGGAAAATCCGGGTTTCCGAATTCCGGGTTTTGAACCCGGATTGCTTTCCTTAAGTTGCTGGAAAAATGAAAAAAAAAAAAAGAACACAATTACACCAACCAGAACCAAATTGCTTCCAGAATTCAGATTGCTTTAGTTTAGTGCAACAAAATTTCAAATACAAAACATATAACTTCAAATCCAGGTTCTAAAACAAATACAACAGCCGCGAAATCCACCCCCACAGGCCACAGAACACAGCCCAAAATCCACCCCCACAGGCCACAAAACACAGCCGCAAAATCCACCCCCTTTTGCTGGCCGCGATAGAGTGAGAGATGAGACGAGTGATGCTGATGCTGATGCTGATGAGTGATGAAACAAACACAAGCGCACCGTGAAGGTGATGACAGTCATGCCGCAGAGGATTTGATTTGAAGAAGAGAAATTACAAGAGAGTTGAAGAGAGAGTGAGAGAGATTGAGTGAGAAACGGGTGAGAGAGAATGAGAGAGGAACAGCCGAACATATGAGAGATTGAGAGGAGAAGTTGAAGAGAGTGAGAGATCGAGAGAGGAACGAGTGAGAGAGATTGAGATTTGAGAGAGGAGTGAACGAATGAGAGATTGAGAGGGCTAGGGTTTCATTTTTTTCTATTTATATTTAATAATTTTTAAAAAATTAATATTAAAATAAATAATATCCGGATCTGGGTTCCGGATTTGCGGGTTCACCTGAAACCGGATTCGGACCCGAAAATATGCGGGTTTTGAAAAACCGATCCAGATTCCGCATAAAATTTGTTCCGGTGCGGGTTGAACCCGGATCGGATTTTCCGGGTTCATTCCGGATCCGGGTTTGGTTGCCATCCCTACCATTTATCCTTCCACTCGACTAATTATGACGCTACCAATTTGTGACTTGTTATAAACTTATACAAAAGACCAACAAAGTGTTGGCTCCACTGGCAATGGAGTCTCCTTAAGTGACTTAACTGGGTTTGCTCCCCAGTTCGAGTCGCAGGGAAGTCGCCTTTGTTGGGAGAACCTGTACCTCCCGGTTCGAGCGGGGACTTCTAGTCTGGGTTGTGGTACGGGCTTAAAGGTGCCTCCCACAGTTAGGGCTCTCCCCAAGATACCTCGTGGATAAGACCAAAAAAAAAAAAAATACTTATACAAAAGAGTTGCTGTTGACTGTTGTGTTACTACTTACATGAAGATGAACTAGAAAAATTATATTAAACATACAATTATGACATAATTATTGGTGATTGTTGATTCATATAAAGCCATAATCTTGGGAATTGATGGAGGTTGATTGTTTTCTTAACCCCATGTTGTTCCCATAACAACTTCCTTAACTTAATTCTTTCCTTTTGACTGTGTGTTTAGAGATTTCCCAAAAAAAAATAAAAAATAATAATAATAATAATTGGAAGGAAGATAAAATTATCTATTAACACTATAAAATATTTAAAAATAATAATTAATTAATACTTCAACACCATACCGTATTATAATTCATTACGTCTTCCTTTACCATCCTCATCAGTTTTCAAGTCATGTGATTCGAGTTCAATTTGAATACTAGGAAGTTCGATCAATCAGCGTACGCATACTTAATTAAAGTTTTGAATTGAGACTTAAAAGAGTCACGATCTATTAAGACCTTTGACCCTTCAGCGCTCCCCAGTTATTCAGTAATGATGCCTGATGTTGGATGAAGTCATCATGAGTACGTCACTGATGTTGGATCGATTTGTTGTAATAACCTGCACCTGTTCTTTTTGCAATAAATGCAGCGCTCGGAAAGTGGTTTACGTGGTTTAATGTGAACGTGTCCTAAATGCACCGACCTGGAAAGTGGTTTAATTAAGGTGATCAACGTATGACTTTCTAAGCTCAATATATTGAAAATGAAAGAAAATTCCAGTTTAATCACAATATTTTTGTAGTGAGGAGAATTTTTCTGTCAGAAAATAACTGGTGACAAATTAAACTCAATACCATCAGTTCAATACTTTTATTTTATACGTACAAAATTAAATTAAATTTTTTATTAATTATTTTAAGATAAAAATAAGAGTACAATATAATATTATCATATTATAAGTGCATTATAATTGTTGGAACAAGAAATGTGGAATGTCAAAAATTGAAAATCAGATTTTAGTCAAATAAGTAAGATAACATGAGAGCACAACTACAGGAGAACATATTAGCTGGAAGCTTGGATAAGTTAAAGATGCATAACTGCAGGAAAGCACAATAGTAAGAGAACTTAGTAGTTAGAAGCTTAAATAAGTCAAATAAGCATGACTAGCGACAGTAGGAGCTCAATAGCTGGAAGTTTGAATAAATCAAATAAACACGACTATAAGAGAGCACAATAACAAGAGAGCTCAGTAGTTGAAAGTTTGAATAAGTTAAATAAGTACAACTGTAGAAGAGTACAGTTACATGAGAGTACGGTAGCAGGAGAACTCAATAGTGGAAAAATTAAATAAGTCAAATAAGTATGATGGCAGAAGAACGCATCTTTAGGAGATAAGTTTAATTAAATAACCACAACTGCTGAACCCAGTAGCTAGGGTCCAGTATTTGGAAGCTTTATTTATACCAGCAAAAATTTTTATTCATGATTATTAAAATAGAAGAATCTAGAAGCTCAATGTAAATTTGAGAAGAGGATAAGTGTTGAAGATAAATGTTGACATTAAATAAAACTCTAACTAAGTGATAAAGATTATCAGAATGAGGAGTTACTAAAGATTTGGGTTATCTAAACTATTTGATAAATAGAGAGTTCTTGATGCATAAAAGGGGTAGGAACAAATACTTAAAAAGAAAAAAAAAAAAAACTCCATCGTAGTCATTATACAATAGTGAAATTATTTTTTCTTTATCTGTGACGTAAGATAAGTGCTAACCACATAAATTCTTTATGTCTCATTTATTATATCACCCTATTTATTTATTTCTCTTGTTGATTAGAAATATGCATCAATTTCTAGTGAGGATATCCTCACTTAATTAAAATGAGAATGTCACGAACAAAAAAAAAAACATAGTTTTTAATGTATTTAAAAATATATATATATTATTAATTTTTGTAATATTGTTACTTTAACAAAGGAACGATGTGCTTAGTAAAGAAGTACTCTCTCTCTCTCTCTCTCTATATATATATAACTCTGGGTCCACCCTCGGTTTGTATAATGCGTCAAATGCTCTGTACATCGTGTTGCATTCTCTAATTTGACCAAATATTAAGAAGTAGATGAATGGCTGAGAATGTTTTTTCCTATGTAATTTTATCAAAGAAAGAAAAAATATCTTCATTCATTAGGGAAAAAAAGTCACGTCATAAGTAAATGATTAGGTATATGCACCCTGCTTGTATAAATAAGCACGAGTACTTATTTCTCCTCGATACGATCTATTGAATAATAATGGAGCAAGGAAAGCAATTGGGTCATCAGAAGCAACTTGTTCTGAGTTGCCAGATGAATTCTAAAGCTTGTAATGTGATACCACCAAGGCAATCTGCCAATTATAAGCCAAACATTTGGAAATATGATTTCATTCAATCCCTTCACAGCAAATATAAGGTACAATTAATTTATACCCAGCTATATTGCATGGGGTTGATTGTTTTAAATTTATTAGTTCTGTTAAACTTTTTGTTGGTGTTTTGATGATTATCAGGAAGAAGGATATAGAAGCCGAGCCGAGAAGCTAAAGAACGATGTGAAGCAAATGTTTCTTGAAGCAGCTGACCTTTTAGCCAAGCTGGAGCTCATTGATAGAATCTGTAAACTAGGCCTGTCCTATCTCTTCGAGGAAAAAATCCGGGAAGTTTTAGTTGACACAGTAGCATTTTTAAAAAATGACACTGGTTGTTTACAAGTAAAGGATCTTTATGCTACTGCATTATGCTTTAAGCTCCTCAGGCAGCATGGCTATGAAATCTCACAAGGTATATAATATACATCAAACTTAATTTCATATCGCTGTCAGCTATGAAATCTCACAAAGTATATAATATAATTGCTGTCAAATACTAAATACTTAAATGCCTAATGTGCATGCGCTTATTAATTATTTAGATGTGTTTCTCGACTTCATGGATGAAACGGGTACAACATTCTCAACTAGCAAGTGTACGGATATCAAAGGACCGATTGAACTTTGTGAAGCCTCACAGCTAGCTTTAGAAGGTGAAAGCATATTGGATGAGGCTAAAGTTTTCTCCGGAGGAACTCTAAAGGGTATCTATTCTTCTTTGAATACTGACCTTGCACAAACAGTGGCCAGAGTTTTGGAACTTCCATCGCACTGGAGAGTGCCGTGGTATGAAGTCAGATGGCAGATAAACTCATATGAAAAAGAGAAACACATGAACACAATTTTGCTTGAATTAGCAAAACTTAACTTCAATATTGTTCAAGCCACACTCCAAAATGATCTAAGGGAGCTTTCCAGGTAATAACAATGGCAAAACGATTTTATTTTAATTTGTACAAATTAGTAATATTTAAAGACGGTCCCTAGCTACAACTTTGAAAAGAAAAATTGTGGCAAACAAATTGAAGCAACATTTTGCTCTTTTGTGAAAACAGGTGGTGGAAGAATCTGGGTCTGATTGAGAATTTAAACTTCTCTCGAGATCGACTGGTAGAATGTTTCTTGTGTGCAGTGGGGCTAGTTTATGAGCCCAACTGCAGCTGCTTTAGAAAATGGCTCACTAAGGTCATTATTTTCATATTAGTCATCGATGATATCTATGATATTTATGGTTCGTTGGAGGAACTAGAACACTTCACCAGTGCTGTTGAAAGGTTAGTTTTGACGTACGTATCATCATCACCAAAAAAGAAAGAAAAAACGACAAATGTTAATATCAATCAATTGCTATTGGCCCATTTGGTATTCTTGTGGTAGCTATGCTGTAAAACCTAGATAGCTACTAAGTCTATCAGTTACGAATTCTATTCTACAATAGTTGTGGCTATGCTTAATCACCTCAAAACCAATAAATCCTATAAAATATCTCAGGCGCACTACGTCAGAATATAGGTCTGACATAAATATTTCTTAAATTCAGGTGGGATTTCAAGGAAATTCAACGTTTGCCTGAGTGTATGAAGCTTTGTTTCAAAGCACTCTACGACACTACTAATGAAATGGCTTATGAAATTGGGAGGAGAAATACTTGGAAACGAGTCTTACCTCATCTAAAAAAAGAGGTATGAATGTGTTTGACGTTAATAATGATTAGTTTGAGGCTTAGAGCTATTAACTAATTAAAAAGAATAAGCTTTTTTTTTTTTTTTATTGGGTTTATTAAAGTGGTCAGATTTCTGTAAATCATTACTTGTGGAAGCAAAATGGCAGAAAAGGGGATACACCCCTTGCTTACAGGAGTACTTAAGTAATGCGTGGATTTCATCATCCGGCACCGTGCTTTCTGTCTATTCATTTTTTGGCATAATGAAAGAAGCGACCGAAGAGACTGCAGGTTTTCTTAAGCTAAATCAGGATCTTGTGTATAATTCATCTCTGATCATTCGACTCTGCAATGATCTAGGCACTTCATCGGTAAATTTTCAGTCAAGAATTCCTAAAATTTGACAGATGACTTGATTTCAATTTTCAAGTTTGTTATTATTAGTATTATTTTTTTTCTTATCAGTAAATTAAATTGTAATAACAGGCGGAGCTAGAGAGAGGGGACGTGGCTTCATCAATCCTGTGTTGTATGACGGAAATGAATATTTCGGAGGAGATAGCTCGGAATTATATTAAAGGCATGATAAGTAAAACATGGACAAAGATAAATGGACAATGCTTCACACAATCACCCTTGTTGCAGTCATTTATCCATACCACTACAAATTTTGCACGTGTGGTGCACAGTCTTTACCAATATGGAGATGGATTTGGAGTTCAGGACGGAGATACTAAGAAGCAGATCCTGTCTTTGCTGATTGAACCTATGCCACCGTCACCTTTTAGTTGAAGTTTTATATTTCCTCAGAACACAATAATGTGAATCATCCTCCGATGATCCCTTCAATAATATTAAGTACTCTCTTGAAAATAAAAAGATATTGTCTCTTTGCTCGCTATGTATACAAATTTTGAACTAATGCCATCCAAACTCCAAAATGGTCTGTCTTTACTTAATGAACAAATGGATTTAGTCTAAAAAAAAAATTAAAAGGAAACTAATTATACAAATTAATATAGAAGCGCCGAGCTGTTTTCCAGAACTGGTGTGAATAGGAATCTTGTATTTTACTAGTTGAATCAGATTATCACCTCAATGAATAAAAATATTTGACATTTTTGCAACTTGCAAGTATGCCGAAGAGATCAAATAAACATACGTGTTGTTGATTAGAGTAAAATGCATTCGCTTTACATGCGTGGACGGATCCAACTAAGAAGTCCCCCTTAGCCTATTATTTTACCTCAAACTTTTGAAAGAGTTAAATAAAAAGAATGGGAAATCATTAATTTTTCACCTATTGTAACTAATATATATTATTTACCCTTGTTATTTTTATAATAGCTAATAACCATATGACAACATTATTTTATAATATTATTCTTATTTTCAAATAATCTTTCATTCATTTTTGTTATAAATTAAATAAATCATAAGAATGACAATTAAATTAAAAAATTAAGTGTTAAAAATAAGAAATATATGTTTTGATGTGAAAACAAATTAATAATAGAACTTTTTCGGACTTTTTATTTTATAAATATTTTAAACAATTTAAATAAAACGTAAAAATTACAAGAAAAATATTCTATTATTCATTTTATAATAATTTTTATTTATCATTTAAGTTCTCTTATAATAATTCTTTTATCATTGTATAGCAATTTTCTTATAAATTATTATAAGAAAATGTTTATAAAATTAAAAAAAAGTACAAGAAAAGTATTATATTATTATTATTTTTTATTCACATCAAAACATATATTTCTTGTTTTTAATACTTACTTTTTTTATTTTTTATTTACATTCATATGATTTATTTAATTTATAATAAATATGAATAAAAATGTATTTGAAAATAAAAATAATATTACAAAATTATGTTGTCAGTGGATTATTGGTTGCTATAAAAACAACGTGGAAGTAAATGGTGTATATCATTTACAATAAGGGAAAATTACCAATCTCCCTAAAAAGAATTTTTTACCACATTTCCTTAGACAATAAAATACCAGCAGCAGTTTAGTGATAACAGTGTTATTTAACAATTTTAAAGACTTGATTGAAATTCTAATAATTGTAATAAAGAAAAAAATTAAGCTCCCTCATTGAATTAAAAATTTTTAAAGTAAATTTCCTCAATTTATGTGTCTGGGTTCGCAACTTTGCGCATGAATCACGAGTGTGCACACGGAAAAAAATAATTATTGTACTTTAAATCAAGTCCTGTCTCCGTGCCACTTCAGCCTTGGTCGAAGTGGTGGGCAGCTACCCTCACGCCTGTTGTCGTTTTTATTTCTTTCCGTTTAAAGCAGAGTAGCAGAAGCGGATTAATTGTAAAATAAAACCAATCACTTGATAGACGGAAATCTGACTTCAATCCATATCATTTTCTAATTCAAATGACTCAACACATGAAATTTTTACAACAATACTCAATGGCGTAAGATTCAAGATAAAAAAACTCACGAGGGAACAAAATAAAGGAGATTTTGTTAATTAAAAGACCATGAACATAAGAACAAGATACCTAATAACAAGACATTCCTATTTATAATAGGGTAAAAACTTACTTCATTAAGTTAACTTCAACAAAAGAAAAAAATAAAACTAAATAATCACAACTATAAGAAAAATAAAAATAAATAAATAATATAAAAAACATCTAAACTAATAACATTCTAAAATATCGTACTAAATCACTTTTCAACCACACACACCTTGTGAAAATCGGACCACAATTCTGGTGAGAGAGAGGTTTTGTTTGTTTAATGAGAGTGAGATCAGGTGCCACTTTGGAATTAATATAAACGTAGAGCGACATGAAGGGAAGTGAGAATGACATCATCTCCCTCTGGGGAAATTCAGCTGCGGCCTACAGCCTTTCAAGTTTTTAAAGGGAAAGCTCATCACTCATCAGGCAACTCGACAACTCTCATCTTTACTCTGACTTTAAGGTAAACGACTCGTCCACTTGGCTTTATCTATACAAATATGTCAATTGGCATTCAAACAGATACTGAACAGTTCAACATGCAAGAGTTCTGTTAAATTAATTAAAGAAAATCAGCCCCAAACTTGAAGTCAGTGCCGGTAAAATATCCCATGAAATAGGAAATCCTATCCTCGGGTTCGAAGCACCTCCGACTCTCTTAAAAATTAACAATTGGTCGAATTTTTATTAGACCAATAGGGGGATTTGCTAGGAATAGGAATGAATAAGTTGATGCGGAGGATTTAACTCTTAATTAAAGTTTACTTTTCAATAATTTACAGTACCACCACAAACACAACAAACAAAAAATAACAATAACAGATGTTTTGCATTGGAACGTAAATTGTTGAAGAACCAAGTGACACTCGCACCATCCATGTTTGTTCGGGCTCGTGTTTAGCCCTACCATTTGTCTCTCCTTATAACGCCGATCCTAAATACACCCCTCCAATTTTGTCCTCTACACTTACTTTCGTATGAACTTTCATAGCAAAGCCGTGCAATCAAGATAATGAGGAGGTGGATCCAATTCTTGATCCAAGTGCATCCAACGGCTGGATGCAACTGTGGCACGGTACCACAATTGCACCGTAGCATGATCCAATTCTTTATATATAGAAACACAATTACTGACTTAAATGAAATCTTCTTTTAAAATTTTTTTGACATCCACCCCGTTCCATAAATTATATAAAAATTTTAAATTTTCATTAGAATTTTTTTTTTCCTTTTTTGAGAAACTTATTAGAGTTTAGGATTATAGAGATAAAGCTATATAATAAGAAAAAAATTATTTCAAATTTTAAGACTTTATACATTTTAAAATAAAAGAAATATTATTTTTAGATGAAAATTTATTTGGCAAGATTTTTTATTTTAATATATTGATTAGTAATTTATAACTTAAACCAAAGGTATTTTGGGAAATAGATTTTTAATAAGGGTGTTGTAAGAATTTTAGAGGCATATTAAAAAGCTCAAACTCTTTAATCACTCTCTTTAAGATGGACCTGCACAGAACCCAAGCCCAATCATTTCTGTTCCTCGGGCCCGTTATCTTAGTTATTTGAAAGGCTGAATAAGAAGAGGTTTCCACTTTACACTTCTGAACCTCACTCGTGCATTATGGTTACGATTTGTGATAAGGCTAAAAACTTATGGAAAATAAGAAAAATTAGTTTCTTAAATATGATTAATAGCATATATTGAAAACAACCAAACTTATGACACACAATGATTTCACTTATGTTGGGGGCCGACCCAGGGGCGGAACAAGCCAACCTTGGCTGGGGGCCAAAGAATTTTTTTTAAAAAGATTTAATAAAAATTTTAATGTAAATAAGTTATTATTAATATAATATAAAACATTGAGTATTATTATTATTTTTTTACAGGGGTCATGGCTCATGCCTGTCCCTTAATAGATTCGCCCTTGGATCAACCTACTATTGGGTAGACCTATTAACTACGTTAGTATTGAATAGATATAAAGCTTTCTCAGTAGATCACTTATTGTAATACATTAGTAATATAAATGCAAAAAGACAAGAACAAGGACCTACATGGAAGGAACACAAACTGTGTCCTTATTTGTGAGTTTATTAAAAATTAAGGTTCTGAAAGTTATTATTAAGCCCATTTAAGTATTTAACAAATAAAAAAGAGGAAATGGATTTGGAGAGCACATTAAAATAATAAAAAAAAGAAATATTTTGTTGTTTTCAATAAATAAGTACTCCATTCTCATATTTAACAGCACTATTACGAGCTACGTGGCGAAAGTAAATAATATCTACTCAATTATAAAGTCTCGGTTATTATAATTAGTATTAGAGACAACTTGATGGATGCGTTAAATGATGTTATTTTGTTTTCGTTGATCCTCATTAGGACGCAAGCTTCTCAAGGGAAAACAATATGTAATATCTCACATCACTAACGAAAGAGTTTCTTGATTGATTTATAAGTTATGGATTCTCCTAATTAAGCAACAGACATATTTTGGGTTGTAAAGTTAAATAACGAAACTGCGACATATTGTGTACCGTTATTACAATTAGTATCGGAGTCGACTTGAGTCAAGTCATAACATAATAATAATTTTCAATATATAATTGTTTAAGAAATCATTAATAACGAGCGAAAATCTCAAGTAAAATTTTCAATCTTTCAAGATCAATCATTCTATAATCTATCAATAAACACGCTTATAAGGTATTTAATTGGTAAAAAATTTCAACTATTTTTTAGTAAACAATTTATAAACAAATCAAGTATTTTCAAAATCACCTAGAAAATAATTTTGAAAAAGTACAATTTTATGTGTGTGTGTTCAATTTCACAAAGCATATCTCATTAAAACATAAAGGTGCCAATTCCTAGCATAAATCAGCATTGGTTTCATTTGTATAAATTAAACTTTTCCCATATTTAAATATGATGTAATTACAAGCGAAAGCAAAGCCAACAAGCGAAGCGAGTGAAGTGGCAACTGGTAACCTCCCGAAGTTCCCAACTTGATCTCTCATTCCCATTGTCTCTGGGTCTGGCTCTCTCCAAACACTGCACATATTATATCCGTCATTATCATATCATTTCGACCAATACACATATAGAAACAAAACAGAGAGTGGAGAGCGCAATCAATAATACCAAAGAAGCAAAAAAAATTATGTCGAAGAAGAAAGCATTCGGTGGCAACACTATGACCCTTAAAGACTTCCATGGTGGCTCTATCCCCACCGATCTTCCTCTCCCTTCTGCCCCTGGTGTGTAAGTCCCAATTTCATTCACTCTTTTTTTTTTTTTCATTTTCTTTGTTGTTTATTCTTTAATCCTTACTATTCCCAGTTTCGTTTTTCTTTCTTGTTTGATTGGAGTTGCTTTAGATCTATTCTTTTTTTTTTTCAATTCTTTATTATGAGTATTCGTTTTAGATAGCATCGATTATTTGAGATACTAGATCTAGAGCTGGAAACTTTTAAACCCTAGCTATTTTTGTGATTGTTTTGTTTAACAGAATGGTTAGGCCTATGGATCGTTCTGGTTTTGATCGACCTACATCGTGGGGGAACCCCATGGCCCGACCTGATAATCGGCCAAGGCCCAGTTCCTCCCCAGCAACGAGGCATTTTGATGATAAAACCCCATTTCTAGCTCACCCAGGGCACATTGGTCGTCATTTTGATGAGGATGAGAGAAAACCCTTGGATGGGGTCTCTGCTCCGCGTAAAACTGTTGGTGATGAGGGTTTCCATGTGGAGGTTCATCCGGAGTCTGCATCATCTGGGAGGATATCAAATTGGGGGGGTTCATCTTCATTTTCACAAGCTTCGAGTGGGCCTGTGAATTCATATGCGGGTAGGGCAGCTGAGCAAAGTCAGATTGGGGTGAATTCACAAAATTCAGTCGGCAATAGCGGTCAGATGGGTTCTGGGTCGTATCCAAATGCTTGGACAGCAAGGAGGGACATGGCAGCAAGTGTCTCTGAGCCTGTGCAATCTGGATGGAATGGACAAAGTGCAGTTTCCAAGTTGGTCCATGCAAGTGCGCTTGAAAAGGTTTCCTCGGGTAGATGGCAGTCAAAGCACTCAGTTCAATATCATGCCGATGTTCAAGTCATTCAACCCCCAGAAACAGCCAATGGTTTGCGTCCTAAGAGTGATGATAATGTGTATGATGGGACAGATGCGATGGGTGGAAGGGAATTTTCTGATGCATCATTGGCAAGGCATGTTGAAAGAGGTCTTAATATTGAAGATGGTTTTCAGGGTGGTAGAAAGGAAGAACACAACCATGAAAGTACTAATTCCTCTACTCTTTTGGAAGTAAAAGAGAGGAAACCAACGTATTATGCTGGCAGGGTTCAACCTGCTTATTCTAATGGAAAATTCTGTGGACCTGAGTCTCAGCCCCTGGTGCATTCAGAAGCATCAGAGCGACCTAAGTTGAAGTTATTTCCAAGAACAAAGCCACTGGAGAATTCAGAACCCGATGGTCCAAATCCTAACGAGGTATTACTTTAAATAAAAATATAAGGGTTTACTATTTGTTATTTTGATGTTTGTATCACGTTCGTTCGCTTGAAATATATCGTCTGGTGGAATACAGGGGAATCAGCAGTTAAGTGAATCTGCTCATGGTCATATTGAAGCTGCTAATGGCTTGCTTGGAAGCTTGAATCCTACTAAACCTGAATTTCCTGCTACTGATGGGGCGAATCATGCAGTGGATCGCCCAAAATTGAATTTAAAGCCTAGGTCACAGGCTACAGAACAACTAGTTGGGAGCATTGAAACGGAAAGGTCAGTAGTGCCCTTTGGAATTTCAGTAACGCTTCTTACATCATCTTTTTTGTTTATAATTGACGAGTACGGAGAGGAGCTGTTAAATAAATAAAAAGCTCCTTGTGATCAATATTTCTTTCACATTAAGATAGGTAAATACTCTTCTTATATGATGAATTATTTGAGCAACCGGAACTTACAGAATGGGGCATGTAGATTTGATAAGTTGACGAAATTGCACTTTCATAATGAGGTTCAAATTATCTGTTGTATTGGACATTAATTAATACCAAATGTAGAAAAGCATAACGTTTGGTTAATCATCTAGTATTTGGTTTTGTCTTAAGCATTTCAACTCTCAAGTTTATTTCATTTTCATTTATAAGTACAGGGCAGAAAAGCATTATTGATGACATTTCTCTAGAAAGGTTGACAAAAGATTTAATGTATCCCTACGCTCCTATTGATGCTATTTTATGGAAACAAAATTTTTGTAACACCTACTGTTTTGAGATTTATAAACTCTCTTATTTTACTGGATATTGTTACTTCCTGTTCGTATCTGTACTTATATTTTATATTTTTTATGCAGAAATGCATTGTTTGGTGGTGCTCGCCCAAGAGAATTGGTCAGTGTATTTGCTTTATAAGTCCTTCATGAATTCTTTACACAATTGAATATGTGTTTTGATCTGCACAGCAATTTTGAGAATAAAATAATCTAAATTGTTTATTATATCTTCAATGGACATTGTCTCTTTGTTTACGTCATGATGTAATGTTTAAAAATTCCAGCTCATGTCTTACCCTTCAAAAATAAATAAGGAAGAAGAATAACCTCTAACTTCTGAGCCAGTTTTGATTGTTATTCCCAAGTCTTTCAAATCTAGAAATAAAGATTCCTATGGCATCTTAATTCTGGCTTTATTTGTGTAAAGTAACAAAGGAATGAAGGGAGGTGTTGTTGGGTTGTGCGGGATGGGATTAGGATTCCTTTTCTCCCTCCATTCTGGTCAACCAAGCACAGCCTTAGAACTCTTTCTTAGCCATTATTGGTGACTTAATGTTCTAATCCTAATGCCCTCCTAATAATGTCTGGCAGGTTCTGAGGGAACGAGGAATTGATGATGCTGCTATCAGCAATCATGATTCAAGTCAACATTCTGATAGGTAGTGACATCCTTTTTCAAATATTATTCTAATGCCACTCCTTTTATGTCTAATGACAATTTAAAATTTTGAATTATTTCTTATGTACCATTGATTGCTGTGAGAAGGACCAAGCAAAATATTTCCAATAGTGGAAGAGCTATTGATTATGCAACTCCTGCTCGCCAAGGTGAAAGAACTGAAAATCTTCATCTTGATCAGAGGTTTGGAAGGAAATTTGATAGGAAGGATCAGCGGGTGGATGTTGAGAGAGCTGATATGGAGAGGCGGAACTGGCGAAATGATAATCGACGGAACAGCAGGGGGCCTGAAAGGGAGCAGCAGCAGCAGCAGCAGGAGGTGAGGCATCCTTCGCCAGAGACATGGCGCAAGCCAGTGGAGCAGCCGAAACCGGCTTCTGCTGATGGTGCTGGTCCACGCTATGGAAAAGTAGCTTCAGCTGTAGAACTTGCGCACGCATTTTCAAGATCATTCTCAGATCCAAAATTAGATGATCGATATTCAGGGAAAAGGGGCCTCCCTGGCCGGAGCCAGATGCCCTTTTCCCGCTTGACGGGTCCAACCTCAAGGCCACAGATTAATGGCTACTAATTCTAAAGTGATTTTACCAGTAATTTGATCTGCACTTGGTGATAAGATTGTATGTTAGGTAGAAAGTTATCTGAGCTGCATGCAAGCTCGTGTCCTGCAGTTCTGGGAATGAAAGTTCCTCCACCTAATTTTTTGGAATTTTCTGCAAGATGAACTGCGGACAAAATCAATTGCTATCTTCTTCGGGAGCAAAGCACCTACACACGGAGCCCCGATTTATTTATTTTTCCCTACTTTCTCTCCTTTTTCATTTTTTGATAACTGTTTGGTTTCTCTTCGTATAGGAGGAGAAAGTGATCTGTTGTCACCTGGAATTGACAGTGAGGCCACTGTTGCATGACTTTACTATATGCTTTCTTGACACAAAGAGTGCTATTTTACCGATGTGCCGCATATGCTATTGTGTTCACTGTGGTAAAAATTGAATTGAACTTGATTCTCAATTCATGGTCCCCAAACCTATCAGCAAATCAATATGAATGTACAAGTGCATCATATGTTTCTTTTTGTTTTCTGGATTAAAAATTGAATCGCACTTGATTTTCAAGTCATAGTCCTGAAAGTATCAGAAAATCTATATGAATGTGCAAGTTCTCAAGCTTCGTGTTGGCTTAAACGGTCTATTTCATCTATATCTTTTGTGGGTTCCAGAATCCACTATGTGGCCGTTCTTACAGTCAAGCCACAGCGAAAATTGGCGGCATAAGTAACGGAAAAGGCAAAGCGATTTGGTCAAACAAAATTACCCCATTGTTACCAATAAATATATTTCAATCATGAATGCTACTATTAGGTTTCAAGCTTGGAGTTCTGTGACCGCTACATTTCCTCAGTGGCATTACAAAACAGATCTAAGATTCAGTGTCATATGATATTTTACAAGTTCGTGTTGGTTAACAATATATATGAAATTAATTCTATCTCTGTATTATTATAAAAGCACATATGGCACCTAATATTTAAAAGACAAGTATAGCTCATATCAAATTCTATGAATTACTCGTACCAAATCTCATAACAGCACATAAGAGCAAACGAAGTTCGAATAGGTTATTTTAATCTCATTTAGGTTCTTGGAAGCCTACTGTTACTAATTTTATTTCATTTAAAAATGTCTCCTAGCTTCTTATTCCCTCCATTGTCTTTCTACTAACAAACAGTTGTCTCTATTATCATTGACTAAAGAACAGCTGATTCAAAGACACCACTTTCTGCTGCTTATCATCCCATCTCAGTCTGTCACTTCATTTTTCAATATTTTCCCTTTTCGAGACACATCCGAAAAGGTTCATCTTTTCCATACACACAGCTTTTTCAGCTTCATAAAAGCTTGAACCTGAGTCCTGAAGTGGGTTTTTGTTCTTCTTTAGTTTAACAATGGAAGTGTGCTGTGACCTTGAGGTCGACGTCAATGGCGAGGAGACATTCATGGTGGACAAGGTAGCGTGCATCTACTGTAATCCTCGCAACTTTTTCTATTCAAGCTGTAATACATGACATATTTACTACCAAGTGATGAATTTTCAGCTTGGTTTTTTTCTTCCGTTTCAGTAATGACTTTTTGTCCTCACAAAATGTCAACTTCATTTTTTGTCAATTTTCCTTTCCTCTTTTTTTTTTTTTTCGGTGCAGCATTTATTTCCTAGTTCTTCTCAGAGATTATACATACATACATACATACACACACTTTCAGTTCTTCCTTCCACGTTGCAGGCCGAAGTAGTTGCTATTTTGGCCACCTTGACGTTCTTGCATTTAGTAGCAATCATTTTTAACTACTTTTGTTCTTCTTCTCGTGCTCATTAAATACATTCAATTTTTACCAATCATAAAATTATCTCTGTTTCTGTGATACATATTTGTCAATTTTCTTTTGGTTTTCCAGAAGCTATTCTTTCCACTTGTGCTTTTATGATTTCACTTTTGACAAATTGTATTGAAAGTACGACACATGACAAATTATTGCTGATAGCAGCATCTCACCATAATTTTCCTATGATTGAAAGATTCTCTTAGTATATGGTTTGGTGCATTTAAATCTTCAGTTGAGTTGGTAGCTACTGAAGCATTACGTGGCTGTTGTTTATTTTAGCTTTCACACCTTTATGTAGGCAGAAATTTGGATTCTCAATTTCACAAGTTCGAGACTATGTATGTATGTACATTTCATTAATCATTAAATTCCACTCCGTCCACCTTGGCAGAAAATTCTTGCATCCTTCTCAGGCAGATTCAACAAGTTATTCAGCGGATTGAATGGTAGTACAAGCAACCTGAAAGTGATATTTCACGATTTTCCTGGCGGCGCAGAGGGTTTTGAACTCATTGCAAGGTATTGCTACAGCCTTGGCAAAATTAAGATTACTGCCTCAAACATAGTGCTACTAAGCTGCGCTGCACGTTTCATGGAAATGGGTGGTGATGGCCACGGGAACCTCAATTTGATAGACCAAATTGAAAAATCTCTTGAAGAAATCAGCTATTGGACTTGGCCTGAACTCCTCGTAGCTTTAAAGCAGTGCCAAGTCTTACTTCCTACAACAGATTATTTGTTTGTACCTGAGAAAGTTTTGAGTGGCTTAGTAGAAAGAATTGCTTTGTCTTTTGTTGCAAGCCCTTATACATCTTTCTCAGGCAACTTTAACTCTACATTTCAGTTTTCTTGGGACACAGAGAGGTGTGACAGCTTGATGAATATTTGCCGTCAAAGAAGGTGGTGGTTTGAAGATCTTATGTTTTTGAATGTTGATTTCGTTGACAAGGTGAGTAAGATGATGATAACGCAGAACTTTGAGCACGATCTGATTTGTAAGTTTCTGTTGCATTATCGAAAATCAAGATTTTGTAGTGCCTCACAAGTTGAGAAGTGCAAAATGACAGAGGTTGTGATCAATCTGCTTTCTTTGCTTGATAGGAGCACTCCTTCTTGCAAGAGTTTATTCAATATATTTCATGTGGCTTTAAGCTTGAAAATAAGCAGAATTTACAGAAAGAAGTTAGAGAGTCTAATAGGTTCACAGCTAGATCAAGCAACTGTGGACTATCTGCTTGTTCCATCTCCATGTGGGAAGGACTATATTTATGATGTAAGTTTGGTTCTGAGGCTTGTTAAAGTATTTTTGTTTGAGAATAGAAGCTGGTTGTCCATGAGTAGATTGAACAAAGTTGCAGGATTAGTAGACTCATACCTTGCAGAAGTATCCCCAGATTCCCACTTAAAGCCTTCTAAGTTTGTGGCATTACTAAAGGTGTTGCCAGATTTCACAAGACAATCTCATGATGGACTCTACCACACCATGGACATGTACCTTCAGGTACCTTCAGGCATCCTTAAATGCAGAATCATTTGCTTTTGCATTGAATACACTGCACATTTACTTATTTAAGCTTACAGAATTCATTCTAGTGGGAACATGTGCTTCAGTTGCTTCTTGTGCCTGAGCCATTAACTAGCAGTCAGGTCGTTTAAGTTCCAAAATTTTGATTATATTCATTTTGATTTTTGAATATATTGATAAAAAAGGTATCAAAATTTAAATAGTTGTTTGATTTGCAAGTCGGGAAAGGAAGAAAAAAGGATCTTATTTATGACATTACAATCTATCTATCTTGCAAGCTTGATATGCTAGTTGCTGACTTAGGTTATTTGCAGGTCCATGCTGGACTATGTGAAGAAGAAAAGTTGAGAGTCTTTAGTACACTGAATTATGAGAAACTTTCAGCTGATGCTTTGAAACATTTAGCTCAGAACTCAAGGTTTCCATCAAGATTAGCAGTCATATCATTCATTAACCAGCAGTCCAAGCTCAAATGTTTACACCCGAGAACACACCGGATTGTAAGCTCCAGTAACTCTCTGGACGCTAAGGTTTATATAGCTGAGAAAGCTCATGCTGCAAAAATCATTCAATATGCCAAAAGGAATAATATTACAACAACAACTGAGAAGTTTGAAGCACAATTTCGAGGAATGCAAAGGAAGGTGATGGAATTGGAGAAGATCTGCAGCATAATGCAGACTGAGATGGGAAATATGTCGCAAAGAAGATTACCTTGGGTAGGCAATACTAGATATCTACCAGGACTCTGTTCTTAAGGAGAAATCTTAATTCTCCCTTTAATTTAAAATTTAAATTTGATATATTATTTTCTTTGCATTGTGTCTCAACATGGGTTGTATATATAGTATGTAAAGTAATAAAATGAAAGTAAGAAATAGTCTTATGTGTTTAGCTGCATTAATTTCATATGTTATCACTTGGAATGAATTCATCTTATCCAAAAGCCATCACGATTCATAATTTCATACATGAACATTCAACATGATCTTCATAGTAAAAGCTATCAATAAGTTGATGGTAAATTTGCAAGGGTGGGGCACTGTCCAAGGGCAAATACATGAATCCACAAGACATGTACATATCACACTAAAAAACATTAAACATTGCAGATCTGATCGGTCACGTTTGTAATGTAATGACTAATGAACTCACTGGAGGAAATCGAGACATTGTTGGCAAACATGTCATTTGCAGAAACCGAGGACATTAAATTGGCAATAAGATGTTTCTAAAGAATATTCGTACTGAGCTTACTCACGGCCGACTGCTTCAGCGAGCTATGCGGCTGAGAGCACGGGCAGTTGCAGGGCTCAACTAAATGTGATCAAAATTTAATCTTAGAGCCTCAGTTAATGGAGCTAGCGTTTCGTAAACCAACACATTTCTAGTTTTCTGCAACACCCATATCTTCATGTCAAAGCTCACGCAAACCAACAAAAAGTTCCCACATTGATATCGAGCGAAAGGTTAACAACAATTATCAAAATGATTAACAATGCATGGGTTATGGGTCAAAACTTGGTGAAAATTTAAAAGCAAGACATGTTTCATTGGATACTGGGGTGCCATTAATTGCCCATGGTTTACAAGGCGAACCTCAAATGATTCCACCATGCTGCGTGGACCAACATACTTGACATTGAAATTGCATCTTTTCTTCGATTGTAATGCAAACATTTTTGTTATTAGTGATGCTATTATATTATTATTAGTTCCCCAATTTGTTGGAACAAGTGACGATTAATGAATGAGTGACAGAAAAAAAAGTCAAAAACCTTTCTCTTGGGATGTTTCATTACTCGATTTAAATCTTTTGTTTCAGTAAATGTGGTACACTGAGGAATCGCATGGAGCACGTGCGGAATTTCTCTGCTGAAACGAGCCTGAAAAATCACTGGGCCATCTCTTTGCAAACTTTATTGGACTGGGCCGCAAATTCCTTTGCGTTCGTTGATAAGAAGATTTATTTTTATTTTTATTTATTTATGTTTCTACACACTAGAAAAGTAAAATGGATCCTGCAATGGTTGTTTCCTATCTCCACCTTTTTTTTTTAATACCTTAGCAAATGTCAAATTTTATTTATCGCCTTACACTCTCTTTGTTTATGAAATATTAATAAATATTATGATGTTTTCTATTTACATACACGGTTAAAGTTCAAATCAACACTTGCACTCTTTTTTTATTTACAATTCTTTTATAGGTATTAAAGTATTTTTTTTTGTTTTTTTTAATAAGTTGAAGAGTGCTATTACAAGAAACATCTTATATCATATTATTTAATTCAACACCCTTGATTGGTATACTGTGTGGTTGCTATTAAATTATGTTAGGAAATTGATGGGTGAAGCAGAGCCACATCTAAAATAAAATTGGAAGAAAATAAAGAATAAACACAAAAGAGGACGCTAGGAAATTATGTGGTTCGGCTTTTAGCCTACGTCCACGGGCGAAGACAGAAGGAAAATATTTCACTAGTAAAATTAAGATTACAAATATTGTAATATTTTGACTCACTACCCAGAACCCTAATACACCCAATCTCTCAAATCCCTAAAACAAGAGTTTAAAACTCTAACACTCTCAACTCTCAACTCTCAATTCTTTTCACAAATGAATTAGAGAGCTCTAAGATTTTTTGAATGAGTGAAATGAAATGAGGAGCTCCCTTTTATAGCCAAATATTGGCTATTAAAATAATAATTTTTTTTCTTCCATTTTGGTGTGGTAAACCACCATTTGCAGATTCTTCTTTCTTCTTTGTCAAAGTTTTTTTTTTTTTTTTCCTTGGGCGGCACCTCCTTGGACTTCAATTTGGGTGCCCAATTTGAAAAATGTTCATGATTTGGCACCGCCCAACCATGACTTTGACAAATTATATGTTATATATAAAATAAAAAAATAATAATATTATTAGTTTCGATGTTATTTTTACTATATGTTTAATTATTATTTTTTAATTTATTTTTTATACTAAACTTCAAGAAATAGTGAAGAAATACATAGAGATTGAGGAATATTACATCTTCAGTGTTAGCAATGTAAAATTATAAATTTATCCCTATTATAATCTAATTGACTAAACTGCCTCGCTTGTGGCAATTTTTTATTTTCAGTTTGGACTCATTCTTGTATTTTGCATTTAAAATTTTACTCCAAAACTAATTCATAAGTTTTTTTTTTTTTAGTTCCTCCAACACTACTTTACAAGCAATTTATTTTTTCTCTTTATAAATAAAATATTAGAATTTTCAAAATAAACAACAATGACTGAATTCATCTGATATATTAATACTAGCCAAATTACTAAAGATGCGTGGCCTTTGTCAAGAAAAATGACGACTTTTTTGACAGGGTTCTAGATGATTTGCTACTGAAAATACTCAATCAATTTTCTTTTGAATTAGCTTTCAGAATTTAGATGATTTATTGGAGAGGAAGAGAGAGGTAGATATAGTGTCATTGATCCTGTTGGAGAAAGATCCACACTATAAAAAATTGTCTTTGTTAAAAAAAAATTTTTTTCTTTTTTTTTTTTAGGGATAAAATTATTGCCAAAGAAGCTTAAATTAAAAAACAAAATCTCTTACTCGGAAATTTCCTTTTGATGCATATGAATATGTCAATGTTGACACATAGGGAAGAAGAAAAAGAGGAAAAAAACCGCAAAGAATAAGTGTTAAATGAAATTTAACAAAGATTTAGATATAAAAAATTATTTAATATTTATAAAATAATTATAAAATATGATTTTTTTTTTCTTTCTTTTCTTTGATTGAGTATGAGATTCTTGGTATGTGCAAGGGGTTACTAAAGGCAAGGCTCATGCCTACTATACTGAAGTTATAACCAGCTGGTAGCTGTACTGCATGGGAAAAAGGATCTAAACATAAATATAAAGTGTTTAACGTAATTTAACATTTATTATGGTATCGAAGATAAAAGTGGAGTGCGGTATACAACCATTGAAATAATAACAAGTTTATTGGATTACTATGACATTTGCTTCAAGTTATTCATAAATAAAAGCTATATATGGTAATAGGATATGACTTGAAAACTCTTCCCGTCCTATTCAAGGGAATATATAGGTTGAAAGAGCAATGATTGATCTGTTTTATCCTTGTTCTCTATCTAGGTCTTGAACACTATGCCCATCTCCATGCTAATACATACAATGGGAATATCTCACAAGGTTCAACAACATGAATTCACTTGTTGCTTCTTGCTTCAAATAAGAGAGAATCTTTATTAGCTTCGTGTAGTTTTACCTTCTTCCACATTTGTCTCATCAAATCCTTTATATGCATATGGATTTACTTGGATCTTTTTTTTTTTTCAAGATAATATATACCTTCTACTTAATCAACTTAGTAAATTTAGATAAATTTATTGAACACATTCTAATATTTATTTTTTTGATATTTTTGAATAAAGGTCCAGCTATATTCCAAACTTTTGACTCCACGTGATACACGGCTCAACTATATTCCAAACTTGGGTCTTCCATGCGAAGGCCACTTGCATTCATTTCTATTTCGAAAAGTTCTCAATGTTGTGGATCAAATAGGAAAGTATCCAGACATGCATGCAAACAATACAAATGATATAAAGATAAAGGGGACTAATGATAATAATCAAGACAAATGTGTGGAAGACAAGCTACGGTGCATTTGTTGAACTCTCTAAATGTCGACGAGTGGCAAGAGTTGGATTGTTGGTACAACATGAAATGTGCAGAACACCCTTCGAATTAATAAGTGAAAAACACTCTATACAAGCCCAGTGGTGGGGAGCTATTTTCACAGCGCTCATCAACTTGTTTGTTGTTTTTTTTTTCCCCCCTTCTAATTTTCACTGAAAAATTAGTAAAATTGTGTTACATGGAAAGTCCACTAATTTTAACCCCCCAAAAAAAAAAAGAGTTTCACGAATATTGTGCTATTTAAACCAACTAAATTTCTCAATACTCATTTTTATGAATTAAAATTTTTGTTATGAAAATATAACTTGGTCAATTATTTATTTGATTTTGTTCTCTCTTCTTTCATTTATGATGAATTAAATGTTGAATAGTAATCATGATGTCCAAATATATTTGACGATTAGGTTTATTGTGTAGTGGCTGCTAAAAAAAAGTTATATACTTTTTATATTTTTTTTAAAGTACTTTGTGCTGATTGGTAATTGTCTTCTAGGTATTTTTGTAATTTAATTTTTTCAAATTATAACTGAGTTAGGAGAGTAATTTTGTGGGCGTAATTAAATAGTTCATCCAAAAGAGAATTAGGATAAAACTTATAAAATGGAAATTAAAAAGTTACTCTCCTTACAACTTATTTGAGCCACATAATTTTTCATAGAAAAGGAGACTGATTAATTAATTAATTAATAAACTCCTTCAGTGGGTACGCTTTCAGAGAGTAGGGACTTAATGAAATGTTCGAGGCTTGGTAGGCGTTGGTTGTCATCGTAACTGTACATCAAGGGGACCATTCTTGCAAGATTGAGAGAAGCCCTCGTGAACGATGCTGAGAATGGATTTGGGCAGAGGCATTCTTTGTTGAGCCGCTTCCATGCGTCTGAAATTTTATTGATAGCACTCTTTTGTGCCTCTTCGGCGGCAGAATATCGGTGTTCCTTCATGTAGTAATGGATGTAAGATCCATCCTTACCATCTTGATTCTCATCCTGCAACAAAAAGTGAACAAGATTACCATATAATTCTATCAACTGAAGTCCAATTAATTTTTATGCGGATGCCATGCATGTATCATCGTACAATAAGACGACTCATCTTGGACTCATCAGCAAATATAACAATGCTTGCGTCAAACAGTAATCCAGCAATAATTTTCGGTCCCTACCTGTCAGCATTTATTATTGAGCGGTCACGCTCATACATGTTCAACAGTTCCATAATAATGTTTGGGCAAATGTTATGTTACAATTAATGTAACATACACACTCAACAACAACCACACAAATTATGTGAGCCTATTATTTGTGTAATTATTATTGAGTGTGTATGTTACATTAATTGTAACATAGGGCTCCCGTTTGTTTGATACTTTTATTTCTCAATTGATTCTTCTTTTAGATATTTTCGAATTTCTTGTGGCTGTCAAATACTTTGTAAGTACGCGATACACACATTATCCTCATTAATTAGTCGTAGTGTACAGCGATAGGGAGGGGGGCCCACCTTTGCACTTCCCAAGTCATCCCAGAGCCGAAGAATTGTTGCGGTTGATGATATTATGGCCGGGTTACTGTCAATAAGCTCCACCGTTTCCTCAGTTATACCATGACCTAGGAGAAAAAAAATGTGGACCAGTGCCACATGTACTCCTGAACTCTCAATCCCATTCTTCAAGTATTCTTCAGACTCAGGCATGTGTCCAGAAGCAAACCATTTGGCTTCTACTAGAAATGCTTTGCACAAACTTGTCCACTGCGGCAATCAATTATTCAATACTGGGTTCCACTATCATATGACATCAAAAAGTTTGTGACAATCATGGCAATATATTTATATGATTCATACCGCATTTCGGAGGGACTGTACTGGGTTATACCCATGCTTCTTATAGACCTTGTAGCTGATTTCGTTAGTGATATCGTCAAGAGCTTTGAAACATATCTTCATGTACTCAGGCAATTGACCCATTGCGGCAAGATCCCATCTAGAATCAATTGTTTTCTTAGTCAATTGGGAGATTTAATTGTAAAAGAGAAGTACTATATATACGGGTTTAAATTCAATATTCTTGATATATGCATACCTAGTAATAGTTTCTGTGAAGAGAATAAGTTCATCAAGCGTCCCATAAACATCAAATATGTCGTCAATAATGTAGATGAGGGAAATGGGTTTTGTGAGCTCCACTCTTTGCTCTGACAAGCTTGGATCTGTGAGGCAAGCCATAGACCAAATGTACCATTTAAATGGTTGGTCTCTTGCAAACGGCAACTTCTTAGCCAAACCGAGGTCTTTCCACCATCTAATGAACAATATTGTATTAACAACCGGTTAAGAGTTAATTAGACGGTAGTAATTCTGAAAATGACAGCATAATTAATATTCATGTAGTCATAAAAAATACTTACTTGGTTACTTGAACAATCTCTTTGTGGTGTAAGGCGTGTACCATGTTGAAATCTTTTTTCGCTATTTCTTTTAAAACATGCAGCATCCATCGACGTTCACCTTGGAAATTGCCAAAGAAAACGTCTTTGGCCATAAATCTGGGCAAGCTTTTGTGGTATGGATGCCTCAACGTATTCCCGATAGCTAGAGCTTGATTGTGATCAAGATGTGTCATGCACTCATTGAGCATCTTCGCACTAAATTGTCCAGCTTCGTCAAGCCCTTCTTCGCCTGCTATGCTTAGCTGCGAAGCTTCATATACTTCCATCAATCTCCCTATGTCTTCACTTACGTTGAACTGGCTGAATCTCCCTTCCTTGATCATAAAGTTGTTAAACATATCTGTTTCAAAATAATTATAAAAACAAGTAAAATAAATATATTGTCGTTTCACGTAATTAAGTAACAAAATGGGTAATAATTGATAAATTAATTAAAATGATTAATTAAGGGGGCAGTTACGCTTCATTATATTTTTGCTCTTTTTACTTTATATTTCATTAAATATCCTCGCTTGCCGAGGTTAATTAAAAAAGAATAATTATGCACATAACCCACCCGCAGGCACGTAGTAACCTTCTTGTCTCAGCAGCCGAAAGCGAAGGGCAACCTCTTGAAGATCATGGAGGTGACCACCACAAGTGGAAGATATGATATATTGCCTTTGTAAAATTTCTTCAATCTCATCTTTGAAAAGGTACTCAATGCCTAGCCGTTGAACAGCATCAATCATGACTAATCCTTCAAAAGAATTTCCCCCGACTAGGCTAAATATGTGCTTGAGATCCTTCAGTTTCCGAGAATGTTCGACTTGAATATCATGCTCCTATAAGGATATCAAACAGAATTACAGAATACTCATCAGCTTATCAATTAATTAATATTTTAAAAGCTTAATCACAATAATAAATAAAAATTGATATACTATATAAAAATTAACCAACTTACGAAGAAGCTGGGGTGTCTAGTTGTGTGGGTGAAGTGTTTAAGGGGAGAAGAAGCGACTGTATTGTCACTAGTAATGCCCCCTTTTTGATAGATAGTAGGCGAAGGAGTAAATTCAATGAGGTTAGGTCTGCTAGTTTTTGAAATCTTATCTGGAGCCTTTGAAATGTGGGAGGTACCGGACAACTTTGCTCTAGAACTGGAAGAGAAAGCCATCGAATATATATGCTTCTTTATAATATTTCTCTGAAGAAATGAGAATTACTTGTGTTTCTGAGAGCATTTGAGGATACAAAGACCCAATTTATATGGGTTTATTAAAAAAATAGACATGAAAATAATTTTGTGGGTTCAAATAATCATATATTTTTCTCCTAATATATTTTGTAATTAATAAATTATCCCCCCCCCCCCCCCCCCCCCCACAAAACTCCTAATTTATTTAGTGGTTAACTTATTAATTACAATGTGTATCAGAATTTCATATTTTTGTTAATAGATGTTAACTTTGGTTGAAATCACAACGTACTTTAGATATTTTAACATGCTAATATCACACGTATTGCTATAAGTATCTATTTTTCTCCTTAATGATTGTAAATGGTAATAATTTTACACCCCATGACTGAAAAAAAAAATTATCCAATTTTCACTTAGAAACTAAATAATACAAACCTTTTTCTTCACTTTTGTATAATAATTAGGCAAATCCACATCGTTTTTATGTAATGAAATTCTACGTACTAGAATAAAAATAACAAGAGCAAAGTACTTTAGATTGACTTCCCAAAAGAGATAAAAATTTGATAATTTTTTTAAAATAAAATATTCAAACATCTTTTGAGGTGGTAAAAAATGAAATAAAAGAGTATGACATTTTTTCCTCTCACTGAGAGCTTTGAAACGATACATTATACATCCAAATTTAACATCATTTACCCTATTCAATCGTTGTCATACATCATAATGTTAATTGCACTTCAAAGACAAAATCATCATTCTGTTTAGATTTTTTAATACTGTTGATGGAAAGATGGAAAACTTATACAATCCATAACCTTTGAGAAATGATAGATATCCACCACTAGCAATTTGTCTTTACTAGTGAAATCGGGGACCTTCATGCTATGAACGAAATCATTGTCGGCACCGTCCACGTTTCTCGCAACACTCAAAAGTCTGACAGACAGAATCAAAGCACGGAAATAATGAAAGCGAGAAAGAGATGTCGTGAATTGTGAGTGCTTCTAATTCCGGCTAAAGAGAGGAAACACGTTTTGTGCGTATATATACGCATGCGTGTAACTTGTGTTACGGTCGACGTCAATTATAAGAGGACCCAATGGACCGAATAATCGTAGACTATGAACAGTATAATAGACTACACACATTCATGATATCAGAAAATTATTTGGCAGTGTCGGCAAAAATATTATAAGAATGCAGGAAATAAATTATAAGAAGAGTAATTGTCTAAGTGTCTTTATTCTGAAAAAAAGATAAAAAGACAACTAATAATATTGGTGCTCCAAAGATTAGTCGCCTTTAACACCTTTGATATAATATATTCACTTAATATATATAGGACATGTGTGCATTAGTTTTGAAAAAGAATAAATGTCTGTTAAGTCATGCTATTCTCAATTAAGTGTTTATTTAATTAATCTCTATATTTAAAAAAGTACCTCAATGCACCTGTATTATTAAATATATTATACTCTTGTCCTTACTTTTTATTTTCTTTGCAATAATACCCTTACAACAATATTTTTAGAGATATTAATGAAAAGAAAAAAAATAATTTATCAAATTAACCTTAAAATTAACATAAAAAACTTACACAAAATTTTATATTATGATTTTATTTTTAGAATTAATTGGGTAAATTATTTTATGTACAATAATTATAAGATTATTGCAATGATACTAAAAATTGTTTTAAATTGGCTATTACTAATTTATTTATAAACAATAATTAGCAAGAATTGCACAAGAGCAAAAAATTATTAGTTCTTTCACATTGATATTTATTGGTTCATTTACTAATAAACAATAATTAGTTAATTTCTTTAATTAACTCTTTTATAAGTAAACTAATTAATGTCAAGAATATTGTTACAAAGGTATTACTATAAAAGGAAATAAAAAGAAGGGTAAGAATATAAATATAAAAACTAAACAAGTACTCAAAATATAGAAACTAAACAAACATTTATCTTTTTGAAAAATTATTATTTAATTTATACACACATGTGATCCATGCATGAAATGGATGTCGTACAATAGAAATTGTTTAAAGTAATTGAGGTCTATATGCGTGGTTCTTCTTCCTTCCTAGAAAGTACGTGGATAAATGTTCCTATAAATTGCTGCGCTTATTTTTGGTACTTTCGACCTATCAGAACCAATTCTCTTCTCTCTCAGGATTAGCTAATACACACTTTATATGGCTTTCCCTTCCAAAATTATTTCGTCTGCTTCATCCCACGTTCAAGTGATTCCAGAACAAACATCAAAAGTTGGCAAGCAAAACCTCAGTGACATTAATTCATTGCTGCCTAATAATAAAAATGGCAACATTAATGACAGCATAGGGGTTTCTGCCCCGTTAAAACATGTCACTTATCCCTGTGAACACCGCAGCTTCAATAATGTGAGCACATATATATATATAAAAACGTGCATATATATTTCTTGTTTCTTATTTCATATATGATTGTCAGACATCTTATGGGAAAGTGTCTAATGCTCTGTCTCTTATCTTATGTAGGATGATATTCACATTGACCATGCGAAAAAGCTGGACGCAGTCAAGCACATACTTATCAGAGTAGGAGATGACGATCCTTTTGAAGGATTGGCCATGATTGATACGGTTCAACGCTTAGGGATTGATTACTACTTTCAAGATGAGATTGAACAAATTCTACAAAGGCAGTCTATCGTATTTTCCAATCATGGTGATCGCCATAATGATCTTCAGGAGGTTGCCCTTCGCTTTCGACTGTTGAGACAACAAGGTTACTATGTGTCTCCAGGTCTGTGTGTGTGTGTGTTTTTCTTTTTCTCTGCCAACTCTTTGTTATATGAGTACTCTAATTGATCAAATTAAACTTAACTGACTTTGAAATGGGCGTTAAACAGATGTTTTTAACAACTTCAGAAACAAAGAAGGGAAGTCCAAACAGAATATAAGTGGAGACATCAATGGATTGATGAGTTTATACGAGGCCTCACAGCTAAGTATAGTAGGAGAAGATGTGCTTGATGAAGCTGGAGACTTTAGTGTGAATCTCCTTAGTGAATATGCGACACATCTAGCGGATTATGATCTAGCGGGACTTGTTAAGCATCTGTTGCTACATCCCTATAGGAAAAGCTTGTCCTCCGCCAGAAACTTTTTCCACGGTAATTTTCAGGGCAATGAATATGTTTGGATACTGGATTTAAAAGAGCTAGCGAATATGGATTTCAAATTGGTCCAGTCCTTACACCAAAAGGAGATTGTGCAAATATCCAAGTAAGTTAATTTTTTCGTAAAAGATGACTAAACATAATTTGGAGGGAATGCTCTTCACAGTTCACATCCTTTTATTCTGACCCAATAGCACATCACATCTATATAGTTTGTAAAATACCTCAACACACCCCTGGTTCTCATATTTTTGCTCAATCTGATAGTTTTTACCTCAGATAAATTTGAATAATTCAAATAAATGACATAAATCATGGTGTATTATTTAATTAGGAATGATTAATAATAAAAGCAAAATTATCTTTCACTGTTATTCAAATTTACACTATTATTATTAATCATGTAAAACATATCTTCTAGAAGGGACAATATTTGAATAATATTGGAAAATAAATTATTGATTAGGAATATTATAGTTAATTATTTAATTTTCCAAATTAAATTATAAAAATATCTCAAATATTCATTGATTATAATTTGCTGTTGATTAATCCATAAACATGCATAAAAAAAATATTTTGGAAAGAAATAACAAACCAGCAATTATATTTACAATCATAAGATAAAGTTTTGTTTAATTGTTGATAATTTTAATTCCATTACAAACTATTTCATTTTTTAAAAAATATATATATATATATATAATTCAATTTTAACTAACAGACATACATTTTGATTAAACGAATAATTTTTTTCCTTTTCAAAATAAATACATACATATCATGTAGAAAGCGCATTTACCGTTATATTATCATATGGTAAGAATTTTCTACTGTATACATCTCTGTGATATGAATATATGCTAGATGGTGGAAGGAGCTCGGTTTGGCTAAGAAGTTGGAATTTGCAAGGGACCAACCACTTAAATGGTACATGTGGTCCATGGCATGTTTCACGGATCCAAGCTTATCGTGGCAAAGGATAGAGCTCACAAAGCCTATATCCTTCATCTACATTATCGACGATATTTTTGATATTTATGGAGCACTCGATGTCCTCACCCTTTTTACAGAAGCTATTAATAGGTACCATATATCGTTTTAAGTTTTTATGTGTTTCCCGTAGTAAAAAGGTCAGAATTAATTATTAGTAACCAAAATAATAACAATAAAGTTTTTTTTTTTTTGGTTCGTTCTTGCATCTCTCTTATTGATTTTTGAGGAAATTAATGAATCAAACGATTGCAGATGGGATCTCGGGGGCATTGAACAACTTCCGGAGTGCATGAAGATATGTTTCAAGGCTCTGAACGACATCACTAATGAAATCAGCAACAAGGTGTATAAGGAGCATGGGTATAACCCTGTGCACTCCCTGCGAAAGGCGGTAAGAAATTATTCATAAGAGTCCGAACTACGACATATAGTATATGATTTTCTTCTTAAATCTAATTAATTAATTAATTAATGTTAATTATGTTGAGTGCACCACCAGTGGGGAAGTTTGTGCAACGCGTTTCTGACAGAAGCGAAATGGTTTGCTTCCGGGCAATTGCCTAAGGCTGAAGAGTACTTGAAAAATGGGATTGTTAGCTCAGGGGTACACCTGGGACTTGTGCACATTTTCTTTCTCCTGGGTCATGGCATCACCAGTGAAACTGTGCGACTCATTGACAGCAACCCGCCCATAGTATCGTCCGTCGCAACAATTCTTCGACTTTGGGACGACTTAGGAAGTGCTAAGGTAACGCATACAAAACCCGAATTTCACTCTTTAGGAACTTCTGGTGTTTTATTTATTTTATTAGATAATAAATAGTTGAACTACTTGGCAGTCAGGACTGGTCCCATATACTGATGGACGTACCCTTATGAAAGCAAATAATACATAATGAATTTGTCACCAACCAAAGGCATAATAAATTGTACCAATTGTATGGTCACGCTTGTGGGGCATGTCACGTGATCAGTGGAGCACAACTTTACTTATAAATTTGTTTCGTCCTATATTAGCGATCATATGCCGGTTCTGTGATCACCATGTGCCCATTAGATGATCCACAAAATGAGGTTTTCTGATCAATGATCATGAACTCACAGATTATGGTGGAAATAATTATAAATTACTATACTGCAGGATGAAAATCAAGATGGCAACGATGGATCTTACATATATTACTACATGATGGAGCACCAAGACGTAACAGCTGAAGATGCACAAAAGCATGCTATGGATAAGATTTCAGATGCATGGAAGCGCCTAAACCAGGAATGCCTCTCCCCAAATCCATTTTCAGCATCTTTCACAAGGGCTTCTCTTAACATTGCCAGAATGGTTCCTTTGATGTATAGCTATGATGACAATCAAAGGCTTCCGAGACTCGAGGAGTATATTAAGTCCCTCCTCTTCGATAATTTGCCTACTCAAGGAGTGTACTAGTTAGTGATAAAGCTCCTTACCTACGTACGTATACTATGGAAGTTTCTTTTATCTTATGTTCAGCATCTTCAAGAAGAAATATTCAATTTTATGCCAGCATTTCAATTACAACTTACAGGGGATGTGTAGTAATTTCCCATTTGTCACAACACGAAACTCTCTACTCGAGTCGACAAAAGGGGATTTGATTGTGATATGGCTTCTAGAGAATTTCTCAATGGAGGAGATTGGCCAGACCGTCTGCACCATCCAATCAATAATTTCTTTTCTGTTTCTACTTTTTTTAAATAAACCTCGATGAAATGACGGAAATATATTGAAAAAAATAAAAAAAGATAAAGCTTAATTAGTCAGCCTTTTAATTCTTAATTTGAGCAACCACAATACAGGGCAATTTATTAGCGAAATGAATAAAAAAAGTTGCAATTAAGCATCATCAGCCTTTGGTACCGAGAGATGGTGTGAAAACCATGTCTTCGTCCTCCAAGGGAATGGGCCGAAAAAGCAATGTAAACGCTACGTCCATAGTCTCCTGGTTTTGAACACCATGCCCATCTCCATGTAGATACATAAAATGGGACGCTCTCACCAGATTCAACATGAAGTCAGCTGTAGTTTGAGATAAAGGAGAATCTTTATTAGCTCTGTATGCATTCACCTTCTTCCACATCTGTCTCATCAAATCCTTTATGTGTTCACGAGCAAGTTCCTCTGAGACACCAGTTTCATGCATATAACACTGGATTGATTTCCAAACATCCCCTCTCTTTAATTCATCCTGATGAATTATTGGGGAAAAAGGGAAAAAAAATCAATTTGAGCCAATCTAAAACAATTGTAGGAAATTAATACTTGGTGATCTTATTATGTACCGTTGAAGTTCCCAAATCATCTTGAAGACGGAAAATCTTGGATGACCATTGAATTATATCTGGAATATTGTTACTTTCTAGAAATTCCAGCTCCTTCTCTATGATTGGATATTGTTATTAATCATTCTCTTTACTTTTCCCTTCAGCTTTTCTGCTTGTCTTTGATATGTTTCACCCTGCGGCGTTTAATTTTTGATATGTTCCAAATTTCCAATGTAAAAAACTGAACAAATTAATTAGGATAACAAAAATGAAAAAAAAAATAATCATTGTACTAATAGTCAATACCGTGTAGCCGCTACCCAACGACTGCAGAAAGTCATGATCCCAAATTGAAGATGGGTAGCTTGCTGATTTTCTAACAATTGTTGGATTACCAAGCTGGGCGCAGACTGGCCTGTATTCATTCACTCTGATGGTTGCTCTATTTGTGGAAAGTAGTGGAGGACACTTGAAACCATTTAAACAAGTAGTGAAGGCTGATGGGATGGTGCAAGAAGACATTGGATGGATGTAAGCTCACTGTTTTTCTAATGCGCTTCAAATAACCTTTTTGATAAGCTGCTAAATTAATCTATGGTTTTTTCTTTTTCTTTCTTTCCGTTTTTTTTTTAAGGTGCAAGCTTGTGTATATATAGAGAAAGGAGATTGTGTATCCACGTCTTTTATTTTTCTTATTGATCATATCATATATCATCTAGAGCAGAGGTTTATTGTGTGTTAAAAGTTATTAATGTCTAATTAATTTTTTTCTTTTTCAGACGTTGGAGTATTTTTCTTTTCTTTTTAATTTTAAATGCGCTTGGGAAAGTATCATTTGTTTTTGTGTTTAGTTTGAATGGATTTAAAAATTATTCAAATCTGAATTCATATGCATAATTGATATATATATATATTTTGGGGGGTAAAGTCGTTTATTTTTCTGGATGAAAAACATCTAAAACCTTAATAATTTTCATTTTTGCCACTGTAAAAATTATATATACTTGTTATTTATTTTATACGATTTCCCGGGATTTCTGCTTGGCAACGACCAGTCAAGATGACAAGATTGTCAGAAAGGATTAAGTACTAAGTACCCCAAAAAAATATTATTACCAAATAGATCATTGTAATAATAACAATCTATAATCAAAACCAAAATGGAATATATGCCTCTTCTGGTTTGTTTTATGGTTTATAATTAAATAAAAAATAGATTATAAAAGGGATGACGCAGAATAAAAATAATAGAAGTAAAGTTGTAGAGAATATGTTAAAAAAAAAATTACCGTAAGATGGTGATTGAACAATTAGTGTGAAAGATGGGGAAAAAAAAAGATTTAGGTATATAAATATGGAAAATAATCATATTTATTTATTATGGATACTTTTGAGAGACAATATTGATTTTCTATTCAAATCTTTTTATATTCAAACAAAAATAAAAAATATATATATTAGTGTCTGATAATTAGACATATAAAAAATAATTATAAATTAATTTTTTAAAATATTTTAAAAAAGTAAAATTCAGAATTCATATAAAAATAAATAAGTCTAAGTCTTAATGGTTCAAAAATATTATATTCATAAAAAAGAATCACACTTTGCTTGCGAGAGGGAATTCTAATAACGGGCTAAGTTGTTCAAATATTATAATTAGGATCTCTCTAAGTTACATGCATGTACCTTACAACCCTCTCACATAAATAGTATCCACTCACTATTCATATGAGAGGGTTGTAAGGTACATGCATGTAACTTAGTATTAGCCTCATAATTATAAGATGTACTATGGACAATTATATGGGTATCGATGTGACTGCGGTGATTATAAAAAAAAGATAAATAAATACATATCTCCTCATAATAACACATTTGAATTTGAAAGATCTTTAATTTGACACGTATGCTTGAAAATATACGTAACTAGTAATTTATACTTTTTGTTTTTGAAAAAAAATATATATACATGCGGCCTTTAAAATATTTAAAAGATAAGCAAAACTAATGCAAGTGATGGACGCTTTTCTTATTATAATATGTTGTGTAACAAAAATTATTTATTTTTTTATTTTTTTAATTATACTCATTAAATGATTATAGAATCCATACTTTAGAAAACATCCGAAGTCCTCCGAAATAATGAGCAATTGCATGTATAGTACAATTTCGTATAACTTCAATAGAAATATAAATAAAAGTTGGTTGGTGTGAGTGGTTCAGCACTCTCACTCCTTAAGAGAGGTCAGGAGTTCAAGCCATACTCTCGTATGGAGTTACCACTATGGCCAGCACTTTATCTTTTACGGGCCGACCCGGTACAAGCGGGGATTAGTCTGGGTTGTGGTACTGACTTAAAGGTGCCTCCCACAGTTGGGGCCCCACTCATAACCACATCGTGGTTCAAAAAAAAAAAGTAAGTGTAATCAAGAATGGGGTCCGGTTATGTTGCAACTATGGTACCGTGCCATAGTTGCAACCAGCCATTGGATCCACTTAGATGAGGGGTGCAACAGTGGATCCAAATTGATCCAATGACTGGTTACAACTGTGGCACAGTACCACTGTTGTAACATAGCCAAGTCCTCAAGAATGACAAAATGAATTTTTTTAGGGTCTAGTATAGTATTTTTATTTTATTTGGGTCTATAAGAAATTTTTCAAGAAATAGCCCGACCTACAATCATGTAGGGTACATGGAATCAACATCACCCAAAGTCATTGATTTGAAACATTTATATATAAATAGAATGACCGACTCATGGACTTGACTAGCTTACAGATTCTGTAAGCTACAGACTGCAGCATCAGCCGTTGGAGTGGTTGGACGTGGAGTGAGAAACTAAACAATAGAAAATCGGATGGTGGGATGACGGGAGATGTCCCCGACTCATATGAAAAATACACCCAAAGTCGATAAAAACAATCATCTGATTCCTGAAAAAGAAAGACAACGTGCGGTGTGGAGCTAGGACTACAACGTTTTTGAACAAATTGCTCAATACAAGTCATTTGATTTCTAATATTAGCTGAATAAAAGTATAAAATTTAATGTAATTAATGAAGATAAATTATATAGACCTAAGGAAAAATCATTTAATTGAAAATATAAAATTTAATTTAATTAATGAAAATAAATTATATTAACTGGTGTAAAATCTTTTAATCAACAATTGTCCGATACATCTATTTGTAGTGTACGCAATAATTTCTTTTTTTATATATATATCTCAGTACAATAAATCATACCCAACCCGTTTATTATATAATGTTGTAATTTGAAGTTTAATTAATTGTAACGACTGTGAGTAAGTAAACTAAAATTATCCCGATGAATATTGGACCTACTCGCTCGCCCGTTACTGGTGCCATAGCTTGTTGTATATCCAAAAGACAATATGGATGAAGCCTGAAGATGCAGACAAAATGGAAGGAAATACATGCCCGCGTTACAAACGAGGGGCGTGTGCAATAGGGAATTGAATGAAATGTGGCTTCTAGAGAAGACAATAAGATGACAAGGGCCAGACAGTCCTCACTGGCAAACGGCCTGTCAGTAAATACTAAATAGTTGGTGACACCGTGAGTCTAGAAGCAAGGGCTGGCCACCAACTGATCTGATCGTATTTCAGAAAATACTAGCAATTCTGCCGCTCTAAATTTCCAACGAAATGCCAGTTTGCAGTGGGAGAAACGCCTATCACGTAACTAGCTACTACTGGGTTCCACATATTTACTTCGATTATGGTGGAAGAAGAGGAGATCCAAATCCAATATCCGCAGTAAAACCAGCAGAAAATCTTCCTTTACTTAAGCAAAGAGATGCAAAAAGGAGACATCCAAATTTATGCGATGCGATAAAATTTGCTGGATAACAGAGTTAAGAAAATCTGCATAGCAGAGTAATTCTACAGATTTCAGCGCAATGAATGAATACACTCATGCTTAACAGAACTCAACATAAAAAATGTACAACAATATTTATAAAAAAAAGGAGCAAAATGATACTGATGTAAATTAGACAGCATAATTCAGAAGCTGAAAGTAACTTTTAAGGACAAAAGCTTAGAAGGCACTGCACTACTCCTCTGAAGGAAATTTCAGGTTGTAACGACAATAACTATTTGTCTTTCCAAGCTCCACCAGCTCTTTAGCCTCCTCAACCCTCAATTCTTTAGCCAATCTATCTACAACAAGCTGCAAGGGTGCCTGATCAACGAGGCATCGCTTACTAAAAGTACTCTTGCAGAGATTAAAAGCAAAGTCCAAATCACCTTTCTCACAAACAAACGGAACAAGTAACTTGAAAATTGCTTTGTTCATACCACAACCACTTTTGTTATACCACCGCTTGGCTTCTTCCAAATTCCCTTCATTGACAAATCCCTTAATCAAAGCATAGAAAGTAAACACATCGGGATTAATTTCCTTACTCCTCATTTCTCCAACCAACTCAAGAGCTTTTTTCGTTTGCTTCTCAATTGCCAACCCATCTAACCTGGCATTGTAGCTTCTAACATTAGGCCTAACATTCATATTCACCATTGTTTCCCAAATCTTCTCAGCATCCGCAAATCGGCCATTGCTGTAAAACCCAAGTAAAAGCGTGTTAAACGTTATCAAATCCAGCCTGATGCCTTTCTTCTCCATCTCATACAGTAACGTGTTCGCCGAATCCAACGAACCCTTATAAACAAATGCCTTAATAATCGTATTATAGGAAACCAAATCCGGCTCAATTCCTAACTTGTGGGGTAAATCTTTGAACAACCCATCAACCTCATCGAATTTCTTGGAGTTAACGCACGCCCCCAGGAGCGCATTAAACGACAGAACCGTCTGCTCACAGTTCCGTCCAGGCATTTCATCGAACACCTTACGGGCATTCTCAAACATGGCGGCTTTTCCGTAAAGAGCGATAAGACGGGCGGTGAAACCTTCTTTGGATATGTCTTTGTACTGCTTTTGGTGTTCGAGGATCTCTTCGATCCATCTGAAGCGTTTAGCATTGGCGAGACGTTGAACAGTGCCCGTGTAAATGCCGGTATTGGTGCGGAACCGTCCGAGGTCGGAGGACTTCTTGAACTTGTCGACAAGTCGTTTGAGATTATTTTCTTTGTAAATGCCGCGGATGACGGAGCCGATAAACTTGGGGCCGGTCGCGGTCGCAGTAGTGGAGAAAGAGCGGCTGAGGAGGCGGGAGGGGAACGACATCGTTTTTGTTTTGCGTCCAACTGTCACTCTCAGATGACAAATGTCGGATGGTTATGGTTTTGGAAAGGTGTTTAGGGTTTTGCTTTATCATTACAACTTTCTGGGGATCTCTCATTTCAGAAGTGTTTCGTTAGTGCTCGACTTGAGATGGACTTGCTAGTCCGTATTGGGTGGGCCTCGTGGGCTTCTTCGATCTCTAGACAACGAAGGAGCTCTTCTTTTATCTTTGCAAACTCCTAGTTTTAACCATTATTATTTAACCATCATTATGTATAATTTAATTGTGAACCTAAATTTTAGTGTTCAATTCGAAATAGACAAAAAAGGAACAAAAAAAAAATAAAAAAATTGGCATGCTTAAAAAGAATAACATAACCCTCTTTCATGTTTTGCTTCACCGATATAAGGAAAATGATGTTCTCACAAACCTCAGCACAAAGCTTTGCACAAAGAAGTATAAAAGCCATTCACACGTGCAAGCAACACCGCCACACACGCACGTAACAAATCCTGCAGCATCGTTCCTCCCATCTCTCTCTCCCGTCTCCCTCTTTTCTACCCCACCACACAGCAACATTCTTCTCTCTCTCCCGTGTACACACAAGCTCGATATCAGCTTCGTTCTCCCTCATGACGCAGCAGCAGTGACAGATCTCTCGTCTCTCGCTTAAAGCATCTAGCTGGCTCCCTGGGCTCCGATCTCCCTCACTCTCTCAGCTCCGGTCTACCTCACTCTTTCGGCTCCGATCTTCCTCACTCTCTCGGCTCCGTTGTCTCTCATTCTCTCGATCTCAGCTGCATCGCTCTCTATCCCCCAGCACAATTGGCTTAATTGATTAAAGATTAATTTGTAATTAAAGATGTAGACTGATTAATTGTTAAAGATTAATTAATATGTTTTTGAGGCCTCATAGATTTTGAATGATTATTATTCTTGGTAAGGATATTGTGGTCTTCAAATTATTTTACAAACCATATATTAATTTGGTGATTAATGGTTATCGTTCTTGAATTTTGTTCTTACATGAGGGACCTTCTTAGTTTGGTTTGATTGGGTTCTTCAAAATTTCTTATGATTGCCAAGGACTGCAGCAATTGTTCCTCTGAATGGGAAGCTTTGTATCATTCGTAACATCATGAGCATTAGTATGGTTGCTGCACTGCTGTGTGGCGCGGGATAAAAGAGGGAGAATGAGAGAGAGAGAGAGAGAGACGGGAGAAACGTTGCTGCACGCCTAGGGGATTTGTTCAGTGATTTGGTGTTGTTGCTTGCAAGTGTAAATAGCTTTTATACTTTGCACAAAACGAACCGTTTTGTGCAAAGCTTTGTGCTTAACTTTGTGTGAATGCTGCCGATATAATCAGATGCTTATTCCCGGATTTAAAAAGCACATGGGGTTTTGAACCAATTAATCTACCAGCTAAAAATTCATGACATGTTCATGTCATTGCAAGTCCATCCTTTTTTGTCAGTTATTATTTTATTTACTCTTTTTTTTTTTTTTTTTTTTTTTTTTATGAGCTCTTTGTTCATAATAATAACAATGAGTGAAATTAATGGCTGACTAGTTGCAGAATAATCAATCCTCAAAGCTAGCTTCTCTAATTTACAGCTCCTCCTTGAGTTGTGACTTGTGCCCTGAAATTAATACAAGATCGTTCACATTATGGCAAGAGTGGCTGGGCAGCTGTATACGTGCGGGAATCAATTTATTTGCTTATTTTGGTGTCTTCTGAATTCAATAGATATTGGAACAGTGTTTCAAGTATAAAAATAAATGAGCAAGGACATTCGAATCCATCATTAAAATTGGGAAGCCAAGCAATGGTGTCCTGGTAAAGGACTTGCATAGGAATGAACGGTACTGTGGTCCTCAAATTACTTATATGATATCAAATGAAAGTAAAAATAAATGATAAATTTTAGTGAAAAAATTATCTTTTTAACAGAAGAGGATAAGTTGTTATATCTGTTTGGGTGCAGTTAACACATCTTTAGCATGCCAATGCAATCCTAATGGAGAACAAAAGTGTACTGTAGTGGCAGAGACTGTGAGTCTCACTCTCTCACACATTGTGTACTTGCCAGTCCAAGATAATAATAATAATAATAATGATACAAGAAGATAGTAAAGATGTGATCATATGACTGGCAGCAAAAACAGAAAAATAAACTCATATAACTTACTGTGCACAGAAATTGAAGCACCTTAGCCACATTTTGAATAATCTTCACAACTAAATATCGACATAGGATAATTTAGTGAAATGTAAATCAAAGACTTGTAACGAGACTGATATTGGAACTAACCTGGTTGATTTACTTACAATGATTAAAAACAAAACAAAAACAAAAAAAGGAGAAAAGGCTGAAACTGAATAACTGATAGAATCTGGGACCATTAGCAAACCAGAACACCAAATGTGAAGCAGTGAAATGAGTGCTTATATTTTTGCCTAACAAACTACAGCACCAAATGTGAAGTTCTGCTTTCTGTCTCTGTGTCCTTAAAATGTCAGTCTTGTGAGAAGCAGCAATATATACATAACTAAAACCCCAGCAGCAGGCCCAGGACAAGGTGGTAGTTACAAGAGCTAGCATTCTGCCGCCAAATATCAGCAGCAGTCACCCAGCCAGCCTCCTCCAATGGAATTTGTAGGCTCTGCCTCCACTCAATCATGCATTACTCAGAAGCGGGGGAGACGTGTCTACGGCGATGATCGGGACTTCAAGAGCAAGAATCTCACTGCTGAGAGACGGAGGAGGGAAAAACTCAGCAACAGACTCTTAACACTCCGATCATTAGTCCCCATCATTACTAATGCATATATTCCTCACTTGTCCTATTTTAGTCGTATTATTAATTTAAAATGGCATTCCCCCCAAAAAAAAAAATATTGTTATTCTAATTGAGGTTTCTTGCTTTCCTTTTTTTTTTTTTGGTAATTAGATGAACAAGGCAACAATTGTTGAAGATGCCATTACTTACATTGAGAAGCTGCAGATGACTGTCAAGGTTCTTAGTGACCAGCTGCTTGAAATGGAATCATCTTCGGAGGAGTCAGAGAGGCCTAGAAACGATGAGATCAATGCTGCTGAGGAGATGAAGAAGCATGGGATAGAGGTTGAATTTTAATTTTCACTCGCATTATTCTGGTTTAGTGTGTAACTAATTGGAACCAGTACTGCTTTTGTTCTTTCTGTTGACTGCAGGAAAAAGTAGAGGTCACTAATGTTGATGGGTGTAAGCTCTGGATAAGGATTATCTCCAAGAAAAAAAGAAGTCGAATCACCAAATTTCTGGAGGCTATGGCTTCTCATGGCTTTGAACTCTCAGATACCAATGTTACTACTTTTAAAGGAGCAACTCTCATCTCATCATGTCTCAATGTAAGTTGGAATCTAACAATCATTTAATCATTTAGTTAAATTCTTATAACAACAATCAACGAATTTGATCTTTGTATTTTTTTTTCTTTTTCTTTAGTTCTTTTTTTCTAAAAAGGTATTGTTATAGACAGTTGCCATGCACTCTGCCTCACGATTCCCATTTATGCTGTAATTGTTCTAGAAATTGAGACATCTTAACAGATAAATGTGTTTGATGTGATATGCTGCAGGGAGTTTACAGTTATAAGATTGAAGCTGAGCAAGTGAAAGAGCTGCTGCAAGAGATCATCAAATCTATCTGAAGACCAATCCTGGAAGTGTTACTGGAAATTCATTGGTTTATCTAATAATCAATTCTTGGATTCTAGAAATAATTTAGGAGTTTAAAATGTAATCAACTAATTGACTTGTTTGGCCAGATGAAACTTTTAAAATTTAAGTGTGATTATTATTAAATATGAGAAAAATTGTTGTTTCTGGGAAACTGTAGTAATTCTCATATAATTGTATTCTCCAGAAAAATTTATTAATAAAATGATTATGTTTCCTAAAGAAGTGGTAATTCCCAAAAATGGTTATGTTTCCTGGCAGAGGCTCACAGCAGATGCAGAGATTTCTATGGCCATCTGTGAGAATGCTGAACACTGACTGGCTGATATCTATAATTAATTTCTTAATTGAGAATGTTAATTAAGGCTTGGGAGAGTTCAATTGACTTGCTAGTTCAGCTGCAAAAGACTAAAATATGTTTGCCCTTTCACTTGACTGATTAATTTATTGCGTTCAAGTACTTCAACATTAGCGTAGTTTATGGCTCGATTGCTACTCTTATGCATGATGTTATAATTGGCTGAGTTTTTTTATCTTTACAGCTGAAACTGAAACGAGTTCACTGGAAGCTCTAAAAGGTGCTGAACCCGTTCCATGTCCAGCTCCATCAGAAGTTGGTATAACATCGGAAAGTCCAAGTATCACACAGATAGGGAAGCATCACTCAACAGATGACTCTGTGACAGGTGGAGGAGTGATCCTTGAAGGATTTATCACAGCCATGGTTGCAGCTGTTGTATGCTACATTCAACTAGAAATTAAGAACCATATATCCCTTGCCACAGTTTGATGAGAACCTTCTTCTTTGGTAAAGTTAAATTTGCAAACAAAATTTTACCATGATTTGATGTATCAAAAGATGATAAAGTGGCAAACATTGTGCATGTATTCTTAATTAAGAAAACATGATAAGACGTGCATAATGCTGTTGCTTTGAATGATACACATTGATGTGATCAATGATCATTTAGCACTATTCTACCACATGGTAGCTCTTCATCTTTTCCTTTGGGAATAATATTGTTAAGTTTTGGCACCCAACTGATATTGATGTAGATTGGAAATACTCAAATCACATAAGCATGCATGAATGATGGCATGGTGAAACAAATGCTGTCAACTTGAAATTAATTTGGAATTGCAAGCTAGTTCAAGACTTATGCTAAACATGGAGCAGATTGAGCTATCCAAATCAAGAACTCAAAGCAATGAGAAACTTCCATATTTTAACCTGCATAATACTTCATTGATCATTAAAAAAAAAAAGACTATGGCCATAATAAGAATAAGATAAGTGATAAGGAAAATCATTCAAGATCATTTCCTATGCTTTTGTGACTTTTTGTCAGTTAAGAATCTAAGAATTTAGAAGAGTTTTTCATTTGATTCCAAAAAAGGGTCCCCAAAATTTCCATTTTTACAGCCTCAGTAACATCTATAAACTATACTCCACATATTTCTTCACCTGGCTAGCCACGGAGGAAGAACTAAAAAAGGGGGAAAAAAGCACACACATACACACACAATTGTCTCTATGATGCAAAAGTAAAACCTTTCATCTCTGAACTTGAAATCCCAGCTTCCTCCGAGCCTTGTCCACCAGATCACCCTCAACTGCAATATTGCAGCTTTGTAAAACTACTTTTATAACATTTCAATGCAAAATTTAAATTTTAATTAAAAAAGAAGAATCAACTGACGAGCCAAAAGTAGGGTGCGTACCTTGAATATGCTTGCAAACAGGAGGATCTTCAAAGAGAGAAAGAGAGAGTTGTTTACGAGCAAGACCAATATCAATCAAGATAAGCCCAGAAGAGGGATCATTCACAATGATACCCTTAACAGGCAGCCAAAGGAAGAGCTCTTCTTGAGTAAGACCCTCAAGTCCCACAAGCCCACCATAGCTAAGATTAGCTCTCACGACACTGTCAAAGAGAACCCTCGTGTCAAACTTAGCCATACATGGGCCTTCCAAGTAAACTTCCAAGCGGCCATTTTGATCCAGATTATAGGATTTAACGTTTTCCGGGAAGAGACCGCCGGGCAAGCCCCGGCTTTCAAGCAGGTTTTTTAAGGATGAGGTGGCCGTCAGAGGAAGGAGAAGGGAGAGAGTGAGAAGGAGAATGAAGATGGATTTTTGTGTCAGAGTCAGAGTCAGAGTCATTGTTCTGCTCAAGTTCAGTTCAGGTTAAGGTTAAAGGAATGTGAAGACTGAAGGACAGCCAAATATTTCTGCTTGTTGAGTTTTTTTTTTTTTTTGTCCAAGGGTTTTAGTTGTTTTTATTACTAATTTTATTTCTGTTGAGACTTTCGAGGGTCGAGTGAGAGTGAGTTATGAATTATGATTACTCGGTGGGGGCCAGTTAAGACTGTCCAAATTTTGAGTTGGCATAAGTTTTCTTAATTGACCCAAATGCCCTTGTTTAGGTGATATCAAAGAGGGTGATATGGTATAATCAAAGTTTGCTTAATGGGTGTGATGAGACAATTGAGTGATTGACCTTGAAGCAAACGTTATTTTATGTGAATGATTGACTAGTCGAAAACAAAACAGAGTAGCCGAGGAATCCAATTTCACGAAACAGCAGTTTCAAAACTCACCAGAGACAAATGATAAAACGAAGCTACGCCGTTCCTCGATCGGTGATAACTGGCTACAAGGTTTCTTCGCATTCGTTGGCCGAATTTTTTAACCATTTTTATATGTCCTTTATGCTTGACAGCCAATATGGTCTATTCGCTAAACAAATCAAACGATAACAATCAGTGAAATTAAAACAAAATCCACCAATCAACAATTCTTTTTTATATATAAAAATAATAATAATTACTGAAGAGCTAAAAAATTCTCTCGAATTGTCTTGAAAAACACACCGTGCAATATAAGCATGATAATGTCCTGGCTTGACCCATTGAAAATCTTTTTTATTGTGTCCAGCCGTCCAGCTGGTTAGAACCCAAAAAAAAAAAAAATTCCGACTGCAGGTTTACATCGAGAACAAGTAATAAAGGTTTTTTTTTTTAATATAGAAGTGGGCATAATATAAACAAAATTATCTTTCGTTTTCACCAGAGTGATTTTTATAAAATTAGCGTTGAAATACTAAGTCAAAAATTAAATTAAATCAGCCACACTATGTATATTATAAGTGTTAGTTTTTGAATTTTGAAATTGGACCCCCTTCAAGCACGGGCGTCGCAACTCGCAATAAATAAGAGATTAATATAGAAAGAAAAATGAAAGGCCTTGAAAGTTAAATCTATCGTTGTATTTGAATTGATCAAGTGAAAAATGGGTTCCCACATAAATAAACAAAATGATCATATGCATATTCATATTATAAACATGGTTTCCTTTCTCTTTATGACTTTTAGTTACATTAATGATATCATCGTGCATGTATTAATTGAAATGTCTTATGCTTCTTTCTTTGACTGGACCCTCCTCTTCTCCCATCTTTGCTTTCATATGCTTCCACATTTGTTTTGTTTAATCAAAGCTCAGTGTCACTTTTGGAAGTTTCCAATTCAATCAAACAGATAAAATAGCATATAAAAATATGTAGTGTTATCTACGGTAAAATTTGAAAGATCTCATATCTATTTGGCTTTTCCCTTCATGAATTTGAAATGCGAAAGTTAAATAGTAATGATTATGGCCTTTGTGAGCCCCGAGTGGACTGGACACACGTTTTAGACCCAACCGATCAATCTATTGTATTAGGCCCAGCTCAATAGGCTCGGATTGGATAATGGGTCGGGTCAGCAGGCCTTATTGTTATTTATTTTCAAGTATTAATCGAAAAAAAAGTATTGATGAAAAAAAAATCACAAAAAGCAATATGGAGAAATGAATGAGGCCTTTTATTGAGAGCTCACTTTAGGAACTTTGCTGTACAGAACAAATCAGCTAGCCTTGTAGCTGACTGTGTCAATTATCAGGATACAAGAAAGAGAATTTTTGTTACAAGCATGCATCAGAAAATCTGAAAGTTGCGAATCGGAGAATCCTCAACATACTCAACTTTTCTATGAAGAGATTGTTCATTACAATGTGTTCGGTAGCTGTAGAGGGCATCATCTCCTTCTCCCCCCTGACCATAACAAGTTGTTCCATCTCTTCTTTAACCATAAGGATATGAGCTTCCAAAAAGGTAATCAGCGGTCTCTTTCCACTGGCTGCAGCTGCTGCTTTCTTCATTACGATTAGCAACTTCCTGACATTGTCCATTTCTGTAACGAGCTAAACAAGGCCAGTAACCAAATAAGCTTTCACAAAGATCAATTGCTTCCAAGCCATACCCTGACGGAATCTGAGGCACTCTCTTCTCAAATAACTCATAACCGTTCTCCGACTCTGAGGAACCGTCAGGAGCATCGCCAATGCCATTTCCACTGCTAGGTTGAAGCTGCTTCTCGTCTTCAATAGTTGGAGTTGTTGGTTTACTTTCGATGTGGGGTTGGGGTTTTGCGGCTGCAGGAGGCTCCTCAGCCTTCTCTTTTGGAGGCAGGGCAGATGAATCCTGTGAAGAACGAGGATAACATGTAGCTTCTGATGGAGACAGCGGTTCGCCATAGGTAAGAGCAAGATCGTAGCCACCAGCATAAGGTGTGGGATCATATTCTTCGAACTCAGGCTCGTTGAATTCTTGCACTGAATAAGAGATTCTGAACTGAGTTGCAGCATCATAAAGATAGGAGGATTTTGGCTCGCTGAAAGTGGAAGAAGATACAGAGTATGCAACTACAGAGCCATTCACCGGAGGATCGTCATCATAGGCGCCATAATAAGGAGTTGGATGATATTCAGAGTGAAACAAGTTTTGATTGCTGAATTCATGGCTGCAATCGTCCCCCACCGCTTGAAATGGAACAACATCATAATTGCCACCGAAAGGAGCTTGATAATAAGGCTGATCATAGTTGTAGCTGTAGTAATAAGCCATTGCAATTCTAGAATCTTCAACCTCTGTGACTATACCTTAACCTGCGGTTCAAGTTTCGAGCAGCAAGCAAATCCTTGTGCAGAGCACACCAGACAAGAACATCAAAGGATAAGGCACCGGCTTTCCAGCGAACAAATTGCAATTATCAAGAGGTGAATCATTATCTCTGGCTACCAGACAGTTTTTATCTTAGGATTCAGAAAAATCCAAATTGGACGCTACTGCTCTGCGATTATTACGGCGTAAAGAACAAAGCGATATACGCAATTGCAAGCAATAAAGATGTTAAGTTTTAAGGAAGGTTATCACAAATGCCTTTAGTCTTTAGTGACGACAATAATTTCAAAGGCAGAAATGATTGTGAACTTCAGAGAAAGCACTTGATCCCAAATGCGACCGGAAAAAGAAAAGAGAAACAAAACAAATTTGCCTTTGGTGATCTTTCAATTTGGGAAGAAGGATGGGCTGGAATCCAATAGCGTAGCCTAACGTTGGTTGACAAGTCGGCATCATCGACCCCGATCCCAGAAATAGATGGGAAGAGTGAAGACAGTGGTGATGGGCCATGTCCGTTGGGTTAAATGCGTTTGGATTATCTTTTATTATATTTCTTTTGCTTGTCACGTCACGTGTGCAAAATTTCAATTTGCGTGCAAGAGAAAATGATCCAAGTAACATGCAACTTTCCACCTGGCACCGCCTATGGAAACTGAAAACTGAAAACTGAAAAGGGTAAGGATAGGGATGTTCAGAATTCAATCTCATCCGCTCAATTCGTTTGATTCGTAGAAATTTGATTTGTAAAAATTTGATTTATAGATTAGTGGATTGGATTGGATTAAAAATTTGATAATCCGCAATCGATGGATTGGATATGGATTTACTTCTGTAAATCCGTAAAACTCTGTGAATCTGAAAAAAAATAAAAAGTATTTATTTAATTAAAAATTAAAACTTATAAATATGGTATTAGTACTTACTAGTAAATAAATAAGTTAAAATATAGTTATATTAACACTATATTATATCTTTTCCGATAATAATATAAAATAAAATTAATTAAATAAACAAATATAGCTTTCTAAATAGTTAATTTCTACATACTGATATAAACGAATGAATTTTTTTTTTGTTTTAGTGTGTTATGTTTTGAAACTTTAAATTTATTTTCTAATTTTATTTAAACAATTAATTTATTTAAATCTTATTTAATTTTAAATTTGATTGGCAATAAAATTATTTTTATATTAAATTTTTTTTATTTAGTTAGTTCGTGAATTGGACATAATTAAAAATTTTCAGTCCGTAAACCAATCCGTAAAATGGTGGATTGAATATGAATTGGGTCAAATCCGCATCCGATCCGCAGATGTATGGATTTGATTTGAATTGAATTTCATCAATCCGTTGATTGGATTGGATTGAAAATTTATAATCTGTAAAATCGTGGATCGGATATGGATTGAGGTCCAATCCGTAAAATCCGATCCGTAAACACTCCTAGTTAAGGGTGTGTTTAGTATTGTTTTTTTAAATGATGTTTTTGAATTTACTTTATAGAATAAGAATTATTAGTTTTTGGTGTATTTGAAAATGTATTTGGTTGATTATTTTAAAATAGTATATGAAAATGAAAATAATTAAAATGTATTTGATTGTTCGTCTAAAAATTTGGTAACAGCAAAAAAGAATGATAAAATAGTTTAATGAGTTTTTTTTAATATCTAAATATTTTAAATATCTTTTTATTATTATTATTATTATTATTATTATTATTATTATTATTATTATTATTATTATTATTATTATTATTATTATTATTATAGATGTTAATTTTAACAAACAATATAAACAACTAAGATAGTTATAAAAGGGTATAATTTATAATATAGATTTTATATCATTTAAAAGATTAGTTAATTATATTGTTGGATGATTTATATTCATCAATTATAGATGATATATAATTATAGCAATTTAATATTCGTTAAAACACTAATTATTATTAGTAGTAAAGAATTAAATAATATTGCCGTATTATTTTTAAAAATTTATTAGTATATTATAAAAAGAAAAAGTTAAATTATAACATGAATAAATAATATAATATTAATAAAGTGAGTGGATTGTGGGACCCGTATACTATTATTAACAAATAAAACATTAAAGTTGTAGCTTTAGTGGGCCTTAAAAACAAAAATCAGAAAACATTAAAAAAATATTTTTTACTTTCTTTTGTTAAAGTGAAAAATAAGATGAAACTAGTCCTATTTAATCCTAACCAAAAGCATTTTCTTATTTTGTGTTTTTGTAAAATGAAAAATGATAAATGTAAAACAATATCAATCGCACCCTAAACTTTGCTCTGGTTTAAGCTAGTTGTGAATTCAGTATCGTCCATATATTTAATTCCATATATTTCGAGTAATCAGTAGAAATTTTAGGAGGAGATACATAAAAAATTAGAAATAATCACAAAATATAAATAAAATTTGAAAATACAAAATAACATAAATAAATACTGTAGACTAAGAAGTATTTAATTCAATTGATACATTTATACTATATTAATATATGTAAAGTAAATTTGTAGCTACCTTATTATTCTAAGGTTTTGGTTTTTCAAGAAAATTTAATTTTATATGGACTTTTTATTTGTTGGTTTGGCCTCTTCAAATTCAATGTTATTATGTTATGGCCCTTTCAAGTTTATTATTTTTATATGTAGGTCCCGACAAGCCAAGCTAAAATGGAAATCATAAAATCCTCATTCCGTCACTGTATAGTGTATTCTGTATACGGCATATTTACATATTACAAATCATTCGTATAAAATTATAAAAATCTCTTTTTAAAAAAATATATATATATAAGAAATCCATTACAAGTTTTACTTAAACAACAATGGGCCGAAAGCATTACACAAGTTAGCTCATTGAGCTAACTCAAGTCCTCCATCTCAGCGTGTTTGGGTATTATGCTAACGGGCCAATTGTGGAAATATTGGGCTTAAGACTCCAACAAGTCCAGCCTTTCAAAGCTTGGGCCTCTTCAAAATTATAAAATACGATTACGAGAGCACATCTTTTTACTAATGGGTTGGTGTATTGGCACCCTTCCAAAATCCTTTTACAACCCCTGATTACTCATACGAAAAGTGTCATTCTTTTTAAATAAACACAATTATGTAGTGGATCCTTCAAGTTTCTATTAATTTCTTGCTCCTAAGATTATTTTTACAGTGTAATAAAAAAAAAAAAAAAGATTATTTTTACAGTACTATTACCTCAGCTTCCGCACAAACAATTTCTATAGGTGATAAACTTCCTAATACAAATCAATAAATTAAATTGAATATCTCTAAGACTATGGTGAAAAAAGTTTTATTATGATAGAGTATTAATCTTTAAATGTAATTGTAAAAGAAGAAGGATTTTGAGAGGATTTTGGTGGGAGTGCCGATAGTTCAACACTTCACGGATTTATGCATCAGCCGGCCCAGCGATTGTTGCACAAACAGTCTGTCCGTAATCTTAATATACTGCAGCCAATGAAACTGCATTGGTATGCCACCAATGAAACTACTAGTGAGTGCCAAGTAGCAATAGCTGCACATTGCTATAAGTCAAATACAGCCTAGTCAACCCCATCCATTTGTTCTGCTTTCCAATTGACTTTAGATGCATAAAAAAAATTCAATGGCCTACACACAGGAACTAAATATAAATTTATGTTCATTAAAAAAAAAAAATGCTAGTTTAATTCTCGTCCGCTTTCAGCTTTGACAAAATGCTAGTTTAATTCTCCGATGTACTACCTACTTCCAAGATTAGGTACAAGTTACATCACCAAAACTATCAAATCCGGTTCAACAAAATCAAGACAATTGCCTAACTAATAAATACGTCACACGCGCGCGCGCACACACACACACGTGCGCGCGTAGAGAGAATCAATTATACTCTATTTAGGGTATACTATAATTATATTAAACGGATGCTTACTACAATAACAAGACCAATGGGATCAATTATATTTTATCACGATTATTTTACCAAATCTACGTTGTATAAGCAGTTCAACAAAACTTGTTTATTTTAGAAGATATACTAATTAAGACAATAGGGAAGAAGAGATACTACAAAACAAGAAGAAAAATCAACGTCAACTACATATGTGCATGTGTGTGTTGATTAGTGCATATCTCATATGATATCCTATATACTAGTTTTGGGGTTGTCATGACTACCGGGAATGAAGAAATTACTATCTAAAGAACTAATTATTAAGACTAGTGCCCAGTACGTTGCTTAAATTAATTGATTGATCATGTATATCCAAGTATACATGGGTGCTTCTAAGAGTATTTTTGAATTAGATTTTTGTAATGCTTATATATAAATTAAAGTTATCAATTAAGTATTAGGAAATAGATTAAAGTGACTACTTAAAAGAATGGATGAAATATTAAAAATATTCTCTCAATTAAACGAATAAGAATACTCTCATGATATCAGTGTTTTATAAGGTTGGCAATGGGATTGGATGGGATGAGATTTCTCAATACTAGTCTCGTCCCATATATGCAAATGAGATTAAAAAAATGTTCTATTCCCATCCCTTTATTTTTTTTGGGACAAAAACTTGTTCTAGTCCTATCCCGTTAAATATCTTGTCTCATCCCATTATCCTAAACAATCTCAAATATAAATAAATAAATTCTGACTTTTTTTTCTTTTAAGGATCATCATAATTCAGTATGGCAAAAATCTTGAATAAATACAAAGTAGAATAATCAACTAATAGTTTTATTTTGATTACATGCATATTCGAATATAATTTTATACTAACATTTTTTAACTGCCTATTTGCTTCTATTGCACATTAGTATTAAGACTTACGCTTAAAAAACTATAGATTTATTTTGATTACATGCATGTTCGAATATAATTTTATGCTAACATTTTTTAATTGCCTATTTGTTTCCATTGCACATTAATATTAGGACCCATGCTTAAAAAACTATAGATTTGGATAGTAACTGACTTCAACCATGTTAAAATATTCAATAATTTAATAATATAATAATAACTAAACCAACAGGGTTGGCAATGCGACGACATGAGACGATATTTGTCAATCCCAATCCTGTCACATTTCTGCAAGTGGGATAAAAAAATTTCGATTCCCAATTTTTTATTTTTGAACAAAACTATGTTCCAATCCTTTCCCAGACAAGATAGGATTTTGCAAGATCCCATCCCAATAAGAGAAATTGCCATCCCTAGTGTTTTGTAAATAAGAGTGGCCTTAAATCATGCTTTTTAGAATTTATTATCCAATTAATTGAAGTTTTGTCTAGTTAAAATCAATTTACCAAATCTTTTAAGTATCTTTTTCATAGATCTTATAGTCCTAAAATTAGGTTGCTGGCTTATTCATATAGTGTGACTTGGATACTTAATTGATATTCGCACCAAAAATATGGAAGTGCGGCAAGGAAACTCATGATGATTTCGTTGTTTGAAAAAGTGGTCGTCAACCTGAAATATAAAACCTTTCTTATTTTCTTGGTTGAACTGCACACAACTTCTCTTACGGTGGTTGCCTTCGATCCAAATCTTCGATCCGATACAATTTCCACCAAATTCGCATCCAAGAGCAGTTTAACCTTCCTTTGATTGGGTCATTTTGGAATGTAGGTCTTGGAAGAAACTCATGTTGACTCTTTAGAGGATAATTAGCTAGTGTGGGGGTATGTCGTGTCTTGTTTGACTTAATCTGGCAACAAATATCTGACATGAACATCTAATCTTGTTTGTTTCCCACGCTTAATTACATGTCCGTTAACTAATAATCGCCCGTAACACAAAAGTGCTTTGTATGAGTCTTCTTAATATCATTATCTTAAGCTTTGTTTTTATTATCACTTTGGGTAAGTTGCTTAATCATTCCAACTTCTTCCTCAATGAGGCAATGCCACTCCGCTAAATGGACTCTCTGTCTATATATATATGTATGGAGAAAGAATCGTGTGGTGTGGCCATGGGAAAATCACATAAGAAAAATAATCTACACATAGTCTTGTTGGCAAATATATATGACTAGATATACATCATTAATTACTATATACAACATCATAAAACCTAAAAGAAAAGTCATAAATATATTATAAGTACTCTTCCAATACATGGCCACGACTTCTGAAAGTCCATATATTAATCAAATTAAAGTTGCCCCATCTCTGAATTGTTTCTCGGCGAGTAATAACGATGTCTTCCCATGGTCTCGTGAATTTTAAACACAAATGAAAAATGAATGTGAAAATGTATGTTCATTTTATGGCGTGCAAATAACAAGGATTGACAATTTTTTTATATAATAATTTTCACTCAGGAGTCTTAAAATCTTTTAGAATTATAAGGGGTTAATGCGGGAGCCGAATGATGGCTAGCTAAAAGAATATTTTCATCAACATGGGTCAATTGTCCATGTCAAACCCCACTCACAGGCAGGATTAATTTCGTGACAATTTCTAAGTCCACAATGTCAATGATTGATGGTTTGTTATTGTTTGAATTTAAGAGCGTTCTCTTCGGTTCAAAATATTTCTTTTTCTTAAAAAATAAAAATTCAACTCCATAGAAGTCAAACTAGACAAGGATGGCTATAGAGAGGAGGACACAAATTAAACCCTAATTACCATGAAAAAAGGGACAATTTAATTAAGGGAGAGTAGTAGGTAAGAATTTAAAATTTTTGAACTATGTAGGACGGCTGGAAAAAGCAAGTGCTTAAAGCTTTAATTTTCTCTTTAATATATATTACTTTCATTTAGCATGTCATATCTATCCACACATCAATAATTGAATCAGTTGTAGGATGGCAGGAAAAGCAAGTTTTAAAATCTTTCTTTGATACACTTCCTCGTTATTCAATTTTTTCATCAAGCAAGGCTCGTCCACAAATCAATATTCAAATTAATACCCGTCACAAAACCATTTGTTGGTTTTCTCATTATAAATTATAACCAAAAGCATATCTAGATACCACAGTTACCTTTGGCTTTGCTAATTAGCTCAGAATAGTCGTGTCTCATGTCATTAAGTTCCGAAAGAGGGCTGCCTGCTACTGCTAGTACTTGAGCACTGAAGGAGCTCAATGAATCTTAATGATTGATATCGATTTGCATCAGCGTGGTTCTTCAATATATATATATATATATATATATATATATATATATTTAACGATTTTAAAGCTTTTGATTCTATTTTGTTATCATCTAACTACATAGATAACACTAGCTAGTACGCAAGCCCTAACAAAAGAGTTCAATTATGCTATCAGTTTACATATATAGGGGTGAACAAGTTCTTGCCAAATTAAAATAAAACTGGGCATCACTGCCTTTGTCAATCTACATATATATCTTTACCTTCAGATTGAAAGTTACAGTCAATACAATATTGAATTGAAACCCATCAGGCCCCGCAATTGGTGGTGCTAGTTGACTTAATTGATTTTTTTTTTTTTTTTTGGTTACTGCAAAAGATAGATGGATTGAAATCCACTCAGATAGGTAATAGGAAGGATTCAAAATGTATTGCACTACGTTAATAAGGATTAATTTCAACTGAAATTTTGGTTAATCTCGATGTTTTCCCCCCCTTTTTTTTTTTTTAAAAAAAAAAGAAATAGTAAACTAGCCAGCCGCAAAGGATGCTTCTAGTCTAAAAAATTAGTGTGAACGGTAAAGAAAATTATGAAAAACATAAATAGTGGGCGGCTCTCAGCTCTCTCATGGATTCATGGTTCGCGTTTTACTTGAGTTTAGGTTGACTAAACGAGCGAGCAACGCACGTTTGGTTTGCAAAACGCATGGACCATTTTGCTAAGATTTGGGACACAAATTTTGTTACTTGGTCAACTCCTGGCCACAAACACAATGACCCAAAATCTCACCATGATCAATGCCAATGGCATGGGTCTCTGTCTTTCTCATTTCTTTACTGTTTTTTATTTCTAATGTATTTCCTTTCACATTCTTTTTGTGGGTCCTTCGGCACGCGTCTTGTTTGCACCCTCCTGCAATCTGCCACGTGATCTCGTGAAACTCTTTCCCCTCGGGCCACTATTCCTGTGAGACCAATCATGTTCAAGTACGTGCCCCCTTTGGTCATCTATTACACCTCATGGTCACCTCAGGATCACGTCATCATATATATCGCTTCGCATACTTGCCAATTTGTGCTTATTTATTGTCCAATGATAAAAGCCTCTTACGAAGAGATAACCAAGTTTGATGTTTCTATAGAATATTTTAATCTAAAATTATGGCTTGATTAATGCACTGGATGTTATCTAATTACTGTTTCTATAAAGTGCAAATTAAGCCATGATTATAAGAATACCTAAAGAATGTATCTTTTTTTCTTTTTTTTTTTACCCAAAAGGAACTAAAGAATGATCGAAATCATATTAGTAAGCTTGTATTACTTGTTATGTATGCTTAGCTTAATATTAATTGGAGTTATCTCCAATGTTTTCACAATTGTGTTCCTTTATTTACATAACAGATGGGTAAAATTCATAAAGATTAATTCCATCTCACAAGTACATGAATGAAGTTAGTCATGTGTGAAACATGTGCTTGTATATACACACACATACATATTACAATCATAATCCTGCTCTATACATCGAATCTGTAGCTAAAAGTAGACATTAATTGAGCAATATAAGGCAAGTGGGGTGATTAAAAAGAAAAGTCAAATTTATGAGTCAAGCTTATATATTAGTTAATTGTTGTAAGAAATCAAAGGAATTTATAGTTTCAAACTCTCTCTCTCTCTCTCTCTCTCTCTCTCTCTATATATATATATATATATATATATATATCTTGTATTCTTGTTGTCACAAAAATTAAGATATGATTACCATCTTGAACAACTCTACCGGTATGTGGTAGGAGTCATAAGGCGTGACATAAGAAGCAACAAGGGACAAAGTAGTCAATTTCGTGGAGAAGAAGGGAACATTCCAGAGGCAAAACAAGACAAATACAAAAATCCAAGGTGTTGGGTGGCTGTGAGTTTGACCGAAAATACCCTTTTCGTTAAAATGCAGCTTCAATATCTTGCTATTATGCGGAGGTACTAATTGGCACTTGGCAGGCTACGCGCTGCAATAGCAACATATATGCGTTATGCAGAATGCTTTATCTAAACCGAGTAGACCAAAATCTTTATCATGCTCTTACACAAACAAGGATGTGCATATTGCGATGCTTTCTTTGGATTTCTCAATGGCAGCACCCTAGCAACTGATATGACTCCATGATTAATTAGCTGATGGATTTGGAATCTTCCCTTGAGCCATGAATTGACTTGAACAAATAAAATAAAATCAGTTACACACACATGCGCGCACGCACACACAAAATTTTTTTAATTTGAAACGAGTTAAAAATATTGTGAACATTAAAAGAATAATTTACAACATTGTAAATCTATATCAAGAATATGAAAGAAAAAATTTGAACAAATTCACGTTTACACACACACAAATTATTATATATAAAATTAATTTTTCAATAAGAGATTTTCATAAATTAAAAGATGGTAAAAATACAAACTTTAATACAGTTTATAATATCTTATAATATATTTAAGATGTGTATGCTTTTTTAATCTTTTTAACTTTTGTCTCTGACCAAACTTTAAGAAATCCCTTACTATATATATACACACACACATATCTCTTGGATCCTATGCAAATCCCACTATAGTTATTGATAATCACGCGCGAGGAACGATTGATGTTTGGTCTGCCAATTTATTTGAAACCATTGCTTTCTTCTTTTGCCTTGCCTTTGCTAATGGCAAGCAACCATTATCAATTAAGTTCATCAGTTTAGCTATCTTCTTAATTCTTATCCTCAAACTCCCCAAAATCGCATCGCATTTCATAATTTATCCTTTTGCATATGATGTCTCCCCACATACCATATAAAATCAAACAATTTGTAAGTTATGTGTGAATCGAATTCGAGGGTAAAAATATAGGTAAAGAAATTAATTCGTAATAATAAATAAAAGCTCTCTTATTTTACCAAACGGCGAGGAGGCGAAGTGAAAGTCGAACGTGAATGTTAGGACAAATAACAAAGAGGAAGCTGTCTGGATCGTACTTCGACTCACAAGACTGAGACTGGCCTTGCCAAACAGGCCCCACGACCACGAGTCGCTGCACGCGAGCGTGCTCTGTGGATCCTATTTGACTCACTATTTTTGGTCATAAGCATGACATCCAATTCTCTCTCTCTCTCTCTAAAAATGAATTATAAAGATTATGTTCTTTAATTATATAAAGATTATGTTCTTTGATTATTTTAATAGTTAAATTAAGGAACATTTAAAAGAAGGGAATTATGCAATTTAAAATTGTAAACTTGTGGACTGACTTGGAGAATACTTTGACGGAAGTAAACACTTCCAACTCCCAACCAATTAATTAAGGTTTGTAATTAAGAGTAAAGTTTCGTTAATCAATCACTAACATAATTAATACATTTAATATTGTTTTGTTCCCTCTTAAGTTTATTTTATTTTAACGAAGGAATATTTATACAAAAAGGAAAAATACCGTGTATATATATTGAGGAATTAATGTCAAGTAAGCTAGCAAAAGAGTCATGGATGATGTCTCTTTCGGTACATCTCCCGGCAGTTTAACTTCGAACTCATGCATGGATGATGGATCCGGCCTAACTTGACTTCGATTCTTCAATATTTCCAAGTCAATTATTTTTTATTTGCTACTCTTTATAATTTAAAGATTTTTTTTTTAACTAGAAAATAACTCTAAATGATTTTGCATAATACTGGGAAGATGTTGATGTGTATATCTTCTTGATTAACACAAATTTTGGTGACTTTCTCCGTTGACTCCCCCCCCTATTTCCGGTATCTCCATTCGCAAAATTAGGCAGCACATCAGTCAACTGCTTATGTCAATTACTAGTCTTATTGTTTGGTCCGCAGTGCTACTACGAATGGTCACCATCTTTTTGGACACCACATCTTCAAATATAGACCAAATTGCTAAATCCAATTAGTAAATTCAAATGTAAATTACATTGAACAGAAAGAAAATTCTTTGTATCTGAGAAAATACATTCATTTCTTAAACCCCTGATGCAAATACCACGACATCAAAAATCTAGTTGGAATTGGCTATATTTATAGGATTGATCATATCAGATGCTGAAATCTCAATCCAAATATATTTTTTTTTCATTATTATTATTTTTGTCACCAAGGATTCTTGATTATTCGAATGTGAACAAAATTGATATCCCAAAAAAATTTCGGGCATGGTCCCCCGAGAGAAAAAAAGTTTATTTGCTTTGCATTTTATGGGAAATTGATATGAGTGGCGTTGCACGTTGGTTTCTGGAAATTAGGTTAGAGAACATGTGAATGCAACTTCGAGAATCATTTTGATGATTAATTTGCAGATAGCAAATCAAGGACTGGATGGGAACTTAATTTTATTTTATTTTTTAATCTAGTTTTTGTTTGTTTGGATTCTTCAATTCGTGAGCTTCCATTTCATGATCAACTATGGAGACAGAAGTGTGAAACACTCTTAAGAACATAGGAAGTACAGCTGCCTTATAATTGTCTCTTAAATTTCTGTTTAGGAATATTCAAACATATATCATTGTTGTTTGGATATATATCGTTAATCTAGTGGATTTTTAAAAAATTAATTTTCTGATCGCAATTAGCTTTAACAATAATTGAATTTAAAGAAAAAAAAATGGGAAAAAGAACAGGACGTCACGCGCCTCTGGAGCGCGGTGGGCTGGCGGCCACTAGAATATAGAAACGTAGAATGCTATACTACAGAACAATCATTCTATTCGGGACCGTGAGTCCCCAAATGGTCCTATAAAATATATTTCAGGTTATCTTGTATTTTCATTTTCGATTATGATAATCAAACAAAGAAAACCAACCGTCTGATTGAACAAAGAATCCGTCCATAAGCGTGACGTGTCGGTCAGATCAAAACCCATCATCGTCATCATCATACCGCATCCCTTTATTTAGAAGGAACAAGAATTTATTGTATAAAGTTGGAAGAAAAACAAATAAATATTGTTGTTATAAAGCAAAGAAAGAAAGCAAAAATTCTTTCTTCCTTTCTTTATTACTGTTATTATTATTTTTTTAGTTTTATCATAAATAAATAAAAAGGAAAGGGGAGAAATTCGATTCAAAAATGCTTTCTCTTATTTGTCCAATAATCTTTGAAATGTCAACTAAATTCCGGTAATTTCCATGGTCCGTACTCATCAACCGTTTCATATATAAATTGCACCCCCACCACTACTGTCTAGCTTATTGATATACTTTCAAATTATAGGTAACTCACTCACAAGGAGTAGTTAATAATATTATTATTCTTCTTCTCAAGAAGCAATACTGAAACCCCAACACAGGAATAATCAATAAATTAATTATTGGGGGTACATATGGCTGAAGAGTTTCAGACGGGGATCTGCGGAGGAGCTTGGTGGATTAATCCAACACGAAGCAGCTCATTATCGCCTTGTTCAGCGGCAGGTATTGGGTTGAGTGATCACATGGGCAGCTTTCTTTGGCCTAGTAATGATCATTTTCATATGGTTGATACGAAGACAACAACGTTAACACCTGCAGGCACAGCGACAACAAAGTTCTGTGAGGAATCAGCTAATAATAATAACAATAATAATTCAGTTTCTGCAGATACCTCCTCCATGGCTTTTACTGAAAAGCATCAGCAGACTGATTCTGATAGTGGAGGCAGCAGCAGTATTTTGATGGACTCAACCTTGCAAATGATGAGCCTTGTCCCTTCGTCGTCATCGTCTTCAACAGATTGTTTCCAGGCCTTACTGTAAGTAATTTGTTGGTATATTATACTTTATTTCATTCAATAGGTCATCTGTTTTAATTTGAAGTATAGATTTCAATCATGTTATGTGGCTTCCACTACAAGTTTATTATATAAGAACATTAATTAGTACTTACAATAACTTTTTAGTTTTCTTTTGTTAGATTCATGTGGGATAAAACAAAAAGAAAGTCAATAAATATGATCCAATTAATCCATTAGGTTTGAAGGGCATGTCATGGGGAATTAATTTCGGTAAATATAATCATCAACTTGGTTATTATTGTGTTATCATCGATCTTACATACTATTTGGCAGTCGCGGGAACGGAAGAGCTGAGAACAATTATCGAAGCATGAGGCTAGAAGATTTGAATTCTCAAATCCAAAAGGAGTGGAGTCCTAGCAAGAGCTATGCCAGTAGTGCAGGAGCAGGAGATCATCATCAAGAGTGCTTCTCCCTGGACCAAAGCCACCCTGTAATTAAATCAGCAACAGCAAGCTTCCCCGACAACTGTACAGTGAGTGAGAGTAGTTGCCAAGGCTTGTCCCCCGGGTTTCCAGTGGATTCAGCTTCATACGGCTACACTTCAGCATTGTTGCAAAGTTATTTTGAACCCCAACCTCAACCCGTACAGCAGCAATCTCTTTATAGCAGCAACAACACCCGGTCAATGGGTAACTATATGTCTACAGCAAATTACGGGAACAATTATAATGAAGTATCACCTCCTTGGCCTAAATTTGCTGCTGCTTCCTTCGTAAAACCATCATTGCCCAAACAACAACAACCAAGTGGTGGCTTGCACTTCTCCAACAATACTCCCTTTTGGAACGCCACCGCCTTGAATGACATTAGTAGACCTGGAGGCCTTCTTGCGGCTGCGCTTGGAGAGAAACGCACTTGTCCCACCTTCACGGCAAAGGTATTATTAATTACTTGGCTATTATTCTTTAATTGCTTAATGACTTATTTTAATGGATTCTGTACTTAATTAATTAGTATAACAACAACGAAGAAGTTCGTGATTCGGGGTCTGCTGCGAAGAAAGGAAGCAGTGAGCCTGCATTCAAAAGGCCTAGAATTGAAACTCCATCGCCTTTGCCAACTTTTAAGGTAACAACAAATATATATTCCGTCAAAGTCTTTTCTTCTTCTTCTTTTAACCCCCTAGTAGCGTTTGAAACTTTTTCTTCCCCAGTCGATCGATAATTTAATTTTTTCAATTTTTTCCATTAAAGATTTGGACGAAAGCTCACAGCTATAGATTTGTTACAAATATCAGGTGCGAAAAGAGAAGCTAGGGGACCGAATAACTGCCCTTCAGCAATTGGTTTCGCCTTTTGGAAAGGTGGATTTTTGCATTTTTCAACTTTTTGATCATCCCGAATTATGAAAAATCTCTTCAAAGCTTTAATTAGCTTGGCCTGAGGTTAATTAAAATGAATTATTTGTATTTTTAATTCAGACTGATACAGCATCTGTTCTCCATGAGGCTATTGACTATATCAAGTTCCTACACGATCAAGTCAGTGTATGTTACACTATCCATATAATATATATTTCTTGTAATTGAAGTACAACCCTAATAAATATGCATAGCTCTAATGAAATCTTTTATGTTATTCAGGTTTTGGCTACTCCTTATATGAAGCAAGGAACCCAGATTCCACAGCAACAGGTACCAAAAACAATCACTCACTCGTTTCTCATTCCTTACTACATGTTCATGCATTGTCGTCTTGCTTGAATTAGATTCGCTACTTTTACAGAGTTGTGATCATAAATTGAAGGATCCAGAAGCGCCAAAACAAGATCTAAACAGTCGAGGACTTTGTTTGGTGCCCATTTCGAGCACATTCCCAGTTGCCAACGAGACAACAGCTGATTTTTGGACGCCAACATTTGGAGGAACTTTCAGGTAGACAAGAGATCCACCAATTAAGTTGAAACAAGTGATTCTCTATCTACAGCCCGTTTTATGAGAAAATCCAGCCAAGTCGATGATGATAACTACAATTTAACTAGAGAAAAGAAGAAAGGATAACTGAAACTTAATTAGAAGCTACATTAATCAATGCTTCGCTGTACCCGTCTTGAGAAAAAGATATAAAGAAAAGGAGAAAAAGAGAGAACAAGGAAATGACCCTTCAAAGATGGACAAGCAATACTGGGCCAGCTACAAGCAGAATGATGGAGGCTAGCAAATGATTATTAATTAGGAACTGCTATATATATATATATATAGACACACACACACACATGTAAAGCTTGTTCGTAACAATAATCCAAGTATTTAATTTGTTATAATTTGAGGGTGGGTTAGCATCAGGAACAAGTGCTAAATTCAGCGAATAACCAACATAAATTAGGAGAAAATATTTAGTATTTTGTTGTTTTTGTTGTTGTTAGTAGCTGAATTTAGCAGATGGGTTTAGACAGCCTTTTGTTCCTGTAGCTGGTTGTCTGAATTATATATATATCTATTATGGTGGCACGACCACCTTTTTATCATTTAAGGTGGAAAAAAAACCAAAAAAAAAAAAAGAAACAAATAAAACCTTGTTATACTGAATTCTTCTTATTCAAGATATAAAGGGAGTGAGTGGAGCTCATTTGATTGGCTTCCTAACTTTTTCATTTGTTTATATCTTTGGAATTTGATAGTGGAAGTCAGAGCGCGCGGCCCACTATTCCTGCTTTTAGGGTTTCTGATTATTGGAGGGACACAAACTCAGAGCAAATGAGTGAGAGAGATATAGTTCTATATTTATTTATATATGTTCGCTTGTGAACAAAACTCCATATATCTTGCTTCTTGCATAAATTATGGTCTCTCAATTATACATTAGAATAGCGACACATTGCGCTTCATTGCTTATAATTTGCATTGTGATAGTGTAGATACCCCCCCTTTAAACATAAGGCTAATTGCCCTAATGCTGATAAGGTTTACTCAATTAATTAACAAATAAAATTCCTAACCGAATGATCCTTGTTTTATGGCACTAAAAATATTCTAAATCTATAACTGCAATTTCAACAGGACGTGTCTCCGCTGACTCTATTGTCCAAGTTAAAAGCTATCTAGCGCCTATGAGTAAGAATTCTTGACGACATCTGAAGCCTGCTTAGCTGATAATCTCTTGTTAATCATTATGTTCATTATGTTTGTGACGTTTCTTTAGAGAAAGACCTCTTGTTCAAACCTAAGCTGATATTCTAGCTCAACTTTATCCAGCATGAATAGTAGCGCATGTGTTGTTATAATTGCTCTTGTCGTATTCCACTGCTCTACAAGATATAGTTGTACTGTAATAATTAAACAATAAACATATCAGCAAAAGTTGTCATATATATGAGAGGATTCAAACAGACCACTACATATGTTTCAATCAGGTACCAGCTTGATATGTTCATGATGATCGCAATACATCAGGGTTATAACGGCCGGAAAAGTTATTAAACCATGGTGTAATAATTTTTTCTACTATTACATTATTAAATTATATAACTTGATAATTTTTATTTTTCTTTTTATTTTTCATGAAGTTTAAGATTCTATACTAGATTAGTAATATATGTATACATAAATGTTTTAATCAAGTATCCTGAATTTTGTTAAAGTTCGGAGAAGTTGGTTTATTAGTCATTAGACTACTAAATCATATTCCAAACTTAAACAAAGTTCAAGATCCTATATCAGATTAATACTTTATATATGTGATAAATTTCTTTATATGGCTTAATAACTTTCACATATTTTAACAAAGTTCAGGATATCCTCAACCAAATTACTATTCTAGATTACATAAGTTTCTTTAGAATGAAACTCTTGTTTAAATTCTTATATTATGTTTAATTTCTTACTTAATTAGGAGGGTTTCTCTTCGAAAGCGGGGAAAAAAAAATAAAATGACATTGTAAGAAGGAAGCTTCAACCACTTCTAATTTTTAATTAGAGACCAATGTTGCATAACTAATCCTTCGTATTAGTTGCAGCAAAGCCAAATGAAACAATTATATATAAATTTCTCTTCACACACATTATATATTTAACTTGTAAATTTCACATCACTTTAGGGTATGGCCGAGTGATTTCTAGTAATTTTCTTTGAGAAACTTTGAATCATATAGGGTGCTAAAAGTCAATTTGGACTGTCCACCCCCTGCCTTTAAGAAAATTTGTAAATTTTACATATTTATATCATTTTCACCGGACATCTACGTGATTACAATGTTCCTTCATCTGCAAAATAAGAAAATTAATCATCTTTAACAATATTAGATTAGGAAAAAAAAATATTATTTAGTGGAATAAGTCCTTTGCGTCGTAATTTTTTAGAGTAAAGATAAAAAGATAGCTTACTCAAAACCTCATCTTAACCCCACATAAGAGTAAATAAAAGTTGAACTAGTAACAAAATTATCCCAAAATTTGGGTTGGTGGCTTGGGTGAAAGAGCTAGCCTACTCAAACCTCATCCTAACCCCACAAAAGAGCAAATAAAAGTTGAATTAATAACAAAATTATCCCAAAATTTGGGTTTGTGGATTGAGGTGGGGTATATTGGTTCAAAAGACGTATGCTTCATTTATATTTTATAAGGGAGAATATTATTTTAACTCAATTAAGGGAGGAATTAGGCCCCCTATTGTAATACGGGGACTCAAACTCATGCTTTTACATACTTAATGTGAGAGTATGAGTTCTGACCACTCGGCCAATAAAATGAAGTATTTTGAACTTATTTACTAACGATTAATTTTCGAAGATGATATTACCTTTTTTTGTCATTTTTGAATATGAGACAATATTAGCATAATTTTAATACAAAGTATTGTTTGAATGGTCAAATGGAAAAATTTAACCAGAAGATAAGAACGAAAAGCAGCAGCCAGCTGCATTCTAATTAAAGAAGATGATAAGAAATTAGGAACCGTTTTAGCTTTGAAAGGAAAAGCAAATTGAAAAAGTTTCAGGTTGACTTCTATCCTTCCTTTGACCTTTCCCACTCCTTCCAGGCTCCAGCCGTAAATGTGTAACATATTTCACAATCCATGAAACCAAGAACCAGAAATATATACCCAAATATATGTGGATTTGATAAAAAAAATACAAGCCGGTTAATGAATGTCGTCAATAAAATATCAGGGGAACCAAAATGAGTAGCTTAATCAAGTATGCCAAAATCAAAAGATTAAGCTTAATATTGAAGAATCCATATGACAAGAGACTAATCATGAGGAAAAGTACTTTAATCGTTAAAAATCATGTTGATTGGTATCTATTTGCTTCAACTTTATTATCTTTTGGTGACCTTGGAGTTGATGGGCTGATGGGTATTATGCTTTATACCTTCAAGCATCGGGATCAGTACCGCCGTTTAGCGTTGAGTACTCAATGGAATTCAATTCTTCTATTTTCTTTTGTATAAGGTAAGGTTATATACTTGACTTGATGATAAAAAAAGAAGAAACATACATAAAAGGAATTCTAAAAAGGAAAAGCATCTAGGCATCATTGTGATGTTAATAAAGTAAACGAGTCCCAGTAGTTACAATCTTACTTTAATAGCTTGCTTTCTTTTCCTTGTTTTGGCTAATCAAGTGCAAAGTACTCAACAATTTGTCTTCTGCTACAAGTTTTTAAATTCTAACTAGCTAGTTCAAAAGTGTTATTTCTTTTTGCAACTTTGAATCTAATCTTGTGAGCCATTTACAATATATGAGCCATTTACAATATATCTATATATAAAAATATATTTATAGGCTTAAGCATCCCAAGCTAGATAGAGAGAAGTTTGATTTACCGATACGTATAAATTTTCTTTATGTCTATAGCTTAATTAGCTTTTTCAGAAAGTGCTTTTTCTTCCCTTGTGTTGTCAAGTTCATTGACTCTTGAAATGTTCCCATCTGAAAGCAACGTAGTTCCCCTTCATCTCAAAAGGAATCCCAAAATCTTAGCTCACTGCTTCTAAGTTGCGGGATGATTAATATTTTGAGCTTCATAATCAGAGGATTCTGTGTCGGGTGATCCAGACTGGCATAATAAAACATCATCCACCATTAATGTTGTGAGTGGATGATAAGTTGTAATGCGACTATAGTATTGGATGCCGTGTTGGCTAATAAAATTTTAAATGGACAATATAACGTTTTGTAATTGAAATCGTGTGACATGTTGTTTACTAGCCTTTCTTTCTGTGAGAAGTTTTGCTCTTCATCCATTTGAAATCCACTAACGGGACTAATAAACCCTGGTTTAAGTTAATTAGAATATTAATTCAGTACATATGAAACTAATCAAACAATTTTGATGGGATGGTGTGTTGTACATGTTTAAATAGTTCAATTCCCTCACCAGAATATTGTTTCAATTCCATTTATAATAAACATGAAATTACCCATCACTATGTCTTTTTTTGGGATCAATATTGGGTTTAAGGTGGGCTTAAAGATGCTTGGTAGTTGAGTTAATCCAGAACTCAAACTTGGGCAACTAGAAATTTTGGGCCAGAATTTCTTTAGCAGAAACCAGAAGGAAAGAGGCACAACAGAATTAATCTTAGGTTTATTTCTAAAGCTGAACTACAACTCGAGAGACGCTTTCCGCATTAATCTGAGGGCCCTAACTGATAAATGCTCAGTGACAAGACATAGGCTTCCGTGACAAGACACGGATGGACTTCTCATGGGAAATATACTGTGAGACATCCTCTTTAACATGCAATTGTAAATCACATGTGCCATTGTCTATGTGAGATGTTAAGTAGCAATTGATGTTGCTTCAATGCCACTAGCCATCTTCCATCTTAATTCCGAATATTAATAATGCTATATTTACATGGTTTAAATATTTAATTGAGATTCTTAATGATGTGTTATTAATTATTGGGAAATTATCACTGCACCACCTTTTTTTTTATCTTATGTTCATCCAACCACCAAAATTTTTTAACATATTCTTTGCACTACTTTTTTTTTTTAATTTGTATCAACTAGCCACTTTTTAACTAACACCGTTAAATAATTTAAATGAAATAATAATTTTACTCCTAAATAAATTAAAAGATCATTTTATTTTACAAAAACTTTAAAAAATAAGAAAATTATAATTATAAAAATACCCCTAAGTTTAATAAAAAATAAATCCCAAACAAAGGTGCTCAAAATTATAATTAAAAAATTTTAGAATTTAATAAAAATCCCCTAAATTATTAAAATTTTAGGATTTATTTTTTAATAAATAAATTCAGTTATTTTAATAAAATTTTACAAAATTATAATTTTTAATAAATAAATTCAGTCATTTTTATAAAAATTTTGCAAAATCTAAATTAAATAAAAATTAGTTGAGCACCTTTGTTTGGGATTTATTTTTAATTAAATTTAGGAGTATTTTTATAATTATATTTTTCTTATTTTTCAAAGTTTTTGTAAAAATAAAATGGTCTTTTAATTTATTTAAGGGTAAAATTATCATTTCATTTAAATTATTTAACGGTGTTAGTTAAAAAGTGGCTAGTTGATACAAATTAAAAAAAATATATAGTGTAGAGAACATGTTATAATTTTTTGGTGGTTGGATGAACATAAAGCAAAAAAAAAGTGGTGCAATGATAATTTTCCTTAATTATTTAATGCCATGTATATAATATTAATTGATTTTATTGTTAATTATTAATCTATTTCTACTCAATAAATAATAAATAAGACGTTACATCAGTAAGTATCTCAATTAAGTATTCAAAGAGAGGAAGCATAACATTACTCTTCCAAATATTTGGCGCACCCCACTTGTGAAAAAGGTTTTGAAGGTGTGACCAGAATTTCCCTTTCCAATAAGAATTCAGAAAGCCTATTAATTATACGACCCAATTGTAAAAAAAAAAAATGTTTAAATTTAGCAGATATATGTCAAATTTAGCAGAAATCGAATTTAAAATTGTTAATATATGTGAAAAAATAGATCTTAAGATGACTCGCACAACTGGTTTAGCACCATTTTATTTATGAGGAAAGAGAGAGTTTTGTGAAAACTAATACGAGAAGCAAATATTATTTTCAGTACAAGAAAAAGGAAGTTGGAGACTGGTGACTGCGGCTGTGAAACAAGACAAAGTGAATTGCAACTGCAGAGTTGGTATTGTCAATGACGCCTAAGCAGATCCCTTGAGCTTCTTTGTAATACCAGCAAAGTACTTTCCCTGGTGAAAAGCTTGCGCTAGTTCAAGCTCTGAAGGCTGTCTCGAGCCATCCCCAGCAAAAGTTCCAGCACCATAGGGGCTACCACCCTTGACTTTCTCCATCTCAGACATGCCAGCTCCAAATGTGTATCCAATGGGCACGAAGATCATTCCATGGTGAACCAGCTGAGTAATGGCTGTCAAGCTGCATAAATTTCCGATTAATAAAGCTATAAGCAAGGTGAGGAAAAAAAAAATGTTAATGCAGCATTTCCTTTTCTATTTCTGCAATCTCTCCATAAATAACAAACAGTATAGGAAACTCACGGGGTAGTCTCTTGTCCACCACCTTGAGATCCAGTGCTGTAGAAAATTCCAGCAGGTTTACCGGCAAGCTGTTGTGATCTCCATAGACCTCCAGTTGCATCCAGAAACGCCTTGAATTGAGCAGCCATCATTCCAAACCTAGTGGGGAAGCCAAGAAGAATCCCATCAGCCTCTGCAAGCTCATTAGGTGTAATGGTAGGTACATCACTCTTTGGTCCAGCACCCATCTTTCCAAGAACATCTTCTGATAGTGTTTCAGGTACCTGCAATGATCAACTATGCATCACATATCTCCATCCCCCACTTATATTAGAAGGATGGAAATTAAACCAGATTCATGACGGCTGGTAATCGTTAAAGGAGTTCATCATATTAATTTGCAAGATTGGTAGCACATTTTAACAACATGTGTGCAGATTTAGTCAACTACAATTAGCCGCTGATAGCTACTTTGTCAAGAAAACCTTATCAGTTGGCTTTTGGATTGTTAAAACGATCTTATCTCTATTGTTGAAGCGTTAAGCCTCCCCTGGTCAAGCACTCGTGCAAGCTATTAAAAAATGAATAAATAAAATAGAATAAAATAATAATTCCAACCTCAAAATTATCAATTAATGAATGTAAAACGCACCGCTGTTTCCTCCGCCAAACAAGATGTACTCAAAAACAAAGTTAAAGTGTTCTGCGTCTCTGGTCAATCTAAATCTAGGAAACTGAAAGTGATAGATGCCTTCATTCAACGGCAGCCACCATATATTTCAGCCTGTTGCAAGAAGGTACTTATGGAATGACAATCACAAACCTGCCATAGTTTTGCTTCCACTCCTTCAACAGATGCAGCTCCTTTCTGTATCTCTTCAGCCAGCTTCTCAACATGTCCATACATGGAATAGTAACTGTAACAGACACCCAATGTTTTGACATCACTATTTGACTATGAATTGAACTCTTACACACAATTCAGAGCTAAGCTTTATATGGATACACATTGACTGGCCATTTTTCTGTACATGTTTACTTCCAAGAGATATACCATATAAAGCCAATTTAATACAAGTTTCATTTTTGAAATCCAAAAGTAAAATAAAAGAACTTATCCATATCCTCAAGCAATGAATGATGAAAGGCATAATAATACAAAATCTTATACAATTGAACTAGACTCCACAATGATGAACAATGGGACCGCCTTCTCTAAAAAGCTTTGAGGTAGCTAGCATTTCACTCTCCATTATTATATTGTCAAAAGATAGACTGCGTTTCACAATCGATTTTTCGGGGTTTGAAGAAAAATTGACAGCAGAAATACCTCATCAGCAAACCCAGAAAATCATGGACTTGGATTCACACATGTAATACAAAAACTCAAAGACAGGGCCTCTTTCAACAGGTGAGTGCAAAAATTAAAATCAAATCAAACAAACGTAGCAGGTAAATAGACCACAAGTTCAAGATATTACTTGCCAGGCAGGGACATTAAAGTTTCAAACTAATGAATTTCTATGGTTTCTATTCTCTCTTATTTCCATATCATTGAATCAATGCCTCATTGTATCCAGGCATAAAATATTCTCCCTTTTTTTTTAATCCTCAATTTATTTGTTGATGAAAGGGCCACCATTATAAACTGGAACCTTAAAGAAGTTTTCCAGAAAAAGATTAACACAAAAACCCTTTTAAAACTGAAAATATCATCTACATTTTGATCAGCCTACACCTAATGTATTCAAAGATATGAAATAAAATTAAGTTGAATTCTTATGAAAAAAAAACATAGAAGCTATCAAAATCATCAAAATAAAAATGAAAAATTGGAGAATTATGAAGCGAGAACAGAGCAATACCTGAAAATTAAAAAAAAAAAAAAGAAGTAAAATTACAGTAAACCACAGGATTAATACAAGGATCAAGATGATTTAGTACTTAAAAACATGCTAATTGATACATGGCAAACCAACTTAACAATCATGTAAATAAATAAACTCAAATCACAAATAGCCCAGTTGCTTTTTAAATAGTACTGCACTAAATGATACAAAACTGACAAAATATGATCTCTAAAGTATTGCAAATAAAGAGAAATTCAGTGAATTATTAATAGAAACAAGAAACTGAAAATAGGAAAAAGAGCAATGCTAACACAATATAGACTTTGGTGGCCATGGATTCCGAGCCTTTTTCACTTTCTCTGTGTAAATTTGTTGTAAACTTTGAAGCAAGAACGTGAAAAGTGAATGATACGTAGATAATGTAAGGAAAAATGAAGTGGAGGGGACCCTTTATTTATAGTGCCATTTATTTCTTGGTGTGTAGTGTTAACGGCTGGCTGATTGCATCATTAGTGGAGTCATTTTCTTTTCTTAATTATTTCTTTAATTAGCGTGCAATTTCGGGCGTTGATGTCATACACATCATCATCGTCATCCTAATCAAAATTTGAGATTAGAATTCCTTATTTCTCTTTGTAGATGGGTTGTAGTTATTAAAAATTTCAACCTTACATGAATTTGCGATGCAATTTAAGGGAAGAAAATTTGAATCAAAAGATTTTGTTTTTTTTTTCCCATAAAGACGCTACTGATACTCATCCTAAAATCATCTTAATAAAGAAAAATATGATCATAGATGAGATTATTATAATCATCACCTGAACTATGAAATAGTCAAATAAATTGTTTTAAAGATTATGAAAAATAATTGTACATGACATATCATTTTAGAATTTTCTTTCTTAAATAATTCCGGCAGAGAAGGCATTATTTATACAACACACATATTAGATCTTATGAATCAATTATGTCATATTAAGATGATGTTAAATTGAACTAATTATGCAAGAACACAATGAATTTTAACGATTAGATTGTATGAAATTAACCGCTAGATTTTTTTCTTAATTTAAGGTAAAAAAAATAAATGAAAAAAATTCTCAACCATAATATGTATTATTATATTTCTAATTAGTATGATCTTTTACATATTTACATACTATAAAGGGTTGATTTCAAAATTTTATATTAGGCTAGATTTTTCTTTTTCGAATAAAAATGAAATGCATTAAAAATAAAGAAAAACTATAAAGAATTTAGGATTCGATGTCATCCAACCAAACCACAAAATTACAATCCTTAACATAGAAACTTTTGTGCTTGAATTCTCTTATGATCTAATCTTTATGTGAGCAAATAAAGTCACTAGATTGTTAGTTAATAAATAACTAAATTTAGACCATACAAAAATGTATACTTGTTTAAAGATCCATTACAAATCACATGTACTCAAAAATCAAAATCATCATAACATCTTTATTTGAAAATTTGTGTCACAATTTACTTAAAAAAATAAATTTAAAATTTTCCATTAGTAAATTTATTATTACTTAAATAAAAAGTTTTGTATATAAATATTGATAGCAATAGGTGGTTGATTTCAAATTTTAAACTAAAGCAAGTTTGATCTAGATTACATACAAGTTTTCAACCTCTTTCTTGCACAATAAATTTTTATTTTAGATTCTTTATTCGTGAGTGATAAAGTTAACAGAAAGTAATTAGGTAATATAAATCAACCTAAGATAGTGTAAACGTATTATAAGATTTTTTATAATAATTACATATGTTTTCGATATTCTTGAAGTGACTGGAAAACATATTCTTGAAATGGCCGGAACAAATAAATTTCCACACAACTACTGTTCGTGTGAGTGATTGTAACTTAGGATTTGCCTTTATAATAAATATAAATAGCATATCTCAATATAACAATAATGCAAATCATAAGCCACAATCTATGGAACAGGCTGGACACGGAAGCTGATGCATCATGTCATCAGTTACGATGTCGTGATCGTTGACTTTATTTATTTATGCAAATTGCCATTGGCTATCATTCCGAGATGAACATTTAAATATCGTCTTTTTTATTAAATAATAGATTGTTTTTATCAGTATCAAATTGCATTGACAAATTCAGAAAACAATATAATACAATAAAAATTGCATTGATTTACATAGAATAAATTGTTTGTGTTAAAAGAGTTCGTGTAGCTTACGTTTAGAAAGAGTCGCTGTTTTGACCACTGCATTTATTTCCGCTGATTATGATTTATGAAGCTTCATTGCATGAGTATTTTGTTAGAACTCGCAAGTAGAATAATTGATATACAAATGATACTTGTAACATGTGTAATGATGCAATCAATAGGTCATGTACAGAACAGCATTCATTTGCATCATTGTTACATAGGTTCCCCGTAAGCAAACTAATTCGCACACATATTCAACAATTTCTCTTTCAAGAATCTGAGGGTTTACTGTGTCATAATTTCCGCTGATTATGATTTATGAAGCTTCATTGCATGAGTATTTTGTTAGAACTCGCAAGTAGAATAATATAACATGTGAAAGATAGCATGTGTAATGATGCAATCAATAGGTCATGTACAGAACAGCATTCATTTGCATCATTGTTACATAGGTTCCCCGTAAGCAAACTAATTCGCACACATATTCAACAATTTCTCTTTCAGGAATCTGAAAATTATCGCTAATATACCAATCTGAAAATTATGTTTTAGCACCATGCATAATTAATCCTAGAGCTGGCAAAACGGGTCATCGGGTCGTGTTCGTATCGTGTCAGCTTCGTGTCGTGTCAAATTTAGGTCAACCCAAACCCGACCCATTTAATAATCGTGTCAAAACATTGAGACCCAAACCCGACACGGAAAAATAATCGGGTTACCCAATAACCCATTTAATATCTATATATTGAACAAAAGTTACATCAAATATTTACACACTATCATACATACGTATGTACATACATACATAAATAATTTATCCATATTATAAAATATACATATCTACCAATATATTACACATTTACACTATTGAGGTTTTAATTATATATATAATATTATATATCAATATTATAAAATATACATGTCTATCAATTTTTACACATTTACACTATTGAAGCTCTAAATATATTTAAAATTTTATAAATAAAACACTGTATTTATATTCACCATTTTAAAGAATAAAAAAAAAAGAAAATCATCTCTAATATTTGAGTTTTAATGATAAGAATATGTAAATTATTTTAAAATAGAAAATATAATCGGGTCATTGATCGGGTAAATGGGTCAAGAATTTTAACCCAAACCCGACACGGAAAAAAATCGTGTTGACCCGGACCCGACCCATTTAATAATCGTGTTAAATTTGACGACCCATACCCATTTATTTATGTCGTGTTCGTGTCGGGTAATCGGGTCGTGTCAAATTTTGCCAGCTCTAATTAATCCTACTTAACCATCCATGGAAATAAAACCAATCTCGCTAGTAAACCATAAGCCAAAAAATAAGGGCACTGTCTAACTAAAATCAACATCATCCAAATAAATCCCCATACGAATAGCTAAAACCATTGCAAAACAATAAAAATTAAAAAAAAAAAAGTGGAAAATAAAAACAAGATAACTCATTAAAAAAAAAAAAAAAAACGTACACAAAACGAAAAAATCATAGAGGCACACTTACAGAAATTTTCATTAGAGAACATACATAAATACCACTGCCCCAGGACCATCGGAACCTCCAAACCTTACCATCAAAGTTAATATAACTGTCACCAATATGAGTGTATTTTGAGTACCATAGCTGTCGCATCAAAAGGATCATCATAAATAAAATGTTTACGAGTTGAACAAAAACTAAAATAGAAAACTAAAAATATATGAAATTAAAGGATGCTGGCAGGAGAGGGGAACTCCCTTCCCGATAACAAAACGGTGGCTAATTTTGAGTGTTGTAGTGGCAAGAAGATGCAAAGGATCATGAAGATTATTCGAGGTTGGCTTTCCCTTGAAGGCCTGAAGTGGTTAAAATTTTAGAAAGAGGACCAAGGGGTTATGTTAAACCAAGCAAAGGTAGTGTTAAATTATACATATTCGAATACATTCGTTAACTTATTGGACCGAAAAAGAGAAATCGAAACCATTTTCTATCATTATAGTGTTACCCAAATCAAGCCATTTAATTCATTATTTTTGGTATTATATTTTTTATTTAAAACAAAAATAACAATTTATAAAATAAAGCTCTTTAAGAATATAATATCAAATAAAAGAAAATATTAATATTCTTCATGTTTTACATTATCAAATACTATCTAAAAAAAATGAAGTATTTAGTTCTAGGCACCAATATCATTGATTAAATTCTTAAGAAAAAAATTATAAAAAGAGAATTGAGTTACATAATAAGAACACAAATGTATAGTAATGGCTACAGATTTTATAACAAATACTCATGAATTTTAGCATTTGTTTTAACTATACATAAGTAGTCAATTTATTTTTTTTAAAAAATTTTATAATTTAAGGTATAAAATTTATGAAATTATTAATCTTAAATGTTAATGGTAATGGGTGAATTGTTTTTAACATTAAGCTGAAATCCAATCCCTTATAGAATAGGTTTTAATGGATTGACTGATTGAGTGGTTGATCTATTAACAACCCAACCCAATAAAGATGGACCCAACAACTATATTTATCGTGTGAATTGGTGTTAGTGGATCCTACGAACTTTTGCTTAAACGTCTTACTCGTAACCGTTAATTTTAATCACAAATTATATATTCTAAGTTATATGTATGTAGAAAGCAATAATCATGAGATAATCAAATCTTAATAACAATTTAGGAGTGGCCAAAATTACACATAACTAAATTGGACCATCTAATGTTTGGTAAAGCTGTAGTTTTTAAAATATTTGTTGTTAGTTGTATTATAGAAATAATCAGCCGTGAAAAGAATTAGTTAAACGTTTGATTAAATTTATTTTAAAAAATGCTATGAATTATAAAAGCAATCATATGTGTTTGGTAAATTTGAGTGTCAAGTACGGTAAAAATGCACATTACTGAATTGGGCATAAAGTTGAAAAAAACTTATTTTATAAATTTATAAACATGTATATAAAATACTTTTTTGTTGTATATATATAATAATTGATAACTAAAATAAATATTTTATACTATTAATTATATTTTTATTTTGTTATTTCAATATAAGTGGTAATAATAATATCTTTAAAGTTAATTATTTTATTTCCTATTTAGTAAGGATAATTTTGAATTTTTATAATATATATGAGGATTTATATGGAATTGTATTAAATATAAAACTGATTCTCAAAATTTGATTTTGAAAAATTACTCTTTCTTTACTTTTCAAAATTTATTGTAGGATCTGGTAATTTTGCAAAAGTGATTTCTAAACAAATTTATTAAAAAACGAAGTTAGTTCTTGACATTTCAAAGTCACTTTTGTGCCTTAAAAAAACAATCCCAAAGAAGCCCCAACTTTCTACCGTGATCGGTTTATTTAGTTTAGTTTTTAAGAACCAAAATTAAAAGTCGAAAATAGAATAAATTGGTAGAAAACCAATAATAATCAATAATAGAACTGATTATAAATTGATATAAAGTGAATCAGACTGGTTCATTTTTCAGAATTTGAAATAAAAAAAAATTCTTGAACTGATCAATTTCAAATACTTGAATATGGTCACCCCTAAACCACATCACATATTTTTGTTAAGCACCAGTTCTTTATCATTTGACTGTCTACTTTATTAGATAGAACACAAATGAACAATTAAAACTCTAGTAATGTCCACGAGGCATTTTGGAGTTGAGAAACAAGGCCATGTATCTAACAAGGAAAGTAGATATTTTTTTTTGGAATATTATATGCAACACAATTTACAAATAGATAAATAAGAATAAACCCAAAGAAATATTAACATATGTATAAAGTCTAAAGAAATACATAACATAAACTCTCATGGCTAGTGAAAGGCTCAAACCCATTACTTTATAGTTATGAGTTAAGGAGAGGATGTGCTGGTCAATCTGATTAAAGAGTTATAATTACGTTTGTCATTCAATAGGGATTTTATTAAACTCGCTAGTATCACAAAATTAAGATCAATCTTCTCGCGAGAATCATTTGGATTTATATCTGAAAGATGTTAACAATAAGTCTTTTCAAAATTGATTATTTGTCCCTATGTTGAAGTTGTTCTATAAAATGGCTGCACCTTATTGGAGTTATCTTGTTATAATGACTTAAAGAAGATATTGCAATGAGGAGACAATGGTAGGGCATATTGATCGCCAAGCATGGCGGGAAAACTTCTTGTTCTCTCTGTGTCTCAAGGCATGCATCTAAATTCTAAAAGATAACATCAATAACCTTGGTCTTGAAGCGTGCTTCTGCTATTAATTAAACCAATCATTCATGCCCTTCAATTTCGTCCCGTTCACGCATTTTCATATGATTAATTACTATCTTATATCCTTTATCTGTATCAACTGCGTGATTCCCTAATTGGTCTAGAAAATTTGGCATTCCATTAGCGTTGATTTTGTCTAATTCTCGTTCAAAATCCTACTATTTTAGCTTCTATTGTAATCAACATATACCACTTATTCCCTTATTATTTTCATAATGTTTCCAAGTTTTGAGTAAGAAGTTGCATGTTCTTTCCAGAGAGTTAAAAGGAGAGGTTTGGATGTAAAATTCAGAGTATTGTGCCGGTTCTTAATTCTTACGCGTGTGATATCCGTAATTCAAAAATAGTAAGTGCGAAAAAAGAATTAGAGGAAGAGAAGAGAATTCAGTAGTTTTAATCGTAAATGTTGAATTTACGGTCGTAATTTTTTTTTGAAATTTTTTATTTCCCAATTGCATTGAATACTTGAAAGCTATTTTTGGCTTGAAATATTTACCACAAGGTTGGCACATTGGTATTTATCGTAGGTGCCTGGGGCCCTGGAGGCATCAAAATTAAAGAATGATGGCATCAATACCATTGTCTTGAAGCGTGCTCCCCACCTCATCAATACCCTCAATCGCTGCATCCCGTTTACGCATTTAAAAATGGCCATTATTAACTCGTAGTATGCAAAACCCCATAATCATTGATTATTAATCTTATCCTTTATCTGCAATCTGCATGGTTCACCTGCTTAACCAGGACTGTTCAAATAGAGATATTTAATTACTATTATTTAATTTGATTTAATTTATTATTAACACGCGCATTTTTTTTTTCATTTTTTTTCCCAAATGCTATTGCTAGCCGAAGTGCATCAGCATCACTTCAGTTTTTAGTACATAACACAAGGATTCTTGTAAAAAATCCTAGCCAATTAAAAAAGGACCAGGACACACTTCTATTTCTATATGAGCTTCTCTTGCATACAATTCATAGGATGAATATTTTAAGGTTTCACTCTTCGGCTGTGAGCAAGGGTCAATTTCAAAGCACTTTTCAGTGATTTTATGATCACTAAAAAAATGTGACACGCCTCACATTTTAAAACTTGCTAAAATGGTGCGTCCGACCACTTAGATGAATCCCATCAATGTGACCTACAAATTAAATAATATGAAATTCTTATCATTTAAAAGAAAATATTTGTAAATCCCATTAAAAGACCCATAAGACCAGCCATAAGTGGTCGCACCACCTCAGCACCCGTCCCACCCAAAAGTTTTCTCCCCTCTTAGGAAAGCGTAAAATGGCTTCATGGAGTGTTTGCATATCAATAAGTGGTATGGAATTTATGGAATCGAAATGAATAAATCATTTAATTATAAATTAAAGGTTTGGAATCATAATAAAATTCTTATGAGGTCCATAATTTTGAGAATCATTACTATAATTCTAATTCTCAAAGGGGATTGAGAATTAGAACCCATTTCTTGTACTAACAAAAGTATTCTTACCCAAATATCTAAATTTCCGCTTTGTCCTCATTGAATCATAAAAATATAAAAAGCAAAAAAAATAAAAAAATAAAACAAAAATCAAGATGCCATTGAACCAGGCAACAGCACCCAAAATAGAACCAGTATCATAACACCTGCCATTGCCAATCGCCCAGCTGCCGACGACCAGCCATCTGTCTTGCATCGAGCAATAGCACCTATCGTCGTTAGCGCACCGAAGCGGCAACTTCTCCAATTCATCAGATCAGCAGCAACCCAAAATCACAGCAGCGACACCTTTCATTGCTGGAAATAGCAGACGCTAACGTGTCGCCAGCTGATCTTGAATGGAAGCAGCTACCTGCCATTGATCTCGCATGCAGGAAACGGCATCACTTTGCAAATATGATGATGATTATTATTATTGTTGTTATCTTTTCTTTTTTCGTCATATATTATTGTTGATGTTGTCATGTATATTTTTATTAATTCTCACTTATTTAATTCATTTCAATTATTAATTAGTAAATACACCGTTAGTTTATCTCCAATATTTGAAACAGTCCCCTTCTGAATTTTATCCACCGTATTGAATAATCTATTAAAGATCAAAAGCATGCTAGCGATGGTAAATACGTAGCCAATGGATAGAATAATCAGTCAGTCAAATCACAAACAAGGCTAGGAAGAACCGGCACTGAAATATATTACATAATGAACAACGTTATTGTCCATAATATCGTTATATTACAGGTATTGGACTATTAGTCGGCAGGCAGCTAAGGATAGAATCATCAATTTTTTTAATTCATTCGAAAAAAAAAAAAAAGGAAACAACAAACGAGTCTAGTTTGGCAACCAGAGGCATCTTACCCGATTTCAATAAATAATTCAAATAGATTTAATCACTTTTTCCATCACCGGGAAATCTAACCAGAAACAACCTACCAGATTGCATTGCAATTACCAACCAAACAAGGACTTTCTTTTCAAATAAAAGTAACAATAATAAATCATAAGACACTTTTCCAGCTTAGCAACATAATTTCAACATTTAATTAGCATACATCTATCATTATCAAACCGACATCCTTTCATATATATGGGTAGAGAATTACAACTATACAAGCAAAGCTGAATGCAGCAGAGAGACGTACAAGTACAAGGTTAATGAGACACCAATCACACACAGCCTAAGGGAAGTAAATTGGAGAATTATCACAACAAATACATTAACCTCATGACTTGAATTACAAAACCTCAAATCTTAAAAATACCCAAGACATAAATAACATATCCTTAAGCCAAAAGCCAAAATCAACAAATGAAAACCTCAATTTTCAGGGAAACCCTAAATAAAAATTATCAACAAAATAAGTATCATAATTTTACCAAGTCAAATTAGATACGACCCAAAAGCTTCCCAGTCTCCACATTTTTCTCAAAATACTGTCACTAAACTAGCAAGTCATAACAAGGCCATGGCCATGGGCTTCTATAAATAGTTGCTCTTCCCATCAATAGTCTAAATCCACATCCATGCATTTTTAAAATACCACAACCCTCAAGGAATCATAAAACCGGCATGCCCTTTTCTCAATTTAAATCAAAGTATCAAACCAACAACCTCTAATGGTAGAAGGATATTCTGCCTGGTTGAAAAAATAGCAAATCACATAAACCTATGGAATCAAAGCAAAGGGTATCATCAGAGACAAATTTAACAGAACTATACGAACTGAATCATCCAATTCGTACTTGTTCTCAGACTTCAATTGCAGATCCATTGAAATCATGCCACAACATGCAAACAAAGATCATTTTCACCCCATATTCCTTCCATGACAAAAAAAGACAAGTGTTAGTACTGTTTTATTTCAAGCACTGAGCAGCTATCTAAAGTGAGCAGCATGTCAAAAGCTGGGCATGAAGAATTCAACTCAACTTCAAGTGTATAATTAAGTAAATAGTAATGGAGATCTACCACGATTAATATACTAAAGAACATTGTGCAAGTGATAAGACATGACGTTCAGGCCACAACAATATACAGAACAAAAGGATTGTAAGAAATTCAATTAGCAAGCACCATTGCTCACCTTCCAGTTTAGCAATCAATCATCTGTGGAAACGAAGATCCCATGTTTTGCACATCCTAAGTAGATCATATTGTCCAGAAGAAATTTAAAATTTTGCTTTTTCTGTGATCACTTCAATTAAATAGCTTATCAGTTCATAACTAACCATCCAAACTACCAACCAAATCATTTGTCAAAAAAAAAGATCCCGGGTTTTCTGTGTTCAAAACAGATCATCTTGTCCAGATGGAATTTTTATTTAATTTTTTTCCTGCAGTGACTTTCATTTAATACCTTAAGCGAGAAGAAGTTTGCCAACAAAAAATAGACACAAAAAATTGATTGGAGGAAAGGATTGCTTTACCAAGAAGCCAATTTCCAATTACAATTCAGATAAAATGTGATACTTTCTACACTGAAACATCTATTAACCAGAGAGCAAGCTCTCAATGCCACCTTTATTCCGATGTACAACATAAAAAAAGAAAGAAAAAACAATTTTTTTTTTTTTTACATGAACAGCTATCCGTCCAGGCATCCACCAAAATATAACCCACAACAAGGAACTTACCGCGACTGGTTTCGCCATCACTGTCACTGCATAGATGGATTTCCACTTAGAGTCTGAATCAAATTATTGGCATTTCTCCTAACCTTCTCATTGTCATCCTCCAACAACCCCATACAAATATCCAAAACCCCTTCTTTTCTTGAATCCCCACAAATTTCCTGACTACAACAACACAAACAACTCAAAGTAAAAAGTGAACACTGAACCGCTCTTGAACTCCCCGTCTTCAACATTTTGACAAACACTCCCACACACCCACTTACTCTCATCATCTCCTCTCTTCCTTCCTTGCATTTCACTAAAATACTCAACACCTCCACTGCCCTCTCCAGCCCAGCATCCGCTAGTCTCATCAGTATTGGCACCGCTCCGCAAGACACTACCCGCTTCCTGTTCTCAGGAAACGACGTTAAAGCGTATAAAGCTGTTGCAGCTTCTTTTTTCTCTCTGATCAACTTCCCGTTCTGTAATAGGGATACCAAAGCGTTAATCGCATATGGATAATCCCCGATGGTTGCTTTGTTCACTTCCACTACAGCTAAACTCGTTATTATCGTCGCTGCTATAGCCCGGCAATCAGGAGACCCGAACCGTAACGCCGCCACGACCCGGCTTACTGCCCCTTCAGCAACCAGACCCACTTTGTTATCGTCGTCAAGGGATAAATTGAGCAGCAAAGAGAGCGCTTTTTCTTGTAGGGTAAAACCGTCCGAGTGGATCTTGAGACAGTTTAAAACGGCCGACACGGCGCCGGATTCAGTGAGTTTTCTCCGGGAAGCCGAGTCGCGTTTGGATAGCTTAGTGAGTTGAGTGAGCGACTCGAGTTTGGACTCGAGAGGGGAAGATTTTGATGTGAGCACGGAGATTAGGGTTTGTGGGTTCGGGTTTGCGTGTTCGAGCTGTGGTTTCGGTAATGGGGTGCGGGTAAAATTGGAAATTAAAGATCTCAGAGCGTGGTTGGGGATAAGAGAGGGTTGGTCAGGGAGGGGTAGTTTAGTAATTGGACAAGTACGGTGACCGGAGTCCAGCCACCGTTGGATTGACGCTCGGTCAAAGGTGTGGCCAGAGGAGAGTATGACCGGGTCGGACATTATTTCTAGAGAAATCGGACACTTGAAATCGTCCGGGAACTGAGTCGCCATATCTACTTTGACTCGGTCTCGAACACAGCTAACTCGAGAGGGGTTTATAAGGTTTTTGGAAACTGCTGCCGCTGCTGCTGCCTATGAGATTTTCAGTTTCATCTATCTGTCCAGCAAATGCAGGACCCCTATCTACTAAACCGAACTGAACCTATTGTTATATAACGGACTGACTGACCGTAATGCCCCTGGTGAGCCGTTGATATTTGCAAACGCAAGCCTCCACAACTCTTAAGGGTATCTTAGGCAACTAATTTATTGACATTTTTCATTCAATTCACTTCCTAATTTAGCTACTAACTCCTGTATTTCACCATTGACATTATCACTTTGCGCAAAAAAAAAAAAAAAAAAAAATGAAATTGAACCAAAAAAAATAAAATCGTATCCTATCCTTACTCTCATTTATATTTTTATAGGATTTGATTTTTTTGAAGAAAGGCCGCTTTGAGCTTTGGACACATCATTTATTAAAAGAGAAAAGACTTTAAGAAATTGAAAAAATTTATTAGCAAATTTAAAGTAATTTAATATATTTTATCCTAAAAGTACACATGACACGATTTATTTTATTGTTTAAATCAATGTTATTTATAACTTAGAAGAGCTCCAGCTAGAAAATAAATATCTACTTAAACGATATTTAATTATATCTATAGTTATAGACGACGAAAGTAATGTTTCTTATTCACGTGCAAAAGACTAAAAAAAAAACAATAAAAAAAGTGTGAAAAATCTCCCATATTTAATTTTAACAAAATAGGAACCAAATAAAAAGATAATACCCGATTTAATAATTGATCCTAACAAAGTAAAAACAAAAAAAGAGATAAAACTCCCATAAATAATACTAAGTAAAAATAAAAGCAAATTATCAACCGACCACATGTTTTTTCGAACTTTTTAAAAAATACACATGTATTTTTTTTTATAGTTGATTTCCACCTGAAGTTATAAAATGTATTATTTTTTACTGCCGTCTAAACTCTGTGAGAGAAGCTAACATAATATTAACAAAATGACTATTTTACCTCCTTAATGTAAAATTACTATTTCATCCTAATTAAATGAAAAAAAAATAAATTACTTCAATTTTTCTTTGCAATTTAGACATTAGATAATAAATTAAACAAAATAATCTAGAATATTTTTACTTTTTTTTCCTCTTTCTACCGAGTTTAAATGACATTGATTTTTGTTATGCAAGTAAAATGATAATTTTATCCCTATGACATCAGCAAGGTTATAAAAGAATGCAAACGGAAGTGGAAAAGTGCAAGAAAATGTAACTTTTAGTGGAAATCAACTAAAAAATAGGTGGTCGGTGGATAATTTCTCAAAAATAAAACTCTCACGATGAGATAAAAACAAATGGAAATACATCTAATAATTAACATAGAAATGAAAAAACATTGATTGTTTTATCCCTCTCCACAAGAAAGGGAGGAGAGAAGAAGGACGTTGAAATAAACTTATTTTAAGTTAATTGTTTTTCTTTTCATTAAAAAAATTTAATTATTTTTTATATTAATATGTATGTTAATTTTGGTAAATATTAAATCTAATAATTATTATCATTATGTATGTGCCTTTTATTCAATAAATATTATATTAAATAAGTGCAAAAACATTGTGCCAATCGTCATTTGTAGTAAGTCAAAAATTAACCTTTTTTATTGAATGATGAGGAGGTAAACAAGTCATTTTACACTAGAATGGGAATATTCCATCCTAACAAACGGAATTTAGTTTACTAACCTATAAGGGTCTCTATGTCTTTTGAAATAATGTTTAGCGGTTTTTTGTCCCCTTATTTTTAAACATTAAGGGTTCAATTGTCATTTTGCCTTTAATTCATTAATAAAATAGATTGATGTAGATTTGTTGCATCGCAGGACTTGTGAATAGGGATTATCCTGAGGTTTGCTCTTATTTCTACGGACACAATAATAATAATAATAAATACGAAAATAACAAAATGTAATTTTATCATTATTGACAAAATTTTAGTTCTGATTTTATTTGAATTTTTCATGCTGTTGAAAGTATTAGTGATGATCATAATAATAGAAATAATAATAATAAGAAGAAGAAGAAGTAAATTCAGGACACATAATGGCATTACAAACATGTTTTTATTGGATAGCATGTAAGAGTCTTATTAAAGCAAGTCTTTAAATATCTTTAAAAACTGTAACTGTTTAAATAGTAAGCAGCAAATGTGATATTACCTTTTAAATATTTAATTTATTTATTAATTTGTCTTCTACAGAACATCATATCATCTATTACAATTATTAATATATATTTTTTGGTCGCTATTGTCAATTCACTAACCTACCTACTTTGTAATTTTCTTATACTGATGCCAAATGTAAAATTGAACGCAAATTTATCACTTAATTTGTAATTTTTTTATAATATTTTTTGTTCAAATATCACTACCCTATTAGGCTATTACTACCCCACTCCATCAGTTATAGTTGCATTGGTCTTAGATTCTTGTTTGTCGGAGCATAGGACTGAGGGGCTTCCTTTAACTTTCCAAAGGAGGAAGAGGAACGCGATCATTCTTATTTACTTGTTTCATTATGCTCTCCCAAGGATGTTTTTCACAGCACAGTTGGTGCCTAATTTCACAAGTGTATTAGTCGGTACAAATAATACAATAAAGAGTAGTATATCGTTATATAAAAATTGTATATCTTATTACTTATTGAAATTATTCTAATATTAATTTATTTGAATAATTGTATAAGTGAATTTAAATTAAAAATTAAAAAAATAAAGTAACTAAAAATTTATATAAAAATACAAGAAATTACAAAGAGATTACGACACTAGGGCATCCAACCTCACCATAACCAATCTAATTTAATCTTCTATTTATACTATTAAAATCTATTACTCATGTTGATAGTAATTTTAATTTATTCAATATTCTCTATTGAGTAATATAAAAAATATCCTCACATATTAACCCATTATATCTCTACATCTGATTAACCTCTATGGAAATTTTCAATCAGCCTCGCTTGCTCTCATGCGGCTGTTGTTTCTCTTCTTTTTCTGTCGGCTTCTCCTTTTGATTCGGTTCTGCTCGTGTCTTTTTAATGCTTTCAATCCGTGGCCTTCTCTTTTAATAATGCTGACCGCCCCTTTTATATGGTAACGCTTGGCCTCAAATCCTTAACTCAAAAGGATTTAAAACAAATCAAGCCAAGCCGCCAACAATAAGCCCACCACATGCTTGCCATTTAAATTGTCAATTAATTCTTTAATGCTCCCACGTGAATGTATGCCACGATGATTAATTAAATTAAATTTTCCTTAATTTATTTCAATTAAATTATTTATTCTTTTTTATCCTTTTAAGTATATTTCTTTCTAAATATTTTAATTTAATTCTTTTTTAATCTCAGGTTATATCTAAAATAACAAAATATAAAAATTAATATAAAAAATATAATTTGATATAAAATTAAGTTAAAAATTATTAAAATAATATATAAATTATTAGCACATCAATAGTTTTATGTCACAAAAAATTATGGGACGATTCTATGCCCTTGAATGGCCAAGTAGGAAAGAGGCAAAACAAATGTATAACGGATGAGCCAGTTGTCTAAACTCAGCTGTCATTATATAGAACTATAGAAGCCAAATAACAATATTTCTGCGGATCAAGATTCTCTCATGATCTGATCATGTTTTGAGCAAACCAATTAATTACTGATTGGTTGTTAATAAATAAAAATAAATAAATAAAATTAAATTTTACCATACACTACCATTAAAAAATATATGACAGAAAATATTTAAGAGATCAATATAATTCAGATCAGAAAAAAATCATATTCCTACTTTCGCAGTCTTCTGAGGAAACTTTTTTCAACCTTCAACGTTTGGCAACCAACAAAACAACCCCTCACAATATCAGAATGAATTCTTGTGTATTTAGTGGTTGTGTCGAGGTAAATTGGTTGCTTTGCTGCTGGGTGTAAATGCCACAAGGAAAAGGAATTTATTCCCTTTGCACGTTTAATCTATCTCCGTACTCAAATGATGCCAAAATACAAAATTCGGCAGCGCAGAAATTTCTGTACGTCGGAGGCCGCCCATTTATGGACCTGTTTATGGTACAGATTCTGTAACAAACATCTCCCGTCATCCCACCATCCGATTTTCTATTGTTTAGTTTCTCACTCCACATCCAACCACATCCAACGGCTGATGCTGCAGTCTGTACCTTACAGATTCTGTAAGCTAGTCGAGTCCCCCATTTATATATCATGATTCAAGTTGATAAGATCATTAATTGTAAAAAAAAAAAAAAAAAATTGAAGATAAGATCGATCTCAAATGTCACCCGCGTCAATTACTAGGTTGCGTTTGCTCGACAGTGGAAAGAAGAAAAATATTAGGACTGAATTATTTTAATAAACTTTAATTTAATCCCATGCCCCACTCTTTTATCCTGCCCCCGCGCTTTCGAGCTTCCGTGTGATAACCATAAAAATATGTTCCCATCTTCACCGGCGAGGATAACCTTTATACGTTTAAAATAATATTAAATAAATTTTTTATTATAAAAATATTATAACTCGAATTTTGATATTTATTTGTTTATTTTTTATTAACTAATAATTTGAACGTTAAATATTAATTAGAAATAAATGTAATATTAATTTATTAAGTTGTTAATTTTTATCCATAATTAATTCAATATATTAATTAAAAAATAATTTAATAACATGATTCATGATAATTAACAGTCGCTAATTTGTTCTTTACATAAAATACTTACAATTGTTCCTATGCGTATATAAAAAAATGAAAAAAATAATTAAACTTATATTATTTTTATTTGAATAATTCAATTAGTTAGTAATACAACATGTAATTTAGAAAAAGGAAAAAATAAGTGACATGTTATACAGGTCTTGTAGCCTATTCCAATGTATCTAGTATGCATGTTTCATATATTGTACGGTATGTCATCTAAATGATGAATTTATAAACAACATGCTTACGATATTTACTCTCGAGACAAAAATAATATGATGTATTCTCCGTGACTTATTATGACATATTACGCATTAAATTTTAATCTAGTCCAATATACCAAACATGTCTTTAAGAAAATGCCCAATACACTATCAAGAGTCATGAATTAATTTAAAAAAAAAAAGTGTTCTCCGAAACTTGTAAATCGAGGATCAAGATCCTACCCTAATTTTTAGTTGATGTTTGTATCAAGTTTGCGTTTTGCGTTTTGCTGAAAAAGAAAATAAATGGTGAATATTAAAGAAAACGCAAAATTCTTCAATTTTACTGAAATAGAAAAGAGTTGGGGGGGGGGAGGGGGGGTTAAGAACTTAAGATTAAGGTCAATTATCACGTGACAGCTGTTCAAAAACTGGTGGCTTGCGTTAAATTTACAATATTTTTTTTTCCAAATTTGCATTAATTTACGGGGTTTGAGAAAGGGAAAGGTGAAGATAGTGATAGGTGGACGAGACTGGTTCATTAATCTCGACCCCAAAATGCTTAAAAAAAAAGAAAAAAAAAGAAAAAAAAAGAAAAGAAAATAATAGAAAAGCTAACGCGTCAACAAACTTGATTGATTTGAAGACAAAAGGGACCCGTCCTTTTGATTATGATAATAACAATAAAGAGAAAACGTGTTCCATGAGCATCGCCATTTTCTTTGCGTTCGTTTGGACCGTTTGTACAGGTACTCACTCGATGGATGCGTATCATTCTTTTTTTTTTCGTGATTTTTTCTTGTTAATTTCGGTGTTCCTTAAACGAGTGACGCTATGTTTATTCAATCGAAAATAGGAATATTTGGTTTGTATTTTAATTGGTGTGTAATAAATAAAATTTTATTATTCAAATTAGAAATATTAAGAGTTAATAATTAATTATCACTTAGGCTAATTAAATAGTAACACATCATTTGTCTTGATTAGAACACAAATTAAATATCTCAATTAAATAACTATAACATTATTCTCTAAAGACTGACGTCCTTAAAAAACTAATTACATAGGCAAACAGAAAAGCCAATTGAACTTATGAATTATTATTTTTTTTCCTCTTTTTTAGTCTCTAATTTAAAGTGCAATCAGATCTTTTCTTTTCAACAAACACAAAAGAATTCAGAGTATGAGAAATAAACTACAGTATGATGAGGATTTACATATATTCTCTTTCAAGCTCATTAGTTTCTTTACTCTATTTCCGCTATTTGGACTCAATCCCCAAATCAATATTAGAGAGAAAAAGAAATCTTAATTTATTTACAAGAAATTTCCAGTGGCTTCTTTCTCAAACTTTTAATCTCCATTGCTTTTCACATCTATTCGCACTAACAAAAAGATTTTGTTTATTAAGATAAAAACAGAGGTTCATTTTCAGATTTAATAATTGAGTTTTTAAACAAGTCTTGTACGTTGGTTTTCTTTTTTTTTTTTTTAATTTGTTCTTTTTTAATTGTCCTTATTGGAGTTTCAAAAGAATCAAAACTGATATTTGTAAAAGCAAAACCCTAATTGAGAAGAGAAAATGTAAATTTTAGATAAGGTTTTATTAAGAGAGAAAAAAAAAGAGAGTTAATCCACAACTGATGAGCATATTGGGACATAGGGTATTTATTAAATTATTTGTTATTTTATTTTGTAATCAGCGGTTTTACAAGAACTTTAGAAGGGCGCCAATAGCTGTAGTCTGACAAAACTACAAGTAACTGTATAAGGCCAAATAGAAATGCCTTACAGATAAAGCCCAATGCCTAACTCATAAAACTCAAAATATAACCATGGAATAGAATTAAACTCCATTTTCAGATCAAGATCACCAAGGCTAATGGTAATGAGCACGTCCATTGAAAATCAAGGTAAAAATGACGATATACACAGCGGTCTATTATTATATTATACAGACTAGTAAGACTTGACATGGGATAAAGCTGCTGCTTTTTAATTATAGTTGCATCATTTACAATGTCCAAGCTAGAGTCTACCGAGGTTGAAATGCAGTAATTGTCAGGTCATTCACAGAAGTAGTAACTCCTTCACCAGTCCAGAATTCATCAACATTGGAAAGTCCTTTGGCAATGAATGCTGGATGCTTTGGAGAAGAAGGAGCATTGTCGCTGCCCAACATAGAAACGACCGCCGACATGTTCGGTCGATCTGTTGCTTGTTCTTGCACACACAAGAGCCCGAGGTGAATGCACCTTAAAATTTCAGGGGCACAACATGACTCACCCAATGATTTATCAACTGCCTCCATTGCTGTGCCTTCTTTCCATAGATCCCAAACCTAATGTATATTGCAAATTTATTATGATTAATTAACGGTATAAGGTGAAATACTAAATTTAAGTTGTGAGAGAGTTATATTCGGTTTACTTACATGTCCAACCAAATTCCAGGATCCACTGCCTTGTTCAAGATGAAAAGTGTTGTTCCTTCTACCTAAAATTATCTCCAATAGTAAAACTCCAAAGCTATAGACGTCAGATTTTGTAGAAAATAACCCTTCCATTGCATATTCTGGTGCCATATAACCACTGTAAACAACATCGCAATGTATGAGAATTAAACTATTAACCTTAAAAAAAAAAAAAAAAAAGGCAAAATAATTCAGCATAGTCCTTCTATATGGCTGTAACTCGAGCATGTATATATAGATAGATACTTACTACGTTCCAACCACGCGATTGGTGTTTTCTTCGATTTGGTCCCCTCCAAATATCCTAGCCATACCGAAGTCTGAAATTTTTGGGTTCATTGCAGCATCAAGTAGAACATTGCTAGCCTTTAGATCTCTATGGATGATTCTCAATCTTGAATCTTGATGTAGGTATAAGATTCCTCGAGCAATCCCGCAAATGATTTCAAAGCGTTTACTCCAATCTAGCAATGATCTTTTTGCTTCATCTGAATCAGAAGTTAAATAACTCAACAATCATGACATAATGAAAATCTCTCTCTCTCTCTCTCTCTATATATATATATATATGTATATGGCAGTGGCACTTAAAGTTCATCCGAGACACAGAGAAAAATGATACTCTGAAGTGATGATTAATGAAAGAAAGATTACCGAAAATGTAAACGTCCAAGCTTTTGTTAGGCAAGTACTCGTAGATTAACATTTTCTCTTGTTCTTCAATGCAACAACCTAGGATGCTGACAAGATTCCTGTGTTGGAGTTGTGCAATGAGTGCAATTTCAGTTTTGAACTCTTCTATTCCCTGCCCAGAGGACCTCGATAGTCTTTTAACTGCTATTTCCTTTCCATTCTGAAGCACACCCTAAAACCATGATTCAAAACCATTACTTATGCAACTCTCAAAGCCAGCTTTAGAAAACATACAGACTGTAAGTACAATAATATCACAAGTGCTTTGAAGAATAGACATGTCTATGAAAATAACAAAAAAGTATCTCTATTGAGACAAGGGGGACAAATTACCTTATAAACAGAGCCAAAGCCACCTTCTCCAAGTTTATTATCAGAAGAAAAATCATTTGTGGCTGCAGCAATGTTGCTCAGGTCAAACACTGGAAGATATTCCGAATTTCTTCTGCTGTCATCTTGTTGATTTTTACTTGTAAAGGAGACGTCCAAGTATGATGATCTTTGGCTAAATTGAAAAGAAAATCCGCTAAATTTGCTACTTGTTGCATTCTCTGGTATCAAACACATTAATTAATAATGCTAGCTGTTGTATTTTAGAGGCTAACTAATATAAGAATACTAAAAAGAGACAAGGCTTGAACAAACCAAGATCAAATTAGAAGCAAAAACAGAGAGTCAAATCAGCAAGCTTTAAGAAGTCAAAAACTACCACAGTGACCAAGCTTCTATGTTTGAAGGAAAAACATACACAGTTTTAATATTCAAACTGTTTAGAAACAGATCACACTTTACAGAGGATATTACAAAGTCTATCAGAATCAAGAATCACAAATTTTGGTTAAGAAATGAATGAGAAAAAGGCCCAAACATCAGGTGCTGCGCAACAGCCCTTTTATACTGTATTTCTGGAAATTTTCTGGAAACGGCCTAGCAATCTTTAACGGCTTTTGGCCACATAAGCAAAATATTTGTAAGACGACCCCTTAACTGTTTATCTGCTCTATGGCCCAGAAATTTTCACACTAGCCAAAGTTTGTGAACAATTATACGCATGGTAAACAAGTGCAAGAGTAGACAGAAGAAGGAGTGAGTAAAAAGGAAGTTGATTACCCATTAATCTTTTCCTTTTGATTAAACAACACACAGCCGCTACCATTAGAAGCATTGCAATGAAGGAAAGTACCACAATTGCCTCGATTTTCTTCTTGGCAAGCGAACCATTCTTCATATGTAACGCTGAGCAGAAGAAGAAAACTTGTGATCAAAAAAGCATAAACAACATTTAGGTAATTATGTGATGATGCATGTCTAAATCATTATCATGCGAAATTTTTGAAATTGATATTTCAACAGCTAATACTGTGATGGTTAATTTATGAAATCAGGCCAGGCCAATTGATAATGGAAAAATAAAAGTACTTGATGAAAATTGATATGTACCTAATTCAGCTGCATCAACACGTACATAAAGATCTTGACCCGCATTGATATACGTTCTTGTGTCCATCATATCCCCATGATATGTCAAGCAACCAATCCTGCCATTGCTTTCACTTTCAGCATATGCACTTGTGTAGGCCAAGCAAGAACAATTCCTCAAGCACATATGCTTGCATGCTTCCAACCCCAAACTCATGTCCACACGTGCAACTGACATATCGGGCACCTTGACACCCGCCACCCTTATGAACCCATCTCCTCTTCGACACGTGGACATCTGGGGTTTTCTCAGGCACCCACGCAACCCCTCTCTCAAGAACCATTCTGAGGGAGACTTGGGTTCGAAGCCGGGTAGGCAGGTGCACTCATACTCATCATACACACGATACGGGTTACAATTACTATTTGATCCACAATGCCCGTAAAAATCACATGGCTCCTTTGGAGGGGCGAAATACTCGATCCATCTATTTTCCTGATTACTCCAAGTAAGCCGCTGCTCATTTCCGGACTCATTGACAACTATTCTTGTTAACATAGATGGGTCAGTTACACTATAAGCCATCGACACTTCATCTTCGTTATCAATATAGGTAGCATTAAGAAAATTTTTCCCCGTCCAGGATCCGACCCGCCACCACTTAGCCTCACCCTTGTATAAGAACAATTGAGGAAATCCATCGAGTTCCATCCTGAAAGTATAATCCCCAGTTGCAGGGTTGTCCCAGGATTTCCAAGACGTTAAAAATCTGTTAAGACCACTTCGCTTGTCCAAACCAATTTTCATATATGGAAGCATAGTAGCTGAAGGATGATCAAAACTTTGCCACAACGTTTGTCCGGTATTATTTCGAGCCAAAACAAGATTTCCTGTATCTAAAAGCTGAGCAATAGTGTTGCTTTCTGATGAGTCCGAAACATTTGCGTGCCAGACAGGAACGGTTTGATTTCTTCCGCAAAGGACAAGGTTTCCGAGACTGCTGATTGTGAGAACTCCCGATGTATCGTTTATAGGATTGTCTCTATTTGCGGCCCAAACAACTGTTTGCACCGGAATTTGGTTATACCAGATCCCGACGTATCGTCTCACAGAGTTGCCAGGACTGAAGAACCCAAGCGCGAAGATATTTCCGCTGGAGACTATAACATCCCCGTCTTTGATGGGCTGGTTTGATGTAATGGTGTCGACGGAAATTGAGACTTGAACAAGACGGAAGAAAAGCAATGTTTCCAGAAAACATAATTTTGCCACATTCATGATTTTTGATTCATTTGCTAGTGTAACTGGAGTGGTTTCCGGAGATTTGTCTGGTAAGCGAAGTCGTGATTCATTAGTAGTATAAGTGGGACTACTTTTACCTGGATGATTAATATAGGCCATATCCACGAGTACTTCAACTGTTAACAACGAAATAAATAAAACACGAAAAGGACTTGCGCTTTCCATTTATTTCATGAACGTCCATGGCGTCAGAATTTCTTTCCGCACCAAAACATGTGATTTACTCTTGCTCATGTGATTTCCACAAACGAAAAAAGAAAAAAAAAATTCAAGCGGCAGATTGAATCCTGACAGAATCCATGTTGAATGATTCTCATATGCACGGATTTTGAGTTCCAATTCACATATTGTTCTTTGCTTGTCATAATTTCTTGACAGTGATAGAAATGTGCCCTCGACCTGAAGCAAAGGAAATGTTTAGTACCTAAAAATCTATGTTTTTGGTTTACTGCCTGCCATGAATGTGAAGACTTTGGAAACAATTTGGATGCAGCCAGTCAAGATCCAAGAAACATACTAGAAGGATTAAAGGAGTGACAGGAAGCAATTTGACGTGATTCTATTAACTTGGCTTTTATGACCACAAATTAAAGATAATTTCCAAGAACCAACACTACTTCTATCTTATAATAGAGCAATTGTTGAACTGTACATCAGTGGTTTTGTTTGTTTGTTTTCTTGTTTTATATTTTTTTCCCCGTGTCACTAGTTAAATAATTCTGGTACTTGCATCAATCTTCTACGTCTATTATCGAGATTGCATTATACGAATCTCAATAGTTATTCAGTACCCGAACAAGCGTGTCAGTTTGGACTATCTTTGACCGCATTAGTTGTTATTCTATTCAGTATTCACATTTCGTTATGAACTTGATTCAAATAAGTGTATTATCTACCAATAAGCGCGTAGATCAACTGGCATTGAGTTGTTCTAATTTAACCAAGGTTCTCGGTTCAAGATTTAAAAATGTGGTTGCGTTAAATACTTGTTGGGAGAGATTTGCCACTCTAGTGATCCTACCCGGCTTAAATTTGAATTAGTCGAAACCCAATATAATTTTCGGATACCAGATGGTTTATACACAAAAAAAAAAGAAAAAGAAAGAGTGTACTATCTTCTCTTCCAGACAAAAATTGATGAAGACAGTTCTGAAAACAGAGCACACAACCGTCTGAAACTCGAAAGGAGAAGTCGAGTCGCGCTTAGTAGACATTCTTTCTATCTTTTTGCACTTGAGCCCTTGTTGTTTGTAGAAAGGAACTCAGAGACCAAATATTTTTAAAACACATCAGCTAAGTCCTCCCTATTTATATTTTTGCAACCTTTTATGTTAATTTCTGTTCTTGCTTCACTTTTACCTACAGCATTTTAAAAATTAATAACGAAGTCACACACGCTTTGCAGTACAAATTCTATGACAATTGACTATATTCAGCCACTTCATAATCCATTGTTAAGACAGATTTAACCAATAAATGGGTAAGTCAAACTTAGTGGACTTTTCTGAATTTAATTTTTTCCACTTTGAAGCTAACAATCACACTTACTGCAAGTACCGTGCATCTTGACATTACCATCACATAATAATCATAGTCATGCAAGGGCATTTAGATCTATAAATATTTGAATTCTATTGGTTTTTCCTGTCCTTGAACCTCCGATTTTACTAGGTCTTTTTATCATGATTTTACAAATGAATTGTTTGTCTGCATACAATTATAATATGACAAGCTTTGATTCTAGAAAATAGTTGCAATACAATAGAATATCATGCAAACTCATCGACCAATAAATGTAGTTAGTGTCACCTCATTAACAGAAGACTTTGTCCCAGTACTAGAGTAGTCTGTGTCAATTTCTATTTTCCGCACCGAAAATGTAGGTTGTTTTGGGGAAGGAACAGATGTTTCATTGCTTAACATAAAGACAACTGTTGACATGCTTGGCCGGTCTGTTGTTCTGTCCTGCACACACAAGAGTCCTACTTGAATGCATCGCAAAGCTTCAGGAGCAGGGCATGAATCAGCCATAGATGAGTCAACTATCTCCAGGGCCTTGTCGTCACTCCAGAGTTCCCATACCTTTGTGCATGATTTAAGTACATAAGACATCAATAAACAGATGAACAAACTTCATCTGAAAGAATCAATTGCTCATGAAAGAGGAAAGGAAGACTGTAATCAAATCAATAAAAAGTATTATCTACTGCAAAGGCAATGTCAAGAACATTTAACTTACATATCTTATCAGATTTGAGGAATCATCATTAAAAATTCCAGTGTTCTTCTTGCCAGTTATAATCTCCAATAATAGGACTCCAAAACTGAAGACATCTGATTTCGTAGAGAATAGGCCACCCAGTGCATACTCTGGTGACATATAGCCACTGCATGCCAAAGAAATTGTTTTTATCTTAGTCATAATCTCTTTGCATCTTAAGTTACAATAGATTACAAGAAGTAAAATAACATCTTATGTTTGCTTACTACGTTCCAACCACCCTATTTGTATTTGTTGATATCTCCTCTCCTCCAAATACTCTAGCTGTACCAAAATCTGAGATTCTAGGGTTCATCTCTTCATCTAGAAGAATATTACTAGCTTTCAAGTCTCGATGGATAATTCTTAACCTCGAATCTTGATGTAGATATAGGACCCCTCGAGCTATCCCTAAAATTATATCGAAGCGCTTTTTCCAATCCAACAATTGCTTCCTTGATTCATCTGCTTCAATTCACATTTTATCATATTTGTTACAACAGGAAGGCAACAAATTAAGTAGATATCAGGTGCATAGTTAAGGAGTCATACCAAAAATAAAGTAGTCCAAGCTTTTGTTAGGCATGAACTCATAGATTAACATCTTTTCATCTTTTTCCAAACAACAACCCAAGAGCTTTACAAGATTTCTGTGTTGAAGTTTTGCTATCAATAAGACCTCATTTTTGAATTCCTCAATTCCTTGTCCTGATGTTGTTGATAACCTTTTGACAGCTATCTCCTGTCCATTCGCTAGCTTACCCTGAAATTTGCAATATTCAGATGCCAATTATATCAGTCTAAACAAATAACTTCAGCATGTGCTTGCTCTTACTGGCAAGCTTTCGTTCAGGTCACCTATCATACAATTACAACTGAAGGTTTTAAAATTAGTGGAACGACTGTAAGACAGTGTTCACCCCAAAAGTAATATATTCTAACTAAAAGAAAAAAAAAATTATTATGTCACTTCATGTAAGGGAGATTACCTTGTAAACTGGACCAAATCCCCCTTGTCCAAGCTTATTAGAAGTGGAAAAATTATCTGTCGCTGCTAGCACAGTGCTTAGTTCAAAGAATGTCACATCTACATTCCCAGTGTCTTTGTTGCGTTTAGCACTAGTAGAGGCCTCACGATCAGACAATCTTGTGCTTGAATTCAAAAATAACAATTCACGTCGCCTTTGTCTTTGCCTCTCACCTAGATGAGATAAGGCATTTACACATCCGGAAGAAACAGTAACCAATCAACATTAATGTTGTAAACTGTCAGGCTGATGTTCTATTTTGGTTTATTAGTAACAGTGGGATTCAAAAGTAACTTAAGAACCTTAAAACATATCGAGTCAGTCAACATAGATTACAGTCATACCACTTTCAGAATCTTGCATTATGTCTTGATAATAACAAGGTCCACAATATTCTGCAGACCATTTAATTTTGGGTATAATTCTAATAGATTTATAATCTTCTCTATAACAATAGTATAAAATCGAGTGCCTTGCACTACTATAAATGGTGACGTTAAAACATATCGAGTCAGTCAACATAGATTACAGTCATACCACTTTCAGAATCTTGCATTATGTCTTGATAATAACAAGGCCCACAATATTCTGCAGACCATTTAATTTTGGGTATAATTCTAATAGATTTATAATCTTCTCTATAACAATAGTATAAAATCGAGTGCCTTGCACTACTATAAATGGTGACGTTAATGGTATAATTGTTTGGTTTTTGATTACCTATCCTTGTATCAAGCCTTCTGCACAGGAAAAAGTAGCATAAGCCCAGCAGAAGCACTCCGAGAACAATAGCGACGATAATAAGAGCAAGCCTCCTCTTTCTTGCTCGATTGCTTTTTGAGTTTTTCTGTGCCTCTGCAGCTGCAAAAATAGACTTGTCATTCAGACATGATAGGTTCAGCCATGCATTAACCAACGGTCAAAGTTCAGCCTAGGTAGCTACGAATAAACAAAACAAGAAATTGGGATGAACAAGTTTCCCAGTAAATAATTTTCAATTGGTTTACTGAGAATCTCAGTCTAACATTGAACCCATTCTCCAATCAATTAGATGACTGAATCGAATTTTTTTTTTAAAGTTATTTCTTGAGGAGTAAGCTTTCAACAAGAATTTTAGAATCTTCTTCTTATGACTATGAACAAATTACAGTGTCCATCTTCCGCGGTGGTTAATCAAGCATCGAGGCCTAATAAAACAAAAAGAAATTGGGTGAGAATAGACACTTTACCTAATTCAGCCGCGTCAGCACGTACAAATAAGTCTTGACCAGCATTTGTGTATGTTCGTGTATCATTCAAATCTCCGTGATATATCAAGCAACCTATCCCTCCATTAGTCTCAGCATACGCACTTGCGTAAGCCACGCACGAACAATTACCCAAGCACTTCTCCTCGCATGCTTTCAGTCCCAAATTCATGTCCACATGTGCTGCAACCGAAGTATCCGGCACCTTCACAAGTGTTAACTTTATGAAGCCTTCCCCTTTCTGACACGTGGACGTCCCCAGTTTCCTCTTGCATCCACCTGACCCATCTCTCAAGGACCATTCTTTCGGATACTTGGGTTCGAACCCGGGCAGGCAGGTGCACTCAAACTCATCTGCATGATACGGGCTGCAATTACTATTTGGCCCGCAATGCCCGTAATAGTCACACTGCTCCTTGGGGGCGGTCCAGAACCCGATCCATCTGCGATCCTGACTACTCCAGGTAAAACGTTGCTCAAATCCGGTTTCATTCACTACCATTCTTGATAATATAGAGGGGTTATTTAGACTATAATATACGAATACTTCATCTTGATTGTCCATGTAGGTAATATTGAAGATGAAATTTCTGGTCATTTCGGGCACACCGCTCAACCTTTGGCCCGTCCAAGATCCGGCCCGCCACCACTTGACATCACTTTTGTATAATGACACTTGAGAAAATCCAGCAAGGTCCATCTTGAAAGAACAGTTTCCGCTTCCAGGGTCGTCCGGGGATTTCCAAGCTGTTAAGTACCTGTTAAAACCGGTTCGTTTGTCCCATCCAAGTCTCATATTTGGAAGCAGAGTATCCGTAGGATGATCAAAACTTTGCCACAGCGTTTCTCCGGTGTCATTTCGAACTAAAACAAGATTTCCCGAGTCTAAAAGCTGAGCCACACTGTTGCCCGTTGACGCGTCCGAAATATTTGCCTGCCAGACGGGAACCGTACTTTGGTTTCTTTCGTACAGTACAAGGTTTCCTTTAATGTTGACTGAGAGGACCCCAAATGTACCGTTGATAGGATTGTCTCTGTTTGCGACCCAGACAAGTGTTTGCTCGGAAATTTGATTGTACCATATTCCGACGTATCGTTTTACAGAGTTTCCTGGACTGAAAAATCCAAGCGCATAGAATTTTCTGCTCGAGACTATAACATCACCATCTCTGATGGGCTGGCTTAATGATATGGTGTCAATGGAAGTGGAGATTTGAGAAAATTGGAAGAAAAGTAAGGTGTTCAGCAACAGTTTTGCGGGATTCATGGTTTTTGATTTCTTTGACTTTGATGATGAGAAAGATAAATGCAATAGAGGTTGCTGAGGATTTAGGTGGTAAATCTAGTTGAGATACATTAAATGAAAGTGGGACTACTTTTTACTATACATTAAATTATATGATGTGGCCGTGGCAACAATTATTAACCTCTATATATTCAAATTAATAAAGAAACCGTGATAGAGACTTATTTTATAATCATATGGCCTCAAAATATCTACTCAGTTAGAGGACTGATCAGTCGTACCTAAATCGATTTTGACTAGTTCTCATAGTCGTATGTATGAGTATGACTAACTTATCAGTTAATAGTTCCAAAATATTTATGTTTTACTTTGTAGTAGGAGAAACTACCATGAACGGAAAGACTTTGAAAGATGATGTACAAGTGAATTAAATCAATCAATATTTCCTCTCGAAGTATGCTCTTTCAAAGTTAAAGTTGACCCCGCTTTCATACGTCTGAACCCGCCTGTAAAACGGTTTTATTAAGAGAAATCATCGGCCTTATATATTACAAGTTTTCACATACCAAGTCGCCAACTTCAGCCTCATGCTTGCTTGAATGCATTCAGTATAAGAATTGGTTTAACTTCTATATTCAAATGATCAGATAAAAGTGTATGGAAGAACTTGATCTCTTTCATCAAGTAAAAGATTTAGATGAAGTTCCTTCTCCCATGTTTGCTTTGATTCTTTCAAATTCCTAGAGATTGTACTATATAACTTAGTATGCACTTCCTATTCACCAGTTCTATGTTATCATAGCATCAAGCCATCAAGTTAGGACTTGGTCATCTATATTATGTTTATTTCTAGAGGAACTGATAAATTGAAATATTACTAATGGCAAATGAAAGATACAACATCATTCTGTTTGAGTTGGTATATGCAGTTTTACTATTTTGACCATATAAACTACCTCTAACTTCAAGAGCAAGTAATCTCGAAATTATCACGATTCTGCTCCTCATTACCACCGACGCATATAATAATCATACTTGTGAGAGGAACGTTTTCAAGGATTTTTTGTTTGGGCCGTCATTTTCGTTCTTTTTCTTTATTTGGCGCTCTTTTAGGCCGGTGTCCCATTTTCACAGCAAAGAGAAACGAATGCACAATCAGATTGCAGGTTGCAGCGAAGAATACAAATCATAGAACAATTCAATTGGTTTTACCTGTCCGTTAACCTAGAAGTCTGATTAGCGTCGTTTTATTGTATAGATTGTTTTCTCATTTTGCAAATGATTGTAAGTTTAATGTAAGCTAAAAACAATGTAACTGCAATTCGCGCAAATTCATCGAGCATTAAGTTTACCTACTGTCACCTCATTAACAGAAGACTTGGTTTCCGCAGTAGTTGAGTCCATCTTTCAACTTTCCTCACTGCAAATGTAGGTTGTTTAGGAGAAGGAAGAGATGTTTCGTTGCTTAACATAAAACAACAGTGGACATGCTTGGCCTGTCTGTTGTTCTGTTTTGCACACACAACAGACATACTTGAATGCACCGCAGAGCTTCAGGAGTAGGGAATGAATTAGCCAAGGATGGGTCAACTATCTCTGAGGTCTTATTATCTCTCCAGAGTTGCCACGCCTTGATCCATGAAATTAGAATATAAAACATTAAAAGAAAAAGAAAAGTCAAACTAAATGCTAGGACATTTAGATCTATAAATGTTTGAACTCTATTGGCTTTTCCTATCCTTGAACCTCTGACTTTACTAAGTCTTATTATCATGATTTTATAAATGAATTGTTTGTCTGCATACAATTTTCATATTACAAGCTTTGATTCTAAAAAATGGTTGCAGTACAATAGAACACCATGTAAACTCATCGAGCATTAAGTGTAGTTACTGTCACCTCATTAACAGAAGTCTTTATCCCAGAACTAGAGTTGTCTGTGTCAATTTCAGTTCTCCGCACTGAAAATGTAGGTTGTTTTGGGGAAGGAACAAATGTTTCATTGCTTAACATAAAGACAACCGTTGACATGCTTGGCCGGTCTGTTGTTCTGTCTTACACACACAAGAGTCCTACTTGAATGCATCGCAAAGCTTCGGAAGCAAGACATGAATTAGCCATGGACGAGTCAACTATCTCCAGGGCCTTGTTATCACTCCAGAGTTCCCATGCCTTTGTGCATGATTCAAGTATATAAGAAATCAATAAGCAGATGAACAATCTTCATCCGAAAGAATCAATTGCTCAAGAATCAAATCAATATAAAATATTATCTACTGCAAAGGCAATGTCAAAAGCATTTAACTTACATATTTTATCAGATTTGAGGAATCATCATCGTTAAAAATTCTAGTGTTCTTCTTGCCAGTTATAATCTCCAATAATATGACTCCAAAACTGAAGACATCTGATTTCGTAGAGAATACGCCATCCAGTGCATACTCTGGTGACATATAGCCACTGCATGCCAAAGAAATTGTTTTTATCTTAGTCATAATATGCTCTTCGCATCTTAAGTTACAATAAATTAAAAGAAGTAAAATAACATCTTATGTTTGCTTACTACGTTCCAACCACCCTTTTTGTAATTGCTAATATCTCCTCTCCTCCAAATACTCTGGCTGTACCAAAATCTGAGATTCTAGGGTTCATCTTTTCATCCAGAAGAATATTACTAGCTTTTAAGTCTCGATGGATAATTCTTAACCTCGAATCTTGATGTAGATATAGGACCCCTCGAGCTATCCCTAAAATTATATCAAAGCGCTTTTTCCAATCTAACAATTGCTTCCTTGATTCATCTGCTTCAATTCACATTTTATCATATTTGTTACAATAGGAAGGCAACAAACTAAGTAGATATCGGGTGTATAGTTAAGGAGTCATACCAAAAATAAAGTAGTCCAAGCTTTTGTTAGGCATGAACTCATAGATTAACATATTTTCATCTTCTTCTAAACAACAACCCAAGAGCTTTACAAGATTTCTGTGTTGAAGTTTTGCTATCAGTAAGACCTCATTTTTTAATTCCTCAATTCCTTGTCCTGATGTTGTTGATAATCTTTTGACAGCTATCTCCTGTCCATTCGATAGCTTACCCTGAAATTTGCAATATTCATATGCCAATTATATCAGTCTAAACAAATAGCCTCAGCATGTGATTGCTCTTACAGGTCACCTATCATACAATTACAACTGAAGGTCTAAAATTAGTGGAACGATTGTAAGACAATGTTCACCCCACAATTAATATATTCTAGCTAAAAGGGGGAAAAAAATTATGTAACTTCATGTAAAGGAGATTACCTTGTATACTGGACCAAAGCCTCCTTGTCCAAGCTTATTAGAAGTGGAAAAATTATCTGTTGCTGCTAGCAGTGTGCTTAGTTCAAAGAATGTCACATCTACTTTCCTAATTTCTTTGTTGCCTTTAGTACTAATGGAGGCCTCACGTTCAGAAAATCTTGTGCTTGAATTCAAAAATAACAATTCACGTCGTCTTTGTCTTTTCCTCTCACCTAGACGAGATGATGCATTTAGACATCCAGAAGAAAGAGTAATCATTCAACATCAATAGAGGATCCAAAAGCACCTTAAGAACTTTAAAATATATCGAGTCAGTCAACATATACTACAATCATACCATTTTCAGAATCTTACATTATGTCTTGATAATAACCAGGTCCACAATATTCTGCAGACCATTGAATTTTGGGCATAATTCTAGTAGATATGTAATTTTCTCTATAACAACAGTATAAAATCGAGTGCCTTGCACTACTACAAATGGTGAAGTTAATGGTATAATTGTTTGGTTTTTGATTACCTATCCTTGTAGCAAGCCTTCTCCGCAGGAAAAAGTAGCATAAGCCCAGCAGAAGCACTCCAAGCACAATAGCGACGATAATAAGAGCAAGCCTCCTCTTTCTTGCTCGATTGCTCTTTGAGTTGTTCAGTGCCTCTGCAGCTGCGAAAATAGACTTGTCATTCAGACATGCGAGGTTCAGCCATGCATTACTTCCTCTTTTATACTGTTATTGCCGTTATGCTTAAACAGGCTTTAACCCTAAAATGCTAGAAAATTTTCTATGCAGCCATTACATATGTAACTTGAAGTTAAAGTGAAAGTAATTACTCAAACAAACTAAGCTGATTGGAATTTTCGATAGTGAAATTTCATAACGCTTTCACTAACGGTCAAATTTCAGCCTAGCTAGCTAAGCATAAACAAAACAATACATTGGGATAAACAAGTTTCCCCTTACATAATTTTCAATTGTAAATAATTTTCAACTGGTTTATTGAGAATCTCAGTCTAACATTGAACCCATTCACCAATTAATTAGATAACCGAATCGATTTTTTTTTTTTTAACTTATTCCTTGAGGAGTAAGCTTCAACAGGAACTTTAGAATCTTCTTCTCATGATTATGAACAAATCACATTGTCTATCTTCCAAGTTGGTTAATCAAGTATCTAGGCGTAATAAACATAAAGAAATAAGGAAAGAACAGACATTTTACCTAATTCAGCCGCGTTAGCACGTACAAATAAATCTTGACCAGCATTTGTGTACTTTCTTGTATCATTCAAATCTCCATGGTACATCAAGCAACCAATTCCTCCATTAGTCTCAGCATACGCACTTGCGTAAGCCACGCACGAACAATTACTCAGGCACTTTTCCTCGCACGCTTTTAGTCCCAAATTCATGTCCACGTTTACTGCAACCGAAGTATCCGGCAACTTCACACGTTCTAACTTTATAAACCCTTCCCCTTTCTGACACGTGGACGTCCCCGGTTTCCTCTTGCACGCACCTGACCCATCTCTCAAGAACCATTCTTTTGGATACTTGGGTTCGAACCCGGGCAGGCACGTGCACTCAAACCCATTTGTAAGATTCAGGTTGCAATTACTATTTGGCCCGCAATACCCGTAATAGTCACACCGCTCCGCCGGGGCTGTCCAGTACCCGATCCATCTACGATCCCGATTATTCCAGGTAAAACGTTGCAGAAATCCGGTCTCATTCAGTATCATTCTCGCTATTGTAGAGAGGTCATTTAGACCATCACAAAGGTATACTTCATCTTGATTATCAATGTAAGTAATATTGAAGATGAAAGTTCTGGTCATTTCGGGTGTACCGCTAAACCTTTGGCCCGTCCAAGGTCCGGCCCGCCACAACTTGACATCACCTTTGTATAATAACGGTTGAGGAAATCCAGCACGGTCCAACGTGAGAGAAAAATTCCCGCTTCCAGGGTCGTCCGGGGATTTCCAAGCTGTTAAGTACCTGTTAAGACCGGTTCGTTTGTCCCATCCAAATTTCATATTTGGAAGCACAGTATCTGTAGGATGATCAAAACTTTGCCACAGCGTTTCTCCGGTGTCATTTCGAACTAAAACAAGATTTCCCGAGTCTAAAAGCTGAGCCACACTGTTGCCCGTTGACGCGTCCGAAATATTTGCCTGCCAGACGGGAACCGTACTTTGGTTGCTTTCGTACAGTACAAGGTTTCCTTTAATGTTGACTGAGAGGACCCCAAATGTACCGTTGATAGGATTGTCTCTGTTTGCGACCCAGACAAGTGTTTGCTCGGAAATTTGATTGTACCATATTCCGACGTATCGTTTTACAGAGTTTCCTGGACTGAAAAATCCAAGCGCGTAGATTTTTCTGCTCGAGACTATAACATCACTATCTTTGATGGGCTGGCTTAATGATATGGTATCAATGGAAGTGGAGATTTGAGAAACTTGGAAGAAAAGTAAAGTGTTCAGTAACAATTTTGCAGGATTCATGGTTTTTGATTTCTCTAACTTTGGTGACGAAAAAGATAACGCAATTGAGGTTGCTGAGGATTTAGGCGGTAAATCTAGTTAAGATGTATTAAATGAAAGTGGGACTAGTTTTTCCTATGGATTAAATTATATGACGTGGCAATGGCAACAACAATTAACCTCTCTCTATATTGAAATTAATGGTGCGTTTATTTCCGGGAATGGGAATACGGTAGAATAGGAATGAGAAATAAATTCTTTGTATATTTTTATATTTTTATTGACATGGTAAGAAATTATTCAAACCTTATAAAATTTAAGTTGCAGTAGCTTGTTTTCTTTGTATTTTCAAATATCATTTTATTAATTACATAAAAGTCAAATCTCACATTTATTCCTACTCAGTTTACTAAATTTCAACTGTAATCCGAAATTGGCCCAAACACAATTACGGAGGAAATGGAAAATCTCTCCTCTCCAGCCATATTTTCTAGCAACCGAACATGACCTTAGTTCAAAGAATGCCACATCTTCTCTTTTGATTTTGATTTTTGTAGATGGAGAGGCCACATTATCAGACAATCGCATGGTTGAATTCATTAATAACAATTGACGTTGCTGTCTTTTCTTCTCAACTAGATGAACGAATGCATTTTCACATCCATAAGAAGAGCAACAATTGAACTATCTTAGTAAATAGTGAGGCTTGTGGTTTCTTTGCAAAAGGGGTAAAACTTGATTGCCTTTTAAGTTTAACCATGGTGGTTAATGATAATATGATATAACTGTAGGGTTTTGTATTACCTCTCCTTTTTTTTTTTTTTTTGGTCTTAACCACGAGGTATCATGGGGAGGACCCCAACTGTGAGAGACACCTTTAAGCCCGTACCACAACCCATATTAGAAGTCCCCGCTCGAACCGGGAGGCACAGGTTCTCCCAACAAATGCGACTTCCCTGCGACTCGAACTGGGGAACAAACCCAATCAAGCCATTTAAGGGAACTCCATTGTCAGTGGAGCCAACACTTTGTTGGTTGTATTACCTCTCCTTTTAGCATGCTTTCTCAACAAGTAAAGGTAGCACAAACCCAGCAGAACCACCCCAAGAACAACAGGAAATTAATTACAGCAAGCATCCTTGGCCTTGCTCTCTTGCTTTTCAAGTTTTTCTGTGCGTCTGCAGCTGCAAAAGGAGAAGCGTCACTTAGACGAGAGAGGTTCAGGGAAGGTTTATCTGCACTTTCTACTATTGTTGTCAGATGGCTAAACAGGGCCGACTGTGAAGTTGGAAAACTTTCTAATACAGTTATATCCATGGGTAAAGCTCAGTTATACAAATCAGTTACAATGATTGTAACAAGAACCTTTATGTGCAAAAAAGTAAAAACTGCTTGATTCAAGTTAATACAATGAAACTTCGGAATGCTGAATGACTGGCAGCCACATATTGGACCGAAAAGCAGGAAAAAAAAACAAGAAAATAGTGTGGGCAAACAAGTTTTCGGGTAAGCAATTTTCTACTGATTTTTAAATATTTTTATTTCAAGTTTGAGCTTATTGACCAATCAATTAGATGATTGAGATTAGCTTGACTTCAGGAGGAGGAAAGCGTCGGCATTAATAGATCCTAGATATTTTTGGCTACTGATTCGTACCAGCGAGAAAAGGCGTGGCAATAAAGGGGATGGTGAGTGAAACAACCCGCCCCAAATTCTCCCAGATGAGTCAATTTAGTCTCATCAAAACGGATTTGATAATAATCTAATTAATGAAAATGTAGCCGAAAATTCAACAATCTTATTTATAAATATAACACTCTCAATATGTAAATATGAATAAAACACTCCCCAAAATAATTCAATACAACCAACTCCAATAATTAACATCCTCAACAAAAATACTAAATTTTACTAAAAATGGCTCTAGAATATCAAAAGATTATATTATAAATAATATTAACATACATTGGTTTATTCTTAATCCCAAAATAATAATATAACAAAATTATACAATCCCAAAAGAGTGAGATGATCAGGATGTCCTAACAAAAATCATCTATATCTTCTAACATCATCACGTGGCCAAGACTCAAAATATATTTACAGTCGCTGGATCAGTCTGGTGTACTTGCAACCTCCTAGTGGGGGGAAAATATAATAAAAACGGAATAAGTATAAAACTCAGTGAGCTCAATGAGTGGATAGTAATTTTTGAAAATTAGTTCTTACTTTCAAAGAAATAATCATATCATTTCCAAACACGATTTCATCAAACTATATGCGAGAAACCGGTAATAAATCATTTAACATTTAAATCAAATCACTAACCATGAAAAACATATATAATATCGTACCTAATAACTATATAAATCATATCACAATATCATATAGAATACACAAATCTAAAAATCATCACCAAACAAATACCTAAGGAAATAATCTCGTCGTATCCAGACCTCAAAGGGCAATAACATACTATCTAGGTACAGTCACGCCCCGGAACTATACGGATAGACATGAAAATATCATCTCATATCTCATCATATCTGTGCATCCATAATCTAGTCCCCAAATGATAAAAGCGCCCAAGCACAAGGCCAAAAGCCTTTGTGTGTACTCAGACGAGCCCCAAAAGCTTGTATCTCATATGCATAATCTGTATCTCAATATTTGTTTGTATCTCATATCTGTATCGCTGTAATCATCATACCGCATGCATATACCCCTAAAAGCCTCTATGTGTTTTCAGACGGACCTCAAATGCCTCTCATCTCATCTGTATCATTATATCTAGAGGGAAGGGTACTGTCCAATTATTTTAAAAACAATCTCTATACTTATATTCATGTACATTCTGATTATACTTTAAATCATACATTTCTTTTCATTATCACATCTAAATCCACTTTTCTCATATTTAAAATACTATCATATTTTATTCAAAGTCAATACGAAAAATCATTAACCAAACATTTTAATATAATATCAACGCGTGAATAAAATTCATTTCGAGAAAATCATTAAATCAGAACATTTAAAATACTTATTTCACAAACATGCTTTACTATCATAATTAACTATGAAAATAAATTTTGTATATTCCACTCACAGTGACGATGTTCACGCTTGGTTATCGTCCACGTCCGCGGACCGGTTCTTGCTCGCAGATCCTCCTAAATTAAGGAAACAACATAATCATTTTTCGTCAATCGGAATTAAGACTAAATTTATGCAATAAACTCGAAACAAACATTTGTCCATAATTTACAACTCTCGTGTCGATAGAATTACCAAAATACCCTCGAATCCGTAAATCATTAAAATACTCTGAAATCGTAAATCACCAAATCACCATCGGAATCATAATTATACCTAATCCTCAATTTCAGGAATTACTAAAATATCCACAGACTCAGAAATTACAAAATCGCCCTCAAAATGTGAAATTACCGAATTGCCCTCGCCAGTCAACGGTCGCCGAAATTCAAGCAACGGTGACCATGAAGTTCAGGTTTGACACATCTCACTGAGCTGAGTTCAATGATACAGGCAGTGCGCTCCCACACGTGGCGACGACACCGGAATCTAGCTCGACAGCCCTGTAACTACAACGGCTGAACCACAGCAAATCGACGGCTCTCGGTGGCTGTGGATGGTCGGAAAATCAAAAGGGAGTCGTGGGGAACAAAATCCAGCCGGTGGTGTCACCAAAACCGGTGAAAATCCCGGCAGAGCAAAGTGGAAAGTCGCGGGTTTTTCAAGCTTTGGTTGCCGACGTTCTGGCTATTTTTCGGCGACGTGGACAGCTGGGTATGATGGCCGGTCTTCAAGCTTCAGATTGGTAGCAAGCTTGACCAATAGGGTGGCCGGAATCGCAAGATATGGCCGGGTCGATTTCGGGTCAAATGGGTCGGGTTTTTGGGTCGGTTTTGATAGCTTCTCTCTCACTCTCTCACACGTGTGTATGTTTCCCCATTTCCAGCTTCTTCTTTTACTTTTATTTACTTTTTAACCGCCTCACCCTTTTTTTTTCCACATATGTTACAGTGAGGGTGGTAATGTTAGGACGTAACAACTATGTGGCCAATAGTTGGCAGAATTTATAATCTCCGGTCCACCAAGCAACGTTGTCAACAACAATAAATAGGTTTCCGTCCATTCTACCCCGGTGGATCCGGATATTTTGGAAGTTTCAAACTTGATACGGACAAAGATTTGCCGATTAATCATCAAAAAAGTTTTACAGCCAACAGGATTTACCTGAAATTTCACCGAACCCACCCACTTTAAATCTTCAATTGTTTATTTAGATAATATATAAAATGGCCTCAACCGAGCGCTACAATTTCTGTCTTGTTAGGTTAAAAAAAAAGAAGTGGTCTGAACTTCAATTCACAAATGTTAGTGAATGGATTCCACAGGGCAAGTGATTCAGATTTTTCTGGCTTTGCAATCAAAACTAATGTACGATATGCTAAATGACTAATAAATTGAAAATATATACTCACAAAACTCCACTGCATCAACGCTATTCATCCCGTCCGCTTTAATTAACATCTGCACTAGCATGCCCTGTACAGTTACAACTGTCCAATGCACTCTTTCTCACATTCCTTTAAGCTCGTATTACCCGTAATTTCTGGAAAATCTAGCATCAGGCACCTTCACCCCTTCGAGCTTCACAAACCCCTCTCCGTAACCTTTGCCACATCAATCTGGATTCCTCTTTTCCACACAGTTTATGAACCAATCATGGGGATACATTGGCTTGAATTCTGGTAGGCATGTGCACTTTATTGCATTGTCCGCACGTACAGCTGATGGGCTAGACCCAGCATAAAATCTCACACCAGTCGTCCGGTGCCATCCAAATTTTACCCATGCTTTTTTTTTTCCTGGTGTTCTCACGCCAGAGTAGCCCCTGCACAGTCCCTATTAGTTCAAGAACAAGTATAGAGGGCAAGGTACCATTTCTTGCTGAGAAAATTACATAGATTTCGTTAGGATTGTTCTCGAAAGTGTAGCTAAAAACCTCAGTCTGCTTGGAATAATCAACCTCGTAGGTTTCGAGTCCGGTGGTTACAACCGGTATTCCTCTTAGTGTGCGACCATTTCATCGCCCATCATTCCAGTACGGAGCACAGTTCTTGTACAGGGGAAACTGAGATAATCCTTGCGGGCCAAGTGAAAAGGAGAACTGCACCAAGTTCGAATATAATTCTCAGAGAAGCCATGAAGGCCAGCGTTTAGACTGGCTTGCTGGAGATTATTTTTTCTTGTTTGCTTGGCTGAGCGTTTGTGAGCTTTCACTTATGCAGTATGCGTTTAGAAATCTAAATTTATTGCATCTGTAATGATTTTACTTTGTGTGTCAGGCTGGCGGTCGACTCTTCTTGAACACAGAATTCATAATTTTAAAGGGAAAATTTAGTTTACTTCTACCTAGTTGAAGATCCTTTCATAATTGTTGAAAATTACTCGTGGTCACCTGCTCGCGTGGACGCATTAAAAATTTTCTTCCTTCTCATCAGTTGACATCCGAAGAAAAGGTCTCTTATTTTGAATAAAATTACACACCTATGGTTAGCTCAATTGACATTTGTAGTAGTTAGCTCCAACAAAGGTCTATAATGCTGTCTAATTTTAGAAAATGAACTAATCCATCTATCGTCCTTCGAAATCTGTGATAGTTAAAATGTTGGCAGAATAACAATTTTGTCCACAGAGGAAGAAGTTGCAAAACAAACTTCTTCTGGCTGGGGAACCTTAATGCTCTCATTGCTTAACATGGTTAGCACAGATGACATTGTTGGCCAGTCTTCTATCCGTTGCTGCACACACAAGAGGCCTACTTCGATGCATTTCACCAATTCATCCGCAGAAAACGGTCCCTTCATCTTCGTCTGTTCATCAATTATTTCCATTGGATCTCCTTCACTCCATAGTTTCCATGCCTGCAGCAATTCCGGGACAGTCTTCACTGTCACAGCAAAAAATTGCAAGTTAAAACAGAAATTTTAATCTTGTGACAGGGGTAGGTTAGTAATATATCCAAATATTTATGCTTACATGTCCTATAAGATTAAGATCACGATCAAGATGATGAAATCCCCAATTCTTCTTGCCATTTACTATCTCCAACGTCAACACACCAAAGCTGAATACATCTGATTTCATTAAAAATGACCCATTCAATGCATATTATGGAGACACGTAACCACTGCATGCCAAAAGAAAGTTTTCAATATTTTAAGCCAAATTATTGACCTCTGATGAAGACTAAGAGAACTGACTGTGTTCCAATTACTCTTCCGGTCACTTCTTCTGTTTGATCTCCAAAAATTCTTGCTGGGCCAAAATCTGAAATGTTAGGATTTATTTCAGCATCTAATAGTACATTGCTTGTTTTGTGATCTCTGTGGATAATTTCTAGTCTCGAGTCTTCAGGCAAATAAAGTATCACACGAGCAATCCCATAAAGAATGTTTGTCACATCTTCCATTTAAGAAACGTTTTCATATTTATAGGTGGAAAATGCAAATATTCAAACTCAAATCATTAAATATCGAGCCTACTTTACAAGTGAAAATAGAAAACAAAGCTATTAATTTTGGATGGCTTTACCCAATAGGGATTGTCTAAGCTCGTATTTGGCAGATACTCATAAATTAGCATCCTTTCATCTCTTTGAATTCAGATCCCAATATTTTAACAAGGTTTCGATGCTGAAGGTTTGCAAACAAAATAACTTCTTTCTTGAACTCCTGTAGACCTCGCCCAGAATTTTTTGACAGCCCTGCTTCATGTTGTGCAAATTTTAATGTACTCGCAAGCGCACGAATCTATTGTAGTATAGACTAATGGTGATGAGTATCGATCCCACGAGGAGGTGGATTTTAATTGTGTATAGAATTAATTTTGTAAATCGGGGATTGGATTTGTGGTGGAAATGATTTGGAATATGCTAAAACTTAAATTAAAATGGCGAGAATAAATTCTAAAATTGGAATTGAAATAGCGAGAATAAATTGAAGAGAATTCTATTGAAATGATATACTTGGGTATCTGGATCCGTATCAACATGCATCATGGGCTAAATATTCCTTATTAATACCAATTAAATCATGAGGGGGGAATCCACACCTCATGAACCACGCTCTAATCAATATGGTGCTAAGGGCTTATCGTGCCAAATAATAATAACCTTATACTAGAGAGCTGGTGTAACCAAGGCGGTATCTAGACAAGATCAGTATTATTTGTCGACGATAAGTCAAATCATCCACAAAAACTAGAGGGGAAAAGAAAATAAATTTACCAAATAAAGCCCATGACACATGTTGAGACTTCACCTTCAACCCAAGCTTGAAAGGAAATTAGCTACTCATAATTGAACTAGGGGCAAAATGGGAATTTATTAAAATACAAAGAAAATACAAGATGGAGAAGGAATTACAGAAAATGGATCCCAAAAATGGATTCAAAGATATCAAATTAGGGGGGGGGGGGAGGCCCCCTTTTTATAGATACATGGAGTAAATCATGGCCATCGGATTAAAAACAGTTTGGACGCTCAGGATTGCGCCATGTCATCAGTCAACAGTCCACGGTTTGACCACGCGGATGAACAGTAACGCGGTTTGGTTGAAAATAATCCTGTGTGATGCATGCACCGTACGCGAGATTTTTCGTCCACTGATATGCTGCCACGTCACCATCAATAGTACATAAGAATTTTAGTCCAACAGGATCGTGACACCTCATCAGTCAATGCCACATCATCGGTCAATGCCACGTCATCGATCCGTCTATGTGAACAGTGCCGTGAACAGTAACGTAGACAGTATCGTATACGTGAATAGTACCGTACATGTGAATAGTGCCATTTTTTCTTTTATGCTCCTCCTAAGGTTTTCGACCGTCCTGAGTTCAAAAGTGATGTCCGTTTTGCCGTCTGATCTCTCCTTTATTGTGAAATGACCATAATACCCCTAAAATACATAAAATACTTAATTAAAATAACACACACGTAATTACATCACAAGAAGGTTAAATACATAAAAGTAAGGGTTGTTAGTAAGACTTGAAATGTAAAATGATGGTTTTCTCCTTTATAAATATGCATTTTCTAACACTCAACACTTCACTGTTATTTCATCTCCGTAAGCCACCCTGTCCAATCTTATTTTCGAAGGAGAATTGATTAGTGGCAGTAGAAACTAAAACCAGATCAAAAGCGGGCGATTCTAGTTCCTCCACTGGATTATCTTCATAACATTTTTTAAATGCTACTTTCTCAAGTGCTGCTGCATAGGAATGTTAAAGCACATATCAAAAGAAAGAAGAAGGAAAATTAGGATTCTACTTCAATATACAGGAAGATCATCATTTTCCAGATGCTATTGATGTTGATGCGAGATTCTGGTTCTCCTCGTTCTACGACCAGGCTCTCTGCTCGATCAACTTCACCACGACCAGGAGGTCTCCTCGTAAGGCTTCTTCTCCAGAGGTTCCTGCGCACACAGACAGGTCAGAGTACGCCGGTTGTTTTCCCGGCGCAAACCCTCCGACGCTCAAGTCAGATATGAAGGTTCGGGGAACGCTTGCCACAGATCTTATGGCTTTTTCGTAGTTTGCTCTTCTTTAGAATTTCTTTAGCTCTCTTCTAATCTCAAAATTGCTCACCTTTTTACCTTCGTTGGCTACCTTTTTATAGGCTTCCTCTGAATCCCAGCTTTCCGCAGCCTACGTTCGTTATCCTCCCACCTCTCGAACGTGGATTCCCCATTTTCGTAGTCATGGGTGGTTGCGTGGCCTTCGTGCCTAGATTCTCGGGCTGGAGAGCATGCCTCGCCAACTGTCATTGACCGGGTCTCCTCGAATCAACCCTTAGCAAGAATACAGCAGGAATGGCTTTATGCTTCTTGCAGGAAATTGGCCTCGCGGATGACGCGCTTCCTGGTGACTTCCTGGTCGAGGTCACCACATATTTTTCTGGTCGAGATGATCTGCTCAACCATTTGCTCACTTTTACTTTGAGGAGAGCGCGATAATGTGTGAGCAAGCACCTTTATCTTGGTCACCCTATTTCATTCCCTAAACACCAGTCCCCCAGTTTCTAGTGTTGAGAGTGAAACGAATCAAGACTGGAACTTTAGTGGTCTGCTCGTCTTCGCTTAGTTGAGCAGATCCCGGTATGCTTGGCTTTCTGTCTCGCCATAAAACAGGCTTTGAGACTTTGGTGAGCCTTTGCATGCCTTAGTAAATTCTTCAATGCTTGGGATTCTGCTCGCCTTCTCGTGGTCGAGCAGATCCTGGCACGCTTGGCTTCTGTCTCGCCATAAAACAGGCTTTGAGACTTTGATGAGCCTTTGCATGCATTTGGTTCTTCAAGGATTGGGATTCTGCTCGCCTTCTCGTGGTCGAGCAGATCCTGGCACGCTTGGCTTCTGTCTCGCCATAAGACAGGCTTTGAGACTTTGAGCCTTTGCATGCCTTTGATTCTTCAAGGATTGGGATTCTGCTCGCCTTCTCGTGGTCGAGCAGATCCTGGCACGCTTGGCTTCTGTCTCGCCATAAGACAAGCTTTGAGACTTTGAGCCTTTGCATGCCTTTGATTCTTCAAGGATTGGGATTCTGCTCGCCTTCTCGTGGTCGAGCAGATCCTGGCACGCTTGGCTTCTGTCTCGCCATAAGACAGGCTTTGAGACTTTGAGCCTTTGCATGCCTTTGATTCTTCAAGGATTGGGATTCTGCTCGCCTTCTCGTGGTCGAGCAGATCCTGACACGCTTGGCTTCTGTCTCGCCATAAGACAGGCTTTGAGACTTTGAGCCTTTGCATGCCTTTGATTCTTCAAGGATTGTGATTCTGCTCGCCTTCTCGTGGTCGAGCAGATCCTGGCACGCTTGGCTTCTGTCTCGCCATAAAACAGGCTTTGAGACTTTGAGCCTTTGCATGCCTTTGAAAATTTCCACAGTTGCAAGTGACTGAAATTCTTCGACGTTCCATTAATTGCAGGATTCAACTTACATGAAATTGCTTAGTCATAAAATAAATAACGGTAAATACGAACAGAAAGAACTTGAGAATATTAACGACTCTTACTGGAAATATTTCCTGAGGTGTGCTGCGTTCCATGGGCGCTTCACCTCGTGGCCATCCATGCGAACCAGCTTGTAAGCTCCCGGACCAACTAGCTGCTTGACTCTATATGGCCCTTCCCAATTCAGACCGAGCACTCCTTGAGTCGAGTCTTTGGTGTTCTGATTCACTCTCCTCAGTACCCAGTCTCCGACCCTGAACTGCCGTACATTCACCTTCTGGTTATAATAGCGAGCAACCCTTTGCTGGTAAATGGCTGATCGGCCAGCTGCTTGCTCCCTCTTCTCCGTTAGCAGATCAAGATTCAAACACATCTGCTCGTCGTTCTCCTGCTCATTGAAATGGTTTGTCCGGTGCGTGGTCGTTCCTATCTCAGCTGGTACGACCGCTTCATGTCCGAAAGCCAGGGCGAACGGTGTCTCCCCAGTTGCTGTTTTGTGGGTTGTCATGTATGTCCATAGGACACCTGACAGCTCATCAACGCATGTGCCCTTTTTTGCTTCAAGCCTGGTTTTCAAAAGCCTCTTGATGGTCTTGTTGGCTGCTTCTACTTGTCCATTCGATTGCGGGTGAGCAGGCGAGCAATACTTCAGCTCTATCCCGAGGTTCTGGTAGAAATCCCTGAAGCTGTGATTATCGAACTGCCTGCCATTATCCGTTACCAGGGCGTAAGGGATCCCGTATCGACAGACCAGGTTTTTCCACACAAAGTCTGTTGTTTTCTTCTCTGTGATCCTGCTAAGGGCTTCGACCTCTATCCACTTCGTGAAGTAATCTATAGCAACTATTGCATGCGTTGCTGCTCCTCGTCCTTTTGGCAGCGGGTCGATCAAATCAATTCCCCATTGAGCAAATGGCCAAGGGGAGACCATAGAGGTGAGCTTCTCTGGTGGTTGGCTGGGGAAACTTGCAAAACTCTGGCAGCTTGCACAGCTCCTGGTCTTCTCCTGTGCATCCTGGTGCATTGTCGGCCAGAAATATCCCTGCCTTAGAACCTTGTGGGCCAGGGATCTCCCACCAGAATGATTCCAGCAAATTCCTTCATGTACTTCTCTCAGTACGTAATCCGCGTCGTCCTCATCCAAACATCGAAGGAACGGTAGTGTATATCCTCGCCGATACAGTATCCCATCAATCATCGTGTATCTCGAGGCATGGGCTCTAATCTTCCGAGCTCGCAGCTTGTCTGGTGGTAGTACCCCGTCTCTGAGGTATGAAACTATCGGGTCCATCCACGAGCATTTTTGTTCTATTCGCAGCACCCCCAAATTCTGCTCGATGCTCGGGCTGGACTTCACCTTCAGAGGGACCGACTTTGGCATTTTTGGGTCTGCTACCGCTGCCATTCTGGCCAAAATATCTGCTCGACTATTCTGCTCCCTAGGGATTTGTACCACCTCCACCGCTTCGAATTTCTCCATCATCTGTCTGACTATCTTCAAGTACTGCTCCATCTTCTCCTCTCTCGGTTGGAATCTTTCACTGACATGATTCGCAACCAGCTGTGAATCAGTTCTGATTTTCACTCTATCTGCTCTCACGGCCTTAGCCAGTTCCAATCCTGCTATCAAGGCTTCATACTCTGCCTGGTTATTCGTTGCTGCGAATTCTAACTTTACAGCATAAGAGATCTCTTCCCCCTCCGGGCCTTCCAATACAATCCCTGCTCCCCTGATGACCCATCTACAGACATTTGCCATACTTGAGCTTCGCCACTGTCTGCAACTACATCTTGTTGGTCTAAACATACTTCAGGCTCTGTGAATTCTGCTACGAAATCGGCCATTGCCTGAGCCCTCATCGCTGCTCGGGGTTTGTAGTCTATGTCGAACTCGCTCAGCTCTATAGCCCACTTGACGAGCCGACCAGAAGCGTCGGGCTTGTGCAGAGTTTGACGCAATGGCTGGTTTGTTATAACCGAGACTGGGAATGCCTGAAAATATGGCCTCAACTTCCGAGCAGCAACCACAAGGGCAAGTGCCCATTTCTCCAATGGTGGGTACCTGGTCTCAGCGTCGAGCAGGGCCTTGCTGGTGTAGTATATTGGATACTGAACTCCTTCTTCCTCTCTCACCAGAACAGAACTGGCGGCCCGATCCGATACCGCCAGATACAAAAATAACTTGTCCCCATCCCTCGGTGTGGATAGTAGAAGGGCTTGCTGTAAATACTGCTTCAAGTTCTGAAAGGCTTCCTCGCATTCCGGGGTCCACTCTGTTTTCTTTCCCCTCCTTATCACTTGAAAGAATGGTTGACACTTATCTGTAGCCTTGGATATGAATCGGCTCAATGCCGCCAATCTCCCCGTAAGGCTTTGTATTTCCTTCAGGCTACGAGGAAACCTCATCTGCACGATCGCCTGGATCTTCTCGGGATTTGCTTCGATCCCCCGATGACTCACCATGAATCCAAGGAACTTCCCCGACTCGACCCCAAAAGCACATTTCTCCGGGTTGAGCTTGATCTTATACTTTCTCAAAAGCTCGAATGTCTCCTCGAGGTGTCTGACATGTTCCTTCGGGATTTTGGACTTGGTGATCATGTCATCCACGTACACCTCCATGGTTTTCCCAATCAACGGCTTAAAGACTTTGTTCACCAGCCTCTGATAGGTGGCCCCAGCATTTTTGAGACCAAATGGCATTACCCTATAACAGAACAAACATTGGTTAGTGATGAAAGCCGTGCTCTCCTTGTCCTGCTCGTACATGGGGATCTGGTTGTATCCCGAGAACGCGTCCATGAAGCTAAGCAGAGCGTGTCCAGCCGTTGAATCTACTAGCTGATCGATCTTTGGTAAAGGGAAGCCGTCCTTTGGGCACGCCTTATTGAGGTCTGTGAAATCCACACACATCCTCCACTTGCCATTCGCTTTCTTTACCAACACTACATTCGATATCCATTCAGGGTAATTGACTTCCCGAATGAACCCTGCTCTCAAGAGCTTCTCCACCTCGCCATTTATAGCCTCATACCTCTCCTGGTTGAAGCACCTCCTCTTCTGCCTTACTGCCCGAGCACCTTTCTTTATTGCTAGCTTATGACATGCTACCTCAGGGTCAATCACTGGCATGTCTTCATGTGTCCAAGCAAACACATCTGCATGAGCCTGTAAGCATTTCACCAACTCCTGCTTTTGCTCTCCCTTAAGTCTCGACCCGATTCTGATTGTCTTTCCCGGATTCTCTGGTCCCAGGCTTACAGTTTCCAGATCCTCTACAGGTTCTTGTCTGCTATTCTTGTTTTCCACTCGGGTATCGAGGGATGTTATCTGCATTGCTTCCCCTGTTTCCATCGTTTTTCACTTGCTTTACTCCCCTTCTTACTATCAACAGAAGCTTTTTGATCAGCTCCCCACAGACGGCGCCAAAATATTGATGCGAGATTCTGGTTCTCCTCGTTCTACGACCAGGCTCTCTGCTCGATCAACTTCACCACGACCAGGAGGTCTCCTCGTAAGGCTTCTTCTCCAGAGGTTCCTGCGCACACAGACAGGTCAGAGTACGCCGGTTGTTTTCCCGGTGCAAACCCTCCGACGCTCAAGTCAGATATGAAGGTTCGGGGAACGCTTGCCACAGATCTTATGGCTTTTTCGTAGTTTGCTCTTCTTTAGAATTTCTTTAGCTCTCTTCTAATCTCAAAATTGCTCACCTTTTTACATTCGTTGGCTACCTTTTTATAGGCTTCCTCTGAATCCCAGCTTTTCGCAGCCTACGTCTGTTATCATCCCACCTCTCGAACGTGGATTCCCCATTTTCGTAGTCATGGGTGGTTGCGTGGCCTTCGTGCCTAGATTCTCGGGCTGGAGAGCATGCCTCGCCAACTGTCATTGACCGGGTCTCCTCGAATCAACCCTTAGCAAGAATACAGCAGGAATGGCTTTATGCTTCTTGCAGGAAATTGGCCTCGCGGATGACGCGCTTCCTGGTGACTTCCTGGTCGAGGTCACCACATATTTTTCTGGTCGAGATGATCTGCTCAACCATTTGCTCACTTTTACTTTGAGGAGAGCGCGATAATGTGTGAGCAAACACCTTTATCTTGGTCACCCTATTTCATTCCCTAAACACCTATTGCATTGAAAGGGAGAAAAGTAAAAAAAAGAAGAAGACAACATGCACACAACAAATAACAAAAATGTACACAAATTTTTCTAGGAAACATTGTTGCAGTCAAATACCCGTTAACCCTTCAAAAATTTTAGTAATGACTGCTGCTCCCTAACTTTCTCCAGATAAGGACACCATATAGTGGTTCTTTGGGCTTTATACCCAAAATATAACAAGGCACGATCTTCCAAGGTCTCTGCAGACTGAAATAAAATGGTTCTTGCTTCTAAACTTCCCCATAGTAATGATATCATCACTCTTGCAAACTTTGAGCCTGGTGTTCAACTCTCTCTTTGCTCATAGGCCTCAGCTTTAATTCGAAATTCCTAAAAAATAGAACAGTCTTCTAAAAATATCTCGCATTAATCAATAAATCTGAACTTTGTGACTGTCCAATTATGAAAATGCATGAGCAGATGCTTAATGAATACTGAAGGGTAAATTCTCAATCAAGATTTCCATCCTTCTTTGATAAACTAATGTATTTGATATTTGGGTAAATGGAATGCATCCTTACAAAAAGTTGACGATGCAAATCAGATGCGCAAGTTGTGTTACCTCTTCTTTTCGCTTCTATCGAACGAAAAATATGCAGGGCAGAGATAACAAAGAGAAACATCATAGAAACCATTGGTATGACAGTGCGCCGGACTTTTTTTTTTTTCCTTCCCCTGCCGAATTCTCTTTCCAACCGCAATTGACTCCGGCTATCCAATGGAAAAGTGAAATCAAATTGTTGCATTTAACAGAAAATTGAAATCAATCATTCGTTTTTTAGTTGTAATTGTTGGCGTTACAAACACACTCCACTCGCAAGGAATTTAATCAAACATTTGGTGGACAATTGATCAAACTCATATGAAACATTATATAAATTTGTACCCGTGGTTGAAAAATATGTGAGGCAAGACTTTGAGTTTTTTTTTTTTGAAAATAAGTAAAAAAAAAATTGAGTTGGGAATCATAAATAAAGCAAAAATCATTACTTTTACCCCAAATTGTCATGGTGCAGTATATATATACATGACAGCAATGTAACAGTATTCAAGAGGTGATACTTACCTAGCTCTGTTCAAGCCATTCGTATATAAATAATTTCTCCGGCTACAGTATAATGTTTCATATAAGCCAAACAAGAAGAATACTTCGAACACTCAAACTCACATGTAAGCTCGACTTTGTCCGGAAGCTTTATTCCTTCAAACATCAGAAAAACTTCACCATCTCCACAATCCGCCTCCAAATTCCGTTTGCAGCCGCCAGACTAAATCATCATGTCCCCCTATTTTCAAGACCGTGGCCTGAATCCTTGTAGGCAACGGCATTCGGGATCGGCATCATTCTAGCAAATTGCATAAGGTCCACAAATCCCATCCTGTCACAATCGTTGTGTCCAAGGTTCAACACGGACACACTGTTGTTATTATGATTATCCCATACAAAAAAACAAATGGAGCCATAGTCGGTCAGGGAAAGCCTCAATAGAATGGAGTTATTAGTGTTACTTAGTGCCTATGAAGTTATTAGTATTATTTAATGTATAATAAATCTCTTTAGGATTTGACACAAAATTATGTGGAAAACTTGACTGGGTTTATGCTCGCCGCTTCTTCTAAACATGATCCCATTCCACGAGCGGAAAACCTTCTCAGTGCGTCTCCATGAAACCAGCTGAGGTGTATCAGATTTTTCCAAGCTGAAAGTGTAAACCACGAGAATGATCGTCTTCAGACTTCCATGCTTTTATATTTTGGTTCCAGCCGGTCCTGAGGTTCATTCCCCGCTTCATTCCAGGCAAGATTGTATCGGACGGAGAATCAAAGCTCTCCCACAAGTACCCTTCTGAATGACTTAGGGAAAACTCTCTCAAAACAAGGTTACCTGCGACCAAAAGCTGCAAAGCAGGACTGCCTGTAGCCCTTGGAAGGATTACATTCCATATAATGCCCAAATCATTGTCTTGTGAAAGACTTTCAGAGGATAACTATAATTTTCCGGACTTAGAATTGATAGAACCGTTTCTGTTGGCCACCCAAATCACTAGGGGAGGCAGATTCTTGTACGAGATGACCAAGAAACTTTGACTGGAGTTTCCAGGGCTGAAGAATCCAAACTCAAAAGATTCGGTTGGAAGACATCAAGCTATTGCCACCCCAGAGAGAACTAGGTGCAAGCAAAATGTCTCTTACCTCTGTTTCATCGGAGCCTGATGATAAACTAAATAGGAACAAGGAGATTATCGTTGTTTCACCGCTAAATTGCCGGATGCAATCCATTCTTTTTTCTTTTCTTTTTTTCAACAGAAACATAACAATATGTGAGCGCCTTGGTGTTTAATTGGATAATGATGAAAAGGGTGATAACTGCGTATTCTGTTGCCTATGTAATCAATGTTAGTGTGAGTTTAAGTAGGAACAAATTTACAGAGTAATTTGGTTTTTTTTTTTTTTTTTGAAATGCTTCACAAATGACGATTGTTTTTCTTTTTTCTATTGAGTATTGTTAAACGAGTTGTAACACCCAAATTCGAAATCTAAGGGCAAATATGTCCACAACTCACATATGAATTTAAATAACTCTTTACAACCGATAAAATTCGAGCCTCAAATACAAAAGCCAGCGGAATAACTTAAAAACTCAACCAAACCATCTAATATCCTCAATTCAAATCCATCTTCTCACTCATCACGAATCAATCCTGACTTATGGAAACTTAATCACAATAAACTATAATGAGTACAAAATCTAGTAAGCAAACTAGTTTTTTTCTTATACGAAATTACATACATACTCATACATAATGCAATGGATGATATGCCATGATCTTTTAGAAATACTATAAAATAATTTCATAAAAATCTCTTTCTGTCGCTTTCAAACTTTCTCATTTTCTTTCGATGAAATACATATTCTGCAATTGTGGCACTTTGTGCTGTGCGTGACACTTTGCACCATGCCTGACACTTTGGCCCTCAAGAGGTGGCCCCCGCATAGTCCCAAGAGGTGGCCCCCACACAATTTCAAGAGGTGGCCCCCAATGCAAAATCTCATAAAACAAAAATTTTGTTTGTTAAAATCCACTTTCTCATTCATAGAAAACTCAATGCATTTTCGTGCTCATGCCAATGAACCATCACACATACATATGCCCATGTACATAATCACGCCCAACACATGCCAACACATCACATAAACACATGGGCAGAGACATCTAAATCCATATCCAGATATATATATCAAAATAGGCTTTTCACACAAGTCAAACATATATATTGTTTAGTGTGATTCATTTTAAAGTCTAGTTTACTTACCTCTTGGCATCCTCACATAACAAATGCATACTGATACCATCAACCTAAAATCATCAATAAATTCTCATAAGATATAATCAAATCTCAATAATAAACTCTAATGTCCTCAAATATCTCAATTTAAACATCTCCTAAGCTCAACCTCAAATGTCCTCAATAATCGGCCCTCAAAACATAACAGTCCATACTTCTCCGATTTTTAATAAATTATTCTCTTATTGGAAGAATCTCAAATTTTACAGACCATATGCTGACACATTGAAAGTTCATTGATAAAAATTTCATAACATAATTCCTTCCAAAACGACTGAAAATAATTCACATTTCAGACATCATCAATAGTACTGTCAAACAGTTTTCTGTTTTGAACACACTTACTTTAAAAATACAAAACAATTTATTTCTTTATCATAAAATCATGAAAATTTCCAGAATCATACTAGACATATATAAAAATCATTGGTCCAAATTTCATAATTTTTTAAGAAGTCTAGATATGGTAGAAATAATTTCGTAATTCACGTTATTCACCGAAATCATAAATTTTCAGGTTTTCAGACTTGAATTTGAAAAATCATAATTAATTGAAATCTTATCCGATTAACTTGAAACAAGTTTCAAAACATTCTAGACGATGTATAGTTTAACATACCCAAAAATCAGAATCAAAATCAATTTGTACAAATTACTATGATTTCCGTAATAATTCACTGTCAGCATATTTGTACAAAATCTTAGATTTCTACATCTATTGCAATCGTGCTTCTCCAAAATCTTAGATTTCTACTTCTATTGCAATCGTGCTTCTCCAGAATAATTTAATAGAAACCAATAATTAAAACTTACCTCCAAAACTTCTCCCAACAATAACAACTTGATCCCATGTGTTGCCTATGATAGAACTAAGAAGAAGACTTTCTTCTTCTCTTTTTCTTTTCTTTTCTCTCTTGTAATGAAAAAGAAACATCATGTTCTATTTATACTAGGGTAAAAAGAATCACTAAAAATTAAAAGACTTAAATACCCTCAGGAGATTTGAGATATGACACGAGTTATTGTTTGAATGATCAAATATATTCTGTATTGTGGTAAACTGGTAATGATCCTTGCTCACTTCAAAATAATTCAACTCAAAAGCTCTCCCATCTTATCCCATGTTTATAACTTGGCTACGAAATGTTTCTGCATCCACTTGTGTTTCTGACTTGATTTTTAATCTAAGAGATAAGGATGAAAAACCACGAATCGATAAGAGTCTTGTTAATACCGGTGACTTAATTAGCACCATTAGGCGAAGTTCAGGGATAAATCCTTAGGTTGACAGATCCTTTAGGTATTTAAGTATTTTCAAACATTTGAAAAAAAAATTAATTAATGTTACCGCATGAAATAGTTTTTCTTTACTGAGATCGATCAATAACAATTAACAAAGGATCCATGAATTGAAGTTGTAACAAAAATCTCAGATCAAGATATACAAACAAAATTCCAGAGGATACTGCAATATACAGCTTTGTAGATGAGGTAATACCTTTTTTTTCACTACCTGGCATTTAACATTGTAACTGTGACCTGATTCACTGTAAATGTTTCATCATGCTTACTTGAAGATGAATCAGTTTCAATGGGATTTCTCCCTAGGCAAAATCCAGGGGTTTTAGGCTGGGGCATGGTTGCAGTTTCACTACTCAACATCAAAACTACAGATGCCATAGTTGGCCTTTCTTCAGCATTCTCTTGGACACATAAGAGGCCGACATGTATGCATCTCAGAACTTCATTTGCAGGATAATTATCCACTGATGAATCTACCATTTCCAACACCTTTCCTTCCTTCCATAGTCTCCACACCTGCAAATACTACCAATTTTAGTTTTTGCCAAGAATCGTTGATTCAATCATACGAAAATATGATCGCTAACGATAAATAATAATCTTTGGAGGAAGAATTAATCACTTGTGTACTCACATGTCCAAGCAGGTTAAGTTCATTGTTTGAGTGATAGAATCCTCTGTTCTTCTTACCACTTACTGTCTCCAATAATAAGACACCGAAACTAAAAACATCAGATTTCACTGAGAAGAGTCCATCCATTGCATATTCAGGAGACATATAACCACTGTATTTCACAAAAGTGTCAAGGAAATTATAATCTATTATAATCGTATTAATTGAAAGAAAAAATTATTATTTGTAGTACTTACTATGTTCCGACAACTCTCTTAGTATTTTGTTCAGTTTGATCTCCTCCAAATATTCTAGCCATTCCAAAATCTGATATTTTGGGAGTCATTTCTTTATCAAGCAAAATATTGCTTGCTTTGAGATCCCTATGGATAATTCTAAACCTAGAATCTTGGTGAAGATATAGTAGTCCTCGAGCAATCCCACAAATAATGTTGAAACGCCTTTGCCAGTTTAATATGGAGCTCCTAGCTTTATCTGAAAAATTTTAACTGGAAATATAAGTACCGTTGAGTCAGAATAACCATATCTACGTTGACTAAAGAAAGCCTGATTTGGCTTATTAAAGTACTAAGAAGGACTAACCGAATATAACAGAATCCAGGCTCCTGTTTTCCATGTACTCATAAACGAGCATCTTTTCATCCATCTCAACGCAGCAACCTAGAAGTCGAACCAGATTTCTGTGCTGAAGCTTTGCAATCAGCCTAACTTCATTCTTGAATTCTTCGATGCCTTGCCCAGAGTTCCTCGAGAGCCTCTTAACAGCTATTTCTTGGCCTTCTAACAATCTACCCTGTCAATGCAAAACACATTTTTTTTTCTCTATAAGCACATATTGGGCGTATTTTATTAGTAAAAGGCAGCATGTTGCAACCTGCAACAACTAAATTACCTTGTAAACAATACCAAACCCGCCTTGTCCAAGTTTATTATAATCAGTAAAATTATCTGTGGCCCTTACTATCGTTTCAAAATCAAACAGTGGCAATTCGAGGTCATCTGTTTTGTCAGCCGAGTAGTCCCTCTTACTTGAAATAACCACCTGATTTAACAGTAAATCCTGGCTTCTTTCAGGATGACCTGATTTGCATAAAGCAAGAAACACATGCGTTAGATATACAATGAATGTACAACACTATAACGGCATTTCTTTGTTCATTTATTTCAAGGACAAAATACCCTGACGTTACCTCTGGGTTCTGTCTTCCTTATTTGTCTACCGAGCAACGTCTTCCTTCTCCAAAGAAAACAGGCAACAAGTCCTAAAATCAGAATGGCACTGCCAACAGTAACTCCTATTATAATAGGAGTTGCATTTGCTCCATCACCTGAAACAAAAAGATTCTAATCAATCTATAAATTAGAAGTTCATTTGGAAAACTGCAATTTCTTACTGGTTTTCTTTTGGTGTGAAGTGGTGTCAGGTAGGCTGTTGCTTTTCAATCATTAATGCATGCGACTGTTGATTCTTTATTGTATTTATGATGAACTACTACATGACTTCCATGTACCTAAATCACATATTATTTTCATTAATGCTTTTACATAATTAAAGCGAATACACTTGTAATGCATTTACTAATCATTAATCAGAATGTGATGAAATCGGAATGAATTCGAATCAAAATGAGGAAAGGTAATCGTAATAAATTGTTTGCTTTAGCGGTAGGAATCATAATTGAAAATATATTGTCATTTATGTGTTTACTTTCTATTAAGATTAGAATAGATTGTTGTAATTTACTAAATAACCTTTTGTTGATTATTGTTATTGTTTATTATAATAACTGTGATTATTATTTTTATTAAAAATAATTAAATATTATTGTTGTTGTTGTTATAGTAACTTAAATGAGATAAAAAAGAATTTTAAATTTTTGCTAAGGGTAAGAATATCAATTCACTCCTCATTCTCATTCTCAACTCCCCAATTCTAAAATTTGTGAAACCCACACTAATTTCATTCTCAATCTTTCAATAAGTAAATATTATCAATAATTCTCATTTCTTATTTTCATTCTGCAATCCCATAAATAAATACACCATGAAAGCTTCAGGAAAACTATAGGGCTATGTAAATTGTAGAAATGGAACACAAAGAATTCCACTCCAATAGATAAAGATTTGTCCAAACATAACGCACCTCCAAAGGCACCACGGATTTCAAAGGTGTGGCTCATCGGATTATCGCCTAATCTTGCAAGATTATAATCTAAAGGGTGGGATTTGACATGGGATGGGACTGTTGTTTGAACTTGTGCTCGTAATGTTCCACTTTATGAAAGCAATTAGAGAGTTAAAACTCTGTGATTGGAACATTAAGTTGAATATCAAGCTCAGCTTGTGGACCTAATATGAGAATAAATTTTCCACAAGATCGCATGTGCTAAATGGAAAATGTTAAAAGACGCCTAAATTTATGATTCAAAACTATGAAAACTGAAAGTGTATATAGAAAGTAAAAACCTACAAATTATAGGTACCGAAAACATCATGATCCTAATTCAAGCTAATTGAAAGTATTTTCGTTTATTATTTTATGAGCACTCAATTTTGATTTTTGAGTCTTTAGAATTTAGAGCACTGAGAAATGGTAAATATTCTAAATTTTTATTTTAAATGAATTAATTACATTGTTTCACTATTTATTTGATGAATTCCACATCATTTATAATAAAATTTTAAGATAAAATTTTTGAAAATTTTCGTATTACTCTATAATATTCAAGCCATGCCATAATATATATAACCAATAAGAATGCAATTTGTACCCATATTCACCTAAGTTTTAAAATAATAATAAGGACAGGTTGATTTTAGTAGGCTATCATCTTAATCTTCTTTAAATATATTTATAATCCTTCCCTAATAAAGACATGAGATATCACTGAAATATTAAAAAAAACAAATTTCGATATATTGAATTTTTTTATCTGTATTTTTTTTTTTTACTGCTAACGCTCTTCCCAAACAAATAAAGAACAAAATACAAAGGAAGACTCAAGAAAATAATGGAGTACTACTGTTGGCATCAACGCCCTTTGAGGTAATGTACAAGTTCAAGTCCAGAATGTTGAAGCAACACCGGAAGCAAAGTTTTAACCCGACTTTTTCTCTCTCTCTCTCTCTCTATATATATATATATATATATATATTCAAATAATTCCTTGTATCTGCGTTTTCGTCCTCCTCAAATCGGAAGACTTGACTTTATTGGAAAAACCTCTTTGGTGGGAGCACTATTTGAGACAACAATCTCTATGCACTAGTCAAAGAATAATTAGGCCCGGCCCAATACGTTCGCCAAGTCAAAATTGTCGGCCCTGAAAACCTTTTACCCCAAGATTTTTTTGTGGGCCCCGACGAAACTTAATTTACTTTTAGTTGGACTTTGTGGAGTATACATACATCACGCAATCATTCAAGGATGAATGAGAATTAGGAACATGGATTTAATTTAAGAGTGGTGCCGAGAGAAAGTTGAAAGAGACTAGTTCTCCCGCTTTACCACCCATTATTTTTCTACCTTTTTGTTTGTTATTTCTCTCGGCTTTCTCTCAACTTTCTGTCAGCTTAGTATTTTTCTTAATTTAAACCGAGGGAACTTTTTAGCCACCACAGACAACCTTACCAACATCTGATCAAAATCTAACTACGATGGGACCCCCACGTGCGATTCGTACAAAAGGCTCGTGGATCATAGACAGTTAGACACCTGTTTGATGGATGGACACTAATATCCTCTGTCTCAGCCCTAAGCATATCACCGGTGCCCACTAACGTTCAATCACGCTATGCGTATACCTAAGATGGACGGCCAAAAAGCCTCCATGTTAATTAAAAAATCACTGTTTGAAGAAATTAACAAAGCAATTGCAGCACTGTCCCACGTAACTCCCATTTCGAAGGGACAACAAGGGCCAAGAACTAGGCCCTGCCACGTTTGGGGTCTTTTCCTATTGGAATGCCAAAGCTTAAGGAGTCCGAATCCAAACTAGACTCTTATGCAGCCCTCTTAGCTATAGGCTTAAAATTCCTCTAACGGCGCTGACCAAACCCTGTGTCTATTCATCTACCCAACGGACTTTTCATGCTCCATGGTTATGAGTTGTGATCATGGAAAAAAAAAAAAGTTCGAATAAGATGGAGTTAATGTAAGAATTCAGCATACGTACCAATATCAGAAGCAGCCAATCTAACGTATAGATCTTGGCCACCTTCAGCATATTTCCTTATGTCCTTGAGCTCACCAGTCCAAGTCACACAACCTGTGCCTCCAGTAATATTCGTGTTGGCATAAGCTGTACAAGAACAATTCCTCGAACAAAAAGCTTCACATTCTTTGAGCGTCATATTATAGTCAACAAACGACGTCGTAGTGTCCGGCAACTTCATGTTTTTCAATTGTAAAAATTTGTCTTCCGAGCATTGCAACTCTGTTTTTCTAACACACCCACCTGACCCATCTCTCAAACTCCAGGCTTGAGGATCTTTAGGCTCGAATCCTCTCATGCACTGGCAAACTGGAGAAGCGTTAGTGTCACAGATGCCAAATGGACCACACTCGCCGTAATTGTCACACTGATCTTTTGGTGCGTACCAAAACGGATTCCATATTTTGTTCGCTTCAATCCATGTGAATCTTTGAAGAAACCCATCTGGAGAGACAATTAACCTCGAGAATAGGTTCTTATTTTCAATAAAAAATGAATAATAAACGTCATGATCTTGATCTATAAAAAATTCAAAGTTGATGCCTTCTATCGGCTTCATTTCTGGGACGCCACTGAATCTTACACCATTCCAGGGCCCGCTGCGATATTTCCTCTCTTGTTTATTCCACAAAAACCCTTCTGGGAATCCATGAAAATCAAGCTTGAAAGAGTTGTCACCTGTTGAAGGATCATCTGTGCTTTTCCACGACGTTAGGTACCATTCAAAACCTGTTTTTAGATCCCACCCAATCTTCATTTGTGGCAACAGAGTATCAGTTGGATAATCAAAGCTTTGCCAGAGAATCTCATCACTACCAGCTTCTTTTAGCACGAAGTTTCCAGAGTCTTGCAATTGTGCAACTGGGTTGGTAGCCTTGGTTTGATTGGATGACCAGACAAGATTCTGTGATCCATCAAAAAGGCCAATTCTTTGATTGATGATTCTGAGAACTCCTGAGGAGTTTGCAAGTGGGTTGTCTCTGTTAGCAACCCACACATATGTCCTCTGAGCAATGTTCTTGTACCATATACCGATGTACCATTTGCCTGAACTGCCTGGTGAGAAGAATCCAAGCTCAAATACATCATCGGAGGAGACAAGGGTTTTTCCGTTTGTGAGATTTTGGGTTGCTGTTAAGGTGTCTACAGAGATGGCAATTGTTGGAAACAAAATGAAGATAATTAAGAAAAGATTTGTGTAACAAGGGTGGCTTGTTATATCATTCATGATCATGTTCTTCACTGAGGTTTCTCTTCTCTCTATGACGAAACATTTAAGGGTAATTTTAATTTGGCTTAATCCTGTTGAAGACATTTGTTGTTGTTCGATAGGAGAGGAAAGTAGAGCCTCATGACGCTGCCGCGACTTTCTTATTTACCAAGTCTTTGTCTTCTGAATTTTTGCTTTGAATGTACGCTTAAAAAGCCGCCAAGAGTTACCGGCAACTGGAATTACGTGGACATGAAGCACATGTTTGGCGTGGGATAATGTTGGGCTTTTTAACTTGGGCTGGTAGGTCGAATTGGAATCCTATCTAACTGTAGCACTTCATTCATTTCATCAGGCCATGTTTATTTTTAAATTATATTTAATTATATTTTAGAAAATATCTTTTTTTTAATACACTTCTAATTTTTTAGTTAATCCTTTTAATGTTAAAATTCAAAATAGTATTTTACTTATTTTTCATTTCTTCTGCAATCTTGTTATTACCCTACACACAAATTAAAAAATTCTGTGGGTGAGGAATTTTTTAATGTTGATCATTGGCTTTAATTACACATATTTCACATTATAATTTGAAAGCAATATTAGGTACAAAAAATATGAAAATAATAATAGATTATTCTAAATTTATATAATTTATTTTAATTAGATAAGAAATAATCAGTAAAAAATTAAAAAATATTTATTAAAAAAAAAGATTAATTATGAATGTAAGTAATAAGCTTTTCTTCAATTCCTATTTCTCTCAAAAAAGTGTTCCAAGTCAAAGTGCGTAGTTTATAATGGATGGTGGCCTATTTATAGTAAGGTTCCACCGTCCTCTACAAAATCAAGCCGTGCTTCTGGTCTGATTTGCATGAACAGAACAGGAGTTTTGCAATGCATCGTTAATTAAATTATTACACAATAGTGATAAATAATTACCCAGTAAATAGTGAAGTGGGGAAGAGACAAAATAATCACGACAGTCCTGACCTTGATAAGTATAGACAAATAATATAATTTCGATACAAAAAGACATGAGAACAAAATTCCCACTTTTAAAAATAAATCAAAAGGTTGCTTTCAAAGACTTGGTTAAGCGTGAAACGCAAGCCATTGTATTTTTCAATTCAATGGGACCCGTGAACCCCATTTCCATTCTTAGATGATCTACCAATATACATAAACTTTGAAATAAAATCTGGACATGACGCAATTCATTCACATTGGAAGTTCTGGCTACCATACGGTGAAGTTTGCTGATACCAGTTTCAAACTACAAATCATAGCAATACCCGATTTTGGCATTTCAATTTGTTAGCACCTGGCTTCATTTACCGCCCAGTTTCATTGGATTATTCATAAACGTCCTCGTCGATTCTCTGATGCAGGCAGCGGAATTTTTCATGCAAATAATACAATCCAATTTCATGTTAGTCCACGGCCTGTTATTCTCATGACGAAACTTCTGTGGAAAATGGTTCATCCTCATGGCAATACCATTAAGTGACAATCGTTAAAGTAAACGCAGTCTAAGGCTCTTTGAGCCTAACTTCCATTGAAGTCCCAATTTTTCTTCAAATGTATCTATTTCTTTTTCTCTAGTTTAGATTATAATTACGTATCCACTTTGAATCCTGGTCTAAAACATTCGAATTTCAACTCTGACCTCGTCCTGATGCTTGTTGCCAAGAAACTAAGAATTGATCACCCTTTTCTGGCAGGTTCAAATTCAAAGATGTTATATTTTAATCAAAATTTGACCTGAATTGGGTTGCGGTTTGATTGAGTTAGAGATGTTTAATAATTTATATGGTCGATTACTTTCCTGTATCCATCAATTTGCGTAATAAACAATAATTGCTTATTAGACTTGCAAATTAAATAAAAATATATGCGCCTTGCATGTATGAAGTTCTACATCATGTAGAGTTGGTCGGAGACAGCTTGTAGGCCCATTCAACTGTAATATGAAAAAGATTTTGAACAATAATAAATATATAAATTTAAAAAATTTATCAAACTTCATTTACAATTATTAACCCTCACTATATATATTCTACCCCAAATGCGAAAAGGCAAATAAAATTTTATATACGGCTGGATTTCAAATCTATGCACCTAATGGGCTACGTGTCGAGTGGCGAGTTTGTGGGCCATTTAAAGATTAAATTAATGTTAATATCTACGGGCTATAATTCTAGTTGGAAAGCCCAATTCTTTTAATTTGTAATTAAAAGTTTTGGATGTGACAATTAAGTATAAATATATCCGGATTCTAATGTAAAACTATCTAAACATTAATATTTTTTTTTAGGTCATTGGGCATTGTATATATACATATACATTATCTAGAACTTTTATCTAATGGCGACCTCTTCATTTTAATTAAGTGAGGATGTCATTAATAGATAAAAAGATATAATTTTTAATGCACTAACATATAAAAGAACATAATTTCTAAGGTACTAAAATATGTTTTTTTTTTTTAAATTTTTGTAGCATCCTAACTATAACAAAGCGAAGATATCCTCATTTATATGATGATGATGATTTAATGAGGATATCCTCATTTTAACTGAATAAAGATGTGACCAACAAATTAAAAAAAAATATAGATTTAGTAAAATAACAAACAAAAAATATATAATCTTTAATATAATGAAATATGTACTTATTTCTATTTTAGTAACATCTTCACTTTAATAAAATAGGGATGCCCTAATTAGAAAATAACTATGAGAGAGAGAGAGATTATCAAACGCATGTGTTCTCTTTTTTTTTTATGCGGACGCATAGTTAAGTCATATGATTTAATGGAGTCAGTATTCAATTTACTATAAAATCATACAGTTCAATAGCATGTCCTTTACAAAAAAAAGACCGAGCATATATATATGGCCAATGACCGAGAACCACAAAGCATGACAAACATTTGTATAGTACAAGCATGCTTCAGAAAGGCGCGTATATGGGCTGGGCTGAGTTTAGATATTTAAGCATATAAGACATAAAAGCACGACACGAATGGAGACATACCAAATCATGGCACACAAAAAATGCCAAAAGAAAATACACTTAAATTTTTATGTCTTAATTTTAATTAAAATAAACTACTACCTTTGATTTGAATAAATGAATTTGGAATGAAAAACATTAAATAAAAAAATGTTTTGCTCCATTTCTATTTAATTGAATTTTAATTATTAATCAATATTATGTTATTTTAAATTACAAATTGATTTTAAGTTATTAATCAAATTTGAATTGAATGGTATTATCATTGTGCGAAGATGATTGTTAAGTTTTCTTGTTATTATTGATAATGTTATGCAAATGTACGAATTTTTTTAGTATCTTTCAACTCAATGTATTAATATATTTCTAAAAAAATTAATTAAAAATAATGTAATTTGTCTTATTTTATTTTATTTTATTTTAATAAAAATTTTATAAAAAATGGATGTTTGAAAGATCAATAGATTTAAACTGTTTTATACATTACATAAACAACAAAAGCATTAATTTATTTTTAAAAAACATATAAAATAAAGGTGCTGCCGCTGGGCGGAGCTTCTGTTCGACACTCATTGGTGTCTAAGTTCAAATTTTTTTTTTTTTTTTCAATTGAATCAAACCCAAATTAAAAAATGCTGGGCAAGCACGGCCCACTGAGCCAGTGAGAAGTGCTGTGCTGACACGCATGCTCTGATACACCTGTTTCTAACGGGCCGTATACGTTGGCAAAATTATAATTTTATATTCTAATCTTGTAAGTGTTTAGTATTCAACGTCAATAATGACACGTGAAATATTTTATGCTAACGATATACTTTTTAGTCATCAACTTTACATTAAAAAAAATTAAAAATTAAAAAACTAATTATAAAATCTTCGTGGTAAAATTTTATTAATTAAAAAAGTGATCCCGAAATTTTATCAAAGTCCCGACATTATCTTGAGTTGGCATGTGGCGATCTGCTCGTAATGAAGTTATTTTGGTGGTAATAGTTAATTCTTTACATTTGAGTGGAGGATGACTATCAAATTTTTGTAGGACAAAAATTGTAGCTATAACACCATCGACAAAGTATGGGAGAGTTATTGGATTTGTAAGGGGTGATTTATATTTTAATTGGTAAAGTACATTTTGGGGTGTACGAGCGCTCCATGAATAAAATTGTGCGAGCCTTGTTAAGGCCCAAAACAAACAATATTTTGGCATGTCTAGGTTGGGTCAAGACAGATGGTATCAGAGCAGCTCCGGGTGTCTTCTTGAGCGATGATGGGCCAAACCTCAGTGAGGACGCTGAGTCCCTAAGAGAGGTTATATGTAACACCCTAAGCAAAACACGAGAGAGATGCTGGGTTTATAAGGGGTGATATACACCTTAATTGACAAAACATGTTTTGCGGTGTATGGGCGCCCTAGGAACAAACCGTGCGGGCCTTAACATCGGACAATATCTTTCCAGGTTTGGGTTCGATCATGACAGTAGCCCTACATCTCCAATTACTATTAATAATAATACATATATGTTGATGCTAATTTTTAGTTAACTAAAAAAATTAAATAAATGATATAAGAAACAAAACACAAAGAATTTACATGATTCAACGCTTTTTATGTCCACAGAAATAGAAAGAGTAACTTTTTACTATTCAATGAGAATTACAACGAATTTTTTTTTCTCTTAGCTATTTGCCTTTACCCTCTATACATCAATAGCTCTCTATTTTAAATACAATTTTAGGTATCCTAAGAGTATCACCAAAAGATTCTTTTAATTTAACTCTTCATATACTTATTTTTTTATTTATGTGGTAAATAGAAAAATAAAAAAAGATATCATCTCCTAAAAAAGTCTTCAAATAAAAATAACTATATATTATTTTAAACAAACTTTTTTTCTTTATAAAAGTAATAACAATTATAACGTTTTTCTCTCTTCATGAATTATGAGATAAAAAATCATATAATACTAAATTAAAGACTCCAAAAAACTCTCCAAATAAGAAAATACTTCTCTATCTTTAATAACTCTTTTTGTCGATGTAGTTTTTCAAATAAATAGTAAAATCTTTATGAAATCTTATATATATATAGGATCCAGCTATGGTACCACCGTGGTACGGTACCACTGGTTTTGTCTTTTGTGCCAGCTGTGTTGTAAAATTTCATTGAACCCCTTTCATTTATTTTTATTTAAACTTTACCTCATAAATATTAAATTAATTTCTATTGCATCCATATAAACATTATAATTAGCACCTTATACTATTTGTTATTTATACATTTTTCTTCTATATTACACCTTGATCACAATACCCCTCTCTTTATCACAAACACCGGCGAACCCGACCCGAATTTCGTTTCCATTTCCGTCAACGCCACCGGCCAAGGTTAGTACCGATCGGAAGATCGTGCGACGCCGGTCATCTCCACGCCATCCTTGTCACAAAAATAACTGGGTCAACCCGACCCGCGAACCCAACCCGAATTTTGTTTCCGTTTCCGGAAACTCCACCGGCCAAGGTTGGTACCGATCGGAAGCTCGTGCGACGCCGGTCATCTCCATGCCATCCTTGTCGCCGTAAAGCATTCGGAAAGCTGTCGATCGAAGCCGTGAAAAGTCACAGAATCCCCACTTCAATTTGCCGCGGTTTCTCCAGTTTCCGGTTACGCCACCACTTGAGTTTTGTTCTCCATAATTCCTTCTGTCTTTTCTGGCCAACCACAGCCACCGGATGAGCCGATTTGCCGTTGACCGGCCGTTGAAGGATTCACGGGTTTGGGAGAAATGAACTTAATATTTGTGAAGCAAAATTCAAATAAGAATAAGTGAAAGGGTTTCATGAAATTTTACACAGAAAAGACAAAAGTGGTGGCATGGTGCCACTGTTGCACGATAGGCGAGTCCATATATATATTGTTATCATGAAAGAAAGCATGTATGTAAGAACCATGACATATGCAAGATGTCATGAATATATGAAAACAAGAAAGCATGCATGTAATAAGCATGACATAAGTAAGATTTCATGAACATATAAGAGCATCACCAAAAGGCTCATCAAATAAGATTTTATTAATTATTTGAAGAGACACCTCAATATTTAAGGCTCCAAAAGACATTCCAATTAAGATTTTTCAAATAAGAAATGATTCTCTTTCTTCAAATTTGGAAAGTTGATTTCTCCCTCTTCAATTTATATTTTATTACTTTTAATTGGAGAAAAAGATAAAAGTGCTTTAATTGCTATTGATTTTTTCTTTAAAAAAATAATTATTTGATTAAAATAATATTAAGTTATTTCTATTTGAAGAGTTTTTTTTGGAGAATATGATATTTTTTTTACCCTTCTATTTGCCACATAAGTAAGCAAATAAATATTTGAAGGGTAAAATTTATAGAGCCTTTTAGAAATGCTCTAAGAGTAAGTAGCATGACATCAGCAATAAGTCATGAAGATATATGAGCTTGAAGCATAAGAGCATAAAGTAAGGATGAGATCATGAAGACAAAGTAATCGCGGTTGTAGAGGAAGAATCTGGGACCTGTTATCTAAACCAAAAAAAAAAAAAATTCTAAAAGTTTCGGAAACTCAATTTGAGAAGGAAATAAATATAAAATTTAAATAAAAGTCTAATTAAGTAGTAAAAGCCGATCAGAACAAAGGAGTATGAGTTATCCAATTACATTGCCCAAATCCTTGAAGGCCTTCGCTAGTCGTCACAGCAACCCACTCTAATATGAGTCATATGATCAAAGTTGATGGTTGCATGTATCTGCATCAATCCAGCTCAATGCTTCTTTTAACTCAAATACTTGCCCCTTTTCTTTCTTATGAAAATTCTCTCTATTATGGCCACATAAGTTAATGAAAGACCACTGTAATTTGTATTCGAATAGAGAGAAAAGCTAATAAATACAAAATCTCATGAACACTATACATATTGAATCCTGATGTATAAAACAGCATATCAGTATTAATTTTGAAAAGAATATGTGAGTTTTTTGTTTTGAATTCTATCTCCCCACTACCATAGTTACTGTCAAATCATTTGAGGATACAGTATCATGAGCTTCCATAAAATGATCACCATCTACAGAGCTTCTCATTGAAGTAAATGTTGGTTGTCTGGGCACCGGAAGTGTTAGAGTTTCACTCTCAAGCATTAGCACCACGGATGCCATTGTTGGTCTATACATTGCAGAATCTTGCACACATAGCATTCCCACATGTATGCATCTCAACACCTGATTTTGAGAACTTGAATCCCGGATATTTGGATCAACAAGCTCCATTGCTTTGCCTTCATTCCAAAGATTCCATACCTGAAATAATTCCAAATTTTCATTTTACTGTCACAAACCTCTGATTACAAATTATGAAAATCATATGCAGTAGGTTTACTAGAAAGTAAATCAATCTGCTTACATGTTCGATAAGGCTGGAGTTTTCTTCTAAACGGAAGCTAGTGTTCCTCCTGCCGCTCACAATCTCTAGTAACAATACCCCAAAGCTATATACATCTGACTTTACTGAGAATAGGCCTTCCATTGCATATTCAGGAGCCATATAGCCACTGCATTGTAAGAAAAAGGTGTCAAATTCGTATTAGTAAACTAGTTGCTTGAGTTGGAATTCCAGTGGGCTTGTGTTGTGTACTTATGTGAACATGTCATACTTACTATGTGCCAACAACTCTATTTGTATTTGCTTCATTTTGGTTAAAGCCAAATATTCGGGCCATCCCAAAGTCTGAAATCTTCGGATTCATATCTTCATCCAGCAGAATGTTGCTGGCCTTTAGATCTCGATGAATTATTCTAAGTCTTGAATCTCGATGCAGATAAAGTAGACCCCTTGCAATCCCTTCAATAATTGCGAAGCGTTTTGTCCAGTCTAGTAGTGCTTGCTTTGCCGGGTCTGCCACAATAATTATCAGAAAATGCCAACAAACATCAATACTAATGCTTGATGAAATTCATAAAGGCTAATATAATCATTTTAGTCATGAATAGCAAATTCTAACTCTGTGATAAGATTAAAAAACATGCCAAAGATAAACAAATCCAAACTTTTGTTTGGCATGTATTCATAAATCAGCATCTTTTCTTCGCCTTGAATGCAGCAGCCCAGTAGTCTAACAAGATTTCGGTGTTGTAGTTTAGCAATCAGTATAATCTCGTTTTTAAACTCCTCTAAGCCTTGGCCAGATTTTCTTGAAAGCCTCTTTACAGCTATATCTTGTCCCTCGGGAAGCTTCCCCTGGTAATAGAAATAAAAGTTAAGCTTTCTTCTTTAGTACATTTCAGTTCACAAAATCACTAGAAATAAAAGTTAAGCTTTCTTCTTTAGTACATTTCAGTTCACAAACTTACTGATTGCAGCATTTTCAAATCAAACATTACCTTGTGGACAGGACCAAATCCCCCCCGCCCAAGTTTGTTTCCTTCTGAAAAGTAGTTTGTCGCGACTGCTATAGTATTAAAATTGAACATTGCTAGGTCTGTTCCATTTACTTGACTTCCATCCACAACCATGTCAGACGGTCCAGAAAAATCTGTTGAGATTTCTTGGCCCTTGCTCATATCTATTAATTGAGTATCATTGTTCTTGCAACATGAAATTGTAGAATCTTTGCACAAGGCTACAGAGAAAAAGAAAGAAACACGATTTTCTTCAAAACTCCTTTTGTATTCAAATTCTATTTCCCAATTAAGAGAGGAGCAAAAAGTCCCTACCTCTGAACCTCCACAAGAGCCATACAGATGCGCCTAGTAAGAGTGCTCCTATCACGACAATTATAGCTATCACAGCATTGGATATTTTACTCCTGCCACCTATATTTAAGAGTTGTTAATGAATTTCAGTTGATATTTGTATCTAAAGGGAAAAAATAAGAGTTAACTGGAGAAGCAATAATTCATGAATCAACAGGACACACAAGTAGCATTTCTACTTTATAGCTGGAACAAAGCAAATACATTTGAGCATGTTATGGTTATTACGAATGGGATAAATTCAAGATTTCAAGTGGCAGTAAATTCAGCAGACTCGAGAGCATTTTCGAGATACATTTTCTTAACTAGTTTCCAATTCAATAGAGATTAATTGAGGACTCGTAGCCTAAATAGCAACTTAAATGAGGCTACTCTTGTTTCTGATGATCATTTTTGAGATCAAAAACCTCCATTAAATCCTTATCATCTAGGGATGAAATTTTGCAGCCATAGTGTTAAATGGTTCATACTATTCATTTTCAATTAAAAAACAAAAGGTATCCCTCAAAATGATTTCAACATTCGCAACACAAACTGATCAAGCAAATATGAAGATTATGCACATCAACTGGGCAGGTGATCTAAAATTCTCTCCAGAGAAAAGATAGAAAATAAAGACCAATTAAAACCAATTCAGCCACAGAAGAAAAATTAACTTACCTAACTCAGAATCTGGAAGACGAACATGCAGTAAATTGCCACCTTTCTCAAAACTCTTAACATCAATCAATTCCCCTCTCCATAACATGCACCCAATCCCAGGAATGTCTGCGTATGCATTACAAGAACAATTCTGCAGACACTTGTCTTTGCAAGTTTCCTGGCCCACCGACACTACGTCTGCAAAATCCGGCAACTTGACATTCTTAAACACTTTAAACCCATCTTCTCCTCCACTTTCCCCTGCTTCACTACGATTCCTCTGGCACTGCAATTGAGTCCTCCTAATACACCCAGCTGACCAATTTCCCATCCTCCATTGCTCAAAATGTTTTGGTACAAATCCTTCCATACAAGTGCATTTGGTAGAACCCAATGCATTACAGATCCCAAAATTCCCACAGAAATTATAAAGCTCGCAATCATCTGCAGGCTGCTTTTGTATCACAGACCACTTCTTTGCACTACCATCCCACCTTAGCTGCTCCTCATTCCCATCCCAGCCAATTCTGAACCTCAACAAATAAGATGCATTTGCTGGGACATATGTAAAATACATGCTTCCATCTGATTCCCTGGGAGATAGCTTGAAGCCAAATAAAAAACTAGTTAGAGTAGCCATGGTTGGAACTCCGGTGAATATGACTGAATTCCATTGGCCGCTTCTCCACCGCCTTTTTAGCTGCTCCCAAATCACAATCTGCGGCGAACCCTGGGGATCAACTCCCATTGTGAAGTTTCCGGGAGAAGGATCACTGGCAGATTTCCAGGAAGTGAAAACACGGTTCTCTCCCAATGCGGAATTTACCCCAACTCTCATGCCTGGAAGATGCGTATCCGTTGGATGATTAAAACTCTGCCAGTAGGCCTTACCAAGATTACCAATGTCCTCGCTGTTGGTAAGTATAAGATTTCCATCATCCTCGAGTAGTGCTGCCGTGTTGTTTGACACAACTGAAGCATTAGATGACCAAACCGCAATGCTATTCCCATTTAAAACCATCAAATTGCCATCATTACCAATTGTCAGAGTTCCCCTTTCATCAGAAATTGGCCTGTTTCTGTTTGCAACCCAAACAACAGCTTTTTCATCAATCTGGTGATACCATATACCCACATACCTTAGACTAGAATTTTCAGGGCTGAAAAACCCCAGCTCAAAGATTTCGCCGTTGGAAATCAAGCTTTCACCATCTCTGATCGACTGGCCTTTTGTAATTGTATTGACTGCACGGCCAAAATGAGCAAGTGAACATACAATAAGAAAGAATGAAAGAAGAATAACACTAACAGGGTGCTTGCTGTTGCTGATAATGTCCATATTAAAATCTCTGACAAATAATGCTGAGATTCATGAGAAAACGGATAAGAGATGAAGGAGTAATGAAAGTGTAAGAACGTATAAAATTCAAAGGAAGATACGCCGAATTACTGGCTGGCTGACCTTGAGAGAGACGAGAAGAGAATTAAGACTTAAAAACCTCAATTTGAGTGTAAGCAGCAAGCAAGTTGTGAAAATCACATATTCTTGTTTGGTTTCGGTGTAGTTACCGGTCAAGAAAATTGAATAACACATGCTATTGTTGACAACGTTTCGAGACATCTTTTTGTAAAGGTCCGAAAATTATTATTCCCCCCATAATGCAATAGGTCGTATGATAAACGTAAACCATTGACCAAGTGGATCCCACTTAAAAAGCCTTCAATCGCAAGATGACGTGTTTGCATTTATTTTAAATTTTTTGAGTCTATTTCAAATTTTCAATCAAATCTTTCTATTTCGATGTGATTATTCTTTTTAGATAATTGTTGGATGCTTCTATTTTAAGGTCCTATTGATTCACATTGGTAATTTCATACACGTGAGGCCCAAAAGAAAAAGAAAAAGGAAATTCTTGGTAACCTAATTCAACCAATTTGTGTGAAGACAAAACATCCTGCCAAAACTTTTTTCGAACTTTTGGTAAACTGAAAAAATTAATTTCTAAGTCAGATTTTTTTAATGCGGTGTAAACTTTAATTCCCAGTTTATAAGAATCCGCGGAGGCAGGTGATGAATGTGACAGGTACGGTTAAATTTATAAATAAATAACCGGTGGCCGGCTAAGCGTGGCTGCTAGAGACATCAAATTGGACGGTTTAGTTGGAGCTGAAGGGAAAGAAACTCTTCTGCTAAACAAACACTAAAAAATATCCGCACCACAAATACACACGTGAAACAACTTTCCCTGTTGTTGACAATTACAAATTAAAAAATAGATAGATTAAATTACATACAAATCACAGTTACAGGGAAAGATAATATTGGTTGGCAGCCGCCAGCCGCAGCCACTTGCTGCCCAAGAGTCAGCGGGCCCTAGATTAGTTTCCAGGAAAGAGTGTCTGTCGGTCGATTAATTTTCTATTCTAATCAATCATGGCTTCTAATCCATTCTGGCCTATGCAATTACTTTATTCACATTTCTGAATGGATAGTAATTTAATTGCATATTAATAATGAATGCCTAAACTTGTTACCTGTAGGTTGGAGCAGCGTAGCAAAGTATAGACCATCGCCAAATACTGTACTGTAGTGAATTGTGACTTGTGAGATCATTGTGACTTTGATGTAATGAGTGATGAGCGTCTCTCAATAATTTTTCTTAGAATGGAAGGCTTGAAACCATAAACATAAAGCACATGTTAATGTTGTGACGGAGGATTGGACAGTGTTTACACTACATCGTGTCTGAACGGCATTACATTGTTACTTCCTGTTTACTTGTCCTCTGCTGGTGACAAGCTAACTAACCAAGTACTGCCTACTGCCGTGTCGTGACTGAAAATTTTCCAATTTCCCATTTAACCAGAAGATGCTGAAAGGATTTTTGAGAAATTTCCCATTTTCTTGTCATGTGCCCACATTTCATTATTTCAATATTTTCAACGCAGGTTTTTCTCGTTGGATTAAACACTGTATAGTAAGTATTGTAGTGTGTACGTTTCAAATTTATTGAAAATGAGGTGAGCCCTGAGCTTAGGCCTGTGGTTTGAAATTCTTGCACGCATACGATGGATCGGTCAATTCATATGTTAATTTCTTCCTCACTTTTCATGATTATGCACCGAGGCCGAAGATTTTTTTCACAAGTACTTGATATGCAAATCAAATATTAGAGGCGGTGGTGGTGAGTTCTTGGGTTGCTTTTGCTTGCTCTCTTGGTTTTCTAGATCAGAATGCTTTTAATGCAGAGTTAATGGGAGTGATTCTTGCTATTGAAAATGCTCACATGCGAGGTTGGAATAATTTAATTATTGAATGTGACTCTATGCTCGCTGTTTTTCATCTTTGTAATTGACGTCATGGTCACTTAGTACTCCTTCGACAAATTGTTCTTTTTTATGCTTGAGAGAATGCCAGTTCGGTTCACTCATATATTTCGGAAAAAGAAATCGTGCAGCGGACACATTAGCAAATGTGGGTGCTTTGCCATCTTACTGATTTTTACTGAGCTTTTTGTTTTTATTTTCAGTTTTCTGTTCGAAGCTTTTGTTCTCTGGCCTCATTTGATTTTGCTGAATGCTATTTTTAATTTAATAAAATCTTAATCCTCGTTTTGACGAGGTTATTCCCAAAAAATAAAAAGAAAAAAGTCAAATTTTGTTAGTTAAGCCTGGAGAAGAAGCACTATATAAGCACCCACTACTCTTCTTTCTGGACACGACTTTCAAATCACATACGAACCATCAACATTTTAGTAAGAACAGGTCTCCAAAAAGATGCTTACTGGGGCTAAATTACAACTATCCGAGTCTGAATAAACACATCACCGCCTACTTTGACCCATGAATACAAGTGGAGGTGGTGCTGTTGCTATTCACCCCACCATGTACCTATCTAATTAACTTCTAGTGTAACTCTTAATTCCAATTTTATCCTCCAAAAATAACTACGAACGTCAAAATTTTTATTTTTCTAAAAGTCCAAATTAAACTAGTCAACTGATAATGCTACGACATTCTTTTTGGTTTTGGCTTCAAATTATTGCTGACTAGGAGAAAATCCGTTGTTCCAGAATTTGATATTTTTAGAATTCAACATCTTTTCTACAATCATTTAAAGAATCTCGGTTTTTTCCTTTCCTTTCCTTTTTTTCCCCCCTCCTAATTGAACTATAAAATTACTCAATAAATCCATTATTAAAATTTAAAAATTATTTTTTCTAGATACATCAAATACATTCTCACTCAATTTAATCCCATTACTAAATAAACCCATTAAAATTTATAAAAATTCTAGTAACCAAATTTATGATAAATCTCATAAATAGAAAGGAGTAAATCACTTGATTCTAGATAAGAATTGCATAATCGAAAAGATTTCTACAAAGAATCTATTTTCTTCCCTTTTCCTGTGCACATTACACATGCTCTCTAGGACTTTTGTGTTTTGGCGTCTAAAATTTTATCATGATCTTCTTTTCTTTCTCAATCATGAGAACTACCTTTTACATTGTCCAAAATGACTTCTCCATCAAGGAGAAACGGGAGAGTAATGCAAACATTTGGCAGTTTAACATAAACCCAAGATCGTCTCCCAAATAATCAAATTTCGGATATTTAAGTTATCGGTAACCAATATGCAAATTAATGACAAAATGACACGTGTCGATGTAAATTACTTGGAAATGCCCGGTTTACCTTGGGTATACCTAATAATCGAGGTAGTACGCGAGGTATCCCATGTCGGAAGTGAAGTGGACAAGAAATTATCCAAAATATTATATGCATAAAATATATTCATCGCCCAAAGGAGAATATTTAATTTGGCATAATCAAATAATGAATATATTGCTAAAAAAAAAAGATAGTTGAACACTTACAAAAAGTAAAGGACAGCACACCAAGGATAGTGGTCCTCCAACCAGCTTTTGTTGAGGTATTCAAGACCATCGCATGAATGCGACACATGTAAAAGAGAATAAACCAAGTAAATAACGCCCTACTTGCTCTCCACGCATGCTCCCAATGCTCCAAATGAATAAACAAGCCAAAGGAATGACATATTCTTTAGGGTTGACCAATAAAAAATTCTCCAGGTGGCAGGCAACCAAGGCACTCTATATAAAGGCACTCAGGTTTTATTTTTCTCACTCATGAATACTCGCAATAATACACACAAAAAAAAGTGCTGAAGCTTTCTTTAATCTTCAGCCACCATTGTTAAGGGCTGGCAAGCTCTTAACACCTAGAATATTGCCCATAAACTGATTTGAGTGTCAGAGTGTGGTCACCGCCTGCTATTGGCTCCACCTCTAACCTCTCTTCTCAATTTTACAGGTTAAATACGGCCCATCAAGCCAACCCTCACTCTAGATCTAGGTTTCCCATAGCTGACTAACTTCATCCAACGCCGTCTCAGATAACGCACTCTGGGCTTTGTGAGGCACCCATGTTACCCTCAATACAAACTTTATTGTGTTTACCTGAGTTTTAGTTTCTTTTTTCTTCATACCAAAATCTATTTAAAACACTTCTATTTAATAATAAATTATCTTTGATTATAAAATGTGGGTATTTTAAGAATATAATTTTCTATTAAAAAATGAGTTTAACGAATACTTTCGCATGTTTAAATTGCGCAATTATTAGCATCGCGCTCATTTTCCTAACAAATGCCTGCAATAATGACTATACCGAACTTTGTGGGCTTACCCCACGTTGTTTGATGGGCTTCGCACTACTTTTCCGAAAGGCTTCTAACCATCCATATTATAGGTGATTTAGTAATTGGCATTCACGTTGAGTATCAGTGTATCACTGCTTGATTTGACTGTTTTAATCCAAATAGTAAATCAGATACTTTGAGATTTTTCAACTTGTTTAAAAGCAAGGATTAAGGGGGGAAAAAACAAAAAAAAAAAAAAGTACTCTTTCCTTGCAGTTTCCAAGTTAATATCCTTAATAGAGTGATAAAATTTAAAGAAATAATTATGCGAATTCCAAATAATTGAAGGGAGTGATGTTAGGGATGGGTTTACTTTAGGAAACTGCTATGGAAAGGAAATAAAAAATAAGTGGTGACATTTGATCTATTTCATTTCTCTCACTAGTCTCAATAATCATTTTGATAGGTCTATTTGAACCTACAAAATTATTCTCTAAATTAAACCCACACTTAAATTTTGAAAATTTAAATTTTACTCAACAAACCCACCTAAATACCCAATATACCCTTACCAAACTCAATTTGTATAATAATAGTATATTTACTATAAATTTATATATGTTCCAAATAATTAATTCAAATATTTCATTTGTATAATCCAATCCATAGATAAACTAAAAATTTTGCAGATTTCTATGATTTTTTGGTTCATTTAGGAAATAATTTGATAAATTATTAAATTTTAATGTTTACGAATGGAATGCTCGAATTTTACTAGAAAAGAATGTAAAAGAATCAGTTATGTAAAAAAAATTTAAAAAATTATTTATATACTTTACTATCTCTCGTCATAAAGGAAATTTTATTTTATTTTGTTATAAAAAATTTTAAACAAACTGTAACTCTTTTTATCACTAAGATTGATTATATTAAAGCATTCATCGCTTAAGATTAAAGCATGTCCAGTTAATCACAAGATGCAACTACATGGTGAAACCATATTATGGGAATCAATCCACTAGTGGCTTGGTGACATATTCACTTTATATGTGTTTTAAGATTAATTTAAAAAAAAAATACACACAGACACAAAATATTAGTTTAGGTTTAAGAAAAATATAATATTAATATAAAAATGAGTTTAATAATAAAATTCTGTTTTTTTTTATACTATATTTTATTGTCCATCATGATAATCTAATCTAGGGGTATTTTAATAATTAAAAGTTATTTTTAAAGGTGAATTTAATGTGTAGTTTAGCTGGTAGGATTGGCAAATTAAGAGCTTGGGCCGAGCTTTTTCAAGCTCAGGTCCAAGCCCATTAGCGTAGAGGTGTAAGGGCTGTGCTTGAGCCTGGTCCACTGCCAGTTTGAGCTGGGTTGGGCTTGGACTTTTACTTATTTTTTTAATTTTTTTAAAAATTATTATAAACTTGAAATGAGTTAATGATAATCAAATTGTTATAATCACCAATGAATCCAAGAAAATAGATATTTCAAAATAATAAAAAAATAAATAAAGCAAGTAAAAGTTTAGAGATTTAATTTTTTTATTACTGAATTTTTTTTAATATAAGCACTCTGTTAATTAATTAATACTTAAAAAAGAGTTTAGTATTATAATTTTAAATTTTTTAATTCATTACTGATATATAAATTAGATTTTTAAACTTTTTTTATTTTTTTAAAATTAAATTTATTATTCTAATTTATAAATTTATATTTTAAAAACATTGAGAATTTGGGTCTAGCTCAAACTTTTTTTTTTAAACCCTTCTCCCGGTCTTCACGTGGGAGGCTCATACCAAAAGTCTATAGTAATGAGCCGGGCCAAGCCGGACTTTTTGGTCATCCCAAAGTTTGTTCAAATAGACTCACCCTAATCATTTTTTACATTAATTTTTATTTTATCCTTAAATAATGAAATTACAAAAAAGGACAAACCATTTTTGAAGTAATAATTGTTTTTCCAATTAATCGCAATGCTTGAGCAGCTCATTCGTCTTCCTGGCTCGTCAATCGTAGCAGGCTTGTTAGTCACACAAATATCTAATAATCTAGTTCGACAAAGCACGGGCAATTTCAGCACAGCATGTCTTGTAGCGCATAATCTACAATTCAGCCTTAGCTACTATTGCGCATTATACTTCAACTTCTCGCACCTGAGAATCAACAACCTCTGCTCCGCCCCAACTGTTTGAAACGAAGATCTTGTGGCTGCTATATACGCCAGCGCAGGACTTAGGTCCAAACTACTAATGGGATTGTTTGAGAGAGAGGAGCTGATGAAATAATTTGATGGTTTGGACGGCCTTGGTTCCTTTACAATGTACGCCATACGAGCAAGCATCATCAAGTTGTCGCGTCATGGGAATTTCCACTGGCGATTGGTCTGGGATTCTTTCGTTGTTCAATCTAAGTGCAAGTGACGTCTTTTTGTATGCGAGAGAAGTCCTTTTTCATCAACATACATAGCACGTACATCATTCACTAATTCCAACTTGGTACGAAACAGCGTTTAAGCTTTACAGAAGTGGATGATGCATCGTGTGTGTAAATATATAGGACAGACTGATTTAAGTAGCTAACTCGGCTATATATCTGATTTAAAGCCCTGGTGCCGGCCTACTCATGGTCATGGACAATTGGAATGCCAACAAACTGCTTATGATGATTTCATTTAGACAGTTCACTGAAAGAAAAAATCTCGAGATTTGATCAAATAACAAAAATTATTCAATCTATGTGAATTCGTCTAATCTATTAGCCTTTCAAAATACTTAAAATTTCAATAAGGAATTGAGCAGCTTCTTGCTTTGAAATCTCATCAAGAGTCATCAAACATAGATATATCAAATAAAGAAAAAGAAAACAGGTACCTGTCTCGAGATCCTCTATGCTAGCGGACATCAATGGCCGTGACAGTAACGTTGTTAATAGGACATCTATGTTGACTCCCAGAGGACTCGGAATCCAGGGCACTCTGCCCTTACTGTGAATACAGGTTGCTTTGGAACTGGTAGATCAACAATTTCACTACTAAGCATTGATATAACAGTCGATATGCTTGCCCTATCGTGCACATATTCTTGCACACACAACAATCCCACATGTATGCATCTTAAAATCTCCAGTTCGAAGTCTGATTCCAATAGCACTGGATCCATTAACGTGACAATGATGTCTTCATTTCACAATTTCTATGCCTGTATTGGGAAACATTGGTTTTAACGTCTATCTTGTGAGAGCAACAGTATGAAATAAGTTGTTGAGACTTACAAAGCTTAGAAGATTCAAACAATCATTCTCAGGATTAAAACTTGGGCATCTTCTACTGCTGACTCTCTCTACCAACGATACTCCAAAACTGAAAACATATGATTTCTCAGAGAATGGCCCTGCCATTGCATACTCAAAAGGACATGTAGCCACTGCATGTCATCAAAATATTGTCAGCTCAAACCAAATTTACCATTGAGTTGAATTAACTCCAAGCACACGTCCCAACTACCCTCGCAGTGTTGGCTTGATCTTGATTGCCTAAAAAAATCCTTGCCATTCCAAAATCTAAAATTTTTGGATTAGTTCTTCATCCAATAAGATGTTATTTGCCTTTAGATCTCTATGTATGATCCGCAGTCCAGAATCCCTATGAAGGTAAAGGAGACCTCGACTGATTCCACTAATGATATTGAAGCGTTTTCTTCAGTCCAGAAGTTCTTGCAACATTCGATCTAGAAGAATTGTGTAATCCGTAACATGAGAAAAAAAATGTGTTAATACACAAAATATTTCATGCGTGGGAAATGGCAAATGAGCAGAGTTTTTCTAGTTTGTTTCCTAATTTATTGATAAGGTGTTAAAAAGGTGGTAAGAAATTCTCTTCTTTGCCAATTTCACCACTTGAGCTTATCCTTACACATTGGAGTTGTTTCTTTCTGACACAACCGCTACTCCAGTTTCCTCTTTCTATTCCTCCACATTTTGGCTCAAAACCTTTCATGCAGCTGCAAATTGGTTTTTTCCTCTGAGTTGTATCTTCCATTCGCCGCACACTTGCCATAAACATTGCACTCGGTTTCTGGATATGAAGTTAGTAACCCCCCAATCATTCTCCCCATCAACCCGATTTGTTTTCACAAGTTTCCCTTGTGAGTTCAAGACAAAGATTGAGAATGGATCGTTTGCAATTGGGAAACTGATATTATTTCTTCCTTCTTCATTATCTACAACAAAATTAAATCCATCACCATTAGCAGAATTCATGTTAGGTACTCCAATAAATATCCGACCATTCCATGGACCGCTTCGCCAGTGAGGGTGTTCCAAATAAAAACTTCAGGAATGTTTAAAGGATCAATCCCAGCTGAGAACTGAGAAGCTTCCAATGGATGGATCAAAGGGGCTTTTCCATGATGTCAGCTGCACTTTCTTATCTGTTCTTACATCATCACTAAGTTTCATATTTGTCAAGAACGTATCCGTCTTGGAAACTTTCTCTTATGCTTATTCTACGTCAGGTGTCACTCAAGACAAGATTCCCAGAATCTAAAAGCTGAGCGGCTGTTTTAGGCTTAGTTACTGAATTTTCAACAGTCGATGACCAAAGAACCTCTTCCTGGCCATTCAAAAGGAGAAGATTGCCATCCTCAGATATGGTGACGATCCCAGATGAATCGTCGAGAGGCTTGTTTCTGTTGGCTACCCAAATGACAGTTGAATGGGTGTCATTGTACCAAATTCCAACATAGCGATTGGTCAAAATAACTAGGGCTGAAAAATCCCACCTGAAGACACTGCCATTGGAGATGATCGTTTCAGGATCTCTAATGAAATTAGAAAATGTTATGGTATCAATGGCAGTGCAAAAATATGAACAAGAACAAGACAATAGCTGCACAGCAAGGGCTACTGAAATTCTGCGGTTGATACGTTCCATAACATAACTTAGTTAATTGCTTCTTGTTGATCTTTATGAAATGTGGACTTTTTCTTTAGGCAAAATAATTTTTTCATATCTATTTCTGTTCCACGTTTCAATTGGGTAGCTTTAATTAACCTAGATTGGTCAATGCTCCCCTAATTGAATAGCTTTGAGGTTGGAAAGTGTATCAAAATGATTGATATTGATTACTGAATGAAGATCGTGAAACGATGAAAAACAACAGAAGTATTAGCTGTTTACGATAAAAACAAAAAAAATAATAATAATAAAAGGAACTTAATTTTAAGTGGGCCTTTAAATTAATTCTAATTGTCAGACCACAAAACCATGCATTGACTTAGGAACTTTCAAGGAAATAGCAAGATGAGGGAATTGACGTTTATGCTAATGTTTGATAAAATCTTAAAAGCCTAAAAGAAAGAAATCTTGCAGCCTGCATTACTCTATTTCTATTCAACATTCAATATTAAATTAGTGATATTAGTATTAAGGGGAAGGCAGTTATAAGGCTTTCTTTAATTTATATTGGAAGTTGAAACAAGACTTCGCCTTGTTGGCAAGCTCTCTTCATGTTCCCATTGCATCTGTTGTAAAATAGCATTGATCGCCGACTTTTAGAAATTCATACCGGTGCCTGATTATTGATTTCATATAAATTCAGACCATATGAGGGGAGCGACTTTGTGGGAAATTTCATTTTGTAATCTAAGTTCCAGAGTTATCAATATTATATTAATGATGCTTAAGTTGAATTCTCTTTTATCTCCTTGAGAAATTTTATTTGAATCAATCAAGACCCAAAATTTTAATATTGATTGCATGAATTTAATTGTATACATTACTGGTGCCTTTAATTTCAATCAGAATCAAACTCACGTAATCATGTTTACTTGTTAAAATAAAAGGAGGAATGAAATTCATTTTGGTGGGTTCCACATAAATTTAGAAATTGGGAATGGAAATTGATTCCCAAAGAAAAAACTTCACAAAATACCCCACTTAAATTACATTGTTACAACTTTCTCCTCTATTTAAATAATACAAAAAATGAAAACGAAAATCACAGCAAGCAACCAAAACCCAAATCTCCTCGCGTAGCACCTCGAAATTGCGTCACCTTTCATTCGGCAGCATCTTTGGTGTCTTTCATTGTTGATTTGAAGATGGAAAAGAAGAAGAAATGATAAAGAATAGAAACAAAAGAAAAATGAGAAGAAGAAACCAAGAAGAAGAAGAAGTAACGAAGAATTTGCATAAGAGAGAGAGAAAATAACGACAACAACTATTAGTATTGGATCATGATTCTCTCATGATCTGATTATATCCTGAGCAAATAATTCAATTATTGATTGGTAGTTAATAAATAAAAAAATAAAAGAAGTTGAATCTTACCCACACACTACTACTAAAAGACACATGTCATAAAATCTTGAAAAGTTTAGAAGAGATTAGATTAGGAGAGAATCATTTTCCATTAGTATTATTACTAACAATAATTTTCTTAATAATAATAATAATCATAATCATTATAATGAATAATAAAAATATGGTAATAATAAACTATAGATATTTTAGTAATTTGAAATAATTCATATGAGTAATGATATAGCCACAAACTCTTTTACAAACTTATTTTCATTCAACCAATGAATTAATACCACGTCAGTTTGTACAAAATAAATTTGTACAAGAGTTTGTGGCTGTATCATTACTCCATATGAGTAATGATATAGCCACAAACTCTTGTACAAACTTATTTTGTACAAATTGATGTGGCATGATAAGATTGGTTGAATTAAATATCACTTGGCCCACATGATTTGTTTTTATTATTTTATATTTTCATTCAACCAATGAATTAATACCACGTCAGTTTGTACAAAATAAATTTGTACAAGAGTTTGTGGCTGTATCATTACTCAATTCATATTGATTCTAAGGTAGAGTAAACACATCAATGTTAATATAGCTTATTTCTATTTCAATTTCTATAGTTAAAGTAAATAATTTATTTTGATTTTTATTCCCTAATTTGATTCAAATCAATTTAGATTGCAATCCATTACAATTCTAACCCATTCTAATTACGGATCAGTAAATTCACCATGCATATAATCTTTATTGTACGAAGAGGTCAAAAACTATAATTCTAATTTATTTAGCCAATCTAGGTGTTTCCTACTTCCATCTAAAATAAAAGTCTTTGACATCTCAAATTAGTGATAATAGTTTGTGTGATAATTCACTTGATAGAAAAACTTGAAAAGCGCTACTTTACAGGGGGATTTAACATTCAAATTTTTTTGTTAAAAAAAGAAAAGAAAAGAAAAAAAGAGAGAGATGGGGATGGGGAGAGAATTTCATCAACCTGCTGTCATCTCTAACTTATTAAACATTTATATATAAATAAATTTTTTTTTTAAAAAAAATAAAGCATACACACTACCCCATGCATTACCCAAAAGAAGAAAGTAAAAAAAAAACAAACAAAATATCTTCATCATCGAGGGGCTCACGTGCATGTCAAGACTCAGGAAGGAGCCAATACTACTGACCAGTGACCTAACTCATCTTCATCGAAGCTACGCACAACTTTCGCATCGCAGTAGTAAATGTCAGTAACTTAAATCAAATCTTATTTTATTCTTAGTTAGCTATTGCCAAAAACAAAAAAAAAGAAAAGGACATGCACACTCCACTTCCGTCCCACAAGAATAAATTTATAAGGCGATTTTATTATTTATTCAAATTTCAAAAATATTAATTACGGTTTTCATTTACTTTTATACGAGGTTAGAGCTTAAGTTTCTATTTAATACCATATAAAGCAAAAGACTATTTGTCTATTTCTACCCTACAAGGCTAACGCTATGTTTTTGGCGGCAGTGTGTACACACGATTTTAGGAAGGTGTAAAGCTATGTATAATTAAAAAAATAAAAAATAAAAAATTCCAATTAAAGTTGTAGCATGGCGTTTTAGTAAATTGCCGTCCAAAACAAAACTTTAATGATTTTATCTTATGAATAGGAAAACGCTTGCCATGACCAAAAATAAACCTGGTGGCACCTTCCCATGCAACTTCGAGGAAGGAGAACCCTTTTCAGTAGACGAATCATACTCAGCAAAATGCCGGCAACTTCTACAGCTTCTGCAACTTACCTGTACCTTCGTTGTCATTCATCTCTCCACTCTTTCCTAGAACGCCTTTTTTTTTCCTCATTTTTTTTCTTTCCCCTTAAGCTTTCCTTTGTATTTCTCTTAATTCACTCATCGCACACTTTACGTATATTATAAATACACCGCGCCCTCATTCTCAGTTCTCACATTTCAGTAGTAATTAGTTGTTCAAAGCTAGCTCTAGCCTTGATTATTGAACAATGGCTTCTGCAAATAGTGGGGTTGTGTTTGAAGATTTCTTTCCTGCCATGGTCGAGAAATTGGGAGCTGAAGGGTTCATGCAGGAGCTGTCTAACGGGTTTCGTTTGCTAATGGATGAGGACAAAGGTTTGATCACTTTTGAGAGCCTGAAGAAGAACTCTGCCCTGCTTGGATTACAAGACATGAGTGACGAAGAGTTGATGTGCATGGTGAGAGAAGGTGATCTTGACGGTGATGGGGCTTTGAACGAAATGGAGTTTTGTACTTTGATGTTTAGGTTGAGTCCTGGCTTGATGAAAAATTCTACCAATTTGTTCTTAGAAGCTTTAAATGTTGATGATTTTTAGCTTGTACTTTTGCTCATCATCTAGAGCTTCCTTCCTTATTATTTCTGAATCTTTATGTCCCTGGCTATATATATACATTACTTTGTAATGCATGTTAATTATTAATTAGATATAGGTATATCACTCTTCTTAAGCCGTAACAACGCAGTTGAGATGGCACCTATCTGTGACCTAACCTCCAATTATCCTCCTTACATGGCTTTATCCGACCACCTTTGATGGTTTGAATCATCGCGCAGTGATTGTGGACACATTACATATCTATGCCCGCAGGACGATATCAGCATTACCCGATCATCTGCTGTTTTCGTATATTCACAAATTAACTAACAAATGGGCTTTCAACGAGCCAAGCCCAGCCGAGTCATGCATCGCAACTTCAAAATTAATACGGGAAGAATGAGGATGCATATCACTTCTGCCGAACCAAATACATGTTGCCATGTGGCTACCATTTATTGCAAATTAAAGAGGGACGGAAACAGATTCTTTGGTGGAAGAAGACGCCCGGCCCCAACGTAAAATGGAAACAATTCTCTGGTTGAAACTGTTCCTAACAGAAAAGGGAAACAGTTTTCTGGCCACGGGCTGCACACATTCAATGGAGGGCATGCTTGCCACTTATGTCCATGAAAAGATCTTTTTAACTGATGAGTCAACATCATCACCATTGATGGGGACTCAACGTGAGCTGTATCTGTCATTCATACAATCCTATATTTGAAATTTTATCTTCACGCAGGGGATTTATAATTTTACTCAACAGGAAAGAGGTTTCAGAGTCAAAATCTATTTCAGAATTAAAATCTTACAATACACACGGTTTAATTCCCTGCATTCTATTTGATTGTCAGTGTAAATGGCAAAGAGTATAACCACTTACTCTATACCAAATGTCTATAAAAAATATAATAAAAACACATGAAAGGATGTCTTCATGTTACTCCAATCAAGGGGTTTAAGACACAACAAATACGTGACAATATAAAAATCACATGACAACTTATATTAAATTTCAAAATTTATAAATCGAACCCAAAACATTATCAATAAGTGACACGTGATTACTTACAAAATCACATGTCAACGGTTGAAATAAAGACAAAAACGGTTAACAAATCTTACGACATAAGGTAAAATAAAATGATAAATAGTGAAAATTTAGATCTAAAATCAAATCTCTCACCAAGTCTACTTCCTTCGATCTATAAATACAGGCCAAAAGAATTTAGAAAGGACTTTTGGCTAATTTTCCTCACCTGAATAAGAGAAATAAGATCTCAAATCTATATAAGTTCATAAAATAAATATTGACAAAAGAATCAGGGTGCCTTCGTAGGTACATGCTCCAGTTTAATTTGTGAAGATATTTCAAAAACAAACCAAAAAACACTCAATCTAATAGCACAAACAGATATAATTCTTTAATTGAATTTCTAATCTAAACATATCCGGAACGTTGAAGGTTTTTTGAGCATTTAATTACCCGTGATCTGTAACAAAATATTCACGTCGATGGATGCAAGTATGCATTAAAGTTGCTATTGTTATTCAGCAAAGTAGATTGATTTTTGCCATTCTAAAAACTGGGTTTCGATGTGTTCTATGATATGACAATGGGAACAAGTTCAGTGGCACCTTAGGTATCCAACTGTATCCGGCAATTTATTAAGACTTAGATGGTCATGGCCTAGGAGCCACACATATTAGAGTCTTAAAAAGCATTTGAACTCAAGGGTTAGACACTAACACCAACAAAACCAAACAAAACAAAGCATAAAATTAAATAACTTTTTACTTGAGATTAACCCGTAATGAGCTTCTTCACCACGGACACATCAAAATAAATCCACACATCCTAACTACCCAATTTGAAAAATTCAGACAGTTAATGATAATTTATACAATCTATCTCGAAACTCGAATGGGTCGACATGTGTCAACGTCACCGGGCACCATCATTTGAAATACTCGAACAAGATAAAACAATAATAATGCCAAAAGGGCTAGAGTCTTATATTTCATTTTCGATATGTGTCTAAATACAGAGAAGAAAGTGATTAGCGGAAATAATTTCAGCCAGAAGATTGACGCAAATTAAGAAGCAAGTCAAGTTAGGTCCAGTGCTTGACATCCATGTTAGCATCGGAACTAAAACACCTTGTGGATATCATGTGACGTGGGAAGATCTAAGTGGGCATTCAATTTCCAATATCCAATAGCTCACCAAACACACACCTAAGGAAGTACAGATTTAACTTAATACATCAAATTCGTTAATTTAATCACTCCATTATTTGATTGATAAAAGCATTTTCAAAAGATTTTTCAAATGAAATTTTACATTTCATTTAAAGAGCCACATCGGTTTAAACTTTTAAGATTTTTCAAATGAGATTGTCATTCTCTCTCTTCAAATGGTGATTTATCTCTTTTTAATTAGTGATATATTTTTTACCTCATCATTATTAAAGAAAAAAAGTGTTATAATAATTATTATTTTAATAAAAAAATTAATTAAAATAAGATTATTTATTTTTATTTGAAGAATTTTTGGAAAGGAGTTCCCGAATGGTCTAATAACCAATTATTAAATCTATTTTGAAGGGACCAAAATAGACAAATATTAACTAACTGCAAGTTGCCCTGATCCCTGAACCACGTGTTTAGTTAACCTTTAAGCACAAGGTTGGCTAACATAGATAAGAGCAAAACAGAGGGGTATATAACATATTGGTTTGGAGTAGCAAGTGTAAAATTAAAATCTCTTTAGTTTTCTTTGAAAATGAAAAAGTGTGAGCTCTGTGGGTCTCCAGCCAAGATGTTCTGTGAATCTGATCAAGCTAGCCTGTGTTGGGACTGTGACACCAAAGTTCATGGTGCCAATTTTTTAGTGGCTAAGCATTCAAGAACTCTTCTTTGTCATGTCTGTCAATCTTTAACTCCCTGGAATGGCTCAGGGCCAAAACTCGGCCCCACTATATCTGTCTGCAATGTTTGTGTTGGTAACGGCAGTGGTTCTACTTCTAGAGAAGAAACGAATCGTGGAGAAACATATACTGATGATGATTATGATGATGCCAATGAAGAAGATGATGATGATGATGATGATGATGATGGGGGTGATGAAGATGATGATGATGATGATGATGAAGAAAATCAAGTTGTGCCATGGTCATCGACACCGCCGCCTCAAGTTTCAAGCTCTTCAACAAGTGATCAAGAATTTGCAAGTAAGTTTTGTAATGGTGGAGAGGGCACTTATTCTGAATCCCAGATGTCATTCTCTTTGAAGCATGTGCGTAATGAGATTACAAAGTTTCATTCTCGTCAAGTATGTTGTTTCTATTACTCCTGAATCTTACTAGATCTTCTTGGTAACTTGAAATCTTCCATTAATTAATATTATTAAATTGTTCTTGAAGCAGGATTATCATCAAGGGTACTCATCATCTTCTCAACAAAGCAAGAATCCATACTTTTGAAATACATCTATGTATATCTCGGCTTGCTTTTAGTACCTTCTGGGCTAATGTTGAACTAAAAAAGAAGTGAAGCAGCGTCAAGATCGAAGACCAATATAGTTAATCAATCCATTTTTCTGAGATATCAAGAATAATGATTCATCACATCTCATGGGCCAAAAAAAAAAAAAAAGAGCAAATTTCAGGGAGTTGTTGATGGCATTTTCATTGACTAATAGCTGCTTAAGATGATGAGGTATTTGACTTTTAAGTTATCTAGTTCAAGTCTAATTACATTGATGATCGATGTTGTCTCTTTTTGAGTCCTAAAGATTCACATCCTTTCTTCAATATCTTTCATGTAATGTTCTTTGATGTTTATATGAGTTTGTACCTTAAAAATTAATCTCCATGTTATCTTAATTCCGGGTCACTTGCTGGATATTTCATTGCCACACATAATGCTGCCATTAGCAAATGTCCATTCATAAAGCACACGAAATATCGGGTAATGGCCAGGCCATTATCATGAATGCATTGAGTTCCAAGACAAAAAGTGGGGGGGGGGGGGAAAAAGAGTGGGACCCTAGTTCTACAAAGAATGTGGATATAATTGGCTAAGTCTCCAATTTGGATTCATCCTTAGACCGATGAAATACAAGTGAACAATCAACCAAAACCATTGAACTATTTAATTCTAGAGAGGAAGGTGGTATTCATTGTTTCTTTAGCATGCGCCCCAAGTTTTTTGGCTGTGCTTCTGTTTTTGAGACCCCTTTTGCACACCAGTGAAAATTCAAGGTACATTCCATTCCTTTGAAACGCTGAGATCATAATAAATTATCGAATGGTTTTCATTTACAGTTGGACTTGAGGCTCTCAAGCTACACTTTTTTCTTTTTCTTTTTTTAATATTTTAAATTGGAAGCTTCGATCTGGGCTTTAAAATGGCCTATTTCTCTGCCAAGTATCCAGTAACATGCAACTTTAATGGAAGATTGTCAAACGTTCTTTTGTCAATCAACAACCTGAACCTGAACCAACAGAGGAAGACAGAGAAATAGTCTCCATTAGAATAAAGAGTCATTTTTTTTTTATTATGGTAATCTTAATTCTTAAACAGGAATCTTTGGATTATAATCTCAAGATAATTTTCACAATAAACATTTCATCTCCTCATCAGATCTATCAACACAACCGACCATCACTCTTGATTTATTTAGTAGTCCTTAAGTGATAATTCGACACCTCCACGTGATTACCATAACCCATGGATTTGTATTTTAATTGCAAGTTGATATCGATCTCTGTTCCTTAAAACAGAGTCATTATTCATGATAAAGGCTTGGACAAAAAAGAAGGAATCAATAAAGGAGAAAATTTAAGTGGTTATGCGATATGTTCTAAAATCGTAAGTATCCTATGGATAAAATCAAATAGATATTTGGAAATATTGGATCCCCCTTTGGAATGATAATAGGTTAGGATTCCATTACTAGCTACAACGACCTACCATAGATATTTTGAGTCATCATATGATAGCCGCAAATTTAATTATTCTTCTCAAAGAACATTGGCCCCCCTTTTTTCTCTTGCAATTATAGCCACTTGTACTCTCTTTATATAGAGAATATAAATACATACCTCTTCCAAATTCCAATTAATTCGAGTTGCATGCATGACATATAAATATATAATTCACCCCAATACAGAAAGCATCGGCTCAAAGTGCTTCCATTTGTAGGAGATTCTCTGAGAGTTTCACATTTGTTTACAGTTCATATCCATATGCAGCCAGCAATTATCGTTTCGTATATAGCACATCAAATGCTTTTGACCTTCCCGAAAAGCTCAAGGACCTTCGATATCCCTCACTCTCAGTTACTCTTCCGTCCGTGTCTCTCTGTGTGTGGTGCGCTCGCATTTTAATTTTTAATTTTTTTTTTCCCTGGAGACAAATTCTGGGAGGCTGAAGATCATACCATCAATGCTGGAACCCCCTGAAGCCACATCTTGCACCCCCGTGTAACATTTTGTCATTCTTTGCATCCAACATCAGGCTTGTTTCTTTATAAGACAATGACACTTGAAATCAGCTTCTCACCTTATAACAGTGTCGCAAGTCATCTCACGACAAACATTTTTCTCTCATCTTTTTTCTCAATTTTTCTTGTCTCTAAACATTAAGAGCAATGTGGATAAAGTCATTATAACAGTGGGCAAGACATGCTACAATGCTAGATTCCAAATGCAAAATCACCTTACTTCCAAACCATTACCGAAAACACATGAGATACCAAACCCCATTTACAGCAGCAGTATCACATATATTATGTATTAAAACTAAAAGCTTAAGGTTGCAAACTGGTAGAAAGGTTTCTAATAGACAATTTCCATTACAAGATTAAAAAAAGGGTAAACACTACTTACACTAAAATACCAAGAAGGAACCAAAAGAAATGATTTGTTATCCAAACTTCACAGGTATTCAAGGCAACAAGCAAATGAAGAAAACATAATCAACTGCTTCCACACTTATTCACAAGACATGTTCACACACCCACAAGCACCCCTCCAATTTTTGAAACCTGGCGTCTCCTTATCTGCTCAAGAAGCCTTCTCAATATCTGTGACAAATGAAATATTGCTCTCAATATCAAGTTTCACTTTAAAAAAAGGGACAACGATTGCAGTACACATGACTAAAGGTGAACCAAAAGAGAAGGGAAATAGACGGAGAGGGGAGAACAATTCCGGCACTTAGTGCATACCATTAACTTTCGTTTTAGCCTCTACTAGTTGGCTACACACCAGTTGGGAGTGAAATATACTAGTATCATAAACATCAAAGTTTTTCACCATTAAAAAGTTGTCCACCAGTGCCTACCCACTATACCATCTAAAACACGAGCAATGTTCTAGCAATATGAACTAGATGGATTTATATGAAACAGTCTTCCTACATAAATTGCCTACAAGCAAAGATAGTCATAAAAAATCAAGGAATGTCAATCTATCTCGCTTTTTTGTTAGGGAACCCACAACTTCAGGAACCATTTTGTCACCAACAGTAGAAGGCAGTCTCCACAACTTGAGATTGCAACACCAACATTCTTCGATATCATCATCTCAATGGAAAGTGGCAACCACACACCACAACAAAGATTCCATCACTAACCCATAGTCCTCATTTATCTCTTATTCACGGATTCAAAATCTCCAGCCTCAACAATAATGAACTACCAATCCTAAGAGAGTACCAAAACTGCAAGGCAATCTATAGAAATACTTAGTCTGAGCATAGAGAAAATACGAAAAAAGTATTATCAACTAACAAATTTTGCATGCTCAAGATGCTCTGACAAATATTCCAATTGTCTGCAAATACTTTGAATAACAGAGTATCAGAGAAACACTTTTGTCACGGCAGTATGCTTGTCATTCTAGCAAATGTCTGGATGCATGTATCAGTGCAACATGGTATTTGCTAATAGCAAATTCATTGTTTCATAAAACTGGTTGCTTCACTACATTGTCACACATTTTTTCATTTAAACTAAGCATCACAGAGACCACAATCACCAATATTATCCTTGAAGTTATCACTAAGATAGGCAGTTCTCAGAATGATGCTGCATTTGCCATGATCCCCCTTTTCAGTAAAAGAAACAACCAAAAGGAAAACAAAAACCTTCTGTCCCCATTATACTTCACTCACTTTTAGGCAAACATGACAGGATCAGGACATTCACATTCAAAATTCATACTTGGCTGTACCAAGTTTGCCCTCATCTTCTGAAGTTGCTTTGCTTTTTGCAGAAACATACACAATTCACATTAAAATTTAAGAGTCTAATAGAAATCCGAGTTACAATTCCCTTTTGAGTTTTGGTCATATACAAATATTTCAGGAATCTAGAACTAAAACCTGATTACTGTTTATGACAGTAGATATAATTACAAGTCCATATATTCTCATATATTTAATATTGTAACAAAACCAACATGGATTCAAGAATCTATCATTGAATAGAAGCAAGAACTCAGTAACAAACTCTTTTTGCATCAATGAGGAACACTGGTTGCTATAGAACTTTTTTCACGGCTAAGGACAAAATTATTCTCAAGACTAATGAAGCCTCATAAAGATATATGTCTACCCAAAGTCCCAATTCAAGAAGAAATCAACAAAACAATAAAAGCAGCTCTTGTAAGGATTTACTTGAGAGAGATCCCTCCAACCCTAGGCCACTCACAAAAGGACACAATACTTCAACGGTTAAAGCAACAATTAATTTCTACACAGAAGATACTTCAAAAGATAGAAGATTCCATATTGATCTTCATACCCAAAAAGAATTGAATGAAAGTGCTCCACCAAACAACTATATAGTAAAAGTGACGTAAGAATTCAATAATCGGACCTTAAATCCAGTTTCTGTTACTTCTTTTTTCTTGTCTTCATTTAAAAAAAAAGGAGAAAATTAAATTCCCTTTGATTTCCTAGATATCAAATTGTTAATAAGTCCAAATGGATGCCGAATTTACATCATGAATGTTGGAATACTGAACTCAAAACCCGGAAAAAGGTCGAAACTGTTTCTAAACTACACTTTCAAAGTAGACATGTCCCCAAAACCTGGAACTTTGAAATAGTGCTTGCAATGGTGCCATGAAATTTAATTAAATGGGAGGGTCAAGGAAAGAAAGATTGTTGCATTGCATGTGCTTTGAATACAATGCCCATTAACTTATCTTGAAATGCTGAGATGAAAAAGAATTTTTTTTGCATAAGTGAAGTACCGACAAATGCATGAATGAAGCGGAAACGATAAATTACATTGTAACAGATGAACTGACCACAAACAGACAATACTTAAAATGATGCGTAATCTAGGAGTGCATCTTCTTTCTTTTTTCGGAATAAGACACATCAGCAATTCTAAATGGACTATCAGCAAAAAAAAAAAGAGTTTACAACTTGGGAAAGGAGGTGCCCTAGAAATAGAAGTATTTTGAAGAAGATAAATTGATACAAAACTGCAACACCTTTTATGGACTGTAAACAGGAAAATAAAAATTATGCATACTTGTCCAACCAAAAAAAAAAAAAAAAGGGACATTTCCATATGACAAAGGCAACAGTCTCTAAAAACTTTAAGCACTATGAACTAAAACTAGAGAGTCCTCATTTCCCCTTTCATCCAAATAGAATGATCCAGAATTGCTAATTTCTGGGACTAACCATTTGATGCAACAAAATGAAAAATGGTCAAGAAAAACATGGTTAACAACCGATACTCTATAGCAACACAATGTCAGGACTGAAACACTGATCATCATACACAATGATCTTCAGTTAAACAGAAACCTGTAAGTATATACAAGGAGTGAAAAATTCATAATGAATAATTATTATACACTGTCAATATGAGCAATAAGAACTGCCTAGACCACAATTAAAAATGAGGCAACAATCGCAATAAAGACCATAATCTGGGAAACAAAAATGAAAGAAAACTTGAAGCATTTGACATTGAAAGTAGGATGAAATTGTAAAAGAAACCTGAATGTTTATCGAAAGCATCATGGTACTCCTGCTCATCCTCTTCCGCAACCGTACAGAGCTCATTCTCTCGACCAAGTTTCAGTCCATCGGATTTGGAGGCAGCATCAGCATCACCATCAGCAGCGTCTTTGTCATCAGAAAACCTAACAACAATAACAGGACAAACACAGTGATGCACACAATAATCACTCACACTCCCTAGCCTACTCTTACTACTCTTCTTTGCAGCACCAAAGCCTCTGCTTCCCATAATCACCGCACTCAGCCCCAGCCTCTCCACCTCCAAACACAGCCTCTCCTTCATATCATGATCCTTCACTATGTGGATCTTGAACGGTATCTGCGCCTCCACCAGCGGCTGCGCCAGATCGTTGGCTTTAGTCGTCGTGAACTGATCAAAATCATCCTCCAGCTTCCGCTGCGACTCCTCCGACTCGCTCATTTCCAACGACACCTCTATCGCGCCCCAGTCCGCACCGTACAGCACGCTCGTGGGACGCACGTGCAGCAGAATCACGGCGTCCCCCGGGCGCAAGTAATTCTGCACGGCCCATTTCACGGCGAACGCGCTCTCGTCGCTCAGATCCACGGCGATCCCGATCTTGCGGTGGGCCCCACCGGTCGTTGGAGAAGATAGTGGGAATCTCGGGGAGGACGGTTGGACTATCACCGCCGTTGCTTGGCGGTCCGATAATTCCGGCGGGTGTTTTGGCGACGTCATGCTATATTTATATAATTATATAATTAAGAGCTACAACAGAGTTATAATTTAGTTTTTCGTAATTGATTGAGGGAGAAATGAAACGCGGAGCGGCAGAGGGACGCGGGGGTGCTGTGTATTTAATAATATTTTATTTAAGTTTAACGGGGGCGAGTTGCTGCAGAGGGAGCCACGTTGGAAGGTATCAGCAGTATCAGTGGCAAGTGCTTGGCACATTTTTTTTTTTTTATTAGTAGAATTTTCTAATATTTTGTTTTACCTATTGTCTTGTCCTTCGTCTGCCAAAATTGTTGTCTTTATTGTTCTAATAAACTAAAAAAATTAAAAATATATATATTTTATTTTATGTTGTATTAAAATTTATATTTTTTTATCATTGACTTATTCTTTATTTTAATACAGTCAAAAATCTTTAATTAAAAATTAACTCTCGTATAGATAAAATTATTAAACCTGATAACTTAATAATATTTTTGGCTCGGTCATTAAATCATATGCCTTAATAACTTTCTTAGATTTTAATAAATTCAAAATTTTGAATTGAGACATTTCTAATTAAAAGATAATCTTTATTTTTAAAATTTTGTTAAATTATGTATTGAAAACACACACACACACATATATATATATATATATATATATATATAAATTGTATACTTATTGTTTCAAAAGTATAAAATAAGAATTATGATTAGGGTACGAATCCATAGGGTTATTTGGTTCAAAGATAATACAGACAAAACTTACTTCGAAATTAAAATCACTCCGTAATTTTATGTGAACTATTGTGAAATATAGTATAATCGATTCGTACGTTGCTATAGAAGTATTAATCAATAAATAAAAGAAAATTAATATTAAATTGTATATAATTTGTCCTTTACTAAATCTAGATTACTCCTCAGTTACTACATCTAGAATACTCCTTAGCCTTGTTAGGAAAAATGAGAATGCGAAAGGCGAATTGAAAAATCATCCTACGTAATGTGCGCTAAATTACTGTGGACCACACCACATGGTGGGCTGTCTCTCTCCCGCATTATGAAAGTAAAAAGATCGAGGCAGAAAAATTGTTTAGGAAGCACCCGGGTAGCAGCAATGCACGGGCTCTGTGAACGATCTGATCCGATCCATCTGGATGACCAATCTTTGGCATGTCATAGGAGCTTTTCGACATAAAGGGTAACAATTATAAGACGTAGTTTTGGGCTGTACGACATTAACGACAACAAGAGTTCTTACTAGAGAATTTTGAACTGCTGAAAATTAAAGAGTCAAGTGTCCTGACAGAATTTCAATAATGTTCAGTAATATCAGATGCAATGCTTACCCTACATAGCATTCACATAAATTGAAAGAGTTGATGCCGGTAAAAGCTTGTCAATGGGAATCAAGAAAGTGCAGAATCTGTGTTGATTTGTGTTATATATTTACATCCATTCAAGAAGCATATATAAAAACTTCAGGCCTCGATGGATCTCCTACGATTACAATATGAGAGTAAGGGCGACAATAACAAAATTTCTAATTTCCGGATAGATCTTAATTTCTAGGTGTGGTGAAGTTCACTGAAGTAAATTTTGTGCAACAGCCCTCCATATCTGATAGAAAAGGATCCCATGATCTTGAACCGATCTTACATGGGATCGCAAATCACAAGTTTGTCTATGAAGAACATATCTAATTGTATTAGTGTCTATAATTGATTTACAATCCTCTGATGAATTTTCTACACATTGAAATTACACTAATAACCAAAAAATTAAGGATGACGAATAGCGGTTTCAAGTGCTAATGGCTTTGCCGCTTTGGCGGATGTTAAATAAAATTTTATTGGAACAAAAATAGACTTGCACAGGGTATCATCTTTACATGCGCATGTTACTATCTTTAAAACATTTGACAATGAAGCCATATATAAACAACTGTTGCAAAAATGATAACCTTCTATCAAAATTCCCAAAATTTTATAAGTTTTGGTCTCTTCATATGTGAAATTAATACGCTATTAATGTCGCATGAGTTGGAGTCAGACATTCAATGGTGAAGTGGTCATTGTCAAACGGCTTTTATAATGAGAGTAACGGTTATTTCACAACTATTTGACGCAATATCTGAGCTGTGCTTGATACCTTCAATCTTGTTATATAATTTTAGACTTAGAATTTTCAGGAGGCAATTGATTGTAGGGTTTTATTAAGTTACAACTTATGTAATTTACAATTCTTGTACCAAGTAGCAAGACACTTGATTGTAATATCAATAGATTGTAATATAATATTTATAAAAAAAAAAAAAAAACTTAAGTCTGTTATAACTCTCCATAAACTACTATTGTTAGTATAGAATCTAGTTTTAGTGTTATCAAAATTTGACGATAAAAAAAATAATAATTCTCACCTCCTTTCGTAATTTTAAACAAAAAGATTAAGGACCTATTTAGAATTATTTTTTACAGGCTCAAAAGTAATTTTTAAAAGTTAAAAACTTATTTTGGCACTTGGTAAATTTTTAAAAAAAATTATTTTTGACAAAATTACCTTATCCTACAATATATTTTGAAAAGTAAAAAAGGAGTAGCTTTTAAAATTTTAATTTTGATGATCATTTTACGTATACCTAATACAATTCCGTGTATAACCCCACATGTATTATAAAATTTAAAAATTATCCTTATTCAATTAGCAAATAATTTGAAGATATTATATTATTACCAATTATAGTGAGATAACAAAATAAAATTAAAATTAATGAAAATATAAAAAATACATCATTTTATTTATCAATTATTATATATACACAATAAAAGATCTTATTTGTATTTTGTAAATGTGCAAAATAAATTTTATTTAACATTATATCCATTTCAGTCATTTGCATTCTAATAGTAGTTTTAACTACAAGATTTTCCAAACACACACGAGTGATCTTAAAACTCACAGCACTTCCAAAAATAAATTTTATCAAACATTTAATCCATAGCTGATTATTTTTTTAGCACAGTTAACGTCAACTATTTTAAAAGTAACAATATTATCAAACTCTTCCTAAATATTTACTATTAGGAACATGCCGGTTGATTTTTCCATCAAGTAATTAAATTTTTTTGGACCGTTCATTGCGGTTGAAGATATAATATATTATCATACCCTATTTATTGCTATCATACAATTTTTATTTACTTTAATCGCTATAAAATATAATTTGTTTACAATATCCGTAAATATGTTGTAAGTATAGAATTTATAACAAGAAGTAAAAGAATGTGTATAAGAGATGAACTAGGGAGCATGATGTTATTACTCCTTGTGAGAATAAATCTCAATTCGGATAGTATCATGGTACAACTTATACAAGGCGAGAATTCACATATTTATAGCAATCAGAGACCAATACTAATTAGCCATGTCATGCTAGACATGTAATGCAACTTAAATGCCTAACTTAGATCGGTTATTTTCGGTTTGGCTTGTAATGTGTATACAGGCACTTGATGGTTTAGCCGAGGGTTGGCAATCTGGGTCAGGATTTGTTTGTTCAATTTGATTTGATTTGATACAAACTAAATAGGTTTGGCTTTAAAAATATTGATTTATTTAATAAATGGATGAATCTGTTTCGATTTGCTAATTAAAATAATCGAAATCGAGTTTGAGGACATTGATTCATTCATTCGTTCGTGACTCGTGTAATAAATTGATCATAAACGAATCCAATATGAACCGTTCCTTTAAAATTCGTTTATTATTAATTTAATTATATTTCTTATTTATCCTTAAATATGTATGAAAAAATTTAAAGTTTGAAGATTAATTTAGTGATTATAAATTATAATAAGTTTATATTTTATAAGATGTTAAATTTGTGGTCTTTTTATATTTTATTTTACTTAATTTTATTTATTAATTATATTTTTATAAACGAGTTCATATGCAATTTAATTTGGTATGGATTCATTATATGATAAATGAATAGTGGACAAATCTAGATTCAATTCATTATACGATAAATGAATCAAATATTCATTTAATAAATAATTTGAATCTAAATATTGAGATTTCAATTCGTTTAATAAATGAATCAAATCTAAATTATTAGAGTATTGACCCAATTCATTTGCGATTTGATTCGACTTAATTCATTTGTTGCTTTTGCATCCAATCAATCCAAGCAGTGTTTAAAGACATGCCATGCGTGCGTCACTCAAGTGTATGTAGCCAAAACAACCATTATCAGATTAGGCACGTGGTAGAGCTTATTCTTCCCAGGACATCAAGCTAATTACCTAGGACGTCACTCTGGTTATTCAGCCATATCTGACCACGTGTCTTTCGCTTACTGCACACTTGCAAACCAAACAGACCAATGGTGGATAGCCACCAATATCACAACAAAATACAATTAGTATACTAAAATGACCAGAACCCTTAAATATCTCTTAAAAAGGGTATTTTTTTTGGTTAATTTTTTTAATTAGAAAAGAAAGCTTAATATCATTCATATTGTCGTCGGCCCTTTAGCGGTTTAGCCCATTCCCTTAATTTAAAAACTCGCCAGGAACTCGTTTTCCTTTTGAGAATTTGAATGGGCCCATAAGAATTAAGGGAACTGCCCCAAACTCATAAACATATCACATGCTTTGATTGAAGCAGGTTTCTGGGCCTTGTTGGGAAACGTTTTGGGTTTTACTAAATTTAATGTCCTAATAAAATATTAAATCATAAAAATTTCAAAAAGAAAAAACATAGGAAAATGATACTTGCACCGGATCAAATCCCGAATTAAACGCGTCGTTTTACTCAAGCAAAAAATGCACCATTTTTGCCAAGTTAGTTTATTTACCATTTCCGTGCTCATAACCCAAGTTATTTTCCCTTGCCATCACGCGTGAAATTACGCACAACTCACAACTATTCAGAATCCACAATACGCTTGCAAATCAGCCACTGCCACTACCACCAACGACAACCATCACACGACGACCATACCAACGTGATACTTCTACACTTGGAGTAGTGCTTCGATTTTTGGTTGATTTTAATCCTTCCGGGTTTTATTTGTCATCCAAGTATCTCATCAATTCGTCACAATGCCCACTGACTCTTTACTATAAACCACATTGTGTATACAATCAAAATTTTCTGGAGAAGGATTTGGTCGACATCGTCATTATCCTGAATTAAAGCGGCTTCTTCCTAAATTTACTTTGGTTTCTGGACAAGAAGATGCAGTTAAACTTGCTAAGCTGTTGCATGCCAAGTGTATATCAATAACCTCAACCTTTGAAGCTAAGGCAACAACAATTTATTGTATGTTTATGTGTTTTATTTCCTCCTTTGTTTTACAGGTTTATTGTACCAATGAAAAATGGAGATCTTGATAGCAAAGTGTTGTGAGTATAATTCAGACTGAAGGAATAGTTGAATCATTCAAAAAAAATTGACTTTGAGTTGATTCCTTCAAAAAACTATCATTTGATTTTTCCTCCTCGTCACACTTGCTGATGGTGAAATTTTGAGTTGATTCCTTCAATGTTTCAAGTTTTTCCTATGAGATCTAGCTTGCATTTTGAAGAATGAAGTTTGACTGTAAAGCTAAAACGGCGTAGGTTTACTGAAAGAGCTGTGTAAAAGAGAAAAAAAAGAGTTGTTATTGTGAGTCTCAAAACGACATCGTTTTATTGAATTTTCGGGACTTGTCCCGGGATTTGACCCGGGTAAATAGGAGCTCTGAAAAACATATCATTCGTATTGAAATAAAAAGCTTTAATATTCTGTTGAGCCCGTATAAGCGCCCATGATTAGAATCACCCACGGACCCACCGAGATTTGGAAAATTATTAACCGTTGGATTGAAATCAACCAAAACAACGAACGGCGCCGATGCCCATCTTTTAAATCCGACGATAGAAAGTAAAACTCCACTGTCTTTACGAGCAACATCTATACTTATCTCTTTAGGATACAAGTAAAATAAACCAAACAAAAATACTCGGATCGAATTCGATCTCTTTCTTTCGCTATTTCTAGGGTTTCACGTCTGTGGTCTAGAGCAATCAATTTGGGTTTTTCTTTTTCTTTTTTCTTTTTCCCAATCAGACAACAAAATCAAACGATGCCGCAGAGGCACTCAAAGAACAATAACGATCTCGCCTTTTTCACGTACGATGAGAAGCGTAAGCTCGGATATGGCACGCAGAAGGAGCGGCTCGGCAAGGACTCGATAAAGCCCTTTGATGCATGTTGCCTTTGCTTGAAGCCGTTTATCGATCCCTTGTGTTGCCAGAAAGGCCACATCTACTGTAAAGAGTGCATTCTCGAGTGCCTTCTCTCCCAGAAAAAAGACATTCAAAGGTTTGCTTGCCTTCTGCCGTGACTACATACTTCTATTTTTCTTTTTCTTTTACTTTTACTTTTAATAATTTTACGAGTTATTTTTTTTATTTTTATGCACAAGATTTAGAAATTCCGATACAGCTATGGTTATTACACCTGATTGGGTACAGTGGAGCTTGTAGGCACAAAACTCAATTGTATTTCATGTGAATATAATGAAAATCAAATCATACTATGGAGCCCCTCCACATGAATCTTAAAACAGTTAATGGAAATTGGAATGATCAAATCATAAAGTAGACTTGTTAGTAGCATACAAGTTAACAAACATGCTTCAACGCAAGTATGTGCTGTTAACTACTGTAACTTAAAATGAGGTATGTATGCTAGTGATTTATGCCAGGGGAACAGATTAAGCATGGAAGTTATAACTTCGTGTTTTCCACTGATTTGATTTGAGAAATGCTGTATTCATTGATTTCTATTAGATTGGGTGTATGAAGTTGCGGTCCAATCAACCACTGAACAGGGAAAGGATTTTTGGAGAACTAAAGACAATCAATTGTTTGTTTGCAATTGTAATAGTGGAATCACCCAATAAGATAATGGTACATGACAAGTAGAACATAAGTGTTTTTGGATCACTTAAAATCGTGTGCAATTTTCTTTTACTCTAAATGTTTACGGATCTATATTTTTCACTTGTTACCATAATTATATGAAGTGATGATTGATTTGCAGTTTTATGCTCTTAATTGTGTTAATACATTTAGAACATTAGTGTTTTTGGAATCGATATTCATATGTTTTTTTAATCAAATAATTCTTCTCTTTTTCATATATGTTTATTGGCTATTGTGATATGAGTTTTTGGTTTGTGTACATTTTTTAAGAATCTTTTGCCGAGGTATCACTTGCCTTTTGTTGGTAGAAGCTTGGGAAACTCATTCCAAAGTTTGTTCCAAAGTATCCTAACAGTTTCCAGTCTCTGTTTCTCCTTACCTTTTAGGAACATATAATTTGGTTTACTTCAATCGAGAATCTTCATTTAAACTTTTGCTTCTGTTGGGTCATTTGTTGGAAATCTGAGTTATTTATAAATGACAATTGCACTGTAATGGAACATATATTTTAGAGGGAAAAACAAAATTTCTGGTTGTTTAGTTGAATGCTTATGCAATAGCTGCCATGTACTCGTCCCTCGAGCATTAGTTTTCTGAAAGAGAACGAAGGAAGTAGAACATTCTACACATTTCTTGATTAATGTTTTGATGAGCAGTCTGCTTAGTTTTCCTATTATCTTGTGAATTCCATGCCAAAGAGCTTATTTTCCCTTTTCCTGGCAGAAAGCTAGTTGCCCATGCTGCTCAGCAGAAGCAGGAGAAGGAAGAGGAAGAAGAGAGGTTGATGTTGCAGAAAGCCAGGGAGCTTGATGCATTTGATCAGCAAAACCATGGTGCTGTACCACAGTACAATGATAGAAATCATAGCCAAGACAAGAATGGCTTCCATGGGGCAAATAGTGTGAAAGTCACATCTTACGAAGAGGAAGCCCTCCGAACAATGAAAGCATTTTGGCTGCCTTCTGCTACCCCTGAGGCTCCTGTTAAGGTTGAGGCCCCCTCCGCTAGCACAATATGTCCAGAAGGCAAGGAGAAACTGAAGCTGAAATCCCTCTTCCCTGTCTACTTCACCGAAGACAAGAGTGAAGAGAAGAAATCCAGTTCTAATGATAAGTCTTTTATCTGCCCCAGCTGCAAGGTTACCTTGACCAACACATTGTCCCTCGTGGCCCTTAGCTCTTGTGGGCATGTCTTCTGCAAGAAATGTGCTGACAAGTTTATGGCCGTTGATAAGGTTTGTTTGGTGTGCAATAAGCCATGTAAAGAGAGAAACCTGGTGAATGTGGAAAAAGGAGGGACAGGGTTTGCTGCCCATGGTGATCGACTGGAAGCAAGAGACTTCAAGCATTTGGGTAGTGGTTCGGGATTGGGGCTGGTGAGACCTGCAGCCAAGACATAATACTTTTTGCTAATTCAATTTTGTGTGAATTGCTCTTTGGCCAAAATAGGGGAAAAAAAAGGAAAAAAAAATTGCACTCAATGGCCCCTGCTAATGTAATTTAAATTAGCATATTCTTCACGTGTTGCTGTTATATTACATTATAAATATGGTTCTTGTGCAATTCTCTTCATGTGTTGCAGTTATATTGTTTCTTGTGCAATTCAAACTGATCAATAGACGTGAGCAATTTACTCCTGCAATCTTTTGTCGATGATATCTTTAGCCAAATTCTTGCCAATAGTTTTGTGCTGCTGTCGGGGTGGTGGCGAGATTGCTTCATCTCTCCGTGCTTGCTTGCTGTCATATCAACTTGCTTGCATGAGGTTTTTCTTTTTTGGAAAATTCAACCTTGTATGAGATTGCTTCATTATTTTGCTGTCGGCCGCATCATTATTTAATGCGGCGGCAAATCGGCAGCGTAAAGGTTATTGCCTATCTTGTGAATTTGAAGGAACACGATTCTCTCATGATTTTAGTATTATTGAGTTTTTAATGATATTTTATTATGTATTTTTTAGTGGTAGTGTATGTATAAGATTTAATTTTTTTATTTTTTTATTTATTAACATCAATAAGTGATTGAGTTATTTGCTCAGGACATGATCAGATCAAGAGAGAATCATTATTCACTTTAAAAATAGAAGAGAACAACAACCAAAACTCCCAAAATATAATTTATATGGACCACGAAAATTCTCCAAGGAAATAGAATTCAAAAAATACTTAAATGTAGGGACTAGGTCCGAATATGAAAAATAGGTAGAATTGATATTCCTCCAACACTAAAAGAATGAGAGTTGATATTTGAATTGAACTGTAATATGATTATTTAATAAAATCGCTGATTGTGGATTTTATTAGGGCTTTAATTATAATATATCAATATAAAATAAAAAAAGAAGAATCATCAAATGCAGTACAGTTGACGAATGTCATGTCTTGATTGCGACCACAAGGTCATGATTATTTGAATCCTTGAATGAGGTCCCGTTTCAGACTAATGCGTGGCGGCTGAGCTGCTGGGCTGCCAAAGCCCACCTACCCAATGTTTGCCCGGTCAGTATTTTCAATCCAGTATACAGAGTGAAATAGCCATATTACCCTTGTAAAGTAAAATATAATTATATCGTAATAAATTGTAATTTATTGTATTTAATGAACATTAATCTAATTATAATATTTATAAAAATAGTAAATCAACAGTCGGCGACTTGGTGGCAAAATCAAAATGTGCCCGTCACAACACATTCAATATCGTTGAACTGTATTTCTTGTAATTTATCCTATGGTGGGATCATCGACGTCAAAGGAGCAGCAAAGAAGCCACAATTGTTGCCTGGCCGGCCAAATGCGTAGCTGTTGCCTTCGTAACACCGCCGTCAAGTGGTGGTGATTTACGGCACACCCACCAACTAAATATGGCTTCCGGTTTGACGCACTCTTTGAATCAATAGGTGGTGCGTCGTAACTCGTTGCTCTTTCACGGCGGCCTTATAGTTTTACTATAGCTTAAAAAATACATAACTTTTTTTTAGGTTATTGATTTTATTTCACAATAATTATAGCTTAAAAATAAAACACTTCAATTCCAAATAAGGCGTAAGATATGAAATCCAAAGTGTCAGGTATGATCTGGTTCCAAACTTGGGCTGAGTGTTGCAGGCAAAGTTGAAACATGGATGATTTTCAAAAGAGTTAGCTTCCCACACCCTTTTAAAATTCTTATAACACCCTATTTTAAATTTTATTTCTTAAAATATTCTAATTTAATTTATAAAATACAAATCTATATATTAAAATTAGAAAAAAAATCCTCTCTTGATATAAACTCTCATTAGTTTTTAAAAATCTCGTGTCATGTGTGTTTAAGTGATAGTGTATGGATATAATTTAATTTATTTTATTTTATTAACTACCAATCACCATATGTATATTTGCTCACGAGAATATCAAATTACGAGAGAATCTTGATCCTTAAAATTAATTATGTTTTTCATAAAATTTCATCCTGAAAATAAGTATTTCTTTTAGGTTTTAATTTATAAAATCCATATAAATTCTAAAATGTTAAATAATTTTTTTCTTATTATATATTTTTTATCTCCATCACTCTAAATTCTTATAATTTTCTAAAAGAATTTAATTATATAAAATATAAATTATGAAATGAGGTGGATTTAAAAAATTTTATTAAAAGAAAAGTAATTTAACTATTTAATTGAATTTTTTTCTAAAAATAAATAAATAATCTAATCTTTGATTATTTAAGTAATTTCAATAAAAAAAACCAAACTCCCTCACTAATCAACTTGCAACAAAATGGCTTCTTGCACGTGGGGCGGTTGTTATTTTAGATAAGAGTCATACAAAACTTTATCGGGAATAATAATAATATGGTTTCAACAAACACTGCAGAAAAGGATATATATATATATATGAAAAATCAGTGGTGCAATGTAGTATTGTGTTATAGTTGTATCTAATCGTTGGATGTCAGTAGATTCCACCAATAATAATAATAATATGGTTTCAACAAACACTGCAGAAAAGGATATATATATATATATAAGAAAAATTTGTGGTGCAACTGTAGTATTGTGTTATAATTGTATCCAATCGTTAGATGTCAGTAGACTCCACCAATCTAAATACATTCAACAGCTAGATATAACTGTGACACAATATCAAAGTTGTATAGTAACCTGATCATATTTATATAAAATCACATATGAGCCACGCGGGTCCCGCCACCCAGCCTGACACTGCTGTCCACTCCAAGTCGAAACCAACCGATGATCATGCTTTTTCTTTCTTAATAATATTCCAAAGCCTACCACTACCAGTATTATCATTATTATTATCTTCTATTCTTATCATGACATCTAACTTTAATTATAGATTCTTTTTAAAAATAGATAACCTAACCTAACTTCAACAGCATTTTAAATGTGAATATGGTTCTGACTTCTGAGCACGAAACTGAATTTTTAGGCTAATAAACGGCGGTTGCAACTTTCAGGGGCTGTTAATAGATCCTCCAAAGATAATACTTTTTTTTTTCCCCAATTGGGAGGTTCTTATATTAGAGCGTTAATTATTTGTTCAGTAATCACGGGTAGTGGTGATTGTATTGTATTGGTAGTGATCCTCTCCTATATTTGAAATCCAACGTGGCAACAGCTGTATCGTCAATTAATGAGCCGCACTGGGCCCCACTCTCCCTCATTAATTGCCCGCCATCGGCCGAACTTCCTAACACACACAGTCGTCGTCACTATCCCTCCCCTCGCCGAACTCTAAATAAAGCAAACCCTCCATTATTATTTGAAAACACGGAAAATGCGAGAATGAGAAAAGCACATTGAAACTTTTCCAAGAAATACATAAAATAACAGCAGGCTCGTTTTCAATTAGCTGAAGCGGGTCGTTTGAAACCGCGAACGAAGGGAGACGACGGCGTATTGATGGCGGAAACGGACAGGCAGCAAGAGAAGGCGGGTGGTGAAGAGGAGGAGAGCTTGCTCGAAGGGATGGCGGTAGTAAATTTCGACGTCCTGTGTTCGACGGTGGCATTGCAAACTCAGGGGAAATGGAGGACACCGGAAGGTGACGGCGCGGACGTTAATATGGACGGAGGTGAGTTCGGCGCCGTTTTGAGGATGTGGGAAGGTGAAGTCCTTGACTGTTTCGATGACCGTCCCATCGCTCTCCAATCCGCCTGGTTAGTCTGTTGCTACTTTCTTTGGATATTTGCTTTTGTTTTCTCTAAATGATTTTTTTTCCCGAATTAATTAAACCCAAGACAGTAATTAAAACAAAATTTTCTTTTGTTTTAAGGCAAGTAGCTCGTAGGTGGATTTTGTATTGAATAATTTTTGTAATTTGATGAATTTTTTTTAATAATTTATAGAAATATATTAATTAGGGCGTGTTTGGTGTGCTTCTTTAGATATGGGGCTTCAGGAGTAAAATTAAAATCGCTTTCTACAAAGGCACCTGAAATTGCTAATTTGAATATCATCTATTGACTGCTTCTACAGAAACCTAAAAACTTTTGGGCAAAAATCATTACGTGTATATTAGCAAAAAAAATTTATTGTGCTTATGAATAACGGTATGAATAACAGTGTCATTGGTGTTGCAGCTGTCCATGCTACCGGTTCGGGAAGAACATGAGACGGGCTGGTTTTGGTTATTGTTTTGTTCAGGTAAATCTTGCAGCTTTTGGAGAATGCAAATATTATCGTCTTTGATATATTTTTATACTTGTTCTCTAGCACTTAAGAGTTGCAGAATTTGATGTCATTGTTTATGAAGCTGATTTAGTCAGACCCTGAGTTTCTTATTGAAATTTTTCAGGGATCCGCTTATTTCATTCTGGCCATTGGTGCCATTATGAATTTCATTGCTTTCATCGTCACTAGGCGGCATTGCTTTTTGTATTTGGCTATGGCCTTCTTCATTTCTATAGGAGGGTACTTGGGATTTTTGCGAGCGCAGATGAGAAAGAAATTTAATATTTTGGTGAGTTTGTCGTTGATGCTTCAACATTAGTATGTTGTGTGCACTAGTTTTGTACTTTTCCTCTTCTTTTCATTCAGTTTTTTGTTCCATATTTTAATCATGTACTGGTTCATAATGAGTTTTACATATCAAAGGGATCTTGTAACCCAAAAGTTATTTTTGTTCATATCATTATTTTTGTTCCATATTATTGATGAGTTGAACCTTGCTAGAATTCTTATCTAATGACTAGTGCACTTTCTGAATCTTATGCCTTTTGATTAATAGTATTTGTTGCATTTGATATGTGTTGAAATCTCTCTTCTTGTTTTAATGGAAAAATTTGATGGTTTTCAGGGTAGTGATAGTTCTATGGATGACTGCATCTATCATCTTGTCTGCCCTTGCTGCACATTATGTCAGGTATATTTTGTGCCTTCCCTTATTCGCAGAAATCTAGTTTCTTGTTTAAATGGTACTGCAAACTTTTAGAAGTGAGGATATGTCGTCATTTTATAGAATATGTAAATGCGACTTCAATGAAACTTGGCAAACAGTTCATATATCTGAAAATTGATCACGAGTATGATTTAATTATGAGCAGGAAGCTAGAACTTTGGAGATGAACAATGTTCAAGATGGCACTTGGCATGGCAGGGGTGATACGATATGCATAGGGAGCTATAGTGAAGGGAATAGAGACTTCTTTAAGCTGCACCAACCCCCCGTCTCAACGAAGTGGCCCGAACGCTGCATCATGCAAAAGAGTAGGGATGTGGTGATCACCCTTGAGCCAGAGAAGCTGTGAATTTCAATAATTGCTCTGTTTATCCCTCCATGGCTGCTGCTGTGTGCAAAAGTACCGACTTCCCGTTTCTTTGCTGAGGGAGCAATATTGTACTGGCTCCATTGACTGATGATTCTTGTCCAAGAGTTAGTAGCAGCCAACAAAGGGAAGAATATAGCCTTGGCTGCCAGATTACCACCCTGCATTTGCAAATCCAGATGCTTACCTGTTCAAACTCTTGATGGAGATATCTCAGGTCCTTGTACATAGTAGAAAAATGGTATTTATTAAGGTGGGGTTTTTTTAACCACCCCTTTTCAACCTTTACCTGTAGTTGTTTGCCAAAAGTTTCAGCTACGCTCCATTCTTCCTGGTTGATTTGAAACTTAAATATGTGTTCCATTTTGGAACAAAGCTTAGTCTCCTGAAAGTTTCTGTTGAATAGTTGTATATAGATTGATTTGTTTGCGTTCACACGCATTTAGTTTTTATTTACGATGATAAGGCTTCAACTTTTTAGTTTTCTATTTGTCTCTGATGTTGGTTTGGGATTGTTCATTTATCTTCATGATAAATGAGCTTCTTCATTACTTTATCGTTATCACTCGATTCTCCTCCCAGTAAAATTGGGTAGGAGTTTACTTGTCTCTCACCATTTGGGATAGATTAAATATCTCTCAGATATTGAGTGAGTCGAATTTCGAACTGTATTATAATAAAATTGTTAATCAATTAATTTTTTATGTAATATATCATAAAAAAAAAAAAAAATTCTTCAAGCGCTATTAAAATTATAGACCTTTTTGGCCTTGGGGTAGATGAGGTTATGAATTATGACCAAAAAAGTGCTCGAACAAACTCTAAGAAGAGGATGGTCGGGTTCATGGACAGGACAAACTAAAGTCAAATTCTACTTATTGAGTTTCGGAGTGAATAGAAAAGCAATCGTGGAAATGCAATTTTCCTCCGGAATTCTCATGCTATTGTAGAAATTGCTAATATACATCATAAGTTTCACTGCTACGAACAGACGGATCAATAGATGGTCCCAGTCATAAAGTGATTGGTCTTTGCAGGAACGGGGATCGTGCATTCCAATTTTAAGCCAAACTTAAGGTCGCATTTACCTGCAATACCCTTTCGCATATTACATTCAGGAGAAATTAATACATTTTTGGCCACCTCAATCTACTTTCTAACTTGTCATTAACAGTGAAAACAAAAAGAGTCACTCTCCATCACCAAAAAAGCCTTGATAAAATTCGAACCAAAAATATTTATTTCTTCATGGTATGCATGAACGAATACCAGGTTCACTTAGTTTTCTAAGCCAAATAATGGAGCTAGTCTTTCAATCACGAGGGGTTGAACCGTTGAACTTTGACTAGAGCTTTTTTTCTACCCAAGCTTACTAGAAAATTTGTTGCCATGGCATTGAATATAAGCATGTGATAAACGCTCTTCCTGTCGTTACTACGCGGTCTTCAAAATGTTATTTTCATCTTCGTGGAAACTTACTAGTAAAATCCACAATATAATTCAAGTGACAGTCGTCACCAATAGTCATAAACAACTTCACTCAAGTGTGAATGATTTGATAAAAATTAATGATAAATCGAAGTTTCTATCGATCTTCTTTAATTTGTTCTTAATTAATTATAAACCATCAGACAAAAAATTGATCTTCTTATATATAAAATGAAACTCAAGCATGGAAGTCAGCCAGTCTACCACCCCGTCAGAAATTGAAGTTGCCAGCTTGTCTTTTTAAAAGAAAAAATTATTCTTCCCCACGATATGTGCATTAAATTGTTTACTTTTGTATTCTCCAATTTCATTATATTGGATTAAGGTCTTAATCCTTTTTTATTTAGCAACTTGCTTATAAAAAATGACTTGATACCCTTTTTTCCCCCCAAATTAATTACGTTCACGTAGTCCGAAGCTGCTGACCTAAGGTGACCCTGCGTCACCACCAGGCAACATGCCAGCCATCCTCACAGTTTATTAACACGTGGGTAAAATTAAAATTTAATGAATCAATAATCATGTTGACGGTAGGGATGGCAATGGAGAAGGGAGGGGAGGGGACCAATCTCCTCGTATTCATCTATGATATTTTGCGTATGTCTCCGTCCCCTCCCTGTCTCCGTCATAATTATTTGAGAGAATTCACATCTTCTCCCCGAATAATAATAGGGGATCCCGAGGGTTCCCGATCCCTGAATTACTAATATATATATATATATATTTTTATTTTGAGTTTATGATATTAAAATAAAAAATTCAAATAAAAGTAAAATTCGAAATATATCTTACATTAATATCCATTACAAAAGTCACATACATTAAATTAATAAGTACCGCAGCATGCAAGGGATACAAACTTCTTTTACAAACTATTATGAACAAATTAATAGTCTAATACAAAATTGTTACAAATAAAATCAAATTTAGATTCAAAATTAACTTTTTCAATGGTGGCGTGGACACTTTATACATATGGACTATTCCCTTTACAACACAATAGTTAAATCGGAGAAAATCAAGAGCAAATATTAGATTAGATTAGATTAGATATTAAAATTTTGATCAATATGGGCAATTATAACATCTAAAAATAAATAAAAAATATATTTAAGTTTAAAATATTTAAAAAATATTAAAATTAAAAAATTTTGGGCTAATAGAATCTATTCGGTCTTTTTAATATCATAAATAAAAATTTAGGACTTTAATTAGTTAATTAGGCCTAAAAGTTTAATAATATAAATATTTTAATATTTTTTATTTTTACCAATATTTATAATTTTATAATTTAAATTTTATTATTTATTTACTAGTAATTTTAAAAAATTAAAATAAAATTAAAAATTAAAATGGGGAAATGGGTAGGGGATGGGGATTCCACTTCATCCCCGTCCCCTCCCCGAATAAGAAATTGGGTAAAAAAAATTTCACGTCCCTTTCCCGAATAAGAAATTGGGTATGAAATTTTCCCGTCCCTTCCTCGAAGGTACTCATCCCCGTAGGGATTTTTGCCATCCCTAGTTGACGGAGTCCTTGGCGGAGTTAATTATGATTAGTTAACGACTTTTAAACCAATGAAATAATTAAACACACGCTTATGAAGCTGACCTTGCGCTGGATTCCAAATTTGACCTCTCTCGAAGCTTCATCAGTCAGTACTCGGTTTGGTCATTTGCAACTTTGTGGTTGAAAATTGAACGAAAGAAATTATTGCGGACCAAAAAGTACTAAGACCAATACCGTAGGGAGCTTCTGGCAAGCATCTATCTCAACTTAGGAATTATCAAATCACAGTTGTCTTTTAAAAATTCAGAGAGAAATTCATCTTCCAGTTTCCTTTTCCTTCATGTCTACGTGTTTTTTTAGCAAGAATTTTACAACAGATTCCGATTGTCTCTTTAGAAGGGCGTTGGATGTGCCAGGTTTGTTATGTTTAATGGCTTACTTAGGAAGTAGCTCTTGTTGCCCTATTTCTACGAGTTCATCTGTCTCGTTTGCTTAGACTTTGGCTCAGCCTCAGGGTGATCTGAATATGCTATTGTTCCAATTTGTTTATCAACTTGTGTACAGCCTCAGGCGGACTGAGGAACTTAATTTGATCGGATCTACTAAAGTACATATTTATTATATTTTTGTGTGTGAATACTTGTGCATTTAAAAGAGGGAATAAAATAAGTCCTTAACTCTAATTAAAATGACCTATTGCTTTTTTAAAATTGAATTTTAGACATCAAGAGTAGCTTAACTATAAAATTGTATTAATAGATTATTATTTTTATATTGATTTAGAGATATTCTTGAGAGAAAAGTGAAAACCCTATTATAATGAAACCTCTCTACACTAATACTCTCTCTCTCTATATATATATATATCTTATCAATCTCTATATATTAGATTTAACATGCCCCACTGATTAATTATTAATGTAATATGTATTTTACATCTATATCACTTTCACTAAGAATAACTAAGTCAAAATAATTACTTTTATTAAATAATACGTGAAGAAAAAACATATTAAAATATCTAAATAAAAAAAAAAAAAAAAAACAAAGAGTGAGTGATATGGTAAGCACTAAACAATAAAGTCCTGAGCGCTTTTATAGATTCTATTAGGATCTAGAAAGTAAATTTATTGTTTTTCTATATAGAGCAAAAAGCCTTTTTTTTTTTTTTTTCCCCTCCGAATACTTTTATTGTGTGCTTACTAGTCAAAATTGATCTGAGGAAATTTGTGACATATACTTTGGGATGGGCCCTCTCTGCTGAGAATACGTGTGCTTTGTCATCATTGAAGAAGTTAAGACATTTAAAAATAAATTTTCTCTCTCTCTCTCTCTCTCTCTCTCTCTCTCTCTATATATATATATGTATATATCTGAGCCCCATGAACTGCTTTGAGGGGCTGAAAGCGAGTTAGATCTCCACTAGAGGAAATATGGTGAAGGCTCCAGGCAGTGAGAAGCCATCTTTGAGAAAAGGATCATGGGCTCCTGAAGAAGATCGGAAATTGATAGCTTATATTAGGAGATACGGCATTTGGAACTGGAGTGAGATGCCAAAATATGCTGGTATATACATATATAAACATAAATACCTAGGAACAACAAAGGAGGAGAAAAAAAAGAAAAAAAAAAACCAAAGGAGAGAACCTCAATAATTTTTATCTTGGAATGAGAGAATATATGAATAATTATATGGCTAGCTAGCTAATCAACGTCCGTCTCCGTTTTGTTCTTGTAGGTTTGTTGAGATGTGGGAAGAGTTGTCGACTTCGTTGGATGAATTATCTCAGGCCAGATATTAGGCGCGGAAACTTCACTCAGGAAGAAGATGAAACCATAATCAAGCTGCATGAACAACTTGGAAATCGGTAAGTGATCTGAAATTTTAGCTTAACTTGGTACTTAGCAAGTATATAACATCTATACTTGAACTTTATGATTGGCTTCTCTTCTAGTAACTTTCAAGTACATCCTTTAATTTAATTATAAGCTCAGTTGGCTTTGATATATATCATATTGAAGCTCAATGGCCTCAATTGTACTCGTTACTTAGCTCAAAAGAGTTTAAGGTTGTTTTAAATCGAACTATTCTCAACCGTGTGCGACAATCTCTTAAATCTGTAATTAATATATTTATTGATGCCAAAGTCAACTGACAGTCTTAGCAGCACCACCTAAATTTATTATTCCATTTACAATAACTTTGTTATGTGAAGTGAAAAAAAATCCTGCAATTGTATTCAGGGTTTCTGTAAATTTCCAGCAAATTATTGATCAATTATGTATATTGCTACTGTAGAATTTACACATTAACTAATTAATATGTGTATGAATTCACGTCATCAGATGGTCCGCTATTGCATCAAGGCTGCCTCGAAGAACAGACAACGAGATTAAAAATCACTGGCACACTCGCTTGAGTAAGAAACGCTTAACTAAGAACAACCAGCAGCAGGTGCCGTCAGTTATTGAGTCTTTGCAAGAAACTCAAACTGCAGCCATATTTGGATTTGATGAAGCCAACAAGCAGAATCAGAATCCACCTGAAATATTATTAGCTGATCCCTTACCTATTGTTCCCAATAACTCTCCGAAACCACCAAAAGTCCTTACTGGGTGCACTTCCCCTTCCCCACAACTTTCTACTGATAATTGTTCTTCATCAACCAGCTATGTTTCTGCCAATTATGAAGAAATTTACACGATCCAGATCTCAGAAGTGAATAATTATGATCATCCATCCGAAAACTTAGATGAACTTCACAATTTTTGGGAGCAGCCATTTACAGTGGATACCTTGTGCATGACTGTGGCGGAGGGTTATGGTCAAGAGGCAACACATACAGATCCTGGATTTGTGGTATCAACTCCTCTGTGGGAGTACCAACAAGATTACCAATTTCCATCTGCTTCCAGTGCTTCCTCTTATGATGCTGACGATGATTTATGGGTCTGTTTCTGATGCAAGGAAATTAATATGGTGTCCAAGTCCATTAATATTGGCTTTTTCTGTTAATTTGCACTTCATACATATAATGTTATATGTGTTGAAAGCAATATATGTATACTGTTGCATATTGGATGCTAAGTTCATCGATCGCTTGTTCTGATTATTGTATCAAGTCTATCTAAATAAAGTGTTTGCTCGAGCGTATCACCATCGTACATGGCTTGGATAAAAGACCAAACCTTATGTTCCTCAATAGTTACAGTTTGAAGATCTTAAGTCTCAATTAGATTGATTAAGCCCAAGACCACTCTAACGAGTTTTTTTTTTTTTTTTTTTAGTTCACTGCCTATATATTTTATTCCAAATTTCCAATTGGTTGATGCTAGAGACAGAAGATTAGATTCGCCCGAGACGACGTCACCTGTGAAAGTGCCAAAGTCCGCACAATCAATGTACTTGAACATTAGGAAGACACTTATGATAAAAATAAGGTTTTTGATCATATTACAGTGCCACAATATGCTATTATTTTTATTTGGTGGTGTCTTTTTGGTGGCTCAATATCATTTTTCGGAATACTAGAAGTTTATCTAGCGTTCTTTTTTTATAAGTCAATCTAATGTTTTGTTTTTTATCATGTTTACTGCATCTTACGCATAATTATTAGGAGAATAATTCTATGTGGCCAATAATTGATAGACAAATAATATAAATTTTAGACAATTTTCGAATAGTTATCAAGGTCATTTTCAATTTGGATATAAATTGTGTAAGATGTTAGGCCATGTACAACAAGCGTATGATGATTTTTTTGGGCTTTTGTTGGGAGAGGAGAATCAGAGAGAAAAAAATGAGAATAAAATAGGATTTTAATTTTATTGTTTTGTTTTCTTTTTCCTCCCCTCCCCTCCCGTCTTTTCATTTCCTCACCTTTCATTTGTTCAAACCAAATATACAATAATAACTAATAAAAGCAGCAATGGAAACAATGTGGATGAGGATTTGGAAATCTGAAGCAGCATTTTCAACAAATACATTAATGCAACTAAGAAGAGTTTATGTCAAACTAGCAATTTCGAAAATAAAATCTGCATAAATTTTCCGCAGCTACGTAGACTGTAATTAATTACTTACGAAAATAAATTTGTCAAGAAAATCAATGAATATTTTCACAAAATTAATTAATATGAAAGTGAATGTCTTTGTTTTTTTTTTAACAGATGCTAGAACAACAAAACGAGGGAGCCTAACCCGCACAAACAGGTTTGACCGACTATTAAAGTTGTAAATTAGCTACTTCCTTTTTACATTCTTTCTTTTTAATATCATACATATACAAATTAACCGAACCTAGAATGAAAAAGTAGAAAAGAGAATGCCATTCTTGTTTCTTTCATCTTTTTAAAAAATTTAGATTGTATTAATAAACTGAGAAGGTCTCTATTTTGTTAGTGGGATCCCCTATGTTGGACTTGATAATATAGAAAATGTCTCAACATTAGTTGAGAATGAATTAATGAGTGTTACACTATTATATAAGTTTGAGATAACTTTCAATTTAATGTAATGAGTTTTTATATAATATTAAAACTAAATTCACTTTTATGTTGCCCCACGCTATTTTTCCTCGTAACAAGAACTAGGTAAAAATATCAATTTACACGTGATGAGGGTGCTAAGGGAAAAATCTCACATTGGTTGACAATAAATCTCAAGATAAATATATAAGTTTAAGACAAATCTCACCTTTTAAGCTAACTTTTCAAGTAATAGTTTTATAGGTCTTGTTGATAAATTAAGGTAACATTTATATTTTGGATTGGAGTGGAATCTTGAGGAATGGGAATCCTGGGATTGGGAGTGTAGAGTGGGAATAAGAGTGTGTTATTTACTTATACTATAATGGAAGCGTGGAATGGAGATCAGAATTCAATTTATGTGTTTACTTTGTCTTAAATTAGGAGTAAATAGTTTCAAATTATAATTTTACCCTTATTTAAAGAATTATAATTTTAATTACAAAGTTAATTAAAAAATATATTGATGAATAAATATTTATTTTATTATATTTGTTTTTAATTACATTTATTAATTAATAAACATTTATTTTATTATTATAGTTTTTAATTACACAAAATTAATAAAAAAAATATATTTGATGAATAAACATTTATTTTATTATATTTGTAAATTTATAATAATTATTAATATTCTTAATTATGCACATCACAATTTTTTTATTAATTTTAATTTTAATTATGTAAATTAAAAATTATTGATAAGGGCAATATAAATGAAACATTTTTACTATTAACATAGTACGAAATTAATATTTTCTTAGAATAAATTATTTATTACTAATATTAAATAAATATAATACTATCATGTTTAAATAAATATAATAATATTATATTTTCAAATAAAGATAGTATATAATAATATTATTAATTCTCTATTAATATAATAATATTAATTGTATTTATTAAGGTGGGGTTTTTTTTACCACCCCTTTTCAACCTTTACCTGTAGTTGTTTGCCAAAAGTTTAAGCAACGCTCCATTCTTCCTAGTTGATTTGAAACCTAAATATGTATTCCATTTTGGAACAAAACGTAGTTTCCTGAAAGTTTCTGTTGAATAGTTGTATATAGATTGATTTGTTTGCATTCACACGCATGTATTTTTTGTTTATGATGATAAGCCTTCAACTTTTTAGTTTTCTATTTGTCTCTGATATTGGTTTGGGATTATTCATTTATCGTCATGACACGTGAGCTTCTTCAGTGCTTTATCGTCATGACTCGGTTCCCCTCCCAATAAAATTGGGTAGGGATCTACTCATCCCTCCATCATTTGGCGTAAATTAAATATTCTTTTGATATTAACTAAGAGTCCAACTTCTGTTTATGTCATAATAGAATTATTGAAGAGAGTTTCAATTGATTTTTTATCGTAACTTATCAAAATATATATATATATATATATATATTCTTTAAAGCACAATCAAAATTATAGAACCTTTTGATCTTGGGGCAGATGAGGTTATGAATTAAGACAAAAAAAAAAAAAAAAAGAAGTGATGGAACAAATTCCTAGAAGAGGGTGGTCGGGTTCATGGACAAATTAAAGTCAAATTCTACTATGAGTTTCGGATTGAATTGAAAAGCAATCATGGAAATGCAATTTTCCTCCGGAATTCTCATGCTATTGTAGAAGTTGCTAATAGACATCATAAGTTTCACTGCTACGAACAGACGGATCAATCGATGGTCCCAATCATAAAGTGATTGGTCTTTGCAGGAACGGGGATCGTGCATTCCAATATTAAGCCAAACTTTAATAAGATCTATTAATGTCGCATTTACCTGCAATACCCTTTCGCATATTACATTCAGGAGAAATTAATACATTTCTAGCCACCTCAATGTACTTTCAACTTGTCTTTAACAATGAAAACAAAAACAGTCACTTTCCATCACCAAACAAGCCTTGATAAAATTCGAACCAAAAATATTTAATTCTTCATGGTATGCATGAACGAATACTAGGTTCACTTAGTTTTCTAAGCCAAATAATGGAGCTAGTATTTCAATCACGAGGGGTTGAACTTTGACTAGAGCTTTCTTTCTACCCAAGCTTACTAGAAAATTTGTTGCCATGGCATTGAATATAAGCATGTGATAAACGCTCGTCCTGTCGTTACTACGCGGTCTTCAAAATGTTATTTTCATCTTCGTAGAAACTTACTAGTAAATCCACAATATAATTCAAGTGACAGTCGTCACCAATAGTCATAAACAACTTCACTCAAGTGTGAATGATTTGATAAAAGTTAATGATAAATCGAAGTTTCTATCGATCTTTTTTAATTTGTTCTTAATTAATTATAGACGTCCGTCAGACAAAAAATTGATCTTCCTATATACACAGTGAAAATCTAGCGCGGAAGTCACCCAGTCTGCCACCCCTTCAGAAAATGAAGTTGCCAGCTTGTCTTTTTAAAAGAAAAAATTATTCTTCCAATTTCATTATATTGGATTAAGGTCTTAATCCTTTTTTATTTAGCAACTTGCTTATAAAAAATGACTTGATTTTTTTTTTCTCCAAATTAATTATGTTCACGTAGTACGAAGCTGCTGACCTAAGGTGACCCTACGTCACCACCAGGCACCATGCCAGCCATCCTTACAGTATGTTAACATGTGGGTAAAATTAAATTTTAATGAATCAATAATCATGTTGACGGAGTCCTTGGTAGAGTTAATTATGATTAGTTAACGACTTCTAAACTAATGAAATAGTTGAACACACGCTTATGAAGCTGACCTTGAGTTGGATTCCAAATTTGATCATGTAGAGAATGTAGACCAATCTCCCCGCTCGAAGCTTCAGCAGTACTCGGTTTAGTCATTACAACTTTTTGGTTGGAAATTGAACGAAGGAAATTATTGCCAACCAAAAAAAATACTAAAACCAATACCATAGGAGCTTCTGATAAGCATCTATCTCAACTTGCGAATTATCAAGTCACAATTGTCTTTTAAAAATTCAGAGACAAATGTATCTTCCAATTTTCTTTTCCTTCATGTCTACGTGGTTTTATAGAAAGAATTTTACAACAGATTCCGATGGTCCCTTTAGAAGAGCGTTGGATGTGCTAGATTTGTAATGTTTTTTGGTTTACTTAGGAAGTGGCTCTTGTTGCCCTATTTCTACGAGTTCATCTGTCTTGTTTGCTTAGACTTTAGCTCAGCCTCAGGGTGATATGTATATGCTATTGCTCCAATTTGTTTGTCAACTTGTGTACAATCTATCTAATGACGTGGTGAGTGAATGCCAAAGCTTTTCATGGGCGGACTTAGGAACTTAATTTGATCGGATCTGCTAAAGTATATATCTATTTTTATTTTTATTTTTGTGTGAATGCTTGTGCATTTAAAATAGGGGAAAAAATATGTTTTTGATAAAATAAGTCTTTAACTCTAATTTAAAATGACCGATTGCTTTTCTAAAATTGAATTTTAGAGGTCAAGAGTAGCTTAACTATAAAATTGTATTAATAGATTATTTTTTAATATTGATTTAGAGATATTCTTGAGAGAAAATTGAAAACTCTATTATAATGAAACCTCTATGTCCTAATACTCTATATATGTATCTCTTTTATCAATCTCTATATATTAGATTTAGCATGCTTCATTGATTAATTATTAATGTAATATATACTTTACCTCTATATCATTTTATCATTTTCGCTAAGGATAATTAAGTCAAAATAATCACTTTTATTAAATAATAAGTGAAAAAGTGAAGAAAAAACATAAAAAAAACACCTAAAAAAAAAAACAAAGGGTGACTAATATGGTAAGCACTAAACGATGAAGTCTCAAGGGCTTTTATGGATTCTATTAGGATCTAGAAAGTAATTATATTTTTTTTCTATATAAATCAAAATTCCTTTTTTTCCCCTCTTCCGAATGCCTCTATTGTGAGTTTACTTGTCAAAGTTGATCTGAGGAAATTTGTAATATATAAAATCCAAATAAGCAGGATAATGGCATCTATCAGGGATTAATCTATACTTTAGGATGGGCCATATCTGCTGAGAATACGTGTGCTTTGTCGTCATTGAAGAAGTTAGACATTTAAAAATAAAATTTCTCTATATATATATATATCCGAGCCCCATGAACTGCTTTGAGGGGAAAAAAAAAATTGCTGGAAGTGAGTTAGATCTTCACTAAAGAAGAAAGATGGTGAAGGCTGGAGGCAGTGAGAAACCATCTTTGAGAAAAGGATCATGGACTCCTGAAGAAGATCGGAAATTGATAGCTTATATTAGGAGATACGGCATTTGGAACTGGAGTGAGAAGCCAAAATATGCTGGTATATACATATATATAAACATAAATATCTAGGAACAACAAAGTAGGAGGAAAAAAGAAAAAAAGAAAAAAAAAAAACAAAGGCGAGAACCTCAATAATTTTTATCATGAAATGAGAGAATATATGAATAATTAGATGGCTAGCTAGCTAATCAACGTCCGTCTCCGTTTTGTTCTTGTAGGTTTGTTGAGATGTGGGAAGAGTTGTCGACTTCGTTGGATGAATTATCTCAGGCCAGATATTAGACGCGGAAACTTCACTCAGGAAGAAGATGAAACCATAATCAAGCTGCATGAACAACTTGGAAATCGGTAAGTGATTTGAAATTTTAGCTTAACTCGGTACGTAGCAAGTACATAACATCTATACCTAAACATGATCTTTCTTTGTGACTAGCTTCTCTTCTCTTAGCTTTCAATATGATATATATCATATTGAAGCTCAATGTCCTAACTTATACTCAATACTTAGATCAAGGGAGTTGAAGGTTGTTTTAATTGTATTCTTAATAATTAGTCCTCGAACCATTCTCAACCATGTGCGACAGTCTCTTTAATCTGTAATTATTATATTTATTGTTGCTAAAGTTAGCGGAGAGTTCTTACTTGAACAAGGTAATTAATTAGCTGCACCACGTAAGTTTATTATTCCATTTACTATAATATTTGTTATGTGAAGTGACAAAAACATCCTGCAATTATATTTAGGGTTTTTGTAAATTTCCAGGAAATTATTGATCTAGCAATGGCGATCCTATCTCAAACTCCAGTATGATCTGGTCTCTTAATTAATGTGTGTCAACTCCTCACTATTTTAGAGGTTGTTTATGCAGATATATGGATCCATGTACTAATGCATAGTGCTTCTGTAAAATTTACACATTAAATTTGTGTAAAATCTGGTCTCATAATTTATATTAATGCGTAACGCTCCGGAGCTGCCAAAAAGATGGGAATCTAGCTATCAGCTGAGAATCAACTATCTATTGCCGATTAGATTAATGCTTCTGTAAAATTTACACATTAACTAACTAATATGTGTATGAATTCACGTCACCAGATGGTCTGCTATTGCATCAAGGCTGCCTGGAAGAACAGACAACGAGATCAAAAATCACTGGCACAGTCGCTTGAGTAAGAAACGCTTAACTAAGAACAACCAGCAGCAGGTGCCGTCCGTTACTAAGTCTTTGCAAGAAACTCAAACTGCAGCCATATTTGAATTTGATGAAGCCAACAAGCAGAATCAGAATCCACCAGAAATATTAATAGCTGATCCCATACCTATTATTCCCAATAACTCTAGAGAACGACCAAAAGTCCTTACTGGGTGCACTTCCCCTTCCCCACAACTTTCTGCTGATAATTGTTCTTCATCAACCAGCTATGTTTCTGCTAATTATGAACAAATTTACAAGATCCAGAGCTCAAAAGTGAGTAATTATGATCATCCATCCGAAAACTTAGATGAACTTCACAATTTTTGGGAGCAGCCATTTACAGTGGATACCTTATGCATGACTATGGCGGAGGGTTATGGTCAAGAGGCAACATATACAGATCCTGGATTTGTGGTATCATCTCCTCTGTGGGGGTACCAACAAGATTACCAATTTCCATCTGCTTCCGGTGCTTCCTCTTGTGATGCTGAGGATGATTTATGGGTCTGTTTCTGATGCAAGGAAACTAATATGGTGTTCAAGTCCATAACTATTGGCTTTTCTTTTAATTTGCGCTTCATACCTATAATGTTATATGTGTTGAAAGCAACGTATACTGTTACATATTGGATGCTAGGTTTATCGATCACTTGTTCTGATCATTGTATCAAGTCTATCTAAATAAAGTGTTTGCTTGAGCGTATCACTATCACACATGGCTCGAATAAAAAGATCAAACCTTATGTTCCACAATAATTACAGTTTGAAGATCTTGAGTCTCAATTAGATTGATTAAGCCCATGACCCCACCCCCTTTTGGATAATCGAATCTTACGAGTTTTTTTTTTAATTTTTTATGTTTTTGTTTATTTTTAGTTCACTGCCTAAATATTTTATTCCAAATTTTCAATTGGTTGATGATAGAGATAGAAGATTAGATTCGCCCAAGACGACGTCACCTGTGAAAGTGCCAAAGTCCACACAATCAATGTACTTGATCATTAGGAAGACGATTCAGATAAAAATAAGGTTATTGTTTGTTTTACAGTACCACAATATGTTATTATTTCTATTTTAGTGGTGTCTTTTTGGTGGGTCAATATCATTTTTCTAAATACCATAAGTTTATCTAACTCTCTTTATTTATAAGTCAGTCTAATGTTTTGTTTTTTATCATATTTACTGGCATCTTACATATCATTATTAGGAGAATAATTCCATGTGGCCAATAATTGATAGACAAATGATATAAGGTTTAGGCAATTTTCGATTAGTTATCAAGGTCATTTTCAATTTGGATCTAAATTGTGTAAGATGTTGTGCCATGTACAACAAGTGTATGATGATTTTTTTGCTTTTTTTTTTGTTTGGAAAGGAGAATAAGAGAGAGAAAAATAGAATAAAATAGGGAGGATTTTAATTTTATTGTTTTCTTTTCTTTTTCCTCCCCTCCCCTCCCCTCCTTTCCTCTCATTTGATTTGTTGAAACGAAATATATAATAATAAATAAAAAGAGCATGAAAAGTATAAAAGCAGCAATGCAAACAATGTGGATGAGGATTTGGAAATCTGAAGCAGCATTTTCAACAAAGACATTAATGCAACTAAAGAGAGCTTATGTCAAACTAGCAATTTCAAAAATAAAATCTGCATAAATTTTCCACAGCTACGAGGACAGTAATTAATTACTTAGGAGAATATATTTCTCAGGAAATTAATGAATCTCTTCACAAAATTAATTAATATGAAAGTGAATGTCTTTGTTTTTTTTGGGGCCCAACGTATGGCTATGCATCGATACTTAAACATACTATTGGCTAAATAACAGATGCTAGAACAACAAAACGAGGGAGCCTAACCCGCGCAAACAGGTTTGACCGACTATAAAAGTTGTAAATTAGCTACTTCCTTTTCCATTCTTTTTTTTTTTTCTTAACCATGAGGTATCTTGGAGAGAGCCCTAGCTGTGGGAGACACCTTTAAACTTGTACCACAGCCCAGATTAGAAGTCCCCGCTCGAACCAGGAGGCACAGATTCTCCCAACAAAGGCGACTTCCCTGTGACTCGAACTGGGGAGCAAACTCAGTCAAGCCACTTAAGGGGACTCCATTGCCAGTGGAGCCAACACTTTGTTAGTTTTTTCATTCTTTCTTTTTAATATCATACACATACAAATTAACCGAACCTAGAGTAAAAAATGAGAAAAGAGATTGTTATTCTTGTTTCTTTAATCTTTTTGAAAAATTTAGATTGTATTGACAAACTGAGAATATCTCTATTTTGTTAGTGGGATCCTCTATGTTGGGCTTGTTAATTAAGGAAAAAGTCTCAGCATTAGTTGAGAATGAATTAATGAGTGTTGCACTATTACATAAATTTGAGACAACCTTCAACTTAATGTAATGAGTTTTTATATGATATTAAACCTAAATTCACTTATGTGTTGACCCACGCTATTTTTCAACATAACAAGAACTAAGTAAAAATATCAATTTACATGTGACGAGGGTGCTAAGAGAAAAATCTGACATTGGTTGACAATGAATCTCAAGCTAAAAACATAAGTTTGAGGCAAACTTCTCCTTTTTAAGCTAAATTTTAAGTATAAGCTAGGCCTAAGCACTTGTAGTTTTATTGGACTTGTTTATAAACTAAAAGTGACTTTCTTCAAAAGGTGAATGACACTTTCCCACTACATTTTTGGACTATTATCGGTAGCCCTCTGCAGTTTTCATCAGCTAGCCTTAGGTAAGTGGGGACACCCGCCCCCGCTTGATTAAAAAAGTCATTAAATTGCATAATTAGTTTAGCTCCTGTCCCCCTAAACCAATTGAAATACCTGTGAGTTGAAGAACTTAAGCTCTTACCTCGTGATTTTATCTGAAACGTCCCATGAGTTGAAGTTTTTATTACACATTCTTATATATTGACCTCTTTCTTAAAATTTTCCTTTGTAAACTACATTTTTGGCTCCGTCCCTAGTTTTAATAAAATTTTGCTATCAAATAATGTAAAACTTTTACACAATATTTGGGTGTCCTCATCTTTTTTTAATGTGGATACGTTCGTAAGTCGTATATATATATATATATATATATATATAGCAATGATATATTCGGGCGTCCATATATTATACAAAGGATTGAGATATAAGTGGTAAAGTTCAAAAAGTATAAGGGAAAATGTCAATTCCCCTTCTTAAAATGAACTCTTTAGATGCTTATATTCACCTGAGTGAGATTTTTAGTTTTTAAAGACCAAGCAAATGTTCTTTTAGTCCCTTTAAATTGAGCTAATTACCAATACTTACCAGCTAAAGAGTTGCTGTTCGTCGGCACGATGCGCATTGCAAGCTATAGCTTGGGCAGGGAAATCGATGCAGGAAATGAACACTCTTAAGGTCATTAGTCATTACTTGAAGGAGATGCTTGGACATTCTCGATTCTAAAATTTCAAGCAGGAACCGAATTCTCCAAAGCCGCTTTCTCCCTTTGAAGCAGAATGAGCCTATGAATTGCGAGAGTAATTAAAAGTTGAATAAATTAGCATGTTAAAGTCAATTTCTTTCGAGTTGCGGGAGTGAATTGAAAAGAAATCGTGCAATAATAACAAGTATCATTCACAAGACAGTTAAAGTCAATAGTAACAGTTATCAAAGGTTTCAATTAAACTGGGGGCGTTTTATTTAGTGGAAAATTAAGAACATCGATATAACGAACTACCCTGCCACATTCGACTATGATTATTACAGTTTCAACAACCTCAATGTAATTAAAAATTGTCTTTATTAGAGAACACACTTTCGATACCTGTACAAAGTTTTGATAAATTCACAAGTAAATATATAAAAATAATTTTGATTATATATGAGTCTTTTTTTAGTGAGAGCATCATCACTTCGTCTCCAAAATATAAAAAAAAACACATATTTTAATATATTTAAAATTATATTTTTTTATCTGTTAATGTATTGAAATATGTGTTTTTATTTTTATTTTAACGGTATCACTAAAGAATGATTATATATATATATATATATATACACAAATCATTCTTGCGCCCTCATTTTTTAATGCAGACATTTTGTTAAGCTGTGCAATTTAATAGAGATAATTTTTAATATGATTAAATCGTACAGTTTAAAAGTGTGTCTGCATAAAAAAAAAAATCTAAAAATAGAATATATTCTATACATACATACACGTGAACAGAATACTAATTAATTTCAATTTTTCCTGCCTAAATGGAGCTTCTAGTCATTCAATGACGCGAGGAATAGGGGTGGGCTTTAACTAGAGCATTTGTTGCCTGCCTGTGACTAAATGAAAAATTATGGCTCAGGTAATAATTAGAATAAACTTACTTGTATTCATCTTCGTGGAAAATTACAAGAAAATTCGCAATAATTCAAATAATAATTAACCTATTAAAGATTATTAATAATTGAAATAAAATGTGAAAGAATTGATATAGTTAATGATAAATCGAAGTTTCTATAGCTACTCATAGTCTTACAAAGGGTAAAATGGGTCAACTTAATTTTATTGTGAAACCTAACTGGGGTCAGCCAGAGGCCAGAATGCCTTACCTGCCACCTTTTTAGAAAAATGAGGTTGCTTCTCAAATGCCAGCTTGTCTTATCTGCTCCACATAAAAGAAGTGTTGTTTATATATGGTTCTCCACACTCTAACGAGAGTAATACGGAAAATCTAGTGAGCACGGGTGCTTCTTGTTGTTGTTATTCTCTTGTTGGTGATGACATCTTCATAAAGTAAGAGAATCATTATCTAATAAGGGATCTTTTTAAGTTACTAAATTAAGGAATAAACTATAAATAAAGTAAAACACACACTTTAAAGTGGTGTATTTTGTCTTATAGCATAATTACTTAATGTGTTTTTCTTATATTTTAACTTATCCACTACTTTAATAACTTAAAGATCTCTAAATATGTTGATTATGATCACATGTAAGGATGGCAAAAAATTTCGGGTTTGGCCTGCATCAGCACAGATTTAAAAGATCCAGATCTGAATACAAATGCAAGTGCATTTGGAAAGCCGAATATCCGGATTCGCATATCTTTTAATTCAAATATTATTTATTAAATTAAAATTCAATTAGAAAATATATAAGTTAAATGATTTAGATAAAAAATCTAAAAAAATCTAACCTAACCCTAAAGTAAAACACACCAGCTTGGAATTTATATGGATTTGTGGTGATTTTATTTGTAAATTCGTGGTATTGTTAGACTTTGATTGTTGGATTTATATTATTCTTAATGTTTGATTTATGTTGTGATATTTTTATTTGTGGATTTATCGTGCAGTTATATGTTATGTTAAATTGTTGATTATTGAATTATGATTGGTTTTTATTTGATTTTATTAGGTAAATTCGATAATTTTTTTTTATATTTGAACTTAATATTATGCATATTCGAGTATCCAAAAAATCCACCCATAATCCACACGGATTTGTAGATCTCGATACAAATGCAAAAATATCAATAATGATTTAGATGCAAATATACTTATATTCGGATCCAAATTTTGCCATTCCTAAAGCACACGTATTATATAAATGTACTCTTAATCCCCTATTGTTTTATTGGCATACTGAAATATAAACCAACAGAAATTCTAATGGTTAGGCTTTAATATTTGGACTACCAAACCAGCTGTAAGGTCCCAAAAGCAGATGTCCCAACGTGGTTGTGGGCTATCTTAGTCCCATCTGGGCCGAAATTTTTGCACTCCCATCCCTAGCTTGTAGTTGTTACCACTTTCACCTCCCCAAATTTCCCTCAACATCATTCATTTGCTTCTGAAAGATCGGCCACAGCCCGCTTCCCAACCTGCTGTCAAGCACATAAATGGCTTATAACTTCGACAAAGATACTACGATCTTTAAGAAAGCTACCAGCCTGAACGCTGCTTCCTCTCTCTTATCCCCACCTACTCTCACAATAATTTCTCACCTGCAGGCTGCTGCAGCCAGTTACTTTGCATAGTTGTATCCATTAATTTCAAAGCAATAACAAAAAGAAAAATTGGTAAATTGAATTCCATCCATGCATTGACCTTGCAAATTGAAACTTCTCAAAAAAAGATTATCATCTTATTGAATTGAAAGCATTTGTTATTGCTTTGCCGCCACCGAGCGAGAGACATTGAGACATAACCAAAAAACCCAATAACACAAAACAATTATATAGAGTAGCACTCAACATTGCACTCCTCCAATTTTGTGCTTTCATGGTACAAAATCTTCTCTTTATTTAAATTAAATATTTGCTTGTTTCCTTAGTTGAGTTGGGGGTTGTGCCTCATCGTGAGCTTTCAATATCTTCTGCTAAACTGCTTCAAATTCAAATCAGGACCATCCGTTACCTTTCTTTTTCACTTTTTCTTTAGACGTTGACAATGTGCTGCTGCAATTCGGACCAATTTCATTGTCTTTCAGTGTATTCAACAATTTTGAATACGAGAAAGCTGGAATTCGCCTTCACTGCAAAAACCATTCATTTTGCGTCGCTTGATTTCTCTCTTTTCTGGCATCATAGTTGTAGTTGTGATGCTACTATTCGTGATTTGTTGGCTTTCTGATTTCGTGCATTTGTAATCCACCACACTAAATTGAGTTCTTGAGCTTGACAGTGTATCTAAAATGGACTCACAGCCGTCCATTTCCACCATTTCTTGCACTGTATCATAGCATTTTGACAGGTCCTCCTAGATAAAAAGCACAATGCAAGTTAAAGCAAGGAATACTTAAAGCAATCAAAATGTGAGACACGAATGACAACAATTTATCGATCATTAACTTGTTGCATACTTTATTTACATAGTCACTACTTAAAATTGAAGTCTTGAAAGAAGGGAACTGCAATGGGAACAGTTCATATGATGACAGAAGAACTGCTGATGCCGCAATTACTGATGGCCTGAACTCTAGTAACTTGATTTCTGCAACCAAAAAAAAGAAAAAAAAATCTGGGTTTGAGCTAATTTTTCACCCATAATAATAATAAATTAATAATAATGATGATGATGATGATGATAATGAGACAATAAAATTTGTTTATGTTTTAATCGTCTAGTTTGATAATTCATATGTTACCACTATGAGCTCTGAAGATGATATCTGTAGCTCGATCTTTGAGAGCTTGTGTCAATGGAGGATCTTTCGGCTCAAATAGAGAAATAAAGAAACAGAGAAATGAGAAAGGTGTTATTGATCTCATTCTCCAATTTAATGCATCAAGAATGAGAAGCTCCATTCGGTGAATCGTTTGTGCATCGAAGATGAGCTTTTGGTCACCCTGTTTCATTATCATAAAAATTTTGCATGAGTTGCTGCTCTAGCAATGTCAGTGTTCCCAAATATCCCACTACATCTCATAATTAATAGAGAGTAAATCCTCTACCTGGAACTTAGAGAGGGGGAAGTGGGTGTTCTTCATCTTTGCAGCTAGAGAAATGCAAGATACCGCAAGAAGCCTTAGAACCCATGGCTTTCCTTGCTGCAAATTCGACGATTAATTAGAACTGTTAACTGAATGTGTTTGCATATTCAAAATCATTCTCTGTTCTATTACAAAGGCAATGCAGAAAGAATTAATTGTATGTGCAACATTTGAAGAGTTTCCATTCTTTAATACTATGTGAAACTTCTCTACAATGAAACAGAGCATACATAATGTGCAAACAATCACAATATATGTCAAAGTGAAAATAGACATGTCAAGGTCTATAATTATTACCGGAATTTCTTGCCGAGAGATGAACCGGTCCAAGTAAGTAACAGCTAGGTAGGAAATGAAGGGCTCAAAATTGCAGGCAAATTGTATCTGCCCAACAACACAAAATTAAATTAAATCAAGGAGGGAAATAAGTCCCAAAGTGATAAGCAATACAAGTTATGGCCCTATTTTTACCTGTAAAATGAGTGAAACGGTTTCTTGACGAAGGGAAACATAGAAATCAGTGATTTTTAAACATTGTACGAAGTTATGTGAGGGCATATGATCAGATTCAGTGGCAAAAAGATCCAAAAGAGTATCAGATTGGTGTTCTTCAAAGCTTGTGAAGGGGTTCTCAAGATCAAACTCCATTTTGTTTTTTGTTTTTCCCTAAAAATAAATTGGTTGTGTTTTGTAGATGCAATAGAGAATGGTCAAGAAAGAGAGAATGCAAAAGACATAACAAGAAAGAGAGAGAGAGAGAGAGAAGAGCAAGAGAGTGAGTAATAATTATGGAAAAGAGAAGCTTCGCTTTCTGTGCTGAAAAAGAAGGTCTGTAGTCCTCAACTTCACTACTTCTCAGTGCAAGAGCAGCAGCACCACCTCCATTAACTTAATAATATGTGTATGTTAGTCCCTGCCTCTCCTTCCTATCTCTCTTTCTCCTTGGAAAAGAAAACATTAAATTAAAGTCTGTCAATAAATTTGTAAATAATCCTTATGTGAACTGTATGTGGTACAGTGGAAGTGATAAATCTTGGATGAAAGACTTTCAACTTTCATATTTTATGGATGTCAAAATTAGTGATTATTCGAGACAAAAAAACAGAAAAAGAAATTATTTATTATTTATTATGTATATCTATCTAAAAAATTTAGAGATACAAAATCTTTTTTTTTTCTTTTGTCACTTTTTACTACAAGAGTAATATTATTTATAAACATACCGCAGTTGAAAATTTCCTCAGTCAGGTCACATGTATCTCCCACACTCACTGTCAAATTAAATATACTTGGCATGTAGCTAGCCCACTTCCCCTTACCTATGAAGTATGAACCTAATCCTTCAACTCAAAGTTCAAGAATGTTTAGACCACAAAGTTGCAATTTGATAAGTTCGGGTTTTCTTAACTTATATTTGATGTAATTTATAGACATGTAAGATGTATTCACTAATCCCCTTGATTCCACTATTTTGTTATTATTTTTTGCTGAAACTACTATTTGTAAGTTACAATAAATGTAACCTAAGAAAATTGATAAATTTAAGGATATTTCAACCTTAAATGTTGTAATCATTGACACGAAATCTTAGATACTCTTACTTACTGAATTATTAACACGCGTGTATCTAGACTAATATATCTTGTTGAGAAATGTACATAGGAAGAATATCTCCAATTGAGGATGTTGAATATAACGAAAGTAATCAAAATTTTCCTGTCTACATGTCACAGCCAAAGGCCAAGTTCCTTAGATCCTAATCTTTCACTTTAATAACCATAAACTATCTCGCTTAATAAAATCTACGGAGTGTTTCGAATTTTCTTCCGGGATATCATTGGTTCTCTAAAATGGAAAAGAAAAAGAGAAAAAAGGGGCAAAAAAAATTAATATGCGACGCCGGGGTTCTTTTTATTAACATTAAGCATATGAATGGTGCGATACACCTTTAATTCGCATCTAAGATCTCTCTCTAAGGATCCAAGTTCATTTGGCTGTTTAAATCATAAATGGGATCTGTAAGTTTATTTATTTTTTTGGGGACAGCATCATAAAATGGTTGAATTGACGATAAAGTTAGAAAGCCTGTCTTTGTATGGCCAAAATAAAACTTGTACCACGATTACGCAAAACTAAATGGCCAAAGCGATTTACTGCTTGGCTGTAATGTTATGGATGCCAATCTTCCCATGCCAATTTTCCCGCCTTCAACTCTCAAGGGTCTATCATTTTCTATGTAAAAGACATACAGATAGCTGAGAATCACTTTTGGTGCGAAGTCACTTCCACAAAACAGTGCGTTTAATTGCACGATTCAACCCAGACACAACCTAAGACATACAACATGGTGACCGTAAAGCATTTCCCTTTTGTAAGGGCATCTTCTAGATGACAAAATTAAAGAAACAAGACGAATTTACAAGACATTCAATAATATAAAAAGAAAAATAATCAAACATTATAAACGACTTAAAGGATTCGTCTTCTAAATCTACGATCACGCAATAATCTTGCCTGTACAACATAATTGTCTTGATTCTTATGATTTGTGTGTGTCTTGATCCTTGTCGTATATACATCACATAATGATCTAGATTCTTATCATTTGATGAAGGCATGCACCCATGCACGTATGTGCCCCAGCTTTAATTTTTATGGTGACTAACGTTTCTCTTGCAGCTAGCTTGCTAACCTGCCCAGCCGCTCCTACTTTCAAATACATTTTTGGTCTATCGCCTTTCCTAGTTTTATTTTATTTACTTCCTTGAATGGATGGAAATATTATATTGTAGACCTTGTGTTCAATGATTTAAATTAGCGAATGCCGATTTAGATTTACAGATCTGGACACTGGAGTTGACTGCAATTTTGCTTACCTTAAGTCACACGGACACCTAATGTTAGCTAGCTTATCTAATCTAAATAATTAGCCTAATTAATGCATCAGTTAATTAATAGCTGGGGACTGGGGACTGGGGACTGGGGACGGTCACAGAAGTGATGGAAATGGCAAACCACGTGTCAGGCTGCCATTCCATCAAGTCCCATCAGATTGGAGAGATCCCTAAAACAAATAACTCTGGCTGGCGCCGCAGACTGCCCCAAACCTGGCGACGGCCCGTACATGTGACTCACGTGTTTGTTATAAATGCCAATGTCCGTTGCCCACTATGTTGCGACTTTATCTTTTTATATATATATAAGCATGAATGGAGATTATTTGCTTCAATCCTAAACACTAATTGAATTATAGATTAGAGGGTATTTATTTAATGGCAATCTTTAATTTGTGAATTTTTTATTATTATTATAAAGAGAATTTGCCTGACACTGACAGAAGGCAGAGCATAACCCCACCGCAGCGGGCTGGTCAGATTCCTGGAAATTTCTTCTCTGCTCAAAAAGATGTAATAATTTGTGTGCGCTTGTCAATTCGCTTACACTGTCGATCGGTGATTTATCTATTGTTACACACAAAGTCATAAAACCTGATTAATTAAGAATTAATTTCTACTTCCACAAGCATGATAAATTTGCATATGGAAATCAAATCTCCTGAGTCTCCATCAATAAGTATGTATATATAATTTAGTATCCAATGCCTCATTGAGACTTTATTGTAAGATGACAACAAATGAGATATATTGCTACCCCACAAGAAACCGGCTGAAGGCATACATATATTATAAAGTTGTTAAAGTCGACTACATTCCTAAATACAAAATATCAATGGACCGCGGATACATATAATGTTAGCTTAGCTTGTGATAGATGAGAAGCCTCGTTCTCCTCGTAAGCACCTCATCTTAATTTGGAAAGAATAAAAAAAAAAAAGTTCCGCCAAAGGAAATTACCCGAATTGGGTTGGGACAAGGGAGGCCCCATCAACGGAGACGAGGCATTTCCTTCCATGTAAATTATTTCAATATGAAGAAATGCTCAAATCATGCGACAATAATATTGCCTCCAGAAATTTTTCCTGCGAGTGCGTTTGTTGTTGTGGTACTGAAAGGAAAATTTAAAATTCTCTTTAATTTTCTTCCAAAATATCAAGCATTTAAGGGCGTAAGAACAACGCTTTGCGCTACTCTTGAGCTGTATTGCCCGGCAAATTCAGCCACAGTATATGAGTACGATCGAGACCTTTCCTTTCAAAAAAATTAAATCAATTAATGAACGTTTGGTCCATGGAATAAGACATACATTCATTAATGGCGTACGCCATGTTATGCGATGAACGTTAAAGTGAACCATTCACACAGGCTATGTGTGTCTGAAACTTCAGATTTGGGTGTTTCATATCGTATCAAAACAGGAGACCCACCCACATTAACCCGTGAAAGGGACCCCTGTAAGAGAAATAAAGATGAATTGACTTGCTCGAAATTTCCAGGATAATTCTGTGCTACTGGGGACAGAAGGAAAGATACTCAAAAACCAAGACTATTTTGTATTAGTTGTCTTCAAAGTGGCAGGAAGAATTTATAATCCATGTGGAGATATCCATGTGAAGCATGCCTTATGTATACACATAATTTCCTATATATTTTCTAAGTGGTGCTGCAATAAAGCAAAATTGAGAATACCCAAGGATTGCGATGAAGAGTTCTTCCAGGAAATTAAAGAATCAACTACTTGATTACCTTCGTCTAGGATATGCAAGAAGTGATAATCCATACTATTTTTTCAAAAAATAAAAAATAAAAAAGAGTGATAATCCACACTTAAGTTTTTAGAAGTATATATGACAATTTCATAAAATCGTTTATGTAAACTTAACAATGAACTGAAGTAGAGAAAATCCATAGGTTTGGATAAAATATTCAACCTTTACTTTGACCATGCTCCATATGCTTTTGGCCCTGGAATTACTCAAGACATTATAGAAATAAAGCCGTTGGTCCTCTTTATTAATTATTACTGCAGTCTTGGATCATCATTGCGTCAGTCAAACAAGCCATTTGAGCTAACTTCCTTTCGTGCAGAGATTTATTTATGCAACATAATTTCTAATTAGCATCAGATAGCTTCGTCACGATGAACAATCATTAGCTTCTTTTGCCAGGAAAGGCAAAGAAAGAATAAAAAGAAACACGAAACATGATATCATCACCGCTTACCACTGACTGCAATACACAGAAGTCATATCATTTTCTTATCATTACTACCACTTTAAATTCAAGGAAGAAATTAATGATGCCGAATATACGCTCATTACGTTTCTCTAACAAAACCTATTATATTATAGTTAAGAATATGATTAATTCTACGTTTTGGATCATACGCCTATTAGATAATTTTATATAAATGGTGGATTCATCATAATTAATTGAGGGGACGTATGTAATGCATTAATATGGTTACGTAATGATATATTCATCAATGTTAATGGTATTATGAGTTTCAAATTATCATAAGTCTTGTTTAATATTGGACAACTGTAACTTAAAAAATATAATATTAAAGTATTTGATAAACACTAATTATTATTACTTGAAAGTTAAGTTTTGATCCACCACTTATATAATAGAAAATTATAATATTTTTACTAATTTTTTGAAAATATTATTTAAATATTATATTTACTATACACTATTAACTTTTATTTTATACTTACAATCTTTTTTTTTTCAAAATTATTATAACTTAAAACTTATAATATCTCAACATCAAACATTGTTTGAGATGAGTATGACATTTGAATTGCTTTAGATGAGTATGACATTTGTATGACGATTGGATGACATCAGCAAGCCAGGCAAAGCCCATTTCATTTTAAAGTAAGTAGAAATGAAAAGTAAGAATTGATTGAAAAGAAGCAATATAGCGACCTATATATAAATGAAAAGCAAGAATCGGTTGGGTAGAAGCGGTATAGCTAGCTTTAATCATACATTTGGGCATCCACGTTAAGTTGCCCCGAGAGAATGTACCTTTTATTGTACAAATTTTTATCTTTATTGGTTCTCCTCTTTATTTTTCATGGAGTAGTGACTATGAGTATCTTCTTCTTAGTGACCCTACGGACTCTCTGCTTCTCATTGATGCAAGAGAAAGCCTGTTTATTAAAGCTTATAATGGAATTCCAGTATCTGCCATCTTCTACTTTGGAGACCAAATTAACTTTTGCTTTTCTTCTTTTCTCGATCCGTTTCTCCGCACAATCTTTCTATTTTTAATACCGGCTTGATTTTAGAGAACAATGGGATTTGGTTTCGGTGTTTTATTCTGGGCACGCTTGGTATTACAATTAACTATGAAGAGAGACGTCCCTCGTGATTGCATGAGTGAACGCATGCACGCTTTCACCCCATGCTGATAGCATCATCATTACCGTCTGGACGTAAGACCATCAGATAAGGTCTCCTTAACAAGAGACAAAATCATGAAATGCAAGCATTATTTTAATGGGCAGTATCTGAATCAATCATTAATTCAAACTGAAACTGCTGTGACCAGGAGTTGAGAGGAAACCAACATCATTCAGGTCCAGGTTTGGGGCTATGAATCCAAAGCCTGCCTAGGAAGGGATGGGGCTTCTGCATCTGCAATGGAGATCGAAGAACTTCAGTTTTCAAGCCCATTAATTTTGGTCCAAATTTCCCAACCCAAATGGTGTTTGTAACCGATAGAGTAGTGCTTTTCACAGCCCTTTTAAATCCTTATCAAACACCATATTCGTAAACGGACGAATATAAATTTAACTAGATTAAAATGTTTTTACAATTACAAATTATAAACCCTCTCATTTTTAAATTATATAAAAAATCATTTTTTAAAATCAAAATGATTTTGAGGCAATAAAGTAATAAATTATAAACTGATAATATTTGTATTATAAAAAATTATATTTAATATTTAATTAAACTCTATTGTAATCTCTTATCATTTTCTATAATTTTCATCAAAATAATAACTCTACATTTATATATATATATATATACACACACACACACACACAAGAGTTTTAAAGAGGTGCTAAAAGCTCCAGAATGAGAATAAGAGTAACACACGGCCCAATTTTTCACATTGTTGATGTTGAGTGGTGCTATTAGCAACCCACCATTAGCCTTCTAAAAGCCCATCAGTTAAGTAATTAGCCAATTACGATAAACGAATAAACAATCTTTCTCCAACCATCCTATTTCTTCTCTCTCAAACCATCACCCCACACTGTCACCCACAACCAAACCCGCTTTCTTTTTTTTTTTTGGTTTTGTTCATCATTATTCTTATTTTATTATTTTGTTTATAATCTTAAAATCAAATTTATTATTACAAAGATTAGTGAATTAGCGTCCGACAATAATTCTTTTAATCTTAAATGTAAAAAACAAATATCGCATCGTAGAATTGCAGTAAAAACACAAAGTGCGTTAAAAAATCATAGAATTGCAATTGCTTTTAATCTGTAATTGAAGGTATAACAGATTTTTATTTAACCAAGAAAAGTGCAAATGGATGGTGGGCATTGGGTAGTAACACACCACAAGAAAACTGTGTTTTCCGCGCTTTTGAATTGAGAGAATATGAGGTTTAGAAGGAGGATATTTTTGGAATAAAAGTGAGGATGTTATGCGGAGCTTTTTATGTAATTATAAAGATGTGTTATCTTACAAGCAAAATTTTATAATAAGCATAACCGTAACTTAGCCGGAGCCTAATAGGAAACAAAATAACTTCTATAAATTAATAATATTGGGATCAAATAAAATGTAATAGTTAATTGATAGATTGATATTTTTGTATTTTTGTATTTTATAATTCAATGAACTAATATTTAAGGAATTAAAAGTTCATTGTATTTTACCAATATAGTCAATTAAATATGATTTAATCCACTAAATTTACTTTAAGTTAGCTGAAAACAAGTATTTGTTATTGTGCTCATTTTTTATTATTGCAATTCGAGAATTCAACCATGGAACTTCTATATACAATAGAAAAAAATATATTTATGAGATCCAACTAAATTTAAATTTTAGTCAATTATATTTGTAATTTTAGCAAATTATTAATTTATAATATGAATGGAACTACATAATTTATGTGAGGATTTTCGGAAAAATATTATCTTGTTAATTTATCATATTAGCCTAAGTCGAGATGTTAGAAAGAAAAAATATTATATAGTAGAGGTTATTAATTTATTCAGTTATGATTTTATAGAGGTTATAATTCTATGAATTATAACAAAAATTAGTAGTCCATTAATAAATTTAGTAATTATTTTGGAATGGCATGCCACTAATCCCACCTCAACCCCATTTAATAATGAAAATGTTCGAATTATTGTTAAAGCTACCCTTTTTAAGATTTAGCGAGATGGGATTGAAGTGAAGTGAGGTGAGGTGAAGTAAGTATCATTTTTGAAGGAAAGACGATAGACCCAAGAATTTCAGCAGCAAAGACAGAAACAATTACATAAGCCTATCAAAGAGCTAGGAAGATACAGACATCTCATATTGATAACTCCAGGATTGAGAAGCAGATAGAGTGGATTCCTCCCCCAGAAGCTGTCTTCAAACTAAATGTTGATGCTGCCATAAGTAGTAAAGATCAAATGGCAGGGATGGGGGTTGTGATAAGAGACTCAAGAGGTAAGGTGGTAGCAGCTGGAATTAAGCAGGCTCAACACAGAGGGAATGTAAGTTTAGCAGAGGCTGAAGCTGTTCAATGGGGTATGCAGGTGGCAAGAGAAGCAGCCTTATCTTCACTGATTATAGAGTCAGATTGTTTAGAGGTGGTGGAACTAGTAAACAACACTAAGGGCAGTAGAACAGAAATCCACTGGACAATTTCAAAAATTCAAAAACAAAGAAAAAGTTTTCAGAATGTTAAAGTGAAATATGTCCCCAGACAATGTAATGCTTGTACTCATTCTTTGGCCAAATTGGCCTTAGGAAGAAATACTCGTACTATCTGGTTACAAACAATACCAGTAGAGGTTTCAAATGTAATGGTGTTGTGATTAATGGAAAGGTTTACTTTCTTATTGAAAAAAAAAAAAATGCTCCTTTATGCTGGCTCTTAGTTTTTTTCCTATGAAATGGAACCTCAACCTATATCCTTATTCAGAAAGAGAACTTGGTAAAAATAAAAACAAACCGATTCAGATTCTTGCAATCACCCATGTTTTAATCTGCTTCGTTATCTTGTTCGACCGTGCATCTGAAACTACTGCTTCAATAATGTACCAACCCTCCGGGAAAGCAACTATGTCCCAGGTCAAACAGAAACCCCGAAAAGTGAGAGAAAGATTGTCTCCTCCTCAAAAGAGAACATAAAACTGTTACAGCAAATTTGGTATCATCTGTACACTTCCATTAAAAATCGTTGGTAGTATAGTCAAACAAAACGCGAACTTAATTGGTAATTACAATACAATCCACTCTCAGCAACAATACAACACAATCAAACCAAAAGCATGACCAAATGGAAATTGCATACAAATGCACAAACACTTCCAACAAATTTTAAGACTGGGAGATCCGACCCGGAGTCGCATCAGAACCGCTCTTCCGCAATTCTTCTCCACCCGGAATCATCATTCCCGGGTAACCCGGAACCAAACCCGCATTTCTAACCCCATAGTAAACCTGTTGATTCACTCCGTCGGCTGAAACAACTCTCACTGGCTGATCATATGAATGATCCATTGTCACGACGGACCTTACCGCCCCACCATATACTTGGCCCGGACCAGGAACTGGCTGATGATACCCAACAGGTATTTGACCACCAGGAGGAACCTGGTATTGTGGAACATATTGTGCCCGAATAGGACCGGCCTGCTGCACGGGAGCATTTCCGGTTTGAACCGGACCTGGAACATAATAAACAGGTGTTTTTTGTTGTACGGCAGGACTCGAGTAACGCGTTTCCGAAACATAATGCCACATGGGTTGACCAGAATATCCCGTTTGTTGCACTGCCTGCAGCTCTGAAAAGCCATCTATTTGACCGCTATGTTTTGACTCCAATACTGGAGCGGGGTTATCGGGCTTGGTCTTAACCGGAGGAAGATCCGGCATGGATGGTACAGTAGGTCCTGATGACGTAGAGCAAAACGGCGAAGAAACAACTGGGGCAGGAGAACCCGGATCGGAGACGGATACATTATCATGCAACATGAGGCGGCTTTTGGGTTTGAGTTCACGAGGTTGCGTCTCATCAGAATTTTCCAACCCGAATAGATAATCCGGCGCTTCGGAAAAAATGGAAGAAGCCTCGGATCGCCCGCGCTCGAGGCCAGAGCCGGGAGCGGCACCGTTGTTGATGGCGTCAAAGAACCAGTGCTCACGATTAGTGGAGGCGTCAAGGAGTGAGCTGATGCTGCTGGCCCGAGATACTGAATCTTCACCTTTAGTGAAGAGAAAAAGACGGAGCCGAGCTGATCTTGTGTTTTGATTCTGTGCCAAGCGGTCGTACTCTTCGATCATGTTCTCCACATCTTCATCAGTTGTCACCGATATTAACGCATCAAGATCCTCGTTTGGTAGCTGATACTTCACGCTAATATTACTACTACCTGCCGCCACATTAAAATTAATTGTTAATTAGCTCTATCTTTATTGAAAATTAAAATTAATTATAAATATAAAAGAATTAATCACTATATATTAACCTGCGAGTTTTGAGAGCTTAGTGAGCAGAGTGGAGAAGGTGGAGGAGCGGTGAACGGCGACGATGCGGGTGTCGCCACCTACATATCGGAGTTGATTATCGTGGGGCCGGGGGAGGATCTTGCCTCCGAAGCTGCACATGAATCGTACACGCGTAAGGTGGAGATCATGCTGGTGTTCAGAGCGCGGGGAAGAGGTGACCGAATCGGTGGTGCCGGATTCCAGCTCCGACGGATGAAGTGAAGTCATTCTCTGCACTAGATTTGAAGTTACCGTTTATATATGTTAATCAATAATCAAAAAGACAGACTGATCAGAAAAGTTTGAAAAGTCTTTGAAAAATTAGAGATTGTGGTAACTGGAAAAGGTTGGAATCTCCGCTCCGAATTTGTTAGCTTTTAAATGCAAAACAGGGAGCCTGCAAATTATGTACAAATCCATAGAAGAATAATTGCTTTCTGACTTTTAACGGATGACAAGAGAGGACGTAAAAGGAATGTCTGCTGCGTGCATGTAAAAATTGTGAAGTGCCTTCTGCATATATATAACATAATATTGTAACATTGTTGGTTCGTTTGTGATGAACTGGTATCATCACAGATGCATCCTGACCACTTAATAGTTTATCGAATTGATGATGTTGCGGACCCACTAAGTTGCGTGATATTATATATAATTAAAACATGATTGGGAAATTAAAATATGATAACAGACTGACAAAAATACTCTCAATATTATTTAAAAGAAGAGAAAAAAAAAATTTGAATTCACTCAAAACAACGTCACTTTAAATAGGTTATTATCCATTTTTGTCAGACTTTAATTAAACTTTTCTCTATAATAAGTCGAAAATGATTATATTGTGTGCCCTTGTTTAAAGGGCAGGTAATGCGAATATGCGATATGGGACCATGCAACCTTATGCTGTCAAATGTCAACTGTTTTCAAGTCGGTTTGTAGGACCCCGGCGGTGTTCACTAAATAAATACTGCACTAATCTTGTTCTAGAAAAGGAACTTAAAAGAAAGGTGTTACCAATCACATCATCTTTTTAAAGCAGCAAGAAAATGCAAATTAAACTGCATAGTAAATCACCTTTATCAATTACTCGCTAGTTCAACAGATTAGCTGGTGGGTGTTAGTTAATTCAGTTAGTAAAACTTATAAAAGATTTAAACTTAAATCCCTCACATAAATGAAGATGGAATTGGATTTACATATGGCTTTACTACCAACTCCTTGTTAAATTATGTTATCATTGATCATCATCTTAAGACAGGGAGGCGTATAGTATACCTAATATTGGAGAACCTTATGAAACATATATTCAATTCAATGTGAAAGCAGGAAATTTGATGCAATAATAGTCGGGTAGAAGAAAACAACATTACAAAAAAAGTTGGGTTCCAATACTGAATTTTAGATATATGCCCATTCAGATACATATGTTAAGACTTAATTTTAATATCATAATTAATTTGTTATATTGTTGGGTCAAATGACTTCTCTAATAATATATATATATATATAAAAGAGTCACTCTTAACTATGCACAATCTGAACTTCTTGCGTGAAAGTAAAGATTATATGCATGATTCGATCATTATAGATCTTTTCAAAATGATATGCATAACAAGACCAAATCCAGTTTTCATTCACGCATTTAGTTTACCGTAATTCTTGGGTTCTTCATTACTTTATCCCCTTTTTATTGCGAAGGACTCATATTTGACGTAAATTAAAACCACAAAAGAATTGTCATAACATCTGTGTTGGCTAGTAAATCCAAAATCGTGGCAATAATAAATAAGTAACAAAAAATAATGCTTTTTCAGATTCAATTAAAAGCTTCAACAGATCGAGATTGTCAATGAAACACTAACTATAACGATCGAGATCAGTATACACTTACTTGTAAGAGACACTTTAAAGATTGCAGCTTTGGATGATTCTCCTCTCAGAACTTGTCCCCTAGGTTTAGCCTAAAAGATCGACGGACGATTGAACTTTCACAAAAAGGCAAATTGCGAAATGCTTGCTTTAGATTTAGGGACGATCAGCTGATAGCACGGTCCACAAAAGGTGGGGCCAAGTCGGCTTGTCTGATTGTGATCATTTAACGTGGCAGCCAGTCACCCTTTTGTCCTCGACCCTGAGTAATTCTATCCCCACTCAGTTGCTTCAATCAGCACTTACGGACCAATCATAAATAGTTATTGGTGAGCCGGTCCCACCATGATGACTCTGCGGCCCATCATATTTTGTTTGAATTGGTGATTTTCAGGTGATGTAAGTTGTTGCCACGGGGCACTTGCCACCGTGAATTTATTTTTCACGTGTTATAAAAATTAACCAAAAAAAGAGAACTGTTCCAAGGTCCAGGTGAATCTCTAAAGTATGATGCGTTCGATTTCAGTCAGTGAGCTACTGCATCATCACGCAATTACTATATTAAACGGCGACATTATTGTATAGCCTACGTGGCATTCACACGTCTGTTTTCTTTTTCTTTTCTTTTTAAATTCTTTTATAAATAAAAGAACGATATAATAAATCATAGCCGGTGATTAAATTTTATAAAGTAGCTTTGAAAGCATAATAGTGATACGTTTATAGAAAGTAGCACAAAAAATAATACACTATAAATGTAAAATAATAAAAGCTTATTACAAAATAAAAAATATTCAGTATACGACGAATTTTTGCATCTGTTTTATTAAATTTTATGTTATTTTTTGGTACATATAATATTACTCTTATGAGTATCATAATTGGATCCTAAATCGTGATATATATATATATATATATATATATTTCAATTTATTTCAATCTCAATCAATTTCTTATTATAAAAATCACCATTAAAAGGAAAACTCCGGTACATCCTAAAAGAAATTATGATACTTCGATAATATTAGAAGCTGTAGTTATATCTACTTCGATAATATTAGAAGCTGTAGTTATATCTATATTATATTTTTAAAAATGAAAAATAAAAAATTGTAGAATGTTGTCATACAAAATTTTTAAATAAGAAAAAAAAAACAATAATAAAAAGAGTGGACTCGTTCTATCTTGAAGCCCTTAACCCAGTGGCCGCTCAAGGTTCTCAATCGGCAGGCCAACTTTTCCAACAAAATAATTAATTTGATTTCTTCGTAAACATATATAAACAAATAATTTAATTTTTCTGTTTGTCTATAGAATAGATATCGGATCATAATCAATTAATAAAAGAAAAAAGAATAGATATCGGATATTTGTCAATTAAAAAAATGAAATATGCATTAATGAAATGATTCTTTTGGCCCGATTTTTTTTCCCTTCTTTTTCCCCAACGTTAACCAATTTGTCACCTATTGAAAAAAAGTTTTTTTCTTTTAATCCAAAAGAATTCCTCAAATCTTTGACCGTTAACCAAGTTGTAAACTATTGAAAAAAGTATTTTCTTTTAATCCAAAAGGATTCCCTTAAATCTTTGACTATTCCTTTATTTTAATTTTCTTATAATTTTTAAACTTCAAGTTGCCTTTTTATTACTTTATGAATTTGAACCTGGGAACAACATAAAGTTGAAATCACTCTTGCCCACTTGATCACAGACCGATTCTAATTGTACCGACTGCAAAAAATAAATCTTAGCGATAATATTTATTAATTTAATAAAAAATTATATTTTAATTACTTGTGTCATCTTAATATGTGCACTATTCTTTTGATCAAGATTCGTGACTGAATTTTAAAAATTATTATGTATATATTAAAAGGGGACTGGATTAGGCGCCATTTTTTCACACACAATTATTTACACATGTTTATAATCATTAGATTACGTTTCATCTAGTCGTGAAAATTAAAACTAAATTATATTTTCGAGGAACTATTTAATAAAATAGTGGACCCCATTAATAATAACTAATTTTTTCTTTTCTCCATCCTCCCTCCGACTTCTTTGCTTCTCTCTCTTCAGTTCCAGGAATGTTTTTATCATGTTTTTAATTATGTCTTCTTGAAATTAGATTAATTTTTAAGAGAGCTAAATGAATCTTTTTAAGATAATTTATAGTGTTAAAAGAAATCCACACAGAAAACTCTTATATACTTTAACAATATTGAGTATCATATCAAGATTTAAACTCGAATCAAACTTTCTTTTTTTCAAATTTTATTTTTCAGGAAATGAATAATTGAATAAAATCTTCTGAAAACTAGAAGAAATCCAACATAAGAGGAGCAAAACTATCAATGTCGGCAAGTAATTCTTGCACCAATTCTGAATGCCTTACTCTTGTAGACAAGCTGCCTTGTTTTGATGTTTCGTGCCTTAGAATTTGTAGGGAGCGTGGAACAAAGAAAGAGATTAAAAATCATAAGGAGGGAGAAGAGACAAAATATTGATAATTGATTATTAATTAAGATTTAATCTATTTTATTGAACACAAAAAACAAAGTAAATCCTTTCAAAAAATCGAGAGAGGAAGGAGAGGGAACAATTAAATATTACTATTGGCTTCACTATTTTATCAATTAATTATTCAAAAAAATATAATTAAGTTTGTTTTAACCTTGACCATTAGATGAAACGTAATCTAACAGTTACAAATGTATGTAAATAATTGTGTATAAAAAGAGAGGCTCTCAATCTTGTCCCTTCAAAAAAATATTAATAGATGCTAAAACATCTAACTTGAAAATTAATGTAAGTGCATTGTACATATACAAAAAAATGATGTATGTACTTTTCAAATTTAATTTCGTGAAAGATAAAGTATTACAAATGTTTAAAGTACATAGAACATAAACTCTATAAATACTTAAACTCTATAAATACATCGGTCATTAGTTTTTTTTTTTTTTTAATGGGGTTGTTAGTTGTATTTTTAGTCTCAAATCATTAAATACATATTTTAGAAAAAGAGTTTAATTGAAAAAAATTGAAGATGTCAAGAAAAAAAAATTCCTTAATATTATGAATTTTATATATTATTTATTATTAAAATTTTTTTTGTATTCAACTAATTGTTAATTTTTATGTTCATTGGACCCTAAAGGTTTCGAAGAAATATTATATTACGTATTTAATGAAATTATTAATTTAGTACATTAGTCTAAATCGACATCAAAATATTTTATTATTTAATCAAAATTATTTATTTATCAAACATTCATTTATTAAAGTTTTAATGTTCTTATTTTTTTCTCAGAGAAACAACGTTATGTGTATTTGATGTTGAAACATATGTACATAAAATATCATAATGCCGAGTTGGGAGGGATTAAAAGGGATATTTATGGTCATGACTCATTTAATTGGTCGGACATTCAAGTCCTTTTCAAGACAAAGACTCATAATGGGGGAAGCTAAAGTTATATAGATTAAATAAATAATTAATAAAGATTAATATAATTAATAAAAAATTGACTTAAAATTATAACTTAATTTTGATCTATTGGATTTTATCTTTTGGATTTATTCTATTTAATGATAAATAAATTGATGAAAGATGAGTTAGATACCTTACTCGTTCACGCTATAATTACATCATTAGATTGAATGCATCCATTGAAAGCAACCTAGCGTCTCAACTCTTTTGAGAATCTTTCTTTTCTTGTACATATTTGGCCCGTTGACTGTTATTATATATCCTGATACTGCAACTTGTCATTTTAATTTAATTTTTAGTCCCACAAATAAGTTTCACATTTCATAGATTCACAATACGGTTATTTGAACCCATTAATTTCTTCTTTAAACCAACCTAAAAAAATATATTTGTTATTAGATCTTTATTTTTTAAAATTATAAAGTTAACCATCACTAATTTATTCCTTTTCCAATCCCATCGTAACAAAATTCTCTCTCTACCATGGTTGCCTCCAAAGAGAACTCTCTTACTTTTGATAGAAATCAAAATGGGATATTTGTTAATTTATATTGTTACCTTTAGATAGAAATTAGGAGGTGCTATTTTTTCACTCTTAAATTCAGACCAAAAAAAATTATTTACTTTTTATGGTATGTGAAGATTGCATGTAGATAGTGGGTTTTGTTTTCTTTATTCCTGATAGATTATAACAATATTTGTTTGAATTTTGAGCAGTTTGTCTTATCTTTAAAAATTATTTGCAAACTACCACTAAAACGAAATGTCAAAATTGGTGAGAAACTGAAGGAATGAGAGAAAAATAAAATAAGGTTAGTTAGAGAAAGAAAACATATGGTTAGTTAGGTGATTTCACTAATTAAAAAAACTATTAATAATAAAAGATTAATTGAAAAGAATATGTTGAAAGAAAATTAATAGGTTGATATAGCCCACCTATAATAATATTACCATAAATTTAAACATTAGCTGTTTTGGGTGCTTGGGTGTACGTTTTGCACTCATGGTATCTCAAATTTTGAGTAACAATTATTGATATGTATTTAGTGTGTGAGAATGCTTATTCCAATTTAAACATTTTAAAGATAACAATCTTGTAACAAATGATTAAAAAAAAAAAAAAAAAATTCTTGTAACAAATGAGAACTCACCTCTTTATTATTTTCAATTTCGAGTTTCAACAACATAATAGTAAATTCGAAAGCAAACCCATTGATATATAGCTAGTGCACATTTTTTTTCCTCCCTTTTGAGCTACATCTGAAATTTACTGGGAATTTAGATACATCAATTTTAGTGCACCCTAAAAACATGTCGAGCAATAACCTGTTTAAAAATTCATTACTACAATTATTGGCGAAAAACCTACCCATATACAAGAGAAGTTACCTTATAAGGGCTTGGACTCATTTCCTTAACATTCTAACATTGGGCTTTATCTAAAATGTTCAAGTCTGGCCCGAAAGTTTGATAAAAAAAAAAAAGTTTTAAAATATGATTTTTTAATTAAAATACATATTTTAATGTTTATTTAACCCACCCATAATTTATATGAGCCCAAATTTTAAAGCTTAATATAATAAAAATAAAATTTTATAAACTATAAATTTGTGAAGACAATGAATTTTTTTTAAAATGTAAAATAGAAAATTCATGCTCTTAGGTCTGGCCCAAAAAGAGCCGAACATTTCAAAAGTTGAATTTTATTATTTTAATATCTTGAATTCATTGTATTTATATAACGTTTGAGTTTAAGGTTCACTTAATTATTTATCTTTTTACCATTGGATGATTTTGTTGCGGACTTGATTCCTTGGAATTTCTTGAAAACAAAGAAGCATGCGTATTGAGGCTTTTGTCTTCTCTCTTGAAAAGCAAATAAGCATGCAAATACTGCTTAATATCTTGGTGAATAAAGTCATTAAGTTTATCGGAGAGTGATAGAACCAACCAAATAATAATAATAATAATAAATAAATAAATAAATAAATAAATAAATAAATAAACAAACAAATAAATAAATAAATAAAACCAGGTTGGCATGATCATATCTAGCTGCAATAGTAGTAAGGCAGCGGCACGATTCTGGTTGGGAACAAAACAAGAGAAAAGAAGTATTTATTGGGCGAGGTGGAATAGGAGGAGCCAAACCAAAACAAGAAGTGGAAAAGGATTCCGAGATTTTTCAAGCTTCAACTAAGCTCTTATAGTTAAGCCCGGATAGAGAATCATACAGTTTCCAACCTCATTGGTGGCAAGAGTCTTGAAAGCTAGATACTTGAAACATTCAGGGCTTTTGGATGCAGGCATGGGATCAAAACTTTCTTTCATTTGGAGGAGTATTTTGTGGGGAAGGCAAGTGATTTACAAATGATCCAGGTGGAAAATTAGGAGTGGTCAGAATGTCCAGGTGTACAAGAGTAATTGGATACCCAAACCTTTTAACTTTTAAACAATTTCAGCCCCAACAATGGCGATAGAAACTACTGTTACGGGGCTAATTTGATGTCGATCAACACTGGAAGGAAGCTTTGATTTGTGAACATTTCAAAAATAGAAGATGCAGACGCCATTATGCAAATTCCATCCCCAAGAAGACCATGCAAATCCCATCCCTAAGAAGACCAAATGAGGATCAATTGATGTGGTATTATGATAAAAGATGTTAATACTCAGTAAAGAGTGACTACCAGGTGGCTTTGACGCCGAAGTACCCTGATCATCCAAGCAGTTCTGCTTATAATCCAAACCAGTGGAGTGTCGTTTGGAAGCTTGCTGTACCAAAAGAAGGTGAAAATATTTCTTTGGAGAGCTGCCAAAGACTTACTTCCCATTGTAGAAAATCTTTTGGGAAAAAAATAAAATACTGGAAGAGCCTAGTTGTTTGCTGTAGTAAAATGGAGAGCATATCTTATGCTCTGTTGGAATGTAGAATGTCAAGGAAAATTTGGCAAAACTCTCTACTGGAAGCTGATTTTCACGACGAGAATATTCCGGATATAGTCAGTTTGCTGTATTTTTGGCCTCAGCAGCGGACTGAGCTAGATGGAGAGTTAGTTGTAGCTTTTTTTTGGGTTATTTGGAATGCAAGAGATAGATGTTGTTCTAGGGAAAAAAAAGAAAACCCTACCATATTAATGCTGAGAAGCAAAAAACAGTGGTGCCCCCTTCTAATGGCTGGCTAAAATGTGAATGCTGTTGTTGGTGCTGGAAAACAAGTAGCGGGTTCGACAGTTATGGTTACAGACTCCGATAGCAATTGTATAGTTGCTGTTGTCACATCAACTAAATATTTTGGCAATATGGTAATGGCTGAAGCTACTGCCCTGCAGTGGGGAATGCAAGTTGCCTTGAACATTGTTGGGGGGATGGATTCTGTGGTTTCAAAATTTGACTCCAGAAAGTAGTGAACTTGTTAATAATAGAAAAGGTAGCATGACAAAAATATTTTAGGTGATCTCAGAAATTCTGGGAACCAAAAAGAATTTTTAAAATTTCAAAGCTTAGGACACTCCTAAATTATGTAATGATATAGCTTACTCAATAGCTAAACTAGCACTCAAAAGATGGTAACTATTATATGGTCGGATGAATTTTCCAACACACGTACGTTATGTTCTTATTTTCAAGTTGATATATCGTGAGGTTTATTTTCATTGTTCAGCATAAACTAAGGTATTCGCTTTCTCAAGTTCGGTTTTTTAGTCTTGTAATTAGTTATAAAATATTTGTCTTTCTCATATTTCTGAATTCACAAATTGCATTCTTTTTTTAATGCACAGAATACCTTGACTATAACGTAATCATGATAACTTTTTAATTGTGCTATTTTTGCATTACCTATTTCATAGACCAATATCTTAAGGCCTGAGTTACGTATAACGTAACTTAGCACACACACAGCAATAGTAGCAGGTTCCACCAATAGTTACTATTACTGTGTGTGGGTGTATGTTACGTTAAATATAACATAGGGGATCTTATATCTTAATCTTTATCTGTTTGTGATAATATCAACCCCATGTAAGGAGTCAAACTTTTAGACTGCTTAAATTAAAGTTTATAGTGTTTCTGTTGTAAGCGTTGATCAATAGATTTTAGAGGGAGCAGTCATGACTCTTGCTGTTGAAACTGAAACCCCACTAAGGCTTGAGGTTAGTACTTGATCTTTCTTTCGTTGATTCATACTATAAGTTGCTTCAAAATTAGTTATGTTAAATTTGATATTCATTTGATTCCTGTAATCACCAGGGGAAGTACAAAGCTATGGCAGTCTGTTGGGTTCTCGGGATCGGCTCCCTTATCTCTTGGAACAGTATGCTGATAATAGGAGATTACTACAATAACTTGTTCAAGGTAGGTGGGTAGCTGATGTTTCATTATCACATCTTCCTTTAATTGCTGCTTTTGAAAATCAGTGTTAAGTTACTTTATAAGCGGGAAAGAGGGCAATTGTTATTGTTATTATTATTTAATAATTGATTTGATTAGGAATTGGATATTTAGCCTGCTTAGAAAATCAAATTATAGAACTATTTATGAGCATTAGGTGCCTAGTTTAATGATGTTTTCATTTCTTTTGCAGAAATATCATCCAACAAGGGCGCTTACCCTTGTTTATCAACCATTTGCGCTTGGAACTATGGCAATACTTGCATACAATGAATCAAAGATCGATACCAGAAAGAGAAACATTACTGGTTACATTATTTTCTTTGCAAGTACTTTGGCACTCCTACTTGTAAGTACTGTGATGCTTTTTTCTGCACTGTATCTTGACTATAAATTGCTTCCAGCAAATTTATGTCTGATTTGCTACTGCTTTCTGACAGTTGGATTTAGCCACATCTGGAGAAGGAGGACTTGGACCTTTTCTTGGTGTATGTGTGTTTGTTGCTTTGTTTGGAGTCGCAGATGCCCATGTTCGAGGTGGTATTGTTGGGGACTTGTCCTTCATGTACCCTGAATTCATGCAGGTTGATATTTCTAATTTGCTTTGACAGTTGTTTCTAATCTATTTTTGAAAAGAGAATTTATTTCTGACTACATGTTGGCATTCTGTTCTGCAGTCTTTCTTTGCTGGTTTGGCTGCATCAGGTGCTCTAACCTCTGGTTTGAGATTACTAACAAAGGCTGCCTTTGAAAAGTCTCATGATGGTCTTCGCAAGGGAGTTAGTACGTTTCTTTTCTCGTCAATAGACAAAATTTGGTTTGTGTTTCTATTTTTCAACTGTAAACTTGTTTTTTCACTCAGTAGTCACTACGTCTCTCGAACAGCCCGTAAATGTTGATTTTTCTCATACTCTGTGGTGCTTAAAATGAAAAGTGAACGAACAGTCATCTATAGGTTACCACATGCCAGAAGCTATATTAATGAGAGTTTCTTTTTGTCTTTTTTGCAGTGTTATTCCTGGCAATATGTACATCGTTTGAGTTTGTATGTATTCTCCTATATGCATTTTTCTTCCCAAAACTCCCAATAGTCAAGTACTTTCGCTCAAAGGCTGCTTCAGAAGGATCAAAAACTGTTTCAGCTGATCTTGCAGCTGCTGGCATCCAAACAAAAGCAGCCCAGGTATTATTTTATCTTACTTCGACTAATATGCTCCTTGTTTGAGAATGTTTTTTGCAATTCCAATTCTCCTAATAACTTTGGCAGTTCTGCAGGCTGAAGATGAAGCCAAACAATATGAACGGTTGAGCAATAAGCAACTATTCATCCAGAATTTTGATTATGCTCTCGACCTGTTTCTGATTTACGTGCTGACTTTGTCCATTTTTCCGGGATTCTTATATGAAAATACTGGACAGCACCGGTTGGGTGAATGGTAAGTGCTGTTCTATGGCAAAAGAAAATTTGGATTGCATCTTGTATCTTAGTCGTGGACATATGCTGAATGCATATACTTTGTTTGTCTTAGAATTGAAGGGAATATTCTTTGAAGGAGTATTATTTTTTTCCCTATAATATTCATTGCTGGAATTTGAATATCTTGCCTCCATGTTTAGCTAGTTTTCTGAGAACTTGTGTAGTATTCATGTTCACTGAAACTGAAAAATTAATCAGCGTACCATTAATTGACAATTGAAATTGGAAAGTTTGACTCTTGACTAAACTTTTGAACTAAACACATTTTAGCATATTGATAGCCCTTGCAGATTTTTTATATGGCTGGCGATCTTTCAGGTATTCGCTTGTTCTGATAGCATCATACAACGTGTGGGATCTAATAGCAAGATACATTCCCCTCGTGAAATGCGTGAAATTGGAATCCAGAAAGGGCCTTATGATCACTATTCTCTGTCGTTTCTTACTCGTCCCTGCATTTTACTTCACTGCTAAATATGGTGATCAGGGATGGATGATCTTTCTCACTTCCTTCTTGGGATTAACAAATGGTTACCTGACAGTATGTGTTATGACAGTAGCACCCAAAGGTTACAAGGTTAGTTGGCACCATACTTCGTCATTATTTTGCGATAACGCTTGATTTTCATCTTTTCCTAACCAAATGATTGGGTTTTCCGTTTTGTAGGGACCTGAGCAAAATGCCCTAGGTAACATACTTGTGTTATTTCTCCTGGGCGGCTTATTTGCCGGGGTTGCTCTTGACTGGCTGTGGCTCATTGGTAAGAAAGACGGCTTTTAACGATGAGAGCAAAATTTCTCTTGTTGCTGATGAAGAAAGTTAAGTACGAATACATTCAGAATAAGATGTAAGAGGAAATGATTGTACAGTTTCGCACAAATCTAGGAAGAATAGCACTTACCAGGGGAACAGACCATGAGTAATTTAAAGAAAGACTTCATTCATTGGGGTCACTAACAAAGTTGGCATCCTGCAGACTAGTTTCCACAGCAATTCCTATGAATGAATATTTAACTACGTTGGACTTTCAAAATTAATGCCAGTTGAATTTGAATATAATTAATCTTTGCAAAACAATTTGTAAAATAAAGAACAGAGTTTATGAATAAAACTCTTGTTATATATTGCATTAACGTTGCTACATATATATATAGATGTACAGCCCTAAAGAATAGAATCCTAAGTAGAAAAGCATTGTAGATTCATAATATATATACAAATCTAATTGCCTTAAATGTGAAACCGAATTCTATACGACTTCTATATACAAAACCAAATGCTATACATTAATACTCCCCCTCAAGGTGGAGCGTGGAGATCAACAACGCCCAACTTGCGTATATGATGATGGAAAAGAGCATGTCCGAGAGGTTTTGTAAACACATCAGCTACTTGCATGGAAGTAGGAATATGCAGTGGTAATAACAAATTGGATTGCACACGCTCTCGCACGAAATGACAATCTAACTCAATGTGCTTTGTTCGCTCATGATAGACAGGATTCTCGGCGATATATAAGGCTGATTGATTATCACAATAAACAGTCATAGGATCATGTTGAAGGTGCCCCAAATCAGCAAAAAGTGCTTTGAGCCACTGTAATTCACATGAAAGATCAGCCAAGGAGCGATACTTAGCTTCTGCTGTAGATCGAGAGACCACATTTTGCTTCTTTGTTTTCCAAGATATAGGGCTGTCACCAAGGAAAGTACAATAACCAGTAACAGACCGACGTGTAGTAGGACAACTACCCCAATCCGCATCACAGTAACCCCGGATATGTAAGTCACTTGTTGAAGATAATAAGATACCCTTGCTTGGTGAGCCTTTTAAATACCGAAGCACTCGAATGGCAGCATCCATATGAGTAGTTCGTGGTTCACGCATAAATCGACTTAAAACATGTACTGCAAAGACAATATCAGGCCTGGTAATTGTGAGATAGATCAACCGACCTACAAGACGTCGATAACTTGAGGGATATGATAAAAGTTCGTCATCCGTAGATGAAAGCCGAAGTTGTTGTTCCATTGGAAAATGAGAAACTCGTCCAGCAAGTAAACCAACATCCTTTAAAATATCCAGGGCATATTTTCGCTGACTTAAGAAAATCCCACATGATGACCGTGTCACTTCTATCCCCAAAAAATACTTCAACTTCCCTAATGCCTTGATGTAAAATTTCTGTGCAAGAAAATCTTTAATTCTGCTAACCTCAGCAGCATCATTCCCTGCTACGATAATATCATCAACATAAACTAACACAAAGGTTGAAAATTTGGCATTAGTTTTTACAAATAATGAATAGTCAGCCTTAGATTGGTGAAAACCAGCTTGTTGAATGGTAGCAGAAAACTTGGAAAACCAATTTTTGGATGCTTGTTTTAATTCGTAGATAGATTTGTTGAGTTTGCAGACTAGATGCTCCCCCTGCTTAGAAAAACCTTGTGGTACTTGCATATAAACTTCTTCCTCTAAATTTCCTTGTAAAAAAGCATTGCTTACATATAATTGTTCTAAAATCCAACCTTTAACAGCCGCAAGAGAAAGTAAAGCTCTCACAGTGACAAGCTTAGCAAACAGTGAAAAAGTAGCATGATAATCAATGCCTTCTGTTTGAGTATATCCCTTAGCAACTAAACGAGCTTTGTAACGTTCAATGGTGCCATCGGATTGATATTTAATTTTGTAAACCCATCTGCTGTCAATAGCCTTTTTACCATCCGACAAATGAGTCAGAGTCCAGGTATTATTTTTCTCAAGAGCTGTTATCTCATCCTCCATGGCTTTGCGCCACTCAGGTAACTTGACTGCCTCATGAAAAAACTTCGTTCGGTTGTAGAGGTAATGGCAGACAAAAAAGACTTATGTGCTGGAGAAAAACGATGGTAAGAAATAAAATTGTGAAGATGATATTTCTTACCTGGAGACGAAGAAACAAGATCAGCATGGGTAGAATTGTGAGAAGCCAAGGTACAATAATCTTGAAGGTAAGCTGGTGGGCGTCTATCACGTTGGGGTCGTGTGGGAGTTTGGATATTTTGGTTGCCTAAAGAAAGTGATGAATCTAAGGTTGCATCTGCTGGTGAACCAGGCTGTTGGGTAGATGATGTTTCAGTTATTATGTGTTTATGAGTGGTGTCAGGAGAAGAAGAATTGGTCACGGATGGGTCTTTGTCTTGCAAAGGTGGGTCACGTTCATGAAGAGCATGTGATGAACTTATGTTTTCATTAGGAGAAGGTGATAAAAGAGTATTGGACTCAAAAAAAAATTCATCAAATAAAAACTCATTAGTGACACGTGCAGAAAAAACCGGTGATTTAACATCCTTAAAAGGAAAAATATGTTCATAAAAGAGAACATCACGTGACATATAGATTGTCTTAGATTCAATATAATAAATCCGATATCCTTTTTTACTAAAAGGATAATCAATAAAAATTCTCATTTTCGCCCGCTGATCAAATTTATTTTTAACTTGTAATTTTTTGGCAAAACACAAGCAACCAAAAAATTTTAGGCGTGATAAATCTGATGCTATACCAAAAAGCATTTCATGTGGGGTTTTTCCATTAAGAACATCACTAGGCAATTTATTGATCAAATATGCTGCAGTAAGAACACACTCCCCCCAGAATTTAATTGGCAAATTGGCTTGAAAACGTAGACCTCGCGCAACTTTGAGAAGATGGCGATGTTTACGCTCAACCACACCATTCTGTTGCGGTGTTCGAACGCAACTTCTTTGATGCATAATCCCTTGGTCTAAAAAATTTTTATGTAATTCTTTAACAAGAAATTCAGTCCCATTGTCAGAACGCACAATTTTAATGTTAGCATTAAATTGAGTTTTTATCAATGCATGAAAAGAACATAAATGCAATTGGGTTTCGGATTTGGTTTTCATTAAATATAACCAAGTGCATCGAGTATAATCATCAACAATGGTTAAAAAATAATGAGCCCCTGAAAAACTTGAAGTTGAAAAAGGACCCCAAACATCACAATGGATTAATTCAAAAGGTATTTTACTTTTGATGCTACTAATGGAAAATGGCTTTCTAGTTTGTTTTGCTTTAGGACAAATATTACAAACATATTCTTTATTAAAACTAACCATATGACAAGTTTTTGAAAAATGCTCTAAACGTCCAAGAGAAGGGTGGCCAAGTCTCAAATGCCAAAGATCAATCTCATGTGCAGAGGTGATTTGGGAGGTGAAAGAAAATGCAGCTGGAAGTTGGATGTAGAAAAGACCTTCACGAAGTCTACCCTTGACAATCTGCTTCTTCGTGTATAGGTCCTGAAACTCACAAAAATTGGAAGAAAAAATTACCTTATATTTATTTGATTTGGTTAACTGACTAACAGACAGTAAATTAAACTTAAAACTCAGAATGTAAAATACTTTGTCTAATAAAAAATCTGGTGAAAATGAGACTTTCCCTATGTGAGTAACTTATGCTACTGTACCATCTGGTAATTGAACGTGAACAGGAACATGACATGGTTCATAAGAGTGAAAAAAATCTAGTGAACTACACATATGATTAGTAGCGCCTGTATCTATGATCCAAGTATGTGATAAAGAGGAATTAAGTGCTATACCTGCAAGATTGGCAGTATGTAGACTACCTGAAGAGGACAACATAGCTAGGAGTTTTTGATATTGCTCTTGAGTAAATATTGGTGCTTGGACGTCTTGATTGCTATTTGTTGCCATGGCAGCTTTAATCTCATTTTTATTACCTTGTCCACGTCTTCTCCAATTTGGTGGATATCCATTTAACTCAAAACATTTTTGTTTTGTGTGGCCTAATTTTCCACAGTGTTCACACGATGGTCTGCCACCATTTGCATTCAAGTTTCCTCCTTTGTTATCTACTGCAGAATTGTTATTCCAATTCCTATTTCCAAATGAATTTTGGCTTTATGTTGTCAATGCTGCAGCTTCTGGAGATCCCCCTATAGCGTGAAGATCTTGTTGTTTTTCTTCTTGCCTCACAAGGGAATAAATTTTATTTGCATTAGGAAAAGGATCCATCAACAAAATCTGACTCCTCGTTGCTGCATATCTATCATGTAAGCCTTGAAGAAACTCCATAGCTCGATCTAGTTGCTGCAATTGACTGACAGTTTTTGCATTCGCACAAGTACATGGTCCTATTTGTTGTAGAGAATTCAACTCATCCCAAAGCGCCTTCATGCGAGTATAATAAAGTGAAACAGATGCATCTCATTGTCGTAAATTAGAGATGGCATGTTTGAGTTCATAGATTTTTGGCGCATTGGTCTGCTGAAAACGTTCTTGCAAATCCTGCCATACTTCTCTAGCAGACTGTGCATACAACACACTTCCTGCAAGTTCACTTGGTATGGAGTTCAACACCTAAGATCCAACAAGATCATTACAACATTGCCATCTACCACCATCATCTTCATCTGGTTTTGATATAGTTCCATCAACAAAACCGAGCTTGTTTTTCACTCGTAAAGCCATAGTCATTGCCCTTACCCATGTACCATAGTTATCACCAGTAAGTAAAGGAGAAACCAATACAGCAGTTGGACTATCTGATGGGTGGACAAGGAAGACATTATCCTCCTGTTTATTAAGGATGGTAGCTTGTTTTGATGATTAACCATCTGCCATGAGTATTTAAACAAAAGCAAAAGAACGGAGATAATAATTTGATAAGTGAGTAAAGCTCTGATACCATGTAAAATAAAGAACGAAGTTTATGAATAAAACTCTTGTTATATATTGCATTAACGTTGCTACATATATATATAGATGTACAGCCCTAAAGAATAGAATCCTAAGTAGAAAAGCATTATAGATTCATAATATATATACAAATCTAATTGCCTTAAATGTGAAACCGAATTCTATAGGACTTCTATATACAAAACCGAATGCTATACGAATTCTATACGTTAATACAATTGATCTGCTTTCTTCATTCTTTCTCAATTGCTTAATAGAATATGAACTTTGCGACAGTTGGCCAGTATCAAATTCAGCAGCAATTGAATTTTCGCGGCAAATTTCGAAGCAATCGTTTATTAGGCCATATTTGCCACGTGGCAATCAAAATTATTGAAACCCCCAGCATTCAAGGATAAACTACCAACATAAATTTTTCTTATTCCCACAGTTAGAGTTTAACGGTCAACAATTGTTCAAACATGTCCACTCTTTCTTGTCACACAACCCTTCTTCCCCTTACAAAACCTATGCGCTCAAGCTTCTCCTTAAGAAAACAAAAACATAATATGTACAAAATCGTGTTCACCAGCAAACGTTTTGAGAGTTCTTGAAGTAACAATCTCTCAGGCCATCTTCGTTATCTGGGAATCAAATTGTTGCCTTGTTGCTGAAATATTCTGAATGTGCCTTGCTTTTCCTCGACTCTCTCTTTATTGATAAAACATTACGCGAAGAAATAACTCTTTATTGGTATCTTTAAAAAGAGATGGTTTAAATTCATTCTTTGACATTAAAAATGTCATCACAATCCATATTGCCTTTGAAGGTTTTCTCATCCTGTTTGCTTCCCTGAGTTTTGAATCCTCTGCATGGTAATGGCATCAACAGGTTTTGGTACTTACAAATTTATATAATTAAATTTCTCAACATAAGTTGATATGAAATTGAATCTTTTATGCGTAAATTCTATCTATAAACCTCTCCAACTGTAAATATTTCTCTTCCGGAGAAATTTCAATAATCACATCCTGAAAATATTGCATACATGGTTTCATTTCCTTGGTTTCTTTGACGTTTGATTTCTTGTCTTTAAGTTTTAAATATTTTTTAACAAAAAATTTCTAAAAATGATGTTATCATCCTTTACTAACTTTCCAAGGTGCCAAAGAATTGTAAATAGACCAATTCTAAAATTGGTCAGGTATTGGCACAAAGAACCAATTCCTGTATCATGGGAAAAACCTGATATTGGCTGGACCAAATTAAACTTTGATGGATCGTGCAAAGGCAGAACCGGTAAATCCAGCATTGGAGGGATCTTCAGAGACGACAAGGTTGAATTCTTACTGGGTTATGCGGAATCCATAGGAAGAACAACTAGCACCATTGCTGAACTATCTGCACTAAGAAGAGGCCTCGAGTTGGTTATCGAAAATGGATGGAGTGATGTATGGCTCGAAGGTGATGCCAAATCATTGATTGATATAATTGTGCAAAGAAGGCACGTTACAATACTAACAATATCTATTTGAATTTTGAGCAGTTTGTCTTATCTTTCAAAATTATTTGCAAACTACCACTAAAAAGAAATGTCAAAATTGGTGAGAAAGTGAAGGAATGAGAGAAAAATAAAATAAGGTTAGTTAGAGAAAGAAAACATATGGTTAGTTAGGTGATTTCCTTAATTAAAAAAATTATTAATAATAAAAGATTAATTGAAAAGAATATGTAGAAAGAAAATTAATAGGTAGAAAGAAAATTAATAGGTTCATATAGCCCACCTATAATAATATTACCATAAATTTAAACCTTAGTTGTTTTGCGTACTTGGGTGTACGTTTTGCACTCATGGTATCTCAAATTTTGAGTAACAATTATTGCCTTAATAATAGGGGCAATGATATGTATTTAGTGTGTGAGAATGCTTATTCCAATCTAACCATTTTAAAGATAACAATCTTGTAACAAATGATTATAAAAAAAAAAATTATTGTAACAAATGAGAACTCACCTCTTTATTATTTTCAATTTCGAGTTTTAACACATAATAGTAAATTCGAAAGCAAACCCATTGATACATAGTTAGTGCACATTTTTTTTCCTCCCTTTTGAGTTACATCTGAAATTTACTGGGAATTTAGATACATCAATTTTAGTGCACCCTAAAAACATGTCGAGCAATAACCAATTTAAAAATTCACTACTACAATTATTAGCGAAAAACCTACCCTTATACAAGAGAAATTACCTTATAAGGGCTTGGACTCATTTCCTTAACATTCTAACATTGGGCTTTATCTAAAATGTTCAAGCCTGGCCCGAAAGTTTGATAAATAAAAAAAAATATATATAATTTTTTAAATAAAAATACATATTTTAATGTTTATTTAACCCACCCATAACATATATGAGCCTAAATTTTAAAGCTTAATATAATAAAAACAAAAATTTATAAACTATAAAATTGTGAATACAATGAATATTTTTTTAAAATGTAAAATAGAAAATTCATGCTCTGAGCTGAACATTTCAAAAGTTGAATTTTATTATTTTAATATCTTGAGTTCATCATATTTATATAATGTTTGAGTTTAAGGTTCACTTTATTATTTATCTTTTTACCATTGGATGATTTTGTTGGGGACTTTATTCCTTGGAATTTCTTGAAAACAAAGAAGCATGCGTATTGAGGCTTTTGTCTTCTCTCTTGAAAAGCAAATAAGCATGCAAATACTGCTTAATATCTTGGTGAATAAAGTCAGTAAGTTTATCGGAGAGTGATAGAACCAAAAAAAATAAAAAATGAAAAATAAAACCAGGTTGGCATGATCATTTCTAGCTGCTGCAATAGTAGTAAGACGGTGGCAAGATTCTGGTGGGAAACAAAACAAGAGAAAAGAAGTATTTATTGGGCGAGGTGGGATAGGATGAGCAAAACCAAAGCAAGAAGTGGAAAAGGATTCAGAGAATTTTTCAAGCTTCAACTAACCTCTTATATTTAAGCAAGGATAGAGAATCATACAGTTTCCAACCTCATTGGTGGCAAGAGTCTTGAAAGCTAGATACTTCAAACATTCAGGGCTTTTGGGTGCAGGCATGGGATCAAAGCCATCTTTCATTTGGAGGAGGAGTATTTTGTGGGGAAGGCAAGTGATTTACAAATGGTCGAGGTGGAAAATTAGGGGTGGTCAGATGTCCAGGTGTACAAGAGTAATTGGATACCCAAACCTTTAACTTTTAAACAATTTCAGCTCCAACAATAGCGATAGAAACTACTGTTACGGAGCTAATTTGATGCCGATCAACGCTGGAAGGAAGCTTTGATTTGTGAACATTTCAAAAATAGAAGATGCAGACGCCATTATGCAAATCCCACCCCCAAGAAGACCAAATGAGGATCAATTTATGTTATATTATGATAAAAGAGGTTAATACTCAGTAAAGAGTGACTACCAGGAGGCTTTGAAGCTGAAGTACCCTGATCGTCCAAGCTGTTCTGCTAGTAATCGAAACCAGTGGAGTGTCATTTGGAAGCTTGCTTTACCAAAGAAGGTGAAAATATTTCTTTCGAGAGCTACCAAAGACTTACTTCCCACTGTAGAGACTTTTGTGGGGAAAAAAAGTACTGCAAGAGCCTAGGTGTTTGCTGTAGTAAAACAGAGAGCATATTTTATGCTCTGTTGGAATGTAGAATGTCAAGGAAAATTTGGCAAAACTCTCTACTGGCAGCTGATTTTCACGACGAGAATATTCAGGATATAGTCAGTTTGCTGTATTTTTGGCCTCAGCAGCAGACTAGGCTAGATGGAGAGTTAGTTGTAGCTTTATTTTGGGTTATTTGGAATGCAAGAGATAGATGTTGTTCTAGGGGAAAAAAAAGAAAGAAAACCCTACCATACTAATGCTGAGAAGCAAAAACAGTGGTGCCCCCTTCTAATGGCTGGCTAAAATGTGAATGCTGTTGTTGGTGCTGGAAAACAAGTAGCGGGTTCCACAGTTATGGTTAGAGACTCTGATAGCAATTGTATAGTTGCTGTTGTCACAGCAACTAAATATTTTGGCAATATGGTAATGGCTGAAGCCACTTCCGTGCAGTGGGGAATGCAAGTTGCCTTGAACATTGTTGGGGGGATGGATTCTGGGGTTTTAGAATAGAAAAGGTAGCACGACAAAAATATTTTAGGTGATCTCAGAAATTCTGGGAACCAAAAAGAATTATTAAAATTTCAAAGCTTAGGACACTCCTAAATTATGTAATGGCATAGCTTACTCAATAGCTAAACTAGCACTCAAAGGATGGTAACTATTATATGGTCGGATGAATTTTTCCAACACACGTACGTTATGTTCTTATTTTCAAGTTGATATATCGTGAGGTTTATTTTCTTTTTCCTTTTTTTTTTTTTTTAATTCAGATCGCTTTTTTCAATTTTTTTAAATATTTATATAGCCATTTTATAATGAGGGCATGATGCCAGTAAAATTAAAAAAAATATATTTTTTAATATATTGGAGAGTTTTATTTTTTTATATATTAATGTATTGAAATATATATTTTCAAAATTTTTGTGGCTCCTCAATTTATTAAAATAAAGACATTCTCATTTAGAGAATTATTATTATTGCTATTATTAATATTATTTATATAGAGTAGTGATCGGATTCAAGATTTTAAATTTTATTGAAGTTCGCGACGAGTTGATAATGATGTAAACATATTTTTATAACATTATAAATTATTTGATAATATTATAAAATATGTTCATATTATTGCCAACTCGTTCTCGATTTTATTCCCGAATTACAAATTCGGATTAAAAAAATTTCTTATATATATAGAGAGAGATGATATTATGACATGCATTAGAAAAAAAAATTCTTATTTATATAGATGATATTATGACACGCACAAAGAGAGAGAGAGAGAGAGACATTAGACCTACCTCCAAAAGATAATATAATTAATTTGGCACTTAAAGCGTTGCAAGGGTTGAAGTGCGAGGGATATGCTTAATCTGGAGGGGTGGTGAGTAGAGCTGGCAAAATTTGACACGATCCGATTACTCGATACGAACACGACATAAATAAATAGGTATGGGTCGTTAAATTTAACACGATTATTAAATGGGTCGGGTCTGGGTCAACACGATTTTTTTCCGTATTGGGTTTGGGTTAAAATTCTTGACCCATTTACCCGATCAATGACCTGATTATATTTTCTATTTTAAAATAATTTACATATTCTTATAATTAAAACTCAAATATTAGAGATGATTTTCTTTTTTTTATTCTTTAAAATGGTGAATATAAACACAGTGTTTTATTTATAAAATTTTACATACATTTAGAGCTTCAATAATATAAATGTGTAAAAATTGATAGACATGTATATTTTATAATATTGATATATAATATTATATATATATATATATATATATATATATATATATATATAATTAAAACCTCAATAGTGTAAATGTGTAATATATTGGTAGATATATATATTTTATAATATCGATAAATTATGTATGTATGTATGTATGTATGTATGTATGTATGTATGTATTTATATACATACGTATGTATAAGAGTGTGTAAATATTTTATGTAACTTTTGTTCAATATATAGATATTAAACGGGTTATTGGGTAACCCGATTATTTTTCTGTGTCGGGTTTGGGTCTCAATATTTTGACACGATTATTAAATGAGTCGGGTTTGGGTCAACATAAATTTGACACGACACGAAGCTGACACGACACGAACACGACCCGATGACCCGTTTTGCCAGCTCTAGTGGTGAGGATGGGTGGGATGCCGGAGTTAAGAGTTAACTATAGAACACAAACACATTCGTATATACAAAATTGACAACGAACTTACCAACAATTATTTATCATTTTCCATCGCAAAAATAGAAACAACACTCTGCAAGCTTTGTCACCACCCAAACGAATCCAGCCTCTTATGGATTGGACTTAGGTATGCCCAATCGCGGCTTCTGGATTTTCTCTTGTGATCTTGTAACATCAACTTCAGCAACAGAATGACTGTAGCTATTTAATTAGGAGAAATATGGTCATCGAACTGAAATACTAGTAAATCAAATCAAGTGGGCACCATGGAAAATTAAGATTCTCTTTGGGATTGAGGTGCTGTAACTTTTAAACTAGAGCTGTTGTAGAAAAAAATTATAATTATAAAATAAAAATTAATATTACGTACTAAATATAATTTTTAAATAATAATTTTAACAAAATTAGTAAATATATAATAAATTTTTCATTATATAAGAGTAAAATCAAATTAACTTAACTTTCAAACTACATAAATTAATAATTTACTAAATATTTTAGTGTAAATTTTTTAAATTATAACTGTTCAACCTCAATCTTAAGCGAAGCATAAGAAATGTCAAATATTATAATTTTAAATTTCCTTCCTTTTCAATGACACACATTTCAAGGCATATAAAAGAATCACGATCACCAAATGGGGATACCTCATGGCTTTGACTACAAACGGAACCGACATGCATAAACAGAGGATAATAATTCACACAGATTATATCAGGCCCAGAGGCCCTTTAACCTTTTGAGCTTTGACAGACGGGCCATTATTTATATATATATATTTATTTGTTCACATCAACCCCTTGTTTAAAAATTTGGTGTGTCGAAATATATAACTAACATTGATAGAGCGTGGACAACTTTGTTTCTTTCTCATATTTGACTTCTCCTTCAAATTTTAGGGCACCAAATTGGTTACCTTTCACACGTAATGATTCTGCATCTAATGCCAACTGTCTTTTGCAATGCGTAGCCGCAATTGTAACTTACCGAATTAAAATCCAAGATATATTTTCCTTCCCTGAATATATTTACCAAATTAATCTTACTGTATGATGACGCATATAAAACTAAGCATGACTCTCTCTCTCTCTCTCTATATATATTTATTTAGAATGTTACTTTTTGGTGCACGAATTTTCATGCAGATACCTACTTCATTGTCTCCAAAAATTAATGGAAATATATATGCATGAAGTTTTTTCTTTTTATTATGTCTTTATTTTTTTCTCATTATTTGACCATATGATTTAATATAATTAGTGTTCAATTCAATATTAAATCATATTATTTAATAGAGTTAGTGTTTAATTAACCATAAAATTATATAAGTTAATAATGTCTCTAAGTTAATTTTTGGCCTAACCGGAGAATTCATATATATAATTAATGTTATTTTACATTTTTAATTTTTGGCCTTTTGTATCCACTAAACTTGCGTTGCTTGTGGGCTGTGGAGTGCGGACGGTAGGTTTTGACTAATAAATACACGTGCAATGAAAGCAATTTTCTTGCGCCAAGATTCTTTTGATACTCTTTCCTTACTACCCGCTCCCTACTTTATTTACCTGTGGATATGAATCACTGCGTCTATATTATTCTATCCACCGTTTTCAGGAATCTTGAATCTCTTGGATCATTAATTTGAAAAAAAAAAAAAAAAAACTCTTTAAATAATTTTTCAACTTTTAAATGCTGACCTACTTTTGCTTTCATACTTTTCAGTTCACACTCTTCCTTTTATAAAATTATAGTCAGGCTTCCTGTTCCTTTTTCTTTCTATATATATAACTTCTACTCCATGTATGGTTGCTGCTTCAGCCTTCATTGTTTCTGATATTTTTGCCAGCATAAACTAAGGTATTCGCTTTCTCAAGTTCTGTTTTTTAGTCTTGTAATTAGTTATAAAATATTTGTCTTTCTCATATTTCTGAATTCACAAATTGCATTCCTTTTTTAATGCACAGAATACCTTGACTGTAACGTAATCATACTGTGATGACTTTTTAATTGTGCTCTTTTTGCATTACCTATTTCATAGACTAATATCTTAAGGTCTGAGTTACGTATAACGTAACTTAGCACACACACAGTAATAGTAGTAGGCCCCATCAATAGTTACTGTTGTTGTGTATGGGTGTATCTTACGTTAAACGTAACATAGGAGATCCTATATCTTAATCTTTATCTGTTTGTGATAATATCAACTCCCATGTAAGGAGTCAAACTTTTAGACTGCTTAAATTAAAGTTTATATTGTTTCTGTTGTAAGCGTTGATCAATAGATTTTAGAGGGAGCAGTCATGACTCTTGCTGTTGAAACTGAAACCCCACTAAGGCTTGAGGTTAGTACTTGATCTTTCTTTCGTTGATTCATACTTTAAGTTGCTTCAAAATTAGTTATGTTAAATTTGATATTCATTTGATTCCTGTAATCACCAGGGGAAGTACAAAGCTATGGCAGTCTGTTGGGTTCTCGGGATCGGCTCCCTTATCTCTTGGAACAGTATGCTGACAATAGGAGATTACTACAATAACTTGTTCAAGGTAGGTGGGTAGCTGATGTTTCATTATCCCATCTTCCTTTAATTGCTGCTTTTGAAAATCAGTGTTAAGTTACTTTATAAGCAGGAAAGAGGGCAATTGTTATTATTATTATTATTATTATTATTATTTAATAATTGATTTGATTAGGAATTGGATATTTAGCCTGCTTAGAAAATCAAATTATAGAACTATTTATGAGCATTAGGTGCCTAGTTTAATGATGTTTTCATTTCTTTTGCAGAAATATCATCCAACAAGGGCGCTTACCCTTGTTTATCAACCATTTGCGCTTGGAACAATGGCAATACTTGCATACAATGAATCAAAGATCGATACCAGAAAGAGAAACATTACTGGTTACATTATTTTCTTTGCAAGTACTTTGGCACTCCTACTTGTAAGTACTGTAATGCTTTTTTCTGCACTGTATCTTGATTATAAATTGCTTCCAGCAAATTTATGTCTGATTTGCTACTGCTTTCTGACAGTTGGATTTAGCCACATCTGGAGAAGGAGGACTTGGACCTTTTCTTGGTGTATGTGTGTTTGTTGCTTTGTTTGGAGTCGCAGATGCCCATGTTCAAGGTGGTATTGTTGGGGACTTATCCTTCATGTACCCTGAATTCATGCAGGTTGATATTTCTAATTTGCTTTGACAGTTGTTTCTAATCTATTTTTGAAAAGAGAATTTATTTCTTACTACATGTTGGCATTCTGTTCCGCAGTCTTTCTTTGCTGGTTTGGCTGCATCAGGTGCTCTAACCTCTGGTTTGAGGTTACTAACAAAGGCTGCGTTTGAAAAGTCTCATGATGGTCTTCGCAAGGGAGTTAGTACGTTTCTTTTCTCGTCAATAGACAAAATTTGGTTTGTGTTTCTATTTTTCAACTGTAAATGTTGATTTTTCTCATACTCTGTGGTGCTTAAAATGAAAAGTGAACGAACAGTCATCTATAGGTTACCACATACCAGAAGCTATATTAATGAGAGTTTCTTTTTGTCTTTTTTGCAGTGTTATTCCTGGCAATATGTACATCGTTTGAGTTTGTATGTATTCTCCTATATGCATTTTTCTTCCCAAAACTCCCAATAGTCAAGTACTTTCGCTCAAAGGCTGCTTCAGAAGGATCAAAAACTGTTTCAGCTGATCTTGCAGCTGCTGGCATCCAAACAAAAGCAGCCCAGGTATTATTTTATCTTACTTCGACTAATATGCTCCTTGTTTGAGAATGTTTTTTGCAATTCCAATTCTCCTAATAACTTTGGCAGTTCTGCAGGCTGAAGATGAAGCCAAACAATATGAACGGTTGAGCAATAAGCAACTATTCATCCAGAATTTTGATTATGCTCTGGACCTGTTTCTGATTTACGTGCTGACTTTGTCCATTTTTCCGGGATTCTTATATGAAAATACTGGACAGCACCGGTTGGGTGAATGGTAAGTGCTGTTCTATGGCAAAAGAAAATTTGGATTGCATCTTGTATCTTAGTCGTGGACATATGCTGAATGCATATACTTTGTTTGTCTTAGAATTGAAGGGAATATGCTTTGAAGGAGTATTATTTTTGTCCCTATAATATTCATTGCTGGAATTTGAATATCTTGCCTCCATGTTTAGCTAGTTTTCTGAGAACTTGTGTAGTATTCATGTTCACTGAAACTGAAAAATTAATCAGCGTACCATTAATTGACAATTGAAATTGGAAAGTTTGACTCTTGACTAAACTTTTGAACTAAACACATTTTAGCATATTGATAGCCCTTGCAGATTTTTTATATGGCTGGCGATCTTTCAGGTATTCGCTTGTTCTGATAGCATCATACAACGTGTGGGATCTAATAGCAAGATACATTCCCCTCGTGAAATGCGTGAAATTGGAATCCAGAAAGGGCCTTATGATCACTATTCTCTGTCGTTTCTTACTCGTCCCTGCATTTTACTTCACTGCTAAATATGGTGATCAGGGATGGATGATCTTTCTCACTTCCTTCTTGGGATTAACAAATGGTTACCTGACAGTATGTGTTATGACAGTAGCACCCAAAGGTTACAAGGTTAGTTGGCACCATACTTCTTCATTATTTTGCGATAACGCTTGATTTTCATCTTTTCCTAACCAAATGATTGGGTTTTCCGTTTTGTAGGGACCTGAGCAAAATGCACTGGGTAACATACTTGTGTTATTTCTCCTGGGCGGCTTATTTGCCGGGGTTGCTCTTGACTGGCTGTGGCTCATTGGTAAGAAAGACGGCTTTTAACGATGAGAGCAAAATTTCTCTTGTTGCTGATGAAGAAAGTTAAGTACGAATACATTCAGAATAAGATGTAAGAGGAATTGATTGTACAGTTTCGCACAAATTCAGGAAGAATAGCACTTACCAGGGGAACAGACCATGAGCAATTTAAAGAAAGACTTCATTCATTGGGGTCACTAACAAAGTTGGCATCCTGCAGACTAGTTTCTACAGCAGTTCCTATGAATGAATATTTAACTATGTTGGACTTTCAAAATTAATGCCAGTTGAATTTGAATGTAATTGATCTTTGCAAAACAATTGATCTGCTTTCTTCTTTCTTTCTCAATTGCTTAATAGAATATGAACTTTGCAACAGTTGGCCAGTATCAAATTCAGCAGCAATTGAATTTTCGCCGGCAAATTTCGAAGCAATCGTTTATTAGGCCATATTTGCCACGTGGCAATCAAAATTATTGAAACCCCCAGCATTCAAGGATAAACTACCAACATAAATTTTTCTTATTCCTACAGTTAGAGTTTAACGGTCAACAATTGTTCAAACATGTCCACTCTTTCTTGTCACACAACCCTTCTTCCCCTTACAAAACCTATGCGCTCAAGCTTCTCCTTAAGAAAACAGAAACATAATATGTACAAAATCGTGTTCACCAGCAAACGTTTTGAGAGTTCTTGAAGTAACAATCTCTCAGGCCATCTTCGTTATCTGGGAATCAAATTGTAGCCTTGTTGCTGAAATATTCTGGATGTGCCTTGCTTTTCCTCGACTCCCTCTTTATTGATAAAACATTACGTGAAGAAATAACTCTTTATTGGTATCTTTAAAAAGAGATGGTTTAAATTCATTCTTTGACATTAAAAATGTCATCACAATCCACATTGCCTTTGAAGGTTTTCTCATCCTGTTTGCTTCCCTGAGTTTTGAATCCTCTGCATGGTAATGCCATCAACAGGTTTTGGTACTTACAAATTTATATAATTAAATTTCTCAACATAAGTTGATATGAAATTGAATCTTTTATGTGTAAATTCTATCTATAAACCTCTCCAACTGTAAATATTTCTCTTCCGGAGAAATTTCAATAATCACATCCTGAAAATATTGCATACATGGTTTCATTTCCTTGGTTTTCTTTGACGTTTGATTTCTTGTCTTCAAGTTTTAAATATTGTTTAACAAAAAATTTCTAAAAATGATGTTATCATCCTTTACTAACTTTCCAAGGTGCCAAAGAATTGTAAATAGACCAATTCTAAAATTGGTCAGGTATTGGCACAAAGAACCAATTCCTGTATCATGGGAAAAACCTGATATTGGCTGGACTAAATTAAACTTTGATGGATCCTGCAAAGGCAGAACCGGTAAATCCAGCATTGGAGGGATCTTCAGAGACCACAAGGCTGAATTCTTACTGGGTTATGCGGAATCCATAGGAAGAACAACTAGCACCATTGCTGAACTATCTGCACTACGAAGAGGCCTCGAGTTGGTACTCGAAAATGGATGGAGTGATGTATGGCTCGAAGGTGATGCCAAATCATTGGTTGATATAATTGTGCAAAGAAGGCACGTTAGATGTGCAGAAGTGCAAAGGCACATTAGTGATGTAACATCAATCATACCAGAACTTAATAATTGTGTTGTGACTCATATATATAGGGAAGGCAACAGAGCTGCTGATAAGTTTGCTCAACTAGGACACCTATTGAAGAAGCCTCAAATCTGGCGGCATCCGCCTAATGAAGTGTTACAAATTATGCATGATGATGCAGGGGGCAAGATTATTCTTCGTAGGAGATAGTAACATTGTAGGTGTTATTGATTTGTTTACTATATACGACAGAATTCTTTCTTTTTGGTCCTTAACCAATGGTATCTATGCTCTTCATTTTTTTATGTACATAATGCAAATCTTGTTATAAATCATCACATTGAAGTTTGTTCTGTAACCAATTGTGCAACAATCATTTTGAAATGAATGTGTACACTATCAATGTTCTGCAGCTTAATTTAGGCCCTCATGCGTCTTCATTTTAATTTTAAAGACTCCGTTTATCAATTCTGATAGAGGCTGTGACTGTCAAGATTAATAACCTGTACAAGTCTTCATCTAAAGTTATCCTCTTTGGATTTAAATATTGCTCGAAGCACGCAACACATCGCTTTTCTTTAAATGATGATGTAGGAACTGGTCAATAACTTAATTAATGGAAGTGTAGGTAATGATCCCAAGCGGGAATCAAACCACCAAAGTGGCTAATTCGGGACCTACCACCAATCAAACGGTCCCCATCAACATCCAGGAGTCGTGTGTGAAGGTTGTTAGCATGAAACGACTAAAAATTTTGGTAGACCAGAAAAACTAATCACATGTGGAGAAAAGATGCAGTACAAATACTCCAGTACAAAATCCAGTACAGTTCTCTGACGGCAATTCAATGAGATGACAAACAGCCAAGTTGAGTTGAGGAAAGATTTTATAGCATTGCTTAAATGAGGGGCGGAGACACGCATAATAACGTGTAGTACAATGTAATACAAAGTCGCTGTACTACATTCCGTTTCCATGACCATGTTTTCCTATATAATAATAGCAGATGCGATGATACACCAAGATTTATGGATCTGTTGCAGTTGAAACAAGCACTTGAAGATTCCCAGATTGAAAAAAACATCATTGAGTGCAGCGTTGATGAATATTTGTCGGTGCTTTGCCGATATTTCTCTATACTAGCCAGGATTCTTTCACCAGCGCTGCACTCGATCATGTTTTTTAGCTCTGCTGGTTCAGGATTATCCAGATAATACGCACATGACGGTTGACAGGTTTCTTTTCTCACTTTGTTTGGTTTCAATTTTAGTCTTGGTTCAAATTTTGGAGGTTCTGAAGAGCATATATGCTCAATTATTGTCAGCGCTGTCAATAATGAAATGCCTTGTGACTCTGTTTATTGCTGCTTATTATCCTATTGCAATATTGCTTGCCTTGACTTCATTTTCCAGAGCCTCTGCAAGCAAATGGCTGAATTATGACTCTGATTTAGATAGTTTGGTGTGAGAATTTTGTTGTTTTTCCCTCTGTGACTCAATCGTCAATAATACCATCAATCAATTTATCAGCGCGGGTGTTTTAAATCCAATATTTCGTGCTTGGATTGGTCTCCTTGATAGTAACCACAACATTCACCAATGCAAAAAAGAGGATTTCCACTTTCCAAGTATAATTCAGCATTGGAACCAGAAATTAATGGGCCCTTTTTTTTTTTCTTTTTTCTTTAAAAAAAAAAAAAAACACTTTTCCACACATTTATTTGAGCCTCCCGAGAAACTGATAAGCCTCACAAAACTGCATTATTTACGCTGCACCATTTTTTGTCATCTGTATCTTCTACCCTTGCACCTCTAATTTTTGTAGAAATTTGAAAATACATCTGACATGCTATATGAATTATACAATAAGTAAAATGATAAGTAAATTGTGTTATGATATATATATGTATGTATTTAATTTTAAAAAAATTATCATACATAACATTAAATAATTGTAGCTTCTGTGATATACTTTGAAATTCTTCCAATAACGTTTGTTTTAACACTAAAGCATCCTTCTTATATATACTATGATAACCATATTATTTTAAGCACACAGTTGTGTTCCTGATCTTGGAATCAAGTAAGATGCTTCTGCTACAAGCCATGTTCAGATCAGAGGAGACGAGATGTACAACACAGCTAATGCAGTGAAAATCACAGGATTCTTCTTTGCTTACAGCGGATTCACAAGAAGATAACAAAAATTGCATTAAATTTTGTTCTCAGTTCATGCATTTCTGGCTTTTATAGACAAAAATTTCAAACATAACAGTCGCGCAATTGATGCATAGAGCAATATTGAGTACTGATCTGGTGCCAAAACAATGAAATATCATTCAACCAAAACAAGCTTGTAACACAAAATGCAGCAAAGCTAATTACCTGCGGCAATTGGCACTTAACACAACAGTAATAAATATCATATAATATAAATATAATCAAGGTGTCTGCACTGGAAAATTCAATAAAGCGAAAACAATAACTACCAAGAAGGCCTATCTGGCTATCTCTATATCTCTATCTGCGTGTACACTTATAGAAAGTAGAAACCAAACACCGATCGAAATCGTGGCGCCCGCTCGATCTCCATTTGCCACGAAATTGAAGTTCTCGGAGACCAAATTGGACTCAATCTCTGTCATAAATTACGGAATATGCCACTATCTCTTCGATTCATTCCACTCGAGTATACCAACTGAAAAATAATAAATAGTCTCCAAACGCCCACAATTTCACTAAAAACTAAAACCTCAAACTTTCGCCTCACCCTCCAAATTTTCCCGAGAAAATTTCAAAGTTTCCGGGAAAATCCGTAACTTTCCCCGGAAATTCCAAAATGCAAGAAGAAGAAGATCTGCCGGACCATCTGCGGTGCAAGAGAACGGATGGTAAGCAATGGAGGTGCAATCGACGCGTAATGGAGGACAAAAAGCTCTGCGAACTTCATCATCTTCAAGGCCGTCACCGTCAGAACAGGGAGAAAGTTCCCGAATCGCTAAAAATCCAGAGAAAACATAAGAAAATCTTCAAGGTTCAACAGAGAACAGAAATTAGGGCACGGAAGTCGAAGAAACTCAAAAGAAAGAAGAAGAAGCGAGTTATCGGCGAATCTGAAGCGTTGGATGAGGCTTTAAAGAAAATGAAACTAAAGCGAGGAGACTTACAGCTGGAATTGATAAGAATGGTGTTAAAAAGAGAAGTTGAAAAGCGAAAGAGGCAAAAAAATTTCGATTTCGAAGATGAAGAGAACTGTGACAACAGTAATTATAGCGATAGCGATAGAGAGTTAACACGAGAGTTGCCTAATGGCTTAATGGCAATTTCTAGTACAAATTCTGACAATGCAGGTACTTCTTGTGCTGTGAAAATAGGGGCTGAGGCGGCAGCGGTTAACAGAAGACGTTTTCGCTCTAAAAACATTGAACCAATGCCAGTTGGCACATTGCAGGTGTTAAATAATTTTAGAATTATGGTTATGATAATGATGTTTTGGTATTTCGAATGTTTGCAATTGACTGTTTTCGATGTTATAGGTAGTTCCATATAAAAGGGATGTGGTGAGTTTGAGGAGGAGGAGGAGGAGGAAGAGATGTCATTGGTGTAGGCGAAGGGGTCAGAGTTTGATTAAGTGTTCGAGTTGTCGTAAACTGTTTTTCTGCGTGGACTGTGTGAAAGAGTGGTATGTATTTTTAGTTTTTATATTTTTTTGAAAGTTTTTCATAGAGTTCATTATTCATGCTACCTATACATGACTTTACTTTTGTGCAAGTAGTTTTCTTCGAAATGTAGTAGTAAATGCAGAATTACTAACTTGGCATGGAGTTAGGACTCAATATTTGAAGTAGTACATTAAATCTAATTCTGAAAAGATAATATTACCAATGGTGCAAGTATTAATTTATGACACATAAAGAAGCTACGATTTACCTGTCGTAGAAACATATTTACATACTCACATTTGGGTAGTTCAGAAAATAATGGTTTTGGGAAGTTACACATCCAGCAGGAGAAATTGGTGTGTGTTTTCGTACAAAAGCAGGTCATGTAACAATGCATTCTCTTCTTCTAGTCGTGCACTAAATGGTTGGTGACATTTATGAAGCTTTTTACTCTTTGATTTATCTTGGCTTTTGCTTTGCCAATCATAGTTAGAAGAAAAGTTGTGGTATTGAAAACTCTTGACATCTAAATGAATATAGGTATTTTGATACGCAAGAAGATGTTAAGAAGGCATGTCCAGTTTGTCGTGGAACTTGTGGCTGTAAGGCCTGCTCATCAAGTCAATATAGAGACATTGATTATAAGGTCTGACAATTGATATGCTAAATTGTATGACTAATATATGCCTATTTTCAGGCTGGATACTGATCCTTCAATGTACCTACAAATTATGTTTCAGGACTTGTTGAAGGCCAATAATGAAGTTGACAAAGTTTTACATTTTCATTATTTGATCTGTATGCTTCTTCCCATTGTGAGACAAATAAACCAGGACCAAAACGTTGAGCTAGAAATAGAAGCAAAAATAAAAGGTAGATAAAACTTGCCCATTAGAGCTTCGTTCTCAGATTCTGCATGTTGATCTTCTGACATCCATCGTCTAATCATAAAATTTTGCCAGAAGATGGTATCTTTAATGTTTCCCTGTGTGACAGGCCAAAACCCGTCTGAAGTTCAGATACAGGAGGCTGAATTTAAGTATAATAGGCTATATTGCTGGTATGTTCCTTGCTGCTGATTTCTTATGCCATATCTTGAAATAAAAAGTAGATAACTTTTAACTTTGTATCATTTTCTGATGCATGACATGACTTCTGGAGCAGCAGTAGTTGCAAGACGTCTATTGTAGATTACCATAGAAGCTGTGCAAGTTGTTCTTATACCCTGTGCTTAAGCTGTTGTCGAGATATTTTGCAAGGTAGCTTATCTGGCTGTGTTAGAGCTCGCCTTTGCAAATGTCCAAACGGACGGAAAGTGTGCACATCTGGAGTACGAATTCTAGAGAAGAAATCTTTAAGGACCTATAAGGAAGGTTATGGCAGCACATATTTTGATTCTTCTGCAGCATCACCTAGTTGGAAAGCTCCTGATGGCACTGCTGGTATATTGTGCCCACCCATGGAGTTTGGTGGTTGTGGTGATAGCTTTCTTGATCTGAGATGTGTTTTCCCTTCGTGTTGGACTAAAGAACTGGAAATTAATGCCGAACAAATAGTAGGTTGTTATGAGTTGCCAGAAACCATAGACATGTCCTCATGTTGCTCGGTTTGTACGGGGATGGATCATGAAGTTGATGGGACCAAGCAGTTGAAAGTAGCTGCTATCAGAGAGAATTCAAATGATAACTTTCTATTTTTCCCTACTCTTATGGATGTTCAAGGTGACAAACTTGAGCATTTCCAGAAACACTGGCGTAAAGGTCAACCTATAATAGTTCGAAATGTGCTTGAGGTTACATCAGATTTAAGTTGGGATCCAATAGTCATGTTCTGCACTTATCTTAAGAATAGTAGTCTCAAATCTGAGAATGATGGAGGAGCAGTTGAAGAAACTGGTTGCTCCGACTGGTTCGAGGTTAGTGTGACCATTTTTTAAACTTATAGATGTTGCTCTCTCTCTCTCTCTCATCTCTCATCTTGCTTGGTAAATGGACCATAACTATATTTTGTGGGGTGACGTGTCTAGTAATTCTAATATGTGAACTTAATGTTGGATTTCAATTATGAGGTAAGAGACGAGAATATTGCATTTTTATAAGCTACATAAACTTTCCATTAATGGTGGTCTGGAGTTCTGTCATTTCCAAAAAAATTGATGCCCTTTGTGTATATGAAAGTTTGGGACACTAAGCAATTCGTCCATGGTATCACGCTAAGCTGCTTGGCAGAAAAATGGAGCTTAAATACCTATCCATTTTTCATCTTCTAGGTTAAAGATTGTAAGAGTTCTGACTGTGAGCTTCTGCGTTTTTCACTCATAAAACTATCTTTCACTGGTTTATTTATTGAAAAATTAAAGCTAAACATGCTTATTCAGTCATTTCAATATTCTTTTCTGTGTTGGAGCAGCTGTGTATTTAAAATGATAATCTGTTTCACATTGTTTGTTGGTCTTTTCTCAAGGGGTGATTGTACATTTCTGTCTGTTGCAAAGTAGGTTTCTATTTATTGCATTGTAGAATCTGAAAGTGAGTGTAGTTATTTAACCAGTTTGCTTCTGTTTCATTTGGCAGGTAGAAATTGGTGTCAAGCAGTTATTTTTGGGGTCTTTGAGGGGGCCAAAGCACGCTGATATGTGTAATGAGAAGCTAAAGTTGAAGGGTTGGCTTTCTTCTCGATTATTCCAAGAACAGTTTCCTGCTCATTATGCTGAGATTATTCGTGGCCTACCACTTCCTGAATACATGGATCCAAAAACAGGTGTTTTGAACATTGCTACAAAGCTTCCACAGAATTTCCCTACTTCTGACCTTGGCCCATCTGTGTACATCTCATATAGTAGTGGTGAGGAACTTGCACAGGCTGACTCTGTGACAAAATTATGCTATGATTTATGTGATGTGGTATGTCTAGCTCTCTTTCATTTTCATTTATCCTTTATTCAAGTTTTCTTCTCTGTTAAAACTTAATTCATGCACTTTCTCTTTGAGTTTTTTCCTTAACTGTTAGTATGTTACATTAAAGATGCATTGCCTCCCATAATGCCCTAATGCTGTATCCCTACCTCATAGGATGAGAATGTTTTAGGAGTCTCCAAGCAGTTTGTTTGATGCATCAAACCCCTGGACGAATCAAATCTCCAGCTTCAAGTGTTTTAATACTAGCCTTTATATGAACCTTGAGTGATAGTGCCTTATTCTGCAATTATAAATTCTCTTCTACTTGAGAATTTTAGTTGATAACATCTTCAAAAATAATAATAATAAAAATAAAATAAAATTGTGAAGTTTAAGCTGAAGCATGTTGCTGCATGCACTTTTGTTACCATGTAACACCTGCAATGCATGCATTTGTTAGTCTTCCTTTGTCTCAGGAGTTGTCATGTTTCTCATCGACAAAAGGGAAAAAAAGAGACCAAATTAATCATGCCAAAGAGTTTAGAAGAATTTGTGAGTAATTGTTGCCTTTCTTTCTGTCTGTTTTTGATACCAGGTTAATGTCTTGGCTCATACTACAGATGTCCCTGTATCTACAAAGCAGCTTAATAATATTAGGGAGTTGATGCAAGGGCACACGGGTCAACATCAAACGGACTCTGTGGAAGTTGCTCCTGAACAGAAGATGGCAAATGGAATGGGAGGAAAATCACATTCAGATTGTGAAAACAAGGAAGTTGGATTATGTGATGTGTTAGGAGAAGAAATCACCAGACATGAAGCTGGTGATTTAAATGTCAGAGATAGAAACTCATCTCACGATGGGGATTATGATACTGATTCTGATCCTGATTCCTTAATCCTGGGTTGTGGGACTAATCAAAACTCAAAAAAATCAGAAAAAAGGATGCATTTTAAGGATCACAAGAATAATTCCAACTATTTTATTAAGGAAAGACTGGCAGAGTCTTGTGGTGCCCAATGGGATGTTTTTCGCAGAGAGGATGTACCAAAGCTTATTGAATACCTCAAAAGGCACTCTAATCAGTTTCCTCATAAAAATGGCTTCCAAGATCATGTAAGTTCAGAATAGAAATGCCATACTGTTAGCTCGATGGAATCAGTGCTGATTGATTATTCCTCTGCTGCAGGTAGTTCATCCAATTCTTGATCAAAATTTCTTTCTTGATGCAACTCACAAAATGAGGCTTAAAGAGGAGTTTGGTAAATATATCTGTCCATTTATTTTTTCAGATTCCCAACAAAAATAAACTTACTGTTGATGTCCAAACTTTCACTGTGTCCAGAAATTGAACCCTGGACTTTTGAGCAACATGTTGGAGAAGCTGTCATCATTCCTGCCGGATGTCCTTACCAGATTAGGAATCTTAAGGTAAAATGTGTAACACAGTTGAAACTCTTAATTGTAGAGTTCATAAACTCTTAATACTTGCCAGATTACAATGTGCAAATTAGTCAATGGCCGTTGTGATGGCTTTGCCATTACAAATGTGTGAAGCCCGCTGGTTTCCTTTTTTTTCCCTAAAAATTTTTTGATCGGTCTGTCACTATCAATGAGTTATTTGCAACTGATTACAAAGGTATAAAGTGTGAAAACTTGAAAACCTCCAAGTATGTTTATTGGAGAAAAGTAGGAGAGGAGAGTGAAGAAGTACACAGAAATTGCAGTTAAATGACTCTTAATTTATCAATATAGTTGATTTCAGCAGCGTGTAATTAGTTGTGTTTAAATGCTTATATTAGTTTCAAGTTGAATAGGAAATTTATTTGCATTACTATTGTTCGTTTAATGTATAATTACCTGCAGTCCTGCGTTAATGTGGTTTTGGACTTTATCTCGCCGGAAAATGTTACCGAGTGCATTCAGTTGATTGATGAAATCCGACTGCTTCCTACTGACCATAAAGCCAAAGCAAACAAATTTGAGGTGAAATTCATCATCATTTTGGTTGCCAATTTTCTTTAATTATCAATCTTTGCTTATGTGAAACTGATTGGGTCAATTGAAAATGGTTTTATCATGTTGGCCAAAGCAGGTGACAAAAATGGCTCTTTATGCTATTAATACAGCAGTCAAGGAAATTCGTGAGCTTACATGTGCAGAGTAAGTGCCCATTGGATGTAAAATTTTTACTTTGTGGTTCTCTGTCAAGTTCACTTCACATGAGACATGTCACAGAATGGTGCCCAATTTATGTCTGTGGCTGCCTACATTATCCTGGAGTTGAGTTGCCTGTTGGGTAACTCCAGCCAAATTTGAGTACATAACTCAAACTGTTATTAGGAATTTGATAATTTTTCGTGTATATAGGATAAATTTTTTTCTTTTTTTTCCCTAATGCTATGGGCTATTAGAGAGACAACATTCTGGAAAAAATACTTATAATCAGATCATATGACAACTCTTGAGATGGATTAGAACTAAGAAAATTGTAAATGATTCTCAATGAAAAATTTGTAGCTTAGCTGCAGCTATTGGTTATTTATATTATTGAAAATTAATTTAATTGAACAGGTCAATTAAACTGCTTGTTGAAATATAGTTCCACTGTCCCTATTTGATAATACTTGTCAAATGTTCAAGGAATGATACTTGTTTGTAATAGATTTCTGATTGTAAATATGAGCAAATATGAATTACATTTCTGATTGTAATATACGTATAAATGTTCCAAAATAAATAAATAAAAATTACGAATGCTCCAGATCAGGTAAATGAATCCTTCTTTAACAATGATATACTAACAGTACACTGTTGGTGAGCAGATTTGGATGAAATCTTAGTGTAAATTATTAAGAGATTTGTCTGTCCTAGGTATTTGAGGAGTGATAACTGACAACAGAAAAGAGATGCACATTTAGGTGAGAGACCACGATTTGCTCAGCCAATAGCATTTCTTGCTTGCCAACAGAAGTACAATGCCCTGTTCCTATCGGTTGTGTCTTATGTTGTCTGAAATTACCGGTAAATTAAGTATAAAATAATAGAAATTTAGAGTTTATTCTGTTTCACTTTTTTTAAACTGTAAGGGATTTTGCAGTGAAATTCCATCGTGCAGTTGAGACTCGTGCATCGTAAAAGTTATTTTGTCAAAGTTTTTTGACTAATAGTTAGTGGTTAATGACTTATTAGGATTGATTTATATTGAATCATTGCTCTTTTAAGAAAAGAAGAAAAAAGAATTAAGAGTGATATAAAAGTTGATAATGTTTTGTAATTATAATTATAAATAATAATTTTTTTATAAATTAGAAAAATATTATAAATTTTTCATCAAATCAAATAACTGATTTTGATCCCGACCAAACAAACTCTAACCTAACTGGCTAACAGTAAAGTAGTGGGATTACCAGTGACTGAAGTAGGTGATCAAGTTTCCGAACTTGTAACTTGTCATAGATTGCGACCTACTTCCAGATACTACCCCCTGATTTAAAGGGAAACCTTAAAGTGGGGTAACAGTAGGAATTACAGCATAGCATAGCATAGCATAGGGACCGTACTGTCTCAGTTTGCATTCACTGAAAGGACCTCACTTTTCTTCGCTCTTATATCACCACTGTCAAACAACTCATATTCTGCGAGGAGAGCTGACATGGTTACATAATAACTTCGGGGGATAATTTGAAGTTAATTCATTAAATTAAATATAAAAAATAACTTAAAACGGCTATGGCAGTGAGCTGCCACATCACTTAGAACCAAAATTGTGAGACATTATTAAGGAAATAACGTTCTTCTGTTTTGAAACAGCCGTGAACGTGTTATGCTTATTTCAACCACGTCTGCCATCAGACAAAAAGAAGTAAAAAAATTCAATATAGTTCACTGCCGCATTAGAGAACTTTGAAAAAATAACATTATTGCTTTTACACTGAAGAAGTACACACTGTACATAAAGAAAACTAGCCAAAAAAGAATACTGTCAACCATTTTATTCGAGTCAATTGTTGCGCCCCATCACCATTTGTGTGCAAGTTGTGGAGGCTGAGATATTACAATAATGATTTGTGGTAAAGTAATGGAACAAGTACTAAAGAACAAAATTTTCACATTTAAAAGGAAAGTCACAAAATTTTAGCAAAAGAACTCCGCGAGGCTTGTATTATTTCTGGGACCGGTATATTATAAGGTCTTTCACTGTCAAAATTGTTTCAAAGGATCAGCACAAAAAAAAAAAAACGCCATAAGGACCTTCTCATGGAGCCATTAGTCCATCAATCGTGTAGGAAAGAGACTTTGCCCAATCAGCTTTCAGTAACAATGTTTGTAATGTGTCCATCACATTATATCCAGGATCAAGCTTACGCTGCCAACCCTGTAAAATTGAAATAGACACCACAAGGCATACAAACTGTCACATACAGCATTGAAGATACTGATAATCATAGTATGGAACAGCTCTTAACCCATGTCAGCTAGTATTCTTCTTGTGACTAGGCTACTCAACCAACACCAAACTTTTTCATAATTGACTGAAAAAATATGAGATAATTACCTCGAGAACCAAAGTTGTTACCATCACAGTGCAAACATTTCCATCAACATTGACTCTATGACGCCGAACTTTCTCAAGTAATTGCTGCATGCACTCAGCAGGATGGACCAGATCACCCTCCGGAGTACCCCAGAAGGCAAAAGCCTCATCCACTTCCTATTAAAAAATTATGTTAAAAGCGACAGACTTTAAGACGAAGAGTTTTCTATCTATAGCCTTTTAAGTATGATAGTTACCTCAATAAAAGCCTTTGGATTTGGGCAGTTTTGTTGCTTTGACAATCTCAGTGTGCATTCTGCAGCTGTGCGGCCATCTCGACGAGCAACAGCCTTAAAAAATTCCACTAAATTTACTCTATCAGTCTTAGAAAGTTCGGCAGTCATGCCTACATCAAGGAAAATGACATGAGGCTTTGATCTAAAGAGCCGTTTCTGAGAAGATTTCTTCTGAGCCACCCGAACAAGAATATTTCCAGGATGCATGTCAGCATGAATAAAGTTGTCCACCTGGAAAAAGACATTAAAAATGTCTCAGAAACATTGACAGTCTATTTTGAAACAACTGACAAATTACTAGAAAACTTCTAAATTATGACTATCTAACAGAAAAATAATGGATCACACAAAATCCCAGAGTTATCATGAGAAACCACAAAGAGAGAGATACACAATTCAAAAAGGAAAAATACACGTGTCAATAGAGAAAAAAAAATTCTCTAAGAGCATGTTGAATGTACATTTCAATTCCTTTTAAAGGAAAATGCAGGTTTTCTATGATATTTCTTGGAGAATGTTCCATCATTAGCATATCAAGCTTCTTCGAACAGACAAACATTACGAATTATGTAAGTCTTCAGCATCAGTATGGGAAAACTTTGAAGCTCCAAAGTATTTCATAAATGCCCATCATCTATTTCAGAAATGATAACCTCTAATATGATCATCCTCGCAACAATCTAGAATATTTATGGTTCATATAAAGTTCCTTATCCTTATCCTCAGTAATGCAGACCAAATAAGGGAGGACGGCAAAGATTTAATGATCTGGTCAAATATGTTATTTCAACAAGGAGAATATCTGAATTCTATTATGCTAAAAGGCCTGATGCATCCATTACTCAGGAGTAGCAAATTACTAAGCACAATTACTTCAGGCCCAGTCATTTAGACTATAAAGGTTCAAAACTTACACAGGTAACTTTCATCATATTGTATTAAAAAAAAATTGTAGGCAATAATAACCAATGAGATTTCTGCAAGAATTTAATTTAATCATGCATAAATGCATGATAAAACAAGGAAATCACCAATTGCAATGGCATAATCAAGGCAAAAAGCAAATCATAATTCAGTTATTTAGATATGGTACCAGAAGCATCTTCAAAAGTGCATGAGTCCCAATGTGAGCAAGGGCAGATTTAAGCCGCTCATGTCCTTGCAGTTCATCGACATAGCGAGAGACACACTCCCCTTGTTCATAAGTTTCCACCAAAACAGCAGGATGTACAAGGGGATACACAGGCTTGGGAAAAGAAACATCCTTCCATCTCCGGAAATTATAAATAAAGCGGCTCAAATGGGCAGCTTCCCTTGCAAGGTCAACTTGAGACATCATGAAAACTGCAAACTGCTGTACACTCTCATCCAGTCTTAACCACTTCACAGCAGGAATAACACTAGAAATCTTGGCTGCCAGGTTGATTATCACAAAATCTCTCCTAATTGATTCACCAACACCAGGATGTCTAACCTTCACGGCAACTACTATAGGCTTTACCTTTTGACCAGGGTATCGAAATCTCAAAGAAGCACGATGCACTTGAGCAATGCTACCAGATGCTACAGGTGCCTCTTCAAAACCATCAAAAATTTCAGAAAGCCTGCGGCCAAATGCTCTTTCAATAGTTTTTTTAGTGTAGGCAAAGCTATGTTCTGGAGCTTTACTGTGAAGCTCTGAAAGCTTCTTGCATAAATCTCTAGGAAATAGATCTGGACGAGTAGCTGCCCATTGACCCCATTTTATGAAAGCTGGACCTGCGGTTTCCAGTGTCCGAAGAACAACATGTAGCCACAGTTCCCTGAACTGGGGTCCAAAAGAGTCGGCAAAAGGGGCCATCATTATGCTAGGTGAGAACAAAACTCCTAGATAGAGAGCCCTCATAAGCAAAATAACACATTCTACAAGGGAGTATAGCACTGAGGTCACAAAAGCATGCCCGTCTTGTGCACGTGTGTAGAAAGCATTTTGAGATGGGAAATACTCGGTCTCTGCAGACACTCGCTGTGCCCATACCAGCTGACCAGATGTGAAGGCAATGATACTAGGAACTAATAGGGGTGAACGTGTCAAAGCCAAGCTGAATGCCTGCGCTATCCTACTGATGCAGGGGAAAATTTGGTCACGGAAAGAACTATAATCAAAAAGCCTTTTCCAAGCAATTTGGGCTTGATGCGTCGCTACGCTGCTTGCAGAGGCAACAGATAAACTCCTAACTGAACAACTCCTACAAAGAAGCTGCTTCACATTATACACTGGGACCGAACAATGTCCTCCACTAGGAAAGCCATAATGCGAGTAAAATCTATAGTAGGGCACACGCAAACCAACTGCAACTACTGCCCCATACTTTGTTAATTCTGAATGATATCCCCTTTCATTTGTAAGAACGGATTGTGCAGCTCTCCGAATATTTCGAAATGTCAAAACTCTGCACCAATTACATTGCAGTAAATTAAAAAATAAAAAATAAAAAAAAGATTTGCGCCAATCTTTCCATTATTTAATTTACCATCTTAGCTTTAAAGTTCATTACGAACAGGCTCACTGAACAAAAACAAATGCCAACAGTAAAATATTGATCCTAATTTATCTATTCATTCCCGTATTCTGATTTGGAAAAAAAAAAAAAGTGAAATTTCATACAATTATTAAAGGAAATGAAAAAAATGAAAAAAATCAAATAACAAAAAATCAAAAGCTAAGACGGAAAGAAATAAAAGAAAAGAGATGGCAATCCTAACTCTTAAGATTATGACTAGTTCCAGAGAAGTAAGACAAGGGAAGCGACCTGGACATGGCGATTGTAAGAGGCGAGGATGGATTGATGCTAACGTGCAATTGTTACGGTGAATGATAGTGGTTGCTATGGAAAGCATTTTCTCATTGATTCTAGTCGTCAGATTCTGTTCGGTTTTCCCTGTGTTTCCTTTCCTTCTTTCGCTTTCTCGCTGAGATTTTTAGATACCTAGCGCCGCGCGACGCACGGGCAGAGAAATAAAGAAAGAAAGAAAGAAAGAAAAATCACCTTGATGGGCCGCCAATGTGAACCCGCTGGCTCAGACCATTTACTATTACTAGTATTTGGACTAGGACGGCTGCTGATTTTGCTTTGCTGTCGTGGGCTTTTCTTCTCCTTGTTTCATTTCCACGTCATTTTTTCATTAAAAATAAAATATTTTTCATCCATGTGGGCAGACCAAACCGGTTCTAAACGGTTTTTCCATTCCGGTTAGATAATTTTTCCAAGAAAATGAATAAAAAATTCCGGAGGACACTACAAATTTTAAGATCGAAACGAAAAAGTTTACTAATATTTTTTATATTAAAGTACTGCTACATCTCATGATATGAGATGAGATGATATATAAAAAATAAAATAAAATATTAGAAAATTTTAATATTTAAAGAATAAAACCAATTCAAATTAAAAACCTCAATTTATGATCAGTTTCTTATTTTAATTCTGTTCTAACTGATTTTTAAAATTCAATACCAAATTGAATAGACCAATTCGAACTACTATGATATTTTAGACTTTCTGAATTTATACTTTTTATGAATTTAATCACCGCTAAAAGAAATATAAGATTCAGATCCTTGAGCTTGTCTTTTTGAAATTCAACGATAGGTGCTTGATAAAATCATAAACTAATAAAAATTAAACAAAATAAAAATAAAGACAAAATGAGAAGATAAGTTCTGAGGTTGGAAATGAAATAGATCTAAAAATGAACAAACAAACAATATAATTTTCACCCGTCGATGTCTAGTACAAATTTCCTGACACTACTACTACTAAAAACTAATAAAATTTCAAGAAGCGCGACCGAAAGAAATTACCAAAAGGGCAAAAAAAAAACACGCAGAAATAAACCCAAATATGTTTTGCTAATAATTACAGAAAAAATCATTGACAACATTTCATCAGGCTACTCAATAACAACATTCGTCAACGCTTTCTGACAGCAACTTCTTTCTGTGAATTAAAATAGACAGCAGCAACTGGAGGCTGAAGGCCATTGTCAGCAGCAAATCGGCGGGTGCTGAAATTGCTGCGAGCGTCGGGAGGTCGACAACCGGCCATCACTTTACCCTTCTGATTGAAGAGCGCAAACACATAGCGGTGGATTCCGGTGGGTGGCTGGGGTCCCATGTATGCCACCAACTCTTTTCCTACATTTATTATTATTATTATTATTATATTGTTATCAAAGAGCAACAATCATTATTATTATTTGAAGTTCACGATGTTTCTGTACGTCAAGCTTTTTGGGAGAGAGAAAAAAAAAAAAAAAAAAAAGAGGCAGTATTGTGTAATTTAAATATACCTTTGGTGGCATCTGATCCTTCTGGAATATCTACAACAATCCTGCAGTTAGTTATCAAGAAACCCCGTTACCGTTAAATATCTATTAATTGTGTTCATAATTTTGCAAAAATAAATTCAGCCGTAATTAATATTGCTGTACCAATGGAGCCACTCTCTGTATCTGGGTTCGCTCGGACTTGGAGCATCGGGATCCACCATAACCTATAAAAATACAGAGAGCATATGACATGACAAAATAAATTGCCAAATAAAAAATCAAGCTTTAGCTTGAAGAAGTAATAGACAAAACGAAAAGAAGAGAAAGAAAGAAAGAAGCGTTTAATATTAGAGAAATAAAGAAAAGAAACAGAGAATTAAAATAAAAAGTTTAGCGGCTTAATTCGGTTCTCACAAGTGTGTAGAGATTGGAAGAGGCAGGAGGAGGAGCATGAATTTGGACGCTGGGCTTGTCAGCAGAAGCAGAGGGCTTGATCTCACAGCCGTTAGCAACCTGTTTAGTCCCATAATGGACCGTCATTTCAGTGGCTGGAGTGAACATGTCAACTACATCTCCAATCACTCTCCCAACAACCAGTGGCTCCATAGACCGCGCCATGTCGACGTGCTTCTTTCTTGTGACTTGTAATTTTCTTTTCTCTTCAATTTCAAACCGATCACCCTGGACTCCCAGAAATAAAATGGAATGTGTTCGTTGCGTTCTCCCTCCCCGTCTTTATTCATCCATTACTTAACGTGTGATTATTTATTTATTTATTTATTTATTAATATCATTTGGGCCCAACTTTTTGATTTTGTTTTGACACACGCTTTGTTCTCCTTTTTGGATGGAGGCGGTGGATGAGTGACACGTAATCGAAAGACTTGATGAGTAACGCGTCTGTTGTCCGCAATGATAGTGCCAAGGGGGACACGTGTTGCTCTTGCGCCTGCCTGCCGGTTCTTAATGTCCGCCATACATTATATAGTCCTGTTGGGACAAGGACTCGTCAATCGTCATCTCTTCTGTCGGAGAGAATTTTAATAAAATTCTCCTGGAAAGGGAATAGCCTTGTAAAATTTCTTTAGTTAGAACACTAATATTAATATGCTAATCCAATTGAAGTTAAAAGAGCAAGAAAGATTTTCATGTGTTCAAATTTGGAAAACTGGAAAGAAATATTTTCATGTTTAATTAGTCCTAGCTAGAAGTGTAGCTGCTCCCACTGTCCACTGATGAAGTAAGTGGCTGGCTTATAGGTACTATCAACGTTATTGGATAGGAGGTTAGTGGCGGCCGAGTGGGTGGACTCAGTTCAATTACGCGTAATTAAATTCAAATTAAAAAAAAAAAATCACATGGTTACCATCATCTAGGGGTGGCAACATTATTGAATGGAACGGTGCCTGTTAAGAGTGTCGGTCGAAGGAAAAATAGGACAGACGTGAAGTGCTGTTGTATGCAGGTCGCAGGTCATTGGCAGAGCATCGGTCGAATACGGAATGACCAATCTTGTGTCGGAATAATTTTATATATATGGGTTGCGGGTAACTTACATTATATATATATATATTTATCAAAAAAATTTAATCCAATAACTCAAGATATATCAATAATCAAATACTATTTAAATTCATGAATAGTATTCTTAAATTGATGTAAGTTACGTTATAACATGACCCATGTACACATGACTTAATTCTTACTAGATTACACGTAACACTCATCTAGAAATTTTGAACCATATGCAGTCTTCAATTGTTCAACTTTCACTATGAGATGGCAATCAGTGTCGGTAACGTCTCCGTCAGTTGCTCGTCTTTCTTCGCCTGATTAACTTGGACCCAGTGGATCTGACCGAATAAGGTGCCAGATTTTAAAACAGGACAGACTTCAAGTCACTCTTTTGCTTCTTATGGGCTCCACCCAGACCCAGACGTTTACTATCCTGCTCCGGTTCCATTTAAGGTCCAACATTACTACGTTCCTTTTGGGCCTGGAATTTAAACTATCTGCTGTATGGACTGAGCCTCGCGAAAGGGTTCGTAACATCAGGCCTTAAGTATAAGCCTTTTGATATTTTAAAAACAAAATTTTGAATGCTCGAGACAATAGAACAATTTTGTAATGGTCACAATTTTTGTACAAAACTAATGTAATATTATCAGATTAGTTACATAAAAATTTCACATGACTTATATGATTTATTTTAATCATTGTGATTATATCATATCAATTTATATAAAAATAAGTTAGTGGATTTATCACTACATTTTTTTCTTTTCAGTTATATTTGATAACGTAAACATTTTCCTAAATTATAATTCATTTACTTCTCAGATTGAAGAATCAGAATAGAGGAATGAAAATGATTCCATTATTTACCAACTTATTTTACATTTGGGAATTAAAAAGAAATCAGTGGGGCTCACCAAATTTGAGAATGAGGAGTGAGAATTCCATTTTCATGGGAAAGGGAGACGTGAGCATCAGATTCTGATTCCTTGAACCAACAATTTCCGTTCTTCTTCATAATTTTTAAAATTATGATTTTGTCGTTTGTCTCCATTACAAAATCAAATAATAATATTGATTATTATAAATTATAATTATTATTATAATTGATTACACTAGTAATAGTAATAATTATTATTATTAGATTGTAGATTCTGTACCTTTCTAACTGAGTACTGTAACCCACAAATATCCCTTTATTTATTCTCTCGTCTAGTTTATTTCTTTTTTCTTCTGGAATATGAATGTAGCGTCTGCAGCCAAATACTCTGAATGAACCAGTAATCATAGTTGTCACCTCCGAAGACCAGTATTGGAACTGGAACGGGCATAGAAACTTGACTTGAATTAGCCATGCTGGAGAACTGGAATAATCTTCACCCAAAGTTTTTGAAGAAGCTTTGTTACCAAATGTTAGTTAATAGGCTAAATGAAAATATTAAAGCATAAAAGAAATTAAGCAGAAAATAGTTATTGAAATCATGCAAATAGAAATAAGATTATTTCCTTTTCCTGAACGGAGCTATTATAACGGTAATAATAATAATAATAATAATAGAATCAGTAGTAGTAATAATAATAACTTATCTCGATAACCGAAGTCAGGTCAACCCCTTTTCACTGCCTTTGATTGAACCACCCTCCTCCCTGCCTACCGTAGACTCACTGTATAAAGTAAGTAGTTTACTTAAAGGTATGGTTGTGTTACGCCCAATATTATAATAACCTTGCATATATTGCCTTAAAAATGTTATTTATTTACTTTGTAAGTGAAATTATATAATCTTAACTCAAGGCATTTTTGCAATGTATAGCAATTCATTCCGATTTCAAGACAGAAGTAAAATACATTAGTGGGAATACTGTTGATTCTGATTTTAATTTATAAAATTGAAGTAAATAACATATTCTGATTCTCATTCATATTCCAACTCATTCCAATTCTAGCTCATTCCAAGTCTTACCCATTCTGATTCTCAAAAAGTAAACACACTGTAAAGATATTAGAATAAAATGGTAGCAAAATACAACAATATATGATTGAATCACTAAAGAGATTGAGGCTGACTTAATAGTTAATTAAACTCAGAAAAAGAGCAATTTTATATTATATAAGCCAAAAGCAAATCAATATTGCATTGGGAACCCTATTACTTCCTCAAAAGGTATATATATATATATATATATAAATTGATTGGGGAATCAAAACTTAATAAAAGACCGATAAAAATACACTTAAAACGATGTTGTTTTAAGGTTTTTTGAAAAAAAAAATTAACTCATCCCAAAAAAATATCTTGGGTGTGTTTTTATCAAACTTTTATAATTCTTTAGTTCAAATATCTGTGCTCATGAAAAAAAAAAAAAAAAAAAAAGTGGTTTTGAGTGATTTTATATATTTTACTTATGGATCCACTTAAGTTACAGCTTACAGCTGCTTTGTCTTTTCTAAATTGTCACTGTAAAATATTGTTGAGCCCCTTATACTTTAGATTATTTATAATTTATTAACAAGTATTATGAAACTTTTTGCAATGTAAAATTTGTTCAGTCTCTTACACTCTGTTTTATGTCATTGAAACCCTTAGAGTATCAAATTCATGATATTCATCCCCTATAATTTTTAAATTCCCAAAAAACCATCCATTTAAATAAAATATATTTATTATTAAATGGATTATAATTATAATTTTTAAATGGATTATTATAATTATTATTAATAAAAATAATAAAAAGTATTATAATTATTTAATCTATTAACAATAAGTTTTAATAATTTTTTAATTAAATCATTAATAATAATTAACAATAATTATTAATATTAATTAACTTTTGAATAATAATAATTATTATTGTTAATTATTATTAACAATTTAACTAAAAAGTTATTATTAATTATTGTTAATAGATTAAATAATTATAATACTTTTTATTATTTTTATTAATAATAATTATAATAATCCATTTAAAAATTATAATTATAATCCATTTAATAATAAATATATTTTATTTAAATGGAGGGTATTTTGGGAATTTAAAAGTTATAGAGGATGAATTTGATATTTAAAGGGTTTCAATGAAATAAAATAGAGTATAAGAGGCGGAACGAAATTTTATAATGCAGAAGGTTTCATAATACTTATTAATAAATTGTAAAAAAAATAAAGTACAAGGGGCAAATGATAATTTACAGTAACAATTCAAAAAAGACAAAAACAGATGTAAGTTACGTTAACTGTGACTTAGGCGGATCCCCTTTACTTATTTGTCTTATTTCTCTAGCTCTAATTTTGTCCCAGCTGGTGGTGTCAAAAGTCATTTTCCAAATAATAACGTTAGACTCTTATGCACAGTCCTTTGGATGTTTCACCCAATTTCAATCTTGCAATAAAAATAGCCCTTATCGCTACTAATGATGCGATTGACAGATGTACCTAGTTGACATTACAGGTTTGATTTATAAGCCATTTTTATAACTGTCAAATAAAATCCCTAGTTTTCTTTTGACTCCAATAGTTGTGTGTGGCATTTCGATCACGATAGGGACCGGCCCATTTGTGTCTCAAAAATCCCATATTTTCATCAGGCCGCCGAAAGTTTACTCTCGTATAATTCCAAAAGAGTTTCCATGGGTCAGAAGAAGAACATGGAAACGAAGAAAATCTGTTGCAGTCTTACAGATTCTGCTATTGGAGTCTTTTAACTCCGTAATCATAAATATATATGAAGAGTGGGTAGACCTACAGGCCCTTTTCAGCAAGACGTTAAGCTGTTTAATCGTGAGATTAATTTGTGATAGACGCACAACTAATTGATTTGTAACAATATCAACCACAGATAATTTATTATATGTCATCAACATCAATCTCATGGGGGCCATTTAGTTCAAATGTTCAATGGAATGACTATAGTATGTTGAATTTTTCTCATAAACCGCAAGTGGGACGCCATTAACCGCAAGTGGGACGTACTATTTATCCAGTGTATGACTTTCCAAAATTTGACTAATTAATAAGATTTAGATATTCCTTTCCAAAAAGAAAAAAAAATATATTTATACATATCTCATTAATAATACTCTTTTGAGTGATGATAATATATGTTTTTAGCTTGATGATGAAAGAAATTAGGCGTTTGCATCATTTAATTACTTCCTTTTTCTGAATATTTATCCTAAGTTCCGATTAAAATCATGTCAAGTATCAGATAATTATTTTCTAAGTCTCGGTTGGTATTATCCGCAATTAAACCAATAATGTAAATTTAAAGTTTACTTTGATGACATATATTTCGCATGCTTACATCACTAAGGTAACTCCCTGGCCTACCTTTGTTTTACCCGCACAGTCTCAAAAGCAATGGGCAAAGCTCTGCTAGCTGCTTCTATAACCACAACAAAAAGTAGGCAACACAACACAACACAACCCAATCTTTATATCACCTGGAAATTAATTTCATAATCCGAAGAAACATCCAAAAACCGTCATGTAAACTGCTATTAGTCAACAAAATCAATCAGTCTCCACAATAGAAATTAGTCACGAGGCCCCATTTTCTCATACCATTTGTGCACATTTTCCTCTTTAGAAAATGCAAAAGGTAAAGAGGTACAAAGGAAGCAAAGGAAACAAACAAATTAGAAAAATATGCAACAAAGTTAAAAACAAAGAAAACAAGGAGCTGGGGCAAAGACACAAGCCCACTTTAGGGGTTTACTAATTCAAAAACTTTGAATGGCTTTTTCTTTGGGCGGTCGATGACGAAAGAGATGTTGCATGTGTCTTTGCTTTTGTCGGCTGATAGTCAATGGCCTAGCCGTACTCTTTTATTTAACAAGTATCTCTGTATTTTCACACGTCAAGCTTCAAATTTGATCTTTTTACACATGATTGTGTACATGTATGCATCTAAGAAGAGCCCGAGAGGGCAGAGACCTAACTCTTTGTTTTGTACAAATAATTTTTACTTTTTGACGTATAAATGACGTATGTCTTACATGCATGCCCAGCTTTGACCTGAACAACCGGTAACGCGACAGCACCTTCGAATCGTACGAATAGAAGTGAGTTGTTCAATTGGGTCTTTGGCCCTTTTCGCGATTTATTGATTTAAGAGGTACGTGGTGGTTTTGTCTTCGTAGAGTTTGACTACATGCATGAGTCATGACTAATATCTGATAGCAGTGGCATTTAATCTCTTAAATTATCTGATTAGTTCTTGTATTTCATCTAATTACATTTATTTTTCATAAATATCCTTATTTAAAAAAAAAAAGAAAGAAGAGATCTTACTTTTGACCTTTCTCTCTCATCATCGCTTTTTATCTTTTATGTATCATCATCAATTATTCGCCAGCATAATATTTAATTTTTAGGTACTTTTTATTTTTTAAAAATGATTATCACAAATTTTTAACGATGTGTGAAACGTATGGAACCGGTCAGACCACTGTGCCGCCGCGTTTAAAGTCATCGGCACAGCCATTAAAGCTGTTGATGTAAGAATCATGGTCTGGTTTTCATACTTAATAATAGGAACAACTTGAAATTGAGTAAAAAGAAATTCTGAAGTATAAAATAATAATAAATAGCTTGAGAGAATGATTATATAAAATTAAACTCACTTCTATATTGATTGATAATGAGTTTTGTAACCTTTTTTTTTGCCAAAAAGAATCCGATGCGTTAGAATGGTGCTTGACAGAAAAAGAAGAGATTGAGACAGAGAATGATGAGAGAGAAAAAAAATGAATAATAAGGATAATTATGGAAATAATAAATGTTAATTAAAAAGTGGAGATGCTGAAATAAACTGCAGGGTCAAATATCAGGACCAATTACAAGGCCGTATGTCTTTTTCTTTTTTTTTTTAATAATAATTGACAATCAGTTTTTTTTTAATCCCTTTATTTTGGATTAAATACTCATTTAGTTTCATTATTTTTTAAAATACCACAAGATACTCCTGCTAAGATTATATTACACTCCTATCTTTATTTTTTCTTTACTTTTACCATAATACCTTTACACCAGTATGAAAGAATAAAATGTTAATTTAATATTAACAACAACAAAATTACATAAATGGTTATTTTACTCTTAGGATTAGTTTGGTAAATTAATTTATTTCATTAATGTCCTTAAGATTGTTGCAAGGGTACTATTTTAAAAGCAAAGAAAAAATAAGGGTAAGACTATAACATAATTAACAATAAGGGTGTATTGGAGTATTTTAAAAAAATATAGGAACTAAATAAGCACTTAAAAATATATAAGGACAAAATCAACATGAAACTTACAAATGAACAAAGATTTTTCAAAGAAATAAATACAAGTTTTTTACATTTTCTTCTAAAATGTTTAAGATTTGAGAGGTCACTTGGGCTTACCTACTTTATTATAATTATTTATGATTGAAAATTGGAATAAAATATTCAACATGTGTGGAGAACACATTTCAAAGACAGAAGTGCACTATTAGCACTACTATAAATTATAAAATAAATACTTTACTTGATATAATGAAAGATTATGATCCTTTTATTGTGAGCTATCAGGAGTTTTTAAAGATCATGTACTATGTGTCTTTAATTTATGGGTAGTATTTACTCTCTTTTTTATTAACCATCCATCACTATTTAAATTTTGTTCATGAGAAGTTCATTTTATACGAGAATCCTAGCATCATGTGTGTATTTTTTTTTCAAAATAAATATTTTGTACATTGGAACAACAATCTATGAGAGTAATACTCAATTGTAGATGAGAAAAACTAATCCTTCTTTTGATGTTTGGTTGCTTGTAAGGATGAATTAAAGATGATATTCCATTTCCCAGCGAATATAAATAAGTTAAGCCATTATATTATGTCAACATATAAATAAAAGTAAAGATAGAGTTACAAATTGTACAAACTACTGCAGCATACTTCAATTAGTTGGATCAAAAACGTTTAACCTACATGATTTATTTTTGTTATTTTTCATTTTCATCCATCAATAAATTTAGTCCACATCAATTTATATAAAATAAATTGTAACTCTTCCATCACTCAATAAATTAAGCCCCCCGAATTATAGTAAGTTAATAAGTCACATAAGCTTAGTTGCATAATGTGCTCAAAAGTCGTCTCTTGCCATTATCTCTCTCTCTTCTACATCTTTGCTATAAAGATTTAAGGGAAAAGGACAAACACACCCCCAACGTTTAGACAAAGGGACAAAAACTCCCCCTAACGTTTCAAAAAAGACATTTATACCCCCATTCACTAACGGAAACAGTAATTTTTAACAGAAATTACCGTTATACCCTTCTAGCATATAAAAAAAATAGACAAGTTTAACTTGTGGTATTAATACCATAAAAATTTATTTAAATTTTAAACTTGTATACTTAACAATTTTCCACAAGTTATCATTTAAACTTTTATATTTATAACTAATTTTTTATGTTATTTATTATGGTATTAATTGAAATACAAGTTAACATTAATAACCAATTTTATTTATTTTTATTCTTGAGTAATGAATTAAATTTATTTAGCTTGAAGAGGGAATTTGATAAAAATTTAAATAGAGGAATTGGGTAATGAGGGTATGTTTATAATTTTATTAATAATATATGGACAAATTGGAAAATCAACAATTTTGTTATATGCTAGAAGGGTATAACGGTAATTTTCATTAAAAGTTATTGTTTCCATTAGTGAATGGAGGTGTAAATGTCTTTTTTGAAACGTTAGGAAAATTTTTATCTATTTGTCTAAACGTTGGGGGTGTATTTGTCATTTTCCCAAGATTAAAAGCTTTTTATGTTTTAACTGTATTAAGTGATAATATCAAACACAATATGCTTGTACTTGTTTCAAATCAGCAATACTTCACCAATTCTATGGGATGATTATGATTGCTTGAGGAGATCGTGGATGTTCATAGATATAACCAAGCTATTTATAAGGTGAAAAACACTGGAAGAGCGTCCACTGTGAATTCGTGATTTGTGAACATGGCATTTTCAATCAACAGTATGCTTCCTCTAATGATTAACATCATCATTCACTGATCTTTGGTGGGAGGGATAAAGCTAAAATCGCACGAAAGCCAAGGAACAAAAAAAAAAGAAAAGAAAAGAAAAAAGAATCTTAAAAGTATTCGTGAAATAATCGGCGATTTAAGCAAAAGCAAAGATCTTGAAATTTGAAAACCGGATAGGATTAGATTAGGACACGAATAATACCGGGTCAACCGGTTACTCAAACCCCATAACTGGGACCCACTTCTGCATTATTGTTTCCACGTGTCCAGAGCCATGAAGTAATTAAATATTAGGTCTTGGTTTTGACACTGAGGCCATTAATTGTTGAGATAATAAAGCGACGAGAACAGCACAAGAGCCACGCCATGATTTTCAATAAAGCTAGTACTCTTTTATTGTGGTCCCCCACTGCCATAAGTCACCGCTACTACATGGACACGTGCCCCTATTTTTGTCAAACCCCATTACCCATAATCCCATGCAAATCATTACTTTATTCATAATTGAAAAGACAGTCGCCCAACAGGTGGCAGCGACAGGTTGCAGCTTCAAAAGCTCCGGTGGATTTGGCCGGAGATTTAACCGGAATTTGACTTCCTGTCGGGATCTTTGAAACCATGCTCGCCCTCGCCTTTTGCTATGATCATGATTACTTTCATGCATTCAAACTTTCTTTCTCTCTCTCTTTTTTTTTTATTTCTTCATGCTTTTTCAAAATTCAGTTTTAAACTTTTATTTAGATCAGCATTGGCCACTTAAGGAAAACGAAAGAAATGGAACTTTATAAAAGTGTCATAATACTTCATATTTCTTGTGAGCGTGCGACATACTTAATTTTTTTGGGTGTAATTAGATTTTTTTATTTTTTTAATTATGTATTACTTTTGTATTTTGACCTATTGGAGAAGGGACAAGCGATTAGGATCATCTTCTTATTATTTTTTGCTCTCTCTTTGTCTCTCCTTGCCTTAATGTTCTTATGAAAAAAGTTGGGTTGATTTTAAAATGAAAAATGGAAAAAATAAATATAAAACTCAACTTTAACTACTCATTAAAAAACAAAGACACAAAGAGAGGTAAAAAAAAAAACCTTTGTCCGCGGACAAGAGGTTAATCATATAATAATTAACTCTTGTTCTTCTCTCCATTAAAAGAAAATTCAACACACAGTAGGATATTTAATTGCAAATGAGCTGATATGATCTAAGAAAGGATTAAAAAAATAATGACATAACAGTAATGGAAACGATTCATTAATTAAAAAAGAAAAAGAAACAAAGGACAGGATCTTGCTTCCTGATACAGTAAGCTTGAGGGGGCAAAAATTGAAGAAACAATATTAGAAAATTTGACACATATCCACACCACTGAGCCCAGATGATTGCAAGTATCAAAATTAAAAAGAAAAAAGGGTCGGATTAGTTTTACAATGAAATTACATGAATTCATTAACATCCAAGATATCTGGTATTTCAAACTTCAACATATTGCTGCAATTACTTTCCCTCTCATCTTCAGTGCTGATATATGTTGAATTTGAATTCAATGGAGTTGAACCTGATGAAGGCGTCGACAAAACTGAAGCGAAGTTGAAGCTCTGGTTACTGTTGTTGGAATGGAAGTTTGAAGTTTCTGAAGAAGGATCCATAACCGTTTGATCAGAACCATAGTAACTGTAACTTGGTGGTATAGGTACATAATCTTCTGTCAAGTTCGAGGGCATCCCATTGCTCTGCCATTCACTTTGTTGACAATTTTGGTTGCTAAAGTTGGTGAAATTTGTTGGGAATTGCTCTACATTAGAGTTCATTAGTTGTGCTTGATCATTAGAATGAGAAACACAAGGAGGAGGAGGAGGAGTCAATGTGCAGCAAGCTTCAAGTGGAATCTGAAGTTGGTGACTATCAGGTTGGACTAATTGCTGATATTGGTTTTCTTGAAAATTTTGATAAATAAATTTTTGGATTTGGTTTTGGTTTTCGCGGTGATGATGCGTTGACATAAGAGATGTGGCCAATCTTAGTAGCTCTGGGTTAACTAAAGTCTGCGCCCCGACAAGCCTCGAAATGTTCATTTGAGATGAACTGTAAAAAGATGAGCTTAGAATCGAAGATAGATCAAGGAGATCAAGACGAGGGCTATGAGTAACTGGATCGATTCCCATACGAAGAAGCCTTTTTCTAATGTGAGTGTTCCAGTAGTTCTTGATTTCATTGTCTGTTCTTCCAGGCAAGCGAGCAGCAATTGCAGACCACCTATACAATGAAGATTGAATTTTTTTTTTAATATTAAAAACTGTATATCTTTCAAAATGGCTAAAACTTTAGAAAAGTGAATGCTTATATATATATATATATATAAAGACAAATAAAGATTTACTTGTTCCCCAATATACTATGTAGCTGAATTATTGTTTCTTCTTCTTCAAAAGCAAATCTGCCTCTCTTGATATCCGGTCGCAAATAGTTAGTCCAGCGGAGACGGCAGCTCTTTCCACATCTTTGCAAACCTACAAGTTCAAAGCAAATAAAGCGAGTCGTAAACACGAAAGTCCACAAAAGAAGCAAGAAATGAAAAGTCGAGTATCAATCATTAACAACTTTTATAAGACTCGTTCAAAGGAAGAAGAAGAAGGTATAACGTACCGGCATTCTTTGGAAGTGTTCTCCAATTCCCGTAGCCGTGTTTTTGAATGTAATCTATCAACTTCTGATCTTCCTCTGGTGTCCATGGCCCTTTCTTAAGCCCGCTTTTATCACAGCACGGTGCTCTTCCCATCGTGTTTTAGCTAGTAAGAGTTCCTCTAGAAATCTTCTAATTTAATTAAGCTACTGTGAGCGTACTATTTTTAAACTTTCAAAGAGATTTGTATTTGCAGCAAAGGTCCGTATGCGAACGTACTTGGTATAAATAGCAGGGAGTGAAGGGCTAGAAACAAAGCAAGTCAAAACGATTCGGTGCCGTCCTCTGTAGATCACCAAGGCAACGTGTCCCCTTTATTTGGAGAAATGTGTTACAAGTCTAATATCTCTCTCTCTCCTTTTACCTGGTTAATAATAATTTATTTAATTTTATTACATAATCGACATGTATAATTAACATTTCTCTCTAATAGTCTCTTTCTTCATCTTGCTGCCAAGCTATCATTTTCCGGCGGAGTATGTCACTTCTTGCTTTCTGGATTCATATTAGCTGTCGTCAACACGTACCCCTCCAATTGAACATGACCCTCGTAATTGCTCAGGGATTCCTCGCTTTTCATTCATGCATGGCTCCACATGACAAGCTAGCTTGACGAGCATGGCTTATGTTTTTTTTTTTCCCTTCATTAATTTTTTATGATAAAAAGACAATTTTGTACGCTTAAAATTACCATTGGATAATGTCATAAGTTCCATGATAAAGGGCAATTTCAGCCTTTTGTGTATCTGTACGGCACTTTCTTGATAATAAGTCAATTTTATATAGAAGATATAATAAATGCGAGGTGCTTGAGGATGAGCATCTAACTCTGGATGACAATAATAGAGATCGGTGTTTGCTAAATTCATCAACATTTATTGTAAGTGTGTGATTTAATTGAGTTCTCCTCCAATAAATTTCAAGATAAGTTTTCTTCTGTTCTATTAATTTCTTTAAATATATTTGGCTTAGTAACATTTTTTTTTTTTTACTTTTTTCCCGATTCACCATACAATTCATCACAAAAATAAATCCGGGGCCAAGAAAAATGAGATGAAAATATGATGGTAAGAATTACGGTTTCAAGGTCAAACAATGTAAAAAAAAGAAAAATGATTTTTAATTTCTACATATATGTGTGAATACAGAAGATTACATGATTATGCAAGAAAAAGAGACGTTGGATATATAAACAGAGTTCATCGTGCCGCCCCATTTGATTTTTGATTTTGCATGTGACCATGTTTTGGCACTTATGGCCCCTTCAACGAAAGACAGCTCAAGAGAAATGACTGTATTTATTAGAATGGCAACCAAACAGTATACTCCAAATTAAAAAGTGTAAGTTAAATCATTTTAGTAATAAATTGGTCAATCAGGACATGTTATTTGCCTTTGAAAAAAGAAGAAAATTAGCAAAGCATAATATCTTTCAAACATATATATATATATATATATAGATCAAATCAATCATATAACTCCAGTAAGATTTTTTGGTCTAGCAAATAATTAAATTTTCTTTGGTAGACACCAAAATCGTGGGCATAATGTGTGATATACATTTGTCTCTATAGACGACCTATTTAGTGAAGCAATTGTAGTTCATATAATATAAACGCTCATCAAATATTTTGCCGCAAGCACGCAAGGTTCTTGTGGCCCTCTCTCTTCTCTTTTCTCCGTGTACACCTGGAAGACGATGATTCGCTGTCGAGCAAAACGTCAAGAACTGGACATCATTGACTTGTGCTCTGTTGATTGAGCAATTATTGTCTCTGTTTCTACAAAAGAGATTAAACCAATTGGAGTTGACGCATAAGAATAGCTCGTGGGTTATAGCTCAATATTTCTCGTCATCAATCGCCACACTCCCCTCCAGGCAGTTCACAGCCTCTCATTCGCAATTTGTTTCTTCTTTGGTTAGAATAGCTCCAAATTAAGCCTGACCGTACGATCTCAACCACTTCCTCCACTAACATTTTATAGCTTATCTTCAATTTCATGCATATTATGTATATATATATATATATGTATATGGAACACGATCTTAGTTATGTCGTCGACAAAGGGCATCCTCTACAGTATTAGGTACCAATCATAATATTGATGAATGATGAGCTGGCCCGCACATTATCCTTCTGCATGGGATAACCGTTTTTTTTTTTTTTTTTTTGTTCAATGACTCTTTCCACCAAAAATTGTACATGACAAATAGAATAAGAACACTTCTAGATAAAGAGGATCAGCTTACGTTGCAACTGTGGTACCGTATCACAGTTGCATCTAGTCGTTGAATGCACTTGGATTGGTGGAGTCTACTGGCATCCAGCGGCTGGATGCAACTGTGGCACGGTACCACAGTTGCACCTAAGGTTTCACCAGATGAAAATTAAAGATAAAATTAATATAAGTGAAAAATTTTATTTTGTGGTGAATATTTGTGGTCTTTACAAGTTACGTGTAATTTTATACGTAATGTCATGTGCAAACAATGGTGTTTTGTTTTTTTTTCCCCTTTTACCAATTTGTCGGACTTCCAGCATGATGAGAAGTTACAAATGTTCTGCTTAATTGGAATATGGCAAAATAGATTTACGTATCAGACAAATTTAAAACAAGAAAGAAAAGAAAATGGCCAAAATAGAGATCAAGACAGAAAGAGAAAAAAAAAAAAAGATATGGTGCTGTACAATGTACATCCTAAGACTGCCGTAACAATTAACAAGTCTTCTAAAAGCTCAAGCTAATGATCATGTGCAATTTTACATGGGCCCTACCCCTTTGAGACGCAAACGTTTATCTTCTCATCCATGGCTGTGGCCTGTGGGAAAATTTAATGCGCAACACAATCACGAATCAGTCAATAAAGCAGGAATCTGAAAATTTTGGTCACTTTTCTCTGCCGTGTTGTTGCTGCCGAACTTTTATATACAGCGGTGTTCAAGACTCAGTTAGGCTCATTGTATGCTTGCTTTTTTTTTTTTTTTGAACATATTGTATGCTTGCTTTAATTACAGCTAGAGTCCACATTTCGCCTTTCTTTATCTCTTTTAAGAATATTTTTTCATCATTAATAAACAAAATTGTGGTCGGCGTAAGACTGACGATAGATATCGGCTGAAATAAAATGCAGCTCACGAGACAAGCGTCAATGGCATTATGGTCATTTTAGTTTTATTATAAACTATGGGCGATGAGATAATAATCCCTAATTAAAACTATATTTGCATTTGCATGCATGTACGAAACCCTCGTATTAAATTCTTTGGTTAAGAAAATCAAATTATTTTACTTACTGAAACTTAGGGTTTCTACGTTACGTATAAAACTGGGGTCCACCTCAAGGAAGACTAGCAGCCTCATCAACCCATCAAGAGGTGGCCACGTAGTTGCATCCGACGCCTCATGTCTGCCCTCCTCCCAACAGAGAACACGGCGGTGACGTAAAAAGTCTATGGTTGATTTATATTTTAATTTCTCTGTTATATTATTTAATTCAATTTGTTAATTTTATAATTACTGATAGCTCTCTGTGCGTGTTATTATATATTTTGCTTACATGCGACGTACTTCTTATTCACAAGTCTGATCTCCACAAGATTTCGTTTTTTTTTTTCTCCCCTTAAGAAATTAGGAAAAGGAAAAAAAAAAAAAACTCCTCCTCTCTATTGCAGCCACCTGTAAGTTTATATGAATTTTGGTAATCTAACAAGTTTGTGGCATCGATTAAGAACGACTGCATGGTTGCTGTGATAGAATTATTTAAGATTTTCGTACCATACATGTGTGGTCTTGAAAAACATGCATGGAAAACTGAATTCATGTGGAAACCCTGTTCATTAACATTTTTTCTTGTAATTCTTAAAGCGCTACAATTGGTACGGTTGTAATTAATTAACACTTTTACTTATCTCTGATGTATTTTACACATTTGGTTGAATTAAAAAAAAAAAAGAAAAAGAACATAATAATGCTGAACACCTGTCAGTCTATGCTATTCAGTGTAAAGAAACAGAATTAGAAGTGAATTTATTTGAAGAAATTTTTCGTGGGTATTCAAACCAGATGGTGAAAGTGTCTCATTTACGTTTAAAGAACAAATAAATTAAACTAGGGTATCTGGTCAAATAATATTCTATTCTCAGTCATCCGGTGTCATTAGACTGATACACTATATTTTGAACCAACCCCAGAGCTTATCTGCTTGCTTGTTTGCCTTTCTCATCTTAATTAGCGTATACTATTATAAACCATCAAAAGTTAGCTCCCAAGAATAGCCTTCCGAGCTATAAAGTACTCTATGTCATTAATTAAATGAAAAGATTAAAGAAAATCAAGCCACGCCAATTCTGGATGATTAAGATTATCACGATCATAATCTCAGGCTAATGTCTCCTTGCATGCTATCACCAGGACACGCCATATGTGTTAGGTAACGAATCAGAATTCTTTGTTAAGCCAAATTATGGATTGTTAATAGAGATTTTATGCTTAATTTAAAAGTGTTGCTTATGCATAGATTACCCAAAGAAGTTGCATACGTGTTATTGTTGACCAGCTGATATATATCTACATACAGAAGAAATTTGGTGGATTTAATTAAAAATATGCTTATTATATATGATCTAAAGATATAACGTTGTTAATTTTAGTTCTGACCTGTTCGATTGCGCCAACAAACGTTGAATATTGAATATTGAGGGTGTGTTTTGTTTATCATGCCTCGGCCGCGGGGGGGGGTGGGCATTTGTTTAACTATGATCACATATTATTAATGCTATTGGATATCGTGTCGCAGTGCCATTCTTTCCAATAGAAGCTTACCTTGCACATACTTTAATGAGTTTACTACTAATTAATCAACTCTTGTTATTATTAGAGTTTTTGTTAATTACTACGCAGTCTATATTGGTGTGCAATTATATGTACTTTTGTAAAGAAGATCAGAAACACCTGATATTTTACGAGAAAGAAGTCGAGAACTTTCACCAGATCAGGTGGGGGAGGTTGGGGTTCTAAAATCCTGGACACGCGGGGAACGCTGGATGGTGGGTGTTCTTGGAGTGATGATCAAACGATGAATCCAGATTCACGAGAAGCAAAGCGTGCCTCAAGCTAATTGATCGAAGACGAAAGTTGACTTTGCCAATTATCCGGCCAGGTGCCCAATCGATATCAAGACAGCTCGTGGCGTGCTCTCGTTAAGTGCCTTTCGTAATAAGGTAAAGAAATGTACAAATGTTTGGCTGATTGTACGGCTATCCCGTTTAAAATAAAATATCTTATTTAACAGTGATTTTTTTCCAGTCAAATCATGCAGAAGTTCAATTCATCTCAAGACCAAGGGTGCTTTCTTTGGGAAATAATGCAAAATATAAACTGTCATTTGCAAGAATATGCATGGGCCAGATTTGAGCATGACGACCAATTGGGCTTCTAATTATTATTAAGGCTTTGTTGGAGGTATAATTCCTTTTCAGTTCCCCTAGAACTCCCCAAACACTTTGAAAAAATAAAAATATTCTGTTGGTCTAGATGAAAGCATATTATGACTGAGAACAAAATTCCCTTTTTGTCGCTACATCCCATTCCTAAGCATAAACCAAACTCTTTGAAAAAATGAAAAAAAAAAAAAAAAAAAAAAAAACTCGGTAAATGCTGTTCCAGAAAATGTAATACTCGAATCGAGAAGGTACGTATATCAAATGGTATTGGCCTTTATCCATTATTACAAATTGAATCAAGATGAAGATCAATCCCAATGAAATAATCGAATGGCTTCACTTTAGCTTTTATACAGAACATATTTCGTGCGATCTTGTGTCATTTTAAGAATTGTAGAATCGCCTAAAACCTAAAACAACTTTCTTTTTTGGTCACTCAGACAGAACACCTAGATTGACAGCATCTACCATAAAAAAATTGATGAACGTGAAGAGATCATCTCCACGATCTGATGATGTAAGTTGTCATTAGTCACAAGAATGCCACCTGAAGGAAATATGGCTCTCCGTTCTGCTTGATCAGCATCAAGATCAATTGGACTTCCTCTCCAGTCAGTAACCTGGTTGAAGGAAATCTTTCGGATTTTAATTGGAAAAATAAATTTATGAATACTATGATTACAATATAAGAGTTGAAAATCTTATTCTTTTATATGAATGAGTGCTTAATATATGTTTATGCAGATTAGAACACTTGCACTAATGTAAAAGACAAGAAATTACGGAAATATCAGAAAGGAAAACCAACATCATTTACCATAATGATCAGTCAGAAACCAAATTTTCTGTAACTACAAAAAGAAGCGTGGGTATCCATTTTTATTATTTTTTCCCCGCTTCTCTGACACATTATCTATGAAGGCACGGTTACTGCATAATTAGTGCTACAGCTATAAAGAACTTGAGTTTTAATCAGTTTAATTGGTTGACATTAGTTTCTATTCTCACAGTGCAACCCAGCAGCATAAATACATTTCAGAATAAATGATGTAACTGAATCTAGTGTACAAATGAAACATCATGCAGCTTCCAAAAGAACCAATGAAACACAAACCTTTCCTCCTGCTTCATGAACACATATTATGCCAACGGCATGATCCCAAGCCTACATCATAAATAATAGCAGAAATAAGCCCAAGCTACTACAATATCTATCAATCATGCAACTAGAAAAACAACACAATACCTTTATAATGGTTTGAGCTCTTGCTCGAAGAATGAAAACTGATGCCCTACCCGTAGCCACCATCAAATACTTGCACAAACTGCATAGAAATAATATTAACTGTATCATGCAGGTGTCATGAAGATGGTTAAGTAAAAACATAGACCATTAAATAATCCTGATTATTGGAGAGATTTTAAAACACAAACCGGAATCGGAAATCACCATATCCTACATAAAGCGATATCATACTTGTAGTTCCACTAACAAGTGTGCTTAAGAAATCACCATATCCTATGTAATGTAAAGCGATATCATACATATAGTTCTGCTTAAGAAATCACCATATCCTACCCTTACAGCAGCTTTTTGCAGATTGAAGCCAGTTGTCAGGTTGATGTCTCTGAAGTCATAGGCATTGCTTACGGCTTAGACAGCTTAATTATTATGAAACAAACAAAAACTACGACCGAAAATCTTCTGATAGAAAATCAAGGGAGAAAAAAAAAAGTCCAAAAATTTTAGTAGTAATTTTCTCTAGCATGTGCTGGTAGGCAAAGTGCACATGGTACATGCATGTGTATCAGTGTATTTAAGGCACATTGCTTCTCTTGAAAAGCTACAATTAGTGATTGAAAGCCAGTGATCACTGCCTTTGAACACAAAATCAATTAGAAACTCAAGTAGAAGCAAATTGGTTTATTCTATTGATATGAGTAACACCAAACCTGCCACAACATGTGGGCACAAGAAGAATTTCGTCATCCCCAATATTATCTGCATCATTTTTTGCATTGAACAAAGCTGATAGAGGCAATGATTCCCATGTTTGACTGTCTGGAATACAAAAACTTGCTTTATGTACTAAACAACACCTATCAACAGAGCATCTGGTCCAATAATCAAGTGTTTTAGTATCTTGTATACTTGACAACTTCTTCGTCCATGTTCCACAGCCAACATGAGACACCATGATGATCCCTGATCCAGCTTGGTTGCTCTCATATTCCTGCATACTTGTAGTGGATGTACAGGGCTTATCTTCCAGCCAGTTAGGGCAGCCCATAACTCCTAAAACAATCTCTCCCTCAACGACAAGAGCCAAACCTACCTAAAATTATGGGGTAAGAACTTTTACAAAGAAGAAAGTCCCAGAATAAAAATCATCCAAAATTCAACTAAATTTCAATGCAATAGCAATTTAAAAGATGGATGCCATTGAGGTTGTTCCGCGGAAAACTGCTTCAGTGTGGTTTTACATTTTTACTTCCAAAAGCAGTAAATTTTGACTGGGAACATTAATCATGCCAAATCTACTATCTTAGTGCTCTGTTAAATCATGGATGCAGTCAACTGACTAGCTAATTCGAAGGAAATTTAGCAAATGCAGAACACCTTCTTCTCTTCTCTAAACAGACTTAACTCAGCATATATTTTACCACACTAAGCAATCTTAAAAATACAAAGAATTAAGCAAATTAGCTATAAGAAGAAAATAAGGCATACCACATATAAGGCCTCACTCCCTCTTAGAAACCCTCGCGTGCCATCAATTGGATCCAGTACCTGGTTTGAAATTATGGACTTGATTAAAGTTGACAAAATACAAATTCAACTGCGAATGCTAATCGAAACAATCAAAGCATACTTGTAATATCAGATAACAAGCCATAAGGCCACAGTTATAGAGTAGAGTACATTCAGAAGTCCTCCCTTATAACAAATAATTGCTCTGTTTATTTACATGAACTAGAGCATGCAGAATTTATCATTGGTTTATGCCTTCATGTATCAATTGATATATAAGCCAAGAGAAAGAAGTTTATGAATCAAAGAATCCACTTCTACTAAAAAGTTTACATAGACCTACCCAGTATGTGGCTGGCTTCGTACAAAAGACAACAGCATCCTTTCCCCCTCTGTCAATTGCTTCCAGTACATCAGAATGTGTCAATGGTTCATCACCAAAGCCAGAGGTTGCGTTATCAGCTACTGCACTCGCCACAGAATCCACCAGATTATTTGAACGTAAAATGGCAGAGTCCTCTTCAGCCACCAAGGGAATAGAGGGGAATAATTTGCTTAGCTCTGTCACCAAGAGCACAAAAGTAACATAAGATAAGCTTTGGAAAAATTTGTAGACCATAATAATAATAATAAGAAGAAGAAGAAGAAGAAGGCCAGAATAGAAGAACCACTATTTTAGCAAGTTCTGATAAATTTTTGCCAAAATCTGATTATTATTATTATTATTTTATGCATGCTTGTCATCAAAGTATCTCCTTCAACTCTGAATTAATTTTGCCAAGTATGAAAAATTATGAAACGAAGCACATTCACATCTAGCTACTAAACTTTTGGTTGTTTCACGCTTCTACTTGAGATGTTCATAAACAAACTATATAAAGAAAAAATGTTGTAAATTACCCAAGCTGACTAGAGCCTGCACCCCAAAATCTGCGACGGTGACTGGAGTTTGGTCATTCTTGTCAAGAACCCGACCTTCACCAGAGAATAGAGATTTCTTAACCTAGCAATTGTAACGAATAAACATATAAGAAAGGCCGTACGCTACAGATTATGTTATTGAAAAACTAATAATAATCTCTTCTATTTTCAACATTGCCTCTGGAACTAAACATTAAACAAGCACAAGAAAGATTAAGTGAAGCTAAGGCAAATTACGTCAATGCAAAGACGACAGGCTCTCTCAACGACGTCCACTGCTGCTTCCAGCTCTCTGTGATATGTCGCTTTATGTTTTGGAAATGGAAGACTCGTCGACCTGAAAATTCAGCAATTAAAGAGAGAGAGAGAGTAATTTTGAAGTAAAATCGAGTGCTGAAAATGAAGGGCTAGAAGAGGTTTGAATTTTTAATTGGAGAGGCAAGTGAAGAGACCTGACGGTGAAGGATCGTCTGCGGAGAGGCGTAGGGGAAGAAGGATGGAGGCAAAAGAATCGAAGGGTGGAGAAATGGCAAGTGTACTGTAGGAGAACCATGGAGAATCAGGAGGTTGATGAACTGGAATTTACAGTGATGATTGTGAGGGGAGCTGTGTGGAATGTGGCATGAAATGGCGAAAGTGTGCGAAACAGTTGAGTGATAAAAAGTCCGTTGGGACTTTGGAGAGAAGACCGAAGAGCCGAAAAGTGGACTTCAAACGGTTCCTAACACTAGTTGGGCTTAACTAACTGGAACTATTTTGGGCCACCTTATACTCTGAGTACACTCCAAATCAAGAGATTTTTTTTTTTTTAAAAAAAAGTAATGCCAAGATCCTTATAATTGACTCTCAATTTAAATACTTATTGGTGTGTATATTTTTTGGATTGTAGAATTAAAATCTAGAATTGAAATCATTGATGACATTTACTTTACAAAATGAAGGTAAGAATCAGAATCGAAATTGAAATCATGGTGGCCACCTAAATTTGGAAATGAAGAATGGGAAACCAATCTCCAATTCCCAAGATTCATCAATTTGCCCCCACAAAATTAAAAATACAAATTTTATCCTCAGTTTAAAAATTATTATAATTAACTAATATATTATTATAATTGATTAATTAATATATTATTATAATTATTCTAATCAATTTATATATTTTGAATTTTTGATGATGATGATGATGATGATGATGATGATGATGATGATTATTATTATTATTATTATTATTATTATTATTATTATTATTATTATTAATGTTAGTACTAGTAGTTGTTGTTGTTGGTAATGATAAAAAACTTTTAATTAATTAATATATTATTAACAATAATTATTAATAATAATTTTTTAATAAATAATCACAATAATTAAAATACAAAATAATAATTATGACAGTAGTTCATTAAGTACTTTTTAGTAGTTTGTTACAATCTAACTTATTCCGATTATGATTCCAAGACAAAGTAAACATATTAATGGCAATGTAGTTTATTGTGATTCTAATTCCTATAGTTTAAGTAAATAACTTATTCTGATTTTCATTCCACATTCTCATTCTAGTTTATTCTCATTCCTGCTCATTTTGATTCGAGCACATTCTGATTTTCAGTTTAGTAAACGCACCATAAATCTCTTATGATGTGGTATTCATTTACAAATGATAGAACACATTAAATTTATTAGCCATAAAATTCACTATTCAAAAGATAAATACCATATAATAATTGAGACTCAAGTTGAGATGTTGGCATCTTAATCATTATTATTAAAGAAAATAAAAATGTGCGCAAAAACTAAATAAAACTTAAGAGTCAATCCATTACTAGCAAATGCGGCTCAACCAAAAATCCGGAGAGCATCTTCATGTAAGATACCTATATTACATAAAATAAATACAAATATTTAAAAGTAAACAATAAGAGGTTCGCATTGCTATTCACATGTTCATTGGATATAGTTTTTCAAATAAATCTTTTGTTCATAGTGAGCTTGGATGATATTGAGAGTTTTTATTAAAAATTATAAAATTGCTTTAATTGGCAAGTTTTTTTAAAGGCGTGTTACGAAAAAAATGAAATAGAATTATCAAATAAGTAAAGAATATTTTAGATATTTTAATGTTAACAAAATTAAACTTTGTTTCCAAAAATTTAGGATTTAAACTTTTGATAGTAGAGGTAAAATAACTTATTTAATCTTCAAAAATTCTATTAAAAAAATAACCAAACAACAACAACAAAAAATTTGAAAAGAGTATGTAAGATTAAATAAATACTTATGACCATTAGATAAATCATATCACACAGGTACTAGAATAAATATTTTAAGCCTTATTTGATATTATGGTTGGACAGGTGTAACAAAATTAAAGTATTTTATTAAACAACAATGATCATAATTTGAAAATTAAGTTGAATTTATCTCATAATTAAATAATAAAAAATTTATAGTATTTTTTATTTTTGTCAAAATTACTATTCATAATTATATTTACCATAACCAATCAACTTTTATTTCACAATCTTTTTTTTACAATAATTATGATTTTAACATACATTGCCTGGATACTAAGTAGATTCTTAGGTGGCATTTGTTTTTTATCTGAAATCTTGATACACCTAAATTCGTTTAAATTCTAAATAGAATTGAATGTCTAAATATGAATTATATATATATTGTCTGAATAGCTAAAAATAAATATTAAGTTATTTTTTTTTAACTAAAAAAATCTGAAAACTAATATTTTTATATTTATACCCTCACAAATTATAAATGTTAAACAAATAATAAACATCTCAAATAATCATATTCAATTAAATAAAACTCTTTAATATTCTATATTATATATGTTAATCAATTTTATTATAGTTTGTGATGTTTTTATATAAAAAAATATTCATAAAAAATTATGAAGATAAATAATGCTAATTTAAAGAAAATAAAAAGATAAAAAAATAATAATTTACCACTATATATAATCATAAGTTATATAGAAATGGGTAATAATGTTAATTATTAAGTTTTATTTTAGATTAGGATAAAAATTAATGAATTAGATAGAAATATTTTAGAGAATATTTTTTAATGATATCATTAAGATTTTTTTAAATTAAGTGAAAAGTTAAAAAAATTAACTTAGTAACTTAATACTTAATGACTGAAATTTTTATTAAATAAAATAAATAAATTAATTTAATAATTTAACTAATTAAAATTAAATCAATTAAATCATTAAGTGAAAAAAAAAAAAAGCCGCCTCTTAGTCAACATCCATCTGCTGAAAATATCTTAAGAAATCAAATTAACCGAACGATAAACGGAGAATTAGAAAGACGGAAGCTTCCAACAAGCCCACGCAAGCAAGACATCGAAATTGTCCTTATCTGCTTATCCAAATCCTAAATGCCCAGGAGACTCACACGTGGCATCGACCAACAGGATAAAGACCCCAGCGGCCCCCAGTTTTCTTAGCTTTTCCCGCTGAAGAAGCAATAAAATCATCTTTGATAGCCGGTTGATTTAAAAAATACATGGGCTTTTGGCTTTACTATTATATATGATAGAACAACACTTGATTAACCTCAACCTCTCAAAATATTGAAGCTTGATCACAAGGGTTTAGTTTTCAGTCTAGCAATTGATCTGTGTATATCTGAAAATTGGTGTGTAATTGATTTTGGATGAGCTTGAGGTACACAAGCAGGCTGTGTTACCAAGCGGGAATGAGGTTGATGCAGGTGGTGAGAGACCAAGCATCGAAGGGCGACTCAGCGTTCAAGTCTTTGAAAGATTCAGCTTCAGCTTGCTCTTCTTCTTCAAAGCAGGCAAGGTGTTTCTCCACTGCTGCTGATTCCACTGCTTTCAAGTCTGCCAGAAGCGAGAAGCTTAGGCAGGCAGAGGAGTCTCTTCGCACCGTCATGTACTTGAGCTGTTGGGGTCCCAATTGATGTTTTATTGTTGCTAGCAGCAGCAGCTCGCGCGGCGTCGAAGCATAACAAAGTGATTTTGTAACGCCAGTCCAAGAGAACTTGTAACACGTTTTTGTATGTATAACCCTAGTTATGTGTGTGTGTGTGTGTGTATGTATACATGTCATCTTTGCAAATAAAGGAGACTAATTATCATTACTGTTTTATATTTGTGTCGAGCAGTAAGGTTCGCCTCCGGTGCGATTGTAGATTTAAATACGATCGTGTTTGCTATTTGTTAAAGAGGAAAGTTGCTGAAAATCGCAACTAAACACTGCTAGAGTTTTGGCCTTTTGGGCAAAGTTGAATCTCATTCGAGGTCTTTCTCTTACTGAGGATTTCAAATTTAACACTCTCGTCTGTGTTCAGATCTAAGAGTCATTTTAAATAAAAATAAATAGAAAGAATGAGTTCAAAAAAATGGTTTGCTGCAATTATGCCTTGTGTTTATATTTTGCTGCAACCCTATACTTCAAATCAGAGCTAGATAACAGAAATATTTGGTGAGTTTGGGATTGAGATTTTGTATTTTAAAAGTTTTTATTGTTGTGAAAAAAAAAATAATTATAAAATAAAAAATAATAATATATAATAAAATAAATTTTAAATAATAATTTTAATAAAATTATTAAAAATATAATAAATTTTTTATTATATAAATAAAAATTATATTAATAAAATTTTTAAATTATAATAATTAGTGTTTATCAAATACTCACCCAACCCAATTATTAAACTGGGCAACTAGCCCGCCCAAAAGCTCTAACTTGATCTCCAGTCTCCACCACACAAATTCAGCAATTAACCAGAACCGATAAGCTTTTCGTTTTGATGCTCATCTTCTATCTAGTTTCTACTTAAATTTCAAAAACAAAAGAAATTAATAAATAAATAACACTAGACTGTAACAGAAGTAGTATGACTTCTCTCAGACCCTTTAAGAGCCACCATCAATCACCATTCATCTTCAGCCCCTCCAAGCTTCAGACAGTAACAATAACTCAAACAAGCTTTGGCCAAGTAAACGAGTTGTGTAACAAAAGAAAATTGACAAAAAGAGGATGTAGTGGAAAAGGAGAAGGAGAGAAGAAGACAGAAAAGCGAAGTTTCTTGTCTCTTGAAGAAGCTGGCTTAGTAGAAGTATCTGGTCTCCGCACTCACGAACGATTTCTATGCCGTTTAACGGTATCTCTTTCCATTTAATTTATATAAAAAAAAAAGAAAAAAAAAGCCGAATTTACAGTCTAAAATAACATCTAATGTTATGTATAATGTATGTGCTTGTTGCTGCAAATGCAGATATCATCTTTGAATCTACTGAGAGTGATAGCAGAGCAAGAAGGATGTTCGATTGAGGAACTGAATGCTGGTAGGATTTGCGACTGGTTTTTGAAGGATAAGATGAGAAGGGAGCAGAATTCAGAGTCCGCAGTACTTCAATGGGATGATTCTGACTTCCAGTTTTGAGCTCCAGCTCTTTCCCTCTTTAATTAGACAATGTAAATTGTACCGACTATGTGTTTGTTTGAATATTAGCTTACGTTATACAATCAAACGCCATTTTATTATCAAATTGATTGAGCATGTTAGAAGTTTTCTTTCTTTTCCCTTGTGCTCGACAATTTTACAAGGAACCAATTTATTTTCATTTTAAAAATTTATCCTATAGGTCTCCTATTTAGAAAACTTTTGACTTAGTGCTTAATTCTTTTCATTTTTTCTAGAAAGAAAAACTATTACAGCAATAATGTAATTCTATTATGTTATTACACCATTGGGTGTAATAACTTTCACATCCAAGATTATAAACCAGATCAATTATAACTACACACACATAGGGATGTCATACTTTTTTGAAGTAAAAGATCTCTTAAAAGATAATAAGAATATATATTACAATATATAACAAAATAAAATATATTATAACCAACAAAGTGTTGGCTCCACTGGCAATGGAGTCCCCTTAAGTGGCTTGACTGAGTTTGCTCCCCAGTTCGAGTCACAGGGAAGTCGCCTTTGTTGGGAGAACATGTGCCTCCCGGTTCGAGCGGGGACTTATAGTCTGGATTGTGGTATGGGCTTAAAGGTGCCTCCCACAGTTAGGGCCCTCTCCATGATACCTCGTGATTAATATAAAAACTAAAATATATTACATTGAAAGGTATGTGTGTCTTGTTTTCTAACTTATCTCTTACTTTTAATAAAGTGAGAGATCTCTTATATATAATTATATAGACAATTAGGTTCTAATGAGGAATCCCGTATACTAATTAAACTAAGGATTCCCAATTAAAGCCATTATCTCATAAAATCTGCATATGCCCTATCATGTGCAAATTTTAAAATGAAAAAAACAATGAGCCATTAGATTTGAGTCCGTTGACTCCTATTGTGATCTGCATTTTAAATAAAGAACATGATTGCTCATTAGAAACTAACCGCTTTAGTTTAAAAAGGAACAAGCTAAAAGAAAAAAATATATACATTTTAGGCAAATGCTAAGTGTAACTTAGAGGCTCTCTACATTTTAATACACTACATGATAGAATATATTGCATTAGAGTTTGTATTTTTCTTGTCTTTTAGTTTGTTTTTACTTTAATAAATTAAGAGATCTCTTATGGAAAAATTAGTAAATTACTCTGCATGTACGTATGTAGAACTTATTAGGTAAGGGCTCCCGTGTCTTATTAAAGTACAAGAATGAAGAGTTTGTTAAATTGAAGGAATCCTTATTCAAAATTACTCTGTTGAGGAAATGACATCATTAAAATATTTAAAAATACATATTTTAATGTAAATTATAATTTTTTTGTTTAATAGTGCATTGAAATATGATTTTTTTTTGTATTTATTGACATCCTTACATTATTAAAATGAGAATGTCTTTATTGGAGAATTATTTTATATATTTTCAATTATCGATCCCTTAAGTTATTAAAATAAGGGATAAATTAAAAGATAAGAAAGAAGCATTCTAATACACTAAATGAAAAAATATTTGCATTGAAATATATGTTTTACTTATTTTTTAGTTTATCCCTCACTTTAATAATTTGGGGGATCTTTTAAAAGATAAGAAAAACGTACATTTTAATGCACTTTGTTTTGTTATGTAGTGTATTGAGATTTTTATTTTTCTATCCTTTAACTAAGCCCTTATTAAAGTAAGCGATCCTTGATAGATAGTTAAATTTTCAAATAAGGGATGAGCTAAAAAAAAAAAAAAAAAACACAGTGTATGTATGCTTGTCATATAGTATATTAAATTTTATTTTTTGTCTTTTACCTTATTTCTTACTATATTAAAGTAAGAAATTTCTTATTAAATAATTGAAGGTGTTAAATTCAGTAAGAAACTCCTTATTAGATAATTGAAGGTGTTAAATTCTTTGTAGGTTGTCAATGTAACTTAGAATTCTCATAGATTTTCATTGATTGAGCTTGATCATGTGTCTGCAAAAAATACTCTAACACTCAATTTAGTGTTTGGAGGTTGAGAATTATTTTAAATTTGAATTTCTTTTGATTTGCTTCGAAAATTGGCCGAAAGATCATTTCTCAATTTTTTGGCTCTTATTTATAGATTGAGTGATGAGAGATTGGCAGGAAAGTTTGTTTCATATATGAATCCTTACTATTTGTTTTCTTAATTTGATTTGGATCATTAGATTTGATAATTGTTTTTTTTTTTTTTTTTGTATTTGAGTTCCTAGCACATGGTTTTGTTAGTAACCATGTGTTGTTATTTATCAACATTTCCAAGTTGATTATCATTTGTTTTATGTGGATCTTTCATATGAATCGTCCGATAGATATTGACTTTAAATCCATAGTTATCTATGACTAACATTTGATGATTTATATTCAAAATTAACGTGAATTGAGTTTGTATTGATTTTTAATCTGAGGTCAACATAAAATACATTTGTCATCTGAACTTACGATTTTTAAAAGACACGGGGTGCGGTGTAAGTGATTATACTTTTTTGTACTCTCTCTCTCTCTCTCTCTCTCTCTCTCTCTCTCTGTATATATATTAAGATGTAAGTTGAACAGGATGCATTGTCAAGGATGCCAACCATTCTATGTCTCCACTCTCCAATTCCGCCTAGAATCCTTGAATTTCTATAACATTCGTATCTCATTTCCAATCGGTGCTCACATAATGTTACAATTGTTAGGTACATAGCAGGACAACTTGCGACTTTGGTTCCAACGACCTATTACGCAAGGTAAAATACTCTTTATCATGTTAACAGTTTTTTTTTTTTTTTTGGGTTGCATACTACGATTTTTATTTTTTTTTTGGAAATTATGGCAATTTTGACCTACCCACGACCCATTATGTAAGAATTGTGGCTTCGCGTCGATATCAAACTGAAGAGGCTTTTGTTTTGAAATTTCAATTATCAGTCATCAATTTTGATTTAATCTGCCCATACCTAACAATTGATTGGTCATTGGAGAATTCAAATGAGGAAAAGATTTTTATTGTTTCTGCAATTTTATTATTTTTTATTTATTTGCGATTTGTTAGTTGTGTGTGCATACCATTATATATATATATCAATCTGGTACGATTATCTTTATTTTTAAAAAATACGGATACGTTGTTAAGCTGTATTGTTTAATAAAATTATTTTTCAATGAATTATAAAATTTACAATTTAATAATGTGTTTACACTTATTCTATTAAGTCGTACGGATTAACGATTATTTGCATTTAAAAAAAAGGCCTATAGTATAAAAAAGTCATATATATATATATAGGATTCACCTATAGTACCACAGTGGTTCTGTATCACTGCTTTTGTCATTTGTACCAGCACTACTGTAAATTTTCATAGAACCCCTTTTACTCATTTTTATTCATAAATATTAAGTTAATCCTTCAACAGCCGATCAACGGCAAATCGGCTCCCCCGGTGGCTGTGGTTGGCCTGAAAAGATAGAGGGAATTGTGAGGAACAAAACCTAAGTGGTGGCGTTACCGGAAATTGGCGAAATCGCTGCGAATTGAAGCGGTGATTCCGTGGCTTCGATCAACATCTTTCCAAACGCTTTCTGGTAACAAGGATGATATGGAAATGACCGGCATCGCACGAGCTTCCGATAGGTACCAACCTTGGCCAGTGGAGTGGCCGGAAATGGAAATGAAATTTGGGTCAGGTTAGAGGGTTCGGGTTGACCCGGTTATTTTTACGACAAGGACAGCCTGGGGATGACCGGTGTCGCAGGATCTTCCGATCAGTACCAACCTTGGATGGTGAAGTGGCCGGAAACGGAAACGGAAACGGAATCTGGGTCGGGTTCGCGAGTATTGTGACAAAGAGAGGGGGTATTGTGATACAAGTGCAATATAGAATAAAAATTTATAAATAATGAATAGTATAAGGTGCTAATTAAAATATTCATATGGATGCAATATAAATTAGTTTAATATTTATAAAGTAAAGTTTAAATAAAAATAAGTGAAAGAGGTGCTCACACAAAAGACAAAAGCAGTGGTACCGTAGATCCATATATATATATATATATATATATAACAAAATTTGAATATAAAAGTGAGAATATTACAAAATCACCCAAAAATTTTCCTCGAATAAGAGAGTGGAAGAAACGGTAAGCCAAACTATTTTTTCAGTTGATTTCATGGTTGTCCCACTTCGAAATACACGAAACTTCTTCTCTTTGATTTTCTCATTAATTTAATTAAACAGCTGCTAGAACCTGTCATTTGGCGATTAATTCCATTATTAAACCCGAACCTAGCGGTACCAACTTTTAAACAAAGTCAGACGTCAAGTCAACCTCAAAGAATACGACGTCGTTATTAAGCCATTTTTCGGTACTTCTTTCTTGTTCCCGGCCCCGCTAAGAAGTACCAAACACCTGTGAAGAAAAGTAAAGGCAACGGACGCGGACGCCAACGCGGCTAATTAAATTCAGTTCAATTTGTCTCTCGGCACCTTGATTGACGAAAATAACAAACAGCGGTCAAAGCAAACGACGCCGCAGCGTACGCTCTGATTTCCGGCGAGAGAAGAAATGGCGATAGCTGACCGAAAATCCGCGTCTGATAGTAAAGGCTGGGGCTTCTTCAAGCTGCCGTTTCGACAGTCGGGAAACAGCTCAAACACGACGTCGACGTCTTCCTCAGCCTCTCATCAACACCAGAATCAAAGTAACCAACAAGTAGAGGGATCGAAAACGCATGGTTCCAGTTCGGTTTCTTCCGTTGCACGATCACTTCTACCCAAACGGCGCCGTCTCAAGCTTGATCCTGCCAATAAGCTCTACTTTCCCTGTAAGTGCTATAATTTTTTTCATTTTTCGAAAAATGGTCACGTTTAATTCCTCAAATGAACTGCTAGAAAACGCAACTGCTACTGCTAGTAGAGCAGTACCGAAATAATTAGAATTTTACTCTATATCATTTACAGTTGAAAAACAAATCAAATTAGAAATTAGATAGCATGAAAAAGATAGAAAGCAAGACAAATATTTTTAGTTAATGACAAGAATTTCACGTCACTAATGAGAGAAATTTAGTAAGCCCAGCTAGATTTGAACAAGTTTAGTTAGTGGAATATGAAAATAACTTTTCAGGTGCGGGTGCTATCTAGTCGAAACGGTAAAATTTGTTGTGTCGAAAATAAGAGCTCTGGGAAGTCCAGCCCGCTTATGTGGGTGAGGAAGTGATTGGGTTGCTATTTGGCTAAATCATAATAAAAGAGACCCTCATTTATTTATTTTTATTAGTTGCATGCTTATTTAGCAAGTTTGATGTAGCATTTCAAATTTCGGTTTATTTGACTATTGTGATTCTAATTTAATTCTGAATTTTTTCATGATTTATGTCGTCTATTTTCTTTCAAGATGAGGCTGGCAAGCAGGTCAGGAGTGCAATCAAGATAAAGAACACAAGCAAGTCGCATGTGGCTTTCAAGGTGAAGCTAGAGTTTGTGCCTTTCCTTTTATGTGTTTTTTGTTAGACTTTTTAACATTTATGAGCTTCTTGTCATTGTTACTGAATAACTGAACAAGTTGTTTGCTCTCTTGCTTTAGTTTCAAACAACAGCACCAAAAAGCTGTTTCATGCGTCCTCCAGGTGCTATTCTTGCACCAGGCGAGAGTCTCATAGCAACCGGTAACCATCTGTTTGTGAACTTAAATGGTTTGCCTTCAATTTGAATTGTACTAGTGTTTGGGACACAATTGACATGTAAACCATTGCCTGTGCTTGATTTTGCATGATGTGCTAGTTTTCAAGTTTGTGGAGCTTCCAGAGAACAATGAAAAACCGATGTATCAAAAGAGTAGAGATAAGTTTAAAATAATTAGCATGAAGGTGAAAGCGGATGTAGACTATGTCCCTGAGCTGGTATGTTGAACATTGCCAACAATTGAGACTTTTGCTGATTGTCATTATTCTTTATATCTCATGTAATTTTGTTGAATGCAGTTTGATGAGCAAAAGGATCAAACAGCTGCAGAGCAAATATTGCGGGTTGTTTTTCTAAATCCAGAGCGTCCTGAACCTGTAAGTACGACACTATTATATTCATGTGACGAATAAGTGTAAAATAAAAATCAATCCTTCATCAAGAAAGAAAAAGGAAAAACCAATAATATAGAAAAACAGATGCTCTGAGGTTGCTGATTTATGCGGTTGTGTCTCATTATTTCTTGAAGGCTCTTGAAAAATTGAAGCGCCAGTTGGCAGATGCTGATGCTGCCGTTGCAGCTCGCAAGAAGCCACCAGAAGATACGGGTCCAAGGATTATTGGGGAAGGGCTTGTCATAGATGAATGGGTGTGTTATCTTAAAGCTTCTGAACTTTACATTTGAAAACTATTTCTCATACTATTTTACATCCACGTCCATCTATTCCTTTTTGTGCAGAAAGAGCGAAGAGAAAGATACCTTGCGCGACAGCAAGTTGAAGGAGTAGACTCAGTATAGAGCACTTGATATTCTGTTTGCTTTTTCGTGTTGAGTGTATCTCCCAAATCTTCCTTGTGAGGTGAACAATGTATCTTTGCATAAGAAATCATTTAGGAAAACTAAAAACATTGTTGTAAAAATGTGAGTTGAATTGTTGTAATTTGAGATGTTATAATCTTGCTAAATTCATATTGTACATGCCATAATTTTGATTCTCTTGCTTTCAAGAATAAATCGGCCCTATGTGTAGTGCTCTTAAGTCTGGTCTGTTAGCATGGAGCAGTGTCATTGAATAAAATGACTAGTGATATTGTAGTTGGTTAGTTTCACTCAGTTTAGTTCGGCAGCTTACCCCGTAGGATTATCATGAAATGAGGAAAAATGGGTGGAAGAGGACTCTCTGAAGCATTGTTTTCAAATAGTTGATTTGTGCGGTGCCTTTTATCTCAAGTTCCTAGCAAGGTAACTTGCAATGCATAGCGTAGGGAATATTAACAGCAAAACTTTCCCCCTTGGTGGCCTATAATATGGTAACCTTGCACCAAAAATGCCCGACTGGGCTGTTAATGCAAACTTGTGCAAGTATACTGTCTCAAAGGGGAGATAGCCGCAGCCGATTGTGAGCTTTGAAGTTTTCGATCGTCCTCTGAAATATATGTGCCTCTGTGATTGTAATTTGCGGTATAGGTTGGCGCCTTAGCAGAGCGCCAAAACTACTGGCACTCAAATTTTGTCTGATCGGAAGCAGACAATAAGATGACCGATCTCTGCTTGGCTGCTATACGCCATCCTCTCTTCTCGGAGTTTTGTGGACATTTGCTCGTCGCACTCGCACGCTCCAGATTTTATACGCGGGAATATATATTTTTCTTAAAAAAAAGTTGTTTGATTCCACCACATCTTGTTTAAATAACATAAAAACAGATTGTAGCTAGATTTTACGTAGAAAAAGATGGTTGGTCGGCTACTTTCTTAAGTTTTCCTTCATTGTTGAGTATTTTAATGGAAAATTATCAGTCATATATCTTTAAATGACACTCGTATTAAACGTGTGTGAACATTTTTCAAGTGTATTACTCATATACCCTAAGTTGGCAAAACACTTCTGCCGTCCACTAATCCGTTAACTTCGGTTTGCAAGTGTTGACATCGTAAGGATAATCTAGTCTTTTAAGATGATCGAAACTTTGATTAACAAAAACGACATATCATCCCATTTACCTAGTAAAAATGACATGTCATATGATATATATTAATAAAAATGACATGTCATTCTATTTATCAGATAATTGTTAATAATTGTAAAAAAAAAACTACTTTACAACTGAATTTACTCCTCCAAAATTTAACCTAAATTTTTGAAGATCTACTCCTCCAAGCTCCAACTGAAATTTTTTGTGGTGTGATATGTATAATTGTAAATAATATGTTGTTAATAAAATTTTATGGTATAAAATAGATATTTTTTATGAATAATTGTTAATATTATGTACCATTAATATATTGTTAATAATAAAATAAAAAAATGTATTGTTAATAACAAAATTAAAAAAAAAAGTTGTATTGAAAATTTACGTTAATTTTTGGGGGTAAATTTATCTTTTTACCTTATTTTGAGTTTAAATGGCAAAATAGTCAATTTGTCACAATTATATTAACTTTCTAACAGAAGTTAACAGATTGGTGGACGGCCGAAGTGTTTTGTCAACTTAGGATATACGAGTGATACACTTAAAAAATATTCACACACATTTGATACGGGTGTCATTTAAAAATATATGACTGATAATTTCTCTATTTCCTATTTTAATTTGTAAACGTCACCCCTATTAATATTCTCACACAAATATGACCGCCGCGGTTGTCTTCATTATTCGATCTGCAAAATCTCGAACACAGAGTTCATAAAAGATATTTCAAAGAAGAAATATTTATTCAGTTTTGGTCAAAAAATAGAAAAGAAAAGAAAATATATTTAATTTTGGTCGATTTAATAAAACATTTTTGGTTATATCGTATTATCTTCAAAACCATGGTTGTCACAAATGGATTTAGTTTCTTCAAATAATTTTCCAGATAACACAAAACCGACTTTAATTTCCTGGATCGCCAACTGAAACTATTCACTTGTTCTCTATACACGCGTGCACTGTGCCTGTGCGCAGCTTCATCATCTTCTCCCCGCACACGCGCACTTGAAGAAACAAGAGAGACGATTGAAATCACAAAAATAATAAGTGAAAAGAAGTTGGTACATAAGAATTGCAAAAGCAATGAGTAATTATGTAATTACAAGAGACTGCAAGGCAGCTGCTAGTGTAGGACCGGCGGAAGGCCAAGCAGTATAGAGAAAAAAAAATAGTGTAAGCAATAACAAAGATAAGGTTTTTTTTGTTAGAAATGGTGATAAAGAGAACAAGATAAATCATCAGGCTGAAGATTCTCTCCAGAGAGTAATGTACTTGAATTGCTGGGCACAAAGTTAGCCTCTCCCTTAAGATCCAATACGTTAATGATGCACAAGCCAGAATTAGAGAAAGTTCCTTTTTCTTTTCTTTTTTTTTTTCAATTTTTTATTTTCATTGTAACCGTGGCCAGCAATTCACGAATGTAAATACAAATCCCTTGTTGATGAATGATGATGATGGGAAAGCAACGCAAGCAGCATAGTTTGCTTTCAATTTTTGTGTACTCCGCCAATTCATTCTTAATTAAATTACAGTCGGTAACAGTTAGTTTTGAGGTTGTTTTAAATTATTTGTATCAATTTCAGAAGCCGGCTACGCATAATTAACTGCGTATAACTGGAAAATAGACGGTTTCTTCTGTCTTTTCCATGGTGCTTTTACTATAAATAGATGAGGCTTCAAGGAATTCATAACACAGATCACAAAAAGAGAGAGTTTTTTCAATTAACGTAAGCAAATACAGAAATTAATTAATCAAGAAATGGCCAGCAACAAAACCTCTGTTTTCCGCAGCTTGGCTTTGGTCCTTGCTCTTCTCCTCATTGTCTCCATGGCTGAAAGCCGCACGTTCGCCGGTTAGCACTACTTTAATATTAGACATTGGAATTTATAATTTTCTTATAAACGAACTTGATGACAACGTGCTTAATTGTATATCGTGATTAATTTGTTTATTGATGAAAATACGTACGGAATGTGCATGCAGGTGGGCTCGAAACGTCTCCTCCAACTTGTGATTCGGTGTATGGTGCCCAGGAAGGCGATACTTGCTCCAACGTTACAGAGGAGTTCAACTTGAGCACCGACGTTTTTCTTGCCATCAACCCCAATATTAACTGTGATGCCATCTTCGTCGGTCAATGGCTTTGTGTTGCCGGCAGCGCTTAATTAATTAAACTGCCACCTACTAATCAGAGATTGAGAATGCCTTCTAAATTATCCGTGTTATTGAGTTTCATTTTGTTCGAATTTGTGGTCATTTCTTTTGTCATGTTAACGAGCACGTGTTCTGTATGCTTCTTCTAGTGCCTAGCGCTAGTTCAAATAAAGTCAATAAGAATTTGCTTCCTGTTTTTATTTGAGAGCTTGAAATTTGGAAAAAGAAAAAAAAAATGTGCACTCATGTCTCAGCGGGTGGCTTTATTATTCTGAAGTTAGATGTTACTAAAGTATAAAAAATATAAATTTTAATATACTAAAAATTATATTTTTTGTTTATTAATATATTGAAAAAATCTCTTAATAGTATTTTCAATTTATTAAAATGAGAATATCCTAATAATAATAATAATTATTATTATTCTTCTTATTATTATTATTATGATAACAAGGCTTGGAATTAAATTTTAGAACGAGTTTATAACGTTGTAAACTCATATCGAATTTTAATTCTAGATTATTTTTTAAATTGATTTTTTTTTTTTTGTGTATGTACATATTATAGGGGGTGGATTGTAACTCTCCAAAAATACTCTCAATTTTACACTCATTAATATCCATTGAATTTGAGTTTCATATAGCATTACAAGTAATGACTTTCGTGTTTTTGTTTCCTTATACTAAACACATCACTCTCTTGAGACATTATTCAATAACTGTGAGAAGGGTTAATAAATTTTTCATAGTAAGAGTGCGATTAAAAAAAAAAAAAGGTCATTGAATTTATTTAGATAGAATTCAAGAAACCAAGTATTATTCTTTAATTTAATGAAGGAAAAGCTGGGCCTTAGGCTTCTGATACAAATAAGGGCATTACTAATCAGAAATTCTTCAAGGCCATCCGTTTTCTTGGGGTGACTTAGAATTATAGCAGTTCACTTAGAAGCCCATCAAAACTGAAAGTGGGTACAACAGCACATAGCTTCATAAACTGGATTGGACCAATTCTATAATATTTTTTAAAATTTTTACAAGTAGTATATTATTCCCTCTCAAATAGTTGAAATAGCTGGCACACAATAAGTTAGAGGAAATAAAATTGAAAAATATATATATATATATATGATTCCCACGTTAATTGGGGAGAGAGAGGTGGTGGAATAAGTAACAAATAAGATAACAAATTCACTTTATCCAATTCCATCTCAATCTAAATCTGTGAGGCAAAAGTTGCCCAAAATAATTAATGACTAGTCATGCGATTCTTCTTTTGTTTCATTGCAAGGCCGTGACCAAATTGATAAGCTATCACCTTTTTTTCCGCCCCCAAAAAGATTTGGTTGTGCATCGTTTCTTGCACTTTCGACTAAAATTCACCCTCACACTTGTCCCAAAAAGGTCTTGCAATCTCACTATTTTGAAGCATAAAGAAAATGCCGCACAAACATCATGAGAAACTACTTGCAATAAAGTTGTGGATTTCGGATGTGCTCTGCTTTTTTTTGGGTTTTAATGGATAATTGGGTTGAATTTTCGCAAAAGCTATCATATCAACCATGTGATTTTATCTTCACTGAATGCCATTATCCATTAATTATAGCGACCCATGAAATGACCGAGATTAAAGATGTTGTACGAATTCGCATAGAATAATTGAAGCTTAATACTTTTTCTTTCTTTTTAATGGAATTTTTTTTAAAGATGAAGGAGGTGGGCAAGCTCAAATATATTTTTTTACCTCTTTTATTACCTTTAAGAATCGAATTCGGGTTTTGATAGAAATTACAGTTGCACTGCAATTAACCCGACTATGCCCTTGGGGGCTTAATGGAATCAGAACTTAATGTTTGGACTATATGTTTTAATTTTTTTTTTAAAATGAACAACCACACATCTTACATAATGAATATGATTTTCTCCTGATCTAAGTTTTACTGAATTTTTAAAGATTTTCTGTCATGTGTCTTTTAGTAATAGTGTACGGATAAAATTTAACTTCTTTTATTTTTTTTATTTATTAACTACCAATTAATAATTGAATTATTTACTCATGACATGATCAGATCATAAGAGAATTATGATTCCTTACATAAATAATTATCCTAGCGTTAATTACATTCAAATATGATTATTAACTAAAAAAATAATAAAAATATTTACGTGAATCTTGTTGAAATAAGGAATCAATATCAAGACCGAACACATTTGCAATACAAATCTTTCCCATTTAATTTTTTCTAAAATTTTCTTCTCAAAAAAAAAAAAATTCTAAAATTTTGGCGCAAAGGCACAGATTGGCGGAAGATGTGACGCCGCCGAAGCTGGTTCCAAAGTGCAAAGTATGCTTGGACAGTTGGACTCTTTTAAAATATTATTTTACCTTTTCTATTTACTAAAAAAGTAAAGCAGTGGATAAATCTTAAATTAATTTTTTTTAGTACCTTATCTTCCTCAGGATTTAAATAAAGTAACACTAGATAAAAGTGCTTGAAAATTATTCGCCTGAGAGTAAATTATGCTCAGACTCTACCATGGAGATTTTGCTTAAAAAATAATAATAAAGTGAAAAAATTATGGACCTAAGCCAATGCTGAAGTATTTAGTCCTCCTATTATTATGTCCCTTAAATTTATGATGCCTTTGTAATTTGGTATTGTGAAGGATGAAAAATTTTTTGTTCTCACTGTTCAGATGAAAAAAATATGTTTGGTTGTGTTTACTCTGTCTATTGTTTCTGATGCGGTGTTATTGGTATGGAAATGCGCAACGGAGAAGAGCAAAGTTACACTGAACTAAAACAGGAACACAAGTCACCGAATATGAAGATAACATGAATTATTTGTGCTACGTAATTGACATTAATAAGCTGCCGGTAGAGTTTTACATAGAATTCACTTCTGTATTGAGATGATAAAATTAGGAACCAAAGTTCAAGAACCTTGGCGTTTAGAAACCAATAGTATTTACTGTTACAAAGTAGAAAAATGAAAAACGGAAAATAAATTCCAGAGTTGTTGTTGTTGATCACACATTCTTGGTAGCATTGCTTCCTTTGTGCATTTCCACGTTTCCACCGGGGACAAAATCATCTTCACCGACATAACGAGACCAGAACCAATGAGTCTTCCACACTCTACCCATTTCTTCAATCGGAATTCCCTTGGTCTCCGGCAAGAAGAAGTAGACGAAGAATGACATCACCAGCACGAAGAACGCGAAGAAAAGGAACAAGCCAAACTTGAGATGGCACAGCATGTTCAAGAACACTTGCGCAACCAAGAATGTGAACAACATGTTGACAGAAACATTCACACTCTGTGCCGCTGATCGTATTTCGAGTGGGAAGATTTCACTAGGCACCAACCATCCAAGAGGACCCCAGGACCAGGCAAATCCAGCAACGTATATGCAGATGAAAAGCACTACAACAATTGCATACCACTTCGGCAGCTCCCCAGGATTCCCATCAATTCCAAATTTAGCACCAATGCAAGCAGCAACAACAGCCTTCGCAAACAGATAATGAGTTAGCGTCACATGAACAAAAGTAACAAGAGCTAGTGGGTCAGAAACAGAATGACTATAACTGCTACAAGAAAATCAAGTACCTGGCATATTAACATTTGAACACCACCTTCGAGGAAAAGAAACCTTCGTCCCCACTTATCAACACCATATATTGATACCATGGTTGCAACAACATTGACAATACCAGTGATCACGGCAGACATGAGTGAAGCATCACTACCGAAACCAATTGTGTTGAACAAAACCGGGGCGTAAAACATAATGACATTAATGCCAGTAAACTGCTGGAAGAAGGGAATTAAAACGGCCATTGTGAGGTGAGGCCTATACTTCTTTTGTAACAAATTCTTCCAAGGATGTTCTACTTGCCTAGATGCTTCACTAGCTGCAACAAGGTCATTAAACTCTTCTTCAACATCATTAACACCGCGAACTTTTCTAAGTTCCTCCCTGGCTTCTTCGTGCCGACCACGTTCAATTATAGAATTTGGTGTGTCCGGAAGGATCATTGAACCGACGGTGATGATAAGAGCAGGGACCATGGCACCACCTAAACTCAAACGCCATCCCCAGCCACCATGAATCTTATTAAAGAAGTAGTTCAACACATTTGCTATAAGAATTCCAACTGTGATTGATAATTGAAACCCAATGTTCAAAGCACCTCTGAATCTGTATGGAGCCATCTCAGAGAGGTAGAGTGGCACGGACTGTAATTACAATCAGAACCACATAATCAATTAGTTAAAACTCCAAATTACTGTGTCTTAATCAATTAATCATAAAATAATTAAATTATAAATAAATAACAAAAAGGTCTTCCTAGGAGACCCCACAAGTTATGTCAACATGCCCTGTTTTCACCAATAAAGACAGAGCGTAACTGTTGAACACGCAAATTAAGCCCAGATAAAACAAGAAGAATACAGCTTGCATAATTAATATAATAATAAGAGCAAGCTATCAACTTTCGATTTTGTACTCAACGACGTTGCAGCAAGAAGTAAACACTCACGGAAAAAGATTCCACACAACATGTCATTTGCGAAGAAAAATAAGCCATGGACGACTTTGAAAAAGTAATATTTAACATAAACCAAGTCCCAACTTGTAATCAATTACTCTATATTATCTCCATTTATTTTCCTACGTTTTCTCATCAACCAAACAGATCAATAACACTGATTTTGAAAGAAACTCGGAACTGAATATCTAGAAAATTAATGATCAGAAGTGGGTAAAAGCAAAGACAAGTTTATGTTTAAAAACAAATTGTTGTCGTTTTGCAGGCAAGAAACTGTGTGATATCTAAGGGAAGGAAACCATTGGAAAACAGATCTGAAGAGCACAATACAACCCCAAAACAATAAAAGTAATAATAATAACACAAAAGGACATGTTTTATGGACAAACACATGAGACAACAAGTGAAATAATTCACGGAGGGAATTATAGAGATTCTTATTTGGCTCGGACAGCACATTTTCTTGTCCTGTTCACAGAACTTGTGAATAACAATAACAAAAACAGAGACAACCAAAAAAATCTAAAAAACATACCAATCTCTCGATCCAAACAAAAAGGAATAATCAGAATCAAATGAAAAGTTACCTGGTTAGCGAAACCGATGCCGAAACCGAGCAAAAGTCGGCCAACAATAAGCATCCAAATGGCTTGGGCGAAGCCATTGAGCAAGGCACCGGCAAGAAACAGGATACCGCCGAAAAACATAGAAAGTTTTCTTCCGAATTGTCTCGTCACCCTTGACGCCACCAGTGATGATAATAGAGCAGCCAAGTAAAGCGACGACGTGAACATAGTCAACGTCTCACTGTCATACTGACAGTACTGATTCGTTGACTCGTTCGCCTGTTGCTTCCTGTACACCGACGGGAAAAACTTCTTCAAAAATGAAGGCATTGAGGTCACACCACCTGTTACATTTCCCATTTCCCGTCATGAAATTAAAACCATCATTATTAGCCTAAATCAAACAAATAGAAACCGGGGGAAAAAAAAAAGGTACCCTTCTGTTCAAAACTAAATTTAATTACCTGAAATCCCAATATCATAACCAAAGATGAGGCCACCCATGGCAGCAACAATACATGTTACTAACACGTATGGGGTGAGGTTTCCAGGGTACTCTTTCCCGTTACCCTTATCAAATCCTCCAACAGCAGGCATTTTTTTCAGCCTTTTCCTTTTTTTCTTAATTCTAAGAAGATAAAGAAACGATGACACGGAGAAGAAGAAGAAGAAAATAAACAAGAAAATTGGAGACTAAAGAGTAAGCAGGCAATAAAGAAAGAAGATACAGAGCTTTTAGACAAGCTTGGCAAGTGTATATATAGAGAAATGTCTTCCTATTTTCTTAGGTGGCGGACGACTGTTGAGCTGTCAACTATAATTATTATCTTAATTGTGAATCAACTCTAATTTCTTAATATGTGGGGGGTGTCACCAATTATTTTTCTGATAAGGATGATTTTTAACAGAATATGAGTAAACGAGTAATGATATAATAAGTAACAACTGAACGAACTATTCTCTTTGTCCCCCAAGTCTCCTTCACTTTTCCGCCGTTGGATGGTCCTACAAAATCGACTTAACAAATTAAGTTTCACATCGGACGGTGGGGACGCTGGTATTAAAAATTCAAGTAATGGGAATCAATTAATTTTTTTCCTTGTAAGGAAATAATGATCTACCAATACAAAACCATCATTACTGTTATAGAAAATAAAGGGTCGGTGACAAATAACGATTAGTTAGAAATAAATTTACACGTCAGGAGTGAGTCGACTAAATTTTGCCAGTTCACCTAATTTAATTTTCTGCTTTATCTGAAATCGGATAACGTTGGATTTGTAGGTGTCTTAAAAGTTTTGATAAAACGTGAACTAAAAGGTCTTTACAGCAAAGTTGTTCCATACTTCCATGTGATATATCAAAGATACCAGGTATAAAACACCAAGTGAGAGAGATACGGTAGTTTAAAGTCTTTTTCTTATAATACTTACGTAATTATTGGCATGTTTTAAGGTCGAATTACGAATCGCAGTATCCCACATTAATTAATTAAAAAAAAATCCCGATTAATTTCAGTATAACGAGCAACTTAGCGGTTGAAATGGCAATTCCGATATTTATCTGAACAATGAGGGGTTTTTATTAGGAAGGATCGAGATGACGTATTCCAAGGCTTTTTGCTTGGCTGTCAATTCCTGGACTTGCGGGATATGGTAAAGGTCGCCATAAAAGAGATTCTGAACTGGCTTACTTTTGCTGACAAATTTACCCTCTGATTTGTCTTTACCGTATATTTATGACTGGGTAGATGCTTGCGATTTTTAAGCCAAACAACGACCAGTCGACCACAGGTCTGAGTTTTGCCCGTAGAGGTTATCGGTCAGAATGCTTTTTTTTTTTTTTTAACTAATGGAAACGAGAATCTTTTTTATTCTCACAATGCTTCATGATTTTGTTTCTTTTTTTCAGAAAATATCTTCCGCCCATATAGGAAGATTCGTATGTTGTTTACTTCTCTTAAAATAAAATTATTTTAAACTTGAAAATCAAACAAGGGAATACTTTGTTTATTAGATAATCTTAAAAAAAAAAACACACACACACACAGAGAATACTTTGACTTTGTTTAGTTGTTACTTATTATATCATTGCTAGTTATTCTAGTTTATACAAATTCTGTTAGAAAATCAACTTTATCAGAAAAATAATTTGTAGCAACCCCACGTATTAAAGGAGAAAAAAGATCAGTAATTCGTAATCATGATGGTTAACAACTTAACATATAGTCATGTAGAGGAATTAACAAAGATAATCTATTTGATTTTCATATTTGAGTTGTATTTGTCATTTTAGTTTAAGTAAGGTTTTGAGTTGCATTGTCTATAGCAGAATAAGATGTAGTCCATTTGGGAAGTCATTAACTCATATTTGGATTATTTTTCATATTGTTTATCGGCTCAGAGTTGTCTTTCTTACTTGTGGTATTTTATTTCATTTTATTTTTTAATCAGTGCAAAGCGAACTCATTTTTTTTTTTCTTTCTACTATTTCATAATTCGAACTCAATTGACCAGTTAAATACAATGATTTAAAAAACTATTTGACTGGGTCCCGGAGGCTCTATTTGTAAAATTATTTAGTCTCGTACGTAGAATAATGACCACATTTGTCGGAGGCTCGACATTATCTTCAACATGCAATCAATTATTAAATCAACTAATAATTAAAAAAAACTAAGAATACACAATTTCCAGTCCTATAGTAGAGTATTGGGGTCCATTTCAACGATGAATCGGTGATAACTGTTTTTTTTTTTTTTTAAGGATGTAATAACTGTATTGTTACTATATTTACAAAAAGTGACACTAATTAAATGGGTGATTAAAGAACTATAGACAATTGGACATGACCATGGCCCTTGAAGCTTCCATTTGGGCATTTCTATTGCTTTACAAAAGCAAAAACATAAATTTCCAACCAAACAACCTCTAACAAGTTAACAACAAAAGGTGAAAAAAGAAAAAAAGGAGGGAAGAAGAAGAAGAATTCGAACTCTATAAAGTAATTGAGAATATAAACAAAAGAGAAGAAAAAGGAAGTTGTAATGATTACTACGATATATATTCCACCAACTCCTGCTAAGAAATCTCCATTGATCTCAATTGTTGAAGGACCGTATCGAATTTGAATAATAGAAACGACTTAATAATAATTGTTAACGTGATAATTTTGTGATTCATACAAATCAGATTCAGAATTCTTAAAATTTTTATCGCGAGTTAAACTTAAATTCTTCAACATGAAAGCGACTGAATGTTACTAAATTGCTTCTATACAGTTTCTTTATTTTAATTTTCCCATTCAGTTGGCTAAAAAACCTCCACGGATATTTTCAGAAAAAAAAAAATTGTTTTGTTCCAATTATTGGGTCATGAGAGTCCAAAAACCATAAAAGCCATGAAATCCAAGAATCCCACCAAGACACAGCTAATACATAAAATAGCGCATTCGATTTAAAGTTATTCAACTAAAGAAATGTGCTTTGAGTATTCAAACTTCAAACAAGGCTGCCGGCTTGGCCATATAATAACAGTACTTGATCACTTCATTTCAATGGAGATGCAAGAAGAAAAAAACGTGCTTGACTTCACAAAGTCAACAGTCAAACAACATACGATAATCGACGAAGGGGTCCCAGCGGTATCTTATGCAATCGTCTCGTCACTATAAAAGTATAAATTAAAAGTCTTTGCCATTTTAATTCCGATTACATATTACGGGAGGAAGTGGACTGAGTTCACACGTACTTCAAATCAAAATTGATTAGTCCCATTCACACGAATTCTTGACACTGAACTAGTGAACTGGATATTAAGATCAGTGCATGTCTTTAATTACTGTCGTCATGCTGATGTCTTAATTTAATTTGTCATAAATTTTTGAATGCTGATTTGTTTTTATAATCGCAAATCTACAAATAAATATTCATATTTTAGAATCTTTTGAAACTAGCATAGATTATCTTTATCACGGCACAACAATTATGATTTTTGCTTATTAACATTTAGAGATATATCTACGATATCCACATAAGTGATGGTGTTCGAACATATAACTCGATGGATTTTGAATAAGGAAGTAAAAATATATAAACTTAATTAATATTTCATCAATTTTTATGTTATTTTCTAACACGAATGTCGGGACATTATGAAATTTGAGTTTGATATTATACACAGGCACAGCTATGATTCAGCATTGAATTGTAGTAAGACAGCTTTGTGTAGCATTGAATTAGAAGATTAATTATATCTTTGATACTAGAGATGGATTTGTCGTGTATTAATTTTATATTTATCATTATTCTATTTGTGAGGTCACCATACTAGAAAATTGTGGTGTGGCCCACTAATAGCTAGGTTGATGTTCTGGTTCAAAACAACACGACTCAAAATTTTAGAAGGTTAGTTAATAAATTAATTATGTTAGTCATAATATTTAATTTGTCATCATTTTTTTTATGTCTTCTTAAAATAACTAAAAATGAATATTGTTGGCCGTGGAAGCAAATCATTTTGGATAAAGATGATTTGTCGTTGTATGGAATTAATAAATGATATGTTCCTTCGTCGAAAAAAAAAAGACCCCAGCATGAAGCATGAATGTGCATAATTTCCAAGGCCAGGCTAGAAAGTGGGCAAACTCGGTGTGAATTGTTTGGGAGCCGAAAATGAAATGAATTAGGTTTTGGATAAAGACGAAATTATATGAACAAATGGAAGATTGAACAGCTGTATCGTAAATGGTCCAGTCAGCAACCATCTAAGCAATACAATTGTACAATGGTGGCAAATCTCTATGTGGTTTCCTTTTACTGCGTACTGCCTGTGCGCCTTTCCTATTAAATTTTTTTTTATGAAACAAATTTAAGTTTTAGTTCAAACTTCAAAACCAAACGGTGCAAATCCTCTCTCTTCCTTTACTACTAGCCACGAGGGGAGAAGATAATTTTAAACGGTCCGTGAAGAAGAAGAAGAAGAAGCAAATATTAATTACATTGCCGCGGCAACACGAGGCGTCACTCGTTAGATAAGTATTAATATTTCTTCATCAGGATAAGGCAAAGAAGAGATAAATACAGAGAAATCAGCGCTTCACCAAAATAAGTAAAAAGTCAACAACCCTAATCACCTTATTAAAATAACGTATTTTTTATTAAAAAAGAAAAAAGCTTCATAACAAATGAGTTGACCGTCCCACTATCCCCAAGTTTGCTCGCTGATTTATTGGCTCATTAATAGACCCAGAACATGGCTCATTAATAACGAGGTAATGTGACATTGAAGATATTTGATATATAGAAAATTTTCAAATGTGGGTTTTGTTTATATATGTATTTATATGGAAACTATAGGATGAAACTGACGTTACATGAACGAATATTCAACATACAGTGATTGAATATCGGGTAAAATAATAAGTTTTCCAGGGCCAAGGGATCGGCATAGACCATATAGAGGTGTTACTTAATATTTTTGTTATTTATTCACATGATCTCGGCTGTCCACATAGCCCATAGGTGCTAAATTACTTGACGACTAGCGGTGTTCATGGTTTTCTCGGCTTGTAAATTCAATTCACGGCTCTAATTTTGCCAATTAATTGAGGTGGGTGTTGCTTTCCCTAGCCAATTGAACTCGAAATCACGTGGCAACAAATATGAACTTTAGTAAAGGCTCCTTTTTTTCAACGTCTAATGTTTGCTAGTTGGCAATTGGCTTATCTGAAAAGAATAATATACAAGGTTTCGCCGCATTCGAATGCTTTCAATGTTTATATATCTACATAATTGGCTGTATAATTGATATTGTCTATTAACAGCATAATTAATTATTGATTTTGGCATTAACCTACATGTTTTTCTTAATTATGTGATACTGAACGTGCAAAGGCGTATGGAAGCAATTATAATAATAATAATTATTATTTTTTAATATTTGTTTCCTTGTCAATATTTTCAAACAAGTGGAGTTGATAATGATGTACTAAAAAGATAGGTCATGTCTGTGGGGTGAGGTAGACATCTTTGAATTGTTATTCATTTGAAGGGAGAGTCAGTAGACAACAGATGAGTTAGGTTTTCCGAACTTAGGTGGATCTTTTAAGTTATATAAATTCATGTACTGGGTGGCCATAACCATAACTACAACAGAGAAAATACAAACTTAACTTTCAAGAGATTCTATTTTAATCTTATTAATTCTCCACCCTTCAGGATAAAGATTGAGCACTCATACAAGACTAGTATGTATGTGTGTGTATACAAATATAAAATTTTAATTATATTAAGGTTTTTTTTTTTGTTTGAAATCTGAACATGTCTAAATTCTAAATAAATCTAAATATTTAAATTTGAATTAGATGTTTGTTTTTTTATTTGAATCTCAGAAAATAAATATCAAGTTGTTTGTTTTTCTAATTTAAAAAAAATCTAAAATTAAGTAATTTTGCATTAGTGTTCTTACATAATTTTAATGATTAACAAATAATAAACATATCAAAGAACATAGATAATATAGTATTTGAACATAATATACATTATGTTCAAATGACTACAACCCTTTAATATTCTAAAGTAAAATATGTTAATCAATTTTATTGTATTTTTTCATGTCTTATATAAAAAAAAATTGAAAAGATAAATAATGTTAGTTTAAAGAAAATAAAAAGATAAAAATAAAAATAAAAATAATCCCCTACTATAGTATCACAAGTTATAGAGATGAATAATACTGCTAATTCTAATAGGGATATTTTAGAAAATAAGTTATAATGATGTCATTCAAACTTAGAGGTGGCCAATGGACCGGACGGCACGGGCACGGCACGACCCAAACACGTTTCGGTGGGGCACGTGGCACGGTACAACAAGCACGTGAGCTAGGCCAGACTTAGAATTTTAGACACGCGGGCCTTAAAAGCATGACATGATTAGAGATAGGTTAAGCACGGTATAATGAAAAAGCCCGCAATGAGCATGCTTTATTTTTTAATGAAAGTAAACTTAAAATTTTATGATTTTACAAATAACTTGAAATTGAATTTTTTAAATTCATTTAATTCTTAGTTTAAAAAATACTATAATTGATTTATATTTATAATTTATTAAATAAATAACTGCAAGTTAACAATTAAGTTAACCCTTAAGAAAATTCTTCTTTTTCTTCTAATACTATAAAGTCAAACTTAGTAATTAATATTACATCTTCTTACTATTATTAGTTTGTTATTATTGAATATGGACTTGAGTTTTGAATTTTTTATTCTATTAAATTTGAATAAAGGCATAGACCTAAGAAAAATACATATATTTGAAAAAAAAAAGTATGCCAACAGCTTAATATGCGCTCTTAAAAAATAAAAATAAAAATAAAAAAGAAAAAAAGCTTAGTGGGCTTTTTTTCTTAGCCTAGGCACGGCACGGCACGACCCACGGCACAACTCGTGTGCCGGGCCAAGCCTAAGCAAAAAAATTTAGGCATGGCATGAGCACACATGAGCCTTGCTTTGGTGCCGGCCCGGTCCATTGGCTATCTCTACTCAAACTTTTTAGATTAAAAGTTGAAAATTTTATTTAATAGCTTAATAAGTTAATGACTGAAAAATTTCTTTAAGTTGAAAACTACATAGACTTAGAGTTATTGCAACTGCCTCAAACGCACCCTTAATGAATGAGCTAACTGAAATTAAGTTAATTAAATCATTAAATTAGAAAAACAAATGGGCTCTAACATTAATTCACATGCACATAAGATATAGATTAAGTGTGAATATCATCTGATGCAGACTACTCTTTTAATTTGTAAAATACAAAATAGAGGTGGTTTGAAAAACTAGCCATAAAAGACGAGAAAAAAAATTCAATTTATTTTTTTTTCTTTTATAGATAGTTAAGGAAATCACATATATATTAAAAAACTATCAATGATATCGACTCCTGATAAGGGCAAAAGATTATAGCCAAATAGTTGTATTTATTTCCCATATATTATGGATTAGCATAAATCGTTCAAATTATTTTACGTTTTACCATATTGACATGTGACTAATGTTAAATATTAAGGAGCAATTTTGATAGATTTATTTATTAAATAATTAAATATTATATTAATGAATCTATTTTTGTTACACCCTAATCCCGATCTTCCTAGTCAGGTGCGGGACAAACAAGTTATAAGTTGTCCAAGTTGCCAAGAAAAAATTCATTTGTACGAGTAAAAAACCGTTGTATTTTTTATAGGTTGCCCTCATTCCCTATATATTAAGGACAAGTAAAGCTTTAAAGTAACAGTATATATTAAGGACAAGTAAAGTTTTAAATTGTGTTACTGTAGCTCAAAATGAGGTGGGTAATTTTATACTAACAAATGAGATATTCTTATATTTTGCTATTGTATTTAAGTAACTCTAACTCATTTGGAGTTCATTATTCACATAATTGATACTTAGCCAAGAGTGTAGAAAGCACTCTTCTCTCTCGTTCTTGCCTTTTGTGTGTGCAGATTGTGAAGACTTGAAGTTGTGAATTCGCAGCAAATTGCAGAGGCTTGGATCACGGCAGCAGCTGGCAGTAGAAGCTTCATAGCAAGCTTAGGAATGGTCAATCTAGGTATAAAATTCTCCCCCCGCCGCCCTCCTCAAGCACGTGTTTGAAAATAAAAATAAGATCATATAGGCTTAAAGCTTAAAATTATTTCATCACAAAATAATTATCTTAGTCAAATTTAATTTCCACAAAAATTAGAGATAAGTTCATGGAGCAACCATATATATTAGATGTATATGTTTTTTGTTTTTTTAAATACAATCAATAATTACATTTTAATCTAAAACTTATTAAAAATCTAAATACATACATCTTGTAATATATATAACCGAACAATCTGCTGAACATTAGTACTCCCATTGGATATATGGGAGATATATACCCCATATAATTGTTTAATGTTCATAACTAATATTGACAAGTGCTATATAGACTATTTTTAAAATATATATATATATATATATATAATATAATAATAAAAGATGAATATTGCAGCTCAATTTCCTGTCAATCATGAGATGAGTCGGTGACTATAATCACTGAACTCTGCAAAGAATAACTAAATAGTGGTCATTTTCTCATTGAGTGTTGACACTTAAAATGGACATTTCAGGGAGAAAAGTTGAACAAAGAATCAAACAGACGGTCTATGCAGAAGACATTAATCTTCATTACTCAAGTGGTCCATCTCTTTATTTGAACCCATAGCTGGGAAATTTCTTTGATTCTCCTCCTTTTCACGACTTTATTTTTACATTTCACACATCTAGTAACAATGAGTAAAAATTTAGTAGAGGCGAGTGATAGTACCACATGATACTATTTAATTAATCTACAATTTAAACACTAGTTTTAAGAAGTCATTAATTTATGTTAGTGTCCAAGTATTCACTATATACAAGGTATTGGTATTTACTAATCATCTTCAATTCATCAATTATGTTCACTTTGTGCGGCTCCTATTCTTTACCGTTCGAATACAAATTTTTACTGCCGCTTGAACTGTCAACACTGTTACCGTAAGTCCGTAACATTAATTTTGGTTCCTAGTAACCAAGTTGTCTAGTTGGGTTAGTTTTTGAATTACCAAACAAGTCCCCAACTTGTAAATATTCTACAAACATGCAGTGGAAACCATGTATAGCAAGTGGTAAAGATGCATATAACAATAGAAATTGAAATTAATGATTGAAAATAAGACCAAAGAAGAGTACTTTTCTCTGCTGTATAGAATAAAAAAATCCAGACGAATCTACCACTTTCTCATCTTTATGCTTTTTCTTGGACACATTATGAAACCTTAGAAAATTGAACTAAAAATATTCAACAAGATATAGATGACCCCATCATGTGATTATAGGGCAGGTTAGTCAAGAACTTTGTGATATTGTAATGAATATGACCTTTGATTTTGAAGGTTTGTTTTTTATTTTCTATTTTTTAAGTGAATGATGCAACGATTGCTCCCCACTCACCAATAGACAGTAAAAGGACTTTCCATCTCAATACCTACAATTCCACATGCTAAGACCATCGATTGATGGTTCCATTGAAGTTGAAGTTAAATAAACCAATAATAGATTAGATTATACGTTTACACAGCTCCAACTTTTCTACGGAATTTAAAGCAAGTTGGACCTATGATTATAATTTTCAGGTATTTCATTTATTTATTTTTGTTCACGAATTGTTCTCGCTGGCACTTAGATTAGCCACAGATGATATGCTGCTGCTGCAGTTTGAGCAATTTGTTTAATCGCATGAATTGAAGTTGTTCGGTTACAGGAAGTAAATTTGTTTAGTTCGAACGTGTAAGCATGAGCAGACTTAATTCCAACAGTACATAACTCAAATGCCACTGCCAGACCGGACAGGGTTATTAGGAGAAGCACGTTTTGAACAGGAGGCTGTGGGATTGTTATTTATTATCCAATTTATAAAGTTGTTTATAATTAATTATCAGAGTCAGAACAAGAATTCAGGTACCAATCAATAAATTGTAACCAAATGGTTTAGGATCATACGATGTTATTAGTAGGTCGTAGTTTTAATATTTATTAAGTCTATCCGTCAAAGGTGTTTATTATTTGGGGTGATGAAACGAGTTGTGAATAGGGGTGGCAGAAAAAATTCGCTTTGAGTCATGTCTATACTTTTGAAGCATTCGGATTGGAGTCGGGTTTCGCCTTAAAAACCCGACCTCGACTTGAAAGCTTAATAAATACTTAAAAAATATATATATTATTTTATTTTAATTAAAATACACATTTTAATATTTTCTAACTCACCCATATCATATATTTTAAGTTTTAAATCCTTTTAACCTAAATTTTAAAGCCTAGCTTGAGCCGGAGATTTTGCCCAACTCTAGTTATGTGTTGGCAGTCCTATCTTTTCGACATATTATGTAATGCGTAGAAATGAAATTAAAAGGATAGAGAATTGCATGCCTTGGTTGGGTTCTGGGCCCAATATGAAATAAGAAAGCCCAAAAACTTTCATATGATGACTGGTTTATGCCGTAAGTAGTGCTTTTAACACTCCTTCAATACAAATGTACAATGATAAAGCCTCTTGTTCCACTGACACTAACTATGTTCAAGGACAAATACAAATCTAATGAATCCCATACATATTTTCTCTCTTCCATCTCCTTTGCGTGCACCACGTATGTCTTTTTTTTTTTTTTCTCTCTGTTGCTGCAAAGTGCAAACTCTTCAGATCTACAATTGATCTATTTTCTTGATTTTTTATTTAATTTGTAACTCTCATCTATTCAATTGGTTTACAAAAGTCTAAAACAACCCATTTCTCTTTTTCTTTATCTTTTAGTTAGATTAATTATATCTATTCTTGAGAAGATAATACTTTTTAAGTTTGTAGAGAGAGAAAGTTTAAAGAGAAGAATAAGGATAACAATACTTTAAAAAATCTATCACCCATCAAATTATTTTTTTAGATTAATTATACACACACAGAGATATATAGGGAGAGAATCATTAAACAACAAAAAGTTAAAGATAAATATAAAAAACATAATTAGTTTAGAGAGGAAGTGTGTTTTCGGTATTGAAAGAAATATAAATGAAAAAAGGGGTTCTAAATTCTAAAAGAATAGATTAATAATATTTGACCTACTCAAATTGTCTCTATAACCCCCACTTTTTAATTTATTTTATTACTTTTCAGAATTTCTCTTATTAACTCAAAAATTATTGTTTTATTTTATTCTCTCTCCACCTCCTCTCACTCTCTTTCTAGTATAACTATATAACCATTAGCCCCATCGTTTTATCAACAATAAGTCCATCATTAGTACCGTCGTCACTTATGTTTTTCGGTCATTAATCTATCACCTCCACTACGATATGATGAATTTCAATGTTGAGTTTTACTAAATTTTATGAACAAGGGGTGAGTTTTGTCATTATTGATGATATTGATTTTGATTTTGTAAGAAAATCTTTGATTTTGTTTCATTTCAATTTGGGATTTAATTAGGAGTTAATATTTGATTTAACTTGTCAATCAATTAAAAGATTACAGAGATAAGAATTTAATTGAGAATGTAAAAGAGATTAAAAATATTTATGTTTTAATGATTCTTATTTTTCAATAAGAATAATTTTAAAATAAATAATATTAATTAAAAAATAGTGGCTAATGAAATAAATTGAAGAGATCAATATCACCACTCAAAAAGATAATTGAGAGGTGTTTAAGGCCCGTCTCTTATGTCGCAGGCCCATTACATTTTTCCAAAAAGCGGAGCTTACCAGCACATTACATTTTAATAAGCTCATAAAAGTTAATGCATTAACGGCCCGCGTTAAGTTTTAAACGAAAAAGAGATTGTGATTCATATTTACTTGATGGATTCCCTAAGTTACATACATGTAATTTAACATTAATCTTATTTATTTGTTATATTTCTTTAATGATCTATTCACTTTCTAAATTTGAGAATTGAAATCTAGAATCAAATCATTGATAATATTTACTTTACAAATTAATATTCAAAATGAAAATCGAATGGTGAGTCCCATCTAAATTTGGGATTAGAAATGGAAGACTGATTCCCAACTTGAGAAGATCAAATTTACCTCTATTAAATTTTCAAAATGTCAAAAATACTTCAATTTAATTAAAAAAAAGACACAATTTGAACCCTTGAAGCCTCTATCACATCTAAGAGGAAGCCTCCATCGAATCCTCACAAAACAAGCCTCCATTGTAGCCAAGAGGTAGCCTCCGCCAAACCCTCGCAACAAGTCTCTATCACAGCCAAGCAAACATTTTTCACCGTCATCGCTGGTTACATCGTTGGAGGTCACTGTATCACAGCTTCGGATCAAGATCTAGTTCCGTTGTCGCCTCTATTTGGGCATGTTTTCACCGTCATTGGCATCTCTTCACCATTTGTCTTTACCCCCCATTTTGTTGTTGTTGACAATGATGATGATTTTGATTATTATTATTATTATTATTATTATTATTATTATTATTATTATCATCATCTTTTTTGAAAATGGATTATTATTATTATTATTATTTATTTAATTAACATATTAATGTGAATAATATTATTAATAAAAATAATTAATATTATTATTCACATGAATATATTAATTATAATAGTTTTGGAGTAATAAAAAATACAATAATGAAAATAAAATATAATAATAGGTAATTAAAGACTTTATTAATTTGTAACGATAAAATTCATTTCAATTCTGATTCCAAGATAAAGTAAATATATCATTGGTAATATAGTTTATTTTAATTATTATTTTTATAATTAAAGTAAACAATTTATTCTAATTTTTATTTCTTATTTCGATTCCAGCCTATTTTAATTTTCATATAGTTAAGGCACCATAAATCTCAATGAACAAACAAGATTGAATACTAAAAAAATCGATTTGCCCATCCCCCTTTATTGGGACCAAAAAAAAAAAAAAAGACATTGAACAATGCACAAAAGATGATATGCTGCCAGATGAAAATGATAAAGGAATAAGAATGAACCGGATACAATGAAAACAAATAACACAGAAGGAAGGGACCAAGCATGAGTAAAAATATATCCAAGTACGGATTAAGATGGCAACAATGGATTGGTGGGTCATAGTAACTTAAATCTGGGTAACATGTAATTTGAAAGAGACGAGACAAATAAAAGCATATAATTAAATGCACAGAAGGACAGACATGGCATAAACATAAAACATTTACTCCTCCCATCATAGCATTTTCCGCATTCGCACCGATATCTTTCTTTATCCTCAATATATTTGATCAGATTCATATAACTTCCGTATCGATAAATCTGGTGTAGTCCAGATACACTCAACGAGAACCATGGCACAGTTTTGACAGATCATATCATGTGGAAATGATCATTTCACAGACACCTTCGCTGAAAAAATGGGGAAAAAAAAAGAAAAAGGAAAAGAGAACTTCCCACAAGCTCGCTGATTGATGGGTTATTTAGTGTTCATTTGGGCCAAACAAAGGTCCAACTCTCTCTCTCACTGCAGTCATTTATAGAGCCTTTTTGAATCCTACAAGGTAGTGCTTAACATGCGGCTAAATTTCGCAGGTCATGCAAGTCATCAATAGAAAATTGTGGTTTCATGATCGTATGGTGCCTGCAATTATATATATTTGCACCCACACACACACACTTATACCAGTGGTATTATTTGAAAGCCCCCAAGCCTTGTGTGAAAGAATATAGCAATTGAAAGGGGAAAAGTGAGAGCTGAAGGTAGCCTATTCAATAATATCCACTTGTCATTTGATTCAGTTTCCTCCAGCATCTCATTCACTGATTTCTTTAATCCAGTTAAAACCACCTTTTAAAAGTTATTTGTTAAGTATGAATTGAGTACAAGTTTTCCATTTTCAACGTCGAATGTAAGAATTGGAGGAACCTAAATAGATTAGACAAGTGCACTCTATTTAGTTTCCTCCAACATCTTATCTCGGGCTTATAAATTCAAATGCAACGTATTTTCTCTACTCTTACAATTCATTAATAGAATTGTCTTTACTGTATTTGGGTCCCAGTTCCTTTCTAAATTCTCCGGCCGGTAAATCTTAAGAGTCTCAGAGCTAGGGATAGGCAGGCCTTCATGTAATTTTCCATTTAAGCCAATTCTACCGAAAATCATTTAACTGTACATTCGAATTAGGATTTAGTACTATAATTTTTGGCCTGCTACCTGTGAACTTCTGATGGTCCTAGGCTGAAATAGGAAGTGTAGATACTCATGCCACAGCCTTGAAAAGAAAGTAGCTAGAAGACGAGTATCACTCTTTTGGCCCAGAATTATGGCTACTGTAGAATTGCTCTCTCTTTCACTCTCACATAATTATACAAGTCCTCAACTAAAAAGAAACTTGGTAAAAAGAAAAAAAAAAGGTCCAGACCCACAAAGAATTCATTGTTAACAAGGATGCAGAACATATGGGTGCCATCTCTGGTTCACAACAGCAACAACCTGTCAAGAATTAAAATGAGACTTCATGGTCCACATACTATCCTTGGCTTGTAATAATGAAGTTTTGCGTACCCTACAAAAGAATGGCCAGGCTTGCACCAATAAGCAAACTGGGAATCACTCTCTTTCTGCCTAGCTGTCAATTAGCATAAGCCAATTGATTATAGTCACTATTTTGAAGTCCCGTTATGCCCAAACTCTGTTTCTCAAAGTGCTTGTTTTAGGAGCTGTGATTATTTTGCAACTTCAAAGACTGATGACAATGCAGCATAATATGAATGAATCAAATCACATCCTTATTAAGAGTATGGGAAATGCCATTAAAATTGAACAGACAGAGTTTTGCTAGAAGACAAGCAAAAACACAAGCAACTTTCTTCTGTCAATATCTTCTCTGTCCATAATGTTAGGTATACAAAAGCTTGATTGCCACTACTCACATGCTCATCTCTGTTACATGCCTCTACCCATGTGCTACCTTCCAAATGCATCCAAAATACTATTATAATACCACACTTTTATCTCAAATTGAATTTAATTAATTGTAATAAAGTCTCTTATATAACTACTTAATTTGTTCAATACACACAAAGTCACTGTGGTTCCAATCAGCAATATAATGCCACAATATCACAAGGGAAATCTACAATGAGTGGCAACAGCTTTTATTCGATATCTTTTTTTTTTTCCGGGTAGAGCTTTCTTAGATATTTATTCTGGTTTACATTAAACAAAAAGCTGTTCTAAAACTGTTCTTACAAAGTGGAAAAAAGTGAAAACAAAAGGAAAATGAGAAAGAGAAAGAGATTAACATTTTGAGTGTGAGAGAACTTGGAATACACTTCTGTAGAAGATATACAAGTGGGAATATTTAAAGATTACATTCAAGAATGCCAGATTCCACTTAACATGATACGGAATCTGTTTGTCGACAGTTTCCTCACAAGTCTCTTGGCATCAGAAACTTCTGCTTCTGCAAGTTTCTCTATGATTTTCAGATACCCAGAATTTGCAATCTTTCTTCTTGCGCTATTGCAACTGGTCAATGACATCAATATAGAAAGCAAGAACTCTTTGTTACCTGAATTTGCCGCTTCTTTGTCGAGCAGCTGTAGAATAAATCCGATGTTGCGGTCATCTTGGATAAATCTTTTTCGATTTTTAGGAATTGAAACCATTCTGTATAGTGCCTCAGCCGCCATTTCACGTATTTCATATGATTTTGCGTCAAGAAATCTCACAAACTCTGGCATAAACCCAGTATCTCCCATTGCCTTTTTAGCTTCCTCTGAGGTTCCACAAAGCTTAAATGCTGCCTTCAATGCCAATTCTTGAACCGAAACCTCTCCCTTGCGAAGAAAGTAAAGTAGTTCATCCGTAAACCCACACTTCATCAAAATATTTATAGCATTTGATGAAGTGAAACATAATTTTTCAATAGCTCTTAATGCTGTCTCTCTTGATTTCGAAGAGAATGACGATTTAGGATCCAAAACACGCACTAATGCCCGAATTCCTCCCTCTTTAATCACCATTTGCCTAATTGATTCATCCCCAGAAGCTATATTTTGAAGAAACTCAATTGAATTTATCTGCACAACCTCGTCTTTAGACCTTACAAGCTTGATAAAAGTGGAAATTGCATCTTCTTCAATCATAAATCTCTTTATTTCTTCAACACCAACTAGATTTCTCAACACCCCACAAGCCGGACCAAAAATCTCTCCTCTGAGTTCATCACCAGAACAAATTTTCAATAGGGCTGTGACACCACCATAAGCCGAAACTGACCATGCATTATCAGAATTCTCGGTCAACTTCTGCAAACTCCTTGCAGCTGCTTCTTTACCGAATCCATTGCCACTTTCCAAAACCCGAATAAGAGGTCCAATAACCCCAGCTCCAATCAAAACACTCTTACAGAAATCAAACCCAGAAATCACACAAACCACCTTAGCCGCTGATTCTTGAATTTCAATAACCAGAGAATCAAGAAACTTTACCAGTATATTCACAATCTCATTGACTTCAAGTACAACTATTTTGACATACTTTTCATCTTCAATTACCACCTCATGCAGATTGAACAAAGCCTGCTTTTTCATTTGTGTATCGCCAATCTTCATTCTTGTTAACAAATCCCTTAAGTAAAACCTCATATCATCTTTGCAAGCATTAACACCAGGCCTTGACACAACAATTGCAAAGCCTTGAGTCAGAACACCCGCTGTGTAAATCCCAGATAGATTCTTTATATGTTGATCAAATTTTGATGACAAAACATCCAAATCACTCTGCATCAACAACTTGCCACCGTAACAAAGATCCACACATCTTCTTGCAAGACCATTACATTCATTCACAGTGAACAAAATAGCCTGAACCAGGCTAGAAAGACCTGAGCTTTCGGAAGAATCGCAGTTTTCAACAGCGATCAAGCCAGAATTCAACTCTTCAAGCTTGTTTCGAATCAGCTGCCATTTGACAGTAAAGACTTTGATAGAATGAGAAAGAGAAATCAAAGAAGATATAACTTCAATGGCTTGTCTGAGACTGCTGGCTGAGTTTTGATCTTGTGGATATTTTGCTTCTCCCATTTTCGGCTAATCCTTAATTTTGGACCAAGCTCATTCTTTTTTTTTTTTTTTAATTTTATTTCGTCTTAGATGGAAGAGATGAGGCAAAGGCGAGGCAACTGACTGCTGCACTTCGTGTTTTCGATGGTTATCTTCTCTTTGTAGCTGAAACAGAATTGGGCACTATTATTGTGCATTTACAGGTCTGACCTTTTGGGAGGTTGTGTAATAGTGACAAGTCAATGGAGTGAAGATAAGGGTAATTATGTCATATTGAATGAAGGATGTAATTAAATGAAAACTGAAAAGGAGTAGCTAACCAAGCTAAGAACTGTTGGACGTTGGAAGTACATTAAAGTCACAGATTGTTTAAAGGACAAGGTAAAGTTGGGTGCAAGGACAACTGGTGACTGGAGGTTGAAATTTTGGGATTTTATCTCTTCTCTAACGAGATTGTTTGCATGTACGTGTAATAATTTATAATGGAAGCTCTCAGTCTCTCGTTTGAATCTTGAAAATGTTAACGGGGGGGAACACGAGTGTGGTAAAAGAAATGCACACATCATAGTGGGTATTAACTATTTTATTCTCACTTTATGGCACTTTTTGTGGGGAGTTAATAATTAACTGCACATTAATTACAAAAATATGGAGGCAGCAGATGCTGATAACCCTCTTTCACTGTCCATAATTGATATCTAATTATCGATAATTTGTCAGTTCAATGATGGAGAGCATATTAGGATTGAGTGATTGTAAAACTAAACTTCGGAGATCAAGTAATTTACTTTTTATTTATTTTTTCAGATAATAAAGTCAACTTGGCATGCATACATGTAACGATTTAATTTCATTTTATATATAAAAAAAAAAAAAATTTTGCGTGTAGCGTTTTGTTCAAGATTTGGAGAATGTTAAAACAATCTTCGAATATTTTTATTATTATTACTATTATTTTTTACTTTTATCAAAGCATGTACTTTTAACTTTTAAGGCTCGCTTGAAAATCACTCTTGCGAAATAAAACAAACGGTTTCTACAGATGATGTGGGAAATGGGATTTAAGGGCATTGAGTGAAAGACAAAAGCTTTGATGATGGGATCATGGACCACAACTTAATAAGGAGTGAGGACACTCGTTTCAATTAGATGAAAAAGATGAGAAAAGGTTTAAGCTTTCAAAATTTACTAGCATGGAGATGACACAACACCCCCCACCATGTGAAGGGCTTTCTTTGTTGGATGCCTTGAGCTAGCAGTCACCTTTCTAAATTGCAAGTTGGAGATGAACCTCCACAGCAGTAATTAATAGAAAAGTTGCTGTGTCTTCTCTTTTCTCTCTATTTTCTTCTCTTAACCTTTAGTGAGTTAAAGGGGTTTAAAGTGAGAGATGCTTAAACAAAAGCCAAAAGCTGCTCATACGTCAAAACCATGTATGCGTAAAGGCAGCATAAAGCTTCTTGACATTCCCTTCACATTAACTTATTTAATTAAGAGGATAAACTCTACAGGATTCTATGGAAAAATTTGGTGGCAATAGCATCATTTACATTAAAATTAACCTGGAAAATGAGACAAATGAGATGAGATTGTATAAAAACTAAATGACCCATGATACGATTAGTTGTCTTATTAGCACACGACGATTTAACCTTATTGTTCTGCTTGTCACGGATGGTTTATTTTATAATCTTGCTTCAATGAGTATGCTTTATACCCATTTCAAGGATGATCTGGTTTATGTTTTTTTCCTAGATAAGAAAAGAGAACTTTAAGTAGTGGGGAATCGATCGTTACATTTTGCTTATCTCCACTATTGAAACTTTTTTTCCCAGGCCACGCATACACACAGCAGCATGCTGGCAAAATGGCATTTTCAGAAAACTTGTTTGTTGCATCCAATACCGATCCCTTCTTCACTTCTCAGCATAATCGTATGCTGCTCCTGCACATGGACACTCCATCCATCATCAGGGGCCGCATAGTATATTTCTACATTTTTCTTACAAATTCGCCAGCATATCTTTTGTGGGTCTTGCTCTATTTCCATTTACATGTATGTATCTAGTGAGCAGCTCAATTAATTACCACAGAGCGATTGGAGTGGTGTAGTTTTAACTTAAAACTTTTGTGATTTGAAAATTGTTGACCAGATAAATCTTTCTTTTGTTAGTTGATATAAGCTTTCACCCATTTCAGGAAATATAAAAGCGATTTGTCGCTAGGTTTCAAAAAGAAACCTCGTGGCTTAAGTGTTAGGTGCAATTTAATTCTGTGCAAGAATAAGAAAGTACTGATGATACGGGGCACCTTTGAGTAAGGAAGAAGGGAAATTAAACACACAACTCACAAGCATGGGAACAAAATACCTTCGCTTCGAAGAGAAAGGTATATATAACAATATTTTCTTGCTCATCTACTTCCAATAAGAGGCAATATTGACAAAATAATGAGAAAAATTTCATATAAAGAACAAAGAGAAATTGAGATTGCTTGATGCGGACATCTGGTTTTGGTGTTTATCAAATCTACATCTTCGATTTTTGAATTGATCGTACAATTCGATATTAAAGTAGTATCACATATCTCATAATGGTCAGAGAAAGAAGTAATATTTTTATAGTTTTAGCAAGCAAATTGATTAAGCTATTAAAAAGAGAGAACTTCAGCATCTTAACCACCTTATTATACGAGCCATTAAATTAAGCTTATTGATGATGAATAAAGAATGATAATACAATTTTCAAATGTAGCTTATGCTAAATTTAAGTAAAAATATTTGAAATCTGCTAGATTTTGACCTTGGTGTGATGTAATAGACATTAGTGCTGATAATGGCTTTGCAAAAATATTAAAGTCCTTCCAATCTTGTGTTAGCCAACTAGGCTCGACTCTTACAAAATTTGATCAGATATAAGTATAATGGAAGGAGGGCCTGCAGAGTGCGATGTGCCAAAATTTTATTGGTTCGGCGTTTTAATTTGGCTATCTTAATCATGGGCCAGTGGACCAATAATCATGACTAGTCTATGACTACGAGAGGAAAACATATGATTATATGTATCTCAGCCCAAAATCATAATGAGTAAAGCTCTAAACGACTCAATGTTGCTTTTCATTAATTCTTACACTCTTGAAAACGAAATTCACGAAATCTTTAGTATTCTTTTTTAAAAGTTTTTTGCAGAGTGATTTTATGTTTTTTTAATTGGGATCCTTAGAAGGTAATTGGGATTGTTAGAGGGTGTTTGTTGACTTGACTTAATTAATTATATTAATTATAGGTGTTTTTTTTTTTTACTAAATGAAAAAATTTGAATAAGCCACCTAATTTCTAATATAAAAAATATTTATACTTTATAATTTATTTTTCATATCTATCCCAAAACCTCCAGACATGTTTACCCCCTAATAATCTCATCTTATGTTATGTACTATTATTGATAATTTGTGATAAAAATTGAAATTTATGGTATTTTATATATTATAATTCTAAAATCATTATGTTTTTTCTTGAATGTGGTTTTGCTTATATATATATATAGAATATTTCATATTCAAATTTAATAAAAATATAAGTGTAAAAGTACATGTCACCATTTGAATTAGAAATGATAAAACTTAATAATTAACTATCTCTTAAGTAAATTAAATAGTGACATATCATTTAAGATATAAACTAAATCTCCCAACTTAAGTATTACATTATTCTTTCTTATATTTCCAACCATAATCTCGGCATTATGTACTGTATAGAGTGTAATTATTGAAAACAATAATTAAACAATAATTCACATTCTTAATTTTTATCTAAAATGATGTGACATGATATGTCAGTGTCATTCATCAGATAGATTTCCATAATTTTAAAACACATTGAAAATATATTTTATACAATTAATAAATAATTTCTAACATTAACTGTTGAATGATTAACGATAGTTTGAATCTACAATGGCATGCAGCTCTTCACTGTGCCTAACATCTCATCAATCTCTCGCAATTATAATGAATCATTATCATGATATAGTTGAAATAACACTAGCTTAGTTTTCACAACTTAACGTCACAGCTGGAAAAGGATGTGCTCGTGCTAGCTAGCCAGGACATGTGCCCTTGCCTAAAAACTGATATAATTATTGATGGCTTCAAATTTTGAATTGGACAGCTCACCAATAAAACCCTAATTGCATACAAATTGTGATTTCACTTTAAAAATGTACAATGTTTATAGAGTTGAACAACTAACCCACGTCTAGACAGCAAGAAGAAGAGATTTTTAAATGTAAAACAAGAACAGACCCTTGACCAGAACCTAACCCTCAAAGTTGTAAGTATTACAATCACAAATGTTTTCGGGTATGAAACGGAATCATGCATGTTGATACAGCCATTGTGGAACCATTACTAACCCTAGCTATTAAATTATGACAATTATCGTATCAAACCTAAAAATGTGATAAAATTAAGCATTCAAAAGCATCAAGCAATTTACCAACTCATCCTCAGCTTGATTATGATGTGTTGTTGTTAGTACGCCGAAATCTTTATAAATGAAGAGGGACCAAACAGTCTAAAGTTCCATAGGAACATATGATTTTAGTTGCATGTAGTTTAGTTGGTCAAGTGTAAAGATTAGAAAAGAATGACCGGTTCACGGATTCCCTGCTCGAAGCATAGTGCATTAGGACTGATCATATTGATAATATTCTTAATTTCATCACCGATGTGACGCATGTGGCATAAAATCATTTTCATAAAATATATATGATTTTACCTTCTTTTTTTTTCCTTTTTTAAAGAAGATAATTAATTAATCTGTCCATATTGTTGCTATTGGGTTACATGTGAAGCCTTCTCATAGGTGGAAAAGTGGGACAACTGAAGGTGGGCCATCGACAGACAAGATAAAGTGAAGGAGCTAGTGCGGACTAAAAATTATGAGGAATCAATCGAAAGAAGAAGAAACCAAAATGATGAAATGTGAATATGTGATTACTTGCGAAGTGAAATCTTAGAAGCAACTCCAGAACTGCCAATGGCGTTGATGTTCTTTTGAAGACCTGTGACACCACAGTGATTTGTCTTATAGCTAAAAGCATGAATTAAGGACAGCTAGCTAGGATTCTTTATTTTTCATTTTTCTAGAGCACGTAATGACGTAATAAAGAAAGTGGCCTTTCCGGGCCTCTTCAAAAGAAGCCCACTCTTTCCAGGACGAACGAGTAACGCCCTTAGCCCGCACCATATTCTAACTACAACCTTTCAGTTGATTTCAAGTTGCAAAGCAGCAAGCATCTTCGATTTCCAGTCCGTTTAAAAAAAACTAAGAATCCCAGCTGCAGATTATAATTGGGTGAGGTTATTTGTACTCTTAAAATCACTTTAAACACTCTTATTTTAATAAATTATTTTATTATGAAAATATCCATCATATGAATTACTATTAAGGATTCTCTCTTATAAATTAACATAATATTCAATATATAATTCTCTTGCGATAAATCATACAAATTTCAAATCCAATCTCTTAACAATATTTAGTTAAACAAGGAGCAAATATCGATTCATATACTTGGCAAATTCAATAGGTAGCTCGGCTTTTGCTTATTGTATCAACTTCACCATATCAACATTCGACGCCTGTGTAAGCCAATCACCTGTTGTAGTAATAGTCACAGGAAAGAAGCAATTGCCGTAGAAGCCTTTAGGCAACAAAGTGTCCAAAAGTAAGGCAATTTGCAAAGAAAGCGTTCAAACAAGCTTGAGTTGGGTGTTTGGCCCAAAGGTTATTGCTCTTGTTCTGTGCCTTCAGAAACAGACGGCTACAATTTCCAAGGCAGAGCATTTTAGATTTTTAGGCCTGTTGAGTCGTAAAATTGTTGCTTGAGCTGGTTGATTTTATCCATTCGAATGACGATGTTGGCATACTCTAGCCGGTAACTGGGCATTGGTGGTTGTAAGGAATTAAGCAGTAGTCTGCCATTTTCCAATTGAGTTTGAGGTGTTCGTGGAAAAAAGACCTGTGCCATACTAGTGCTACGTTGGGATGTTAAATATTGGGGTGTAACATTCAATACTGAAATTTGAACATATTCTTTAATAGAGAAAAGCTAACAACTAAAATTTATGTTAAAGAATTTGTTTAGAATATAATTTGATTCCATTGTTGTATATATTAAATTGTTATTAATTCATTTTGAATGTGCTAAATAGTTTGATTGGTGTTTTGAGTAAATTAGTTTAATTAATATAATTAAGGTCTTTTTTGGTATTTAAAGAGTGTAAAAAGTAAAATTTAATTTTTTAAATTTAGTATCTGAGTGTATAGAGTAATAGAGTACTCAGAGTATTTTTGAGAGTGCAAATAGCTCCACCGCTTATAATTTTATCGAAATCAAATAAACTAAACTATCGTCGACGACGAGTCTAGTGGAAAATTATACCCCAACTAGCCAGTGCGCTGAACAGAAATCTACTAAACCATGCTAATTTATTTAGTTTTAGTTTATGAGGGCGAGAGATTATCAATTAATTCTCTATTACAGGGTGATTACAGAAGGCGGGGCATCCTTTCTTGGTCCAGCAACAGTGCGGTAAACATAAACCTTGTCAGCTTGATTGTCATCACTCTCGGCTTCCTTAATCACCTCAACATTCAACCTTGGCTTTTTGCTTGCCAATAACTTACAACCATCCATTGTCACATTGCATGCTGACATCCAAAGTGACCTCATTGATTCACACTTGTCCAATCCTGAGAGTAGAGCTGCGTCCCCAAATGGGCAATCCCTTATCTCAAATTTCCTCAGCTTTGGACAACCTCTTAGCACACATTGCATACCCCAATCACTGCTCCCAGCAAAAGCTACCGACAGGAGTTCCAAATTTTTGGCATACTGGCCAATGTACTCAAATGTAAGGTCTGTTAAGAGGCCTGAAAGTGAAAGCCTTTGAAGGTTGGTACAAGTCCTCACCACCGCACCAAAGGCCTCATCCATGGGTTCATTTGTCACGTAATCTGGCTGTCCCGGATTCATTATACAAAGGCGGAAGCAGGTGAAATTGGGGCAGTTCCGCACAATTGTTGCCACAGCAGCATTGGTCATCGCCTGACAAAAGTACAGAACGTACTGAAGTCTCGGACAGCCATGGGACACTGCTAAAAACCCTGCTTCTGTAACCCCGTAAGTAATTTCCTCATCAAAGGGATCAGCGGGGAAAACGCGGAGTTCTTCAAGCAATGGACAACTGGAACCTACTGCCTCCAGTCCTCTGTCTTCTACTGTGTCCAGCACCTGTTTCAGTGTCGATAAAATAATCATGAGATTGAACATTGAAAATTTGAAGTCAAAAAGCAGTGTTGAAATTATGTGAAAGGAAAAGATGCCAGCGGTTCTTACCCAGAGCCGCTTAAGAAGAGGGCAATGCATAAGAAGCTTGACAAGTTCACTACTCCCCAAAGTCGCATAGCTCAAATTCAAGAATGTCAAATTTGCACAAACAGGAGATAAAGCTGGAAAATACAATGCCGTTGCTTGCCATAAACCTGAGAGCTTATGTATATTCTTGCACTTATTGAATGCACTCTCCAGCTCAGCGCGCTGGTCGTCAGTTAGTTCTTGCGAGAATGAACCGGTACCAAGGTCTACTAGTTGAGGAGCAAGAACAAGTAGCTTTTGTAATTGCTCCAAGGAAATACTTTTGTTGACTTTCAAATCTTTCAATGACTTGCACCTGCTTACGAGTTTCTCAAGTGCATCAAAATCAACTTCAGAGTTCACATTGGCAAAGTTGAGTACTTCCAATGATGTGAAGCTTTCAGGGAAGCAGCTCAGCCAGCTTCCACTTATATCCTCAATACCATTCTCCTGAATGTCAAGCTCAGTCAAATTCCTGTATACAAATTGAGTTCAGAAGTTTACAGTACACGATGAGCAAAATCCCGCATGAGAAATAATGAGAAAGCCAAAAACAGTAGTCCTTCTACGGTGCAGTTGCGGGGATCACTATTGGGTCCGTATTAGGTTTTACGTTAATTTTAGTGATTTTGATAATTTCTTGAAAAGAGAACTGTTCGGAGTTTCAACCATCAAGATAACCATGTGGGTGCAACCGTGCAATGTTGGGATGTGTTGTACTGGCGTACATGAACTTCACAAGAATAAATTAAAAAAAAATAATTACAATAATATACCAAATGAGATGTGAAGTAGTAAACTAATTCTTCAGGGTGTCTTTTGATCCAACAAGATGAGATGTGGATAAACTTTTGGGATGGAGGATTTTGGATAGAGTAGTGATATTTGAATTGAAATTTCTGACCTAATAAAGATAACAATAAAGATATACTAACTTTAAAACTATATGATGTTATAGTATTATTTTTTAATTAACACCGCATGGTTTACAGTTATTTTTTAATTTTTAATTTTTTACCAAATAAGTGAATAATAATCCTATGTTATTCAGTACTTGGAATCAGAATCCGAAATTATGCATTTTAGGAAAAGTAAAGAAAGCTACTAAGCAAGAATCTCAAAGAATTTTGGAAAAAAAATAAACGAAGGGAGGGGACGAGCGAGAGGAACCTACTTGCAGTTAGTAGCAATAGCAGCAAGACCATCAGTACTGAATCCATCACAACTGGAAAGCGAAAGAACCTTGAAATTGGGAAAACTGACAGCCAAGAACTCCAAACTCTCATCACTGACACTCATTCTCTTCAGCCTCAACTCCTCAAGCGACGGATACCTGTCAGCAAACGCTACCAGCCATGGGTGAATATCGGCGCCCCAGTCTTGTGGAACCAAATTGAAATCCGAGAATCTCGGCTTCCCTTTCAGCGTCACGCTCAGAATGTTAGGAAACCGGCGCGTTAGAATCTCGGGTGAGACCGCATAGCAGTTCCCGATGAATACGTGAGTTCTCGACAACTGTTCTGCCTCGTACCAATCTTTGCAGACCAGGGAGGCGGAGTTGTGATCTTTATGGGAAGTCAAGAGCGCCAGTACTTTTGTAATGGCTTGCTTGACACTGTCTACTTCTGATGTGTTTTGGTCTTTTCTCTGTCTTTCTTCTTCCATCTCTGCTGGTTGTTAACTTACCGTGGATTATGCTTTCTCTGAAGCAAAGGCAAATTCTTTTGACTCTCTTTGATGGGAGAAGAATGAAGCAATCAACTCGGGTCGGGTGTAGATGTGTTTTGTTTGCGGATGAAACAAGAGTTGGTTGCTTTGAAACTTGATGCATGTGATGCTGCTGCATTAATTAAAGGATGCACGTTAGGGGGACAAAGGTTGACCGTACACATTAAATTTTCAGTATTACTGCCCACCACCTCAAGGATGGATCCAAATAATTCATATAATAATAATATAAGATAAGAGATCTAATCTAGAGATCTAGTCTTTTTTTAAAAAAAATACATCTAAATGTCTAGTTCGTACAAGATTAATGTGGCTGGGATATACAAGTACGCGCATGTAATCTTAATATTAGTAGGATAACAATATTTTCCAACACAAACGTTCAAAATTAGTGAAATCTATGGTTCTATGCCTACATAGATACTGAGTCGTTCGCTTGGGTACACTAACAAACTAGTCTGATGGAACAGTTGCGTCTCTTCATACAGGAACAATTGCGGGCAGGGGAATTGAGCAAATAATGTAGAATATTTGCATGCTCAATCAATCATTTCATGGCAAATTATTTCAAATCGTTTTCTCACTGCAACAATAATTTAGAAGTATAAATTAGCAAGTGCTGAGCATTCAATAGACCAATTAGTGCGAGGAGCCAAAGGTCTTCGAATCAAATAGAAAGAAGATAAAATATGCAAAAGCATAATCGCAAAAAGACAATTCATTATCAACCTTAAAACATCCACCAGGAAATTCGGGGCATAATAGAAGTCTTAACAGCTACAGCCACAAACATCCCACACCCCCAAGATAGCTCGGACCCATTGTCGTTTATGCTATCACCTCAAGGCACCCTGTCTAGCCATTGATCTAGATCCATTTGCGCACGCATCAGTCACCTCCAATCACATGGGTCCTAGATGCTTGCATAGGCCCCGCAGACACCCTGCCTTTATCCATTGAGTTTGAAACTGTTCGATGACGCCATCTGAACTCAAGCCTACTGATCTGAGCCACCAGAAACCACCCATTTATGCACTTCCGGTATACAAAAACCAACCACTGCCGCCTTCAATCCTCACTGCTTGCACCCTCATCATCAAAGGCCTTTTCCATCTATGCTAGAAGGCAAAGCAGTTATAGGCGATACACATGCTTCAAAAAATGCAGCAGGATGTACTTAATTTGGCTGCAAGGACTCTTGATCTCTTTGATGTCACACAGTCTACTGATGTAGCCCGCTTCATAAAAACGGTGACAATCTGGATGAATCTGGGTCTCCAATCCTCAAAGAAAAACATGTCTGAAAGTTCACCTCTTCTAAAATCCATATTGTTTATTTCTTCTAATGCAGGTTTGACAGGGTTTGTGGACATGGGTGGCAATGCATAGTAGGGACAGAACATGGTTCATTTGTGACCCACAGCCATGGAATGCTTCACTTACTTTGGAATTGGCAGTCCCGTAATGTTGCTTTCCAAGGGTGTGGTGAATCAAGCAGATGAAGCAAACTTGATTCTAGCCTTGGAGACTATAAATGCATAAGCATTGTTTCTTGTATCTTTTTGGCTTTTCTTGTTCAACCTTGGCTGCATTAAGAAAATAAACTGTAGTTGAAAAACCAACTAGCCAGCTTTGCAGTCCCCGCTTTTCCTTTTCCTCACCCTCATCATATATTCAATAGTATGAACTTGACCCCGCGTCTGGATGAGGGAAACTTGTACTCCTCGAAAGCTGGAAAGCCGACTGTATGAAGTCCATTATGAAAGATAGCATTAACATGACAGAAATGTACATAGATAAATTACTAGCATGTTATAGAAATGTTCAATTGACAAATTTCAGACAGCATAACCTTTGGTTGAAAGTAAAGTAACACACAGAACACCCTAAGACACTGTACGAATGATTCTGTGCTCAGACTATGTAAAGCAAATGCTAAACATCAAATAACACATTACTGTCTGTGAGGAAAGAGCAATGGTTGCCCAGAAGACAATGTGCCTAAACCAATAAACTTTGTCAAGATGCAGGAACCTGCTAAAGCTTGCCCCTTCTTCAAATTCAAAACAAATGCCCAAAGTTCACTGCACAACATTTGAAGTCCCCGATGAAAAGGCTAGTACTAACCTAAGCCACATTTTAGTCAGGATCCTACAAGTAGCAGGAATCCATGCATGGCCACATTTGTGAGTGTGTGAGAAAGAGGGAGGGAGGGAGTGATTCATGGTAAAAGAGAGAAATTACCTTATTATTTCTGTTACATCAGAGAGTGAGCACAGATGGAGGGGCATCCCTTCTTGGCCCAGCAACAGTTCGATATATGTAAACCTTATCAGCTTGACTGTCATCACTTCCATCTTCCTTCATCACCTCAACATTCAACCTGGGCATCTGCTTTGCCAATCGCCTACAGGCATTCATCGTCACATTGCAGGCTGACATCCAAAGTGATCTCATAGATTCGTACTTCTCCAAACCTGACAGCAGTGCTTCATTCCCAAATGGGCAATCCCTTATCTCAAGTTTCCTTAGCTTTGGACAGCCTTCAAGCACACACTGCATCCCCCTATCACTCCTCCCAGCAAAAGCTACTGAAAGGGTTTCCAAATTTTTGGCATACTTTCCAATGTACTCAAATGTCAGGTCAGTTAAGAGACCTGAAACTGAAAGTCGTTGGAGTTTACTGCAAGTCTTCACCACTGCACCAAAAGCCTCATCCATGGGTTCATTGGTCAGGTAATCAGGTAGTCCTGGAGTCATTATGCAGAGACGGAAGTGGGTGAAATTGGGGCAATTCTGCACAATTGTTGCCACAGCAGCATTGGTCATCTGCCGACAAAAGTAAAGAACATAGTGGAGTCTCCGACAGCCAAAAGAAACAGCAACAAACCCTTCTTCAGTAACCCCATGGATGATTTCCTCGTCAAAGGGATCAGCCGGGAAAACACGGAGTTCCTCAAGCAAGGGACAATTAGAACCAACAGCTTCTAGCCCTTTGTCTTCGACTGTGTCCAGGACCTGTAATAAGGGAATAATCATGAGATTAAGCAATGAAAGGATGAAGTTATCAGGAGCAATGTGTTAAAGTTCATAATCAACATATGCATAGTGTCACAAAAGTTTTTGAAGACATTCCTAGTGCTGTTCAATAACTTTGATCAAGTATGATTAATGCATGACAGCAATCAAATATTTTCCCATAAAACTTTTTCGAGAGGTACAGCAGAGAACCATTAAGGCGGCAATAGAAGTAATCTGCCAGAAAATTCGGCATGTTTTGGCCATTAGTAAATGGTGATTAAGTTATAAATATAGTCCTACACAAAATTCGACCAAAACAATTGAATTAAGTCCTCGAATTTCTGTAACACTGGAAAGATTAAAAGAACTAACACACTTCTTCTGATCCACCTTGTCTAAGTACAAAATGATTTTCCAGAACATAATAAGAATGGAAAATAGGGAAAAAATGAAAGAAACTTACCCAAAGGCGCCTAAGACGGGGACAGTGCACAACGAGCTTGGCAAATTCACCACTTTGCAATGCAGTGTAGCTTAAGTTCAAGAACGTCAAATTTGCACAAGAATTGTATAGAGCTGGGAGATATAATGGTACTGCTTCCCACAAGCCAGAGAGGGTATGTATATTTTTGCAATTGTTAAATGCACTCTCTAAATCTGCATACGGGCGAGCAGTGAGATCTTGCAAGAATGAGCCAGTACCAAGCTCCTCTAATTGAGGAGCACGAACAAGCAGCCTTTGCAATTGTTCCAAAGAAATGCTTTTGTTAACCTTCAACACCTTCAATGATTTGCACCTGCTTACAAGTCTCTCAAGTGCATCAGTATTAACTTCACTAGTAAGATTAGCAAAATTCAGTACTTCCAATGATGTAAAGCTTTCAGGGAAACAGCTTAACCAACTTCCACTGCTATCTTCTATACCGTTCTCTTGGATGTCAAGCTCAGTCAAATTCCTGTAAACAAATTAGAACTTAAGCAATTACATTTGTAATTTATACCCAATATGGGAAGTAAATTTTTAAACAACACTGGACTAATTTATAGAGTTTTAAAAAGTATGAAAAAGCAAGAACTAAGAATATATAGAACTCCAACCTACAGGAAAAAAATAAAATGCATAAATAAACTAACGAAAGTCAATCTGTGAATAAGTCATTGAAAATTCTTCTGCAACATTTCACAAATATTTTCATAAAGCAATTTTGTTTCAAAGCTCCGCAGAAGAGGATGAAGTTACACCTAATTGATTACATATATGAAGTAGGAAACTGGTAGAACTATTTGTTGTACTTCACTGTCAGAGACAACTTGATGTTGAATTAATAATTGCCTTGAGGAATTGATTTAAGGAATCAACTTTTAGAAAGAGTACATGTAAAGGGAGGGATTCTCCATATTCCAGTTATTCCCTAGGTTTTCGTAGTAAAATAATGTCATCTCACAATGTTCTTAAATCTCAAGCGAGGGAACCTTATCAGCAAACATCTATTCATTTTCTTTCCAGCCAGCAAATAATCAAACATGATTCTCCAAGGATTAACCATAAAAGACTACAGAAATATATATATGAAGTCCACAAACTAAAAAAGAAAATGAAGAAGTAGAAGAAGAAGAAGAAGTAGAAGAAGAAGAAAAGGGGAATGAACTTGGAAAAAGTGGCACTTCCATTCCCACTAAATCCACAATTCAAACAGTAGAAGAAAGAAAAAAAGAAAAAGAAATATCAAAGTCAATTCTCTTATTCAATATACACATATTACTGAATTGACTACATAAGTCATAATCGTGCATAAAATTAAATAGTACCAAGAAAACAAAAAGCCATTAAAACCAACAAAAGTCGAAAGTCTACCTTCAAAATGAATTAGTTAATTGTTCAAGTATCAAAACAACAACAAAAAAGAAAAGGGCTAAAGTTCAGCTATCCACCTCAAAAGCAATTCTATTTTCTATTTTGTTACGACCTGTATGGAATCTACTAATTGAAAAACAGTTACTCATTTATGTCGTCAGATGAAATTACTCCCACCTAAAAAGTTAGTAAATGAACTTGTTTTCTAATAAATAGGTGATTTTTTTTTGCGTGGGATGACATCAAGAATATGCGATCCAATTTAAATGCGACTAACAGGCCGTAAGTCACATCTAGAAATTTGAAAAAAAAAATTACTTTTAACTAAGAAAATAACGAAACAATGAAACTAAGAAGCTGATATTATAACCTCAAAACATAGCAAGTTCTGAGCTTTTTAATGAAAGAATTGTGCGGATCCCCTCTGAGCAGAAGGCCCCATCTTATTAAATAAATAAATAAACAAACAAACAAACACGAAGAAATGAATAATAATTAAAACAGAAAATTAAAAAAATTAAGGAAAAAAGGGGGAAAACCTTACTTGCAATGCGTAGCAATCGCAGCAAGACCATCAGTACTGAAGCCATCGCAGCTCAAAAGCGAAAGAAGCTTGAAATTGGGAAAATTAGAAGCCAAGAATTCCAAACTCTCATCACTAACAGCCATTCTCTTCAGCCTCAGCTCTTCAAGAAAAGGATACTTAACAGCAAACGCCACAAGCCAAGCGTGAATATCGGCGCCCCAATTAGGTGGAACCAAATTGAAATCCGAGAATCTCGGCTTCCCCTTCAACGTCACGCTCCGAATATTAGGGAACCTGCGCGTGAGAATCTCCGGGGAAACAGAGTAGCAGTTGCCGATAAATACTTGAGTCCTTGACCACCGTTCCGCGCGGTACCAGTCCTTGCAAACTAAAGAGACGGAGCTCCGATCTCTGTGCGAAGTTAAGAGAGACAGCACTATCTCCAGTACTTCGTCCGGAAACGACGCCGTCACGGCTAACTCGGCCGTGTTTGGAGATTCCTTTTTCCGTTTCGATTCGGACTCCATAAAAAAAAATACTAAAAATAACTGATAATGTGAAAATGAAAACAAATTTTGCTAAATATAACGGTAGATTCAGGCTATTGAAAAATTGGATCTACCGTGGGAGAGGAATCTCCAAAGCAGAGAGCTTTCTAATTCTCTCTCTCTCTTGAGCTGGAAAAGCTTGCAGCGCCAAAGAAGAAGGAAATAGAAGAGCTTGAGTACTTGCAATCATTTAAAATTCATTATTTGTTAATATTTTTATTTATATAGACTTTATTATTATTATATTATTATTATTGTCTGAAGTTCGGTCCACCTTCGCTGAGGCTGACATGGACATGGCAATTTAGAGAGTGAAAGAAGCCGAGAAGGTCGTAGCCCACCACCACACCTAACCTGTGCCCGAGTGCGCAGTAAGCACACCCTCTTATCTTGCGACACGTAACCAGATTTTCACAAAACTGAAGGGTGCGCAACGCGCGGAGGGTGCAGGTTAGAGTTAATACGTGAGATTATTAAACCTAAAACGGTAAATAGTTATTTTGTTGAACCCGCCGTGAATGAACGAGATGAGCCGTACAACCTCCACATCATCATCATTTCGAGATTTCCCCGTTTTTATTTTATGTTCTCGTTTACATTTTTTGACCTTCTAGTCTCTCTGTAAACATATAAATTTATTTCGTAAATTCAAATTTTGATTGTTACCACAGATTACAGGTACGGTGCCTTAAAATTACTCGGAAGCAAATCAATGCTAAAAGCTCATATTATGGCCTTAACTTAATCAAGCACAAATTGAAGCTTATCATCTGCCACAAGATGAGTCAAATCTTCATAATTCAGAAATCAAACCTCTTTTGTTTGTTTGTATGTTTTAAGACTTTTCTGGGGCCGTATCTCTCTCACTCTTAGCCAGAACTTTCTTCTACATTCTAACACGTCAAAATAACTTTATTTCAATTAAAGTCTGACTTGTGTCTCGATATACTTTACAAACAGGGTAAAAGCCTGAATTTTCTGTCAGCTAGCTTAACGTGCAAAAAAGAAGATGTTACATTACATGCTTGTTTGGACCAAATATTCCAGAAATGGTTTCTAAGCAACACCCAATTTTCCCATTTTGACGGCAAGAAATGTTACGAAAGTCTCTTGAGCTTTTGTTTTGACGTTGGCGTTTGACGAAGATCCAAAACCACCTCATCATCAGATCTCTGAAACATGACTCATCATCTCACCGCCATTAATGAATCACCTGGCCAATTAGCTTTTTTACTGAAAACAACGTCCGTTTTTTCTTTAGAGACTTTGTTACCCTAGGTGATTATATGTCAACGAGATATCCGATGGAAAAAAAAAAAAATTTTAGACCCTAATGGAGTTTTTGTCTTTCAGTTTATTTCGTTACCTATTTGCACAAACCGGTGGTACAAAGGAGAGGGTGGTTAATTAGACAAGTAACTTTATTTATTTGCATTAATGCCACTGACCCGGATGCTGTAGATCTGCTAGGTCACCTGAGGCTGAGAGACTGTATTCACTGATATAAAGCGATCAATGAATAAAGGAGAGCCACGTGAGCGTTTCAGCTTTTGTCAGGAAAGACTTGCCTTGGTTTCTGCGATCAATTATCATCCCATTTGTCCAGGGTTTTTTTTGTAATTATAATGAAAAACGAGGCTTTTTACTTTTCAAAAAGTTAATTGACACATTTGCCCCTGTTTCGTTTTTCATGATTGGATTTAAGCCCAAGTTGGAAGAAAGATCGAAGAAGAGAGCATGATGTGATGCGAGTCGTCCACAAAAAACCAATCGCGGCACCCCGGATTGTGAGATTAGTTGAAGATTGTTTCGCATTGTCAATTTTACTACAGTGATGCCCCATGAACTATTCAGAATGGCAGAAAACTCCCCCGCATTCTTAATGTTCAATTCGTAACTTAATATACAATGAATTATTTGTTTGTAAATTGATACTTACTTAGAAGTTTGAATTATTTAGAAGGCAGTGACTCTTATGACCTATTAACTTTTCACTAAAAAGCATCATCTATTGGCATTGATTTTTCAAGTTCAAAGGTGTTTTTATTTAAACTTCATTTGTATAAATAAAATTAAGTACCATTCACTTTTTAGATTTGATTGGAAATATTGAAAAGTAAAAGTATTGAGATTGAGAGTATAAAGTGAGAGTATGTTCTTTACTTACAGTAAAATGGAAGTATGAAATAGAAATTAAAATCTCATTTATGTGTTTACTTAGTTTTAGATTGGGAGTAAATTATTTTAAATTATAGTTTTACCCTTAATTAAGGAATTGTAGTTTTTAACTACAAAGTGAATAAAAATATATATTTCTAAAATAAAAATTTTATTTTATTATTAATTTTAATCAAATAAGTTAATAATAATTATTAATATTCTTAATTATGTAAATCACTAGTTTTTAGTTAATTTTAATTTTAATTATGTAAATTAAAAATTATTAATAAGAGAAATAAAAATGAAACAAAATTATTAATAATATAGTACAAAATTAATATTTTCTTAGATTGAACTATTTATTATTATTAATTATTAACATTAAATAAACATTCTACTATTAAAAAAAAGTATAATAATATTATAATTTCAAATTAAATATATTATATAGTAATATTATTTAATTCTTTGTTAATATAATAATTTTATTTTTAAGTAATTTTAACTAAGAATCAAAATATATTATTGTTTAATAAATGCGATATTATTATTTTTTTAAAAATATAATAATATTTTATTTTAATAAAAATAATTATAGCATATTTAAAGGAAAAGATAAAAAAAGGACCCACTCCCACCTCTCATGGGAGTAAGTATTCTACTCCTCACTCCGAAAGTAAATGGAATCCATTAAGCTGTATTTCTACTCTCACCCTTTAAATAAGTATGTTAATACTAGAGTGAGAGGACTCTGCACTCCTCACTCTATTCTAGTAAGTGAACACATCCTTAAAAGTGCAATATGATACAAATATCCTATTTGCAGTTGCATAATTTAGGTGCATTGTTTGTATTCAATCAAAAACACTTAATGACATAATTGGTTTGAAGAAATGAAATGAGAGGAGAAGAGAGAAAAGGAGGAAATGAATAAAAGAAGAAAATACGATTTGATGTCAAATTAAACAAATAAAATTAAGATTAACTCTCTTTTTTTTTTTCATTTTCTCTTCCTCTCTCTTATTTTTATTCCTCTTCTCTTCTCTTATTTCTTCTAACCAAATATACACTTGCAACTAAGTGTCGTAAAATTAGCACATTAATGATGAACAATAAAATTAACTTATTTATTTTACAAATTAAAATTAATTATTGAAAACATATCAATTAAAATATAAACTATAAGTTTTAACTACTTAATAACTAAGTGTCGTAAAATTAGCACATTAATGATGAACAATAAAATTAACTTATTTATTTTACAAATTAAAATTAATTATTGAAAACATATCAATTAAAATATAAACTATAAGTTTTAACTACTTAATAACTAAGTGTCGTAAAATTAGCACATTAATGATGAACAATAAAATTAACTTATTTATTTTACAAATTAAAATTAATTATTGAAAACATATCAATTAAAATATAAACTATAAGTTTTAACTACTTAATTGTGGCAACATATCACTTAAAGAATAAACTATATATATTAAAACTACTTCAGTGTAGTAGTATTGATATTTTCACAGCTAAAAGCATTTTACAGTTTATTTTAAGAAGAAAAATTAATACATAGAAAAAAAATTGTTTTATAAGTTTCAAAAAAGTGAAAAGCAACTTTTAACTAATTTAGTCATTTTTATATAAAAGTTAAATGGAAACCAAACATAAAAAACATAATTTGTCAAATATGTTTTCTTTTTCTTTGGCAGATGTTGCTTTGTCCGAGCGAAGTTGTCGAAATTTACCTGGGAAAAGCAAATTCCAAATGACACCTGATGATATCGTTTTGAAATTTGCCGCGTCCGAAATTTATTCGGACAGTTCGCTCAAGCGGAGCATCTTTTTCCCTTTTTTTCTCAATTTTCTGTGTTTTAAAAATGAAAACGGTTTTTGCCAAAAACAAAACCAAACGACATCTCGCTGACGTCAACTTTTAATCAATATTCAGCATTATTTGTCCATGTGTTTTTTAACTCAGCTATATTAGTCTTGATGTTCTTTAATCTTCACTCCCTTGTCCTGGAGCTTTCCAAGTCTCGTCAAAGCCTATCAAGAACCAAAGAACTGTCACTTCGGCCTTGGTCGGAGTGGTGGACTGCTGCCCTCACAAGTAGCGGTTTAAGTCTCTACAAAAATATTTGTGGGGACTAACATATTTATTTGTTTAATATTTCAAAAAATTTATTCTCTCTCGTGCAATACGAGTGGAATATAGACATTCCTCTTCTGTAAAGGATTATTTGTCTGGGCATATACTTCACAGAATTTAATGTAATAATATAAGTCTCAATCATGTATTTCTGATTGTAAATATTAGTGTAATATATCTACTATAATAACAGTTGTAAATATTTATGTAATGCAATAATATGATGATTAATCAGTATTAAAAAAAAAAAGAAGACAAACAAGGTGACTATGGTCTATGTATACTCGAACGCTAGCATGAACATCTACTCCTTAGTAATAGATTGTGAAAGTGATGTCAGAAGTAGATAAGTTTGATTACCGACCGACGGATTGCGTGACATGACAGGAGCCAACAACGTGCCCAGCATAACACGGTGAGGATAAATGGGAGCAGCATCTAATCATCACTGCCGCGTACATAGTTAATGTCCTCATATCTCTATGAATGAAAAAAGATAATGATGGAATGATTAACTTGGTAATATTTATAAATTAATTGCATTAATAATTACTACTTGAAATATGCTGGGGGTAAAAAGTTTATCTAATCATGAATGCTCATGCACTAAGAGATGCTCACTAAAAAATTACAACGGTAGGTGTTAGTGTTGTTGTTCTCTCATAGCTTGGAGTGCTTAAAATTTTGTCTCCAAAGTCGGAAGAATCACTTCTAAATGCATTATTTAAGAAAAATCTTCTTCACATGATGATTGGAGGATCTTTAACCCTAAATCCCTAGTATGTACACAGTATTTTCTCTAGCAACAGAAAAATGCACCGACACTTGCTCATATCCAGTCATACAAAGTTTGTTGTATGCACAAAAATATACGATGGATTTAGAGCAGCATCTACCATTTAGCAAGTGGGTCTCCTCTCCTAATTAAGATGGCTTTAAGGGTCGGATTAACATCCTCTTATAATCTAAGCACTCTCAAGTTTTTAACGATTTTATGCCATGTGTCATATAGTAATAATATATGGATAAGATTTAATAACTTTATTTTTTAAATTTATTAATTACTAATCAACATGTGAATTTTTGCTCATGAAAAGTTCAGATCACGAGAGGATTTTAATCCATAAACACCTCAGCTGAAGCTTCCGTGACATTTTTTTGAATATAAATAATTGAAAAAAAAAAGTAGTTTTAATAAATGCAATAGTGGCATATTGACTATATGATTATGTGAAGAGAAGTGGGGTGGTGCTCCACATCCACTGCCCATATGTGGGTTCACTTTCTTAGAGTATCACCAAAAGGTTTACTCATTTTATTCTTCAAATATCTATTCACTTACTTATACGATAAATAGTAGAGTGAAAAAAAATGTTATCTTTCAAAAAACACTTCAAATAACAATAAATTAATATTATTTTAATCAAATATTTATTTTTATTTTGAATGAAAAAATTAAATAGTAATTAAAACACTTCTCTCCCTATCCAATAGAAAGTAATAAAATATAAATTGAAAATTGAGAAAGCACTCAACAAAATTAAAGAAAGAAAAGCATTTTCTTATTTAAAAAATCTTAATTGGATTTTTTTTTTAATCTTAAATGCTCATGCGACTCTTCAAATAAAAAATATCATTTTTTTTGAAGAATTTTTTAGTAATGTTCTCATATTTTGGTTTTGATTGCTCACTGTCATTGAGCGGCTCAATGGGTTAGGTTAGAGATTAAACTTGTTGCCTACTCTAACTATAATTGGTTGAGCTTATTGAATAAACAACATGAGAGTGTAGTTTTTTTTTTTAAAAAAAAAAGAATTATTTTTTTAAGTAGAGCTTCTAATAAAAATTTGTTGGGTGTTTAATTATTAATTAATTTTAAAAAAAATCATTAGGTTGTTTGGTACTATAGCACCAATAGCATTTTGAAGTTGTTAAATCACGACAAACAATATTAAAAAAATTTAACTTCATAATCAGGATCAAGCTACGGTACCACAGTGGTACCGTATCACTGTTTTTGTCTTTTGTGCCGGTACAATTGTAAATTTTCATAGAACCCCATTTACTCAATTTTATTTAATCTTTGCTTTACAAATATTAAGTTAATTTCTACTGCATCCATATGAACATTTTAGTTAGCACCTTAAACTATTTACTATTTACATATTTTTATTCTATATTGCACATACATCACAATACCCCTCTCTTTATCACAATACCCACGAACCCGACCCGGATTTCGTTTCCGTTTCCGGCCACTCCTCCAACCAAGATTGGTACCGATCGGAAGCTCGTGCGACGCCGGTCATCTTCATGCCATCCTTGTCGTAAAAAGAACCAGTTCGACTCGAACTCGACCTGGATTTCGTTTCCTTTTCAGGCCACTATACCGGCGAAGGTTGGTACCAATAGGAAGCTCGTGCGACGCCGGTCATGTCCATACCATCCTTATCGCAGGAAACCGTTCGGAAAGCTGCCAATCGAAGCCTTGAAAAGCTGCGGAATCGCCGCTTCAATTCACTGTGATTTCGCCGGTTTCCGGTGACGGAACCACTTGGGTTTTGTTCACCACAATTTTCTCTGTCTTTTTCGACCAACCACAACCACCGGGGGGAGCCGATTTGTTGTTGATCGGCCGTTGAAGGATTCACGGGTTTGGGAGAAATTGACTTAATTTTTGTGAAGCAAAGTTAAAATAAAAATGAGTAAAAGGGGTTCTATGAAAATTTACAGCAGTGTTGGCACAAAAGACAAAAGCAGTGATACGATACCACTGTGGTACCGTAGGTAAATCCTCATAATCATATAACTTTTCACTTAATACACTCAAACTATTAATTTATAAAAAAAATTACATACTTTTTCAATGGTAAAATTCAACAAACAAGTGGTTTATACACGCACAATATACGTGGGTATTTTGAAATTAACAAAATTATGTAGGACATTTTGGATATTATATACAAAATAAAAAAGTTATTCTATCTCTACTTTTAAACTTTTGAAAAAAGAGGCAAAGTAACTTTGGAAATCCCAAAAGTTTATTCTCCATTTTTATCCAAACACCACTAAAAACTTTAATAAGTACTTTGAGATTAAAAAAAAATATTATAATCTTTTCAAAAGTCATACTAAACACACTTAAATTTTTTTTGACATGATTTTTTAAATATAACTTATTTAAATATAATTTTTGTTAGTTAAATGGTAACAAATAGAGCTTTTAATAAAAACTATAATTTTTTTAAAGTTATAAAATGAATGAAATAAAAATTTTAAATAAGTAAATAATGTTTTAAATATTTTAACATTTTAAAAAGACTTTTCAACCTCTACTCTCAAAAACCCTTTTACTAACAGAAGTAAACTAACTTATTCAATTAAAAAAAATCAACAACAAAAGATTTAAAATGATATAAATAAATACTTATAGCAATTAGATAAGCTATGCCAAATAATTAGTTTTACCTTCCTCTATTGTACTTTTGTTGAAAAACCAAATTGATAATTTTTTTTCCATACCCTCCCGTAGTCTAGAACTAAATAGAACTGAATTTAAATCTTAAAGAAATAGGAGACTAAAAAATAAATTTATGTTTTACCCACTTTCTTATTTTAAAATAATAATAATAATTGAATTAACAAAAATCCAAGTAGTACAGAAGAAAAACAAAATTAGCCACTAAATTTGACCCACTAAATTAGCCACTACAGCTGCATCATCATTGCAATCTTCCAACATGGTTTTGTATGTTATCAATTTATTTTTTCCTAACTTGTATCACTCCAACCACTTTGAAATTTGAGCTTATTATCTTCACCTAAAATTACCAAATATTTTGGATGATAGAAACCAACTCCCAATTAGTCTAACCACTACGAAATATAAAATTACGGTCTTTTGGGACTACTAATATTTTGTAGAATAACAATTGAGATTTAAATTTGCTCAATCTTTTATAATGGAGTTATACAATTTCATTGAAAAGATGTTTAAAACTTATCTCATATTGAAATAGACAACCCTCACCGTTTTGTCCCCCAAAAAGCAAGAACTCCATGTTCAACTTCAACCATAAATACATATTTTTTTCCCCTTATTGTCTGTATCATCATCTGATGCCCCCATCCATCAATCCATTTACCCAATCTTTCAAAGCGCATTTTCACGAGAAAAGCATTGTGGGGGTATTTACACGTGGCAGCCAGGCTTCATGACAATATCATTGGCCCTCGATCTTTGATCCCTTCTGGTTCAGACACGTCTCACTAGATTACCATGGATTTTTTAGTTCATTACTCGCATGAAAATAAATTTGAGGTTTCTTTTCCCTTCCTAACAAATTTGAATTCAGTCTAGTAGGTGAAAAGAAAAGCAAGACAAAATTAAAGATAAACGGAAGAACCCTTTTCTTTCTTAGTTATCTGATTAAAAGCATAAAAAGAAAGAGAAAGAAGAGTCACCGCCATTGTCAAATATTCGGTATAATTATAGAGGAGACGAAAAGGATAAAAGATCGTTGCAGATAAATTCAGTTTTTTCAAGGGACAAAATAGAAAATACCAACAGAAAACAAGCAAATAATTAAATTCTATGAACAAACAAGAAAATTATAATTGAAGGAATTTGAAACTAAAAACGATGATTTAAATTTATTATTCTTTATTTGTTTTTGCGAATAAAAATTTAACTGGTACCTTCTCTCTCACTCTTAATCTAACAGAACAAATCCTTCTGTTTCCCAAAAAAAATAAAAATAAAAGATAAAAAAATCCTTCTGGGCTCATTTTCACTTCGGCCCAGCCCATCTAGGATAAACCCACCAATTCCCCAAAATTCCGTGAACACCAGCCAGAGACTATATATTATATCATTATATGGAAGTTATCAGAACGGGATGAAAGAATTAACCCCCTTGTGTCGCGGTAAACAGCAAAACTACCAAGGAGTTACATGCGTGAATTATTTTTTAATCCAAAAAAGAAAAATAAACGATATATATTTGTAATCGCTGTTGAGATAACGAGCTTTCATTCAGCCAGTGAAAATGCGATCATAAGAACCTGCCTCAAATTCCACTTGAATCTCTCCCGAAGATGAAACGCCTCGTCCAATCCGATACAACCAAAGCCCTTGTACGCCAGCTCACTAGCTTGCTGAATATCCCAAAGTAGAAGAGAATAAAACAATTGAAATGAAGTTTCAAAAACCTGCCCTGCCAAGACTTGAGTTTTGTTGATGCGATATCACATTTGAGGAGAGAAAAATTACCTTGTGTAGACAGAATACCAAAGCCATTGTGAGCTCCTGCCAATTGAAACCCAATCCCAAGGAAGTTGTGCCGCAGTTTGCTCTCCTCCAAGTGGAGCAAATTGTCCCAAGTGCTGATACCTGGTTGCGTTATTTCGTCCAACCATACAAGTCATATACATTTCTCAAATTGTCATCAACAAGCAAAATCAAGCTCAAAAATTACACTTCAATTGAGCAACCATTAGTGGTGAGAGATCATTTAATACTTTAAAAATGAATTACAATTGCACTCTGTACCGACTCCAAAACTATTTGTAATAGACAAAACCAGAAACCTATTTTTTTTTTTTTTTTTTTAAAAATGGTCATCCATTTCTTTGTTATATGAATCCAATTGTTTATAGAGGTAACCTATTCATTTTTATAGCATATATTAACATTTGATGCACAGAGAGGAGAGAATCAACGTTACCTAAATGGCTGAAACCGATGGCGACCTGTTCCCCTGAACCTGAGAGGACCTTCTGGATTCTTTTCAGCTTCTTCCATGCGGTTGAAACACTTGGCAAGATATTTGCCTTGCTGAGCTGCAACCTGAATTGTAAGCCGATGAAGAATAGGTAAGTACATGTGTATGATAAAATGAGAAATGCTTAAGCAGTTATGTTTGGAAGATTTCATTAGAAGATCATGATGTACAGAAATCGGTGTAACACCTGTGCTGTTGCCGGGAGATTTTTCATCTGAGAATCCACTTCGGAAAGAGCTTTCTTAAATTCTTCAATGTTCAACTCGACAGCATCTTGGGCAACATCCCCTTTGGCCTCTTTCAATAAATCACCAAAATCACCCATCTTCTTATTCTTCAAATACAGCTCCACTTGAGGGTACCGCTCACAAATGTCCTTAATGACTTCTTGAAATTCTTTGACAGTAAGCGTTCCAGAATTGTCCTTATCTGCCTTGCTAAATATAGCTGCAATATCTTCCTGAAAGTGTTAAAATGAAAGAGTTATTTGGAGCAAAATAAAAAAAAAAAATTATTCAAGAAGAACTATTATATATTTGTAAGCATAATTATGCTACTTGAAACTGTAATAACAAAGGTAAAAGATTAGAAGTACCATGACTCTGCGCTGGTTAACTGTTGCGCAATCACCAAGTGCATAAATGCTATCAGATCCCTCAACCCGCAGCCATTCATCAGTTGCCAAAGCACGCCTATTAGTCTGTATTAGCAGAAGCAGATGATTTGCACAGTGAATGTAAAGAATACCCCAACAGAAAATCACTTCAAATGAGCAAACTCTAAAATCACAATTGAATATATAGAGAAGTTAAGATAGTGAAGTTAGTGACAAAGTGTTAAGTTCACAGCAAATACTCTTAATACTACACACCTGACCAACTTGCTTCATAAAATCCTTTATAATAGCATGAGGTGCAATGCCGGTTGACCAGACAACCATTCCATATGGCATAGAAGAAGTTTCTCCATTTCCTCGTACTTTGGTGAAAATTTCTTTGTCAGTCACTTTCACGACCATTGATCCCAGTTTTACGTCAATTCCATCTCTGGAGAACTTCTCTTCAGCAAAAGCTGTGATTCTTTTGTCAAACCTGCAAAACCAGTATGTCTACAGGCATGAGCAGACTTTAATTTAAAAAAAGAAAAAAAGAAAAGAAAAGAAACTAAGATTCATATCTCTTATGCTTAACTTGCACATTCATAAAAGAAGAGATGACTGCTTGTGAATGAACTAAGATTTGTATCTCTTATGCTTAACTTGCACATCCGTAAAAGGAGAGATGACTGCTTGTGAATCAGTGGGCATTCCAGTTACAGTTAAGACACCAAAGACGTAAAAGATATCACTCACTTGTCAATGGAAAGCTTGGAAAGCTTGTTAGAGTGGAAAAAAAAATCCTTGACTTGATTCAATTTTACAAATGATAGACTGATAGACAGGAACTCTTGATCTTTTATTTAGACAAAAATAGCAATAATCTTAGAGGAATTTAGCATTATGTAAAACAAAGTAAAATTTGTTGAAAAAGGATTTTAGAATTCACATTCTTACATGTTGAGGATATGGTCTGCTGCCTCCAGAAGTGTTATTTTCACTGAATCCTTGACCTTAGGATAGAGCTTAAATAAATCCTCATCTACAAAATCATGAAGCTCCGCAGCAAACTCCACACCTGTTGGGCCACCACCAACAATCACAAAATGAAGAATCCTCTTTCTCTCTTCGTCACTTAGGTTAGGGAGGCTAGCCTTCTCAAAGGATTCAATGACATTCCTACGTATTCTCTGGGCATCTTCAACTTCCTGCATGAATCAAATGCATTTCCTTGAGGGTAAAAGTAATAACAGCAAAGAGTCCATTGTGGTTCACCGAATTTCTCAATTATCAGGGACAAAGCATAATGAAAATTTTGAAGGAATGTGCCAATGTAGCTGAGCACATACACTAACAAGAATGCCAGGAAAATTACCTTCAAGAAGTTACAATTCTCCTCTACTCCAGGTGTATTGAATGTGTTAGCACGAGCACCCATGGCTATTACAAGGTAGTCATAGTCCATACAAAATTCTTCTTTGCCATTCAGATTGGTATTTTGACTAGATCGACAATATACTTTCTTATTTTCTGCATCAATCTTGAAACATTCAGCTTCCCAGAAACAAATGTCAACATTTTTCTGACCAAAAAATAAGGGGAAACGAGTCACAAATAGTCCTTAAAATAACCAAAAACTTACACAAATGATCAAAGCACTTAGAATCAAACATATAATTGTAACTACAACTTCACAGTCACATCTAACAGTTATTAATGTGATAATGCTATGAGTTCATTACCTTCCTAACAATGTTACGAACTGGTTCAACAATACTGCGAGCTTCCACAGTGCCACAAGTAACACTGGGAAGCAAAGGGGTAAATGCAAAGTAATTACGAGGTGATATCACTTGAACATCATACGAGGGATTGTTGAGATTCTTCAAGAAACTTGTTCCGGCCCAGCCAGTGCCAAGCACCACAACCTTCTTTTTCTTAATTCCCATCTCAGGTGGAGCAACAGAATATGCATCACTGGATGCATTTGCCTCAGAATAAGCAATAAGGCTGCCGCCACTGAAACAATCAATAACAAGCATCAGCCAGAGGAAAATGAAAATTTAGAAGAAAACATAATTCCATCTCCGGGAACACTGTTAATTCAAAATTCTTGACTAAACTCATACTTAGCTTCTGCTACATATATAACTAAGCAATTACAAAATTCAGAAAATACTATGCTTCAGCAATTGATCCTTGTGTTGATTCTAGTTTTATCAATTAATCTTAGATCTCTACAGATTGCCGAAACCACATTATAAAAACATGCACAGTAGATGAAAATGAAGAAACAGAACAGAGTCGAGACAAAAAAAAAAAAAAATCCAAAACCCCATCATAAAAACATGCGTAATAGATGAAAATTGAAGCAACAGAATAAAACAGAGAGAAGAAAAGGTATATACTCCGGAAACACGCAAAATCATTCATGTATGAACTTTTGAAACATCAGATATGCAACTGTAAGATTAAAATCAAACAGTATGAACCAGCCCACGAAATTTGCAGACTCAAATTTGAGCTTACACAACTAAACATTATAAAATTTTCAAAATTACAATCTACACTTATTAATTGTTATCATTTAAATAAGATATGCTCTGTTTTCTTATCAAAAAAGAAAAAAAAGATATGCTTTGTTTTGCTTTGCACATGCTCCCCTTACATGATGAAATTTAAACAAAAAAAAAGATAAATTCATAAAAAAAAAAAACAGATCAAGCATTAGATGCAGAGAACAAATCTAAGAGAAAAACCGAAGCTAAAAGTAACTGGCAAAGCTTAATTAACGAAAAAATAGATAGGAATTAGTTTGATTCATCCAAAAAAGAAGGGGAAAAAAGTAGCTCAAGCAGAGTATATACCCGACGGTGGAAATCACAATCAACTTAGAAAGTGAAGAATAATCATGGAAAGCTCTCGAAACTCTTTCGTAGAACGTATAGCCTCGCATTTTGTCGCAGAAAAAATGTGAAAAAAAAAATTATTACGATTCTCCAAAATATGAAGAGCGATTTTTGTTAATGTAACAGAGAGGTGTACCGTTGGTTCTAATATGTACTAGAAGAAGAGTCAACGAAGGAAGGAACGGAAGGAACGGAAGAGAAAAATAAATAAATAGAATAATGAACTGAAGAATCCAAAGAAGTCGGAGGGAGAAAAAGAAAACGCTATTTGTGTGTGTGTGTCTCGCCCTCGCTGTCACGCTGGGTTGGGTTACGGTTTTCATGCGTGATTTGGCGCGCAAAGAGACGGCGGCACGTGTTAGGTTCTTTTCTAGTACGGCTGTCTATGTTGTACTATATTTTATTTAGGGTTTTGCTGTTAGACTGCATTGCCGTAGGGATCACAAAGGGTACACTGGTAAATAACTATATACCTGCAGTAGATTTGTGATTGTTAAATTTACACTGGTAAATAATTTAAATTATTAAATTCATCTACATCCCGCCGTGGGTTTTTTGTTTTTTGAGAAAATTTACCCGCAAGTAATTATTGGATGTGTTTGGGAGTGAGATACTGTAACTTTTAAGTTGTAACTGCTGTGAAGTAAAAGTTACAGCTGTAGAATAGAAGTTGGAAAATTTTTTTTATTAAACTGCTAAAGTCCAGCTATAAATATTACCAAACACCTTAATAGTTGGGCTTTGACAGTCTATCTACCTCACCACACTTCCAAACGGGCTAATTAAATCCACCAGCAACCTACAAACTACAGTAGGTTTTGTCCGTAATTCATAGTGACGACAGCATCATCATATTTATTTTAAATACTAACACCACATATAAAATCATGATATTGATACCACATATAAAAGATTAGATTTATCTAAACATTTTTATAAAAATATACTCTTACTACTGCATACAAATATAATTATGGTTGAGCTTTTGATTAAATTGGTAGCCAAGTTTAGGTGGATTTTTAGTCGAAATTGACAAATCTAAGACATACCAATTTCAACTAATATGGTTGTCTTTTTCATTGATAGCTATATAAATGTCTTTAAAAAATATAGCATACGTACTCTGAAAAGAACGATGTGAATCAAGCCAGCAACAATAGTTATGTATTTTTATAATTAAATATTTTTATTATTAAGAATATTAAATTAGGTCTTAAGCAATAAATAAGAGTCAATAACTTAATTTGTGTATTTTTATAATGAAATATTTTTAATGTATTTTTAATCAACAAAACTTATAAAAAATAATTAAAATAAAATTGTGCGTTGACGTGAGTATCCGTTGGATTTTTTGTTAATACTAAACTCACCCGTCAGCTGCAGCAGCTTTAAATTTGTAATACTTACACCACTTGCGAGCCATAAATTATCCACAGCAAATAGTTTTTACCAAGCGAGTTTGTACGAATTTTTAGGATTGTAGGTACTACTGTTGAGCTCTTGTGACCGTTTGATCAAATCATCCACCGGTTGTGATGGGGTTTACCATACCAAACTTTATAATTGTTTTTTCAAAAAAATTTATCAATTTTTTTAAAAATAAATAAAGAAAAGTTAAAAAGTGACTAAGGAGGTCACGTGGGGCCGACTGTTAGTTACAACTTACAATACATCACATGAATTGACCAACATGCCAAGTTGGAAACAAGGGCTTGCCAATAAAATTGGAGAGTTTAAATCGTAATCAAATTAGCAAATCGAAGCCAAGTTGGTTTGGTACACCGGTCGCCATTTCTAGAAGAATGCCAGTCTGTTGACGCTCTCAACAGCCTGGTTTAATCGAATCTTCATAAACATTTTTCCACATGACTTTTGAAGTTTGAACGTGGAGCTAGAATGCCGCATTATTAACAAACTCACATGCGCATTTTAGTTTTGCCTTTTTCAGAATATTAAAAGGGCATGTTTATAGGGTCTAGTTATGTTATTTCAGTGGTATCGTACTACTGTTGCTTTTAGCTATTGAATCTAATTAATACAATTGTATAATTATAAATTTTAATGATTGATTGCAATATAATTTTACCCGATGTTTATAACAATTTTTTTTGTACTAATTTTTATTTCGATTATGTTCAAATGTTTTCTTTGTTATTTTCTCTTTTTGTGGTGCTTGGTCAAAGTTAGTGTACTTGATTTTTTAGGTGGGGTTAGTTTGGTAGCTGTCAGTAGAGAATTTCATAAATAAAGAATATACATAATTTTCTTGAATTTACATATATACATATACACGTATTTCCATTTTTAGGTTAATGTCAGTATGGATTTCGAAAATAGCATATTTATCCAAGTAAGGGACGAAGATGAAGCATTCCAGGATTGGAATTGCTGTTAGTGACGGTGAAAATGAATGATGATGATGATGATGATGATCGATGAGAAGTTATTATTGCATTAGGGGTATTTTAAGATACCCTTTCTTTTTTTGTAACATGGTAAAAATTTTATAAAATAAAATTATTGGGACTAACAAAAAATTATTATCTTAGTAAGGATATGGGTTTAACAATAAATGAATAATTTATTAATAAATAAGTATTTATTAATTTAAGAAGATTTTTATATTTTAATTACTTGTATCATCTTGGTACATGTTCGACTTATTTGACCAAGAGTCATCTATGGATTTCAAAAGATATCATGTAAATAAAAAAAAATATATATATATATATATTAATAACTGCTAGAACATCTACATTGTATATAGATGTAAAATTGATGCACGGACTTTTCAAATTTAACATCTTAGGAGATAAAGTATTTCAAATGTTTCAAGTACATACAATCCAAACTCTATAAATACATTGATTATTAGTCCTATTGTTAGTCTCAAATGATTGGATGCATATTTTAGAAAAGAGTTGAATTGAGAAACTTGAAGTTTTCAAAAAAAAAAAAAAAAGCTCCTTAATAATATGAATTTTATATGTTATGCATTGTTATTATTTGTATTTCACTAATTATTAATTTATAGTTTCATCGGGAAAAAAAATTATCATATGCATTTACTGAGATTTTTAATTTAACACAATGGCTCTAGTCAAATCTGAAAGATTTTATTATTTAATTTAAGTTATTAACTTATCGAATATTTATTTATCAAGGTTTTACTATATATATCCATCACAGCTTTAGTTTGATGGTGGGTTGGTGTTTTGGTCTTTTAGACAATGTTGAAGAGATCAGTTGCGACTCAACAAAAATCTTGTCCCACAAATATGTATATCATAAAGATATATTTCCTAAGAGTTGGTCTCTTGACATCCCTCTAATCTCCTCATAAAACCCCTTTTTCAGTTATTCTTACTTAATTTAAAAACATCCTTAAAAAAATAAAAGAGTCTTCTATTTTTTAACTTAACTTTCTTTAAAGTTTAAAATAGTATTCTATTATTTTTCTTTTCTTTTACGATCTTATTGCCACCCTACATACAAATTAAAAACTTTTACGAGTAAAGAATTTTTTAATGTCGACTTAAATTAATATACTTAAGATAATAATTTAGAAGCAATCGTGAGTACAAAAATATTGAATAAGTAAGAAATAAAAAATAAATTATTCCAAATTTGTTCAATTTAATTTTTATTAGATAACAAGTAACAGGTAAAAAAAGAACAACGGATTTATTGTGAGTAATTTGCACGGAAAAAAAAATGTAAGTGTGTTTAATTAGATTCATATTAAAAAAAAAAAAAAAGAGAGAGAGAGACCATTCTTGCACATTACTGCACGGCAAAAGGACTTTAAATCTTGTGTCCAAAAATAGATTCTCTAAGTGAAGATCAAGCCCAACCCGGACGCGTAAATCTGTCCACGAATGCGGACAATAATTGGCCCGTTCAATCTCTTACGAGATGAGCGGTTTCGCGATGGTTCGGTGATGATGGATGATCTTTTTATTTTGAAGCTTTGAAATTTAAAGCCAAGTCTGAAATGTCTAGTTTATTAAAAAGCTTGTCAAAATTTTATGTAAAATTTTTTAAAAGATAGAAATGATAGAAGGGCAAATGAGGAATTTTGAATTCTTATTAAAAACTGTTGAAAGGATGCAATTTCTGGTACTGTTACTTAATATTTGCTAACCACTAACTAACCAGCCATGCTAGGTGATAAAAAGATTGGTATTTCATTGTTTCCTTCAATGGCCCTTCGGCTTCATTCAATATAATAAGATTACACAGGCTTATTGCTTCATGTTATGTTGGCAGGTTAACAACTTGCAGCTACAAAACGTTCACTCCTTGTTTTACGGGGTGAATAGTCATTACCTTCTTTTCGTCCTCATATTTTGCTGATTTTACATCTACTAAACCCCATAAAACATTTCTGTATAAATCTTATTAAAAAAAATCTATCAGATAAATAGCCCCCACAAATTTACGTATTCTCGCCGAGATTTTCATTATTAATTTGTCCGACTTTTGAAGGGTCAAATCAATCAATTGACTCTTATTTTGTCTTCATTAATTGAAACATTAGAAGTGGGAGAGGCCAAGGCAGGGATGTAAAATTAAATTTGAAAAAGAGTTCTGCTCCGGGTCAAATCTCGAAAACTAAAGCAAAACAACGCTGTTTCCTCTTGTATTTGAAACGCTATCATTTCACCCTAGCAAAAGCTCTCCTCTTCGTTTTCCCCTCTTCGTTCTTCATTTTCGTCTTCTCCTCTTCGTTTTCATCTTCCCCTCTTCGTTTTCTCCTCTTCGTTTCACCAGGAAAATTTGCCATTCGTTTTCTGCCATTTGTTTTGTCCTCTTCGTTTTCCTTATCTGAACAACTGTTACAATGATACTTTCTAACCGAAATGGACAATTTTTTTTTTCAACCTTCCCTTTCTCTGTTCCAAGAAAGCCACCCAAAACTCCCAACATATTTCATTTTACACCCCTGGAATGAGTTTACAAACAAACCATTGTAGTTACAAAGTGCTTTTACCTCTCTTTGTTCTTTGGATTCTGCTTCAGCTGTACAAAAAGACTGACAAGCTAATAACACTACATAAGGGCTTTTTCTCCTGTTCCTTCTAAGAAGAAAGCCAGGAGCGGTAAAAAAAAAAAAAGGAAGGGAAGTGAGAAAATTACAGCTCAAGGGAAATAATTAAGTTACAGCTACAATTATAACATTTGACTGTGATGCTTCTTCTTCTTTTGTATTCTTTCTTTCTTTCTTTAATTTTCTTTTTTAACATGTGGTCCAAACGTCTTCAACTACTTCGAAAATTTTAAGATTCGTACCTTAGCTTGTGCAAATGCCGAAACTTAGTCTTATGTCAGAAAATATTAACAGCTGCTGAAAAATCGAAGAGGAAGAGCTAAGAATAGCTGTTTCTCTGCACTTTGTCTTCGTTTCTCTACACTTTGTCTTCGTTTCTCTGCCTTAGGAAAATGCTTTAGTTTGTTTTCTTTTTACTAAGTGAAACGACTACGTTTCATGCAACTAAAAAAAAAAAAACACCAAAATGACGCCGTTTTGAAATAATTCGGGGTTTGACCCGGGGAAAATAACATTTTCCTTTGAAAAATACCCACTTGAACCGAACCATGTCTAGGATAATGTGACCCGGAGTTACTTGGTCCAGGAATGAGGCTGGACCGGATTTTGACTTCACCTAATAATAAGCTTGGGATCTGGTTTGGAATCCAAAATTTTATGAAAAAAATAAAATATATATTAATTTAAAAATTTATCTTTACTTGGTCCACCCATTATATATATTTAAAATTTTAAATATTTAAAGTCTATATTTTTAAGCCTAATTTCATTAAGATAAAATTTAAAATTATTTAAACATACAAACTAATTAAATTTTTTAGGCCCGAATAGAAAAGCATGCTCAGGTTTTTTGCAGGAGGTATAACATTTGAACGATAGTTTCTTGCAGGTAAGCGAAGCAAAAGTGTAAGAGAAGAGAAATGCCATTCAGCTAACAAGAAGAGAGAAGGAAGACAAAAATGATAGCATAACAATAAAAAAATAATAAAAGAAAAAATCCCAATAAAATTCCACTTTTCCCCTTTTCAACCATAGCAACACGAAAAAAAAAAAAAAAAAAAAAAAACTCCTTCCATCACGGCAGTGTGCTGGAATAATTTTTTTTTTCTCCTTTTCTTATTGGCTACATAACTTTTTCATAAGAGAAATATTTCTCTTATTTTACAGAAATTGTCGCCAAACTTATATGTAACATCAAAGCACATTAAAAAGATTAGAATTATATTTATACAATGCATCATTTTTAACCTACAGTAATGTTGATGTGTTCATGTTCGGTACCTTATGCAACTAACTGTCAATTCGGAAACATCAGTTAACATATGATTCGCCACGCACAGATGCACTGAATGAAATAAAGATCGAAAGAATACGCTACAATTATGCTACATATTCATCTTTTTGGTATGTCACATCCCCATCGACCCAAATGTTCATGAACTGTGTGTGGGGGGGAGTAAGAGGCCGCTGATACGACTTTCAACCCAATTGGAAAACCTCACTTTCACTCCACCCATAATGCCACGTGTCCCCCAACATTGGTGAACTCTCTCAAAAAGATGGTATATTAGTCAATACACACCACACATTTAAATCTTTGGGTTTAGTGATTAATTGCACTTTGAACATTGGTATCATACAAGGGTTAAGCAAAACCAAAGCCGAAACCCCAAATCCAACACTTTATCCAAAAAAAATTTACCCATAACAACTTCTAACTTTTAATCAACCCCAATTTTCACCGAGCCCTAACACTCACCTGGAAATCTAAATTTCTCTCCATCTCTCGCCGGAGAAATATCAATTTCTATCAAATTATTCTCTTCTTCGCCATGAAAATTCTCAAAATCCAACCTTTCTCTCTTGTTGTTACGACTGTTGTTATTGTCAAGAGCTATCTCTATTAGCCCTTCTCTATCTTCATCTTCCCATCTATAGCAAACGCTCTCCGGCGATCCCCGGTCTCGGTCACAGCCGTCCGATGAAGTATCAGAATCGGTCTCCGGGTAATACAAAGACAAAGATGCGTACTTGTCAACACAAAACGGACCCTTGCTATCTGGATCCTTGACAGTCTCTTCGTCGTCTTCTTCGCCTTCGTATGCTTCGTATATTACTTCCAACGGAGCCCTCACGTTCCATTCAACAAATGAGTTTTCAAAACACGGGTTCGGGCCAAAGTTGGAATCGGTGCATGTGACCCCTTTGTGATCTTGGTGTGGAATATAAGAAGAAGTACTCGATGTGGTCTCGTGATCAGCTGCTTCTGAATTACTATCAGTGCAATTGCTTTCAGTATTTTCTGCTCTTTCGTTTCTTTGTGTTGCACCAAGACGGAGGAGTGTGAGTAGGAGAGTGAAAGTGATTATGAGAACCGGCGAGAGGATGATTTTCGAGAAAATTATGTGGGGAGAATAGAGGAGAATTAGAATGTACAAAGTTACAATGCTTGAAAATAGAGGATCTGCATGGGAAGACATGATGATTTTCATTGAAATGGGATTCAGCTTGCGTGAATTTTCATTTTCATTTTCATTTTCGTTTTCTTCCATGGAATCAGCTGCAGAAATCCAAAGGAAATTTTAGAAGGAGAGATTGGAAGTAAAAGGGCGATTTGGGTCAAGAAAGTGGAGGAGCAAAATAAGAGATGGGACTAGACGCCTTTTAAAAGGGAAATATAAAGAGAGGTTTTGGTGAGATTTTTGGATGTGCGGTTTATAGGCTTTTTATGACTTCTGGTTTTTAAGGATGCGTAAGTGCAAGGCTTGGAATAATGATTGTAATTTTGGAACGGTTCATTAATCCATTTGGCTGAAGAACCCAAGGCCTTATTTAATGTAAAATTATTATTTGGATAAATCCAGACATAAATGAATTAATACATTAATTACTAGATCATAAATGGTAACAAAATTTAGGTAAATTGAATTTTTTTATTTTTTATTTTATTTCCCTTTGAAAACATTATTTCATTAAATATACGTGGACAAAGAAATAATAGTTGGGAGTTTTTTGCTGAAAATTTTCAGTCATAATTGAAAGAAACGGAAGATGCAAAAGTAGGCGCGTATTACGTAAATTATTCTCTAGTTAAATGATGGACATATTCTTATTCATGCTACATTAACTTTCAAGTTAATATTGTTCCAATAATAGCTCCAAAGAGACTACAAGTCTCCCATGAGTGACTTGAGAGATACACACACATACTCACTTTTCATCATCCAACTAATTAATAAATGATTAAATTTGAGTGACAAAAGCTACCGAAAAAATTTAGTAAATTTGAAGTATACAATGATCCGCAACAATGTGTTTTTGTTCCTAATCTCGCAAAAGGTTACGTTTTCAAAAGTCCTCAAAATTTTGTAACTTCGTTCAACTTTATCAATAACCATATTGATATAAGTCTAAAATGGCTGCACAAAATCACCGACATGTTAATTCATTGGACTAAATTGTAGTTCAAAGCAGTAATTAATAGGCAAAGATATGCAAACTCAGGTCTGTAGAAGATACATAGCAAAAGGTTAAAAAAAAATGATGAGTTTTCTGATTGAAATTATGAGGAATTGACTTGATGCTTTTAGAACGATATGGCAATATAACCCTTGATTAGTTTCCACGAAAATTATCTAAAAATATCTGGAAATCATTTCAAGAAGATATCTTTATATATATCGGCAGGCAAACATAGCTTTCGCCAGTTACGCCTCTAAATTAAAGCTCGAAATGACTAACGCAAACAGACAAGTCATAGCCTAATGTAATAGCAAGTACTGAGAGAAAATGTTGCAAACAAAAGCACTGGTGAGGAGATATTGGTTCTGGGGTCACCATCGATCGTCTCTAATCTGTCACAGAATTATTATTTCTTCCTTTCCTTTTATTTCTCTCTTCTCTTTAATTTTTCACTTTTTTGCTACACAAATTCCTTTTTCTTGGCCGTCTCTCTTTTTCATTTGCTTGGAGTTAGAGCTATCATTTCTTTTTGAGTGTCATAAAACATGGCTTTGTGATGCAGTGAAATGTTGCCTTTTTTTTTTTTCTCTGTGGATGGCATTAACATGTGGTGATCCTGTAAGTCACTAATCTTTTCGTGTACTATCTGATACGTCACAGAAATATATATAAAAGGATTGTAACGATCATAAGAAGTAGCATCGTTGTAAAACACTATACACACCCCACCAATGGACCATACTTCACTTTACTAAGAGAAAATTATGGACAATTTTATCATTAATTTAAATTTTAAGACTATTTATTAAAATAATTTAATTTATATTTGGTCTTTACGTAAAATTGGGGTAGAATCAGTTGGAGGTGGCTCTCTATCCTTATTCATTCGAATAAATATCTATATCTCCATTGGATGAAGTCTGTTGCTCGGCACAGATTGAATTAGAAGATAATGGCTTAACTCGGTCAACAAGCCGAATGAATGAATAAAATTTCGAACGTTGCAAAGAAAGCAGCAGCACTGGAGGGTACATGGGCCATTCAAGATCAAGTTCTCAATTTAAAATGTCTCATGACTTATCTTTATATTTATGGTTCATATGCTTCATACAAGCCTTCGTAAAAATTAGTGGTGGGCATTTTCCGGTTCGGTTCAGTTTGGGCTCCGAACCGAACCAAACCGGAACCAATCGGTTCTTAAAAACTCAAACCGAACACGAACGGAATTTTAGAACTGAACCGAAATATTTCGGTTCGGTTCCGTTCGGTTCTAAAATTTGGTTCGATTTGGTTTGGTTCGGTTCGCACATATTCATGTGTTTTACAGTTTTAACCAAATGTCTTACTGCATTTTATAATTTTCACCTAATCTCACTGCATTTTACAATTTTCACTTGCATTTTACAAAATATAAGTTCACAACAAGAAAAATAAAATTTTGTGAGTTTACAATTTTGTGATTTAGCATTTTTATATTTTTTATTTTGAATTTTGATTAAATTAATTTGTAAATAATTGGCAAGAACCGATTGGTTCTTCGGTTCGGTTCGGTTTTGAATCGAACCGAATGTAAACCAATCAGTTCTTGTAATTTCAAACCATTTGATTTTTTACCTTAGAACCGAACCGAACCGAATTAAATTTTTTCGGTTCGGTTCGGTTCGAAAAAAACCGAACTGTTTGCCCAGCCCTAGTAAAAACTTCACTGATTGTCACCGACACGACTTGAAATCATTAGATACAATTTTTAAAAGGTCTTATATATAACTAAAAAGAAACCCATTTCTCTTTTTATTTAATTTTAGAAATCATTTTCAAATTGATCGAAGCCAAGAGAAAGAAAATGTATGAGACTTATTGCTCCTGGATACAATTAATGGGTAGTTCATAAAAGCGGTGCTGCACGCCTAGTTGCCCACAACAATTAAAATAAGCACAACAAATTAGCTAGTTGGACCAACAAGCAGCATATTAAACAGGGATGTGATACGTAGCATTCATCTCCTCTTTTGCTTCCCCATGCACGTGCTCTGTATAAAAACAGTGTCCCATCAGAAGCATTCTCTTCAAAAGTTCAGTTGGAAAAGAGTAAATAAAAATGCAAAGCACTTGCTTTTCGATTCGTTAACTTCCTCCTCCGAGTTTGGTATGATGATACTGAGCGACCAGTGATTTTAGCAAGGAAGCAAATTACAAACAAAAGCTAGCTTCCTTCTTCTCTCTCCCCAATTATAGAATATTAAAATTTTTCAGGCCCACCATTGCTTGTTTGCTTCATTTCCAAGAAATTAGTCCAGAGGTATGATTGAATATTTGTGAACGAACATTGCACTTTAACGAGAGGTTCTTGATATGTATATTGAGCCCTCTCTTTTCCTTTTAAGATCTTTTAAATCATATACATGCATACGTTACGTATGGGTTAAAGCAGAGTTTTTCAATCTTGATAAGATAAAACGATAGGACTTGTCGAATTTTCACAAAAAGAGAGAATAGTCAAAACTATCAAAGGGTGGTTTGAATGAATACTCTGAACTCACACTCACTCACACATTCCTAGTGGTAAGCGGCACTTCATCACGCATGCATTGCACTGTTTACTAGCTTTCTGTTCGATCGAATTCTCTTGTTTATTCTAAATACATTTGCACCCTAATGCAGAATTCATTGAAATGGACGCATCAGCTGTTTGATGGCGGGAAACGATGGGCGCTATAAAGATTGGGTGGATGATCGGTGTTATTTATATCGTTTGTGGCGGACAACGAATCTGGACCGTCCATTCAATGTCTGACCTAAAATTCACTCTATATATCATGCTAGAGAAACAGAGAAGGTGGGAGATGTTGGTGGGGATCAAAGTGAAAGCCACGACGTGTTGCTTGGTAAAAGGGAAACTTTCTGGTGCTCATCACGTGGCTGGGCAAACCTAATTACGTTATCAAACCGCCACCCAGACAATTGGGTCGGGCCGTTACGATCGACTCGAAGTCTAGTAGCAGCAGAATTTGCGGACGAGGATGGTACTGCTACACATCAAGATTTGGGACAGAGTTTACTAAATGCAAACAATTATTCCAATTTAATTCATATACAAGAGAAATAGCATGAGATGATCCAAACGTAAAAATCAACACAGCAAGAAAGGAAAGAGGGAGGAGGAGGAGAAGATCATGTTAATTTTCATTTTCGTCAGTGGAAGATCATATTAGCAATAGATAATTTAACCTGAATATGCCTTCAGTTGTGGTCATGAAAGCAGTTCATAAAAACCTTAGTTCTGATTTCATCAAGTCCACTTTTACCACACCCACATGGATGAAATCAGAACTTCATTTATAGAGATTGAACAATCAGTGGTACCTGGGATAAGGGGTGGCATTTCTTCCAGGATGCTGCATATAGGTAGGAAAATTCTCATGTGAAGGTCTCGCCATTGGAGTCTGATAAGGCAAACCTGAATTGTAGAACAACGGAGTGCACACACAATCAGTTGATTATATAATAAACATCAATATTTGCCTCTCTGAACAACAATTTTAAAAAGGGATGTCTTATTAATTAAAACGATAAATTGGTTTCAAGACAGCAGTGGTGCACAACCATGCTGTCACTGCCAGCAGCAGGCCGTACATGATAAATACATCTAAAGAATCTTCTCAGCTACTGGTGGACATATCAAGAGAGTGTCAAATTTAATGCAACTAATCATTACCTTTATTTAGTGGAAATAGGTAAGTAGAAGATCTAACATTAGGAAGCCACCAACTTCAATATTTGAAATTATGCTGTTACAGATACACGTATCCATGAGCTAATGAGTCAGAGTACCTACCATGTGTGGAAGGAAGAGGACTTGGAGGAAGCATGGGTGCTCTTGGAGCCTGAAGATCATTTTGCGGACCTCTAGCAGGCCTAAATTGTCCAGCAGAAGCATTGTGTGTGAACGAAGTCCTGGCGCTTCCCATTGGAGATGGTTCAACCATACCAGTCCTACGAGGATCAGTCAGAGGAACAGGTCTACTGTAAGGTTCAACAACTCCATAGCCTTGATAAGGGTTAATTCTACCTCCAGTTGAGGGACCATAACTCTCACGGTAACGACTGTTGCCTACAGGCACAGATCCTCTTTCATTACTTAAATAAGTTCCAGAAGGAGCGGAAGCTCTAGGTATCAGAGAATTTTGATACCCTTGATATGCCTGTGAATAAGATCCAGATGCCTGATACGCTGCGTTCACCTGCATATTTTAACCAGTCAACTACTGATCACCAGCTTATTATTTCTCCAATAGGTAAAAAGAAAAAAACAAATGCAAAAAAGACAAGAACAATACAAGAGCTGACAGCAACTTTTGCAGAAACAATGATAAATTGTGGATGTCGATAAATATACAAATCCAGGATAAAACAGGCAAGACTCACTCGGTTAGGCATTTGGTAGCCATAGTTCACTTGTTGGGGAGGTAGATAAGTGCTTTGCCAATTGTCAGTGCAGTTCACTTGTGGGGAAAGTCCACCACCAACTGGATCAAGAGGAAACATAAGATCAAATCAAAGACATAAGCGAACGCTATCTCATTTCAAACTCACATAAGACTAGGTGCAAAACCTGATAAAGGTTCCTGGTTATTCAGCGGAGGTGTGCATAATGACTTGACAAAATTTTCATGGGAATAAGGTGCGTAATTGGTCTGTAAATTTGGATTAGAAACAGAACCAAGAGTACCCTTCATCTCATCCAAATGCCGCTGAGCCTCTTCTCTGTCAAGCTCAACAAACATAACCTTATAAAGGAGTCCAAAGCATTAGATATTTTGACCAATGAGGCCTGTAATGAAGGTATGAGTTCCTGAAGAATTACCTGATCAAAAAGTTCATCTGAACCAGGAGTATCCTTATTCACAGGCAAAACATAATTTGCTGCCACATAGATAACAATAGCCATGATCGTACCATAGATTATAAGCATGAGAAGTATAAAGCAATTTGTGAAAACAAAAACCAGATAACAACTTTAAATGAAAGTCGATGCAGAGGAAAACCTAACATATTGTTCACTGCATCAGCTGGTACCTCCTTTCCCATTTCTTTAAATCTTTTGACAGACCGAATCTTTAGGTCTTCAGGTTTTGGAAATACCACAACAGCAATCTGATTTGAGACAAATCATCTAATGATAAATTAGTGACACTTCAAAATAGTTTTAGAGCATATAAGTCTCTCATAGGCAAAGACAACAGTGTGCAACTACCTTGCGGAAGTTTACAAACAGCCTCAATTTACGTTTGCGTGCACTTTTGAAAACATTCGTTTGATCAATAATAAAATTGCGAGGTGTCCTTGACGCCCTAGATAATAGGACATCAAATATCGCATTAGCTCGACCCATAAGGCACTGGAATCTTTCACTATAATTATGCTTTCGCAGGAGCCCAGGAACCTGTAAAAATAATATTGCTTCTGTAAAGGAGAATTACACACAGTGAAGAGCACCATTTTAAAATCCAAACAAAATTGTTAAAATGGACAGGAGAAAACAAAAACCTTCATCTGTTCAAGGATCAGATTTGTGCCAAGCAATATATAACGCTTCTCAGGATGGTCTTTCACCCATTTCTCTGCCCAAGTAGTCTTCCCTGACGCAGGTAAACCCACCATCATCATTACTTCACAGTCCTTCATGTTACAAAAAGTAGGCCCCAATACTGAATTGCCATCATCAAGAGCTGAAACCCAAGACTTATAGCCTTCTACGGGAATTAGTCCCTGTTCAACACTAAACTGCATGACAACCACAACATTTTTCAATAGAATATGAGGAAACACTGCTGATTCACATTGCCGTTCCTTCACTGCTGAATCCACCACTCCAAGACCGTTGGAACCTGCATCAAATTGCTTTGCTGTGCCCAACCATTTCCCATTCTTGGCAAATCCTATTGTAGCCAATGGCTTACTTTCAAGATCTATAGCACATATTATTGTATCTCCAACTCCAAATTTTTCTCGAAAATTTAAAAAATTCCCACCATGAGAAAATTTTCCTGTGCCCCCAAACCCAAAGCTCTTTTCGGTTTCTCCTAGTTTTCCCACTGGATCATCCCCTCTCGAGGTGCCAACACGGCAAACATGCTGCTGGTCAGGGGGAGTGTCTTCCATGTCGACTGGCTGGGTTGAAACGATCTTGCAGCCAAAACAATACTTGCCTCCATTTATTCCAACATTGGCACGAGCACCAGACCAACAATATGCGAATCCCTCTTGATGAAGTCCAGAACCTTTAAGACCATTGTCTTCAATGTCAAAATCTGGAAAAATAAGTTATCAGCAATATATGCAACCATAAGAGGATAAGGATATCCGCACCAAAGTTGTGACATGTAAACCAATACTTTCAACCCTTTTTGTTCAACTAAAACAAGGGATTGTAAGATCCATACACACAAATGACATGCATATGCACACTAAGAGAAAACAGGGGAGACGATCAAAGAAAGGCATGAACAAGATTCCATTTTGATTCTATTTTTACCTGACATTCACAAGTTTAAATATTTATTTCCTGTCTTGTACTTGCAATTTCTCAGCACATAACACTCAATTGCACAACTATTACAAACAATTATTAGCTTTAAGCAATGTTTCTTAATTATTAGTGGATTTATAGAGTTTAGAAACGAAAGATACCTAAGTCGCAGTCAGCAGGATTGAGCACCACGCGCTGCTTCTGTGAATGGGGTCCTGAGGCTGAGGAATCCGAAACCGGATCATCGACTTTTGCCTTCTTCACCACTGACTCGGGTTTGTCTCCATCTGGGAGCTCAAGCTCGCGTTTTGCAGTCGCCATTGTATCGTCTCGAGTGAATTTCAGCTACAAAATGAGAGCGCGAATTACAGTTAGCCCGGCAAATATTTTTATTTTTTTATTTGGAAATAAAGTGAGTTTGTTAATATTTAATTTACGCCGACTCCAGAACTGAGCTGGGCTAGTCTAATGCTCTATAGGCCCACGTCTGAAATTGATTACTAAAAGCACCCCTAAATATTCTTTTAGCGCTACCTACAAGTGTCAAGAGGTGGCCCAAGGCGCATATATCCTTACTCTTGGATTAAAATTAAAAGACCTCGATGATGAACCATTTGAATAATAAGATCATTATCTTAAGTGAAATATTTGTTTAATGAAATATCATTTTCTGTTAAAATATTCAAGAACAAAATATTTTATTTTTCAATGGATGATCAAAGATATTATATGATTGCTGACAATTGATTAATTTATAAATTTTTTAAATCTCTTATTTGAGGTGGGAAGCGAAGTTTTTTTTTTTAAAAAAAAAAGATAAGAAGATTCCTAGATTTTGAAGCTATTTAAAAATTAAGATAAAAGAAGACTTAAAATCATGTAACACATTCATAATGATATCCCATGTAATTCCCATCACTTAAATAGTTTTTCTCTTGAAAGAAATTATTCATCCCGTTTTGTAATGGAAATGTCAAAATTAGTCGCTTCTAATTTATAGTTGTTAAAATTCCCCACATAATCAAATCTCAATCAACACACTGCTCACTGTAACTGCCAACCATGAATTCAATCAATGAGAATTAACTGGAAACTGAAAATATATAATCATTTTAACAAGATTTGCCTAGAATATATATATGGAAAATCCATGAGAGCTTTCCTTTCGAGGGTACACAATCTTAAAAGCACTTTTTAACAGCTGAAATTAAGGCTAATCTTGTGCATAGCTGGTGTTACAACTCACAACCACTTCCCATAGCTAACAGAAACGGGAAAGCCTGGCACATTTGCAATCAAAGACACAACGCAGCTCATTAATAGCTGTTCCTAATTGGGACCTTACTTGGATTCAGTTTCCTCACCCCGCAGCTCAATTAAACGAACTTTCCAAACATTCCCCCATTGTAATGCCAGCTAAATTTTCTCAATCCCTTGAATGATTCCATTTGTTATTGCGATAGTCACGCCACAATTGCTTCAGAAATAAGTCATCACCACCACCAGGCACAGCTCCTGGGTTTCAGTGCCACCAATCGGTCTCTCACAAACAATACATTCACTTGTTCCCTTCAAGCAATTCAGCAAATAAACAAACAAAGAAACATTTCCAATAAGTAAACGAGGAACAATTATATTATATTATTATGGAGTAAATTCAACTGTACACTGCTAAAAATCATCTCAATTTATCAAATCTCAGAGGGCCGGTATTGCCCTTCAACAAGAGTAAACCTCTAATGTACACTAAAAAAATACAAAACAAGCCAAACCCAATCTTCAATCCAAGCTTTGAAGAAACTTGGCCTGTAAAGATTCTCCCCATGTACAACAGATCCGTAATCATTTGCCAAACTATGCATCTAAATCTACAACAACAAATCCAATCTATATACAACAAAGAACTCCATAAAGAGAAAACTATTACTATTATTATTATTCTTCTTCTTCTTCCATGAAAAGATTTTTCTTCGGTGAAGCAAATAAAGCCACTGAAATATCAGCAAGCTTTTGGCTAGTCAGCCGTGACTTGTAAGCACGCATTTGCCTTGGAGCATTGGGTGCTTCGACTTCAGCATTCTCGATTGGATCCTCATAATCAATCGATGTTTTAAACACCCGCGTCTTTCTTGGTGTATTGTACGCGAAGTGCCATTGCTTTGCAATCAGAGTCTGTTAATCACAAATCAGAATCGATCAGTCATCAAAACAAAAGCTTTAAATCCCTAAAAAAGAAAAATTGTTAATCATTATACTTACAGCTTCTCTGATTGGCCTAGATACATGAAAAAGCTGCTTCAAATCTTCGTGATTAACACCGCAAAGAATCCTAATCTGCAAATACAAAAACCGAAACTTTGATTAATAAACCAGAAAAGTTACTAAATATGCTTTAATGCAAATCCAAAAAGCTTGCATTTTGATCCTTACAAGGATATCTTGAGGCAAGGCTTCAAGTCGTGACTTTTCATCACAGTTAAAATCAATCATTTTCTCACTGCATTGCCTCTTCAACGACGAAGACTTGGTTGCTGAATCAAACGACGACGTTTCCTCACCATTCGCAATCAAAATCCTCTTCCTCCCCAACCCTCGAGTGTACCTCACAAACCCCAACCCTAATCCCTCTCCAGTACTGGCAACACCTCGCCTTGATTTCAATGAACTGCAGTTTTGCCCCAGTGCCATACTTCTTTTAGTTGTTAACACTCTGCTTCCCCGGAAAGTGAAAAAAATATTGATTGTTTCAAGGGATCAACGACACAGTTTTGAAAAACAGATATATGGTAAGATGAGATATGACAAAACTTTTGAATTGGATTGTGAATCCTAAATTTGAGGTAACTGTTACTGCTGCTGTTTCTGTTTATGGCCTAAATGGAAACAAGAACCGACTTTCAACTACAGAGTTCTTTAAAATGTGAAACATCTCTAATCTCTTTTTTATATATATTGTGGAAAAAATAAAATAATTTATTTAAAAAGAAAAAAGCAGTAAAAAAAAAAAGAGAATAATAATAATAAATATCCACGCTGATAACGCGAGAAATTACTGGAAATCTCTTAGAAAAGATCTTTGTTTCATCCACTCGTGTGTTTTATTTAATTGTTTATCTGATGGCGGTTAAATTAGTGGGAGCAAAACTAGCCGTTTGAATGAACACGTGGCGGTAAATGAGACCAGTAAGAAGCAACTTGTGGGTTGCACAGTGGTGATGATATGGTGATGGTCGGTCAAGTCGGCTTTGCCCGTCTGCTTCCTGAACACGTCTTCCTTTTTTAGCGCGTGGCTGAGATGCTAGAGTGACGGTGCGGTGACTTTCACGAGTCACTGGGATTTAGAATTTCAAAACGTGGAATTATATGGGGAAAATGGCATATCCAACGGTGAGATCTGGGAGTGAACCACACGCAGGAGAAGGAGAGGCGTTGATCGAATGCCGGACCATACATCGTTTGACCGAAGATTCTAAATAGACGGCTGACGGCTGTTAGTGGCATTTTCCTTGTTGTTGTTGTTGGACGCTTTGATGGTTTTTACACGATGTCAATCCATTCACTGGTCAACAACACGTCAACACCACGGCCTAAATTTTTAATAAATTAATTAATTTCCTTTTTGCGTGTTTTATTTGACTTCGTTGTTTCACATTCTTGTCTTTAATTTTAATTTAATTTTTTTTTCTTTATTTTGTAGTTGAACAACTTAGAAGGTTTGAACTTACAAGCAATTACCTTCGTACAAGTCTATAAATTATATAATCCATCATTGATCATACAAAAAAAAAAAAAAAAAATTGAAGAGGTTATAATTGTTAGGTAAATCTTGGATCTTGTATTGGCACATTGCATTAAATTGTTTAAAAGGTGGTAACATGATTTGTGAAATTGTTTTATCTCATAGTTACATTATTGATGGTCACTGTATTGAAAATATTATTTTCAAATTGCAGCATTTATCTTCCATACTTAATTGATGATTATCCTATCTTGTTTGGATCAATTTCAATCCTGTAATCTTCAAGAAGATAGAATCACGTAAGAGTAAGGAATCCTTGGAATATTTAAAAGTAATTATAATTTGAATTGAATTAATTACTATTAAGACTTGCTAGTTGAGATCAATGTCAGTCTTAAAAGAACAAATATATTATACACACAAATGAGGAATCCAATGGATTTAGGGTGACTGGGCAGTGGGCACCGGTAATCTTGTTGATGATAATTGTTAAATTAATACAAATTTATTATTACTGGCTTGTCTAATGCCATGAATTAAGTGGTAATCTTCAAAATAGAACAACTAATTATTATTGCATACTTTGTTGTCCCATGTGGGCGGTGGGCCATAAATGTCATGTTCAAGTTAAACAGAATACTTCTCTCAGATTAAGTAGCTTGTAAAGTATGTCTAATTACAATTAACTGAAAGCTAGATGACGAAAGAAGAGAGTTTAATTAAGGAGACACAAATCGACAACTCAGTGAAGGAGAAATGTATCACGTCTGAATTTAATGACATCTATCCAAGGAAATAAACTTTATCATAAATAGTTTAATAAATTTCATCCCTTTGTCTCCAATGAATGGTGCAACATGGCATGTGATCCAAAACCGAACGTATGTACCTGTGAACATTCTTTAATATGATGATATTTGTGCAACTCGTCTTTTTCTAGATCATGTGGAGAATGCTTTAAGAGGTTTCAGTACTGAATCCACAAGCTTAAAATGATTTTCATCAGAACCAAATAATCTTAGGATGCTACTCTTGTCATCGAGATAGTCAAACAATTTGATCTGGGCATTCGCAGACGCTTTCAAGGAAGAAAAGATCCGGTCGTAACGTTAAACATCAGCGTTACAATCATTTAGAGGGCCATTATTCTTTGGAGTGACTAGAACTAAAAGTGTCCAAGAATTTTGCTTTTTGTAGAAGATATTTCACCAACTCAAGTTCATGCTTCTGGAACTTGAAACCTGTTAATTTGATCAACTTAAGGGTAATTACAGTGTGTTGGCGTAATTGCTTTTCAAGAAGTTCTTTGTGATGTGATTCCCAACAGTGTCTACTTGCAAAAGAAAATTCGTTCAGCTGCAATTAGCATTAAGCCCTTTAGAAATACTCACACACCCGCCAAGTGAAGGAAAGCTGTCTGCTTAAAGGAGCTGGCTAAGTTACAGCATCTGTACCTTAGAGATGCTGAGTCAGCCAACCCCCTAACCTTGCATTTGCATTGCTTTCTCTCTGTAAGTCAGGACACGTGTGCTATTTGCTTTGGGTGTGTATGTTACAGATGCTGTATCTACGAAAAAGCTTTGATTAGTACGTGCATAAAGTCTAAAGAATGCGTTGACACTTTTTACAGAACTCGATGCATTAGAGATACTGTCAAAATTTTAATATGTTACCTTAAAACACAAGTTTACATAACCCGTGCCAACATTTTAATGTTAGTTAGTTGCAATATAGAATATTTAAGGTAAAATTGAATTGCACGTATACCTCGAGAAATGTAGAAGAAGAAAAATAAAGAGATTCTTGAAGTGCCAAATTGTCCGGCATATTGCCACCATTAATTCCAAATCTATGATATTTCTTGTATTTGTCAATACATGTAACACGCTCAAGGCTCAACATGTCTTGATTGGCAAGGTGTTTCACATTTTCTTTAAATTTTGTAAGTTTCCACACCTTTTGTGATGCTCAGCACTCCATCAAAAATATTTTTCCCTTTACAACCACATCTCTGACACCATGGGTCCTGTTTCACTTTCTTCTTTCATAAATTCTCAGCTGTTTGGCAACAGATTTTGAGCTGCTCTCCAAAAATAATAGTTGTAAGGTAGCAGCCTCTATAAGTTAAATGAAAAAACATAATAGGATTAATTAAAAAAATATAGAAATTAAATTAAATTAAGAAATTATTAGGATCCGTTTTATTTTTAATTAAATTATTTATTAAATTAAAATTAAATGAGAAAATATATAAGTTAAATGAAAAAAACATAATAGGATTAAGTAATGAAAAAAATTGACATTAAAGAGTTCATAGACCCGTACAGGATTTTCCCTTCGAATGATTCTAAAAGATAAGAAATTAAGAATCACATTATTAAGTTGCAAAAACATGCACGAGTTTGCAGAAAACTGTGTGTCCACGGTAATGAAATAATCGAAGAGTCGGAGCATCGGTACTTATCCGAGAAATGAAAGCGTAGTCTTCCACTCTTAAAACCCTAGAACTTGTTTCGATTTTGAGCATAAATCTTCAAATGGGTCATTGCACGACATTTAGTTATGTCCATAGACTCAAGAAGCAAGCAATTGTTAAACAGTACTGTTTCTATAGCTGCTGATGTAATGTCAAGTATTTAAGAACGAGAGTGTTCAAGAGATTCAAACCTTGAAGCTTTGCTGGAAGATGAAATGTACAGTAACATAGCTTTAGGATTCAATGCTAAGAAGATGTGAAGAAAGCTCAAATGGGTTACTGGCTTGAACAAAATCCAAATTAAGCTATTCAACTCCTTTTGTAGTTAAGTTTTCGATCCATTTTTCGACAGCATCTCCTACTCCAGTTGGATCAAAATACAATCGAAAACTTTGAATGACTGGAGCTGCATGACGTTTGATAATATCATTAATAACAATTTTGAAATCGTTTGGCTGCGGCGTCTGGCAAAATCTTGATCGACATGCAGTTTCGTACGGAGCGTCCAAGAATTTTGGAATCTCGATGACAAAATTCCCAGTTGTGCAATTACTTTCATGGGCAAGAAAGAGAAAATATAATCAAGAACGTAATATGGAAGATTCGCAATTGGTTTAATTTTCACAATCTTGATTCTCTCTTGGGATGATAGTAACAGTGCTTGCTTCTGATGAGTATCCATGCCATTAAGAGAGGCGGCTTTAGGGTTTTAATGGTTTATTTATTTATTTTTATTTTTGGTGTTAGCTTGTTGTTTATTATCCAGGTTTAATCTGGCTTGGATTAATTTCAAGCCTTTCTAAAACATATAATGAAGCATTTGAGTATTTGAGTAGAAGTGTAAGGAGGGTTGACTGTTGAGGTGGCGGTTATGTTTAGTTATAGGATCTGGTTATGTTGAAACTGTTTTAAGATGGAACACACTTTCATGACCACACGATTAAAATTATAATAAATTTTTTTATTATTTATTACTTTACGTGTATGACTGTAATTTATACTGACGTGTATGGCTGTAATTCATACTGTACCTTACAACAGCTCTAAAATAGCCATAGCCTTAACTATAATGCCAAGTCAATTCATACTTTTTAGTTTGTTTCACTCTACATAACATTTTAAGCACTCTTTCCTTTCTTATGTGTTCAGATTTTGTTTCAAATGAAAAGTGTTGGACGAGTGAATTTAATTTACGAATTTAAAAGCTTGCAACTAATTCAGGATTTTTAGAGGAAATCAGCGAAGTAGAAAGAATGCAGTTTAAAATTGATTCAAAATTGATTCCCTTACTAACTGTCCAAAACGGCAGAGAGAATGGCTAATGTAACTCATTCATGTTCCCGCTAAATTTTATTTTTAACTTGTCCTTCCGTGACTGATTCCAAGAAACGTAACGCATATATTGTTGCTTTGACAGCCGATGAATGTTGTTTCAGCCATTCGGTTTTAGTTTCAGTCCAAAACCCAAAATAATATATTCAGGACAGAACAAGACCATTATAACGAACACTGGAGGTTCAAGCCTCCAAATAGAATAAACTAGATACCGGATTTACAATTTCTATTTAATTTCAGCTCGATGGACGGTTGGCAACTGATAAAAAGAGACAATATACAGAGTGCAGAACAATAAGGTTAAAAATGAAGCTCAAATAATAAGAAAAAATCATGCAAAGAATGTCTACTTCATTGTACATGTTGTGATTGACTCAAGAATCCTGGTTGAGATTTTCATGTTCAGATTGACAGTTAAACTCACACCCATTGATGCCATCAGCATTCTCCATCATTGAAGCATACAAGAAACTCCATACAGAGACACAATTTTCATCACCTACACAATATAGAAGAAAATATTGATCAGATAATCTACCGATGCAAAAAACAATCAGTTATGGATATCATATAAAACAGGTGTTTAACGCAATGAACATATTTTAAATTCTGTGATTCTAGGACAGAATTTCTGCAATTCAATAACAAGATATGCAGCTTTTCACCAACCCGGTTCTGCAATTCACCAAAGTATGAACTTGAAACTTCCGTAAGTCATACTTGGCTATTTCATCAATTTTGACTGTTTCAAAAATACTATCTCAATCCTATTCTTTAATGCTTTCATATATGTAAAACCTAAGGCACCACCGAGTCCTTGTAGAGAGGAAGGGAGATGTATATAGAATGGAATACGCTATACAATCAAATGAGAACTAAAGCACTATATAATATTGTTGTTTAGTCTGTGTGTATGTTGTTTTGTCCAAGTCACCTTTTGGACCAAAAAAAAAAAAAAAACACGATCAAGACTGACATAAGGCAATACCACTCAAATGCAAATCCTCAAAATCATCAACAGGAAATCTTCGATGTCCTGATGAAGAGGCAGCCATTGGTAGAAAAGGATGAAATGAGAAACCATTAACAGTATCTGCAAGGTGGTAAAAATGGAAGAAAACAGATTAGCAATCGAAGAAACTGAAGACATAAGCAACTGAGAATTAAGCTATCATTAAATGAAGACATAAAGAACTGAGAATTAAGCTATCATTAAATGATAAGGTTCCAATACCTGCTGCAGCCTGAAAGCCTGATATCCACTTTCCGGTTTGCAGATCATATATATGAACTAAACCATCCTGGAACATAGAGATGTAAAACAAAAAGTCAATCAATCATTGTTGATAGCTGACACAGCCTGAAAGCCTGATATGGGCTACTCTTCTACTCCACCACAGAAAATAAATAGAAGCAAAATTTATACCTGACCACCTGTCCCAAGATGTCTGCCAGAGGGCTCAATATCAAACAATATACGCTGGTTAGTATGTTCTGATGATCTGTATAGCCTGATCCCAAGGTACATGAAAATTAGAAGATACATACAAAATTTGGGGGCACTTAAATATCGTCTTTTTTGATAAAATCAAAATTACACTAAGGGAAACTGTCAGCTACTTATGGAAGACAGAAGCATTCACACTAAGGAAGTGAAGGGCCAATGCCTTCTTACTCACTTGATAAATATTAAGAGATTATACCAAATCATTTTAGAGTGATTATGTTAAGGACATAAAATTATCTTGATTTACTGTCATTAATGCTTTATGCATCCAAGTCCAATTTATATCTGCTATTGTATTGTGTGCTTCCGTTTGCACAACTTCTATAATCTATTGCAAGTTGCTTCAGTTATCCTTGAGGATGCTCTTTGGGTGGGAGGTTAAAACCGCAGCAAAAAGCATTTGGAGTGTCGGTCGCCTCACATGCACTTTCTCCTTACAGGGGTGGTTGTGCTTCATTCACATTTGAAAGAAAAGAACTAAAAGCATATATGAGTATATAATTTTCCTATTGTAAAAGTGAAAACGATGAGGTGCTCTGTATTGTTTCACGTATTCATACACCCTACCCCACCTTCCTCAAATTTAAATCAAACTGCATTCCAACTTTCGTGTGAGCAGGATTAGATCTTAAGGCTTTTGGCATCAGCCCTAAAAGAACTACTGGTCAAACAAACAAGTCCAAGTGAGGTGCTTTACTAACCAGGGATATCAGTTGCAATAACAAATGAATTTCTAACTGCTTATGTTTTAAAATTCAGTTTTTAGATATTCTTAAAGTTGTGACTATTCTTCAGTTGCTTCTGTATAACCTATCCTTTTTAAAAAATAAGAACAAATACTTACTTATATACAACTTGAACAGCTTTTCGCAGATCCCAGCACAGTATGTAAGGATCCTTCAAAAAGTTCAGATATAGAGTATTGTCAATTGCAAGTATAGAAGAAAATCCATATAATCGATACCTAAGCATATTTAAAGTGCCTAGTTTAAGAGAAAAGGCATCAGTATTAAGCTATCCAATAGCTCATGAAAGAAAATGCCAACAAAGAGAGCAGCATGGGTGCACCCTAATAAAGATAAGACCCTTAAAGATCAATGGCAATGATTGCTTTGAATGTTGGGGAGGATCATGTTTTACTGCAGCTATATGTACTAAAATTTGGAGTAATTACAACATACGTGAAAAACTAGGTAAAGTTACTCAACCTTCTATGGAAAATTCTACCAGTCCTGGACTAAATGAAACTATCACATAAGATAAATTTCCCATTTTAAAGATCATTGCCAGACAACATCCAACTTTCCTTGGCACAACTGTGAATTTACTTAATTGCAGCATATTATCTATCGTCCTACATTGTTTATCAGTAACCAAAGTTCTCATTCTTCAAACATTTTTCATCAGTCTACTTTCAACAGGCGATTCAAGACATGAATGTAGAGTGAGAATTTATCATATAATTCTAGTGAAAGTGTATCTAAGAGAAAATCCTATGATCAACTTGAATCCCTTCTACCCAAACCAAAAGTTAGGAAAATGGAATAAAAGAGCAGATCTTTCCTTGTTACACTGATTCTACATAACCTGCATAGAAATGATGAATTTGGGTAATACCTTTCGGCCTCCAGTGTAAAGATAATTTCCATCTCTTGAGAACTGGACCTGGAAAGTAAAAAAATCTTTCATTACTGTTAATTAGAGGGTAGTCAGAATCAAGTGTATGCAGATGAAAGCTTACTTACATGTGTAACCCCACCTTCTTGACCATGTAAAACATATAAGAGTTCCATGTTGTCTTCCCTGTAAATTGCTGAAGTCTGGCTATAGGAACCGATAGCAAGCATCCCGGTATGGGTTGGACTGAAAGCAATTGCAGACATTATACCTGTATATAATATATAAAATATGGACAATACACTTAGCCACTAAGACTCGTCCAATGACCCAGCTTAGGTACATAACCACAGAATATTACCTGCTTGGCCTTCTTTATTTCCCTTAAGTGTTGAATACTTTTCAAAATCCCTACCAGGGCGGTGTACATCAAATACTCGGACAGATTTGTTGTATCCAGCAAATATCCTGCAAGTCAAAACAAGAATACAGCTAAACAGTAAATTTATTGGATAGTCAATTAATGAGGACCTTGGAACAATGTTTATGTTAATGAGTAATCTAGTTAAGCACAAGGTTAATACAAAGCACAGACATTACAACTGAAGAAATCAATAGTTATTGTTGCATCTCATCACAGTTCATCTTTAAAATATTGAAAGATTGATTAAAACAGAACAGGCTTCTGCATGCTGCTTATGTCAGGGTCTAAAAAATAAAAAGTTTATGATTTAAAAAAAAAATGGAATAGTTGCTATCGAGAAAATTATGGCCTTTCAACAGAATTTTTCACTTACTTAGTACCAGTGGGATTGAATGCAACTGAAAAGGCAGCAGTGATTTCATCTACAGCATCATAAGCCCGGTATGTGCAACGTAACTGTCAGCCCATGACCAAGTATAGTAACACATCAATCATAAATATAGCAACAAAGCAATCTACAATATTCATGATAATCATGTGAAGACTTTGAAAATGACCATTCACCATATACAAATGGTGAGAACTATAATGCTGTCATAATGATAGAACCAGTGTAGCCTTTAGGTACTACAATGTCATTGCCTAGCTTTACAAAGAGTGCAAAAAAACCACAAATATCATTTATAGAAAGCATACAAATAGGTTGAAATAAAAAAATCAATACCAGACCAGTAGTAGCATCCCAAAGATGAATTGGGTGGTCACGAGTGGTGGAAGCAAACACACAACTAGTTGGATCTGAAATGCCAACCAATTCTGATGTTAATATCCACTTCAACAAATCTCATCAACAGATTCAAATCACTTCCAGCATAATCAAAAGCCCAATGTACAAAGCACACAGATGCACATTTGTGCAAATCGTCCTTCCATGGATATAGTTAAACCACCTGAAGCAGACATGTGTGGGAACCAACAGAAGTCATAAACAGACTCTCCTTCCGTCACAACAAGGCTTGCCTCATAAGAATCTGAAGCATTAGAGTAACACCATAAGTAAAATTATAACTTGAAAATATATCACCAGAGGTGAGGCTGAACAAACTTAAGCACAACAGAGTATATCAGCCTGAAATTAGCACAATTTCAGCTTCAATTAGACAAGATTCTCATTTCTCCCAAATATAGATCAAGAGACTGTAATATTCAAGTACTCTGTTGTCCCATTCGTGGTAGGTTTTTGAGGAACAAACTAACCTTGATCTTTAGCCAAAGAACAGGCATTAACGTCATAGCTGATTCCATTTTCTGGCCTAATTACAAAAAAAAAAAAAAATAGTTATCCATTATAACTCAGTCAAATATAACACCATCAAAACATACAATTTGTTACGTAGTATCATTTTAGTAATAATTATCAATTTTATTAACATTGAAAGCAAAAACTGTCCTGAATTTTTTATGAAACTGTAAGCACCTAGAGTAAAGAAAAGCTTACAATGAGAAAATGCGAAGCGTTTTGTCTTCAGAACTCGTAAGGAAACTTGAACCATCCGGCGACCTACCAAAAGTAAGCAAGTAAATAAATAAATAAATTCATTACGCAAAGTTAATAAAATAATACAAATTAAAGAAAGCAATGAGGAAAAGCAGAAACATGTACCATTTGATGCCTTTGAGGAAATTGTTAGGGATTGAAGAGGTCCTGAACTGGTTATAGAAATGGTAGGTTCTGTGTGGAGGAACATCGAACCTAATTAAAGGCCACGTGTACTCTTGCTGGTTCTCTTGTGCAGCTTCTGTAACTTCAGTATCTGAATATATCTGCTGCTGCTGCAGTGTTTGTTGTTCTTCTTCTTCTCCCATTCGTGTTTTGAGATTGCGATGTTAGCGCCAAAAGTCTAGGCTATGGAGGCTATGACCGAATATACTCCTCCACCCCCACACACACCCCCTCCCCTCAAGTAAGGTTTCTATTATGACCTTTCAGTTCAGAACAATTACAGATGGTGCCTACATCTTTCACCATTTAAGATTAAGTCTTATTTTTCTTAAATTAAGGTACTGTTTGAAATTAAGGTGCTATAATTTAAAGTTACAGTGAAAAATATTGTAATTATAAAATAAAAAATAATAAAATGTAATAAATATAAATTTTAAATAATAATTTTAATAAAATTATTAAAAATATAATATATTTTTATTATACAAGTGAAAAATCATATTAACATATATTTCAAGTTACAGCAGCTAGTCTTTACTAAATATTTTAATACTGTAACTTACCCAACCTCAATATTAAACGCACCATATGTCCTCTAAATTGCAAATATATTAACATAAGCCATATTTATTTTGTTCGTTTTTATTCAAATCACCTAGTTCACTTTCTGTGTGAAAAACATACTATTCTAATTCCCAATGGAGAAAAAAATATTTATTTTTTTAATATATATATATATAACAAAGTATTTAATTGCCAAGGAAAAATGCTTATATTTAAAAATATCCCAAGGAAAAGAAAATAAAATCTGAAACATTTACTTCATTTTTGTAATATATTAATCAAAATGTAACCTGAAAAAAATAAACTGAAAAAATCAAAGTATAAAAGGATATTAATAGACTGATAATATTGATGGAGAAAGGAGAGTCTCTTAAAGTTCAGTCTGGTTCAAGACAATAATTTTATATTTTTTTAATGCCAAATGACATTTCCTGTCTTATCAAGATGAATGGAACCACCAAACAGTAATCAATGAATAAACTCACATTAATTGCTTTCTTAGTTCCTCGAATAGGAGTATGATTAAAGAAACTTGAGTGATTACAACTAATTTGCTTTTCCAGGGATTGTTGATGGGACTGGCATTAGATCTTCTGAAAATGGTTATCAAATTCTGGCACTCTCAATGGTCAGTACTCGGTCATGCCTCAAATGAGCAACCGCTCCCAGAGAGGATCATCCGCATCACTGCTCACTGGCCTTTTGACGAAGTGATTTTCAAATACGGGTCATCCCTGTACTTCGAGTACAAAGGCAGATCAAGTGCTCTCTCCGCAACTTTTCTGTCCTCATGAATCTTTGCTATCAAGGTCTCAAGAGATGGGAAGTTAGCCTGTTACATTCCAAGCAAATTGTTTAAAGATAGAATGGCATGGACAGGATTATGAGCTAGGGACAAAAGGTTGTAAAATGTACTGCGATCATTGTCGATGATACCTCAGGACGAATATAGCCAACAATAACAAGATGCAATTCCTCATCATAGAAATCTTCATCAAATTCATGAAGCAACCATGGCTCCTGCATTACAAACAGATTTAGGAATAAAAATGGTGTGGGGAAGAAGGATGGGGGAGCATGGGAGGTTTGGTGGGGGAACTTGTAAATGCTACTATCCAAGTCATGTTAAACTTACTATAGTCTTTTCAGCATTGTCGAAATATGGATTCCAGCCAATACTCATAACCATTTTATAAACACCTCGTGTTGATAATCCAGCCCAACCAAAATAGACCCCCGAGGGATGTTCTGAAAGGACATCTGAATAACCCTCTGTAGACAAATTAGCTGACAACACATAATCCACTTGTTAGAAATTGAAATGCAGTAAAAGAATCAAGAGGAAAAATAGGAGAAAAGAAGAATGAAACAAAAGCAATCATAAGAGGAACCCCAAGGTCACATTAAGAGTAACTACAACTGATGTACATGAATTAGAACTGATGGATCTATTTACAAGCTTTAGCTACATAAAGGATAATGAGAATTCGTTCCAAAAGATGTTCTAAGGTCTAGGCAATAGAAAATGAGATCTAGCTGATTCTCACACACCTGTAGGGATACCAAGTACCTTTGAGCCACGGCCAAGTCCCTTAACTACAGGACCACCGATATACCATGGTTCTGATGGTAGGGTTCCTTCTATCCCTGCATTTACCAATCAATGTTATTTACAATTTCAAGCAAAATACTGAATAGAATTTGAAACTATTTAGGGCAGGGTTTACAATCTTGAAATGGGGGTAAGCCCCACTTTTCAGGTCGCAAATCAAGTAGAGAGTTGATCACTTCATCTGCTGCTGTGTAACGATGAGTTTGCTTTGGGAGTGATGGTACAGCTACCACTTCCATTCCAGCAGCCTTACCGGCCACTACACCTATCCTGAGAAGGCCAAAGCCTATGCAATATCAATAACTGAATTCTGTCTGTGTGTGGGTGGGTCTTAACCAGAGAAAAAGATTTTGCTGCATTTTTTATCATATTTATTTATTTTGAGAAAGCAACAAATGACTGGTATAAATTGTATGGAGTTTACAAAACATTATCTGTCAATCAATCACAGCAAAAAGTAACATAGAAATTTAATGGTATATATGAAAACAGGAAAAAGAAAGCTTCACAGATGTCATGGAAAGTCGAGGCTGAATTGATTATGGTTTCAGACAGTAATCATTTCTCTGTGCTATCTTCTAACTTATAAATGCAACCTAACATAAGAGTCCTTGTCTTTCAAGAGAAGAGCAAATAAAAATTCCAAACTGTAGCTGCCAATCACCTGTATTGTGTTTTGCAACTTTAAAAATATAACCTATGTGTTCCTATAGCCGTGTTAGTAAGAATCCACATAACTTTTCAAGCAACAGTAGGTATGTCAACAGAATATAAGAAAGCAGCATTTCACAGTTGTTAGGCTGTAGATTCCCAAGAGCCATCTTATATTTATATCGAAGTAACAGCTAGAAATGGTATTTTCCTGTCTCTTAAGCAAACAAAAATTAAGCATGCCAGGCTAGTGAACAATCAAAAGGTTAAATTTCATTCTTTGAAGAGCAGTAGACAGAGGCCCAATGCTTGAATAAACAAAGAAATCTGATCTTAGGACTTAAAGACTCACGTACACAGAATCTTCAATAACCAGAGAGCTGGAAGGTTCCATATTAAGCCTTTTAGCAGCTTCCAGGAATCTTAAATAGAAAAAATAAAAATGTTAAGAGTTTGAGAAGCACATAGACATTTTCAATTTCGATAAAAGATATACAGAAGATGGCAAGAACAAAGTATATGCTGATAAAACTCACATATCAGGTGATGGTTTTCCTGTTCTTACTTCATCACTGCCGACAATGACAGAGAAGGATTCATTCCAGCCTGAGGACAGGAATATTATGAGCATACAAGATCATACATGACAAACAAAAAACAACATACTCATGCCTGCTGGACAACCTGATAATTATAAATGTTAGAAATAAATACATATAGAATTTCTAAGAAACCTACCATGCTGATAAGAAATTTTTGATTCTATGGTTGCCCGATGAGAGTTTGAAGCCAATGCCATAGGCACACCATGACAGCTCAAATGTTTGATCAACCGATTGGCACCTGGAAGAGCTTTAACCTTGCACAAGCTATAAGGATCATTGTAAAAAAGACATTTAAAAAGCTTCGACAAAATAAATAAATAAATAAATTGTTAGAGCAGCAAATTAAAAGCTAACTTCACTTCCCTTCCCTATCAGTAAATCTCCGCCATTTATGAATGCGTCATTGATTATAAAATTTTCTAGACAAGCTAGATGTCTCAAACACTGCAGCTTTTGCAGAGTGTTTTTGGAAAACACTTACATTTACTTGATAGCTAAAGATTATCAATAAATCATAATAAATCATTCACCACTTATACTTGACTACAGAAGCAGTTGTGGATTAAAAGCCACAACACCTCAAATCTCAAACACACCCTTAATACTAAGGAAAGAAAAGTTTATAAAACAACTTAACAAATGATCAAGACAACAGAAAACGCTAGAAAAATCCAGGCTAAGGATTAGTTAATTACTGATCACTGAACATGGAGTAAACCTCATTGACAAATTCATGCTTGGCACAAGGCAGCCCATAATCTTCCACAATAATAGCTGCCTCTTCCAAAGGCGTTTTCCCCACTATTTTATGCTTTTCTCTTCCATCCCACTCTTTCCCATACTTCACCAAAAACGTTTTCAAAACCTCACTAAACATGCCATCTGTCATCAAAATTGGAAACAAATTAACAGTAAAATAAACAAATAAATAAAACTATTATGTAATCGAATTGGAGTTGAAGGAGCAGAAACTGACCCGTGTTAAGAAGTGTACCGTCCAAATCAAGAATTACACATGACATCAACTTCTTTAAAGGTTGCGCCATTGAAATTTTTTAGCTAATTTACAGATTCTGATAGGAAGATAAAAATGGTGGAAGAAATCGAATTCGATATTAAATTTTAAATGTAAAGAAGCATACGAGACGTGAAAGTAGCAGAAAAATTACAGTTAGAAAGAGAATCCAGAACTGCAATGGGTGTTGGAGCTCGTGTATTCTCGTAACGAAATTGTTGGTTCTTTTCCTTTTTTGAGTCTTTGGCTTTTATACTTGCGTCGGATTTAGAGGCCAAAGCGGATTGACGGTTTACTTAACGTGCTGTGCTTTATTTGCCCCTTTTTTCGGCCTTTTTTTTTTTGGTCCTCTAAAACAGAGCCACGTCAGGCACTCCGTTCGTGCTGGAGCGCTGGCCCTAAATCATTATCATCTTTAAAAGGACGAATATACCAGTTTCAGAAAAAGAAAAGGACGAATATACCTAATAAACAATTTATAAAAGCTTTTAAGAAATTCCATCTAACAATTGAATTTTGAATTTTAATTTCTAATATTTATTTTAGTTTAATCTTTTTGAATTATCTTTTATTTTAAATTAAAATTAAAGCTATGTATCTTCAAAAAATAAATTAAAAATATTTCGTAACTTTTTTATTTTTCTACCATGTTAAACTTGTATAGTGGTGGTTTAAAAGATAACCGGCGAAAAAAGGACCAATAAATTAAATATATAAAACCAGGAGTATATAATGATGTCAACAAGTTCAAGAGAATTAGTTCGATGCCTATTGTATTTTGATGGGTAATAGTAACAAATTCTATGCAACTAGCTTATTGCCTAATGATAACATTTCTCGACATATATATATTATTTGGGTAGATTTTTAAGTTAATGTTCGATAAATTTTTGAATCGTATATACCATAAATTACATGTATTTAGGCTTACATGCTAAAAATTTTATATATTTAAACTCTCAATAAATTTGCGAGAGTGTATATCTATAGATCGTAACATTTATTTTCTTTGAAAAAGAAAATGTATGGAAACTAAGAACTGGATGCAGGAACTGTATGCCAACAACTAGTTGGCATATTCCATTCGTTTATATGCCTTCAATACAGTTGTGACTTTTGGCAGTGGATAAATCAACCACGCATCCAATTGGGCAATAATATTGCTCAAGGAATACTTCACATTTTTCCTTTTTTCGAATATATAAAATTTCGGTCCTGATCTAGAGCAAATAAATTCAACTTCAAATTTAATTTATGAACAAGCCCCCAGGAGTGCAGGCTTCGTTGTCCATGCTTTGTGAATTTATTAAGTAGTCAAAGTATCAGATCGTTGTTCCTTGTGAAAGACAACGAAAATCAGATGAATAGAAGTACAATCAACGGCCTGTTTTTGGATTTACGTTACTCTCAAGCAATGCTAATCTTATTTTCGGTATTTTAATTGAAAATGCTGATACCGTACTAATAATAATAAGTAATATCATTAGTTGTATATTCTCTGTTGTCCCATTTCTTTGTTTTATATTAAGAAGAGTTGCGCCAGACTGCCAACGATCGTAGTTATAAACAAAAGCATTTCGACATTTGTTATATTAATTTATCAATATTTATGTCGTTAATAAGCTCAAAGAATACTACTCTTGCCGATTTTAGCTGTACTATAAACATAATTAATTATAAAAAGAATTATATAAATTGTATTGTTTGATCAATCTTATTGTTAAATTATTTTAAGAATGTAAATGACCATATTAGACAGAATGAAAATTAAGTGCATGTATAAACAAACATATAAATATATATAGTAGTATTTATTATGTATATAATAACTAGTAAATAAAAAATAATATTTGTATTTTATTATTTTATTTCATAATTGAATAAAGATAATTTTGAGTTTACGTAAAATATGCGAGGATATATATGGAGTTATAAAATTGATAGTTTTTTATAGGGCTGGGTATCAAACCAGGTTTGAATAGATCCGATTCGATCCAAATGTCCAATATTTGATCAAATACAATTTGTGCCATTGATTGGATTTGCTTTAGATCGGATTGGATATGAGTTAATCCAAACAATCTGATCGGATTGCACTACTTACTAAAGAGATAAATAAAATTTAAATCTAAATAATTAAATATAAAATCAGTTATACATTTCATGATTTTTATGTGAAAATTGCCAAAAAGATCTCAAATCAGAATTCAATCCAAATTAGAAATACCATCCAAATTGAACCCATCCAAACCTGAATTCATTTGATCCCAATTCAATCATTTATGTTAGGATCGGGTTTGGGCCTAATTTTATCTCATTTTATAAAAGATTGGATACAAGTATAACTTTTTATATCTATTGATTCGACAGGTCGAGTACAGGTATAAAACACTAATACTTGTACCCGCTCACTAAAACCATTTGAATATTGACTAGTTATTAATTTTTAATGTTCTTGAAGTTAAAATGAACAGTTAAATCAAATAAATATTAAAGTAAAAAATTAAAACTCTAAAATGTAAACATTAGCACTTAGCACCCTAGTAGTAAAAAAAACCAGGCAATATGATATTTTCTTAGACATTTACTTGGAGATTTTAGTCACTTAATGGACTAGACGTTTACTTGACTATATAAAATCTTACCCTAATCAGAAACAAATGACAATAGAATAATGTTCAAATTAGGATCAGTTGAAAGGAATGAAAGATGGATAAGGAAATGCCAAAGTAGATATTTTTGTTTTCAATCCAAATATTTAGTAATACATTGATTAAAATTAAATTTAATAATCATCAAATTGTAATTAATATTCACCTAAAATTGAAAATAATTTTTAAAAATATTTTATAATAAAATTTTGCATTTTTATCTAGAGCTAAATAGTTAATATAATTTTCTTTTTAAATATTTGCAAATATTTAAAAATAAAAGGGAACATAGGAAGTAGGGGAAGAGGGCGCGGGTATTTCTAATTTTTATTCTTAACCTCTACCCGTTCAAGCCCTCTATAAGTAAGGGTCAATGACTGAGATGTCCTCTATCAAACGGATATAGGTTGGGGTATTGGCATCTCCACACAATACTGTCCCGAAAATGGTTTAAGCCACTACAAACATAAAACTAAACCATTCTGCGTCATAACATGAAAACCACACCAAACCAGTATCCTTGGCACACCTAGCGGAGATAACAAGGCGTAAGCAGAGCAACAAGAGATCATGGTTTCACCCGGCGAAATTTCTGAATCGTACGTGTATAATATATACTGATTTATCATACACATAACAGAAAGAACCAAACGGAAGGATACATAATACACAGAAAATATATGTTTAAGTTGGATAAATTTACATTTATCTACTGTGGCATAAAAAGTGCATGTGCGATGTAATTATGAAAAAAAAAAAAAAAAAACTAAAAGTACCAAGTACCAAGACCAAGTTGAATCTCAAAGTTGAGATTAGCTTCTATATATTGTGAATGGTATATCAATCAAACAGGATTTGCTTTTGGAAAAAGTCTTGGGTGCTTCGAGCACTGCTTCTTTCGTATTCCCAAATAAGTTAGTAGAACCAATATTAATTAGGAGTCAAAATTGCCATCACAAACCAAGTTGACGAAAAACTTTCCCTGGGACCGTCTATCAGTAATTCTTTAAAGTTCGAAGAAATAACAATAAGCGGATTAATCCCATTGCAACCCTGCAATCTCGAGAATTCAAGCATGCATGGGACTGCCTGATAAACTTTGTGCAATGATTTCATTGCTTTGCTTGACATAACCTATAGTTAAAACTTTGAGTTTAGGCCAAGAAACACAAACAACTGGCTGAAAATCACAGAATTTCAAATCCAATATCCTTAGCGCAAATGGTTGGACTAATTTTATCATTGACATGTGATATTGTAGGATCAATAAAATCCAGAGGAATTGATACATTTAAAAAGAGACAATTGCAAGTACATAAACTAAGTAAACAAAAGTAAATATGAGGATTAGCCATGAAAAATTTCAACAAAGATTTTTAAGTGAGACAATAGCATTACAATTGATTGACAAATGTGAAATTTACTTGAAAGGATTTTTTAAGAGAAACAAAGCATTTGGAGATGCTCTAGGATAATTTGACAACTGATGGTTCATATCAAACAAGTCACTTAATTTCTGCTTCATTGTAATAGATTTTTCCCAGGAACCATCAAAATAATCGTTTCCTACATGAATAGCCATCTTTTCCAGCACCTTTGCATTCTTGAGCAGAAACTCCACCAACGAACAAAAGAAATTTGATCCCGCGAATCTTGGTTGAGATTCAATGATCTCTATATTCTTAGGATGAAAAGACAAGCACTTACAAAATCTCTCTTTTGATGTCCAGGACTTCACTATGTGATGTGGGGCACGCTCAAACTACAAATAGAGGATCAATTAACCAAGTTAAAAAACGAGGTGGAAAAACTCATATTTTATTAAATGTGGAAATGGGGTAGCTGGTTTTATATCGGACGTAATACTTAATCTGATCAAGTTCAATTAGTGCACTCATGGAAAATATAGCAAAGAAAAAGAAATATAAAAGCTTAGAAACCCACCCTACGGATGTCGGAGGGCTTCATGATTAAAGTCAATTTCTCCAGCACAGGTGAACTTTCCAGCGGACATGTAATCGCAGGTAGGTCCCGCCCGTCGGTAATCATTGGTTCAATTGTTAAACACTTAAACTCTTTAAGTTTTGAGAATGGAGATTGCTCCTCACATTTTGATAGAATCTAAGCACGTATCAAGTAAAGAAATTAACCATAAAGAATACACAAACAAGAAACTCAAAGCAGGCAAAAAGATGAATAATGTCTCAATGTATATACAAAGTGCACGCTTGTTTTCCAAGCCATGCCCAGTACAATTACAGTGTAGCTAAGAATCTAATGGCTAGTATCAATTGTATCTAAGGGTTGATATCAACTGTCCTTTCATTTTGACAGTTGCAGTTTGTCTTATGCAAATGCCTTAATATTCTTAACCCTTAGCCATCTAGAGCTGTCTTGAGAGAGCTGCTGAATCATCACAACGACTCAGCAAAGCTGCTGACTTTGATTACACGTCATTGCGTTGCTGGATCATGTTCTGAATCTCTGATTCTTGCACTGTGGCACTCCCAAACGCTTAACACACTACATCCAACTCCTTCATCGATCTAATAATGCTCAAACCTAGCTTACTGGTGCAAACATATATACTGCCATACTGGCCTCATAATAATTAGTAACTTTATTCAATCCAAGGTATTAAAAAAAAGAATGGAAAGCAGTTACTCCAGTCTCTAATGGCTTCAATCAACATTTTTTTTTTTTAATCATTATTCCCGTTCAAGAACAATGCTCTAAATCTTTTGTAAAACATTTTAATCTAAGAGAGACAATAAAATATTTCTTATTTCTTCTTCGGTAATTCAACAAAATCGATATAGCATATAGAGACAAAACTTATACAGTATGCTCATTGTTTAAGGAAAAAAAAAACGAAAAAAAATAAAATTGTGCATATGGTGTGCAAGAATGTAACATAGAGTTGCAAAAGTACCTGAAGGCATCAAGTGCCAATGGTAAGTTCGGAAACATGATGAAGATTTTCAAGAAGTTCCTTTAACATGTTGCAATTCCTTTTGCAGAATTTGTTCCCGCATTCATCCACCAGTGTGAAAACGACATTACCTTCCACTAGGGATGACATACCAATCAACTTGTATATTCTCCTGCAAGCATACCCAAATAAGGTAATACGATGAATATTAGGAGCTGAAATCACGAACGTATTCTCGAAATTCTCTTTCACTTTCTGATACCCATCTATCACTATTTCTATCAAATTTTGGAAGAATTAACAATAATCTCGTTAACCCCATCACAGGATTGCAATTTCAAGGATTCAAGCAAGGGACTCTCTAGTAGAACTTCTGCTATGATTTCATTACTTAACGCTGCATGGCCAATTGATAAAACTTTGAATTGAGTCCAAGAAACGCCCCCAATTGGCCGAAACTCACAGTACATTGTACTCAAAATTCTAAACGACGAAGTAGAATATGCATATTGAGGCAAATGTTAGGGTCACCACCGTGTGATTTAACAGAATAACTAAAATCTGGACTTAGCTCCTCCATATGTGGCGAAACTGATCTAGCCCTCTACCTCCGAACTGAATGTCTCTACCTGCCAACTGAATGTCTCATTGTAACTGAAAGTAAGGACGGACTTTTTAACTTTAGAACCAGTGAAGCGTCTTAGGGTTTTGTTGATAAAAGACTTCAATTGAGAAACGCATTTGTAACAACCGTGGCAGAAGCTGAGACTAGGAACTGCAACCCAAACGCAGCGTCATCGTTTAGATAAACCGCAGGTTCTTAATTTCTTATGATCTCTTCGATGGGTAAAAATGAGGATCAGGATTCTCTCCTAATCTGATCTCCTCCAGAAAAATATGCAAGTAGTGATTGGTAATTAATAAAATAAAGAAAATAAAAAAATTAAATCTTATTCATACATTATTATTTAAAGACATATGGCACAAGATCTTAAAAAACTCATGAAAAATCAGATCATGAGAGGATCTTTTTCCAAAAATGAGAGGACGTATTAGATGATATGATCTGAAAAAGTAATGATAATATCTTTGTTTTTAGTCTTCTTTTTCAATTTCAGTGTCTCTTCTAAGATCTCACTCATGTTTTTGCTTTGACGTTCGACCTAAGTTTACCATAACTGCTTTTTTTTTTTTTTTTTTTGGTTTTGACCACGAGGTATTCTAGGGAGAGCCCCGACTGTGGGAGACACCTTTAAACCCGTACCACAACCCAGATTAGAAGTCCCTGCTCGAACTGAGAGGCACATGTTCTCCCAACAAAGACGACTTCTCTGCGACTCGAACTGGAGAGCAAACCCAGTCAAGCCACTTAAGGGGACTCCATTGCCAGTGGAGCCAACACTTTATTGGTACCTTAACTGCTTTTAATGAAGGCTTTAACGAGTATTTTCTTCTAATTGCATTTAAACATCTTGTGTCGTGTATTTTTAATAATTTTAATGATAATATGCGAATAAGATTAAATTATGTTTATTTTTTATTTATTAATTATATTAAAAATGTATCACCTTAAACCGTTGAATTTAAATAAAAAAAAAGAAAAATATTAAAAAGATTGATCAGTTAACATAATTATAACAAAAATGGTGATAAACCCATGCATATTTTCTTACGAAAACCGATGTTGATTTACTGTCCCTAACTTTTTTTATTTTAAAACTATTACTCATTTAAAAAAAAAAAGGAAAAAATAACCTTCAACAAAAAACTTGGTTCATATAACATGAAGAAGAACACTCGGAATCATAAGGACCATTAATGGTTTCAGAGTTAGAGGGGCTATATATATAGTACTGCTTGGCTTATGGCGCAAGAACAACTTCAAGAAAGACAAACAAATAAAGGGTCACTGTAAGATGCCATGATTTTTTTTTTTATGGCATCAATAATGTAATGAAGGTGCATAAGTAGATTTAATCACCTTAAGGCACAAGATCTCACTCGTGTTGTTGGATTGGGATAGTTACAGTTCTTAGTCTGAATTAATTTCGACTTTTTCAGATTCCTTCGGCCCACAAATGTGTCTTTTTTTATCGATAAATATTTTGACAAAAGATAATACATATCAAGTTCATTCAGTAGAAATCGTTTTTGGCAAACTTTTCAAGCTGTACAAATACAATAAAAATAAGGGGGGCAGGGGGTAAGTGAACAGTGGCATGCAATAATACTTTCACGCATTTCTTTATTCATCGGTTAGAATAAAGGGAAACAAAGCAAATTGCAAAAGATATCATGTTTATAATAGAGCATAGAATTAGATACGAGGATTATCCATTATTTAATTGAAAAGATTTTCTAGCAGAACCACAACATTTGGAGATGCTCTAGCATTATTTTTTTTATTGATTATGTTTTTTTAATTAAAAAAAAGGCTTTTCTCAAATTTAGTTTGCATTGAATTAAAAAATATTGTGGAAAGATAAATTATTTTAGAAAATAACTTTCACAGGCAAGTCGTTGTAGTATAGTGGTGAGTATTCCCGCCTGTCACGCGGGTGACCCGGGTTCGATCCCCGGCAACGGCGCTCTTTTTTATTTTTACCTTTAACCAAAAAGCCCGCCCTCTGCCCTCATTTTCATTCGCCAAATCTCCAGCGAACCTCTCACTCAATACTCTTCCTCCCCTTCTTCTTGCTCGGCTACTTCCCTATAACGGTGTGCTTTCCTTCTTACTGTGTTCATAACTATTTGTGTGTTTTATTTGTAAAATTTCAGCCATGGAAACCGACGAGGCCATGCGCGTGCTTCCGTTTCAGCTTCAATTCGACAAACCGGTCGCCTCTCAGGTCTTCTTCTCTATTTATTTATATTTTACATTTTGCTTTTTCTAGAAAAAAAATAAAGAAAAGAAGAACTATTTACATTCTGTTATCTATTTATTTATGTTTTGTTTTCTAACTATAGATCAAAATAGCGGAATGGAATCCAGAGAAGGATTTGTTAGCCATGGCTACTGAAGACTCGAAAATTTTGTTACACCGATTCAATTGGCAAAGATTATGGACTATTTCACCTGGTAATTCATTGTCCGTATTTTCATTTCCGTACAACTTATATTAGTTGTACATATTTAATATAGGCAATCATTTCATATGTTACTATCTAATTTAATTTTAGGAAAGTCCGTTACGTCTTTGTGTTGGCGTCCTGATGGTAAAGCAATAGCTGTTGGGCTTGAAGATGGAACCATCACATTGCATGATGTCGAAGTGAGTAGAATAGCGCGGGCACTGATTTCTAATTTATGCATTGACTTAAAACTATACATAACTAAGCTAGCCTGAATGTTTTACAAATTGTTCAGTTTGTTGTATAGCTAAAACTTGTTCATTTTAATTAAATAATCATTTTCTTGGTTGGAGCATTGATTAATATTTGCTGCAGCTAATTTATATACATTACCGTGTTGATTATTTTGACTATGCAAAAACAAAAATCAATAGATTCCTCATTAGTTTCTGGCAGTACGTAGTGGTAATATTTATTCTAAATTTCGTACAGTAAGATACCTTCTAAGGGAAATAATTCATGTAGTTATATGTCTAAGTTTTGCGTTCAACTTCTTAGTCACTGTCTCAGAATTATTAATAACCATAATGATCTATCTCATTGATATGATGAAGTAAAAAATATGCTTTAAGTCAGTTACATATTTGCAATTTGTTTGTTTCTGTGCAGAAGTGAAATCTATAGTTATCTGGTCTGTTTTTGTTATCACTTGTTTTAAACCTCCGGTCTTTGCTATGTTAAGCAGAATGGAAAGCTATTGAGAAGCTTGAAGTCCCATACCGTTGCTGTTGTGTGCCTTAACTGGGAGGAGGATGCACAACTCAGTAAGGTTTGTTTTTATCTTTCTACCTGCAATTTGTATTTTCAGCTAACTGCATGACTTGGCTTTGATTTTTTTTTTTTTTCTCAATTGTATTGCATTTTTAAACTTTTCCTAAGGACTCTGACTAAGCTTGTATCTTTTTTCATAAGACATCCTCTTTTCATAGCCGATCAATAGCTTATTTCACTTCTTTCGATGGCAAATTCATTTCATTTCCATTCCCTTTTTTAATTTTTGTTGTCAGAATGATTTTGGTAACATCCCAACATATGAAGACCGCACTTCTCGTTTCTTCCCTCCTGCTCCAAGAATTCCTCAGATGCCTGGGCTGGTGTCTGGAGATACTGGCTTCACGGATGATAGTGAAGATTCATTCCGGGAGCTGGCAAATTCGTCGCACCAACGTTTTAGCATTCTGTGCAGTGGAGACAAAGATGGAAGCATATGCTTTAATATTTTTGGAATATTTCCAATTGGGAAAATTGTAAGTAATAACCTAATGACGATGTGATCTATTATTTGCTGATGTATTCAATTTCCTTGTTTTTATTTCCTTTTGCAGAAATCCTTTTTTTTTTTTTTTCAGTTTTATGTTTTCAGTTTCACCTAATTACCTCTGTTCTTCTATGTTAATTTTTTCGCTCTCTAAAATAATGTCAGAATATACACAAATTTCATGTTGCTATTCCCAATGCGGATGAGCAGGGTACTTGCCGCCTTCTGAATGCTTCCATTTATAAGGTATTTTAATCATTCATATGGATAGCCTTTCAAACTTGCTGTATAAATGTTACAAAATGGTGTTGATAACAATTGCAATGGTTAACATTCAACTCTTCCTGATGCTAGCTTATGTTGTTTTGTGTTTGCTGTTATTAGGTCGCTTTGTCAAAGGACCTTTTTCATTTGACAGTCCTGTGTTCAGGACAACTCAGTCAAGAGGAGTTGGGCGGACATGGTATGCATGGCTTGCATTGCTTAGTGCTTGATACATCTATATTTTCGAAGAGGTAACATTTCTTGGGAAAGATATCTAATTTTTTTAGTATCAGATTATGTTGTGTTAAAACTATGTTTGTTTCAATATTTTCTCATTAAATTTAAACCTTACATGCTACCTGCTTATCAAATGCCGCTAGAGATTAGAAGGTGTAAGGTTAAATTTGAAAAGACATGCTCTGCAATGTATTGGAAGCAATGCATTTCCCCACATTGCAGGAAAGATGAGCTCTATCAGGTTGCCCTGCAAGCTTCTAACATTGAAGATTTGACTGAGGTTATTCGGGAATCACTGACAGTTATGTGTAAGCAATGGACAGATGCCACACATACTTTTCATGAGAAGTTTGATTCTCTCTCTACCTTGATTGTTGACAATGGTAACTTCAGATTGTGACACTAACTTGGAGTTTACTGGTGGTATTTTTATATCTTTCTTCATTTGATTGAATCACCTTTTCCATATAGGTCTTGACTCATCTCCCCAAGAGGAGTTTTTAAGCCTTTTAGGCGGTGCTCGTACAAGTCCACCAATTCATCAGTTTCTAGCTAACTCTCTCGGTGAAGCAGTATGCTCAGTCTTCCTTGGATTTTCTCATGAAAGAATTCAGAAGATATTGTGACTGTATATTTCATTTGTCAAATTTTATTACATGACAGGGTGTCAAGCGTGTGTCAAAAGCAGTTTGTGGTGCTGGGAAAGAACTTCAGCTTATCGTCCTTAATCATCTTCAGGTATTCTAATATCTTTCTCTTCTATTAAAATGATGCTATCTGAGAACTACTAATAAGCTAGTTCTATAAATCTGAAAGATCCTATTGAATTGAGTGGAATAGTTAATAGATTGACTATATGTGTATGTACCCCCAACTAGAGGATGAAGGGTCACAATTAAATGCATTTTCTTAAACACATTTATACACATTCAAACTCATACTTAAGACACAAAAGTGTAGGTCTATATACCTTTGTGTTTGCTTTAAGAGTTGGAGCTTTGCACATGATTGCTCATCAAAATTTTGGTCTGTTTCTATGTGTATTCCTGGCATGCTGTCTCTCAGTTATTTTGTGTGACTGATATGTTTTTGTTTTACTGTGTACCTTATATCAAGGGCTTGAGTGGAATCTAAAAGATAAATATCCATTTCCCAGCCTGCTGCAGAAATTATTGGATTTAGGATGGGAGAACTAAGGGGCCTCTCAAGATGGCGAGCACGCTTTCATGGTATTGGGTTGGACGAGAAACTAATAAATAATGCAACAGAAAATTCTGGTATGTTTCTAGTACAAGTCGAACGGTTTATGAGGGTGCTTTCATCTGTGGTGCAGCAGGTATGCTAAGTTTAATGTCCGATATTTTATTTGGATTTGGTAGTCAAATCTATTCTCACATTCATATATGTTTCAATGTGCATTTCTTTTTTATGTATAAACATTTTAAAGACTCTTTCTGTTGTCGTGCTCCATTGAATATTGACGTCCAATATATCTAATTTTTTAGTTGGGGAATCAGCCTTATGTTTGGACTAGTAATAACACAAATGATTAAGTTTACCGGATTCATATTATGTCTTGTCGCTATAAATATAGGTTCAAATATGAATTCTTGATTTTCTTGATGGATACCTGTGCAGTCTTTCTTTTTGGAATTATGGAAACTTTCATTATAAATAGCATAATTTTTTGGTTTCTTAACTCAGTATAATCCCAGTCATTATGACACATCTAGCGAATGAATAACTGAAAGAGATTGGCTCAAAGTGGTGGAGACAGTTTTAGCATATTCTAGTGCAGTCTTTTTGTATTTCTTGACCAACAGAAACATGCATTGCTTGTTGGATGTGTGCTAGTAAACATTAATGAAAATCTTGACACTGGCTAAAATGAAAAAGTGTTTCTCCCCTTGGAATTTTGTGAATCTGAATCTCTAATATTTGTCTTTTTTTTTTTCAGTTTTCAAATTTCTTCAACTGGCTTCTAAAATGCATAAAACTACTTATGCAAGAACCAAGTGATCAGCTTCCAAGATACAATAGGTTTGTTTTATTAGGTTTTCTTGATGTTCCATCTCCTTATTGACATTTATATTCTCTTTACTCTTTCCTGCTTTTGCAGTGAACTTGTTGTCATCTTCTTGAAGTTTTTATATGATCAAGATCCTGTTAGGCAATTACTAGAGCCTTCTGAAGTTGATCACGACGTTGACGTTGATCTGTGAGTGTTTTCATTTGTTACAAGCATCCTACCGTCATTCTACTTGTTTCACCTTATGTATTAGATGACCATGGAAAGGTTCTTGCTGGCATCTTGAATTCAAAGTTGGGATTAATGTAGAGTAGAGGACCGGGAGCTCGTGCCAAACCTGGCTAGACCTTTACGTTCCTATGTTGGAGATAGCTATTATGAAACCTAATTAGATTTTAATCCATAACTTCCTGGTGAGGCTGTTGAGAGAAAGCTGTCAACTATAATTTATAATGCTCTGAGATTGGTCAATCTGACTAGAAGGTTTGATTTGCCTTGACAGATCTAATGAAATACAGAACAAGCTACACATTTGCTTTTTTATTTTTGACCTTGACAAATTGGAGATTAACTGTCTCAGGATCCTATTTCTTGGGGTTACATATGCCCTCATATCTTAATGCATGCACTAATTTGTGTATCAGTATTTTGGTCAATGTAACTTATAAGTGCATATGCACACAAATATTTATACAACTGTGAACTTGTTATTCATCCTTTGAATCGTTTATGTCACTCAATCCTTAGGGAAACAATGCAAAGTGTTAGAGATCTAGTTAATTTTGGGGGATTTTCGGACTGCAACTATCTGCGAAGGACATTACTGAAGGAGTTTCAACTTTTGGAGTCCAGGTATCGCTTTTCCTCTCCTTCTCTCTCATCTGTTTTAGAGTGCAATTGACCTAGTATAGAGATGTTATCACAGTGAACTCATCAATGTACTTCTGAGGCTCCAAACACAAAGAATGATGGAATTACTGTTAAGGTGTAATCAAGATTTTGTTATGGTTTATCCTATGTAGATACTATGTATTCTGGGGTTGTTAACACCATAGTCAACAAATTTTGGTGAATTACATGATAATATTTTGCACTTTACAGTCAGCCAGTTAACTCACCACCCTTGTTATAGGATTTGTTGTTCTTCGGCTTGAGGATTTTTGTCTTTTGTGGACTTCCTGTCCCTCCTCTATTTACATTTCCTACATCTAATATACTTATTTTGTTTCTGAGCCATAAAAAAAGAAAAAAAAAAGGTATATTAAGTGCCTTTCATTTGCAATTTTTATTGTTGAACACTGACCCCTATCCCCGAAAAGCTGCTCCTTTGAATGTGGAAAAATAAGTTAATCTGCAATTGTAGTTTTTATTAAAAGTTTTTGCCTCATTTTAGTTTTAATTCTTTTTCTTATTAATGACTGGACAATTTCAGCTTCAAGGAAGCTTTCCTGATGCCCTTTACTACGATTTCAACGAAGATACTTTGCGAGGATTTTCTGCCACTCTTCCCCCTCCCATCTTCACCAACGTCTGTCTTTATTCCTATGTCAGTGTCATACTACAAGGTACTTCATCATGACTAGGTTCTTTCTCTAACTTTACTCTTTAACTCCTACTTTTGCTTGGTCAGCAGATGATTTATACATATTGTTGTTAAGAATGTTTGGGTAAATGTTGTATATTTTATATCTTCAATCTTGATTATGCGTCCTGCATTCTAATGGTTTTTTTCCATTTTGGTGCAGGGCATCTCACAACCACACCAGGCTTCTGACCATGATTTTATTGATTACGTATCTTTCCAAGTACCCAATGAGCCTTTCTCAGATATTGCAAATTGTATAGGCATATTAAGGGGATTTATGCATGACATGAGCAGTATAAAGAAGGGCTACACTTCATTGGAGGCTGTGTTGTTATCTGTTCCTTCAGGTTATCATTGTGTGGACCTGTCTCTATATAAGGTAGGACCTAAGACATACCATACGGCAGTGCAGTCCTTCAGTTCCAATTTTTTGGGATGTCCTGTAACCTTTTATGCCTAAAACAGGATGGTCAAATTGTTTTACTATTAAATGAAGCATGCACCTCTTCTGAAAATTCGGGAGAAGCTTGTATGATGATTGTACGAACTAGCGACCTTCCATTTGTATCTGTCTCAAGATCACCTTATCTAGATCACTGGGAGTTGCATCAACTAAAGGTATATATGATGTTTGGTTTTCATTTTCCATTTGTCTTGGTGTAAATAACTTATAATAAGGGGGTGTGTATTTTTAATGGTTTTAATACCCTGAATCATTTACTGCTTAACATTAGTGCAACTATATACTTTGGCATGTCCTTCCTCTACATTTTTAAGCCCTGAGCTTCTTCTCATGGTTGGACTACTTCTCTTGTGCCTGGCCTCTCTTTCTCGGAATTCACATTAGTCAAGATGGTGGTAAATTAATTTGCATTAATTTCCAGATGAAATGTACTTCTTTCAAGATGAAATCTTTATTTATGCTATTGCTTTTGAAAATCCTCATCATGTGTTTGTTTTGCATTTTTCTGTAAGTATGGAATCTCCACAAGTTTTTTTACCTGCTGCCTGTATATTTCCAAGTTTTTCCCGTTCAAATACTTACAGTTGGAAATATTTACCATTAGGACTCTGTCTTTTATCTGCAAATGGGAAATGCAAAAGTTCGCATTATTCCTCACTCTGTAGTTGCTCCCTTGGCGGTTAGTGGTAAGTGCAACATAATCTTTTTTTATTAGTTCCTTATAATCATTTCTGGGGACAGTTTGTCCTATGAGGTACAGTTTAGATAAAAAAACCACAATTCTGTACATGCTGTGCTGACCGATGGCAATAAGTAAATAATAAATCATGATATTCTTGATCTTGCTGTTCCTAGCTCTCAATGCATCATCAGTATCTTAAAGATATATAATTCCAGTCCTTGTAGAACCAAATTGTCTCAAATGTTGCCTAGCCTGTTAAACAAAGAGAACTATTGTAAATTCAAGTAAACAAAGCTGTTTTGCAAATATTTTGACTACTTCTGTGGATATTATGGTTACAGCATCCAGAGGTGTTGCTTCTGTTTACGCCACAAGGAAGCGAGCCTTGGTATACATCCTGGAGGAAGATGAAGATGAAGTTTCAGACACAGAATGATAGCTAATTTTTATTTTTTGTTACTTTATGAGTCGTTTTTATGAGATTTTATTACTCTGACAAAAGGTTTGGTTGATTGTAACTTATGCTTGGTATTTAATGAGCTAATCAGTGGTAAATGCTAGAATCATTAGTTATTCAAAGCATTTATTTGCAATCACTTCATTTTCATGGCATTTAATTAGGATTAAGTATTGTTATCGGCCACCTCCTGTTCAATTAATAATTGCAAGTTTGCTTGAAGAAAAGGTCGGTTCTCCTGCTGCTGTCGTAAGAGCTTTTTCTCTAGGCACTAGAACATCATCTGCACGATAGGGCGGATTTTTTTTAAAATGCAACGAAGGTACGGTAATTAGATTTGGAGAACGAAATGACTGGAACGTTGTAGAAGATCCATTGCTCGATTCTGAACAAATACAAAGCAGTTAAGCAACTTGAAAGCAGTATCTTATTGTCAATGGATGGGAAGTCATATTACAAGAAATTCTAGAATAACTCTGGAATACTGCTGCACCACAACCTTTTTGAGGGTAGTGAAAGTCGAGAGCAGTCAACTTAATACAATTTCATAACGGAAGCAAGATAAGCACTACCACTAACCATTATTTGTCTATGTTACAAGGCCAAAGCACTGAGATTTATTGTTTTGGCTATGGCCTCGCACAATGCAATAAGGAAAAACAGATACAATAGATTATTAGCCAAATTTAGAAGTGAAACGGACTCAATTCCACCCAGTTGGCTTCATGAGGTAGACCCATGCCAAGTTTTCCTGCTTTTGGAAAGGCTTTCCCCTTTAAAGCACCATGCTATAGATCTGCAATTGAAAGAGCACAACTTTATCGGTCTTGTGAACTTCCCAATAAGATGTTCGTGGGTAGCGAACTTGATAAAGCTGTTAGTAGAAGATACAATCTTAATATACAGGCACGAACTGTACAACCAGAACGATGCCAAGATGTCAGGATTATAATCCAACTCCATGACCATTGTCCTTACTCTGATTGGACTAGAATTGAGCAGGGCAGAGGAGGTAGCCTATTAACACCAAAACCAGATTAACTTTGCTGCAAAGGCCAGGGCTAAGAATCATCCAACTCCACAAGTTGCGCCCGCCTCTCAGCAGCTTTCTTCCTGATGAAAATACCCCACCTCAGGGCTGCCTTCAGCTTCAGCCACCCAACAACAGCTTTGCCAGAGGAACGAGAACTATCATCATCAAAACTGTAGTTTGGAGACGGATTGGCCATGAATGGAGAGGAATAAGGGTATGCATCTTCTGCAACATTGAAGGAGGGATGCCCTTGACCTCCCATGTTGAAAATACGAAGCAGATGCTGCTGCATATCTTCATTTTCAAGCATCTCATGACTCCTCATACGAATTTCCTCCTCTGAGAAAAAGTCCTCAATTCCCCTATAAGGAGCAGGATTTGATGTACCAATAGTCTGGGAGACCAATGAGGATGATTGTGGTGGACCAAGGGCCAAAACATTTTCACTTCTTGGAATATGTGCTTCCTGTGGAACACTGACCAGTGGGTTCTGTTGAGGGAATGAAGTGCCATCAAATTGAGAATTGATATTTACATTCTGTGACTGCAGTGAGAATCTGGAAGGAATGCCATCATTATAACCTACATGGAGAAAGAACAGTCACCAATTTAGTGATCAAACAAGTGAACAGATGCAAGCTCAGCCTTAGAAAAACAAAATGGAAAGCTTCAAAATAACTACCACATTATAATCAATTTTCTCTTCCCATCACAAACAAATTTCAAGTAATGTTGGTGCTACATTTAACAATTTTTTTCCCCTTAAAATATAGTACCTCCAACTGTTAAACCTGAATCCATAGAAGGCTGCTCTGGAGGAACCGGAACTGACAGGGTTGGTAGAGCGAGCTGTTGGCTAAATGGATTTGTATAATTTGGTGGACCTGTTTGAAAATCAGTTGGAGGAGCATCTACACTCTTATTCTGTGTAAAGCCTAACAGAGACTTGCCATCATACTCTATTACATGCATCCAATTGTCATATGCCTTCTTGACTAAGGTATCCACGTGGACCTGCAAGAACCAAATCATTCATAGATTTTTCAAGTTATCATCCTTCTAATAGAACACAAACATATCTTTAACAGAAGTTTACACTTTGAAGGAACAGAAGATGATGTAGTTCAGAACTTCAGCATTTAACGAAATCATCAACGTATGCAACATATAATATTCATTTATGTTTTTTAATATTTGAGTTACTTTTTATCAATGTTAATATAAAAGACAAGCTTGTGAACAGTCACATAGATGAGTAAATAATCCTGATTTACAGCTTGGTGGTTTAACGAGCCAGAAAAACAAAAGTAGCTGACCGTAGCAGACTCATTTTTAAAGTATGAACCAAAAGTGAGTTACAACAACATATCAGACGCAAGGTAACTTATGAATATAAACCACAGGATTATATACCTTCTGACTTTCTGATAGAGAATCAGCTGAATGATATTGTCCATCAGCAATAAGACCACAGAACTCATAGATATTGTTAAAAACAACACCAACGTTCCTTGGATCATCAGGATAATACACATAAAGTTTCCCACTGAGCACACAAGTCTTTGCATGATCCACAAGAACATCCCACATCTTATTGGACATGCCGCTTCCAAGGATCTACAAAAAATGGATAGTAAAACAATTACAAACAGGAAATGCAGATTTCATCACTGATTTGACAACCGAAACTACATTCTTACATTTCGCAATCTCTGTGAATCCCTAACTACAAGTCGTAAGAAGTCTTCAACTGTGAAAATTCCAGCTTTATTGAGCCTCTTGTGAAACGATCCATCTTTACCAATCTTCTCCAATCTCCAAACCTCATCATTAAGCGCAGGTGGGTAGTGTTTCTTATACACTGTAAAGGGGAAAAAATGCAGATTTATCATCTTCATCAAAAAATAAAAATAGAATAGACAATAAATGAAAAATCTAGAATAGGCTGTAATTAGGAATTCACATTCTCCTCGATGGTCCTTAACAGTGAAGGCATCTGTTTTTGCTTCACGAATGCGAATGCCTTCACAATAACCAGAGGCAACCTTCAGCCCTAGCCTAAACTTCCTGCTCCTTATCCAGCTTGAATTGTCAGTAAATGTGAGATCCCCTAATGTTCCTACTCCTTCCTTTAAAGTCACTTGCAGATCCCCAGAGAGAAGTGGCCTCTTTCCTTCACGCTCTTTAACCACATGACTCACAAATTCTTCTTGCGTCCAATTATCATCATCTTCATTGTTGAAATCACCTTCAAGAACCACAACATCTAGTTTCACCAAGGACTCTGGACCAGTTGTGACAACATGACCAGTGTTTGCATCAATCAAGACGATATGGATTGCGGTACCCTGTTCCCCTTCCACTTTCCCTCCAGTAAAGAGAGGAAGCGACAACCTAGTCCTGAAGTGCAGCTGTAAGTTTCTACCATCAGGTCCTTCGATACGTTTCGGGGAAGACCTGAATCAGAATACCAAGCATCACTTTAAGGGCAATAACAGCAAGCACAAGAATCAAAGAAGTTGTACACAAATGCTACTCTTTCATCGATCTAAGTCCTAGTTTGTTATCAGTCTCCGGTAATGGCTGATGTCTCAGCAAACTTAAATATCATGGTGTAGGATACTAGCATGTTTGGTGAGGTTTCATTGCACAGTTGAACTGGGATCAAGCCCCACTAACTAGGCACGGAAGAATTCAAGAAAAGGCCCCGTGGTTCCCCAATGGACTAAGAAAAGTCCAGGGATAGATAGAGACAGAATTTGGTTCTGATAATACGTTGTTATAGGCTGAGGAATAGATTTCATACCTCCCCGTAAGCTTAGCAGGGCCTAATTTTGCCAGAGCACGTTCCACTTCTTCACTCACCTGTTCAAAGTCAAAGACAATAAAAGTGCAGAACCATCCAGCATTGTACACAAGCATCCCGATAAAAAATTGAGCACTTCATTAATGATGCATCTCTGACCAACTAGCACAGAAACTTCTCTACAAGTAGTATAAAGTATTCAATCTTACCACCCTCCGAAGAATAGGCTCCAATGACGAGCAAAGCTTCTGTAAACTATCCACCTTAAGAGCCTCAACAATTACGCTGCATATTAAACAATGTCTGACTTAGCCATCAAAACCACTAAGTAAATTAAGTTGAAATTCAGTAACTAAAGAACTAAAGAATGGAGCAGAAATATTCACAATTCAAATTTTACGTTCAAATATATTCTCTTTAACTTGGCAACTAGAAATAATAAATTTGGGACCTACACAGTAACACCCTAAAACAAGTGGTTTTACCAAAAGTAAAACATAACAAAATCAGAAAGCCTTTTTGTTAAATAACTAATTTTAAGAAAAGCATGCACCTTAAGATAAGAAGTTGTTGGCCTTTTCATGCTTAAATTATGTTAAATTACCTAGTCAGCCATTTTGCACTGAATACAGCGACAACCACTGCAAGTGCAACCATCACCACAACAACAAGATTAGCAACAAAAACATTCTTAAAAGCTCCTCAGTTATTCCTAGTTATGCCAAACAAATGCAAAGGTCCTAGGTCATTTCATCACAGAATCAATATGACTGACACCAGAGTCAACCAATTACTCAAATTTACCTTTCTGTCTCTACAGGATCAAGTTTCAGAATACGAACTTGAAAAAAAAAATGCTCATACTATTACTTCTTGTCCGTTAGAAGCCAAAATCAGTTCCTAGATTTCGGTTCTCTCTGTAATTAAATTAAGAATATTCTCTTTCAAACTTGCATATTTTCAACCAAATTAAAAGTTACTTATATCCAAGTCAAGATTCAACGAACAAACTCAAACGAATTCTACTCGCTAACCGACTAATAAATTAACCAACCAAAGTTAATAAAAATGAATAAAAAAATTATTTATTAAGGAAAAATAATAATAATAATTACCTGGCCAAAGCAGGTCGTTTCCTGTCCGGCTGGCCTTCTTCAGCCGAACTTGAATCCAAACCTCTCTTACTATTCGATCTCTCCATGTACCTCGTTTGCATCTTCCGAAACGATACTGTCTCAGAAACTCCAAGGAAACGAACTCAAAACAAATTCAGAAACCTTTCCTTCAAGATTTCAAGTGCTTTGATATTTGATTCGGCTTCAAAAAGAGAATAAAATTTAGAGGGAACAGGAAAAAATAAAGGAAAAGGGAAGGTGAAAAAGCGAGCGGGAAAGTAAAACCCGAGAGTGTGGAATTTTAATTTTTGAGTATGTAAGAAGTTTCGACGAAACGACTGCGAATTTTCGCTCCGCTTTTCAGTTTTTAGTGTTTTTTCTTTTGTCGAGTTCTGTTATTGTGACGGTTTTGCACTGTAACGAATGGGTTCGTAACAGGATGGTCGTTGAACGCCTGGACGGTGGCTGTGATGATTTGAGATCCAGGACTGGTTGATCTGGACCGTTCGATATGATGAAGTTTGGGAATCTTTTGATTGTTTTAAGGTTTTGACACGTGCGTGATTGGGCTTCGTGGATTATGAAGCGTGGGGACTGACTGTGCCCTGGATTTTGTAGATTTTATCTTGATTAAAAATTATGAATTCAGTTTTATAGAAGAAAGCACTAGTTAATGACAAATAATCAATTTACTAAAAAAAAAAAAAAGATTGATAATCAAATCTCAAACCCCGACTACCTAGATAATTCTTCAAACAGGAATTAGATTTTTATTCAGATAAGAAGGCTTTGACAAGTTTAATAATCTGTCTGACTAGTGACCGCCAACCAAATTTAGGATAGCCTTAGAATTCAAGGGAGAGAAGACAAAAAAAAGGGGGACGGTTAGGATGGCCTCGACAAATCAATTTGTCAAAACTGGGGGACTTCATGCCAGCATTGGTTCCGGAGAAAGGAGCCCAAATTGGTTTTCTCTTTTTCCTCTTATTTTAATTCCCATGTTTTTTATTCTTTTTTTAAATAATTTTATTCCCAAGAGTTAAAGTCAAAAAACTACCAAAAGATTGTGATCAACCAATTTGCAATTAAAAGAAAGGAATTAAAATATAGTATGCATAACGTAAATGTAAATATATTTAGGGCAAGTTTAGTATAATTTATTTAATAATTAAAAATATTTTTTTAATTCCGTAATTTTTTTTCAAAACTTTTAGCATTGTTTAGTTTATTTGAACCGAGTTTTTAAGAATTAAATAAATTATCTTACATCTACTAGTAAAAGTTTAAATTTTAAACTTTTAGAAATGGAGGTTATAAAACTTATTCAAAGTATTAAATTATTTAAAATACTTTTAATTTATTTCACAATATTATTTCATTTCTTTCATAACATAATTTTAAAAAACCTATTTATTGAAGTAATTGTATAATATTTAATAAAAGCTCTCATTGATAATAATCATAATATATTTTTAAGTAAAAGCTCTACTTGTATACACTCTATTAGTAAAAGCTCTATTAGAACTTAAATAAGTTCTATTTAAAAAATTATACTAAACTGAACTGTAAAATTCAATAACTGCAGGAAATTGAAAGCATATAAACAAGAAACCATACAATAACTCGCAGCACTTTAACAAGAAACCATAGTAGTAAGTCAAAGAAATCAAAAGGTTCCCAAGAAGAAACAATTCATTGATACAAAAATATATTTTTAAGTTAGCAACAACCAGTAACCAACTAAAACTCTACATGGCTATGCAGACATCTAACAAGGCTGCACTTGTTAATCTCTATAATACTTTCAGAACATTTCGATCCCGCAACTCAAACGACTTGTTGAAGCAAAGACAGCTACCGCCTACCGCCTTTTCTGGTTCTTTTTCTTCCCTTTCTTTTTGTTTCTCTTACTTTGTGGCTTCCGGGATTTTTGTTTTGCAACTTTCTTGAATGATTTACATTTACTTACGGGTATTTGGTGCTTTTTATCAACTCCAATAAAATGTGGAACAGCTGCGGGTGTCTTTTCACTAGGAAGGTTTTCTGCTTCGTGAGAGATCTCACTAGTCGTTACTGTGACTTTCAAGTCCCCATTGTCATACATTGTTGTTCCTTTGACCAATAAACAAATACAAGAGCCAATTATTAGCTAAGTGTAAAGCTTAAGCTCATCATGCAAGAATGTATGCCAGATCAACATGAGCAACCAAAGTGTCCAGATCAACATATGCAGCACCCAAAATAACAGAACATACAATTAAAATTTATATGATGCGGAAAATATCCAGCACCCAGTAAATCTGTGAATAATGCTACTGCTATTTCTAGTAACGCTTACAGAAGGCAGAAAGAAACAAGATGCCAGTATCAACGTTGCTGTGATGCTAAAACAGTATGACGAGAATATACAATGGGGATATTCCAATCAAGTAGGCTGCTGATTGTTTCGCAACTTCATAAATAAGCTCATCCAATAAAACAGAAGATTTGTATTTGCACGGTACATTGATCAGTAAGTGGAGTGAACAGACAGTGACTGTGATATCTGGCCAATATAGGTGATTTTAAATGAAGATGGCCGTCTTGGAATATAACACTTTTGGAGTTTGTGAAAAAAACCTGTAATAGGAACAACTGGCTCTCTTTCTTCATCATCCTCACAGTACTCCTCACCTTCATCAGGTGCCGAGTCAGCGGGTGTCGGAGCTCCGCCATATAGCACAATCTCTCTCTCCAATCTCCTCTGCCACAAAGATGAGACAAAGCTGTTAATAATTAAGGCAATCATACCTTGGAAATGTTTGTCAAACTACACATGAATCCAATATAGATATGTAATTGCTTTTGATGTCCACCAGCATTTAGTCCTAAGGTTAAAGGACAAGTTTAGTTGACTTAAGGATGTTTTAACAAGAAATGTACAGATATATTGGTTATTTGCAAAATTTACACTATTTAAACCAAACCCTTATTGCTGTCTCAGGTCTAACCCGGGCCAAGACATGTTTAGGCTATTTGCAAAGAAACACAAACTTAGGAATATAGAACGAAGTTCAATTGAGGTCACGGGAGAAGCTCAGACCACAGTCAACATAAGTTATCATAAGTTCAATTTTTATCTCAAGCCACTAGCATAGGCAGCCTATATTGTATATTCCAGTGTGTAGATCCATTTCGGGGGCTGGATGTCCAGTGACACATCACGTGGGGGGGGGGGGGGGGCGGCGGGGGGGGGGAAGAGTAGCTTGGTATGATACCAGCAAGTAACCAATACTCAACAACCTTCAAACTCAAATCAAGGCAACATCAAATAAAGACACACCAATAGATCACAGGATATCAATTGAAACCAAAACGATCCATTGAATTTTGCAAATTGCAACATCATGCAAACTAACTACTTCCCTCTTACTCCTACTATATGCAGACTGCAGAGTAAAAAAGACAGAAATAAGAAAACATATTACTTGGAACAAATGGTCCATTTGTTGGTCCGAAACCGTTGTTATGAGTTAAGAGAGTGTTAGCTTCAACCACAAACTTAGTATCACTGCGTCGAAATAAACGGGAGACATTCAAAGGGAAACAAGAGAAATAAAAATCGAACCTTCTTGCGTTCTTCAAGACGCTTACGCCTTTGCGCCTCCTCTTGATTCTTCTCAGCTTCTTTTCTCCTCTTCTTCTTTCTCTTGTGAAACCCAGTCACGTAGTCCCTGATCGAAGCAATAAAAATTAATAATACTTGTAACAGAACTAGCTCTTCCTTTTCAGCTAAAAATAAATGGAAAGAAAAAGCAGGGATCGCGCTAGTACTTGAGGTCCTTCTCGTCGAAAGAAACGGAGAGAGCTTTGTTTTTGAGAGCCCTTTTCTTTATGTGACGGCCACGAACTTTTGGGACCTGCAGCGTTTCCTCTTCAATGTGTTCTTCCATCGCAGCTCAGCTTTCAGTGTATTGCTTGTCTCAGGTCTCGGTTAAACAATTAGGTTCGGGTTATTTGGGTCATTGAGGCTGGTCTAATTTCTGTAAGGGTGTTCGCTTACAGGGAACTATTTTGGACTAATCAAGTTTGGAATTTGCAGGCTGCTAAAAACATTTAAAACATTTTCTAAATACACCTCCCATCAAGTATTACGAAATTGGGCTTAACCAGATTCCCGTGAACGATTATTGAGAACGCGCTTTTCGCACTCGAAAGTTGCGGAGTTAAAGCTTTAATATTCGCTGATTAAGGAGAAAAATTAAATGGGATTAAAGTTATTGCTTTTAGTCTGTCTGATTGAGACTTGAGAGGATGAGACGATAACAAATCACAAAATCGTTCCCTAGCTTGAATTATCTCAAAATTGATATCAACCCTTTTAGTAAATAAATAAAGAAAATGCTACACAATCATAATTACAGAATATAATCATTTTATCATACTCTGGAAAAAAAAAATTAAATTATATAAAATTATTTTGCAAAGTATAATACGAAATTTGTTCGACCGGGGGGCGGAGGCAGCCAACTGGTGCACTGGCCTTGGCCCCTGAAGGCCCAAAAAGAATATCTACATATATAATAATATAAATTTCGATTCATTGTTGGGTCCGGCTACGGTGCAACGGTGATACCGTATCATCGTTGCACCATAGTTTTCTCCTTCATTGTTAATTTTAATTTTGTATTAATCTTTTTACAATTTTATAATTAACAGTTATTGAATAAGAAAAATGAGTTAATAATTCTTATTTATATTGTCTTGTTATAAATGCATATATAATACGAAATCTTTGGAAGATCGGGATAACTTAGATCAATACCAAAATTAAAATTCTAAATGATTAATCTCATTTAAAATGTTATGTTTCTTTTCATTATTTTTATCAATGTTAAGAATAGTCAATATAAAATTGTTCTTTGAATTTCCATTGAGTTTGGCCTCTTTATATCATGTCATATTATTGATATGGTGGTCATATCTCTCTTTAGTAAGAGAGAACCATAATTCTTTTCCTAGATAGGACGCACATAGGACACATGCTCTTAGTAGCATATAGTGTTGCAAATTACTAAGGCACGCTATAATAAAATGTACACGATATATTAACGTGCAAAACAATAATCCCATCTCATATATTGAAGTGGTGTGATTAGCCCGTACAAACATTTTTTCCTAAAAAATAAGTAATCATTTGGTGTAAAAAAAAAAAAAACACAATTCATGCTAAAAAAATAATCATTCATCGAAAGTCGATACTATTTATTATCGACAAATTGAAATGCTGGCATGATTGATTCGTTTCAATAGAAGAGTATTGTATACAAGGAGTTGATGTGCTTTGTCGAAGGATTTTTTTTTAAATTTTTTTTAATTTGTCAAAAGAATAATGTTGCTTTGATTAATTCAATTAAAATTGCATCTTCTTATGTTTTAATTCATTTTTATTAATGTCATCACAAATCATCTTGATTTTCTAGAGATTTTATCATTAAGCTGCATTTGGAATTAATGTTGGAACATTGTAAGCACATTATTTCATGAGTTTTGATAAAATGACATTTGGTTAAATTTTTAAAAGTTGTTTATTCATAATTTTTTTTTTAATAGTAGTCTTAAAAGTTAGGTATGGGGTTACTTCTTGTAAATAACTGATTACATAAGTCAACATACATTTTTTATTTTTTGATTACAACCTTCAAAAGAAAATTATATCTTATTTTCATAAATCCTAATACACAAATAAAAGAAAATTTAAACTTATCTCCATTTTTTGTCATTATATAATAAAACGTATTTTCATAAAAAAAAGTTCCCAAACACATATATATAAAAACGTTATTATGTTATTAAACCATATGATTTAATAACTTTCTCAAATTTTAAGAAAGGCTAAAATTATATATATATCTCACAAAACAAAAGCTCCACTGTTATGAATTTATAAAAATAAATGTGGATATTCATAACATATATTTCTTACTCTCCCCACTATTTCTCAATAGTAACTTTTGACTTCTCTATAACTCTCACTATCTCGTGAGGATTTATAACCCATAATGTTTCTATTAATTTCATGGAGTGATTATGTAACTATAAAAAGAAAACTCATCTCTTTATTTTGTACACAATTGAAATGAATAAAATTATTTTATAATATATTGTTTTATCATTTTATTCTTTATTTTGTGTTGCTGGCCAATAGTCTTTCTAACACTAATGTATTTATATTTTTTATGATTTTATTTATTTATTTTGCATTGATTTTTTTTAGTTAGTTCCAAATTATATATCTGTTCAGTTTTCTCTTATTTAGCTTATAAAGAGTACAAACTTGGCATGTGTGTATATAACTATATATATGTATACATTCGTTCAGGTTTCTCTCATTTGGCATATAAAGAGGACAAACTTAACAGAAATTCAAAATCCTTTAACAAAGAAACCATCAAAACTGGAGAAATCCATCCACCTTCATCTCCTTTGACCCTGGTAAACGCCAACGCCGTCAAGGCGCGTGGTGTTTACGCATCAACCAAGCTTCGTAATTAATTATCATATCAAACAATCAAGCCAACCAACTCTTATTATATGGCGTGAGGGTCAAAGCAACGGAAAAGAATAAAAATTTTAAAATAAAATGATCTTAAACACGCGATAAAATCGAAGCTCGAAACGGAACTGAACTCTTTCTCTCGTTCTCATGGATCAAATAGTTCAAGACACACTATCGGACCGGGTCCGTGTTAGCGGCAGGATAACGGCGATGACGTTGACTGGAGACGGGAGGCTTCGGTGGACGGATGGACATCAACGGAGTTTGACTCTGGAGAAGCAGGTTCTCGGTTTTGTCGTGGAGGGTAGTAAAATCAGAATCAGGGCGGTTGTTGATGGAAGAGATGAAATCTGCTGCGGCGGGAGGGCGGGAAGCGTCGTGAGGAAAGATTTTGTTTTCGAGCCTTTGTCTGAGGATTCTAAAAGACTCTGGTGCGAAAAACTTCGTGATTTTATTGATTCTTTTGGTAAGTTCATGTTATTGTTGTTGTTATTCTGTACGTTGTTTAATATGTTAATGTGGTATTGAGTATCATGCTGTTTTTTTTTTCTTTTTTGGTGAAATTTGTTTGTTGGATTTGATTTGAAAAACAGAGGAAATTAACTGCAATGGTATTTGTTTCTAAACTTAGCAGTTAAATGTGTTTACATATATATGGTAATAATATTATGTCTGATATACTAGGCAAATGTGGGGTGGTTTAGGGAGCGTACAGTCTAGATATTGCTTTTGAAAAATACGGAAACGCCTGAAATTAATTCTTTTAAGAAGTGTACTTGATTAAAAGCGCTTGAAGTATTTATATCGTTCAGATATCTCATTTTGGCTCTTCTAAAGAGGGCTGTGATGGTTTTATTTATTTCTCAAAAGGACTTTCGGTTACTTTGAGAGCATTTAGTGACTGTCTAATAGCTCCTCCATTGCAATAGTAACATTGTCTTCTATTGCAGTGAAAATAGGGAAAGATAAAAGCATAGAGAATTAAAGATAGTTTAGAATCTATTGGTTATTCGAACTCCATCATGTTATGAGCTTTTTCATTATGTTATATAGGTCGGCCGAAGAGGCTATACATTTTTGTGAATCCATTTGGTGGGAAGAAAATTGCATCCAAGATTTTTCTTGATGATGTGAAACCGCTCTTGGAGGATGCCAACATACAATTTACAGTGCAAGGTTTGGGACTTTGATTTCTATGTGATATGAATTGATACTGAATTGAGACATTTACTTAGATTTGGACTGCAGCTCATACTTTTTTAATATGTTAACTCATGCTTAGAAACTACGCAACAACTGCATGCCAAGGAGATTGTCAAAGTGCTGGATCTTTCCAAGTATGACGGCATAGTTTGTGTCAGTGGTGATGGTATACTTGTTGAGGTTAGTTAGATATGTTTAGCTGCGACATCTATTTCACTTGGATGCTTCTATTTCACTGTCTATTCCTTTATGTTTAACGTGCTTTCTTATGTAGTTTATACAAAAATGGTAATAACTTGTATACTCTGTATTAAGAAAAATTAAAATATCAACGACCCTCATTTTTATGTCTCCCTCTGATTTGTGGTACCCTCAGAGATTAAGCACAATTTTCTGTTTAAAAAAAAATTAGTCTTTATGAATTTGGCTGCAGATTGTATTCATCATTTATCCCGTCTTGAGACTTGGGTTGTCAGGCCAAAAGATCATGATAAAATCGTTACCATACTGTTGTATTTTCCTTTTATTCTAGAGAACCTGTGGGTTTTGTTCTTATTTTTGTTTGGTATATTACCTAAAGGCCTGAATGGATTTTACATCACTTAAAGAGTGTGGCACAGAGCATATTATTGAGTGACTTTTCTTACCTAAGTAGTTAGAGCATCTCTGACTTTATTATATGATGGCCATTTTGGGATAATATTCTTTTGTCTGCCTTGAAGAATCGATATCACATTTTCTGAAGTATGGTAGTTTTTTCTTCATTTTAATTCCTTTGTCTTTCTAATAAGTGTTGGCACATTTTAGTAGGTAGTGAATGGACTGCTTGAGAGAGAGGATTGGAATGATGCAATTAAAGTGCCTCTTGGAGTGGTTCCTGCAGGTTTGCGTTCTTCATGTTTAATTCTAATTTGGTGCTATTTCTTCTCAAAGTGGGAGTGTTTGATGAGTCTGGAAAGTATGTGGAGTTAATCTGAATTGAATGGAACAGAGCACCATGTTCATTGCCAATTTGACTATGATTTTGTCGACTCTGGGCCTATAAAGGCAATCGAAGCAAAAGCGAAACAGGTTTTATCTTTCTGAGATAAACATTCATGATTATAGGATGAGTAAAAAGCTGGAAGCTTGCTCCTTTTCTGGTTGGAAAGAATTGGGTTGTGCTCCTCAAGATGTGATCAATATTTAAAATACCAACATTAGATTTTGCGGTGTTGCAATTGAGGATCTCTTCAATAATGGAAAACACACTTTTGGTCTCTGATTGCTGCCATATATAGCATTGGTTCTTCTTATGTGTGAAACACTCACTTCTTGTCTAGATCTTTGCTTGAAATATTTTTTAATCATTTTCAGGAGCCATTTACCTGGCAAATATATTTGTTCATTGAAGTCATTATTTCTTATTCACTCAGTCCAACCCTTTCTACCATTTCCTGCGTGCTTGTATGATTATGGATGACTTTGAATTTCTTTTCTTAATGCATGCCGTGTTTAATTATTGGAGTTCTTCTTCTTCTTCTTTTTTCCCCCTTTCATCATGTACATTAGGCATTTTGCTGACGTATATACTATATTTTGATCTATGACACCTAGATTTTCTGGATGCAGGCACGGGAAATGGCATGATCAAATCACTACTGGATTTGGTTGGTGAACCGTGTAAAGCTTCCAATGCCATCCTAGCTGTTATTCGAGGTTACAGACGGCGTCTATTTTTATTTTTTCATTCTAAGATTTTTTCCCCGTCTTCCTGAGTTTAAATACATATAAATGTGCCTATTTATATTTAATAGTTGGTGGTTTATCGTGATAAAATGTTATTAATTTCGAGCTGATTACCGGCAGGTCATAAGCGTCTTCTAGATGTAGCTACTATCTTGCAAGGCAAGACCAGATTTCATAGTGTCCTGATGCTTGCATGGGGTACGTAAATAATTACTTATATTGCAGCTGGATATGTAGTTGAACAGCTTCTTCATATATTATCTACCTTAGTTCTATTGCAGGCTTAAGTTTTAGGCTAACTATTCTGGTTTTAACCATAGCAGTGAGCTTTAGTATTCACTTTCTCACAAATTCTCTCGCTCTTTTTAGGTCTTGTGGCAGACATTGATATTGAGTCTGAGAAATATAGATGGATGGGGAGTGCTCGCATTGATTTCTATGTATGTTCTTACTCCTCTCTTGTATTTACCTATATGCATGCTCAGACACATATATAAATTAAAATATGCCTACTTGTATGTATTCAAATATACAGATGTCTGTGTGTGCATGCTATGTTCTATATTAGTATTAATTTTATCATTGAATCTAACATTTTGCTTGTAAGTTGCAAATACTGGAGTAAGTGTGGAAATTTTTAATTGTTAGTACTGTATCATCCTAATCCCGATAAATGCTGCTGGAAGATGAGTGAATGGGAATTTGGTGCATATAATTCTTTAGGATAAGGTACTTTTTTAATGCTAGTATTGTGTGATTTTCTTTAATTATCTTGTTGGACAAGATGTGGAAGAAAAGACAAATTTTACTTTGCTACTAACTGTTGTTAAGGAACCAATATCAAATCACTTATGTCCCTTCTGGTTTAGGCTCTACAAAGGATATTGTATCTGAGGCAATATAACGGACGGGTTTCTTTTGTGCCTGCACCTGGCTTTGAGAATCACGGGGAACCGTCCACTTATAGTGAACAGAATATCTGCAATCCAATTCCAAGCCAACAGCAGCCCATTAAGATTTTGCAGCATGGCTACCAGGGACCGGATGTTGATTTGAAAAATCTAGAATGGAGGATAATTAATGGACCATTTGTTGCAGTGTGGCTTCATAATGTACCATGGGGCAGCGAAAACACCATGGCTGCTCCGGACGCAAAGGTTAGTTCATTTGCATTCCTTCTGGGATACACTACCTTGCGAAATACAGTCCTCTCTTTGCCTTTTTTTTTTTTTTTCATTTCTTCATTGGTTTAATTTCTGTAAATGTTGTAAACCTGCAAGCTAATCTTGTTTACATGGTACGTGTATTAGGATGATTGGAAATTTTTAGTGAAACTTAAGGCTTGACTGGATTTCAATCTTTCTTTACTACAATTTTTTCTGAGAACACTATTTTTCTTGAGATAATTCTTTCTTTATTTTTTATACACACACACACATGCATACATATGTTTATGCTTATTTAATTAATTTAATTTTAGAAAAAGATAAAATTGGATTGCTGGAGATAGTGACTGGGCAACTGTCAAGCTGAATATATCATTTCTCCTCTTATGTTTTTGCCTTCTATGTTGATGAGATTTGGAGAATTGGTCTTGCGCTTCCATAGGTGGTACAGTTTGAGCATTTTTTAAACCGGTTTTCCCTTGTGTTGTTCTTGGCTTGCATTATGTGCACGAGCACTGGTGCACCTGTTGCACAATAAGTTTTGACTGACCACTGTGATATTTATTGTCATTGATGTCATTGTATAATATTGTGCCTGTTAGCTAGGCATATCTAATAATATTTTTTCTGGTTGATGTGCAGTTCTCAGATGGGTATCTGGACCTGATTATTATCAAGGACTGCCCAAAGTTAGCTTTATTTAGTTTGCTGTCGAACTTGAACAAAGGAGGTCATGTCGAATCACCGTATGTCGCATATCTTAAGGTGAGCTCATAGCAATGATGAATGTTGACTGAAGTGGCAGCACCTTTTCTTGTTATTCTATTTAAATATTTAAGCTCATAAAGAAATCCCCATATCACTTGCTGGTGCCTGGTGGAGAAGATTGCTCATCACAGCCAAAAATATAAAGATTGATAACGATAAGAGAAACAGGGAGTACATTCTTTTAACAAAATGAAACTGCTTGTCTTTTGGTTTATGCTCATGAGTCAAGATTTATCAACCTTCACCGTTCGAAGGAGATCTTTCTCTGTTTCATTATTCACAAGGTCTAAAGAATCCTCTATTCTCTGTTCATGAATCTCATTGCATTTTCTAAACTATGCAAATGAACTACAGGTTAAAGCATTCATCTTGGAGCCTGGTGCATTGACTCAGGAACCAAACAGGGAAGGGATCATAGACTGTGATGGTGAGGTCCTGGCCAGAGGAAAAGGCACGTACCAGTGTGATCAGAAGTCCCTGATGTCCTATGATAAGCTACAAATAACTGTGGATCAAGGTTTAGCTACTCTATTTTCCCCAGTATAGAAATTAACCTACGTATGTATTCAAGTTTGTAGTTACATGCATATCAAACATGCAGGAGAAATGTTAATGGGTTGTTTATTTAAAATTTGCCTGTACAGAAATAAGGGAATTGAAAAGGGAGAAAAATTATGGAAAGTTACTTGCTGAAAGGGCTTTGCAAATGTGAATTACTCACTATACTTTCAACAAAAGTTATTGTGCATTCTTTTCTCTTGGTCCATGAAATTCATTTTTTTTTTTTTTTGGGAAGTCGGTTCTGATAATAATTTGATATGTTGCTGAATGATTGTTGAAGCTTTTAGCTCAAGCCTTACGGGCAAAATGCTCAGGTTATTTGCCTCCATGAATCTAAAAAGTCAGATTTCAATTGAGCTTAAATGCACTCTTAGCTCAATCTGGTACTTCGAAACTCAAAAGTTGATCCCGTGTGCGCGTAGTGTTAATTCAATCCATTGTTAAATAGAATTTAGTGGTTTGCTGAAGGTATATTATTTGTCGGGCAACATGTGAACCTTACGCTATTCTCCTCATACTTTGTTCCTGCTACTATTCATCCTCCAAGACGACGCATGACAGGATCAACTCACTTTCTGGGCTGACTTGTCTTATCGTCGGAATACGGAAACGACAAATATCTTATGATTAATAGGACAAAACTACGTTACAGAATCTGTAAGGTACAGACTGCAGCATCAGCCGTTGGATGTGGTTGGATGTGGAGTGAGAAACTAAACAAAAGAAAATCGGATGGTGGGATGACGGGAGATGTTTGTTACAGAATCTGTAACGTAGACAGGTCCATGATTAATAAGTTAGGGGTAGGGATTGACGAGTGCCGAGTACGCTTCCTTGTGAACGAATGAAGCTATGAAATTGGACCGGCAACGCGTAGCAACAACACGTGTTTTGGCGCGCTTCTAAAAGATTCTTGACCTTTCTGATTGTTGACGAGGTTCGAGGCTCTTTGTTTGTCGTAAGTTACGAAGTCACACAACCCAATTATACACGTTTTAGAGGCCAGGTCAGCAACAAAAATATTGCTGTCGTGATGCTATAAAGGGCGAAATAAACTTGCTAATTACGTTCGAATCCCTTGGGCCTTGACTATTGTGTGCTTTTTTTTAATTTTTATGAGAGTTTTCTATCTATTTTTATTAGGCTATTTGTCTGTCCTTCTCGTGAGGATTTTTTTTCCTACTTTGAATCTTTGATAGATTTATTAGTCGGGGATCGTGTTTTCACTTATATTGCTTAGGTTGGTTTCTTTCTTCTGGCCGAAATCTTTCATGACAACGCTGCTCTTTTAAATTAAAGGTCTTGTTACCTATGAGAGGATCCATGAAAGTGGCTCGTAAGGAGTAATTATGTGAACATCACTATTAGAGTTAAGTTGTATTTGAAATTGAGGTTGAATAGCTGTAATAAAATACTTAGTAAATATTAATTGATGTGTCTTGAAAATTATGTTAATATAATTTTTTACTTGTATTATGATAAATCTATTATATCTTTAATAATTTTATCAAAATTATTATTTACCATAAATTATTAATTTTTATTTCATAATTATAGTTTTTTTTCTATATTTAAGTTATAGCATCTTAATCTCAAAAAAATCTCAGCGTTTTAGTTTGTATCATTTAAGAATACTTAAAATTAATGGGGCAATTTTATAAACTATTAATGTAATCTTATACATTTTCTTTTTAAACATTATAACAAATACATATTTAATAAGAAAAATTTTCTTACTTGTGTAGTTAATTGCCCACTCACCCTTATGAGTAGATCTGGCCTTCTTGTTACCTGTGAGCGATTTTCTTTGCTCACCTGTATGTAGAGCTGGTAAAATTTGACACGACCCGATTACCCGACACGAACACGACATAAATAAATGGGTATGGGTCGTCAAATTTAACACGATTATTAAATGGGTCGGGTCCGGGTCAACACGATTTTTTTCCGTGTCGGGTTTGGGTTAAAATTCTTGACCCATTTACCCGATCAATGACCCGATTATATTTTCTATTTTAAAATAATTTACATATTCTTATAATTAAAACTCAAATATTAGAGATGATTTTCTTTTTTTTATTCTTTAAAAGGGTGAATATAAACACAGTGTTTTATTTATAAAATTTTACATATATTTAGAGTTTCAATAGTGTAAATGTGTAAAAATTAATAGACATGTATATTTTATAATATTGATATATAATAGTATATATATATATATAATTAAAACCTCAATAGTGTAAATGTGTAATATATTGGTAGATATATATATTTTATAATATCGATAAATTATGTATGTATGTATGTATGTATTTATGTACATACGTATGTATGATAGTGTGTAAATATTTTATGTAACTTTTGTTCAATATATAGATATTAAACGGGTTATTGGGTAACCCGATTATTTTTCCGTGTCGGGTTTGGGTCTCAATATTTTGACACGATTATTAAATGGGTCGGATTTGGGTCAACCTAAATTTGACACGACACGAAACTGACACGACACGAACACGACCCGATGACCTGTTTTGCCAGCTCTACCTGTATGTTTCACCGGATTTAAAGATTTTGAATATTTTTTTGTCTCTATGGCTTTGAGTTATTTTATTTTAATTTTTGTATGACATGAAATATGTCTTATTATAAATCTCACGTTTAGGAAAAAGTGGAAAGAAATTGAAGCGGCCCGTATTAACTTATATGATATAATGATTAATGTGGTATATACACAACATGGATGTATGTCATTAAGATTACTTATGAGCAAATTAACTAATTGATTACCATGCTAAATTGATACTTTAATTTAAACATCCAGATAAGAACGTATTCGAGCTGAAGCTTAAGCGTGGTGACTCACGATCATCTATTCATCTTATCTTATTCTTGTTTATCTTCTCAACGCCAATAAAAAGTTCCTATGAACATCCAAACAATATAAACAATTAAACATTACTCAAAATAACCAAATGTATTCTTCAAGACAAACAAGAATCAATTTTGACGTCATACTTAGATTCTAATTATCTTCCAAGAATATCACCGACGCCATGCCGTAAAGAGCCATGCGTGAGATTCCCCATCGATCTCTTAAGTCTTAATTATGCTATATGTGGCAATATCATTATGAGAATAATTAACTACATGTGGCTTTCCGTCCAAGATCGCTACATTTTAAAGTTGTTAGCTTTCTCCTAGGAAATCAAATCAAGTCAAACAATAGTTACAAGAAATAATGCATAGTTATTGTATGGGTATATATAGTTAATGATGTGTATGTATAGATGTGGCCGAGACTCGATGCTAGCTCGTTTTTGAGTTATCAACAAGTTTAGAAGTTTTCATTGATGCCCTAAATATCTTCAATCTATGCCTTTCTTGTTTTGTCTCTACAATTTTCTCTAGAGTTTTCCTAGCTCTTACGTTCTTCTCCATAAGTGATATATCCTGCCATATTTTTCTATGTCATTTTCTTTAATTTTTTTTTTTCTTGTGTTTAGATACATGCAAGAGCGAGGGTACTTTTATATACACAGTATCATATATTGCACAATTTTATTAATTTGAATTTAATTTAATTTAATTCAGATCTTTAAGGAGTTTTCATAGTCGAGTAGCTTCATTGCGTTCAAACGTAAATGTCACATCTTGCATGAAATTTATCTTAAAATGAAGTATAACAATTAGCAATTAAACAGTGTATAACAATTAGCAAATAAACAGACCTCATGATGGACGATACATAAGTGCTCGAAACTAAAGTTTACTTGCCATGATCTAATAATTATATAGGCTTGTTTGAAATTACTTATGCGAGATTCAAAAGTGATTTTGAGTTATAAGCTAATTTTGGTGTTTCATATTTTTTTCTTATAAATTACATTTGTTAGAATCACCTCATCCTCCGGCAAATTTTAAAAAGAGAGGAAGTAATAGTTTTTTAAAATCGGATTTTGAAAATCAGTTTTATAATTAATAAAATTTCATATATATCCTTATATATATAATAAAAAATTAAAATTATACTTATTAATTAGGAAATTAAATTATTATTTTTAAAGAGATAATTATTATTACAAATTATATTGAGATAACAAAATAAAATTAAAATTAATAATATAAACTATTTATCTTTATTATCAATTATTATATATGCACAATAAAAGTATATTTTAAATTATTTTATTCAACATTTTGTCAAATTCAGACATTTACATTTTTGCAGCAGTTTAATAATAAGATTTACTAAACATATGCGTCTATTTTTAAAACTTACAGTATCTTTAAAAGTAAAATTTATAAAATGTTTAATTGATTCTCTTCATATCTGATTATTTTTAAAGAAAAGCTAACAATAATTATTTTAAAAACTACAATACTACATATTTAGAGTTATTATGAAAATTGTGGCGGTGGACGTACCCCGCCACATGGCTAGATTCGTACGTCACGTCACACAATTATTTAATAGCAATCCATGCATTTTCACTAACCCAATAACCTTAATTACCCTATTCTCTTTAGAATTCATAACAATTTTTTTTTATCATTAACAAATCCCTTATTTAATCATTACCTTCTATAATTAATAGATCCCACTACCTTACAATCAATGTATGGTACATCTCTCACATGAACAGTGAGTGGGTCCCACTCATACACTGTTCATGAGTGAGGGATGTACCATACATTGATTGTAAGGTAGTGTTTGCCATAATTAATTTATCTAACGGTCATATATACGAATATACGATGAATGACGTTTCACGTAGAAAATAATTACAGAGGATTTGACTTTTTTTTAAACACTAATTAATATGTATATTAGAAGACAAATATTTATTGATATTGATGATTATGAAGTAAATAAATAGAAAAAATTTGGACTAAAAACAAAGGTATTATATTTATACCTTATAAATGACTTTTATCTAAACCTTAAAATTTATTGATTTTTATTTCTTTTATGATAATTATCTTAAGACAAAATACACATATCTAGTATTAGTATAGGTTAAACAAGAGGAGGAAATGCTAAATTTTTGTCTCAACAAATAGTAAAACCATCATTTACAACATATTAAAAAATATTGGGACTATCTTAGATAGAATGAATGTCTACTTCAATCTAAATATTTAATTAATAAAAGAATAAAATCATTAAATACACTGTAGCTGGAGCATATACCTTACAAATTTGAAAGCAAACCAGTTGTCGATGGGCTGTAAGTCCAGTATAAGTCCCCTGTTCGAATTCTCAGTTCTCACCGCTTTTTGACCCCCACGACAAGAATCCTTAAAACCGCAAATCTGCAATTCTTCCTATGGCAATTCGAAAAATCTTTCCATACCGTAAATCATCGCAAAATCTCATCCGTCAATCACGCATCAAAGATCATACTCTATGGCCCCAACAACCTTCCCACACGTGACCACAAAATCTCTTTTTTTTTTTTTTTTAAGAAAGCGTAAGTAATGTAGTTGTTATGTAGACAAGTTCATACTTGCATTAAAAACTGGTTACACTACAGTGCTCTTATGAGTAGCGAGTCACATCATAAGTAAGTACTGCGAACTAAACCAACTAAAAAAACCAGAAAAAGAAAAAAAAAAAAAAGTGATGACGTGCGTGTCTTGAAAACTATGCGTTACGTGTTTGCATGACCTCCGCAGCGGGGCCATGCATGATTATCACATTACCTTAGAGGGATTCGTAAATTTTCCCTACTCGCGACTGTACGCAAATTATTCTACTCGCTTCTGTTTTCCCACGTGTGGCATTTTTCTAAAATCACGATAAGTATACTTCAAGTCAAACTACAATGAAATGACCAAAGCCCCCTTTGCCTTGTTTGCTCAGTAGACTACACATTTATCGTTTTCTCGGATAAATTAGGATTATCTTCAACCAATTAAATTGAACAACAGCAAGGACAAAAAAGACAACAAAATTGTAAAGCATGACTCACGCACGCACGTATATATAAATAACCAACTTATTTCGACGCCTTTTATTAATCTCTCTCTCGTTGTTTGGAAAGAGAAGGGGATAAAAAAAAAATAAAAAAAAGAACAAATGAAAAAAGAAAAATACTAAACCAAAAACCCCTTCGAAAGCCGTTATTTTGTAAGATTATTTTCACAGATCAGGCCATAACAGCCATTTTGACAAGCTTCCTACTTCCTCTTACTCTTTCGACGGTTTCAAAACGCAAGGATTTTGGGATTTTATGCGTCGTTTTTGGTGCTTTTAAGGTTGTTGCCGATGTCGTCTTCGTCCAAGATTTGCTTTAACAAAGAGTGTAAGGAGTTGAAATCGGAGCGTCCCAGAAAAGGCTGGCTTTTACGTGGCGGGGAGTTCGCCGAGCTCTGTGATCGTTGCGGGTCAGCTTTAATTTTTACTTTTTGTTGACTGTTTTATTCTAAGTTGAATTTTGTTTGAAATTATAGGTTTTGGACTTTGGTGAAGTGTATACAGTCTGTTGTGGCTTTTTGTTAGTTTGTGAAACTTGGGTTTCGAATCAAATTGTGTTTGCTTTCAGAGTTAATTGGGATTTTGGTTTGTATATGTTTTGTGGTGTCAATTTCAAGTGTTGTATTGTTTTGAATGTTTGCATGTGTATGCTCATTTCTGGTAGAAGAGTAAAATAATGGAGTAAAGAAATATTTTTTGAACAAAATTTTTCAATTTATTGGAGGTTTCTACTTTCTGATGTAATTCTCCTTGTCACATGCAGAAGTTTATTTATTGATGTCTATGTCTTTTGAGATTAATTAATACTGTTGAATTTGGGGTCTTTGTGGTTTGGAAGTCAGACTGTTATTTGTGAATCGGTTTGTTGAGAGGTAGTAAGGCCTTAACCAAACAAGGGCTGAGCTTAAAGTCAGCCAAGTTCACATTGAAGTTAGGAAAATCATAATCCATGAGAAATGAAATTTCATTCAAGTTTGTCACTTTCCAAAACATGGGTCACATCCTCTACAAGCAGGTTTGGTTACAAATTCTACTTAGGAGTAGCCATAAAGACTCGTACTTTTAAGGAAAATTCTTCCCTTCTAAAATGTTAATTTGTGTTAGATTTGTTCTCAATCAGCTTCTAACTTACAGCAAAACTAGAATATACTCCTTTCCAAAGTTTTCATGAGTGGAGTTACCAGTCTGTCATCTGATTGACTATGCACTGCCTTTGTCCGACTGAAAAACTCTTTATACTTATTGTTTGGAATCTGCAGCTAAAATTCAATGGTTGAATTTGATGAATCCGGTGAGAGTCAATGCATAGTGCATGTTAGCTGAAGCATAACTCTTGGAACTACTTTTGGCTTATCTTTCTATTACAATTAGAGATTGCTTGGTATTATCCCGGCATTGGCTATTCCTTTTTTTTTTTCTGCAGAAATTCCAGGAGCCATTACCTATAATCTGTCTGTTCATTGTGAGGCAATACTTATTTGGAATTATTATTATTATTATGATGATGATGATGGTGATGTTTGTGTTTTATTCTGTTCTAATCATGCCTGCTTGCTGTTTTATGTTTCTCCATGTTTTATGATTTTTTAAATTGGTATTAATGGGATTCTACTTAAGAATATTGTAATTAGGCTAACCAAGGAAACACGAAAAAGATGAATTTTTGTCTGCAAATTCCATGCATGGAATTGAATTGGAATTGACTCACGCACGCACGTATATATAAATAACCAACTTATTTCGACGCCTTTTATTAATCTCTCTCTCGTTGTTTGGAAAGAGAAGGGGATAAAAAAAAAATAAAAAAAAGAACAAATGAAAAAAGAAAAATACTAAACCAAAAACCCCTTCGAAAGCCGTTATTTTGTAAGATTATTTTCACAGATCAGGCCATAACAGCCATTTTGACAAGCTTCCTACTTCCTCTTACTCTTTCGACGGTTTCAAAACGCAAGGATTTTGGGATTTTATGCGTCGTTTTTGGTGCTTTTAAGGTTGTTGCCGATGTCGTCTTCGTCCAAGATTTGCTTTAACAAAGAGTGTAAGGAGTTGAAATCGGAGCGTCCCAGAAAAGGCTGGCTTTTACGTGGCGGGGAGTTCGCCGAGCTCTGTGATCGTTGCGGGTCAGCTTTAATTTTTACTTTTTGTTGACTGTTTTATTCTAAGTTGAATTTTGTTTGAAATTATAGGTTTTGGACTTTGGTGAAGTGTATACAGTCTGTTGTGGCTTTTTGTTAGTTTGTGAAACTTGGGTTTCGAATCAAATTGTGTTTGCTTTCAGAGTTAATTGGGATTTTGGTTTGTATATGTTTTGTGGTGTCAATTTCAAGTGTTGTATTGTTTTGAATGTTTGCATGTGTATGCTCATTTCTGGTAGAAGAGTAAAATAATGGAGTAAAGAAATATTTTTTGAACAAAATTTTTCAATTTATTGGAGGTTTCTACTTTCTGATGTAATTCTCCTTGTCACATGCAGAAGTTTATTTATTGATGTCTATGTCTTTTGAGATTAATTAATACTGTTGAATTTGGGGTCTTTGTGGTTTGGAAGTCAGACTGTTATTTGTGAATCGGTTTGTTGAGAGGTAGTAAGGCCTTAACCAAACAAGGGCTGAGCTTAAAGTCAGCCAAGTTCACATTGAAGTTAGGAAAATCATAATCCATGAGAAATGAAATTTCATTCAAGTTTGTCACTTTCCAAAACATGGGTCACATCCTCTACAAGCAGGTTTGGTTACAAATTCTACTTAGGAGTAGCCATAAAGACTCGTACTTTTAAGGAAAATTCTTCCCTTCTAAAATGTTAATTTGTGTTAGATTTGTTCTCAATCAGCTTCTAACTTACAGCAAAACTAGAATATACTCCTTTCCAAAGTTTTCATGAGTGGAGTTACCAGTCTGTCATCTGATTGACTATGCACTGCCTTTGTCCGACTGAAAAACTCTTTATACTTATTGTTTGGAATCTGCAGCTAAAATTCAATGGTTGAATTTGATGAATCCGGTGAGAGTCAATGCATAGTGCATGTTAGCTGAAGCATAACTCTTGGAACTACTTTTGGCTTATCTTTCTATTACAATTAGAGATTGCTTGGTATTATCCCGGCATTGGCTATTCCTTTTTTTTTTTCTGCAGAAATTCCAGGAGCCATTACCTATAATCTGTCTGTTCATTGTGAGGCAATACTTATTTGGAATTATTATTATTATTATGATGATGATGATGGTGATGTTTGTGTTTTATTCTGTTCTAATCATGCCTGCTTGCTGTTTTATGTTTCTCCATGTTTTATGATTTTTTAAATTGGTATTAATGGGATTCTACTTAAGAATATTGTAATTAGGCTAACCAAGGAAACACGAAAAAGATGAATTTTTGTCTGCAAATTCCATGCATGGAATTGGAATTGTTTTAGAGAGGGGATGCATTTTCTAGATTGTTTTCATTATGAAACACAAAACACATCCTTGTAATCCAGTGGCACTCTCTTTTATTTCTGTTTCTGTTTTTATTTTCAATCTAGATCTAACTTGTCTGTTATGTAATTATTGTTATCTTGTATTGCAAATATTAAATATCCGCTGTTTTGTGTTTTGTGCTGCAATTCTGACACTGATTCTTTGTGTTTATAGATCTATTTATGAGGAGGGAAGATTCTGTGATACTTTTCATGTGAATGCTTCTGGTTGGAGGTGTTGTGAGTCATGCGGTAAGGTGAGCAGAGAATTATCTGATTTGTTTATTTGGTTTTTCAGTGATGGATATCAAATTTGTTGCTGAAATCTTTAAATTTCAGGGTTGGATCTATAATGATTTCTCATTTGGTTTTTGCAATTACTTTGCAGAGGGTTCATTGCGGATGTATTACTTCAGTTCATGCATTTACATTGTTGGATGCTGGGGGAATTGAGTGCATGACATGTGCAAGGAAAAATGTTCTTGTGGTATGGAATATTTTGGTTGTTTCTCATTTTCTGCATCTTCTATTTTTCTCTATGATTATGTATGGGTTTGAATATGGAGCAGAGGATGCTTATGATGCCATTTCTGGCCTACCATTTTTCTCAGTTATATTGAACATGCTAAGCAATTTGTTTCCCCATTATACTGAACCTGTTTCAAAGTTTGGAACTTTTTATCTGTACACGAATTTGCATTTTTTGCTAGGCAATGTTTATTTTTGTTTCCTGTGCAAAGGAAGTTGGAAATCCTAAGATGCTAAATGACTTTGGTTACCTTTATTAATGAGGTTTTAATTGAGGCATAGGGAGCTGCTTCGTCAATAATTCGTGGGGACAGTTTAGAGTGTAAGGAGCCATCTTGCACAGTTGCAGTATTTGTTGACTGCTCTTTTACATGCTTTGACTCTGATGATTGACTTTCTCCTCTACTATCGTCCTCGCACATGTCAAAACATTATTAAATTAGTTTCTGCATCTTTGTAATCTGAGTTTTCACATGCGGAGAAGAAAACATTTTGTCGATTTATTTATCTGCAATTTTCCAATTATAATCATTTGAAGTTATTTTGGCTGATTGAACCGAATGACATTATTAATTATGTTCAGTTGGATGTGAGGTAACTAATACAACTCTGTTTTTCATATTATATTCTATTTTACAGGCCCCAACACCTTCATGGCCACCTTCTTTGTTTTATCAAACGCCCTTTCCTGAGAGAATTAAAGATCTTTCTGTCAAAAATTGGACTCAGTTAGCTGGTTCAGGCCCTGTACCATGGCGACAAGCGCCCAGTCTGTTCAATTCTTCTATTCCTCAGCCTGAACTGCGTCCAAGGTTGCCCTATGAAGTTGACTTATCTGCTGGCATTGACAGAATCAATGCCAGTGAAAGATTATCTGTCCCTTCCCTGGAAAAAAGAAAACTTGAGGATTTTTCTGAAAGACTGATGAATGGAGGATTGAAGAGTGGTTCAAGGGATATACCTGAGAATGCGAATGCAGGTTGGAATCAGTTCCGTGCATCCAGTATGTTAATATTAAAATAAAAAATGTCTACTTGTGACTGTCAATGCTTCTTCTGCCATGCTGGAGAAATTGTTGGCAGAAACAACAGATGAAAGTGGTTTCTAAACCTGGTCTGATGATTTTGTTGCAGGAAGTAACTGCGATATGCAACCTAGTTCGTGTTTAAATAAACCTCAGCAGTCTTCCACCTTGAAGGACGATTCATCCACTCCACATTTTGGTTTGGCTGTATCTTATGCATCTCCAAGTGAAACAAATAGTCAAATTGGGGTTTCTGGAAGTCATTTGCGACCAGTCGTTCAGCCACCACTTGTGAAGCAGTTTCATGGTAATTTACCTAATGGAGCTGATTCGTTGGGCGAAACTCAGGTTCGTAATGGAAGGCCTCGAGTAGATGCCCGTGGAAGAAGTCAATTACTTCCTCGGTACTGGCCTAGATTCACCGATCAAGATCTACAGCAGATTTCTGGAGAGTATCCTTTGATTCTGGAAGTTTTATTGTTAAGCTTGAAAAATGCATAAATATTATTAACTAGAACATTCATTGTGCACGAAGCTTGGAATTATGAATTCTTATTTCTTGCCCCATATTTCTTTTCATTATATAATCTAGAAGACCTTTGCGCCTTCCGTTCTTTTTATTACTTAGAGGCTCCTATAAGCATTCACCTTAACCATATTTAAGTTCAAATTCTGTAATCACTCCGTTGTTTGAGAAAATGTTGAGTGCTAGCGATGCGGGGCGAATTGGGCGCTTGGTGCTTCCCAAAAAATGTGCAGAGGTGGGTCCTTCGGCCTCTTACCCAATTTCTCTATTTGTTCATCATATCCATTCTTTAATCTCTCTATCCTAGAAGAGATTATCTGTTAGACAATTGTTATTGAGGTGATCATTGTTGTTGACATGTAAAACCGGATTACAAATGTGGTCCATTTTTTAACTTTGGGTCCTTGATGCTTAATCTGAAATGATAGAATCAACTTGCATATTTTCTTGATTACATTATTCTTTTATCTTGTGTTGCTTTCTTTTTAGATATATTGACGAATCTCTCTAGAATGGATAGACTCTGGCATGTTTGCAAGAGTTGGTGGTTCCAGTAGTCTACTGAATTGTGTCTTGCAATTTTGGCGTGCTGGTCTCATGTCAACCTCTTCAGTAGATGTGGAGGTTTTCAGTTGAAAGATCATAATTTTTCCTGCTTTCAATTTTGTTACTGTTCGGTTTGTCTGAAGATATCTTCTGTTTATGTTCTTCTTTCTCTTGTGAACTCATATTTGACATGATAGTTGTAGCGCTAGTTAAGTTATTAGGACTGCTAGTTGGCCATTAACTCATTTTTTATTCTAGAAGATCCTTGTCAATTAGGCTTAAATTTGGTACTTCTTCTCAAATTTGCATCCAAACATTGCACTTTAAAATGCATTTACCAATGATGCAGGCCTACTTTCCACCAATTTCTCAGCCTGAAGGTTTACCTCTTAAAGTCCAGGATTCAAAAGGCAAGGAATGGATTTTTCAGTTTCGCTTCTGGCCGAATAATAATAGCAGAATGTATGTTTTGGAGGGGGTTACACCTTGCATACAGAACATGCAATTGCAAGCTGGTGACATAGGTAATCAACCAAAATCACAGGAAAGCTACGAAATGTTCTCTTTCATGTGGAAGGTGCATGTTCATGCTTTAAATTAATGTGTACATTACCTACTTAGTGTCTGTTCTATTCTTGGAATTTTTTCGGGCTTGATATATTTGCTGCTTTGGGTTACTGGATTTTTACACGTGGTTTTAAGAACCTGTCAAACATCTAGATATTTCCTCTCGTGAGTGGCATGATGTTCATGCATTTTGGTGCATCATGGTTGCTGTGTTATCTGTTTTTGGAACTCAGATTCTGTTGTACTTCTCTTCTCAGTAACATTTAGCCGGTTAGAACCTGAAGGAAAATTGGTTATGGGATTCAGAAAGGCTTCAAGTGCTTCAGCATCTGATCAGGTGTGGCCTTGAACAATAGCCAATTATCTTTCTTATGATTCCATACTTTGTAATAAGTGCTAGATGGTGATGGCAACATATAATGCTATTGGCTAGTATAATTATTTACTGTTCTCATTCTTTTTGACATCTAGAGGTGCAGCGAGGAGCATATGTGCTGCTTTTATGCAATTTGATGTTGGTTGTACTTTAGTACTGTCGTCTCACCACTTAACACTGCTTGATCTTTTAGCTAGCAGAAACTGTTTATTTAGAATCCACGTAAACTGGCTTGTCCTAATTGTCCTTGTTAAGATTCATTAATTGTACATGGATTTATCTGATAAATGGTGCGATTGTTACTATTACACAAGTACTAGTATAATTTGAGTTTGACAATTAGTTACACAGGCTAGAATTCACATTTTCTTGGATTTGTTCCTCGGCAGGACAATGAAGCAAATAAGGCTGGTACTGGAATTCCTGCGAATGGACATGTTAGTATTACAAAAACTGAAAGTGGTTTTTGTTTGAACTTATTTATCACTTAAAAAAGATAGCCCAGCTCACCTAGTTTTATATCAATTGATCAGGCTGAACTGGCAGATCCTAGTTCATGGTCAAAGGTGGATAAGTCAGGATATATAGCAACAGAAGCACTCGGAGCCAAATCATCGATCTCTAGAAAGAGGAAGAACACCACATTGGGTTCAAAGAGTAAGCGCCTAAAAATTGAAAATGAGGATGTGATAGAGCTGAAGCTAACATGGGAAGAAGCTCAGGGACTTCTCCGTCCACCTCCTAACAATGTTCCCAGTGTTGTGGTGATTGAAGGGTATGAGTTTGAGGAATATGAGGTACCATATTTGACTCGGTCTTTCTTTTGTTCAAAGCACACTTAAGCGATCATTTTATTTTCTTTGTTACATGTAATATGTCTATGTGTTTATTCTTGCCTGTCCTTGTAGCAAGTGAAGATTAAGGTTAATTGTATTTGTGACTCTGGTTTTGTTAAATGTAAGTATGTTCCTTTTCATGTGGCTAGGATGGCTTGAAAGCACATTGTGCTTCTATGGCATGTTTTATTGACCAACCACAATGGACCTAATAAACTGTAAGCTATGAAAATTAGAGCCATGCAAGACTTACAAAGTTGGGATACAAAGTGTTTCTCCCAAATGATGTGGCAGTTTATGTGAAAAGTTACTTGTTACCATACATGTGGCGGTCATTGATTGGTGAAACGTGATTTGGATACAATTTGTATCCCAACTTTATAACCTAGCATTATTGTTAAGACTACTGTAGTTAGGCTGTGTGGGTTATTGACAATTGGATGTTTTCCTCTTGTAAATTTTTCTGATGTCAATTAATCCCGAATTGGTATGATACTTTATACTTCCTGCTGTAGTTTATGACGTTTAGCAAGTTTGTTGTCTCTTTTTTCCCTTTTTAGCCACAGCTCAATGTCAACTTTGCTATTGAATCTCCAAATTAACTGTTCTGATAGGTACATAATTATGACAGTGTTAGGTTATTTTGAATTTATGCACCTTGCATGGCTAATAATTACTAACTGCGTTTTACCGTCGGCTCGTCAATGCCAGCAAAATTATATGTCTGGACTAGTAAACTGATAGTTCTGCAGATAATCCTTGCTGCGCCATTGATTAGACATTTTATTTTCTATGGATGCAAAAATATTTGTCCTCATCTTATTGCACTCTATCGCTGGGACTGCTTATATTTGACTTTTCTTCTGTATGTTTATGCTTCGTTGGTGTTATATTTCATTTTTTGTGGACTCAAAACTATTCTGAATTTTTTGTCTGCTACAACAGGACGCACCAATCCTTGGGAAGCCAACAATATTTGCAACTGATAATGTGGGGTAAATCACTAATCTAATTAATTAACATACATTATTTCTGCTGGTAAACATAAAGCGTATAAAGTCTTCTGTTGTGTGGATCTTTTAAGTGATTGTGAAAGAAATATAGTTCTTTTGGTTTAAGATTATGGGAATGTTTGTGTAATATGTTTCTACATCCCGGAACTCCTTCAAATTTTTAAACAGCTACCTTTACCAGTAGAATTGTCCACATTCATTGGATTTATTTTCTTGAAACTACAGGACACTCCTAAACTTCTAATATCTGTAGTTCCATTTGTAGGGTTTCAGCATGACGAAAACCCATTCTGCCAAATGGCACTACAATTTTAAATATCTTTACCAGCATTCCAAAATTGTGAATTTTTGACATTGCTTTTCTCGGCTGACTTAAGCTGAGACCAGGGTTCAGAAGTAAAGCTAACATGAAAAACTTGAATTCTTACCATCATAGAGACTGGATGTAGGTATCAGTCAGCAACATAACCATAAGAAAGACATCTGTGCTGTTAGGAAATAGATCATGATTGTAATGGATAATGTTCTTACATATACTGATGTACACGGTTTCTTTAATTCGCTGTCATTTGGTTTACCACGATAAATCATGCTTCATTCTCTCTTCTTTTCATTCTATATTGGGACTGAGTAATTAGCTCTTTCCTTTTAGTTTGCCTTAAAATTTTGCTGTATTTTGTTGTTGAAGTGGATTGTGATAATTGTTTAACACCAAGCCAACAAAGCCTAATTTCTTTCATTTTTTTTTTTTTTTGTGTCCCTTTGTGTCAGTGAAAAGATCCAATGGGTTCAGTGTGAGGATTGTTCAAAGTGGCGCAAAGTGCCTGCCAATGCTCGTCTTCCATCCAAATGGACTTGTTCTGGTAACTTGTGGGATCCAGAAAGGTACAATCAGCACCTTGTTATATGTTTAAACCCTGACATTTTCATCTATCTACCACGTTTGCGGATTTTTTTTTTTTTTGGATAAGAAACTCAAAAATGTATTAGTAAAGAACATGGAAATATGGATAGTGGACGTGCTGTCCACTCAAAAAACAAAGACTAGCACTATTTGTGCTATGCAAACGTATATCCAATAACCCCTATACAAGGTTAGAATCAGTTATAACTCCCTATTTCAAAACCCCATCCCAAGTTTAGATGTATGAAGAAAAAGGACGAATCTTGAAACTTAGAAACTAAAGCCCAAAGTGAAGCAAGGAGACGAACTCTATCCCACAATTCTTCAGCATTATCCACGCTTTTTCCCTCAAAAATATGAACATTTCTTTCCTTATTACCCAAAACAGTGCTGTCACTGCACATTTCCAAACAGCTTTAGAAGAAATTAGCCTCTTTGCATAACTTATATCACAACTTTGAAACCACAAAAAGTGAAGAAAAAGATTATTTGAAGTTTCTCACTCTTGCACATTGTACACCAAGGAGGAGAGAGACAAAAATTAGGAAATTTTCTTTGCTTCACTTCTCCAGAATTTAATTTTCCTTGTGCCAACGTCCATAAGAAGACTTGAATTTTAGGGGGGATGTTAGCCTTCCAAATCATTTTGAAGGGTAAAAAAACTCTAGCAGAATCATAATTGCATGGCTTCTCAAAATACGACTTGCAAGTATATTGTCCAGAGGCTTTCAGCTTCCATTTGCTCTTGTCCTTCTCCAATTCATCATATTGATATTTTTAGTACTCGACATTAGCGTTGCATGTTTTTCGACCTCTCTATCATTCAAGTTTCTTTGGAAATTGAACTTCCAATTCCAATTCATAGTAAGTGGAGAGAAAGCCATGCTAGAGAAAAATCGAGATATCCTTAGAAAGCCATAACCAGTACAAGTGGAGGAATTTCTCACACAACAAAACATTGCCCCTCCATTTATCCTCCCAAAAGACGAATAGCTTTCTCATTACCCACTTCTAAGGCAACAAAACTAAGGGAAGTGGGGTACTCTTTAGATATAGCTTTCTTGGGGCTTCTATTGGACCCATTCCTAACCGTGTTTCCATCCCATCTATTTGGATGAATTCCATACCTGCTGCGGATAACGAGTGCCAAAGAGAGGAGGTCCTCACCAAGGGAAACCTCCAAAGCTGTTTGACTAACAGCTCCATTTTTCTTTTCCACATTGCCAATTCCTAAACCACCTCAAGTTTTAGGCCCTGCAGCCTTATCCCTCTTCCTACGATGAGATCCATTGCCATTTTCATAACCTTTGCAAAGACGGGCTTTTTTCCATCCACCAAGTCTCTTTTCAATTTTTTCAACCACCAGTCCCAAAAACTTTGAGTTCTAGGATTATCACCCAAAAGACCTAGGTACTTCAAAGGCCAACTTCCCACTGTAAGCCCAAACTTATTTGCTAAGGATTTGACTTTATCCTCAACTGAATTTATTCCCACTATTGTATTTTTGGCCGTGTGGATGTTTTGTGGCCCACTTTATCTCATTTTTGAGGTATAATATCTTAGAAAAGCTGCCCATTTAATCTCCCTAGCAATCCGCAAATATACAATTTGAAGAGATTTCTCACTACACCAGAACTACTTCGTTTGGGCAATCCATCTCATCAAACTGCTGCTCCCCTGATGTGCAGTATAAGGATAATTTTTCATGGATATTAGGGACTAGTTGTGATTTCAAAAGTGCATTTGTTACTCCTTTACTTTTTTGGCTTCTTGAACAGGATGGAGTCATTTTGGCACTTGTTAAAGTAAAATCTCTCATAGGATTGAAGGGGTGTGCCCCTTCATATGATCTAATGACATAGCTGGTGCTCTTAATTTTTATCTACAACAGGGAGTGTATTTTTCTGTACTTCCATTTGATTAATATTTATGAATCCTCTCTGCTGCCAGATCTGTGTGTTCAGTAGCTCAAGAATTGAGAGAAGAGCAGCTTGAAGATCTGATAGCTCCAAATAATCCAGGTAAACTATTGCCTGAGACAAACTTGCATTGTACACACCTTACTGGCCCATATGCGGTTAGGTGGAAGATGAGCTTTATTCTACTCAAATTTACTAGTTTTATGATAATATATTTGTGTAATGCTTGCAATTTACCAATTGTCTAATTGCATTTGGTTCTGTTACATGACAGCTTCTTCGAAAAAACTGAAAGCCGCAAAGCAGGAACCTGATTGTGTTGAAGCTTTGGAGGGACTTGACACTCTTGCCAATCTAGCTATCTTGGGAGAGGGTGAGGGACTTACTGCATCATCCCAGGCCACTACTAAGCACCCCCGCCATAGACCTGGCTGTTCATGCATTGTGTGTATTCAGCCTCCAAGTGGGAAGGGTCCTAAACACAAGCAAACATGTACATGTAATGTCTGCTTAACGGTGAAGCGTCGTTTCCACACTCTAATGCTGCGACGTGAGAAGAAACAATCAGAGAAGGATGCAGAAACTTCACGGAAGAAGCAGCAGCAGCAGAAGCTGCCAGTGCCTGAAAAATCAGCTGATGATGACCCTCTTTCATGTAGCAAGACAGGAAATAACAGTCCGAATGAGAAAAAGGTAGTTAGTGAGGGTTCTGATGATGATTCTAGCAGGATAAAATCCTCTACTTCCCCCTTTAAAGGCCAAATTGACCTTAATATTCAGCCAGAGCGGGAAGAGGAGCTATCACCTGGTTCAGATTCTGGCAGCATGATAAGGCTGCTCCAAGATGCCACTGAGAAGTACCTGAGACAGCAGAGACTGTCTAGCTCAGGTGTCAATACTAGTTCAGTTGATAATGAGGGGCTTCAAGGGGGAGTAACAGGTGAAAAAATCAGCAATGGTATCACCCTAGACGGCAGTCATCAAGATACTGATGAGGACCATCATGGTAGTTTATCTGTGAAAGCCTCTGCATCCATATCTGCCACTGGATAGACCACTGCAATCATGCGTACAAACAGTAGGGATATTCAGGGCTGTTTATGCTGTATGGTGGGGACTGTCTCAGACAGACATTCACCCATATTGTCATTTTGCTGCTTCAGGTCTGTACATAAAGAAGAGGGCGTAGGAAGCCGGCTGACATGGTTAGGAAAACCAATAGTTTTACTGATTTACACACTATGAAATTGCCTACATGAACATTAGCGCACCTTTGGAGTATTAAAACATCGGAATTTATGAAAATGTGACAACGGAAGGTGGTAGGTTGAAGTTCTAGTTTCCTTTTAGGAGCTCACCTTCTGCCTTCATTGAGGATGTATCTAACCTGTGCAAATTTTACCAGTGAAATGAGAAATTGTTTTTGGAAATTAAACTGTACCCATCTGGTGCAAGTATAACAGTATTGTACCTGGATTAAAAAAACAGGCAGTGGAGAAAGCACCATCATTTTCTTTTATTTGGTTTCAGATTACATAATTATTCTATGGTTAAATTGTTTGGGCCACTGTAAGTATTGATGAAATTTAGTGGATATGAGGCAAAAATTGGCCGTGATTATGTTTTCTTGGAGAATCATGCATATCAAAAACTGTAATTCGTTACCGTTTTTGAAATTTATATGGCATTTTTCTTCATTACCAGTAAAATCTTAAATTTTAAAGCCGTCGTTAGGATTCGAACCTTCAACAGCGGGCTGATTAAGGCCCATTTAGGATTAATTTTGGAATGTTCAAAAGGGTTAAGGGCCTGTGATTATCTTTTAGAGCCCAAAAAGTGATTTTAAAAAGGTAAAAATTAATTTTGATATTTAGTAAATTTTTTTATAAATCATTTTGGTAAAATTATTTTATACTACAATAGATTTTAAAAAGTAGGAAATGAGTAGTTTTTTAAAATTTGATTTTAATAATCACTTTTATATTCAGGGTCGATTTGGTAAAGTTGTATTTTTTAAAATAATTGTTGTTAGTTGTATTGTAGAAATTGTCAGTTATGAATATATCAGTTATGAATAGAACTAATTAAACATTTAGTAAATTTTATTTTTGAAAGTGTTGTGAGTTTTAAAAGCAATCGTATGTATTTAGCAAATTTTTACTATTAAAACGCTGTAAGAATATAAATGACTAAATTTAACATAATGTTGAGTAACGTTTGTTTACAATTTATAAACATGCATATAAAATATTTTTAATTGTGTACACATAATAATTGATTAACTAAACTAAATATTTTAGATTATTAATTTTATTATTTATTTTGTTATCTCAATATAATTGATAACAATAATAATAATCTCTTTGAAGTGAATGATTTTTTTTCTAATTAATAAGGATAATTTTAGATTTTTATAATATATATGAGGATATATGTGGAATTATATTAAGTATAAAAGTGATTATTAAAATTAGATTTTGAAAAGCTTCCCTGCTTTTAAAAATCTATTGTGCTATGGATGATTTTACCAAAATGGATTTCTAAAAAATTTACAAAACACCAAAATTAGCTTTTAGTTTTTGTGAAATCACTTTTAAACCTCTGACAAGCAATCTCAAATGGGTCTTTAATATAATTCCATAAATATTTTCATAGATATTATAAGAAATCAAAATTACCCTCATTAATTAGAAACTAAAATCATCAACTTTAAAAAGATTATTATTATTATTATAAATTATATTGAAATAATAAAAAAAAATAATAATAAATATTTATTTTAGTTATCAATTATTATATATACAAAATTAAAAATTTTTATATGCATGTTTATAAATATACAAATAAATTTTGTTCACTATTATGCTCAATTTAATTATTTATATTCTTACAGCAATTTAACAATAAGATCTACTAAATATATACAATGCACTTTTAAAAATACTTTTAAAATCTACGGTACTTTTAAAAATAATTTTTACCAAATGTTTAAATGATTATCTTCACAATTGATTATTTTTATAGCACAACAAACAATAATTATTTTAAAAAAATATAATATTACCAAACTGGTCCTAATTATTATAGAAATACTACGCTTACGAATGTGAACTTTATTATTGTACATAATTAACACAATAAAAATGATATAAAAATCATAATTATCTAGCATGTGACATTCATTGCATATTGCCGCACTATTTGTGGGATACAAATTGCATCACAATTTTGTGAGCTGACCATTGCATATTAGGGTACAATAATTATCAGAAAGATAATAGGGTATCTGCCTATTTTCGATATCAAAACTTCATAAGTGAAGTAGAATGGTAAACTAATCTCTTTTAGAGAAATGCTGAGTTTATTTATTATAGAAGCAGCGTTCAGGAACAGCTTCAAGTGCTCTGAGAGTGCGTTTGGAAGTGAGGTACTGTAACATTTAAGCTGCAGCTGCAGCTGCTGTGCCTAACTTCCACACATCACTCGCAAACGCACTCTCAAGGATGGATAAAGAGCAGAACTTGCTAGAAAAACAGTTAAGTACGTCGAGCCCTTGACGAAGTAAAAAAGGGAAAAAAAAACATTTATGTCTGTAACATGTCTGTCTGTTGAGAATGTGTGTTTGTTCTAGCAATGGCTAGCATTTCTCTACGGTCAGCTAGCTTCTGTGGTTTGGAGGAAAGAAAAAGAAACGACTGAGTCAACCAAACAATCGAATAAAAGCCAGTTATGACAAATGGTATTTTAGATAAAAGCTTAGTTGGTCCTGATTCCCAAATAAGCCTAAGCCTCACATACATTCCAATCCAATCATGCACACTAAAAATAAGGGAACGTGGCCCTTACGTCCATTTGTTGGTGACACTTTTGCTTTTGTCACCTCCCCTCTCTTCCTCCCATCCTCATTACGTACTACTGGTTCCATTCATGTTGATTTTGAATGCATGAAGCATTAATTAAGCTCTTAGTTTGCATGCACGGTTTTTCACAACAGTTTTCACTTGGACTTCACCAATCTAAAAGACAAGACCCGACCCCGGCCGGCTTCCATTAATATTAATTTGCTTTTGAAAGTCATTCAAGATGAATGATCTGTTCTCAAATTCGTTCAAAAAGTACACCGATCTGAAGACGCAGGCATATCAAGATGATATGGAGGCAGGGAGAGAGCGTGACAATCTCGATAATTTTTTTGAAGATGTTGAGAATGTGAAGGCAGAGATGAAAACTGTTGAGAAACTGTACAAGAGATTACAAGAAGCCAATGAGGAAAGCAAAATTGTTCATAATGCCAGGACAATGAAAGAGCTTCGTGCCCGAATGGACGCTGACGTTCAGCAAGTCTTGAAGCGTGTCAAGATCATTAAAGGAAAGCTTGAAGCCTTGGAACGGTCCAATGCAGCCAGCCGCAACATCCCTGGGTGCGGTCCCGGTTCATCATCTGATCGAACCAGGACCTCTGTTGTTAGCGGGTTGGGGAAAAAACTGAAGGATTTGATGGATGATTTCCAGAATTTTAGAAACAAAATGCAATATGAGTATAAGGAAACAGTGGAACGGAGATATTTTACAGTTACAGGACAGAAAGCGGACGAAGAAACGATTGAGAATTTGATTGCTAGCGGTGAAAGTGAAAGTTTCTTGCAAAAGGCCATTCAGGAACAGGGGAGAGGTCAAATTCTTGATACCATATCAGAAATTCAAGAGAGACATGATGCTATAAAAGAGATAGAGAAGAATTTGCTGGAGCTTCATCAGGTGTTCCTGGATATGGCTGCTCTTGTGGAAGCACAAGGCCACCAGCTTAATGACATTGAAAGTCATGTTGCACACGCAAATTCATTTGTTCGAAGGGGGACTGAGCAGCTTCAAGAGGCCAGGGAATTACAGAAAGGCTCGAGAAAATGGACATGCTATGCTATCATTGCGGTTATTATCCTCATTATTGTTATCCTGTTGCCATTCTTTCCACATATTATGATGATCATCAGGGAGTATTAGGAGTAGTAGTAATAATACTAATAATGGGGATAATTCTTTATTCAGAACTTGCAAAACAAGGATTCTGATGATTTCCATTCGAACAAACATTTTAATCTCAAGTAATATGGAGAAGTTATATTTCCTTTCTGAAGGAAGCATGCATCTCCAATGGGAGTATGGGAAGTTCCTGCACATTTTTGAAATCCTATTGTGTAATTTCTTGTTTGCGCCAGAAAAGAGGGATCCAAGCGGCGTGGCGTCATGTAAATGCTCTATTGAAAAAGAATAGGAATTAAAAAGGAAAAAGCCGCTTTTTGGTTGGATTAAACAACAGCTCCATGGAACAGAGAAGAAATCAAGGCAATGAACATTACTGTAAAATTAGCTTGAAACCAATTTGATGAATGCATTTCCGCATTTCAACCTATTTTTTACCCTCCTTTTAGCATTGTTGCATTGCAAAGCCAACAAACCTGGAATTCTTCTTTTTGAATCATATCGTGTGAATTTGAGTTTCTTGTCACAACAATCTTCTGATCTTGAATTCTCATGTTCCGCGGTCAACATTAAGTACAAGGAAAATACTGGCGGATGACCTTAATGTGGTTCACATTACAACAGTGCAAGTGATATTGAGAATATATGTAAGTATCTAACCTCAACCATAGACAATTTTTCTCCAAATTTCAATGATACTACTTTTGCAAGCACAGTCCAAACTGAGAAATTAACTAGTCGCACATATGCTTTCCAGAGGATTCTTGAAGAACAATTCTCATTTCCTTACTTAATAAAGGCAGATGATCCACCCGCCACCATATTGATCATCTACAAACTATTCTTCTAATGTGGGTTAAGATAATTTTACTATTTGAAATGAGTGTTTTTTATACCAATTAAAAGTTTATATAGCTAATATAAAATTGTCTTCCAGAGGTATACCAACAAGGAAAAGCAATATGTGTGTCAATTTATAATTCTAAGATATCAAGTGTTTTAATTCAAAAAAGAATAGGCAAAAATTCAAGTAGTAGAAAAAATTGAAAATGCTGCACTAAGCATTTCCGGTTCTACTAGAGTGCAGCCTGGCACCCACAGTTTCACAACACATAAATTCCCTATTTACTTCTTATCCACCAAAACCACACATATCATAGTCTGGGGGTGGTGGCGAGGCTTCAGGTGAGTCCAGTTGATTGAGAGATTAAAAGAAATAAGAAGAAATAAAAAGTAATAAAAGTAAGGTATTAACCAAGAGAGTACAATTACAATACAATCTCGGAAAGCAATCCTAATAAGGCAAAATGACACCATTAGAAGAAGTTTTATAACACCCTCTTACCTAGTTTTCTTGTATCCAAGATCCCAGGAACAAAATGAAAAATGAAAAGAAACACAAAAATAGAGTGAGTTCCGTTTTTGAAAGACACTACATCTTTTTCTAACACTTAAATCTCAATTCCTTGAACTAAATCACTGAACTCAAATTAATATTAGCTTCACAAATTGAAGCCATATGCCCTACATGTCCATCAACACATAGATGCTGATATCTAATCAGCCTCTTTAGAAATCAGTGAATATTTTGCAAATGATAGCTTTGACAAGGTCAAATTTCTTTTAGGAATTAAGCTTATTTTGGGGAGGAAAATCTCCTGGATAGATTTCACAGGTTTCAAGACCATCAGCAATCAACTGAACTATAAAACAAAAAAAAAGTAAATAACGACTTGCAGTTGTGATTCATGCCTTTGTACAGATTTTTCACAATGCTCAAAAAAAATCGATGACAGTGTCAGTATTAGATGAAATAACAGTAAAAAGTATTCATCCATGTTAATAATAAACCATACAAAAGACCTATTTAGAATTGAGGTTGGACAACTGTAATTTAAAAGCTATAGCACTAAAATGTTTGGTAAACACTAACTAACTGGTGTAGCTTGGAAGCTAAGTTGATTTGATTTTACACTTTTATAATAAAAAATGCATTATATCTTTACTAAATTTGTTAAAATTATTATTTAAAAATTGTATTTGCTACATAATATTAACATTTATTTCATGGTTATAACTTTTTTCCCACAACAACTGCAGCTTGAAAGTTAGAGCACCTCGATCGGTCATAATAATCTCTTTCGAGATCAGCACAAACAATCAATTTTTCAGTACAATAATGCAGTCATATCCCCAAATTTATAAGCAATTACAAAATTAATAAGAATCCTTCCAAGTTATCACTCATCAATGAGGTTCAAACAACAAACTATCTTATATATGAAATCAACAAAACAAAACAACTATGCTTGATAATCTTTACAAGCTTACCTAGATCATCAATTTAAGTACCAGCATTAGGAAGAGCTGCCATGAATGAGTTGTATGAGGATTCAAGGTCAAAGTGAAGTTGCCGGGACTGCTGCTCGGTCAACTCATCTGCAGCACCCATCTTTGACAACCTTGAAATCCAGTCCTTCATTTTTGTTTTCCCCTCAAAATCCGGTGGCAGAATAGTCAGCTTATTGAGTGAACCCAGCAAATCTGATAACAGCGGATGCACCTGATCAACTGCCACCATATTCAATTTTAAAGAGTCCATGGCAGTAATAAAGTTCTGGACACACTCTGCCACAATGGCAGCAGAGGTGGTGGTTGAGGCAACTGCAGCCGCTCTATGCTCCACCGTAGCAGGCACCCCAGAGGTGACCAAGCGATTCAGAGCAGCCGGACAGTCCATTTTATATGTATCAGCAAACCGTTCAATGCTCGGAACAATATCTTTCAAGGTCGAAGATAAGGTTTTAAAATGGGCAATGAGCTTTTGACATTCTGTTTCATACTCAGAGGAACTAATAATATCACGAACATATGCTTTTTCAAGCTTTTCTGTGGCTTTTATTATAGCATAAAGCTCAGCAAAGTTTTCATACATTTCTCTCTCGCGCTTGTCGTTCCATAGCTTGACCTCCATTGGGGTATTTAGATGTATTAATCTATTTATAAGTATATACTGTTTGAGGGGTTGGATAAATTTTGGGTTTTTTTTTTAATTTTTTTTCTTTTTTAAGCAATAGTGGAGGATTGGAGAAGAGAACGGGACACGCGCAAAGAGAACTAATCTTCTTCACTGCAAGAAAAAATGCAACAGAATAAAGGCAAGAAAATGAGATAAAATCAATCAAATCCACTTAATCTTCTCAATATACAAAAAATTATACGGAGTATTCTAGGATAACAAATGCATAAATTCAATTAAACACAATAAAAGTAATTTTTAGATTACAGCCAGAAATTAAAATGCAAATATATTACGATAGATAATAAGCAAAGACAAAAACGTAGCAGATGCTTCTGTTAAATTGCGGTACATGAAAAGATAAAATGACGAGACTAACAAAGAAACAGGTCATAAAAATACATAAAACTAAAAGTAAAGTAACCCAGAATTACAAATCAAAATATCAAATGCAGCGACTAATCTTTCACCTCAGATCATGGCTAAATCGATGAAAAGAAAAGGCCCCAGAGAGGAAAGGAGAGAAGAAAGACTTGAAAGAAAGAAAAGACTTACAAGAGTAGTTGAAACGCGGCTTTGATTGTCGTGAACCTTTCTGCTTTGCAGGGGGTAGAGAGAGGGATACAGAGAGAGATGATATGATGAAGGGAACAGAGGGTTGCGTGTGGGCTCGAGTTGATTATTATTGCTTACGGCATCTACGTGTAGCAGTTGGGATGATCAGTCATTCTGTACGAAAATCTGTTCTGTTTTTTTCGCTGGGTGAGGGTGCATCGTACTTCATGGTTTTGTTCGATGATTGGAATTAATTTGGTTGCGGACTTTTGATCATTGGGCTCATTTGAGGCCAATGGAGGGAGTAAATGGGCTTAAGAGATTGCCGTTAGTGCTGCATCTCTCTTATTTCCACTGATAACACCCCACATTAATGGGCGAAATAAGTCCATTTGTTCCATTACATGGAAAGTTCAAACAAAAACGGGTCGGTTTGATTCCCTAACTGCGCTCCACGGGCTGCAGTGTTACTCGTCTCTTTATTGTAGTTGCCAGGTGTACCGCACCCTCGTTGTACCGGTAAGGAGAAAACCAGTCGTCCATGTCTTTTGTTCTAAATTTTTTTTTTTTCTCTCTTGATATAAGATTGATCATTTTTAAATAAACTTGATGTTTCGAAATTTACCATAATCCTAGCAGCATAATTCACCTTGTCTCCTAATAATATAACCGGGTAGTTTTCATACAATTTTTAAAAATAGTAAGAAGTTAAAAAATAAATTTATACTTTATCAATCCTCCAATACATATTTTCTTTAATAACATATGTGTTTGACCTAAATTATATGCATTTCGCTAATGAACCTTTATTTGGTAGTGTATAAATCATTCATTATTTGACAAAAGTTCATTTTATAGTATAACTACTTCTTTCTTTTATTTTTTCTCTTCTTCGGTCAATAAGTGGGGCCTCACAATTACTAGGCAATATGTTTTCTTCGTATGCCTTTCTTTGTTTATGGTTCGATATTCTAGTGTCTTAGGCGTAGAGGAACCACACCAATCCATCTTGAACTAATTTTTTTTTTAATTGGTAGTATATGTGAAACGTGCAGAAACAAAACATGAGAAGCTTAATAAGTCTTTAAGTAGCTAATATAATGTCAGCTAATGATGTCGCAAGTCAATTATCCACTTCAGTTTAATGTATAAATGAATCAGTAGTTACTTGTTACATGTAGATATTTCCATAAATTTATACAGCTATTACAAATACAAAGTGCAACCATTTTCTTAAGTGAGTGTGATATTAATAACAAATTAGTTTCCAGATTGTTCTTTTAACTTTCTCTCGTATTTCCTATTACTTGCATTGTTACCAAACACTATATACACTTTTGTAAAATGATATAAGAGTTGATGGTTAACTCAAATGAAAAATCACACTTATATGACTTTGTCGCTCCTGTGAAATTAGATTAAAATAACTCTATGGTGTGGATAAGTCAAGTTCTTGCTTCAGTCAAAGGTAATAGGCTGGAAGGTTTCGTCACTGGCATAGGCGGACCCAATTAAGGCCCAGGAGGGGCTTCAGCCCTCCCTGGGCCATTAAGTTTTCTTTTTAAATGTATCCCAAGCCCCTTATGAATAAGTTAGATAAAACAATTTAGACACATTTTTCATATATTAAAAGACTTGTAGTTCAATGGTAAGAATGTTATTTAATGGTTTCAAAACCTTGGTTCAAATCCCATTAGTCACATTGTTTTATTTTTTTAAATATTTTGTGGAAACTACTTCGAAAAATGATATTTTCACACATTTTAAAAAAATAATTTATTACTATTATTATTTAGAATTTAAAAAAAAAGTAATAAAATTAGAGTTTATAAGACTTAAAATGTATTCAAGTGAATATTAAAAAAAATCTAAGTTAAATAAATTTTTTTAAACTAAGCCCCCCACTCATTTTAGTTTCTGGGTCCGCCACTGGTCACTGGTATTAATTAGTATCTAGATCAATACTTTTTTTACTATCTAGGTAATAGGCTGGAATGTTTGGATAGTATCTAGCTAATTTACTATCCAAACATGATGAGAAAACATGCAGTCCAATTCTACCTTTAGTGGAAGCTTCTTGTTACCTCACCGATGATTCAAGAATAGTCATTTATAATGTTTTACAATACAAAAGAATCATTGGAGCTTTACAATATGTGACTTTAACAAGACTAGAAATTGTCTTTTCAGTGAATAAATTAAGTCAATTCTTGTTAACTCCATTAGATGAACTTTAGCAAGCCTATAAGAGGTTACTAAGGTATATCAAAGAGACAATTCATTATGGTCTTTAATTTTACTATTATGGCAATATGCGAGATAATTGTTTCAATAACTTTTGATTGGGCACGTTATAGAGATGATAGGAAGCCAGTGGTTGGATATGCATAATATCTTAGCCCAATTTTAGTCTATTAGTTTTCAAAGAAACAACATATTGTCTCAAGATCAAGCACATAGTCAAAATGTAGAGTATTGGCCTTACCTACAATTGAAGTATTGTTAATTCGAGCCTTACTATCAAATTTGAAGATTCATACTGCTGTACCAGTCATGTGGTGCGACAACCAAAGAGTTATTGCTTTGGCCGCCAATCCAGCGTATTATGCTAAAACCAAAATACACTGACCTTGATATACACATCTTCGAAAGAATGTGCAAAATAATCAAATGGCAGTTTATTTTGTTCCCTACGAAGACAAAATTGCTGACGTGCTTACTAAAGGTTCGACCTATGGCCAGTTTCATTCTTTTAGAAACAAGTTAAATGTTCTTCCTAGACTATATAGCTTGCGGGTGGATGTTAACAGAGCATGCCAAAAGCAGAACATAAGAAGCTTAATGAGTCTTCGAATAGCTAATACAGTCCCAGCTAATGAGGTGGTGCAAGGCCGTTATCCACTTCAGCTTAGTGTATAAAAAAATCAATAGTTACTTGCTGTGTGTGGATATATCCAGTAGTTTAGTTTTTTTTTTTTTTTTTTTTTAAGAACTAATGAGATGCTATAAATGCAAAGTGCAATAATTTTCTTAATGTCTGTGATATTAGGAGAAAACTATGGTGCAACGGTGATACGGTAGTTGCACCCAGCCGTTGGATCCCACTGGATCCATTCATCCAAGTGGATCCAACGGCTGGATGCAACGGTGATACCGTATCACCGTTGCACCGTAGCCGGACCTGTGATATTAATAACAAATTAATTTATTTTAAATAACAAAACTTTCTTTTATATATTTTTATTACTTGTTTTGTTATCAAACATCTACACACACTCTTCTAAAATAAATCACCAAATTTATTTTAAAATCATGTAATTTTTCTTTTTCTTCAAGATGCACTGTAGCAACACAAAAAAAGTTTTTAACAAAACGTCATTTTATAGTGTCAAAAATTATTTTCGGTTTCAAGTTTCAACGTATATTGTCTGAAATTATTAAGTACTGAATTTTCAGTGGACTGACCGTTATTAAGAATCAAAATCACTAGACATGGAATAGTTGACGCCGTTTTTCAAATAAATAAAAATAATTAAGGGATGGCAAACTAAAATGCGGATCCGGATCGGATCCGGAATGTGCCAATTCCGTCCGAATTTTACGTCCCACATTTTTTTTTTAAATTGAGATGCGGGTTAGGATCAGGATTTGCTTAAAAAAAAAAAAGAAAATGGAAAATCGAAATCAAACGAAAGCGTAGCAGAGCAGATACCAAACCCCAAAACCAAAATTACCAAAACACAAAACCCTAACCATAAAAAACGCTGCCACAGTTTGTTCCACAGCAAATCCCACCGGCGCAACATCGTTTCCGGACGTTTTATTGAAGTGGCTACATCGCCACCGTTCCTGCTGCTGCGTGAATCGACCCCTACTGCTGCTTGCTTGCACGCCGCCGGTCATTGCCGCTGCTCGCTCCATACGGCACCCTTTATTGAATCAAGTTTCTTGGAACTGGAAATTGCAGCCTTTAGTGTATAAAAATTATACTTTGTTGGTAAGCAGTCTGCAAGCCTTGTTTCAGTGTCTTAAAATTTGGATTAAAATTTGGGATCCACTCCAGTATCTAGTTTTCTAGAAGTCGGGCAACTATTCATTCTGTTCGCTTATACTAATGGCTATATCAAAAGAATTATACCCTTCAGAAGACGACCTCTTATATGAAGAAGAGCTTTTGCGAAACCCTTTTAGTCTTAAGCTCTGGTGGCGCTATTTGGTAGCGAAACGTGAAGCTCCTTTTAAGAAGCGTTTCGTGATTTATGAGCGAGCTCTAAAAGCATTGCCGGGAAGCTACAAGCTGTGGCATGCATACTTAATTGAGCGCTTGAGCATAGTAAAGAACTTACCCATCACTCACCCGGAGTATGAAACCCTTAATAATACTTTTGAAAGGGCTCTTGTGACGATGCACAAGATGCCCAGGATTTGGATTATGTATCTGGAGACATTAACTAGTCAAAAGTTTATTACTAAGGCACGCAGAACTTTTGATAGGGCGCTTTGTGCATTGCCTGTGACACAGCACGATAGGATTTGGGAGATCTATTTGAGGTTTGTGGAGCAAGAGGGAATTCCAATAGAGACTTCACTTAGGGTTTACAGAAGGTACTTGAAGTATGATCCAAGCCATATTGAGGATTTTATTGAGTTTTTGGTGAAGTCAAAGCTTTGGCAAGAAGCGGCAGAGAGGTTAGCTTCAGTTTTGAATGATGATCAGTTTTATTCGATAAAGGGGAAGACTAAACACAGGTTGTGGTTAGAGTTGTGTGATTTATTAACCACACATGCGACTGAGATTTCGGGGCTTAATGTGGATGCCATAATTAGGGGTGGGATTAGGAAGTTCACGGATGAGGTGGGGAGGCTGTGGACTTCATTGGCTGATTATTATATTAGGAGAGAGTTGTTTGAGAAGGCGAGGGATATCTTTGAGGAAGGGATGATGACAGTGGTTACTGTGAGGGACTTTAGTGTGATTTTTGATTCATACTCACAGTTTGAGGAGATTATGGTTAGTGCTAAGATGGCGAAACCAGATTTGAGCGTTGAGGAGGAAGAAGATGATGAGGAGCATGGTTCAGCAGAAGATGAAGATATTCGATTGGATGTGAATTTATCAATGGCTGAGTTTGTGAAGAAGGTTCTCAATGGATTTTGGTTGCATGATGTCAAGGATGTGGATTTGAGGTTGGCCCGATTGGAGCATCTGATGAATAGAAGACCGGAACTAGCTAATAGTGTTCTCTTGAGGCAAAATCCGCATAATGTGGAACAGTGGCATCGAAGGGTCAAGATATTTGAGGGTAACCCAACTAAGCAGATTTTGACATATACAGAGGCAGTGCGGACTGTTGATCCCATGAAAGCAGTGGGGAAGCCCCACACTCTATGGGTTGCTTTTGCTAAGTTGTATGAGACTTACAAAGATATTGCCAATGCAAGAGTTATTTTTGACAAAGCTGTGCAAGTTAATTATAAAACTGTGGACCACCTGGCCAGCATTTGGTGTGAGTGGGCAGAAATGGAGTTAAGGCATAAAAATTTCAAAGGAGCATTGGAGCTGATGAGGCGTGCCACAGCAGAGCCATCAGTTGAGGTCAGACGAAGAGGTAACCCTAACTTATCCTCATCTGTTGTTTATTTGCTTGAACTACTTGTCATTATCTCCTCTTTGTGCTCTCTAATTCTGTCAATTGAATGTATTTGTGCTTAAATGTTATCAAATGTGTCATTATATGTTTTCCATGTTTAAAGCAGAGGTTATAAAGTGTAGTATAAACTGATGGGTTTCAAAATGCATGAAACCTCATATAACCAATTAGCACTTTGTATGTTACCATATATACTTTGAGGCTGGGTATTGTGGGTTCTATACCATTAATAGCATCTTCAATTTTTGTATACTATGTTACCATTTCAGAAATACAAACACAGTGATTCTGCTGTGTTTTACATGGCGTTTGAAATTGCTTATCAGCGGTTGTCTGGAAAACACAATTTGATTTGTAACCAGGTTGAATCATTACTAACCTTTGAGCCATTTACTTACGTTTTCATATGCAGTGGCTGCTGATGGAAATGAACCTGTTCAGATGAAGCTGCATAAATCCTTGAGGCTTTGGACCTTTTATGTTGACTTGGAGGAGAGCCTGGGTAACTTGGAGTCAACACGTGCTGTTTATGAGCGCATACTAGATTTAAGGATTGCCACGCCTCAGATTATTATCAACTATGCACTGCTTCTGGAAGTATGGACATTGCTTCATGTATTCCTTCTACACGTTCCTTTTACCTTTAGTGGACTTTGTATGTTCACATTTTTTTTTACTGTTTCATGTTGTACAGGAGCATAAATACTTTGAAGATGCATTCAGAGTATACGAAAGAGGTGTCAAGATTTTTAAGTACCCTCATGTTAAAGATATATGGGTCACATACCTCTCAAAGTTCGTTAAGAGATATGGGAAGACAAAACTTGAACGGGCAAGAGAGTTGTTTGAAAATGCCGTTGAAACGGTATGCACTTCCTTAGCCTTCTTATCTATGCTTATAGTTACTTGCATGTCCTGTATATCTGTTTGGCAATTGAGTGCTTATGAGTCTGGTTAATGGAGTTTGTAAGCTTTAGCCTATTGAGTTGTGTTTGTGTGTTTCGTACATATTTTTTAATTGGTTGTGGAAATTCCTAATTGTATAATTTCTTTGCTTTGGCTGAGGCTCCTTGAACCCAGAAAAATGATCTTTAAACCCACTTTTCAGTATAAAATATTTTCCTGAAATATCCATATGAAAATTTACCATTAAGGACAAATTGTTACTAACTAAATAAAACATTTCACCCTCTACACCCATCTAATATTCTTATCTTGAAACCCTAAATTTTTCATTCAGTATCACCTATAGTGGATATTAAAGCGTGGATATTAATTCAGTATCAAACATAATGTGGATTAATAGTTGTTGTTTTCTATTACAAAATTAGTATTTATTACGATTGCTTGGGTTGGTACTAAAATGCTTCTACATGTGAGCCTTTGGCATATCTAAAAAATTGTCGTACTTTTGATTGGATTGGAATTCAATGAATCATAAACAGATTTTTTAAGACCATTGTGCCATTTTAATTTAATTACAGTTCCTTAATATTGTCCAAATGTGCTATTAATTTTGCATATTTCTTACCAATAAATTAAATATCTGAAATTTGATTAACTGGAGATGTTTTTGGGTTTATGTTAAATTGCAAAGTGTCCCATGCCTTGAATGTTCCTAACTGGGGTAGTTCCGCACTTTGGGTAAAGTGTGGGTAGCTCTGATGACTGAGAAAGAAAGGACGTAGATAAAAATAAAATAAAATAAAACAAATTAAAGACCTTGGGAAGCTTTTGTGTAATGTGCACAGGAAAAAAAGAAAGAAGACATATTAATTCCAGAAAATTTTTCAATTGTGGAATTTCATATCTATAATTAAGTGATTTGCTCTTAGCCTATTTTACATATTAAATATTTTGAGTTGTAGATCTGTTAATTAGTTAACGGGCTTATTTAGTGGTATAATAGTTAGGTTGAAATTGAGTGAGGATATTTTTTGGCATATAATTGGGTGTATAGAGTAAAATTTTAATTTCCAATTTTTTTATGGGTTATTTAGTAAATGGGTATGAAGAGAAATTTTGTGGGCTCAAGCATTTTACATCTTAATGAATTTTAACTTTCATTGAGATTTGCATGAAAGTTGCAGAATTTTAAATTTCATTGAGATTTGCATGAAAGTTGCATGATTGTGCCAATCTCATGTGAAAGTTCATAGGGAGATTTCCAATTTACTCTTGCCTTTTGCTGTACCATGAGAAATCTTGTACCAATTTTTGGAACATCCATTCAGAAAGTCAAGGGGGCAACTAGGGGTATTAGGGAGGTCTGCCTAGAAATACATTACCTTAGATTTATTGAATCATATGCTTTCTTGAGGGCTATTTATCTCTTACCACAATTATGATATAGAATTGATTATTTCATGCATGTATACTGTGCACTATTATTGGTTGGTATTTGGATTGAATGATTCTGACCTTATCATGTTTCTTTTCTTATGTTTGTCAGGCCCCTGCTGATGCAGTTAAACCTTTATACCTTCAATATGCTAAGCTAGAGGAGGATTATGGTCTAGCTAAGCGAGCTATGAAGGTCTATGATCAGGCAACTAAGGCAGTTCCAAACCATGAAAAATTGGGCATGTATGAAATATACATTGCTCGAGCAGCTGAAATTTTTGGTGTCCCGAAAACAAGGGAAATTTATGAGCAAGCAATAGAATCCGGACTTCCAGACAAGGATGTGAAGGCGATGTGCTTGAAGTATGCTGAATTAGAAAAGAGCTTGGGAGAAATTGACAGGGCCCGTGGGATATATGTGTTTGCATCTCAATTTGCCGATCCAAGATCTGATACTGAATTCTGGAATAGATGGCATGAGTTTGAGGTGAACCATGGAAATGAAGACACCTTCAGAGAAATGTTGCGTATTAAGCGAAGTGTTTCAGCAAGCTATAGCCAGGTAATTTATTTTTCCTTTTTGTTGTTACTCTGGATTTTTTTGCCCAGTAAAGAGTGATTTTTGTGTTAAGAAATTGTATTTTAGTAGGGAACATGCTTTTGTAGGCTTCTTTCTCTCGAAGGACTACAAATAAATCGTAATACTAGTGGAAAAGAATATCACCTGTGGTCTGTGAATTGATTGCTAAAATTTCCTATAGTGTGATTTCTTGCTGCTGTCAGGCAGACTTCCATTTGGTATTGAGGTGCTGCGGCATAAAAGCCATGTGAAAAAATATTGCTCTAGTTGTGATATAAAAGTTTATTGTTTTGGTAAATATAACATTAAATAATATTTTTGACAAAACTAGTAAAGATATTTAAGTTTTTTAATTGAACAATTGTTTGATAAAATCGCTTTGGCTTGAAAGTCACAGTTGTTGGTTGTACCAAACACTTTACAGTTATGGCTTTTAAGCTATTGCTCCTCAACAGCAGTACCAAACGGACCCTTAGCATTGCCATTTCAATTGGTGTAATAACTGAAAGAAGGGTTTTGGATTTAGAATGGAGTAACTATGGAACACGTAAAGGAATGTCCTGAAGTGTTATTGGATCAAGATGTTTGAAATTTCTTTTTCAGATTCTTGTGTATTTTTCAATATTCCGATTTATATTTAGCATTTTTGAATTGATTCTAATTCTCTCCCCTTTTCCCCCCCCCCCCCCCCCCCTTTTTCAGACGCATTTTATTCTTCCAGAGTATCTTATGCAGAAAGATCAAAGATTATCCATCGATGATGCAAAGGACAAATTGAAACAGGCCGGGGTGCATGAAGATGAAATGGCTGCTCTGGAAAGGCAATTAGCCCCTGCAGCCAACAATGGTAATGCCAAGGATAGCAGCAGAAAAGTGGGATTTGTGAGTGCTGGAGTGGAGTCCCAAACTGATGGAGGTATAAAAACCACAGCAAATCATGAAGACATTGAACTCCCAGATGAAAGTGATTCAGAAGAGGAAGAGAAAGTGGAAATTGCTCAAAAAGATGTTCCATCAGCAGTATATGGAGGTCTAGCCCGAAAGAGGGAAGGGAGTGAAGAGGATGGAGATAATTCTGCTGATGCTAATGGAAAAGATGGTGAGAGTCGCCTTGGTGCATTGGCAAGATTAAAGAGACTGAAACAAGCTTGATGATTATCAGACGTTACTTCAGAGAGAGATTGTCTCTGGAGGTAAAATTTTGAAGCATCATATTGTGTTCTAACTGCCTAAACTTGGTTTTCCACAAAGATGTGTTTACTGTACTCTGAATTTGTATATATTTCTATCAAATGTGCCGAGATATGAGGTTTTTACCCTTTGTTATCGTAATATTTTTTCTGATGTGTTTGAGAATTAACAATGAAATAATAGTTATCATGTTAACCTAGAGCCATACCAGAAGTTTTACACCTTTCTCTCTGTCCTGTTATGTAACTATCTGCATGATTACAATCAGAACTTGTCTCGGGTGTGGAGCATTTCAATATAACGGTCTAGAGCTATTCAGATTTTTTTTTTTTTTTTTTGACATTTCAAAGAACATCTTTTAAATATGAAGTGTGGACTATACTTGAAACTTTATAACAAAATCTCACATTATTGATTGACTGTGAGTTACAACTTGAATTCATAGTCTCCGGACCTGTCTATGGTACAGATTCTGTAACAAACATCTCCCGTCATCCCACCATCCGATTTTCTTTTGTTTAGTTTCTCACTCCACATCCAACCACATCCAACGGCTGATGCTGCAGTCTGTAGCTTACAGATTCTGTAAGCTAGTCAAGTCCCATAGTCTCCATTTATAATTTTGTATGGGACCAATCGATTTTGAATATTCTGATTTGTCCATTTGCAATTTTGTATGTGTTCAGTCCCTTTGAATATTCTGATTTGTCCATATTGATGATGTCACTCCGGATGGGGCTAGGTAGTGGTAGCAATAATTTACGCGACGACCACGTCACTGTTCTGTTCGTCGGTGGAAAGCGACAAAGCTTTGCCGGGGCATTGGGGAATGAGAGGAAAGCCCGCAGTACGGCCATGTTTGCTCGGAGGTAGAGGAGTGGGGAGAGGGAAAAAATTTAATTTGTTTTTCACTTTCTAATATTTGGTTAATTTGTTTTTCATTTTCCAATATTTGTTTGGACCAAATTTAACGGAATTGAATTTCCATTAAAATTCAATTTCTATCAAATTGAAAAATTTGTATTCCTTATCAATGGGTAATGATTTCAAATTTCCTCATCTATTGGAATATAAAATTCCATTATTATCCTCTAATAAAATTAATTTAAAATAAGTTAAAGTGCAAATAATTTATATTTATTTTCTTAAATTAATAGGATAATTTATTTGAAAAAAAGAAAAAGTATTAAGGTGAATCGTTGGACCGTCACCGGAGACTCACCGAAGATACATGAGCCGATCTACAACTCTATGGAGCTAGAAATGATAATACACATTGTTATTTACCTCAAATCTTGTTTAAATATTTGGGAAAATTTTAACTCTCATATTTCCAACTATATAATGTATTTTTTATAAAATTAATACTTCCAATAAGTAAATCGTCCATTTTTTATTATTATTATGTATTTAACGGGACAAAAGATGGTTGTCAACGCCAATCAACGGCAGTGGTCAACGACGGTCAACGGTGGCATAATTTTTATTTTAAAAAATAAAATTCTCTATGTAACTAGGTAATTTCAATAGCCTAACATATTATTGTTTTCAATAATTATAAATATTGAGAAACTAAATTAAACATATAACTAACTATGCAATGTACTTATTTTGATTATAAAATAATAACGAATTAATTAAAAATAAAATATAAAATTAAATGTTTTTTTGTTATTAAGTTATTTTCTATATTAAATTAATTCATAATTTAATTATTTTTTTATTTGTTAACAATTTTTTTTTTTGAATAGATTTGTTAACAATATTAACATTAAAGATAATGAATATATTTGTCCAAATAAAAAATATATAATTTATTTTCCTTTCAAATTTAAGGTGAAACCAAACAATAACAATTAATTTTTAAAATTCTCTCCTCTCATCCCCTCTTCACTTTTCCCCTCTCCTCTCCTTTCTTAAAACCAAACCAAACCAAACCAAACCAAAGACGACCTGAGCATGTAATAAGAAAGAAAGAAGCAATCGTCAAACACTACAATAAAAGTCTGTAGATAAAATGGGGTCCATTGTCTCCTTCATTTGCTGTCTAAGTTTTCTTCGCACCAACACAGGTTTTTGGGCGCCTTCAAATCTTTTTCTTTTTTCCACTCTTTTTATCTTCCATCTCAACATTCTTTGAAGTTGCTTTTTACACTTGGGGGACAAACACAAACAATCACTTTCTGGATGCCCCATCAACTCATCATTGTTTACGATGCCCAATTAGCATAAATAAATCCACACACAAACAAACACATTTCATGTTATGCACCGCATGAATATGATGAATCATCCAAATATTACACAAAAAAAAATCACCAAAATTTTCAGCCAACGGGCATGACTGTAATTTTTTTGCCAAAAATGAATACACAAAAAGAAGTAGAAATACATTTTTTTTTTTGGGGGGGATAAAGAAGGAGAAATACTTGTTACTACTAGTAATAAATGCATCAGTCATTCATTAAATACTTGAATGAATAAGAACACTTATAAGTCTTACATTGCCTTAGTTTTTTCCTTTACAGACCATTTTCTATCATGGCTTAAACGCACATCAAGATCACATCTGTATATAACACCAAAATCACCAAAATTTTCAGCCAACGGGCATGACTGTAATTTTTTTGCCAAAAATGAATACACAAAAAGAAGTAGAAATACATTTTTTTTTTTTGGGGGGATAAAGAAGGAGAAATACTTGTTACTACTAGTAATAAATGCATCAGTCATTCATTAAATACTTGAATGAATAAGAACACTTATAAGTCTTACACTGCCTTAGTTTTTTCCTTTACAGACCATTTTCTATCATGGCTTAAACGCACATCAAGATCACATCTGTATATAACACCAAAATCATCATTTTAACCCCAACCTTCAACCTATTGGAGAAAAAAAAAAAATACATTTTCCTAATACTAAATAAACCCATTTCTTTTTGCTTTTCTTTTTTTTTTTTTAAAGAAAAAACAGAATAAAATAAAATTAACCTATATCCCACGGCTGATCATTTCTTGATACTGTCTCAAGCTCTCTTGTCTCTGCAACCTCATCTCGTCGTTAAACTTCTTAATAAACGCCTCGACTCGGCGGTTCAACTCGTCCTGACTCAGCGATGGCTCTTTCCTCAGCTTCCCTGCAGAACCGGGAGAGTTGTTGACAGGTGGCAACTGGAAATTAGTCCTGTCCTTGAACGTCTCCGATTTCTTAACCAGCAACGGATCCACGTTGACTTGACGGCCGTGATTCTCCCACGTGTCCGATTTCTTCATGTGCCTCGTCAATGGCATTGCTCTCCCTTCCGTTATCGTTTTCCACGTGTTCTCCAACGTCTCATGTCGTCTTGGCTTCGTCACCCTCAGCTTCTTACCATCTTCAAAATTTAAAAGTTTTACCACTGTTAAGTAAATCACCATGCATTTTCCCGAAAAAAAAATAATAAATTCTTTCAAAATTAAAGGAGGACAGTTTTGGACTTCTAAAACTTGTGCGTAACCTAGACGCCATATTTGAAATTCAACGTTCTTCCGTCCCCAAAAGCAAGTAAAACGACAGTTGTCACAACTAAACCAGCGTCGTTTTGACTCAAATTTTTAGATTTAAATTTAAATTTTTTCAAAAACGTACTAAAGATAGTAATAAAACAGTCAAACGAAAAAGATCGTCAACGCCGCCGCAAACACCTCGTTGCCGCCGACCAAAAAAACCTTTTACGTTTAAATTATCCAACATAGAGTGATATACGATAAAATCACATCTAAATATTTTAAGAAATTAAAAAAAATAAAATTTTAAATAAGAAATACCTTCAGGACTGGATTTAATCGGTTTCCGGTGACCGAACCGAGCAGAAACAAGAGGTTTCTCTTCCTCCGCCAGCAAATCAAAGTCCGTAAGAATCTCCAACGAATCCGTTCTTTGTGGCGGCGTCCACGGGGCAGCATCTCCATAATTACCAACCTCCACCTGAGCATCATCACCACTAACCACAACACTCTTCTCCTCAAAAACCGTGGCTTTATTCTCCTCCTCCGCCACCACTATCATTTGCTGCTGCTCGTACTTCATCTCGTACTCCACATCTGACGGTGTCGAGTCAGTGCTGGGTACGTGATCGTTTTGATACAAATGCGAAGAAGCAGCAATAATGATGATGATAGCGTTGATTATAATGTAAAGATAGGGAGGTTTGAGCCAAGAAACAAAGGAGCTCCATATAACTGGAGCTCGAGAGACTGAAAAATCCATAACAAATGGAACAGAACTCTTGCAAAACAAAGCTATGGATAAAACGCCAGTTGAAATGAAGAAAACTTTTAGAGGAAGAATCCAGGAATTTGAAAACACCATTTTAGTTTTTGTTGTGCGCGTGTGTTTGCGCTTTTGCAGTGAAAACAGTATGTGGTGAGAGTGTTGGGTGACGAGTGTGCCGGAGCGGAGGGAGATATATATAGAGCGAGTGTAGGGACGCGGTTTATGATGGAATTTGAACCGTTGGATTTCGAGTGGGAGTTGGGCGAACGGTTGGGATTTTAAAGTGGATTTTGAGTCTTTTTTTATATTTTAGTTTTGCAGTGGCCCACGTAATAAAGGAAATTTTTTTTAAAAAAAGGGTAAAGGTTAAAAGGTGTGGTGGTGGTAATTGTTGAGGTTAGTTTAATTCAATTTAACCTTTGTTATTTATGGTAATTAGTGAAGGAGTAAAGCGGGGGCGAGCGTAGCTTCTTGTATGGAGTCTTGTTTAACAAGTTATCTTCGAATCAAGTGGGGATGAATGATGTGGCGGATGAGGCTTCTCAAATCAAATCAATTCATAAATATTGATTAAATGATTTTTTTTTATATTGTTCGCTAATTAAATTAAATTTAATAACACCTTCTCTAATCAATTTACTTGATTGTTATATTTAAAATTTCTTGAAGTACAAGTGATGCACAGTTTCAATCTCATTCAACTGTTGATGAAGGATTTGATTTTATATTTACATGCAGTAGTCTTGCAACTTTGTCAAAACTTGTTAATTTAAAATTGAGATATTTACTTCAGGGTTTTTTTTTTCAACAGGAAAAAGTTTTTTTATATATGGAACAGTAATATTTGTTTGCACAAATTAAAGCAAAGATAAAAGATAATTAATAAATAAAAAATTGAAGCTCCGGCGGAATGGAAACATTAGCCAAGAAGAACGGAGTGTTCCATTGCTATTTGCTAGTATTTGATAAAATAAAGAAGGGCCAGCTCATAATTAATGTAGAGGATTCAAGAAGTAAGATAAGATTAATATTTTCTTAAATGAGTTTCACGCAGTTTGTAATCTTTCTAGAGGCTGTTAAGTGTAAAGCAAAAACTGCTAATTCGGGCATAATCATCAGTTCTATAAATATTTAAAAAAAAAAAAAATGGGGACTCGCCCCCCAACGGTCATATAATTGACCGTTACACACGGAGCATGTACCGAGATCCTGCAGCGCTGGTCCGGTCCAGTTGGTACGCCGCGTGCGGGAGAGGCTCGCCCTTGGCACGTGCCAACCAGCTTTGTGGGTGTACCACGTCCCCCACACTGACCGACTTTATCCCTTTCTGCACTGAATATATTTTTTATGTATAGTACCTTGCTTCTTTTAAGGAAAAAAAAAAAAGTTTTAAAGGCAAATATAAATAGTAATGAAAAATCATGTGAAAATGTGGTCGTGCCCCCACACTGGTGAAAATTTTGATTTCAACAAATAAAAACTAGCTCCCATCAGATTCGACCCTACATATATTATCGAGTATCTGTTTGTTATTATAATTTCCGATTCAACTATGCTTTTCTTTAAAGTTTTTCACTTATAAAGTTTGATTTTTCTTTTTTTAAGTATACGTGTAGGTGTTTTTATTTATTTTTACCCTCCACCTAACCTTAGGTACGAACAAGAAATAATAAATCTATCTGTCTTTATAATTGGTAGTAAGGATTTTATTTATAAATTTTTTATTGATTGCGAGAAGTATAGTTAAATTTACAGAAGATATTTTTATATATTTATATGAATATAATCTTTTATATATTTTAATGATTTGTTTAAGATTAACTAAGAAATACCTTAACTCAAAAAAAATAAAAATGCTTCGAGTAGAAGGAACATCGAAATCTCAAATCACTCATAGTTTTTATCGTAAATTAGTGGAAAATTGCAAGAAACACTTGCTGTGTGTCGTGTGCGAACCATATGAGTCTCACGTGATCTGGGGCCTACGGCTATGGAGCCTACTGGGTCCGTGTTATGGGCTTACAAACTTAAAAGTCAACACAATACAATTATGGCTGCAGCTGAACACACCATCCCGGCAATGATGAAAAATAAATTTATGAATGGCAAATGTTAAGTTATAATAATTGTAATATGGGTTAATTTTGTCCTGCCCCCAACTGTTTCAACATTTTTCACCACGCATCCATATGTTTCGAAAATACTCACTCCACACCCAATTCCGTTAATTTGACCGTTATGTTTAACGGAGCTATTTGAAATTTAAGTAAATGTCCGAAATACCCCTTATCTTGAATTAGAGAAAAATAAAATGAGATAAAATGTTAATTTAATAATTAATGTTTACATTAAAAAATTTTATTTAAAGGTAATTAATAATAATTTCATCAATTAAATTATCAAATAAATTTAATTTATCACATCAAATAATATTTAGGATATGAATTTCCAAATTTACCCTTTGACCGTTAGAATAAACGGTCAAATTAACGGAATTGGGTGTGGAGTGAATATTTTCGAAACATATGGGTGCGTGGCAAAAAATGTTGAAACAGTTGGGTGCAGGACAAAATTAACCCTTGTAATATATATTTTTTATGTGAATCACATAAATTGTGGGTCCTATAATTTGACCCATAATTTGAATTAAAAATTGTGGATCCTACAAACTTTATGAATTAGAAATAAAGTTTCATATCATAAAATCTCAGTCGAAGAATCGTGCAAACAAATAGATTCATGAATTTACAAGTTTTTTGAAAAGATATTATTGATATTGCTCAAACAAAGTCCAATTTGGAAGAACTGAAAAAAAAAAAAAATTTGTGCTTGCAAGTGTACGCTTAATGCGTCACCACCACCTTGCATTATTTTTTCATCTCTTAATATTTTTCTGTTTCATGAATTTTTCTCGGCATATTTTGTGTTGGTTGGTAACTGGAAGTTGAAAGTTGAAACTAATAAATTGATCCACCGAAGTTTCATCATCTCACCCAATTAAGTGTTTATTAATAAAAATAAATAAAAAAATGAATTATGAAACGAATTTATGTAAGATAAGTTAAAGGGATTCTCATTTTCATCACGGTTACTTCGTATTTACTAGTAACTTTAAAATAAACAAAATTTATTAAAAGAATCCAACGAATAAGAGAATATACACGAAGCACCTAAGATTGTTTTTGAAAAAATAGTCCATATAACCTTGTCAAAATTTTAATGTGATTAATAATTTTCACAATACTACGTGTGGGTTAATTTCATTGGCCAAGAATATTAAGTCAATAATATTAGCTTAAATTAGGAGAGTGCATGTGTATACACGTACAAAATTTTCTATCTCAATCAAACGTAGGGTAACCATCCTAATCAAAACAGTTATCAAGATTCAATTATAAATTAATTAATAAAATTAACCATTTAGGAAAAAAAAAAAAAATGTACACCCCAAAAGATTCAAAAACTAGGGCGCCACTTTGGCTCATCTCGTACGTTAGTTTTGAGATAAAGAAACAAGGTAATTTAATGAACTGATTACGACGGTAAGTAAGTAGATTTAGTAGCTCTTTCTAGATGATGAACGTTATCTTATCAAGATTTCAAAACTTGGAATTTTTTTTTTCTTTCTTAATGTGAATATTCTCCAGATGTATGAAGATACTGCAACTATGACTCAATGGAATAAAGCTCGCTTTTCGGCTACCGCGTGTTGGAGCATAGTATCACAACTGTGGTCGGCCTTGTAAAGCCAAGAAATTAAGGGCCAAAGACTTCTTTATATATTGACTAGTTGAATTATCTTAATTGCTGGGAACAAGAAAGTGCAAGGCAATTGCATTGAAAAATGAAATTCAATTTTGATGTTGCAAGCCGTAAATTAATGGATATTATAATTCGCTGGATTGTTGTAGCTCTTGTTTTAAAAGATAATAATAACAAAGTATATGCATGGCATACATGGCCCGCGTCCACACGGAGAGTCAATTTGTCCATAATTTGTGGGACCGTCAAGATTTTTACAAGAAACATAATAAGATGAATGTATCAACTACTAAGGGAGGTGGGTCCCATTTAATGGATTGGCATTTGGCAGTTATCCGTTATATACAGATCATCATCTTCTTCAGTTGAACTAACAAAATCCACCAGTCTATTTAGATTGCTTCACATGAGAAGTAGTTGTGCCTGAAAAAGTGGCGTTACTTTTTTTTGACAATTACAAATAAATAAATAAATAAATCCAAATAAACCTTAAAGGATAGAAGCAGGTAAGCAGTAGAAAGCGACAGAGAGTTACGGTGTCGGTGTGTGGCTGTTACCAAAGCCAGCCAAGCAAGATGAAACGAAACATCCTGGAAACGTCTTAAACGATAACGTTGTTAACTGTCTTGACCTGCTATCGCCGTTCCTATTTTGTTGGATAATGGCGACCGTTTTGGTGCAACTTTCAGTTTTTCTTTTTTTTTGGGACTGGACGCCTGGACGGTGGTAGAAGAGCCAAAAAAGGTCGACAAAAATTGAACGTTTCTGATTAGGCTTCCCTCTTTCACACGAAACGGGTCAAGATAGAAGAAAAAGAGTGAATAGGTGACGTAGTAGCCTTGGCCCCTTGAAGGTAAGATAATATTTAAATTAATGCCGTTTGTATAGTAAGTGAAGTTTTGGTGAGTCCACCATGTCCGTAGAAAAGATAAGGAAATATGTTAAGGTACTTTTTCAGGTCAATAGTCCGCAGTCAACAGACGTTAACCTCCACCGTCCCTTTCTCAGCCGACCGCCAGATGTTCACTCTTGCGTGGCGATTTTTCGTGTGTGTGTGCGTTTGTGTGTATTTTTTTTTTTCTTTTTTGCGTTCACCGATTTACTAACTAATAATTACTATAGGGATATAAGAAATTAAATTTCATCTTGAGACTGTTTATTATTTTTGGTGTAATACAAACGTAATGCTCTCTCTCTCGTCTTCTCATTATGTCACCCAACGGAAACCACCGTAGGTGTAGGGTAAGAAGATAGCTACCTATTATCCAAATACGAATAACGGTACACGTGTATGCACGTGGAATCATCATCTGGTCTCAATATTTTTGATAGTTGACTAGTGGAGCCTTTCCCAATAAAAATGGTCCAAGCGTATAAAAACTGTAAATTATAAATATTAATACGGATCGGGACTTGGCGGCAGGCAGGTCAAGCTCATTCTTTTTCAGAACAACAAATTCTTCAGTTGCTTCTGGATTAACACTAAGATGTTGCTTTCCAAAGACAAAGAAGACAAGTGTAATACCTTTGGTTGTACCATGTGGGAGATAAATGATCGGTTAGGCCCACATCAGGACTCGGGATCCTTTTAGTAGTATTTTTATGAAAAGAGCAAAAATGTTTTCATTCGATGATTATTTTTTAGTGTGTTCGTTTGAAAAAAAGAAAAAAAAGAAGAAGTGATTTAATTAAAATTTACTAAGCATTTCTCCGTCACCCAAACAACAATAACCATAGAAAACAAAAAGCCGATTTTGATTGCTCTCACCAACTGGAAAACAATTTTTTTTTTTTTTGATTACATGAGACTATTGCTCAGATTACAACTCATATACATGAGACTATTACTGATATTTACAAATCAGACTATTACTGGGACCAACTGACATCAATGCTAATGGAGCTCTGCCCAGATTTTAACCCTCACAAATATTCGAGGGATGTCTACTCTTCACTCATGGGTAAGAGAGAAGACTACCTTCACTCAAATTAATTGAAGAAGGAAATACCCCCACAATACTTTTGTGGGGGTTCGAACTGCTGCCCTCCAAGCTGGAGGACAGCAGCCCTGGCCACTCGGGCTACTGCCCGAGTGGTTGCTGGAAAACAGTTTTTGATGACACTTTATTGATGATGATGATGATTGAAGGACAAGTACAACCAAGCTAAGCTATATGATGAACTCAACTTTATCATTACATTGTGTATAAAACCTTGTGATACAAATGAATGCCACAATAGTTCAATAGAATAAAATATAAATAACCCAAAATAAATAGGAAAAATAATAAAGGCTATCTAACCAAAATAACAAAGAATGCACTTATTTATTTATTTATTAAAAAAAAAAAAACCTATTTCTGTCATACTAAAGAAAAACAAAGCATTCTCTGACAATCAGTTACTGTTTTGTAAACATCCCTCGAGTTAGAGATGAAAAATCATGATCTTTTCCATTTCCTAGTTGAGTACGAGTGACTGAGGAAACTGCAGATGCTGGAGGACGCCTCGTAGCTCCAATATTCATTGCACCGTTAATTGGAGCCATTGGCCGTTGTGTATACATGCTACAACAGGAATTGAAGAAAATGAACGTAAGTCTTTTTTTTCTTTTTTCTTTTTTGTGGGGGTGGGGGGGTTTGGGGAATGGGGTCTCGAGTACAAATGAGTCAGAGCGGGGAGGGTGCTTGTAGGGCGTGACTTGCATTAGGCCAAATCAATGTATAATTGATTTTACATTGATTTTTGCATGAATGTGTGTGCACACTCTCCTTAATACCAAAGCAAGCTTAAGTTAGTTTAAGTTAGTGAACTTCGCAAGCCTATGATCCTTCATCAGTCCTTACTCATTGTAACCAATACACTTAAGAATCTTTTGAAGCCATTTGAAGCATAACTAATGCGAAATAATTAAGTAAGCTGTAGGGTGGTCGCCTGATGACCTCTCTTAGACTGAATGATTATGATATACTAAATGCATACATATCAAAAACAAAAATATGAAGAAAGCCGCATCTGTGTACCTGGATGTCGGAAGATTAACAAAATTCCCAGCCGGATACAAAAGTTGGCTATTTCTCATCTGGAAAAGCAAACAATAACAAGATCAGAGAGGGTCTCAACCTGAAAACACTCATATAGAAGCGTTTTACGGGGTCAACCTGCACATATTTCTGTTGATCAGCAATGGGCATCATCATTCCAGGAACTTGATGGCCAACAACTCCCCAGCTCTGAATGGGTACGTGAATGCCATTAGAACCAGGTTGATGTACATTGATCGGAAAGGATTGAGACCCACCATTAGAATTTACAGAAGCAGCTGCAAGGAAAGACTGTTGTTGATCGATAGAAAATGGAGACACCATTTCAGACTGCACAAAGTTCCCAATAAAAGGGTTAATAGCTATCTTTCCACATGTTTTCTCCAACAAATAGAAACATTTAATCTGTTACACTTAAACTTTAGTTTAGCATCCCATGTATAGAACATCTACTTGACACTTCTACCCAACCAGTCAAGGCAACTAATTGTTTACATCGGCATCTTTGTTCACATTATCAACTATTAAACCACCACTAAGATAAGCATCAAGTCAATTTCATGCTAAATAGGTAGTACCTTTCATAAACAACCAGTCTTAATTGGTAAAGAAAGGTATTAACAACAGTGAGTCCATAGATAGATCCTCTGTAGAACTGCCAATACATGCCTAAATATTTTCCATAATTTCAACATAAAATTTTGAAACATTTACCTTTCCGAAGAGGTTCATAACATCATTCTTTACATCTTTCTGGGATTTCTCTGAAACAGATGGTATGACTGATGGTGAACCCATAAATAGATCCTCAATTCTGTATCTCGTTTGTACCTTGCTTTCAGTTGCCTTTGACGAATTAATTGGCTCAGCAGTTGAAGCATTGGTAGCTGCAAGGTGAAAACGACAGTAGTTATGGGTGACAACAAAATTAATTCACCCTAATTACTATTAACCAGAAAACATTGAAGTGAAAAGCCAAGCAAATGGGAAAAATATAAAGAAAGTAGCAATATGAGCTCAACGAATTATTAACAAAAAAGACATACATTGTAAATTGGCACATGATTTCTCATCATTAGAAGTCTTGGAATCATTTTCTCTTGAATCATCCGTGCAAAGCAAATTAAAAAGATCAGTGGCATAATCCACTTTGCGTTGTGGAGTGGTACTAGCTTCCTGCTTTGGTGGCTCATACTTTGGTACTGCAGGTTCTGAATTCTGCTTTTTGTGCTGTATTACAGCTGTAGTAATAGCTTCCTGCTTTGCTGGTTCAGACTTTGGGACAGTAGGCTCTGAATTCTGCACCGGTTCTTGGATTTTTAGACTGGGCGTGACCTGCCCAACAAGTTCATTAGTTTTTTAGTATCTTAAAAATCTGAAGAAAGAGGGAAAAAATGAAAGGCAAAGAGAAGGCCCCTGGCCAACGGAATATATGCACAGAAATCGCTTGAAAAAGACCGTTGACTGGTTCCCAACTAATTTCTCTAAAACAAATATGTTTTGCAAATCTAATTAGTTTAGTGTTAGGCATTTCCAAGCAGTTGGATATTTCATGCTATTTACAAACTCTGTTTTCAGTTGTTTTTGCCTCCCAGATAAAGACCATATTAAATAACTTTCATTGCTTTTAATATTCGAACATGCATTGAAACAAAGGTAAAGAAAACTAAAAACACTTCCTGATTTCTATGATAAGATTTTCCTACATCTAATGCAGAGATAAATCATAACATATATACTAAGAGATAAGGTAACTACAGCAGCCAGAGGAAATGAAGATGTTGATGATCATTTAGAGAGACCAAATCGGAGAAATTCTACGTACCTGTTGAACTACTTTAACAGTCGCTGGAGAACTATGTTTCGGAGCAGCAATGTCATTGCTTGCATTAGGTGGGTGAGCAATATTCCTCACATCAGGAACACGATTTATATTATTTGTATATCTATGCCCACTACTGCTGGGTAGAGGTCTGTGAAATGAAGCCTTCTCTTCACTCACCCTTGAAGGAGATTTTGTATTCCCACCCCTAGGAATCCATCTCTTCTCTTCATACCTAACAAACAATGTAAGCTCCCTTTAGCCTGTGTCAGGTCATCATTATAATTGCAGTAAAACAGAAACAAGCAAATAATTACTATTTCAAGCTTATGATTGTACTTTGCGCGAATGAAATTCTCGATTCCAACTCTATCATAATTAGGAGGCAACTCCGCTTCCCAGTAGCTATTTGATTTCTCATTCCCCATTGCTGCAACCAATAAACATACCAAGATTAATGAAACAGCATTTTATATCTTAAACTTAGAAGTGATTTGATACCAGTTAAATCAGATCCAAATCAGAGAAATATACATTGAATAACTGCGACCTGCTCTGGAAGCCATGTGTCTAAAGTAGCAGATCTCACCTGCATCAAACCACACAAATTACTAAATCTGTGAACCTCTAATAGCAAAAACATAATTGCTGTACCATCTTACTTAGATACCAGACAAAACATGTAGACAAACAAGACAAAATGGCATATGAACCTTGGAAATGTGCACTCCAAGACTTCTGTGGATCCCAGAACATTGCATGCATATGAAAATTCCCAAATTCACACTTGCCCATCGCGGGCCTCTGCATGACAAGCCCATATTACAAGTTAGAACTTCTCAACATAATTAGAAAAGAGAGTATTAATGATCAAGCTTGAATGTTTGATTGCTCATCTTGTATGCTGAAATATAAACAACTAACTGTATCTTTTGCCAGATACCTACTTGGCTTTGCAATCAGCACACTCCCTATTTTCAGGTAGTTTTAAGAGGCCATCCAGGATCTGCATAGACAGCACCAAAGAAGACGAAATTACTAGAAATCACGGAGACAAAGCAAGCAGAAAAGGAAATAGAAAAGGTCAAAAGAAAGAAATCATTTTGATCAACATCCACTATTCAAACATGCAAACTCTAAGAAGCAGCAAATCCCAATATGCACAAACTATAGGGAGAAGAAACATTCCTAACTTGAATTATTTCTCAGCATAGTATACATAATGCCAGGGAAATGAAAAAAAAATAATTTTGACTTAAAAGATGGAGATATACAAAATATTGCTATAAATTAACTTTGCAATATCTAATTATAAACTATAACTTGAAGAAAATAAAGTCAAATAAGTGAGTATCACTTGAATTGAGCTGACAAATAACTATGATTAAAGAAAGCAAGTGTAAGGACAGATGACCCATTCGCAACAAAAATATGGTAGATGTGAGACAGATGTAAAATGTAAATAACAGCTTCAAATTACAAGCTGGCGACTGTAATTGAAGTAGGTTCATTTTCAGGCCAAGCACAGATCAATAATGGAAAATTGATGATATCAGACCCAAATTCACCGTTTTGATGATATGAAAAATTAATTTTCTATAAGCAACAATCTACAGGATATCTTTTCTCATATACCTTGCAAACATTATATACTGCTAACAAGGGGAAAGAAACGGGGTAAAGATACCATTGTCAACTTATCAGAGGTGCTTGGAATTCAAATGAACTTAAAAAAATTCATAAAATACAGACCCAAGACATATATGTATTCCCTAACCTATCAGACAGCACATACAATACAGAATCTTGGAAAGTGTACAGCTGTATCATTTTGAGCCCAAAAGCCATATAACCACCACCAGGTTATTAATGAGTTCCAACTCATAAGGTGGGTCTCCGTTTTCAAACAACTTGTTATGGCCAAGCACTTTAGACAGCTATATAATGAACAGCAGCCAACTTTCTTAACTGGTTTATCAACAAAAGACAAATATCTGCAGGTTTACTTATGGTCATGACTTTCCAATTACAAGGGATAGCCCAGCTGAGCAAAAGTAATCATTTGAAGAGCAATAATTGTTAATTGTAAAAGTAATAACTATTCTGAATAGAATCCAAATCTGCCGAGGAACTAATCTCAACCCATTATAGAACTGACTCAAAACTGTAATATAAACAAACGTGTATACAAATAACGGGACAAACAGATTGAACATGGCCAAGCTCTTATGATTTTTGAACAATGAAATTGATATCTATTTATAATTGCTGAAACTCAATAAATACAAACATGAAAATAAGTTTAAAAACATAAAACTTTGCAACCATCTAACATGAATCGTATTCATCAAACAAATGAAATTTCGAAACCAACAATCAAACCCAGATAGAATAATAAAGCATAAGCATCAAATGAACATAAAAGAGAAACCTTTCTGTGCTTAGCATTAAGCTCTTTGGAAACGTTAGCCTTCTCGTTCATGTTGCAAACTTTTTCTTTCACAGCAAAACGATTTTTTTTTGTTTCCCTCTGAAAAGAATCTACCTTTCTTTCTTATTTTATCTCAGCATAGAAGCAGAAACCGTACAGACAAAGAAAGGGGAGAGGAAGACGAAGAGGAAATGGCAAAGTTCAAAGTGGGTTTCTTTTCTTTGAGTGTTTGTCATTTGTTCTGTCATGCACCTTTTTGTAGGCTTGGACTTTGATTTGATGACTCGCGTGTACACACACGCATGCTCAGCTGACTTGTGATTCTAGGCTTTTTTTAATGAGTGGAAGTGGCCTTTGAACCGCATGGGCGATGGCCAGTCTTCTGTTTGGTTGCTCAGAAATATAGGAGAAAATCCAAAAGGGAGTTCTTGATTTTAAGGCTTCTTTGGCTTTTTGAGTAAATGAAATGCTACATGCATCGAGGTAGTCACATTGTTGCCTAAAGGAGTTTCTTTCTTTTTTTCTTTTTAAATAATATAAAGTTCTTATCTTTTGGCCAATATATAGAAATCATAATCAAAGGGAATATTAGGTCATATAATTTTCTTTTTTATTCGTTATTATTATTATTATTATTATATCAACATCTACTAACTATTTAATTAACTTTTTGCGTGAGAGTCCATAGAGAGATACAATAAATAACAATAATAATTTCGATTGTGCATGTTTCATAACATATCTTGAGGACGACTCTAGTTAATGTGTTTATTCAATTATAAACTTTTATAATACAACTATTGTCAAATAACCGTGGTCGTAATATGGTACCAAGGAATCTTTGGATAAAAACCTGTCTTGTCAAATAGAATTAGATGTCGAATTATTTGGGTTTATAGGAATTTTACCTATACAATTAAATAGTTAAAATTTTTTTAATTACATGATATTATTGTTTAGATTACAATTCATATTTCATAAGATTAGTACATTAATATTTACAATTAGATAATTATTAAGATTAATTTACAAATCTTATATAACACAGTTCGTATTTTTATCTAAATTTTTAGACTCTCTAATATTCAAGAATTATATAACACAGTTTAAAATTTTATCTAAATTTTTAAACTCTTTAATATTCAAGAATTATATAACACAGTTTAAATTTTTATACTTCACTCACATTTAAAAAAAGAAGAAGATTGTATTCAATTAAATTAAGGGAAGAAAATAAATCTCTATAATGCGTTGTGGGACTCGAAATGGGTTCTAACGCCTAGTGGCTATTGGATGGCCAAACTAGTAGTAATGATTGTGGTAATTTTATATGCGGTCGTAGGGGAAAGGAGAATAGGCCAATAATGTAGTGACATACTTTTAAGCTATGCCAAATTTGCAAACGACAAATGGTGGCATAGTATTGCCAACGGTGTTCTGCCAACATGTCAAAATATTATTCGTTTGTCTGTAATAAAATCATTTGTGCTGCTAATCATAACTTCCCGGAAATCAGAGTCTCTTTATGTCAAAATCATTTTGGCGAATTGCTAACAGCCATGTGTTTTACTGTAATTGGACTCTCTCCCTGATCCTTACACGCGCTTATATGGGATTCCGTCTCGAGCCTCGAACCGTTTGGCATTGGTAGTTCGTAGATTAAACAAAAACAAATCATTCTTATTTTACACAATACAATAATATGTTACGAAAGAATCCAAATTCAACGTTTAGATGATCGTTTAAGATTTTCCCTCTTTCAATGCCATTTTACAGCACCTTTAATTGGTGGTGGTCCTAATCCGGCCATTGCACCATTTTTCGCGATTTGTTGTTTTCATAATAGTTTGAGATCTATTAATCGATAGGATCGATAATCCATCATATGTGTGTGCGCGCGTGTTACACTTTAGTGCTTGACCATTAGCTTAGTGGTCTCTTTCAGCAGCATGCTCCAATTGGAGGACTAACTGGATTTTAGTCGGTACCCAACTCAAGGCCGAACAAGAAATTACAAGCTGAGGCCATTGGGGTTGTTAATGGTTCAGTGGGTTGACGTATAACGCCACTATAGGTAGCTACCATACTATTTTTTCTACAGAACAGAGGAATGATCGACAAGAATGATATAATACTAGTATGTGTCTTTGGTATTGGTTCAACAAAACCATCATTCTAAAGTCAGTGTAGAAGCTGACCCATGAGTTGTATTATGTAATTTTATATAACATAATTAAGCTGTACTGATATGGGTTTCCGAGTTAGGCCATAAAATCCAAGGACAATATATATTGCATTTTTACGTTATAAAATCTCTTAAAAAAATACAAGGTTTCGATAAGAAAATACAAACTCCAAAGTCCCATATACAGCGGCAATACTGAACTGATAGATAACATAACTTTCAATCTCCAAAAATGTCACAACGGATCTTATATCTAATAACTAATAGCCATTAAACAACCAACTAGACATAATATAATACAGCTGCCTGTATGTCTAATATATCACATTCTTCACGCCATCCGATAAAAAATATCAAACAACAAAATATGGCAATCCTTGAAGATGTGCTCCGGCCAGTACATATAGAGTCTCATGATCAGTTTTGGGGTTCAAGTCTTATTCGGTCTTCTTGTTCAACTTCAGCTTAGCTTCCACATCTCCACTGTAAGGTGTGGCAGGGTATGCATACTGCTGGATAATAGAGAAGACAACCATCTCTAGACAAACCAATACATTTTGAATAGCTTCATTGATGTGCTCCACATCCAACCAAAAATGATGAGATCGGATGATGCCCATGCCAGCTAGTATTTCAAGCACCACATCCTGCATGTGATCAAAGATTGACATTTACTGTTATTCATTAGAAGAAACAGATAAGAAAGATGAAAAGATGAAACAGAAACATTATAGAGAAGAAAGCGGCAAAGAAGACGTTTAAGGCACAACTGCAACTAACATTGCCAAAGGCAAATATCATCCCCCTGTTCTGATGATGCATACACCACCCATCATTCAAATAAGAAGTACAATTATCTGTGATTACTTAATTAAGGAACATATTAATGAACTCTAGGAATTCCATATGATTTAGATAAGGCTTCATCAAATTAACGTTCTTCTCCAAAGTCAAAATGCAAGCCAATAAAATAACGAGGTCTTTGTCCAAACTGCAAAATAGCTAAACTTGACCTGAATTAAGAAGTAACAGTCAGGACTATCTAGCCCAATTCAACATGCCAAATGGTCCACCAATTTTGTTTCATCAATTCACATCTGCTTAAGTCGGTAGTGAACATTAGGAGTCTGGTTGATGGGGTCAAACAAATTAGATTTCCATGTTTTTGGTCTAATGTAACAGTCGTCAAGTACAAGAGTTATTAATGTTAAAGAAGAAGAGCTCTTCTGAGAGAGCCTCAAACTCTTGAGTTGATTTGATAAATCTACTGCCTTTTGCCTTTCCTGTCAGGAACTGATAGGCTGATTTCATTTGTTTCTATGCTGGTGCTATTTTCATTGCATTTTTAAGCTCTGTTTGGTATTGAGTTGCTACTGTTCAAAAAAAGCTGTAAATTGAAGTAAAAAATGATAGTGTGTGCGCCATATATGACTTTAAATAATTATACTAAAACAGTAAAAATATTATATATTTTTCGTTATACAAGTATGCAACAAAATCAACTTAGCTTCTAATCATAGTAGTAAGTGTATCAAACACTTTAGTGATGTAGTTTTTAAGCTACAGTTGCCCAACCATGATACCAAACGGGACTCTTCCTGTCTTCCAGCTTAATATCTCAGCTTGTCTTTGTGAATAATGAATTAAGGTTATGCATAATAAAGAGAAAGAAGACAAGATCTTTATACCTGCCAAAAGCAGAAGAAAACAATCCCCTTGATGCACATGAACTTTGCGAGCGGTTTGTGGGGTCCCAACTCTTTTGCAAAAACATGGTAGAAGACCACCAAAGAGTACAATGCCAATGAAACTGAAACGTTTAGAATGATTGTAAATGTCCAGCTCAACCAAGAGGGATATATCCGAAGAAGTTGCAGTGTAATCATCAATATGGAACATATTGGGCGGATAACAACAAACTGCCACGTCCAGTATTTGAGGAGCTTCAATGTATGATGATCCAGGCGGACAGTGCGCGGCTGCAATGTTTGAAAACAATGTGTTCAGTTCATAAACATAAACATAAAGCTGAAAGATCATATTAAAAACAATTATTTTACTAGTGGATACCAATTATTTTAACAGTCCAAAATTAGTATTTGCATTCAGATCAGAATTTTATCACACCAACAAGTACTTCATGTTGAACAACAACAATAAACACATTAAAAGAGTGATTTGCCATATTACCTTGCAAATTTGTTTTATACACCTTTACAGTAAATTGAAGTTCTTGTCTACACTTACGTGCCAAGAAATGAGAGGGAATTCACTTAAATCTTCTAGCTTATCACCTTCTTGACATATTTATATTACCATTAATCCTACTATTGCTTCTGTTTCAGGTACTAAAGTCATTTTCAATTAATTTTGAAGAGACCAAATGCTCTCCTTTATTTAATAAGTTCATTATTAGTCATCTTCTGTTTCAGCATTTCAATGATTGATGATTGACAACAAAATGCTAATAACTATGTTACTAACAAGAAGCAAACTAGGCAATAATAAACAATTGTTGCAAAGCAAACAAACCTGGAAAAGGGTCATGGGAAAGGAATGATGAATCTCTCTTCCTTTAATTTCATCCGGCACAATGTTCTTACTAATCGAAATCTTCAAATAACTGTACATTAAAGCCATAAACTTAGCAATAACCTGCAGATTAGAAAATAAAGAGTGTGAAAAACAAAAATTAGGGAGCCGGAAGGAAGAAGCGGAAGAGAAAGAAACAGAACTCACCAGAGCCTCATAGCATTCCTTGACGGAGTCCAAAAAGGTGAAGAAGGGTTTGCTACCCTTGATATCCAACAAACCTACAAAAGAATCAACAGCGTAAATGGGAGCCATAAGGATTATGATAATGATAGCCTTCTGCTCCTTCGGATTCTTCCAGTAAAAGAGATGCTGTTGCAAGAGCCGCATCGTGAAATGCATTGTCAGCATCACGCACAATCCCGATCCCATCAATGTGATTTGCGCCCGACTCATCGTGCTCAGATCCATCGCTCACCACGATGATGATGATGATGATTCAAACTGTGTCTCTCGTGACTGACTCTTGTATCTGCGTCTTTGTATTTGTGATTGATTGTCTGATTGATTGATCTTTTTCTTTTGCCAGTTGCTATACTGTGGTGTTCTGCTGTGTGTCCCCCATCCCATTCGTACAAGGAAAATTTGATTGTGGAAGCAGATTGTATTACGTGGGACCACTGGACACGTTTTTTCATCCTCTTCGTCCTCCGCTGTTCGTGTTGACCTGGTGGGAAAGTTTAACACGTCTGGCTGTTGGATACAAATTATACAATTATTGAATGGGGGATTGATTGATTATCTACCCTACTCGTTCGTGTTTTTTTACCCCCTTTTATTTTGCGTTATATTGAACACTTCATATGATTAAGAATTCTCAATCCAAATTTTAAATTCTTTTAAGTAGGCCAAAAAATTCTTATTTTGGGCAAGAATTTTTCCTTTAGTTTAGTTTAATTATTATCAGTTTTTTTAAATGGGAATTTCTCGTTGAGTAGAATCCCATGAGGAGGATAAAAATTCGACCTGCATTTCACTAATAATTTAGTCATGCCATTGATGAAAGAGCCGCAACACTTAACATGATAGTATGATAAGAAAGTGGTCGTTCCTTGGAGAATGATGCAGGGTCATGTAATGCATGTAATACTTGGATAAAAATTACGGCTCAAATTTGATGTTATTTGACAACAAAAGTTAGTTTAATGTTTTCGGATTGTTTCCCTGTAATCATATATATGTCTTAAACGTTAAGTAACAGACACAAAAACCTACAAAACCTTCAAAGTTTTATTCTGAAGCTGTCTGCTTCCTCTGTGGCCCTGAGCGATGAATCTATTCCTCCTCCTAATTTATCAATCATTGACTACATTCTCGAACGCAAACCAAATCTCATTCTTCTTATACAACCCCCCCGGATGATAAAGTAAGTCCATTTTCTCCATTTTAAAATTCTTCACTTATTCCACAGTTTTGGTCCAAACAAACAGGACATAACCAATGTTTGAAATTAAATTTGTCTCTTACTGATTCATCTGACCTAAACAATTGCCATAATGTTCTTGATAAATAGCTAATATCTCTCACACTCACCATTGCCAACTTATCTTTACTGTGTAATGGGGATGATAAAAAATTTTATAGCATGTGTTCTACTTGTTGTTTTATTTCTTCAGAATTCTTGTTTTGAAGCAGAACTCTCAGCTAATGTGACGTATGATCACAGAGCGCTTGTTATTGATGGAAAGAGGCGGGTTTTGCAGTCAGGTTCTATTCATTATCCTCGCAGCACGCCCGAGGTTGGTTTGATTTTTAACATGCACACGCAAATATGAGTCATACATTGATGAATTATGTGCTAATGCAGTACTGTGGTTCTGCAATAAACTTTCAGGTGTGGCCAGAACTTATTAGGAAATCAAAGGAAGGGGGACTGGAAGTGATCGAGACTTACGTGTTCTGGAATTATCATGAGCCTATAAGAGGACAGGTATATAGTAATGAACTTCAAGTAAAAAGTCGATTCCCATTATGAGTTTCGCTAGCAGTATTGAGTTTAACATGGTTCAATCTTTAGAAATTAGCAATTTGTTTGTCTTTATGAATAAAAATGCCCTTTTGGGATTAGTTTAACTGATCAGAAGAAATTCTCATGCATTCGACATTCCCAATGATAAACTACATTGTGTATGTCATGTACTGTTTTTTACAGCAGTTTGTTGATAATGTTAAAATTTTCTCGGAAAATCATGCAGTATTATTTTGAAGGAAGGTTTGATCTTGTGAGGTTTGTGAAAACGGTTCAGGAAGCTGGCCTTTTTCTTCATTTGAGGATCGGCCCATATGCCTGCGCTGAATGGAACTATGGGTATCTTTTAGTCACAGTTTCTCTTCTTCACAACTTGAAGAAAATGTCAATCTACTTTTAGTCCATATCTCCAATTTTTAGTTCCCTAGTTGCAGACTTAGTTACAACTTAAAAGTGTAGATCTCCAATTTTTAAATTCTTTCTCTGACTTGTGACAGGGGATTCCCTGTTTGGTTACATTTCATTCCTGGGATTCAGTTTCGAAAAACAAATAACCCTTTTAAGGTACTTTCTGATGTCAAAGGTGGTTATTTAACTGATTCCTTTCTTTTACATTTATTTTCACACTATTGATAGTTGAAAATTTTAAATTTCAGTGCAAGAAATTGCTTTCTGTCTTATTGTCGTTGCAGGAGGAAATGAAGCGTTTTCTTGCAAAAATTGTAGATTTAATGAAGCAGGAAAATCTCTTTGCTTCACAAGGAGGGCCAATCATTCTGGCACAGGTTATTTACCAACATGTTTTAAAATGTATATAGACAGAATTTGACTATCAGACTCTAATGAAAAGTTAATCCCTGTCTATTGTACTCTTGCAGGTTGAAAATGAATATGGAAATGTTGAATGGGCATACGGGGTTGGTGGAGAGTTATATGTCAAATGGGCTGCGGACACTGCTGTTAATCTTAACACGTCAGTGCCTTGGGTTATGTGTCAACAAGAAGATGCACCTGATCCAATTGTAAGTGTTTATCATATGCATTCGCTTATGTTTCCTCTACACCTCCATCCCGATTTCATCTGTTTTATCTTACAAGAGCTAACTAAGTGCAGATAAATACATGCAATGGATTTTACTGCGATGGATTTACCCCAAATTCACCTTCCAAACCAATAATGTGGACTGAGAACTACAGTGGATGGTAACATCCTGAAGCCGACGCTGCATTAGATTTCAAGGACTATTCTAGGTTTCGGTATTCATGTGTGAAGTGCTAAATCGCCTATTTGATACTACAGGTTCCTTTCATTCGGCTATGCCGTTCCTTTTAGGCCTGTTGAGGATCTTGCTTTTGCTGTGGCACGTTTTTTCGAAACTGGTGGCACTTTTCAAAACTATTATATGGTAAACCTTGCAATGAGTTCTGTTTCTGATATTTTACTGCTAACCTGGAAATTATGTGAATATTAGAACTATGACAGAGTTCTAGAAATATTTAGTGTCAACTTAATGATAATTTGCTTACAGTATTTTGGGGGAACAAACTTTGGACGAACCGCTGGTGGCCCTTTGGTTGCAACAAGTTATGATTACGATGCTCCGATTGATGAATATGGTAAAGCTTATCCAACAAGCTATCATTGATGAGAACGATTCTATGTGCCATGACAATGAAAGCATTAGTCATCTAGATTCATTAATGAAGTTAGGCTGCAATTTCACTTTTGCCAAGATCAATAAGCAAATAACTCATTTAGGACTGAGGAAAGAAAATTGCTAACTTCAGAAATTTCAATGTAGGTTTTATTAGGCAGCCAAAGTGGGGTCACTTGCGTGAGTTGCACAAGGCAATAAAGCTTTGTGAGGAATATTTGATCAGCTCAGACCCAACTCACCAGAAACTTGGTGCTAAGTTAGAGGTAAATGATCCATCATTTTGTACAATTAAAATATCTCCACATTTGTTCTTGAGGGGTACGCACCTATGTTGACTCAGCCATTATCCTTGTCATCCATTTTCGCTAATAACTTTGTTTCTTTCTTTTTCGCTCAGGCACATATCTACCATAAATCTTCCAATGACTGTGCAGCCTTTCTTGCCAATTACGACAGCAGTTCAGACGCAAATGTCACATTTAATGGAAATGTGTACTTCCTTCCAGCCTGGTCTGTGAGCATCCTCCCGGATTGTAAGAATGTCGTTTTCAACACAGCCAAGGTATTTGCTCTTTTCGCATTTTCTTTACGTAAAAAAGTGATTACAACACCCAATGTCCTCTTGTGATTGCTTTAGGATTCATTTTGTAATAAATGAGATACGCACGCACATTTTCACTATCTATACATGACATATAATCGATGCCAATTATTTAATCAGATCTTTTAAATCGATGTTTCAGTACAATAGTTTGATCAATTTTCTTTACATTTACTCATATTATATTTACTAGTTCATGAGTTAATCTCTGTTGAACTGCTTTTTCACATTTGAAGGTTATTTCACAAAGAAATATTGGTGATCATCCTTTCGCACAACAAAAAAATGTTAATGAACTGCTATTGGCATCATCGGCATTTAGCTGGTATGAAGAAAAAGTGGGCATATCAGGCAACAGATCGTTTGTAAGGCCTGATTTAGCGGAGCAGATTAATACAACAAAAGACACAAGTGATTACTTATGGTACACAGCAAGGTAATTCATTCATTTTAAGCCATTTTTGAAGACCCACATTTGGAATTTAGCCTGACAATTTCATCTGGCTGTGCTTCAATGATACTGGCAGTATTCATGTGATGCCTGGTCAAGGGAAAGAAGTCTTTCTGAATATTGAGAGTTTGGGACATGCAGCATTAGTTTTTGTAAACAAAAAACTCGTAGGTAGGTAATATGGAATTGCACTGTATTTTTATAAGTTTCATCTTAATTGATTCACTTAAAATCAAATGCTTGCTTATTCTTCACACAAAAGAAGGAATAAAAAGGAGGAAAAAATCCTTTCTCCATCTTACCACTTTCCAATTCAGATTGGTTCGAATGATCGATATCCTGGATTTGCTACTAGGATTGTATTTGTGTATATTTAGTGGAGTTGATGTCCCTTCTGTGTGGTCTTTCACAGCATTTGGGTATGGTAACCATGACTTTGCAAACTTCTCGATCAATAAGAAGATTGAGCTGAACGAAGGAATTAATACACTCGATATATTGAGCATGATGGTTGGGCTACAGGTAACAAAGTTTTTTTCTTTTTTTTCCCCCTCCCTTTAAATTAACCTGACTAAATCGTTTTTACAAAGGCACCATCGATATTGGGATAATTTTGTGTTTAATTTATTAAGCATTGATATTGAAGTAACCAAGGTAGCACAATTTCTTGGCGAGTTAAAACTCAATTTTTCTGAAAATTCAACACCATAAATTCTGCAACATTACACTGCATGATCATAGAGCAATTACAAACTACTTGTCCACAAATAAGAATCAAGTATTAAAGGTTACTGATTGTTCGATCCTTTCCGCTAATTTATTCTAGAACTATGGAGCATGGTTCGATGTTGCTGGAGCAGGACTTTTTTCTGTTATTCTTATTGACCTGAAGAATGGCAAGAGAGATCTTTCTTCAGGAGAATGGATCTATCAGGTTTGATTCAAAATTAGTAGTCTAGATAAATAAGATTAAACAAGTAATAAGAGCTTTTTCAAACAATTCACTAAGAACTCAGTTGTATTAAGCCACTTATTTGTCTCTCCTTTCAGGTAGGGGTCGAAGGAGAATACATCGGTCTGGATAAAATAAGTCTTGCAAACAGTTCATTTTGGAAACAAGGAAGCACTCTTCCTGTTAATAAGAGCTTGATATGGTACAAGGCAAGTTTGAACAGAATGATAATGTGTCAAATTGTGATGGCACAAGTTTTTGGTGGCAGCTAGCCACGCTTTTGCCATGGAGAGCATGCTTTTAGTTTGTTTTTTTATTTTTCAAATTTTCATCCTCAGACCACATTCCTTGCTCCAGAAGGAAAGGGCCCCTTAGCCTTGAACCTTGCTAGCATGGGAAAGGGTCAAGCTTGGGTCAACGGGCAGAGCATAGGACGGTATTGGTCAGCGTATCTCGCGCCATCAACGGGTTGCACAAAGAAATGTGATTACAGAGGATCATATGATGCATCTAAATGTCAAAAACACTGTGGTCAGCCTGCTCAAACATTGTAAGGGCCAATAGATATCTTGCCTATCAATCACAATTTTTACGCTTATTGCATTAAATGATGTAACAAATGCCCAGGTATCATATTCCGCGGACTTGGGTACATCCTGGAGAAAACCTACTAGTCATCCATGAAGAGCTTGGCGGTGACCCGTCAAAGATTTCTTTGCTTACGAAAACTGGCCAAGATATTTGTTCATTTGTATCAGAGGCTGATCCTCCGCCAGTTGATTCCTGGAAACCAAACCTAGGAGTCGTGTCTAGCAGCCCTCAAGTTCGACTGGCCTGTGAAAGAGGATGGCACATTGCTGCCATTAATTTTGCCAGCTATGGCATTCCTGAAGGAAACTGTGGCTCTTTCAGACCAGGAGCTTGTCATATGGACGTTTTACCAATTGTTCAGAAGGTAACTCTGTTTTTACCAATACGGACATGTAGATATGTCAATTGTCACCTCACTAGGTCTAGCATATGTCATTTGCGGAAAGATTTTTCAATGAAGAGATAGGGTATTAGTAGTAAATGAGGTTTTACTTTGTCATTGATTCTTAGGTTTTGATTTGGATGGAAATTTCAGGCTTGCGTCGGCCAAATTGAATGTTCAATCCCTGTTTCCTCGGCTTACCTTGGTGTTAGTGCTGGCGCCTGCCCTGGCTTGTTAAAAGCCCTTGCCGTTGAAGCTCATTGCAGCATATGAAATCGGAATTCGCTCCCACAGTAAAAGATCAAAGATAGAATAACACTGACAACTCATTGTCAACGACGTGACGTTTGCTGCTTTTCTTTTTCTTTCCTTTTTTTTTTCAACATTCTTTAATAGTTGTGTGAGATGTATTTTAAAATTTAAATAATATATCTTTTCTTAATTCGTTGCTGGTGTAAATGAAAAAAAAATATTATAGAATTATGAATTATGAATTATGAATTATGTAACTTTTCAAGCCGTCATTACAACATAAATGTTTCAAGCAAGAAGTTGCCATATTTAATTATTCGCGAAGGTTTAACCAGAAGGAAGTAATTCAAGAAAGCTTAACAAACTGATTCCGTGCTCTCAATTGTCTTCCTAACGAAAATATTTTCATTCTATAACCTTATCTCACCAAGTATTTAGAGCATTTTACGAACAACGTGAACTTACAGAACTGTATGCACAATGACACAAGGTTCATGGAACAAGCATAATCTTCCCGATATGCTGGCTACTTTCCATGAGCTGGTGAGCTTCGGCTGCTTCACACAGAGGAAGATACTTGTAGATCACAGGCTTCACCTTCCCCACTGCTATTGCAGGCCAAACATTCTTCTCCACCTCCGATACAATTAATGCTTTGTTTTCTGTACTTCTACTTCGCAAGCCAGCCGCTGTGCATTAAACACCAATTATATAGACCCATTAATCATACATCTCTCTCAAATAATAACTCTAGTAAACACACCCCAAAAGAAGAACAAAGAAAATGTTATATCACAGATGTGTTGAGAGTCCCAGAAGAAATTCAGTTTAGAAGTAACTTTGTATATTTTTGCATATCCAACCAGATATTTCAGTTTAATTGCCATCTGATAGCTGATATACAAGGTATAAAAATCACAAAGCTGCTGTTAAAGAATAAGAGGAAACTCATTAAGAAAAAACCATGACAGAAATTAGATTCAGAAACTAGGTTATCAATTGATTCCCCAAAAAAATTTGTTAGAATCAAAAGCTACGAACCTTTCAAGGGTTAAGTCAACCCAATTTATTATAATTAATTATTATGCTAAATACAACTAACATGTGACCATAAGGGGAACTTCACATGGACTTCTTTACTATTGGTTGTGTAAAAATTCATCCAATTGAAGAAGTTGAATTCCAATATAGATACTATGTTTAATTGTAAAAAAGAAGGGGAAAAAAAGCACCTTGGAAAAAAAAAAAAAAACAAGTTCATTCATTTTGAAGAACACCAAGGCCCACTAATCAAGGGCACAATACCTTGCACAGTGAGGCGCTTAGCAAACAGAGAAGTTATATTTAATTCTGTTTTAGCTCCACCCTGGGTTCCAATTATGAAAAGCCTCCCATCAATGTTCAAGCTGCCGAGGTTACGCTGAAAGTAGGATGCTCCCATGCAATCTAGAATTACATCAACACCTAGGCACAAACATTAATACATATGCATCAGTCATAAACAGAAAGAGACAGAAGGATCTTTATACAGAAGTACAACTTCCAGGTTAAAACAAAATGCATTCATAATGCTATTAAACACTAAACACACCTTTACCACCAGTTTCTTCCTTCACTCGTGCAACAAAATCCTCAGTCTTGTAATTGATGCACACATCCGCACCAAGATCCTTGCAAACAGCCAGCTTTTCCTCACTTCCTGTAGATCAATAGCCAAAACCTATGAACACACGAATATTGAACGGTTGACATAAGATGAACCTTGTGGCCAGACCTGCTGTAACAAAGACTCTCACTCCTTGGCATTTTCCCATCTGAATCGCAAATGTACCAATTCCACTAGAGCCCCCATGAACCTGATAGTTTAAGAGCCATTAGTTCATGGATTAAGCTCCATAACATATATATTTCAATGGCTTAGCAGACAAAGAGATTGAATATCCCTTGCATCATGTATTGCATAAATTTTTTAGGTATCAGACAGAAATTTGAACCCTCAGATACCTGTACACTAGACTAGGGATCTTCAGCTTTAAAGCAATTGTTATCTGCCAGTCAATGTTTACTGCCCAACGGAGTGGCTGCAGAGGTGTTGGACAAATATACAGTACAGGATTTGAACTCTAATTACGTTTTAACCAAGTAAGGATGAGATTACAAGTCACACCCATGTTGATAACATATTGAAGGTAAAACTTAAAAAGAAAAGTTTCTAAGCAGTAATATCTATTCAAGCACAACGATAAATAGTTCCAATTTGAAGAATTAGAACCGATTTCCACCATGTTTTGGATATCAAATATTCATCTTTACTGGGTAACTAAGCCATAATGCAGACTTTGGGAATTATAGTCATACATAACAAGCCGGACAATTAAACTATTTCAGAACATCAACAGGAACATAGCAATCATCATAATATTTGCTCCGATAAATCAAAATTAAACTTAAAATCGTACATCAGAATACGAGATAGAGCAAAAATCTACCAGAAATGACTCCCCTGGGGATAGGTGACTGGTCATGAAAACCGTTGACCAAACAGTGCAAGCCACCTCCGGAAACGCAGCAGCATCTTTGAGTGAGACACCAGATGGAACGGGAAGAACTTGTCCAGCTGGAACAGCCACTTTCTCAGCATACCCTCCTCCACCAAGCAGAGCACACACCTATTCAACAAAATTTATCACGACCCACAGTGAGCAGCTTCAAAGTTCATATCCCCATTAGTATTAAAAATATGATTAAATTACACATAACTGTGTCTAAAAAAATATAGAGTTCTACATACAAAAAGTTCACAACTTTTGAATTGTTGAGAAAAAGAAAGAAGAACCCACTTCAAAAAAAAAAAAAACTGTAATTTTACACTAAACGAGAAAATTACAAAGTAATAGAAATGAAAAATTAAGCAACCTGGTTGCCGACTTTCCATCTAGAGACGTTTTTACCAACGGACAGGATGGTTCCGGAACATTCGAGACCCGGGTAAGGGCTGGCGCCTTTGGGTGGAGGGTAGGAGCCTTTTCGTTGAAGAGTGTCGGCCCGGTTCAGGGCAGTAGCTTCGACTTTGATCAACACTTCGTCGTCTTTGATTTGAGGGTCTTCTACTTCTTGCAACTGCAGCACTTCTGGGCTACCGGGTTGAGTTATCACTATTGCCTTCATTGTGCCTTCACTTTCCAGAGTAGAATTAAATGATTCCAAAATATTTATTTATACAATTCTAATGCAAATGATGATGTTTTTCCCATTTCCCCTTTTGTCTTCATGAAAAATTGAAAGCTGAAATACCAGGAATACACAAATCCGCTGTCTATACAGAAAATAGGACAAATTTACATCTAGCCCCTTGTAATTAGCATTAAGTATATTTTTTTCTCATAAGTTTTGATTTATAACACAAGTTGAATCTTTAAAAATACTCCTAGCATTTTTTTTTTAGAAAAAAATTATTTCAAATTTTATACTTACACAAATTTTACTTAAGAACTATTGTTTTCTTCTTTGTCTCTCTTATTTCAAAAATTATGACTTTAGTGCTTTCTTTCTTATGAAATAGATGAAATAAAATATTAACTTGTGCTAACTAAAAACAATCCTATTTTATAAGTTTTATACTAAAATCTAATTTAAAATGCTCTATTGCATTCATAGAAAAAAAAATCCATCATATTACCATATCATAAGTTTTTATTAGTTTTACTTTAAATAATTGTCACAATTAATTTATATAAATTTTAGAAGTCTATCATTATTAATTCTTAATATTAATATTTTAATATATTTTTAATTAATCAAATTAATTACTATATTTATGTAGAATGTTAATTCAAAAGAGTTTACACGATCTAGCAGAAAAATATAAGTGGAAAGGAAAGACAAACAACACTGCTGATATTCTAAGCAAATCAAAATACCAAACCAAACTATCTCGGGGACCTAACTGTCATAAAATGAAACTCGACGGATCTTACCATAGATTTAGGAAAAAAGAGAAAAAAAAAATGATGTCGTCTAATATACGTTTTAATTTATTTTGTAGGAATACCCACTCTAAATCCAAGTCTAGTAAATAATTATAAAAATTTTATATAATTTTTAAAAATTTCAAAATTTTTTGAGAATTAATTAACTAAATTTATCTTAATTTATTTTTTGTGACTTAAATTTTTTATTATATTTAACCACTAAAATTATTTTAGTTTAAATTTAAATTAATTATTTTATTCTTAAAAGATAAAAGTAACTTCAATTTTTTAATTTTTTTTTAAAAAATTATTATTTCAAATTGATGTGTCAAAAAAATTAAAATATTAAATTATAAACATAGAATTACAGTAAAAAACGTAATCTCTTATAATTTTTTTATTCAACTATTTTTCATCCTTTCGTTTTTTAATCTCCTTCCAAGCACACAGTTTGGTAAGACAGTTAAAACAGTACCAGCGGCTTGTTGATAAAATCTGGTATGTATAATTTTCTTTTTCAATTATTGTTTATACAAGCGAGTCAAGATCATTTACATTTACAAGTTTTTTATGTCCGTTTAGGTGAGAAAATTTAGAAAAAATATTAATAATAAAGTCAGTTCAGTTATCTTTTTCGATATATAATTCAAAAAAATCAATTTCCCTAGTAATGTTTTGTTAAAACAGGTACGGGTGGGTCTGGGCTCATGTGGATTTGGAGAGCACTAATTCTTCTGCAACTGGTTAATGGAGTTCTGGGTTGGGGAAAGGAAGGCCATTTTGCTATTTGCAAGATCGCAGAGGTTAGGATTTTTTTTCTCTGGTTTTTGTACTTTTTCTTAAGCTGGTTCTTTTGCTAATCATGCTTTTTAGTAGTTCATAATTAATAGATTTGTAAGGATGTTGAGGGTATTCAATTTTATGACTTGATGTGATGAGTAAGTAGAAATTATTAGTTACACTGATAACTATTTCATTTTTAAAATGGGAATTTTAAAACTAAAAATTATCAAATATTTTATTTTAAACATGTAATCGAAATGGATGGAGGTTGTTCAGTAAATGGAATGTTTTATTTAAAAAATTTTATTTTTAAAGAAAGAGTCGAATGATTAGATTTCTCACCTAGTTGATATTTGCCTTAATGAGATGCCAGCTATAAGGAGTTGTTCAAGTAGTGCTTCAGTTCAAATGTGCATTCTACCATTCTTATAATTACTCGAGTAAGGTGGGCTCCTAGTCAGTGTCTGTGAAATTTTAGCTGTATTGCCTTGATAAGTGTAGTTCGAATGACTCTGGCAGATGTGAGAAGATAGAGACAGAATTGGTACTGAAGTCAGGCAGGACTTGTCCTGGAAAAATATGTCATACATGTTTAATGTTTCACTTTTTGGTCTATTAGGGATATCTCACTGAAGATGCCTTGGCTGCTGTAAAAGAATTGCTTCCAGATTCAGCTGAAGGTGATCTTGCAAATGTTTGCTCCTGGGCTGATGAGGTTCGATTCCACATGCGCTGGAGTAGTCCTTTACACTATGTTGATACACCGGATTTCATGTGTAACTACAAATACTGCAGTAAGTTTGCTTAGTGAATCCCTTCTGTGGTTTAGCCACATGAACTCTTTTTTCTCTAATGAGTTTTTCCATGAGCTTCATGAAACTATTTCTTCTGTTAATATACATCTTTCTTACAGGAGACTGTCATGACTCTGTTGGGCGCAAGAACAGATGTGTAACTGGAGCAATATACAACTACACCATGCAACTCAAATCTGGCTATCAGGACTCTATTTCAGTGGAAAAATGTAAGCTTATCACTAACGGATATTACATTTTCAGGTGCTATAATATAACTTTTCCTATCTTAAATGGCAATAACATGGGCTGTTTCCCTTTATTGATTATAGACAATTTAACAGAGGCGCTTATGTTTTTATCCCATTTTATTGGAGACGTGCATCAGGTATGCACTTTTTACTGGGAAATTGAAACACACACTGTAATTCACTTTTCTTTTAAGTTTCTTTTTCTTGTGACAGCCTCTACATGTTGGTTTCATTGGAGATGAAGGTGGGAACACAATAACAGTCCGTTGGTACCGTCGAAAGACAAACCTACACCATGTACGTTGTCTTTAGTCTCTTGTACATTCTCAACCATATGATCCACAAATTTAGTAAAAAAGAAGAAATTTGTGCATTTTAAAAAACAGCAGGTTGCTTTTGGCAGATCAAGGATCCAAACTTGTAAATTTTCTTAGAGAGAATGATGAATTCCATAAATAAAATGATGTTCAAAACCTTAGGTTCTTGTGCAAAGCTTGAGAATGTGTCTGAAAGAATAACATATCGACAATGTTGTAATAAGTTCATGTGATGTAGGTCATATTTATTCAAGATATTAATCCATTAAGAAAACCCAGTTCTATTATCCATGATAATGCTTCAGTGTGATTGCATTGATTATCCCTTGACCTTACGTCAGACTTTGAAGTATTCTTTTGCCTCTGCTTTCTTGTCTCCTGATGGTTTTGCAAAGTAGAGTGATGATTTTCAAATTGGGCCTGATCAGTTTCAACCTTGTTTCTAGGATAGCAGATGATTTTCAAATTGGGCCTGTTCTGGAATCTTGTGTTACTTGTTTGCATATCTTTCTTGAATGTCATTCAAGAATTATTCTGTTTCAGGTATGGGATACCATGATAATTGATTCTGCTCTGAAGACCTATTATGATTCTGATATTGCAGTCATGATTCAATCCATTCAGAGGAATATTACGGTATGCTTTTCCTTCCTTCACAGAAAGTTGCTGTTTTATGGTCTTGCATAGATTTGTTTACTGTCATTCATTTCTCCGAATGCATGGCTTTGAACATGGCTATTTAAAGTTGATATTAACTATTTCCTTTTTGTCTTGTTTGATATTTGTCTGCAGGATGGTTGGTCCAATGATGTGTCATCATGGGAAAATTGTGCAAATAATCAAACAGTTTGTCCTAATGGGTACGCACACAGCATTCAATTTCCTCTTCATTGTTGTGTGGATTCATCTGGTTGATTGCTTTTAAGCTGCTTGGTTTGCTAAATAACTAGAAAAGTGCAGCTAGAATTCACCATCATGATAGATAATTAACGAGCTGAGATTTGGTAGAATTTCACATTGAAATTGAGGTAACCTACCCTGCTTTTGATCCATACCTGGTGCCCCAAGAGGTTGTAGTATATATTGCCCATATTAATTTACATAATTAGATGATCAAATACATGGATTCTAAAGGTGTTTCCAGGTTTTATGTCGGCTGAAACTCCTGAAGCAAATGTATGAACAGCTTAAATGCTTAAAATTTATGAACAAAAAATTGATTCCTCTCTCATCATCACAAGCTGAAACTCCATGTATTTGTTACATGGAATGGGGATCAGTGGACATCATTGGATTCCTTTTCATCTTGCAGATACGCTTCTGAAAGTGTAAGTTTGGCATGCAAGTTTGCATACAGGAATGCCACACCAGGAACCACTTTGGAAGGTATTTTTCTAATTAAATGAAAATTCCATCTAAATAATTTAGAAGAGTATTCTTTGAGTCTTTCTGGTCATGTACACAGCCAACTCAATCCTGCATGTTAAAATCTGACACAATTGTTGCCAAGGCATACGAATTTGCCGTTAAGGCGCTAAATGTCATGTAACATATCATTGCTTTCCATGCACTGCAACTAGCTAGCAGCAGTTCCGTTTTCTATCTTATTTTAATTCCTTGTTTTGATTTGCTCTAGATGATTACTTCCTGACTCGATTGCCTATTGTGGAGAAAAGGCTTGCTCAAAGTGGCATCCGCTTAGCTGCTACCTTAAACCGCATATTTTCTTCTCAAATAAAAATTGCTCAACTATGAAGATAGAAGGAATATAAGCACAAATTCGGAGGGATGGGCCCAGTACACCGTGTATATAGCTTGAATTTCTTCAGACCAGAGATTTCATATACAATATTAACACTCCTTTATCTTTGCTGTCAACTCTTTCAAAACGAGCAAGGAACTGTACTTTATGATCACCCACCGAACCCATTGCTCCATTCAAGTGAGACTGTTATGTGTCAGTATATTCCCGAATATGCCCATCTTGCTTTTACCGTCGGCAACTTACACCTGAAAATATAGACATATTTTAAACTTGTACTCGGTGACGACCACTTATGTTTATATATACACGCATCTTCCGTTGTGCCGTAGAGTCAACTTTTAGGTACTTAATATGAAACTTGCACTCCATGACAACCTCTTATGATGTGTTTATATTATCATATGTATGCGTGACAAATACATTTTACTGGGCTCATTGTGTTTGCTGGCTGATGTCAATATTGGAAAGACGAAGCAAGAATTGAATTTAAGTATTCAGAGAGAACGAGAGAGAATCTGAGCAGATGGGGGGATTGTGCCCTTTAAAATTTGTTTTGTTTGTGAGTTTGGCTTCGGTTTTAGTGCCTGGGGCCTGGGGATGGAGCAAGGAGGGTCATATTATGACATGTAGGATCGCACAGGTAATGCTAATTTTAATTTTCAGATGAAAGTTAAAAATGGTTTTAAAAAAATGTAGATAGATATCAACTTCTTTTAGCATTTGATGTGTTTTTTAGTCATTTTATTTTATTTTTTTTGTTATCTTCAATTAAACCGTATGTTTATTATAAGATAAATGCAATAAAACCCTTTGAGGATGCTTAAGCGCTCTCTTTGTCTAAGTTAATTTTTTATTTTGTGATCCAGTCATTTTGTTTTGAATGATTTTTTTTTTTTTCGTTCTATCTTTTTCTTCCTATACTTTTAAAAAAGAGAGGAGCCATATTTGCAGTTTGTTCAATAGGATGATAGGGGCCCTTGCAGTCGACGAAAAGTTAACATGTAACTAAATGATCATCTAATTGAAGGAGTTTGGGGGATTTAGATGCAAATCATGCCCCAGAAATTATGCTTAAAGTCACGATATATAATTTCTTTTTTTTTAAAAAAAAAAAGTTCCTTCAAAGAAAGTGAGAAACATTATCACGATCAAGATATTTGCTAGTTGCTACTCTGAATCTTTCTTGGGTTTGAAGCAACGCAAATACGATATAACTGCAACAAAATGAAATTGTTTACCATTTTACATCTGAAATTTCTGTTAGGATCCATCTGTGCACACAATATAGCTTCCGAAATGTGAAATATGCAGCCAAAGTTTTAAAAATCTAAATCTTGAAATTCTGTATTTCAAGGCCACACTATTTCCTAATGTAGCTGCGTAATTTTGTACTTTTAATGATCTACTCTTCCTTACTTTTGAATTTACAGAGTCTTCTAGAGCCCGACGCAGCTCATGCTGTGGAAAATTTGTTACCTCAGCATGTCAATGGTGACCTGTCAGCCCTCTGCGTATGGCCTGATCAAGTCCGGCATTGGTATAGATATCGCTGGACAAGCCCACTTCACTTCATCGATACACCTGATGATGCTTGCACCTACGAATTTTCAAGTAAATTCTTGTCCGTAATCCATTTTTGGTCACGAGAATCTAATTCAGACACTGAAGTAACATTGTGCTTTGTAACTTGGTGTAGGGGATTGCCATGATACCCATGGCAAGAAAAATATGTGTATTGTTGGTGCCATCCGAAATTTCACCTCTCAGCTTTTGCACTACAGAGAGGGAAGCTCTGATCGCCGACGTAAGAAACCTCTGCTGTCCAAAAACCCATCATTATTGTTAATTAGCCAATATTTTGCTTCCAATATTGTGGTTTCTTTATGTATGTACGCAGATAATATGACAGAGGCATTGTTATTTTTATCACACTTCATGGGGGATGTGCATCAGGTGTGTTGATTGATTTTGAAGCGTTTGATTACTTACGTGTCTCTTAGCTAACTGATTAGAAATATAAAGTAAAATAGTTTAGATCATATTTCTTCTCATTCTTTCAGCCGATGCATGTGGGATTCACAAGTGATGAAGGAGGAAACACTATAGAGTTGCGCTGGTTCAGGCACAAATCTAATCTACATCACGTAAGTTTAAACAATCTTCGGTTTTAATAGCCTAATTAAGACTTGGGAATCACATCTAATTAAACAAATAGCAGCATGCTTGCAGAAACCCTTTAATGTTCAACAAATTATAAATTTATATATACTTGCAGGTATGGGATAGGGAGATCATTCTGACAGCATTAGCGGATTACTATGATAAGGACACGGAGCTACTTCTACAAGACATAGTAGCAAACTTCACTGATGTAAGAACAAGACATGTTATTCTGGAAATTCAGAAAATGAGATTCTTTCAATTTTCAGACCATTGAAATGCAGCTCTTATTAATATGTCAAATTGTTATGGTGATGATCAGGGAGTCTGGCATGATGATGTGTCGTCATGGAAAGACTGCGATAATCTCATGAAGTGTCCAAACAAGTGAGCTTCGCTAACTCAATCTCTCACCAAAACCAAGAAAATCATTTTAACATCAGCCTTAAGTAGACTCTTGTTCTCTTTTTCCCATATGCAGATATGCAACCGAGAGTATAAATATGGCTTGCAAATGGGGTTACAAAGGCGTTACGCCTGGTGAAACTCTAGCAGGTATCACAACTTAGACACAAAGCCTAAATTAAGATTTTCTCGACTCCATTAAGACTTAAGAGTGATCAACAAGCAATTAATAATGTGCTTACGTACTACTTTTGTGCTATGCAGACGACTACTTCAATTCAAGAATGCCAATTGTCATGAAACGTATAGCTCAAGGAGGAATCCGATTGGCCATGTTTTTGAACCGGATTTTTAGTGATTCTGATGAAGAATTTGCAGCAGCTACATGAGAAAAGACTACAAAATTCGACACTACTAACCGCCACAAAATTATAATCCAACTTTTATTCCTTTATGTCCAAATCAATATAGACAATTTATTATTGTATGTTCATCCTTCGTTGATCATCACAACATAATTAAGATACTTACCATAATCAAGAATTTAATTTTTTTTATTTTTTTTGGGGTATCAGGCACCCAATTCAACTTAGGCGTATGGACTGCTTTTAACAATGCATAATAATAAAAAATCATTGTCTTCTATTTTGACAAATACAATTATCGTTCGTGCAAAACGTAATGTGGCTCCAGTTGTAATTGAAAAGGAGAATCAGCAGAAATCAACAATGATAGCCAATCAAGCAGTAGCATTGTATGGAGTTTTTATTCTCTTTCTAATCTATAATTATGTGTAGTAGATAACTTTACATCCTTAATCATTGTGTGGGGAAAATATGTCATTCCACATATTAACAAAGTAAAATACACCTAGGGATGCTAATGGGGCTCTAAGGGTGGGAGCCTGGGAGGCCTCTTGCATTGCATTCCCTACTTTATTTATAATGTGTTTATTTATTGGAGTGGGAGTGAGAAGTGTAAATTCTTTACACTTCATTGTTTATTTACACATTTAAGAAGGGAGTGATAGTTTCATTTTATGAGTCTCGCTTATTTTTGCAGTGAGAAATTAAATTCTCACTGTCACGGGAGGAGGTGGGAGTGGAAATCCATTCCTTACTATTTCTTTTTTATCATTTCTGTTATTAAATATAAAATAATTATATTATTAAACTAAAATAATGATACATTTATTTAAAAATAATAATATTATATTTATTTAAATAATATAATCATATTATTTAATATTATTATATTCATAGGAATTTATAATAATATTATTATATACTATCTTTATTTGAAAATATAATATTATTATATTTATTTATTTTTAATAGTATTATATTTATTTAATATCAATGATTAATTATAAGAAAATTTTAATTTTATACTGTATTATTTATAATGATGTTTCTGTATTGCTCTTATCAATAATTTTTTATTTACATAATTAAAATTATAATTAAAAAATTATGATTTACATAATTAAGAATATTGATAATAATTATTAATTTACATAATTAAATTTAATAATAAAAGAAATAGTTTATTTTACAATTTTTTTTCACTTTGTAATTAAAAGATACAACTTTTTAAATAAAGGTAAAATTATAATTTAAAATAATTCACTCTCAATTCAACACAAAGTAAACACATGAATATGATTTTGATTCCTATTGTACACTCTTATTCCAAGTATAAATAAATAACATACTCCTAATCACACTCAACACTCGAAATTCGAGGATTCTAACTTCTCATAATTCTTACTCCAATATGAAAAGTAAATGTTACCTTTAGAATTTGACCCTCATTTCCCAATAAATTTAGTAGGGTTGGGAGTAGTTTACTAATCTTATTTTATAGTAGACATTCTATATATAATTTTAATGAAATAAAAATTAAAATAACTAAAAAAAAGTCATTATTAAAATATTGTAAAGTATATAAATTATTAAAAAGATAAAAAAATCTCCAACATATTGAAATAATATCTTCAATCATACAAAAATATAAAGTATTTAGACAAATAATAACTAAAAATATACTTTTTTTTATATATATGGGTATTAGGGTGGGGTGAGAAGTATAAAATTAAACGACACCCATTAAAAGTTTGAGAATTTTTTTCTCCTTCCTTTCAGTCTCAATCCCTAAATACTCATCAAAATTACCCTATTTAAAAATGAATTCCGTAGAACCTCAAACTATGAAGAAGGATTCTGTCATCCTAAAATATACCCTTATATGCATGTATGTATGTATTTTATTTTTTAAAAATAAAATTAAAAATATCGACGGTGACAAATCACTCCATGATTTTTATGTGAGGATCACAAAAGGCCGCCCCGAGATTCCAGGGGGACAAAGAATGAGCACGAATTGGATTTCGACACGTGGTTAAAAGTAGCTCCGTTGAAACGTGAGAAGAAAGGTCTCACTTTTCTTTTGGTGGTTGAACGTTAGAGCCGTGTCAAATCAAATGTGTACGGCGACATAGCAAACGCTGTCTCGTGAAGACTTGGACTTTCGTTTTTCCAGATTTCTCCTTGTGGCCCACAGCAGTAGCATTAGCACCGCCACCAACCAGATCGCTGCCGTTCAACTTACATACCCTTTCAGTCTTTGATCAAGATTACTAGAAACTAGGTTATAGGAAGGGATCTTCTACAAACTCAAAACTACCCCTTCTGAATACCCATCAAGAAATTATTATTCAGGGATATGACTGTCCTTACACCCTCATACGTCGCCGCACTTGCCCATTAAAAACATGGACCGAATCTTACAAAAGAATATACGGAAAGTCGGAAACACGCTTCTTTCCTCGGTCTCTGTTAATCGTTTTCTTTCTCCAACTGTCACGTGAAAATTGAAATGAATATTTTTATTTTTTTTTATATGGAAAATTGAAATGAATATACAAAGGAAACAAATGAGAATTCCCACAAGTTTCTTGTTCCCCAAGTCGGCTATAAGATCTCTTCGTTATGCGTTGAGCGGGCCACACTTAAAACAGTTTGAGCCAAACTAATGCAAAACAAAACATAACGCATCTACTCTGCTTATTGTTGTTATTTGTAGTCTATAAAGCCGCAATCTTTTGTGTTTAAAATTAAGGTGCTCCAGAAATTTTGGAAACCTCCAGAAATTTTGGACACGATTCACTCTCTTTCATTCTTCGAGTAATGTTCTTTAAACTTCTTCTTTGAATTACCATTTTTGTTGTTTGTGACTGTAACCTTTCACATTCTATTGTGTATATTATGTAAAAGTTTGGATCTTTTCAGCTGATTTCACATTTTTCTTTCTGGGTATTTGTTAAGATCTGTGGATTAGTTGGATTTTCTTTTCTTTGTTTTTTTTTTCTTTTTTGGGACATAATGCCCGTGACTTGGTTTTCTCAAAGTTTTGAGCTCTATAATAGGATGAGGTTGCAACTGTGTTAACTTTTGTTCTAGTGATCTTTCATAGATGCCTTAAACCTTGTGTGTTGTTTTACAAGTTTATTACTTTAAAAATTATTTAACTTCTCCCTAATTAAACTTTTAGACTTTGTAATACCATATGAACTGCAACATTATATAAAAACTTGTTTTTTGTCTTTCGTTTTGATCTTTGAACAGTAAGTATATTCTTAATAGAGATGCCACACTTTTTTCCTATCACATAACTGAGTTAATTTCTTTCGTAACCTATGCTTTTGATGCCACTTGTCTTCTGAAATTTAGTCGTTTCCTATAAAACATAGGTTCACTTCACCGTGGCAGTACTAAAAAAATGGCTGGCTAATTTTTAGGTTCACCTGTGAATTTCGTTAACAGTATTTGTTTCATTATATGAGTCGTTGCATCAAAACACATTTCAAATTGCGTGTGTTGTGTGTTGTGTGTTGTGTGTTGTGTGTTGTGTGTTGTGTGTTTAGGTGAAGAACTCCTCAAATGTGTTTGGCAGTGTAGGAATGCCAGCTTTTCAATGTTTGTCAGTGCATTCTAGAATTTTACCAGAATTTCCGGCCTTGTATCTGCCCTCACCCGACGAGGAAGGCAGAGTATCCATTTGTTCTTTTGTCAAGCAGTCTTGTAATCAATCTTTGTCAAACCTCAACAAGTTATTTTTCTTGATTTGGACTAGACTTCTTGTTTTCTGTCGCCAGTTGTCTTGTCTCGTCCATATTAGTTGGAGTTTTTGAATTGGCTTCCTCTATTTAATTTGACCATCAGCTCTTCATTTCGCACCACTTGCATTTTGCATAACTTCTTCTCTAATCTTCCTCTTGCAGGTTTAACAGTTTAAAGCTTTGGTTACTAAATAGGGGTTTGCATTTAGAGCGGTCAGTCTCAACATGGCATTAGCAAGGTTAGCCAGGAGTGGTTTGAGAAGATCGGGAGGTGCTACCAGCTGTTACTCACGTCAGAAGGATATAGGCATTGAGGGATTACCGACCAACAAATGTTTCTCACCTTCCCTTGAAAATGTCTCACGAAATAGTAGTTTATCATACTTACCCAGCAGCATCAGGATGACAACTCATATGAGTTCTTGGAGCAGGGGAATAAGGACAACCCCGCACTATCAATATCACAATGCAGAGAGAATTGTGGAGGAGTCTGAATCAGAATATCAGGAACTAAGTTATCCAGGACTGGAAGCGACCAAGCCAGGTGAAAAGCCAAGGGTGGTCGTCCTTGGTACCGGTTGGGGTGCATGTCGATTCCTTAAAGGAATTGACACAAAGATTTATGATGTTGTTTGCATATCCCCAAGGAATCACATGGTCTTCACACCTTTGCTTGCTTCAACTTGTGTTGGTACCCTGGAATTCCGCTCTGTAGCTGAGCCTGTTAGTCGAATACAGACTTCATTGTCTTCAGATCCCAATTCATACTTCTACTTGGCTTCCTGCATTGGCTTTGACACTGATAAACATGAAGTAAGTGAATTATCAAACACTTCCATGCTATTAACGTAGATAATATATACCCATACCGTTTTGTTTGATTATTGTTACATGGTTATGAAACATAACGTCGCCAATTATTTGCATTAGGAAATACAGATGCCCATTGTTGCATGCATTTTGTAAATTTGATATGTAATTGATAGTGATTTCTATCTTGTTTATCCTGAATGTCCAATGAAGCGCTTCAAAATGCCTTCGAAACACCAATATATTGATTAACACATGATTAGAAGAATAAGATATTCTGTTCTGTGGACGTCACTTTATGGGATCAATGTATTCTCTTAGTTATTTAGATTCTTAAGTCAAGAAACTTAATCGTTTGTTTTCATGTAGGTTTATTGTGAGACAGTCAACAATGGCAAATTGTCCCATGAGCCTCACCAATTTAAAGTTGCGTATGACAAGCTTGTTATTGCTGCTGGAGCAGAGCCTTTAACTTTTGGCATCAAGGGGGTGAAGGAAAATGCATATTTCCTTCGTGAAGTAAATCATGCCCAAGAAATAAGGAAGAAGCTTCTCTTAAACCTCATGCTTTCTGAAAATCCAGGTGAGATTATTTACTATCTTGGGATTTAATTTGTAATCCTGAAGCTTCTATTTACGCAGACCTCCTCACCATTAAATGGTTATAAATACTTGAGGCCTAATGATATATGTGTTCTTTACCACTTATTCTATTTCTTTGTCTAGGAGACACTGTGCTGCTATTCTCCAAGTATTTTGCCATTACTATAACTCTTAGCTTTCTTGTATGACTGTCTCAGTAACCTTGAATTTCAATTGATTATGACAGGCATATCAGAAGAAGAGAGGAAACGGCTTTTACATTGTGTTGTCATTGGAGGTGGCCCTACTGGTGTGGAGTTTAGCGGTGAATTGAGTGATTTCATCATGAGAGATGTCCGTGAGCAGTATGCTCACGTTAAAGACTATGTAAAAGTTACCCTCATTGAGGTAATATGTAACTCCATTTAATTTTGTTATCATCATTTATGAAGGAATTTAAATGTCATTAACTAATAGCCAAATGCTTTTCTTTGAATAGGCGAATGAAATTCTGTCATCCTTTGACATTGGGCTACGGCAATATGCAACAAATCACTTAAATAAGGTAATGTGATTTGCTTCTCAAATCCTGGATGTTTCTTTACATTTCTTGATTGTTTCTAACAAATGCGATTTTCTGCCAGTCTGGTGTCTGCCTCAAGCAAGGTGTTGTGAAAGAAGTACATCCCGAAAAGATCGTTCTCAATGACGGGACTGATGTGCCGTATGGGCTCTTGGTCTGGTCTACGGGAGTTGGTCCCTCTCAGTTTGTGAAAACACTAAATCTCCCCAAGTCACCCGGTGGAAGGTATCCGGCGCATCATTTTTTTTTTCTTTTTTTTTGTTTGTTTCATTGAGGAGGGAGAGAAACATTCTTCCCATCTCTTCTTTTCCCTACCTTTGTATTGATTATGGATTGCATTAATTAATCTCATCTGATTGATTCAGGATTGGTGTTGATGAATGGTTGAGGGCACCTTCTGTAGAAGATGTTTTTGCACTAGGAGATTGCGCAGGTTTTCTTGAACAAACAGGGAAGCCAGTGCTGCCTGCTCTAGCACAGGTAAAGAGTTATAATGAGAATGGGGTTGATATTGGTGAATCGGAAAATGATAAAATGATGGCTTTGATATAATTATATGTTTGTCTAAACTTATCAAAACAGGTAGCAGAAAGGCAGGGGAAATACTTGGCGGAATTGTTTAACAAAAAGATAGGCGAGCAAGATGGAGGCAAGGCACTAAGCGCAAAAGACATCAATCTAGGAGACCCATTTGTGTACAAGCATCTTGGAAGCATGGCAACAGTTGGTCGCTACAAGGCACTGGTGGATCTACGCCAGTCTAAGGTAAAGTCCCAGGCTCAGCTGCATAGAAATTGAATCCTCTGGCATTTGGCAAAATTGGTGACTAATTAAATTAATGCTGAAAATTTTTGTCAGGATGAGAAGGGGATATCACTTGCTGGATTTCTGAGCTGGTTAATTTGGCGCTCAGCTTATCTAACGCGAGTTTTGAGTTGGAGGAATAGGTTTTATGTTGCAGTGAACTGGGCTACCACGTTCGTATTTGGAAGAGACATCTCCAGGATATGATAGGTCACGGGTTGATGAAAACAAGGTCATAATATATCATTGGATTTGCTTCGTGTTGGATTTGATTCATATATTATAGATTGTAAGTTGGATTTTGCAGACCAATTCTTGTAACGGTTAAAAATGTCTTCTTATACGAAGCAATTTCATTTTTTGGAAAATATTACTTTGTAGACCCGTATGTGTAGATGTGTTGCAAGTTGAGAACACACAGTTGATTTAAATAAGAATGAAAACTCAAGAAACTGGTGATTAATTCTTCATCATATTCCAAAAACAAATCAAGAAACAAGCCATTAAGCCAACAGCTACGGAATTGCAAAACTCCATCTCCATTTGTTTACAAAGATTAAGCTAGAAACTTTGTACAAACTCAAAATTTACTACACTAGAAGAAGAACAAGAACACATGAGATGACTAAGAGAATGAAGAAGAGACTAGGAAAAGTGAGGAGATGCAGATGCTGGGCGATTGCTGTGACTGTGAGAGAAGATTGAGGCAACAGAATGAGCCAAACCCACCAAGATTGCCAATTTCACCTGGCCTCTCTTGGGTATCAGACGGCCAGTGCCACCGCCGGCAGTTAACCTCTGAGAGATATTTCCACCGTTGATCATACCCCTTCTTGCATAAGCCATTATATTTAAAGATTGATTAATTTCAAAGGAAAAAGATTGTAGAAGAGTGGTAGATAGAGAGACTCAGAGAATTGTGACCTTCTTGTGAATATGAATGCATGCCACTTCTCTTGCTTTGTTTGTATATATAGGCTGGAGTAAGGGCAAAGGTAAGATGGCTAAAATGCGATTTATTTATTTATCATTATTATTTATTTTAAGCCAAGGCCCACGTGTGCGTGCACACAGTGTTTGACTATTAGTTTGACGATCTTGACCTTGCCTTTCTTAGTTTTTACTTTTTAGTTGCACCCAATTCTCTCACTCTGCGCACACAGACACATACATATTCATTTAATTTTTTTTAATATAATTGTTGACCAAAATTTCCCATATCATTGAGACTTTAAAAAAATTATAGGTCGATACTATCTTAAGGTAACATAAAGTATTTGATATTAGAAATTAATTCACAAAATCAAATCACATTAAGACTGTTTTTGTATAAAAAAAAAAAAAAAAATTGTGGTTACCAATCCCCAGGGGTCTATGCCATATCTAAAGAATCACACAGTTTCAAGAGTTTTCAATTGATTAGAAATAACTTCTTTTCAATCGGTGTTCTTATTTTTCACTAATGATTTGAGAGAGGATAGAATAGTATGTTGAGGAAGGGATAATTTTGTCAAATTAAAAAAAAAAGGTTGGTTTGGTAACTTTGGGAGATGCAATGAAAGGGACCAAAAGATGTTGCTTTAGACAAAAAGATGAGTGGCACTTATTTAATGGGTAATTTTTAAAAACCTCCCCTGAGGTTTGGGCTTGTTGCAAGTAGATGGCGAGAGTTGGTTTATTTGTAAAAAACTTCCTACCGTCAGTTAATTTTAACATTGACCGTTAGTTGACCGTGCAAATATAATATTACCCTTAACAATAGTTTGTAAACGAAAATAACTAAAAAAAATCAAAATTGTTGGCGCGAAAAGCACAAACCCTATTTTTTGACAATTTTATCCTTGTCAATTCCAAAGATTTACAATATCATAGGTAAAGATTATGACTATTTCATTTTCAAGTTTTTAATTTTATCTTTCTTGTAAGAACTTTAAGGAAATATCAATAATTTAAAGAGGATTTTTTAAGTTTTTAATTTTATCTTTTTTATAGGAACTTTAAGAAAATATCAATAATTTAAAGAGGGTAAAATAGCCAATAATTTTGATATTTTTTTTAGTTATTTTCGTTTACAAACTATTGTTAAGGGTAATATTGTCTTTGCACGGTCAACTAACGGTCAATGTTAAAATTAACTGACGGTATGGGGTTTTTTACAAATAAATCAATTCTCGCCATCTACTTGCAACAAGCCCAAACCTCAGGGGAGGTTTTTAAAAATTACCCCTTATTTAATCCCATGTTGCATAAAAATCACGTGGCCATTTCTTTCCCACTAACAAGTAACAACAAAAGGGGTAATATTCTTTTTTTGGTGTGGAAATCGAAAGGGATCATAATTGCGTTTTTGTATGTATCACCTTTATCTTTTTCATTATTTAACCCAATTTGGAGTTAAGGATTAATTAGTGTCCCTCCTCAAACTGAGCCGTTTGTTGAAAATGACTAAGTTAAGATCTTTCTCATTTAAAATTTAAAAATGGATTTTTTATTTTATAAGGAAATCACAAAGCCACCGCAGCCCTTTTCTGCCATTGGATTGGATGATTAATTCATTGACACTTCCACTCTGCTATAGATTATTGCCAAACAGTTCTCATTCACTGAATATTGGAGTGGGATTGCCTTAATTCAGTGCACTTGCTGTGTAATCCCCTTTACATTTTTTCATTTTTAACTTGAGCCTCTGTCTTTGGATTTGATGTTTCAGCTTTTTTGTTGAAGAGGAAATAGATTCGGATCTAACTATTAGCCCATTAGTAAACGTATCATTATTAATTAACATAATTAATACTTCATTAGAGTTGAAAAAAATTAAAGCAACGAATTAACGATACCGCACAGCTTTGCCTTTTGTTATGGCAAAAACCACTTTGTCAAAGATCCAAAGCACAAAAATGGGACCGGGGATCTGGTCTGCACAATTACTGACATAAGCTGGGTTTTCTTCTTTTTATTCATTTAATTGACTTTCCCCTAATGGAACAATAAGGAGAAAATCAGTGCACGAATATACTGATCAAATCCTGAACCCCAGACTTTATCACACTAAAATGTTGGTTATTTTTCATGAAAGCTCCAAGTAGGTGAATTGAACATCTTTTCATGTGCCAGCTATAGTAAAATCTTTTGGCCATATAAAATACCATCTTACTCATACAATAATTTAATGGTGGTGTCTAGCGGTATGTATAATTATATTGAACATTTTCCATACAAATTGGCAGTTACAATGCATTAAGCTGCACTCTGTCCCATTATTATTGATTAGGTATATTACTTTCAATGTGTAATTAGACGTTATTACCGATTTTCCATCGCAACAGATTGTTTAAAACTTGGAAGTAGTTTTAAGAAGAAACGAGATATAATTAAACAAAAGAAGTGGAGAATTTCATTAGACTTGAAAACTTTTCTAAGCTGTACAAACAGCACAATTCGTATGTTTCTCAGATTACATGATCGACCAAAACAAACAGCTCATGTAACTTTGACGGAGAAGAACAAATTAAGCAGCAACTGTCTCGTCTCTAGTTATAGATACGCGGGAGAATAATCACACTCAGAATTAACAAAATTTAGGCTTTAATTATTGTAGGTCCGGTGAGAAAGCCGGGTGCTGCTCGCACGCTTGTTGCTACTGGGAGAGAATATAGAAGCAAAAGAATTGGCCAACCCCAAGACTATCCCCAGCGTCACTTGACCTCTCTTTGGAATCAAACGGCCTGAAGCATATCTCTTGCAACAACCACCGCCGTTGATGATCGTACCGTTCCTAGTACCTGTCGCAGCCATCTTTAACGAATTCGTCGGCTTAAAGCAGCACTTTCGTTGTGCGTTTGTGTTTGCTGGCACACTTCAAGTTGCTTTTATATATATATATATAGAGAGAGAGAGAGGAAGTTGGAATCCAAATACCCTTGCTTTATCTGCTTAAAAGTAAAATTTCCAGTTAACTAAACAAGGGCAGTCAAGGCATTTACAAGTGCAAGAATAATAGTAAAATATGTCACGTTGCATATTTGATCACATGGGTTTTGAATTTTTGAATGATTTGAGTGGAACCTAACAGCCTTCCTTCTCGATCAATCTTGACCGCCACTGGATGCCCTGCTTACATGAGTTTTGCTGACACAAGGAAGCTGAGTCGTTGAAAGGGAATTCAGAAAATGCATTGAATGGAGACCAACAATTAATTAATAACAATATATATTGTACTACTTTAGTTTATATATATATAATATATATTTTTTTAAAACATGTGTACATAGATATGACAATAACTCGATTTCAATAATCACCTTAAAGATTATCTTTATTTCGTTTAATTATGCATTTTCAGGCTTGGGGTCACATTCTTTCACTTTCGAATTTAAAATAATCCTCCACTTAGAGGAAAAGAATGATTGATAATTTTGACAAACTTTTCAAGATTCAAGCACTTGGGCGATCCTTATTCTTTAGTCTGTCTTTAAGATGACACTAGATGGGCCCATATTTTATATATGGGAAAGAGACGTGTTATATCGCAGCCACTGACTTATTGGGGTTCTGTTTGTTGGGCTCCTCTAAGATTTGGCTCATCACATTTCTAACGGCAACTTTAATCGTTTCATTCAAATCAAAGTTACAGGAGTTGGTCCCCGGCAATATCATGATTCATTGAATTGGGATGAAGAGATAAATATTTTAAGTAAAGTACATATATATTAAATGAAAAATTTTAAGTAATGCTTGTGAGGGCAGTGGTTCTAGTCCTCACAAAAGTATTGTGGGGGTTAAATATTCTTTATATTTAAAAATTCTTCTCCTTTGCGAAATGTAAGTGGAGTATGACATCCTTCTCCTGTGAGGGATTATTTGTCTGGGCATGTACTTCATAGATTTAATGTAATAATGTAAGTCCCAATCATGTATATCTGATTGTAAATATCAGTGTAATATCTCTGCTACAATAGCAATTGTTGTAAATATCTGTGTAATGCAGTAATCTGATGATTAATCAGTATTCAAAAAAAATGAAAAATTTTAAATGCTTGACACAGCTATGTTCACTGGGTTTATAGCTAAGAATTAATAACAACGTGCGTCGTTTGTAATCTGACTGCACTAATTAATCGAAAAAAATAATTGTTTTTTTTTTTTTTATAATGATATTCTTTGGGTAAATTTGAATGGATGAACAGAACCAAATCTGATCTCTTTGCAGTTTGCTTCAACCTTCAAGAGCAAACTTACAGGAAAGCGTTGTGGATATAAATCAATACATAACCAACCACCAGAAAAGCGTTGTGGATGCCACATGTAAAATTGTAAACCAGCCACCGTCTACGACCGTGGGTTGAAAGGAAAGAGGATCATGTTTTCATTTGCTTTGTTTCTGTTTTTGGGAATACGAGTGGATTGGGTCCTAAAATAACCCATTCTGAATTGGGCCCATGTTTTTTTGGTTACAAAGAGCCCATTAACTTCTAATTTATGTAAATTTGATGGGTTAGTCTCATTTCAGCCGAACAAGAAGCCCATCAGTTCTCAATTAGGTCCCTTTTTTCTTTTCAGAATACTCAATTAGTTTTTTTTTTTTTTGGGATAAGTCCGTTTGAAGGAGGGGGGATATTGTCAATAAACCCTAAGTTGGATTAATCATATTCATACCTCTCCCTCTTAATTCTAATGTGAAAGTCTAATGTGAAAGGTTTGAATCTTGTCTAATGTGAAAGGTTTGAATCTTCTCAATAAATGTTAGAGTTTATTATTATATTGAGCTTCAATTATATTGCAGATTAATGTGTTGGCTCAATTATATACATATTTAAGTGGGCTTCAATCATATTCGACTCTCCAATTGAATTGTACCTATTTTTTTTTTTAAAAGATATTCTTTAATTTTGTTGAAAATTGTTGACGGGATTTCTTATAATTTTCTAATTCTTCGAGTCCTATTTAAAAGGAGAAATTTAAAAAGGGGAAAAAAAAGAAGAAAAACTCAATTTCTTTTTTTTTTTTCCAAATACAATAATTGAATTTACAATTGCAAATCCGTAAAACTTAAAAAATGATCGTTCTAAAACTATTTATAAAACAAAAAATAAAAAATAATGATATTGTGAAACGAAAACTCATTACATTTGCCACGTCATGGTGACGAATGATGAAGTATGAAGAAAAGGCACAGGGCCAAGTGTTACAAGTAAAACTGCGAGTCTTGTTGAAATTAAAATTTCATGCAATGATAAGGAGGGGGATCACAATTCAAAAAGCCGCGTCCTCCCTTATCTACAATGCACTCCTGAAAGAGACAACAGAATAAAAAAAAAATATAGCGGCGATTCATTTTGCACAGCACGGGGTCGTGTTTTGCTTTTCCGAATTGCGGCATTCAATGATGCCTCCAGGCTGCCATCTTTGAAACTGAAAAGCAAGCAGATGCAGTGCAAGGAATTTGTTATTAAGAGGGTTGGTTTTGGGGACTTGATTGGAGCAAGTTTAAAGAAAATTGAATTCCACAATTAAACTAATTTCTCCCGGAATCAATCGAGTGCAAGTTTGTAAGAATAAGATAACCCAATCTAGAATTTTGTATCTTTTTCAGAATTCTACTGCTGTCTTATCCATGCCGCCCCCCCCTCCCATGTAAGGTATGATTAGTGTCATGAAAATCAATCGATTTAACAAATTGAAAGTCACTTAAAACAGATTTCACATTTAATAGCTACTAATTGATAGAACATCAATATCGAGAGCCTGATCGTTAAAAAAGATTTCACACTTAAAAAAAAGCTACTAAATGATAGATAGAACGTCAATATCAAGAGCTTGATCATCAAATGTGCACACCTCCATTGTCCCGGAAACGTATTCATTAACTCATCATGACCTAATTACTACTAATTCATCATACATCCATTATTTTGTTCTTTATAGAGAAACAACAAGAATAATAATTGTTATTGTTATCCAAAAACAATTCACATGCTGCTGAGTTGTGTGTCGTCAAATGAAGTGAAGTAGAAGGTTTTTCTTTCTTCTTTATTTTTGCAAAAGGTAAAAGAAAAGCTTGCACGTAAGACTTTATGTAGTCATCATCCCTTCTACTACTATAACTTAGAAATTATTTACTTTTAATTTTTGTTTTTAAGTACTCTGTACTCCTACTACAAATTAAGAATATAGGATAGGCAGATATTTATTTTAAAAAAAAAAAGTTCCTAAAAGATTATCTTTTATTTATTTACTTATCTTCTAATTTAATCTTGTTTATTAATTACTTATATTAACGGTGTATTTGACATTGAGATTGGACAATTATAGTTTAAAAGACACAATACTAAAGTATTTAGTAAACATTAACAGCCATAAATTAAAAGATATATTAATATAATTTTGTACTAATATAATAAAAAAATTATTATATTTTTAATAATTTTATTAAAATTATTATTTAAATTAATTTTTTTATTTAATATATATTATTAACTTTTATTTTATAGTTATATTTATTTTTTCTACGATACACCACCTCAATACCAAACAAGACTTAATTATATTATATTATATAAAGGCGATTTCCCTTCGCAACGTAAGAAAACACAGAAATGCCAAGTAATAGCTAGCCACAGAAGGAGAACGCAGCAAACCGTTTTGAGTCATTTCAAGCTAAACCCATTGGCAATCGCAGTCACAGTCACATTCACATTCACATTACTAGTTACAAAATGCCTATAAATTTTTCATTATCAACAACAACCCAAGGCCAACAAGCTCCATGTCCATGCATCTTTGGACACAGAACGAGTTACTTCAACAAGTTGCCGGTGTCACAAAACCATGTAAAATTCAAAGCCTTGTTCTGTCTAAAACATAGCAACAAACGACGCCATAACAAAGCTCCCCACAACAGTATTGATTCTCTACCAAAGTTTGACACTAGCTGCTGCTACTCTGCTTATTCGAAAATGGAGGGCGTTCGAAAATTGGATATTGTTGGTTCTGTGGAATCCAATGAGTACTCGAAAGAATTGGATGTAGCTGTGAGAGCTGTACAGATGGCTTGTTTTCTTTGTCAGAAAGTGCAAGAAAGTTTGATTTCAAAGAGCAGCAGCCAGGTTCAGTCCAAGGACGACAATTCTCCTGTCACCGTTGCCGGTAATTTTATCTTATTCTTTTAATCTCAATCTTTCTTTCTTTTCTTTTTTCTTAACTGTTTTATTTTTTAACTGGGTTCGTCTTTCTTGTCGATTTTTTCACATTATTTTGTTCTGAGCTTGTTGCAGGATTTATGGTTCAATAATTTGTTTTATTGGGCATGAGTCATTAAATTGCTATTAGCTTAATCATCCTTATTATTATTATTATTACTTCCTAATAGGCAGGCTTTTGTTCTTTGAGTTAGCTATTTTGATATTAATTAGATATATGTTGCTAATAATGAGCACATTGAGCAAAGCATATTGCATATATGCTATTGTTTATTCTACCGAATTATTAAAGTCTTTTTTTTGGGGAATGAGGATAACTGTAGCAGCTGTTGAGTTGAATGCAGGGGCAAACATGCATAAACAGCCCATGTCTGTGGAGTTACTAGAAAGACTCAATTGCATCCACTCATTCATGGATATGCATCACAACTTGTTTCTTCTCCATTCAGAAAGGGAAGGGCTAGGCCTAGTAGTAGGACACTTGGATAAAGGAGCTGAAATTGCACTCAAAATTGCTAAGAGTTCTCTCATTTTCCAAACATCTCATTTTTGCTGCATGAGCTTTATATAATTCAAGCTTGAAATAGAGGACCAAATACAGATAAGAGGAAATTCTTTTTTCCTCAATATGTGAAAATATTTTTTTGTAGTTTAAGGGAAAAAAATAAAAAATAAAAGGAAAATTCTCCTATAAGCCATCAGCTGTTTATCTGGAAATGGTTTAGAGCTCTCTAATATCTATGTTTGTAAGCTGCTTCATTTATTCATCTTTGTTTATGGGACAACCATTCTCCTTCCATGGACATGTAGCGTATTCCTCTATTTCAAGGGAAAGCATGTGGAGTTTCCTCTTTATTCTCAATCATTTGTAAGCCATGTGAATTCACTTGTTTATTATTAAAACTGACTGATGCTGTAATTTTGCCTCTGAAGTGATGAAGCCGATGTCAAAATGCTTAGAATAAATTACCACTATCAGAGAATATAAATTTTAAATGTTATACCTGATCTGATAGTTAACACAATCATTGATTTTTGTAAACCTTCTCTTGCGCGATTGCTTTTTCAGCATTTTAATTTATGGATGGGGTTTGGATTAAGGTTTCAGTTTATGTTTCTAATACATAAAACTAGCTAAGAGTAGAGCTCTCATTACAATGAATGATTCTGAAAGTAAGCAATATAATAGTAACAATGGTTATGGCTGGTTTTCATGCTCACACCATGTAAACAGATTGGAGTGTTCAGGCAACTGTTAGCTGGCTACTTTCTCAGTCATTTGGGAGTGAAAATGTGTCAATTGTCGCTGAAGAAGATGTTGTCAGTCTCTCCAAGGCTGATGCAGCTGGCCTGTTGAAGGCTGTGGTGAATACCGTGAACGACTGTCTAGCAGAAGCACCTCGGTTTGGGCTCCAGGGTCCAGCAATGGCCCTTGGGGCCTCAGAGGTTATTGAAGCCATCGGTCGTTGCAACTCAAGTGGGGGCCCTACTGGAAGATTTTGGGCACTTGACCCTGTTGATGGCACGTTAGGGTTTGTACGCGGGGATCAATATGCCGTGGCATTAGCATTGATAGAAAATGGAGAAGCAGTGCTCGGAGTTCTTGGGTGCCCCAATTATCCAATGAGAAAGGAATGGTTAAGTTATCAACATCGCTACCACAGAATTATATCCAAATTAACCCCACCTACATCTGAATCTTGGGACAAGGGGTGTGTGATGTATGCCTGGAAAGGCAGCGGTGAGGCTTGGATGCAGCCTCTAATCCAGGGAGATAAGAAGCTGGTTTGGCCAAACTCTGCAAGGCCAGTTCAAGTGTCATCCATTGAGAATCCAGCATTGGCAACATTTTGTGAACCTGTTGAGAAGTCAAATTCAAGCCACTCCTTCACAGCAGGACTAGCTCACAGCGTTGGCCTTAGGTGCATAAATATCTGTGTGTGTGTGTGTGTGTGTGTGTGTTTGTGTGTGTGACTAAAAGTGAAATTGAAGTGTAATTTTCAGTGGTGACAAGAAGCTTTACTTGAATTTTTTTGACTACAGAAAGCAACCATTACGTGTATACAGCATGGTGAAGTACGCAACCATAGCACGTGGGGATGCAGAAGTATTTATGAAGTTTGCAAGGGCTGGATACAAGGAGAAGATATGGGATCATGCCGCTGGTGTTGTTATCATAGAAGAAGCTGGAGGTGTGGTCAGCGATGCTGGTGGGCGGCGGCTGGACTTTTCGAAGGGTATATACTTAGAAGGGCTTGATAGGGGTATAATTGCTTGTGCTGGAGCCAGGTTACATGAAAAAATCATCAGGGCTGTTGATGCCAGTTGGAGTTCCTCTAGTCTATAATTATAAGTTTCTTCTTTATAGCATCAATAAGAAGAAAGCAGTATGCAATGTGCATTACCAGATGGTGTGAAAAAAAATTAGTAATGAATTATTTTTCTAATTTTCGTTCGTTTGTCCGTGGCATTCCTCTTTGTATATTCTTTAATGAAGTCAGTCCGCTTAGGCTCAGAGATGAGTTTGTTCTATATTGTATTGTATTAAAAACAAAACTCTTCTGTAAATTGATATTTGTTTCATTATATTTTCTGAGACACTAGTAATTCCAATTTGCTGACGCTGCCTTGAATCTCCAATAAATAAATAAAGTCTAACTTGTAGAGTTCATCACAGCTCCACATTTTGCCAACACAGAACGGCTTCGCAAGCGGGTGTGTGTTTTTTTGGGGAACAAATTGAAATTTATTGGGTCCTGAAATCCACTTTTGGCCCATTGTATCATGTTGCAATTTGAAGCCCAGACTCGTCAAAATGTTGTTGGGTTTGATTGGGCTGTCTGATATGCCAATTACACCCATAACCTCTCCCTTTCTGTAGATTCCATACATAATAAATCATATGACAAAGATTTCAAAGATTGTGATATTTATTTATTATACATACGGATTTGTGCAGCTATCTACAGCGTCTTGGCAGAACTGAACACCCTCCACAGGCCACCGCCACATGGGAAATAATAATGGGAACTGACCTGCCACCCACCCACCATAACAAAAACGCGTTGAATTACTTGAACGCTCTTAAATTGAGTTGTATGAATTCTTGGCCTATTAATCAATTAAAGCCAAACGACAATTTTCAAATGTTAAAATTTGTGTAATCAATTAAAGATGAGATGCTTTCCTTTAATTCAAAGTAGTGATGTCGTGATGAATAAAGCCGTCAACGATGATTTTGTTGAGATGACCGCACAGATAATGAAGTTTAAGCATGTGTACTTATCTGTGGATTCAAACGTCGAGTTAGGGTTTAGTTACGGTACAATAATAGTATCATATTTTTTTTTTTTATCTTTTGTGACAGCACTATTATAAATTTTTATATAACTCATTTTACTCATTTTTATTTAAACTTTGATTCATAAATATTAAGTTAATTTCTACTGCATTCATATAAATATTTTAGTTAGCACTTTATACTATTTATTATTTACACATTTTTATTCTATATTGCACATGTATCACAATACCCCATCTCTTTACTATTTTGAGATAAAATAATAAAAATGTTTAATTTATAACTTTACACTTTTTTTAATATTAAGATTTTTTTTTAAATCCATTATCAAATTTCATTTAACACTACACTCTTTCTATTATAACTTTTTTTAATAAATATTATAATACTTTTTATTTACATGCATAATAAATTATGTAATCTCAATAGTCCTATTACAAAAAGTATTAAATTTTTTCGTACTCTTCTTTTTACCATGTTATTTAATTCAAATATTCTTATCTTATGGGTACATTTGGTTCGTCATTGTTTGCTGTATTAGGTTATATTGCATTATTTTTTTTGTCACATTAGGGCATATTAAACTATAATTTAGTAAAAAAAAAATTATCCTTCTTATATAGTAATAAAATTTTTAATAATATAATATCAGTCCATGCTACATAAAATTACTTTAGCACTAATTTAAAGATGATGAACTATTGTTTACAACAATAAATTAAAGGAGAAAAATTTTTACAACAGTAAATAAAATGAGTGCTAAATTATAATATTTTTTGTAATAGGACTACTAGGATTACATAATTTATTATGCATGTTAGTAAAATGTACTATAATATTTATTAAAAATATTTATAATAGAAAGAGTATAGATGAAATTTGATAATGGATTTAAAAAAAATATAATATTAAAAAAGAGAGTGTAAGGTTCTAAATTAAATATTTTAATTATTTAATCTCAAAATAGTAAAGAGAGGGGGTATTGTGATACTAGTGCAATATAAAAAATAATTTTTAAATAGTAGATAGTATAATGTGCTAATTAAAATATTTATATCGATGCAGTAGAAATTAATTTAATATTTATGAAATAAAGGTTAAATAAAAATAAATAAAAGAAATTATATGAAAATTTACAAAGAGTACTGCCACAAAAGATAAAAGAAGTAGTATAGTATTACTGTTATACCGTAGCTGAGTCCGTCAAATTAAAATAAAATAAAATAAAATGGTCGGGCCTGCGCTTTAAATTCAGTAGCTTCTCTTGTCAACTACTTGCACGTCGGTGGGGCTAGTCTTGCCGCACTCTACAGATTCTTGGGACCGGAGTTTGAAGTTTTATTTATTCTTTTGTCAAATGTTTAAAATGAAGATTATCCCTTTCGTTTTTGTTAAAGGGAAATTGCACGACACCTGTTTCGAGATGGAAATTTTTTTTTTCCCACGAGACCCCCATCGTAATAGGAAATTGAAAATATCATGAGGGGGACCTATCCAGCACAGTAGCAATACCACGTATGTATGTATATATATATATATATATATATATATATATATATATTTATTTATGTGACAACATCGTTTTGATATGGTGCACGTGTACGCTGTCCGCGCTAATTAATTGCCAACACATGATGTTAATGTGCAGTGCATCATCAAGTAACATTATTCATCTCTAATGAATTTGCAGATGGGAAGTTAGCCTCATCGATGTCATCATGTTGGCATATACACATTTATATCCTCTCCCATTTCACGAATCCTCTTTATTTCTCTTGGTACTTAATGGTGGTACCCTCCCTTAATTTCCTCACTGTTTATCAGTAGCTTTTTTTTTTTTTTTTTTATCTGAACTACGAGGTGGTTATGAGTGGATCTCAATTGTGGGAGATACCTTTAAGTTCGTATCACAATTCAGACTAATTCTCGCTCGCACCAGATCGGTCTGTAAGAGATAAAGTACTGATCAAAGTAGTAACTCCACATAATAGCGGGACTTAAACCCCTAACCTCTCTTAAGAAGTGAGAATATCAAACCATTTACACCAATCAACTTTAATTATTAGTAGTTAATTAGAAGCACATTAAGCACTTGTGATGTGGCACCAAATTCATTACCTCAAATTCGCAATAGGACTTGAATTTATGAGATTGTGCAAGTCTCGCGGGCTTTATAATTTGTTTGATGAATCAACGGCACAGCAACTATATTTTTTTTATAAAAAAAAAAAAAGAAGAAAAAGAAATGTAAAGTGCCATAATTGCACCCAACCTACTCAACATTAATTCAAAGTGGGCCCCTCTCCTTTTAATTCAAAGTCATCCAACTCTCTGTTTAATAATCTGTATATAAATAATACATATTCCCCTTCTCTCAATCTCATTTCCTCATCGCACTCCCAAAACTACTCACAAAAATGAACTCCTTCGCTATCTCTGTCTTAGTCATCTTGCTCATCACATCAACTTCGTCACTTTGCGTGGCTGCCCGACCCGGAGCATCAGCTGAGCTCAACAACGACGACAAGCTCTCTAAAGGCAAAACCACCAACCAAAACACCAAGGGTGGAAACGGGTATGACGCCGGGATGGATGGATTCTTTGGACCCGGATCAGGTATACCCGGGTTCGGAAATGGGATAGTAGGTGGCGGGTATGGAGCCGGGTACGGAGGTCCGAATGGAGGTTACTCAAGAGGTGGTGTAATTAGGCCTAGTGTGGTGTGTAAGGAGAGAGGTCCTTGTTACATGAAGAAACTGACGTGTCCGAAAAAGTGCTTCACCTCTTACAGCCGTTCAGGGAAGGGCTACGGCGGTGGCGGCGGAGGCGGTGGATGCACCATGGATTGTAAGAAGAAATGTGTCGCTTACTGTTAGAGAATGAGCTGAGCCCTGGTCTTAGTTTCTAATATTTCTTACGTAATGTAATCTACTGTTATATTCATATATAAGTCATGTATGTGCTGCAAGGTTTATTATGGGTTGCCTTGTGGCTTGAGCCCCCTTTTTTCTTTTTCTTTTTCTCCTTCTTCGGTTGAGCTACTACTTATAATATAATATATATGGAGATATGAATAAAAATGGTATGGCACGTCTTCTTAGTAGCTAAAAGGTTTTAATGGTGTGTTCACTGCTTGCCCACTGAATGTTATGAAGGTTTTAACAAGATTGTTTTGTTGAAGTGGTACTGTGTGGTAGAGACTAGGATTTGGGCCATAGGGTTCCTTGGTGCATCTTTGATTGAAAGGAATGGATGGACTCTTTAATAACGGATGTTTAATATGAAGAAATAAGAGAAGAGGAATTGAATGCTTAGTTGGAAGAAATGAAAGAAGAGACGGAAGAGAAAACTAGAAAAAAAATAAAAAATTGAAAGTCTCTCTTTAATTTCATTATTTAATTTGATATGAAATCATATTTTTTTCCCTATTTTTTTTTATTACTTTTCTCTTCTCTCAATTTTTATCTTTTCGCATTTCGTCATATGGAACATAACCATTGATCCATATTTAATCCCATAATATTTTGTCTCAGAATATCAATGCCTGTCGAATTATGATTGTGCTTTATAAGATCTTTTTTGGCGTGAAATAAAAATTTGATTCAGAATATAATGGTGAAAGCATATGATTCCAAGAAGTGGAGAATATCCTTCACGAAGTCCGACGATCTTATTTGTATCGTCTACTCAAAATTGACGAAGAAATAATCATGAAATAAACTCAACACAGAACGAATTCATCATACATGGAAATGGTTGTAGAGAATCTCAACAAGGCGAAGCCTATACTCTCTAGTAACCAACATATACAAAACAGAGCACTCGAAATAAGTCAAAAAGAAAAAGAACTGATGTTAAGCCAGGCCAGTCTCCGAACATATCATCTCCGAGAGCATTTTCCATGGCTTTAAGTACATGTACAACCTAAATCATACAGAAGGTTATCACAGTGTTCTATCCTCTACTGAAGTATATTATAAAGCTGCCCTCATAGCCCCTCGTGCAGCCTCACGCTTCATCTCTGCAGCTTTACCACTTCCTCGGAAATACATGTACACTTGCTGTACATAAACAAAAACAAGGGTGTTAATGGGAAAAATAAGAGAGGGGGAGGAGGTGAAGAATTAATGGATTATGCATGCTGGGCAAATGACATAATTTTCATGAAATGTTGGTGAACAAGAATCAAGGTGCAAAGCAGACCTGAATAACCCAGATGCTGACCAATGATTCCAGGCAGAATAATCCAAATCCAATGAAGTAGAATATCTGTATAACCAAAGAAATTACAATCAATATATTTAAACCTTCAGTGATACAAGCAACATTTCGTATATAATAATCATGTTGAGTTTAGCACATCCACATGCTATAGATTTATGCAAATGAATCAGAGAATTCACTCCAAAAAGGTAAGGTTAGGTTGAAGAATTCTTACCCCAACCAGTGCATGGTCACCCATAACATCCACCGCAGGCAAAACGCCACTATTCCAAGAGTTCAAAACACAAAACCGTTAGCAGCTACTAACGAAAAGAAAAAATTGATGGCATACACCAAATAAATTTTAGTCCTTGACAGCCCCATGAAGTACAACAGGTGATCGCATGCCTACCCATCCACCCAGCCCAACAATCAGCCCAGTTCCCATTCTTAAAATAAATATAACAACAAAAGAGATAAATAATATCCTTCTTATGGCTGACAATAGGCTTAGAAAAGAAAGCATATAATTGCCAAGAATAAGTTAGTTATTGTCAAATACAAATTTGCAGCAAAGACCGGTCAAAATTTTGAATTAACTTACGTGAGTGACTTTCCTTTGAAAATTATTGGAGGAGCAACTGAGGCAAATATGCAAAAGCCAATGTGGAGCTGAGGCAGAATAAATAAAATAAAAGAATAAGAAATTGACCTGGTTTTGAACTTAATAGCAAATTAATGATTATAAATAGAAAGATTTACCAAGTAAAACAAGAAAAACCATCCAAACTTCATTGCACTTTCAGTCCTGCAAGAAGGCTTATAATGTGATAAGAAAACCAAGAAAGAAACCAAATTAAGAGCAAGCTGATCAGCAATCACTCTGTCACTGCAATCTCTTTTAAAGCTTCAGGCAAACATGTGAGTTTAGTCTATTTTCACTCATTCTGACAGATAGAAAACAAGATAAACAGTAACACTGTTGACAGATTTGTTAATTTTCATACCAATATCCAGAAAATACCCAAAAGTACAGCCATTGAATCAGATTTATTTCTGTGACTGAACAATATCTTAAAGTAAACATGCGCCATCCCAATTATATGGTATTAGAAAAACACGATGGAGGATTGTCGCCCCTAAAAATCCAGCTGGGCTCAGCGTTGACTCTTCTGACATGATCCCCAATCTTCAGACAACAAACTTTGACATGTAGTCAGGCAACAAATTTTTCAGAAGAAACTTAGTATATTAAAGGAGGATAAAAATTGCCATTGGGCTACAATTGGTGCTCTCAAGTCTCAAAAATGTTAGGGGGCACTAATTCGAGCACCCATAGGGCCCATTTATCCCCTTGTAAAAAAATGTGGAATAGGGGTAGATATATCCAGCAATAATTAAAAAAATGAAGAGTAAAAATTACAAGGGTGTATCAAGTGTCCACAGATATAATCAAAAAGAGAGAAAAGGGCGAAGGGAAATAATCTACAAAGCCCATCCAATAACCCCAAAGATTATTACATCCTTCCCTTATCCAAAATCAATCTACACAAAGGGAAATAATCTACAAAGCCCATCCAATAACCCCAAAGATTATTACATCCTTCCCTTATCCAAAATCAATCTACACAAAATTAACCCAAGACCACTGTACTCAGGCAACAATTTGCCCACCTTGATTTTTCAGGCATAAATAAATGAAAAGCCAACTTGAAGAAGATACAAAACAAATTACCTGAAAGCACGATAGAGTGGACGATACCACAGCACATAAGCTCCTGGAACTCCTGCTATGAAGTAAATAATGGCGAGAAACCAGATTTTTACACCTACAACAACAAATAAGCACAACCCAATGTACATAGTATCAGAGAATTATATATATGATAGAGAAAGCTCTAGTACTTAGAAAACAAACAAAGGAGATATGTAAATGAACCTTCGCCTTTGATCCATGCTGTGGTAACAGCTACGATGTTCCACAGGAGACACAAAAACAATCCTGCATGAAATAAGCAAGAACATTATGATGACTATGATGATAATAGTTACAACCACAAAGAACATGTATCATACAAACAAGTCTGCAATGACATTTCTAGGGACAGTCACAAAAGTAGAAGCTACAACTGCAGTGTACGGGCCTAACACTACTAACATATTTTATATACAACCTAAAAGTTTTGCCATGCACATAGTAAAAGCATCATATTTTCAATCCAAACAAATACGAAAAACATACCTAAATATGTTGCAAATGCAACATATTGCAGCCTTTGTAGATGAATTGGTATTTCGTTTGCAATGTCATGATGAATAATGGGGAAAAATGGTGGCCAGTTTTTCTCCTCAAGAACAATTCCAGCTGCAAAATGAACATTGCAGAACATGATGGATAAAAATTTGACATTTCCATATCAAATTGAACTGTTATGCAATATCAAAGCACCACCACAGCAGTTACTCCTGCTGGAATCTTTCATTTCAATCAGTCACAATAACAAAAGATTGACTCCTTGTAATACCACCCGATAAAAAGTAGACATTTCATCACGGAGGAGAAAAATAACCAATTCAATCTCCATTCAGAGAATCAGAGGTCCAAATCCCAAAGCTATTCAAAATATACAGTCAATTTGAGTTACCTCGTGCTGCAGCTTCTTCTTTCCTTCTTACATCCTGCAAAATAAAAAATATTGGAGATCAGATAGATACTAAGTCAACCAGAGTGTGGAGTATGCTTTTTTCCCCTCTACTCTAAAAATGAAGACACCATCTAGCATGGACAATTTTCTCCAACATGTTTAGTTTGGCAATTTTATTATTTAGGTAATACCCCCATTTGAAAAACAATAATGACACTTTGTAGGTCCATGACTCTGTCAACTGTGCCTAACTTCAAGAATTAACAATCCACTAATAAATCAAAACAGACCTGCTCCCGCCTTCTTAATTCAGCCTCCTTAGCTTGAAGTTCCTTCTCTTTCTTCTTCAAATCCTACATTCAAAATAGACCGTAATCAGAGAAACTATGATAATGTTTACTGGGAGTAAATATACATTCGATATGGACTCCCTTAAGTATTGAGAATTTCATCGTACCGCAGCTGTATCAAGAGGAATGTCAATAGGCGCATCACGTTCAAAATTGAAACCAGCTGGTTCATGAGGAAGAGGTGAAAGCCTTGAATTAGTTGCAGGTGGAACACTTGCACTGTTCTGGAGTATGACAAAATCATGTTTTAGGGCTCAAGTAATAAAAATGAAAAACTAGTTATTTGTGAGCGCAAAGATCTCTTGGAACCAGATGCAATTAGCAGGAAGAGAAGGAGAGATAACGAGAGAGCATGACAAAATGCAAAGAAATATTGAGTGTTTAATCATTCTCCACATGACAAAAAAGACAAATTAAATGAAAAATTATTAAAGAATGATCACCATTCCAGAGGACTAAATTTCATCTTATCCTAATCATGTTACTACTCTTAAAAAAAATCTAATATGATATTAATTATTAAATGTCATTCTAAGCACAAACATACATAACAATTTTATATGAAAAGTTTAGCTTACTGTTGTAAAAAATCCACCTCCACCAAACCTCGATTGGCCCGAGCTTTTCCCCCTAACAGCTGGGTCCTGTTATTGAAACGTGAAATCAAAGAGCATTTTAATCAGTTATTTGTCAGATTGCATTAAGCACTATTGAACACTAAGAACCAAAATATAAAATTGAAAAAAAAAAAATCAATATAGTCAAGCATATAACTTTACAACATTACTATTCGAAAAGTCAAAAACATCATCACATGAACTCTCATTTTGTTTAAGTTGCAAGTGAACCTGATAATGTAATTTGGCCCATGTCAAGCAATGTACTCGCAATTGTTAACTAAGGTACACCACTGGTAATGCAGTGTCCATATATCGTGATGATAAGGTCAAGGTTAGAAACAAAGAGCTCAAAAACAATAAACTAGATAAACCAAAAAACCAAAAAAAAATTCCGGCCATAATATAAAAGTGCACCAGTAATTAAACAACAAAACCATCAAGAACTAACAATGAAATTGAGAGGCACCTATTCATAACTAGGGAAAAGAAAAGATCTCTCAAAAATATATTAAAATCAAAGTGGAGAAACTTAAGTACAAAGAAATTAACAGATCCAGCTGAAAATTTAAAACCTTAACAACCATAATCAAGGAACAAAACTAAAGAAGCTCAAAACTAGAATGTAAAAGCATCAGTTTCACATTCAGTATAGAGTTGACTTTTGCACACAAAGCCACAAAAACAGAGCGGATCTAGCGAATTAAATCAAACCAAATTACTTTCACTAACTTCATCAATCAACTAAAATAAATCCCTAGACTTTCAGAATGTCAATAAACCACACAAAATCAGCAACCGAACTTGAAAAGAAGGAACTTACGGAGAAAGGATTCACTTCCTCTTCATCGAAGGGATTGCTGTCGTAACGGCCGGCCATCACAAGCGGTTATAACTTAACTTCAGCAAAAAAATGAACTCAGAAAAAGTTCGGGGCAGGTGATTTATAATTAAAAAGAAAAAAGAAAAAAAGCTTAATTCAAAGACTGGAAAGACAAAAAGCTTGCAGAGGAAGTGACTTGCAATTGCTTACCTTTTTCACCAAATCTTGAGAGAAATCGGAGAACGATTTAAAGAGAGAGAGATGATATGAAAGTCGTTGGACTCGTCTTCAGTCAGCGGGAGAATTGTGGGGGATGTACCCCATTCCCTTCAAAATACCCAATATATACCTAAAATTATAACACTCTTCAATTTTACACATATATACTCTAAAAAACTAAAGAAAGTATAAAAATAACCACAACTAAATTCTCATAAAACTAAACCCAACTCCTTAAAGTCGAGTAAATGATCGAGAATACTCGACTTCAACCAAACCATACACAATTAGTAATTCAGCATAAATTCTCGACTTTTTCATGTTAGTCTAGTAAATAATCGAGAATACTCGACTTCAATTGAAATAAAAAATTATCTGAAAAAATTTCAATTTTTTCAAGTAAGTCGAGTAAAGAGTCGAGAATACCCGACTTTAATTTAACCTTACCCAATATTCATTCAACAAAAATTCTTAACTTTTCATTGAAATTCGGTAATTGGTTGAGAATACTCAATTTAAATTGAAATGAAAATTTTTCTTTTAATTAAGTCAGGTAAAAAGTCGAGTATACTCGACTTTAGTTGTATTCATGAGAGAGGAAGTAAACATAAATAAATGATTTTTTTAGGTTATTTTTTACTTTTTACACTTTTAAGAGGTATATGTATGTAATGGGATATAAATTTAACATTTAAAGACAAATGAGGTATATTTAAATAAAAAACCCTCAGTCAGCGTTTATGCGCCTGCTTTAGACTTTTAGAATTTTAGGAGGACAAAAGTTTGGGGGAATTTATTACGAACAGCGGGAAGGGTGTTTTTGTAATTTCATGACCCAAAAAATTTTGATTTTTGAATTGAATAAAAACAAGCAAAGAAGAAGCTTCTTCAAAGTAATCTTGAGCATTGTTATTTCGATGGATGATAATCGAAGGAATTTATCGTATCCTGCTCCGCTATCATCTCCTTGTAAGAAAAACTACCAAGAAGAAAACAATAATAATAAATTTATCATATTAAGCTCTAATTTTCATAAATATTACAAGGTGACCTAAAATTTGGCCAAATATGATTGTCTTGTCCTGTCTGCCATTGTCATCGGGCACATCGCAATGTAAGCAATGTTCAAACAATGGTGGCGCACGAAGTTGTTGACATTGTCCGTTGAGGAGTCCATGAAATTAAATGTGCAACGCGTTGTTTCATTTACCAAATAGACCGACGTGTTCTCCCATCTCATCTCATTTAATGGGACCGAGACGCCAGAGTTTTTTTTCCACTTCAGAAAGTTCTTTTTTCCCGCGGACTCTTCATTCCCATTTTTTCTTATATTGAAATTTCTCAAGAACTTTTTTTTTTTTTTATTTATGTGTATTAAAAAAAAAAAATTGGTCAAACTTTTATGTTGATATTAACTAACTAGTAATACGTTTCTTTCATAAATTGATGTCATCTCAAGTCTTGTTACTTTATAATTTTTCTTGTTTTAACTTGCTGGCACCGTAACGCTACCTGGACCAATAAATTGCATTAAACAATTCCCTATAATTTGTTTAGTAAAGAACAAATAAAATTGATAGGGAAGATGATCTCATCATAACTCAAATAAATAAAATTACTTTTTTCTTTTAATGCAATTTTCCGACGCACAATTATTTCATGTCATTCTAGCCTTGGTACTGAAGGAACCTCATCTAAAAAGCAGGGGCTAAAAAGGTAGAGCTGAGGCTTAAATTGCGAAAGATAATGTGAAACGTAAGTGACATCGCCCTGAAAATGCTCAATCATTCAACTATGAATTAATATAAGTCAAGATCAACATGTGAGGGGTGAGAAAAAGGGTGAGCCAAGGGGAGAGGGGGGAAAGAAAAAAAAAAACAAAATCTCTATATAGGTAAACTGAGAGATGAGAACTGAATTGCAATAGCAAAATTATGAAACTTAAATAATGAAAAAATTACAAGCATCTGAGGAAGGCTACAGTAACTATAGTACAAGTATTGATGAGCCTGTATGTGTGGATTGAAGCCAAAACTAACCGGACTAACGTATCAGCTTTGATGTCTAAAGAGTTCAAGAGACTCAGTGGTCTTGGCGTCTTTCTTTTTTGCGTCTTTGCTTTCTTGGAAATGGATCGACCCAGGATTTGTCTTGTTCTATAGCCTCATTCCAGCGTTTTTTAAATATCTGAAGCTCCATCGTTGATTGCCTCCTAATCTGCTCACATCATTTTAAGGAGGTTAGAATCAGAATATAAGTATTGGTCGAAAAATAATTTTAACCATGATTCAATTCCTCAAGTAAAAATGATTTACTTATTTCTTTCATGATATATTGGATGGCTTAACCTAGATTTTGCCTACTTGTAAGAGATTATTCTAGATTGCATGTAAACTTGTGGCCAGTAAACAGCAAATTTTAAACCTCAGATTCCTACCTCAGCTCGCAGATCAACAGGTGCAGGACCATGTCTCTGAATATTATTAACAAGCAAAAAGGTGAATTTTAGAGTAAGCACAGTAAGATGATAAAATGATTGGAAAAGACATCTAATGCTTGAAGTTTACCTTTGCTAACTCTTCGCGTTTAGTAGACTGCAAAGACTGAGAAAACAAGTCATGCATGCGAAATGATGAGCATAATAACAGCAATAGCAATTGAGATAATAATTAGAACTTTTTTGTATCTATAGCTATTAAATTACTCAAAAGTAGGTAGTTTTAAGATGACATCATCTACTGCTTCAACTCAGTAACTAGGTTGGCATTATTAATTAACAAATTTAGACATCAAATAAGATAATTTGATGAAAAATGGGTTTTGAGGTATTTTCCACCTGAAAGGTGGATTTAGTGAGTAGCAAATTAGATATACACTGAACACAGCAACTCAACGAAAAGCAGAACACAACATTTCGATTGATACTGTCATACATACGTTCATGTGAAATGCACACTGAGAAACCCCTCAATCTTAGTTCTCAGATGTACTTTTTATACTTTCCTTAGTATCATTACCATAGACTTAGGAATCTGAATGTTACCAGTTCAATGCAATTTTAGTGGTTGCAAACAAGGGGAAAAATAGAATAGATTATTCAATTAATAAACAAAAAAAATTGAGGCTGCCAGCTAGTTCAGTTTGTAAATTCTCTTGGGTTTAACAAGAGGTCTGGGGTTCAAAGCCCACTCGCAAGGCTGCAAAGGGATTTAGTAATTACCAGCCATCCTGTGCTTAAATTTGAAAAATAAACAATAAACATAAAATTTCAACAAATCTGGAAAAAGACAAGTTAATAAACATTAAAGCATAAGAGAAAAGGAATGCAAATAACCTTTCTTGTTGGTGGCTGCCCACCCAGAGTCTGTATTCCCTGATGAACCACATACTCACTATCGATAATTCCTACATTCTTTGTGCGATCACCCTGCACAGTGACATTATCATTCACAAATTATCTGACTATGGTTGTTAATTATTAAAATGTATTTAGCTTTTCCATTCCCTTAGGGAAATAAATGACAAGAAGAACACAGAAAAGTTTGCTTAGAACAGGTATGTCCATTTGTTTTAGCATAACAAAAATCAGGGGATACAAATCACCTGACAAACCTAGAGCCAAACCAAAAAGCATCACAAAAAATAGCATATAAAAGAGATGCCAAGAGATTCAAAAAAGGAAAAAAAAAATGCATCGGAAAAAAATCAACAGTTGGTAAACCTTGTCCAAAACACATCGAAGGAGTCTCACCTGCGCACAATATCCGAGTTTCATATCCATTCCCCATCCATGGACAAGATCATTCTGCGGGAAAAAAAAAAAAAAGAGGCAACTAAGTGACCCAAAAAAAAAAAATATGTACTCAAAAGAATGGTAATGCTTGCTCTAGAAAGCAGGTATATCAGAAGTTAGACTTAGCTCAAATCTAGTCAGATCAAGATTTACTCAAAATGTAAAGTCTCAAGGGTAAACAAGAACTAATAATAGTACATGCTCTAAAGAAAAGCATTATTTGCTTCAAGAACCGCTCAAAGATGTTTGTTCAGGACCATGGCATCTTGGATAAGGGCACAGATATATAATTACCTGTATAAGATGCCAAGCACAATACCAAGCAGATCTTGAAAAAACTGGAGCCATGCCTTCCACAAATCTTCAAATGAAATAGAAAGGGAACAAATCCAGAATTAAACACATCTTTATGATACTGATTAAAAGCATCTTCTAACTCGTCACCATCAACGCGTAAATATCACAAAACTTGATGCTAGAATGATCATGTAAGTACATCGTCATAAATGAAACTTCGATAGAAATAAACAATTGTTTATTCATGCCAACTTAGCCCACAAAGGAAGATATCCCACCGATGACAAAAAACTTAACAGAAGACCAAAAAAAAGGCATCTTCAGTGTACCAGTTCAAATGACATACCCAGTGCAAGGTGGCCCCTCACTGATATTTGTACACTTCACACTGCCTCTCAAGTCATACACTCGTCTGCATTTCAAAAATATGTTTCATTTAAGCATAAAAGATCTTAAATGTAGATTCTAAGCAGTAGTTCCAAGCATCACTCTGTTCACCTATGAAACTTCTTTGTTCTTGCACGGATGGTAAATTTGTGATGTATCTCTGTTGAGTTTGGGTCCAAAGCTGGCTGTGATATCTCAAATCCTTCGGACTTTACAATTTCTAGGTATCTGAGTGAGAATGCCACTAATCAATCAATATGTTGTGTGTAGGCATACAAAATAGTAATCAACCAAATAAATGAAGTCTTATATAAAACAACTAGAAACCAAGTGAATTTATTACAAAATTGAATTTTTCTTTTCCACAGTCCTAATAAGAGTGACAAAATTTTTCACCATGCTAGTGAATTTTTATCCTAATAATGCAATTTCTAAGTCACTAGACAGAGTAAGGACTTTTTTTGTGGTGGGGGGGGTGGGGGCGCGAAGAGAATAGATCTTAAGGAAGGAAATAGACAGCAAAGGTATTGGATTCCATGATTTCATTTGAATGAGATAGTGGATATAAGGACATCAGTCAATCACGGTAACAAAAGTTCGAATTACTTAGACAAGAAGATGCTCAAGAATTTGAAAACAAGGGGTTTCACCATCACAAGATCATGTAAGTTGCAGCTTCCAACCTTCAGATATAAGATATTAAAATCTCCTGAAAGCCTTTATTTTTTAAGGAACAAACCACTAAATTTTCAAAGACAACATTTAAAGGGTCTATGCCTTTAATTAACATTTATCCCTTTTACCACTATAAATTTTTGTGCATCTATAAAAATGATTGTTAGAACATGCACAAACACACACCAAAAAAGAAAAAAAGATACATATATTTCAGGCTGACAACAAGAATACTGTAAGCCCGTCAACAGTACCTTCGTGGATCAAAATTTTCCACCCCCAAATCTTCGTCCCAAAGAAATATGTAGTCATAATTGGACACGACATCTGGATGCAGAAAGCGTTTTGCAAACCACCTGGAAAGATAGAGAGAGCATCCCCAAAAGGGAAAAAGAAAAGAAACACAAGAATAGGATTAGTACCATTCTTGGTGCAACATATTAGACAGACTAACAGATCCCATCCGATCAGCAGCGGTGTGATATCCACATAAACAGAATATGGACACAATAAAATTATATGTACCATTCATCTAAAGATCTAAGCCATCATCTAAGATCTAAATCACAAATTGGTAGTTGAAGGCCTATAATTTCCTCAGTCAGACAACTAATACTAGAAAACCTTTTGGCACTATTAATCAACCCTACCATTTTGTTTGGTTCTGAGCAGCTATGTGAATTGCCTTGTTACTCCAGTCAAGACCCCGCCATGCATTTACATCGCCATCATAATGGAATAGAATAACTGTAAAATTCTCAGGAAGAAACTGAATCCAACAAAATTAGGAAAATAATGTTAAAAGTCCATGGCATTTCAAATATTTGAATACCAAAAATGCAATACCTTTCGAACAATAGCATCCACGTTATCCTTTTGCTTAATACCAGCTGGAATTGCCAGCAAGTTACGGTTACTGTAAACACCGAACTGCCATTTAAACACCACCTCATGTCAGAAATAGTAGAGAATTATGTGATAATTTTGTATGACCAACACAACTTCATCAGAATGAACACGTGATTATTAGATCAACTAGCGGGTTATCAATCATCTATTGGTTTCTGACATTCTGTCCTACCAAAATTTAAAAAAAAAAATTCTGTGCAATATTCACATATAGACCTCAAATTTATACCAGAGCATTAGAGGATAGAAACTGAACCTTTTTCCTTGAGCTACTTGTAGACCACAGAGGCCTCAGCTCCAAATCTGATCTAGCTTGTACAATTCCACGAGGCAAACTTTTTAACCTCCCAGAAGAAAATCTAGACCCCTAGGGTAGAAGCATAAAAAGTAATTCAGTATAACGAGGACAATAAGGAACAAACATCTTAATCAGAACATTCAATCCCATGCAAGAAAAGAGAAAATAAGGCAGATAAATTTCAGAAATTTTTATGCATGATGCATCAATGATAAAATGCAAATCACAAGCAAAACCAAGAAAATTAGTTTCAGGAATCAGGACATAACAAATCAGACCAAGGGAAGATAAGAAAACCATACAAGAAATTACATGCAGTGCCAAAAATTTTACCTTTGATATATCGAAGGGACTGAATTTTGCTTCCATCTGGCAAGAGAAACATAAATTAGTGAACTCAACAGCCAGAGATACGAAAAAAGGTCATCACACCATACAAACAGCTGAACTGAATACAAATACCCAACGAGGATGTTATAACTTTTTAACATGATCCATTAACATGACTGATGACTGATGATTAATATAAGTTTGTTCCACTTCCAAAATGCCCACGTTGATCATAAGTAAAGCCAACTGCACTATCATCACGGTAGATTTAATTTATGTCTTCCTAAACCACTAGACAAGTAACTGAAATAATCACATGGCATCAGCAAGGACACTACATGCGAGTTCTGCAGAAAAAATATCAAGTTTACAGCAGCTGGTTGGTCTTTATAATTAGGAGTCTATGATATCTAATAACCGAGTAAAATTTAGTACCTCTGTTTGCTTGTATTGATAATATGTGGTTCTATATACAACGAACAACATTACTGTACACATAATCGCCATAAATTGCAGCTGCTTCATCTTGACTCCGAATTTTACCTGCACAACAGAGAGTTGGAAATTTAGAAAACAAAACAATAACCAGAACCCGTATTCTAGAGAAAAAGCCCCTTCGATCATACCCCATCAGAGAAAGAATTCCGTTTCAGCAATCTCCAAGTCTTAATGGACTTCATAGACAACCAAGGCTTCTATATCATTCTCATAACAAGCTGCATGAGAGCAAATAACATTAACCCAAAGCAATGCTTAGCAACAGCTAACTCCATCTAAACCATTGAAGGATTAATTTTTTCCGCTCTATTAACAAACAAACAGCTTATTTACACTTTAAAATAGACATTTCAGATCTTCAGCGACAGCTTTGATTTTTTTTTTTTATGTACTGAAGAAGTTCCATATTATTTATAAAAAAATGCAAAAAAGGAAATAACAGTTGTAAGAAAAAAAACATGCCAAAAAAGGAGAAGAAGAAAATCTCTAGTCCATTGCGTTAGATCTGTAACTCATTTTTTTTTATTTAAAAAGAAAACACAAATAATAACGGTTAACAAGGACTAGTTAAGTTGTAAATCTGAACCGACAAAACTTCAAAGCTGTCACGGCAACAACACAAACACAATCACGCCATAAGTTAATACAATCTCCGAAAACAGATACCTTCCAGAAAAGAAAAGAACCGAAAAAAAACTGGAAATGAGCTTGTGAGAGCTCGCTGAGACTGAATAACGACCGTCCGATTTGAGGACCGGAAGTTGATGGCTAAGCAAGTTTTAATGGCTGATCAAAATTTGAAGATACAAAAATAATAATAATAATAGAGCCAAAAAGGAAATTGGAAAAAAAAAAAGAAAGAAAAAGAAACAGTGAATGGAGAGAGAAGAGAGTGTGTTTGTATTGTATTTATACAAAAGCTGAAGAGCTGGTCGAAAGACGAGTGTATGGGAGGCGCCACGTTTTATGGGAAGATCACTGAATAGTTCTGTTTACTTTTCTGTTTTTTTTTTTTACTTTTATATTTTTATATTCGGGGTTTTTATTATTGGGCAATGTTATTATTATTATTATTATCTTTTTTGTCACAAACTCACAATAGCTGACGAAGACGAGTAAACGGAGACGAGACACTGAGTTTTTTTTATAGAACTTTTCAGACCAAAGTGAGTGATCTACATCTCTCTCCCCGGTGTTTTTAAAAATTATGTTTTATGGGGCGATAACATTTGAGTCCTCCAATTTTTTAAGCTTTCTCAAATAAAGAAACTATTTGTTCATATAATTCAGCGCGTCCCTGAATCAGAATCCAAATCATCTCGAGATGACCAAAATATCAAATTGTGACGAACATAATATCATTAAATACACCGCGTTTAACTTGATGTCCCATGAGGGTTGGACCTATTTGATACAGATAGACAAACTATATCCTACTTGAGAAATTATAATAATACAACACGGTATACGACTACGGGGGGAAAATATCAACAACACTGTCGCCGTCTGTCTTACTCAACTTTTTAATGTTTTTTAAATAATAATAATTTTTTTTTAATGTATTTATCTAATATGTGCACTCGGTAAAGGCGAGGATTTATTTTGCTGTCACTTATGCCTTTTTCAATTTAGTGCCGGAATCTTTGTTCGCGTTGTTACCGTCCCTAGATAAAGTAGAATCTCATCAAAGTTGTTAATTTTAATTAATTTACTGTATTTTACATATTTAATATCCTCTTAATAAAATAAAATAATTTATCTTAATTAATTGATGCGGGCGCCAACCACTTGGGCTTAGCCCAAGTGACTAGAGTCATTCCCTCACAAATGTGAAGGAAGGGGTTCGAGCCTCCGCAGACGCATTGCAGGAGTTTCATTTAAATGTCATTCTTTAGAGCCCCAGAGCTGGTGTGAAGGCAGTCTTTCTCCTAGACTGGGAGTTTGACGTCCCTCGAATATTTGAGAGGGTTAAAAAATCTGAGCGGTGCCATATCAGCATAAATATCAACATATCTCAGTATATATATATATACATGATTGTACATATCAGTTATACTCTCATGTAATATGAGTTGTAATTTGAACAATAATCTCATGTCATAAAAAAAAAAAAAAATTGCTGCGGGCGCCCAAATAAGAAAAAGAATCCAGCCTTTTGTTTTGTATCTTTAATTTGGCCTAGATATAATAATTTTATAAGGGTGGGCAAAACCCATATTAATCCAACTTCGAGTGCTTATCAAATGAGTTCGGACAACTGGGTAATAAATTATTTAACATCGTAAAATAATATTCCACACAACAATTTTTTTTTAAATCAATAAAAAGGTTCGTTGTTGGGAATGGGAATCATTTTGTTATCCCTTCTTTATTGATGCCAATAAGCATTTTTAAAAATAAAAATGCGAAAATCAGGTACTTTGATTTATTAAATTTAGAATTTGGACATCGTATTTGATTTTATGTAGTTTGAAAATAAATAAATAAAAACACCGTTTGATTTATTAAATTTAGAATTTGGACATTGTATTTGATTTCATGTAGTTTGAAAAAATAAAAATAAAAACACTGTTTGATTTATTAAATTTAGAATTTGGACATTGTGTTTGATTTTATGTAGTTTGAAAATAAATAAATAAATAAATAAAAACACTGTTTGAAAAGAAGAAAAATTGAAAACATGAAAGACTTTGCTGTCATATGAGCTGTTGATTGGCTGTAAATATGTACTAGTTCATGGTTTCTTAGAGTTGGTTTCGAATATTTCCTTTAATTGATATTGGTCCTACAGCCGACATTTATTTATAAATAATAACTTTTCCTAAACAAATCCAAATTTTATTACCCAAGCATATATGGTCCTTTTATTAGTCAATATTTACAGTACGGAAATCAGTATCTAGTCACTATATTGCCCAAACAAAAGAATTCGATAAATTCCGTTTAATTGAATTTCGGATCAAATATTATTTTTTTATCTGAAATAATTACAAATTTTATGTCCAAATATGTTTTACAAGCTCGATCCCATGCATGTTCATTGAAAAAATAATAAATCACATAATTTTAAGAGATGAAGTGAGTGATCGAGTTATTAATTTTTAATTTTTGTTAACGCATCAATCAATGAAGGTCTCGTCATTTTTTTCGTATCAATTGAATACAATATAATTATTTCGTATGATAACGTAGTTTGAAAATTATAATGCTGCTTAATTTAGAAATTTGAAGTATAAATTGATTTAGTTTGATAGGACTAGATTGACATTGATATTTATAACCAGTGAATCTGGATAGCTTTTGAATGGATTTAATTAGAGAATAATGAGGAGCAGGCAGTGGGATCTTTCGGGTTTCCAAATTTATCAGAAGTCCCTGCTGCCAGAACAAGAAAATGACATCATAGCTTTTGCAATTGGATTGGATATTTGGATTACGATATGAAAACATGTGATAATTGAAATTTTGGATCCCACTTAACAAACAAACAATAAAAAGAAACTATTTTTAGAGTACGCTTGCATCACTTTCTTAGAGTACGCTTGCATCACTTTCTAGTAATATAATTATTTTTTTCTTCATTTTATTACTTAATCTAAAACTGTTATTTTATTTTATTTTTTGGGTCTTAATGGTATCAAATTGTTTTAGGTAACTGAATTAATTTCCGATCTAAAATAGTGGGTCACCAAAAATTGACGATGTACCTCCATAAATATAAAGAAGAAGAGGTGGGTACATGGAGGAGCCACGTGACCCAACAGGCTACTATAAGTTAGGGCAAGAAATGGAGGGGAGTTGAATAATGATTAGAAAGAGAAATGGTATGAAGATTGGAAAGTGTAAGAAAGATTTTGGTAAAATTAGGGAAGCTAGCTACCAATTAAGATCCCACCACATACTTCATGTGACTTGGTTCCGACTTTTACCGCAACCGCACGTACATGTGCATGGTTGGTGGGTGCCGCTGTCGTCAATTAATGGAAATGCTGTTGCTTGCTTTGCTATTGGCCTATTGCTATTGCTATTGCTAATTCCACTCCGCCTCTTTCTGTCTTTTTTTTTTCTCTCTCTCTCTCTCTTTCCTAAGTAGGATATTTAGGCCACTTCGGCCAAGGCCGAAGTGGTGGGCTACTGCCCTCACAAGCATTGTAAGGGCAGCGGTTCTAGCCCCCACAAAAGCATTGTGGGGGCTAAATATTCTTTATATTTAAAAAATTCTTCTCTCTTGCGAAATGTAAGTGGAGTATGGACATCTTGTGAGAGGTTATTTGTCTGGGCATATACTTCATAGAATTCAATGTAATAATGTAAGTCCCAATCATATATATCTGATTGTAAATATCAGTGTAATATCTCTGCTACAATAGCAGTTGTTGTAAATATTTGTGTAATGCAATAATTTGATGATTAATCAATATTCAAAAAAAAAAAAAGATATTTAGATTGCGCCGTATGAGTATTATTATTATTTTCTTAATTATTTGGATACACTGCCATATGAGAATAGCATAAAAATGAAACAAACATGACAACTTTGTAAATTTGATGAAATATTAGTTGTTAGAATCTTTGTTAATAAATATATTAGACGATGTGCGGCGGGAGAAAGAATCAATCAAAGCACGTTGGTAATTGGTTGTCGCCATACGATATTTGTACGCTCAAATCTCAAAGCCATACGTCTCGGAATAGAATAGAATAGAAAGTTTCCATATATTGCCACCAAACTCACCCACCATTGGTACAACATTGTATACGCGTCAGTAATGGTCGTTAAATCAACCACCCCCCCCCCCCCCGCTTTTTCCCCCCCCCCCCCCCCCCCCGGCGTTCAATCGTCTAATGATTTTTGCATAAACTAAAATTAGTGCTAAGCGCCTCAGTGGGTTGCGACGCACAACAACATAAATTATTTAACAAATTACCCAAACTTGTATTTTTTTTTCTCTTTTTAAATTGCCATTTTTGAATTTTATATATTAATAACAAAAAAAGATAGAAATAATTACTACTGATAAATAATTTATTTATTTTATTTTTCTATATGTCTAAAAGATCGAAATTGTTCTACACGACATTAATTAATATATTCTCTATTTGATCGAGAAGTTTTATTTATTTATTTTGTCCATATGAAATCTATTATTTCATAAAATAAATCATAGCCCACCCCACCACATCAAGTTTTGGTTTGTATTGAAAGAGTGGAAAGACATTTTATAAATTTAAGCGCTTTTCATATCGGGGATTGGTTGAATGACTGGGGCCTTGGGGAGGTTGGGATTGGTTTTGAAGTTGTTAATGTTTAGGTGTCGATTCCTGTGAATTTTTTCTTTTAAAATAATAATAAAATGGGGCGGCCCGCGAGGGGAGGCTTAATTATTAATAATATTAATTAATTTATATTAAAAATGGCTCAAAAATGGTGAAATTTGTCTGAACGCTTGACCTGGGTTTTGTTTTGCACGTGGCACGCACCTAATGCCTTTTTATAGGAAATAATTATTTTAAGGAAATTAAAAAAAAATCGAGTATGGAAATGTGACAAAGCGATACATTTTGGATACAAAAACCAAAATAATAATAATAATAATAATAAAGAGAAAAAGAAAAAAAAAAAAAGGGAAGAGAAAATCGATAAATTTCATATTAAATAAAAGTGGGGTGGGATGTGGGAGGTGTGGGGGGAGGGGAATGGACATTAAATTTCCTGTTTTCTATATTGGAACCGACAACAGAGGCCGAAGTTATATTTGTTAAGATTAAAATCGAATATTCGTATATCCCTCTCCCAGTTTGATTGAAATGAATCTAATTATGTGTATTTTGTGTTACATGGTGGTTTTACATAATTTTAATCATGACTAAGAATATTCTTAAACCTAAATATAAGTCAAAATTACCCAAAAAAATGTTCGTGATTATAATTTCTTTTTTCGAGCTTACAACCATATCAACGGGCTTTATGATTATAAAATTCCAATATAATTTGAAAAAAAAAATATATATTCTTGATCACGCTACTACTCACAAATTGTGAGTTTATTGTTAATGCATCACGAGAGCATACATGATTAGACTGATTAGTAATTTCAATCCAATTCCAGGAGGACGTATGATTTTTTTTTAATTTTTGGGTCAAATTGGAAAGACTGATAATTCTTTACGGAAAAAGGAAACAGTACGATATAGTGAGTAGCCAAAAATAAAAGATTTTATCAAAATTGTGGCTCGCATAGCGTAGACTTCGAACAAAAGCTTTTTTATACTAGTAAATAAATTGCTTTAAAGAAGGAACATTAGCGTAGAGTCAGTAGTCACTTTTGACGCGTTAGAGTGTGCGTGACCGAGAGGAGACTAATTGGGCCATCAGCCAATTTTGGTGTGACAAGCAACGATCATATAATACAGTTCTTAACAACACGTTCACGCATTCGCATAATTTGTTTGAGTGAATGATGCGAAAAATTAATTTTGGCACGATTATGGCTTTGATCATAAAACATTCAAGTTGAAGTTGTGAGACAAAAATAGGATTGCATTTGCATTAAAAACCTTTAACAAATTGCTTACTGGTCCAAAGTCCAAACTGCTTCATAAACCATCACATCAATCATCGTAACGTTTCTCATAAGTTGCCCATAAATAACGTTAAGATATGACTTTGAAAGTTCACATAAGATTTGGAAACTTTCTTGGAAAAATACTACCAAAATGTCAATTTTAGATTTTTGTTTTTCATAAGATTTTTATTTCTGATTGTGATACCAAATTGACTGATATACATTATTGTCCAAAATATTTACCCTATTGACTGTACTGCAATCGGTGCTGTTGATGTATGTATGGGGGGTGGCTTTCTTATTATTATTATTATTATTATTATTATTATTATTATTATTAATTAATTAAAAAGATATTAAGGTTATCAGTTAGCAATTGACCAAATAAGATTCATATGGTGTGGCTCGATCCATCTTAAAACAGTTCTTTGATAAACAAAATTGAGACGGACTTGAACACAAGAGAAAACAATTGTTAGAGGTGATGCCAGTGACGTCATTTCGATAGTTAAGTCATGTATGTATTTTCTAAGAAACCTTAGAATCAATGAATAATCGAGAATTATGAGAAAAAAAGTTGGACTTATTTTGCTGAGAATATGATTAAGGAGCTTAATCAATTTTGCTGAAACCAACATGACTTTGTATAAGGACTAATTTTGAGGACATCTTAGTGTCTTTTTAAACATATGGCAGACTTTAATAAGCCGTTCCCCTCCTGAGGTTGGGGCTCTTAGGTAATTTAGTTATTTAACTTGAGTTTTTAGTCTCTCTAAAGCTGGACATGTATTATCAAGAAAACAAAAAAAAAAAAGACCTTGATGACAGCAAGTATTAATCTTTGATTAGCTCATTCAAATAAATTGATAAGTTTTTGGAGCAGCCGACCCCTCTATTTGGTGGCTCAAATTTCAATTAACTTAGTTTCATCTCTCACTCTTAGTGCATATGATTGTTAGTGAGATATTTTAGGAGAATTCCTGTGAAGTTCGCACCATGCTGACATGTAATAATTCTAATGGAGGCCCTGTCACTATTAACATTGATCCTCCATAACCTTAAGGTCTTTTGGGAGACATTTTCCACACTTTCTAAGTCAATACTAAATAAAGTAGCTCATGTTCTTTATTTGAAATCCTTTAATTTTCCCTTCTCACATTTTGTAACGACATATTAATCGTGGAAGCTACTGTACATGTGTCATGCTCTAATTGCATGAGCCAAATTTTGCCACAACAAAATCTGTCCTACTTCTACTTGATTTGAGTTAATACAATCAATTTTACAACTGTTGATCAATGTAAGCGTCGGTTTTGTACATCGACCGGACGACTGTTCCCATGTTACAGAATTTTTAAAGACCGACTAAAACTGAGGTTGTGACTTTGAAAAAACAGGAGACAGAAACAATATACAACATTGTCAACTTGCTCGACTTCTCTTTCTTCCTCTCGTCGCACTTTCTGCTCTTTGGCTAGCATTTGTGCGTCCAACTTTTCTAGACAAACTTTTCTTTGTTAGGGTTAAGGATTCCATTGATGAAGGGGAATCAACATTACTAGGTTTTTTAGCCCTGCTTAGAGGCTTATCGGCAGGATTTCCTGCGTTGGCTGCTTTTAATGATAGTTTGCTTCTGCCGGGTCGAGCAGTTCGAGGTTTCACAGGAGGTTTATGCAAAGGAGAGCTCGGGGAGAGGAAGGAAGTTGTAGGCTTGTTACCATATTCATTGTCCTTGAAATATTGTCGCATGGTTTTTAATACGATGGTTCTGAGTAGAAACGCAGATTTGTGTTCACGCGTGTTCTTAGAATAGAAGACCACGGCGTTATTAGCAAGTAGCAGCAGGTCCCGGAAGAGTTCCTTTATTGACATGATGGAATGGCTGGAAATTTTTGATCTTATGGTGTCGACATCCATGTGTCGCAAGATCATTTTCTTGTATCTTCCTCTTTTCTGTTGAGAAAAATTCAAGAAACAAGGGTGAGCTGATTCAATATATCAGTACAAAGCCTTTGTTTGTTTCATAGACTTTGACACGCAATATGTAAACTTAAAACTAGGCCTGTTTGGACAAATGACATAAAATAAGGCCAAAGCATGAGTGCATTTCTGAAATGTGTATAAATAAATTATCTTTACCTGGCTATCAAGACGATGACGAAAAACAAAGGCACTTTCATTTTGCGCAACAGATTCAAAAACACCCTTGATATCATCAATGCTATCCTTCCTCAAGCTTCCACTTTGATCATCAGCACCAGAAGATCTAGCAAACTGACCAGATACAGGGGTCGAATTTTCTTTACGCCGATAGACGGGTTTAGCATCAGGAACACCCAGAAAGTCGCTTTCTCCGACACTGCCTTCCTTGACATCCCTACTACAGTCCTTCCGCTTTCTCTTCCCCCTTCTCTTTTTCAAGCTCCCTACTTGTCCTCCACAAACAATCGCTGTTATTTTCTCAGAGCTTGAAACCTTCTCTTGCTCGGAAGACAATAAACCCTCTGTCTTAGTCTCCATCTCTTCAGCTGCCACTGCTGCTGGGATCTGAGATACAGGTGACCAGTGTGTTCTGGTTTCTCTTGTGAAACTACCAGCAGATAGCCCATCTTTAGATGTCTCTTTACTGGAACATACAACTGCATCGGATTTCTGACATGGTACAGGTGATTCTGTCTGGCTGCAGTCATTGTCGACTTGACAGTCATCGCCTCTTTCAGCCTTGAGAGTTTCAAGTTTTGATTCCAGAGACCTGAAACAGACTAAATGAATAACTCTAGCACTAGAAAGGAAGCTGTGTGACAACATAGACTGCAAATAAACAGACCGAAACCACAATCAAATTTCTGAAATAGTACGCAGCATTTGAAGGAAATATTAGGAGCTGATAACAAACAATTAAAAAATAATCGAGGTCTTGGAAGCACATTATATCAGAAGTCAAATTTAATATTACATATTTCCATTAATTTTAGCCGATCTATAGCTATCACATTCCCCACTCACTGGGATTCAATTCACACCAATTGTTATTTCTTCAACAAAATTTTTAGATGCTATCCACAAGCCAGCACTATAATTATTCCTAAGACTTATTAAAAACTCTAGGAGGCTGGAACTCATGGTCAATGTCAGCAGCAAATTTTTTCTTTTGGAGGAGAGCTTCATGAGGTCATGAAACAGATAGAAAAAGTGCTACAGTAACTGTATGATCAATACAGCTGGACTGGGAATAAAGATAAATTACTGACCCAATTGAATTTTCAGAAAGCTCTAGAGCACGCTTCAGTTCTGCCATTCGTTGCTTTCGTAGCTCCTCAAACCAAGCTCTAAGGAGAAAAACATAACATTTTGTTTAATAAATGCGATTCATCCTGTTTCAGAAAGAACCCAACTGAAATATGCCAGCATTTCAATTAATTCAGATTAACCCAAACCGCCACCACTCCCCACCCCACCTCAACAGCAAACTATTTCTAAGTCAAAGCAGTGAGCTGGAATATAATTGAACCCGAGAATGATTAAAAAGATTCTCTTTTTGAAAAAAATACATTGGTCATTAGGTCCATGAAGTAAGCAAATAGAATTATGTTTAAAGCATCATAAATCATGGTGATTACAGAAAACTTACTTGCATCCATAAAAACGCTGTTGCAGGTCCTCATAGTGAGCTTTACACATCTGCGATCCGGCAAACTAAATTGAATGTCAAGAGGCAAGGAAAATGGGGACCAAGAAAAGAGTGTATAATATTTTTCATTCAGAGAAGAAAAATTTAATCAGAAAAATTGATAGTGGGATTATCGAAATTAGTTATCTAAGATGAATTGTAATATTAAACAGAGACAGGCAATAACATGTAGGAATTGATAGGGAGCCAGTGTACCCCTTCCCCATACCCACATTTTTCAATTAAGCAACTAAGCAAGTTTACACTTACTACTAGACCCAACTACCAAAAGCTGGTTGACACCGATCTTGAACAATTAGGTAATATAACTTCAAGAATTCAAATATACAGAAAATTCATGATTGATGTCGGATATATAATTCTGGTTTCATCAGTTCAAGGAAAGAACAAGGTGTAAGACAGGATTTTCATGATGTACTCCAAAACCCGGTCACTATCTTCAAGTTCAGATTGAAAATATAAAGCAAAATTAACTCTCTGACTCTCACTCCTTTATTCTTTAAAGTGAGCTAGGAATGACCTAAGAACATAGACGTCTCAGCTCTAATCCACTACTACTGTACTATCATCCTCAAATATTTATAAATAAATATCATTGTCTCCATTTTCTTGCAAGCTCACTACTCTGCTTTTATATCAGCTGTGGACAGGCTTAAACTATAACAAAATGTATGTAAGTACAGCCAAGCCAAGTGACTCAATTCGCATGCCATTAACAATAGTCAACCAAGGAAGATACCGCAAACTCATATGACTTAGTAGAGAAGCCATTAGCCATCAAACTTGATCAAACATCGCAGCCAAGCAAGCAAGCACATGATTCCCATATGTATCAGCCACAACACATTGGTCAAAAGTCAAAATGTAATTGCCACATAAAATACGTAACGAAAGACTGCTCGATTATGTCATTATCATCTACACTTTCACAAAAATATTAATAAAATACAACAAATATCAACGCTCTTTCCAAAAGAATATTTCTTTTAACTATTATTTTCAACCTAAAATATATTCCGAACCATATATCTCTAATATCCCATTTGTGCCCACAACGTTTTTTTATTTTTTTTTTTCGATTGACTCGTCCTGATCCCGTCCATGTTTTCTTCTGCCTTATGATCCCATAAAACATAAATAATTAAAAAAAAAAAACCATTACACTTAACTTTTATCCATTAATATTTATTTCCTGCAACATTCAATCAACAATCATAAAGGGCAATTTGGGGCCTCTACGAAATATGGGGCGAACACAGGCGGTGGGCCCCGGCTGGTTAGAAGGGGAAAATCAAAGGGTGAAACAATAGACCAACCAAATACGAAAGATTGAACTTACACAAAAGACAACATCGTATGGAACAAAACTGGGGGAAGCTTATCTCCCGAAAAATAAAATACATAAACAAAAACAGTCACATCAAATCATTTAAAAAGGAAAAAAAAAGAAAAAAAAAGAAAAAAAAATGAAATGAAAGAAAGAAAAAGAAATGAATGTTCTTATCATTCATTGAAAAAAATTGACCTCAGGGGTGACGGTATACGAGCAAACGGTTCGGGCTCGGAGCTCCGCGGCAACAAGGTTCCAGTCTCGCGTACCGTGCCGGAGAACGGCCCCACCAAGTAGCAACTCCTCCCACGTACCCCACACCTCTATCACCTCCGCCCCCATTCGCACCGTCCACGTGCACGCTCCTGATCAATCGATCACCACAACCACCGCCGGTCCCTCAAATTTGAATTCTTTTAGAAACAAAATATATTGAATTAAATTTTTTAAAGGAAAAATAATCACCACCTGTTTTGAATTCGAAATTCTAAAAAGGGGGCCAAAAAAAAAAAAAAAAAAAAAACTCAAAAAGGGAATTCACAAAACCGGAATTGGTGATGTGGGTTGGAGAAGGAAAGGTGGTTTGGAGGGAGAATCAGTTAGTTCTGGGTTGTTAAGGCTGTTTTTTCCTTCTTCTTTTTTTTTCTCCCTCTTACGATGTTTTGCGTGCGTGTGTAAATGAATTTTTTTTTTTAAAAAAAAAAATATTGGGAGAAGAAGAAAAACGAAGATTGAAGTAAAAATTGAGTTAAAAGAAAAGAAAGGGAAAAGAAAGAGAAAAAAAAAAAAAGAGGGGAGGGTTAACGTGAGACAAGGGGTTGACTGATTCTATTTTCTATTTGTTTACAAGTTATTGTTTTTTTGAAACAACAAAAAAGGGATAAGGAAAAGGAATGAAAACGTTGAAAGCAAAAACAAGGTGATGTTGTGTTGTATGTGTATTAATATTATTATTGTCATAAATTATGAAGTGGCAGCGGGGAGTTAATTAATTAAGGAGATGAAGAGTGGTATAATTTTGTTGTGATATGAAGACATCATCCCATGATGCTTTTAGGTACATTTTAGAAATTGAGAATCGAAAGATAAGATGAGATGATATGACACGGTGGATTGCCTTCGTTGTAGGCTTATATATATATATATATCCTTTTATTTATTTATTACTATTATTATTCTTGTGAAATCACCTGCAGGTCCTTCCAATCGTGTCTCTTTTAAACTAAAAATAAAAATAAAAATAAAAACAAAAGAAAATTACTACGTCTTTGATTTTTCTTAAATAATAATTCATTGGACTGTATGGTCCTCTAAATTTACAAGTAAAGAAGTGCGGATGGAGCAACTAAGGTCCTTTTAGGAATTGAAGTGTTTTTATAGTTGTTATGAAATAAAAAAAAAAAGTAATTATGAAATAAAAATTAAAAATTTATAGAAAATATAAATTTTAAATAATAATTTTGATAATATTATTAAAAATATAATAAATTTTTTATGATACAAGTACAAAAATTATATTAACATAATTTTTAAGTTACAATAATTAATATTTTTTAAATATTTTGCACAACTTCAATTCCAAGCACACTCTAAATACTTGTGATTATAACAAAGTCACAAAAAGAAAGTGCAACAATTCATCACTGTTGGTTCATTTCGAGGAATTTTGATCTTGCATTTCTTTAAATGGTTTTATGAGTTTAATTAACCCATAGCTTTTCCTCTATGGGTCGTCAAGTTCTTGTTGTCTTTATAATATGACTTCTACGACATCATAATGATATATGGAGTTATTTCAGTTAACATGGGTTCTAAACCTCATCATTTATTACATTAATTATGTCAAATCATTAATCAATCATGATTGAGTACTCAATCTAAAATTGTGGTAGTTTAATGGCATTGTGAAGAATGACATTTGCCTCTTTCTAACCATCTTTCAACCCTTTTTTTTTTTTCCTTCTCTCTCCTTTTTTTTTTTTTTAACCTCCATTTATTTCCCTTTCTCCCTCCCCCAAATCTCTCAATAAGAATAAAACAAAGTTCACATCATCATATGATTGATTGGCCTTAGCCCAATTGGCCAACAGATTTTGCCACCAGTTGTAGATGAAATGACACACGGTTTACTTTCACATGAAAATGATATCAAAGCAATTGGCTTTGAGTAAGTTTATTTTTTAACTTAATGACATAAAGTAATTTAATTTGATTAATTAAGTTAATTAGAAGTGTTTGTTTTTATAATTTAATATAATTTTTTAAATAATTTTAACTTAATAAAATAAGTCAATTTTTTTTTTCTTTTTGTAAATGGAGAAATATGAATCAACCAATTAATTTTTAATGTAAAAAATATCCCAATTTTATTATTTATTTTTTTATGTATATCTCAAAACCTACCTACACGTTTACCCATTAATCATCTTGTCTTTTTTTTTTTTTTTCTTTTTTTCCAGCAGACAAGGAATCCCTCCTCACTTTGCTTCTCTCATCAAGATCTTAAATCTCTCATTATCAGTAATCAAATGTGTTATTCTTAAGCTTTTTCATGTAACTATATAATATATTTTCTTTAAAAAAATTATATATTATAATCCTAAAATCATTATATATTCACTTGAATATGGTTTTGCTTATATATGATAAAATATTATGGTACTTATGTTCTTTGAGATATATATATATTGTTTATTCAACATTCAAAGTTAATAAGGATATAAATGTCAAAGTAAATGTTTTTAGTTTTTAAGATTGAAAAAACAACTTAATATCTATTTTTAGAGATCCAAGAAAAAAAACAAACATATTGTTTGATTCAACCATTTCGATCTATTCAGATTTCAGATAAAAAAACAAATGCCACATTTGTCTCTCCGAGCGAAATTGCAAAATTCTTTCATCAATATAATTTAGAAAATTATTCTCCAACCACTTCAAAGACATTGAAAGAAGAAATAATAATTACGAATTTTTTATAATATCTCAAAATTATCTCAAATTTTAATTATATATCAACCAATCATTTTCTCATTAACTTTATTAGTCACTGCTAAATAATTTAAGGTAACAAATTATTTTATCTCTTGAGCCTCCCAAAACATTATTTTATTTTTTTAATAAATCTAAGGACAAAATAAGCTTTTATCTTAAATTATTTAACGGTGACTAACAGAGTTAACAGAAAAATATTTAATTAATATAAAATCAAAATTTAAAGTAATAATAAGTTATCATAAAAAAATTATAGTAGCTACTTGAGATTGTTAAGGTGGTTTGGAGATGATATGCAACTAAATGAACCTAAACGTTCTCAACAAGTTTTACATAGAGAATGTTTTGACTTAATACAAGCCTTTCAGTAGAAGTACAATTTTGTGGATAATCTGTACTCTCTAGTCTCCAATACGTTAGATTAGATAGAAATTTCGAGACTTAACTTGCAATTTCTTAATATTTCAATTTTAAGTATTGATGTGGCATTTATCTATTAAATGATAAATTTCTTAATATTAAATGGTAAACTTCAATTTCTTAAACGATAAATTTTTATAATTTATAATATTAGTTATCTCATATTCCATCATCCAATAAAATGTCACCTCACTTGACATTAATTGTAAGGATTGAAATAATAATTGAAAATGCACCACTCAAGCAGCAGCAAAGACAGAAGGAAAAATGGAGGGCAGCTCCAAGAGTGTGTATATATATATATATATATATACACGTATAGGTAATCCATTGATGACTACTAATGCAGTATACATACATGTATATTTTGGCATATTGGCACATACTTACACATTCATTTTAATGGGAAGTACAACCGTTACCTGGAATGAAAGAATCACGACTGGAAATTCCTGAATGGTACCCGAAGATCAATATTCGATTAATGCTTTTCCCACCTTCAAGCAAAAATGTTACAAACCGAAGGTACTGCCCCGAGCTCTGTTCTCGAGAGTCTCAACCTGTGGCTTCCACGCAGATGAAAGCCATGGATGACTTCAGAATTTAAGAAGCAGCAAGACAAAATTGTGATTACCCAGAATTCCGATGTGCAAATGCTGTATCAAATAATATCCTGTTAAGAGTATCCGCAACTCCACGCTGAAGTTTCAGCAAAAAACTGAACTGGGATCAAGGTTAAAGTGCTGCTTATGATTCTTGAAGAACTAAATTCAATTCATGGGCACATTTGGCCAGCAAGCCACCCCTCCTGCAGCAAAATGAGGAAAACAGATTTACACAATGCCAATTGAAACTGTGACACGGCACAACAGCATCTGGAAACAATGAAGGAGAGTGACGAGTATCCTGGCAATTTGTGTAAGGGCAATAGTCTTATAGGAGAGGACAAGCAAGGATTGCCCATCTATGGGGCAGTTTGGCAAGATATATTCTCTTTTACTAGGAGCAATTTGGCAAGATATAAGCTTACAACTAAAGGATGTAGTTACCTTTCAAGGATGGGAAGAATTTTCTGGATCTTTTGCAGCTGCATAAAGCACCGGTTGCAACATTCTCGCCTGCACACAAATATTCAAGTAAGATAACACCACACGCAAAGACTCGAATTAACTCTAAGCATCAAGAAATTAAATGGTAATGACTAGATAAATGTTAACTAACGATACCTTTGCTCCGCATGAAGATCAACACCAACAGCTGGAGGTGCTGAAAGAGTTGAGTGTATCATTGGGCCAAAGACTACAACCAGCTTCAGAAGCATCTCCAGAGAGATGCTTGCATGCCTGCATTTTTGCATCAGAAGTGAAATATTTTTATAAATTTATACCCTTTGTTGATAGTGTGGATTTCATAGTTCTAATGAGCACTCTCATGGTCAATCTTCTCTAAGAAGAGCATTAAGAAAGCACAAATTCCATTTCTTATGAGTTACAACTGAGAAAATTCACTAACGATATAATTCATAAAATTACCTTTCCATCTTGCTGTCCAGTAAGCCCATAAGCATGGGTAGCAAGCACAAAAACAAATCTAGGTTGAGAATCTCCATTTTCTCCATGAGAACACTCATCACATCAGCCTGTACCTGTAACAGGATTAACTGACTCTTAGCAAGCCCAAATATGCAGTAAACAACCATTTCTGAATAATAAGAAACAAAATAAAAGAAAATCAATTAAGCACTTCCAATGAATACCCACAGAGTGATCTGGCAGCTTCCTCAAGGCATTAATGCCGCCTTTGATGTCATTTCTTTCCCAAAAATGCCGCACCACCTGCAAGTTCTCCGGTAAAGATAATGAAGCAAGGGTTTGCATGCCATTTGTAAATAATATCTATGAGCATGACATTATCAAATTACCTGTAATTTTGTCAAGCGGGATCGTAGGGTGCTTATGAAAATATCATGAGTTTCCATCAGACTTTCAACAGCTTCCCCCTCATTAGCAACGGGTGTATCCCTTCCAGAAATTTGAGGTTCTCCTTTCTGATGATTATTAAACAAGACAAAAATTGTATACATGTGTGAGGGATTTTCACAGACATTCTCTTAAATCTTAAGAACTATTTCGCAGAGATCATGAAATTATTTGATAAGAGAATCTTATTTCACCTTGCATTTTCAAAATAAGAGGGTAATAATGAAAACCTTCTAGAGGGTGAATGATAAATCTCAGAGATGGAAACATAAATCTTTTATGACTGCTCAAGAAGACAATGCAATCTGATAGTCTAAGCCAACCTGGACCAACTAAGGTGTTTATTCACAGAGCATGATGGTTTGGATAGCAATATGTCCTAGGCCTGGACAATTTTCACAGGTTTATTCATACAAGTCATTCAATATAATGCTTGACAAAATGCACATTTGCTCTTTAAAACTGGAATTTTTATTGCAAAAACTTCTTATGTTGAATTTCTAATGAAAGGCCAAGATTATCAAAACCATAAATATCAAGCTGACTAGTGATGGAACACAACATCAAATATTTAAGGAAGCATCTTACCGGAGTGCTGGGTCTTTCGTAGGATAAAGCTGTCACATGGGGGGTAATAACAGTTGCTATATCATCATTGTTCTTAACTGCTACGTGAGCAGTGGTAGAGGTTGCTTGATCTGTGTTGCTAATAGATCTCCTGTGACGGGTAACATTAGTTGTTTGATCTACATTTCTATTAAATCTCCTACGAATTGGAATATTAGTTGCTTGGCCTTCAATGCTGCTGTTAAGTCTTGCACGAGGAGGGGTAATAGTTACTTGGTCTTCACTGCTTTTAAGTCTCATTTGAGTAGGGGTTTTAGTTGCTTTATTTTCAGCACCATTAAGTATTGTTTGAGAGGGGGTATTAGTTGATTGGTCTTCACGGCTATTAAGTCTCGAACGGGAGGGAATATTAGTTGCTCGGTTTTCATTGCTATTAAGTCCCATGTGAGAGGTGATATTAGTTGCTCGGTCTTGATTCCTACTGATTTTTGTCTGAGGAGTGATATTAGTTGCTCGGTCTTCATTCCTATCATGTCTTGTGTGAGGGGTTATATTACTTGCTTGGTCTTCATTGCTATGGAGCCTTGTTTGAGGGTTGACAATAACTGCTTGATCTTCATTGCTACTCGGTCTTGTTTGACGGATGACATTAGCTGTTTGATCTTCATTGCTACTCGGTCTTGTTTGAGGGGTGACATTAGCTGCTTGATCTTCATTGCCGCTTGGTACTGTTTGTGGGGTGACATTAGCCACTGGATCTATATTGCTGCTCAGTCTTGTTTGTTGGGGGGCAGTAGCTGCTTGATATTCATTGCCATTCAGTCTTGTTTGTGAAGTGACATTGGCTACATGATCTTCATTGCTGCTCAGTGTTGTTTGTGGAGTGACATCGGCTGCTTGATCTTCATTTCTGCTCAGTCTTGTTTGTGGGATGACATTAGCTGCTAGATCTTCATTGCTATTAACTTTTTCTCTTCTTTCAAATCTCTCTACAAGAGAGCGAGTTCTTCCAGGTACAACTGCAACTGCAATATGGAAATCTGAAAAAATTAACCATCATCAAATGGTAATTCTAGAAAACTACAAAGCTAAAAGGCAATGACAAACCTCCATTGACAAATTTGACAGAGTTAGTTATTTTGCTGCAATCACGAGATTTATCACCTGAAATTGAAAAAAAAAATTAATAAAAACCTCTTTTGACACAAAATACATTAACACACACACACACACACACACATATCACAGAAGATTCCAAATAAAGACAATGGTCAATTAATGGAATAAATAACCAGGTTCATCTCATAGTAAGAGCAGGGAGAACGAGAGGATAAAATTTCAAGCAACAACCAAACACAAGAAAGCTATGGGACATATGAAGATGTATGATAAATTTGAAAAGCATTCATGGAAAATGATTTGAGAGGGTCTTAGGAGTGGAAGAAAGCTATGCTTGGGTAGGCCATGGGCCCAAGTGTTCCTTGGATGGACAAAATATGAAGATCTGGTTTTTGTCAAAATAGTGCGTAATGAGGAGTAGAGGCACACTTATGATGGAGGATGTTGGACAATCATCTAATTTGTGTGCTGAAAACAAGGTAATGGCAAAAACAACAACTGAAAACAAAATAATTTGACAGTACGGTGCAGTTTAGTTGTTTATTGCACATCAGAAAGAAGGATGACATTCAAATTGAAACGACAAGAACATTTGTCAGAGTTTTAAGTAAATGCAGTCAGAGAGAGTGGGACAAGACTGATGAGTGAAGTGAAGTTCAAGTGTGAACAATTCTCACTAAACAATCAAACGAGGAGAAAAGTAACATGTAGAAAACAAGGTGATTGGTAAACAGATAACACAGTAAAGTATGAACTGATGAGCTTACCGTCTTCTTGTTTTGGAGGTTTCTGTGGAGAGAAAATATTTTCAATCTCCCCTGTAATGGTCTTGATATGACAGTCCTTTTCTTCACAGGATTTTCTAGCTCCATCTGACGATACAAAGCGAGTTTTGACATTTGGATCCACTGCACTGTCTAAATCACTCTTCTTACTGTTAAGGCTTTCAGATTCAGCAGCTGTTGACAGCCTTTCAGCATCATACTTGCTATTTGATGGCTTCTGTACGTGAGCTGGTCTGAGCAACATACCAGGTTTTGTCCTTGAAAAGGTGATAGATTCTCCTGCAGAAAAAGAAGAATCTTTCCCAGCCGGACTCTCCTGAGGTACAATACTAGGGACAATAAAAGATTTATCAAGTGCTTGTCCATTAGTTATTTCTGGAACTCCTATTGCAGGATTCTGCTTCTCTGTTTGCAGATCACTGATTTCCTCAGAATCCAATGGAGGTAAAACTTTTGGAGAGTTCAAAGGCCCAATTTTCTGTGAAGCAACAGGTTTTCCGCCAGTAGCTTTACATTGAAGATGGAAAAGCACATTAAGAAAGACAAAGGGAATAAAAAATGTCATATGGCAAGATAGCCACACACAATAAAACTAAATATCTGTCATACTTAAAGCAGACACAGCAACTGAGTGCATTCTCATGGCCCTGGACACTTTTCCTATCTATAGAAAAGGACAGAAGTCAGGATACTATTAAGTTTGGCATGCCAAAATTTAGTTTAGGGTTGCAAGTTGACTCGGCTATTTCAGTTTAACTTTAACAAAACCCTCAGAAAGGCCAGCATGATGCAGCCGAAGCTAATCTAGAGGCAAAAGGTGTTGACAAAATCTTGATTAATGGAAGTCAACCAGTAAAAGTCTGCTTAACTTTAAGTAAATGGTTAAATACAAAAGAACTACAAAAGCAGATTCACATTGATATCTAGCAGGTATAATTTGTTAGATATAGCTCCAATTCATATTTTATTTTCTTCAATTAGTATATTAAGGAAGATAGGACCAAGCCAAAAAGTAAATAGGATCACTTTCTCAGGTCCTAATTTGATAGTAGTACTAATCCAGCTAGAAGATGTTCCTTAGAAAAGGATCAAGTGGAGGGTTGATGCATTTGTACAAAAAAGAAAATACAGAAGGGAAATATCAAGAAGACAATAAACAAGAAAATAGAAAGAGAAAGAAAAAAACTTACAATCCACATATATGGTCTTTATGTCTTTTGTCTCATAATCAGGAGAGGTAGAGCGGAAACCTGAAGTTGATCTCCCAATAATTCCCACTTTTTCCAAAGAATGACTTCCTGGGGGATTAAATTTGACCTCTGTGCAAATACTTTGATCAGGTTCAGGTGCACCAACTCCATAAGGCTCAACATGCTGATACCCAAGAAGGAAACATGTAAAGAGCAAGGGGGAAAAAGGACTCATATAGTAAATTTTGACTCAACAACCTGGAGGATGAAACAATAATGCAATGAGACAGTGAAAGGTCAAAGGAAAATACCGACACATCAGCCACCCAAATTCCGACACTATTTCGATAAAATGAGCAACCCAAAAGCTTTCCGTCGTTAATGCAGAGATCACCAAGTGTTGACCATCCCATTTCAACACTATCATGACAAATAACAGGCTCCCATGAATAGACCTACAGTTAATGAACATGTAACTTGGATGTTTATGTTCTTTTTGAAGGAAAATCTTCTGATTACAATTAAAAATTGAAACAAGCCAAACCTTCAGATTATCGTCAAAACCAGAAAACAGAGTCCTCCCATCAGGATGAAAAGTAATTGCGCGAACTCCTGTTACCTGTGACAAATGAATATGCTTCTTTTAGAATTTAATAAAAGTCAAATTTAATTATTATCAATCCGAGCTGAGATCCTCATGTATCTGAAAAGAAAATGAATGAGACATAGAGAGATCTTTCTACCCACCAAAAAGACAGAAAAGTGAAAAAAGGAAGGGCAACAGAGAAGGCTTTACGAGCATGACTATTTATTCAATAGAGATATCTGAGGGATGAAAGGCATGGGAAAAAAAACGTTTACTTGCAAGATAATTATATCCTTTATAGGAAATAACTAGGAAAAAATTAGCCAGCCAAAATCTGCTTGTCTGAAGATATTTATAAGCTAAAATAGATTTTCAGAGGAAAATCTTTTATACTTCAAAATGCTCATAAATAGGATACCAAATATGACAATATGACAAAACTAAATTTATGTGATATCTCATGAGGAGGTTTTTAGTTTAAGAACACATAAACTAAATTTATGTGATACCTCAGGTCTGGTTGATCCAATCAGTTCAAAGGTTTCCAAATCCCAGAATTTCACGGTTCTGTCTGCTGAACCTGGAAAATGATATGCAGGTTAAAATAACTAAATACTCTTGAAAGAAGAAGCTGATGACGACATTCTGAATCAGGGTGATAGAAGGAGCAGTGAATCACAAACATAAAGGAATTAACTATAATGCTATATATTTGCCAAGCAATTAATTAAAAATAAGTCATCAAGTGCGGTTAATAGGAGGCCCGACATTTTTTTTTCTTTTAATTCAAACTCCTTTTCTGGTAAATTTACTATGTTATATAGGTAACAACAATCAAGAGGACAACAACCAATCTTTACAAATATCATGAAATTGAGTTCCCAAGAGCCCTTCCCACCACCCACTGAGGAGGAAAAAGTAAAAAGGATAAAAGAAGATGAAGAAGAGAGATTTCCTAACAGAGCAATCAAGGTCACTGAAACATGGTAAATCTAGAACAAAAGATTGTCTTCTTTGGTCAAGGATTGGGAGCATTATTTTCCGTAGACAAATACATGGTGCAACAAAGGAACCCAAACATTTACATGCAGAGGGAGCTCATGGGAACTCTGCAGAAATTCCATAGTTACCTGTGGCCAGAAGAAACTCTAAGGGATGGAAGTCTATCGACCTGATATGCCCTTCATGGAACTTAAAATCGTGCAAGAGTTTTCCGGCAGTAAGATCCCACACCTGGTCAACGGTGACGAAGATGCATTGATCAAACAAATAGAAGAAAGTTCACTTCAACCAAGACTGTTGACACAGCAAGCTATTCATACCTTCACGACATTATCAAATCCACCAGAAACTACCCAGCGACCATCAGGAGTGAATCTGATAGTATTGATGCCTCGCGTATGACCCTTGTATGTGTGAATGCAGCCTTTCTTTCTGATATCCCAGATCTTCAAATTTGTGTCCATGCAACCAGATGCAAAGAACTCACCAAATGGATGAAATTCAACAGCAGTGCAATTGGATTTATGCCCAGTAAGTGTGCGAACCACTACGCTTCAAGAACAATAAGAAATAGATTAGAAAATTAGAAGTACAATAACCTTATTGTTCCTACGCTACCTCAGGGAGTATAATATGGACAGCCAGCAGATCTTGCAGAAAACATCAGCTGCTATGGGCTTTTACAGTCCCATTGCCCTAATTTGATGACCTCACGTTTATAATCTTGCTAGAGACCTCATCTTTATTATTTGTAACACATACTGGTTCAAAGTGCTATACCTCAGGTGTATTATTTGATGGGTTACAGACATAAAACAATGCAACAGGTTCCTCGAACGGGAATTTTAAGTTTTTTCTTTTGGGATAAGAAATTGTAAATTGTATTAAATATGAAGAATCGTTGCTGTCCACTAAGAAAGCAAAATAATGAAAACTTTTCTGTGATATACAAAAATATATCAATCACCCCCATACAATACTAGATCAGCCTAGACAACCATCTCAAAACACTCTCCCAGCTTAGACGAATGAAGAAAAAGGACAAATCTTGGAACTCCTTAGAAACAAGAATTTTAAGTTTTGATTAAACAAGAAAATGAACTGATTCGTCAACTTACTCTTTGATTCTTCCAGATCCCACAGCTTTATCACACCAGTAGAAGCTCCAGCGAGCACTAAAACTTCTGCTGAATCAAAAGCTACTGAATCAACTGGACTTGAAAGACCACACAGGCTCTGCATATTAACACCAGTGGACACACTTAATTTTTCGCATACAGCAACATCACCACAATGGCGGGTTGCGGAAAATTATGCAAATATGTAAAACAGCATAATGCTTGAAAATGTAAGTAAAATTAAAAGGAAACTATTGAGTTCAAAATTTCCTCCAGAAACTGCATTGATTTACTAATGGTAATAAATAAATAAAAGGAAAGCAAATCGCCATCTCTCCATTAGATAATTTTAAAAAGAAAAAAGGGAAAAGAAAAACTGACAACACATTGTACATCTAAAGCAGAATTCAAATGCTAAATAACAGAAACTGGCAATAATTAAAATACAAGCAAAGTGGTTAATAAGAAGAAAAGAAACTAACCATTAAGGCAGTGGGCTTTCCAATGGCCCAAAGATTCACTTTCTGATCATCTCCACCAGTGATAAGAAACCGACATGCTTTCTTCCCAATACTAATACAATTCACATTTGCTGAGTGCGCCACAAATTCCTCTACATTGATTTCAGTCAAGAAAATTCACATTTTCTATAACATTATTTAATTTCAACATATTGGACTTAAGATTTCCAAGTTTTCTTCTAAGTTAAGCTTAAGCTTAATTTCGCATCATCTGAAAACTCAAACAAGACAAGTATCACAAAGACTGAAACTTTTAACTTCATTCAACTATTCCTCCATTTTCTCAGCTTCCAAACAATTCAAACAGGGAAGAAAAAAAAAACTGCAGCTGGAATTGAATATCTTGTTCCTCAAACCATCACTAAATTCAAGTTGTAGTCAACAAATATATATACATATGTAAATAGATAGACCAAAAATTCAACACTAAATCATCACACAAAGCTCAGCAAAATAACTGAATGAAACAACAAATTCAAGCTCGGCATTAAAAAAATTTAAAGCTAACAAAAATGAGGGACAGGATACGCAGCTTGTATCCACGCTTGGCCATTTCGAAAAACCAAAAACGATAACTTCAGTGTCGTTTTGGTGGAGCTGAAGCAACAGAAATTGGGATTAGGCTTGATGCGAGCTGAAGCTAAGGGATTTTCGGGATTCGTAATGGAGGAGAAAAAAAAAAAAAAAAAAAAAAAGGAATGTGCTTCTTGCGGTAAAACAGAAATTGAAATCCAGCTTGAAAGGTAAGAATTGGATTCTCTGAGATTTATTTTATCACAAATTCAGATTCAACAACACTTGCAAAAAGTAGTACAATCTTTTTTTTTTTTTTTTCCAAAACGACGCGTAGTATGTGTGTGTTGTCTTTCTCGTTTGTAAGAATCAAATCAAATGAATGAAACGACTAAACAAAAAGAGAGAAACGACAGTAATATTCCAGAGCACGAGATGATTGATCGTGTCACGTTTACTGTTTTACCAAAACACCCTCGTTTTTTTCTCCCATTATTATTATTTATTTATTTATTATTGTTACCAATTCATCCAATACAAGAAACAGCAACTTCACATAATCACATTCGATCCCTTAAGATTTTACGTTTTCTCAAATAAGAGCATAGTTTTGATATTTGTACGAAATAGATCCCTGGATTCTATTTAAATGACAAACTTAACCTTAGACTATCAAATGTTTACCATGTAGTTTATTGTTAAAGACTGCGATTAACATGTTGTATTATATTATAATATATTACATCAATTAATACAATGCGTATTGTATTAAACTGTATTGTATCAGTATTATATTATATTAATATTGTACAATATTCAGTTTTATATTGTATAATATTATTTATTATTATTTATATTAAATTATTTTTATACAATTATAAATATCTTAAATTTATTATTTAAATTTATAAATAAAAAATAAAATTTCTCACCAGCAACCATCACTGTGAGCCATCATGAAATGCTGCCAACTTTCATATTCCAATACCTTTTAACGTTAATTTATGTGTCATTAGAATCTTCGTAATTGAATATATGCAATGGTATACGTAGTATTGGCAATGGAGTTTCCTATCATTATAAATACAAGTTAAAGTTTTGAGAATCAAAATTTTGACCATAGATTTACAGTGAATAGCAACTCCGTTGTCAGTGAAACATACATCATTGTGTAGATCTAATGATAAGAATTCTAATGGTACCAAGATTGACATTAACATATATCAAAGTTATAATACTGGTAATGAAATGTGGTGGTTGGAAGTAGCTAATATTTTAGCTGGTCAACTTTATATTTTATTAACTAATTATAAATAAATTAAATAGGTTTTACTTGCTTAAATAATTTTGTATTTTGAAGTTAATGCAAAATAGTATAGACTTAAGTGGGTCACGAGTTTAAATAACGAGAGAAAATTTGCATTAAATATTGAGTAATGCATCTCTTTTTTATTGCCAAACATGAGCTTATTTGAGTTAATGCATAGCCCACCAAGCAGTACTATGTAATGCTGCACGCCAATCAAACCCAAAGGGTATTTTAATCATTCCATTAGGAACCTATTAGATATTAATTAAAAATTGGTCCTCAATTCAGAACTTATAAAAGTATAGGGTCTGTGATGTTATTACCCAATCCTATTTGATATTATACTAAACAAAAGATAGTACAATATATAATCTATTTTAATATAATCCAATCTAATCTTAATAGTTGGTCCAATTCAATTGTATGTGTCAAATATACTCTTGTTTGTTAATTAGAATCCTATTTTTTATTGAATAGATAGTTTAATTTTTTTTGACAAATTTTGATTTTGTTGGAACTATTTGTAATTTAACACAAATTATAATCAACTATTAAACTTCATCTACTTTTCTTTAAAGGAAACAAACTCTATTTTTTTTTTCAAATTGTAAAATAAACTTTATGCTAAAAAAGAAGTAGCGAGTGCTATATTTATTTCTCGATGACTTATATACGTACTATTTAGTTTGGTGGAACAGCTTTGATGAGTTTGCGGTGCAGATAATTACATATTATGTAAATAGTAAAATATTAATTATGAATTTGGTTTTGGAGTCTAGCTAAGCAACCAACGGATAATAATTAATAATTGAAGGATCGGAACATGATGTGTTTCTTCTAACAGTGACTGATAAAAGAGAAAACGGACCGAACGAGATTCCTTGTAAAACAATTTCTAGTGTTTCATATTTATTTTCAGGTGGTTTAGGTTCATCATATGATCGTGACATTAACTTCGAATTTTAGTCACCACCACTTGATGAATTTTAGGTAAGCGGTTAACAACTTTTAATTTTTCATTTCTACTTTAACATTAACATTCGTGGACATTAATTGCTGCAAAAATCTTTTTCTATAAATTTACCGATCCATTGGCACAACTAGGCAAGTGGTTGCTTTAATCCAATTAGGAATCGTATGGGGTATAATCCTTTTTCTCGTTTTGGATGGTGGTCTGGCTTCAGAATTTAAAAGCTTAGGATTTAGGAATAGGATAAGAGTCATAGATTTTAGTTAGATTTTTTTTCAGTAATGTGTCATACGTGAGACATGGGTTGGAAAGGTCATAGTCCATGGAGAAATTACAGAAGCATAGACTCAATAAAAAATAAAAGTCAATCTGATTAACATATATATATATATATATATAGAGTAAGTAATAGAATATAATCTAATAATTACAAGAATATGCGTTTTTGTCAGGGACACAAGTCATGATCCACGAAGCCGTTCTTGTTACATTCATAAATAATAATCCACAACATGATTCTAAACACATGTGTGGCACCCACAGGGTTGGTGAATGACCAAATTATTAAATCAACCATCCCATGTTAGTTAAAAAAAATAAAAATTCTCTAGGGTTTCTTTCCCATATAATCTAAATTTAAATGATGCAGTTTATGACCCATTACAAAATCTGAAGTAATATAACTACTCATGTAAAGATTTTGTGTTTAGGTAGTAAATACGTTGGAGCTTTTTCGACGTAGAGTACATAAATGAACCGTCGTCGAATGGTTGTAATAATATGGCATATGATGATTGAAATGCTCCAACATAGCTGGACCATATTATTTATTTATTATAATGACGGGAGGAGTGAGACTTGAGCAGGGACAGGGAGGGAGTAGATTACGTTGTTGTGGTCATAATGCTCTTTTTAATGTTTTGTGGGGGTAAAGGCAATAGGGGATGTCTCGGCAAAACATGATGTTATTTAATTGAAGATGAATGTTGACCACAGCAGCACAAACTTTTCTGTCTCCAACGAAGACGTAGATTGATTATGACGAAAAGACCCCACATCAAAATGACCTGTAATTTTCTCCATGCACATCAATTCTTCTCTTCTTGCTACTAAAGAATTCAATTTTTCAGACCATCAGTTTTAAGAGTACACAATCAAACCAAATTGTTAGGTGGAAAATGTCCTAAATGATTTTTGGTATTGCACGCTACCTGTCCAGAAATCTCCTCACAGTTTCCTTGGAAACAGACACCTGTAAACCATTCATGTCGTTTGCATTTTGCAATTTGCAAAACGACAGAGGTTCAGAGGTCGAGGGCGAGCCGTGTTATATGGGCCATGGCCCGTGGGAATCCAAAGAAGCATCATTTTTCAGAATTAGTATTCAATTTTACACTTGCCACGAACATGATGATTAAAGAAATTCTCTGCCCACTTTTCTACAACTTTTGTTCATGTGGGCGGCATAACTTGCTCATGGTCATTGTCCTCCACGTCAATCCTCTCCCACACAATTAATTTAATATTCTGAAAAACGAAACACATAAATAATAAACAAACAAGAGAGATTTCTAAAAGTAATTTGACTGTCAGGATGCTATCCAACATCTCATTCTTCGAATCATGGCAGAACCCCAAGAATTTGTGTCTCCAACTTTCCATTTACTAAATTAAATATTATTTCTTTCACTTTCTACCTCCGTGTGCGAAAATGGCCAAAACGCATCGGAAGAGGTGCATTTCCTTAACAAGCTGGACTAATTGAAGAGAGATAAAAAAGAAATTGTAGCTTCACATGCAAACCATACATAATTACATTAGCAAGCAATATTCACATGAAAAAAATTGATTTAACAATTACACTGGCTGGCACCTACCTTCCTCACTAAAAAGGAATGGCCAAATGAGGTGGTGCCTATAACAAATTTGTGGCCAAGTTATCTCTGAAAACTAAGGGAAGCCGATGCATTTCACATAAATTACCTTTTCTAGAGTTAACAGTCAAACCAAACTAACCCTTCCGAGTCATTTCCTAATTCAAAGCACACACATTGCACGTCTGGTGGGGGTTGCCTCATGTTCCATTCCATTCTAAATCATGCATAAAAGGTCCTGGACGATTTCAGACATTGGTGGTCTGAATCCCGGCTCCCACTGCAAAGCAATTGATACAAGATGAATTATTGAGAAAGAAGAATCTGGTTTTATAAAAATAAAACTGCAGTTTGCATTTCAGAACTTGCTCCCTAATTTTTTTAGATGATAACAGAGGGAGTTGTTTCATTCTAAAAGCATTTTTTCATTTGTTTAAACCTTGGCAGAAAACTCCCTCAATGATACAAAGGCCCATAGAATACCTCCCCAGAAGTAATTATCCGAAATTTATATTTTGCAGATAAACATAATACGCCAAATTTTATGAAGAGGGACTAAAAGTAAAAACCTGTACACATCGGGATATTATATCTGCAAAGCGTGATAATGATTTCGCTAGATATGCTCCATCTAGAGACGGATCAACCATCCTTGATAGTGCATCAATATCATGAAGCCGAGGAATAGCCCATCTGACCAAAGATTGTTCCCCTCGAGGCCGTGACCTATAAATGTTTTTAAGAGAGAAAAAGAATCTTAGCTGAGACCAAGCATTTATAATATGTGTGATAGATCAATGCAGATGAATTTGTAACGTAAACATCTGATATGGACTTGCAGATCAACACGAGATCCTAACCTGTCATAGGGTTTCCGCCCTGTGAGAAGTTCCAACATTACAACTCCAAGGCTGTAGACATCACTCTGGCATGAATAACTTCCTGATTCAAATTCAGGAGCACCAGAACCATGAGCAGTGAGGAGGCCTTCAGACAACTGAAGACATATGCACCAATATCAGCCACAACTGATCAATAAATATAACAAAGCCAATGATATAGTTCATTTTGAAGAAATAATCTGCCAGTTCTGTCATTAGATGAGTTTGTTCTTTCCCATGTTCATTCAGTTGCAATCAATTGTATTGTGAATGAAAAAGACTAATTTTCCACATTTTTTCACAAGTTGTGCACTCCATCACTTAAAAGCAAAATTTAAGTGCAGTCTCAAACTCCATGGAAAACTTCTAATCACCATTAACTGATAGTATTTTTATAGAACTTTAAACCAGCAGGATCTAACAATCCTACATCCAAATTACCTCATTTGTGGAGCCAGAGAATAATAGAGGAGCCAAACCACAGTCTGAAACACGCACTATAAGCTTCTCATCAAGGAGGATATTTGAAGACTTGAAATTCCCATGCACAATTGGTGGCTCACAGACCTCTTGCAGATACCTTTACCACAATAGAAAATAGATGTCATTTTTTTATTTAGTGATAAGAATGAGGGAGGCAAATAGGTTACTTCCCGGCACAAGCATGCAAACAAGAAACAAGGAGGTATAGGTCAATCTATGGGACCTCGTAAGCCACCAGTAGTTGAGAGACAACAAAGACAGACTCCATTTCTTAACCAAGGGAATATTTTAAAAGCTGAATCAATCTATGGGTATTCTACTTACTGCAGGGCCCTGGCAGCTCCAAGTGCCACCCTGATGCGAATATTCCATGAAAATTTTTTGTGCGCCTCTTCATCACCGTGAAGTAAATCATGTAGGGTACAATTTCCACCATAATCATAGACAAGCAAATGTTGTCCATGCTCATTACAGTAACCTATCAGTTCCACAATATTACCATGTCGAAGTCGAGAAATAGTTGACACTAATTCAAGAAATTCCTCATCTGTCTGCCGCTGCGAAACTGTATTGCTTAGTTTCTTGACTGCAAGTAGCTAAAAATGAACCAACAAGTAATTAGTAGATGTCTGCATCTGAACAATCACATAGCAACCATAAGATAGAGAGTGAATAATGTCATATAAGGTACATAAAACAACCAAGCCTGAGGGCCAAATCAATTAAACAGCCAAATAGCAATCCTAGAAAATCATTTCATGTCAGTCAAATGAATTTGTACCTTGCCACCTGGAAGCTCAGCCTTATAAACACTGCCAAGCAATCCTTCTCCAATAAAATTGCCTTCAGAGAAGCTATTGGTATACTGCTGCAGTGATGCAATGGTAAAAACACTTACAGAAGAGGAGATCACATTAGTAGAAGGAGAACTCCTTCTTGTCACTTCTGCAGGTGCAAGAGGTTTTACTGTGACCTTCTCAACAAGGGGTAAAGGCAAAGGAGGCAATGGTAACTGCAGCAACAGAAATTCACATCAGTGGCAAAATTTCCACACCAACATTTCTTTTATTCCTTCAACATGCAGCAATTCTCATCACCATTATCACCTTTTCATCCTGTGGCCTTGGACTTGAGACCATTCTTCTACTATCTACTCCATGTCCATCTTGAGATTTCACAACTGGCTCTTTGGAGACTGATTACGATAGCACTTTTCAGGGGGGGGGAAAAATGGGATTATGAAAGAGACAATAAACAGACAGATGTATAAAGCTACCTTCCTCAACTTGACCACTTGGTTGCAATGGAGAATTTTTGTAGTTTGGCTTCTCCCCAGGGCCTTTATATGTACCGGTATTCTTCTCAGCATCTCTATTCACTCTCCTAGTTTTGCAGTATCTCCACATAATGAGAGAGCACCCTAATGCACAAAGTATTGCAGCCGCTGAAAGGGCAACCCAAATCACCCTCTTTGTTGTCCAAAACTTTTTTGCCTTTGCAGAGTTTGTCATTTCAAAAGCAGAAGGAGCATCTGCCTGATCCCCAGGTGCTTGAAAAGTTGGTGCCGGAGCTATGGATGGAGGTATTGCAGTTGGTGGCAATGCAATAACAGTTGTATTGAAGGGATTTCCATCTTTTCTGCAAATTAGATACTACCATCAACTAAAGAAAGAATAAGAGTAAAAAAGACATTAAACCTAAAAGACAAAATATAATGGATTATAAGAATGCAAATGGAATCATGCCTCATAACTCTACATATTGATATATACATAGACTGTAGCCAAAAAGATAGGCAAAACAAAGTACTGTACTCATTTTTTCCCTAGATTTACCTGAAATTTGGAATACTCAGCAACTTCTCAGGTATAGGCCCAGAGAATAAATTGTTCTCAATGTTCCTATGTAAAGGAGACAACTAGTGAGTTGCTGAAGGCTGAGCAATAATTTCCAATTGTCTATAACCAGATCTTTCAATACAAAATTTCTAAAATAGGAGTAACAAACTACGTCATTGAGGAGGATAGGAGGTTACAAATCAATTAGGTGAAGATCCTCTAGAACATTGAGGGTTCCAGAAAGCTTATTGTTCTGCAGGTGCCTGTAATCCAGAAAGTATAGATATGTATGCATGAATAACTTGACAATAATACGAATTCTTTTATTTCACAAAGGTTATTACTGACAATGAGTAGAGAGATGACAAATTCCTCGTTGAGGGAGGCAGCTGACCAGTCAAATTGTTAGCTGATAGATCACTGCACCATATTATAAATATCACAAATCAAGAAACTAACAAAATAAATGTGAATGAACAGATGTGATTTCACAGAAATGCCTACAAATTTATCAAACCGGTAAACTGATGAAAGGCATCGGGTATTCCTCCATTCAAATGGTTATTGTTTAACGACCTGATGACAGTAAAGATAAAAGGAGAAACATATTATGACAAATAGATAACAAATTGATGATACGACCCCAAGATAAGTAAGTTTGTTTTAGACTTACAAGTCCAACAATTGTGTTAACCTGGACAATGACTCAGGGATGCTTCCAGTCAGCTGATTACCTGAAAGAGAACTAAAACAGAAGAAAGAAAATAAATGATTTGTTCAAAGATGAGTATGAGGAATAGAGTTCTGGCACAAGCCTACTGAATTCATGAAAACAAGGATGACTTAAGTTTGAGACATACAAATTCCTTACTGTAACTGGCAAGTTGGACGGAATACTCCCCCCAATATGATTATTGCTCAAATCTCTGATTCATAAAAATAGTACAAAAAAGCACATCAGCATTCTACATAGAAAAATTAAAAGTTTGTGTAAATTACAACAAGCACTAGATGATGCTGTGCCACTGTAACTTGATACTTCCATATCAAACCGGCACTCAGATCACATGAGACACATTTACAGTCCCAGTTCACTGCCACAGGTGACATGCAAACATAAACATCATTCAATCAATCAGCCAAGTTTTCTGTTGCTCAAACAGACCAAAAGTTTTACTTTTAGTAGGAACATTTTATAAGCAAGTTGTTGTCAACATTAATAAAGAAAGATAACTAATTTATTAAGGTGCATAAATTCAAAACATTAAGAACGATGACATGATGCACAAGACCTGTAGATTTACTAAAGTGGTACTTACATATTTATGACTGATTCAAGGTCTCCCAAGGTATCAGCCAAAACTCCTCCTAAATTCATGCCAGTGAGTCTTCTGCAAATCCAACAAAACGAAGCTCATGAAAGCTGATGGCAAATGAGGTGGAAATATTAATAAACAAATGAAAAATTCTACATACATTTCGGTTACATTTGAGAAGACACAAAAGACACCTTGCCACGAATCTCCACAAGGATCTCCTCCAAAAGAAAGCCATTTTTCAAGAGGTGGAAAGTTCAGAGAAATATACAAGCTATTTAGAGCCATAACTGAGGAAAAAAACAACACAAAATAAAAATGCGGACTCATATGCATGGCTTGTATCAAAGCAATTGATTACAAAACTTTGAAAATGTAAAGTTTTCCAGCATAATAAAGGAAGAATGCATAGGAAATGAACCAACTTTCGCTCATTTTCTTGCTCTTCTTTCCATAGAAATTAACAGACACTCATCAGCTTAGTTAAAAAAAAATGAAGGAAGAAGAAGAGCTAACCATCGCGAGGATCGGTTACCCCAGCACAAAAGGGCGCCGTTAAAACAGCCAGCGCCATCGTCAATCCAACACACATTCCATAATTCACGTAGCCCATAATCACTGAATTCAACAAAGACCAGCTCTGAAACAACAGAAATGCTACAAAGCTTTCTATTCCTTTCTGGTTTGTTGTCCCAGAAACCAAACACACCCACCAGTGAAGCAGCGAAGAGAAGAGTGTGTTGCTTTTATGAAAAAGAAAAAAAAAAGAAAAAAAGAGAGAGAGAGACAGAGAGAGTTTAAAGAAGGCGAGATAAAGAGGAAACGAGATGGGTGAGGCGGTATAAATGGAGAGAGAGTTTAAAAGAGAAAGTGAATTAAAGCGAACCGGATATATAGCCTGAGGAAAACATTTTCCATATCTACTTTCAAATTTTGGGTTTTCAAAGATTTCAAATGAGATGAAAATTGTACACAGTTTCAGTTTCAGCAAGCGAGCGAGTGAGTGAGATTGATTTTGTTTTGTTTTCGACTCCAGCGTATCCCAGTGCTACTGATACTGTCTAAAACACTTTCAAAGCGGGCCACTGCCAACGGCACTTTTGAAGTTTGGTCAAAGTGTTTTGTACTTATCTTCACCAAAGTTTTTATATATTTATTTATTATTATACGGTTCTATTTCTTTTATTTTATTTATTTGTGAAGTAATTATGATTTTTTCCCCTTTTTTAAATAGAATTATCGTTTTTATTTTCCATAAACCCAAGTTTCCTTTCTTCTTCTTCTTCTTCTTCCTCTTTTCCTCTCTTGGAAGAGATACATTATCATATAAATAATTACGAAGACTAAAATAATTTGGTTGTGTAATCACCATGAGCGGGAAAAATTCAAGATCACCATTTCATATCATTGTTGATTGGAGCACCCAACCCACCAATAGATGTCGATATAATATTATTTACATCTTTGCTTTGATCTCTAACTCTACTTGGGTTTGTTTCCATAAACAGCTGTATCAAATTCAATACTTACAAGATTAACCAATACTAGCTCTATCTCTATTTGGATTTTTTTATTTATTCATTTTTATTATTATTATTTTTTCTTCTGTAAGTTCGTCTAATCTTCTTCATTAATACTCTAACTAATCTTCCTCCTTCAAATAATTGAATGAACTATCAAAGAACAAGAGCGATTTTTTCTATTTCGAAAATAAGAATTAAATTAATTACTCGTTGCAGTAACGAAAAGAGAGATTAGTAACGACTGACTAGGCACCAATCAGAAATAAATTTATTAATCAAGAAAGCTCAAATTCTCCAATATAATTAAGAAAGTTAAATTCATAATATATATTGGCCAATAAACACAATTCCCTCAAACTATTTAATTACTAAGAAGATTCAACAAATGATTTAATGAGCTGCATCCTGCATGATGGGTGGTTGTGTTGCTAGCCAATGTGTGCTTTTTTCTTTGTGTATAACAAAGCCACCATACATAGCATATAATTATTGTTGTTGTTGTTGGTAATGGTACTATGGATCGGTTGGTGGCTCAATAATTGCCGAGAAATTTGCTGCGCTAATTTGTTACTCTCTACTGTTGTTAAAGTTCGTATAAAAATATAATAACATTTGCTAGCTATATAATGCGTGAAAATCACGCCTCACGATATGAATTATTACTTATTTTAGGCCTACTCAATTGCTTTGCCGCTAGAAATGTGTTTAAGTGCTGCATTTTACCAGCTGAGGCCCAAAACTTTTCAAACCCAGTAACATTTCAATTTGCTCTTTTGGATTTGACCATCTTTAGTTTCTAAATTTTAAATGACAACCGAAATCATGAATTTGGCCAGTTGAGAGTTGCGCGGATAATGAAATAAGTCATTTTTATTGTACAGATAACATAGCCTATTAATTCAAAAAAGTAACTCAGTATTAGACAAATTATGTTGCGGGCCTTGTGGTTATTATGAGTTTAAAAGAAGAATGTATGCATTTGATTAATTTTTATTAGTAAAGTCTTGTTTTATTTTATAATGACTAAAATAAACATATATTTAAATTATTTTTTATTTATACATCAAAGTTTATATATATATAAAAAAGATATAATTATTATTTAGTTAAAATATTAAAGTTATAATGAGAACTTTAGAAAGACATATTAACTTATTTAATAAGTTGCTTATAAAAGTAACCTGATATGTTTTAAAAGTTACCATCAAAATAAAGAAACCTATTAAATAAGCAACTTTTAAATAATCTAAGAAATACTATTTTTATTAAAACTTATGAAATAAGCTAATTTTGAACATCTTAACCGCAATCTCAATCGGACTCTTAATAAAAGATTCTAAATAAAAGAAGTTGGTATCGTAGTAATACACGTAACGCTAAAATTGGATGATAAATTTAATTAGTAGCTAACAAGAATAGGAACGGCTATGGCGAGACAATAATAATATTCAATGGAAGATTCCACATATGTTCATTGCTTAATTTAATCCCAAACAAAACAATACTTTTTTTTCCCCCTCCCTTTTTGGTTGTTCTTTTTTAATGTTTAAACACCACATCATGACCATAACCATGATCATCCTTTAATCTTGTCGGGTAACATTTGATGGAGAAGATGGAATCAGTAGTTTTCCCTGATTCTAGGCTTGGCAATTTAGCCCGACCCTAATTTTGGCCCGATTGACCTGACCCTAATTTTTAGGGCTTTGGCCCGAATTTTTAAGTTTAGGGTCGGGTTAGGGCCAAGATTTTAAGGTCCGAACAAATTTAGGGTTAGGGTCGGGCTTAATGCCGACCCGACCCTATTTAAAAAAAAAAAAAAAACTAACACAAGTTAACACACGCACACAACACATCCTCACAACATCACACATTGTGCGTTTTTAATTTAATTGTATTGTATTTTTATTTGTATAAGACATGAATTTTTTTTTTTTTTTTATGTTGAGTTGTTGAATTGAATTGTGTATGATTAAAATGGTTGTGGAATTACATTGTGTGTTTTTAATTTAATTGCATTGTGTTTTTATTTATATAAGACATGAGTTTTTTATTTTTTATGTTGGGTTGTTAAATTGAATTGTGTATGGCTAAAACGGTTGTGGAATTACATTATGTATTTTTAATTTAATTGCATTGTGTGTTTTTAATTTAATTGCATTGAAAATATTTGATATATATTTGTGTATCATGGTTTAAAAAAAAATAAATTATTTATTAGTTAAATGGTAGATGCTTTATTGCCTCATTCGAATTCTTATATATGCAATGAAGAAGTTGATTTTTCAACATTGAATTATGGGTGGAAAATGGTTTCGGCAGGGTCGGGCTTAGCCCGACCCGATGTTGACCCGATTCGGATCGGGCCCGACCCGACCCTAACTATAAATAGGTAGGGCCTTTTTAGGGTCGGGCTTTAATTTTTTATTGATCGGGTCGGGTCGGGTTTGGCCAAGCCCGAGCCCGACCCGATGTTTTGCCATCCCTACCTGATTCAATCTTTTTGCTACGTGCTTTCATTTCTTCCCAATAAGTGAAATTATGCTGTGGCAACTTAGCATTAATTTTATCTCCATATATATTGAGATTCACATATATAAGATTCTTCCTGTTGAAATTTGTTATATATGATGATTCGGTAGCTAATTAAGTTTAATATAATATTTCATCCCCTACTCTAAATACTAACCTTAAAAGTGGACAACGTAAACTCCCATAATCAATTCGTTACGATTAGATCAGCCTAAATTAATTAAGTCGTAAGTTACTGCTTTTTCAAGTTGAATTCGTCTGAGATTGTCCATTCAATGAGATTTCTTAATGGCTCCTCCTGTCATGAAACTGCAGTTAATCTCGATCCCAGTAGATGAATTTGATATTTTTGGTCGTGTTGACTCCTTGTTACTTGAATAATATAGTGGTACAAATACGTGTAAGTACTGCTAATAATTAATGCTACCAGAAACATTGCGAAACTTGAGCGTTACAGCATTTGACATAATCTCTTGTACTTGAGCCGATTTCAGGCGATTTATCACTACTTATTTCATGTCTTATTCATTTTTCCTTTCCCGTTTTCGTCCTTCAATCTTCGGGTAACAACTAACAACCACTGTAATACAACCAGTCTCTATTTCAATCAGCTATTAGTTGTTAAAGAAAGGAATCCTTTCATGTTTTGAAAAAAAAAGAAAAAAAAAAAAGTAGCAGGGGACTGGACCAGGAGAGGTTCAGGTCCCCGGCCTGGAGTAAAGGTCAAACCTAAGAAAGAGTGCAGTCAACAAATGTTTAAACTGTATGATAAAAGCTATGTTCACCGTTGGATCATCCATGCCCCACACACGTGTTTCATACTTACTGAATAGACATCGCATTTGTACTTGTACACGTGCCCACATGCACTGGTAAAGAAGAACATGCGCCGCTGATTACAAAATTTGGCAGAGGAAAATGAAATTATCATCTACCATAAGAAGACACAGATCACGAGACCAATTATGCAAAGCCTAAAAGTTAAAACAAAATTATTGCCAACAAATTCACTAGAATCAGAGACTCCCGTTGCAAAAATGTAATTAACATTGAGGCCTGGGCTGTAAAATTAATCTAATATTGGGGGTGGAAGACGTTCAAGTCCCAGAATTTTTAAATATTAACAGATTAGAATAAAGGGTGGGGCTATTTGAACCCACCAATTTACTCAATAAACCTAATTACTAAATAAACTCATCTTTAAATTTTAAAATTTTAAATTTTACTCAGTAAACCCACTAAAATACCTAATATGTCCTTTCTAAACCTATTTTTTATAATAATAGTGATTTTACTCATTAAACCCATAATATTCATTTATAAACCCATTAGAATGGAAATTGATTATTAATTAGAAATTTAATAATCAATTTTGAGTGAATGGCCCTCGTTCAAGGACAAATGAATCAAAACATTCTAAATGAAGAAAATAGTTGTTATCATGAAATTATTTTTTTGAGTTATATTATAGTGGTGAGAAAAATCTTGTATGATGGTATGAAAATCTAATATGAGGAATTTGAGAAAAAATAATTTTTTCAGAATTTGGGAAAAAACAATAATTGATTATTAATTGAAAATTTAATCATCAATATTAATTAAACAATTTTGAGTGAGGGGTCATTCCCAAACGAATCATAACAATTAAACAATTAATCCTCCATAAAATCAATATCCATCAAATCAATAACAATTAATTTTGTTACTCTGAATCAACTCACATGTGCCCATTTAACAATATATATGGCTTGAGAGAATAATCCCACCTCTTGATTGATTAGGGTTTAATGAAAATTTGATTAGGGTTCTATAAAACTATGTTGAATATAAAGATGGGTTTAAAGAGTAAAAATTCTGTTTTTTTTTTTTTAATTATATTCTAGTGTCCATAACTGTAATTTAATTTAGGGGTATTTTAATGATAAAAAATTATTTTTAAAAGTGGGTTTATTGAGTAAATTAGTGGGTTCAAACAGCCCCACCCTAGAATAAACGGATTTCAACTAACGAAATAGCACGTATTTTACAATCCTAACCCCACAGTGGTTACCTAATTACTATAACACTAATAAGTTAGTATTGTTCATTAAGGTTGTCATACAATTTACTGTTGAAAGTTGATTGCATTAATACAATATCTATTTGAATAGCCGCCACTTGAAAAACTACATCAAACAAATCCTTGGATCTCGATGCCTCCTCAACGACTTGCATAAATTAAACTTGTATATTTTATTATCCATAGTCGGATATTCCTTAATTTGTCATTAACAAATAAAAGATTCTGGTGGAGTTGATGGATTATTTTAATTTAATGTTAGATGTGAAATCTATATAAATAATTTTGTTATAAGCCCAACGCATATCTTGCGGTAAATTAGATATATATATTTTTTTACATAATGAGTAATAATAAAGGTGTTGATATAAAATTCTGGTCTATATAGTTGCGATAAGGTATCTATGCCAAATACTTAAATTTATTTGTTGGGGTAACGACTCAACGCTACAGCTCTTTCACTCGAGCAAATAACTTTGACTACAAACTTACTAAGTCAGATTACCTACGCTCACAATACTTAGTTAGGGGGAGAATTATTGAGAGAGAGAGAGTATATGAAAATAAAGTAAAAAGTTGTCTAACTCCTTTTATCTCTATTCTCTGTAGCTTTTATACCCAACCAGAATTATCGGCTTCCTCTCCCTCGTGATAATTGTTGGCTCGATAGTGCAATCGTGGGTGAATGAACAATGTGATTTCCATCGAGTGGGTTTTGTGCTCGAACTCTTTGGCGGTAACTCATGTGTTGATAACTGTCGTTGAGTGGGTTTTGTACCCGATCTCTTTGGAGGTAACCACGTGTTGGTAACTATCGTTGAGTGGGTTTCGTATCCAACCTCTTTGGAGGAAGGCCACATGTTAAGTTTTGACCAAGTTTTTAATCCTACTCGATTATGGTCTCTCCTCGCACGCACTCAGGTCAACTATACTCACGCAACCAACCTCACACATCGTCAGGTATGACTTTCCTCGAGGCGTTGCTTTAGGCCGAGGGGATCATGTTCTGCTCGCACGTTTCTGGTCACGATGTTATTCACCCCAAATAAACAGTAAATTTTTTTATACAAATTAATGTACTATAATTAAATTAGTTAAATTAAATAATTCTTTATTCATATAATTTATTTTTATTATTTTAAATTTTTATCCAACTAATAAATTTATACTATAATTTTATATAAAATATTTTAGTAAATGAAATAACGAATCGGTCCGGTCCGTCTTTGAAATGGATGATATCACACACACACACACTGACACACACTCTTGTTTATATTAGAAAAGTGGTTGTAGTCTGTATTTACTCACTGTAGAGGATTTTTGATTAAATTCGATTCGTTAGACCACACAACTCTCCTCCTTCATTACACATACTTTTCCCACACAAACATATCACTTGAACACAAACCCCCCTCCCCCAACAACCCGGCCTTGCTGTCTTTGTCTTGAAGTTTCAGCAAATCAATCTCCACCCATTCTCCGCCGTTCCCAGTGGCCACATTACATCACAGAACAGACTACTCAAATGACAATGCCATTTATCTTCATCTTGAAGAATAATTATTACCCACCAACGGTGTAATCTCGCTCACATCACAAATATGGGGTGCTGTATCAGCACCAAGAGCGGAGCCCCAGGCTTAGCCTCAAAGAAACAAAAACACGGGAGATCTGATGAAGCTTCTTCACAGCTCAAGAAGGGTTTTAGCCACGAGAGTAGAGCTTCACCGCCACCGCCTGCTATTGATCAAGAAGAAACTGTCAAAGAAGTTCTCTCTGAAACCCGTAAACCAAAAACAAAGCCAAACCCATACCCAGTTTTCGCTGCTCATATGAAACAAGAGTTGCAGCAAGAACAAGAACAAGAACAAGAACAAGAACAAGAACAAGAGAAAGAGGCCAAGATTAGTGATAGCCCCCGCAAAGTTGAAGCCTTTGCCAAGAATGCTCAAGATAAGCAGAGCTTGAGCAGCAGCAATGAGGAGGAAATCATGTCTCAAGTGTCCGAGATTTGCAGCGTCAGCGTCAGCGAGAGCCTCTCAACGATGACTAATGTTACTGACATGAGAGACATTGAAGAGGGCGAGCAAGAAGTGAGGCAACGACCGAGAGTGGTCACTAGATCTCCGGCAAAGCCGCCGCCGAGAAACGGCTTCAAAAGAGACCGGGTCGTCAACCAATCCCCCACTACGAGATCCGACCAATCACCCGCCAGACGAATTGGCAGCGCGTCCCCAGTTCAGATTCATGACTCGGGTCGGGTCAAATACCCCGGGAGAAGGGACCGGGGCGAATGCTCCGGAGGAAGGTCCAGGTCCCCAGCTACAACAACAAGATCATCCGCATCGCCTGCTTTCATGGGTCGGAGCCCATCGGCTAGGAGGACAAACCGGTCTCCGGGTCGGGCCAGTTCCGTACCGATTGAGAATGCTACTATTGGTACCACCGGCATTAATAATAATAATAACAACAGTTGCAGCAGCGGTACAGTGGAGGGCGGCAAGTGGGCAAGTCATAATAACAATGGTATTAATGATCATTGTAGTAGTACGAATGAGTCACTTGAAAACCCACTTGTATCCTTGGAATGTTTCATCTTCCTGTGAAAATTTAAACAGTAATCACTCTTGTCTACGGTGCTTTTGTTAAATGATCAAAAATTTTTTTTTTTTTTTTAATTTCTGCATTTTTGGATTTTCATAATTTATGTGAATGTTTAAGTCAAAAGGTCAATTTGTGGAAAGTGCATTGATGGGATTGGTCACTTTGGTACGCAAGGTAAAGAAATTAAATTGAATTTCCTCTGCTTTTCCCTCTGCGACTGCATCTGTAAAGTGAAAGTGAGCAGGGGCCAGTTGGGGGAGTGCCTGCCTTGTAGTATAAGGGAAAAGATTGCATTTTTTTTCTAAAATGAATAATAATTGCATGATAAATAAACTATATTGTTTTAATTTTGAAAGATTTGAAATCAGAGAATCCTGTACCACTTTGTATTTCGAGATTGTTATCTGCAGAGCTTTTTGTTCACTTTCATTACAAATTTACCAACATCAAACAGACAATCGAAAAGGGTTACTAGTAAGCAAAAGGGCTCGTGATTTCTAATGGCGGCAGTTCTCGTGACACTGTTAATAGGCTATAGCTGGCTTCCAATGATCCAAAATAGCTCAATAAAGGGAAAAAAAAAAGAAAAAAGAAAAAGGAAAGCAAAATCTTCACTGCCTTTTTCTTTTGGGACACAAGTCATGAAGATTAGTAAGTTCAAAATGGTCGTATAACAAAAAGCATTAATTTTGTACGAAAATCTTTTCTAGAAAACAGCTTCCAATCTTTTTTTCTTTTTTTTGGGGGGGGGGACAGTAAATGTACTCAACTGCTTTTCAATTTCTAAAAACTGATTGCATTTTATTTTAATTACAGTTTGGAAGCAAAGAAAACAAACTTTTGGAATGAGCCATTGAAATTTGGATGGAGGGAAACTCAATTTGTAGCCGTTGGCAATTAAGGAGGAGACAACATAGCGGTGGTCCTAATTTTTATAGTAATTAGCCGTTAGTGGATATTAACAAAAAGAAATAGATTTAATGGGCAACAAAGTATCGGTCATTTTGGACTGTTTCGTTTGGTCGTCTCTTTCAGCATAAACAAACAACAGTGGATTTTATCGTGATCAAATTAAATTCCATGGACAAAATGAGGAATGTCTTGAATTTCAAAGTTCAAAATTTGAGGCCATGCTGCTGATGATAGATTATAAAGGTCACGAAACTTTCGCATTTTCAGTTTTCAACTTTTTGCATCGAGATTTCATTCTTTGGCATATTTGCGCCGGATAAGAAATTTGGTAGTGTAAAATTCAGACATTTAAATTTTGTTACTGATGATGTTCATCATGAGAGAGAGCTTCCAAATGTGTTCTTGCTTTCTCAACTTTCATTCTCTTTGCAACAACTGTGCTTTAACACAACAACAATTACATCTGTAAGGTGGCAATGCAGCCATCTTTTAAGGATCAGCAGCACAATTGGAAAAACTTTTGGAAATGTAGACGCTGGAAATCAGGAATATATTGCTAGCTAGGTGAATCGGGCATTGGGGTAGAAAGATGCTTTGTCTGCTACACTAGTTGTGTTTCAGCTATGTCAAAGCTACCTACCTACCCATTAAACTGATGAGATATATATACATGACATAAACAGAACAAAGGCTAAATTGATCGAAATAAAAAGGAAATGGCTTGTGTGTTGTTGCAAGTAATATGCCTGAATTTGTAATCTGGAAATAGTTTTTCATGTTGAGTCTTCTTGTATTGAGCTTCGGCTTGAATTGGAGCAAGACAGAGGATTGGGCAACGGGATATGTTGATTGTCTGGAAGTGAGATTCGCGTGGGTGGACAAGGCACCGGGGCTGGGTGAGCAATGAAGGTAGGGATATTGTCTCCAGGCATCAATACAGAAACACCATTCGCATATATAGTCATCTGCAGAAATTAACAAAAAAATAGACTGCTTGAAACACTTATGTGTAATGCTAGAATGCTGTTGTTTAAACAACATCAGAAATTTACTTTTCTTCAAATCATAAATCACTTTCCAAATGCATAACAAGAAGTCATGACTGATCACATTGACAAACCCAAAGCAAATATTGATATTTTAAGGGCACAACATGTATCAGCCAATAAATTGAAATTAGGAAAACCATAAAAAGATAGACAAGATGAAAACAGAACCTTGCTGGATGATTCACAAAAAATTATCGCAGCAAACGGCAGATGAATGAAAAGAGCAAGAAAAGTTGGATAACATCATGCCTGCAGGAAAAAGGAAATGATTTGCAAACATAGGGCTGGGAGAAAAGAAAAGATAATTTTTATTTGCCTATTTAGTATTCGCAGCTTCATAGATTGTGAACCTCATTTCTTGTTACCGTAGAATAATGGTCAGCAGAATTTGGTGTGCACAACTGGAACAAAGAACCTGTGAAATGGTGCACAGATGCTTTTTGGCCTTAATATAAAAACCAATCATCTACAGACACTGTAAATTGTGAGAGGCTATCATCAAAACTTCTCCTAAATAGTTGTGTCCCTGAGAGGCTAAAACCGAGGCTATCAAAACCAAGTTTATGGGCCAAAACTTTTATGAGGCAATCGAAGCTTTTATGAGCTTTGTTTTGTTACTATAAATAGTTGTCCCAGAGAGGCTAAAACTGAGGCAATCTAAACCAAGTTTTAGTAAGAACAGATGACTAGTACTTGAATAAGTGTGCAGTTTGGTCAATCGGACAACTCCAAAATGATTCAGCTGTGTATGACTAAAGATGAAAACAAGATTAAGTGAACAACACAGTCAAAAGGTCATGAACACTTTCAAGAATAGCAATTACAGATTGTCAATGTTATCAGAAAGCATTGGATCCAGAGGAAGGGTGAGATTGTAGCAAGAAACTTCGGTAACAGTCAAACAGTCTAAGTTTGGTTGTCGGCTAGAGCATGGTAGTCTGAGCAATTGTTTGCTACTCCCACCTTTTACACTTTCGTGCACTGAGGTGCATTACATAATATGGTAATAATAAGGTAAATAGCCACGCCAATTGCCCTCAGTTCGCACTAACTTTTGCTATTTGTTAAATTTTCAAATTGCATTAGAGCAAATCACATCAACTGATTTGTTCATTTCCATGGGGGAACCAATCTCTTTGTCGAATAATGGTCAGCGGATGAGGTTAACTATTAAACTTCTAGCACCAGAACAACAATTTGGTGTCCCCCAATTGATAATCCCAAAAAACCTATAGGGACCATCATGTCAGAGTTGAGAGAGCACTTAACATGGGTCCTTAAGTACAATATTGCATTTAGTGTAGTGTGTGAAGGTGATTAAGACCCATTAACAGATGGCTTGTTGGCTCACATGGAAACCCTTAAAAGCTGACAGTGAGTGAGATCACATCTTATAGAATTATCAAACAAGAGATTTTCCCTAAAGTCTCCTCAGCGACAGTTAATGTTATACTAAACAGATGACTAGTTACCAATTAGCAATATATCAAAATTAATAAAGTTGATGAAACTTCCCTCTAGGCTTAAGACCCCACAGTGAAGTTATGCGTTCTGTTAAAACAATAAGCTTGGTTTAGTAGGTGGGTCATGCTGTTTTTTAAAAGGTATGGCACATGGTAGACTGCTGGTGTGTTGCATACTTGCATCTAGCAGGACCCATCATAGGATACTCAAGATCAAAATTACCCAGAATTTATATGGTTAATTTCCCACCATAATGGCATGTCAGAAAAGCATATAATCACATAACCAGTTATCTATAATCCATAGGTTTGCTTTGCCAATGAAGCTAGTTAGTTGCACAGCTAATCTAGAATATAAGAAGACAGACTTCCCCACAAAGAGAACTTGTCCCCCCGGACCCCAGGCACTTGGCATGAAATAACAACATAGTCATTAATGATGAGAATGATGGCCACCGCGTAAAAGTAGTGGGTCTAAACAACAAGAAGTACAATTAATCCTAAGACTTATCGGTTTGACACCAACCGTTCAACAGATAGCTTCCAGGTAGGCCATTGCCCAATAATCATAACCATAAACTGCATCTTTTAAATGATGAAATTCTGAAATGCAAATGCTGATGAGAAACGAAAACATTTTGAGCTACCACAGTACCTAAAGAAAAATTAGCTGCTGACACTGGATTATCTTTTCATCCCCCAATAATTTTTTGAGAAAAAGAAAGAATCAAACAAAATAAGTTGATTCTCAGGTGCAATGAGAAGAAAAGCTTGTATTGTGCTGCAATGAAAATTTCGACATGGGAGAGACGCAGCAGATGGTTAGGATGGATCTTCAATCTCTGCTACAAACGGCAATTTCGGTGATGAAAAAGGACTAGACTTGAGGAAACAGGGAAAGCAAAAAAATAATCAGAGTAAAGGGGGAAATGTTAATGTCACAGACAGAAAATTTCAGAGGACAACCAAAAGTATTGAACATTGATGAATACCAAATAATAAAATATGTTTGATGAATGCCTAAGAGTTAAGACCAATCCTTACCGTTAACAAAACTATTCAGTTTTAAGATTAAGTGAAATAATAAAAAAATAACTGCGAAAAAAAACTGATAATCATAAAAGAGAACATTGAGCTACAAAACTTCGTCAGAACAATAATCACCAATATCTGCAAAAATCAAGGTAACCAACCAAACTGTCAAAAGGAACATAGAAAGGAACTACATTTCCCACAAAATTGACACCCAAGTAAAACAGAAGTTCACTCTAAGCATCTTCTTCAAGAAAATGAAAGCACCCCATCATCATTTCGCTTTCACACACAAAATGTGCAAATCCAAGCGCAACAAAAAGAGAGCACTATGAAATAAATAACCACCAAAAGAAAAGAAAAATGCAGACACTTGTAGACTAAAAAATAAATTCTGAACACAACCCATAAATGAATCGCAAACGTAATGAGCTGTGACTTACTCTGGGAGATGGATAGCCAAGCTTGGGATTGAAACTCAACTGAGACTCAAGGTCACCACGGGTCGGGCTACCACTTGGCGAAGTGGGTCGAAGAAATCTCTCGAAAATGGCCATGACCAAGAACATGGAAATGAGAATGGCGGTGGCAACAAAACCAAACGACACCGCATTGACAGAGTTGTCGAAGTGTTTCCAGTTATCTTCCCTTTGCACGTTGTTCAATGGAGCTCCTATTGGCGGCCACGCAGAAAAATGGTAGCTGCCTTCTAATCCTCCTCTCATTTTGAGTACTTCACTTTCACTCTCATTACATTACATTACGTGTGCTTTCTTTTCTTGTTCGTGGCAGTGCAAAGAGGGGGGAGAAAAAGGAAAAGAAAGAGAGAAAAAACGGAGGCCTGTTTCTGTAAATGATGATGTTGTTTTGTTTGCTGCTGTTAAAGTTGCAGCGGTACCTGAAGCTTTGCTTACACTACTATCAAGGCTTTGTGTGGGAACTCTTGATTTATATATTCAGGCTTGTAAAAAGACAAACAGAGAGATAAAGACTAAAGAGAGAAGTGGGCTTACAGGAAGGTGACTTGGTGGGGGAAGAAGATTAATGAGAGAGCTTTGGAATTTGGAGGATTTATTTTATTATTATTATTTTTATTATTTTGTGCTATTTTAACTTTTTCTCGGTTTTGTCTTTTTTGTTTCAGAAATTAGAAAATGGTTTATGGGTGTTTTGGCAATTTAAAAACGTGAAATTGACTTCTCGTTGTTATTGTTGTTAATCAAGATAAGTGCATATGGTTAATTGATTAAATGATATGGCAACATCAACATGTTACATTCAAGGGGCAAATGCTATGATCAAAACAATATTGTTCAATTATTCAAAGCCTTTTCTGTCCACATAATTTGAGAAACTTTACATCACTTTACGAGGACAAATTCATAATCATGGATAACATCTACATCAATTTTATTATCTTTTAGCAACCTCCTGAAAAAAAAAAAAAAAGAACACCTAACATGCAAATTAAAGAGGTGAGCTCCCTACCCAGTAGTGCAACCATTGAACAATCCAGGCCCCAAAAAAAGACAACCACATTTCCACAGCAAAATGAATAATGTTTCTACGCAAGAAAAATGTCAATAATAAAATTGTTGTCACTGCCTCACTGGTCAGGGCCATGTCAGCTGCAAAATTTTGCTTCTGAGCACGTCACAGTGCGAGTAGTGGCAGTCGTAGCTGCACCCAAGGGCCCATTTGTAGTTAGATTTATTTTTGTAGGGCATTTTGGTAACATTAGGCTAGAAATTTACAGGCTGCTCTGGTGCAGTCCGAGGTCAGAGTTTCAGGCTTTCAATTATGGGGACACACGCAGTCGTCAGATTCCATGGGAGAGAGAGAAGTTGTGATAAGATGGTGAAAAAAAAATTTAACTTTAACTTAAAAAAGGGAAATATATATATCCGTAAAATTCTTTCTTCAGCAAGCATCTTGAAAATTAAAGGGCAAAACAAACGAGTGGGTCCCAGCGAACCCTACAAGGTAAAACAATTGCATGATTACGTATCGTCCAGCAAAGCAAACCGGTGGTCCGACGTGGCTTACACATCATCAGTACACGGATGCTTCTCATTCAATCCGATTTGAGCGAAAGAACATAAATGTTTTTAATGAATTTATTTTATTTTAATGGAAGGTAGCGTCGTCAAAAGAGTATTTAGATTTTGGGCGCGGTTGGGTTACATTATATATAATCTAATCTAAAAATTACGTTTAAAAACTTTAGACAGAGATATAATAAAACAACAAATAAATTATTAAGGACAATTCATTAAGTTACTAGGAAACAAACCAAATATTTTCATCGAAGGACATTTATTTATTTTTTTAATTTTAAAGGAATATAATTGGTAAAATATATAAAAACTCGCTCCATCAAGCACCAACCCCCACATGTACCTTGTCGAGATACGTGCCCATGTTTCCCCAACCACTCGAATCCCACGGTCCCACCTATGGCCTACTTCCACGTGTCCTTTCCACCTCATTTCTCAACGGCTTGACATGGAACGGTCGGCTATTCTCTTAAAAAAAAAAAAAAAAAACCAAAATTTAGGGAAAAAAAAAAATTGAGTTAAAAGAAGGGAAAAACAAAGCATTAAAGCAAAATTAGCCAAATGCTTCAGTCTTTTCCCCAACAACAAAAGAAACCCAACATATCAGCTTCTTTTGTCGGCTTTTTCAGCTTCATACGAAACACATGGACATGTAACCCTCCAGACTGTCCCCAAATTGACGCCCAAGATCGCCCCTTGAAACCCAGTAAATCACAGCCGTGGATGACCTCTGGGTTATTCATTAGTCAAAGTCAATATGGATGGGGGTAAAAAATGAATAGCCAGCTCGCGCGTGCGTCAACTATAACACACGTGCGATTGCTTGCTCGGGTGAAGAAAGTCAGGAATTGACTACTGACTGACTGACTGGACCACCCTTGTGTTTGTGTGAGCAAGTGGTCAGGGCCGCAGGGGACCAGGGGCTGGGCTGCATGGTGGCTCGAGCTAATTGGTGATGGATCACGTGAAAGGATCCTTTTCATGAGTTAAAATTTGCTTTGATTCGAGCTTTTCGGCTTGAATTTTTGGTGTCAATCACTTTCTCTTCTTTTGATGGTAGTAGAAAAGCTTGACATATTTGACCAGTGACCACTAACCACCGCTTTATTGAAGGACTTAGAATTGGGCTCCTTTCGAGGCTTGCAGGCCTATGTCTATTCTGTTCGAGCGACCCAATTATGCTCATCTCTAGGGATTAATGTGGACCATATTTGGGCTCCTGTGTCTTTTTGATTCACGGTGAAGATTCGGAGATCTTCAAATTATATATTTTTGTACCTAAAAATCAAATTAGAGTTGTTAATAATTCACAACTTATGCAGAGTTCATAATTTATTATTGTATTATTTGATTGAGGGTCTTATAAACTATGCTTTCAACTTTGGAGAATGTGATTATTGATGAACATTTGCTTTCTACTGTAGTTAGTATATGGGGGCGTTTGATATGGCCCAAAAAAGGAAGCAACATCATTTCTCGAACAAGACTAATGTTTGGTTTTGAATAACTAAATAAGATTTTGCTATGATTTTAGTCGCCTTTCCTGTCAAATATGGAAGCTCCCGAAAGTAATGGGGACTCAATTCATAGAGCTTGTTCCCTGTAATTGATGGATACACTCATTAGGCGTAATGCATAAATTAATTATATGATTGAAACTAGCCAAACAAGACATAATCATGGATGGGTCAGTTGCTTCTTTCTAATTTTGGACAAACATCATAGCATTAGCAATGTCTCTGAAAAATGAGAAATTATATAAAGGGTCTTTGCGTTCTCTCTAATCAGAAATTTCTATTCCAATTCAAATTACTTTTGATTGTTTAATCAAGATATCTTCCGTAACAAATAATAGAAGTTGAAAATTTCTATAATATTTTTATTTATTTAGTCTCAAAGTACACAATTATTATTATTTTTAAAAAAAAAGGCAAAAAAAAAAGAAAAGAAAAGAAAAGAGTACACAAAATCATTGGGATTGCCAGTAGTGGCTCACTAATTGAGCATACACGGAGATACAACCAAGACAACGCTATGGCATTGGTTTATGCAAATTAAGTTTAAATAGCAAACCCTCATATACTAATTAACATATTTTGAACTATAGATTAGATAATGCTAGCCAAGAAATGACATGATTTTGGTGGGAGGGTTTCAAACGAAAGCTTATGACGAGAGTTGAACAACACAACAATGGCTACAGAGCTCTTTCTCTCCTTCCTCCACTATAGGCTCAAAGCTCCTCCATGCGTCACTTTTAGCTGCAGTGTCAAAAATATGCACCATCGACATTGTTCTTGCCAGCTCCCCAGCCATCCGATAGCCTGCCAAGAAGTATAGATGGGTCCCAATCGGTGCCATAGTTAAGTAGAGCCGTTGGATTGGAGGCCAATCTTCAGTATTGGTGCTGGATGTAGAAACTGGTGAACTGAGAGTCTGAAGGCAAGATCCATTAACCTCATCCCACATATTGAGCTCCCCGTCATATGACTCAATGTGACCTTTCCATGCCTTTAGGCAATCCCCGGAGCTAAACAGCCTATTGTCCACCTCAACGATCTGATTAGGTGGAATATCTAATTGCCACATCCGCGCCACGAGGTCCCACTTTCCCGCTTGCGTGTCGTACACCTCGGCCGAGCTACGCTCCGTAAAGTGAACCGAACCGTCCGAGTCAGCCCTCTGGGCAAATCCGCTGACCACGTGTATCTTTCCTTGCCACGTCACCCCAACACATTTGTACCTCAACGTGCTCATGTTGGGCAGGGGCGTCCACTGATCGAGTTCGGGATGGTACACTTCAGCCGATGCGGTTCCCTTAGCACTAAACAAGTTGGACTTCCCTCCGGCCACGTAAATTTTATTGTCGCATACGGTGCATGCAAAATCATACCTTGGTACACTCAATGGTGCACATCTGGTCCATTCATTAGACTTAACATTGTAACGTAGCACCCACGCTAGGACCTTGTCGTAGGCGTCGACAAAATCGTCCGATTCATCGGAGTTGTGAGCTCTCTCCTTGTGGCACAGGAGTCCACCAATAATGTAAACTGAATCACCCAGCGACACAATTGAAAAGCCCTTCAAAACATGGTTCTCGAGAAGGTCAGGAATGTGACTGACATGACTCCATGTGTTGTTAGATGGATTGTAGCTCGCCACCCAGTTGGAAATGTTCGATCTCGGCCCCGGCTCTCTCAGGCAAAACGAGGCCAAGATGAGATGGCCGGAAGGGTTACGTTCCGTTGGAGGCGATGGCGAAGAAGTGAGAGAATCCATTGAAGCAGTGGGGGAGGTTTAATTAATTAGACTATTGGTTTGTGTTACAATGTCAAATGGGGAGATTTAATGTTGGGGAGTAAGGGAAAATATAAAGATGGATCAGCGGAGAACACAACAAAATGTTGAATTGTGAGCATCGACTAAGAATTGGGCGCGGAGGTCTCGTGCTTTCTATAGAATCTAAGCATTGTGGATGATACCTAGAGGTTTCTTGTCTATGATTGTTGAAATAATTGATTAAATAATTTGGTTGGCTATTGTCACTTGCACTGTCCAAATTTGACGTACTATAGAAGTATGAAGATTTGCGATTTAATCAAGAAGAAATTAAGAGAATCGGATGGGGATACCTTTACAAGAGTAAAAAATTGGTCATCCATCCATTTCTATTTTTATAAGGGGGCAGCAATGTTGTCACTCCCATTTTTATATAGAAGTGAGAGATATACGTGGACCATCTAAAATTTACAAGGCTTTGTAATTTTTTTTCGTATAATAAGAAACAAGAGAACATATTTATAAAACTTTTCATTGAAATAATCAGTGTATAGTGTTTTTTTTCACCCACTCCAAATTGGCAAATTGACTTACAGATTCAAAATAAACGATCAAGGCACAAGTCGGGATCTGTTATATAGTCTATATAAAGATAAATTTATCATGGTTCAAGAGTGGATCATTTTTAATGGGTGCACAAAAGAGAGAGGACACGCAAGCATGCATGTAACATAGAAGAAAGTGTCTGAAAAAGCACCCAAAAGGGAGATGGGAGCAAATCCATATAAGATACTAGCACGATACGCGAATCTCGCACTTTTGCTCTTATAATCTTATTATATGCCAACATAAATGTGGCTCTAGATTAGGTTAGTTTATCAAGTAAAGTTTGTTTCCATAAAATACTTATTTTTTAAATCGAACTATGTTAATGGTAGCCATTGACTGAAAGAGTAACATGCCATGAGAGTGGGACTATTAGTACCCCTATATTTTTCTTTCCAAATCTCTCTCTCTCTTTTTTTTTTTTTAAACCTACTTTAATTCTTAAAATATTCTTTTCTAAGATTTTGGTTTCCTTATTTAAAAAGAAAAAAATATTGTCTTCCACAAAATTTCAATTACAATTTTTTTTTTATAAAATTTTGAATGTTTAAATTATATACATTTAACTCCAAAAATATGTATGTATGTATGCATGAATTAAGTAGAATTAAAGTGAACTCAAAATAACTATTACGTAATTTTTTTAAATAAAAATAATTTAGAATGTAAAGTGATTGTGAGGGAACAAAAAATATAAAAGACTTTAGTGTAATTGTGTGGATGTAAAAAAATTAGAGAGAACTTTATTGAGAAAAATATAAGGGTTTAATTAGTTTAGGGAAATTATCAGCCATATACCTTTAAATGATACCCGTATCAAACGTGTGTGAACACTTTTCAAGTGTATCACCCGTATACCTTAAATTGACAAAACACTTCTACCGTCCACCAATCCATTAACTTCCGTTAGAAAATTAACAGAATTGTGACAAATTAACTATTTTGCCCTTGAAACTCAAAATGAGGTAAAAAGATAAATTTACCCCAAAAATTAACGTAATTTTCAATACACAATTTTTTTTTATTTTTTTATTAACAATACATTTTTTTGATTAAAAAAATAAATTATTAATAATTATCTATAAAAAATATCCATATTATACCATAAAAAATTATTAATAACATATTATTTAGAATTATACATATTATACCATAAAAATTTTCAGTTGGAGCTTGGAGGAGTAGATCTTCAAAAATTTAGGTTAAATTTTGGAGGAGTAGATTCGGTTGTGAAGTATTTTTTTTTAGCAATTATTAACAATTATCCGATAAATATGATAATATGTCATGTTTATCAATATATATCATATGACATGTCATTTTTTACTAGGTAAATGAGATGACATGTCTTTTTTTTAATCAAAGTTTAGTCAATCTTAAAAGACTAAATTACCCTTATGATGTCAACGCTTGCAAACGGAAGTTAACGGATTGGTGGACGGTAGAAGTGTTTTGTCAACTTAGGGTATACGAGTGATACACTTGAAAAATATTCACACACGTTTAGTATGGGTATCATTTAAGAGTATATGACTGATAATTTCTCATTAGTTTATTACTTTATTTTGTCTTGATGGGCGACGGGTTTTATAAGGGTTATTGAGGGGCGCCAATACTTCTAACTCTTGCCACAAACCAAAAAAAGGCCTACTTAATATCTGCATTTGGGTATTGTTTGAATCCAATAATGAGTAAAGAACTATCAAAGCAAAGAGCTTCGTGAAGAAAATGTAAGAGGTCCGTGAGAGAGCAAAATCAAGGAAAGTGAAAAGGACTCGCATGTGATTGCCTTTTTATTTTTCGAAAAATCCCATCTTATTGTGAGAGAGATGTGAATGATTGAGCTGACAAGAGAGATAATGTTATGTTTTATTAGGAATGATAATTTAGCCTTCACATGCTTTCAATGAGTGTAACACCCAATAGTTCCAAGTCTAAAATTTCCATCAGTAACCAGAACAAGTTGTGAGCTCCTTCTCAAAAAAAAAAGTTGCGAGCTAACAGTTCATTTATCAAGAAAATCTGGTCTATCAAATAGCGTCATCAGCTATACAATAAACACGGGCCATTGAAATTTGAAACCTGAATGAGAAAATAGACCCACCGGAAGAATTATCAAATGCTTAATAAAAGAGACCCACTTGCTTTAAGGATGAATTCTCACAGAAATCGTACTGCAGTCTGCAGATGCAGGTGCAGGATAGCAGGGAGATGCCAAAATTTGAGACAAATATTGCTCTGTTGGCTTAGAATGACAGCTCATCTGACATGATACCACAAGTAGAAATAGCATAACTTGCGTACATAAGCGAAAATTGGCACAAAGCAAATATGGAGGAGGGAGCTGCAGAACCAGACAATGGGGGAATGGAATTAGATGAGAATATGTAAAGGCAAAATGGCTTTGGAGATAAAGACAAAAAGTGGATGGTAGGAGTCACAGAGTAATCAAAACACCCACATAAGTCTCTTATTGCCTTCTGCTGGAGACAAAGCAGCTTGTAGCAGAAAGGGAATTTTGATTTGATTTATCACTGTAGCCCATTTTCTCACGCATTTTCATTTTGTGAAAGTTATTATTTAAGTGTTGGAGTCTTAAGATAAAAAGGTAATTTGTTACACTATAATTGTCTTTGATGAGATGACTCCAATCAAAGGACAATTAACCCTTCAATAAATGTAAACTAACATTTCTCTTGAGTCTTGGAAAAACCCAAAGGACAGATACATTACGATCATGTGTGTTAACAGTCAATTACAGGCTAAAATACCTCCTAGCTCTAACTCTAAGAGCCGAGGAACACAAAGTTCATTAGATACTTATATTAAAAGTTACAAACCACAACGTATGATAGTGATACGACATAATAGAGAAGGCTCTCTGCCCAGTGCGCACATCATCCATTTATTTTTTCTCTCACTCTCTTATTACTTTGTCTTTCTCTTGAAAGGATGATGGAATTTTAGCATCCCGAAGTGATTCACAGAAAAGCAAGAGACAACTGCCAACTGAAGCTACCACAGCTTCTTTGAAAGACCAAAAAGATTTGCGCCATCTTTCTTTTTATTTGCTTTCTGATTATGCGTATTCTATCATTTTCTTCCTCGTAAAGTTGAGGCCTTTCTTTCTTGTTTGTTTTTAACTTTTTATATTCCAAGCCTATTGCAGCCATAGCGAATTGCAAGTCTCCGCTTCTGTTTAAAATCCTCTTCCCAACCAACTTCTTTTAGTGTTCTATTTCTTCTCAAGTTCTGTTTTTCTTTTTCCCGAAGATCTTAATTCAACTGCAACCAAGATTACATGGGTTTGATGAGAAGCTTGGAATGGGTGAATAGTTATGGTCAGAGGAAATGCAGGAGCCTGTTCTGGAGAGTGAGGGCAGCATTGAAGAAGGCTGTAAAAACTGGGGGCAAACAGCAGTTCAAGTTCCAGTATGATCCTTCCAGCTACGCTCTGAATTTTGATGATGGTCGTTCCAATTATGGTTTAGGAGCAAATGGAGTTAAGCAGGCTCAGCATCAAGATTGTTCAGAAAGCAAAAATGTCATGTGGGTTTGTGTCCTTTGGGTGGAATCTCAGTAGTGTTTGTTCCGTAGGGCGAGTCACAATAGTCCTTGTTTTGTAGACTGGATTAGTTAGCTCCCTAGTTTTGTGCATTGCTTCTGGGTATAATTTTCAATTCGATGAGGATTTTAAATTCATGGAGATGATCTCCTCTTACTGTTCATTGATTATGTCCATACTTTTTTAAAATTATTGCCTTCAGAACATTTTCTATTTCTCTCATTTCTACCACACCAACTTCGCACGTCTACCGGTCAAGTTTGTTCAGTTTAAACCAACAGTCGCATGCTCACATAGCCCACATAATGGAATTAGGAGAAATGAAGATCCCGTTGTACCTTAATAAATACAGTTTGCCGTAGCACCAAAACTTAGAATACTAAATCTTGACTTGCCTAACTACTAAAGATAACTTCAACAATATGAAAGAACTAATAAAGATAAAAGGACAACAATCTACTAATGGTCATGCAATATCATGAGGGCATATTATACGTTACCCTGCAGGAAATACCAACAGGAGCCAGGGCCAGTTGAGCTAAATCTGTTTTCAGTGACATTGTTTATGAAATCCCCAGAAATCTTTCACGGAAAAATATTGAAATCAATTGTACAAGGGCTTAATGCCACTAAATATCATCTAAGAAGAGAACTAACATCAAGCATCCAACAAATTCCTAACTAAAGTCATTTTGCGATAACAGTACATGCATGATCAATCATTCCATTAGGCTCTATTTGTTCAATCCTGACCACTTAAATTCCCCAGATTTAGATTTACATGCCTTTCAAATGGCAGGATCTTCTAATGTTGCAGTAGCTAAATCGTTAATGCGAGGATAAGCAGCTTTCTCATCAAGTTGGTTCTGGGCCCATAACAACATCTTCAGCAAGCTTGGAAGTTTTGGATCTATAAGAAAGCCAATTCATACAAAACTGATTAACCCCCAAGAAATACAACTTAGATAAATCAGCGAAAGCTAAATAAATACATATCATGCAGGAAAAAGAGAACCAAGTAAAAGCCAGCCCCCAATATGGAAAACCAAAACACTTTCTAATAACTTCAGTTGTCCACATTTCTTCTCCAAACTCCAATACTGAAGACCAAAGCACTTTTAACAACTTTTATTGCTCGCATTTCTTTGATTATATATCCCTTTTGGAATTTAAACACTAAAAATCATTACTGTTGTTTTTATCTAATGGCAGAGACTACCTAGTAGAGACAATTTTGTGATTATTCCTTGAAAAACTTCGTTTTTCACCTCATTTAACATTCATTACTAACCGCTTTCATACAGTTATGCTGGATGCAACTTTGCTTGTAAGGAGAAGCCAGAATTTACTAATTTCTCAAAAACTTGTTCCTCCATCTTACAGAAGATTCAAGACCAATCACATCTGAGCATAACCCCGCAATTGGAAGACCTCAACAAGCATTTTCACAGAGAATCAATTTGTAACAGTTTCCTAGCACCACTGAAGACTAAGCAACAAGTAAAATAAAGCTTCTCTAAAGCTTGTCACCTGGCCACACAATTCACATAAACATAACTTGTCCAGAGCTTTGACTAAAATCTGCGAAACAAGTAAGTCAGACCACGCTCCTATCTAAAGCTATAGAAATTATCTTAATGATAAGTAATTTGTTATATCACAAGAATTTCAAGCAGAAATTTTTTTTTTCCTACAAAGTGTTAGAGATATCACGGATAGAGAACATACTAACCTTTTTCATGACTCTGGCTTGTAAGGATGGCTGCATTAACCTCACTGGCTGTCTTCAGGCGCTGCGATATGTCCAAAAGGTCACCAACAGGACAGTTGGAGACATCTTCAAAAGCCAATAGTGCAACAGTTCTCTCCAACTCTTCTAAAAAGCTTTGCTGCGGAAAACCCATGAGATTGAACAATCAAGCCAGATGACACTTTCAAGAGCACATACTATTATGCAAAATAAGTAGGCAAAACAAAGTTATGATGAACAGAAACTACATTTTCTTCTCCTCTTGGTGCAAGCTCCTCCTGAGCAAACTCCAAAGCCTCTTCCACCTTTCCATTCCGAATTAATTCTATCAATCTCTGCTGTTGCAGATGGAAAAACAGTTGCGGATTTGTATCCAATATCTGTGCACAAAATTTTTGGAAAATAAATTAAGATTAAAAAAAGACTAAATTTTTTCAAGATAAATATACTTCTTCTAGTTCAAATATGGAGAAATAAATCTGGAAAACTTCTAGCCTTGGATACTATCAACTAGAAGAGTGTGTCCCTTGTTTCCTAACTTAAATAATTGCATAACGCATACTTTGTGTTTTCTATTATTTCACTTCGCTTAATAACATTCATACAAGTGGAGAAGAAAGATATGGCAACCCTAGTCAACCAACACCACCACCTGCAGCAGCTAACAGCGTTCGCCATCAACAACCACTGAACCATGGTCAATAACAGCCTGCCATCCATTTTTTGCACTTCTTTTCTCTTATATGGTTACTTGGTAACCATATGATATTTTAATCATATTATGTACCAAAAGGTATTTGGATATAAGTAAGTTATCTCTTGTCGTATTATATCTAATAATACCACATCATTATACCTTACTGATCCTGAGAACAAGTTTTAGCCTGCACATACACTCAATACATGTTTCCAAGAAAATGCTTAAAGTTCAATGTGAATAATTGTTTGGTCAAATGGAAAAAATAACATGAAACTACAGTAACATATTACCATGTCTGACAACCTAATCATTCACTTGTACACAGTACTAATCATGAAGATTATTTTAACATACTACCTCAGGGTTTAAGTCATTAACTTTCTCGATAGCATCCTCAACGTTCCCACATTGTACAGCCTTTTTAACAGCCATGCGATCTGTTATTGTTGCAAGATCTATATCTGCTATTTCTCATTAAAGAAAAGCAAACAGTTCATAAAACCAACCATTTATACTACTAAGGATACAACAATTAGAAAGACCAAAGGATACGTTCGGTTCCAGATTCCATCCGGAATTTCTCAGCAGCATCAACATAACCTTCAGTGACAAGAAAATTCATCACTAACTTATTCATATCTTCTTTCCTAATCTTCACATCATTAAGTTTCTTCTCCCACTCTTCCCGCGTAATCACTTTCTTTGACATAGCCTGTACACCAATAGATCTACACGTAAGCACCTTACAATTATATGAAATCACTTATTCCTCATTTAGAACATAAATGAAGTTCACTCTAACTGAACTAAAATACAAATTACATAAACCTATACAAATACTGATAATTATGCAATAGAGACACAATCCAGCTGCTTAAAGCTCATTGATTGAACTACTTTAACATACTCAAAACGAGTAAATTAATCATATAATCGCTATTGCAGCTCACGAATCAGGAAAAAAATAAAAATAAAACTAGTGATTGATTAATCTAATTAAAAATATCAAATACCATTGCCTCGATTTCCGCTAGCTGACGAATCACAATCCAGAAAAGTGACATCAGTGTACCGCCACCTTCATTCCTGTTAATTTCTGATTCCCGAAAATGAAATCTATGCAAAATAAATCATCAATCTAATTGATCGGATAAAGCAAAATTTGTAAACCCTGGTTACACGAAACCTTTTAAGAGTTATTAAAAAAAAAAAAAAAAGAGTACCTGAGATGTAAGTTAATTTTTTCCCTTTTTCCAATAACTTCTAATTATTTCTGTGAGTGGAGAACGTCACCGTCTTTAATTTTCTTTTTTTCTTTTCTTTTATTTTTTTCCTAAATGGGAGTTGCTTGATGAGGTTTTTCGATGTCTCGCTTTTGCTTGTCTGTAAATGCGCGAAGAAGCATAACTAAAAATGATTATCAATTATTAGTTTATTGTATTTGGGCATTACCCGGGTCAGAGTTGACCCGCAAATCCCCCGGCCCAACCCAAGTGGATGCGCTACTAGATCTCCTTTTCTTCTGTAAAACCGAATGTTATGTTTGATTGCACTGCATTTCAGTTCATTTTAACTGTTAAATAATGGCCATCTCTAAATTATACTTAGTGTAACCTACAATCATTAAAATTATATAAAAATAAATAACAACCAAGTGGATTAGATGGGGACGAGTCTCGCATTATTGCTCTACTTTTAGTAGTTGTGAATTACACTAAGGTAGTGTTTTGGTTTAAAGAAAACTGAGGAAAAAAGAGGAGAGGAAAGTGGAGGAAAGAAGTATATTGAAATTATTTTCTAATATTTGATTTGTTATGAAATTATACAAAGAAAGGAAATGCCTTAACTTTAATTTGGACAATTTCACCCTTTAATGTTAAACTTTTGATATTTATCATAAATATAATTTAAAAATTAAACAATAAATTTATTTAATATACTATATAAATAACTAATAAAAATTATTTTAAGTAATGATTATATTTATAATTAAACTCTGTTCAAAAAGTTTTTTAACATAATTTTATTTTAAAATTAGTTTAATTTTATTTATTTTAAATAAATTATGACATAATAAAAATAATTTCTTAAGTAATGTATTATAATATTAAAATTTTATTTGAAAAACTAAAAAAAAAGTGTTGCCGCCGCGTCTTGCCGCCGGCCACCACTGTACCATGTCATTTCAACTCGAGAATTATATGAAAATTATCAGAATTTGACGATCTATAGATTAAAACAACTTCTTTGATCGAAATATTTGATGTTTGTCTGAATTTGAGATAGGTAGAAAGGGTTCAAATTATGCTAACCGGATTTGAGGGAGATAGATTCATTTTTTCACTTGTGTGATATTAAAACTGTGTTTATCGTCGGTCGGCGACTCCAACGGTACAGGCAGGTGACGTCTCACACGCGGTTGTCATCGACGGAGGCAGCAGTCCGGCGGTCCAGCGACTGCTAAATTTGTATTTCTATTTTTTAAAATTAATTAAATAAATGAAATGATTTTATTAAATTATTTAAATCATTGCTTTAACTTTTAATAATACAAAATTAATTATTGAAAATATTTAATTGATAAAAATAATAATAATTTGATAATATTAAACAAGTTAATAAAATTTTGAAGGGTAATTTTGGATATTTTGACTTCTAATAGAGGAGGAATTCAAATTCAGTACTCTTAGGTGTGGAATATAAATTCCACATTATAATGTATATTAAATTCTTATAAATTATGGTAAATCAAACAAAGGAAATAAGAAAAGAATTTAAATTACTTTCCTTTCCCCCTTTCTCTTCTTCTAACCAAGCACCACCTAAATGTAATTTAGGAAGACTCTTAAATAATTAATTTGACATATACAGTCACATAAAATATAGAAATATTATTGTATAAAACAAAATTGATCGGTTTAATAATCGATGCCGATATATGGACTTGCCTATGGTAATTGGGACAGATTCTGTGCCTAACATCTCCCGTCATCCCACCGTCCCATTTTCTATGGTTTAATTTCTCACTCCACATCCAACGGCTGATGCTGCAGTCTGTAGCTAGTCGAGTCCCCAATATATACGATCACATAATATAAATTGATTGGTTAAAAGGATAAAAGCCATTATGAGAATACTTTTTATAGGCCCTTATCCAACCAATCAATTCATACCATGTAAAGTGTCTATTCAATTTATACAATAATGTTTCTGCAAGTTATGTGGTTATATTTAATAATCTGTAATAATAATAATAATAATAATAATAATAATAATAATAATAATTTACAGAAATCATAACTTATAAAGTATTGTCGTTTATTAATTCAGTCGACACTCTAACATAGGTGGTTGATAGGATGCACATAATAGACTATTAAGATTTTTTATTTTGTTGAATATTGCTCACATTTATTGATTGTATATAAGCCACAAATTAGTTAATCAAGTTTTTAAAGTATTGTTGTGTGATACTAATATTTGTTGCTAATTATTCAAATTTGTTAGCAAATACGTTAGCACAAATCAAATTATATATTTGCTTTCTCTAACGCATGTAATACATCATTTGATTATATATTCCCTTCGTCAAAGAGGAGTGTGTGAGTGATTTGAATCTCTTGAGTGTGGGTGAAAACCTTTCCCAAACTAGAAGCAATGTCACATGTTATATAATGAGTTGTAAAATTTTGTTACAGCATACAAATATCTAATTACCTTAAAAGGTATAGTCGAGTGGTTTTCAAGCATCTTTATTTAGTTAGTCACTTGAATTTAAATTTTAAGAGAAGTAAAAGAGCTTGAAAAAATGAATTTGGACTGTACCTACGCCCTTATCATTTAGAAAATATATTTTATAAATTGGATTATAACTAAGTGTGCGAGACCACAACTCTCCAATAAGGCTTTACACGTGCATAGTTGTGCATGTGATCAACCCACTATAATTACCAATATTAGTATTAAAAATAGATTGATTTATTATGATAAGTAAGTATACACATACCATGAGAATGGCCTAATATAATAAAATATTATTATATATTGTTTAGATTGGTAATTTGTTTTTTATTTAGACTAATATTGATCAGATAGCATGTAGTTATGATAATCATCACACACAAACATATCAATTTAAGACTATAAATTTGTATGAACACAAGATCCTCAAAGGTTTAATCCAATACTTTTTAAGTATAATTCTTTAACTAACTATCTGAATTCGAATTTTAAGGAGTTTAGAGGTTCTAAAAAACTAATTTGAACATTGTCTACCTCTTCATTTATTTATTTTAAAGTACAAACACAAGTTTATCCAAATAGCATAATACTTTTGTATATTAACACAAGATTATTTAAATAACTTAGTATTTACCATCACAAAAAAGAAAAAAAAAAGTATTTATCTTGATTTAGTCCACCTTCAAAAACTAATACAAACAAAAGTAAGAGACAGAGGGGCGTGATTTTATGTAATGAAAAAGATTTGGTTCAAGGACAAGGTCTGCCTGCTAACGCCTACTAACTTCAAAGAAATAAAACGCATATGACAATGCCTGCTCCGAGCCTCCAATCCAACTGTCAAATAAATGTTATTCATCGATATTTTGGAGGAAGTTTCTCCTATAGACTTGTCAAACGGAGGAAGGCAAAATTCAAGAAGCAGCTGCCTTATTTTTTTAATTTTCATGGGGTCAATGTTTTTGTCGTTTAATTAAATTATAAGAAAATTTCAAGGAAATTGATTTAATACTTCTCGTGGTAAGACACCGACGCGACGTCGGTACAGGGTAATAACCAAAACCTCCCCTATTCTCTCATTCGTCAATGGCGTGTGCAACTAAACTAGGTTCAACTGTTCCCAACTTCGCTTTGGCAGCCTGGAAATTTCGGCTCCCGTCCCGCACAACATAATTTTATCCTTTGTAAAAGTAGAATCCTACTCGCTTGTCAGCGCGTGCATACGAATCCCATGCCAAGTCAAAGTCAATTTGGGCATCTATAACATAATTACTTATGTTAATTTGGGCGATCTAAAAATAATTATGTCATTAATAAGTTAATAAAGATCTTATGAAATGAAAATGAAAAATTATAATTCCAGAAAGAGTGATGTGTGTTACACATATATCTGAAGTTTAAACTCTAAACAATAATATTCTCGAATTTATGAATATTTGTGCCGCAAAATCAACCATATATTTTGTGAAGAGTTTAGAGGTTGTAATACTAATAAACACTCGCGTTAAAGTCGAGTCGAGTCTGCTTCTTTTTTCTTTTCTTTTCTTTTCTTTTATTTTTCTCTAACTAATTTTTGGAATTGTACGTCGAAGTCTACTTTCTTTCCATAAACAAAAGAAGGAATCCTACCCTCTATTCACTTTCCCTCCCAGATTATTATTTTAACCCAAAGAAAAAGTCCTTAACCTGCGCACCCTCCTCCGGCTTATTAACTAATCCCCATTTAAACGTGCGCCAAGAGAAGGGTCCGCATCCCTCAATGAACAATCTCGCATACTCGAAATTTTATCACTCGTTCTTGTCGTGGATGCGATTTTGACTGTTTGGATCCCAGAGTTGGAAGATTCTACACAGGGAATTACATCTTCGAACGAGTTCGGAGAAATTAGGTCTCTCTCTCTTTTTTTTTTTTTAAACGGTGATGTTGATGGCGGATAATGCCTGGCTTTGCAGCGAGGTGTCGGCCGCTGATGAGTTCGCTGATGACCAGGGTTTGTCGATCGACATGGACACGTTGCTAGGCATTCTTGAAGAGGAGAAACAGCCTGATCGTGTGAAGGTAGGGTTTTTGAACCGAAGAATTTGATCCAAACGATTCGTTTTGCTGTTTAGAATAGGGAATTCAGTTTGTATTTTTTGTTACTTTTCCTGAATTCTGGAGAGTTGCAGAGTTAGGTCTAGTGAATTATGTACAATTTCATTGGAATTGAACTTTATTTAGTTGTTGCATCTGTTAATATCTGTAAGTTGATTTTAGTACTTGTCTCTGAATTTAAGATAAAGAAACACAGTGAATTGTGTAGCAAGCAAAGTTGCATGTTGAAGGAGTGAACATCTTCTGTTTTACAAATTTTTTTATTTACAGTATGATTTCTATAGGAATCAGTTGGGTGTACGAAGTAAGTGAAGCAAGAAACAGAAAACTGTAAAAGGAAAAAAAAAAAATTCAGTTGGGCACACTTGCAAAATAATGTTATACAAGATGAATGCTGTCATTCAGAATTTTAGGGAATGTTTGTCATGCAGTATCAATTGATTCAGATGACTTGGTCTCTGGTGCTGTAGACATTCAGTTATATATATGTATATATCCCTGAACACTCATATTAAAAGCATTTATCTAACTATCATTAGTATAAAAGAGAGAACATTTATCTATCTTCTTACAATGTTACAATGCACTTATTTTTCCTCTCTGGTGCGGGAAGGTTTGTGTATCCTAATGTTATTGTTTTAACTTGATTAGTTTGTGACATTAAAATGGGAATTCATTCTGGATTCTGAACCTGTTGTGTCAAATTGCAGAGTAGTCCAGGAGATTTGTCGTTAAGGAATTTGTCTCAAGATGAGTTGGTCCAAGATGTGGGCAGTCACAGTAACTTGCAGCTTCAAAGTGGTAAATAAATTATCAGGAATGTTTTTGCTTTATTCCTTATTGATTATGATATATATAATGTCCTATTCCTTACAAAAGATGAAAAAAATGGATGTTTATCTGAGGTGTTTATTGGAGATTGAATGGAATATCAGATGCTCAAATTTCTCATGTTGGACTTTTCTATTCTTGGTTCGTTGTTCAGGATTCAAGGGTGATATGAGAGATATTGCAACTTACCCTCTATATGGCTTAGAAATTTCAGGTGCTGAAAGTGGGGGTTTAGGTGATTCTAGTAGCCAGCTGGAACCCACTGAACAGAAGTGCTCTCCTTTGCAAACTTGCTCTGCAAGCTTTAGTGATTGGTTCAATCAAAATTCTGGGACATGCTGCCCAGAAAGTGTTGGAATATCCCAATTTGAGACACCTGGTTGCAGTACAGCCTCTAGTTTTTCTGAAGGAGATGGCTATCATTTTTTGGATCACAGAAATACTTTAGATTTTGGTGTACTGGGGGCTAAAGCTGGAATTCGGTTTGGGCATGTGGGGAGCCATATTGATTCCCGATGTAAGTAAGCTTTTTACCTTGTACATTTCAGAGTTTTGGTTTTGGGCATTTTAAGCTTTCTTCATGCATGCATATAAGAAAGTTTGTGCTATAATGATTTTTATGTTTTTCTGACAGCTGTAGATGCTTCGCCCAGCTCTATCACAGAGAATTTTGATGAAAGATATGGACATTATGGTGCTTCAATAGGAAATAGGTTGGGATCCTCAGTACCAGAAGGTAACCTATGTACCTATGTAGATGTACCTTATACAGATGCTGAGGTGTCTTCACATAATGTGGCTTCAACTGATTCTACCATCTGTCATGGTTCTGAAATAATTAGTGATGATGACTATTATTCAGCCATGCCTTGTTACATCAATACTGGTGATACAATTTTTGGTGATCTAAGTAGTTTCAATTTCCAACATCTTCTTAGTAGTGAAGAGACAGCAACTAAACCCAAGGATGAAGAAGGTGAGTTTACAACTGAGAATGCATGCTCTAGTAGTGGATTGGTTTTAAATGCTCAAGGTGGACCAGGTAAAGGATCCATGTTGAAGGTGCCGGCAATAGATTATCTTGATGCAAAGAGACAGTGTGAAGATAGTAAGAATGGTCTACCAATCTATGGAAATTCCCTATCAAATATCACACTTGGTGATGGAAAGCGATCTGCACAGCCATGTACCTATTCTCATTCTCATTCTTCAAGAACAAAGCAGATGGTTTTTGCAAAGGACGAAGGGAATGATGATTTATTCCCCTGTTGGAGCACAGTGAGCGATTCTGTTGAACAAATTGATGAAGCTGTCAGTAGAAATTCTTCCTACCATGATGGTTGCAATTCTTTTCCTTTCAAAGACTCCGGGCAGTCATTTATTGGTTTATCACCATCTTTATTGAGTCAGAATCAGGTGGTTCACGCTAAGGAGGAGCATGAAGACTTGATTCTTGAATCCAAGAGAGCTCGAGTTTGTCAAGAAATCTGTGATGGCAGTTCTTCTAGGTCTCCCATTGATGGCAGGCATTTAAGTCTGAATTTAAATGGCTCGAGGCAGTATTTTCCATATGCTCAGCCATCCACGTTAAACAAGAAAGAATTAGATGGTGTGAAGGAAGACATGGAGGCTGAAATTAAAACTAGGAGTATGGCTTCTCATTTGTTAAAATTGAGCCCAGAATCAATTCAGAGCAATTCATCAGATTGCAAATCTCATGTTGATGATGAACCTGATATATGTATTCTTGAAGACATCAGTCAACCAGCACGCTCAAATCAATCTCTAGTACTTGGAAAAACTTTGAGTATGAATCGATCTGCATGCTCAAATCATTCGGTTGCACTTGGAAAGCCAGTTGTTACATCACAACACTCTTCATATAGTGACTACCCAGGTTACCCTGGAGTGCCTCTCACGGGATTAGGAGGCATGAAGTCCAAGGCATCTGATGAGCGATTAATTTTGCAAGTTGCTATGCAGGTTAGTGCAGCTGGAATTATGCTTTTCCTTGCCTTTGGTAATTTACAAAATATACTGTTCTTATGGAATGTACCACGTGCCTGGCTCTGTTTTTGTCTCTTTGCGTTGAGAGGGAGAGATTAAGTGTGGCTTCTTGTTTCTTTTTTTCCCCTTCTCTGTTTATTCTTGTTTTACTCAACATTTTTCCCCTTTATTGTGCGGTAAAGATGGTTTACTAAGTTTTCTGTTTCCATCTCTTTATCAGCTGCCATGGTTGAGTTTTATATGGAAGCTTATAGTGGGGAACTCTAATTTCTTCCCTCTCTTTTTGCTATGTTTAAAAGAACTTGCTATGTTTCTGAAAAAGCTGTGAATGAGCTTAGCATTTTCAAATATGTCAATTTGCATTTGTTAACAAAGGGCCCCCTTTACATTTGGGTGTTGATTTGGGTATTGAGCAATGGAAACTTTTTGAGAGTTTGTTTTCTGAAGCAATAATCAATAATCCTCGTTTTCGCTCTCATGATTGCTATATAATTGCAATTATTGTGGTGTTTTTGTGAAAGTTTATCTGGAAGATGTTGTTTGTAACTGAAATTTGCATCGCAGGGTATTTCTCAGCCAAATGCTGAAGCTAGTGCACCTGATGGTGTTCTTGCAGTGCCTCTTTTGAGACATCAGGTTTGAGGTTTTTCCTTTTCATCAAAAAGTTTGGGTCAGGGATATTTGAGAATAATTATCTACAGTGAAGAGTTTGCCTCCTAAATATGAATATAGACAATTTGAGAAAAATAATTTAATTGGCTACTACTGGTAATCTTAGGTGATGATAACATTGATGCAAAATCTCTGATATAACAGCATTTTAATGAAGTGCATGAAAATGTGGAAGGGTCTCGGACATAACCGAACTTTAATGAAATGAACAAACATGTGCAAGGTCTCTGGTATAATGACCCTGAATGTATTTATTTTTGTTTTGAAAAAGGAAAATAGGTTTGTATAAGTGGAAAAGCTCACTTTTTAATGCTAATATAGGAATTGGGATTGAGGGGAGAAGGGACTTTTAAGTGCAAACTATGAGATCCAAGGTTCAGTGTTGCTGGTTATGATGATTCCGATAAATTGGTGCCCGAATAATTGACATTAAATAATCAATTTATTTATTGTAGCTGGAATGTGTCTCTTATCAATTTTTTATTTCTCTCTTTGGGACAGCGAATTGCTTTGTCATGGATGGTCCAAAAGGAGACATCTAGCTTGCACTGTTCAGGAGGGATTCTTGCAGATGATCAGGTTTATTGCTTATAGTCTTTACTTGTGATGACCACCTGATAGTAGATTACCGTTGAAATGTGCTTGGCGTTCTTCAGTTTTAATATTCTCTTTTTCAGGGTCTTGGAAAAACAATATCAACCATTGCACTTATTCTTAAGGAAAGGCCCCCATCTTTTAGAACAGAGGATGATAATAAACGCCAGTTGGAAACTCTAAATTTGGATGAAGAAGACAACGGCATTCAGGTTAATGGCCTTGATCTTGTGAAGCAAGAATCCGATTACTGTCGGGTTGTTCCAAATGGAAGTTCAGCAAAAAGCTTCAATTTTGTAGAGCAGGCAAAGGGAAGGCCAGCTGCTGGAACCCTTGTTGTCTGTCCTACAAGTGTGTTGCGTCAATGGGCTGAGGAGTTGCGCAATAAGGTAACAAGCAAAGGGAGTCTCTCGGTTCTGGTATACCATGGAAGCAGTCGAACTAAGGATCCATGTGAGCTGGCCAAGTTCGATGTTGTTATTACAACATATTCGATTGTCAGCATGGAGGTCCCTAAGCAGCCCCTTGGCGACAAAGAAGACGAAGAGGAGAAAATGAAGATAGAAGGCGAGGATCTTCCACCAATGTATTGTTCATCTAGCAAGAAAAGAAAATGCCCGCCTAGTTCTGATAGAAAGGGTTCAAAGCAAAAGAAGGGACCAGATGGTTTGCTGCTTGACATTGTTGCTGGACCTCTTGCAAAGGTGGGATGGTTTAGGGTTGTCTTGGATGAGGCCCAGAGCATAAAGAATCACAGAACTCAAGTTGCTAGGGCATGTTGGGGTCTTCGTGCTAAACGCCGGTGGTGCTTGTCGGGGACTCCTATTCAGAATGCAATTGACGATCTTTATAGTTATTTTAGATTTCTCAGATATGACCCTTTTGCTGTCTACAAGTCATTCTGTTCTATGATAAAGGTCCCAATTTCTAAGAACCCAGTTAAAGGTTACAAAAAGCTACAAGCTGTCTTGAAAACAATTATGCTACGTCGAACCAAAGGTGAGGATTGTCTTCTGTATTAATTTTGTTTGTCTTTAGATAGGGTTGCAAATTTAGTGTTTTGGCTGTTCATAGTGTGATGATCCTTAAGAGTCAGCAATATGTATTTGATATAACCTTTATTCTGTTAGAGCCGTCTTTGCTATCACGATATCGTACAATTATTGGATGCCTTGAGTTTTCATTGTCTGTTGCCTGTGAATTGTAATCGTTAAATGGTTCGCTCTATTCTTTTGATGTTGCATTTTTTAATTAGTTTCTTCCTCACAAATCATTGGGGGTCATTGATAATTTAGGGAATATCTTTAATAGTTCATTTTGTGGTCGACATACATTTTTCTCTTTATTGGCTAACCAATCACTGATGTATAAGTAAGAGTCGTGGAATTGGATTGGGTAAAATATTGAAGGAAGGTAAAAGAGTTACCTGTACCTGAATAGTTTTAGCTTCTTTCTGCGGTTGTATGGAAATTCCTAGTTCACTAAGCATTCATTTTCCTTTTTTTTCTTTTTGTTCCTGTTCGTTTAAAATTTTCTAGGGTAGAACTGATTTGAAACATTTGACATTTTGTATGCTATTTGAGGACTGTTAATTTTCAATGCATTACATGTTCAATTATCTAAATAATTCCGGTTTGATGTGTAACTCACTGCTTGAAGAATTGCTGCAAGGCTTGTGTTATTGTGAAATTCACTGCGATGACTGATTGTTATCTTATCTGCAGGCACTCTTCTTGACGGGGAACCAATTATTAACCTGCCGCCAAAGGTAATAATGCTTAAACAGGTAGACTTTACAGATGAGGAACGTGATTTTTATAGCCAGCTAGAGATTAATTCACGTGATCAGTTCAAGGTATGGTTTTACTGAAAGTGGTTTCCAGTTTTTTTCCCCCCTGAAATCATTTTCATGCAGTTAGTGTATGTTTAGTTGTTTTTGGTAATTCTTTGAATCTCTGGATCAGGAATACGCAGCTGCTGGAACTGTGAAGCAAAATTATGTCAACATTTTATTGATGCTTTTGCGTCTTCGACAAGCTTGTGATCACCCTCTTCTTGTCAAGGGTTTTGATTCAAATTCTTTGTTGAGATCATCAGTTGAGATGGCAAAGAAGCTTCCTCAGGAAAGGCAAATGTATCTTCTGAATTGTTTAGAAGCTTCTTTGGCAATTTGTGGCATCTGCAATGTATGTGGTTATTTAGTTTTTCATATTGAGTCTCAGATTTGTTTTGTGGAGTTACTTATTCTTTTGAACATATGTTTGGTATTAATTTGGATCATTTATTTATTTTTCTGTAGGATCCCCCTGAAGATGCTGTTGTGTCAATCTGTGGTCATGTTTTCTGTAATCAATGCATTTGCGAACGTCTTACTGCTGATGATAACCAATGCCCGACTAGGAATTGCAAAATTCGACTCAGTCTGTCTTCAGTGTTCTCTAAAGCTACACTAAACAATTCTCTTTCACAGCGGCAGCCTGGGCAGGAGATTCCAACTGATTATTCTGATTCCAAACTTGTTGAGGCACCTTCTTGTGAGGGGGTCTGGTATAATTCCTCCAAAATTAAGGCGGCTCTTGAGGTTCTTCAGTCACTGGCTAAACCAAGGGGGAATACAGTAACGAATCATTCTTTACGGCATTCATTCAATGGAAGCATATGCTGCCCTGGAGATTCAAATGATCTTCATGGAGGAGATACACTTGATAATATCTCTGATGAGAACGAAAAGATCGCTGCAAAATGTTCGATTGATTCAATTAAGTTAGGTGGGGAGAAAGCAATAGTATTTTCCCAGTGGACAAAGATGTTGGATTTGCTTGAAGCTTCTCTTAAAGATTCTTCCATTCAGTACAGAAGACTTGATGGGACAATGTCAGTTTTTGCCAGAGATAAAGCCGTAAAGGATTTCAACACCCTCCCAGAGGTTTGTGTTTTTGATGACCTGGATATTCTATTCTCATTATTCTTTGTTATGCGATGTTCAGAGCTTTTTTATCCACTTATATTGGTATTCCATCTGAATTTACTTCCAATATTTGATCCTTTTGCGAGTAGGTCTCGGTTATGATTATGTCTTTGAAAGCTGCCAGTCTTGGACTGAACATGGTTGCTGCCTGCCATGTTCTGCTTCTGGATCTTTGGTGGAACCCAACCACTGAAGACCAAGCAATTGATAGAGCACATCGAATCGGGCAGACTCGTCCCGTTTCAGTTTTGCGATTAACAGTGAAAAATACAGTTGAAGATCGAATTTTGGCTCTACAGGTACAGTTGTTTTTTTTTTCAAAGTTTTCTTATTGTTCATGTTGTCTTTTGTTTTAAATAAAAAAATTAAATGAGAGGATGTTTAAGCTATATGCATTAGGTGTGCCAGATAAATTGGTTGCTTATCTTATGGATTCATTCTAAGAGACAAATTTTGGTGCTTGTGAGTAGAAGCTGAGAGTTGAGGAATTTGGGTTACTCCTCCGACCTTATCCTTAGATGATGACGTTAGCTTATGGGTGAAGTATTTTAGCAAGTATGAAGACATTTTTTTTCTCAGTTAATTCAGGTTTAATGATGATTTAGTTAACACTCATTAGTTAGTATCTGTCATGAAATATATTTTTGGATAGCCTAGGACAGGGCAGAGGCATTAATTTGGGATCAGATGAATGCTTGCTGTCTCAGTGAAAATCGTTTGTGAGAAGGGTTAAATGACATACTTTGTGTAAGATTGAATTAGAATTCATTTTTGTGGTATTGTATTTTCACGTTCATCAAAGAATGGGCCGTCCATTTCCATTGCTTGCATAGTACTTGTAAATATTCATATATCTGAAATATCCATGGTGGGGCTCAAGCGTAGAAACTTTTACCGGCTCAGCCTAGATTAAATTGTTGGTGGTTAGCTGGTTGTTTGTTAATGAGAAATGCTTTCGTTCTTTGCAGCAAAAGAAGAGAGAGATGGTTGCATCTGCATTTGGAGAGGATGAAACCGGTGGTCAACAGACTCGCCTTACAGTGGACGACTTAAATTACCTGTTTATGGTGTGATTAAGACGTTCACTAGGTTTGTTGGTACCATTTTGCTAACCCATATACAGTTGGTAGGTTCTTTCTTGAGCAGCTGCAGAGCTGCAGCTCTTAATTGACTCATAGCCTCAGTAAATTTCCTAAAGTAGCAGCAGAAAGGAGCTCTTATCATATAAGAAGGTTGTGTGGATAGTCGCCAAAGAATTAACGTGATATTTTTTTTTCTCCCCCCCCCAAACAATTGATCTCTCTCGTCCTCGTATATCTTCCATTAGGTTGTATAGCACGTGGAGTTCATTAGTATACAGCCAGTAAAGGTACCGATGGTTTTTTTCCCTCCCCCTTTTTCTTTAAGTGTAAATGATATAGGGTTTCTTTCATTTTTGTCCATTTGGTTTTGTTTTAATTTTCATTTGTTATTTTCGTTTCCAGATACTGAGGTTTCAATACAAATGCAGAATTTAATATTTTAGTGCATTTGTGATGCGACTCTGCGTCTCTGCCTAACACGAGCAAGTAAACTCAAAGAAGATGTTAATTAGGGCGGCTATTCACGAGTTCAATGATTTGATCATTCGACAAATTGTTTTATTGGGAAATGGACCAAATTAAATATGTAATTAGGGGAAAGATGCTTAGTTTTGGATAATGGTTACATTGCCTTTTGGTTTGGGCGAGGAAAAAATTAAAAAAAAAATGATGATATAAATTGCCAACGGTGATATCATCCATATAAAGTCTGCTTGTTCACAGTTTTGGACTTTTGGTGATACTCTTTGGGATAATATTATTCTCTATAGTAAGTATGTGAATCACGTTTTCTTTTGGAATTAGTGCAGATGTGTATACGTTTGGGATCGCTAATATGACAGTAAATATGTGGGGTCGAGCCTTTCATTACTCAAAATGAATGAAAGTCTCGGTTGGGCCTTTGCCATTTGGGGACGACAATCACAATACAGATTCACAGGCGCGGAGTTGTCACATTATGAAAACAGGTCAGCGTCAAGAACGATTCACAGAAAATCTTTCCGCTGACTGCGGTTACAAAAATTTGATCATCTGACACTGTTCAGAGCAAAATGTTTCAACCAGAAAAATCCACCACTCCGTATTAATTACGGATTCAGACGAGGTTCAATCCTTCTATTTTTTTTGAATAATTTTATAAATTAAAATTTAAAAAAATAATAAAAAATTTTCAATCCCTAATTCTATATTAATAATAATTTTTTTTTTAAATTATAATATTAATTTTTTAAAGTGTTAATTAATCAAAATAGTGCTTGAATTAAAAATTCAGTACTGAAAAATAAATTTTTATACTTGTATTTGCTTCATTTTTTATTTTATTATATTTATTTTTTAATTCATTATTAATTATAACAATTTAATTATTATTAATTTATTTTAAATTTATGATAATTTAAAAAAAATAAAAAAATAAATGAAAGTCCAAGTTCGGCTTAAGCCCAGCCCAAACTTACAATGGGCCCCACCCAACCCCTCACACTTCTACTCTAATGTACTTGTGCCTGGGATTGGAAAAGCCCTGTCCAAGCCTGCATTTTGCTACCCGTAGTATTAACTAACACGACATAAATAATATACGCAACAATTTATTTACGAATATGAGCACACCCAAATTGGGAGCTGTTTATCGAGCACAACCTATGAAGCTCACTATCCAGTCTCAAGGCATCCTGTTGAGAGTGTACAACCTAAAATGTCTGCTGCCCAGTCTTAACTCTAGCACAAAGTGGAGACCGACCCTAGTTTCAATATGCTTCTCAAGTCTCTGAACACAAATCTAGAGGAATGGTCCAAAACCCACAAAGATGGAATCTATAAGTCAAATAAAATTCTACACACCACAAAATTAATGAATCATTTTATCATAAACTATTCTCTCTCACTGAGGTTTCAATCAAACAGAGCAATTTCTCAAAATTAAAGGGTCATGATAAGTTACAGCATGAGTAACTTACAGCCCAGCAATTTTGTGCAAGTATGGGTAGCAAAAGTAGAGTCTAACACCCTCTAAATAGCTGGGCTGCAAGTTACTAACTTAGTAAAAGCCAAAATTAAACGGCATCTTAAGTATCATTTTCCATTCATGACATGGCATGACATCCAAACATTTGTAAACAAACTTTTTTCTTCAACAATTGCCAAGTAAACGTACTAACATAACAAGAAACCGACATGGTAAAATCAAACCAAAGCACCTAATTGCACCTACCATTCAACCAAGACAGAATATCATTGCGAACAATTTCAATATTCTCATCAGTCTCACCAAACAGCAACGAATGCAGCATCCCGTCATAAATCTTTATTGTCTTGTCCGAACTCCTTGCCTCTTCATATAACGCTTCGCTCACACTTGGATCAGTAACAACATCAGCATTCCCGTGTAACACAATAAACGGAATACTCACATCATATAATCTTTCACTCAAATAATCAGTCACCCTCAGTAACTCAACAACAGTACCTAATCTAGGCTTCCCTCTGTATCTGTGCGGATTAAGATCAGCAATAATCTTTTTCTCTTCAACCTTAATAGACTTTGACAAGAGATCTTGAGTGGGTACAATTGGCAAGGTGGGAAAGAATCTTGCAATCAAGGAAAGAATTTGAGGAATTGGCCATCTGGGTTTCACTTTGTCAGAGATTTTACACATGGGGGCAACCAAGATCGCTCCATCAAAACCATTAGGGTCAGCAAAATGAATCAAAAGACAAATAGCGCCACCCATTGACTCACCGTATAAAAAACAAGGCAACCCATTAAAGCTCGGATCTTGTTTAACAGAGTTAAAGTAAGACAAACAATCTTGAACTACAAGATCAACATTAGGCACATAAGCTTTTAAACCCTGTGATTTGCCATGACCTTCAATGTCAAGAGCGAAACAAGCAAAACCCATTTGGGCAAGAAAGACAGAAATGCCTTGGAAAGTCCAGCTTATGTCATTACCATATCCGTGGACCATACAGAGGATGCCGCGTGGAGGGGTGTTGACGGGTAGCCAAGACCTGGTGAACAGAGTGAGGCCTCTTGGTGAAGTGTGGTATGATTGTGTTGATCTGATACCCTGCTGATTGTAGTACTCTTCCTCTGGAGTATTTCCCCAATAATGGAGTGTTTTTAGGAGTTTTTGTTCCCGTTCCTCCATTGTTGGACGAGAGACTACCAGACTCTAGTCTTTAGAGATAGTGGGATTGGTATTATTTATTAATTATATTCAGGTTTCTTTATTATATTCGGGTTTCTTTTGCTTTGTTTTTTCGTTCGTCGAAACTGGAAACTTGCTGGTGATTATGTCCTCAAGTTTTTGACAGATGTCTGATTAGAAAGACTTGGGTTTAGTTGGGTTGGATTGGGCCGGGCCTAGTTTTTGAGTCATAGTGGAGCTTCAAGCACCCGTCTAAAGTTTCTGTAAATCCCATCTTTCGATATTTTTACTATTATAACCTTAATTAAAAATTTCGTTAAAAAAGTGAAAACACCCAAATAACTAAACCCTTCTCGGTAATAACATTTCTTTTTTTATTATATAGGAAGCCACTTGCACTCACATACAGGAAAGTAGAGTGGGTGTTAATAGGTTCGATTCAGTTTTGTTCAAAATCGAACCGGAGTCAATCAATTTAAGAATTGGTGAACCAAATTTAAGAATCAGATCCAACCGAAATAATTTGAGTTGGTTTGGTTTAATTCTTAAGTTCAATTCAGTTGACGAAATTTAATATTTTTCTTTTATATTAACCAAATTTTGAAATTTTCATTAATTTAATTTTTTTAAGACCAATTCAATTACAATTACTAATCATTTATGTTTCATGCAAAAATACTAATATAAAATAATCTGATAGCAAAAAAGTATGATTGTATATATATAAATAAATAATTTTTTTTAATTTGAAATAAACCAATCGATTTTTCGGTTCTATTTGGTTCAAACCGAAATCGAAAAATTGATCAGTTTATAGTTTTTTGAACCAATCAATTCTTATTATTCGAGCTGAACTGATCCAATCCAATACCCACCCTTGCCGGAAACCATTTTTCTCTTTTAGTCATTGTTAGCTTCAAGATTATTTTGGACATGTGGGGAAATAACAAATACTGAAAATAATATCCACGCAATTAACTTTGCATTGAAAATCATTTTACACAAAGATAATAAAATAAAGTTCCTAAAATATTTCTTCTTCAAGCCTCTTAGCATAATTTCTCTTAAAAACTTTTCACGAATATTGTTCTCCGTCTAATAACTGTGCAAGGCTGCAAGCTCCTTCTTTCTTCTCTTTGTTAAATGATTTGAGAGAGGGCTAGGAATCGAACAGAGAGAAAGCAAGAGACCCCCTTGCATAGAGGTTTCATTAGGAAAATAATAAACTAAAGGCTATGGATGATATAATTTAGGTATATATTTTAAGAAAAATAGTGTTTTATAAGGATTTAGAGGGACACTAATAGCACCACTAAGCCACATTAGATATTTTTATCACACTTGTTCTAACCAGACTCAGTCTTAGTCTTTGAAATGTAATTGATTTTTCTTTGTTTCAGGCTTTTATAAGATGAATTCCGTCATCAATTATGTCCAGAAAACTTAATGAACAAATGAGAAGTTTGGGGTAGATCTCGTTAGTATTGCAAGCAGGTTCCTGATTTATGTTCGGTAGATTCTTAAGCAAATGCTTTAACTGAATGAATTTAAACTCTTAATAAAACCACTTGGTAGATTGTAAATATAAATTAAAAAGAAAAATAAAGGTCTTCCAGCATATGCATATTTTCTGGTCATTCGGGCAATGTCCAATTAACACTTGAAGAATAGTCTAAGCATTTAAAAGGAAAAAGAAAAAAAAAAGATTGTAAGGGAAATTTAAATCTATTTTATAGGCGTAGGCCAATGATTATCCTTAATTAATTTAACTAATTTAATTAATATAAAACATTGTTCATGAGTACTGTCCACAAGTACTCTTAACCCGCACCAAAATAAACAATTTAAGTATAAGAAGATTATAATTTATTGGATTTTTACAAAATTTTAGACTATCATTTATTTTTATTGATACCTCAGTTGAATCAACTTAATCGAACTTACTTCGCGAACACCACTTACCTTCTTGGCTGACAAGAAACCTCAATGTGAAATCTCTTCACTGCTGGAAGCGTCTCTTTATCCCTAAGAGATCAATCATCAAAGTATGTGTATAGGTGGTTTAGGATAAGGAAGCTATGAAGAAAAACAGAACATAAACTAATTAAGCTTCCTCTGAAATAAAGAATCCTGCACAAATGCTCTTGGACACCTCACTCTTGTGCTTGAGTGGCTTCCTTCTCAAGGGCCAAATTCATGGCTTTACCTAGTGGTCACTGGACCGACTATAATAGATTAATAGGTATGTAATCCGACTTAAACAAGCATGCAATTAATTATCCTCAATTCATAAGGCATGAATAATGCCCGTAAGTCATGCATGCATATTAAAGCTAGCTTTAAAGCAATTTCCGATTTATGCATCCATGCTTCCGATTCGTCATATAGCTTCCACCAAAACGACTTCATTAATCCTTGCTTCAAAAGATATTGCTCCACATTGATCTGTTTCCAGTATAATTTCCTTATAGGCTAATTCTAATTAAGAGACTTTACATAATATTAATCTAAGCTATTAGGAAACAACCCCAATAAACCTAATAGCTAATACAATGAGTATAATTATAATTTTCTCAAATAAGCCTGATATGTCCTAGGAAGCCAATATACAACGACCTATTGTCTTAACAAAGATGTACTCGATCTGGTATAGATGATTACTGGAACATGAGACAATTCAAGATTTGAACGGGAGCTCAAAACTAATCTATCTGCACGCGCATTTGTTGTGCTGTGCGCCTGTGCCTGTGCGTGCGCTTCTTAATTGCAGTCATCAAAGGAGCTGGGGCGTGAGATGTATGTGAGTGAGTCTTTAAAGTTTGGAACTTGAAAAACGTATATATGCGTTTTCTATTTTCTAAACTGAAAATGTATATAAAAATCCCTAAAGAGAAAAGAAGCAATAAAGTGTATTATTAAAATAGGCTTATGCAGTTAATTTATTATTGCATCCGGGAATGAGGCAAAGAACACAGAGAAATCAAGGAAGTTAAATGCTTAATTTTCATTCGTCTTTCTTCCGGATAAAGTTGATAAAAAGTTGTTATATATGAGGTCTGCCTATGATGAGCACTGCTAATAACCACATGATCATAATAATAATAATTTATTTTTATTATTTATCACTTTGATCGTGTGGTTAATAAGCAGTGTCTTACAATAGAGCACCATAACCACTGTTTTATATATATACTCATTAGTCCAAAATAAACAAATAAATAAAATAAAATGTGTATTATATTAATAATGATATTTTCCTAGTGTTTTTTTTTCCTCTCTTAGTGAAATTAGTTAAAATTGAATTTTGAATTTTGATATTGATAAGCAAGTTAACTTTTTCCACTTTATTTAAAATTAACTCACCTTTTTCTCACTGAATTTGAAAGACTATGAGAGGATAAAAGAGGAAAATAAGAGGAAAGATTCGTAATCCATGTTATATATATATACATACATACATATATATCGCATGAATATGACATAGTCATATCAAATTAGGACTGACATGACCAAGTTTTGCTTTTGTTAGGCAAAAAATAATTCATTATTTTGGCACTTTAGATAGATAACCTGATTGTCCTTTTTGTATACTGTGTGGTAATCTACATATATATTGAGGGTGCGGGTTCAATTTATAAGGTAAATGTCTTATCATATATTTGTAGCTGAAGAATTAACATCTCGATATAGTAAATAGCCACGGATATACATTCAGAATTTACTACACTTTTTCTTACTATTTGATTATGTAAAAGCTCTTTGAATTTCTTTAGGACTTTACTAGCTAGTGGGAACTGGGAACATAATCTTCAAGAATATGCATGAAATGAAGCAATTGGTAGCTAACGTTGAAATTATAAGCTTATATAAGAAGTTAGCAACTTAAAATTAGCATATTCAGTTCCCTTTAAGTAGAGTAGTGTTTTTATAAATTATTATTGACGTGACACCACCAAAAAAACTTGTGGTGTTTCTTCTGTTCATGGCATTGAGCGCACAGTCTGTTATACATTTAGAGGCCTAATTTTCAGAGAGGTTGCTGATCCTACCGCACCATAAAGATGATAACTCCGCACCCACCAAAAAGAAAAAGGAAGTCCAAAAATTTATTCTCTTCATGTCAACTTTTTCAAGTCATAGGATCAATCAACGTTATTTCAGTTATCTTAAAGATAGTAAGACATGACTTCTCAAAAAAAAAAAAAAAAAAAAAAAAAGAAAGATAGTAAGACGTGATAGACAAAAAAAAAAGAGGCGAGGCGAGGCTTATCGGGAACTGGTTTTTGGTCAACAATGTGGAATTTATCCAGTTTTTTTTATGCTTTTCTAGTGGTAACAAAGAAAAGAATACAAACAAATAAGACATCAATAAATTTAATAAAGGCCTAAGCATTGTTGTATATATGTTCAGGACAATTAATATTCATTAACGCAATAATTTGATGTGAGAAATATCCACAATGATGATAGAATGACTGATGGACTACTATTTAATTAACGGTATGATTTCAACTCATAATATGATTTTCTCTTGATTTGACCTTTATTGAATTTTTCAAAATCTTTTGTCATGTGTCATTAAATGGTAGTATATGAGTAAGATTTAACTTTTTATTTATTTATTAACTACCAATCAACAGTTGAGTTATTTATTCAATATATGTTCAGATCATGAGAAAATCTTGATCTTTTGAACCCTTCACTTAATTATTATGTGAATCGTAGGTGAAGCCTGTAGAGTCACTGTAATGGTTGTGATTTTTCTTGATTTCGATAAGGCTATTCACCTTCATGAATATTTGATATTTCATACCCAAGTAAAATACAAGCAAGAAAGAAAGAGATAGAAGCCAGAGCCTCTCAAAATCGAGTAATTTGTCTATACGATGAAGGATGATGCATGATTCGTTACATATATTTTGCTAACGTGTCTCCTTGGTGTTCATATGGGTTGCAACCAACCAAATTGGAGCACCAAAGTCACTAATCAAACATGGATTTGCTTTTGTGACCATATGGTGTGTTACAGATTGAATAAATATTGATTTAAAATATTGAATGATTATGAGTACATTGTGTAACACATTGAATCGATATGTAAAATATTGAACGATGAGCTATATACAAACAAACTTAGCACTTTCCTTTTTTATTAAACTGAAGAAAATCTTACATTAGTGGGAGTGAATCGAGACATATTAGCAAGCAGGTGGACGTTAGGACATCATCCATTGGCCAATACATAGTTGGTCCTATTGAAGACAAAGCAAGCTGGTGTAGATTAGGCCGTCTCCATTGCTGGGTGCATTTTTCTGATGCTATAAAGATGGTGCCTATATGTGCGGTCATTTTTCAAAGCCTATCGTCATACATTACGATTAATTGTCTAGAATAAATAAAGTAAATGAAGACATCATTTAATATCATATATTATATTAATAAAAAAATGTTAGGTCCTACTTATAAGCAGGAAAATTTCATTATGAGCTGAACTTTCCTCCGAATAAATGGAAAAATAAAAAATAAAAGTTCTTTCATTAACCTTATCTATCTACAAATAATTGAAACAAAATTCACTCAGATAGGAACAATTTGCATAACTTTAGTTTTCTTTACATAAATTTCTGCTAGAATGGATATTCGGATGGGGGTTCCATATTATCATATTGGTTTCGTATATATAATTAATATATTTATAAGTTAAGGGAGATATAATGCCCTAAACCAACAAAACCCTAAAGCCAAGATCTTGAGTGGAGCCGACGACGACGTTGGATAATGCATATATTTTTGGCGAGTTTCGAAATAAAGAAAGTGGCGTGAATAAATAATATGAGCGAATAATCAATAGATGAATTCCCTCTCATTGTTCAACTAAATAAAGTTGGAATCCAAGTCATCGTTCAACAAAACCAAGTTGGTTAGTTACCTTTTTAACCTTTGATGGATCACATTCTCCATCTCGAGGTCAAGGGATTGTCACAACCCACAAGCTAGGTTCGCCACAAAACTCCGTCTTTCAACTTTGTGATGATGAGATTCCTAAAAACAGTTACCTTTTTGTATATTTTAGAGTCACCACCAATCTCGAATATATACTGCTACCACAATACATGTCTTTCCACTTTGTCACTTTTGCGGACTGGCAAGAACGTGGTCAATATTTACAATGATATATATCGCCATGTGTTGCACTCTTGCTTTGTTTTCTCATTTAATCATGAGTACATATGTATCCGTTTGTTCTGGACTTTGTAACAGTTGACGCGACAAACAAATCCATGTAAACTTATCTTTAGTGCAGGGTAGTGATGATGTGAGCACAAGCAATTCGTTTCAGATGATGCGAAAGATCTTTAATTATATACCATGCCTTTATTTCTTTTATCATGTATGGTTAATGTTAATTTTTTTTTTATTTTCTTATTTTATGTCTGTTTTATAATGGTACAATTTAAATATTTAGATTTGTAATGAACCGAATCTACTTCTAACAATCAATACTGAAGTTAAGAAAATCAATTTTCATTAATACACATAGAAAGACTCAAACATAACCCTTCTAATAAAAAATAATTTAACACCAATGTTGGATGTTTTCTGGCATTCTTCTATTTTTATAGGGCAAAAAAGTTTAAATGAAGTCATGTTAATTATTACTCTTCATCGTATTGCTGATGGTCTCAGTTAGTGAATTAATTTGCTTAATCACCGATAAATTCTGTGGCTTTTATATCCATTCAATAAAAAAGCAAAAGTCTTTATTGGATTTTGAAGAGGGTTCAAAAGGTACATCCACATTTGACTGAGGACCGTTTCTATTCTTGGTCTTTACAGGTTTTAAATTATTATTTTTTCTTTTATGAGCTGGTTTACAGGTTTTAAATTAATTAGCCATATATGCATTGCAACTAGCAATGAAATAATTGATGTAAAAGCATTAATGACTCAGTATTTTGCAGTAAGTCAAAGAATAAGTTTTAAATTCGCTTATTTTAATGAGAATCTTAATAAAGTTCATTTATCGAAATCATATTTCAAAAAGTTATTGTTGATTGCTTCTTTATATTCGTTTTTTGACTTTAATAAATTGAATTCAAAAAATCATGTGCCAAGGATTTTCTTTGTTGGTACCTATAATTTTCTTGCCGAGGAAGGAAATTCCGCTTTTAAACTTTTATAAAAGCTTGCTGGCAGTAAACTGAAAAGAGCAATTTAAACACATGGCATCGAATACATAAAGTCACACAGAACTCAATTGCATTGAAAAGACAGGAGCCGAGCCAAGTTTATAGATTGAAACATACATAAGTATAACATCATAAAATCACACCAAATTCTTACCATTTTTTACTTAATTATTCATTTATTCTCTTTAATTTAAATTATTTCTTCATTGTATTGATTCTCTATCTATCCGTTTCCTTATAATAATAACAATAAAGAGATCGTCTTCTCATTGCCTTTCTAATTTGATATTGTATTCTCTGTAAATCACAATTTTTGTCAACTTTATTTTTGTTCTCTTTTCATATTTTTCTTATTGCAGTGACTTTGATAACACTTGTGGGTTTCATTTCAATTTTAATATATCTATCGGAATATATTTGTTTCTGTTATTGCAGTGACTTTGATAACACTTGTGGGTTTCATTTCAATTTTAAGATCAGATTTTCTTTTATCCCAATCATATGGTTATAAACAAAATTTTCAAGCTTGAAACTATTGTTGCAGTTATTATATGTTTTTGTATGGTGTTGATAGATAGAAAGCAATTATCTTTGCAGGGAACAAAAGAAATAAGAAGAAATTATTGAAGTTTGATAATGGAGATGGAGAGAGAGTGAGAGGGGAAGAACGGAAGAAGAAACAGAAAAAAAAGAAAGAATTATTTAAGTTTTTACAAATTTAAGGATAATTTTATCTTCGTAACACTTGTTTCCTTAATTTCCTAAACTCAACCACGAGTTTCTAAGACGAGGAGTCAAAAACTTTTTATTTTTATTTTTGACGCATATACGGATGGAAAGAGGGGGGAAAAAAAGATCCGATACTGCTATTTTAAAAATGTTAAGGATATATTACTCTGCTATGTCCCATGGCTATACGTACCATCAATACAGATATACATATACATATACATATACATATACACACATATATTCCGGGAGATCATCTTATACCATGCAAGTGAACATAGACATAAACTTATAGTTATTAATATCAGGATGTACGTAGTTGATGATTTGATGCGACTGTAATTCAACAATTAACCCTCTTAATTGAAATTGGAGGCTCCACCACCAACCCAATTCAATTCTTTCAAAAGATAGTCTAGAAGCTGCCTGCCTAAAATATCCATGTCAGATGCCATAAATTGAAAGTTAGCTGGGCTAACACGTAGGAATTTTCATTTTCTTTTCACCTATATTTATATACTGTTAATTAATATATATTTTAAATGCGTCGTGTACTTTTCGCTCAGTGTAATAAGTAGGTATCCAATGAGTATAAATACACTAGCGTTCTTCTTGTTTCCCGGCCATCACCGTTTCAATTGAAAATTCAAAGCTTTAATTTAAGTAGTTGTTGATGGATATTCTGTTCGAGATGAAGGTGACGATTTGTCTTACTTTTTGTTTACTGAATGCTCTAGACGTAGTATCTGCGAAGCCTCTTGCTACACGTTGGCCAAGGGACGACGGATTGAACCTATCATCGGAAAATGAGGATCTTGTGACTAACTTACCTGGCCAGCCTAATGTAGATTTCCGGCACTACGCCGGCTACGTCACCGTCAATGAACACAATGAACGGGCTCTTTTCTACTGGTTCTATGAGGCCATGACTCGCCCTCAGGAAAAACCCTTGGTGCTTTGGCTTAATGGAGGTAATAAATAAGTTAATTTGCTTGTTATTCTTAATTCTTTCGTCATGATATAATAACATATAACATGCATCCCCTTTTCTTGTCCATCATTCAGCCAACGCTAGTGTTACCCTGATCATAAACCTTTTCTTTTAATCAGTTCCTTCTTCCACAAAATTGAAAAGTGCTAATATGTTTTTCATCTCATGCCTAGTTTAATTAACTGGGTAAATTGCACTCCACCCCCCATTGATATTGACATTCATCAATGTGCCCCAGCCAATAAATTAAGTTGTTAGTTGACCAGCTTAAAAATAGGTGTTTGACTATTTTATTTGCTAATTAGATTTAAAAATCTTATTCTCTCATATTTTGGTTTCTTATGTCTTGTGATACTAACAATTAGGAGCAAAATTAATTATAATTTCAGGAGACAACCGAGGTCAATAGGTCGTTTTAAAGGAAATTAAACAATAGCGGCTTGGGGTTGCGTTAATGATCTACAGTACATTACGGGGACTTGTTTGATGAATGTCAAAATTAATTTCCTTTTTTTTTTTTTAATCCTTTGGGTGGGGGTTGGGGGAGTTTGAAATTTACCGTAATGAGAAGGTGGAGTATTGTATTCAGTTTTAAGGTTTCAAAATCTAAAAGCTCAGTGATTCCCTATATTAATTAAATAGGCAACCCTCTCAAAATTTAATTAAAAAAAAAAAAAGCACAGCCGTCAGAGAGACCCACTGTTGATAATTAAACATCACACTTGCTAATAAAGAATTAATAAAAAAAAGTCCTTTGGGGATATGTATGATTGATTGATTGATTACCCTTTTTCCTCATCTCTAATTTATATTTTCTTCATTTACATCTAAAACCACGAGCCTCTCGTTCATCGCATAATTGTATTCTTTATGTTCTCTAATGAGGTGACAAGATTCTGTGTGTTTCAGGCCCTGGATGTTCTTCTGTAGGATATGGAGCAACACAGGAGATTGGTCCTTTTCTAGTAGACACTGACGGCCGCGGTCTTCAATTTAATCCCTATGCTTGGAATAAAGGTACGAGGTCGATAATTCACATGTCACACGAATGTTTGCATCTATTATCTTTGCTTATTTTTCTTAGACAGATCAGTTATATATGCATCCTATAAAAATTAATTTACACCCTAATAATATCACACTTTGCTTTTATGGGTACGTTCATTATTGATGAACGTGGACGCACAGCTGCATATATATGTATGATTATAATAAGATGGTCTATTAAATAAGTTGTTTATTTTGTTTACGATTGTGCAGAAGCCAATATGTTATTCCTGGAGTCACCTATTGGAGTTGGCTTTTCTTACTCCAATACAACTAACGATTATGAAATGCTGGGCGATGACTTTACAGGTGAGTTGCGCACAAACTGATCTTGCTGATGCAGATACACATATACAGCTGACATTATATCACTCACATAAGGTTTATCATTGTTGGTGAAAAGTGCAACTAGTGATACACTATCATGCATTTTGATGTTAAGTTGTTAACACACGCACATACGTGGGTACATAACTTTTTTTCCCCCCCCTTTAATTATATGAGTCTAAAATTTTGAAAACACTATTTCTTAATTTGCATTTATTTATGTTCTTTCTATCATAGCAAATGATTCTTATACCTTCTTGCACAAGTGGTTCCTCAAGTTTCCATCATACCGAAGAAGAACCTTTTACATTGCTGGGGAGAGCTATGCAGGTATTTTATAAAAATAATATTTAGTACAATCTCCTGACATTTATAATATAAAGTTTTTCGGATCTGCCAATTAATCTAGATCTATATTATTTTGATTGAATGGCCGTCTATGCCGACTTTCTTATTTATAACACACACACATCTATATATACAGGAAGATATATTCCAGAGCTGACCGAGCTCATCCATGACAGGAACAAGGATCCTTCTTTATATATAGATCTCAAGGGTATTTTGGTATGTTAAAATGAGTTAATGAATGCGTTCATTTTTCTCGATCAGATAGCCATTTGGCGTTGCCACCTACTGTTACATGAGTTAATAACCACAGTACATGTATAGCTGGGAAATCCCGAAACATCTACGGCTGAGGATTGGCAAGGTCTCGTGGATTATGCTTGGAGCCATGCTGTGGTATCTGATGAAACTCACAAAATAATCCTTAGAACCTGTGATTTTAACAGCAGTGATCCATGGAGCAGCGATGAGTGCAGTGACGCAGTGGCTGAAGTACTCAAACAGTACAAGGAGATCGATATATACAGCATCTACACTTCAGTTTGCAGTAGCAATTCCTTGGAATCATCACAACTTCTGATGAAACGAACATCTAAAATGGTATAAAATTAGCAAAAATTTGATGGGTTAAATTCTCTTTTCGTCCTTGGGAGTTTTGGCTAACCATCCAATTGGTGCCTCTTTCTTAGAAAATAACTAAAATGTCCGTATCTAATATGTATTCTACCATAATTAACATAATGGAGTCCCCTAAGTGCCTTGATTGGGTTTGCTCCCCAGTTCGAGTCGCAGGGAAATCGCTTTTGTTGGGAGAACTTGTGCCTCCCGGTTCGAGCTGGGACTTCTAGTCTGGGTTGTAGTATGGACTTAAAGGTGTCTCCCACAGTTGGGGCCCTCCCCAGGATACCTCGTGGTTAAGATAAAAAAAAAAATAAATTGTCGAAGCTAACTTTCTAAGGGTAAAATAGTATTTTGGTCTATGTAACTTCATATTCAAATATAACATGTAGCAGATAAAGAATAATTTAATAGATTTTAAAGGATACAAGTAAAAAATATATATAATTGGCACAAACTCTGTGAGGTAAAGGAATTAGCCAAAGTTGAATATTCAAAATTTAGTACGGCCTTGTAAATTTAATTGATATGATAGAATTGAAGTGAAATATGTTTGCTTGGCAGATGCCTAGGATTATGGGTGGCTACGATCCGTGCCTGGATAACTACGCAAAGGCTTTCTATAATAGACTGGATGTTCAGAAGGCTTTACATGTTAGTGACGGTCACCTTCTGAGAAACTGGAGCATCTGCAAGTAATTAATTTAATTTTCTGCTTTCTAATTTATCCGCTTAATTCTTTGGAGCTTTTATGGTGGTGGCTTGATTTATGAACATCTTTATCATTTTTTCAATTTTTTTTTCCTTAATGCAGTACTACAATGTATGAAGGGTGGCCGCAACCTAAACCTTCTGTTCTTCCTATATACACCAAACTTATCGAGGCAGGACTCAGAATATGGATTTACAGGTGGATTTTCCATGCTGTCTAGAGATTGTGGTGATTCATTTATTTCATTGGATTTGATAAATTTTATTAAGTCCTTTGCTCTTTATAATAATTTACTTTGATTGTTTCAGTGGAGACACAGATGGAAGAGTGCCTGTATTATCAACAAGATATTGCTTAAATTCTCTTGGGCTGTCAATCACGAAGTCTTGGAGGCCCTGGTATCACCAGAAGCAGGTATCATACTTAGGTTAACCAGAATGACAATAGAAAACGATCAGCAGCATGTTTAAATTAGCACTTAATTTTTACCTCACTTAGTTTTGATCACTACTAACAAATTTAGAGGTAGGTATATAATATATAGATAAATAATTGATGTCACTTTGGATTACATAACATCAGGTTGGTGGCTGGGTTCAAGAATATGCAGGGCTTACATTTGTAACTGTTAGAGGGGCAGGCCATGCAGTGCCAGTCTTCAAACCCAGCGATTCACTTGCATTATTCTCATCCTTTCTTCTTGGAGATCCTCTTCCTTCTGTTCGGATGTAAACCATGCATGCTATATATATGTAACTGACAGAAGATTATCTGCGTAATTTCTCCATATTTTGAGATTTTGCTCCTACTATGTAGCGTCTTGTCTGTGTTATATCGTAGCTATCAATACAGTAATACTAGTAAATAAAAACATGGCCTCAGAAGAGCTCTGTTCAGACCCTTGATAATAAGACTTTTATATTTGACTTTTCTTTGAGTGTATTTAGTTGCTCTTGTATAATACATACAGGTGCCGAAATTTAGCTTTAAATTACCTGTCTTCATTGGAAAATGAAGCCCGTCATTCACTAGAACATAATCAACAGGGATCAATTCGATACCCATAACGTTCTACCTAATCTCTTTACATGAGCAATCATAAAAAATTATGGAAAAAATATGATTAAATTTAGGGTAAACAAGTGGGATCGTTACTAGGAATGACAAAAAAGACATCAGACTCTCTAAATAAGGATTTCAGTTTAGAATCTAATAAAAGGCCAGGCCCAATAATCTTACTAATTACTTGAAATATATATATATATATTATTTTGGTTTAATATATCAAACAATTTATGAGGATTGATGATATATGTTGTTAGTTGGAAATTCTAATATCGACAAATACATTTATATGAAATGACACATAATTGTTTTGTTAGTTGGAAATTCTAATATCAACGAATACATTTATATGAAATGACACAAAATTGTTTCATACAGAAAAAAATTGTTACACTTAAATTACTATTTATTTCCATCAATAATTAGAATTATTTTCTTACAAAATTAGAATGTTACGCTCAATCACATAAATTTGTTTCCGATTCCATTATCGTTCCATATAAATAAAAAAAAATTATTGTAATAAATAGGCGAAATTTAACCGAAATTTCTGCGGCACAACCATATTTAATATTTTATGAAATTAATAGATATATATATAAAAGAGGGCTTGAGAAGGTGAAGTGTCCCTATCAAGTATTGGAACTCGATGTATGTAAACCAAAAACTAAAAGGCAATGGTTGCTCCCTGAACTTGCCCTAGTTTGTCCCTAGACAATAATTATTTGATTGAAAAAGATTTTATCTGTTAGCTTGATAATGTGTTATTGCGCTTTCTTGTTGCTGGAGGTGCATTTTTGCAAGTTGTCTCACGATATTATCAAGATTCAAGGACATCAAAGACAGTCTTGCTTGGACAATCAAGCCTTATCATGCCATCTGCGTATGTATAACTTTCAGAGCACAAAGTTTGGTGATGATTAAAACCTTACGAGCAAAAAGGAGTAGCTTTTACCTGCATCACTGAGGCTTTTTAACTCATCATTCGAAGAACTTCTCTTCTCATGTCGAAAAAATCATTGGCAACGGTTATAAGTATAGTTTCTTTGGTAATATCAATCGAACATGTGAATCATAGAGCATTGAAACGTATCTGACGGTAACAACAATTTGCAGTTTTTCCTTTACCAAATCCCTTGTCACTAAGCCCGTTATCCTTAACAATTTGTATTGCTTTTTGTCTTGATACCCTTGTATCTGCGGCGCCTGTTGTCGGGTAACAACAGAATCACATCAAAAAATAGGATCTGGTGACTAATTTAATTTGCCTTGCCAGCCTCAGGTAGATTTCCGACGCTACGCCGGCTACGTCACAGTTAATAAAAACAATGGACGGGCTCTTTTTTATTGGTTCTATGAGACCATGACTCACCCTGAAGACAAACCCCTGGTGCTTTGGCTTAATGGAGGTGATAATTAGGTCTGCTATTAGTCATTCTTTAATGTATGCACTTAATTTTCATTTTCACGTTCCTCATTTGGCCAGCGTTGTCATGCCTCTAAGACGATGTATTCTTGATCTAGAGAAAGTAATATTTGATCTTATCACCAAAGGAATATTATATATATAGTACTCAAAGATATGTAAGCGGCCATTTATATACCTATTATTCTACCACTAGTCTTTTTATCCAAATAAATCTTCTTATATGTTTGTGTATGTGGTTCTGAATATTAATTTAAGTTTTGGGCGGTCCTCATTAGGGAGTGATGACCCACTACGTACACAATAATTATTAATTATTTAGGGAGAAATTCTAATATTGGTGGATAATGAATTTTGGGGTCATTATATAATTTTGAGGTAAATCTCAATTCAAAAGCTAACTCGTGAGAATGGATTAGTTTGATGGGCTTCCATAGTAATCAAACAACACTTCTACTAACAGAAAATTAAATAAAAAACTGTCCTTTGTGAATATATATGATTATCCCCTTTCTTAACTCGAAATTTATGTGTTTACATTTTCTGCATTAGTTTCCAACTTATCCAATATGTTATGTATGTGGGACAATTGGTGGTGTGAAATTTCTTATATATTCTTTATGTTCTCTAATGAGGTTACATGATTCTTTATGTTTCAGGTTCTGAATGTTATTCTATACGTAGGATATGGGACAACACATGACATTGGTCTTTGTTTAGCAGACGCTGATGGCTGCAGTCTATTAAAAAGCCAAAGGAAAGGAATTAATTTTTATTCATCATTTACTGTCTATTTTACAATGATATAAATACACAAGCTATTGTAACAATTACAAGAGAAAGTCTGACGAAAATAAATAAAGGAGGGTAGTAGTTGTCCAGTGGGGTTGGTGGCAATTATTATGTCTATTTCAAAAATCATCATTGCATGTCAAAAGTCATCATTACATTTTTGCACGTGTTCTGTAATTATTATGCTTGCCTGCCAATACTCCCCCTCAAGTTGGAGCATGGATGTTGATCATGTCCAACTTGCTAAGAAGACAGTCAAATTGTTGAGAAGCTAGAGGCTTAGTGAAAATGTCGGCAATTTGTTGGATGGTGGACACATGAGTAGTTTTGATTAACCCAGCCTGAATTTTTTCTTGGATAAAATGACAATCTAATTCAATATGTTTGGTCCACTCATAAAAAGCAAGATTTGCTGCAATATGGAGTGCCACTTTATTATCACAGTACAAGAGAGCTAGTGAAATTGAGACCAAAATCTGCAAACATGAATTGCAACCATTGTAATTCACAAGTAGCTTAGGCCATAGATCTATACTCTACTTCAGCTGTGGAATGGGAGACAACACTTTATTTCTTGGTCTTCCAAGAGATAGGAGTAGATACAAGAAAAATGCACAAGCCACTTGTAGATTGACGAGTATCAGGACAACTTGCCCAATCATAGTCTGCATAGGCAATCAGCTGGAGAGGACTTGAAGATGCCATCAAGATGCCTTTTCCAAGACTTCATTTTAAATAACGTAAAACATGTAAGCAGGCTTCAAAGTGAGGCTGTCGTGGTGCCTGCATAAATTGACTCAAAAGATTAACATAAAAAAGGGTGTATAGTCGTGTAATGGTTAAATAGAGTAAATAGCCTATAAGACGACAGTAAACTGATGGATTTGACAATAAATTTCCTTCTTTAGCATGAAGTTTAACATTTTGCTCCATTGGTGTGGTAAAAGTACGACAACCTAATATTCCCAAGTCTTCCAAGATTTCAAGACAATATTTTTGTTGACAAAGAAAGATTTCCTTTGATGATCGAGCAATTTTAATCCTGAGAAAATACTTAAATGGCCCAAGATCTTTGATACTAAATTGATTATCAAACATTTTCTTCAAAACTTCAATTTCAATTGAATTATCACCTGCCACCAGAATGTCATCAACATAAATCAAGACAAAAAGAGAACTATTTATTGTTTGCTTAGAAAAAAAAAAGGTGTATTCCGCCTTTGATTGAATGTATCCTTGGGAGATTAAAAAATATCTTAATTTGGTGAACCAATTGCGACTTGCTTGCTTAAGCCCATATAATGATTTATTAAGACGACATACATATTTTTCTTTTTCTCCTTGTTGACAATATCCTGGTGGTATTTGCATGTAAACCTCATTATCAAGTTTACCATGAAGAAAAACATTGTTGACATCAAGTTGGTGCAGAAACCAACTTTTGATAGCTGTTATGGCTAACAAACAACGGATAATGGTCATTTTTGCCACTGGGGCAAATGTTTCATTATAATCAATTCCTTCTGTTTGTGTGAATCCTTTAGCAACTAGACATGCTTTATATCTCTCAATGGTTCCATCTGATCGATACTTAATCTTATAAACCTATTTGCATCTGATATGTTATTTATCATGTGATAAGGTAGTGACAGTTTAAGTGTTATTCCTTTCAAGAGCTAATATTTCAACAGACATGGCTTCTCTCTATTCTGAAACTTTAAAAGCTTGATAAAAAATTGTAGGCTCTACTTTTGAGTCAACAAATGTAAGAAAAACTTGTCAGACAAACGATTATAAGAAATGACATTAGCTAAATGATAAGATCTACGTGTACCATGAGAAGACGTTGGAGATGGACAGTCTATTGGAATTGTAATGTTACAAATGTAATCATTCAAATATCCTGGTGGACGTCGATTCTATACGGCAAAGATGAAAAAGTCTCTAGGTAAGGTTGGACATCATTATCATTATCAATATTCAATAGGTGAAGAAGATGAAGAATATTCCATATGAGGTGGGGTATCCTTATCATTTTGAAACTCAGAGATTGGTAATGACATAACTGGATGTGTAGTTGGTTGAATACAAGAATTACGAAAAGGAAAAACATGTTCATAAAACAAAACATCTCTAGAAGTATAAATGGTTCTTATAGCCAAATCATAAATTTTATACCTTTTTTGTCAAAAAAGATACCCTATAAATATCATCGGTTTTGAACGAGCATCAAATTTATGTCTTTAAGGTGAAAGATTATGAGCAAAGTAAAGACATTCAAAAACTTTAAGATGAGAGTATGACAGAGGATTACCAAGTACTATTTCATGTGAAGTTTTATCATTTAGAACATGAAAAAGAATTTTGTTAATTAAATAAGCAGCAGTAAGAACATATTCCCCCCAAAAGTTTAAAGGAATATTACTTTGGAATCGTAACGTTCGAGCAACATCAAGTATATGGCGATGTTTTCGCTCCACCACTCCATTTTGTTGTGGGGTGGAAACACAGTTTCGTTGGTGAATGACTTCATGAGTTTTAAAGAAATCTTGTAAATCTTTAAAGAGAAATTTGGTTCCATTATCAGTTCGTACTCTTTTAATGAGGAAAACAAAGTGTAACTCATTAGAGGAAATAATAAGAGCACCGTCAGTTTATATTTTTCTTACTTTAGTATCATACTAAGTAGATACCAAAGAAAAAATGATTTTAAGATATTTTGAGTCTCAGACTTATGTTTCATCAAGAAAACCCAAGTGCAACGACTGAAATCATCAACAATGGTTAAAAAATAATGTGCACCAGAGTTATTAGCAATAGAAAAATTTCCCTAAATATCACAATGGATCAATTCAAAAGGTGAAATACTTTTTATTTGACTTGAAGAAAAAGAAGTTCTTGTATGTTTCCCTAAAGGGCATACATCACAAATTCGTTTATTAGAAAAATAAACTTCAAGAGTTAAAGCAGAAATAGAACTTGAGCGATTTGCAGCAAGATGACCCAAACGCTAATGCCAAATATCAAATGAAGGCTTCACATTTGCATAAAGGTTTGTTGAACATTGCAAGTGATAAAGATTATTCCAATATTTACCCACTCTATTCGTTTTCTTCGTGGTGAGGTCCTGAAATACACAATTGTCAGGGAAAAATATCACTGAGCAATTAAGGGCTTTTGTGATATGTGATACCAACATCAAATTAAATTTAAAAGATGGTATGAGAAAAATATTATCAAGATGGAGAGAAGAATTAATGGAAATAACACCAATTTTGGTTATCTGTGTAGTGGAGCCATCAGCCATTTGAACACTTAAGAGAGAAGTGTTTGGTGATAAAGACTGAAGGAGTTGAAGTGAGGAACAAATATGATTTGTGGCTCCACTATCAATTATCCAAGTATCATCAAGAGAAGAACTAAGGGCAATACCTGCAAAATTAGTGAGGGGATAATTTCTACTTCGTTGTAGTATTGCAAGGATTTGTTCATATTGCTCTTGTGTTATTGCCGCAGAAGATGCAATGGTTGGTCCTTCAATTTTGGAACTGGAAGTGGGTGGTTGCTCAAATAACACAGCAAAACTACGTGGTTGAGAGCGAGAAGTTTGTGAGGAAACATTGTTATTATGTTATGGATAACCGTGTAACTGGTAATATTTTTCTATAGAATAACCATCTTTACCACTGTGAGTGCAGCGAACCTTTGGACAATGTTTTTGTCCACCTCCATAAGGAGATGTCTATCCATTTCCAGGTTTCCCATGAGTTGGAAAAGAATGACGTAATTTAAAATTTTGACGATTATTGCCTTGAGACACAGCTAGTGCAAACCCTTCATTTGAGGTAGGTGTCGAAACATAGATTAATCGTTGTCTCTCTTCTTGTAGTAATAATGAATAAATTTTATTCACTTTTGGCAATGACTCATTTAACAAAATTTGACTCTGAATGGCTGAGTAGCTATTATTGAGACCCTGCAAGAATTGCATTCAACAATCTTATTGCAATAAATGTGTCATTGTCTTAGCAGCTCCACATGAACAACTTGGAATGGTTATATATGATGCCAATTCATCCCATAAAATCTTTAAATGAGTATAACTAGTAGTGATGAAAAGATTTCTTTGTTTACAATCAGAAATTACCTTTTTTACCTCATAAATTTTTGTGCTATTGGGTTGGGAAAAATGTTCTTCCAAGTCCATCCAAATTGACTGAGTTGTGTCTGAATAGATGATGCTTGATGCAAGTTCTGGAACCATTGAACGAATAAGGCATGAGGTAACCATGTCATTAGCTCGAACTCATTGTTCATGATTTGAAGAAGTTGAAGGAGGAGCTGGAATTGTTCCATCAACAAAACCCAATTTATTCTTTGCCCTCAATGCCATACGCATTGATCTATACCAATTGTTATAATTATCTCCATTGAGTGGAGGTGACATAAGAATGGCTGTTGGATTATCAGATTGATGTAAATTACTAGTGGAATCAGCCATGAAGAATAAAAAATGAAGAAAGGGAGGAAATACAATTTAGAGCCTCTGTTCTGATACCATATTAAAAAGCCAAAGGCAAGGAAATAATTTTTATTCATCATTTACCGTTTATTTTATAATGGTATAAATATACAAGCTATTGTAATAATTATAAGAGAAAGTCGAAAATAAATGAAGGAGGATAGTAGTTGTCTGATGGGGTTGGTGATAATTATTATGTCTATTTCAAAAATCATCATTGCATGTCAAAAGTTATCATGGTATGTTATCATTGCGTTGGTGGTAATTATTATATTTATTTTAAAAATCATCATTGCATTTTTGCATGTGCTATGTAATTATTATGTTTGCCTGCCAATACAGTCTTAAATAGAATCGCTATGCTTCAAATAAAGGTACGTGCTGGGTGTAATATAATTTTTAGATAAGAGTAGTGCTAAACGTCGGGAATGCTGAGAGAAACGGTAGCTTGTGCTGCCGTTTTGCGCGTGTTCTCTTGGCCCTAACCCCCCACGTTACTTTCTCTTTTCTTTTTAACTTAACGTTTGCTGCAGTCAGCCTTTTTCTGCAGTCAACTCATCTCTCCTGCACCAGAAACTCCCGTATCTTCTCCCTCCCCTCAATTTCATCGGCATCATCGACACTCTCTCTCGTCAACGGCATCGTTACCGACAACCACCTCTTTCTCTTCAGCTCGTCACGACAGACACCACCAGTCCGGTTCATCATTTCGTCCAAATCTCTCCATTATTCCAAGTGTGTTTCCCCTATGTTTTTGTTCTGAAAAAACCAAAAAAATGAAGAACAACACCTGTATTGATTTTGATTTTTTGATTCCAAGTCAAAGGGGTGCTTGGCTTTAAATTATACAAGATAGAAGATGAAACCAAATTTTGATGTTGATGAAGAAGAAGAAACAAAATTGACAGGAGGAAGAAGAAGATAATTGTGATGATGATGTTGTTGATGAAGAAGATGAAATTGACGATGGAGAGAAGTAATGAAGAAATTGCAGAAGAGAGAGAAAGAAAAAAGAGAAGAAGAAGAAGATAAAAGAAGAAAAAAACAGAAGAGAGATAAAATAATATAAAAAACAAAAGAGGAAAATGCTTAAAGTAAAGTGGGGGTGGGGCAAGAGAACACGCACGAAACGGCAGCACAAGCTGCCGTTTCTCTCAGGGTTCTCTCAGCTTCCCGACGTCAAGCATTTTCCTTTAGATAATTCACATGTCCTGCGAAGTAATATTTGCTGGATCTTGCTTATTTTTCTTAGCCAGATCAGTAATGCGTCATATAAAATTTATAGATTCATCATTCACACGAACATGGACGCTCGAACTGCTGCATATAGGATAATAATCAGATAAGAAGGTGTATATATATTAATTTAAAAAATTCTTTACCATGTTTATCTATGACCGTGCAGAGGCCAATATTTAATTCCTGGAATCACCTGTTGGAGTTGGCTTTTCTTACTCCAATACAACTACTGATTACAAGAATCTTGGGGATAACTTTACATTTGACTTGCGCACACAAATTGATCTCGATGCATATGCATATATATCTCTTATCAAGGCTTTGATATTTTGACAATTGCATACGGTTATTATATGTAACATGTTATTTCTGATTTTCTTCAATGTATGTCTTTCTTTTATAGCGAACGATTCTTATACTTTCCTGTACAAGTGGTTTCTCAAGCTCCCATCATACCGGAAGAGGACCTTCTGCATTGCTGGGGAGAGCTACGCCGGTACTCTTTTTTTTTTTTTTAAGAACCCTCCCTAGAATTATATTTATTTCAATTGAATAGTCATCCATACTGACTATTGACTAAGAGCATACGTGACAAAAATGGAGACGACGGTGGAGCAATTTATAGTGTGAAAATTAGGATTCACGCTCATTGACTGCGGCGCGGTCCATGGTCACATTAGGTTGAGGAAGTGTGAAAAATGGGTTTGAATGTTCTCGATGGAGAGACAGAGAGAGCTCCAAAATTGACAGTAATTGGAGATGTGTACAAGAAAAATTAGAAGAACCCAGCACACACTATTGAGTATTGAACGATAAATTAGTGATTGATGTTTTTGCCAGTCATATCTCGATGGTGACTGGTAGGTCCGACAAAATAAATAGACAACACCATCACTTGAGCGGGTGACCTGAAGGTGTTGACACGAGAGAAGACTTTTCGTTCATTATACAGTTAGAGAAATTTCAGCGTATATAGCAGGAATTATATCTAATTAATATTTGTACCGCTGTCAATTTGTAACTATCAATTATAATTTAATTAAATATAACTGCGATTATTCTTAAATTAAATAAATGCATAATATACATGTATTAATTGGATGTAAAATGTCTAGAATCTCACTAAAAAATGAAGCGCTCGTCGACAAAGAACTGAAATGAATTTCAAACTGTCTCTTTTGCAAAACGGGACCGGCTGGATTTTAAAGGTACGAAACACAATTATTGTTCATCCAGCTGGAAGATGAATGATGGAGTAATAACGAATAGATCCCTTCAGTTTATGATTTCTCAAATGGGGGGTATTGTTTTTCAATTTATATTAAATTGGTCCCTGATTTTCTTTTTAATTTTGAAATTACTCAATTATCCTTTAGTGTTAGCTTACGTGCCTCTCGTATTGTGATTTGTAATTGTTCAACCATCTCAATTGGGGGATATCAGGAACCTGTGTAATACAAATGAACATTCTATGTCTTTACATGATAAATCATAAAAACTTGTGGATCTAGCTTTTATTACCCAAATTAAAATAACAAATTCAGGAGAAATATGAGCTGACAAATAACGTTGATCAGCCATTATTTTCTGCAATATGAAACAACAACGTAACTATTAGTTCAATATTTTTACATAGTACATTTGATAATATTTACATATATGACAGTGGTGGGAATTGCGATCTTAAGAAATTGACGATGCAAAAGCAGCTGATGCAAGAAAACTAAAACTTTAGAAAAAACTGAATCTAATTTTCGGCGGCACACCCATAACGATATTATTTTTATACCCAAAATTTCTTGAAACAGGCCAACGAACCCGCGGGGCAGCAAGGCTTCTTTTGCCGTAAATATTGAAACAGTTGGCGACCGATTGGTAATCATTCTTTGATCTAGAATGATGATGAAGGGGAAGGGGAAGCTGATTAAGCATAAGCTTTATCAACGGCTTGGGGGTTTGAAGTTTGAGGGGAATGTAAAAAGCCTTTTGAACGTCATCAATCATTTCAGTGTTGGAGTCATATCGATTTGAAGAGTGAAAGAACATCTGAAATGCTTTCATACAAAATAAGTGGAGCTGCTTGCATGGTCTTGGCAGATCACTGAACCCATCCATTAGAGCATGTTCCAACAGCTCTTTCTCCTTTGCGGCTATTAACTCTCTCACGTACGCAACTGAATCTTCAATGTCTGCCTCAGGATTTTCCCTCAAGTATAGTATAACGGAGTTTTGTTTCCCGTCTGCTATTTCCTTCTGCAGATTAATTAATCACTTCAGATTCAGTACTGATGGGTGTTTAAACATGACTTACATAGTTAGTTAGTTAATTGATTATTACCTGGTAGCTCTGAATGTCATTCAACAGACGGGGAACGAGCATTAGCAGTTTGGTTACGGTATCATACTGCGCTGGCCTGAATTTGTAATTTGGCAAGCTTGGGTTCAAGAAACATGAAGCTGTAAGAACTAGAGTGTGTGCAGCAATTGAGATCATTCCAGTTTCAAGGTACTCTTCCATCGATGGTGTGCGGCCGCTTTTGCTCCACGTTGCTTCCGTAAGCCACGAGGCAAACGTTTCATACCACTTCATAATTAATTCATATGTAAAACAGGCACAAATTGCAATAGTAATTTAGTGATTGCCCAGATAAAAATCATGCATATGTATGATATATCAACCGCGTATTAATGAAATTATTTGGATACATACAATGTCTTTCAAATCATTTGTTATATCTCTTCCTTGTTGCTGGAGGTGCTTTTCTGCAAGCTCGCTCACGAGACCGTCGAGGGCACCAAAAATAGTCTTGCTATGACCACTCAACCCTTTACCATCCCATCTGCATATGTACAGTTTTTTTTTTTTTTTTTTTTTTTTTTGAGATTATTCGACATTCAATTTTGGGTAGGGGAACAATATAGAAGGATCAAACATATGGGGTCATATCATATTAACTGTAAATTTAAAGGGTCAAATTTACATAAAGAGCTAAATTTCATGAACCCTGCTCTTTTCTATTTATTTATTTATCTTTTGAAATCACTGAGGTAAAATAAATAAAATGGAAGGAGATGAAATAAGGATCAGGATAGGATTCTGTTATGGTCTTATCTGCTCGTTAACAAAAAGGAAAAAGAAAAGGTAGCCTACCTTTTAACTGCATCAGCAAGACTTTTCAACTCATTCAGAGAACCTTCCATGTCGAAAAAATCGTCGGCAACAGTAATAAGTATAGCACTCTTTGCCAATATCAACCTTACATGTGAATCATAAGGCAGTGAAACGCCGATAGCAGCAGCAGTAGCAAAATAACAATACGTAGTTTTTTCTCGACCAAATCCCATGTCACTAAGATTGTTGTCCCTAGACCACCTATCTCACACAATTAAACAAGACAAAAGTCATTAATTAATTAAGTAAGAAAATGATAAGACTGTCTCCACACAAAATATTGTCAAATTTTTGTTCATATTTGACGAAATTAAATACCTCTTTAGTTCCTCTAGTTCTCGTTTGTATACCAACTGTCGAAACCCGTAGTTTTGTATGGCAAGTTGCATTAATTTGTCATTATAAGAACATGATAACCTATTTGAAGAACATATTAGTAGCAAGTGAGTTGCGCATACCGTTTAATTAAATATAATTACAGTGCAATTAATATTCATATCTAAGAGGGCAAATTCACAAACCTATGGAAAGAGGCCTTTCCCATCCATAAAGCATTCATATCTTTTTCTTCAATCCACATTCTATATTCGAGATGCTCCATTCGAGTAAGCCATGGAAAGTCCAACTCATGCTCAATCTGCATAATTGATTAATCATCTCTCTTTTTAATTTTCTTGCGAAAATTATTAGTGAATGCATTTCAATTTTGGCGCAAACATGAAGGCTAATATCAACATATGAATTCTTTTATTTCATTTCAATTTTTACAGATACTTCATATATATATAGCGACCGGTGGTCCGTCACAGTTGGATAGGAAATTTCACAGGCCTATGTAGACTGTCCCTTTACCAGCTTTTACTTGGGACTGACTTTAGGACCACGTGATTCATGAAATTCAGTTCAAATTAAAAGCAAAATTGTCCACCTATATTTCAAATATTTTCAATTCATTTATCCATTAGATATTTAGATGATAAGATTGGTAAATAAACAATTTAATAAGTTGTGAAATTTAAGAAAAAGTTAAAATAAATCATTTCTCCTTATTTAGGAAATTTTATAATTAGGAAAATGACATGAGACATTTCATTATTAGATAATTTTATGGACGACATTAATCATAAATTTTTAATTAAAAGTAATTTTTTACTAAATATACTTATTTTTCACTAAATAAGTATCAATTCAATAGAATAGTGACACACCACTTTGGGTAAAAAGTCCTAACAACTCATATTGTGCTTAAGAAATGCAGATTTATCTCTTCATCATCGTGAGCGGAATTCAAACTTAAAGCTTTTTATTTTCAATATAAGAGATTTTATCGATTCAACTAACTATTTAATATTTCTTATACACATTTTGACGCTGTAATATTGTTAATTAGGTTAATAGGATAGGGGATTACCACTTTCCGAAAAGAGGTGAACGTAACGTCATCCGGGCCTCTACTTCCTGTCGTCATAGTTTTCTCAAGTGATTTCCTTGCAAATGATCTTGCTTCTTGAAGTTCATATTCCTCTGCAAACATAAGATCTGTGGCCCTATAAACATTAAGCATCACACTTGAAAAGTATTCAGGGTTCTTTTCAATTTCGTCTAGAATTTCCGGATTATTTAAAAACCAACAGAAAGTCCCTGGAAGGCAAAATCAGCTGGTTAATTAGCACATTCAATTATACATACAACACCATTCGACAAGAAACTTAAAAACAAATAACCGTATTCATACATGGTGATACACTATAACCATGCATCCGAAGAAGCTGAAACGCTAAAGAGTCTTTGTAGAGCTGTGTTGGTTCTGAATTTATCGGTTTTGCGGACAATTCCTCATTCTTGTAATTCCTGAAAATACAAAAAATAATTAGCTAGAATAATTAGCTTAATTAATTAGACAATCGATTTCGAGGGCACGTTAACATAATGGTACAAATTGATTTCTTAATAACACCTCCGTAGTACCTATAAACTTGTGCTAAAACGTCTTTAATCTCTTGGAGGAAATGCTCTGCTAACCCCAACCTTTGCAATTGATTAACGATGCAAAGCTTCATCAAATCTTCATCTATGGGGTACAAAGGTGGAACTGCCCAGCTCGAATACAGATTATTATCAGAAAAAACTAATAATAATAATAAAACATTAAAAAAAAAAGAATGAATTTTTTTGATTTTATTTACAACAGATCGGCACATGTTTGATTGCTTAATTACCTCCATCATCGGCACATGTTTGAACAAGAGATTGGAGGTAAGCTAAACATTTATCGTTCCCTGTAGCCATGTATGCACGTGCTGTGGCGGAGGGAGAGTGGAATAAAGAGCCGTCGAAACTCAGGCGCTTAGCTATTTGTTCTTGATGAGCATCATACAATGGAGGCAATGCTTCAAGATATGCTAATAGAGGAGGATAATGGTTCTTCCCCACAAGTTCCTCACTACAAAAATAATCAATTCATTAGCAGAGTGCATAAAAATTATTGTTATACTTATATATATGCTCTTTCATTAATTAAAAATTAACTTAATCAGTTATGAACATGCATGCAGAGCTGGGGAACCTGTCAAGAATTTGCTGCCGCTGGTTTAAAATATCTATCACTGCTCCTCTTATTGGATGGGGAAAGACAATCTCTAGACCAACTGCAGAAGCAAGTTCGAGCATTGCAGGAAAAACAATAGCGAACCAACGAGGACGCTGCTCATAGTTATTGTCTCCAACGAGCTTCTCCACATTTGCTCTGACATAGTCTAAACCTGAAATATGTACGTCAATTTTAATAAACTAGCTTGCTAATTCTTGAATATTTGATTCGCATTATTATTATTATTTGATTGATCGAGCTAGAGGTACACATGACAAGAATGAATGAAGTTCAGTAAGCCCACCATTTTGTATTTGATGAGGGTTTCCAGAATTCCAGCGTTTGAGAACAATAATGCAAGCAAGAGTTGCAGGAAGAGACTCAATGGTATTGTTACCATGGCCATCTAACTCTCCCCAGCTCCCATCTTCTCTTTGGTTATTAAGCACCCAATTCAAGCAATTCTCGAACATGGGTCTCGAAAATGGTTGCTCCGAATCTGGAATCATGGCTAACCATGCTGTGTCGTAAGCAGAAGGAGAAACAAACGAGTTTGGATAATCGATGTTCGAAAACATCCCTCCTTTGATCTCTTTAACTAATGCCTGAATATTGCAAAGCTGTGGAAGTTCCATGATGACTATTAACTTCAAAAAACAATAGGAATTTGAACTTCTTCTCTTTCAGTTGTGGTGTATCTAATGCTCGAGAAATTAATGCTATTTATAGAAGCTCTGGCTAGTTGAGTAAAACGTGAATCATGCACTATTTCTTAGACGTATTGCGTATGACTTATTTGCTTCACTCGTTATATATACGTCATACGTGGATCGATTGTGATAGAGAAGACAAAATTAGTAAACTAGATTTCGGTCATAGGACAATTCGAAATCAAATTTTGACTATATAACAAAGAAAGTTATGCATTAATGCTCAAACACAAATATTATGTCTTTAACATTGCTCAAACATAAATATTTTTTTTAGGTACAGCTATTATCCAACCATGATTTGGTACCTCATTTTTCGTTTTTTTGTGATCCAACCATTAGATTCAACCCAAGAGTTACAAAAATTATTTCAACGGCAAGGATTCAATTATATGATTATTAATATTGTACCCCCTCATTTTTTTTTGAAAATTATATGGAAATGTTAGTTTTCAAAATTTTTACACATAAGTCTATTAAAATATTTTATTATCTTTATATGGATTAAGGGTAATTTAGTAAATGAACATAATTAACTATTAAAAATATGGATGGATTATTTTAACTTGCTAAAAGTACTCTCCACATCCATTTACTAAAAATATCAATTGGCTTACAATATTGTAATCTTGTGTTTAGTATACAGGATTAGACAAAGTTTTATATAAGTTTTGACAAAATTAAAATGAAATAAATAAATATTAAACAAGTACTTGAATGGTAATTTAAGTTTCATTATAGAGTTTATAAATGCTATTTTCAAAATAATAGATTTCTCTATGCAAATTTGAAATTATATAAGATTATTTATACCTTATCACATATATAGAGCTGACATAATATTGAGAAAAATATAATCTCAATTATTTACTTAATGTGAAAACAAATAAATTGTACAATATTTATTCTATTACTAAAATTTAAAGTTGTAAAGAATGGAACTTAAATTTAAAATTGTAAAGAGTGAATAATAACTTAAATTAATGGATTATGGGAGAATTATCTTTAAAATAAATTAAGATTAACTAACTTTTAAGGCTTCTAATATAGTCTTTTTATCTCGTGTTGTTAACATAAGATAAAAATTTTAGTGTAAAATATTTATCCTAAAAATCTCTTTAAGGTAAAAATATCATTATCATATGATAATTTGGTAGGTCTAAGTTGTGTTATTCTTAGTTTACTTATTTATACCAAACACTATATTAGGATTGAATTTTACTAAAATAAGTCTATCCCACCATGTTTAATCGCATTTAGTAGGTTCTAATTGTTTATATCTTATTATAGAAAGTAAAATGCAGCTCCTTTGTTATTACATTGGTAAAGAAGAAAACATAAATACAATGAATATCTTTTAAGAGAAGCATTATTTTTATGAGATTTGTGTTTAAGAAATTAATTTAATTTATGTGATTAAAAATCTCTCTATTTTTTTTTATATTTTAGAAGAATTATATGTTTGAAAATGAATAAGTTAAGATTTAAAGAATGACATATTGATTGAGAAAGAGATAGAGATAATGATTTTTTTTAAGAATTTTAAAATTATTATATTTAATTGAGGCTTATTATATAAAATTATTATTTTTATTATTTACAGAAAATAGCATCGATTATTGAAGAGAATGTCAAATAAATTTTTTAGAAATTTAAAATTATTATATTTTGCTTGGGGCTTATTATGTAAGATTTTTAAATTTATAGTTTTTATTATTTATAGAAAACAATAAGGCTGCTAAAGAAAATGTCAAAATTGAGTGTTTGGTACAACCAAGGCAACATAGTTTTGTCCCTTAGAGCATATCCAAAAGACTTTTTAGATTTTACTCTTCAAATATCAATTTGCTTACTGATGTGGGAAATAAATGGATGGAAAAATACAGTCTCCTCCAAAAGACTCATCAAATAATAATAAGTTAACATTATTTTAATAAAATATTTCCACTATTAAATTGAATTGTTGTTATGTTTTTTTAAAGGAAACATAAATAATAATTATTGCAGTCTTATCTTTTTAATAAATAATAATAAAATATTAATAGAAGAGGGAGAAACTCACTCGGCAATATTGAAGAGTGAGAAACAAATCTTATTTGAAAAATCTAAATTAACATATCTTTTGGAGTGTTTAATATTGATATGACTTATCAAATAAGAAGTATAATTTTATTTGAAAAATCTTTTGGAAATGCTCTTATATTTTTTATTTTTTACTCCAGAACATTAGATACGATAAGAATTTAACTAGATTTTAACATATAAAATCAGAATATTTATAATTTATCAAGAATTTTTATTTTATTTTCTTTAAAATCTATCTGTCAAACAGTAGGTTTTTTTTTTTTTTTTCTTTAGTACGCTACCGTATTATCAAACAACGATTATGGACTAAAGGAAATCAATTCCACCAATATTCTATATATGTAAAAAAATAAGCCTTAAATTATCTAAGTTTTTTTTGCTGCTCACCCTCTCAAATTCTCGTTCTCGACTCTCAACTAATGATATTATTGTCATTACTATTTTCTTAAGACAATGTAAAACTAGACATATCACAGGTTACTGAATTTGCTCCGCCCATCATGCATGCGTGGTGGGCGTGGATCGATTGTGATAGAATAGACAAGACAAAATTAGAAAACTAGCCAGGTCTCGGTCATAGGACGATTCGAAATCAGTTTCTTATTATATAATAATGACATTAATGTGCGCAGTTAACATATAACAATAAAACAAAAATGAGCTAATTAAGAATAAATGAACCACGTGGAAACAACGAAATTTCAATGCCGTTAATAAAAATAATCTTTTTGGGCAAAAGTGACAATTATTCGATTAAGATTTGTTTGTATAACGTAATGATTTGTTTGTATAACTTAAGAATTTAATTGCATTTTAACATTAAAAAAATCAAAAGATTTTGTAATTATCAAGAATTTTTGTTCTTTTTTCTTATTCTTTAAAATCGATCTCTCAAATAGTAGATTCTGTATTTTTAGTATGCCGCATATATAATTAAACAAGTATTGACTAAAGGAAACCAATCTCACCGATATTCTATATATGTTAAAAATATTCTATACTATTCTATTACTTATTTCTTTACTAAAAATTTTAACTTTAAGTTACATGAAATATAACTTAAGTAAACTATAAAAAATAAACTTCAAATTATCGAAGTGTTTTGTTGCTGACCCTCAAACTTTTATTTTTGACTCTCAACTAAAGATAGATTAAGATTTTTATTATGAAGTTTAGATTGTCAACTACAACGTGTATGTATGTAGGTAGGTAGGGTGTGTGTGTAATTGGAAGTTTTAAATGATAATTAAGCAGAATTTTTGTAACAAGCAGTGCTACATTTTAGATGGGCTGAGCAAAAAATCCTGGGTTGGCCTGACTAGGTCAGGCCCGTGGGCATTGGACCAGCCCTCTTGGACAAGGGCTAAAGTAAAAAAAAGCTAGGCCCTCTATTTCTTTTAAAATAAATTATAAATTAGAATTAAAAAAATTAAATTTTAAAAAATAATAAGAAAAAAAAAACTTAAATCTCTAGTTCATAAACCAATTATAATTCAAAAAATTTAAAATTATAATACTGAACCCTCTCTTAAGCGTTAATTCATTAAGAGGGTACTGGAATTATAGAATCCAATATTAAAAAATTAAACCTCTAAGCTTTTATTTGCTTTATTTTCTTTATTTATTGTTTTATTTTAATATTTTTTTTTCTTTAATTTATTATTGATTAAAATAACTTGTTGATTATTAACTCATTTTATATTTCCAACAATTAAAAAATAAAAAATTAAGTGAAAACTTAAACCTACAGTGGGCCCAACCTGGGCCCGACCCTTCTCCTAAAATGGACTTAGACTTGGATTTGAAAAAGACCGGCCCAAATCGGCAAACTCTCGATCTAGTCCACAGGAATGTTGTTTTCAATCTACGGGTCCCTGAATACTAATAGGAGTCTGACAAGGTAATTTATTCGTTGCATGCATGCACACTAAAAGCAGAAGGAATCAAGAGTGGCTATCAGCTCATTGCTGAGGTCATAATTGAAATAGAAATGTTGAATTAGTGCTATTGCTAATTGTGGATCACGTGGTCCCCTAATTTAGTGCTATTGATCCTTTTTCCGAGTTTTATCTTATGTAATGCTTTTATATACATAATTAAGAGAGATATATTTATTCTAAAAAAAAATGAGGATATCAGTAAAAATTAAAAAATATATATATTTAATATATTAACAGATAAAAAGAATATAATTTTTAATAAATTAAAATATGTATTTTTTTATATTGTAATGGTATTCTCACTTTAAAGATATCCTCATTATAGAAAGATTATTTTTATATATGAAAAAATTTCAATATTAAAATCAGGGATAACTTACACGTTATTATGTATTATAAAACATGATATTTAATTCTATACATAATTAGCAGTTTTCATTGGGAAAAAAAAAAAAAAAAAAAACCAACCAAAAAGAAGGAGAGTATTCTATACATAATAAAGTCATAATAACTTTAACAAAGCTCATACATGTAAGTTTGGAGAAGCAATTGTGTGGGACATACTACAGTGGGTCCCGAAGTGGGACATACTAATAGAGGAGCATAGCCAATACATAAAGTCGTAATAACTTAAAAAATAACGTGTAAATACATGTAACACGATACATAATAAAGCCATCGTCAATGCATAATAATAGTCATAATATCTGAGATTAAGTCTACGCATGTAACACGACACATGTTATAAAAATGATAGGAATTGAAGTTCGACTCAATATTATTATGTATAGATTTTGTTCCTTGACGGTGGAGAATGAAAGTTGCTTCACAAATATTTCATTATGGATCTATCTTTGCACTGTTGTTTTGGTTAGCAATAAAATAAATATAAGTTAATACATGGGGACAGGGTGTCTGTGCAGTGTCGTGCACGGCAGGGCGCTTAACATGCTATCAAATATCAAACGGCCCGTACAGCTGCAAAACATGTAAAATGGCAGCATTTGTATGAGATACAGCCGCAATACCCGTAATATTATGCGGCATGACCCTACCTTAATTTTATGCATTGAATTTGTGCATGTTCTGCACTCGCTTAACGTTTTATCAAACGTCACCAACAAAGTGTTGGCTCTACTGACAATGGAGTCCCCTTAAGTGGCTTGACTGGGTTTGCTTCCCAGTTCGAGTCGCAGGGAAGTCGCCTTTGTTGGGAGAACCTGTGCCTCCCGGTTCGAGCAGGGACTTCTAGTATGAGTTGTGGTACGGGGTTAAAAGTGCCTCCCACAGTTGAGGTCCTCCTCAGGATACCTCGTGGATAAGACCAAAAAAAATAAAAAAACGTTTTATCAGACGTCAAATGTAATCGTTTTCTTCATTGAGTTTGTGCATGCATGTTCTGGGCTTGCCTATCGTTTTATCAAATGTGAAATCTAATCGTTTTCTTCTTTTTCTCCTTGTAGGTCCCTCCGCCGAAAATAAAACTATGGCTTAAATTCGGAGACGTGTGTTCTGGACCGCTCAATTTTGAGGCAAGAATGTGCAAACTTTGCACTTGATTTTAGAAGATTCTAACTATAGAACTCTTTTAACTTGTAAATACGTACCTGGGAACTCTTTACAGTGGAATGAGGATTCTCTAAGAGTCATGAGAATTCTCTAGAAAGAAAGATTCTGAAATGTGGTAAACTTCGTTCCCTATAATTAAGTTTGGCACTTAGCATTTCATTCAAGTAATTCCAAGCATTCTCTACACAATCAAGCATTGTATAATAATTATCTTATACGAACACACTCTTGTGAGTAATAATTTCTCTTCTCTTTGGTTCAATTGCTCTCTAGTCGTCTTTTTTTCTTTAGTTATTCCACAAGCATTCTAGTTTAACTAGTAAAAAGCTCAAGACTTATTTAACAACTTTAAGCGAGAGTTGTCTAAATATCGCATGAATGTGCTGCGTAAAATACTCATCTTATTCATTGTAGTAAATAAATTATGAAACTAATTATCAAAATAATCCCACCTTTTGCATTAAATTTATAATTGTTTCTTTAATGATAATTATAAAAGGAAGATAAAAGTTACAATAAAGTTTAAATAAAATTTACAATCATCTAGAATAAATTAATTAAATTTTAAACTCACAATTTCAAAACAAAATTATTATTATTAGGTAATTTATTTGTATATCATATATAAGGATTTAATCATTTAAAGACAAGTAGGATCCATGATTTATAAAGACATTTTAGTTTAATTAAATTTATTTTATCCTTTAGAGTTAAATTATTGGCACCCTCAATAATCCTTATAAAACTCCTCTCCTGTTACAATTACATTAAACGACAAACTAAATTTAATTAAGCCACTGTATTTCTCTCTTTATAAGTATCTCTCTATAACTCTTTAGACCCACACAATTACACCAAAATCTTTTACGTTTTTGATTTCCTTACAAATGCTTTTGCATTCTTTTTTTTTTATTTAGAAAAAAATTACATAATAGCTATTTGAGTTTACTTTTAATTTTACTTAATTCATACATACATATAATTTTTTGAGTTAAATATTTATGATTTAATCATTCAAAAATTAGTAAAAGGAAATACCTATTAATGGAGTTGGGTGGAAGAAACTTTTTTTTTTGTTTTGGTGGGGGGGGGGGGGGTTCCGAAAGAAATGGAAAATTGGAAAATTATATTTTGGGAGTTAAAGTAGGTTGTCGAGAAAAGGGGTTTGAAAAGAAAGTTACAGGGGTGTTAATAGGCTTCCTCTAACTGTATAATTATGATTACAAACTATGGGGTCGTACAATGACATGAAAGGGGTGTAAAAAGCAATACTGTTTATAATTGCTTGGGCTTATTCAGTTCACAACTTTGAAGCCTGGCCATATACGCTCTAGCTTGGTCAGTTGATCCAATAGTTGGGGGACGAAACGAATGGCGAGTGAAATTTATTTATTATTTTTGGGTACCAAATTCTTTTAATTTTTGAAAGGATAATGTTCGTTCATTCTTGTATTTTAAGCTAAGTACTCGTTTTCATATATTTTAAAAAATATTTTGATGCACTTTTGTTATTAAATATGTTACATTTTTGTCCTTACTTTTTCTTTACTTTTTAACAATCTAGAAACAATATTCTTGATATTAATTAATTTATCTATAAAAAGTTTCATTAGTAAATTAACTAATAATTATTTATGAGTAAATTAGCCAATAGATATTAGTATGAAAGAACTAATATTTTTTGTATCTTTACAATAATATTGCTAGTAACTATTTATAGATAAATTAATATCATCAATTTATAGAAATGTCAAATGTTCTTGTAACAATTAATAATTGTATATAAAAATGTAACTTACCAGATTAATCTTAAATAATAACATAAAAATTACATTAATTTTTATTTTATTTTTAAGCCAATTCGATGAATTAATATTTTTTTCTTTTCATTAATATCCTCAAGAATATTATTGTAAGTATATTACTGTAAAATAAAAGAAAAAGTAAGGATAAGTAATATATTCAATAGTAGGGGTGTCTTGAAGTAATTTTAAAATATAGAGACTAAACAGATTTTTAAGTCAAAATATAAAAACTAATCGAATATTTACTCTTCTAAAAATATTTGTAAATTTGTATCCTCTCTTCAATTCTTTTTCCTTCAGTCTTTCTGCTGCTCGGCACCTCTTCGGTTCTTCCTTCTTTGCGAAGTTATGTTTATGTAGTTTATAAACTTTGATGTATTGTTATTCTTGACACGGACCCTTTTTTTTTTTTTTTGGGCACTGTATTTAACATAAGCCATGAATTATATGAGGACTTTGGGCCATAGATATACCAATTTAAAACCTAGCCCATGCAATTTCATATTTTTCCACATATTTTTGGAATCGCTCGCATATTACATTCTTATTTGAATAATTCAATTTGATCTTCTCTCTTGATTTAAATTATATGTAACTCGAGTCTGATAATTCGTATTATCAGAGTTAATAACTTATGGCGTACTAGATCAAAATTCCCGACTTATATATGTGTGTGTGAAAAAGGGAAATTATCAATTATTCCTACTGCTTGTAACATGTATAATGTATTACTAACCTCCTAATATTTCTCTATACTTGATCAGCCCCTTACTTTCACTTTCGTAAAAGTTTAAGTCTATGTTTAGTATAGTTTATCTAATAACGATAAGTTCTTATTTAGTCTCATAAGCTCTTATTAAAATTTTCATTATTATTTACTTGTTTTTTACTAAAAATTTGAAGATTAAATAAGTTATTTTTTCTCTATAAGTAAAAGCTTAAAATTTTAATTTTTGAGAGTAGAGGTTGAAAAGTTTTTTTTTTAAACATTAAAATATTTAAAATATCTTTTATTTATTTGACAATCTTATTTCATTATTTTTATAACATAACTTTAAACAACTTGTCTATTAAAGTAATTTTATAATTTTTAATAAAAGTTCTCATTGACAATCAAATAACTAAATTTTTTTGAGTAAAAACTTTACTGGTAAAAACTCTACTAACAAAAATTTTACTTAAATAAATTTTACTTGAAAAATTATACCAAATTGAGCCTTTAAGTTCTTTTCTAAGGTTAAAATTGTATTTCGAATTACTTTAAATTCAAAAATTAAGTGAGACAAATTTAGCCCACCAAAAGAGTACCACTACTACCCGTAAATTTTCATTACAACCGCGATCATATTTTAAAAATGAAAAAATTTCTTTACAAACCCTAAACCTAAAACTTTTACACTTAATTCTTGTTTTCTCCTCCTTTATTATTCTATATCTTCTACTCTCAAGCCTTATTCATGTGGCACTGATTATTGATGATCGATGGCAACAAATAAACATTGCCAAGTAGATATTTTCATAGAAGTTGAAATGATGCAAAAATTGAACAGAATCATAATTAGCTTGAAAAGTGAAATTGTTTGCTGACTCCAAAATTTTTGAATGGTTTGTCAAAACTCAACATCATTCGTCATCATCTTCATTTATCAACATCTCCATTGAAACTCCTTTTCTACTCGAAAACTGGTAACTTAACTGCGGTCGGTATGCTATTACAAACTTTTCAAAACCAAAAAAGTAAAATATAATTTCTGATAAAATCATAAGATTTTCAATTTTGGTGATGGAAAAAGATAGGATAAATATTTGAGCAACGATTTAATTCTTAACATTATTGGTGGCATCAATATATGTTTAATCTTGGAGTTGACCATTGCATATTGTGATGAGTTTAGCAGTGGTGGCGTTAGTTTTTACAGGGAGTCTCGAAAGGGATTATTAAAAAAAAAATTATTTATGTGAAAAAAAAATTAAAATGAAAGAAAAATATATAATTTTATTTTTTTGTACTAAAAACTTTAACTTTTAATATAATATACTTTCTGACATATAGACCTATTACCACCTTGTTTATAAGGGTGAATATGTAAAAGAACAAAAAGATGTTCTATTTAATGAAAATTCGGGGGTGACCAAGTATTAGAAAAATAGTAGACAATTAAGTGGTACATACTTCAAAAAATAAGAGTGTAATTAATATTTTTCTATATTTAATTATGGAGGATTTGCTCGAAATATCGAGACAAAGACAAAGTAATTGAGCATAGTACAAGAGGATAAAATGTAATTTTCGTTCCCTCTATCTTTTTAAATGAAGTTACACGGTAGGTTAGTAGCTATTTGTATTCTATTTTTTTCTATTAGTATTATTTATTAAAAAAAAATTGGCTATATGTATTGTTAAAGAGTGCTTTCGTCCTCTTTCCAAAGAAAGGAAAATGTTTTAAGATTATAAAAATGAGTTTAATTTTTTCGATAATAAGATATGATTCCTCTCTTTGTGATTAGGTGGTCTGTAATCAAGCTGTTGGCATAATAAATTACCTCTGTTGCGACATTTGCAAGCTTTCCCTTTCGTATCACTACATAAAAGAGAACAACGCCCTCTTGGTCTAATCAAAATAATGTGATATTAAAAATCTTCTCCTCTAAATATAGTATGTAAACCACTTTTTTTTTTTTGGAGGAATTAAGTTTTTAGATGTTCTAAATCCATAAAATTTAGGTGGTTTTTTAATGTCTATTTAATGATAATATCAAAAAAAGATAAATCTGACTACAAAATGAAATAAACTAACATAAGTTACTTTACCCTAGCGTTTTGAAAATGATAAAATGCTAAATAAATTGATGTGTCCCAAAAAGTATTGAGTTTTTCCTTCTTTTTTTTTCTTTTCCCTTAAGAACCTTTCCTTGAAGGTTCTAACATGAGATATATTGAAAGCATCTACAACAGGAGGAAAAAACAAGATAAATTAGGATAATAACTTCTAAATTCCTAAAGTTTTACTTTAGATAAAAAAATCCCTTTATATTTTAATAAAATTAGAACATATCGACACTTATAATAAAAAAATTTACTAGAACATCTTAGAATAAATTTTTTTACCAAAACCTCTTGGATCAACTCTTTGATTGTACAATTTGAGAATCTGATCTCATGATGGATTAAATTTACTTTCAAATAATTAAAAGAAAATCACCATGCACAATGTTTGATAATGTTGTAACTTTTAATATAATTTGTAGGATAATGTTGAAAATGAACATGCAAAATGTTACTACTTACTATTAAGGGATAATTTGGTAATGCTATAATTTTTAAAATAATTTTTTTTTTTGTAATGTAGAAATAATCAGATTTGAAGAGAATCAGTCAAATGTTTGATAAAATTTGCTTTTAAAAGTATTGATCTCACTCCTAAACTACTATAAGAGTGCAAATGACCAAAATAGACATAATATTGAATAAAAGTTTTATACACGTTTATAAATATGGATATATAATAATTGATAACTAAAATAAATATTTTATTTTATTAATTTTATTTTTTACCTCAATATATTTGGTAAAAAAAATTATCTATTTAAATTTAATAATTTTATTTCCTAATTGAGTAAGGATAATTTTGAATTTTTATAATATATATGAAGATACATAAGGATTTGTATTAAGTATAAAAATGATTTTAAAAATCAAATTTTGATAAGCTACTCTTTTTTATTTTTCAAAATATAATATAGGATGAGGTGAAAAATAATTTTTAAAAATTTTTACAAAACATTAAAATTAACTTTTAACATTTCATAATTATTTTTTAACCTTTCAAAAGTAGTCCTGAACAACCCTAAGTTATTGAATGGTTTCCGAATAAAAAATTCTACTTGAAGCATATAAATGGTAATCTTATTCAATATTATAAAGTCATTTAATCTGTTTGATGCAAATGGACAAACTAAATCCCTATTGATAAAAAATAATAATAATAATAATAAATAGTAATGGGGCTAGATGTTAATGCCCCATATGAGATTCTAAACAATGCACTAATCCCTGACTAACATCAATAAGTGAAGACGCGTTTAAGTTATGATCCAATGAAGCAAAAACGACAATTAGGCACCATGCCTTTTAATGAACCAATGCCAGAACGATACATTGATACTGAGCAATGAATGAGACAACATTCCATTGTGAATTAAAAGCTCATGTTGGCCATGTTGACATTTGAAATGCCATATTAATTTATCTTATAATGATCAACATTTGATTATGATTTGGAATAATCATACGTCATTAGATTGAAAATATGGCCCTAATTGATTCTTGCATATCTTCTACATATATTTGTTTTTTTTTTTTTCTTTTTTCCAGTTGGGTTTGTTTCTTATTTGTTAAGTATTTTAGATTGAAAAACAATATTCAATTTGACTTTGCAGATCATTATGATTATAAAAATCTATCATTTACCAGGAATTGTTAATTACATTTTCACAAATTTTTTAATTATATTTTAATTAATAATCAAAAACTTTATTCCTGCAAATAGAATCTTGTTTATGTACAATAAGGACAGTATGTGCATAAGTTTCTCAGCCACTAGAAAAAAAAATGATGAAAAGAGACAAACAGAAATTAAACAAAACTGAGAGAACCCTAAAGTGCAAAATCTTGTAGATTTATTACAACTTATTAGTTGGTGATTACATGCATTAATCATCATCGCTAATTAAGAGGAAAAATAAAAGAATAAATGGAGAATCAATTTATCGATGCATGCTAAAAATCCATGGAGTTAATTAATCATCGATCGTTCATCAACCAACATGACATGTGGTATGCCATCACCATAATCTTGTCAAAATCGAAAAAATAAAATAAAGATTCTATAAACTGTTGGCTATCGTGGCAAAGAATCAATTAATTTTCGTTTACATTAATTTTATTATTCGCAAGCTATTAATATACTTTGCAACCCTTTCTTCTTATTATTGATCATCTGATATATATTCTATGACAGATTATGGAGATTAATCTAACGTATGATAATATTCATGAAGGTGAATTATATATATAATTTCGAAACGAACTAAAGATAAAAATAAAAATAGAAATAATATTAAATAATCAACGATGACTAATATCACCTGTAATTGTTGCTATATATTGTTACACTAGCAAGAAATTAATCAACTGATCATCATATGAAGTCTGCTTCTAAATATCAGCGATCATTTTCAAACAATCAAATCTGTTATATATGCTGGGATAAAATAATAATAATAAATATATGATCTATAAATAAATAATCACAAAGCTCACCCCTTTTTGCCAAACTAATTATGAGTTCCAATTCATGGCAGGAAGTTGAAACTGTTGCCTTAAAGTAGCAGTTGCATCGCCAAGGGAGCCAAGAAGGGCACTAGTGTTTGGGTTGAACTGGGCGCTCTGTGGAAGCTGATTGAGCAAAGAAACAAAGGAGTTGCTATCGTGATCGTGCTCATGATCGGTTGCCGTGCCGCTGCCGCTGTTAAGATCGCCAAGAAAACTTTTCCGTGAAGGAGACGAAGCCATGGAGCCGGAAGCTTCGTTCCAGAACTGCGGTGGGATTGCACGTTTAATTGAATTAGAAGTAGGTGAGACCAGGGACATGGACATTGTGTTAGGTGGCGGCTTCGAGCTCGAAACGCAGCTGTTTTGGTGTATGCCTTCCCCTGCTGAGGATAACATCCCTTCAAAGAAATGGTCATCTTGTTCGAATATTGAACCGTAGCTTAATGTACTTCTGCCAGGCGGAGCCGGGAAGGGCTTCGGATTTTGATTTGGTGGCAGCGTCACACACATGCCCTCAAAACTATCTTCGTCCCTGTCCCTCTCCATCGGCCGTTGTGCGTTGTTTTTCTTGTAAATCCGGCATAAAACCCAATCATCAAGCTGCATGTATATATAGATACATGTAAAATTAAACAAAACTCATCATCGGGGATTCGGGACTGGATTGAATTACACTCACCCAAAAAAAGAACTTTGAAATTATAATTTACATAGTTGAGTTATATAAGACCCAATTAATTAATTAATTAATTAGTTACGTATACCCTTAAAGAGTGTTTCTTGTTGGCCAAATCAGCTGGGAGCTGATGGGGCGGCGGCTTTGTTCCAGAAATATTGTCGACGATGCGATATTCATGCATAATCCAATTGGTTTTAATCCCTTTGGGAGGCTTGCCACCATAAAAGACCAGAGCCTTTTTCACACCAACTTTCTGGTTCCCTTTAGATGTTAATATCGGCTTATCAGTCCCCGTTGCCTTCCAATATCCTGAAGTTGCTGCTCTATTTGGCCTCGCTCCGTTTGGGTATTTCCTGTCTCTAGGACTGAAAAAGTACCATTCTTGCTCCCCGAAAGTAGCCTTACCTAATGCATCAAGATAATAATTATTCACAAATCATATCATCATCACCATATAGAAACCCCTCATAAGTTAATCTAATTACTAATAAATTAAATTAACCACGCTTACTTGGGAGCTCCCACGGATCAAACTTGTAAAGATCAACCTCTGCAATAATTGCAACAGGAAGAGGAGCTGATGCAGCCTTCTTTTTGAGGTAGTGAACCACCAGCTCTTCATCCGTCGGGTGGAATCGGAACCCCGGTGGCAGCTGCGGGTGCTGTGAGCTCGTCGACGAATCCGTACTCTCCATTAATAAGATTATGATTTATTTAATTTTATGGAAAAATTGTATGTGGGTTTGATAAAAAAAAAACTATATGATCATTTTCGTGTTAATTGTAATGTATTTTAATTTTGGAACGGGGGCATGGGTGTGGGTGACAAAGAGTGGCTGTTAGGTGTTGATAAAGTGCCTAACGGGCACCGATGATCGTGCGACACGTGTTGTTTCTAAGTTAAGGAAATGGCGACACCTGTAGGGTTGAATAGCGGGGACCGCATACGCACAAAAGGCAACATTATATGGAAGGGGCAGGTTTTTGGGGTCGGAGGTTTGGAACTTCCTGTACGCTTTGTGTGTCATGCTTTTCTTATGCAACTGCCAGAATCTCAACATCATCAACTCCAAATAACAAATTTTCAGCAATAAGAGATAAGTGAGAGGCCCTCGCACGTGTGCTCATTTTAATTTTTTTTTTAATTTTCCATTACACGCGCGCGCGCACATGTACACACACAAACACATAATTTTATTGTATATGATGAAGAAACCTTCATTAATTTATAAGGGCATCACATCCAAATTAAAATGTTATTTGCGACTCCTCATGCAATTAATGTATTAAATTTGACTCTGCACTGTTATCATTTTTCTTTCTTTCCCGTTTAAATTATTTTCAGTTCAGAACGTCAATTTCATACATATATTGTGTGTGCGTTTAATTATATATATAAAAGAGGAAGAGTCATGCTTTCATATAAGTTTAACGAAGATTTTTCCATTTCGTTAATGTAATAAAATCGTATTTTGCTTCGTTTGTACTTCATAAAATGTTGCCTATCGATCATGTCGAACATAAATATGATTGAAATTTGTTTTGCAGCCATCATTTTAGTTGTAAAAAAAATACTAATAAATTTAATTCATTTGACTATAAGTTCCTTTTTATAAATTCTTGATTACAAATTTCTTTAAAAATTAATGTAAATACTAACCACGTAATTATCTCATTGGATTGGCTAATTAGCTAAGATTCTCTTTTAATTTGAACTCTTAACGAAGCTGTGATAATTTGAAATTTGAATCATTGACAAAATTACTTTTACGTTGTTCTATTGAATGACATATTACTTTCTATGTGGAAAAAAAAAAAATATTAAGACAAACTTATCAATTTTAAATCTCCGTATATAAAGGTACATTGAACGAGCAGTCAATAATTGTCATTTTATATATTGTCACTAATGATCACTTTTAACATAAAGTAGTGACATTCATGTTTCTTTGAAAAGAGCTAATAAAATTTTTATTTTTCACAGATAAATATTTATTTTCTCAATTTACATTGATCCCAAGTCAAGTGATTGAAGTACCTTTTATTAGTAAGATACATAATTATGAAATTCTGTAAGTAGTCAAAATCCAATATTATAGGGATAATTTGGTCACTTCAATAGGAGTTGATCGAGGACGTATTTGATATAAATCGATAAATCGTATAACATGATATGAAAACACAAAAATTTGGGTCCAGTCGTTAGAAATCCATTTTCAGAATAGTACAAGTGAGTAGACCCAAAAAGACCATGGAATCATGCATGACAACAACTGAAATTGGCAGTATAGAAAAGTGAACATAAATACATAAATCAGTGATCACACCTTCATGTAAGAGATGGAAACCTGTTAAAGGAATCAAATGACGAATGCATGCAAGTTATAAGAAATTTATGTGCATGTTAAAAGTCAGTTTCTACCTCTGCTTTTGCTTAACTCTTGCCTATATCATTTGCCTATATATACGCGTAGCATGCACTTGTTTCTTGCTCTTGTTCTCTTATTTTTCTGTAAACTTTGCAAAACTTAATGTTACCTTCTGGATTAGGTTAATGCTTATGTTGTAACCCTAACTTGAAAATAATTGATGGCACAAGGGGTACTTTTGTTTTATCTAGCTCTCTTTCTTTAGTTAGGAGCTAAAATGTCCATATATTTGTAGCCGCCATACATGTATCTTACTTGTTTTTTTTTTTTTTTTGGGAAAACACTATATATTTTGTCTTTCTTTTTTTTCATTACTACGAAAAATTTTGAGAAATTGATAAAATTAGTCTAGAACTAGGCAAATATATATAATAATAGTCCACTTTCTTACTTTAGTAGTAAGAATAAGATACCTTGGACATAAATGACCACAAGTAATCTATTGGGCTAAAAAAGCGGCTGATATGTATATATCGATTGCTCATCAATTGGACGCTTGACATGTTTATTGCCTATAAATCGCTCATGGATTGGGTGCTCAACATGCCGAATAACTATTGATTGCTCTTCGATTGCTTGTTTAGTGCGACATATTTCTTGGGGCATTCACGTTTGAAATACCCATCATTTTCTTTTAATTAAAGTAGAAAAAAATTCAATTTTTGTGAATTGACACTAATTTAGGCTATATTTGTATATTTTCCAATGAGTTTTCCGCAGTATTCACAAGATGCATGACTTCATTTTCAAGATGGCATGCGCGGCTTATGTGCTGGACTCAGTTTTCCTCGAGTGATACGCAATCATCAACTTGGCATAATACGCCAACTATGTTTCTCAAGATCACATGTGGGAATGTGGGACATGTACCAAAATGGCAATACGCCTAACAAGGAATTGATCACTTGAACTTTAACATACAACGAAGATGATGATCGATTATTTTCATCCCTTATGCGTCATGCTATTTGAAGTGTAGAACAATCTCAATCATCCAAAATACAAAATGATCAAGCCATTAAGTTTGCGTTCGTGGGTTGATCGGCAAAACTACATGCATGGACAAAAAACTATTAAGATATACTCCTCTCAACACATACATTAAAACACAAACTTTAATATAATATATTTTCTGTTATAGTGTATGAGATAGAAATAATGAATCGAAAAAGAGAGTTCAGGTTCGAACTCCATAGATAATATGGCGGGTATTGTCTATAATGATAGATATAATGAACGACTTTCTCAAGATTTTTATTCACCCACTTGATATTTTGAAAGTCGGTTGGTTGAACTTGAAAATTCCCTCATTGAAATTGCATAAATGCATAAGCATAAGGAAACTATTGAATTGCATTCGGTTGGACGGTACCAACGAAATCGAGAAGTCCAAGTTCCTAAACTTTATTAAAGTTATATTATTAAATTATATGATTCAATAGTTTTCATGTACTTCAATAAATTTAGGATCTTAGATTAGAATATTTCTAACATACACACACACATAGATATATTAAGTATTGGTCCAAAATCCTAAATTTTGGTAAAATATGAAAAAGCTCTTAAGCCTCATATGGTTTAATAGATTAGACTATTAAATTGTATGGCCTAATAGTTTTTCCGGACATTATACTATTAAGGCATATGATTTAATTACTTCTAATAAGGGAATTCATAATTTATTAAAATATGGGATGAGTTCACAACATTGTCAATTGTCTTTTTGCAACGTTGTAAACTCATCCCAATTTTTAATAACATTTTAATAAAGTGTGGATTCCCTTACTAATAAATTTTCTTTGAGTGCTTATTAAAGTGTAGGAAAGTTATTACGCCATGTGGTGTTATAGTATAATGTTAAAGTTGTTATGCCATATGGTATAATAGTGCAATAGCATAACTGCTTTCTCTCACTTTATATCTTTATATATATATATATATATATATATATATATATATATATGCAGATTCAGAATTGTATAACGTTGTAAAATCTCAAATCAACATTATAAAAAAATGAGCACATCGCGCCTTATATATATATAAATCTGGCAATGGTAAATGAATTTTTATAACGTTATAAATTTATTTACGACACTATCAATTTGTCATGTCCTGAATTTTAATTATGAATCTAAAGCAGATCATATTCATATATAATGCTTATTTGGTGAGGATTCCCCTACTCTAGAATATCTCTATATGTATTTGAATTAAAGGGGTCATTTTCCCTCGTTCTCACAAGATATGAAGTAATCAATAGAATTCTTTTTTAAAATGGAAAAAGACAGAATAAGTGAACAGATATGGTCATATGGTTGTACATTGAAAAGAGATTTGAAATTCCTACCAAGATAATGCAACTTGAAACATGGCCATTTGGTGTGTTTATCACAAATGGATGTCTTAATCTAATGTAATAGAATACCACTAGCCACTTTCCAAGTAAAGGACAAATATTAATGGTTCTTGTTTTGGTTAAAATAGTTATATATCAGAAAATATATATAGTGTACGGACCACCCAAGTTTAGGAGACTGAGCTGATGACTTGCGAAACAGAAATATTTTGTGACTTGCATCTTTGATGGTTATGATCAATTACTAACCACCCATTTTGAATAAGGCGTACGTAGATCCGCTGTCAATTTCACAAATTTACTAAGTCCTAGTGATGAACAATTCGTATTTACGGTTGATGTTATAACAGTTTGTATACTGAAATTAATGCTCTACATGCATGTATCATTCGAAGGACACACTATATATAAACAACAAATAATCACACTCTGAATTATATGACGCATTATGGATACGGGTTCTGTATGTAAAACCTTTTCGTGTCGTTTTTGCCAAGGTATCCGTAATATAAAGATTCTGATTAAGAACATTTAATTCGATAGTTGTGTCTTAAAAAGGCCATTTGAGGTTTGCTTAAGGGGTGATACCAGAAATAGATTGTGTTCACAATTAAATGTTTTGCATGATAACTCGTAATTTCTTTTTTTCTTTTTTCAAATCTTATAACTCGTAATTAAGATATTGTTGGCCGAGTAATGGGTTTCTACTCTCACAGCCAGTTCGAGTTTCCATTTAAAAATGGAAATTTAAAATTTCTCTCTCTTTTAAAAATAATTGAGTGATTTTTTTTTTTTCCATCAAATATGAGCAGAACATATATTCCTCAAATGCAAGTTTAAGTTATTCGTACTTTTCACCATTTTCCAGAATTTTAAAAGTAGGTTGAGAAATGCCATCAAAATCACCTTTTCAATGCTGAACATAAGTGTGAGGGTACCGGTTCGAGCCTCCGCAAACGCATTACATGAGTTTAATTTAAATTTTCTTTCTTGGAGTTCCAGAGCTTGAGTGAAGGTAGTCTTTCTCCCAGGAAGGGAGTTGACGTCCCTCGAATATTTGAGAGGATTAAAAATCTAAGTGGTATCATATTAGAATTGATATAAACAAATCTCAGTATTTATATAATTATAAATATCATGAATAATAGTTATCGTTAAAAAAAAAAAGAGGCTGAACACAAGTGCGCTGGGATTGGTAAAGCCCGTGACTTTACATTGCAGCACTTTGTCCTCGGCAAAATCATACTATGTGACGTCCCAAAATGTCGGTTGCGTCCGTTTCTTTATCTAATTACTCATTACATCCGTTCCTTAGTTTTAACAAGACACATGTCTTCATCTAATTTGTCAGAGTTGATTACATCCAACATATCCTTAATGAGAAGAATCTGATTTCGATTTTTTTTTCTACTTCGAAGAATTGATTCTCAGAATCACAGACACGGTGTTGGATTTGTATTTCTCGTTATTTGAAAAAAAAAAGAATAAATAAAATTATTTTAATTTAAATCTTTCGAACATTATGCACATTATCATTTTTCATTAAGTTTTATTACAAAACTACTTTTTTTGTTTGTCGAGAGGAACTCATAGAACAAAGCATCACTTGAATTCTCCCAAATTAAATTTTGTCCCATTCAGGTCTTTGACCAATTAAAAAAAAAAAAAGGTAAACAACTTACGGATAATCTAAATAAATTGAGTTATCTCTCACTATTTAAATTCATAACAGTCTGGCTAGTTCATCAACATTAGTATAAAAAAAAAAAATCAAAACTTTAAACAAGATGCTTTAGGTTTGAATCCTGCTCATATGGGTGGAGGGAGATTTTAATTACTATATTCATTTTTCACTTAATTTTACTAGTTACAGTTTATCAATACTACTTAAATAAAAAAAAATGCAGTTGGAATTTAAAAAGCCTTAAGTTAATTGTAGAATAGTAGATTAATGGCTTATTCTGCCTATCCCCATGAGGGCATCATAAGCAGCGAGTCTAGACCCCAATAACATCACTGCCAATGCAGCAACACATATAATCTGGTGGCTAAGTCCCGCGTACTTGATTCTAGGAAAATCTCCCACCAAACAAGCAACAAACACAAGTATCATTAGCCTTGTATTGAGACGGCAACAGAAGCCTGTATGAGTAATATGTGAGAGATGCGTACTCGAACCAAGATGTGAAAACCGGCAGACGTTGAAGGAGATATTGGAGAACTATAGTTGCTGTAATTGTGCTAGCCACCTTCTGTTTCATCAACACGGCACCAATTGCAAGTCTTATACTTTGAGGCTTGATCAACCAAGGCTGTGCAGAGAGTAATAGATAGAGTGCAGAGAAAGTTCACAGTAGTGGATTTGATACGTGCCATCCAATATGTCACGACGACGAAAACTGTTGGAAGAGTAAGCTCCATTGGGAGGTCACCAATGGTTTTAGCCACGAAGTAAGATGATAACCTATTCCAAGCATCATTCGCTCCAGAGGATTTGTAAGAATAGCTTGAAATAAAGCCAATATCCTGCAAATCTGCTGTAGAAGAAAAGGAGTCCAACCTGAAGTTAAAACAGTAACAAATATGTGAATTAATTATATGAATCCTGTGGGATGTCAATTGGCTCAACTGTTATAAACTTTTGGGTCGCACATAAGGTTTTTGAACTGAGTTCACCTGGTCTTGTATGTTGGTAGTACTTGATTGCCACTATATAAGATCTAGAATAATAGAAAGACCCAAAAGTTGACCAATTTTGAGCCGCAAAAAGAACTGCTTTGTCTGAAGTTCCTTTTAAGCAATTCAGAAGATTGCTGCCACCAAGTTGTGCTCCAATTGCTGTTCTTCTTGTTTCCTGGACCAATTAGACTATGATCACCCACTTCTTGAAAACTTGCCTTCAATTTTTCAGAAAGATTACTCTTATACGCTGATATTAGAGTTTCTTTTAAAGCTTTCTGGTCATCTTTTGGATCTCCGGAAACAACACCTACGCATTAAATTCGAGGCTAATAACTTGATTTCCACATAATCTAATGTCAAATCTTTCTCATATATGCAACAAAATGCATACCATTTGCGAGATCTAATAGAAAATCTGAAGGATTCATGGCTGCTGATGGTTCGAATCCAATGCCGGCAAAGTAACTCATCACTCCATCCCCCTTCCCAACGTGTAGACTATTACCTTCTGAGTTCTGATAACAATAGAATTTTGGTTAAATATGTAAAATAGGCTACTGGCAGGCTAATGAATAGTCATCAAAATTGCGCGTCCACTTTTAGCCGAACACCACGGTACCAACAAAATTTGCTTAGCAATGGTGGAGTCAAGACCTGAAGCGGGTTCATCCAGAAACAAGAGACTAGGATTAATCAATAGCTCTTGTGCTATACTAACTCTCTTCTGAGTTCGCCTCCGGAGATTCATGTCCTAAATCCTTCCCTCACAATGGTGCCTCTACATCGAGTCATGCCAAGTTGATTTGTCACTGCCTCAGCCTGTAGCATTTTCTCCTGGTTGGTGAAACAATTGGCAAGCGAAAAAGGGCAATGAACACTAGTGTTTCTGTGACTGTGAGGTGAAGATAGAACACATTGGAATGAGCTACAAATCCAGTTTTGCGCTTCACTGTTCTGGAGAGGGGGTTATTATTGTAATCTATGTTTCCTCTGGTTTCTCCAGTACTAAGCCGGCCTCCCAAAGTTGTCGGCAGAGTTGTTTTGCCTCTGCCTGATGGGCCTAGTATGGCAAGCAATTCACCAAGTGACGATACACCCCTGATCCCTTTCAATATCATTTTCTCGCATTTTTTTCTATGTTTAAAATAGAAAAAAAAAAAAACCACGTCCTCGAGTCTTAGTTTTGATTCTGTTCACCTCATCTTCAAACTGTAGATTTATGATAAGTGCATTAGAATTTTAGAAGCTGCAAGCTTGCAAGTTGCAATGTACGTTTAACAAGCTCTACTTAATTTGAATAATCAAAATGAGGCCTTTGTTGTTCAATTTTTTCTAACAAACTGAAACATTCAATCACATTTTTGTAGCAAAACCAAATCATTCATGGACGTGTAATTGATAGAAGGAGCTTATACATATGGGGAAAAGCCTAGGATTGATGAAGAAGAAAATTAATTTCAAAAAAAAAAAAAAGGTGAACCCTTCATTGTGATCAGTAAATTTGGTTTCTTAAAAATGTCTTCAACAACTTGATGTCTGTGTTGGGCTTCTAAACTCTCAATCTTCGCATCCATATTTCCTTTTTAACTTCGTTTGGTACTTTATGTTCTATGCAAAAGAATGACCAACTTTTGTTTTGCTTTGAATACGGTAAAGCATGTGATTATAAGATCATGACGAAGCAGAGAGAAAAACTACTACACTCAAGAGATGTGTGAGGCCGTCTGAGCGTTAATTTTCTCATGCTGTTATATGTTTTTGTTGCGGGAACGCTATTGCTATGGGTTCTAATTCTGCTGATTTTAAGATCATTTAACATGTCTGATTTTCACACCTCTCCTCTTTGGCTGCACTTGACCTCAAATTTTATTAAGTTAATTTAGCGGTGGGAATCTAATCACCTGATATTCAATATCCATAAACAAAAAAAAGGCTAACGTATCAAGTTCTAGAGAAAGCCCATGAGCCCAACTTCTTTGTCCTAAAATCCAAATCATGCCATGACCATGAGTCACTCTTGCACTACATGATCATTAACCATGATCTCCACCACATCGGTGCAAATTAAGAAATACAAATTACATGTTTTAATTGGATTTATAACAGCTTAATATCACCATCAAAACAAAACCATTTTAAATAATTGATCAAGCAATTTCAGTACTATAAACTTGGTATAAATAGTATTCATTCCTGGAGAAATAATTGTAAACAAAATCCTTTAAAAAAGAAAATTCACCTCGTCTCAAAACTTGCTTGATTGATGGGATGACATTTTCAATTGAAGGAACAAAAAGCCTTCTTCAGTTTCTGGCTAGATTGGAGTAAGAATATACATCTTGCAGGCATGAGGATCAACATATGCAATTAATCCATAGCGTTTATTCATCGAAACAAACGAATGCTGCAATCAAAATGATAATTAGGGTAATAACTCTGCTCAAAAGGGCAAAAAAAAGTGCATTTTTCTAATCTAATTTGCTAATGAAATTTTATTGTATGGAAACAGGGCTACTCTGTAGTTCTGGAAAGTACTTCATACCGCCACAAGTCTCTGACAATAACCGGAGCTGGTAAAGGAATTCCAATTTCTCTCCATGTAACAGGAAACTATCGCAATTCTTCCTTTTGATAGCGGCCTTGCCCAAATCTGCATATTGTCTTGAAAATATGATCGGTTGAGCCTTAAAGATTTGCTGCATTACTGTTTATGTTGCATGAAGATGTTTCTAGATGCAAGAGATTGCACTATTCATTTGAGTAATTTAGTGTTCGAGACAATACCTCAAGGGCACCTTTTGATCGTATTTTCCTCCTTGGAACTCCTAATGGATCCTGATTGACAACTATCACCTCTTTGTTTCCGAGGATCTTCAGAGTCTCTCCGCTTGCTGATCTAATATCGTACCCAATGAGCAGAGGGCCTGTCAAACTTTGGTGTTTAGATTCTATAAAGTACTAACTAGTTGCAGCAATTAAATACAAGAGAAGCTACTCACTTTCATGAGAGGCCAGATGCTAAAATGAGACCGGTACTCTTCCAGGCTCATCCCACCATTTCCAACTTCTAACATATCAGGATCTATTCTGGTCAGAATCCAAAAGTTAGAAAAATTATATATCACACAAATATAATCCTTGATTTGCATCAAAGACATGCACAGTTTCATTCAATAGCATAATGGTTTTATCAAATGCTAGGACTAATTGATTGTTATCGGTTACCATTCCACCTGCCAGGTCCTGCAAATCTTCCCCAAACGTTGTTTTGATCCGCAATGGATGTGATACTGAGAGAATTAGAGATAAAATTGAGTGAAATCAATTATATGAACATCATATTTTCTTTGAAATTATAATCAGCTGGGAAATTTGTACCTCTCCCATTTGTCCCTAATGTCCCCCGTAGTTCTCCAGGCATTACGTACCAGCCCATTTCGCTGGATTTTCGTCCCCCCTGAGAGAAAGTATAGCCATATTTCAAATCCTGATTTAAATATATCGATCATTTTATTTCATAAATTTCAAGTACTCACTATTCACATATCGAGTAAAGTATTGGACGGCCAGCCTTGAGCAATGCATAACTCATCTTAGTATATCTGTAACCAAAGAAAAATCTTTATCTGTATTGGTATTGAGATAAATTTGAGTATAAACATTGGGCCAAGATTTCACGCAAAGTATTGTTACCTTTCTTGAGGTTTTGAACCATCATGGAAGCAGTTATCATACTTCAAGTAGTCAATCCCCTGCACCAATATAAATGGCCTTAATATTGTTAAGTTGTGATTAATTAGTTTTTATCAAGTACTTTTAGAAGTTAAACATTATTATAAGTTTTGTACAAAAAGATGCTAACCCATTGGGCAAAGGTTCCTGCATCTTGTACTTCATGTCCAAGAGAGCCTGGCATTGTGTTGCTACATGTTCTAAAACTGTAACCACAAAAAATAATTTCAAATTTCCTAGGTAGTGTTTGTGATTTTTAACTTGGCTTATACGATGGTATACAGTTAATTTACCCAGCATCAGAATATATCCCAAGTCTTAAACCCTTTGCGTGAACATAATCAGCGAGGGCCTTGATTCCAGAAGGAAATGTTGAAGTTTTTGCCCTTAAATTACCCTCCAGTCTCGCTCACTTTCTGCCCAGCAATCATCTGTTTTGGACGTTCGAAATTCAAATGGGAATAGCAGGAAAATGCTTTCTCTGAGTGCATGATCAGCTTAAAAGGCTTATCAATATTTACATATTTGTACCCAAGTGCCGCCAGACCAGTTGAAACAAGAGCCTCAGCTGTTCGTAGGAATCAAATATGACTTGAAAAGGTCAATTTCATTAATGAAAAATTATTGAGAACGTTCATCAGAAGACAGGGATAAGGACTGCTTAATTTCAACTCCATGAATTCAAATATTGACAGACTCTTAATTAATGCCACAGTCTCATTGAGGTTTCATTTTCATTATTCGTATTTTATTTTGTAGTGTTCTTTTAATTTGATTTTCAGTCAAATTGGCGTACTACAGTTTAGTTTTGTCATTTTCAACTTTTAGCGGGTGTTAATCAGAATGGTGTAGTCCTAATTTGAAACAATCAAACAGTTGGACTAATTCATATCTACACGTTTAACCCAATTAGAAAGCTCATGGGGCCGATTCTAGTTGAGTAAAGCACGGTTTCTGTTCACCAATCACAAAGTGCTTATTCGATTGAGTAAAGATGAAAATTTATTCAAAATTTTGAAATTTTAATGCAAAACATGCATTTGAAAAGATTTAACACACCATACACATTACTGGTTAAATCATAAGTCATAACTAAACTTTTAGAAATTAGTCTGAAAAACCTCTTTGCAAGTACTTTCAAATTAAGTATTCAAAAGCTCAAATATATTATATATAGTGAAGATATTTTTATTTTAATAAAGTAAAGATACTACTAGCAGATAAAAAAAATACATTCCTTAATGTATTGAAATTTATTTATTTTTTATTTTAACGTGCATTCTCACTTTAGTAAAGTGAGGAATTGAGGACGCCATATTCCAATTTCTCCCAAAGCATTGAAAGCCAATGAAAATGGAAAGAGAGCTTGGTCAATATAAAAATTAAATCAATAGCAATTAGTATAAAAAGTAAGTACGTGCCCCATGGGAGGAGTCCGAGCGAGGCCATTGGCTAGAAGAAACTGGGTGTAAGCGTTGCCTGGCATTGGTGCTGATGTTGATAGCATTAGTCAGAGTACTGACGATTCGCAGAATAGCTAAAACAACGAAGACGGACCCAACAACAGCAAATCCCATTTTCATTTCTCTAAACGAAGCTTTGGGATCTATATGCATATAATAAATATATGTTTATATAAAACAAGGCAGCGATGGGTGACTAGAGCGGGAAGAAAGATGGGCAAAATCGTAACACTGTACTTTTTTCACAAGCATGAAAAGAAAAATTATAGTGAATCATCGCCCATAAATAATTAGACGACCTCTTAATTTTAATTTAATTTTAACAAAAAAATATTAATTTCGATAATCTTTTAATAGACGGGCCAAATATCGGTGCTGGCATGAAAATTATGAACAACACAGCAATTAATTGGAGTAGGTAGCTGTCGGTGGGAAAACATGTACAACCTTTGTTCTGTTTCATATTTTGTCTGATAACATTTTGCTTTCACTTCTATCGACAATTCGACATGGAGTGGGACATGCACGATGGACTTATTACAGAAACTGCGCGTCTGCGCCATATTTTTTTTATTTATATGTGAATTTTGTTATTTAATAAAACCTACCGTTGGAAGGATGCATGCCTCAAGGTTATCAGTGCAGAGTTAACTTAGCATTGAAGTCTTCATGATTTTCTACTGCACGTTTATGTATAGTAATATATATTTAAAATTTAATTAATTTTTTATATTTTAAAAAAAAACCATAAATCGTATCTTTAAAAAAAAAAATAAAACGTGGGTTTAGTACCGAATCTAAATCCCTCAAAATTACTTACAAAACATCATAGCTCACTTCACATACAATACTTAAATATTTATACATAAAAATGCTTTGTTTTCTATGTGAAGACTGAAATGGTTTTTGATACATTAATTACATCAATCATATCATTTTTAATTAATAATCTAAATGTTTACTCTTCACTCTAATCCAATTAGACAATAATTATTTTTCAAACTGTTTTCTTGACTTAGTCGCCTAAATTCAATATTTGAGAGGTAGTAATTCAAAAAACTAATTTGAGTTTTATCTAATCCTATTTTTTATTTAAAAAAAAAATCAATTATTACACGGATCAATATGAAAATTGCTAATCAACTTAAAATGTTAAGTACTTGTTTGGGGTAAAAGTACAACGATCAAGAACCCATGAGCAAAGAGGTCTCCTCGACCAAAAGCAGCTCATCGGGAGAGCTCATCCACAAGGAGCCGTCTTCTGGTCGCCCAAATACTTCACTTGGGTGGGGGTATGCGACGAGAGACTCTGGTCGAGGCAGTGTCGAGCCAACGACGGTTATTCAAGGTATAGATTCTCTCTCAAGGGCCCGGGCATGAGATCCACTCAAAAACGGTTGCGACCCCCACTCACCCATGATGGTACAACTGGCCCAGTAATGATCGTGGAGACATGACTGAATATTTCGGATGGGTATAAAAGACACAAAGTTGAAGGTGTAGGGGTTGGATACTCAAACACTGAATTCTTCTATATCTCCACTTTCCTTTATTTTTTGGGATTTCTCTTTTTGATCCCTTGGGGAGTTTTAAAGCAAATCCTTCTAGACTTAAAAAGAAAAAGAAATTATAATTAAGCCATATGATTGGTGACACAATTTTTCTTAAGTAAAGCCCAAATTGCTGACTTGAGCGTCAAAGGATTTACGCTGGAAAAACCTTCGACGCCTTCTGACTGGTTGTTGTGTGTGCGGGAGCCTATTGAGGAGAAGCTCAAGGGCCCAAAATCTTGCTCGTCAGGAGAAGAAGCAGCTCAAAATCATCCCCTGTCAATTATAAATTTATAAGTGTCGAAGTGGAATCTTGCTAACAGTACTCGAAACAACTAGCTTAATTACACATTATTCTTTTATAAAATGATAAGGATCTCAAAAGAGAAAAGATTCTATCATTTGTAGAAAAATATCAAATCAAGTTAAAACTGTTGGAATTTTTTTTTCTTCTTATAAAAGGGTATGTGTGGGCCCGAGTCAATTTTTACTTCGTTAAAATGTTTATATCTTATAATAATGGGACATTTTGTTGTTATTATTTTGTTTTTCAGTGCTGAATCATTAGAGAGCGGGTGCGGTTTCTCAATCCTCATTCTTGAGTTGAATTAGTACCGCAAAATTTTCTGACTTGCGGACAGGGATCGGTGGTCTTATTGGCAGTCACAGTCATGGCACAATCAGGCAAGCAAGTAAATTTATAGGACAAAGAGCTCAGTGCAAACTGGCCTTGTATCAGCTAAGTTCCAACAACTTTCCTCTCTCCTGCAACGCGTGGATGCTCCCCACTTGCTACGTTACATACAGAGTCTGTAACGAAGCAAGGTCTTATATTTTCTTTCGATTTCGGTGTTTTCTAGGGTGTTTCTCCATTGCTAGCGTCAACTTCCCCGAAACTTTATACGGTCTCATTCCCCAAGGAAAAAGAAAAACCCAAAACGTGTCCATCTGTATCACGGCATATCGTTACGTTTTCTTAACCCAAAATTTCATCAGAGTAAATCAATTTTTGACAGTATAATGGATAGAAAATAATACGCAGACAATACAGCATCTTTAAAAAGTGCAGAATATCAATGTACAAAATCTTTAAAAGTTTAAATTGAAAACCAATTATATCTTGGAAGTATGTTATTTTTTTTTTTAATCTAATATTTTTAGGAGATATACAAATATAACACGGGAGGATATTAATATATTACAAATTAATTGCTGAGTCAAACTATTAATACAATAATGACACGAAGACATAGCTGAATCCCACCACTTTAGAGTTAAAAAAAAAAGAAAAAAAAAAAGAGCATACCAACTCAAATTATATTTTCCAACTTCTGATCCCGTTATTAGTTAAATCACGGAAATTGCGAAGCTTCTTCGACTATCCGAAGAAAATTAATAATAAAGCAATCTAGTAACCAGTATGGGTGATAGGTCCTCACTTACGTATAGAAAAACAATTTTTATATTGTCATTTTTTTTTTCCGAAAGGAGTTCTATTATGATTTGTTTTCAAAAAAGTTCCTCTATGATTATTTTCGAATAATATAGGCAAATCTCGGCCACAGTTAAGATAACAGATATAGACTAATTTGTCGGAAAGATATTAGAATTAATAGAACTGTGAGCATGGTTTTCCAACGAAATCGAACTTCTCACCTTTTTCCGAATATGATAAAAATCTATTATTTTTAAATAATTATTAGCTAATAATCTCTAACATTTTTATATTAATTTTGCTCCGCCGTAATTGTAACCATGTTCTCCCACCGAAATTGAACTTCTCACCTTTCCCAATATGGTTAAAATTCCTTAAAAAAAAAAGGGGTTAAAATTCAATTATTTTTTTATTATCTATAATCTAATAAACGCTTAACGGTTTTAATTAATTTCGTTCCCTTCGAAGTTAGATCAAGCATGAAATCCAACTTCACCGTAACATCAACGGTCACCATTGGGGAACTATTCAATTTTAATATATTGAAGCCTATGGAGCTAATTCATGCTAAAATAATAATAATAATAATTGAAGAATTGAGAGATTATGTAGTGTATATAATGAATGGGAAAAAGTTATTTCAGATATTAAAAATCAAAGTAGCATTATTGATTACCTTATTTCCAAATTATTCTATTCTTTTTTAAACATTCTATTCTCAGTAATTAAGAATTCGACTTCAGTATAGACATTAAAATTCAGAATGTCAATATTCCACCTCATTTTTTTTTTGTTTTAATTGAATAAATGCCATTTTGTGTGAATAATGTTAATAACATTTGCAGAAAATATGTTCCATTAAACTTCTGCATTGCATCCACACATTTCCTGCGAATGCACTTTAATCTTTCTCTTTATCGGGCACTTTTGCCGTCACATTTAAAAAAAATATAGTAATACGTAGGAACCACGTATAAAAAATATAAATAAAATGGAATCAAAGAGAGAGAGCAGTTTAATTAATTAATTAATTAGCAACAATATGTTTTTTATCATTCTAAATTACAATATATACGGAGACATAAATATGGAAAAAACAGTAGAAATAATTGAAGCTGAATACGTGTTACAAAAAGTTCAGAGCATACAATTTTACAAGTGAGATTTGTAAATCTCGATGAACCATCTGCAACACGAAGTTGTTGCAAGATGAAAAATATGAATATTTTAAAAAATTGTACAGTGTATGAAGCCTGCTTGATCATAGGCCTGATAACGAACAATTGCAAAAGAACAAATGTGCAATGAAAAAGAAACACTTTTGTTTTCTTTTCTATACAGAAAAAGTAAATAAATCAATTAAATAATAAATTGGTTAAGAAAAATTAAAAAAATCAAATCAATGTACGAATTAATGAAAGAATATTCATTATTAATTTTAATAATTCTGCAGAAAGCCCATAGGTTCCCTATTTGCTGTACTTTCTTCCTCCACTTCAATCAAGTTATTGATCACCGCATCGGTTGCTGTTGTTAAGAACTCTGACCAATCCCTATATAAAATGAAACATTATCTCAAGATCAGATTCTTATTAATTCGCGCGCAAACACACACATATATATAGAAAGAGGTGATATATATGATCTAAGATAACAGATTTTATTAAAGTTTAAGATGAGTTGACAAGGATGTGAAAATATTTTTATAATATTATAAACTGTCTAATAATTATGTAAAAACATGTTAACACAGTTGTCAAATGTTTTCATAACATTGTAAAATGATTTTTTAATATTTTACAACATTATAAAGGATTTATCAATACTTTGAAATCTCTGATTGACATTTTAAAAAATAGAGACCCTTGCACCAGAAAATGAATACCTATAAAATCAAACTTCAATTTTTAAAAAAAAATAATACATACCCATTAATTGAGTCAAATGTGAGTCCCACCGTGTACTTTGCTTCCTCAAGAGCCCGTGAAAATCTCTGCAACTCCTTTCTAGAGCAAGTTCCATTATCAGGAACCTGAAGCTGCGACGGCTTGACATCATAAAAAATAGGTATAACTTTCTTCCTGGACTCCATAATAAGAGCAAGCTCGTGGAGACAGAAATAGGACTCGCAGTAACGAGGAGAAAACACGGCGACGCCGAGCTTACAGTGCTTAATGGCGGTATCAATTTTATCAAACAACCTGTCCCCAGGCTTCATATTTTTGCTATCCAAGAAAGGATTAAGCCTCAGCCTTGAGAGGTGATCGTGAAGCAAGCCTGCAATGGTCCTCTTTGTGTCGGTTCCCCGATGATTAATGAACACATCGCATGGTCGACGGGTAATAGGCAATTGGATTTGGTGGTGAGGACGATGATGAATGATTTTACGGCACAAGCTTTTGGTTGATGAATAACGCTGCATGGCACCTTCAAAAAGCCACTGAGTTTTTATAAATTAATTATTATTTATTTGTTGATGAGTTTCTTTTTTTTTTTTTTTTCTCCCCCCTCAATCTGATTTTGTTTGTATGGTGTTGTAGGATTTGAAGGGAAGGTGTGGGGTGTATTTATAGGTTAAAAAATTAAGATATTGGTTTGATCATGACTGAAAGGCAGGGTTTGATTTCAAGGAGACGACTCTTGATAAAAGATGAGAGCTTTTGAATATTTTGACTACTCTTCATAGGCTTACATGGAACTGCAATACCAATATACGAACCTTCAAACACGTTTATTCTTTATTTATTTATTTTGCAGGGACAGGCTGACATGGTCGTTTAATGAATATATATATATATATATATATATATATATATATATAAAACTCAGATTTCTTATATTACTTAGAAATTTTTTTTTTCTGAAATCTAAATTTTATTTGGTTTTAGATATTTATCGTTTTTAAATTTTTGTTTTGTGTTAGTTATATCTGATTATAAAATATTTAGGTTTGAATGAAAAAAATTAAATATTTTAACTTTTATCTAAATAGCAAAACATCTGAATAAAACTTTAATATTCTCTCATTAATACCCTTTTTAAATAAATTTATATTCTATTATATAAACTATTCTCTTATTACTTTTTTATTTATCCCTCTTTTTTGTTATATGCACGTATTCAACTATTAATTATTTTTTTGAATGAGAATTTTAAACATAAAAGAACTTAAGATAAGTGTGTACAATATTTCCCTCTCTTTGTATTTATATATACTATTTTTATAATAGATTTTAAATTTTATTTAGTACATTAATTTTAATTCAAATGATTAAACAATTTTTAATTGACTTATGTAATTAACAAAAAAAAATACAGTGTACTAAAATAACATTATAAGTATCATATATTAATGTAAAAAATACATGTGCTGTGTACACACACACACACACTCTCTACTTTTAATACTTCGTTAAGGTAAACATTATCATTTTTTTACTAATCAAATAAATTATTTATAACTTATCATTTGTTTAACCAAAAAATATAAGTATTGTTAATATTTATTAGGCTATATATGTCAACATATTATATTTCAAATGTTTTACTTTTGACAAATAAACAACTTAATTGTTATATTCAGATATTGAAAGAAGAAAAACAAACATGTTATTCAAATATATGTATTCAGACTTATTCAAATTTCAACCAAATTCATATATGTTCAGATTTTAGACAAAAAAAATGAAACTATGAAAGACTACTTATGGTTTGTTTATTTATGGAATGGAGAAATGAGAATCCAAATAAAAATGTTTGATAGTGTTTACTTGTATAAATATGAGGGTGAACAGGAATGAAAGATATAGAGCCCATATATTTTTGGGATTAAAGAATAGGAACTTGATTCCCAAGAGAGTGAAAATCAAGTTCCCATTCCTAAAATTGACTATTTTACCCTTATTCAGTTATTAAATTTTCCATTTTATCTTTAATTTAAATATTAAAAAATTAAAATAGCAAAAGCTAAAAATCAGAAACCTTAATTTGCAAATCAATCCACCACCAGTAGCTGTTCATCTCACATAGCACCTATACGGTTATTATTATTAATAATATTTTTATTGTTATTATTATAATTATTGTTGTTGTCATTGTTGTTATTAACAATAATTTTTTTGAATAATAATAATCACAATTATTATAACAAATAATAATAGTAACAAATGACAATAACTAACTAAGAGTATTTTAATAACTTGTAACAATTCATTCCGATATCAAAACAAAGTAAATAATAAATATCAATACAGTCGATTCCGATTCTGATTTCTACAACTCAAACAAATATTTTATTCTGATTCTCATTCTAGCTCATTCCAATTTCCGATTAATAAATCATTAAAAGATTTCAACAATTGAAACAATAAATAATACTCACAATTTTATTAATTTCTGATGCTTGTATTTCTAATGTGACATTATCTTATGACTTTCACTTGCCAAATATTATTTATCTCATTAATTGTATATTGATTTTTATATTTACATTTAACCAATATTTCAAATTACATTTGTTTGTATACAAACTTTTTAAAATGATGTTAGCTCTTTAATTTTCTTAATGATTTTGTAATAAAGTGAATTGATACATTCAAATCAGTATGTTCTTTCTAGATATAGAAAATATGAAGAAAATCAAGAATTGAAATAAAATTTCAGGAATTTTCTGTTCCTATTTAGACTATATCATGAGTCATTAAATTTCCCATGATATTAAGCAGAATGTAAATTAGACATAATTAAGTTATTTAATGAATGAAATGTTATAATGGGAGATTGTCAAATTCCTCCATACTAAAATCATTATATACTACTTTGTTCTCTTAAAAATCTCACAAGCACCATTAAAGAAAAAGAGGGATAAACGGGTCATTTGCTTGATAACTTATCTTGAGAACATAAAATATATATTTATTATAAGAAAAACGTTTAAAAAATAATAAAAAGCACAAGAAAAATATTACATCATTAATTTTTTATTCATACTAAAATATATATTTTCTCATTTTTAGTACTCAATTTTTATTTTTGTTTCCATTGATATGATTTATTTAATTTATAATAAATATAAATTAAATTGTATTTGAAAACAAAGATAATACTATAAAATTATGGATTATTAATTATTATGAAAATTATAGGAGGATAAGTGATGTATATTGATTTCATTAGACAGAAACTGAAAAACTCCCGTAACCAGTTAATGAACTACATACAAAGCAGCTCAATATGTAAGCTTATATAAGTTAATTGGAATTAAATTGAATTAAATTAAAGTTCGAAGTTAACATGAAAATCATCACTTAATAATTTGAGTAAAGCAATCCAAGCTAGTACACTTTAATTCTAAAATTATAATGATCCCCAGATCCCGTGAGTCGCTGTCAACAAAAGTAATTTTTTGAAAAGGAAAATTCTTTTCAACAAAAATAGTTTTACGTCAAGAGAGTTGTGTGAATTCCGGACTGGTGAATCGACAACGAGATTCTTGACTGAGTAAAAAAAAAGAAAAAGAAATAGTATTTGGACAGCGCTGGGACCTCTTTGTCCGATTAACGAACCATCCAAAGTTTGACTGTGAGTACATAGCGCCAGCGGTCGTACTTTTGGGTGACAAGAACGAATATTGACTTTTCGTCTTCTTATATCCTTGTTTAACAAGAATGAGTTGTAAAAGATTTTCATGAAACTGAAACATCAAGTGTCTCTGCCACGCACCAATGCCACAATGAAGGTGTCAGTTGTATAATCGATTTATAAATATTAATAATAATATTTGATGTAATATTAGCAACAATCTTATGTAACAGTATTTAAAAAAAAAAGTATCTCGTTGCCACGCGATTTATGCATTACATGAACAACGAGAAGTCAAAATTTTACAATAAATAGAAAAAAAAATAAAATATTAATTAGCATGGCATAATAATTGTATAAAATTGTAATTCGAATGTACTGGAAATGTGGGCATGGCGACTGGTGACATCGGTCGTCGAACTATTTGGAGAAATGCGGCGGACAAATAAATTTTTGGAGAAAACTATAGTGCAACGATGATACGGTATCACCGTTGCACCGTAGCCGGACCCTAAATTTTTGCCCAATTCAATGAAGAATTTCAATGCAGCCAAGCTTACTAGTCACATGTCAACTGTTTTGAAAGATCAAAAATGAAACTTAAACTTTCTCCACACTTCTAAATTGAATTGGCCTACACTTCACGTGCCAAAAGCATATAATATTTTTGGAATACAAATCCATTCAAAATAAAAGAAAAACTTGTTTCTAAGGAGTAATTAATTAGAAAGCTTTACTTTCTCATCAAAAGGAGTAATTAACTATTGCGTAATATGTTATGTGCTGTTCGGGTGTCTTTGACACATGTATTGTATCAAAGTATGTTACATTATATAAACTGTAACACAATTTTATGTTTGTTGTAGTATGAATTGTTTAATATATAATAATATTTTTAGTATTATTTATGGTAATATTTATATTAAATTAATATTTTTTAGATTTATTAAAATTTTAATATTTTATTACTGGTTATATTAGATTAATTATATAAATTTATTAAATAAAATAAAAATAATTTTAATCACCAACTAGCCACTCATGCCCCCGTGTTCCAGTATCTTTTAAATGAAATTTCGGTACTATATATTGGTATCCTTGGTGTTGGAGTTGCGAAACAGTACAACTATCACTAGTAACGAAAACGCCATATATAATAATAATAATAATAATAATAATAATAATAATAAAAAGTTTTTGATACTGAGATTTCACTCAAAAAGACACCGGAACATGGCAGTCGATGACTGTATTTTCAGTTTGGTATTCTTATTAATTAATACATTATAAAAAAATTATTTTATTTATTAGCTAGTAAAAATTAAAAATTAAAAAATTAAAATGAATCTAATGCAAACCCGGAGGGCTCGGATTTAATTATGTTGTAAGTGCTGCATTATAGTGGCATCATAATATAGCCTTATAAATGCTTTTATTGCATGGTAGGGTTGTGTAGTAAACAATTTTGTACGTTATCATAAAAATTTAACATCTAATTGGTAACTGTGACAATCTTTGATGTAATACCTATAATAACAATAAATCGACCCAGAAAAAATGTATCACTTGACAAGACTTGGTCGAAGTTGAAGAGTTAGGAATTTGTTATAAAAATATCATAATTATTTCTCTATCTCACCCGTTTTCTTTTTTTTTTTAAATACAAATTACAACAGGAAAGACTAGTACTAGTCTAAGGCTGGGCATTTGATTTGGTTTTTACTGAACCGAATTGAAATTTGTTTGTTCGATTTTGGAAGCAAAGATCAAATGGGTCGAAAAATTAAGAACCAATCGGTTTGTGTTTGATTCGGCTCAAAATCAAACCCAACCAAAAAACCAATCTATTATCTTCTTGATTAAAAAAAAATAACAAATAAATATAAAAGCAAAACACAAATTCCAAAAAATATAAAAATAAATAAAAATGCTAAGTCTCCGTTTGGTATAAATTAAAAAAAAAAAATTAGTTGTTTAGTTGTCAATGAGAGTTTATATTAAAATTTATAAAATCATCATAATAAACAAGTTTTTTGAAGTTATGTTATAAAAAAAATGAAATAAGATTATCAAACAAGTAAAGAATATTTTCAACATTTTTAACACTTAAAAAAATATTTCAACCTCTCCAAAAGCCTTAAATAAGTAAACAATATTTTAAACATTTAACACTTAAAAAAATGTTTTCCAACCTCTCCCAAAAGCCTAAAATTTGAGATTTTATTGGTAGAAGTAAAATAACTTATTTAATCTTTAAAAGCTCTACTTAAAAACAATCAAACAATAATAAAAATTTTGAGCTTATGAGATTAAGTGCCTATTTGGTACGACTTATCTAATGGTCATAAATGTTTATTTAATCTTATAAGTACTTTTTAAAGATTTTTTTGGTACGTGGTTGTTTTTTAGTAGAGTTTTTTATGCTTAAATAAGTTAATTTACCTCAACTAGAAAAATCCAAAATTTTAGCTTTTGAGAGTAGAGGTTGGAGAGCCTTTTTGAAATATATGTAATATAAAAAATACCCTAAGAATATTTCATTAATTACATAATACCCTTATTTATATACAAAACCTACACAATAAAAATTATTGCTGCCATTTGATAAAAAATCATGTTGTCGCTGCTTCACTTTTTTTCCCACTTTTTTTTTAATGAGATTGCCGTCACTTTAGTTTACTTATTATATACAAAACCCTAACAATATAAGTTATTACCACCATTTGAGATAAAACTCATAGCCACCACTGTCGGTGAAGAGCGTACCAGATATAATAGTTCGTGCTACTATTTCATCTTTCTTTCTATTATTATTCAATATATTCTCTTTGGTAATTTAATTAGACAAAAGTGTTTTTAGTTTGGTAGAATCAAATAGTCTAATGATTCAAAAGATATTTTTGATTGACAACCAAACACTCAATAATTTTTTATCAAAAACTCTATTGGTATAAGCTTCACTAGAATAACCTCTACTCTTATGAGCTCTATTCAATAAGTTGTACTAAATATAATCTAAATAAACATTCATAACTATTAGATCAACCATACCAAATACGCACAAAAACACAAATGTGGACAGCGCTTATAAACAGAAAACACGTACACTGGTTGCTCATTAATAATTGATTTATTGGTTGGTTCAGTAGCTTTAACAATTTCTACAAGGTGAGCTTTTTCATGGGATGGTGACGAGCAATTTGGTTTTGGATTTCAAGCTAGGTGGGGTGTATCAGAAGTGCTGGTGATTTATAAATAGAAAGAGAAATTTTTTATGAACAGTTTGTGAAGTTCAATCTGGACCAATCTGAACCGATCGAACTATAGAATCCATCCAAACCAAATCGAAATATTTTGGTTTGGTTCCAAAGTTTGATTGGCATTGATTTCTAATATTAAAGAATTGATCGGTTTTGGTTCGGTTCGCTTCTTAGCCTGAACTTAACCGAATAGTACCCACTTACAAAAAAAAAAAAAAAAAAAGAGGTATTAATTTAATTTAATATACTTCATTTTTTTTTTAGTTATTTGTGGTATAACACTGCGATTTCACCTAAATCATATGTATATTTCGTCATTGATGACCAATATTTTTCAAATCTATTCTCTACAGATTGAAAAAAAAAAAGAATGGCTTTGAAACAATTTCGTATTCATTCAAAATATGCTAGTTAGAGAAGTAGTTTGGGAGCAAAATCTGTAGGCTAACTTTGTATTGGAGTGGGTCAAAGTAACAATAAGTTGCCAAATTTTCCTTGTTTTTAGCAGGTCAAAAGAAACAAAAATAGAATTTGATGCAAGGAGGAGGCTAGCTACATATTTTAAATATTAATTATTAATATTAAATAAATATAGTACTATTATTTTAAAATAAATATAATAATATTATATTATTAAATAAAGATAGCATATATTTATTAATTCTCTATTAATATAATAATATTATTTTTAAGTAATTTTAACTTATAATAAATGTAAATTATTATTTAGTTAAATATAATAATATTATTTAAATAAATATAATTATAAATTATTTTATTTTATTAAATTAAATTAAATTAAAAATAAATGGTAGAAAATGGAGAGGTGGGAGTGGATGGGAGTCCCACTCCCACTCCCCACTCAAAAAATAAGTGAGGCTCACGGAGCGGGATTCCCAATCTCTCTCTATTTTGTTGAAGTAAACACTGGAGTGGGAGAAATTCACACTCCCCACTCCCACTCCAGAAAATAAACACTGCCTTAATAGATAATTAATTTAACTACAGTGATGACAGAGAATTAATTTAACTACAGTACTGACAGTGAAAGCTCGTAACACAATCTGCCGTCAATTTGATCACATGAGTTGGGGAACGAAGAAAAACTCATTTTCCGAAGCTTCCTTCTCCTTGATGCCTACATTTTCATGCGTCACAATAAAAAATCCAAGAACCCAGCAACTATTGATTTATCAGGACAAGGAAATTAAAAATGAAAATTGTTAATTACCTAGGAATCTATTTCTCTATTCCTTTAAATAAATTTTCTTCGCCCATCAAGATTGAATTGAAAAAAAAAAAGAAAGAAAAGAAGAAAAAGAAGATTCTGGTCGTTACAATTGCATGATATTTACAGCACCCACTCTTCAATTCATGTGCATGCTTGTAATGAGGTTCATCAACTTTATATAACGGATAAAGATGAAAAATAACTTTATATAAGTCAAAAATAGATCAATTCTCCACTTCTTGTTATTTGCAAGATCATGAACTTTATTAGTACTTAATTGAGTTGCAAAATTATTAAGTTAATAAGATGCCAAAGCTTAAAATCAACTAATCGGCCGGTTTAAATGGTTTATGACCTTATGCTAGGAAAATTCTTTGTAATAAAGGAGAAGGAAAATGCTACGAAGGATATTCTTGGCTTCTTCATAAAAAAGTAGGTTGGCTGGCTAGTGCCGGTTTTGCATCAACAATTATATATATAGTGGTGACAATTAAAACAATGAAGAAATTGGGTTCCAGCTAAGAGCTAGAAAGCTACGCAGCTGTTTCATGGTTGGCTTCTCAAAAGCTACATGGCATTGATGCTGAAAATTCGGAAGCTACATGAGGAGTGGTAGATGCAAGGGAGCTTTCATTTGGGTGAAAAACAATCTTTAATTGATTCAATATTCCCACAAGGGGCAGATTTGTTTTCTACTTCAACAAAGTCAGGGGACCAAATGAATCACATTACCAAAGGTTTCAACTGAGAGTTGCCATTGTATATTTATATGGGTGAGATGTGACCATTTAACATTCGACTTTTACCTCCCAGGCTTTTTATATCTTCCATTTCGAATATAAAGGTAACTTGTTTTGATGTAAAAAACAAAAATTGGATATTGTTTGTAGTTTGTACTGTATACTCTCAAGCTCGTTGACTTTTAACGTATATTTATTTTTATGGACTCTTTTATTTAAAAAAAATAATGGTGGGTACAGTATAAATAGATTTTTTACTTTTATATTCTCATATTTTGAATTTTAGTGGTAGACTAAAGAAAATTACGTAAAAAATCATCTGATAAAACCCTTATGAGTATAATTATAGTTACACATTCGATAAGAATTCAAAGTATATTTGAAAGTGTCAGGACGGTAATTTTATATACTTATTAATAAAAGATAAGACAAATAAATTAATATTTTAAAATTAAAAACAAAACAAACACTTATAAAATAATATAAAGTTTATACATCAATATTGAACTTTACTTAAATAAAAAATAATTTATTTACTTAATTTAATTAATGAAGAAAAAATCATTGACCAATTGAAAACCAAAAAATTATATTAAAAATAATTGAAATAAATTTTATTAAATCGGAAAAGTCAATGGACTTTTAATTTTTTATAGAAGGGAAATTCATCAATCACAAGAGATGACTTGGGATCATAAATGATACGACGGCACATGTTCAATAAAGGGCACAACAGCTGCATGTTTCATGTCACTACTCAAAAAGATATAGGGTGAGTTCTTGTCCTTGTGTGACCTTGAATTTGGTAGAGTGCTTGGTCCAGAATTTACTTGGCTAGCAAGGCAGAAGGCCGCCGAAGGGAAGATGAAGCACAGTCGATGATTCCCCAGCTGAGTTTGCTTTGTAATAAACTCAAGTGAGTAAGGGGGCAATCCCTCAGCGGATCATGATTTTCACCTGATCTAATTTTTTCCTAAACAAATATATATGTGGTGATTGATTATTAATAAAATAAAAAAAATAAAGAAGTTAAATCTTATCCATATACTATTACTTAAAGATACATGACATAATATCTTTAAAAGTTCATGAGAACTCAGATTAGGAGGTAATCTTTTTCGGCCGATTTCTTTTGATTCATTGTAACTTAGTTTGCCAATGAATGAATTTCCCTTCTGTAAAATATTCTAATCAAAAGTTCATTGAATTTTCTAATTTAATAAAATTTATTCTAATTATTTTTAATATAATTCTTTTGTTTTCAGTTGGCTTGTGTTTTTTTCTTTATTAATTAAATAAAATAAATAAATTACTTTTATTTAAGTAAAATTTAATGTCGATTTATAAACTTTATATTATTTTGTAAATATTTATTTTATTTATTATTTTAAAATACTAATTCACCACTCTCATATAAGTTTATTTATTTTATCTTTTATTAATAAATATTACGTGTAACTTATAAAATTTATATCCATCGCAACCTCAAATTAAATAAACGTAAATGAGGAAGCAGCGAAAGAAAATCAAAGGCAACAACTGAAAAGCGACCTTTCAACAACCATAATCACAATTTCAACACCGAAATCAGATCACTTTTATCTCTCAAAGACGCGCAGAGGATATTTTTATAATTTTTTTATGGAGAGAGTGCTTCAAAGACAATGACACAGAGAGATGTAGGAATAGAATGTAGCCACGTGGGCCAAAAACCGCCCCAATCAAAGAGCCATTCATGACCATGTGCAAAGCCTCGTCATCTCAGGCTGGCTGGCTGCCTTGAACAGTTGAGCTTTTGATTCACATCACATTCATGCCATGTCGTACTCCAATAGAGAATTGTCCAGGTCAGCTTCTCCAAAACTAAATATGACAGAGGCTACTTCTAACAAGAACATCAACTCGTTCAGTTTACTTTCATCTGATTCTAAGATTATATTTCAAGCAAACTTCTAACTTTCACTAAATTTTAGTGCATATATATATACATATATATGTGTGTGACTGTAAATATATATACACAATGCAATTCCAATAATATTATTATTTCTGATTCTCTCATCTCTGTCACTTCACTTTCTCTGTTTCGATGGACTCTGCGTCTCGCTTAGACTATGCACTCTTCCAACTCACCCCAACTCGTACAAGGTATGTTTTTTATTCTTTTGAGTTTTATTTTTACTTTTTTTTTTGCAATTGCACTTGATGCATTATACAGCGAAGCTTATTTTTATGCTTTTTTTGGTGCTCTGTGTGTAAAGATTTGATCTTGTGCTGTTCTATGGACGAAATAGTGAGAAATTAGCTTCTGGGTTATTTGAACCATTCATTTCACATCTTAAATTTGCAAGAGATGAGATTTCCAAAGGTGGGTATTCCATTACTCTTCGTCCACCAAGCCATGCTGCCCCCTGGTTTACCAAAGCTACATTTGAGAGGTAATGTGAAGCTCCTCTGGATTTTGTTTGTTGCTTCTTTTGTTAATTTGGGAGATTGCCCTTTCGTCTTAATGAAATTATTCAGCATAATTTTCAAGTTTTCCATGAATTACTCTTATCATTTGAATGTTGCTGAATTCCCGAATTACTTCTGCATATGCTTCATTATTTTGCAGTGGCAGTCAATGTGGCAGTCAATCTGGTTTAACTGATTTAAAACGTATTGAGCTAAACACCTAGGTTAAGAGAAGGAATTGAGGAGTATAATTTTCCACTGATTTACCCTCTATGATTTTGTGACAGATTTGTGCGGTTTGTTAGCACACCAGCTGTGCTTGAGAGGTTTGTCAGTATTGAAAAAGAAATTTTGCAGATCAAGATATCGATTCATGCTAATGAATTGTCCGACACTGATGAACATGGGCAATTGGATCAAGGTGTGCTCAGACTTAAAACACTGTTTCCTTAATTTCCATTAGTTTTGAAATTGTTTCTCTTTGTTCATCATAGACCAGTGCTCCTCTCAAATGCTGAAATTTTGTTAATCAGGAAGTGGGTCAGTGGCTCGTGGTATTACAAGGAAGTCAACTGATTCCTCTAAGGTATTTTAGTATACTACTCATACACAACATTTGTAGATTAGTGGTGATATTGACTCAAAATGTATACTAATTACTTTGACTGCCTTTTTGGTGTTTTCTGTAGCTGAAAAGTGAAATTGAGAGAGCCAACGATTCAATACATGAAGAGAACTCCAAGTAATTCAGCTTAACTTTTAAGTTGATTTATTTGGTTAAAATTATTTGCTTTACACCCAATCCATCAAGTATCATTGTCATTGATTATTCGGTTTTTTGAATGACAAGGATTCAACTTCAATGCCTATTGGACACTCGAAGAGCGTTACTCCGGAAAGAGCAAGCAATGGCTTATGCCCGAGGGCTTGCTGCTGGATTCGAAATGGACAACATAGATGATCTCATTTCATTTGCAAATGCATATGGAGCTTCCCGGTTAAGGTCTGAACTCTTTGACACTCCAGCGATTAAATGCAATTTATTGGACCCAAAGTGATGCATAAACAACAACAGTTAATGATTTCCTCTTTTACTTATTCATAAAAGAATTTGAACTTCTGAAACTCATTGGTTACTTTGTTTATTATTCCATTTTCATGTTCTTTGTGCATAGATAAGAGAATGAGTGTTTCTTACTCTGGTCCAATTTCCAATGATAATGGTTTGTTTTATTCTACATGGTAGTTTCTTTTACAAAATATGGGTCACATTTTTTGTACTCATGGCCTTCCTAATCTAATTTAGAGTGATAAACATTGTGCAAGTATTCAAATCTTGAGGCTGCTTGAGTCTTAAACTTGTATTATCTATAGGGAAGCATGCGTAAATTTCAAGGAATTATGCAATAAAAAGCATGGAGATGGTATTTGGATGGAAGAATTAGCGGCAATGGAGGCCTGCTCGCCAGCAGAACTGTCATTTCTGGGAACGTCTGGCATTGTACTTACAAATGAAGCCAGTGCCCCTAATCAGAATATTTTGTCAAATTTTACCAAAGTTGATTTGTGTGGGGATGCATCCAAGGACTCCACGATAAGCAATGCAAGTCCAGACGGCAAGAAAGGTATTTCATGTAATTTCCATTGTTCGTCTTCTACTTAACTGTTGCATGCAACAAAAGGAAGGCAAGGTACATGCAATATATTGGATGCAGGAACAGTTCGTGCAAGCATGTATGGTACATGGCATGTACGATTGTGAAAGCTGTAGCTGTCTTGAATTAAAATTTCTGAATTGGCTTGAGCATCAGCTCATATTTATAGTCTGTAACCATACAAACTGTGTCCAAAAAACACCTGGCTATCCTCTGATGCTAAAAAGCTTACATGTGCAGATGACAACTTACCTGCGTCAGGTTCAAAAGTGCAAGTTCCAGTGACATGGCAAAACCAATTACCTCCGTATATGTACAGTTTTCAAGGCCCTATTCATCAGTTGCCTCCATATCAAGGATATCCTTTTTCTCCTTCTATGCATCCTCACTATGCAGGTAATATGCTGTGGCCTCCCAATATGAAATTACGGGAAGCTAATTATCATAACAACCAGAAGTCATCTTTAAGAAAAGAGAAATTTCTCAACAGAAAAGATTCTGAATCAGAGGAAGACAGACCAACTGAATCCAGTGATTCTGACTTTAAGAGTGACTTAGATTCAAACATTCAGCAAGACAACAAGAATTCTTTGACAGAGCATTCTTACAAGGAAAAACATAGGAAGAAGTCCTCCAAGACAGTAGTCATTCGCAATATCAATTACATTACTCCAAAGAGGAGAAATGGAGAAAAGGGTGGAGACTTTGATGAATCTTCTTCAGAAGAGGATGAGTTCCTTGATGAAGAATCTCTCAAAAAGAAAGTAGATGATGCAGTTGGATTGTTGAAGAAATCCCGAAAGGCTAACTCAAGTCGTCATAAAAAAATTGATGCTAACAAGAGCCTCCATGTTTCAAATGGATCAAATGATGCTAGTGACCAAGCTTTTGGTGATAACTCTGTTGAGCGCTCATCTAAGAAAGGAAAAGGAAAAGATAACTGGGATGCTTTCCAGAACCTTCTCATGAGGGTTGAAGAGAAGACTGATAACAGAGTTGAAGCATTGTGCTCCATGGATGTACAGGATGAACATTTAGTACTCAGAAGCTCTGAAGGTGGAATTTCTTCCACAACCATTCCTGCTGTGGACCTGGAGTTAGAAAAAGTTCCAAAAAAACATATAATTGCTACTGACTCCTTTGTGGTAACTGACAGAGAGGGAGGAAGTGAAAGTAGAGTCAAGTTTTTGGAAGATTTTGAAAATGAAGAGAACTTTCATTCAGTCTTGAAAAGTGAGGATTGTACAGATGCTGATTTGTTGTTTTCACAGAGATCAGAAGAACCCATTCTTGGCATTGGGGATATCGTATCTACTTGTGGTTCTGAATCATCTACAATTAAGACAGTGAAGGGTGAAGATTGGTTCATTGTCAATCACTCTGGGAAACAAGAAAATGAAAGAGGAACCAATGTGCAAACAATCTTTGATGGTGACTGTGTCTTGCCAGTAGGTGATAATCTCCACAGTGAGAAACACAAGGAAGACGTACTTATTGATGATTCCCTCATGATACAGGCTCGATCAGTGACTGATGATCTATATGAACCTCAATGGAAGATGGATATAAGAATGGATGTTGACCTAACCTCAGCTGCCTCTCCAGGAGATGGAGCTGCAAATGGTTCACAAGATAAGCTTGAAGTATATGAACCTAATGACCTTTGTATGGTGCTTGAAAGAGAATCTGAATTTCAATCTTCCAGGGGCTCCTGGAGTATGGATTATGGAATTGATGTGTCATTTGAAGAAGCTAATAAGAGGTGCTCAGTTGCTGAAGTTAGGCTTTCTGATGACAGTGTTGTCGGCAATAATGAAGTTAATGGTTCAAAATTTAAAGGAAAAGAAGGAAGGTCTAAAGTTCCACACGGATCATTAGGGAAGAGCAAACCCGAGCTCATGTCTAAGAGTAGGAAACCATCTCTTGTGAGCAGGCCTGGAGTTCAGAAGAGCAAGTTGGAGAAGGTAGTGATTAGATGTTAGTTGCTAGTGTGAACTGTTGTTTTTGTTATTTCCCTTCTGCATTCTGCATTTCCATTTTAACTTCATCAACATGCTTGTGAGCAGGAAGAAGAGATTCGAAAGAAGATGGAAGAATTATTGATTCAACGGCAGAAAAGAATTGCCGAGAGAACTGCAGCTAATGGTCTTGCACCAGCAGCATCCAAGAAAGCACCATTGCAAAGTAGAACGGCTAAAGGTCCCATTAAGTCAGACACGAATAACATACATGCCGCAACTCGAGCGACAAACAGGATTGGCTCTGTAAAAGTCAGGGCAACTTAAGAAAACGGCTCCAAGCCGTATTTTTTAAAATTCCTTCTGCCGTTTTTATATTGCTTCCCAAGAAGTTGATCTGCAGAGGAAATGCATAACCAGCGATATTTGATTGAAAGCGATGCATCACTGCTCAAGAATTTTTCTTTTCTACCAATGTGTTTAATTATTATTATTATTATTATTATAGTTCTTGGAATAGTTATTTGTTGATCTTTTTCCTCAATTTGTTTTGTATTTGGCATAATCTGGTGACAGTATAATAATGGTATATTTGTTGTGTATTTTTAGAATAATTAGAAATAAATAAAATATTTACAGTGGCTCATTGGCATGTGGCTCATTAGAAATAAACAAGTATATTTACAATCTTTCATAATTCACATGCACATACGAAGTATTATGACCCACAAGTCCTAGTTATTAGCAGTTATTTTTGAAAAATGATTTTTGGGCCACCAACAAAACATCATCATAATAAATTGAAAGCACTGTAGTATGAATAGTTTTTTTTTGTGTGATACAGGGTGCATTTGGAATGAGATGCTGTAACTTTTGTTGTAGAAAAAAAAAGTTGAAATTATAAAATAAAAGTTAGTAATATATAGTAAATATAAATTTTAAATAATAATTTTGATAAAATTATTAAAGATATAATAAATTTTTTATTATACAAGCGAAAAATCATATCAACATAATTTTTAAATTACAGTAAATAATATTTATCAAATATTTTAATGATGTACCTTTTAAGATACAATTATTTAACCTCAATTCCAAACAAACCCACAATCATACTATAGCTTAATCACTATTTCATTTTCTGTCTCGACGGTGTTCAAACATCGATACCCATTATTTTTAGTGAGCATCTCAGTGTACGCCGCCATCTCACTCATGTCTTGACTACGCGCATCCGGAGACTAAGAAAGTGTAATTAGTTTAACTGCTTACTTCTTATGTTCTTGAGTCCTGCCATGGCCAATTAAATTCTGTTGTTTTTCAATCATGGCCTGCCACAGCTATTCTGATGCCACCCACGAACATTCTTTCGAAATACAACAAATAATTCGTGGACCAATGCAACAAATATAAACCCTCGGGGTAATAAGCGTTTGAAAATGCGAAAATGGCGCTAAAAGTAAATAAATATTTGATCAGCAAGAACTTTTTCCATGTATCCAAATCCAAGACAGATTTGATTATCCAATTTCCAATGCAATGAACTCGGGCACGGTTTTCTCGATTAGATAATGTTAGAAAAATTCAGAGCTAGCGTTGAGTTATTCTAAATTTGAGCCCAATAAATAAAGAAAATGTTAGAAAGATTCTAAAATGACAGATATTGGAAATCAACAGGCCACCTCTTCTTACACAACTGAAAGGCTGTTAAAAGCTAACATTACTCCTGTAATTAAGGGGTTGGATTAGTATGCAAAAACTTACCCATAAAAATTGAGAAGAGTAAAACCAGAAATGTAACTAACTGCCTGCCATCAAGACAGGGGCTGCAACTTTTTTGGCCTTAAAAAAGCCAAGCTTCTGTTTTTTCCATTGGCTCTCTCTTCAAAGAGAAAGTTCCAGTTATGTTAGTAGAGATTATTCTTGTTGCCCATTAGGTTTTTCATCATCAAGCTGATTGCGGTGCACGTACTTGTATTTTTGAGCAGGCATACCCATTTCAGTCTTTGATCTCCCTATCTGTTCTGTTTGTCGCATACATCAAGCTTTCAAAATTTTCTGTTGACACTCCCAGCTACACCATAACACAAAAAACCAAAAAAAAAAAAAAGTAAAAGAAAAACCAAAAAAAGGGAAAAAAGAAAAAGAAAAGCAGAAATTCATAAACACGTACAAGTACTTTGCATTGCCGATATAAAGCGCTATGGCCTCAGCTAGATTTTGCGGTTTGTCTCCATTGCTGTTTAGTCGCAAGCATTACAGATTTGAGGTACAATTCTAATCCATTATTTCTTTATATTCCTCAACGTTCTCCTGCTTCTACATGCCATCTGCGATTTATAAACTTATAAGAAAATATCACATATTCAACAGCATTTCAAGTCTTCAAACAACGTTCCGTTCTTCAATTTATCAAGTTTTTGTGATTTTCAAATTCTCTTAACTTCATTCAACATTATATAATATAGACAACATCATCACAGTGTTGTTTCGATCTTGAAGCAAGTTAGATTGAATTCTGAAAAAAAAAAAAAAAAAGATCAGGGACATGTGGATTAGCCATTTGGTATTGACAAGCAATCTTGACAGGGTAAAAAAATTCTGGATGTGGTGAAAGGCCCTCACCAACAGAAGAACGAGAAGGAAGTAAAAGGTTTGAAGATAGTCAAATCATCTGGATGTACGGACAACTTTAAACTGATGGCAAATCTTAAGAAGAAGATCATGCAGTTCAGAGATATCATTGACTTACCTCCTTCTGACAGCTCAAAGTCCTTGGATCAGGTATATTTTTTCACCTCCACCCTCCCAATAATACGTATCGAGTATACCTCCCCATTGATCATGAGTATTTGTTGAATCTTCCTGCACTCTTGTTTCCTTGCAGCTGGTGCTAAGAACAATTAAAGATCTCCAAAATATGTACCCTGAAATCAGTCCCACCATTCAAGTATCAGAAATGAAAGGAGCATCTACGGATCAGGTTCAGCAATTCAACAACAATAAGATCATGATAGTTATCTACTTGCACTGTAACATTATGGATGGCAAATTAATATGCTTAAAATAACTCCTCAAAACAGATTCTGGCCTACTTCTACAAGACTTTAAAATCGATTGAAGATGGATGGACAATGAGTCAGGATGGAATGGACATATTTGAATGCGATCTACAAGTAAATGAGGAGAGCATCAATCCAGAGCAACGCGGTACATTCCATATCTTCATTCGATGTAGTTGGCAATACTCTTTGCACTGTCCCTAGATCCTCTACGAAATAAAGTAGAGCTCTTTGATTGAGAATTTTAGCATCAAAGTTCAAAACAGGACCCTAATAGGCCATTAAATTTTGAGCTTTTAACGAAAGTTTCTAATTCTTTTCGCTTTTTCTTATGATGTAGTTGAAAATATACTGGCAACACTAGATTCCTTGATGAAATTAACAGCAGAAAAATTTGATATGATGGACGACGAAGATGAGAAAAAGTCTTCAAGTTCTTCACAATCTAACACCTTCGGTAAAGTTCTGGACTCGTATTCGGACAGTTGCAGCAACTCTTTCTGTGCTTCTCCAGCGACCCCAACCTCCGTACTCCCAGATTTGACGAAAGCAGCTAATGCATCTTATACTTCTCCTCTTCTGATGTCTCTCAGAGTTCAAGCAGTGGGGAAACTGAACCCCATTGATGTAAAGCGCCTCTCTTTCCATATGCTTCCACATGTAGGCATTCAGGATCCCAGTAATTCACCAACTAATTCATGCCAAGAGAATAATATATTTGAGGAACAACTGCAAGATGAAAATAGCAATTCAGAAGTGAAAAAAGCAGATCCTCTCGAGGAAATAAAAGATAACTGCACAGAAATTAATTCACCTTCAACTCAAACAGAAGAATCATTGCCATCATCCGCACAACCTGGTCTATCTCCAAAAGTAGCATCGGTGCAACCCCCTCCACCACCGCTGCCTAATTTGAAGATCGCTATATCAGCTTCACCAACACCACCTCCACCTCCACCCACATTGCAGCCAAATGTTACAGCAGCGCAACCAATGCCTCCTCCTCCCGCACTACCTCAACCTGGAATGTCAGGAGCTCCGCCAGCAACACCACCTCCACCGCCGCCACCGCCTGGAACATCAGGAGCTACACCACCTCCCCCACCACTCATGATGAATCTAAAAGGATCAACAATGCCGCCGCCGCCACCCATGCCACTTGCTAATGGAGCACCTCCTCCTCCACCACCGGCACTTGGTGCAGGAAGGTCTTTGCGCCCCAAGAAAGCTACTAAATTGAAGAGATCAAGTCAGATGGGTAATTTATATAGACTTCTCAAAGGGAAGGTGGAAGGAACTGAACTAAGTAAATCACCTAGTGGGAGAAAGAGTTTGGGAGGAGGGGCTCCAGCTGGTGGAAAGCAAGGAATGGCTGATGCACTAGCAGAGATGACAAAGAGGTATGCTTTTAAACTTCTAAACCACATGAACTCTTTTGTGGTTCAAGCCTTCAAGGACATGACAGAAGTAAAAAACATCTTTTTTTGTGTATCTCTCAGATCGGCGTACTTCCAACAAATTGAAGAAGATGTTGAAAAGCATGCCAAATCAATCACAGAGTTGAAATCTTCCATTAGTACTTTCCAAACAAAGGACATGGCTGAGCTGCTCAAGTTCCATAAACAAGTGGAATCAATTCTAGAGAAATTAACAGATGAATCGCAGGTCAATAGATTAGCTACTTCAACATAACTTGACTGTTATTGATGTACATTCCACCACATTCTGACCGTGATCTGCAATGCTTTGCCATGCAGGTACTGGCAAGATTTGAAGGATTCCCTTCAAAGAAGTTGGAAGCATTGAGAATGGCAGCAGCACTGTACTCGAAGTTGGATGCAATGTCTAATGAATTGCAGAATTGGAAGATAGTGGCTCCCTTGGGGCAGCTTCTTGACAAGGTTGAACGTTACTTCAACAAGGTAAGTTTTGGTTTCTCAGACACAAACCATTATCTTCATCGATCCCTGCATTTTCATGATTAACTTACCAGAAAGAGTAACAAACAGATCAAAGGAGATATCGAAGCCTTGGAGAGAACTAAAGATGAAGAATCCAAGAAATTGCAAAGTCATAACATCCATTTCGACTTCCATATCCTCATCAAAATCAAAGAACTAATGGTGGATGTTTCCTCAAACTGCATGGAGTTTGCACTGAAGGTAATTCGAATAAGAACCTGTTCCAGTTATTTTTTTGTTCAAATTATAGTTCCAGGATTCATTATGGAAAGCGAGTAGCTTAATTGGATTGGTTTTCAAATTTGATCCAGGAAAGTAGGGAAGCAAAAGCAGTAGACGTGAGTGGAACCAAAGCTGAAGGACGGAAAAAGGAATGTGTCAAAATGCTTTGGAGAGCCTTTCAGTTTGCATTCCGGGTTTATAATTTTGCTGGTGGACACGACGATCGTGCCGACACGCTGACCAGAGAATTGGCTCAAGAAATCGAGGCCGATCCTAACCATCAGTGATTGGTTCTTATCAAAATGCTTAAAAAAACATAATATAGCACACTATAAGTATATGTACAATCAGAGAAATCTGCGAAGATCAAATGCATTAAAGCTTCAGTTTTGGGAGGCCTTGTTAGTGCCACTTTTGTTTGGTTATTATTTTAGAAGTACTAGGACTTAGAACTGCTTCAAGATTCCGCTGCTCTGTTGGGAACGTGGAAGGGATGATCATAATCATGTAAATTCTATATATGCTTTGCTTCTATTACAAGAATACCGTCTGATGGTGCCCGGTTATCATTGAACCTCTACATTTTCATCATTTTGGAGTGATAATGTTGATTATCTATCAGGAAATACTTCTTTCTCATTTGAATCTTTTAGTTTGGTGGTGGATTTACCAATTACAAAAGCTTAAGAATCTAGATAATTTCAGCTTCTCTCAAAATAACGTTATTAATCCCTTGTAAACTCCACTAAAAATAAAATCCAAAGGAGTACTGGAATTAAATGTTATTTTGGGCAGGAGAGAAATCCTACTAAAAGACCATTCAATTTTCAATTGAGGCTAGTAATTAAGTTCGTCCAGTAATTAGCTTTTCAAAAAGAAATAACAAAAAAGATAAAAAAAATCAAGCCAAGAATCTAAATTAGGTGACTAATAATGAAAAAAAAATGAAGTATGACGACAATATGAATCACAATATCAAACATAGAAAATATCAAGATTTGCACAATCTCACCGTGAATCTCATAGATGGCAGAGCCATTGATAGCTATTAGCTATCCCTAACCGCGAAGCCACCGGAAAGCCGCCGTGAAACCGTTGAAGAAATTTCACACTCCATTTTGATTTCTCATTCATCGAAATCCATAATTATTTGAACTAGTCACCTGCCTAATTGCTTGAAGATCTTTTTTAAAATCGTATTTCTTATGCCGCTTCAACTCCATGAAGGGCATTTAAATTGTAGCTTATAATTCAAAAATTATGAAATCAATCCATGAACATTTTACATGAATATTCTGATGTTACACGACGTCAATATTACAAAACTTGGATCAGTGTTGATTTTTTATCTTGCCAGCATGCCACGTGAATAGTATTTATAATAGTATAAGGTTTTAAAAGTCTAATTGTTAATATATTCTTGTCTAATTACTTACAGTCATAGCCTTGTAAAGAAATCAGCGTAAAGATCTTATTAATATACACTGAATCCCAAACTGAATTACGTAGAGTTTGGACTTTTTACGAAACATTTGAGGCTAGAAAAATCAAAGAAACCACAATGACTAAAAGAAACACACAATATCTTGTTGGAAATAATTATGGGTCCATCCTCGTTCATCAATCTTTAACAAAATCAATCTTGATGCCACCAATGCGAGCTAGACCCTTCCCAAATTTTGGCACCAATGTCACAATCACACTATCATCATCCTCAGCTCCCAAATCCTCTAACAAATCTGTCAATCCCAATCTCAAACTAGTCTTCATCTTCTTGCCATGCTTATGCTTATGCGGTACATTCACAAAGCTTCCCGCAAATTCACTATTATCCGGCCCTATTGGCATCTCATCTTCATCCTCATTTATGTACACATCAAATTTCACCCTCGCATCTCTCTCAAACTCAATATTATCTACAACCAACACCTCCTCTTCCTCTTCTTTTTCCTTTTTACTCCTTGATTTCTTCGGCCGCGGAACTACAGTGCTTATAACTCTGTCCAAGACTATAGGAAATACATTTCTCGGAATCAACTTTCTCTTCAACTCAGCTGCTTGCGCTACTCCAAAAGCCTTTGCCACTCTCTTTTTGGCTAAATTTCTAGGTGATGGCTTTGAATTCTGCCATGGAATTTCAACGTCTTGATAAACATAGCCTAGGTTTTTAGTATCCAGACAATCACGAACTTTAACACGAACAAGATTTGCATTCTCATCATAGAAAAGGAAAGCCGAGTCTAGCCAATCCGGCTCAGTGAAATTGGTTCGCTTCCCTCCTAATGTCCTCCAAATAGTCCACATGCGATCAATGTTGGAATGATGAGCAAAGAAAATAGGGTCTCTCCCAGCGGAGTAAAAGTTCCCCATGTTCTCCAGATTAGGTTGCGTGTTATCACCACACCATAAATGAACCGGATTATGTGGAGCGTTCTCAATAGAACCGGATCCTGGCTCAGGATCATCACCGGCACGGTATGGACTTCCAAGGAAAAGCTTAGAAGTCTTGCCATTAGACACCATTTGCCTGTACATGATGGTAAGATTACTAGAAATTTGATCTTTCTTTGTTGTGGTCTGATCATCATCAGTTTCATTGTAATCAAGATCAAGCAAAGTTGGCGGTTGGTGGTTTGCATTACGTAGCTTATCATAAAGTGGTGAATTAGGGTTTGCAAACATGGGAGGCATTTGCATGCCCGGAGGGGAATCCCAATTCCAAAATGGCAAAGCAAATGTTGGATCATCGATCAATTTCCCCAAGATCTTTTCATAGAAATATAAATAATATCTATGAAATGGGAAAAATAGCCATGAGTTGTGAATTTGAAGATCAAGATTAGGGAAGCCAACTTGGTCATAAGCCCCATCACAATAAGCACAATGAACGTTAGCTTGATTCATGAAGCTACGCGGGTCATCGGCGGGGAGAGCTTTCATGAGCTCAATAGCCTTGGAATACTTGGCTATGTAAGCATCATCGGATAAATGAGCCGCAGGCCTAACACGCAACGAGGAATTAGACGGAGGGAGTTTGAAGTTGATGATATTTGTAGATTTTGGTGGGCAGCAGTTATCGGTTGTTGTGTCAGCTTTGCCACATTTGCTTATATCCGGGGTTGAAACCGGGGCGGCGAAAGCAAATGGATCAGAAGATGAGAGATTAGATACACCATAAAGACCTCCTAGACCAACAAGTAGAACATCTCTTCTATCAAGTTTGTTTAGAGAATCTTTTGAACTAGGGTTTTGTTCATTTGTGGCTTTGCATGTTACCTTATGCTTTCCAACAATTGAAAGCTGGGATGTTTTTTGGCTGAAGGGAGAGATAGAAGTGGAAGTGGCGATGGGAATAACAGTGGCAGAGGAGGAAGATGAAGGAAAGAGAGTCGTCATGACCATGAAGTATTCAGTTGGCTGGTTTTGTGATCTAGTGATTAAGCTGCTTCCTCATCCTTCCTTTTATAATGAAATAAGCTACTGATAAGAAGTTGAATTCTCGCCATTTTTCGAACCAAAAAAAATAATGGCGTACCTTTTTGGTTACAACTCTGCCTTTATACGCAACTAAAGTCGCAAAATTTGATTTTTGAACATTTCATTCGAAAGTATTTGTTTGCTTTTCTTTATTTTCTTTATTGTTTTTCTAGGACAAATTTTTTTCTTTTTTAATTTCTCGTACTGAAATTACAGTGAGTCTATAAAATTGAATCTTAAATTTGGATCCGAATCCTCTCTCTTAGGCACTTTCTCTCCTACTCTTCCTAAACTTTCAAGAATCCACTTACATGCGTCATTAATTAAATTAAATGGCTAAAATTTTGTTTTAGTAATTTTTATCTAAATAGACATCCAAACTCACATAACTGTTGTCAAATTCTTTCCCGCAAATATTTTTCCCTCTCATCTCTTTGTACATTGACGTCCATCTTTAGCAAATTGTATAAAAAAAAAGCACAAATTGAAAAAAAGCAATCGACAATAAGATTTGCATCTTAATTTTAATTTTTTTCATTTATTTATTTTTTCTTGATGTTTGTCTTCTTTATGGATCCAGATTTCTATAGTTAATTAAAACAATTGTATTCTTTATTTATCTTTTGTATTGTTAAAGGGTTATTGCTATGACTTTAAAATGCTTGACTGATTTGGATGGAAACCTAAACTGGAAATGGAATCTAAGCAATTATCATATGATTTCTACAATAAGTATGCATTGAAATGAGATTTTATATTAGAAAAGAGGCATTTTCTAAGAATAAGAAAATAGGTGAAATGACCTAAAGGATATTTGTTTGTTCTAATAAGGGATTTCGTAAGAAGGATAAGAGAGATTTACTTTTAAAAAAAAAACCTAGGGGAGAAACAAGGACGGGTTGTAATGCTTAATTGTGTATTAAGTTGAACAGGAAGAAATAAAATTATTATGTCTATCATTTTGTAGAAATTCGTAATCATCCTCTTGTATGGGAAGAATGTGCCCATATATTACCCTCTCAACGAAGAATATCAACATCTCAAGCAATTGAATTATAATAGAAAATGTGAAAATATGCAAAATTACCAGGCATTAAATTTGTTTCCAAGCCCCATGAGTCTCAAGCTCCCTCTAATCCATCAACTTAAGATGAAAGTTAAAAATAATGAAAGAACAACTTACTAAAAAAGCCATCCCAGCGATACATGATAAAAATGATAGAAAAAGTTTTTAGAGCAAATGAAATTTCTAACAATATCATGACTTATTATGGGCTAAAAGCTTCCGTTCGATAGATTTAGATTCCCTTTTTGCTCTTGCTAATATATGCAATTAACTCTACTCGGAAATTTAAAAATTGTGTATATCCCCTCCAACAAATCTTCTCAACATCCATAACCAATTTTGTTCAGCCATTTCACCGAACACTTTGAGGGCAATCTCCAACTTCTCAACTTTTCTGATACTTTTGTGATTGTTTTTCTTGTTGAACATGTCAATTCCTTTCATTGTACATCTCACTGTTTGGGGAATAAATAGAATATTGAAAATGAAGTGCCATGTGTCGATGTGAAGGTTGTATGACTATAAGTTATCCTTGCTGGGTACCCGACCTATACTAGCTACACCTGGTAATTAAGCATGTATATGGGGCACGCAATGTCATGACACAACCCAGACCTACCAAGATATTGTCCGCTTTGAGTCTTAACAAGGCCTGCACGGTTTTTTTGTTGGGACGCCCATACACCTCAAAACGCGTCTTGTCAATTAAGGTGTGGATCACCCCTTATAAACCCATCATCTCTCTTGTGCTTTGCCGATGTGAGATTCGCCTAGGGTGTTACATACAGCCCCCTTAAGGACTCAGCGTCCTCGCTGAGGTTTGCCCCACCATCGATCAAAAGGACATGGGGAGCCGCTCTAATACCATCTGTCAAGACCGAACCCAGACCTGTCAAGATATTGTCTGCTTTGGGGCTTAACAAGGCCCGCACGGTTTTGTTCATGGGGCGCCCATACACCCCAAAACGCGTCTTGCCAATTAAGGTGTGGATAATCCCTTATAAACCCAACATCTCTCATGTATTTTGCTGATGTGGGATTCACGTAGGGTGTTACATGCTGCATCAGAGCCAATGTAGTTAAAGAAAATATCCAAAAATACCTACAAAGTGTGATATTTTCATCACCCAAAGAGAATATTTGATTTGACAAAATCAAATAAGTAATATTTTGTTCGAAAAGAAGGAACAACTGGTTGTCATGCCCGCAAAAAGGAAAAAGTAACACACAAAAGACAGTGGTCCTTAACTGTTACACCTACAACTATCCAGACAACCTATACAAAGGCGCCCTAGACCACCTTTAGTGTACACCACATAAACAAAACAATAGAGCATGCCTAAAATTTGCCTCCTTGCTCTCCAAGCATGCTTCTAACGGTCTAAAAATCATCAGAGGATAAAAAGGACGTGAGAATTTAAAAAAGAACAGTAGAATCACCATTAAAAATATGCCACGTGGCAGGGTACCCAGGGTATACTATATAAAGTCAATAAGATTTTATCTTTCTTATACTCATCACAAAACACACACAAAACAAGGGGCTGAGGTCTTCTTCAGCCTCCAACCTCTATTTTTAGAGAGTTTGCAAGCGCTCATTTGCATAAAAGTTCAAGTAGCGGACTTGAGCGTTGGAATGTGGTCGCTGGCCACTGCCGGCTCCATTTCTGATCTCATTTTGTTATTTTGTCGGTCTAAAGATGCCATTTCCAGTCATCTCCTCCCCCACCTGACCTTTCACCATTATCCACCTCTCCCATTATTTGTCACTTTCTTTGAAGCCCAAAACAGCTCATACACCATGGTTAAGTGAGGTACCCTGAGCCCCAAAAAATAAATTTATTATTTTGGTAAGGTTTTGTCTCATTTCCTTGCAATACAAAATCCACTTAAAACTTTGCCAAAACAAAATACTACGAAACATTAGCTATAAGCTCATATCTATCATTTTGATAGACATGTGAGAATCATTTTTATATTAACAATCTTAAATTTTGATGTTAAAAATCAAGCTGACTTGTTTTACTTTATTTACAATTATACCTATTTTTAAAAAAGACAAGAAAAAAATTAAGAAAAAAAAATCGTAATCTTTTCTTAAAACATGTAACTGGAGAAAAGACGTGTAAACTTGATATTTCCTTACTGACGTGTTAATATATTAGAGGAAAAACTCTTGTCAGGAAATAATTCTAATTCTCCATTTCAACGAAAACCTCTCAACTGTTAATTTGACATTATGATCTCTTTGAAAAGTTTGATCTTTGAAATTAGTACCAATACATCGCTAGAAAAAACTATTGAAAACATTTTCCAAGGATTGACACTTTAGATTTTTAAAGTCAATTAAATAAAATAAATAATATTAGACATGTGAGAATCGTGCAATATGTCATTTACATTTACAGGTTTCCAAATTTTCTCTTTGAAAAGTTCTATTTATAATTTAATTTCTGTCTTTTAGTCTAACTGGCTCCATCAAAAACTTCGGAGTTAGATATTGCAACTAAAAATAATAGACTTTGATGGACCTTCAAATCGTTTTGTAGAGTACTACTTGTCTACGACTGGCACTAGAGAGATTTAATTAGGAGAAGCTGGAAAGAAAATTCAATAGAGAGAGAGAGAGAGAGAGGTTTCGGCAACAAAGAAATCGATGATAGAAGATTAACCCAATCTCTTTCTCTCCAAAACAAGTTTTTGACACAGCCAATCAAACAAAAGTTTTTTTTTTTAAAAAAAGCTCCTTGTAAAGCTTGACAAGCAACCGTGCTCGGGAATTCTGTTCTTGCTTAGATGCCGTGTATCCATTTTACTGATTCAACATGCTAATGCAATAATTAATACTAGTCTTGTTTATAATAGCTTTTACTTGGTATCACAAAAGAGTAATGTAATATTAAATAAATCCTTTACTAAAGTAAAGTAATGGATAAATTAAGAAATAGAAAATATTGATTCCAACATACTAAAAAACAGAACACATTGTGTGAGTGTATGGACAATTAATACTCGGGCCAGGCTCGCCTGAGAAATGTTTAAATATTGAAATATATATATTATTTTAGTTGGAATCAACTTTTTTACATATATTTATCTCATCCATAACATATATTTACACTTTTAAATTCTATAAGCCCAACTTTTAAAACCCAATGTAACAAGAAAAAAAAAATTATCAATTATAAATTTGTAAAACATAATGAATTTTTTTTTTAAATGTAAAAAAATTTTGACTTTTTGGCGCAGCCCGAAAGAAGCCCACTCTAGTGATAACAAGCCCGAGTTTATGTAGTAAAATTAAGTTGAAGATACCACAACAATGATTGACATGATTATGCCCATCCACATTGAAGATAAGAAGGTTATTTTTGAAGATTTGGCTGCAATGTTTAAAGTTAATTAGTAAAAATATTGAGCCAGTTTTGAAGAATTAAGAGGCTTAAAAGTGATTTGTTTCTAAAAGACTTCATCTTCTTGAAGAATTACTTATAAGTGTAAGAACAAGATGAAGCATGGAGAATTTCGAGTTTCAAAAATGATTGATGAAAAAGGCTATATTCTAAGCCCCAAGTTACATTGATACTTCACTTCAATGTTTTACTTTTTTTTTGTTTTTTTTTACAGGAGAATGATGTAGAACTATATTTTAGGATTTTGGTATTTTAGGTCTTTTGATATTTTTTATTATTAATTAGAGTCGAATATGACATATGTTTTAGTTTTCCTTTTAAATTAATTTAGAAAAGTATGTTCATCTTATTATAAATAGGGAGGTCTTGTCATCATTAGTTAAACTTTAATTATTCAATAAAAAGAAACTCCTCTTTATAATTCCTTTAAGATTATTTATCAAAATCTCTCTTATGGAGTAGGATTATTTATCAAAATCTCTCTTATAGAGTTATTTGAATTAAAATGAAATTTAATCACGCTTCGATTAGAGCATAACGTAATTGCACTTGCTCTAGTACTAGAAAGATATCTAGTATTCATCTACACTATCAATCCACTTTTTCTACCCCATTCAACCAAGATGTTTGTAAAACACAAAAAAAAAAAAGATTTTAATTTGAAAACTATATTTTTTATTTGCTAGTGCTTTGAAATCTATATATTTTATTTGTTAGTGACATCTTTACTTTATTAATATGAGAATATCTTCATTAATCTGAATATGAATCATCAAAGGAAGAATATAAATAAATATGATTGTTGGTGGATTATTGTTCTTCGAGATAGTACGAGTTCAACCCCCTGCTTCGTGCTTGGAGAATGAACATGAGGATCAAGAAGACATAATTTTAAAAATCTCAGTAGCATCTGGTGTGGTGGGTTCTACTATATGTAGATTTTAAAATTAAAAAATAATGAATCTTTACATTTGAATCCAATGTTTCAAATTGAGATCCCACACTTTAACTAAAATATAGAATCTCTCATTAAAAACCTTTATATGTATATATGTTAAATAAAGGTTCTCGTATTTCATTCAAGTTAGATAAATTAAAAGTCTAATTTCTCCTCCTCTCAAATTTTACCTACCTTCACGTGCGGACCAGAAAGCAACTGCTTAAGATTTTCTTTCTTTGAATATGCAACTGCTTAAGGTTGAAATTCACCATCTCCAAAACCAATACCTTACATGGCAGTGGAAATTTTTCGGTTGCTAAAAATTGATTTTGAAGATTGCACCCAAGGGAGAAATATTGCTTGGTTGCGGATCCTTTGAATTATGGGCCCAAGCTGCGGGTTTTGACTTTATATATATCGATAGATAATTCTTATATATCTCAAAGTTGCCTGGCCATTACACATTAGTCCAGTTACCGTCAAAGCTTTTAATTCAATAAAAGTGTATTTTTTTTAGATAATAGAAACCTTTAATTTTAAAAATGAATTGTAGTTTTTAAGACTAGGTTTGGAGTTTTTATTTTTCAATTTATATTTATGTCTTTTAGCTTTTTAAATTTATATTTTCATTATTGTAAAAATAAATGATATAATTAATGGGGTTAGCAAATAACTAGGTAAATTGATGGATATATGAAGAAATTAGTTGATGTGAATCCAATAAACTGCAGTTGTTAATAATAATAATAATAATAATAATAATAATAATAATAATAATAAAAGAGGGATGCTACTAGCACCCGTTTATTATCTTTGCCAAATCCCTTTGCTATTTATTTCCTATTTAATTCCTAAAATAATCGTTATTGTTGTTCTTCATCAATAAACCCACATTTCAAGTTTCAACCCTTTTAAAATTCTTCTTGATGTAGCATTTATCTGCCACTTTTTTTTCTTCATTAAACCACATTCTCAATAAATCCTAATGACATTCCATTTCGAAAAGAAATAAAATATGCACAAAGTTTGATTGTCACCCTAATATGATCATAAAGTTAATAATCTATAAAAACTTTATAAAATTATCTTTCCTGCAGAATAAATTGTTAATAAGTGAATAAAACTTATTTTAAATTAAATTCTTAATTAACTATCTTTTTTTGTTTTTAAACTTTATAGATTTTTTTAAAAAAGAAATTTTGTGATGGAGAAAGAGACAGAAATCAAAATTATATGCAGGTTTGTTTAGATAAGTTTTAATTTTGAACATAATTTAAAATATAGAGGATAAAATTGTAAATATACAACTAATAGGGGTTTTACAAGAGAAAAAGAGGAGTGCCAGTAGCGTCACGGTTTTTTTAAAACTTTTGTAGGGCTCTTAATCCGACTTGGACTTTTGATTCATGGAAGCTAGGTCCGGGGCCCGGCTCGCTTCAGGCGTGCACAACTAAAGCGATAGCCCTCTTACACCTGGCTGGACTCAAGCCTGACCGGACCAAAGCTTACTTACTTGGTGTATTGTAAGAGAAAATGGGAAATTGAATAATTAGCTCAAAAATTAAAGCTGACATCTTAAAGGGAAACTTCATATTTTGGGGAGCTGCGGGTGCATCCTATTAGTTAAATTAATTTGAACCAAAGCGATAAGTAAAATTTTCCCAATTAATATTTTTTTTTTAGTTTAACTTGAACCATTAACCATAATTAAAAGAGCAGGATCTTTAATTTATCTGAATTTCATGGAGCGAATCCAACCAAATGCATGAAATCATTAGAAATCAATATAAACATATATACAGTTTTTGCGAATGCACTCCATGAATTTATAAAGACCAACCAACTCATAACTTGAGACAAAGGTAAACCCTGGTATCAATTAGCTGATTTATTATTTATTTCCCCGAGGTGAATGGGAACAAAAAGGAAAAGAAAATCTTGACACAAGGAACAAAAAAGCTTCATTCAAAATCTATAATTGCCCAACAAAAAGTTTAGATATGTGCTTCTCCTCTAAGCTAAAAAGGACTTCAAATCAGACATCACGCATCTAAATATATAGAACTACGACATATTGGGCACGTAAATTCATCGGAGAACCATCTAATGATACAATGAGAATGATAAACATGTTTGCAAAATGGAAGAATTCTAAACAAGTCACCACTCACAAATTCCTCCAAGCAAATCACACACTCACTTGTAAATTTCTTATTGTGCAGGTGGCCATCGTATTTCTCGGCCGGCGGCAATTTTTCTATGACCCTTTGGTGTCTCAGCGGCCGATCCCACAATCTCAAAACGTCAAACGATCCAACTTCAGGATCATGCATGCGTTGATACAAGTCGCGTGCCCATATGCATATCTCGTAGACCCAGATTAGGAGCAATAACGAAAGAGCAATGGTGAGTGTGTAAGTTAGTACAATCTCTGCCTGGCGATTCGAACGAAGATCCATTAGTCTTCTGATCACGAAGAGCGTTTCATCTTCTTCGATCGGTGAAATTATTTTTGTGGTTTAAAATAGCACTTGCCATACTTAGCAGGATTAGCATCTAATATTTCGTTTTGAATTCTTTGAACATTTATTTAGTTTCCCAAAATAAGGTTCTTTAATATGGAATAAATTTAGTATTTATTATCTAGCTTATAAAACGCATGAACCATATCATTAGTCTCCAAAACTTGCATCTCCTCTACTTCTCTGTCTTAACGGCGCCGTTTTTGGCGTCCAATATGACCCTTGTCGCGTATTTCATTCTGAGCCTGTATCCGCGGCCTGCGGCATTTGTAGCTATTTAGCCTTGTATATATTTCAAGATCGGTGGTAGGGATGGCAAAATATTCCACGGGTTTGGGGTCCCATGGAGCCCCACCCCAAATGGAGAAATTTTTTAATAATTTTTGGGGAATGGGGTGGGGAGTGGGAGAAAAGTAATCCCCAAATTATTAACGGGGTGGGGTTTGGTATTGCACTCCCCACCCCACCCCCACCCCAATCCCCATTATATATAAATATGTTTTTAATTTCTATTTAATAATTTATATTTTATCAACTATAATGTCAATTAATAATTTTTTTAAATTTTTATGTAATATAAATAGAATATGAATAAAAGAAAAATCTACAATATTTTTCAACTTTAAAACATTAATATATTTTCTTTTCTCTTTTAAGGTGCTGCTCTCTTTAAATATTTTTCACTTTTAATATCATTTTAAGATATTGTTTCAAATTTTTAGAGATTTTTAAAAAAATTTAAATACTTTATAATATTGTGATGATTTTATCTTAAGTCTCTAATTTTTAATTTACTGAAATCATATTTTTATATCTACTATAAAATAAGTAAATGGGGAATGGGGTGGGGATGGGGGAATCATTCCCCACGTAGGGATTCCCCATCCCCAACCCACTAAATTTATTGGGGAATGGGGTGGGGAATGGAGGATAAAATTTTTAATGGGGTGGGGAATGGGATAGGCATCCCCACCCCCACCCCGCCCCATTGCCATCCCTAATCGGTGGCATGGTCTTATGATATCAAGGGGTAGGCGCTTCTTTTAGCTTTTAGGTATGACTTAATCTAATAGCTAAAAAGAACTTATTTAATCACATAAGTTCTTATTAAAAAAATTTCGTATTGTTTAATTGTATTTTGATTACGACTTTATAAAATTAAATAAATTATTTTAATGTCTATTGGTATAATTCAAAAAAAGAAAAAAAGAAAGAGAAATCTATTAATAAAAGTTTAAATTTTCACTTTTAAAAGTAAAAGTTATAGAGCTTATTAAAATAGTTAAATTATCTAAAATACCCTTAATTTTACTTCACAATTTTGTATAAATTTTATTAATAAAACTATTAATCTAAAATTCCCTTAATTTTACTTCACAATTTTTAAACTCTACTTATACAAATTTTATTAATAAAATTGTTATTTAAATAGGCTGTATTTAAAAAGTTATATCAAATAGAGTCTTTTTTTCACTTATTTTCATTTTTCCCTAATTATTATTATTATTAGGGTAATTGTCCATTGAGTCCTTATTATTTGTAGAAAAAAATTATGAGACTAGAAGTTTATAAAATGAATCAACTAAATCCTTTCTAATATAAATTTACGCCATTCAAGTCTTTTGCTTGATTCTTCCGTTAAAAAAGTAAGTGAAAATTTTAACTTAAACATAAAAAGATAGTTCTACTATTATATATCATATTAATGATTCAAAGTATAATTTTACCCTTAGTCATTAATTTTTTTTAAGTCTAACTGCTATTTATTAATTTGAGTAACAAGAAACAAAACTCTAAAAGAAAAACAAAATCTTTGGTCAATTTTTATTAACTAAATAGCAAATTAAAAGAAGTACATAGACAGAATACAACATTCAATTTTTTTTTTAAATCTCACCAATAATTAAACATAGTTTTTCATTTGAAAAATTAAACTTGAGAAACCTAATCTTACACAATATCATTAAACTTGGGAACAATTTTACCATAAAATACATACAAAAATCACCTAAAAAAAGAATTACTAACCTTTAAACTTAGGTTCTCCCCAATACTTGAATTTAACCAATGCTAACAAAGGTTTAGTCAAATTCATGGTAGATTTATACAATATTTTTTTGGTGTAATGCACGTTTCCTCAATCTCTCCTCTGACACGAACAATGTGGTAGTTTTCGTAACATTAATTTAGTATTTTTTCAAAAAATATTAACTTAGGTTACTTGAGTTTAGTTTAACTATTACCACCAGTCAAAAATAAAGAATAAGGAGGTGCTCAATTATTTTTTTACTAAAATGTCCTCAATATTGTTAACATTTTTAATGAAGTGATTAAATTAAAGACTTGAATGACATAAATTTATACTTGAAAGGATTTAATTGATTCATTTTACAAATTTATGGTCTCTAAATTTTTTTCTACAAATAATAAGGACTCAATTAAAAATTACTCTTATTATTATTTTTATTTGCTTGGTAGTGCTGTGAAAGTGGGATGTTTTCGCTATTGGTTACTTTTTATATGGTTTCGACGTGGGGTAGATATGTCTTCATCATCACTTTGATTCCGCTTTACGTGCTTGTGCGTTTATTCTTGTGATTGTATGTGGCTTATAATTGCATGTATGTTTTTGCAATGCTTTTATTAGTTATGCAGGTTTGGTTTGTAAGGATCAGTTAATCGGATTCAATCATTTGACCTGACGAACGTGTGGCCGCGGAAGAGAAAATAGAGAGAAAATTATAAGAGAAGGAAACGGATAAAATGATTGTGATAATATTGAACAAAAATAGAGATACAATAAAATTTTCATTAAAAAAAAAACAATAATAAACGATGACATTTAGTTGGAACATACATATTGTATAAGTGATGCTAATAATAGTTGCATATCTCCACATCCGATTAATGATTGATTGATCGGAGAAATACAAATAGATATTATTTCTCAAGTTTTTACACTAATGATAACCGGTTAGTATCTGCTAGAAGGTGAAGCAATTAGCAGAGAAGAGAATAGAAGAATAACTATCACGCTTTTCCCCACCGATTTTCAAGATCTCCATCGTTCCAGCAAAGCAATACGTGAGTTTATTAAGTTGCCAAATGTTGATTATAGCTTGACATGTTGGACATTCTGTTTGGATGGCGAAAAGCTTCCAAATGGTAATAATATATAATTGCTGATTCTTTTGAAGTTCATTTTTCGTTCTGTTGATAAAAAAAACTCTTCTTTTGATTTCCAGCAAGAAACCAAAGGTATGTTCAATGCCATCTTAAGTTCCTGAGGATTAAGAGAGAGTCCAATATAAGACAATTGCGAGAAAACATCATTCAACTCCTAAAAAATGGCCGCATTGAAAGCGCTTTTTCCCGGGTATCCTTTGGTTATGTAGCTTGTTGTTTTTATATGTAATCAATACAATTAGTGAAATCATATTTGTAACTCTGGATTCTATCTATTAGTGATATAGGCAATAAGGAATTTTCAAGAATGCAATTCGGTATGGTTTCTCTAGTCTTTACAGACTTACTATTGTTAGCCTTTTCAGGTTGAGCACTCGTCAAGGACCAGAACTTATTGATGTTGATAAATTTGCTGATGCAATATTGATGTTGTTAAATTTGCTCGCATGACAGAATCTCTGCCTTATGATGGCCGTGATGCATATAAAACAGGCAAGGCAAGAGAAACAGCAACTTCTCAACTGACTCAACAACTAATATTAGAGAGTTGCCACTTCGGCCTTGGCCGAAGTGGTGGGCTGCTGCCCTCACAAGCATTGTGAGGGCAGCGGTTCTAGCCCCCACAAAAGTATTGTGGGGGCTAAATGTTCTTTATATTTAAAAATCATTCTCCCTTGCGAAATGCAAGTGGAGTATGGATATCCCTCTCCTGTGAGGGGTTATTTGTCTGGGCATGTACTTCATAGAATTCAATGTAATAATGTAAGTCCAAATCATGTATATCTGATTGTAAATATCAGTGTAATATCTCTGCTACAATAGCAGTTGTTGTAAATATCTGTGTAATGCAGTAATTTGATGATTAATCAGTATTAAAAAAAAAAAAAAATATTAGAGAGTTTTTTCACACACAAGAAAAAAGCATCGTTCGTGTATATCATTGACTTTGGCTTTGTATGAATTAAGGCATTTCATAAAGGAAAGAAGGAAACTTCTCTTTTTCGTCCTTAGTAAAAAGGCCATTCTCTTGACAACCAAAAAAATAGTACTTTGGTGAAAGAAAACACGACGCCAACATCTATGCTATGTCTTTATCTATCTCTCATGACATGAGATTATTATTATTTTTTAATTACATGAGACTATTGTTCATATTATAATTTATATTTTATAAGGTTAATATACTGATATCTACAATCAAACAACCATCTCTAATATTTGAGGGACGTTTACTCCACTCACGTTTCGAAAGGAATAAAACTATCTTCACTCATATTGAAAAAAAAAATTAAACCTTCATAATATATTGTGAAGGCTGTAACTCATGTCCTCACAATTGTGAGGACAAAGTTCTAAGTAATGGGGTTAATTATTTAATGGGATGCAAATAAAATACTTTCAGCCAACAGCCTGGAACAGGTACTCGTTAGTTCAACTATCAAACACCTTTGGATTTCAATCAAGGATCCGGCTCCTTTTAGACTCACACGTCTACATACCTATTCTAAGTTGCGGTGTAAGGACGAACTCTGTGCTCCTCAGAGTAAAAATGAAAAATAAATTCTGATCAATAGTTCAGTGTTCGGTATAAAATTTGATTAGTACTGAATTCTAATTCATTAGACTCAATCTAAAAGCATGTCTGACCAATGGGGACTACTACTAATGCCAAGTACACTAAAATTAAGAAGAGCCTATCAATTCAAGTCAACCCTTCAGGTAGGGTGTTTGTTTCCCACGCCTAGCTCGAGTGGTCAATACTTTTTTCTGCCGTAATGCCGTAAATCTCACTTGTCTTCAATGAGGATTTTCGAGTTATAGTTAATAAATCCACAACTTAAGGAGTTATGGTATGAACTTAGAGATTGCCATGTTATATTTATATAATCTTTAAAGGGAAAAAGATTATTTATTAACCAAAGATGAAAACTAAAGCATAAACACACAAATATTCCCCAAAAAAAATCAACCTTGATTGAAAAATAGATTAATAATACTATCAAGTGTGTTCAAAGATACGTGTAATCCAGAGAAAACTACTAAATACTAAAATAATACTAGTCATTCAGTAAACAATGTGGTCTAATAATGATAATAATACATGACTCACTAATACTAATTGTATTATTATTCAACCAAACTACCATAATACTAATAGTATTATCACCTGAATTGAGATAGGCATTAAGTTTTTTTCCCAGAAATCATTAATAAAATTTTCATAAGATATAATCAATTCTCAATCATAAATGTTAATGTCCTCAAATATCTCATTTTAAAGAGCTCCTCAACTCAACCTCATGTACCCTCATATTAAGTCCTCAAACAGAATAATCTATGTTCTCTGATTTTTAATAAATTATTACCTTATTGGAAAAATATCAAATTTTACAGAGCATATGTTGACATTTTAGAAATTCATTGGTAAAAACATCATAGCTTAATTCCTTCAAAAGCTATTAAAAATAATTTATGTTTCAGACATCATCAATACTGTCAAACAATTTTATGTTTCGAACATACTTGTTTTAAAAATACAAAAAAAAATTATTATTTTATCATAAAATCATGAAAATTTCCAGAACCGCACTAGACATTTATAAAAATCAGTTATCCAAATTTCATAATTTTTTAAGAAGTCTAGTTATAGTAAAATAATTTCGTAATTTATATTCTTCATTGGAATAAAAAATTTCTAGGTTTTCAGACCTGAATTTGAAAAATCGTAATTAATTGAAATCTTATCCGTTTAGCTTGAAACAACTTTAAAAACATTCTAGAAAATGTCTAGTTTAAATATCCAAAGTCCAAAATCAAAATCAATTTGTACAAATTCCTATGATTTTCGAAATAACACACTATTAGTATATTTTCTGCAAAATCTTAGGTTTTGACTTCTGTTGCAAATATCAATCATGCTTCTCCATAATAAATTAATGAAAACCAAGAATAAAACTTGCCTTCAATCTTCTCTTAACAATATCTAATTTAAATGATGCAACTTGATATCATGTGTTGCTCACGACAGAACCAAGAAGAAGACTTTCTTCTACTTCTTCTTTTTTTCTTTTCTTTTCTCTCTTTTCTCTCCATCTCTTTTTTTTTCTCATCTTAGCCGATCTCTCTTTCTCTCTCTCTCTTATAATGAGAAATACATCTTATTCTTTTTATAATAGGGTAAAAAGATCACTAAAAAACTTAAAAAGATTTAAATGCCCTTAAGAGAATTGGGGTATTACAATGACTTGTTCATACATATAGGTATGCTAATATGATACGGAAACCCAATGTTTCAATTTTTTGCTTTATCATTGTCACTTTCCGCGATTGCCCTGATGACATAAATGAAGCAGTTTCAACTTTAACATAGGCTACTGCATGGTGTGGAGATCTGTCTAAACTGAGAAACAACCAGAAGCAATTTGAACAGTGTTGTGGGCACAAATTTACAAAGTCTGCTGTTGAATTATATCATGGAACCTTGGTTAATTGTCAGGTTAGCAAATGTCAGTTTTCATGCTTGAACAAACAAATTAACATGCCTTTCTTGTTACCTTAATCTGTATGCCAGTTTTGTTTTCCTATGCCTAGTACCCCGTAGTAAACATTGCATTGATATTGCAGACAAGGGAGGAAATATGTATAAAGTCGATTCCTGATAATGTTAAATTAAGATTCATGGATGAAATGGCCAAGGATTACAGCCTCCAGCGTCTACCAAAGTTATGTTTAGGCCATAATCGCCTTCTCATTTTGTATTCCAATCATCTTTTAAAAAGGCATGAATCTGTCATAAATTCAAAAAATCAATCAGATGTTTTGTTCTAACTTCTTCCAGTTTTGTGGAACAAGAGATTGCCCCTGGGAAGGATTTAATGTTGAGGGAGAGGCTCAAGTAAATATAAGGACTTTAGCAGAGTGCAGATGCCTGTTCCAAGTCCTGCAGAATTGATAGTTAAGCCTCTTCAAGTGGCTACTGCAATGCACAAAACTACAAGTGCTGAGTTGGTTATACTCTTTACTTAGAGCATCCATTGCAGTCATTAGATCTAAAATTGAAACAACTAATACTCATTTCAACTTTAAATTCAATGGTTATAGGAGATGCTCTAACTTAGAGAATCTCCAATATAGCAAATCCCGAATTTTTTTTTTGGGGCGTTAGCAGACATATAAAGCGAGCTTGACACGTTTTACCTTCCCTTCTGTATTGGCGAAAACTATCATTCAATGAAAGCTGATCGTTAAATAAGACACTAGGTACCTGTAATTCAATCTCAATTAGAAATGGAACAACATCCATAAATAGATTATCAAGCTGACAAGGTGATGTAACCTGTAAATTGATGCGGCGACGGTGATATATGGCCATAGCAGTTAATGCTTTGCCCATAAATGGAGCCCTTAGTTATTTTTTCACATGAATCATGAACCCATTATCTTTCAGCTTCATACAGTTGATGCTTGTTTCTTTGAACGTTTATTTGTCCTAAGGCCATCTGGCCATGAGATCTTTGTTTAGAAAAAAAAAATAAAGGGAAAAAGTGTCATCAGTTCGAGCTATTTAATCATTAAATGTCAGTGTCTTTAGAGGTGTGTTTGGAACATGAAATTATGAGTTATTAAAATACTATTCACATTAGCTTAATGTCAATACCATATTTGGAAAGAAATTGCAAGGGATTAAGGGACTGCCGCTTAGCATTTTGCTTTTGCTTCTTTTTCTTTTTTTAATAATAATAAATAAATATAACTTTTTAATGTAATATAATATTATATAATATTAATTTTTGTTTTCTTTTATTTTTACATCATAATTATTAATATAAATTAATAAATTTATAATCTATTATTCAGATTTTAAATTTTTATTATATTAAAAATATAACTAAAATAATGTATTTTTAATTATATAATAATTAATATATAAAATTGATTAATATTTAATAACTTAATATAACTAACAATAAGTACTTAAATAATCTATAAAAATAGAAATATAACATAATATTACATTATTTAATTATATTATAGTAATTAATATATAAAAAATGATTATTATTTAACAATTTAATATAACTAATAATATTTATTTATATGTGAATAAATTTAAATAATATCAATTTAAAATTAATACCAATAAAATATTATGTTATGATATTATTTAGAGAATATTTGATTAAATTATTTACTTCGATCTTTATTTCACATGTTATATATTTAGAAAATACTGAAAAATAAATGATATGCTACTAAAAATATAAGACTATCAGTTTCGATCTTTATGAAAAATTATGATATTTTTTAAAATTCATAATAAAAATAATGTTAAATTTCTAAAATTTAACACTTCTATATTTAGATTTTTCTAGGTACTAATAAATATTATTTTCTAAATATATAATTTAAGTTAATCACAAAAAAATTAATAGAGTACAATATAGCAAAACGTTGTACAACATTATTATAATACAATATTAATGCAATACAATATAATACAATACAATATAATACAATACAACATAATATAATACAGTGTGTCAAACGCACCCTTAAATTATATATTGTGAGAGTAATTTTTACAATATTATAGGAGAATTTATAGCGTTACCAAGTATATTTATAAACTGTAAAAATCAATCCATATTTTATTAAGTGAGGGATCCCTGATCTAATAATTACCTTACATATGTCAATGGGCATGTAGCCCATTGGCACGCCCATGCCCTCAACAACCTTGAGGGCATGGGTTCAAGTCTCAGCGCAGGGTTAGCGTTGGGACTTGCCTCCCTGTATAAAGGGAGTTAGTTGGCTCCCTATATTGGGGTATGATAGATTTCCCTCCAATATTAATTGTGAAGACAAATCTCCCTCCAATTTAGTGAGGATTGATATTTGAGTTGTACTGTAATAAAATTATTCAAGACACGTCCTGACAGATTTTTAATTGTAAATATCAGGATTGTAATATATCAGTGTATCAAAAATAATAATAATCACTATACATATAATTAATTACAGTGTGGACTCACTCTTTGAAACATAGAAGAATTGGTTGAAACATAAAAGTGACATGTTAGAAACTAGAGTGGTTGAAACATAGAAGAATTGGTATTTTTTAATTGAAAAATAGGAATCTCCATTCAGCCAAAAATAATTATAATAAATAAAAAAAACAAAATAAAAATAACTTGATCAAGTGTAAAGAAGTGACATGTTATAATTTTACAAAATAAAATTGAACTAAATTAGCTTAAAGAGAAATTGTAGAATATATCATAAGTACCATATCAGCCATAAAATAAATAAATAATACTATGACATATGTACATTTATTTTTAAAAAACACTATATAAGTGGTAGTTATATTCAATTAAATTACATATATTATATATATGTATTAATTGGTAATTCCTCTAGCTTAATAGAAAGTGATAAAACCCTTGAAAATTTTAAAAAGAAAAATCATATTAGTAGGATGTAAACTATCCATATAACGTAATTATCTCCTAAGTCAAAAGTAATTGACACTGCCATAAATTATTTCAACTTTTTTTCATCATGTAATATATATATATATATATATATATATATATGATATATTTAGTTGTTTTGCAATTTCCATAATCACATCACATGTGGTCACCATCCTCATAATCCATCACACAAAATAAGCTCCACCCACTTCTAGTTCTAGTGATGAGTGCGAATCAGTAGTCACATGTGGCCACCCTCAAATCGGAAACCCCTGTCAAATCAAAATCACACACTGTCAAGAGATAAGCATTGACCTAAAAACATTATTAATTAGGTCGTGGTTATCAGCTGTCATACAACGCAGAGTATAAATTATGTTATAAATTACGATCACACGTGTAAAATAATAATTTTAATTGTGTGATTAGTACAAATATATTTTATTTTAAAGCGGTGTTAATATAACCGTAACCGGACTCTATTCATTATTAGCATCTCAAAAATATTAATAATTTTTTTAAAAACAAAAGAGAGTGAGAAAGAAGAACGCTTAGAAAGTCTTACAATAGGGTGGGTCCCACAATGAAATCCTAGGTATTTCGTATCGTAGCTGTACTGTTGTAATTAACATCGTATTTATAAGTAGAGAGAGAATCTCGGAGCTTTGCCGTGTGATCTATGCACTTATAATTATTTATTTAATTTGATATTTTTAATTAAATTTACTTTCCGGAGCCGTAAAAGCCACTCAATGCATTAAACTAAAGCGTGTCTTTTGTTATAGGAGTGCTGCTTACCTACATACATGCATAAGCATTTATTATATATATTATAATTTCCATTTATTAATTTATTTATATTTACAGCAAGTAAAGAAGATTTTAATCATTTTATTTTATTTATTGTCAGTAGTTCGTTTAGTATTTGCCTATCTTCTTCTGTCCTGCTTTTGTTTAACGCTTTGGTTGGATACGAACAGAGAGATATCATTTAAAAAAAAAAAGAAAAAAAAAAAAGAGAAAATCGAATGGCTTCAAAGTTGGTGTTGTTGCTTGTGTTTGTTCTTGATCTGATTTCTTTTGGACTCGCTGTTGCTGCTGAGCAGAGGAGGTCTACTGTGAGTTTTGAACTCTTAACTTCGCCTCTTTCTTCCCTTCTCTGTCTTTTTTTCAAATTTTTTTTTTTAATTTCCCATTCTTTGTGTTGCATGATTCTTCCGAGATATGTTAATCTTGTACCATGAGGAAAGGGCGAAAGAAAATTCTATTGCTAGATCTGAAAAGTGAGGCATACTAAATTAGAGGAGAGATTGCTAAATCTTTGATTTGCTTGTTCGTTGATTTTGTACACTTAGCCCTTTAAAAGACAAATTAGGTGCATATAGTTTAGTTGATAACTGAAACTAGTAAATCTACCTTTGGTAAAGGGAAAAATTACTAGTGATAATAATAAATACTTTGCAATGCTCCGGTTTGGTTCGGTGCTTATTTTATTTTCTACGAAACAAAAGGAAGCTATGAAAATTTAGATATTGGAAATTACAAGTGAAAGGAATAACCTGGGCAGCAACAATGCCAATGTTTATGGTTTCACTTTTCTGTACTCAATGAATAGCTGAGTGAAAGTTGTATTCTATTATGCCTAGATACGAACAAAGGTGAATCCCAGTTCTTTTAATTTTGAGGAAACGTTGTGATTAAATCAAGAGATGATCTCCTTCATTATATTTCAGTAGATATGAGATTTGGGAAATGTACTGCGTTACTTGTAGCTACTAGCTAGTGATGTTTTGAGAGACAAAACAATATTCTAACTGAGAGCACGGTGGAGGGACTCACTTGTGTCCTTTTGACAAACCAGTTTTGGAGCATTGCCAATGAAGAGAGGAGAGTGTGCATGATTAGTTTTATGATTAATTCAGTAAAAGGAATTTTTTTTTTTTGGGGGGGAGGGGGGGACACGAAGAAAGTTTGATGGCTGGACTAGCATGTTTCCATACCGCTAATAAGATTTAGAAAGTGATCTGATTTTGTATCCCTAGTAGATGTGAGTAAGTGAGAAGCTCACAGTAGATGCCCCGCTCTGTTGTATGTCTTCAATTCCAACTCATTACTTTCCGACTTCTTTGATAGGCTCATATTGCCAATGGTGATGGCTTTACCTACTGTAGCTATGACAAGGACATTGCGACCGGCTTAGGTGCGGGTTCATTTCTATTCCTTCTTATTAGTCAAATCGTTATTATGGCAGCAAGTCGATGCTTGTGCTGTGGGAGGGCTATGAGACCAAGTGGAGCTAGGGTATGGGCCATCGTCCTATTTATCACTTGCTGGTATGTGCTTAGTCCAGTTTATAATTCAAATAATTTGGTCTTTTCTCTCATCCTAGACTTGTTTTGGGATTTGATGAACCTTTAGTTTGCTTCCAAATTTTATCTATGAAGTATCAAATTCCCTATATTCTCAAGTTCACTTGTTGCATTGGTATTTCAGGGTGTTCTTTTTAATTGCTGAGATTTGCTTGCTAGCTGGGTCAGTGCGAAACGCATACCACACCAAATACAGGAGGTACATGGGAGGAAGAAACCTATCATGTGAGACTTTGAGGAAGGGAGTCTTTGGTGCGGGAGCCGCCTTCGTCGTCTTAACAGGCATCATCTCTGAACTGTACTATGTTAGCTACTCCAGAGCTAACGATGGGCAGGCTAGCTACAACAAAGACACTGGTATAAGAATGGGCAACTTATAGTTGAACTGAGTTCTTTAGGGGCTAAACTATTTTACTTTGTAGTTGCTAGTCAGTTTGGCTTTTGTTTTATGATTATGGACTGTTTAGAATGCCAGGACACATGATTTAGTACACATTCATTTAACGTTTGAAATTTTATCTATGATGATCTACTATAATCTTCTTTTGTATATATACCATTCTTTTTGTTCTTCAAATTTGTGCCCCTATAATATCAAAAAATAGTTTAGATGAAAAATGGAGCTTGGACGAAAAATCATTTCAATTTATTGTATTAATTTCGGTGTTTTAGTTTGTACAAAGTGGTTCTGTAATCTGTACTTTCAGCATTACTCCTATATTTTTGGGTCTTTGAAGTCTTGGACATCATTTTTTAGAATTTGATACTCGTACCAAGATTGAATGCTGCTGGGGCTGCCATGTTTGATTATAGCGATCCTCGGAAGCCCATAATAAAACGGACGTGGCCTCATGGATCTATAATAACATAAGTTCTTTAATTTCCCTTTATTTTGCGGTTGCTTGCTTGTGCTGTTGTGCATCATTTTTCAAAGAATTCACCTCACTTTCACATGCTGCCATCATATGTCTTGCCAATTTGCTCTAGAAATTTGTTACAAATTCATATGGTCAAAATAACCGATCGAGTAACGAGGATTATCAATGATCACATTCACTGCATGATAGCCGCCGCGCAAAAGTTTCTGCTCCAAATCGAAATCGTATCAATTAGAATGCCCAAGGAATGTGACATATTGGCCATACAAAACGTGCATAAAGCAGCAAAATTCCATGATGGCAGCTACTTGAAGCCCCACTTAGCCTCTAATGAATTTTGCATGCCAAAATATGCGTTTATCTAATGAAATATTTTTGTGCGAATAACATTTTCTGCGAGTATAAATGTAATGGGATGTATGATGAAGGTATCGGGGGCACGTTGTGGCCCCAGCATGCGCATACATGATTAGAAGTTAGAAGTAGAACGGATGGCGGGGAGTGGAGCAAACATTTCAAAGCCTAAGCTAAAGGTACTTGAACGCGATTTTTTTTTCTTCTTTTTAGTCACGGAAGATATTTTTATTAAGGTACGATCGAATTGTCTGTAATTATTACAATTGATATGAGTCCTTTCAAGAAATAGATACAACAGTGGGCACGAGAAATTCAAGCACATGATAGCGGACACCAAAATTTTAACTCATTATGTAGCCAATGAATTCTATCTTCCCAATAGTGCTGCAAGAAATTCCAACTTAATTATGATGAAAAGGAGCGTTGTGCCTATTGCTCTAAATATTCATTTTAAGTAATATAAACGAAACCGAGGACCATAATAAGGAACTAGAATAATAAAACTATCCAAAGAAAATTATTTAAAACATACTTTACAACACAACAAGGATTCTTCCAGAGCTAGGAAAAAAGGGGATGACTGACTCGATTACATGTGTTTAGCTTCAATTAATTAAATCCATTAATTTAATAAGTAAAATTGTATTATTCGGAATTCAGATATCCAAAGCAAGTATACATATCCTCAAGAATCTTCCTTGGCACCTAGTTAGCCAAGCATGCCTTGCGCCAAACACAACACACCCACTCCCCACAAAAAAGCCCACTTTCTCAAATTGTATATGAGACTGAATGTAGTGATCATCACAACTTCTCTATATATTCACAGAATTCTATCAAAATTTAAAATCCATGGAAGTATACAAACACTGAACCTTCATCTTTAAATACATTTTATTTATTTTCTTTTCAGAAGAAACTAGAGAATTACACAAATGGACACCAACCCTGAAGCTGAAACTGGAAAAAAAAGGACAGCTCCTATATCAATGCTACATCTCACATGACAGTTACAGTTTGAGAGACAGGACTATACATATTATGATGATAACTAAAAAGAGACATTGTATCCCCCATCAAGCACAAACGCCCGGCTCAACAAAAGATCTATACATAGACACTACTAAATGAAATTAATCAATTATCTTCAGGGTTTGATATCAGAATCATCCCAAGGTATGTTGAGATCGGTAGAAACAAATGTATCAATGTCATCCCAATTCCAGTAACTGGTAGTCATATTGTTCGTGCCACTGCTTGTGGAAGCTACCTGCTGCCATGGCTGTGTAACAGCACTGCTGCTTGCAATTGTGATGGGCATGGATGTTGCAGTAGTACTAGTAGTATTGATGACGTTTGTGGGGTCCTCCATGGTAATTTCCCCAGCGTAGTTAATAACACTTGCTGAGCGCTGGAAAGAGTTTGAAATCGTAGACGGCGTCGGGTTGAAAGAACTTGCGCTTGCATGATTAGGAAGGGTTAGGCTTTGATATTTCTGAATCTGAATCTGAGGTATACCAAGACTAGAACTTATAAAAGGATTACCAACATTAATATTGTTGGTGCCCATACCTTTACTTTCCAATAAGTTGGATGGTGGATGAATCAGCGGTTGGTATAGAGGAACATCAGATAAATTTTTCTGATCATCACCAAGTGGAAAAGGAAGGATTTGTCTTTGTTGCTGACTTTGGACTGCCACGTGAGTACTAACCCTACTGGCGGTTGCGGTGGCAGTGCTTGTGGCGGCGTTGTCTGATGTTTTGAGACGCTTGCTTTTGCGGCCGCCGCCAATGGGAACATTCCGGAGAGTACCACCTTTAGTCCAGTGCCTCTTGCAAGCTTTGCAAAAATGCCTCGGCTGTGACTTGTTATAGTTGTTGTAGTAACAAAACTTCGTGTTCGTTGAATCACACCTCGGACACTTCAATGGCTCCGCTTGCTGCTGCTGATTAAGTGACGATTGTTGTTGCAGCGGCCGCTTCACTGATGCAGGCTTTGGTAGCTCCAACGTCTGAGCCTGCAACAAACTCTGGCTCCATCCCTGCCCATCGCTTGAAACCTGCTTAGAACTCAACCCCATCTCTTAAAATTAATTGACCCCAAGAACCCTAATTAAAAAACCGAATTTGAGTCAAAAATATATATATAGATATCAAATGAATGATTAAAACTAGTAAACAACTAAATTTTAAGTGATTAGTTTCTAGCCTTTGGATCGAGGAACAAGAAGAAAGACCAATCTGACGAATGATATAATAAGAGGATGATGATCGGATAGTTCCTTAATTATAAGACAGAAACCGTGTTGGTGCTTTGAGAAAATTGGCAATTTGAATATTGTGTTTTTGACGACAAGGAAATGTTTGGGAAGGTGATGAGAAGAGAGCATGTCTTTTGAGTCTTTTATATTTTTGTGGGCAGCAGCTAGCTATCTATAAAACTCTTCTTATATCTGAAAAAAAGGAACTATATTATTATCTACCATATATGAAGAAGATGAAAGCGAGCTCTATCAAATTGATTATATAAACTTCAATTAGTAACACACTTAAAATCGGGCAAGAAATTACTTAGCACTGAAGGTGATCGTTGGATCTATGACACGTGGGGCGTGTGCAAGCCGTTGATAGTGCTGTGTCTACATGGGTTGTAAAGAGGACGTAGATGTTAAGATGTGTGCATGCTATGTGTTGCAATAATTTAAACCAAAAAGAATGAAAGTACACCTTTACGACGACGGTCCACTGAGAGAGAGATGTGGAGCCAGACTGTGGGACTGATCACGTTCAGATGTTGTAGTTGGCATCACGTGATTACTGGTGAGATTACTTCATTGATGATGAGATGAGAGGCTGTGATAATCGACCTTTTCCTTTGGGGCTATATGCACATGTGTTCTCATGTTCTTTGTTCCACGCACGTGCGCCTCGGCCATGCATGTATGTTATAATGTTATATCATACAACACCATTCATCAGTCATCGCATAGTTTCAATTTTGTGTTAATATTAGTTCACATATGGATATTTTTCACATTTATACTCATCATGTTTAAACATTTTTAGAATGAACAAAGATAGATCATCCTTGATAGCTAAAATATGTTACATCGACTTAAATTATTAATTTAGTGGGCTATAATGATATAAATTTGAGGCATTTTTCAATTTTTAAGTTAATTTTCTTGAGTATGAGTCATAGGTTTATAGACTTTTACATAATATTAGAGTCAAATCATTTACGAGTGAGTTTACTCTATCTTATCAGAAAATGAGAACTAGATTAATAACGTTAGTTGATAAAAAGAAATAATAAAGTGTTTTTTAATCATATATAAATAATAACGTACATGTTACATCAAATTTTTTAAAACATACAAAGAATTTGAAAGAGGATCTTTATCCAAAGAAAAATACAAATAATGGAAAAAAAAAATCTTTCTAGTAATATGACCCAGTAGCTTCTTAGAAAGACCCATAATGGTGATATGTCACAATGTAGTGGGCTATAATGATATAAATTTGAGGCATTTTTCAAATTTTAAGTTAATTTTTTTGAGTATGAGTTAGGTTTATTGACTTTTACATAATATTAGAATCAGATCATTTATGAGTGAGTTTACTCTATCTTATCAAGTAATGAGAATAAGATTAATAACGTTAGTTGATAAAAAGAAATAATAAAACATTTTTAATCATATATAAATAATAACGTACATGTTACATCAAATTTTTTAAAACTTACAAAGAATTTAAAAGAAGATCTTGATCACCCAAAGAAAAATACAAATAATGGGAAAAAAAATCTTACTAGTAATATGACCCAGTAGCTTCTTAGAAAGACCCATAATGGTGATATGTCACAATTTGTGGCAGTAATTTATGTCTCTAGGAAAGGACATTAGTATCATTACAAATTGACAATGGCAATACATATGGTCCAGTTGGGTCAAATAGGTAGTCACCGGCCACGAAATGACATGGTTTTATTTTGTCAATAATATGACACAACAAGCATCTTTTGGCTGCGTGCAAATCACTTAAAAATCTTGATCATTGAGTCGCATGTGTCCCTCATAATATGAACACACTTCACATTCCAGTGGAAAGCATTTTTGTAAAAGACATCACAACAACCAAACATTGCATAATCTTATTAAATTCTTTCTATTGGTTCAACATAGATGCTTTATGTGGCACACACACACACACACACACACGCACGCACGCACTATGTGGATTGCAAGAAGTCAAAATTTTGACAAGTAATGCATAATTTATCTCAATGGTCCGGCCTTGCATCAACCGAGGCCAGTTCTTCTTTCCTGCAAACTCGCGTAATGCTCTTCATAAAATAACTACTACCAGCACTATTTTTACAGTAAAACTAAGCAACAGAAGAAAGCGCGCAATACTTCTCTAGCTATCTTTTAGTTTCAGTAAACCAAGCAGCATTTTAATTATTGCTCCGATTCGTGTATTGTAAATTAGAAACGTTTTCAGCTCAAGATTTTCATACACTTACATATGATCATCATTGTGAATCAAGTAACTAATAACATATTGAGCATGTAAAGTATGAATAACGTTGTCCCACAGCAGGTCAAGCAGCAAAGGGAAAGTCGGAAAGATATAAATATGAGCTTTCTAGGAATGGCTGAAAAATATCTAACAATTTGAAGAATGATTCCTTCAAGTTGGCCGTCACACAATTAGGACCACGAGAGCCACGTGCATGTAATTGAGGCACGATCGAATCAATTGCAGCATATTAAACAAATTAAGTAGTAGCTAGATACATGGACAGGTAGATTCTTCATTAATTACATATGCTTGAGGAATTTGTGTGAATGCAAATTAATTAATTATAAATAAGGTTGGTCGGTTGGTTAGGTAAAATTGCTTGTTTTGGCGTCTTCAACACTTTTCAAAAAGACAAAATAGAATGTCTTTGTGAGACCAGCTTAATTAGAAAGCGACTTATGACTTCATCTTAATTTATAAAACCATACTCACACTTGTTTAATTAATTAAACCAGTGTTCGTCTAATCTTGAAGGCCAGTAAGAGCCATCATTCCACATTACCACGCTTTATACTAAATTATATATAAATTCTCTCCTTAATGGTGGCTATCGCTGGCTGACCATTGCCTGTGAAGCAAAGTTAATTAGCTCGCCCCTTGATTTAGAATCAAAGACATCATATTTTAAATTAATTTAACGGAAGTTAATGTGAGATCAATAACTACTGATGTTGGTACTTGTCTTTAACATAATGGGAATATGGGATATGATGAACGAACCACTATAGTAGTGAAATTGATGGCTGCAGCTAGGATCATGGACATACATGGGGTATAGATTTAGTATTAAAGTTTTGTTTAGTATTAAGGTGCCGTGGCTTTAAGTGATCATAGTTATTTTGAAAAAAAAAAGTTGTAATTATAAAATAAAAGTTAATTTAATAGAGTGTAGTAAATAAATATATATGACTTGTAAATAGTAATTTTGACAAAAATAATAAATATATTATAGGTTTTTCATTATAAATTAAAATAATGGATCAAATTATCTAACTTTCCAAGTGGCTACAACTAGTGCTTTCCAACCTTAACCACAAAGAGGACCTCAATTGTATTGAATTTAAAAATAACATAAGTAAATTTTCTAATGATGGATGGGTGAGCTATTAGCTAGCAGCTGCCTGATAATAATATCAAACAGACACGTTGTGCAGCGGCAGCAAAATCTGTTAGATTAACCATATATATATATATATATATATATATAACTTGCAGGTGGAGAATAATATCCTCATCGAGAATATTTGCGTAGCTTGTCTGTTAAATCCGTGCTTCATTTGGAGGCATGTCAGAGATTCTTTGGCCAAATCGATCGCATTCGCATGCAATCAACCATGAGCAGTTGAGGCCAAGTATAGTAAGCTATAATGATAATCGTGATTCATGCATATCCTTTTGAAGTAAGGTTTGTGAATTGAGAGGTTGACTTTGTGTTAATTTGGACTCTCCTTAATCAAAGTGGTAAGTGGAAATTTATGTGCCACCACTCAACCGAATTGTATCTAGATTATCTGCACTGATAATATAGGCACCACATGTGCAATAAGAACACGCAACCCAAAATAATTTATATTCTGTATCAAGTTGATGGAAGGCCAAACTTTATTTCTCTGGGCGGCAGAAAGGACCAAATTTAGCTGAATCCTATTGTTGTCCCTACCGATGTTTGACGTAAATACTTAATTAGATGGATCACTCATTAGCTGTGTGACAATTTATTTCCCTTCTCACATTCATCAATAGAGGAAGTAACTTGAATCCTCCTATGCGCAAATTAAGAGTTTTTTTTTTTTTTTTGTTCAATTATATTACTGTCAGTACTTGAGAGTTAGAAGTATTTATATGATGGCTTGTGTCTTTGCGGTATTTTTTTTTTAAAAAAAAAAAACTTAATATGTATATTGCAATCATAAAGTATAACGTAAATTTTTATCCTCGATAATATTGGAGGATATCTGCTCTATACGCATTAGTGAGAGAGATATCTACCTTTATTTTTAATATGGTGATGAACGAGATAGAGTAGTTCTCTCTTAGAAAGTGGGAACTCGAACAATTGGAACTCGAAGAATGAAACCAATTTTATTTTGCTTATGTTGTGAAGTAAAGAGATAGTAGCTTCTAAGATAGAGTAAATTAAGTACATAGGATACGAAATTTTTCGATGCCAAAAGTCTTATTTATAAAAGAAAAATAATTTTGACTAAATGAACGAAAGAAAATAGCAGTACTTGCTCTTGCTTCTGTCGAATAGCTAATGATAGACTGATCAGATGATAGACGGTTCCAGTCATGTGCGGTTCTCATGAATTTTGGTATAAATCAATTGTGTCTGTAGTTGCTGCTTGGCTAACCTTTTTTTTTTTTCTTTTTTCCTCATCTTTTAACGTTTAATTACTTCCTAACTTCAGTTCAATAATTTTTAGAACTCAAGTATACGAATATTTAAGGGTGTGTCAAGACTTTATTTAATCATATTCTATTGTCTTTAATAGTAAATCGCATAACGAGTACTTAAGTAATGCAAAATTTTGATAAAAACAAAACTTTTCCATGTTCAGAGTATTTTTTTTAAAGAGAGCGTGCGTACGTGTGGTATATATTTTGAAAGGATCTTAATTATAATAAAATAATACATAGAAAAACAAGAATAATTGACTTATGATAAATTTTTAATATTAGAAATCTTCCTTAGCAAGTATTCTCACAGCAGCAATACAATACGAGCACGGCATGTTTTGGCTTGAACCAGAGTAGTGTCAAGTGTCAACCACAACAAAGTACAAATTACAGTTGGATTAATTTATGCTAACAGAAAAATAATCCTAACTAGTGTCTGTCAATTTTGGCAATGACATTGAAAGCCCTTCTAGTTGGTCCCATTCCCCATACTTAATACACCCTCAACTCTTCGACGCTGCCTTTTCCTTGCACGATCGAGTTAATTGTGATTACTTATTAATTAATTAAGCCCTAAACGATCCCATCAAAATTTAGGTACTGCCACCACGCTCACAATCATAGACGCATATATGACATGGCCATTTTTTCTTTTTTTTCTGCCTTAACAAAGTTATATGGAAATCGACTGTCAGATAAAAGATTAATAGCGACGGCACGTTGCATGAATGAATATAAATAAATGACTTGACGGCGAGTAATTATAAAGCCGATACGTATTGCAACGTGACCGCATGCCGTAAATTAATAAAACTGACACTAAAACGAATTCGATCATGAAGTTAGGTTTTGGTGTTCTTCTTTTGGATTCAAATTGCACACATGATTATTACAGTAGGCAAATTTAATTGGAATCGTAACTAGTGGCGGCGCAAATAGCATTTGTGATTTAATCATTTGAGTGTGTCATTAGTGTAAGCAAGCATTCGACATAACTACAGACTAAAGTGGATTTACACTTACTTCAAATCCAAGGATCTCCATTTTCTTTTCTTTACCACCGGTGACGGGTTACACGAAACTTTTGATTAATGGTGATGGTGACCAACCCACTTGTCATTCTCTTTTGGCGTGGCGTGGCATCTCTTTTCACGCCAAAAAAAAGAAAAAAGAAAAAAAGTAATTGAATCCACTTCAAGCTTAAAAGAGTACTAAAGAGTAAAGACCTTCGTATCGTTGCATCACCTATCAATAGTTTTTGAGGTTACCATCAGTCTATGCCAAAGCCCATGGTATGGTTCAAATACAGAAACAAAAACCGACAGCAGCGCTGTGTTTTTTTTTTTTAAATGGTATTTTTTGTATTTGTTTTACCAAACTGATAATAACTAGGTTTTGGTAAATTTGGAAAACGTGTCTTTTAACTTATTTTTAAATTAAAAATTAAAAAATTGAAGAACGTGCATAATTGTTTATGAGACTACAAGTGTGGAGACGATGAAAGCAATTGATTAAAAATGTTGTAAGAAAACTTTTTTGTAGGTGAATTTGTTTGTTTCAAATTTATATAATTTTTAATTTTATACAAATCTACTTATTCTAGACAATTTAAATTTAGTTATTTACTATTACATATTTAATTTACATATATATTGATAGATGTAGTACTTTACCAATAAATGCATTTTGGATAAAATACAATAAAAGCTACTATGTCTATGAAGGCGATAAATCACCGTGAAATAGTAACTTTTTTAAGGGGAAAAAAAATAGAATTTGATAATGCGTTTATTGTTTAAGATCAAACCCAATTCGTTTTGAAATACGTTTCTGCTCGTAATAACCCAAGATGAAGCAAACATCCAACAGCCAAATAAGCAAATACTGTAAGCAACTCAAATCTGTCAAACATGTATTAACACCTAATCTTAAATCACATGGCCAAACTATGCTAACCGGTAACCTCTGGCTATCACAACTGGTACATATATTTATATCCCAAATCACATAGCAAAACTATGTTAACTGGTAGATGAATCAAGACAATTTTTAACACAAATTTGTTTTTTTCAAGATATTAGCAATTACTCATTTTCTGATAACAAGTGAGCTCAGATGAAAACAAAACTTGCGCTGCACGTTGACGATGTCTTCTGCCTCAACCCTAACACAGACAGACGGTTGGCATTTCCTAGCATCAGTAACACAATTGTCAGCTGTCTAAAATTTGAAATCCTTCTTCTTTGACTTTCCATCCTTCTCCTGCATCTTACGCTTCCTCTTCTTCTCATTCTGCAAAATTCAAATCATTATTAACCAGTCCAAATAGAAACAAATCAAATTTGGAATGGTATCATGAACATGGCTAATCTAAAACATGAATCAAGGATTCTCTAAATTTCCCATTATGTGATGCCAAAAGAAAATTAAAACACACCTCTGCAACCATGTCACTGAAATCCTCACGCTGACTCCGCAGCTTCTCCTCCTCTCTTGCTTCCTCATATCTGTGGAATGGCCAAGGTCAGGAATGATTTTTATTGTAGCACCGCTAATACAACAATTATAACATTTCATGTTAACAATTGTTTGACTTACTTTGCAGGCAGTACATTGTCCATAACTTCAAGCTCTTCCGGCTGCAAGGTAACATCAACTCTATCCGTCTTCTGGCCTCTAAGCAGATCAACCTGTCAAAAAAACATATAAAGAATTTGATCCATCAATGATTATGATAGCAGCAATAGGAATAATTCCAGAAAAAAGTATAGAAGTAATAATAATGATAAATTAATCTACATTTCTGGATTATACCATGCAATCAATAACATAACCATGTACGGAGGCGGAGTTTGAGACAGATGACAGAAAAAATGTGGTTAGTTGCCAAAACTACTAATTTGGAATTAGTGTTTGTTCCAAAGGTATATTGGACCAAAATGAGGCATAAATATTGAATATTAATCGTGAGGGAAATGAGATATGGCTATTTCTATTCCCCAGTTTTCCACAATGACTGCAAATGCCCCAGATGTTACTTGATAACAAAAATTATTGATTTTTAAATATGACTTTCTATTCCCCAGTATTCCGTGATGACTGCAAAAATGCCTCCGATGATTCTTGAGAACACAAATGATTGATTTTTAAATCCAACACTGGGACCGTTCTCCTAGTTTGTAACTGTTGATGGAATTGTTTCACAAGGACCTGAGAGTTGATTTTGTTTGATATTCCAATAAGTTTTGTATCGAAGGAATACTTAAAAACAAACACTTCATTCTTACCCTTTTAGCTCCTGCTTTGTCTTGTGTGCCGGTGTTGACCACATAACTGTAAACCAAAAACAAGTTTTAGATTGAACTTTCCTACTATAGCTAATGAGAATAAAAATGAATTTCTAAAATCAGGTAAATCACATACGTGTGTGTTGTTCCAAGTAATGTCCCAGGAGCAATCCTCTCCTCTTTTTCCTCAAGAACCTAACCCGGGAAAAGGAAAGGAGATGGAAAAAGACATAAAATCAATAAATATCTCTAAGTAGAAATGTTGACATAGAACATACATTTTTGAAATCACGTTACTCACTTGGTATAGAGGCCTCTCAGGTTCCTTCCTCTGCTGCTTACGAAGGTCAATAACATCAGGTGTTTCAACACCAGTGGGAGTACTAAATCAACAAAACCAATTAATTCAATCAGTAACAATCTTATGTGAGGTATAAATAGTACCAGGCTTGATAAAGCCAAGGTATCCAAACATCATCAAACTCAAACAACAAATATAGGTTACGAATGTTGCACAAACACGTTACAGTTAGTTAAAAAATAGATACCTTGAAAGAGTATCAACTGATTGAATCCCATCCTCCAACTCTTCTTCCTCAATTTGTTCTTCCTCTTCCTCTTCCTCTTCTTCCTCTTCCTCTTCCTCCAAATCACCCCAATGCTTCGACTTATCAACTGGCTCCTCCTGAAATTGATTATTTATTACAAAAGGTGGTGTCAATTATGATTAATGTTGCACACATCATTATTTTATTTAATAACAAAGTGTCAAAATTGATTCCCAGTCTTCATGCACCATTAAACCTTTATAACCGCAGATCTCTATAAGGACCTGCCTCCCCATAAAATTGGTTTTATGGCAACCAGTGAGGAGATGGTGTTTAGATAGGGCTATTGATTTTGTACCCATCATAATATGACACATGCACAAGAACTACTTATTGCAATACCAGTGGACTGAGTTTATGCATATAAAAGAGGAAAAACTAGCAAGCAAATTACCTCATAGTTAGGCTGTTCTTGTTGATGAATGCCAAAAACATCTCCATATAGAGGCCGCCCATACTATTTATAACATAAAAAGAAATGTTAGCCCACCAAGAATAACTCCAAAAAGGCAGCTACAGACAAATAATTTCAAGCAAGAGGAATGATGGTAGTTTTTTTACAAAACAGGTAATTCAAAATACATACTTCATCAACAGGAGGCTTGCCCCAGCCACCAGGATGATAACCAAAGCTTGCTCCAGGGGGAATAGGAGCATTCAGTCCAGGGATCTTGAGATGGGGGTATGACGGTGGAGGACCATATCTCTGAAGAAAAATTCGTAGTTAGAGAACAGATGACATAAACTAAGTGCATGAAATTAGCTAAACTCACCTGCATATTTATTAGCCATGGTGGAGGAGCACCATCTGGCATACCAAGAGCTTCTTTTAAGTCGTGTGACAGTATGCCTGGCTTCATCTCCCTTAGCTTTACCTGCAAGCCGAGCAGAACAAAAATGTAAACAATATGCAACTTTGCATCTTATTGAAGAATAGGCATGTATCCCACTCCATGGATTATGTCCTGGCAAGAAGAATAAAAATTATCAAATAATCTAGGAAAAGGCATCTATATCAGAACAGGCATTTGTCTCCCACCATGCCTCATTTCACAGCACAACAAACCAAACTCATCTTATAATCTGGAAAAAGCTTTATTATTTGAAGGGGCGCAAACACAATCATATTATTGGATGCATTCAGTATTTTCATGAACTAATAATGACCAGAGCTAAATTGTATTAATAAACCATATCATGTATTGGATGTTAAACTAAAAAACACATCAGACATAATTGCTTCTTTATTTCCAGCAGGCAGCACAGAATATAGTTACATATTTATGAAAAACAAGCATGCAAATGAGCAGGTTACATATAAATCAATCATCAAGCGTACCTCAAATTCTTTCCCTTCGTGGTAAAGATCACCATGACTTGTTAACTTTGGTTTCGTCTGGTATTTGAAAAAAGCATCATGGAGAACCTAACAAAGAGGATATATAACCTCATTATAAATGTGCAATGAAGGGAATGCACAGCGCATAAATCATTCTTTGGAGAGGAAGCATATACCGGAAACAGAGTCCTAAAAAAAAATAAAGGAACAGTATAAACCTGATAGTCTATATCCATTTTCCCCATCTTTGGTTGCATGCGCTCCCGCTGCTTTTGTTTTAACTTCTTGCTATCCTCCTTCTCAATATAAGCCTGCATATGAAAAGTTGAAATGAGTAACTAGTGGCAAGCACAAGACAAGCAAGCATATATGACCAAAAGGAATTGACAACTCTAGAATACTTATTTTTGTGAACCCAATTAAAAATAGCGTCAATCATTGAACAAAGAGTGAAAACAAGCAGCACCTAGCACCAGCACAAAAGCCAAAGATTGTACCTATGAGAAAAAGGTGAATGACCACTAGAGCTCAAATATGGCTGTCCAAGTTTCTCTAACCTACAAAATTGGACCTAACTACATGGACTGGTATCAAGGATCCAAGTCCCAAAGATGAGAATTCCAAATTCAAAAAGAATGAGAAAACAGAGCTTAACAAGCTCAGTGTTCCCTTGTAACTGTTCGTAAAACAACACTGCATGACTAGCAAATTACATTTGCAATTATGGAGAACATACAACAGCCATAAAAAAGGTAAAGTTTACCCAACTCTTAAAGAAATATGCATTATACAAAAGCAGCAGATGGAAAGAAAAAGCTTAACCCAAAGTAAAACAACTTTCACACAATGCAAATCTAGAAATTGTAATAACCTGTCTAATTTTCTCAATTCCTGTTGCAGCAATGAAATCTGGAAGCTGAAACGGCTGCTTCTCGATTCCCCGCTTTCCCTGCAAATAAAACAAAAAAAAATCCAAAACCCGATGAGGTACAAGAAAACTACATATAAAATATTCTAACAATGATTGACCAAACTTAATCACTTCAAAAATATTAAAATCATAGATGAATCTAGCCCGAGCATTAAGCACAATGGAAAGGCATCTGAAATTCAAAGCAGATTAATTAGAACCTCCACAAAGGAAAAAAAAAAACCCCCTACAACTAGCATGCAAAAGTATGCCATTCTATAAGAACCTTTCCCATTATCATCAGATACAGATATATATCCCAACCCACACTAGTAAATATATTTAAAGAGAAATCATCAAAGGGTCCTCTTTGCAAAACACATACAAGTCCAGGCTCCATGGTTGATACAGCCGCTACCCTGCAAGAACCACATATATACATATAAGGGAAACCTTATTGACTTGATCTTTTCCTCACCCTCAGCCCTAAATCCCTCATATTGATTATTTTCATCAAGAATGCATGCATAATGTAATATATTATTCAATGCCAGCAGAAATTACTAACCTGCAAGAATTTTCGTTTCTGGCACCAATGCCTTGGTACAGGAACAGTGTTTCGATAAGCTTTCAAAAAGACCAGTAACTTAGGGTCTGACGCAGTTGCGTCCCACACCTGAATAACCACAAATAGATGGATCAATTTGCGGAAAATGGCACTGAAAAGTAAAAGGCATGTGTTCAGAATAACAAGTGAGGATAAGAGTATAAACCAAAAATATGAAAATTCTCCAGTAATCATATTGACACCATATAAGATTCCTTATACATCTTCTGCTTCTGCTTCAATTTTCTTTCTTTTTTTTTAAAATAAAATAGATTAATCTACACTATGTGTAATATGCATCTATCACTTAATAAAAAATCCCAGAAAAGATAAGCAGCCGAAAAAAATTGTCGCCAAATAGCCCCAACTCAAAACAAAACATGCAACAGAGGCTCCCCAGTTTTGAAAAATTAGAAAAGGAAAGCACATCAATTAATGCCAACATATCTTTGTATAAAACTCACTGAGAAATATTAAAATTGATGAGAAAATAAATTACTAAGATAATTATGAATAAACCATTCTAGAATACCAAAAATGGGGAAAAGCCACATACAGGCCAAAACCAAACTATGTAGAACACATGCATTCATCAATACCTCAACAACATCAGGCCTTGAGCAGATCTGTTTCAGTTCTGCAATCTTCATCCTTCGCTGAAGCTGGAAAAACAAAATGTATTCTATCAAACTCGTGCCAACGAAGGCAATAAGAAACAACAACAATTACATCAACATTTCAACAAAAAGTAACACATGAATGAAAGAGCAAAACCTTCTTTTTCTTATTTGAAAGGCCTTTCTCTTTAGGTTGGCTGTCCTGCTCTTCATCTTCTGTATCTGAATCAGCCTTCTTCTTTGATTCTGCATTCTGGGCAGACTCATCCCTTTTATCAATGTCCTGGAAACAAACCAGAAAATAAGCCCCGGATGATTCACTGGAAAAGAAAAAAGAAGATTAAACAATCCCAACGGTCAACCAAACTTCTCCCACTTACCTCAGAACCAGCAGCGTCATGAAAACTAAACTTCTCGAAAATCTTTCTAAATTCATCATCCAGACCATCATCTAAATCCGCTTTCTCTGGTACATACTCAACTGTGACCTTTTCAGCAACCTACAAATTAATTTCAACAAAGAAAATATTATAGAAATTGCAGATTTAAAGTATTGGTACAATTCTAGGTCGTATTAGAAACGATGCAGGCTCTAGCTTGCAACTTAAACACATAATTATTACTCCTAAAACCCTAATGTCTCCCTATATCAATACATACAACTATCTTATCTGAAAGAAAGAAAGCAAAAATAAAACTAAAACCCTAAGAATCTAGCTGTACCTGTGATTGAGAATCCTCATCTTCAGTTTCATTGTCGGCGTCGTTATTGGAGTCCGTCAGCGTCGCCTGCTGCGAAGCCTTCTTGTTTTTCTTCTGTTTGCGCCTGCGACGGCGACGTTCAGTCTCTTTATTGGTGGTGACAGAGATAGAGTTAGGGTTTTTGGAGATCAGATCTCCGTCCGGTACAAAGAGGCCGTTTTGTTGTGTGAGAGTGTCCGCTGTCATATTTTTGTCGATGATTTGGGGATGCACGGGGATATGTGGCAATCTATAGTTATATAATAAAATCAAATGGGACGAGAACACTGCGGGTGCGTGGTTTAAATAGAAAAATCAGATCCGAATCCGGAGTAATTCCTGCGGATTGGCAACCGGATCCGGTGCGAGTAAATTATTGCTCACCGACAGATATGCCGAGTATCCGGTGAAGATCCAGCCCAACAACTGTTTTACGGGCCTTGATTTAAGCCCAATATTTGTTGATGCAATTTTTTTACATTTTACCTTTATATTGTTGTGTGTAAACAACGTAAAGAAATATGTTTCTCTGGTCCATAATGTATATAACTGAAAAAAAGACATAACTGTTATTCATGTTTAGTCAGTTTTTGAAAATTTTAACATGATTCAATGCGCTTAAAGAATTCATCATCAATAACCAACTCAATATAATTTACGCAAATCAAATCCTGTCCATTAGAATCATTAAATTTTAAAATTGAATAAAATCTGAAAATTGTGAAACTGTCAAATGATTGTTCATGCAGCTCGTATGTCAATCATACTTTTCTTATTTACTTTTCTTATTAAAAGAATGACAAAAATTCTATTTAAAGTGTAAACAACTTATATAAATGGTATTAACTTACTAACTTCAATCACATTTAACTGCAAAAATATCTGAACTGAGGCCCCAGATATGGTACAAAACCAACGGTCACGATCGTTTAAACTCGCATGACATAGCGGAGCGGATGAAATGAAACCTAGCCGACACAGACACGCAATCCCTAGACAATTACCAAAGTTAAGGAATTTAGGATCCCATCTCGCATGGTCAAAACAACGCTCTAAAAGACTAATAATCAAAATCAAAGTAACATCGAACGGCAGAGACTCATTCTCCAGAGATCTGTTCCCAAGTCACCGTTCGGTAACTTTCCTTAATAGTGTCGCAACCGACACGTGTTCCTCGTTCACAGGAGAACGAGAATACACAACTGGACAAATATCAGTTGTCATGGGCCCACAATTCCTTTTTTTAATTTTTATTTTCAACGGAAGCAAGCAAACAGAAAAAAAAACACAAAACTTTGCCGGATCGCACTGTTCCTGTCTCTCTTCTTCTTCTTGAACAAACACAAAGAAGCGGGTACGTATGTAAGCATTTTGAGTTTATGAACACACGTGGATAATTTGGAAAGAAAGAGATGGGTGTGCAGGAGAATGGGAACAAGTACAGGAGAATGGATGCAGCTGGTAATGAGGAAGACAATTCGTTGACTCAAAGTCCAGAACAAGAAGAGGGTTTTGATAAGAGTGGTAGCACAAGGAAATATGTGCTTGCCTGTGCGTTCTTTGCTTCTCTTAATTCAGTGCTCCTTGGCTACGGTATTTCCTCTATGCCTCTCTCTTTTTAAAACTGTTCTTTTCTAGATTTAATATGAGTTTTGGGCTTGCAAGATGTTTTTGCGTTGACTGAAATTGATCTAATTATTGGAATGTTCATTTTTTTCATCTTTTGGTGTAATATTAGTACTGAATTAACAAGGGTAGTTGGTGTGTATACGCTGTAATAGTTCTTTTATGAGAGTACTTGTCACAATATTTCCATTAAACATTAGATGTGCTTTATGTATCTATAATCTATTTTCAGTACATTATGATTGTGAAGATATATTTTTTGCTGCTATCCAAATGTACCCTTTGAGTGAGGAGATCCCACTTAAAACGAGTGAAAAATGGCCAGCTGAACCTACTTCATTAACAAAAATCCAAAATCATCTTGCAGCACAAAATGTGGAAAAATTAATTCCTCAATGTACTTCTTTTTTCTTTTAGATGGATTTAGATTTTACACACTTTGCATTCTCTTCGCCTCTCATTGTTTGGCTGGATTCATAATTTACCATGTGTCCCAATTACTCTGCAGATGTTGGTGTAATGAGTGGAGCAATTATATTTATTAAGGAGGATCTGAAGATAACAGAGGTACAACAAGAAGTTCTCGTTGGAATTTTGAGCATAATTTCACTTTTCGGTAGTTTAGCTGGGGGCAAAACATCAGATGTCCTCGGTAGAAAATGGACAATAGCCCTTGCGGCCATTGTTTTTCAGGCAGGTGCTGCTATTATGACTCTTGCTCCTTCTTTTGCTGTGCTAATTATTGGGAGACTTTTGGCTGGTGTCGGGATTGGCTTTGGGGTTATGATTGCACCTCTATACATAGCTGAGATATCGCCCTCCATTGCCCGAGGGTCACTCACTTCCTTTCCTGAGATCTTTATAAATCTAGGAATTCTACTAGGATATATCTCAAACTATGCCTTTTCAAGACTGCCGGCTCATATAAACTGGCGGGTCATGCTTGGTGTGGGAATCCTTCCATCGGTTTTTATTGCGTTGGCCCTTTTTGTGATCCCTGAATCTCCAAGGTGGTTGGTGATGCAAGGCAGGATTGATGAAGCAAGATTAGTACTTTCAAAAACGAATGAGAGTGTTAAAGAAGTGGAGGAAAGGTTGGCAGAAATACAAGTAGCTGCTGGGAGTGATAATGCCGAGAAAAATGAAGAAAAAGCTGTGTGGCGTGAAATCATAAATCCTTCGCCTGCTGTTAGACGAATGCTGATTACAGGTTGTGGAATCCAATGCTTCCAGCAGATTACAGGTATTGATGCAACTGTCTATTATAGCCCCACTATTTTTAAAGGAGCTGGCATCAAAGGCAATAATGAGCTTCTTGCGGCAACCGTTGCTGTTGGGTTTACCAAAACAATTTTCATCTTAATAGCTATAATTCTTATCGATAAAGTGGGTAGGAAACCTTTGCTTTATGTGAGCACGATCGGCATGACCATTTGCTTGCTTAGTCTAAGCCTTTCTCTAACATTTTTGGGGAATGGACAACTAGGGATTGCATTGGCAATCTTATCAGTTTGTGGCAATGTAGCTTTCTTCTCTGTAGGAATTGGCCCTGTTTGTTGGGTTTTGTCATCTGAAATCTTCCCTCTAAGATTGCGAGCTCAAGCTTCAGCTCTTGGAGCAGTGGGGAGTAGGGTCAGTAGTGGTGCAATCGCTATGTCATTCCTCTCTGTGTCTCATGCAATCACCGTGGGAGGAACTTTCTTTGTGTTTTCACTGATTTCAGCTCTCTCCGTTGCTTTTGTCTATAAATGTGTCCCAGAAACCAAGGGAAAATCCTTGGAACAAATAGAAATGCTCTTTCAAGATGAGAGGGAATGGCCAGTAGGTGAGGTGGAATTGGGAGATACTGAGCGTCTTGTGGAAAATCGATAGTGGGGGCATTCTTGATTGCTAAACGAAAAAAGGAAATTAAAATTCATATAACAGGCTAGAGGAGTGCTTTCATTTCTTAAACTTGTCATCACTAGAGACTTATTCTCAAGCTCAAAGGGATTTCATTTTTAAAGTATTCCTTCATAGACCATTGCTGCCACGGGTACAATTTATAGAATTTGCAAAAAAAAACTTCTGGAAAAAATTGTCATCTGGACTTTCAGTTTTGTATTTTATGCCATTATTTTTGTAACTTGTTTGTATCTCACGCAGATTGCATTTATAGCACAAAGTATATATGTACAATTCTTCTCATCCCTTTACTGAAACTAGCTATGTGAGAACTTGGAACATTGGCATTTGGCACGTGTTTGTACGGCAACAAGCTGAAAAAATGGAAAAGAAATTTCTGTCTATTCCAAATTTGGCACGTATGACTGACATTTACTGCAATGAGTACTTATCTGTTCGCCTCCAAATTCTTCTTTTACTGTTGCCGCAGCCTAAAATGTTAACCAACACATTCATCTAAATGGTAACTAACTATAAATATAAAGACCAGTCAATTTTTTTTTTTAATTTTATAAGTATATATTACAATCTGAGAGGTCTATTGGGATTTTAGATAAGTAGATTTATAGTGCAATCAAGATGTCTACTAAGACTAACATGTAAACATATCTTGTTTTATTGACATCATCACTAACATTTCCATTGTGAACGGGTAAAAGCCCCTTAATTAATATCTCAATATTATTGTGAGCACCGGCCCACTATTGAGCTACTAGCCCAATAATATTAGGACCAGTTAACTTTTAACTCTGGAAATTAATATTATTGTTCCTTCCCTTCCAAATGTGAATAATTGGCTAAAGGGAGCATAACTGAAGGGAAAGAACATAAAAATCACATGGCTGGAGATCAGAATAATACAAAAGAAAATAACAGTCCACATAGGTACTCTTGCTTCAGAATAAATGTACTTTGGTCCACAACTTAAAGGTAGCTAAGAAGCAGCATCTTTGCTTTACACACCACAAATTAAGCCACTCTATTCATCCCAAGCTTTCATCAAACAATGTTAAATTGCAGGAGTGAATGCTGAAGAAAATATGAAGCCATGTGCACCCTCCATGAATTGCTGCACCACAACAGTAACGAACGTGGATTGCACTCTGTAAACCCATAAGAAATAGAATTTGAAGATGGGTTCAGGAGGAAATTAAATGAAGACATTAATGAAATGTCAGGCTTTTGCCTTTGACAGTCCAAATTATCTCATCATCAGATTTTATTCTTTTTTCTCCCTTAAATCTTTGCTAATGCTAAGGTTGAACGTCTACTAATTTGCAGACAAAAGAAAGAAGAGAAGTCCTGACCATGATAAAATTGAAGGGTTTTAGTCCTTTCATTAAACTTTGATTTATTGTTTACCCTTCTAATTTACATCAAATATACACATTTTGTCTTGCTCCTGTCAAGCCCTGCCAATTGTCATGCCCATGGCTGATCATCAATTCATGATGCTCTGGACAATCAGCGAGAAGTTTGTGCTTTTAACTATCCAGGACCAAATGACAGTAGATACGTCACCAAATCTGTATGTGATAAGCCAATAAATTTTCTGGAAAACCCCATCGTATTTTTCCGGGAAAACCCATCATAATATGATATCATATTCACATGCAATGGTTAAAAAATAAAAATAAATAAATAAATAAAATTATGAAACATGTAAGCTGGTATCACTCCACAGACATGACACAACTAACCATACTAAGAAGATGGGCAATATTTCTTTATTCATTGACTTAAACACAGAATATTTTTGTGTTTCTGCCTCGATCATGCTAGGTGATGACTATATGAAAACATTTTTTTTTTTAATTGACGTTTTCATTAAATATAACTTAAAGATCTAATGACAGAATAGGTACTGAATCTTCTATTCATGAATCACATAATTAATACCTGATCTTAATATCTAAGAATCATACGTCAACCGTAGAATACTAGATCAGATATAATCGATTAGTAGCTTATTAATTTAACCATTCATGTTGCTTTGTTATTGCTGACCGAGTATTGTTGAAAATTTCCAAAGTCTTATATTGACGTTGAGGATGCAAGTAAAAAGCTTAAATTAAACTTATGATGGGCGTGGAGATAATGCCAAAGGGCAGGTGCCCATATTGATTGGGAGTTGAAATATCACTTTCATTACTTGTTTATTTATTAATTGTGATATGGCCTCTAAAGATAACTTCTTTCCTTATGTTCCTGGTTAGCAGTCATTCTATAATTTCCAGAACTTAAGAATCAAATGCTCATTAAGTTGTTTCTCACTAAAGTTAAGTTAGAAAGAATCAAATCAATTTTTTAATGCTCAAGCAATTAATTAAAAGCTCATATTATTGCATTATTTTCTATTATGTGTTCATAACCACTTGTAAATATACGTTGATCAATCGATATTAACTAGATAGCATACACAAAAGGGGAAAAAAAATTAAAAAGATCAAGGAGAGAAATAATGATTGAATTATTTTGAATCAGTAGTCTTCTTACAACTATAAGCCATTTACATACAGCAAATCTGAATATGTGAAAAACAAACGATGATGATAGACACTCTTAACAGATAAGAAAAGAGAAGAAAAATAAAATTTATTCTAAATAATCACAAGTTATGTGAACAGGAGACAATTACAAATTGTCCTATTTATACCGTACTCACAAAGTTGACAGTGAAGAATTGCAGAAGATACAAGAGGCCAAAATTAAACGATTGACAATGCTCCCATCTTCAACTTTAAGCAATTTACTTTGTCTGTTCCACAAATGCACAGTGAAACTTTGCCTGTTAATAAGCTCGAGCTTCTTATGCAACAATTTTGAATGCTGCTCACTTCTAGGCCCCAGGAAAAAACTTCGAACTCTTCTCCAATCAACCGGATAAAATGCAGAAGGTGGCAGCACGGTGAAGTTGAATCCAGGTCTCCCGTTCACTCTAGCAACAACTCTTGACACCAAATAAGGACCATTGTGACCCCACTTGTTGCCATCAAATGTGAGTGTAAATTCTTGTATGAACTTGTGCAGCAACGGATGATTCTTATCAAAAATCAACACAGCATTATTCAACCTGGTCCAATTCTTTGTTTCAGAATCCACCGTTTGAGCTCCGATTGTATTTCTCAATTTTGATAAATTCTTCAAAACTATAACATCTGTGTCTAAATATATACCACCAAACTTGTATAACAAAGTAAGCCTAAGCAAATTTGACAAGTTTTGACCCAAAGAAATCAACCCAGGATCAACATTCCCTTTCTTCAATCTATTAAACCACTCTTGTGCATAAGTATTCTTGAAAATATAATCATAATCAGGCTTAACTGCAATCACTTTAAAACCGTTATCCAAAAATTGCTTAAAAATAAGTCTTCCTTTTCTTGAATCCAATGAATTTGACACCATAACCAAACAAGCATTTGGATGTGACTTATACAAACTTTCTAAAGCAAGAAATTCTCGACCACCAAATGACTCAAGTGAAGAAATCCAAGTCATAAAAAACTTTATCTTACACGAAGAATTCTGAAAAAAGCCCTTAACTATAGCGGAAAATCTCCTTGATTTAGCTCCCAAACGAGGAATCTTGAACTTGACTCTCCTGTTACGCGCTTTTTTGGGCCTAGAAGCCAAATAACTGTTCATGGGCACCAGTGAAAAGTTCTGTTTTTGATATGGAGGCAAATGGGTCTTTGGAATCACAGGTGGATTCTCTTCTCTCAATACATACAAAGCAGAAGAAGCGAACTTTGGAAGTGACTCTCCTGCAACTTTTTCCGGCGGGAATTTGGCGGGTACCGGGGAGATTCTGGCGGGAAAAGAAGGGATGTCGATATAAAAGACAAACGAGCCATTATAAACTAAGAGGAGGATAAGAAGAAGAGCGAGAAGTGAAGTGGGTAAGCAAAAGAGAAAAGCGAAGAAAGATCTTTTGATGTTTTGCAAACGGTGAAGAAAGTAGAGAAAATTGTGATAAAGTTTGGTTATTTGACACATTATTATGCGTTTCTTTGTTGCATCAAAAAGAAACAAAAGTTTGTTTTTGGGGTCTTTGAAAGTTTGGTTTGGTAATCAGGAACTGGTAGTGTAATTAATGAGAAGCTTAAAATTTGCAGAGATTTAATGGGAGAAGGGAGAAGATTTTAATGGATTGGAGGAGGCGGCAAAACATGAAAAAGATTGAATTGTTTTTATATTTGTTTGGACTTTGGACATTGGGAACCAAAAATGTGAAAGCAAGTGGGGGTTTATGTACTTATAGTTTAGTTCACTTTTCTCCTTTCATTATTGTGTCCTGAGTAGAGAGAGAACAAGAAAGTGCAGTTAAGTAAGTTTCATTTATGGGTTTATAAGTTGCAACTCAAATAACTTTACTGATAGATGTCATGTGACTTGTGACTTGCAAGGTGGAACCCAAATAACTTTTAATCCTTCTATCTCTGTACAAATTATTGTAGTTAGTTGTTGACCCTTCTTGAATTACATAATATCTAATTTACATTTTTTTTTTATAATTCAATGGTTGGTTGGTAAATAATTAAAAAAAATTATGAGAAATTAATTTTAAGTCAATTATAAATTACAAAAAATAATCTAACTTAAGAATTGTCTCGATGATTCTCTACTTAAAATTTCTTATACTGATATGCCATCATACTAAAATAAAATGACTTGTTTGTAAAAGCACATCAATTATTGGGACGTCATTACGAACATTCAAGTGTCCCTTCTTCAATGCTTTCTTAATCTCTTAATTAGTTTCTGGTACAAAATTCTCTTATATTAATTAATTCATGGAGAGGGATTGATGGGGGATTATTGACCTTGAAATTGATAGAGGACACAATTGATGTTTTGCATATTTTATCTCTAAATTGTGAGAATCTTCTATTGCAAGTAGCATTTAACTTATTGAAATAGTTCTTGACTTTTCAAAGAGGATGATCTCATGACCATAATCTTCACGTAAACTTTTCTTGGTGGTAATCAATTACTTCTTAGCTTTGTTATAACTTGAATGGATTTCATTTCATTCTAATAAATAAAGGAAAATGTTAAGTTACAGTTGGCTATAACTTACAGTCTATTTAAAGCATACAAACAATAATGAACAGACAATGAGATTCACATGAGTTTTGTATGAACTGTAAGTTACAATAATGAACAGATAATGAGATTCACATAAGTTACATAAGCTGTAACTTAACAAGATCCATAAATAAAACTTCTCAATCTTTGTTATTTCATTTCATGGAAAAATAAAATTATGTTCAACGTAAGGAAAAAAAAAAAAAAAAAAGGAGAAAAGCAAAATAATCAAAGTAAAACCATTTAAAAAAAATCAGTATCCATATACCACGCTATAAATGAAGGAATCAATTAAAAACATTATTTTACCTCTTTTCAGGTTTAACTGAAAAAAGATTAAAACAATAAATAAATGATAGTTTTATTAAAGTCGTCTATTGTTGATATTTTAATATAAATTCTCCCCAACTCATTTTTTAAAATGGAAGCATTAGAATTATGAATCTGAAAATGCAGTCTCAATTAGATGCCTGCACAAACTTTTGTTCATTATAAACTGCCATTGGAATTTGGGTTGTCGCCACTCGCCAATCAAATTCGGCGGATAAAATAGATTTAGTGATAAGCTCACTCTTTTGCTAGCTTCTTAAAAAGAAATAATTAATAGTTATTGAATAAAAATATAAAATTAATTAAATCTTAACCTTATATTATTATATATGCATGATTGGCAGAAAATAATAAAGAGTTGGGACCTGTTTGGATCCAAATCCAACGAGGATGCATTTTGTAACAATTTGTTGACTTTTCAAATTTAATTCCCATGCAGATAATGTTTTAAATTAATTTAAATAATCTACATACTTAAATCACGATATCGACCGTCACTTTAATATATATATATATACATATATGCCAGATAAACGCGATTAGAAACATATTGTTTAGTAATTAATACGTATACCAACCTTGTTACAAACAATCGTCTTCGAATGTGATGTGACCACCGTTGATTCCAAAAGTCTTGCTACATTAATTTATTTTTTAATTTCTTTCTTCTTGTTATTAAATAAAAAATAAATAGAAGAAAGTAGAAGAAGACTAGTTGTAAATGGCTTATTTATTAAAAAATAATAATTCTAATAAAAGTGAAATAAAATTTAAATCGAATTTGCAAAAAAAAAAATCAAATTTATGTCCTATTCATTCAAAAATATCTAATTCAACTAGATTTGATTAAATCTAATTTAATCCTATTTAATACTGTTGTATTTTCTGTTTGTCAAAGTAATAATTTTTTTGTTAAAGACGTGAGCGATAATTGAAATGAGTATAGAATAAAATGGCCATAATATGGTTTTCATTTTTTCAGCTTGCCAACAAAATAAGACTCCCCTAACATTCAAGATTACACTAGAAATTGCCACTTGGGTTTGTGCCCCGGTGGTGAACCATTGCCCTTAAAGTCAAGCATGACTATAAGGGCAATGGCTCGAGTCCCCACGGACTCAAACTCTCTCAATTAATTATAATTGTGTGGAGATTGCTTATAACGTCTTTCTCCCTTCAAAATATGAGTGGAGTAGAGACATCCTTCTCCCTTGAGTGATATTTGGCTGGGCATGTACTTCATAGAATAAAAATGTAATAATGTAAGTCTCATGTATATATCTGATTATAAATATCAGTGAACATGTATATTTTGGTATCAACGTAGAATCAACATTATAGCAAACTGACTCTCTAATTATATAGTATGAATCTATATATTTTCTTATTAAATATAGGAAAAATATTTGTTTAGTTACTATATCTTGAGTTAAGTGTTCGTTTAGTCTCTTTATTTAAAGAATATCTCAAGACGCTCATACTGTTAAACATGTTAAATTCCTACTCTTATGTTTTCTTTTCATTTATAATAATACCCTTATAATAAAATTATTGGAAATGTTAACAAAAAGGGAAAAAAATAATAATTTATTAAATTTACATGAAAAGTAATATAAAAAATTTGCACAACTTTATATTATTATTTTACTTTTAAGATCAATTTGGTAAATTAATTTTTTATAAAAATAATTATTAGTACGATTGTTATAAGAATATAAAACATTACTTTCAATTGATTGATATTAATTAATTTATAAATAATTATTAGTAAGATTGTTGCACATGTATAAAAATACTAGTTCCTACACTGATACTTATTAGTTAATTTACTAATAAATAATTATTAGTCAAATTGCTAATTAAATATTCTATAGAAAAATCAATTGATATTAAGGATATTTTTGGAAGGATATCATTGTAAAAATATAACATATTTAATTGTAAGAGTATTTTTTATTTATTAGTCAAATTGCTAATTAAATATTCTATAGAAAAATCAATTGATATTAAGGATATTTTTGGAAGGATATCATTGTAAAAATATAACATATTTAATTGTAAGAGTATTTTAAGATATTTTTAAAAATTTAAGGATTAAACGAACACTTAAGTTATAATATAAAAACTAAACCAAAAATTTTTAGTCATTATAACTTAAAGTATAAATTTAGAGATTTTTCTTTTCATTAACTCATGCATCATTAAAGATTGAATCAATCTAGGATGTGGGTATTACGAAAACCGCACGTTTCCATAAATAAAATACCTCTATTGTTAAAAATTAATGAAATTTCAAATAGTTTAGTTAGAGATGACAAAAAAGTTTGGGCTTGGCCCGGCCCATAAAGGACTCGTTCAGGCTCGCAGACTTTAGACCCAGCCTGCAGTGAATGAGCCTAGTCATGGGTTGAAAATTTAAAAACCTATAGTAGATGGGCCTGGATATAGACCCATGGGAAAAACATATTTTATAAATAAAATTTTTTATTTTTATATATTATGGGCATTATATTTTAAATTTTATATATTTTATATTTTTTGTATTTAATTATTAGCCTATTATGTATTGTATAATCAATTAATCATATTTAATTTAAGTGTTCTTTTATTTTTTCTATTTTAAATTCTATTAAAAATTTATTTAAAAAAAAATTATCTGAGCCCAGACCCGGCCCGGACCGATGAACTTTAGGCTCAAGCCTGGCCCATCTAAATATAGACGGACTTGGATCTGCTGTTAATAGCTTGGGCCTTCCCAGCCCTTAAATTGCCATCCTAAGTTCAGTCAAAATAAAAGATATAGAAAAATTGTCCTGATGACTGGAAAGCAGAAGACAGTGACATTATCGACTTGTGAAAAGATACTCTCACTCACTCACCGCTCTTTGCCTTTATAGAAGAGATCGGGTAGCTAAAAACACAGAAACATTAACTGCTTGCGGAAAAATGGATCAAATTGAGCACAAGTTCATCAAAGTACAAGGCCTGAACCTTCACATCGCCGAGGCCGGAGCAGGTTTTTCAGTCATCACTTTATCATGCACCCAGGCTGCCGCTACCTGACAATATCTATATATATATATATATACACACACACACAATTCTTAATCAAATTAACATTCATGCAGATGCAGATGCACATGTGGTGGTGTTCTTGCATGGATTCCCTGAGATATGGTACTCGTGGCGGCATCAGATGGTGGGTGTGGCCACTGCTGGCTTCAGGGCCATTGCTCCTGATTGCAGAGGGTACGGCCTCTCCGACCCACCTGCTGAACCTGAAAAAACCTCTTTTCAGGACATGGTAGATGATCTCCTCGCCATTTTGGATCATCTCGGACTAGCTAAGGTTACTATATATCTTTCCCAGCTAGCCTCTATGTTCAATATTAGGATATGTTTCATTACTAATTTCAATAGTTTATACGTTTGATTGAAAAGTGAAAACAGTAGTTTAGTTGGTTCAACTGGCAATTGCTCTTGGAGCGTTACAAAAGAAAGGTCTGAGGTTCTAATCTCCTTCACATTGGGGTAGGATTTTTCATATTTTGTAGTTTTTTCATTTCCAGGTGCCCTTTAGTAAAAACTATATAGCTACTATAGAAGAGGGAGAGGGAGAGGGAGAGGGAGATATATATATACATATGCCTACCTTTGTGGTAGAACCATATATTGATGCTTCAGGCCTAATGATTTTGGCTCTCTACATATATTGTATAGGTTTTTCTTGTTGCAAAAGATTTTGGAGCTCTGACTGCATACATGTTTGCAATTCAACACCAAGAGAGGGTCTCTGGGGTAATTACCTTGGGAGTGCCAATTTTACCTCCTGGTCCGATTGAATTCCACAAATACCTTCCTGAAGGTTTTTACATATCAAGATGGCAGGTGTAATATATATGCTGGCTTGCAGCTTCATTGCTAATTAGTTAAGACTTAATTAATGTGACTCTTTAATTTAATCTGCTTTGTAAATTTGATGCTCTACTTAATTAGGAACCTGGACGAGCAGAAGCTGATTTTGGCCGCCTTGATGCCAAGACAGTTGTAAGGAACATTTACATACTCTTCTCCAGAAGTGAAATACCCATAGCACCTGAAAACAAAGAGATCATGGATTTGGTGAGTGATTCAACTCCTCTGCCACCTTGGTTCACGGAGGAAGATCTCGCAGCTTATGGAGCCTTGTATGAGAAGTCTGGATTTCGAACTGCATTGCAAGTTCCATATAGGTGAAGCCTCAATCCTTGAACAGGATTAAGTTGTAGAATACTTATCAAATAAGGACATCAATCCATATGATAAAATTGAAATTGAATTTGAGGCTGAAAAACACTGTCACTTGATTTTGCAATTTTTATCAAATAAGGACATCAATCCATATGATAAAATTGAAATTGAATTTGAGGCTGAAAAACACTGTCACTTGATTTTGCAATTTTTTGTTATAGGACCCTTCGTGAAAACTTCAGCACACCGGAAGTGACAGCAGTTAAAGTTCCAGCATTACTGATAATGGGGGACAAAGACTATTTCCTCAAATTTCCAGGGATTGAGGACTACATAAGAAGCGGCAAAGCGAAAGACCTTGTGCCCAATTTGGAGATCATACATTTGCCTGAAGGGAGCCATTTTGTTCAAGAGCAATCACCAGAAGAAGTGAACCAGCTAATCCTCACCTTTCTCAACAAACATGTTTGATTGCCAGCCAAGGCTTTCTTGCTGTATGTCTTAAGGGTTTGCTGGAGATTATGCGAGTCCCCTAGAATTATGTCTAGTCTATGTTGCTTGAACAATCGCTCTCTGTGTTATTATTTAGTAGTGGTGAATGTATGTGACTTAATTTGGCATGTGATTAATATGATCTTTTCAGATGCCATGAACAATATATTAGTAAAGGATACCTTGTTTTAAGGCCAAATGGCTTCTATGCTATAGATACAAACTTTCTGTGCAAATTATTATGTAAAAGTTACAGTATTTTGAAATTATTGGTGAAGGAAAAAAACAAAAGTCAAAGCAGTTTGTAGTTATAAAATAATGTTATCATATGTCAATCATACAATTCCGTTTGTAGTTAAATGTCCATAAGGTAAATTATTATTATGCACAAAATATGAAAAAAATAATAATAATTCATGCTCCCTCTTTAATCCATCTCTTCTAGAACTCAAGATTATACGAAGTTGTTTTATATTGGTAAAGTTGCAAGTGGCCAATAATTTATTTTCTAGGAAATCTTCTTTGAATTTGGGCTTTAAATTCTCTCTGTGTACATAGTCTTTCTTGTATATATATGTATATGTGTGTGTGTGTATATACATACATAAATACACAAAAAGAAAAGAGCTATGAGAGAAAAAGCGTATCGTTAAGGGCATGAATTTTATTGTTTCAAGTGATTAAAAACATTATTTTATTATCTATTATGCTTTTCCTAGTCTTCTGTATGTTTTTAGCAATTTTAATTTTATTGTAGTATGTCTGGAATTGGAAGGAAGACTGGCATATAAAACATGGAAAGAGCATAGAGATATAAAGCCATGGGAGAACAGTTGCATAGAGAAGGAGAAAGGGTTGTAAAACCTGTAAAAGAAGAAGTTGCATAAATCGTTGTAATTTAATACATATACAATAAGTGTATGTTTAGTATTAAAATGAGCTTGGAAAGTAAAATATAAATATTTGAACCTTTTAAGTTTGTCTATTAAGTAAATGGGTTTGGTAAGTATTTTTTTTTTCATAATTTAGTTAAGGGCTGATTAACTAAATTAATCTTCTCTTAAGAGACCAATTAAGTCAATATGATCTCTTTTTTCTCTTCTTATACTTTTCAAATTCAACTTTCCTTCGCTACTCTTTCTATGCAATTATTATTATTATTATTTATATTTGTTGGTTTTCATCACGTTTTGCACAAATGAAGTTTATTGTGATATGCAATCTTCTTAGCACGACCCGGTTAATGCTTTTGTCAATTTTATGGAAATGGATTGCGCTTACCCCATGGCAATCCCACACTTGAACAAAAGCAAGCGAGAGGCTGCAAAGCCATGAAATTATCTAATGAAGTTCATATGGTATTTTACTTTTTGGGTCAAGATTATTAGAGTAAATATAATAAAATCATATTATTCATAGAGGTTGATATTGATTGGTAATTTTTTTCTCTTTGTTAATGTGTAAAAAAATAATAATGTAAAAGGTTCTTATTGTAAAAGTAAACAAAAAATAACAATAGGAATGTTGCTAATTTAACAACAATGATATTTTGAGGTACTTTTTTTAAAAGGGTGGAATTATTTACACTTTAAAATTACTTTAAACACTCTATTACTCTATACACTCATATATTAGATCTAAAAGATTAAGTTTTACTTCCTACACTCATTAAAATGTAAAAAAAAAAAAAACCTTAATTTAAACTAATTTATTCAAAACACCAATCAAACTATTTAGTACAACCAAAATGAATTAATAACAATTTTAGTATATCCAACAATAGAATCAAGTTATATTCTAAATAAATTCTTTAACATAAATTTTAGTCATTAACTTTTTTCAATTAAAAGTGATTTTTTAACCCCCAATTTTTTAACCAAATAATTTTTTTAAAAAAGTGGCCATTTGGCCCAAAAAAAAAGAAAAACAAAAACAAAAAAAAGAACAATAAGGAGAAGAAGTAGGCGAAGAAAAAGAAGAAGATTGAAAAATGGACGAAGTAGAAGAAGAGTAGAAGACAAAGAAAAAGAAGCAGAAAATTATAAAAAAATATCTTTTTTTTTAAATCAAAAAATAAAAATATGTTCAAAATATATTAAGAATTGATTTGCTCCGTGTTTAACTAATTATTGTTAAGAGATTGGATTTAAAATTTTTAAGATTTACGGTAAGAAAATTATATGTTAAATAGTGAATATTCACAATAATTGTATTATGTAAGTTTGAAAGAAAGAATACTTTATTAATCATTGATACGATGAATATCTTCATAATAAAAATAATTTATTAAAATTAGAGAGTTTAAAATAATTTTATGCGTGTAAACAACTTCATTTCTTTTAAAATACGGATTAAAGGAGCATTAATCTCAAATTATAAATACCGAATGGGATATTACCTCATAAATGTTCGAGACAAGGACAAAACTCACTGGACTTGTCGACTTCGAAACTCTGAAACGAATCTCTCTTATCATCCATCTTCATATGCGCAAGAGTCATCATTACCCATACTCTGTCTTCATACACCTTAACATAAACAGCAGTGCGCAGGATTTGCTCTCCAAAAATGGACAAAATTGAGCACAAGTACATCAAAGTACAAGGCCTGAACCTTCACGTCGCCGAGACAGGAACAGGTTTGCCAGTCACCAATCCCGCTTTCCTTAATCCTAATCGTGCACCCACCTAAATAAGTTTTAATCAAACACCGTTCATTTTTGTGTGTGATGACGTCTGCAGGTCCAAATGTGGTGGTGTTTTTGCATGGGTTCCCCGAGATATGGTACTCGTGGCGCCATCAGATGGTGGCTGTAGCCGCTGCTGGCTTCAGGGCTATTGCGCCTGATTACAGAGGCTACGGCCTCTCTGACCCACCTGCTGAACCCGAAAAGGCCTCCTTTAAAGACATCACTAATGATCTCCTCGCCACTTTAGATCACCTCGGAATTAACAAGGTAATTAGCATTAAATTTAATTGTTTCTTAATGATAAATTTACCGAAATGTTTCTGCTCAACATCAGGGTGTATCATTAGTTTCCATTTTTACAAATTGATTGGGCGGGACTAGGATGTTCCTTAGTTCAGAAGACTGTGTATTTCCATCTGCCCTTGTATGGCGCAAAAGAAATGTGCTTTATTTACGTAGATTAACTGTTGATTATCACTGATTCTGTCTCTCAATGATAATGAGCATGTATGTATAGGTTTTTCTTGTTGCAAAAGATTTTGGAGCCCGGCCTGCCTACCTGTTTGCACTTCTACACCCAGAGAGGGTCTCCGGTGTTATTACATTAGGAGTGCCGTTTATACCTCCAGGTACTGCTGAATTTCACAAATCCCTTCCTGAAGGTTTCTACATATCGAGATGGCAGGTATGCGCGGTGTTTTGTTGCTTTTAATTACACAGAATTAGAGAAACAAAATGACTTTTTTTTTTTGTTTGAATGTTTTGGCATTTGATCAGGAACCTGGACGAGCAGAAGCTGATTTTGGTCGCCATGATGCAAAGACTGTGGTGAGAAACATTTACATTCTTTTCTCCAGAAGTGAAATACCAATAGCACCTGAAAACAAGGAGATCATGGATTTGGTGGATGCTTCTACTCCTCTTCCACCTTGGCTCACAGCGGAAGATCTTGCTACTTATGGAGCTTTGTACGAGAAGTCTGGATTTCGAACTGCATTGCAAGTTCCATATAGGTATATTCTTATGTTCTATAGCATTTCAAAGTTTTGCTTTCACTGTTGAAATCTACTGCAAATGTCCTGTAGGTCTGTTAGCTGCTCATTGTTCCCAACCATGGCACATTAGTAGTTCATTTGGTTCACATTTTTAAGAATAACGGTGGCATTGGATAAAGATTCTTGTTCCTCACCAAGTTAGCTCGGTTTTAGGGCCGCTACAATTTCACTTGATTTTGTTATTTTGTAGGTCAATCCATGAAAAGTTCAGCTTACCAGAACTAACGGTTAAAGTTCCAGCACTACTGATATTGGGTGAAAAAGATTACTTCCTCAAATTTCCTGGGATTGAGGACTACATAAGAAGTGGCAAGGTAAAGGACTTTGTTCCCAATTTGGAGATCATACGTTTGTCTGAAGGGAGTCATTTTGTTCAAGAGCAATCACCAGAAGAGGTGAACCAGCTAGTCCTCACCTTCCTCAACAAACATGTATGATTCCCAAGGCTTGCATGAAGTGCGTATGTCCATGAGTTCACAAAGACTCCAGTGTGTTGAGTCCTTAAGAAATACATCCATGTACTTGAATAATCAGTGTGTCTGTGTCATTTATATCGGGCAAAGTATACTCTCCCTCTGTGGACTGTAGGTGGGCGTGTAATGGATATTTCAGATGCTATAAAGTGTACTATTTTGGACAAATTTAAGGGCAGCCTTGAAAGCTATTTAACTCAAAGAGTAATCAGCTCACATGCTGCACTAAATTAATTGAGCAGCAGTAATCAGCTCCCATGGACTGGGTTTGTAAACAGCTCAAAACCAAGCTTGCCTTATACAAGATAAGAAAAGAAAAAGGAAAATCCAAATATCACTAATCAGTTTTGCTTGAAGTTGTGCCTAGGCCTCAGCTATAATTTTCTATTGCTTCACACCGTGTGCACAGTCAGCATCCCAAAAGTTGAAAGTTCAAGTGCTACTAATGGTGGGTGGCCAAGACTAGTTCCTCAAAATTTTCCAAGGATTGAAGAGTACGTAACAGGCGGCGCAGTGCGAGTATGCCAGTGATTTTGAGATCAAATTCTTAGCCGATGGAACACATTTGATTTAGGTTTAGGAGCAATTGCCAGGTCAGGTGAATGAGCTCAGCATCAGAGTCATCAATCAGGTGGTTGGTCAAAACTTAAGAAACCTACGCATCTCCCAAGGGTTGAATGTTCCTGAGTTCTTAAGAAATGGCTTCACTTCTTGCCTTTCAATTTTTCAAATACAACGACATTCTCTTCATCTTGATTCAAATAGAGAGCGAGCTTATAGTTTTTGATAGTGATGAGATGTCAAAGAGATTTGATTGTTAGAACTGACGACATGGATTTCATGGACAAACAAGCTTGATCATTATAATTCATATAAAACATGAAAAATGAAAGTTCATTACAATGGTTGATTATATAGACAATACACATTTAAGAGAAAAAAAAAATTAATTAATTCTGCTATCATTTTCATATACATGCATCCCAGCCTACATCGAGATGATGCAAAAACAGCTACAAAGAATGGAAAAAAAAAACCAGAGGACCGAAAGTCCAAAACAAAAAAATATCTAGGTGGAAAAGCCAAGCAAAGGTCAATCAGACTAACATAGACTTATGGTCAGTTTAATACGGAAGCAATCCCACGGCCATGGGCTAGCAGTGTGTAAAAACAAACAGCTATCTAAGAGGAAGGCTGAGGCTGTACAAAAATCTCCATTTTTTGATTTCTCATGGCACCCTGCATGATTCAATCACTTCACTCACAGCTTTATGAGTCTCAGGCGAGATCATATTTAGTGTCAGATGAAATGCCTGAAGAGATGAACAAGATGAAGAAAATTAAACAATTTTTCTAAGGCAAACCAAATAGATTGATTTGATCTGCAAACAATTTAATTTATAGTGGAATTCTAGAAGTTCAATTACAGCGTACATACCACAAATCTCTCCAGCACTGGTACCAGAATTCCCAAGTTGTGATTTGGGAGACATTCCGCAATTACAGCGCGGGTACTCATGCTGTTAATATGTATAATTATAAAAAGATTATTAATTTCAGTAAATTCAACCCGAATGGAAAAAAGAAAAGAAAGGAAAAATAGACACCTTTCAGTTGAAAGAAAGGCAAGCAGCAAGGCCGCATAAGCTTCCACAATCGTCATCTCAGCTTCTTTCTCCCCTTCTAGTAATGCTGCCTCATCATTCTGTAGAATGCAATATGATGCAGAATTTAGACAATGTAACTTATGATTAATTACCCCAACGTGATAGTAAGAAATTAAAATGCTATTTTCGTTCAATTAGACCTTTTAGCTAAAAATAATAGCCAACAAACCAAAATCAAGATAGAAAGATTCAGTAGAAATTTTACTTAAAAACAGATTGTGCAACCGTCAGAAGATTTTCATATAGTCCTCTGTTACAACCCTTTATAACCTAATTTACATCACTGTGCTCAATGAAAATACAAATCACTCACCAAGGGCTCTGCAGTTCCTTCCCCAGCTGGATCACCTGCCCCTTGATTAGCAAGAAAGATGGAACATAGTAGTTGAATTACATCTCTGTGACTCTCTTCTTCGAACCCCTCTGAATTAGGTAATGAGATTCTGGCAGCTGCAAGCCGTGATCTGCAATAACCTTACTGTAAGTTTAAATATTAAAAAAAAAAGGCTCTTTTTTATGCACAAGCAATTATAGTTATGTAAGGCATCACAGGCTCAGATTATCTATTTAAACCAATTGAATCAGAATCTAAGGAGCAGTCTGGCAAAGATTCTGGCAAATTGAAGGACCAATCTCAATGTTGAGCAAGGCAGTTCATTAAGTGTTATAAGGTTGACTAGCACTACACCTACTTTGCTAAATAAGGATGCTTATATATGTCGGAAATTGGCGCATATACAATCAACTAGATTTTTACAAACTGAAAAAACTCAAACCTTAAAAACTATTGTGACCCCAGGTAGCATCTCATAGCCCTTCCAGAAGTACAAAGATTTTGGTGATATAAGGAGAATATTGGTCTTTGCTGTAACTAGGAAAAATAATAGAAAATAATGCACAAAAAGCTCCTCTATTTTAACCTTAAATCCACAGCTCTCAATATGAAAATTAAAATTTAGAATATTAAGATAAATTAAATGCTAGCAAGAAGTAAGATTGGCATAAAGTTTACGAAAATAACTTCAGGTTGGAAAAAAAAAACAGACCCATAACTCAATGCGCCAGGTGGCAGGTGCCAACAGCATCATACAAACTACAATGCAGTATGTGGAAATATATTAAGAGGGAATATTAACCTGTTATCTTCATCCTTCTCTACCAAGTTCACTAGCAGGCCCAATATAGCAACAAGAAAATCCAACTCTTGATCAGTCAAGGGTCTATCGTCCTTATGGTCAGACTCAAAACCATCTCTGGAAGGAGACACAGATGAGCTGAATGAGCGGAAGTGGCTGGCAATCAACAAAGACATCGTCTCCAGGCCTCCATATGCAGCTATTTGCTGGCAGCCAATGGGGTTGTCATTCGTTAAATTCATTAAAACCTGCCCACAAGTTAATACCCACATGTTAATCAAGCTAACAAACCTGCACAATAAAGATAGCACATTGGGCATACAACAATCCAGCAATGGCAAAGCAAGAACGTTCTCGGCACTGTTGTAGAGGCAAACCAATAACCACACAAGCTCACAAGATGTGAATATTTTATATCTTGAAAATACCTTGACAGCTGTAAGAAGGCAATCAGCAAAAAGGGTAGAGTTCTCTGAGTCATCAGCATGAGCGCAAGAGCTTTCATGAGAAAAATGATATTCCCCACTACTTGATACCTGGTGATTTTCCCTGTTATTCAACTGCCTTTGACAATTTTCTCCATTGTTTGATTCTTGTTGGCTCATGATCATTTCATATTGACACCCATCTTCAACATCTCGATACTTAACTCCACTTCTTTTAGTTCGAGATTTTTTTTGTTTCCCAGATAGCAAGTCCCACTTTGAGGGCTCAAATGCATCTTCATCAAATGCATAAGGATCTTCACTATCCTCTAAAAGTCCACACTTCTCATCTTTTCTACTGTTTGATCTCTCTAAGTGACAGAAGTTTGACCTTGAACCATTAGCAGTTAAAGGTGTTCCACTCATGGAACTCCTTAATGATTCACTATACGAACTGGAAAATGAAGAGGCATACTTCTCATCTTTTCTACTGTTTGTTCTCTCCAAAAGACAAAAGTTTGACCTCAAACCATTAGTACTTAAAAGTGCTCCACCCTTTGAACTCCTTAATGTCTGACTGCATGAACTGGAAAAGGAAGAACGGGATCTCAAATTTAGACAGCAATTATCATTCACGGATGTAGTGGTTGTTTCAGAATTGGATTCAGAATGACCCAAACGGTCAGTAAACGACCACGGATTGTTCTCAGACATATCCAAGCTCTTTTCAGAATTGGATTCAGAGCTGATGAATATAACATCATGCTTGTCAGCTGCAAATTTAAAAAGAATAACATAAGTTGGATAAGGAAAGAAAGAAAGAGAGGCTGCCATGTATTGTATTGTAAAAGGACAAACACATACCTTTGCACTCAGCATCTAAAGCCAATTCAGATGCATTACTAGTCCCATTCCCCTCAAAAATATTGTGTGATTTTTCATCAGCAGAGGAGGATGAACTTCTACGTAGGTGAAGATCTAGAAACCAAATGGAAATCAGTCATCATCAAGGACCAGTTTTAAAGCAACTGAATAATATAAATAATGTTTTAAGGGTGTTGTGAGTCTCGAAGGAATGTCCATGAATTGGTTAGTCTATACTTTCAAAGTGTTCTGGCTGTTTGATGAACAAAAGCTACATAATACATGTAAAAACCATTTTTTTAAGAGTATACATGTAAACAGGCACATATACACTTTGATGTATATGTTTGTGCAGTATACATTTAGAACACATCACATATACTAGCAAGTCTTTTTGCTAAATCAACAAAGATAATAGGTGCCTTTCAAGAGATCAAGTAAGTGGTCAATTAAATTATTTCAACTTTATTTTAAAGATGTTAGTTAGCCACTTCTTGAAATAGCCAAAAAAGTAGGTTAATCATTAACAACCGCTTTTCAAATTGTTCGTCGAACGCATATTGAGTTGGAAGTATAAGAAAAGCAATTGTCAACTTCCAAAGAGTAATCCTAAAACACATTTCTAATTTAAAAACTAAGTGCTCTCTGCATAACAAAAGAAAGAGGAAAAAATGCAAAAAAAATGATGTTAGAAATAATCCTTTGGAAAACTAATTACCTGACAGAATCTTGATGGCGCCTATAACGATTGACACAAAAGAAAGCTGGGATTTATGTGAATCCAAGTGACCTCTCATGCCAAGCAAATGACTCTATATCACAAAATCCAAAAACAATGAATAAAAGATGGAAGATTAAGAGTTAAATGATGCTGGCAGCTTATGCTCTTGGAAAAGAAGAGGTAGGGGAAGTTTTACCTGATTATCTTTACTCAGGAAAGTAGAATTTTCCATGATTTTCAAACATTTTAAAAGCAATACAAGGCTATGTCTATTGGAGTCATGTTTCGAATCCTGAATAGGTGTATTGAGATGTAGCCAACCCTGCAACACAATTGATCCATTCCTTTAGATGTCCTTCTTCAAACAACAATCAAATTATAAAAAATAAGAAAAGGAAAAGCCGAAGGAAAAGGTAAAAAAGGAGATAAAGATTATGATTAATCAAAACCAACGGCAAAAACTTCCAATAATTCAGAAATCAGATCCCTGTTTACACAGAAAATGATGACGAAGATGATGATTAATTGAAAAAATGAATGAAATATTGAGCAATCATTGAATGTCTTTTTATGTATATCTACTGATGTTGAATATAGGAAGTCGAAAACTAAAATAAAAAACAGACAGGTGTGTGGGTATAGTCAGATAACTGTCGCACATCATCACTATTCGCGGAAGATGAATAACAATGACTGCCCTGCTAAAATGACAAGTAAATTTGCAAAAGGCACAGGGATAGCAGATGGCCCTCTATCTCCTTCTCATTACACTTCAGATGTAATAAAAAAACATACAATGAAATAAAACAAACATACAGGCTCACACCTCCATAACAGAATAACAGTTCATGATGACCTCAAAGACCGCATCAAGTCCTCCCAACTCTCTTAGTTTTTCCTTGAAGTTGCCCCCAGTCTTCCTCATGGTGCCAGTGGTGTCTGATCAGATGCAATTGACCCAAAAATTAAATTAAAAAAAATAAACAATCACAAAGCTAGAAACAGAAAGATAAAAAATGAAAATAAAGTGCATTTTTCAGTTGACTTGTAACTACATACATGTAAAACTCAGACACTCATACATGTAATATATATGAATGTGTGTGTATAATATATAATATTAATAATAATCCTTTAGTGAGAACATCGTTATTTTAACAAAGTAAAGATGCCACTAACAGACAAAAAGGCACAAATTTTAATGCACTAACAGGCAAAAAAACACTAATATATACATATATAGAAAAACACTCTAATATATATATATATATATATATATAGAGAGAGAGAGAGAGAGAGCTTCTCAGATGTGAATGTTAGAATGCGGATTTCATGCTAACAAAGTTAAAAAAACAATAAAAAAAATAAAAACATGGACTATCAGACACTACAAAGACAAAAAATAGTGCAATGAAATCTGTATTTTTCTGGTCTTTTAGCTCCATGCGCAATGAAACCCGCATTTTAGCATACACACCCATGAGGGGAGTTATTAAAGTATGGGATAAGCTGAGAGGCAAGAAAAACACACACTCTAATACACTACAAGACAAAATACACTGTATTAGAGTGAGTCTTTTGGTTGTTTTTAGATTATCCCTTACTTTAATAACATAAGGGATCCCTTATTAGAAAATGACTCTCTCTCTCTCTCTCTCTCTCTCTCTATATATATATATATATATATATATATATATATATATATATAAATTATTCAATATAGGGCTCTGAAGTCCGAGAAAGCTATTACACCACATGGGGTAATATACAATTTGAGGACCTAATATGAACTAAATTTACTAGCATCCCAAAATCTTATTTACTAACTTATCAATAATCAGCCAATGCTGAACACAATGCATAATTAAAGAGAAAACTGGAACACAGTCCAGGGAAGTTTTGTTCCTTCTCTCCAAATAACTATGATAATCAGCAAGGCTCAGTGGCTCACTAACCATTAGAATTTGCAAAGAAGTAAAAACATAATAGAAATAAAAAGCCACATATAACACAAAAGACATCAATTTTTTGGGAAGCAAGTGAGCAATAAAGGTTAATCAAGGAAAGACAATTTTTGCAGTTCTAAGCAAATGAAATTTATGATTCAGTCGCAACTACAAAAAAGCTACAAAAGCCAAAGCCATTTGACACGCACTTAATGTATAAATGATAAAAAATTTGATTAAATAAAGATGACATTCCCTACTAAACCAACTCGTCACATAGATAGCACAAGGGATCACACCACAAAATACCTTCAAGAGAAATTTTAGATAAGCATGCCTTCTCCATGGTTAACAAAGCTATCCATTTCGGGCTTAACTCTGGCCTTGTTATTCCATCATCACCTCCACAGCTTGACTTCATTTCCTTGCAACTCACAAGGATTTCCTGAACCTTGGAAAAAATGGCAGAAGTACTTGAATCTGAAATTTTAGTTGCATCTCGTATGATGTCAGCATCCTTCCGTAAGGCCAAAAGCTTAGAACCTATTCTCTGTGATTTGTCTTTAGAAGCAGTACTGATGACTGGCTTCAACAATTTTATTAGAAAACAAATGCAGTTCTGTGACTCCAAGAGGTGATCATCTTGACCCTGAGACAGTAAAATTTTGGCACAGCCTTAACAATATTACAGCGGCAATCCAAATTTATACAAAGAATGATTCATTTCCTCTGACAAGCCTATTCAAATTCAGTTACTAGTAGACAAAAGGTTAGGGGTGGTTCAAATCACACAGATCTTCATTAACAAAGAGAATTACAACTTTGCTGTCTGAATAACTTACATCACTGGTCAAAACATAAAAAAGTGCAGCAGCAGCCAGGTTGCTGGGTGAATCATCAAAGCTGAGACCCAAAACAGCATCAACAATTGTCTTCGCCAAGCTGGAAAAATGTTTCAAATTTTATGTAAAGAATTAGAAAGTTTGCCAAGACAATTCTGATTTTTGCAGTACAAAAGGCAAGCTTTAGTAAATTAATCATGCTGTAGAGTAAAATAAAATGAAAAGCTGAAAAAAAAAAGAGAGGAAAAACTACTTAAACAGGAAAAGATGTCAATGAAACAACCCTTCTCAACCTTTTCTTAACAGCAATGTTTCAGAAACATCCTTGCACAAACCACCAATATCAGAAACCAATCAAGCAAATTTAAAATGTGGAAAATTCATCCTCACAATTTCAACAACTAACATATAAAGAAAGCTTGACTTCCAATGAAAACTTTTTATCTTTTATTAGGACTCACTAGCCCAAGAAAGCCTTGAGGATGATATTGAAACCTTAAGACACATATCCCTCATCCCAAAGTTCGACAATTTCCAACATTTTAAACAATAGAACTCCTAATTCAATAATTAAACTTAAAATCCAAAATTAATCAGTCTAGAAAAATTAAAGATCTACTCAAGATCGAAAACCCAGCAAGCTATTTTTTTTTTAAAAAAAAGAAATAACATATTTCCACACATCTACAGAAATGAAATAAAAATGAAAACTTTGCGAGATTCAAAACAATAATTGTTGAAAACCCACATACCCTTCAGTCCTTAGAAGTCTTCTTTGCTGAGCGGTGCCACAAATAGAGAGCAAAGACAACAAACTAGCCCTTCTGATCCTCACTTGAGACCCTTTCTTTAACCCATCAATGGCGAAATTCACTTCATCCACGTGTTCCATCATCTCTCCAAACTCCTGGGCCTCCATCAGCGTCGAAGTCGGCGGAATTAATTGCCCAAAATATCCCTCCTTCTTTTGCTTCTTTGACTTACAAACGACTCCGCTTTCCGAATTAGAAAAATTGGGTCTTGGCGGAGGGGCCAAAGTTGGAACAGAGTTGTTTTCTTGGGATGACCAGAAAGAGGAGGATTCTTGATCTTGAGAGGACGGAAAGGGGAAACTATATAAATCTTGAGGGGTATCTTGGGAAAGAGAAAAAGAATCTCCGAAGGGATCGTCCGAAACGTCGTCGTCGGTGTTAAACGAGTCAGAATACGTCCTTGTTAGCCCTCGGTTGCGGCGTCCGTAGGTCCTAACGATCATGTTTCAAATCTTGATGCCGCCGCGGCGTTGTCGTTTCTCTAATTTGAAAAAGATTTTGAATTTCGCATTTGAAAATAGAAAGGGTACTTTGGGAAATTACAAGATATCTGAGAATTGCGAGCCGATTAGTGAATAGAATAGAAAAGAAGAGAAAAGAAGGAGAAGATGTTGATGGTTTTGTTGACAAAGGCGAGAGTTTTTGTGCTTTCGGCTGGGTTAAAGCCTCAAGCTTCAGCTGATCGCGATTTTTTCCGTTGTAAATGAAATTCAGCGTTAGATTAGATTTTTTTATTTTTTTATTTTTTTTTTCTCACTAGTGGCACGCTTTAATGACGGTGATGATATCAACGGGAGGTAAGGGGTATTTTTAGTCACTGAGGTATTAGCCTGCAACAGCATGCGATGATGGGATAATGAATAATGAATGACTTGCGCGGTGTTGCTTACACAGATTTAATCAAAGTGATGAGCTGATCTTTAATGTATGTACATATATAATTCTTAAAATTAAAAAAGTATAAATTTAATATATTAAAAATTAATATTTTTATTTATTAATTTATCATCACTTTATTAAAATAAAAATATTCTTACGTAATATATACATGTCTATTTTTAATTGACATTTTAAAAATATTTAACTTCGTTTAGACCGTAGACCATGGCTGCGAATCAGACAGCGTTAATTTGTCAAATAGGCTTATGGGTTTCAGTTGGTGCTTATGAGGTAAAAGACGGGGGCCAGATAGCAGTACTTGTACTCTTTTCCTTTCTTAAAGCTGGATTTGGTTTTGTAGGCCCAGACAAAAACAAACATGAATGAGCCCAGAATGGACTATTGGACCATCTATTTTCTGTTCAGGTGGTAATGTTATCATTTTTAAAATAATTGTCATTATTGTTAACTGTATTATATAAATAATCAGTTATAAAAAAATTAATTAAGTATTTTTTAAAATTTATTTTTAATAGTACTGTGAGTTTTAAAAGTAATAAAATGTATTTGATAAATCTTATTGTTAAACTGTTGTGTAATACTATAAATGATTGAATTGGATATAATATTAAATCAAATTTATTTATACATTTACAAACATATATAAACTATTTTTTTATTGTACCTATATATAATAGTTGATAATTATAATTAATATTTTATATTATTTATTTTATTTTTATTTTATTATCTCAATACAATTTGCAACAATAATAATCTCTTTAGAATTATGATTTTATTTTCTAATTAATACATTTAATTTTTTTTTATAATGATATATATGAAATTATATTAAGTGTAAAAATGATTCTCGAAATCAAAGCTCCAATATCTACTTCTTCCATACTTTTCAAGATTTGCTTAAGGATGTAGTGATTTTAGTAAAGATAATTTCTAAAAAAAATTATTAAATATTAAAATTAACTTTTAATTTTTTAAAATAATTTTTAGATTTTCAAACTGTAATTTTAAATAGGCCCTAACTACAGTTGTCCTTATCCATGTTACCAAACAACTCCAAAATAAAGATTGAGAAATTGAATGATACATGTAGAGATGACAACAAAGCCCGACCCGAATTTTGAGGGCTTTGCCCTGAATTTAAGGGTCAAAAATAGCGTTAGGGTTTAAAAAATAAACGCCCGACTAAATTAGGGTCAGAGTTAGGACTTTATATGACCCGAAACGACCCGACCCTAACCTTAATTTAGTAACAATTTTATATACTTAAATTGTTTTCAAACTTTTTTTTCTTTATTTTTTATAGGTAAAATTCTTAAATGTGAAATTTTTACCAGAGAGGAATTTATGGATGAAGAAGAATGTGGCCTGCAAATTTTGGAGTTTGAATTGTAGCTTTTTTTTTTTTTTTAATGTTGGGTTATGAATTGTAACTTTTATTAAACCAATGAACTAATGAACTCATTGTTTAAATTGTGGACTTATGGTATTCAGTTGTGTGTTTTTATTTTATTTGTTAAATTAATGAACTCTTTGGTTAGATTGTAGAATTAAATTGTGTGTTAATTGATGAACTTTTATTTATATTTGGTTATTTATATAATTTATGGTTAAGATGTTGAGTAGAACAATTTTTATATTTATGTTACTTTAAATAAGTTTCAAAATTTTTTAAATTTTAATATATTAGGCAATTTAAATTTAAATTATTTAAATATAAAAAAATTGGTAGGGCTCGGGCTTTTTCAAAGCCCGACCCTAACCCTTTTAGGGTCGAGTCAGAGCCGACCCGAATGTGAAACAATAAGACTTTTTATAGGGCTAGGGCTCTTTAGTTGTGTTATAGGGTCGGGCTCAGGCTTGGCCTGACCTGGCCTGACCCGATAAATTGACAACCCTAGATACATGATGATGACTTGGAAGGTGTGGTGGTAGGAAGTAGGGATGAGGAACGTTTGATGTGAATTTCATATATTATTAGACGGGAACAAATAGTGTTTTTACCTTGAGTTAACCAAAAATAAGTATTTTATTGAGCTCGTGGATTAGCTGTAAATGATATAGTCCATATGATATTTTAACTTTAGAGTTAAAATTCTGTAGCATGTTATTTATGTGTAATACAAGCTCCATAAAAAAAAAAAAAAAATCAAACTCTTACATATATATAGCAATGCAACACTTTTCAAAAAAAAAAAAAAAGGCAACGCAACAAGTTTAGCGCACTTAATTAAAACTTAAAATTGGATTTCCTTTGTACATTTTTTTTTGGTTGCAAGATATATAATTTTTTTTTCTCACTTAAATGATGCATTAATGTTCCAATGAATTTGAATTTTCATAAGGGAGATTGTCAATTTATCCCTTATGAAAATTGATATATACCACTTATCTCTATTTTTTTTTAACAATTAATAGTTTCTTATATGAAAAATTTAAGAAAAACGAGGGGTAAATGAGTTATTTATTTGATATTTTATCTTAAAAATAATATATATATATATATTTATTTATTATAATAAAAAATATAAGAAAATATTTTATTATTAATTTTTTATTCACACCAAAACCTATGTTTCTTATTTTTAATATTTAAATTATTTTTTTATTTTAATTTTAATTTATATAATTTATTTAATTAATAATAAATATGAATAAAAGTGTGTTCGAAAATAAAGAAAATATTATAAAATTATGCTATTGGAGTTTTAATTGGCTATTATGAAATCAATATGGGATAAGTGGTGCGTATTAATTTTAATAAGAGGAAATTGAGAATCTCCTTTTTCATAAAATAAAATAGTCAAACTTGGAATTTTTTTTTTTTTGGGTCTGGTGGAATGCACTTGACAAATTCCTTTTATGTTGAATTAAATAAAATGTTAGAAGTAGTATCTATCAGTTGGATAGTACATTTAAGAAACATTTTAAAACTTAGTTATAATTGTAGCAAAAATCTAATATATTGAACTTTTTTTTTTAATAGAACGTATATTAAACATTAAAGCATCTTAAAATCGAAAAAACTTATTTAGTTAAACATTTTATTTCCTTATTTTTCAATCTTAAAAAAAAAAATCCATTTACAATGTACAAAAACAAGAATCACAAGAAATTGTGATGTGATCCGCTGGATAAACAGTTGGCGAACACAACCCAAACAAGGCAGACGCAAGTAAAGTTCACACGAAGAGTCAAGAGTATCCGAATCTCAAAACAGCACTGCAACCATATGAGCAGCAACCAGTAGAAATCCGCCACGCAATAAGCCACAAAAATCTATCTTCCTGCGCACAGCACGTTTCGGAGAATTCCATTGAACCTTACCTACTTTAAAATGTATTTTCACTGACACCCCAATTTTTTAACACGTCAGCACGCCTAAAATTACGTAATGGAACCAAAAATCGTGCGCTTTCGGTAATTTCCTCGTAAAAAAAATCTATAAATTTTTTTTACTGCTGATTAATAAATTTAACAATATTTTTTATTATTATCGTCATAGAAGTACTAATTTAGACCTTTCCCTATCTGGATCTAGGGTTTCTGTTTTCTTTAAGACTCGTTTCTTCAATATCAATCTTCGCCATCATCAATCATCAATCATCGTCAAGATCACAAACCCTAGCAATCAGATTTACCACCACTCAAAAATTAATCAATCGAATAACCGGTAGATCATCAAGAAGAATATTTTTTTTTTGTCATTTGATCTATCTAAGAGAAATTGTTCTTTTTTGTTAAATTTGTACAAAAATCGGAATCGGATCAAATCTTAAAGCACCGATGATGATCATGAAAGAAAAAACATACATCATGACACTTGATTTGACGATGAGACGGAAAATCGAAGTCGAGAACTGAAAAATTTTTGATTTTGTTTTATTTTGTTTTCTTAAAAAAATTTTGATTTTTGGGAGATCGGAAACAGAGAGAGAAAATGTATAAAACGGTGGCGTATCTAGGAAAGGAAATATTGGGGGAAGTGGAGATATATCCACAACAACAAGGTGAAGGTGGTGAAGGAGAGGAAAAGAACAAGAAAGTGTTCGATGAAATCAGAATAAGTTACTTCTCAGAAGCGAGTGAGAGGTGTCCGCCACTGGCAGTGCTACATACAATAACAGCTAGTGGGATTTGCTTCAAAATGGAGTCTAAATCATCGGACAACATCCAGCTACATCTTTTGCACTCCTCCTGTATCAGAGAGAACAAGGTATATTAATATCAACCCAAAATTGACAAAAATAGAATTAAAAATTTGTTTAAAAATGAGAACTTGAAGCTGCAAACTGAACCTTCTGGACCAAAACGTATGAAATTTGGCAGAGCACAGATGTTGAATGAAATAACTTCACTGAATTTTTGACAATTTCAGGGGACCCATCTGGCAATTTTGTTGTAAGTAGTGTGAAGCTCAATTGTGCCAGTTTTCTCCTAAGTTTATGATAACTATTTGAACTTGATAGTTTTGCTCAGAAATAGAAATTATTAACAGATTGTATGGAAGTTTGAACTCACTGGTTTAAGCCTGCTTTTAGGACTTGCTAAATTTGGACAATTTCATAGAACTTGTCTGATCTTGACAACATGCTTGCCTTATGATTTAATGGCAGTTGTATTGGCTTCATCTTGTCAATAGATCTATACTTTTACTTGATTATGATCATGCTAATGTTAAATGTCTTGGCACAAGTTTAATTATTGTCTTTGGCTTTAGCTGAATTAATGGATATTTAAAGGAGAAGTAGAAGACTTTTGATAACAAGTTTTCAGGTCTTTGTGGCTTCATTTCATTGTGCAAAATGTTTATTTATTATAATTCTTCTGGGGGAATTTTGCATTTATTACATTTGTTTATGTTCATGCAAATCTGCTTATTTAAATTACCTTTAATTGTGAAAAGTCACATGTTTAGATTTTGATATGATTCTTGAACATAGATGGTGATTACTGTTTTGGTGCCTACAGACTGCAGTGATGCCGCTGGGATTGACTGAGGAGCTCCACTTGGTTGCCATGTATTCTAGGAATAACGAGAAACAGTATCCATGTTTCTGGGCATTCAGTGTTGGATCTGGACTGTACAATTCTTGTCTCACCATGTTGAACCTTAGATGTCTTGGCATTGTATTTGATCTGGATGAAACTCTCATAGTTGCAAATACAATGCGTTCGTTTGAGGATAGGATTGAAGCTTTACTGCGAAAAATTAGCACTGAGGTGGACCCACAGCGTATTGCTGGTATGCAGGCTGAGGTCAAGCGCTATCAAGATGACAAGAATATTCTAAAGCAATATGCTGAAAATGATCAGGTTAATGAAAATGGGAAGGTGATCAAAGTTCAGTCTGAGGTTGTTCCAGCCTTGTCTGACAGCCATCAAGCTCTTGTACGTCCACTCATACGGTTACAGGAGAAAAACATTATTCTAACGCGCATCAATCCGCAGGTGCGTGTTTATGAGTTCCAAACTGAACTGTTTTGATACTTTGTTCTTTTGTGTTTAAGTGCTGTTGTGAATTTGCCCTTCTCTCTCTCTCTCTCTCTAACTGCATCTTTGATCCCCCATCTCAATTTTCTTGGTTTGCTTCCAATTCGATGTCTGCTTCCTTATTTCGTTCATTTGAAATTGATTGTACACTTTATGGGGATTGCCTTGGGACTTAAAAGGATTTTGCAATATTTATCCTTGTTCCATTGGATGGTCTATATCACTTAAAATTTATGTGATGATTTCCTGTAATCCTGTGTTCTGAATACATTCTAAGCATGAAAATTCATCAGACCACTTTGGTCAAGTAACAGAAAACTTTTGAATTCCTGTAGATTCGTGACACCAGTGTTCTGGTGAGGTTGAGACCTGCATGGGAAGACCTGCGGAGCTATTTGACTGCTAGAGGACGCAAGCGTTTTGAGGTTTATGTTTGTACAATGGCAGAAAGGGATTATGCTTTAGAGATGTGGAGGCTTCTTGATCCAGAGTCGAATTTGATAAATACAAAAGAATTGTTGGATCGCATTGTATGTGTGAAGTCTGGTGAGTGGCATGATCCAACTTGGAAATTCTTTGCAGCCATTTCTCATTGTGTTAACTTTTGCCTGCGATTATTTAAAATTTTGTTCAGTTTGCTTTAATGCTGCTTAGTTTTTTATCATGTTAATAGGTTCAAGGAAGTCTCTGTTCAATGTCTTTCAAGATGGAACATGTCATCCCAAGATGGCACTGGTGATTGATGATCGTTTGAAAGTATGGGATGACAAAGATCAACCTAGGGTGCATGTTGTTCCTGCATTTGCTCCATATTATGCTCCTCAAGCTGAAGTATTCACTACCTGCTTCTATCTTTTTAGTTTTTGTTGAAACTGCAAACACATCCATGCCAAACTTTGATCCCTTTTTTTTTTTTGTTGGCAACATGCACTCATCATAATTTGTCATGTTGCAGGCTAATAATGCTATTCCTGTTTTATGTGTGGCAAGGAACATTGCTTGCAATGTCAGAGGTGGTTTTTTCAAGTGAGCATACGATCCCTGTCTAAAGTTTTCATCCACGACATATGCTCCACCTCAGTCATTGTCTTCATTATCTCTCAAGCTTTGAGCAACTAAATTTTGTTCCTAGTCTATGACTTAAGTGTATCTTTTCAATGTGATAAGAACTTTGTATTTGATAACAGAGAATTTGACGAGGGTCTTCTGCAAAGGATACCAGAGATTTCATATGAAGATGATGTTAAGGATATTCCTTCCCCTCCTGATGTGAGCAACTATCTAGTGTCAGAGGTTAGTCATGAATATTTTTGTATTGTTGAGATATTTATGGAGTCACAACTGATACTTTGATTGCACCCTAACCTATGCATGTCCCCATCTCCATGATCATTTAGTTGTCATATTCTTATTTATTAGAGTGCCTATATTTCTTTTTCACTGTTATTTTTTCTCCAGGATGATGCTGCTACTGCAAATGGAATCAAAGATCCACTTTCTTTTGATGGCATGGCTGATGCTGAGGTTGAAAGAAGACTGAAGGTAAGTAGTATTACTATTTTCTCGTTATTGTTTCATCCATTGATCTATGTATCTAGTTCTTTGTATTGTATGTGGAGAGAGTTGTTTTTAGAAATTGGCTAGTGATGTTAAGGCTTATGGTTGTGTCAATGTTGATATGTGAAAGTACTAAGTTAGCTGATACCGTTTTCTTTAGTGAGGGCAATTTTGCACCCTATATGCATCAAAGTTGAAGTTAATCCCATTTAAATCTGCTTTTCTTTCATGTAGGAGGCAATAGCAGCTTCTGCAACAATCTCTTCAGCAGTCGCCAATTTAGATCCAAGGCTTGCTCCTTTTCAGTATACGATGCCATCTTCTTCTAGCACCACCACTCTCCCTACATCTCAAGCAGCAGTGATGCCATTGGCCAATATGCAGTTTCCTCCAGCCACTTCATTAGTTAAACCATTGGGTCATGTTGGTCCTCCAGAACAAAGCTTGCAGAGTTCTCCTGCAAGAGAAGAGGGTGAAGTGCCTGAATCTGAATTAGATCCTGATACCAGGAGAAGGCTTCTTATACTGCAACATGGGATGGATACAAGAGAAAATGCCCCAAGTGAAGCTCCATTTCCTGCAAGAACCCAGATGCAAGTTTCAGTTCCACGTGTGCCATCACGTGGAAGCTGGTTTCCTGTGGAAGAAGAGATGAGCCCACGGCAATTGAACAGAGCAGTACCAAAAGAATTTCCTTTGAATTCTGAGGCTATGCAAATTGAGAAGCACCGGCCTCCTCATCCATCTTTTTTCCCTAAGATAGAGAATCCTAGTACATCTGATAGGCCTCATGAAAATCAAAGAATGCCAAAAGAGGTGATCCATCTTGGTGGATTTTTTTTAAGTTGTAACTTTGGGTCATATGCCAGCATTTCTCAGCCAAGATCAGTGAACTGCATCAATCTTATAAGTTATGTGTATTTGCAGGCACTTCGTAGAGATGATCGGTTGAGGTTAAACCATACACTGTCAGATTATCAATCTTTCTCAGGTGATATGTGATACATTTGATTAGTATTAAACTGAATTTACTAATTTTTGTCAGTGGTGCCATCTTTTTATGAATGCTTGGAAGTCCATGTGGTTAGCTTTGATAAAGTATGGTTCCATATAGAGCTAGGTTTGTGGCATGATGTTGAACAAATACAAGTGAGGCGGTCTCTGTTATTTTTATTTTTATTCTTTTGAGTTTAAAATGGTCATGATTTGATTGATCATCTGTTTGCTTGAAATTTAGTGTTCCTCTCTTGCTTTCTTCTTGGCTGGATACTTCCGTTTGATGTAGTGAATAGATGAAAGGAGGCAGTAACCTGCTGGAATTATACTGATTCTTTGTATCAATGTTTTCTCTTTTTTTGGGTGTTGAATTGTTTGTTTTGAGTTTTCCTGCTTGCATAATTCTGAAGATATTGCTGGACCTTGGGTTCCAATTATTATTTCTTTTTTGGTGATGGTTATGTATCAGCTTGCTTGTGATATGCATCTATGGGTGCTAATCCAAGAGATGCTGATATAATATATAGGCTGGCACATTTTTTTTTAAGAAAAAAATTTCTTTTAAGCTCAGCAGATATGGATTTTAGAGAAGTGATAGTGATTTGTTTGTTAACTATGGATTATATTCTTAGCTGATATATGGAGCTTATTATTTGTTTACATATATTCATTATTTTTAAGTGTGTTCATTGTTTTTAAGTGTGTTAATTTGGGGTTCCATTTTGAAGGTGAGGAGATCCCCTTGAGTAGATCATCTTCTAGCAGCAGGGATGTTGACTTTGAATCTGGAAGGGATGTTTCAAGTACAGAAACTCCATCAGGAGTTTTACAGGATATAGCAATGAAGTGTGGAACAAAGGTAATAGGAACAAATTTGCACTGCAAGAGAAATGCTGCAGATTATGATTTGTGACTCACATTTCATCTTTAGATTATTTTTACTTTATTTTTTATTTTTCTTAATGTAGGTGGAGTTCAGGCCCGCTTTGGTTGCTAGCACGGAATTGCAGTTCTCAATTGAGGTTCTTTATGCTCTTTGGCTTACAAAGTTTTTAGTTCATACCTGGTTTCATTAATATGATAATTTTTAGTCATTCATTCGAAACTAAATCCTTTCTCACTTTTTACCTATTTGCCTCAAGTACACAAAGTTAGTTAGATGGAATAGCACATGTTGTTTCGTTTCATTTTTTGAAAAATTTATATTCCTTTTTTCGTCATCTTTAGAGCAATCGCTTTGGGGAAAATATCATAAAGTGGATTTTGTGTCTTCTAATAAAAGTAGATATTTGGTCAATACCATGCTTTTAGTAGGCTGGGTGTACTTTTAAAAGTTAGTTGGATTAGCATTTGGAACAGAACATCAAGCTGCATTCTTATTGAAGTTGACACTAAAGCTGAATCATGAAACAACTCATATTGATAAATTTTTATGAACCTAAGGATACCATTCTTTTACGGGCTTTTGTAAATTAACCTTAGTTATCAAAGATTTGCCAAAGAGAAATTACCTTTTCATTAGACCTAACATGTACACGCTCATGCACACTTGTATAACTTCCTTTAATAGACTTAGGGAACTAGGAAAAAAGCAATATGAGAACCAAGGAACAGGCAAGTCTTTTTTGGTGTCTTTTATTTATTAGGAAGCTTCAGATGTGAGTAAGCTTTTTACATCTAAGATGATATTTGCAGTTTTTAAATTGAGGGATGCCATGTCTCATGTACTCATCTTATTTATCATTTTCTGTAGGCTTGGTTTGCAGGAGAAAAAATCGGTGAAGGAATTGGTAGAACAAGAAGGGAAGCCCAACGTCAAGCTGCAGAGGGATCCATCAAGCACTTGGCTAGTAAGTTCTTGTTTTTCTGGTTGTATTGTGGTTACTCAACTCATTGTGTAATTATTTAGAGTTTGTGATGTAGATAGTGGTCATGTTTTGGCATTACTGATATGTAACTGAAGTGTCCTTTTTGGGAAGCACTTGTTGACAACAAATCTTTAATTGTGCTTCAGTTCAAGTTGAATGTGTTAAGACTGAATGTTTTCTTCACACAATTAATTTCGACATTGATCGTCTTCTTAAACTTCTCCTATCATCTAATTCTGTTAGTACGAGGGAGTGGAGTTGGCATGTTAGCTTTGTGACCATCGTTTCTTTTCTCTTAATTTGCGGTGGTGCTCTTAGGAAATCTCCTGGAAAGTTGAGATTTCTCCTCTTAGTATTTCTCTTTGTAATTCTGACCAAGCCGGAAACTACTTTTGCAGATGTATATATGTTACGTGTTAAGTCTGACTCTGGTTCTGGTCATGGAGATGGTAGCAGATTTTCAAATGCAAATGAAAATTGCTTTATGGGCGAGATAAATTCATTTGGGGGTCAGCCATTGGCCAAAGATGAGTCTCTGTCATCAGAGCCTTCGAAGCTTGTTGATCCAAGACTGGAAGGCTCTAAGAAATTAATGGGTTCAGTATCGGCACTTAAAGAATTAGTGAGATTTCAGGAACTTGAGAAACTTGTTGTCATTATGTGGTTACTGTAGATTAATGTAATGTACTTAAATTTACAATTATTGTTCTGGCATGGGTTTACTGGGGAACTTTTCCAGTGCATGACGGAGGGCCTTGGGGTAGTGTTTCAGCAGCAGCCTCCATCTTCAGCAAATTCAGTCCAGAAGGATGAAGTATATGCACAGGTCTGCTGTTTGCTTCTTTTCTGTGTGCTTTACTTTTGTGAACTACATTTTGAGATAGCTTTCTCAAGTTACTAAGTTCAGAATAGTTGTGTTCATTTTCTAATTTTGTAGAAACTATAACTGTTGAAATTAGTTAAAATGCAAAACTGTCATAGGGGTTGGACATATCAAAGCATATCGGTCCTTGGACTTTAATTACTAACAAGGACATAATGAGCTTGGGTTTATCATCTTCCATGTCATTATCATGCCTTCTTCTTATGATAAAGGGACTACATTTCTGTTCATGGTGAATTCCGATCTCCCTCTTATGGCATTATGTGCTTCTCGAGTGGCAACATAAAGATGAAAGACATATTTTTCCCCCCGTGGGAATGTGGACTGTGGATGATGGAAAGGACCCCTGAGCATGGATTTATTATTCATATGTTATAGGTGGTTATGTATTTTGTAGGTCTCTAATAGGTGTTAGCCATTCTGGACGAATATGGATCAAAATTCCTACAGTCAGTTAGTTTACATTATGCTGGAACAGCAAGAATTATTTCTTCATGGGGGTGTCAAGAAATTTTACTGACATCATTTTTTGTAGAAGGAATTGAGTTAATATTCTTGTGGTGTTACTTGTGTTTTCTAATGTCTTTGTTCTGTTTTAATATTTTCTTTCTTAGGTTGAAATCGACGGTCAGGTGTTAGGAAAGGGGATTGGGTCAACTTGGGATGAGGCTAAGATGCAGGTATTTCTATTGGATATTCAAAATTTTCTTGCCCTTAATGACTAGATTACATATACCTTATATTTACCATATATGCTTTTCAAATGCCTGGCATGCTACTTTTTTGTAGGCTGCTGAGAAAGCTCTTGGAAGTCTAAGATCAATGTTTGGTCAATTTCCTCAGAAACATCAGGGTTCCCCGAGGTGTGTGATTTTTCATGTTGCTAGAGTTAAGCTGTTACTTTTTGAAACACAGAAATTAGTGAAGGCTGAATTGACCAGGAATTGTTTTACACTCCTTTTTTCACTTTTGCCTCATATCAGATTCCCAAGTCTGTGCCAAGTCTTATCCAGGCTCAGTTTATCCTCTTCTCTAATTTGTCCCCTTCTAAGTCTCCTGTGTGTGACCTATGTAGCTTCAGAAATGGAGAAAAGAGTATGAGAAAGAACTACTAAAATGTTCAAAGAACAGAGATCGCGAGTAAGTGCATGTTTGGTGGGAAGAAATGGGAGGAGAGGACAGGAATGGAAATGAGAGAGGGGGAGAGAAAATGAGAGAAAAAGAGGGATAATCTCAATTTCATTTTTCTTGAGAGTTCCTAGTCTAGACATTGATTTTTTTAATTTTGTAGCCAGATAAACACGTGGAGAATTTTTTTTTTTTTTGGGGGTCTGTTGCTTGTATCATCAGGAGTCTTCTTAGGTCCTATATATGCAGATGAACTTAATCTCCACATTGTTCTTAGTTGTTTTCTTTTTTACATTAAATTTTATCTTTATTTTTATATCGTGGATCAGGTCATTGCAAGGGATGCCAAATAAACGACTAAAGCCAGAATTTCCACGAGTTTTGCAGCGGATGCCCCCTTCTGGTAGATATCCCAAGAATGCACCTCCTGTTCCTTGAAAGACTGCAACTTTTTTATCCCACGCTTTGTTGATACTGTGGATGGCGCGTTTTGTATTGTACATACCATAGAGAATGTGCAAAGGGGCTATCGGGATCCAGGACTGTCGGCATTTGACTGTAAGCCATTAACCTTATCGCACCAGATTGACCTCATCATTTTGTTTTGGATTCTTTGGAGAGCAGGAGGGATAATCTTACCCAGTGACTGCATTTCTAAGATGCATATGCCTGGGATTAGCAGTCGTTGCTGTATTGTCTCTGTGGAGAGACACCTGATAAAATCGGGACAGACTCACTCACAGTTGTATTTACTTTTCTCCTCCATAATGCCTTGAAGCCTGATAAAATTAAATATCCTTCATAATGCCTTGAAGCCCACCCTTGCTTGTACGTGGTTGATGCCACATATTGCAATCAGCCTTGAGTACCAAATTTTTCGGGAAGAGCCTACTCGTGGGAGTTTTGAACTTGTGATGATCAAGGGCAGCTTCTGCTCCTGGCTTTTCCCATACAGCAAATATTAACCATCGGCAATTACAGGCCAAGTGACTGCCTTTATTGGTCGATCCCACCTGCCGGAAGATTGTGCTGGTTTAAAGAGTACTGACATTGATGGACTCCTTACTAACTCTGCTGAACTCATGTAATGCATACATATGCTTACCATAATCCATGGTTTGGAATTTTTCATCTCACTTGTTTTTCCGAACATCAAAAAAATTTGACCCGGACAATAATTTGATCCGAACAATAATTAAGGTAATAATTCATTTAATCCATTTTAAAAATGACGGCTGAAGCTAAGCTGAAGCTCGTAAAAAATGTTGAAGCCCTTAGGCTTCCTAATTTTTCTGCTGGACTTGAGACCCGTTTGGAGCAGCTGCGCGGTGGCAAACGGGTCCTTAACGTCATTGATTAACCTTGATTGCATCAGGTTGCCGAGTCTCATTCCTTTGAATCCAAGATATTTATTGTATTTCTAAGACATCGGAAATTCGTACTATAACATGAAGAGGCCTGATCAGAGTTCTTAATATGATTACATCTGGTGAATTATCCTTTTACTAAAATTAAAAAAAAAATTAGATTTTTTAGACGCAAAGCACGGGTGAAAAAACAGCCCAAAGAGCATGATTTCAATCTTGAAGTTCATTTAATAGTCACTGTAAAATTGCCGTAGACAAGTCAACAATCACAACTACAGCGAAACCACGTCGTTTCAACATTCGGAAATATGCACTTCACCTTCCATTTACCTCTGATAAGAGTATAAAAGCGTCAAATTACACCAAATGAAAAGGGAAAAGCTTCAAATCGAGTTCAAAATCATACCAAAATCTACACCGATTTCCTGCAAACACGCAACCGGAAACGCACAAGATGTCGGCCTTTGATGAATTCAGCGCGGACGGAGAAGAGCAAATCCAAAACCAAAACTCAAATCACCATCCGTTCAACGACGACGCCGAATACTCCAACTACGGCTCGTACTCCAGCTACAACGCCGCCGAGGATTTCTCCGGAAACCACGGCGACGTATCTGTAGATCACGTGCAGTCTCCCGAGATCTTCGGTTACGAAAATCAGGAGCCTGGCTACTCTCAGTCTCCATTCGGTTCAGGTCACGTTGAGAACAGTAACGGTAACGGAAATGGATACGGTGACGGTAGTGCGTTCGTTTCTGACGGTCCGATTCTTCCACCTCCCACTGAGTTGGAGCCCGAGGAAGGCTTCGCTCTCCGCGAATGGCGCCGGTAAGCTTATTGCTGTATGATTCTTTTTTATTTTGATCAGATCTGTTTATGTTGGCTAAGCTGTGATTTAGTTGCATTTTAACTCTGTTAAACTGCTTATGAGCTCAACTAATGAAGTTTTCTTAGCTTTTGTGTAATTTTCTCAGATCTGTTTTTTCTACTACGTTTGTGCTTAGATCTGACCCTGCATTTATTTATTGGTGATTCTTATCCTTAATTATGATGGTTAGGTTGATTCTGCTTTCTAATATTCAGGAATTGAGTTGATTGATGTAGATTATAGAATTGGAGTCAGCTTATTTAAGCAATTGAATTGGTTATTGTTTTTGTCCATTTCTTGTCGGGCTTAGTTTAGTTTTATGTTTGATCAGATCTACCATTCTGATTTAGATCTTTGCCTTGTTTCTAGTTTCATACTGTCCTAAATATGTTTGCTAAGATGTAATTTAAAGAATTTAATCAAAATTTGATTTATGTACTTTATGGAAGTAGTTTAATTTTGTTTTGTTTGATCTCTCTAGGGTTTTGTGGGTGACTATAGTTAGATGTATTAGACTTCTGTTGAATAATTCAAATAGGAGTATGTATTAACTTTTTCATTGCAGTTGCTCTGAAGTATTTATTTCGTAATTTGTAAGTTTTGGATTTAATCAATTGCTTCTATTTATAGAAATACATAAATGGGCTTCATTGACTCATACAGGTTGTTGGTTGTTTTATTAGAACATAGATGACTTTCACCTCTTGGTAGATTTTAATGTTTATTTAATAGGGATCGACTTATTTTACTAGGTTTAATATAGCTGCAGCCACTAATCAATCGTCATAGTTATGCTTGCTGGGGTTATGATAGTGGAAGGGTTGAACAAGGAGCCCTGTAAAGCTGGTGTTCCAATCTGATAATGGTCATTATTTCACTCAATTAGAATGGTCCTCGATATTTATCTTTCAAGGATGTCTTGAATTAAATGTATGCAGCATGCAAGGGTAAAATCACACTGGCAAGAAACCAAATAGTAAATATGAATAGTTTTCTCCTCTGGAGCTTAATTCATTTTCAAAAGATGATGGAAGGCTTCCTCCGCACGGATTTGTTGTGCTGCCTGTAGGGTTTTAAAGGAAAGTTTGGTTTGAAATTTTTTATTGGAGACCCCAATTTTAATGAGGACTCCAATAAAGACAATTATTCTGTGGAATTGAGAGCCCAAATTCTTTATACCTGTGCAGTACATAATGGTTTGTTTAGCATGAAATCTCTCTTTGTTGTCCTAATTTGTCTCGACGTGGAGATTTTTTGTTCCTTTTGGATTTCTTTATACAAACTGAAAACTATTGTTTCTTCTAGAGAGATATTGAGATTTATCTGCTCATGATATTTATTTTGTTTTACTGTGGCTTACTTTGTGTAGTCAAAATGCGATTCAGCTTGAGGCAAAGGAGAAAAGGGAGAAGGAAATGAGAAATCAGTTAGTTGAAGAAGCCGAGGAGTATAAACGAGCTTTCTATGAAAAACGAAAGCTTAATATAGAGACCAACAGGACTAGTAACAGAGAGAGGGAGAAGGTATGATTTTTAGAATATCTTGTTATTCAAATTTGTATGCTTATTTTGCCATGTTTGACACTACATATCTGGTTTGTGTCTGGGACAGTTGTTCTTGGCTAATCAAGAAAAGTTTCACAAAGAGGCTGATAAACATTACTGGAAAGCAATAGGAGAGCTCATTCCTTATGAGGTACCCAACATTGAAAAGAAGAGAGGGAAGAAGGATCAAGAAAAGAAGCCATCAATAACAGTCATCCAGGGACCAAAGCCTGGCAAACCCACTGATCTTTCAAGGATGCGGCAGATACTGGTTAAGCTGAAGCACTCACCCCCACCTCATATGGTGCCACCTCCACCTCCGAAGGATGCCAAAGATGGGAAGGATGGGAAAGATGCCAAGAATGGAAAAGATGCGGCATCAGCAAAAGCTACAACCGTGGCACCAGTTAAAGATGCCACTGCCAATGGTTCTTCAGATCCACCCAAACAAGATGCTCCAGCTGCCATTGACAAGCCTGCTACTGAATCTGAGCCAACACCAACTGCCTAATTGCTTAGAATGCTCTTTACAGCATTCTTTTTGTTCTATTCTTTACTGAAATTCTTTTTCTTTCCAGTTTCAGATGTCAGAAATGCCAGGATTATGCATATGGTTAGCTGTCTTGTTCACACAACGTTGTTCTTATTATGTTTTCGGAAATATTGTATGGATTGAATTTTGGAGTTGTGTAATTGTTGTTATATGGTTTATGGAATTACTTTTACATTTTATTATGGATAACGGTATATCTACACACTGATGTATAAATTTAAAAACTGTGGTGCCATACTGTATCATTATCTACTTGTCCTTTTATTCTTTTGAAAATGTAAGACATTGATATATTACCGTATGTTATGAATTATACAAATTTTTTTAAATAAAATATTATTCAAATTTTATTTTACAAGCACTGATGAAAAATGATATGCACCCAATAAACTCAACTTCAGCCTCATTCTCACAAATCTCTTAGGTAATGGTATCCATGCCGGAACTACCTTGCCTCGAAACACCCAATTTTGACATTTTCTTTAACAGTCCCCATTATTTTTGGTAAATAATAAAAACTATAAATTTTAAAAATTTTACACAATAAGTCCTAATAAAAATATAATAATTTTAGCATTTTAAAAATTTTATTTGGCATTTTCTTCAGCAATCTCTACTGTTTTCTGTCATATTAAAAACTATAAATTTTAATAATTTTACAAAATAAACCCCAATTAAAATATGAAAATTTTAAAATTCTAAAAAAATTATTCTCTTTCGGTTTTCTTCTCAATCATTTTGTTTTGCTTTGATCTTAATTTATTCATTTATCCAACATATAATTCTTCTAAAATATAAAAAAATAGAGAATCTTCTAACCACATAATTAGATTAATTTCTTGAACACAATCTCATAAAAATAATGCTTGCATTCTCTTAAAAGAAATCTATTGTGTTTATTTTTATTTATTTTTACTACTATAATAAGAAAAGAACTATATCTTGCTCTCTATAATAAAATCTCAACAATTAGGGTCTGTTGAATGCGGTTAAAGATGGTGACATATATTTATTTTACTAAAATTTAATTCCAATATAGTGTTTGTCATGAATAAGTAAATTAAGAATAATAGAGTTTGTGCCAACCAAATTATCATATGATAATTAATTTTTTACCCTAAGGGGACCCTTTGAATAAATTTTTTAGACTAAATTTATATCTTATGCTAACAATTATAAGGTTATTTGATGTTGAGCAAATTTATAGAAATAAATAAAAGTTAAGTTTCATTTATTTAATTAAAATAATTATTTATCCTTATAAGTAACACTATCTTAAATGGTAAAACATTAAATGGGTATTTTATTTTAAAAAAATTATATTAAAATGGGATTTTTTGTAATTGATATTTTAAATAAATGGATGTGGGGAGTATTTTAAGTAGTTAAAATAATCCATCCATATTTTTGTATATCTAAATATATTCATTTATTAAATTACCTGGACCCATATAAAGATCATAAAATATTTTGATGGACTTATGTGTCAAAATCTTAAAATATAGTCTTTTCTTTTCTTTTATGAAACAAGAGGGGTTGCAGCGTTAATAACCAAGTAATTATATCATTGCCGTTAGAGTAGCTTTTGCAACTCTTAGGTTGAATCCAATGGTTGGATCACAAAAAGATAAAAAATGGGATACCAAATCACGGTTGCAAGCTAGCTGGACCCCCATTAAAATATTTTGATTTTTATTAATCCCGTCTTAACCGGATCAAGGCAAATCTTTGGGGGCAACTTTGACAGTGACTTAAGGTATCCATTAAAATATTTTACTTTTTATTGAGGCGGGGTGCATATTGCTAATCTAAATTTGTGCACGATTGTGTAGATGTATCATTAGTTTTATTGTTATAGTATATAATAATGAAAAGTCACAATTTTTTATACAAAATAATTTGTATAAACTACGTAATATAATATAATTATAATTGATAACACCACATAATTAATATGATCCACCACTTTATACATCAAATGATTGATTAGATGAAAACATCTCATATCATTGACACACCTACACATCTGGTAGTGGTTCCATCATTGTAAATCTATTATATGAATTACAGCACTAATTATTTTACATAATAATGTAAGATACATAACTGTCTCACAACCGTTTGATAAAAATTTAATAGTCATAAAAATATAAGAGAATAAAATTTTATTTTTTTAAGACTGTTAAATTTTCATCAAACAGGTGTGAGATATGTATTTATCTTACATTATTATATAAAGTAATAAGAGACATGAATTACATTGATTTAATGATTGTCTTTCACTAAAATGATTGCACAATTATAACAAAAAACCAAAAGCGTAATGGAACACACTTCACAAACTATCGGAAACCAAATACGAAGCGGAGCGCACACTTACAAATTTATAATGCGTACTAACAGTGTTCCCGTCCCGACAGCAACAGCTTGTCACAGGAAAAGCCCTGGTTTCAGGCTCACTGTTCCTGCTCGTGGGTATGTGTTCGTACGCTGGACGCATAGGTGCTCACTTGGTTTTGTTTTTAACCATGCTTTATAATCGTTATAATTTCATTGAGTTCTGCTATTTACCCCGGGTCAAACCCTGAAACTTTAGAAAATGACGCCGTTTTGAGAATTAAATTTTTTAATTGAAAAAATGCAACTTGAACGCACCGAGACTTAAGCTTTTTCTTTTCATTTTCGTTTCCTCTTTCTTCCCAACTACAGACCCCCTTAATTATTTCTTCAACTAGCAAAATGAGACTGCACCATGAGCAATTTATGAAAAAGAAAGTACGAAGGTAAAGTTCAAACTTTCAATTATCCATTTATAAAAAGGGAAAAAACATTTCCAGCTTCACAATCTTCAAAACCGAAGAAGAAGCTTATGCAAAGCTTTTGGCTTAGTAATTTACAAAAAAAAAAAAAAAAAACAGAGAATTCGAAGCATCTCAGCTCGCAAGCAAATTAAAAATCAACTTTTGCAACCAGATATGTTCTTCGAATGTTAAAGAGCTCGATCTCGCTGTCGCGTGAAGGCTGTGGGAGTCGTTCTCTGTGTGAAGTCGTGGTTGTGAGTTGTGGATTGTGAATGACAATTTCAGGCGCGGATTGTGGACTGCGATTTGCGAATGGCTGTGGCTGGAGCTCGATCAACGAAGCAAGTGGCTGGAGCTTGATTGACGAAGGAAATGAAAGGGGAAATTTTTGGCTTTGGCAGTGGCAGGAGCTCCATGAACGAAGGAAATGGAAAATATTTGGCAAGAAAAACGGCATCGTTTTTTGCTTTAGTAAAACTCTGCATTTTGTGATGAATTGATGTGCAAGTAACTTCTGCAATTTGTGCTCTGTTGGTCTGTTGGTAAAACGAAGAGGAGAATCGAAGAGGAGAGGAAGTAAAAAACGAAGACATTTGCTTTTGTTTGGCTGAAACGACCACGTTTCATGGAAGCAAAAAGGACAAAAAAAAGAAACCAAAACGGTGTTGTTTTGGTTTAATTCGAGGTTTGACCCGGGGAAAGTAGCATTTTCCAATTTCATTTCTGTTTTTACTGCAATCAATCACAATTGTCCTTGCAGCACATCTGCAACTATAAAATTTGTTACTTGAACCAAAAGATCTAAAAAATGATACAGACTAACATGGTGACATATAAAGTTTGTGTAATTACACGTCAGATCAACATGCCACCACCACAAGAACAAATTTTCCCCGTGTTCTTCCATTTGGTAAGTTAAATTTCCTCCCTCGGTCTCTTGATTTTTTCTTTTTTCTCCTCTTTTCATAATTATAACTCATGCACACGAGTTCCTTCTTGTGTCAAAATGAACAGAAAATACCCTTAAAACATTTGTGGACTAAGTACCAGATTATACTTCATTCTTCACCTGGGTGTCACCTGTGTAATGGTGACAGGAACCGAGCTCATCTGAAGAGTGGAGTCTGATGATTTTTTATCCGATGTACCGACACTACTACTTTCTGAGTCTTGGAAAAGACCAGGGGCTGTAAGCTCCTCCTCATTGAGCCGGATGTTCTTTGTAAGCATCTTGATTACTTGATTCATTTGTGGTCTTCTGCTAGCAGCTGCTTGCGTGCAGAAAAAAGCAACTTTCATGTACCTAATGATTTCGTTCGGTGGATATTCGCCAAGCTCTGGATCCACTAGCTCCAAGGGTTTCTCCTCTTGGTGGAGCTGCCATGCCTATTGACACAAACAAATCATTCATCAAACATGTAAGAAAAGGAGACATTTTTCAGGCAAGAAATAAGGCTAGGCACAAGCATCTTTAGCCTTCTTAAATCTGAAAAGAGCTTGTTGATTAATCTAACTATTGCAAGTCTTCTTACTTGAAGATCCATATTTTGACTAATAACTGGTCATCATCTTCACAAAATAGAAGATAAAAAAGTGTTGGATGCAAGCAATACAGGACTGTCAACATGCTAGAGCAACAAAAGCAGCTATTAAATAATGTGGAGAAAATCAAAATAGAGGGTGGACTCTATTTTGATTTTTCTCCACTAATGCCCTTTTGAATTTCATATAAAAAACAACAACAACAACAATAATAATAATGTCACTGATAATAAGCCAACTCACCCATTCCAAAAGAAATTTATTCATTTGTCCCCACATTGCCTTTCCACTATTTCTTCCACTAATTATTTCAAGTACAAGGACCCCAAAACTGTAAACATCAGCCTTCATGGTCAACTGGCCACCCAATACATACTCTGGTGCCAAATAGCCACTGCAAATAATAAAACCATGGGATTTAGTAATCTACATTTTCCATCACTTCAGTTTATACAAGGACTAATAGGAGGACTGATGACAATATTTGACACAATTCTCCTGATTTGGTTGTCTCAAAGCCTAACAAGTTCATTAGAAGGGAAAGTTCAAGTTACATATGGTCGCATCAATTCATCTAGCCCGTGCCATAATTTTTTAGTGAAAATTATAAAAGAAAAGGAAAAGAAAAATGTAATTCAGGTACAGTCACTTCAAGAAGAGTGGGGAAGATGGAAGTTGGGGGTGGACTTTGTAGAACAATCAATGGGAACATATCAATATATTCAAACTATATTGAAAAAAAAGCACTAGTGATAAGTCAAGAAATAGGAATCCATAAAAATTCTTATTGGTATTATTGACAACAACACTATCTTCACATCTTCCTAATTAGATTATCTTCAACATACATATTGAGGAACTTTTGTTCTTTGTAGTATCTACAATGGATACTGTCTTTTTTGTTCAAACTCATTTTCTCTGGTTTACTGGTCTCTTTTCTCGGGTTCCACTCTCATGTACGTAGTTCGCATTACCTAATTATGCTGATAATAAGCTTTCTCACAACATGACTTTCAGAAGGTATACCATAAATTAACATCTTATAAGCTGTAATTACAAAAATCCTTCTTGACATACCCTCACACAAACAGTGGCATGGATAGCAGGATACACAAGACAATTAATTTCAGAATAAGCATCTTAATGGTCTGGTAAACAAACCCACTGAATTTAGGAAATACACTGCAGACACTAACAACTTGCTACACTGAACTCATGGCAATGAAAGTTTCATAGGGAACTGAGAAGCAGCAATTTTGTGGTGTTAAACCAAAGCAAAAAAGATACAATATCAAACGACATATAGCAAGCAGCAGGAGAGTTGGAAGATTGCATACGTTGTTCCTGCTATCCTTGTTGTAATGTGAGTGATATTATCTGGAAAAAGTTTAGCCAATCCGAAGTCTCCTATCTTTGGATTAAACTCTTGGTCAAGAAGTATATTACTAGCTTTGATGTCTCTATGCACAATATGTGGCACAAGTTCTTCATGAAGGAATGCGAGACCTTTAGCAATACCCACACAAATATCAGATCTTTTTTCCCAGTTCAACTTTATATTTGCTTTTGTAGCACCTACAAACACATGAGAAATAGATTCACTCTTCCCATGTGTATAAAGATAAAAAATGCGACTTTCATGCTAAAACTTTGATTTAACTCACCTAATAACACACGATCTAGGCTGTTATTTTCTACATATTCATAAACCAATATCCGTCTTGTTCCTTGGACACAGCAACCGATCAACTCAACAAGGTTAGGATGCCTGACATTTGATAGAGTCATGATCTCAGTTATAAATTCACGCACCCCCTGCTTTGACTCAGCAGAAAGTGGCTTCACAGCAATGCGTCTTCCATTTGTTAGGGTCCCCTAGCAATATTAGAATAGGGTTAATAATTGTAAAAACAATTTTTGCAAACAGAAGTAAGACGATCACAATATTCACATCCTATAATGTAAAGTTATGATCTACCACGAAACTCGAAACTATGAATATCAGGCATCATACAAATTCTTTTAGGAAACATAAAGGAGATCATGTCATGAAATTCAATCCACATTAGTTGATTATCTTCAGTAAATAGAACAATTTAGCCCTAAACACAAGTGATGCATAATACACAAGATAATATTGAATTGAATATTGTTCCATACCCATCCTTAGTAGGTCAAACCATCAGTAAATCTTGAGTACCTTGTATACAGTTCCAAAACCTCCTCGCCCTATCTTATTGCTTAAATGAAAATCATCTGTCGCTGATCTTAATTCAGTGTAAGAAAAATGGTTGACATTCCTCAGTAATTCCCCTAGCCAGAGCAACAAAATTTACTTAGAACCAACCAAAAGAAGCTGAGCAGTTAAATTTATAATGAGATTTTGAACTAAATCAAATCTAAAATGGTAAGAAGATCACTTAAAATTAAGATTGTGTACTCAAACTGCTTAAACTGGGTCATTTAGAACAGTTTCTCACAATAACTTCCATTTCACCATAATAGGCCTAAGATTTCAGGAAGAAATAGACAAATGCAACTTCATAACTTTATAATCCGGCATAGAACTTTCATTTGCTGTTTGTACAAAGTGATATAAGAAAAACACTCAAACATGTCAAATTGGTTGGCAGTTCATATCAAGACCCATTCTTTCTTAGTAATGGTATAAATCTCACATCAAAATGAAAGTATTGATTAAATCATATAGCTCATACAATCCAAGGAAATAAAGCCACAGTGACAACAAGAAAAGCAATGTCAATCTCATCGAAATCTACTACATATATGTAACTATCATGGAACAATTAACGAGGTTTCAGTTTTCATTAGCTCCAATAACATATCATGTAATGTTCAGTACAAGAACTCATTCAAGTCCTCACCATCTACGCCTTGTGGAGCCTCACGCTCAGCGCTCTTCTTGCTGTGAAAACGCGAGCCACCAAAGCACCTACAACTCATAATTGCGTGTTGATATTCAGCCGCTACCTCCCAGCTGACATGGATACCTTCTAGACACGAACTGAAATCCCATTTCAGATAACTTAAATCAATACCCAAATCATCATACCCGTTTTAATGAAAAGATCAAATATCAATAAGCATCATCAAATATAGCCCATAACACTAAACATCACAATAAATAACCAAGCTATAAAGCTCAGTTTGCAACAACTATTAGATTCAAATTAAATAAAACTTCCAACTTCAATCACACACTCTAAGGTCTTTTGATAATCAATCGATCCCATTTCCCCATTTAAAGCTAAATTCATCTCAGAAGAAGAACCATAACATTTAGTCACCTACAGTTTACTTAAATATCTGCAAAAGCCAAGCTAAATTCAAGTACAAAATCCACACAAAAAAAGAAAAAAGAAAAAGAAGATTATTAAAACTATTACCTCGTTAAGTTGACTAGAGCACTTAACGCTTTTCTCGATTTTTTTTTTCTGTGCAAACAAGCTTTCTCCAATTTAGTTTAAGAGTATGCCCATGCTTCCTAATGAAAGATCACAGGATATCTTCTCTGCTTTTGAATTCCTTTCTTTATTGCTTCTTTTTTTTGTTTTCCTTTAATGGGACGTCTTAAAATTGAATAATGTTAACATGGAAAACAAAAAAAAAAAAACAAAAAATCAGTTGCAGTCTTATTGAGGTTTTTTAAAAACAAAAAAAAAAAATTTGAACAAATGTAAAAGTTTTTTTTTTTTTTTTTGAGAAGAACAAATGTAAAGTTGTTTGTTTGTGTTTATGTTGGATTTTTTGGAATGGGGGTAGAAGAAAAGATCAACTGCTTATATTGCTCCAGCCTCCGGTTGAATTGTTTGCGTGTTCTCTTTCTCTCTCTCCCAATTCACACTGCCAAGTGCCAAGCCAACCCGACCGCGACCGTTTTTCATTTTCCATCCGTTATTTATTAACTTAGTAGGAAATAGTATCGCGCTTCACGCGGCTTTGAAAAAAAAAATTAATATTATTTTTTTTTATTTTACACTTAATAAAATTAATAAAAATATAAATTAATTTTTTTTAAGATGAGACAGCCTTATAAAAAATAAAAAAAGCTATTAAGCCAGCAATACAAATAACAAAGCAACGTAAGATAAATGATAAAATGAGAGAATATATTATACAGTGATTTTATTCATTCCAATTGTGTGTGTACAAAATAAAAAGATGAGCTCTCTTTTTATAGTTACATAATCACTCCATGAAATTAATGAAAAATTATGGATCATAATTCCTTGTAAGATAGTGAGAGTTATAGGAAAATTAAATGTTGCTAATGGGAGATAGTGGGGAGACTAAAAAATATATGTTTTGAACATCTACATTTATTTTAATAAATTCATAATACTCCCCCTTAGATATTCATTACAAAAAATATGTCTCATTAAAATCTTTACATAATTGTTATTATATAATAACAATTAAATTAATTTATGAGAAGATGAAAAACCAAATTTAAAAGAAAATTTCTCTATTTATTAGATAATAGAGAATATACAAATATGACATCACCTCCTCAAGTCTCAGCTTTATATATATAGATATATAGATATAGATTTCTTATGCCTTCGGGATTTAATTACCATAATTAAATAATTTAATGTATCTCTTAATAGTAATCCCCTGCAAAATTACATACAAAGAAGCTAACTCAGGTCCCCACGGGACTGAAAACTGGTGATTGTAAATAAATTTTAGATTTTTTATATAATAAGGTCAGCTGTCCTCATTTTCTTTTCCTGAATCACGAGATAATATAAAAATATTATATATAAGTTAAAGCAAAAAATTTTCCAATCTGAACACATAAAACAAAAATTAGTAGACGATTTAATCACCCATTATTTTGTAAATAATCACAAGTTTAATTTTATAAGATGCTGTCATGCTGACGCTTTCTTGACGTGCCAATAATAATCAGCGCCGATATCAAGAAAATGTCAACAATTTGTTGTTGTTTTTTTTTAAATTTAAAAAAAAAAAATTGTCAACAAAAATTGCCAATTGGTGGTAATGGTTTTTCTTATCTTAAATTCCTAACCTCGGATTTTGCTGAATTTCAAATTGGTGGACATTTTCAAAACAATTGTGCAGTGCGTGTTATATGTGGAATTATTGATGTTTAATTAAGCCGGCGGTTAGTATAAATCATAATGAAGGTATACCAAAGTCTGACCTTACCTTAAAAATTACATTACACTTTAATATTATTTGACCCAATTAACTTAGTTTAATCATACAGCATTCAACCTTCCGTTCAATTCTAAAACGCACCGAAATATCTATGCCATGTAGGTAGCATGATTAATAAAACACGCAAAATTTCTGGGACTTGACCGACGTTGGTGCTTTAAGAAGTCAAACATCGAATGGCGAGACTCGAGAGAGCATGAGTGCGTGAATTCACAAACTTGTGTGCTGCTCCTTCCCAAGTGTCCTGCGTATTATCATTACACGACTATCGGAAGAAAAAATGAAACCCAATGTAATTAATGTTTCCAAGCTCCCCCATTGGGAAGAAATTTTTCATTCTTCAGGTCAATTAATTAAAGCTGGGAAAACACAATTGGAGAACTCACGGCGTAATTTCAACTTGGGAAAGAATGGTAGCTTTACTCTTGGACGCACACTCAGCACCGAACAGGTGGTTTTAGAGGTTAAATATTTGAGTTAGAGCAAAACATCCTAAATCTTGAAGAGTCACGTTAACAAGAGTATTACTCTTATAATTTTAACTTTTTTAATGCTTATTTTTTTATTTATGTGGCAAATAGAAGAGTTGAAAAAATAAACACTCTTTCAAAAAAAAAAACTTCAAATAAAAAATAAATTTCTTCCATCAAGATAATAGCACTTATTTCTCTTTAATAATAATGAGATTTAAAAAAATAACAATTAATATTATCTTAAAGGTTCCAACTAAGGTTTTTCAAAGGAAACAGTACTTCTCATTATTTAATATTGAAGAGAGAGGATAACACTTTCATTCGAAAACTTTCATTAGAAAAAACTTTTGGTAATACTTAAAGAGTTCTAAAAGGTTCTTAAAAACGAGATTATTACTCTTTGAACAAGATTATTATTCTTTCTTTTTAATATTGAGAAGTGACTTCCCCTTCTTTAAATAATATTACACTACTTTTTATATCATTATTAGTGAGAGGGAGAAGTATTATAAGTAAATTATTAAAAAAATAGAGGGTAGTTAAATTTGATGAAAGAATAATTTGATTAAAATCATATTAATTTATTTTTATTTGAAAAGTCTTTTAAGAGAAAACTTGCATTTTTACTCTTTTATTTGCCACGTAGATAGGTAAATAAGAATCTAAAAAGTAACACTAGATGAGTTTTTTGGTGATGGCACCCTCCCATTGTTCTCAAAACATTCAACAATAACTCCTTGGCACCAACAATTTAAAGGAAATAAAATGAATAAATGGGTCAATTTCTTAATATTTGATCTTGAGAATATTAAATTTACATTAATTACACAGAATTTTTAAAAATAAAAAGTAAAAGAAAAATATCATATATTATTTTTTATTCATTTTTCATCTTTTTTTCAGTTTATATTTTTTTAATTATAAAGAGGGTATTTTGGGAATATTGAAAATAGTGGGGATAAAACTATCTTTCCATGTAATGGAGTTCTAATTCCCAACCTCCCTCCTAGATTTAGAACTCTAGGAATTAAATCTAAAATCGTGCCAGTCTCATGCACCTCATTCCCATTCCGAGCATCAACTAACAAGTAAACAAGTTATTCATCCAATTCTTCCATTCCGATTCCCATTTCGATTTAGTAAACACAACATTATAGTATTGTCCTTGTTTTCAATTACATTTTTATTTATTTTTTGTAAATTAAATGTATCATGTAAATTGAAACTAAAATTAAATGAATACTGAATATAAGAAATATAAGTTTTGGCCTTTTAGGTTATTGTTGTTGTTATTGTTATCATCATCACCATCGTCATCATTGTTGTTGTTATTAATGTCATCATTGTTCTTAGTTATTACTATTATTTATTTATTTATTTATAACGACATCAGTAAATTTTTATTATTATTATTAATACCAAATGACAATAATTAACAAAGGATATTTTAGTAAATTATGATAGTTTATTTTGATTTCAAGACAAAGTAAACACATCAATGGAAATGAAGTTCGTTCCGATTTTGATTCATACAATTCAATTAAATAATTTATTTTAATTGTCATTCATGATTCTCATTTCAGCTCATTCAGATTCCAATATATTCCGATTATTGATTAGTAAATGCACCATAAAATTATGGTGCTAGTAGGCTATTGAGTATTATGAAAATAACATAGGTAACTGGTTTATATTTAATGACTATTTGGTATGACTTATTTAATGTTCATAAGTGATTATTTAATCTCATAATCTCTTATAAAAAAATATTTTTTTTTAGTAGAGCTTTTGAAAATTGAATTAGCGATTTTAACTCTACTAACAAAAGCTTTGATTTTGATTTTTTGAGAGTAGAGGTTGAATTTTTTTTAAATGTTAAAATGTCTAAAATATCTTTACTTATTTATCAATCTTCTTTCATTCTTATATAACATAACTTTAAGAAACATGTCTATTAAATTAATTTTATAATTTTTAATAAAATTTTTCATTGACAACAAACACAACTAAACTTTTTGAAATAAAAGCTTTATAACAAAAATTATACTTAAATAAGTTATATTTAAAAAGATATAACAAACAAAATCTTATCTTTGTTATTTTACATTTTCATTCAAACGATGAATTTATGCATAAAATAAATTTATAAAAAAATTTGTAACTCTATCATCACTCATTTTGGATATAACATACATTCACACATTAGAAAATTAGAGAAATATTTTATAAAAGATGGAACCCATACACCCATAGAGGCAAACCATAATGCCCCAAGCGATCCAAGAAGTAACCAACTCTTTCACTTGAATAAGTAATGTTACACGAACGGATCCGAGTTATTGCGTTTGTGTAGAAGAAAAACATTTCTCTTGAATATTAATGGAGTACATAATTACATAAGTCTCTTCAAATATTAGTGTGAGGAGATATCATATAATACCCAGGTTAGGAACGTGAGTTGTGCTATAATATAAATGGTTTAAGTTTTTTTTTTTTATAGATTTTTTTATCATAAAATAGAAAAAGAAAAAAATTGGGAGGAATAAATTATTTGATTTACGATAAATTATGTCAATCATATATATACAATTACTTTTTTTTTTTTTTTTTTATCCTCAATCTAAGCTTTGGAAATTTAGGGTGACAATGATAATAATAATATCAACTCATAGTCACAAGTGATCTGCTGGAGGCGACGAATTTAGAAACAAAGGACCAATAGCCTAAACACAGGAAGAGCAGCCCATAAGACTAGAAACAGAGCCAGCCATTTTCGGACGGGAAAAAAAAAAAAAAGAGAAAAGAAAAAAGTAAAAGGAAAAGAAAATGGAGGCGATGTAGTTGAGCACAGCACAGCACAGCACAGCGAAGCAAAATCAAAGGGGAAGAGGAAACAAAGTCCTAAGTCATAGCAAACGGCCAACAGCTGGAATGGAATCGCAAAGACGACTGCTTTTGTCTCCTCTCCTCAGTTACAAACCCTAAAAAGCCACAAACAATCTCCTAAAATTCAATAAAACCACCCACTCGAACCCCACTCACTCTCTCTCTCTCTCTCTTCAACAAATTCCAACAGTACTATCTGTCGCCTTCAATTGCGACTTTTACACCACCACTCACACACACACACACACACACACACACACACACTCTCTCTCTCTCTCTCTCTCATTCTACTTTTTTATTCTATTTTATTTGACATATAAATAAATTAGGGTTTCGTTACAATGAATAATAATAATAATAATAATAGTAGTAGTACTCCTAATCCTAACGCCAATACTAATAATAAGGATTCTGAGGAGGATTTGGCAGCTCAGCCTGTGGAGACTGTTATTAAGCCTGACAAGTCGGACACTCTTAGTTCTGCAGCTGCTGCTGAGGAGGAAGCCTCCGCGAAATCGGACGATCCCATGGATGAAGATTCGGTTACTCCGGCCACTGTCTTTTGTATTCGGCTCAAGCAGCCGAGGTCCAATTTGCAGCATAAAATGAGTGTCCCTGAATTGTGTCGCAATTTCAGGTTTTTCATTTTGCCGCTAATTTATTTCAATTATTGTTCTTATTTCTAACTCTAATTTCTATTGAAAGCTCTTGTATTTTTTGTGCTTATTTGTCCTTTCAGTGCTGTTGCTTGGTGTGGCAAATTGAATGCTATTGCTTGTGCCTCTGAAACTTGCGCTAGGATTCCAAGGTATTTTCCTTTATATCATTTGTGTTTTGCTTTTGATGATATGCCAATTAGTAATTTTGATGAATCTGACCTTTTTCTTTGACTTTTGTGGGAGCATAGGTGTACGGTTTTGATTGTTCTTTTGTTTTTGCAGCTCTAACGCGAATACACCGTTTTGGATCCCCATACATATTGTGATACCAGAGCGACCTACTGAGTGTGCAGTGTTTAATGTCATAGCAGGTAATTTGTTGTGCCGTTTAGCTATTTGTTCCCATACATATACCTATTGAATTAATGTTTGCCAAGTGGTTTAGTGTTTATAATACCTGTTTAACATAACACCTTCTTGTTTATGTAATTTCTAGTTCATCAAACCTTGTGATGGCTCATGGTTTTTCTCTTTAGTTGAGTTTAATATTATTTTGTTGCATTGAATCCTTTTGCAGATTGTCCTCGTGATTCTGTTCAGTTTATTGAATGGTCCCCTACTTCATGCCCTCGTGCTCTATTAATAGCTAATTTCTATGGGCGAGTGACTATATGGACTCAGCCATCTCATGTAAGCCACCCTTGTCCGACCATTTTCTTTAATTCTGTGTGTACATGTCTGTCGGGTGCAAGTTATATATGTTACGTGCTTCTTTTTCTTTTCTCATTTTTGGTGCAGCGATGCAACTGTAGCTACATTGGTTGCCTCTTTATTATAAGTTCTTTTTGAGCTTATTATTGGTCTTTTTACGCAGGGACCAGCTAATCTAGTACGTGATGCTAGCTGCTGGCAGCGTGAGCATGAATGGCGGCAGGATATTGCAGTCGTTACGAAGTGGCTCTCAGGGGTGTCTCCAGTATGCATTTATTTTTGTCTTCAATGCTTCTGATTCCTAAAATATTCTTATTTCCTTTATTGTTACTATTCTAAGCACTTTTGTTCTTGTTTTGTTGTCTTAATGATCAGTATAGGTGGCTTTCCTCAAAATCCACTAGTCCTTTGAATGCAAAATCAATTTTTGAAGAAAAATTCCTTTCGCAGAATTCTCAAACTTCAGGTTTTTCTTCTTGCTGCTTCTTAAGGGTTTAGAAAAATCATGCACAGGAACTTTCATTTGGGTTTGCAATTGTTCATGAATTTTAGGTTCTAGTTATTTCTTGCTGTCACTGATAGTTCTGGTAATTTGCCGTTATTTTGTGAAAAACTTGAATCAAAATTGTCCTCAGATTGTTACCAGGATGGTTCTTTTGTCTCCTGCAGTAATGCCATGATAGTTGTTGCAAATGATTGCATGAGCTAGAGAGTGTTTGGTTATCTGAATGATAAGTGCCTTTTTGGTTTTAGCCAATATATCTCTTGTAGTTCTATCTTTCTCTTTTATTTTGATTGCGCAACAGTTGATAAACAGAAATTTCCTTATTTCTGACGAAAATAATGTAATTCTGGAAAAGGGATCTTATGGTGCCAACTCAGTTGCTCAACTGCTTTTGTTATAATGTTGTCAGCATTGTTTGGAATGTCACTTTTTTTTTTTTGTGGGGGGGGGGGGATAATAATTTCACTTTATTTTCTGTTAATCGATTTACCTTGCTCCAGATTTTTTCCAATCTAATGTATGATTCTATTTCAGATAGGTGGCCGAATTTTCTCTGTGTCTGCTCCGTTTTCTCGTCGGGCTCTGTTCAACTTAACTGGTCCCAGTGGCCTCCTAGTCAAAATGGTGCAGCATCAAAGTGGTTTCCCACCGCAAAAGGTCTCTTGGGTGCTGGGCCTAGTGGGATCATGGCTGCTGATGTTATCATAACAGACAGTGGGGCCATGCATGTAGCTGGTGTTCCAATTGTAAATCCCTCTACTGTTGTTGTTTGGGAGGTCACTCCTGGTCCTGGAAATGGATTTCAGGCAGCTCCAAAGACAACCACGAGCAATGGGGTACCACCTTCACTTAGTCCACCCAAGTGGGCAGGTTTTGCCCCTTTGGCTGCGTATTTATTCAGCTGGCAAGAGTATCTATTGTCTGAAGCAAAGCAAGGAAGGAAGTTGACAGATCAAAATTTCAGTGATGCCATAACCCTTCATTGTTCTCCAGTATCAAATTTTTCTGCGTATGTTAGTCCTGAGGCAGCAGCTCAATCTGCAGCAACCACTACGTGGGGCTCTGGAGTAACCGCAGTTGCCTTTGACCCAACTCGTGGTGGTTCTGTGATAGCTGTTGTGATAGTTGAAGGTATTATCTGTTCTCACTTTAGAATTTAACTTTTGACGTCAAATTCTGGTTGTTACTACAACCGGATATGTGTATGTGTGCTGATAATATTCTTTTAGTAATGTTGTGCATTCCTTAATGCATATGTGTTTGTTTGCTTATCTACTTGTTTATCATTCCGACTATGTTGACCTATATATATATATATATATATATATATATATGTATGTATGTATGTATGTATGTATTACAGCATCCTTTTGTTATAGTTTTTCAATTCCTTTTTAGTGTTTCTATTACCCCCATTTTACTTATGGATACAAATTCCTTTTATACTTTTATAGAATTCATAGTTCCCAATGATTTCTTGTTCTCTTTTTCTCTGTTGGAAATCTGCTCTTGCTAATGCAAAACCTTTTGCCTGTTGGACCCTAATGGGATGTGATCCATGTTAATTGGTGTCATAGCTGTCCCATTGGTGCATCCTGGTCTTTTTAATTACTTTTCTAATACAATAGCCCAAGCCTCTTCCTATAACATTTACTCATGACTAGGACAAATATGGGGCCTGTCTTTTTATGTTTTATAGGAGTCAAAGCTGTTTATAAATCCAGATATCATTGTGTTTCTATGAAAGTAACAATTGATTTGGCATTTGGCAGGGCAGTACATGTCCCCTTACGATCCAGATGAGGGTCCTTCTATCACAGGATGGAGGGTTCAGCGTTGGGAATCATCAGTTCAGCCTGTTGTTCTTCATCAAATATTTGGAAATCCCACTTCCAGTTTCGGTGGGCAGGCACCCATGCAAACTGTTTGGGTGTCAAAAGTGGATACAAGCATACCAACTAGTAATTTTAAAATTCACCAGTTAGCTGCTGCAGGACCAACCTGTGATGTATGGAAAACGACTGATTCTGGTCTTGAGAAATCAAAAATAGTCAGCTTTGATCCCTTTGATTTGCCAAGCGATATTAGATCGCTTGCTAGAATTGTTTATTCTGCTCATGGTGGTGAAATTGCTATTGCCCTTCTTCGGGGTGGGGTCCACATTTTTTCCGGTCCAAACTTCGCACCTGTTGATAACTACCAGATTAGTGTTGGATCTGCAATTGCGGCACCTGCCTTTTCTTCTACAAGTTGCTGTTCAGCTTCGGTTTGGCATGACACTAACAAGGACCGCACCATATTGAAAATAATTCGTGTTCTTCCTCCGGCTGTTCCAAGTAGTCAAGTAAAGGCCAACTCATCAACCTGGGAACGTGCGATTGCTGAGAGGTACTATATGAAAGTACTTATCATAAACCTGGTAGGAGTAATTTTTCATGCCTTCCCCTTGATTATATTGGACTGCATATCTAACTATATGAACACTTGTGTATGCATGTCATTCCTCACAACTCTCATTTGAAGTATAAAACTGCAGTATACTGAGAAATACAACTTTTATATACTTGTGTCTGTACAATTTGCCCCGCTTGATGCTGTAGTGAGATTTTCGGTCCAACTTGTAGATGTATAGTGACATCACCAACAAATGACCATTCACATTCAAGTTTCTTTAACAGTTGTACTCTAGACAACTTCACATTTTTTTTAAAATTTTTTGACAATACATTAAGTTTTTATCCAGTGTCCATTAGAATTTTGTTGTTAGCTAAATGATTGGTTCAGTCTACTTCTGATCTCACTCTCACTTATCCGAAAATTAAAAATTAAGGAATCAAATCACTCTAAATGACATTTTGCTGAAACTGGTTATGCAATTTTTATTGCTCTTCAGAAATTGGCTTGGTATGTTGATATTTACTCAAAAATGTAAAATTTAGAACCGACTCTTAGACTGCAGTTGATTATTTGTTAATTTTGATTTTATATAATATCAATAGTTTTTGTAAATGATATGCAAGTCTGTTTTTCAGAATTTAGTTCCGGAATTTTGTATGTACAAATAATGTGTGTGTGTGTGTGTTCCATTCCAGGATCCTGAATTTGTTAAAATCCGGGAAAGCGGTTTAATAGCTTTTCCGGTCTCTAGTAAAGTCCAGGATCTTGGACCAGATCAGCACTATATATATAACCAAATTAAATCATGTCAAATAATTAACGGATAGCAGTCACTTTAATCTGATGCTTGGTGATGCTGATTATTTCTGTTGTCAAAGCAGGTTTTGGTGGAGCCTTTTGGTTAATGTGGATTGGTGGGATGCTGTTGGCTGTACTCAGAGTGCTGCCGAGGATGGCATTGGTAAGAATGTTTTGACTTAGTTGTAAAATTAACAATATTTTATTCTGGAATAAGGATTTTAATTATCTGGAAAATAATGTCTTTTATTAAAAAAAAGTGTATAATTGTGTATTTCTTTTTTATATGCTGTCTTCTTGAGAGAATCTCTATGATGATTTGTGATACCTCTCTCTAATGTGGGTGATTATTCTTATATTTCAGTTTCTCTGAACAGTGTCATAGCTGTCTTGGATGCGGATTTTCATTCTCTTCCTTCTATTCAGCACCGACAACAATATGGTCCCGTATGTTTCTTCTAACTCTTGCCATCTCTGCGTCTCATGGTCATTTGTCTTCAAATTGTTAGCTATAACAATGAAAAAAGGTCTTTAAGAGTATTAATTTTTTTTTTTTTCCTTTTGAATAGCAATCTCATGATGTTTTATGGATCGTTCGCGCATGGCTAACTGATTCTTTGCCCGTCAAGCTTCTTTCTTAAGTTTGCTTTAGACTGTTCCCTTCTTTCAGCAGTCCTTCCACTTAATTTTGCTGTTCGGGTTTCACCAAATCCTCTAGTCTCTATGTAATTGTGATGTATGCTGATGTTATGTAGCTATCATGATCTAAGTTATCATGCTGTTAAAGCCTTAAAACAACCTTTGATTATCCATTGATTGCATATGATGAATCTGTTGTTGAGTTACATATGCCGAATCCCATCTAGATGGTCTCCATGTTTGTTCATTTCCCCAGCTGACTCAAAATGGGGTCTAATACTTCTATCGGTTGCTTGGAGTTACTCAACAGAATATTTTGAGGTTTTGACCAGGAAAGCACAGAGGATTTCTCCTCTTGGTTACCTGGCTTGACTGCTTCAGCAGAAATCTTAATCAAATTGTTATGCTAGCACTTTTACATGATAATTCATTCATCATTGATACTCATTTAGACCAGGCTCTATCATTTTTGGATAAGCAAACTTCTCTTTTTTCATAGCAGAGCCTAGACAGGATAAAATGCCGACTTTTGGAAGGTACAAATGCTCAAGAAGTTAGGGCAATGGTACTAGATATGCAAGCAAGGTTGTTGCTGGATATGTTGGGGAAAGGAATTGAATCAGCTTTAATAAATCCTTCAGCTTTGGTGCCTGATCCGTGGCAGGCATCTGGTGAGACGTTGTCTGGTATTGATCCTGAAGCGATGGCTGTTGAACCTGCTCTTGTTGCAAGCATTCAGGTCTACATCTATCCGTATTTTGTCCTTTTGTACATTCAGTTCTTGGTCATGTGGAAATTTGTAGTGAAATCAGTTGATGCCTCTGTTATGATTAAGAGAAAACACTAAAATAAGGTTAAGAATTTCGCTGACTGGTATACAAACATGATGGCAGTAACTTGGTGACGTCCTCGATGCACTTGTCTTCATGTTCTTTGCAGCTGGCATTTTTCTTCTAGGTTTTCCTCTTGCAAAAATTTTGTATCTGATATTAGTCAAAGATGTGGAATGGGTTCTTAAGTTGGCTATGTCCATGTTGTTTAAAAGTTAGATTATTTTAGTTGACATGATTGTTTAGTTAATCTATTTGTCATGGCTGTGCAGGCTTATGTTGATGCTGTTTTGGATCTAGCATCACATTTTATCACACGCTTGCGGCGCTATGCAAGTTTTTGTCGAACATTGGCAAGTCATGCTGTTACTGCCGGCACTGGCAGCAATCGCAATATGGTTGCTAGTCCTACCCAAAGTTCTGCAACTCCTGCAGCCAGTCAGGGTCAGTATCCACCTCTCCTCTGATAGGATAACATTGGAGGAAATGGGGCTTATTCCTGTGGAACTCTCAAGTTCTGTAATTCCTGCGTAATTTGAATTGACTGAATTTCATTTTATCCTATACCATTTGAGCATACTTCGGTCACTGTCATCTAATGAAGAAAGAAGGAACTGCTGTAAATTATTTTCAATTTTTTTTCATGCTTTGTTATCATTGTCCCCAGCAGTTCTTCTAACAGTGTAATAACATTTTATACAGCTGGTCAGAGTGGTACAACAAGCTCAACTGGAAGTACCCAGATGCAAGCTTGGGTACAGGGTGCTATTGCTAAGATCAGTAGCACCAATGATGGGGTGTCCAATCCAACCTCAAACCCCATAAGCGGTCCATCTTCCTTCATGCCAATAAGCATCAACACTGGGACTTTTCCTGGAACACCTGCTGTCAGGCTCATTGGGGACTGCCACTTTCTTCATAGATTATGCCAACTTCTGCTCTTCTGTTTTTTCTTTCGGCGAGCTCAACAACCTCGCCTTTTGGCAAATGCACAGAGAAATAATGATGCAAATGTGCAGAAACCTCAGGTGAGTGCTCCTGGCAAGGTGGAGGAAATCAATTCTGTTCCTGGAAAACCTACATCAGCCATGGTAAAGTTAGATGAAGGACAGGTAGCGAGAGCTGGTCAAACTGTACCTGGTGCAAAAGGAGTTGAAGAAGGTCCTGCTGGCCGGCCAAAAATGGGTTTTGGTAATGCTGGTCAAGGATATACTTTTGAGGAGGTACAAACTGTTTTTTTTTTTTCTTCGTGTAATAATGGTGTCTGGATAAAAATATTACTTGCAATAGCTTTTTTATTTTTCATCAATCTAATTACATTTTCTCTGATTCTTGAACTCAACTGTTGGCTTTTTTAAATAAGAAGTCATAGACATGACCTGAACAACTCTATGTAACTGTCTCGCAGGTGAAGGTCCTTTTTCTCATTCTAATGGACCTCTGTAGGCGTACAGCAGCCCTGTCACACCCACTACCGGTTTCTCAGGTGGGAAGCAGCAACATCCAAGTGCGGCTGCATTACATTGATGGGAATTACACTGTATTGCCTGAAGTTGTAGAAGCATCCCTTGGTCCACATATGCAGGTACCTGTGTCGTTATGTAAATATTGTTAAATTGATGATTTCAATGAGATAATGAGATTGCCTCTCATGTTTTGTTACCGATGCAAAGTAGTTTTGTATAATTTTTAATCCTGCTATCTAATTGTGATCTGATAAGAAAACCTATGATGCTGTCAAATTCATGTGAAAGCCTATAATTCTAGTACATAAGAATATGTCTTTTAGAAATAGGTGAAGGTGCTGAGAAGAGGTTGTGACAAAAGCTACATCTATTTACATCTTTTAGCTTATGGTATTGGCCAGGGTCATTGAATTCTAAACAACTCAAGTAGGTTTTTGTATTATTTTTGCCTAATCCACCAGATACATAGATGCTAGGCTTTGACCTTAACTTTGTCCTGGTATGCAATTGATGTATATTTATTGAAAATTCTAATCATTTATCTGTATTTGATTATTTTTCTCCTAAGCTTGCTTAGATGCTAGGTTTTGATCTTAATTGTGTCCTAGTTCTTGGTTGAAATTTGCATAATTTGTCTTTGTTTTTCAAACTTGGATTTCATTTTCTTCTGAGCTTCTATCTTCCATTCTAAATGTGTACACAGAACATGCCTAGGCCTAGAGGTGCAGATGCTGCTGGACTTTTACTTCGTGAGTTAGAGCTCCACCCACCGGCTGAAGAGTGGCACAGACGGAATATGTTCGGTGGGCCTTGGTCTGATCTGGAGGATGTTGGCCCTGTAGATGATACTCCCAAGCTAAGTAATTGGGTAGATTCAGTTGATGTCAACTCTTCAGGAAATCATGATGTTTATTACGATTCACATGGCTTGTGGCCGAGGAAACGCAGGATGTCTGAAAGAGATGCAGCTTTTGGCTTGAATACTTCTGTAGGCTTGGGGGCTTATCTTGGTATTATGGGATCCCGAAGAGATGTTGTGACGGCTGTTTGGAAGACTGGTCTTGAAGGAGTTTGGTACAAGGTATGGGATAAAGATAAAGTCGGCTCTATCTGTTATTAAAATTTTAACAATGCTTAATGTAGTCGATTATTGCCTTTCTTTTTAGGGCAGGACAATAATATGTGAGATGGAGAGGTTTTTTTTAATTGTTTAGCTCAAGGTAGTTTTGACTGTTTGTGGTGCAGTGCATTAGATGTTTGCGTCAGACTGCAGCTTTTGCCTCACCAGGTGCTACAAATCCACCAAATCAAAACGACCGAGAGGCTTGGTGGATCAGCCGCTGGGCATTTGGCTGTCCTATGTGCGGGGGAACCTGGGTTCGAGTTGTGTAGATGATTGTCAGGACTCATCTTTGTCTGTGAACAAATACAGACCTGCCATATGGTGAGGGGATGATTGAACGGACAATCGACAGAATATGAACACGAAGCAGAATACCTAAAAAGCACTGGTAGAAGATTATCTATAGCCATCTTGTCGGATCTCCAACTGTTGAACAGAAGGTTGAAGGAATGATAAAATGGGTCAGCAATGCAGATCTTGGAAACTCTTCCTAGAATTTTGATGGATTAATTCCACGTTAACAATATTTTGTGACAAGACAGGCTGTCTGCTGTCTGGTGTCTGTTAGAAATGTGCTGAGTTCGTAGTTGGTGGAATAGTTTGACAGGAGCAACTTTTGGATGTGAGAAAAGTAGTATTATTAGATAATTTGCTTGAAACCGACGACCCAATGCCTCGTGTGTAAATATTAGACAATCTAATTGAAACCTGTTTATTATGTACAAATGACAATATGTGGATATCGAACGTTTACGAACGTCCTCGTTTTTTTTCGCTTTTTGTACGATAGAAGAAGATGCAGTAAAACTGGCAGTAGGACGTTAATTGTTATTACTGTCAATTTGCTTCGACTTTCAGTATATTTAGACTCTGAAATTAAGTTCCAAATCAGCCGGTGTTCATTTGAAAATTGACTGAGAAAATGACGGTTGTCGCAGGATGATAGATTACAAAGGCGCCAAGCTTTGCTTTTTCAATAAGAAAGTACAGCGTCTGGGGGCATTTAGGTCAGAGCAAATCAAATTATGTTGATACATAAGAATTTGAAACAAAACCGATTAATGCTGAGCGGGGCAGAGGAGATGCGTCTGGTCTGAGTCTGATTTTCTCCTCCTACTCTTGGCTAACTGTAATAAAATTTTACTTCAATTGATTATCATCGTCAATTCATTCAGATTGAGTAAAGAGTGGTTGAGTGAGGGGACTGAGGATGAGCTCGACGCCAGGAACACACTCGCTAGCCTTCAGAGTGATGAGGCTATGTAGGCCGTCGTTACACGTGGAGCCTCCTCTTCGCGTAGACCCCACCGATCTCTTCATCGGCGAGGACATCTTCGACGATCCAATCGCCGCTTCCAACCTCCCTCCACTAATATCTAGCGACGTCACCACCAACAAATCCTCCGATCTCACCTATCGCTCTAGATTCCTCCTCCACGACTCCGCTGATTCCATCGGCCTCTCCGGCCTCCTCGTCCTCCCCCAAGCCTTCGGGTCCCTATTCCCTTTTAATTTTTCTTTCCCAATTTTTTTTTTTTAAATTATAATTATTCATTTTCTTTTTTGTTAAATTATGATTAACAGGGCTATTTATCTGGGAGAGACGTTTTGTAGCTACATTAGTATCAACAACAGTTCCACTTTAGAAGTTAGAGATGTTGTTATTAAGGTATTTTTTTTTTTTCAATAATTTCATTGCAAATGAAGAGGTCAATAATTTCATTTCAAATGAAGGACATATTTAGCTTGAATAAAAAATAAAAAAATTAATTATTTCCATTAAATAGGCAGAAATTCAAACGGATAAGCAGAGGATCCTCCTTTTGGATACGTCAAAATCACCTGTTGAATCAATACGAGCGGGCGGACGTTATGATTTCATCGTAGAACATGATGTCAAAGAACTCGGAGCTCATACGTTAGTATTAATCTGATTTTTTGGTTTCTTTATTTTGTTTATGAATTATGCATCCATCACCTCTGATGTCAATCATTTTGAATTTGTTTAGGCTTGTGTGCACGGCATTGTATAGTGATGGTGAGGGAGAGCGGAAATATCTTCCACAGTTTTTCAAGTTCATTGTCTCCAATCCACTTTCAGTTCGGACCAAGGTATTAGCTTGAAATCGATTTCATGAACCAATGCGAGGTGTGTATTTTGTTTCTTGCCCAAAGTTAATACTTGTTTACTATGACTTCATTCTGCAGGTCCGTGTTGTTAAGGTAGGTGCAACGCATTTTCAGGTGTAAGTTGTAATATCTTATTCTGTTTTTATCAGAGTTTCAAGAAATTGTGGTGACGACTGCTGCCTTTGGAAAACACATTATTGATAACTGTTTTCTGTGTCAGGAAATAACATTTTTAGAGGCATGCATTGAGAATCATACAAAATCAAACCTTTATATGGACCAAGTTGAGTTTGAGCCTTCTCAGAATTGGAGTGCAACAATGCTTAAAGCTGATGGACCCCATTCTGATTACAATGCCCAAAGTAGGTATGTCCGGATAAAATATACTGGGTATTTTGAATCGAAGATTTGTTCTGTGTTTCGCTTCATTATTAAATATTTTTTAATTCAATTTTCATGTACATTTGTTATTTACAAAATCTGATCTCCCGTGCTTTTCTTTTTATTGATTTATCATATTCTGGCAGAGAGATATTTAAGCCACCAGTACTCATCAGATCTGGTGGAGGGATTCACAACTATCTATATCAGTTAAAAATGTTGTCACATGGTTCTTCCTCACCAGTGAAAGTTCAAGGAAGTAATGTTCTTGGTAAACTTCAAATAACATGGCGTACAAATTTGGGTGAACCTGGTCGCCTACAGACACAGCAAATTCTTGGCACCGTAAGTGCATTCTTTAATAATTGAAGAACGTGAAAGCTTAAAAATTGTTCAGATGAGATTTATTGAACATAAAGCTATAGTAAAACAAAGCTAAAACTCTTAGAGGGGGAAAAGAAAATTCCGAATCTAATAAATGAGATATTTATAAAATCACAGATCTAATAAACTCAGCAGATTAAGAGTCAGATAACAATGAAATTTCAAAAAAGATTAATAATTTGTTTCAATTCTAGAAAAAAAGAGTGCGAAAGAGATGTTACATAGAATTTGATTGGGTGCAGCATAATTGAATTTAAATTTAAAGGTTTTCAGAAATTTTCACTCGTATGCAACAGATTTCTCTGCAATCTCAGTATGTATGGTGTATGGAAATGCTATTATTTGGTGGATGTTGTCCTTAGTGTCTTAAAACTTCCATTTACAGACCATCACTAGCAAGGAGATTGAGCTGAATGTTGTGGAGGTTCCTTCTGTTGTCGGCATAGATAAACCATTCTTGGTAATTAGCATTTCAATTTCATAACATTTTGCTTATGAATTCCAGTGTACCCTCTTCAGTAAATATCATTCATTTCTAATGTTCATTCATATGGTATCATCTTTGGATTTGAACTCAACTTTCCTTTTATGTGGCCTATGGTTTCAAGTCCATATGGTATCCTCTTTGGATTAATTTCTTCAACCGTTAGTGCTGCACCAAGCTAGTGTTGGTTTGAAAGTTAAACTGAAGTAGTCAGTGGTTGATGCAGTTAAAGTTAAAGCTCACAAACCAGACGGACAAAGAACAGGGCCCCTTTGAAATTTGGCTATCACAAAATGATTCAGATGAGGAGAAAGTTGTTATGATTAACGGTCTTCGGATAATGGTAACACAATTTGGTTGGCTGATAGAAACCATTTTTATGTGGATATCCCTGATTTATTCATGACCCTTCAGTTTATAGAAATACTGATTTCTTCCATTACTGATATATATGGTTTTGACTGTGTACAGGCATTAGCACCAGTGGAGGCTTTTGGTTCCACAGATTTTCACTTGGTATGAACAAGATTCTTGTGATAAGTATTCCCCTCCCCTCCCCTCCCCCCCCTCCCCACCCCCTTCTTTTCATTTGAGATGTTGAAGAGACGACCATACTGTGTATCCCATGCTGTACTTTTGATTGTTTCATTTTCTCTAACCAATTCAATTGTGCTGTCTTTTTGTATGCAGAATCTGATTGCAACGAAACTTGGAGTTCAAAGAATCACTGGCATTACAGTGTTCGACAAGTTAGAGAAGATAACCTATGACTCTTTGCCTGATTTAGAGGTTGGTGATCTATGGTTCTTAGCACTGTTCATCAGAGATTAGTGTTAAGTGCTCTGTGTTCTAAAATCTGGTTTGTCCAACTTCGGTAATACTGCAGAGTTGTAATGTCTGAGAATCTCAGCCAAGTGGTTGGTTGCTGAGTTATCTCAGAATTGAATAAAATTGGGAAAGTTTGAATGAGCATTAATGCATGAAAACATATTTGGAACCTTGATTTTGGTAAAATCTTATATTGGAATAGTAATATGGAATATTTTGGCACAGTAAGAATTGTAAAGCTGAGGAGAGGCTACTGGAAGTGCTGCAGAACTCTTGGCCTGCAAAGAGTAGGCCTCCATGTTTTGAGTGCAACATTTAATTGAAACACACTTATAGTCGAGAACTTGTCCAAATCATCTTTCAAAAAACACTAGTTTTGTGAATGTCGGGTGATCTTGATAGATGCTTTAATGCTTCAAATTGATCAGTTGATTTAGTATCTCGAATCTGAAAGAATATTTTTTTTTTTTTTTACTGCCCTAGCTATAAAATTGACATGATCCATTTCATGTTGATGGTTGGTTCTGCTTCATTGATAATTTGCTGTCTTTGCGGTCTTTGTGATGCACAGTGTTTTTGATGGATTGATTTTCTGATCTTTCTGAACACATTGCAGATTTTTGTGGATCAGGATTGATAAGTTGGCTGGTTTTGGCCCGTTAAGTTTGCAGAGACTGAACTAACACCATTTGGTTTTTGAGGAGTTTTGGTGACTGAGCATTGTCGTGACATACCCCATCAGTTTGGCTTTTACTAAATCACTCAGAACTACAGCCAGTGAGCCCCAAGTTCATCTAGCTTCTTGACTGCTAGAGAGCTATATTCAATTTCCACGCAAAGTACCTGCTTGCTGCTTTTATATGAACTTATTCTGTTGTTTCAAGGGCAAGGCAGATTATTTTCTTTGTGGTTGACCATGTGATTTTGATTACTAAAATTATCAAATGCCAAGTCAAGTGGTACTAGCGGTGGGTTGGGTTTTATTTTAAATGGGTGGGCTAAGTGAAATTCTATTATGAAGCTGGGGTGTATTTTATGGATCACCAACACTTGTGATACCAAACCAGTTATTTTAAGAATAGTTGTTAAGTCAGTTATTTGGTTCTTTTAAGAATAGTTGTTAAATCTGTTATGTATCTAAAGAAAATGAATTTCGTGTTCTCTCTTCAGTTAGTCTATTGATCTCTACAAATGAAAGGCAAAGTAGATTATCGTAGGTTGTAGGGCATGGGTAGTAGTATTGTATTCAAATCTGATTGATTACGATTGATAAAATATACAACCCAAGATTTTCTTATCAAGAATCCAACATGTCCCAAGAGAATGTAACACTAGAGGTTATGCTTTGGCAAAAGAAGCTTCTGTATTTGATCATCTTCTTGTCTGGCTGGGATCAATTCCATCCCAAGTCATTTCACTCTTATCAGTTTAATTTTATGAAAGCTATATTTTTTTATCCAAGAAAAAAAAAAGTTCTCTTGATTTGATTTCTTTTAGAATAATCTAATTACGGTAACTGTTCATACCGATATTTTTTCTAAAATTAGTAGTAACGGCGCAACCTTATTTGGAGTAGAAAAGTGAAAAGATTTATTTTTTAAAACAAAAAGAAAGATTGAACCCATTCACTTTCTCAAATATATATACATGTGCAGAGCAGCAGCAGCAGCAGCAGCAGCCGGCATGGCATACAATTAGCATTAGAGAGTAGAGACGCTTATCCATCCAGTTACTGGCATTAGCGTGGGAGCAAATACATACAGAGACAGACCGCAGACTCTATAGTTGTGTCAACAAAGCCCAAATAGTAAAATAACCCCAAAAAAAAAAAATTAATTAAACAGAAAATGGAACTGGACAGAGAATGTGAGTGGAATTTCTTCAATCTTCTTATTGATCTTGGGCTTGCGCCTAGGCTTAGGCCCAGGCATGGGAGCCGGACAATGCCCAATTCGCTTCGCTGCCAACACGTGGCATGCTTCTCATCCTGGACTGAACATCAACTTTGAAGTTAGCCCCACACATTACTCCTTCACTGTCAATTCTAGGCATTGCCTTCATCTCCCTCGTTGGATGCTCAAAGCTCATCAGCCCTTGCTCGCTGTGAAACATGCACCCTACAATGCGATCATTGTATCGCACCCACCAAAACAATTTATTATAAAATCTTTATTTGAATAATCAAGCTCCCCGAGTTTTTTAAAATATAAAATTAAAGATAAAAATATTGGCGTTTAATATAAACTTAATTCATTGCAGACGACATACCGGCTGGAAATGGTGCAAATGATTTGGCACAACTTGCTTTTATGAGCTCCAAATTGTCAGAAATGACCACGGACCCATCAGCTGCAATGCCCCAGAAGAGTCGCACTCCTTCATCAGCATCCTGCCCAACAAAAACAAGAAATTGTAAGAATGAACCTTTTTTTTTTTTTTTTTTAATGTAAAATTAGTGACCGAATTTCACGTGTTAATTAAAGACTAAAGACGAAGGAGTTTAGAGGACTTGCCAGTGCTGCAAATATAGTTCCAGCCTTGCAATCATAGAGCACAAAGCCAAAGCTGCCATCAAGATCTCGCAGGACCTGATGAGCCGGGTATGGGCCGCGATCACGGAGGGTCCGGTATGCTTCAATAACAAACATGGCCTCATTGGAGCCTTTTGAAAGCCCATATTGTTTGTTGAGGCTGCTCAAGTTGTTTAAGCTCCCCATGAACATGCAGTATATGTTATGCAAGCCACAAAACCACCTGCGCCAATTTTGGGAAAAATACATAATAATATTTTAAAAAATTGTCTTAATGTTAAGGCTTAAGGAAGACAAAAAAGGGAAAATACTTATTGCAATAATCATAATGTAATGGGTACCTTTGGGAGACGGAGTTGGGATTTTCTGGTGGCACATAAGCGAGAGCAGCTGCATTTCCGAAGTTGATTGAAAAAGCATTGGAAGGCTGCGAAATTAAAAATTCCTTGAAAATCTCCTCAGGATGCTTCGGCTTTCTTGATGAACTCAACGAAGCTGGGCTGTGTAGCTCTTGAGGTGGATTCACTAACCCTTTGTTGAATATTGCCAACATCTTCTCTTTTCTTCTTTCAGACGAAAAAAAATAAAGATCTTCAGAAAGAGATATAACTCGTAAATAATAAACCAACAATTCACCAAAGATAATGATTATGTTTTAATTAACAGAAGAGGACTGGAATAGATACAAAGTGAAAGTGGGGATGGAATATTTATAGTGGAAACCGATGAAAACAAACGTGGCGACATTATCCATAACTCGAAATTCCATGCTTAGGATACACGTAGTATTCATGTTTAAATTAAGAAGACTGAGATCTAATGAAGATTACATAAATTTTTTTTTTTATAATTTTTATTTAATACTTCTAAGCTATCTTATCTTGTAAGTCGGGTGACGTGGGTTTGACTGTTTAATTCATGGAGTTCTGGGAAAAGTTGGTTTTGTACGAGGAAATTGGTCACAAGATTTTAAGCTTATCCGACTGGAAAAGTAAAGTAGTTGTGACAGTGACGGTGATCTGAGTCCGCCACGTTAGTTTTTGTCGGCATCTCACCGCCGACTGCGTGATTCCAGCTATTTCCTACGTGTACATGTGACCGAGTCAACGGCCCGGTGGGCTGTTACGAATATCTAATAGTTGAAACTTGCAAGTTGTAACACAATAACGTCTCTAACCAATTTTCACGTCATATAACTGTGTATATATATATATATATAGGCCCACATAATTTGTGTGGTTGTTGTTGAGTGTGTATGTTACATTAATTATAACATAGGGACTCCCTGCAATGAAATGTTTTCAACTATCCATATATATATATGAGTAATGATACAGTTATAAATTATTGTACAAGTTTATTTTGTATAAACTGACGTGGTACTAATTTATTGGTTGAATGAAAATATAAAATAATAAAAATAAATTATGTGGGTCAAGTAATATTTAATTCAATTAATTTTATCATGTTACATAAATTTATATAAAATAAATTTATATAAAAATTTATAATTATATCATTACTCTATATATATATATGGCAAATGCTATGTTACAATTAATGTAACATAGCATTTGCCTTCATTGCAAATCTTATATTTGTTTAATTTAATGCAATCAACACTCTAAAATAATTTCTTTATTTTTAATATTGAACTTGAAGATGGTAAATTACTAGATTTCTAAATTAAATTATACCACTTAAGGTCCCATTTGAGATTGAAGTTTAAGTTACAGCTACTGTAAAAAAAATATATAATTGTTAAATAAAAATTAATAATATGTAGTAAATATAAATTTTACATAATTTTAATAAAATTATTAAAAATATAATATATATTTTATTATACAAATAAAAAATTATATCAAAATAACTTACAAGATACAACAATTAACGTTTACCAAACACTTTAGTTCAATCTCAATCCCAAACGCACCCTAACTTTATGTTTACAACGGACCCCTCACATATTCACTTATCGACGACGTCCCAACGCAAGGGCACAAATTTCTATTTTACTTGTTGGTTCACACTTCATACCTGCAATTTAACCAAAGAAATTACAAGAGTGAAAGCAGAAATGGGAAAATGGCATTCATATACAATCGAATGCGATCCAATTGACTTAAAAGCACCTATAAAAATAATTATTCGGTAAATCATTACATGTTACACAACTGACTGAAAACTATACATTGTAAACTTTTATTATAAAAATAATTTTTTTGGGGGTGGGGGGGGGAAGCCTACTTCAGGCACTATAGTCTTTGTTGAAGTATTTGTCTTCCGGGTAATAGAAGGCATTCACCGTATTGCCTCCAAATTTCCTGCCACTTAGGGCGTTTTTTGCAGTGGCACAACCAACAGCGTCATAATACTCCAAGAACACCTGCAAGTAGAACCATCAGATGTGCATTGCACAGCAAACTTGAAAATTACTATTTCTACCCAAAGAGGAAAATTTACCTTTCCAACTCCAGGCGTCTCTCCTCCATTTTGATCTGGCCGAGGAATAACAACATTCACCAGAGTTCCTAATTATCCCACCCAAGTAAACCGATGTTTAATAATATTACTACACATAATATGTGAAACATGAAGTTTACTCATTGTTTTGCTAAGTCCATAAGAGAAAAGGAATGTGAAAGTGAAGCAGAGAATCACAAACTAAAATATTCCCTAATATTAGTGAAACCAAAACTGTGCAATAGCTATGACAGTCCTCAAACAGAGTTTCCCATAATAATGAGTCGCCATAAATGTAAGAGAGTTAACAGTCGATGAACTGTTTGATCCAAAAATTAAATCCCCAAAACCAATAAGATCTTTTGATGCTGTCAAACTAAATCAGTCCTAAAATGGTTCCATCTCATATCACGAAACGGGAAATAATGCACACAGAGAACATCACTTATTAGAAGCAATCAACTGTAGAGTAGAATAATGTGCATCTATACATACCATATTTACCGCATTCTTCCCTCATGTCTTCTAATATTTCTTCATACTCTTCATCATCTGCAAGTGCATCGGCAGTAATTGCCTATATTATTCAGAAATAGACAATTATCAGTTACAACAAATTCATTCAAAATCAGGACAGAAGCATATGGTCTAACTCAATTTTGCCACCAAATCATGTGTCCTTTCTCATAATCTATAACCCTCTATTTGGCATTTGGATCAGGCAAGGGAATAGAAGTTATTCAATTTATGAGATTTTGCTATATAAATCAACAATATTATATCCTTTCCTCCTATTTCAAATATATATAAGTTCTTTAGTGAGGACATCCTCATTTTAACAAAGTAAGGATGCCACTAAAATTTAAAAAATTACATATTTAAATATCCTAACGGATAAATCACAGAGTCTCCAATGTATTGAAAAGCTGTGCTTTTTTGTATATTAGTGACATCGTTAGGAGTGAGGATGTCTTTATTTATCAGAGAATAATTCATATATGTACACTTCATCAGAGAATAATTTTGTAGTGTACTTTTTTTTTTTTAATCTTTTATCTTGTCCCTAACTTTATTAAAAGTAAGGGATTCTCTTATTCATATATACATATCAAAGAATGGCAATATTTTGGTAGAAGAATGAAAGTAGGAAGACTAGAGAAAAGGGGGTGTTACACTAGGAACAGGCAAATATACCTCAGTCAAGCATAAAACTTTAGCTAGAGTTTCTCCAAATAAAGACATTCCTCCTCCGAGAGTATTCATGCCACTAGTTTGTAAGGCCATTTTCTGAGACAGATATTTATACAAGTCAATATAGATTAATGAGAATAACAAACAAAATATAAATACAAAACAGCACCAGAAGTTTGATTTACCTGGATAGCTATATGCTGTTGAGCCTGGGCTAATATGCTTTCTTGTTCAGTTTTAGATTGCCCACTGCTGTAAATTCCAATGAGTTTGTCAGAAGATTCAGGCATGATAAATGGTGATAGAATATTCAGAGATAAATGCAGATCGACAATTAATTCAATAAAAGATAGCAAAATATGCCCATACCAATATGAAGGGAACTCAGAAGAAAATTAAAAATAGAAACCAGATGTTTCAGACACCAAAAGTTCTCTTCAAGAACATAGAACAAACAAGCAATCTAAAGGGACATACATTTTAAGATGTTTTATAAGAATCGAAACAAGACAAGCACAACAGCTTCAAAACATACGTGAGGATCTTCTAAAGACATTTCTTCCCAGTAAAGGTATAGTTTCACATCAATTCTAGTAAAACATTCTTTTCCTCAAAATAGTTCCTTCAACTGGACAACCATAAAAGAGGAAGGTAATGGATGCACAAAGGAAAAGAATACAAGCAAACAATCAGATCAACGGGAACAAGAGCATAATGCAGCTAAAAGATAATGCAATTATCTTCAGTCCCAACCCAGATTCTTAAGGAACACTAACCTGGCAGTAGCTCGCCGAACAGTTAAAGTTTTATCACCCATTTTCAAGCCATTTAGAGCTGCACATGCTATGTCTGTCACCGCTGGATCCTGAAGTGCTTGACAATTAGTTGACAGTAATCAGAAATATATGCAATCCACGGTTATAATAAATATGAATGTAGTTATATATGTGACTGACAATAAAGGAAAAAGGCCAGGTGGTAAACAACTAATTTGAAAGGAAATGAAAGAAAGGCTCTTGTCAAATATTCAGCAGGAAAAGCATTCTTCAGCAAAGAAATAAATGTTTTTGTCACAAATGCACAGTACTATGTAGAAGACCACATTGTTTAGCATGATTTCATTTACCTGATAGACACAGAAACCATATCCTTTAGAGTTCCCCGTGTCTCTATCCTTAACGAGGTCAAAACCATGAAGAGTCCTACAATCGATGAAGAGTGCCATTAAAAATTGGGATACCACAATGGATCACATGTATAATAACAAGTAGAGATTGGTCAGTAAAGCACAAAACAGAAGCATTAGCACAGTAAAATTCAAGAAGAAAAGCAGTTTAGAAAGACTGGAGAATAGCTAAGATTTTGAGTCCATACCCAAAAGACTCGAGCAACTCTTTTATCTGAGTTTCAGTGAAGTAGTATGGTAATCCACCCACAAAGACCCGATCAGGTCCCTCTGCTCCACCAATTGCACTGTTAATCAAATAATAAATTACCAAATCAGCGGATGAGAAGATTTTTCAACCAATTACACATATGTCATCACAAAGTATGCATATTCCTATGCAAATTGATGAAAAAGAAACTGAGAACAAAGAAAATTAACGATGTTCCCTTTGAGGGCTGCAACACTGGACTATACCAATAAACATATTTCACCTTAGCACAAATACTGATGCCACAATAATTTAAAAAAAAATTCCTTGTAACCAATCTTCAAACTAATAATGGTGCTAAATTACCCTGATGCAAGTCCAACAGCTGCCAAGTTAAGATTCGGACTTGGTTGGCCTGGACCAAGTGCTGCAGCTAATGTAGGGTTGTAATCCGTAGGTCTTCTTACCCTCACAGCAACCCCCTGGTAACATCACTGGGTGCATGTCAAATAGAAAACTAGCAAGTTTCCATAAGTCACATATTATTCGATAATAACAAAATGATGTTAAATATGCCATAAAAACGTAGAGAAGTCAATTGGAAAGGTATTAATATATACACATGGTTCGCTCACCAGAATGAAAATAAAGATAGAAAGAAATTTACATGCCTCAAATATAATCCCATCTAATGCCATTGCATTACTCGCTTCTTCAACAGTTCTCATCTCCACAAATGCAAATTTCTTCTCATGATTGATGTAAACATTCACTACTGCATCACCTACAAGTTCAAATACCAAATTATGGACCACCTGCAACATGCGAGATGCATGTACATATACTTGTTCAGGAGATAAGTAAGTTGGAAATACCAGGACCAGCAGAATTTCCTCCAATAGCAGTCATAACTTGGCTAAAGAATGTAGCAATTGCCTGTTTCAAACATAGAAAACCAACCATCATGCTTCAGAAAATGAAAAGAAATTTTCCATCCTCAGATTGGTGAAACACAAAAGAGGTCAACTGATGTTATAACTGAAACAATTTTCAGCCCAACTCAACAAGTAGGTCATAGAAAAGTGTACACGTGGTATCTTATTAATACTAAACTTACTGGAAACCAGAATAACTGACATTCAAGTTCAATTAAATTAGGTTTAATAATTCATTCCACGCCTACTTTCAGGACGAGGGGAAAAACCCTTATTCCACGCATAAGCAAGAAAAACAAACAGTCCCCTTCTCTTATATTGGAGAATGGAGATGATAGTTTGAGTAAAAGTTTACATGGCATATGTGCCTTAAATTCTGAGTGTATACTAAAAGAATGCATCACCAATTTCCAACTAGGTGTAAAATCAAATTGTGCTAAGTATTTACGATACTCCTTAAAGCATGCAAAATATCATATACAAAGAATGGTGGATTGGAGCACAACACAAACATAAAGCATAATATGGTAATTGATAAGAGCAACCACACTATGTTTCTGACGATATGATTATAGGATATTTAAATGGAAAGGACTTAACAATTATTAAAATGAATGAATATATTCTATATTGAAGAAATAGAAGCAAACAGAAGATAAAAGAGAACTAGGTGCGACATCAACACTGTTCAACTTAGCAAACTATAAACACTATAAACATGCAACTTTATCATTCTTTTCGAGAAAGAGAGCACAAGAACCAGCAAAAGAGAATTGAGTGCAGAACCTGTTCATTAGCCAAAGGAGGAAGCCCACCAACATATACTCGGCGAGCATGCCTCGTGGCCTATCAAAGAGCCAAAAACAGAAAATCCACTGTAAATGAACAACCATAAAAAAAGAATTAAATACAAATGGTAACCACCAAAAAAAGATTAAAAAAAATGGAGAATAAGGCAAATACATCTTTATCTATCGGGTAAATCTTTATGTACCTGTTGAGTCATGACTTGTACCGGCATCAATGGAAAAGCGCCCAACTGTGACACATGAAAATATTAGACACACATATCTTCTTCCTTTTTTTTTTTTTTTTTTGATAGAGACTATGAGTATTTGTATTAATAAATAATGGACAAAGTACACTTTAGTAGTGGACCAGGTATCCACCCAAAATCAATCAACACTATATAAAATAGTATCAATCCCCAAAAGTCTGATTTAACCCAAAAGAGACTACCTAAACCCATACAAAAATGAGTAGAATACACTCTAAGAGTGAGTTTGGCACATTGTATTGCATTACTATATTTGATGTAGTATTCACTGTATTATATAGAATAATATTTTTTATTTTAACATTTAGATTAAATTAATAACCTAAGATTCATTTATATTCAATTAATAATTTAAACTTTTATAATTAAAATAAAATTTTTCACCACCAAACGTCGTATTTTAGTGTCATTTGAACTATATTTTGATCCATTAGAATCATTATTGTTTGTGCAACTATTTCTTGCAAAGAATTTTTCATTTGCCATAGATCTACGGTCAAAGTTTTGGCTTTCAAATTTTTTACTGTAAGTTTATGGAAAACGGAAGCTTTTTCTAGTAATAATTGTACCACTAGGTATTCCCAACAATAAGGATTCTAATAATACCAAATTTTAGTGCAAAACATGATGCTAAGCGGAGGCCATTAGTGGCCGGCAGCTGTCAAACTATCGCTGGTAGTTCATCAGCACCGACAGCAGCATACTTGAGTTTTTAATTTTATTAAAAATTTATATTTAGTTTTTAATTATTTTAATTAAGCAAATTTCAAAAAAATAATGTTAACAGTTCCGTATTACACAAATCCAACCCCCTCGCCTCGGGTTTATTTAACGCGACATGGTTCGCTTTATGGTGTATTACTGTATTGGACACGAAGACTTAACAAACATGGGATTGCATTGCATTAGCTAATGCAATTCCATGTAATGTGGTGTGCTAGACACACCCTAAATCCCTAAAATTCCCTTCCAATTAAGATGAGTGAAGAAAAAGCGTCCAATCACCGACACCCAAAGCAAAGCTAAAATGTAAACTTTATACCACAAGCTATCATAATTGTCCCCTTTTAACTCTTCGAAAATTCTACTGTTTTTTTATGCCAAATCACCCAAAAGATAGTTGAAACTGCACTTCTCCAAAACGTCTTACTTTCCTCCCTTTCCCAAACGCTTCAATGTTCCCCCTTAACAAAGCTTCAAAAGAACACAGACTAACCACCATAAGTTTGCTTCTTCCCACAATCTAGAAGCAACTTCATAATGAAAAAACAAATGCTTAGTATTCTCTTCACTTCTTCTGCCCATCACACGCCATGAATGTGTTAATTTTTATTAGAGCTAAAGCCCAAATAAAGAATTGAATTTTTTTTTTTTTAGGGGAGGTGTTGGGGGAAGGGAATTCTAGCTTTCCATATCATTCTGAATGCTTTGAAATCTTCCACCGAATCATCATCGATTGGCCATCCAAAATAGGATTAACAAGTGAAAACTCCAGAAGATTTCAATTCCCACACTCTTTTATCTTCTTTCCCTCCGTCAATAATAACACTATTAATCAAATCAATAACAGTAGCAAACTCTTAAATTTCTCTCACTAAAGCTTCTTTCAAAATTGAAGTTCCAATTCCAATTTGAAGGAGAAGAAAATTGCTAAAAAGAGTGGATTGCACCATTTTTATAAGAGCAAAGTCTATAAAGACGAGGTGCACACTCACACAAAGGAGCATCTCCTATCCATTTATCTTCCCAAAATATAATAAATTGACCATTTCCCATGACTGGCTCACTATGGCTAATTTAAGATTCATATTCCTTTGAAATAGCTTTCCAAGGACTTTTAAAGCTCCACAACTAACCTTTTTTGCATCCGAACCATTAGAATCAAGGCCATATTTGCTTCTTATCACTTCATGCCACAGGTTATCTTTCTCAAGAGGAAATCTCCATAACCATTTCACCAAAAGAGCCCGATTTTTGTTCTCCAAATTACGAATTCCTAACCACCCCCACCCCCAACCCCACCTTCTCTTTTTGCCAAAGTAATAGTGTTCCACTTAGGTGAGCACCATTAATATCATCGAACCATTCCCACAAAAAGTCTTCTCAACAATCTTTCTAATCTTTTAGCTACCCCACAAGGAATTTTGAATAATACACATATCTTCATGCAAATAAACATACAGAAATAGTATTTAATAAGCAGCACAAATATACAGATGATAACTCAAAGGAAATAATTTCTGAGGAGCTACTTGTGAAAAATATAAACCTGTGTCGCTCCAAAAGGTAACATGTTTTGTGCCATTTCTGGAACTGCTGAAGGTACACCAGGCAATTGCCCTGTATTATAATAACAAAAGGAAGCAAGTAAAAGGACAAGGATGAGTTATATATGGCTAATAAATTTACACACACACGTTGCTACTAAATCTTAAGAGCAACAACTCTCAAAGCCTAGAACTACAATGTGATAAGACTATAGAGAGAAGCCTAATTCATACCTAAATACTCAATAAATAAAGAAAGAAATGAATTCCATCACTGCAGATGCTAGGGAAATATGTGTAAGTCTACCAATGACAACTGTTGCCGGTTGAAGGCGAACAAGATCCAGCCAATCGAAGCACTAGCTCTCCATTGGACATTAAATCAACGGAAATCACATCCATGGGTAGCACAGTGGAACATGTAGCCCAAACATTGCCTTCTTACCCAACCGATAGACACAAAACACAAACAAACAACCACACACAACAGCCAAACAACACAACAATGGTTCTCAGTTTCCATAGAAATCCATTAGATAAAAATTAAAATGAACAAATTTCACAAACAATATTAAAAGTTAAAGGTGAGTGAAGTAAAATTCAAAAATAATTTGATAAAAGTTCTGTGATGAAATAACTCTTCTCTTGGATGAAAAGGGTCTAGTGTTATTGACTAGTCAATAGGAGATTGTTTCATATTTGGAATAGAGGCTGGAGGCAAACCTGGAACAGCAGCACCAGGTAGCATGGCTGCAGCAGGTGGCGCCATATCAAAGCCACTTCTCCGCTTGCTGCAGATAAAATATAGAAGGTAAAAAGAAATAATGAACAAAGACATAAACGCTATACTTATCCTAATGTTATCTGTTCACGGAATGAGAAAAAATATATCTCAAAATTTTTACATGTAAAGCCTTTCCCCATATAACATCAACAACTTTCACAGTTTCACCACCTCAATGACCATGTTTACATTAAGTTGTTCTATACCTTTTCGAGGGAGAACGGGAAGGAGAGAGTGATTTAGATCGGTTCCTGAATCTGTCACTTGAATGGGAACGTGATCTATGTCTATGCCTCCTTTCTTTGTCTCGATTATAGTCACGGTGCCTACCCCCAAAAAAAAAAATTCAAAATAGATATTCAAACATGTTTAGACTATGTAGCACACATTGTCATCTCCGAATGGGTCAGGAGCTGTATATTCACAGCAGAAACTTCCACAATAGCAGGAGATCAAGAAGGGTGAAAAAATAAAATTAGCAAATGACTTCCATAAATAAATGCCAGAGCAAATGATAACCTGTCTGTCCTGTCATGATCACGAATCCCTTCGCGGTCATATTTATAATTTTTGTCCCTTCTTCTGTCATCCCCCCCACTTTTAAAGTCTCTGTGATGCCTATCTCGCCCTCGCTCTCCAGTCCTGGACCTTCCAGATACCCATGAACTCTGCTCACGTAATTTCACAACACAAGTTAACCACTTCGCAAATTACGTGTTATTATTTCATTTCTAGACATATCTCTAGCACACTTATTATTAATCACATTCCATATTCGATTTAACCACAAAAGTAACTCATTAAAAACATTCTTTTTCTTACTCCAAACAAGGTCAATTGAACTCCCCTACACATCTATTTTTCCAATTTTGTTTCACGAGTAAAATAGTCTGTGAAAAAAAAAGAAGCACCTCCTCAACTATAATAATTAGAGCTTTCAACTATACGGTGATTTGATTCAAAATCGAAGTTTTATTGAGGACATATTCTTCAATCTAGAATAGCATAGAGATATGTTATAATGAAGGAGACCTTAACCAATTAATACAAATCTCAAAATTTATAAATAAAACACTTCAATGGTCAACTATAATTATATTACAACAAATTTAAAACTCTTAACAAAATCAAAGAAAGCGAAACCTTGTGACGCGACCCTTCGCCAACAGCGTCGTATCTAATATCTCTGCCAGACATTGCAACCTTGAATTACGAACCCTAATTTTTAACAGAGCCAAAAATAGCTCCAATAGAGTAATATATGTGCTCACTGTTCCCAGTCACAAATGCTTTAATTCGCTAAGAAAGAGGGACCTTCGTCTAATTGGTAATTTGGTATGCCAAAACACACCATCGAGGCAACAATTAACAACAGGGTACCAAGCTGCAAAACTCTTAAAAAAATATGCCAACTTAAACCATAATTACCTAAATATCCATACTTTTTTCTAAATAGAAATAGAAATTTAGACCTTTCGCAATTGAATTTGCAGTACTAGCAGCACTCTACAGCTCTTACACTGTGGTTTGGAACACTTGGACTTACAAAGTTTTTTTTTTGGGCTGCTTTTGGTTAACACGCCCCCGAAATCTTTTATAACACTTGTTTTGAATTTTATATCTTAAAATACCTCCCATTTTAATTTATAAAATACAAATTCAAACAAAAAAAATTAATCATATTGCTAAAAAATTTCTGATATCTCTTTTAATTTTTGTTATAAAATATATAAAAATCCTAAAAGTTTTAATTATTTTATTCTTATTGTATTATTTATATGTCCATAACTCAAAATATTATAATTTTCTTTAAAAAATATTTTTAATTAACAATAATAATAAAATATAAATTAAATTATGCAATGGGATGGGTGTAAGATGTTTTACGTGAAGATTTTTAAGAAAATAGAAATCCATAAAATAACCCAAAATTTGATACGTTGTAAGAAGTTACGAAAGAAATCATTCCGTAGAGAAAAAAATTTTGGCACCACAAAATTATAAAACAGTAACATCGTGAAGCGTTCCCCCACCTAAAAAAAAAAGAATTGACTCTCTTAAGAAGCAACAATTATATAAGAATTAGAAAATAGGACCGCATTTCATGCGGCTTTGAAAAAAAAAATTAGTATTATTATTTTTTCTTACTTTACACTTGATAAAAACTGATAAAAAATATGAATTGATTTTTTTTTTAAGATGAGGCAGCCTTATAAAAAATTAAAAAAAGTATTAGCCAGCAATACAAATAAAGAAGCAACGCAAGATAAAGAATAAAATGAGAGAATATGTTATAAAGTGATTTTATTCATTCCAATTGTGTGTGTACAAAACAAAAAGATGAGCTCTCATTTTATAGTTACATAATCACTCCATGAAATTAATGAAAAATTATGGATCATAATTACTTGTGAAATAGTGGGAGTTATATGGAAGCTAAAGGTTGTTAATGAGAGATAATGGGGAGATTAAGAGATATATGTTATGAACATCTACATTTATTTTAATAAATTCATAACACTTCCCCTTGGACGTTCATTACAAATAATATGCCTCATTAAAACCTTTACATAATTGTTATTGTGTAATAACAATCAAATTAATTGTGAGAAGATGAAAAGCTAAATGTAAAAAAAATATTCTTTATTTATTAGATAATAGAGAATATACAAAGATGAGAAATGGTGATGCCACATCACCTCCTCAAGTCCCAGTTTTAATTGTGAGAAGATGAAAAGCTAAATGTAAAAGAAAATTTATTTATTTATTAGATAATAGAGAATATACAAAGATGAAAAATGGTAATGTTACATCACCTCCTCAAGTCCCAGCTTTATATATATACTAGGAAATAGAACCGCACTTTGTGCGGCTTTAAAAAAACATTAGTATTATTTTTTTATTACTTTATAATTGATGAAATTGATAAAAAATATGAATTATTTTTTTTAAAGATGACGCAGTCTTATAAAACTAATGTTATTTATGAAAGTTAATTATTTTTTGTTAACATTAAAAATATATATTAATGTGTATAGTTAAGTTTACACAACCTTTTTATCAATAAAAATTATGTTCACACTAATCAACTCTCCATTTTTTTTGGTATTAACAGACTCTCACATCTTACAAAGCCTAACCTTTATCATCCAACTATCTTTATCATTGTTTAACTCATAAAAAAAATAGTACTCCATGAAGCATATAATACTAAAAATTTAAATAAGTCAAAAAATAAAAATACAAGAACATTTCTAAAGAGGATGTTGGTTAAATAATTAAAAAAACTCAAACATAACAAATCTTAAATGCTTAATATTTATAAAGCTTGAAAAAGTCAAAAGATACTAAATAAAAGGTTACATAATTAAATATGGGATTATGACATTAAAATTAGGTCATAGGGTATTGGTGAGGGAAGATGAAGGAACATTCCTTCCTATATTAATTAGTTAATGTATTTTAAACCACTAAAGTTTAGTTGTTGGCTTAATAAAATAAATGAATGTTTCAAAACTTATAATTAATTTATTATTAATGGTTATATATTGTTGAATTTAAATAGAAAGAGAAAGAGACATGTAATCTTTTGTAATCTATTAATTATTTTATATTTTTAATATTTTGTAATGTAATTATTTTTTAATCTCAACAAATATATTAGATAATAGAAAATATAAAAAGATGAGAAATAATAATGTCACAAATCTTAACTACTTAATATTTATAGAGTTTGAAGAAGTTAAAATGTACTAAACAAAAGGTTGCATAATTAAATATGAGATTATAACATTAAAATTAGACCCTAATGGCATTGTTGAGGGAAGATGAAGGAACATTCCTTCTTATATTAATTAATTGATATACTTAATCCACTAAAATTTAATTGTTGGTATAATAAAATAAATAAATGTTTCAAGATTTATAATTAATTATTATTAATGGTTACATATTATTGAATTTAAATAGAAAGAGGAAGAGACATGTAATCTTTTATAATCTAATAATTATTTTTTATTTTTAATATTTTGTAATGTAATTATTTTTTTAATATCAACCAATTTATTAGATAATAGAGAATACAAGAAGATGAGAAATAGTGATGTCACATCACCTTCTCTAGTCCCAACTTTATATATATATAGATAAATATAGATTTTTAATATTTTGCAATGTAATTATTTTTTAATCTCAACCAATATATTAGATAATAGAGAATAAAAAAAGATGAGAAATAATAATGCCACAAATCTTAAATATTTAATGTTTATGGAGTTTGAAGAAACCAAAAGGCACTAAACAAAAGATTGAATAATTAAATATGAGATTATGACATTAAAATTAGGCTCTAAAGGCATTGTTGAGGGAAGATGAAGGAAACTTCCTTCCTATATTAATTAATTAATGTATTTTAAGCCACTAAAATTTAATTGTTGGCATAATAAAATAAATGAATGTTTCAAAACTTATAATTAATTATTATTAATGGTTACATATTGTTGAATTTAAATAAAAAGAGGAAAAGACATGTAATAATTTATAATCTAATAATTATTTTCTATTTTAATATTTTGTAATGTAATTATTTTTTAATTTCAACCAATTTATTAAATAATAGACAATATGAAATTATGAGAAATGGTGATGCCACATCACCTCTTGTAGTCCCAACTTTATATATATGTATAGATAGATAGATAGATAGATAGATAGATAGATAGATTAATTCATGTATTTTATGTCACTAAAGTTTAATTGCTAGCATAATAAAATAAATAAATATTTCAAAAGACTTATAATTAATTATTATTAATGATTACATATTGTTGAATTTAAATAGAAAGAGAAAAAAAAAGTACAAAGAATATCGACCAATATTTTAGATATTTTATATAATAGAAAATATAAAAAGATGAGAAATGATATATATTAATAAAGTTACTATTTATTAAATGAGTTAAATACAATCAAATTAATTATGAGAAGATGAAAAAACAAATCTAAAAAAAACATCTCTATTTATTAGATAATAGAGAATATACAAAAAAGCAAAATAGTGATGCCACATCACCTCCTCAAGTCCTAGCTTTATATATATACTAGGAAATAGAATTGCACTTCGCGCGGCTTTAAAAAAAGAATTTAGTATTATCTTTTTTTCTTACTTTACACTTGATGAAACTGATAAAAAATATGAATTGATTTTTTTTAAAGATGATGCAGCCTTATAAAACTAATGTTATTTATGAAAGTTAATTATTTTCTGTTAACTTTAAAAATATATATTAATGTGTATAATTAAGTGTACATATCATTTTCATCAATAAAAATTATGTTTACACTAATCAATTCTTCATTCTTCTTGGTATTAATAGACTCCCACATCCTACAAAGCCTAACCCTTATCATCCAACTATTTTTATCATTGTTCAACTCATGAAGAAAATAGTACTCCATAAAGCACACAATACTAAAAATTCGAATAAGTCAAAAAATAAAAACACAATAACATTTCTAAAGAGGATGTTGGTTAAATAATAAAAAAACTCAAACATAATAAATCTTAAATATTTAATGTTTATAGAGTTTGAAGAAGCCAAAAGACACTAAACAAAATGTTGCATAATTAAATATGAGATTATAGTATTAAAATTAGGTCTTAATGGCATTAGTGAGGGAAGATTAAAGAACATTTCTTCCTATATTAATTAGTTGATGTATTTTAAACCATTAAAGTTTAGTTGTTGGCTTAATAAAATAAATGTATGTTTCAAAACTTATAATTAATTATTATTAATGGTTACATATTGTTGAATTTAAATAGAAAGAGGAAGAGACATGTAATATTTTGTAATCTAATAATTATTTTCTATTTTTTAATCTCAACCAATATATTAGATAATAGAGAATATAAAAATATGAGAAATAATGATGCCACAAATCTTAACTATTTAATAGTTATAGAGTTTGAAGAAGCCAAAATGCACTAAACAAAATGTCGCATAATTAAATATGGGATTATGGCATTAAAATTAGGCCCTAATGGTATTGTTGAAGTTTATGAAGAAACCTTCCTTCATATATAAATTAATTGATGTATTTAAGCCACTAAAGTTTAATTATTGGCATAATAAAATAAATAAATGTTTCAAGACTTATAATTAATTATTATTAATGGTTACATATTGTTGAATTTAAATAGAAAGAGGAAGAGACATGTAATATTTTGTAATCTAATAATTATTTTTATTTTTAATATTTTGTAATGTAATTATTTTTTTAATCTCAACCCACTTATTAGATAATAGAGAATATAAGAAGATGAGAAATAGTGATGCCACGTCACCTCCTCTAGTCCCAACTTTATTTATATATATAGATAGATATAGATTAGAGTTAAGCAACTAATAACTTCTCTATTACATGATCGAGCAATGCATGTCTATTATTGATTAACAAAGGAGATATTATTAAATGCCAACAATTTTTTTTTTTTTACATCAATTCATTATCAAAATTTTCCAATAACTACTTTTTATCATTTAATGTGTTGGCTATTGAAAAATCTTAATATGCTAAAAAGTAGTGAAGTTATTAGCACCCCTCTAAATTCTCATCAAACACTAATTTTGCATTAATAAATCTATCTTTACTTAGAATTACATAAATGAACAATTAGAGTTACACTAAAACTCAGCTATTATTCTTGTACACCATACTTATTGTAATAACAATGATAAAATAATTTTTTTGTTAAATTATATAAAACATGATAATAACAAAAAAATAATAATAATAACCGTAAGCATACATGCTGTTGTATACTTGTTGTTTAAAATTATTTAGAATTTATCAAAAATAAACTGGTTAAAATTCAAAACAAAAAAAGAGGTTTAAATGTTTGGTTGAACGATATTTTAATTTTTTTAAAGAATTTATTGGGATTTAATTAGATTTATATGAAGCCACTCGGCCTTTGGCCGAGTGGTGAGAGCTGCTGCTCTCCAACTTGGAGAGCAGCAGTTCGAACCCCCACAATGCATGTGGGGGTGTTTCCTTCCTCAAATAAAATTGAGTGAAGGCAGTCTGCTTCCTTGCCCCAGTTCGAGGAGTAGACGTCCCTCGAATATTTGAGAGGGTTAAAATCTGGGCAGCGCTCCATTATATTTGATGTATGTTGGTCCCAGTTATAGTCTGATTTGTACATATCAGTTATATTCTCATGTAATATGAGTTGTAATCTGAGCAATAGTCTCATGTAATAAAAAAAAAAAAAGATTTATATGTATCCTTATATGTAATTTTTTTTAGAGATTAATATATAAATACAAAAGGCAGGATTTTTATAAGGACAATTAGGGGTGCCAATCGCTCTACAATTACTGAGATCACAAGAGTATTTAAAGAACTTCAAGCTAAAATTGTTTTCTTATTTTTCAAGTTCTTATTTTTTATTTTTTTTTTGACAACTGACTAAATAATATGAATATTTCAGTATTATAAAATTAAAATAACAGAAATAAATAAAATAAAAAAGGCAAACATAAAAATTCAGCAAAGAATTAAGAAAATAACTTTGACTTAAAATTGTTCATATACTCTTATTACTTTAGTAATTTTTAATAATTAAAAGTTAAATGATAAAATATAATTCTCAAAATATTTTAATGATGAACTGATAGAAATTTTCTTTTTAGTATTTAATAATATCCCTCAGGAAAAAAGAAAAAAAAAAAAAAAGTGTTGGTAACTAATTGATGATAAAACTCCAATCTTGGACGATTGCAAAACGAGAACAATAAACGCAAACGGAATAGGTTGCAAATTGCTAGCGCTAAGTACGGGCGTTAGTAACGACAGTTTCTTGTACGGATAGAACACAGACATGACAATTGACAATCACTTGTTTGTCTCGACGTGAATAAAATACTCGCATATTAGAGATTAGAGCGGCCTTTATCAATCTAATAAATCCAAACGCAGACCAGCGGCGGACGGAGAAGCGAAATCGTGAACCTACACGTGTCCATCGTCTGATGGTAACATGGCTGCATGGGCTCCTTGGTGCACCGTCCATTACACTTTGATATTTCTTCTATTCGAGTACAAAATAATTAAAAGGACCAATATGATTACGGAAGCGCTGACGCATATTAGAGGTGCTTTATTATCGGATGGCCCACTGAATACTGAATAGAATCATTAAAATTGAAAAAAAGAGAGAAGAAATTAAAAATAATGTCAGCGGTAGACAGATACATAATTTATAAATAATTGAATTAGATAACCGAATGTAAATAACTGAATTGATATAATCTTGAATAAAATTTTATTTATTGAAATATTTATAAATATGGATATGAAATTTTATTTTTATTATGTGTATATAATAATTGACAATTAAAATAAATATTTTATATTATTAATTTTATTTTTATTTTGTTATCTTAATATAATTAATAATAAAAATAATTTCTTAAATTTAATAATTTTATTTTCGAATTAATAAGTATAATTTTAGATTTTTTATAATATACATAAGGATATATAGGGAATTATATTAAATATAAAAGTAATTTTCAAAATCAAATTTTGAAAAGTCACTCCTTTCTTGAAAAATAAGAAAATTAAGAAAATAAAACTGCATTGAAAAAATCAAATAGATATTATTGAAAAAAAATCAAAATTTCAATTATATTGAAAAAATCTAAAATGATTAAAATCACATTACAAATAACTTATTAAGATTATTATTCAGTTCTCCTTAACTATAATAAATTGTTGGTCACTTTTGAAGAACAATCGCGTTCAAGCAAAATCTATCTTTTGCTTTAAAGTAAACTCAATGAATTATTTTGTGAGATATCTCCATCTGACAAGAGCTTTTTAAAGCTATAAACTCTTCTCTTATGCCATTTGCTTGTAACTACTAAGTAGCCTAAAATAGGAGAAACTCAAGTTTAACTTTCAAGAAATAAAATTGTAATTGTTTCAAAGGGTTAAAATGTCTATAAGACACATATTTAATTTTTACCTTTATTCTTATTCCTATCATGTTATCACATAGATATACTACTGGTTTATTAGGGAAACTAGACGGTTATTTGTACTTTATCACCCCATTAATATGTCCCCAAAAATTTAATCAAGAAACAACCAATTAGCCAAATGTAGAAAATGCTTAAAAACTCCCATAAAATGAATTACTACGACAAGAGTCGACCAAAAATAAATAAATCCGACAAGAACTGCCAGCCTACCAACAACAGCAAAAACAACTATATAGTGAATGTTGCCCACATAAATGTTGGGACCCCAAAACGATCATAAATTGCATAGCTGTATACGCCAACCTGTGTGACTCTAAATGAATCAAAATTTTGGCCCCCCTGTACCACTCTAAAGAGAATCGTAGATAATCTTTACTGCTTCCACAAAACAAGCTCAAGCTCTCATTCTTCGAATCTATTCTTGAAGCTAAAATCTTCTATTTCTTGGTTTCTGTCTCTTGGTTTTTCATTTGTGCATGGCAGTAAGATTGTTATCGGTAGGAGTGTCAGACCTATGCATTGGAAAGCCTGCGCTGAGATCGCTCTCGGTGAGTTCATCCACCGTTGCCGATGCTTTGTCGGCTCTCAAGAGACTTAACGAGAGTTATATAAGCGTTTGGAGCTGTGATCATTCTGCCCCGAAAAGGAAAGCAACCACAGCCGATATTGATGATCATCATCAGGATTCAGCAGCTTGTAGATGTATTGGCAAAGTTTGCATGGTTGATATAATTAGCTTCTTGTGTAAAGAAGAGAATTTATTGAACCCGGAATCTGCCCTTCAGGATCCTGTTTCTGTTCTTTTGCCCGAGGCTTCTGGGGTCATCAGGCATTTGGAACCAAGTGCGAGGTTTGTAATTTAGAAGACTTCGTTTGCAAAGCAAAAGCTTTTGTTCCTTGTCCATAATATCTTGTGTTTCCTGCCTGTAAATCTAATCATTTACTGCATGATTGACTTTCAGCTTATTGGAGGCCGTAGACTTGTTACTGGGAGGCGTACAGAACCTTGTGATTCCACTTCCCGCAGGAACAAAGTTACAGCCGAAACCTTCCTTAAAATCGACCTTTCACAACGACAGTGAGTACTGCTGGCTAACCCAAGAAGACCTTATTCGTTACTTTCTCAACTGCATTGGACTGCTAAGCCCTACACCAAATCAACCAATCAACTCTCTCAACATTGTTGACGATGCCGGTATTTTTGCCATCCAGTATGATGAACCGGCGGCCTTTGCAATTCCCCTAATTGCTCAATCCCACATTAACCAAACTTCGGTAGCCCTTGTTGATGAGGAGGGCAGGTTAGTAGGTGATATATCACCTTTCTCATTTAATTCTTGCGATGAGACAGTAGCAGCTGCCATGGTGACTCTCTCGGCTGGTGATCTGATGGCTTATATGGACTGTGGTAGGCCACCTAAAGACCTAGTAAGGTTGGTTAAGCAGAGGCTGGAAGAGAAAAGCATGGTGGGTTTCCTGGAGTTGATGGAAGATGACTTGGAAATTTCTTCAGGCTCGTGTCCCGATTCATCTTCATCGGATGATGAGTCCAGCACAGGCTCGGCACAAAGTGTTAGGTCCAGAGGATACTCCGCAAGAGTCGTGCACAGGTCAGAAGCAATTTTATGCCATCCATGGAGCTCGTTGATGGCTGTGATTATGCAGGCACTGGCACGCCGTGTGAGTTATGTCTGGGTTGTTGAAGAGGACTGCACCTTGGTTGGGATTGTTACCTTTACCGGAATGTTGAGGGTTATCCGGGATCGTTTGAGGTCCATGGCAAAAGCTGAGAATCCGAATTTCTGTCCTGTATGGATTCAAGCTTAAAAGCAAAAATTGTCTAGGGCGGTGAGGTCACCCTGGTCAGTTTGACAGTTCTATTTGCTAAACGCATGGAAAACCAAAGTGTTAAAAAAACATAGGAGTATTGCATACGTTGATTAATTGCTCGGTAAAAGTTTGTACACTATGATAAAGTGAACAATTGCTGTTCAAATTTGGGGTGTGGATTTGAACCCAGACTGTTTCAGATCTGAATAAATGGAAGCAGCAATACCATTAACCTAAATAAGATGTACATTGATCAATGAATGACGATGTTAACGGGGAAAACACAACATAGCTTATAGTTCATACAACATACATCGCAAAAGGCCAAAAATTTGTTGATGCCAATGTTAAAATGAGCAAAATGTGGTAATCATAGAGCAGCAAGCAAAAGACCAGAACAATCTACTGTTTCTGGCGAGGAAACACCTTGATTCAAATAAGCCTAAAGGGAGGAAGCAATGTGCCATCGGTAGTCAAATGAAGTAAAACACGTTTCATGTGCCACAGAAAAAAGATTACTCATCTTCTTTCATTTATTATGAATTTATAAAATTTTCAGAGTAAAAAACACAATAGATGGCAGGAAAATATCCACCATAGTTCCGCCACATTTATTGGAGTGCACAGGGTAAACAAGAACAATAAAGAATGAACAGAAAACAGGGGTAGTATAACTGTAAGAGAATACAAGAGGGAAGTAACACGACAATTAACCACCAGACCAGATACTGTATTGTCAGGAACCACTAAAAGAAGTCACCATAGTTAAGTTCTGACATGCAAGACGACAACGCTTCTCTTACTTGGAGATTGTCAGAATTCATGTGAAGTGCATCTTCATATAGTCTTCTAGCCTGCTGCAGCAACTTCACCTTCTCTTTACTATTACTTGGCCTTAAGCGAGATCTTTGCTGCAACACCACAGCCCATCTGAACAGAGCTGTAACCCATAAATGTTTTAATGTCAACTGGAATTTCATACCTCAACAGTTATATTCATTCAAGATGTAAACATGAATAAGATCTCGAAAGAAACTGATTGCATAACAATTATACTCATCATCTAGAAACTTTAGTACTTGTTTCTGATAGATAGAGAGAAATTAAGCATACCATCGGGTGCATAAATATTGCCTTTCGACATCATAGCATCAAACTTATCAATTGCAGCCAAGAATATTTTGTCAGCATCAAAAGCCATTTCCTGAAATTTGAAAGATTAGAATTGCGTTCAAATGTCTCTTAACTACTTTCCAATCCACTCAAAGCAACTTTATATCAACCAAATTGTGAGATAGATGTTAAATTATCTTTTCAAATAAATGACAAAAATAGACCCTGCAATCTTTAAGGCTTTAAGCCGCTGAGTCCAGATTTGCTAGAAGCTCACTTGACAGACGCTAAAAGCAAATGAAAATTATGTGGGCTAAACTGAGTGCACTGAATGGAAGAAACTTCTATAGAGATGATATAAACAATCTGAGTACATTGGGTCGGGATGCTTACTGGTCCAATATCTGCAACTAGTTGCGCACGGAAGGAGAGTGCAAGACCCCAGTTATACAGGGCTCTCACATCATTCCCATCAATCGACAGAGCCGACCTATATTTTCTACCAGCATTCACAAGGAGTTCTTCACACTGTTCACAAGCATCAACAAGAAGAGATGCAATTTTATCTTTATTCACAAACTGATAATCTGGCCCCTTGAGTATTCTTTTCTGTTTCTCAACAGATATGACATCGCCTTCCAAAAGGAGTCTTCTCAACTTGCGACTAAAATGTAGCTTTAGTTCTCCATGAACAAGATATGTGTTGCCCAATTGGCCCACAGCTAACAAACTCATAGGCTTCACGGCTATGGCTTGGGTGAGTAACCTGGCAGACTTATGCAATATCATCTCTGCACGCTCTCCATCCCAACCACTCCTCATACACTCTCTTGCTTGTTTCAGAAGATCATTAGCTTCCATGAGATACCTATCAAACATCACATCATCAGTAAATTTAGAAGACGAAGAGGAACTGATCTCACCCTCATGAGCACGCAAGGGATCAGTCAGATGGGAATCATCCTCAGGATTCACCTTGTATTCTCTTAAGGTGGAACTGTAAATCTGATTCTCATCCTTCTCTCCGTAGTGAGAAGACCTATAAGCTCCACTCGATTTTCTGAGTATGTGCTCTTGTACAAAGGAAGCTTCACTTTCCATATGGTTCCAACTAACTCTAAAACCTCCTGAGTCAAGCAAATTATCACCAGATTCCCGTGTTTCCCTTTCATTTGTATGACCCATATTTACAGAGTCACGGTGATTATTTGTGAATTGCAATCTTTTATTCTGGTAAGTATAATCATCGGTCTCCATAAATTCTTTGGCACCTGCACCCATCTCCCTCAAAGTCATTCTTTCATCCAGCAAATCCACCTTTATTCTTCTATCCCTGTCTTGATTCAAAGAAAAATTATTTAGAGAATCCCGAGAAAAATGCAAATTGCCAATGCCCTCATCATCAGAAAGAAACCTTTGCTCATCCCCAGGACTTGAATTATTTCCTTGACTTTGATCATTCTCATGCTTTATATTATCTTTAATTCTGTTAGGGTTTGAATTAAGAACTTTTACTCCAGACAAACCCCCAATAAATTGCAACCAATCAAACCCAACATCCCCAATTTCTTTCCTCTTTTTACTTGATTTTTGGTTCCCGTGTAACACATTATTAGAATTCCCCAGGTTAACAACACAAGCCTCGACGGCATTTCTAGCATTTGAAGCTGATACATTTATTGATTCTACTACACTTAAAAAATTTTCTAAATCACTAACTGTAACTTTATTACAATCAATAGCTCTACGTATATCACTTTTCAAGTTACCAATTTTACCTTCAAACCGTTCAAAAAAATCCAATAAATTCCTCAAGTTCTCACTATTAGGCCTAAAAATTTCCTCTTTCGATCTTCTTTTACTTGCACCTACTTCACTGAAGCTGCTACCCCGAACAAACCCAAATGAAAACCCAATTGCAAAAACCAAAACTGTAGCTGGAAACACAATTATAGACGACACCCTGACCCTAGAAATGGAAAAGGCACATAGAAGCCCTAAAATAAACATAAAGACATACTTTCGATCATCAATTCCAATGGAAACTAAAAAATCACGCAGCGGAGTTGACACAACCGAGTCACTGAGCCTCAAATCCTCCCACCCGCCGTAACTCAATGATTCGGGCGATGTAACAGCTTTGATGGGAGATAAATTTAGGGTTTTGGGATCGGGAAACCATTTTGAGCGGGAAAAGGGAAGGAATGTTTTATTATTTTGAGCAAGTAATGGAAAATGGGTGAGAAAATTTGGAGGTGAAATAATCAATGGATTCGAGTAATTACCAATTGAGTTTACAAAAACTAAGGTTTTCATTTGGAAGTGTAACGTGATCGGAAGGTCGGTTTGTTTGTTCAGTTACATAGCAAGTGCAACAGCCAACAGGGGTTTCTCAGGTGTTACGTTTGTTCTCTGAAACAGTAACTTTGAACCACAAGGACATTTTCGTCAATTCGTATGATTGTCCTGGTATGGTCATCTCTATTGATGCTTGGAGATCCACGTCTTCTCGTGCTCCGGACGACTGGACCCAACTAAAGCCTAAATATAATTTTTCTCACACGATTGGATCGAGGCTACGCCTGTTGACACCCCCTCAATACTCCACATAAACCGCATATCTTATTGAAATTATCTTAATAACCAAATATGATTTGATTCGTTTCCAATTTTTTGAATGGAAATTAAATTAAATACTTAAGTTAATTATTTTTTTGATAAATACTTTACATCCACCCCATTTCATAATTTATATTTATATTCTAATAAAAATAATTTTCTTTAAAAAATTATAAGAGTTTATAGTTGTGAACTATAAAGTAAGAGGAAAATAATTTAAGATTTTAGAATTTAAATATATTTTATAAGTAAATTTTTTTATAAAAAAGATGATTAATTTCATCACATAAATTAATATTTTATAAATAAAAATGGGTATTTTAAAATATATATATTTTGAGGATTTTAGAGGGTGTCAAAAGACCCCTTCCTAATTACAGCTGAAAATGAGTCATTTAGGTGTGTTCGCGTCATATTAAATTTATGTTGACTTAAATACGATCCATTTAATAGTCGTGTCAAAATATTAAGACTCTAAGTTGACACAAAAAATAAACGGATTACTTAATAACCAACTTAATATTTATATATTTAATAAGATTTACATCAAATATTCATACTCTATTATATATATATATATATATATAAACGCACACACAGTGTAGTCATTACACGTCCCCACAACCTTTTTTTTATCATTAGTTTATCGCATATGTAAATGTGATTATTTGAAAGGTTATTGTCTTCAAATTTTAATTTACCAAAATTCTTATTAAATTACTGCAGTAGTTTAGTGTAGTAGCTGAACCTTCCTTTTCCTCTGGTTACGTAAATAACCCTAATTTTTTCACAGAGTTGAGCTTAAATCCATTTCATTCTTTTAAAAAAGAAAAATTTATAAATTAGAAATCCATGAAAGAATTAATTCCTAATACCAAACATCTTAAATGTACATGCGGCTGAATCGGATGAAGAGAGATAAAAAAGATATCATTGAAAATTGAAACAGCACTGTTAGCACTTAGCACATATCTGCCAGACTGCCTTATACTGACCCAACACGTACAGGTACGGCCCCTTTATTTATTCCTCAATTTCTCGAGCCATCAGATATAGACTGTTACAAACATGCGTGAATTATGATGTAACTGAATCTCCTCTCTCTCCCTATAGATTCGTATCTTATCAGGTTGACCTAAATGCCCTTCCTGCTTTTGCATATTACCAACTCTGTAAGACTATATTTCAAATACATTTAAAAGCAAAAAATTGTAAACCACTAGGGCTTGGCTCAGTGGCTAGAACTACTTCCTCACAAATTTTAAATTTTTTTTCTCAAAATTTAAGTAGAGGCAGTTTTTTTTTCAAGAGAAGAGTTGACGTCTTAAAAATTTGAGCAGTACCATATCAGAATTGATATAAACAGATCTCAGTAATTATATGATTGTAAATATCATGAGCAATAGTCTCTTTAAAAAAAGCAAAAAATTGTACATCTCAAGATTGAAAATTTCCGGCTCTGACTCATGTACATAGACAATCATTTATCACAACAAGTGTTTAAATAATATTTCATTGTTTCCATATAACTCTGTTCATATGGTACTACTATAAAATTGTCAAGATTTTTCTTCATTTTCATTTATTTATTTTATTTCAAGACAAAAAAAATCACAAAAAAAAATTACTTCACTACGAGGTAAAAATAAAATTTATTTTTTGTGTTTACATACTATTTCTATGCAAATATTATACAATAATTTTCTAATAAAAATCATTGCCACTTACTGTGAATTTCTCACTGTGTATCTAGTTTGGATGTGAAGATATAATATCGAAGTTAGTTTGACCAAATTAACCTTTCTTTTTTCTTTTTAAATTATATGCGTGAAAAAAAAAGCTTTATGAGATATAATATAACAATAAAAAGTATTAAATCCATATTCATATCATACATAAGTCTCATAAATACATGATGAAGATTTATGATGTAAGAACTAAACCTTACAACAGAATTGTTACATTTCATTATTCCAAATAAACATCATGTTCACATCCCTTATTTTATTTTATTTTAGTTTTGCAATTAAAAAATAAGTCCCAATTTATAAATACATAACTGAATGAGCAGACCATCCATCCTCCCCTTAGGCCATGTAGGCCGATGTCGAGGCTTGGTTTGACGCCTTGTAACAAGTTAAGGGCGGCAATATGGGCATGCGCAGGACACACGCTAAAGCAAGGCAAGTTGGCGTGAGAGTTATGGCAGCGAGTAAGCTCAAGGCAACAAGCATTGCAAATTTGGGGTGCCGCAACAGCAACTAGTGCACACTGATGGGCAACACCCGAGGGCACATAAGGCAGTGAGCGCCAAGGCATGTATGGGCAGTGTGTTTGCTAGTGAGTAGCGAGCGTAAGAGTGTGGAATATGTATTTTGTAGGTTTCATAAAATTTATCAATCATGAACTGATTGGAATTGTTATCAAAATTTAGGACATATTATTATATAATATAACTAATCATGTATTCAACCATTAACATATAACTTTATATATATATATATATTTAAAAAAAAATCGGTAACATACAATTGAGTTGTTATCATGTAAATTACATACCATGACATCGTATGTTATACCGATGAATATACAACTCATGAATTTACTTGAAAATTTGTTTTAGTTTAAAAACATCTCAATTTTACAAGGGTAAAAAAAATATGAAAAATTCACAGGAATAACATAAACTTATAATTAATTTATAGAAGTAATCCACTTAAATTTTTTTTTTTTTTTACTTTAGTAGATAAAAATGACATCTCTAAAATTAATTTTCAAAAGGGTAAATAATATATTGTGCTAGGATAACAACAATTCATATATCAATCGCCCGATCTTGTAAATTAGACATAATTTTATGCTATTTTCATAAATTTGTTAACCAAGAAAAGAAAAAAAAATCAAAGAAGGGCAATATTGAAAATAATTGAAAGATTGGAGGTTAAAAACAGAGAGAAAAAATATGGAACGATCAAAATTGCGTGGAACAAAAGCTACCGAAAGTAAAGGTAAAAGGTGGGGGACAAAAACGACAATAAATAGGCGGAGTGGATAAGGTTGTTGTCACGCACACTCGCATTCGTGTTATAATCTATTAATTATTTAATTAATTCATTAATTGAGACACTACAGAACAACTTACTTTGTCCACGTGTCAGTGTGTGTCTCTCTCGCGTCTTCGGCTTCGCTTTCAAGAACCGAATAGAAGCTCCACCAACACCCACCCCATTACATACATTTACACACAATACCCAAACAAACGCCATTAAAAACCCTCAAACGACCTTACCTCACTTCTCTATGACTCTTTTCTAAAGAGATTCTAAAGTTTAGGTTTTCGGTTTCCTTTTTTTTTTAATTTCATTTTTTATTTAATTTTTTGGGGCTTTCTTCCACTTTTCCATTTTTTAAATTGGAGATGTACGTGGGTTCCATGCGAAAATCGTTTAAGGACTCTTTGAAAGTTCTTGAAGCCGATATTCAGCATGCCAACACTCTGTAAGTGTGTATTTTTCTTTTTCTTTTTTTCTTTTAAATTTGGTGCTTTGCTATGAAATTTTGTTTTCTTAGATTACGATTTTTTTGGTGAAAAAAAAAGATTATGATTTTGGTTTCAATTTTGAATTTTATTGTGAAATTCAGCTTCGTTTCTTCATGAGCTGCTCTCAGTCGTTTGCATTTGATTGTTATTCCTGCAAGTTTGAAATTTTGTCTTGAAATAATTTGTTTTTAGTGAAAAGTTGCTGTTTTTGTGTGTTTGTCTTAGCATTTACTCATTGTTTCCTCGATTGGTATATGATTTTTTTTTTCTTTAGTAATCGAGATACACACATGTATATGTTTTCCATAGGGGATAAGGTAGGGAGTTGTTTGTAATTTTGCGGGTGGATTTCTGGGTGTGACCGCTCTGGGTCTTCACAGTTATCTTTACTTGAAGTGATGTGCGTGTGTGTATCTAAATATAAAACTCAAATGTGAAAGGGGTTGTTCTACTGCACAGCTTCACTTTTGCTGTAGCTTTGTCTGAGTGTGTAGGGTGGTGGGGAATCTTTTTTGATATCTTGATAAATTGTGTTCACCATTGTTCACATGGCCAAATGGGTTCCACTTGATTATGGCGCTGCTGTCACATTGTATTCGTATTTATATTGTGATAAGGGCATAGTGAGGGTCAGATGATTATGCTTTTCTGGTCCCAGCTCCTAAAATATCCAATTCATAGTATTTTTTTAGTACTATTTACTTTGTTTTTGGAAGTTAAATTTTAGCTGTAAGTTTGGTATTTGGTTTTGGCAACTTAGAAGAGCTTATCATCCTTGAAATATTTAAAATTATTTTTTGATAGGTGGGTTTTTATCCAAAACCTGCAGTGCTGGATACTGTAATTATTCTTTGAATGTCTGAGTTGTAGCTTGTTCACTTAGTGAATTGTTTGCTATATTTGATGTGATTCTGTTTAATTTCTAACCCCACCACTATATGGTTTTCAGGGCATCGGATTTTCCAAGGGAGTATGATGGTGCCTGCCTTCAGATGAGAATGTCATACAGTCCAGCTGCACACCTGTTCCTTTTTTTAGTACAATGGACAGACTGCCACCTTGCAGGAGCCCTTGGACTTCTGCGAATACTCATTTACAAGGTTTTTTCCTGTTTTCGTTTATGTGTGAAACCTTCTTTGTGGGATATTTTCTCAATGAAATCTGTCAGCTGACCTTAGAATTCGGTGAACGTAGAAGGGTTGAGGGATCTCTGGGTATATTAAACAAATCAGCTGACCTTAGCAACTTTGCAGGTTTATGTGGATGGTACAACCACCATGTCTACCCATGAAAGAAAAGCAAGTATTAGAGAGTTCTATGGTACATTTATGTATCCTGGTTATTTGATGTTGTGACTAATTCAAGTAGCCTTTAGCTTCTTTGATCTTACTGAAGCAAAATTCCTAATTTTTGCCAGCGATTATTTATCCCTCTTTGTTGCAACTCCAAAGAGGTGTTACAGACACAGAAGATAAGAAGCAGAAGGCAGTATACATGGAAAGGTATCGAAGAAGAGATGATGAGGAACAAAGGCAATATACAGATGCCGATATTGAAAGAGAAGAAGAATGCGGAATATGCATGGAGACAAATAGTAAGATTGTCTTGCCAAACTGCAACCACGCCATGTGCTTGAAATGTTACCGTGAATGGTATTTCCTCTCTCCCTCCCTCCTCCTTGTCTGTGTGAGTTCCTGACAATCTGAAATTATCCTATGGCTTTTTCATGTGATTCTATGAATTACTTTACCCCGTCATTACTGACTTGGATTGCAGTTCTACAAAGCCATTTAAATTTAGGACCATTGGTGGTTGTGTGTTTGCGAGTCCATATATATGCACTGAAAGCATTATGACTGGTTTGTTATAACTGTTAAAACTTGTATTTAACATACTAGTTTTTTTGTTTCCTATCACCCAAAAAAAAAAAACTTCTGAGGTAGGGAACTGAAATGGTAGCATTTCATGAATTTCTGAGCTTTATATTATGCTTCCAAGTCTGTGATTTTATTGCATTGATTAGCAACTTCATAGCTGCAGATGCTATTTGTGCATCATGGAGCTTTGTTATTCTAATTTCATATTGGATGCTGGATGCATACATCTTGTCTGTGAATTGGTATTGTTGGTCTCCCTCTCTGTGCCCACCTTTCTTCTTCTTCTTTCTTTTTTCTTTTTAATACGTTTTAAATTTAACATTGGATTCACCACATGTGAACATACCAATTACCCAATTTCTGATCCACTGTATTCACTATTCTTGGATTAATTCTATCCATATCTATCTGGTGCATTTTTGGCTCTGGTTCAAGATGGTGCTAAAAACTTGCATTTTCCAGGACGTGAAAAAGAAAATGATTGTTGTGATTTGGCCTTGTGTCGTAAAGCCAATTGCTTGGAAATTCTATAACATTATTTTTGGTTGGGTATCCAAGCTAGTCCTTGGTGATTTGATTGTGAATAATTTGTCAACAATAGTGTTAACCATTTGTAGTTGTTACAAGACCCAAGTAGTCTGATGGTATTGATGGCAATACAGATGATACTCTCCAAATATGATGATCTTCTTTTTGTTTAAATTTTGAGGAAGTTGGACAATCTGTGGACTGACATACAATTGTTTTGGTTGTAGAGAGAATTTTTTACTATTACTTGCATCCTTTGTTTTTCAAATGCCTCCTGTGTTCTCTCCTTTTTTCTCCCTTGGTCTTTAATCAGGCAATTATTATAGCTTTTGTCTCATGATTTGCTATGTTTTTCAGTTCCTGTAAATGGTAATAATGACCTTTTGCAACTAATTGCAGGCGAATAAGATCTCAGTCATGCCCCTTTTGCCGCGACAGTCTAAAGAGAGTGAACTCAGGTGATCTCTGGGTATATATGGACAGCAGAGACATAATCGACTCAGCAACAGTGACAAGGGAGAATCTAAGACGGCTCTTCCTGTATATAGACAAGTTGCCGCTGATCATTCCTGATAACCTTTTTGACCCTTATGATTCCCACCTAAGATAGGCTTGAGATGGAAGTACATTCTAAAGTCGATATATTTCTATGGTCCCTGAATGAATGATTCCCTCTGATTTTCTTTTCCTTTTTTTTTTAAGTTACATAAAGACCGAAATTCTTTTTCGGCAAAATTAGGTAACTTGAGAACTGATCTGCAAGTGGCTTTCTTCCCGCTTCTGTTAAGAAGAATCCAGCCAGAGGTATTGTGGGCTGGTTGGTGAAGTTGAGATAGTTTTAACTAGAAGGGGCTCTTCATGAATTGTATGTAGCACATTTTGTACATGCATGTATAGCTTTCTGTTTGCTTATAAGATGCTTCCCGTTATCTGTCAACTCCAGCTTCCTCAGTTGTTTTGTTTCATCCCAGAGCTCCAAAGTGAGTGTTTGCAGCTGCTCATAGTTTCAGTAACAAGGTAATTATAACTGTATACTGATGAAAGGAGAGGTGGAAGCTGTTGGATTTTTCAAAATGTTATGCTTATAAAATTCTTTTCTATACATCTCTAACCTCAGTAAGTTTGATTTTTCTTCTTCTTTTTGGGATAAATCTTCAATTTTTTAACTAGTCCAATAAAATACGAATATTTATTTAAATTTAGGTTTTACCTTGGCCCTAAGGACAAACTTTTATTTATTTTTTTGGGCACTCTTTAAAAAAAAAAAGGTGTTTTACATGGTTTTTGACTGGCTTTTAACAAATTATAGTGCGGTCTCCTGTAATTCAGCTGTATACTAATTGGAGAAGTTAAAAATTCTGTCGATAAAATGTAAATAGCAAAGATGATTTTAGATAAGAGCTAAAGTCGTCGATTTGGGGATAGATCTGGATCTAGTCATCTGCCCCATCTAGGGTGGTAGCATTTTAGAAATTGCAACTCTTACTTTTGTTTGCAACTCTTACTTTAGAAATTTACCCTCATCTGTAAATTGCAACTCTTACTTTTGTTTGGTACTATTTTCCTTTTGAAAAAAAAGGAAAGAGAAAAAAAAAAAAGGAAAGAAAGAAGAAGAAAAAAAGTGCCGCATGCACATGCATCATGAACAAATCACATTAGTCCAAAACTAGCCATGTGAAATAGAGCAGAAATTGTGGGGTAACGTACGGCCTCATGATAGTGTTATTGATGCTACTACTCAGATTATGCAGTATATTATTATAAAACCGAAAAGGAAAAAAAAAAAGAGAGGCATAAAAAAAGAACTGCAGAGTTGGCAACAGTTCAAACTCAGCTGTAATTGTAACGTAAACTTGGGCACGCCACGACACGAGGGAGCACGAACGCGGTCCATTCACGAACAAAACAATCAGCAGTATTTACTCACTAATGCCGAAATTACTAATTTTAGTTATTTTTAGTTTTTAATCTATCTACCTATCTCAGCCTGGTAGCCATTTATTAACTGAAGTTGTTATTTTTCCTTCTTATAAACCAAGAGGGGAGGGGAGGGGAGGAATCCGAGGCAGAGGCAGAGGCAAAGAAAAATAGAGATGGGGTGGAGGAGAGGGGAAGAGAGAGAGGAAGGAGTAATGGCTGCAGATTTCTTCTGGTCATACACGGATGAGCCTCACGCTAGCAGGAGGCGGCAAATCCTCTCTCAGTACCCTCAAATTAAAGAGCTTTTTGGTCCTGACCCTTGGGCTTTTCCTAAGGTGATTTGATTTTGCATCTCCTACCCAATGCCGCTGTATTACTTGCTTCTCGGTTCTCCTTTTTCCACCCATCTGGGATGATTATATGACTGGATTGATGTTTACTTATTTCTTCTTGTGGTGTTGTTTTCTAATTGTTGCATTATTGCCTTTTCGGTTAATGTGTCTCTGGGTAACCTTTTTTGGGTCGTTGTATGCATCACATTGATCATAATTTGGCTTTCTAATATGAATTCTCTAAAGGCAGCTAGCTTCCTTCAGACATTTTCAGTTTTGCTGCATTTTGAAATTAAGAATTGGGGTTGAACCATAAGTATTCTGATTTATTCATGTTTGTCTTTAAACGAAGACTCTTGTGATTGGTTAAACAGAATTGGTGTATTAAGTAATTCTTTGTCACTTTTATGCAAGTTTGCGTATTGGTGTCAACCTGGTGTTGTTTTGACCTTGTATTTTGGTTGTTCCTGAACGTTGATTTTTTTGGCTCCACTTTCATATCCTGAGCATTGAATATGTAGGCATGCACAAATATTTTGCCGCTATATGGTTTGCTGGTGATCTTTCTGCCGTAGAATTGTTGGGAAATTTAAACAATATTACCAGATGTAGTTGGTTTAGATTTATATTCACGTCCTCAGTATTGTGGATCTGCAGGTTACTGTGGTTGTTCTTCTTCAGCTTTACACTGCTACTTTACTTCACGATGCAGGCTGGCTGAAGATACTGGCAACAGCCTACTTCTTTGGCTCTTTTCTCAACCACAATCTCTTCTTGGCCATTCATGAGCTCAGCCACAATCTCGCCTTCTCCACTCCAGCCTACAACCGTTGGCTTGGTATTCTTGCTAACCTTCCTGTTGGTGTGCCCATGTCTGTCACTTTCCAGAAGTATCACCTTGAGCACCATCGCTTTCAAGGAGTAGATGGTATTGACATGGACATACCAAGCCTAACTGAAACCCGAATGGTCACAAATGTTGTTGCAAAATCCATATGGGTCATCTTCCAACTCCTCTTCTATGCTTTCCGACCTGTATTTCTCAAACCGAAGCCACCTGGTTATTGGGAGTTCATTAACTTCTCTATTCAGATAGCTCTTGACATAACCATTGTTTACTTTTGGGGATGGAAATCTTTTGCTTATTTGATCCTTTCCACATTTGTTGGGGGTGGGATGCACCCCATGGCTGGTCACTTCATTTCAGAACATTATGTCTTCAACCCTGACCAGGAGACATATTCTTACTATGGCCCCCTCAATTTTCTAACGTGGCATGTGGGATACCACAATGAGCACCATGATTTCCCAAGAATTCCTGGAAACAAGCTCCACAAGGTCAGGGAGGTTGCACCTGAGTATTATCAGGGTTTAGCATCTTATAAATCTTGGAGCCAGGTTATATACATGTATATTATGGATAGGACAGTCGGCCCCTTTAGCCGAATGAAGAGAAAGCCTTCTGCAACAAAGAAATCCGAATAGGTGCTCCCATCTCTACTTTTTGGTTCAATTCCTTCTCCTCCAACCTTTAGTTCAAAATGAGTTGCCACAGTAATTATCATTTTTATTTTTTGGTTTCTATTATATGTAACATTCTTTGAGGAATTAGAAATTACGTACTCTAGTTTACTGAAGGGATGAGTCAGTTTTCATTACTTTTAAACTGTTCTTTCTATATGTTATGTAGCAGAATTTTGGCTTCGTGTTGCCGTTTGTATCGTGAAGACGATCTTCACGATTTCTGATTCTTGAGATTTCTTAGTATTTGGCATACAAATCATCTCTTAAAGTTAAGACTTTGTGAAGAAAATTATGTGATTTAGCCTTAGTAGTATACATTTTGAGTTTCCATGATGGCAGGCAGTGTTTATCTGCATCTTTCTTCTTTCATATCAGGGTTCCGAAAGATACTTTCGATCTTAGTCGAATAAACAATTCTTAAGAACAATCTAAACATCTCAGGCATTAAGCGTGATTGCACAAAATCACAAAAGAAACATAAGAACGCTATGACTAATAGTTTGCTTTAGGTTTTATCCTCCCGCTGAAATCAACAACTGATTGTCAATATGTGGCTATGATGGCGTACACTCGTCTCTCGTCACTTGTTCGTCTGCAAACGTACAGAGAAGTCAAAAGCTAAGTATGAGAATCAACTCAAGAAAGATGCAAGAAAAAGCTGGGAAGGGTTGAAATGGATCTTTACATTCCATGCATATGCAGTCGGTTTGACAGGGTCATATTTTGCGGCAAAGGGTGGATCTCCGATGACATATGCCGGTGCTTGAACTTGGTGATTTATAAGTGGAAGCCTGTCTGAAAGGAATTCACCATCATTGTCGTAGCTGTAGCCTTGGTTTGACCCAAGAGCTCTTAAAGCCATTGCCAATAAAGCAGAAGAAACCTGAAGTTGAGAAATAATCATTCCTTCTTTGTAGTGCTAGGAACTAGTACTGAGTGATATATACTTTAGTTTGTGATTAAAAATCAGTGTTATTTATTTTGTGATTACAAATCACAGTGTTAGATAATACAAATAAAATTACCTGTGCCGAGATGATCCAAATGCCTATCCATTTGAAGATATCAAAGTTCGATTTCACAAATTTCTTGAAATCATGGAACCTCCCTGTTGGGTCATCAGGTAAATCCTGATAAAGCAAATCAATGACGTGAAGCCCAATTATTATTATTATTTTCTTATTATGGTCATGGAAGAGAGAATTTGTGAAGAACAAATCGGTACCTTCTCCCATTCAGAGTTTAGCTGAATATCGGCAGCTATTGCAGTCTCCAATAGAAGAAGCAAACAGGTAATCAGCATATACTTTGTTCATTCAAGATCAACAAATACTTGAACAGAAAACACATTAATTATACTTGAAATGCATAATAAGTTGTGTTGAAAGAAAGATTATCCTATTCCTAAACTATAACAATAGCTCGAAGAGGAAGTGCACAATAGCTAAGGATACGAAAGATAGGCAAAAGCCATTAGCACTAGCGGCGGCAATATGACCCAGGCATGTTATAAGACAAAAGGTCACACCAATGCCAATGAAACTGCATATAAACCTGCAATAATAGAGTGAGTACATGATTATTGCTGATGGAAACATAGCATAAGCTAAGTGGGAAGTGAGAACTTTGAGCTTACCATGGATTTATTGAACAAAAATCATCAAATGATTGCCCTTCCATGTCTCTCTGCCAAACTCTGATCATCCAAATCCCATATAGGATCATAGATATACCAACAATTCCCATGATCAAATTCAAAGCTTTTAGGAATGACTGCAGGCAAGTTATTGCTATTCTTTCCATTATTTACAACTTCCCTGTATCTTTAGGTGTAAGCAAAATTCGAAAACGACCAACTTCACGTAAACATGCTTAGGATTACTATGGATACATACACAGTGTAAATGTTATTGTAAACTGAACGTAGCTGTATCAACATATGGGGTTCAGTTTTCTTACACTTTTTGAGGAACCAAAGTAACATGGAACGAAGGTACACATTTTGGTCTTGTCTCAATATCCAAAAATGTCTAGGAGCAAATTGAGATAAGTTTTTACGTTGTTTCTGAGAAATTGGAGTATTTTGGTGCTACGACAGAACAGCACGATTAGTTTTACATGTATGATAGTTAGCTTAAGAAATTTCTTGGAAACCATGACCACCAATGTGTTTTCTCGTTTTTTGGCTCGGCACTCTTTCCGTTCTCGCAAAGCAATCAGATTGTTTCCTCTGTAGACATTTGTGACATAAATATTTAAATGTTATTAGTTAGCAAACCGACGTACAAGTTGCTGTGGTGTAGTGGTTATCACGTTAGTCTTACACACTAAAGGTCCCCAGTTCGATCCTGGGCAGCAGCATTTTTAAATTCGCGATTTCTCTACTCCACATTTTCGAATGCATTTTCCAATACTAAATAGCAAATGCCCAGACTTGGATTCACTTGTCAGTTTGCTCATTAAAACTCCATAAAGCTGTCCAAGTCAGAAAAACAAAGACGGACTAACGAAAATGAATTTTAGTCAAATCGATACAAATTTTTACAGGAAACTTGCCATCAAAATTCTATGAACTTCCATCATTTACATTTTCAGTAATATTAAGTTAAATTAAAGTTAAAGATTACAGAGAAGATAACACAACACTTTCCTCTTTTCCTATTTTCTAGCGTACATCATCCCTCAATGTAGGGATTAGATGAGTTTTCCTGGACTTCAACCCCACCTCTGTTTATTTCAGGTAGAAAGAATTTTCAGTTTCTTATTTTCCCATCTGGTTTGCAATGAATCTGGAAAATGCCTCTGGTAGCTTCAATGCAGATACAAACTGGGCCACACAAAAAAAAAATTCCCAAATTATAACAATGCTATCATGCAACACTCCCAAGCAAGACATGACTTGTCATCTTTTTTGTTCAGTAAGTTCTGCATGGTCAAGAAAACATATCATTCTACTTGTTTTGACCCCGAAGGAACTCTCTCATGTGCATGTGAATTTCTGCCTTAACGACTAGACGCATTTTCTTTGGATCCTCCCATAGCAAACCACTTCGATCTCTTGCATAGTCACAAGCAGCTTCAAAGACATCCTACAAGATTTATGACATAACTTTAAAATGTGATCACTGAAAGATGTGAGACGAGAGAAATCAATCCAATTGAAATGTCAGATTACCCTTGAGGGAAACTCATCATAATAATGAGCAGGGGTCATCTCAACCCTATTCAGATCTGATTCCCACAATCTTATCTGTCAAAGTAACAACAGAATTTGAAACATTTAGGTCAGGGAGGTCAGGAAGCATTGATACATGCGATACATCTGAACGCAGGAAAGAACTATGACCTGATCACAGACATTTTCTGGTACGGATGGCATTCTGTCAGCAACCCGAGGATGTGCATTTTGCTGAAGAAAACTAATTATCTGCAAAACAGACAATCGAGAAGTTAGATGAGCCAGAATGACTGCAAAAGTAATTGAACAAACAGCAACTTTGAAAGAAAAAACTATTTAGGCCACAAGAATATCAGAAACAGTATGTAAACTTCACCCCAAAAAAAAAAAAGTCAATGACTTCAGGTAGAAAGAATTTCAGAAGTAGTGGGTGGCTGGGACCCAAAAAGAGGTGTAAGGGGGCAAATTATTAAGAATGTCAGAAGTTACTTGCATATGCATGCAGGTTAATTGACCACATTAGTCATTTTTTAATTGAAAAAACAGATCACCAGATCAACTAAATACTGAAATCACCTGCTCAGCAGTAATCCCATTCTCAAAAGCATTATACAAGCTTTCTTTGGTTATTGCTCCAACTATAAGGTTTGGAAGTTGATACTCTACCCTGCACATTAGCAAAATATTAAACAAAAGGTTTTATGACTGACCAATGTAGTTCAATAACAAAATGTAATTCAGAATTTTAACCTAGAAGAGACTATAACAATTTATCAAGCAGATGGCTGACTTACTTTGAGAAAAGACGCAAAATTTCACAGTGTAGCTTAGATGTTGAATAAGCATACATCCTGAAGTTTGTTTCCACTACAATAAATCCCTGAAGAGAAGAAAATGTAGAATGAGCTATGTAATTAGAGAACATAAAAATGAGACCTCATTTTGGTTTCCAGCAAAAATAATTTGACAAGATGGACCTAAACTAATAGAAAATTAACGCAGTTTACAAAATAAAATTATAATTTTTAAACAATTCAATCACACAATTGTCTGCAACATTCAACATTTACGGAGATTACAATGATTTTACTTATTCTTTCATATTCTTTATTCAGAATAAGAGTCGATGATTTCTCAAACAGCATACCTCTTTCCGTGCTGATGAATCAGTTAAGCTCATTGAAAGATTGGTAGCTAATTTAGTAGGTATAAACCAATTCTCTTTCCTGCCCTGAATTGTCATGGAAAACATATGAGAACTCCAGCAGAGTAATACTAAATTAACACAGATAACAAGCCTTTTCTGTAGCACAGACTAGTACAACCTGCTGAAGTTTGACCAATCCCAAGTCTGCAAAGTCTTTGATCATACTTTTTTGTATTTCACTCAGTGTGTTTAAATTATATGCCTATACCATGACAGAGCAAAGAGTACAGAAATAAAGTGAGATCTCAAACCACTGAGAATTCCTTGACATTAAAATTTTAAGGACCTCAAGATAGTGAGAAGTTAAAAGCAATACTAAGACAGGAGAAATTCTAGAATACATCTGTTGTACCATATCACCCATACAACAAGCAAATAATGTCATGACATGTGTGCATTTATTTTTTAAACTATCATGTAAGTGGTGGTTGTATTAAACTCAATTACACATGTCATGCATGCATTAATTGGTTGTAATACAACAGATGTATTCTAGAATTTCTCCTAAGACAGATATAAGCAGCTACTAAAATGGATAAGAGAACAAAAGACAATATTTAATGCAACAATGATACCAAAAAATGTCTGAATTTCTGTTAAAAACCAGAAGTATTAGCCAAACAGAAATCTATCATACTTCTTGAATAAATGGAATAACTGAATAATGTGCCAAGCCATAGAACGTATATGTGCTACCTCACCAGCAACGTGGAAACTAAGCTCCAGAAGAAAAGAAATCAGATCTGCTTGATTTATGCCTCGTTCCTGCAAGAAAATGAGAAAAGTTATGTAATATATTATTGGTATTATAGACCATAAGCAAGCATAGAGTCGTGCTGTCCCACATATACTTAGAACACCAGTGAACTTTTATCTCTATTACATAGACTAATGAAATACTGAAGAAAAAAAAATTTTAGTTCTACTTTGTATTAGCAGTTACTATAGAGATCTATTGAGAAACAGAACACAAATCAAAGAAGGCAGTTAATATTCTAAAAGAAAAAAGATATACATACTTCTAAATATGAACTCTTTAATCACATAACCATGTACGTAATATAAAAATCAAAGTTCTAAAATGAACAATTGGGTATCCTAATGAGATTTAAAGATAAGTCAATCCATTCTTTTGTCCTCCTGATACTTCACTCAGTTCAGTTTTTACAAAGAGATTCTATACCCGTGAATCAAAGACAGGGACGTGCAGAATTTTGATGCAGAGAAATCACTGAAAAGAATATCAGAAGCCACACCTGGGAATTGGAGATATATTCTCTAACGATGTACCACAGCTGTGCATTAGTATCCATCAGCTGCAAATTTAAACACATGAAAAATAAGTTCCACTAGCTCAAACAAGAGGGAATCCAAAGTCTTGTGATCAACACTCATACCAAAAATTGAAAACCACTCTCTGTTAATCTTGGGGCTTCTTTATCCCTGTAAACAAAGCATATAAATAACATGATACCAAATGCAAGAAGCAGGATTCTCAACTGTTTGCAACAAGAAACAGAGGATTACAAATGTGACAGAAAATATTACCTTCGACTCAAAAGACCACGCTGGAAAACCTTCATCATGGAAGAGCTGAAATTTGTTGGCCTCTCAGCTTGGGTTGAACTAATAAGTTGCAGCAAGAAACACTGGTTTAACACAATTGGAAGATTTAAGATAATGGCTTAAGCAATACCACAATTGTAATTAATTATGTCATTGCATCTGGCATGAAAAATCCTTAAGCATGAAAGAACGGAATAGCATTTCGCACCTCCCATTGTCCAATGGCATAGGCCTCAAGGTCCTCCAAGGTTGGAAGCCTTGCAGTAATACCAGAAGGCATTGGTTCCCTTGGCAAAGCTCCACTGCAAATTTAGAATCATTATTTTAAAACATAATATGTGATGACAGGTGCTCAAAAAAAAACTTGGGAAGTAACTGCAAAAGCCAATGCAATCTCATATCTTCAAGTTTAAGATAAGGAAATGTATAATTCAGATTTGAAAATTTTGAAGGAGGACAATCAATCAATGAATTATGATCATCAAAATTCTTAATTGCATGACCCTACAGAATACATAAAGAAGGGAATCATCAAAATCTCCTTGCACTAAAACTCACCCATATATTAAATGCTTCCGGAGGTTAGACTGGAATGTTGAATTTAATCTATAAGTGGTTTCCTTCTTCCTGTCATTAAAATGTGAAGAACATCAGGATAGGGCAAACAGTGCAAAATTAAATTTAAAATCTTTTATAAATTAAAAAAAGAGAGTACTATTGATTATGTTGGAAGACAAACATTCAAGCATATAGAGATACATCAGACTATAGACAGATAAAGCTGCAAAACTTAATATTTTTTAAATAATTTGCCAAACAATTGATAGCATATTAACCAGCAGTAGACAACTTATGTGTGAAGCTGTCAACAGATATAACCCAATTCCTAAGTAAGCTTTGTATTTCACATCCTAACAAGAGAAACTCATGACGACAAATCAAGATGTCGTAGCAACTAAGTTAGAGTAAATTAAGCTTAAAATATCTCATATCATTTAGGCACCTTTGGTTCTGGCAGTCAATAGAAAAAATGCTTATAGTCGCTTGAAATTTTCACTGATTTAGCATTCTTCTCATTTTCTAGCAGTCAATATTGAAAAAAAAAAAGAAAAAAAGTAAAAATATTTCAGTGAAATTACATACTTTTCCTCTGAAAATAATCTCAACTGAACCAACCGATCAATGGCTACCCTGTGCTTAGTGAACCCATCTGGAAGCACCCACTCCTCCATCATCTTAGCCGGTATTGCACCATCAATGTAGAACATTTGCATTACATACTTCTTTGCTAGTGGTGGCAGTGACCTGAGAACCCAAAAAAGAAAAGAAAAGAAAAAAAAAGCATCACTGTATCATAACTCTCGCAAGAAAAAATCGGCACTTAAAATACAAAAAATCTGACGTTTTGATTACAAGTATGCTCATCCAAAAATATGATGAAAATTTGCAAACGAAATACACAAAGTTTTTGCATTCCCCTATAAAAGAATCTGTTTCAAGTTATTGATGAAAACATAATTTTCATTTCTCTTTTTTTCTTTTTGCAAGTTTGAGTTCAGCAAGCTGTTGCCTCAACGAATAATCTAGTAGCAATTTAACAAACAATTACTTTAGTTACGGTAATTAAATTGACAAAAAAAATGAAATTAGAAAATAATAAATGTTTATTACCTGAGAATGGCTTCGCAAATGAAGGGATTCTCGTAGAGCCTATCGAGGTCTCTAGCGGTCAGTGACGCCACCATGTCCATGAAATTTTTCGCTATGATCTTCACCAGCGGCATTGTTACTGCCAAATTCCTCTTTTTTGGGATTTAATAACTTCAAGCTTTTGTAAGGGCTTTAATGATTAAGAGAATTTTATTATGAATGAGAATTTGGAATCCATCCTTTTTCCGGCGTTCTTATACTTCGAGAACCCCGAGTCTGATTAGTGTTGAGAGTAACATATGATGGAGCGAGCACGTTTATAAAAAGTAGAGGTAAATAACTAAATATCACGAATCACCTATAGTTTGACTTAAATTCATTTAGGTACAATTTTCTTTCATTCCAATAATAGAAGTCCTTCTAGAGTAGACTTCGGGCACCCCGACATTACAAATGCCAAACGGCATTTGCTTTCTTCAAATAGAATTCTTAAGTTTGGCATTTGCTTTCTTCGAATAGAATTTCTAAAGCCGAGTGGTCAAGGTCGAGTGGTGAGCTGCTGCTCTTAATTTAAATCCTCGTATTAAAAATACGAGGTCTCGATTTTGTCCTCTTTCAATTAAAAAATAATTAAGTGGAAATAGTTTTCTCTCGTAGAATAAACATATCTAAAATAGTAGTGAGAGTATTAAGAAATACGAGTACAATAGTAGATATCTCTTAAATATTAGTTAGGATCTTACGAGATGTGAGAGAAAAGATGAGTATATTCTTGAGGGGCTTACAAAATGTGGTGGAAATTTGGATAGTCTCAATAGTTGTCTGATTATAAATATTAATAATTGTTTGATGTAATTTTAATTATAAATATTAATAGTTGTGTAATTATAATATCCACGTTAAAAAAAAAATCTAATTTGTCAATAGTATTCCAAAGGCCAAAATTAATCTTCACATCTTTGTTTTTCTTTTGAAATATATGTAAAGGTTCAAATATTAATAACTAATAACAAGTATTAAAAAATATCAAAGTGTATGTGCAAGACTTATTCATTTAAGAGTATATAATTGGATGATTGAGACATTAATAATATTGGCGAAAGTGAGAAATCCGTAAAATCCCTCCGTCCTATTCACGGTCACTCAACCGAAGGACTGTCTTACAAATGTTTTCTCTTAGACGATTTAAACAAACATCAGGGTATGTTTTGATATTTATCGTTAAAAAAAAAAAAAAAAATGGTTGGACATAAGAACTAAAGAACAATGTTCTCGGGAGGCGAGGAAACAAAGTCTAATTATTGACCGTCACAATTAGATTGAAATTCAAGAGTTCAAAAACTGAAACTTTCGATAGATTAACAATTTCATAAATGTCATCAAAGATTCAGTGCATAATGTAGTTATTACCAAGCTCTATAAGAAGAAATTCTAAGGCTCCTTATAGTATTCAAATTTTCTGTATCATCACCAATGTCAACCAGTTCCGCGCAGTAAACTGTATTGGATTTACATCTCAGTTATCCAAGGTATGCTATCAAAATCTGGAAAACCAGATATTAGGTGACATTGAAGCTTATAAAACCTGAGCAGGGACGGAATAAAGCAAAAATAGCTTCTGCCCCTAAGACTCTACTGATCTGTATCAGGCTGTTAGTGGCATTAATAACCTTCCTGCTAATTGATTAGCTAACAAAATTTTGAGGTACAAGTTTCTTCCAAAATTTGCATTATCTCTTTGACTATGCTGAAGTGCCGGGCAAGTCCTGAGTAAGCTCACCAGGTCTGACAACGTGGGGGGGTGGCTTCGCAACAGGGGGAGGTGGAGGTGGCCTGTTTGGTCGTACTTTATCAACTTTCTCTGTGTCAATCTCAAACTGCAATATGCACATCAACAGGTCAGTAGTGAATGTGAAACCGAATAATATAGCAACCATGGCCTTAACAGATGACAAAAAACTAACCTTATAACCACAGCCAGCTACACAAGCATGGAAACATTCCTGTATAAAGAAAGGGATCGGTGATTTTCCCACCGGTAATGTTAATAAAGAATTACTCTCTCTCTCTCTCTCCCCCCCCCCCCCCCCTCTCTCTCACTATATGTGTGTGCGTGTGTCTTCTTTATTTGAGGATATTAGATTTAAAACAAATGCTAAGCTCCATAAAATGTGACATATCAATATTGGAATAGTGCAAAATCTGCATTTAGAAAGCACCGATACTATCCTTAAGAGTGCAAAGTTAGAATGAAAATAGATAATAAGTTCCAAATAGACTCGAGTATATTCTGATTTACCAAGTACAAACAACTTTTAATCTACTAAGGTGATGGAAATGAGCACTAGGATAGTGTTTGCACCTCGGAGCTCCATGCATGAACTTTCATTTTCAGAAGTTCATCTAAAATGTCTCCCATTATTATTTCCCAGCTCCTCCTTACTTTCTAGAGCTAATCAACTAGTTTCAAAGTACAGTTTTCTTCCAAATCGAGGTCATAAATTATTTGGAACCATTGAATGCTTTACATCTCCACAACTTTAAGTTCAGAAAGTAAACAAACCAAATCCAAAGTCACTGCAATGCATATTGGGCGAGAATACCTCAGAATAATTAGCAGCTCCAGGAGAGCGATCAATGTAAGCACTCCATTGGCGGTCCTTTAGTACAGGGTCCTTATAGCATATCTCATTGCACTCTGCCAAGCCTAGAAATATAAGTAATTATATCAAATGAAGCTTACACTGAATTATAAAATAATATATTAGGACTATAAAGAGAACTCCTAAAATAAAATATTTCCCTTCATGCCAAGATTCAGTGCATGAGCAGATCTCTAAAATCATGCAAATTACCCAGCCCTCAATCAAGAATGGGCTCTAAAAAAGTTGTCCTCGGACTATAAGATCAGGGCATTACAGCAATTAACTAGGTCATCAATTCAAGTAAAATGCCTCATATAGCAGCAGCATATAATCACCACTACATCCTAATAATTCATATTCTTCAAAGAAACAGGCTTCATATAACTGAAACTTCTAGATCCTTAATTCAAATAAAGCCATAAGAGAATTGCTTCTTTCGGAACTTTGAGACGATTTCGATGCTCATTGGATCCAAACATACAATCAAAAACATAATCTCAGTTCCACCAAGAAAAAACACAATTCTTCATCTAAACGGGCAAAGTAGGCTGAAATATAGAACAAAGCAGAGAAATGCTTACATTCTTCCCACGTCTCACCGTCAGCATCACATCCCTTTTTGCAAAATACTCTCCCTACATGATGAAACCATGCCAATTTGCTTTTAGATTTGAGACAACCAAAACCAATAGAAATGACTATGAAACCAATCAAAACCAATTGAATCCGAATTTAATCAACGGGTATGCTACAACATTTTAGATCTACTAAACTTAAGTTAGCAGATTAAGCCAGAGACAACAATGAAATTTCTGAATAACAATAATAATAATAATAATGAATGTGTTTCGATCATTAAAGCTAAAAGAAGTGCAAGATAAATGGTACATGGAATTTGCGTGAGGGCTGCAAATTTTTGAGTGCATTGATTTCCGCAAGGAGATGCCCATTGTTGCGGTATCATCTGATTCATTTCTCTCAAATTTTTCGCTTTGCAGCGGGTTTCTTTCACAGTTAAAGGAGGGGAAAACTGGAACGGACAGAGGATGATTCTTTGTGTAGGGACATTTTTGTCATTCGGTCGCTGTTATATCATGAATTATTTGCCGCCCGCGTTGAGTCGGATTCGGACCACTCTTGAGGTCGCTTTTGGTATTTTTTTTTCTGATATTTTTTCAGACATCTTTTTTCACATGAGATTTTCAATATTTGATAAAGGTATTTTAAAGGTGATTTCTGAAATTTGTTTTTTTTTTTAATCTTTTATTATACTTTCAAAGTTTGTATTTTAATAATGCCTTGTTTTTTTAATATGCTTATACAATTCAACTAATATATCTGCCATTAGAGTTTAATTGTGGACTCACTTTTATATCAATATGACTATAGAACATCTCATAATTCTGACTATAGTACATCTCATAATTCAACCCTCACAAATATAGAGGGTTATAACAATTTTACCCATAAACAAACCGAAGAGAAATCAACTGTCACCTAACTATATATAATTGTAAATGAAAAAAAATGTCTCAACACTCTTAACTCAAGTTTTCAAATTTAATTTAAGAGTTTCAAATCAGTGGGCCTAGGCCCACCGGCCATTTCTTTATAATGGTTGAAAATGATAATTTGATGTTTTATTTAGGGATCGTAACTGCCCACGAGGATGGGGACCCTCGAGGATTTTTTCTATTCAGAGAGAGTACGAGATCAATTTTATACGTAATTTCTTATTCGAAAAAGGGATAAAAATAATTATTTATTTAGTTTCTTATTCGGAGAAGGGACAAGATGAGGCGGAATCTTCGTCCCCGCTCCATTTTCCCATTTTTATTTTTTATTTTTTACATTATTAGTGAATAAATAATACAACTGGAGTTGTAAAATATTGAATATCAGTATAAATGGCAAATATCAAAATATTTATATTATTAAATTTTTTGGCTTAATTAACTAGTTGTAGTCTTAAATTTTTATTCAAGACATTAAAAAGGTAGGACATGATCTCGTTGGTTCAAAAGTTTTGTTTTAATTGTAATATTCATTATTGATATAAAAATAATTTCTTTTTCTTTTTATTGTAGAATTATGAAGATTGACGAAGATAATTATTCTGATAATTTGTATTTTGTGGTGTGACTTTTGTAATGTATTAATGTTAATGTAAGATATATTGTCAAACTTTACTTTTATTTAAATTTTTTATTCTAATATGACTACATTAAAATCGAAACTAAAAATATATATTAGTTATTCAAGAATTGGGGATCTTTATTATTATTCAGGGAGGGGACGGGGATTCCCTCAAGCAATTATGATGGGGACGAGGACATATGCAGAATATCGGGAATGGATACAAGGACATCGATCCCCTCTCCTCCCCTCCCTATGGCCATCCCTAGTTTAATTTCTTCCAACAAGGTAATTGAAGCAAATTGATATAGTTTGTTTGTGCTGGTTAATTTAATTAACAAATTATCTTATGAATAGTGCTTTTTTCCATCCTTAATAGTCATGATAAAGCCCTTTGTGAATTTACTACACTCTTTTTCAATTTAAAATTTTATTATCTAAATAATTTTAAAAAAAATTACCTAACCAACCCTTTCTTCTATTTATTTTCTTGATTTCACAAATTCTAATAAATTTATTCACATATTTCTTTTTAGTTGAAAATAATCAATATAACAAACTAAGAGAAACAAAACCCACTATTTAAAATAAAACATCAACAATTTTTTATCAATCATGAAAGTTAATGCATATAAAGAAATTAATTTTTACCAGACAAAAAAATTGATATCAAGAAAAAAAATTCTTACATATAGAAGGCATGAAATGTAGATCAATTAAGAAAAGTAAAAAAAAAAAACTGAAAAGAGAGCGAAATTAAGCATGTAGTTTATAAAATGTGAGAGTAGAGAAAATATGTAATTGTAAAATAGAAAGAAGAAAATTAGTGAAGGGTAATTTTAAAATTTTAAAATGAGTATACGGAAAAATTTTATGTATTCAAATAGTCTCAATCCTTTCAAAAAATTAAAAATAATACAACAGAAAAGGGGTATCAACGGGAACTTGAAGGGTGAGAGTAGCACCACTCTTCTCTTAATTTACTTGCGGTCCTTTTGACGATAGGAAAACATGCCCATGCAGTCGGAGTGAAGCCAGCAAAGGGCAAACTTGGGCTAGCAAGTCTATGGAAAATTACACGTAGGTCTCTCTATTTTTAGTTTATTTAAATATAATTACATAAATGATAAATCACCGTTTTCTTCTATCCAATTTAAAATTTTGGTACCTTATTTTCATCTGATAATCCCTAAAGTATAACTGTATAATTTATCACAAATTTTTTAGTTTAGCCCGTTTTAATATGAAACCTAGTTTCTGACGGCTTCGCCGCTGCATGCGCTTAAAAAAAAATAAAAATCATTTTTTCAACAATATATTATTTCATTTGAAACCAACAAAGTGATGGATAAAACATAAATATGGGATGTGCATTAAATTGATGAAGATTCAAGTAACAAGGATTGTGCTGATGTCTGACAATAGTGATATATAATGCATTCAAAATGATATATTATTGATGTGCTAGTTAGTTTAATTGATAAAATCTTTTGATTAATAGAAGTGATTTGGATTTTTAAGTCCACTGAAGAAATTTTATATCTAAATAATAATAATAATAATATTATAAATTTACTAAAATAATTAAATACGGATGTTCATCAATATGACTCTTAATTTTATTAGCAACCTTTTATCTATTTGTAATTTTATTAGCAACCATCTCCCAATAAGTTAAGTTTCATAAATTATCTATTTATTGTAAATTTATTTCTTTTAACGATTTAAAGGAATATTAATTAATTAAATAAATATAAGAGTAAAAAAATCCACCATAACCCGATCATTTTCACTGTAGCAATTCGTATGTTAATCCGACTCTCAATTTTTATTCACATAATATACAATGGCAGAGCCATTAATTTATCCAAAAATTTAGAAGAAATTTTCTTTCTAACTCAATTAAACTCGCATGTGAGAGATTCAAACTCTAGAGCTATTATTTTTAAAACAAGAGATTTTATAATCTCTCTCTCTATGTATATATTCATCATCCTGTTGATTTGATTATTTGACTACGCTAGTGATGATATTAAATGTGAGCTGGGCCATCCTATATTTGGCTTCTTTTTTTTTTTTTTTTTTTTAAACTGATTAAGCATCAGGTTACTGTATTACACAGAGATAATATACAACTGCTATGACAGCAGGTCATTACACTGATATTTACAATCAGATATATATACATGAGACTTATATTATTATATTTTTATTCTATGAAGTACATGCCCATCCAAATACCCCTCACGGAGGAGGGATGTCTCTACTACACTCGCATTTCGCAAGGGAGAAAGACGTTATAAGAAATCTCCACACGATTATATTTAATTGAGGGAGGTTGAGTCCGTAGGGACTCGAACCATTATCCTCGTAGTCATGCTTAACTTTGAGGGTAATGGTCCACCACTAGGCTATAAGCCCAAGTGGCTATATTTGGCTTCTTTACCGAATCTGAACGAATCTTCTCCACGATTCCATCAATTCGTATCTGATTCACGCACTAATAACAAGACAACGCTAAGAAAAAAAATAAATACAAAACAACACGAACCAAGTTGATGGATTGGCATTTTGTCCGCAGTGTGATGGGACATTGATCCAACTACTGCAAGTGGGCATTATTTTTTTCATGTCCGCATTTGTAAAAGAAATATAGGCACTGAGGCGCTGACTAATCAAAGATTCCATGCAGCCGTGGCTCCACCACGATTCAAGAATCTTGCTGGCTGGACGAAAATGAACCAATGAGATCCGTTAATTTTCCACATAATAAGAGAGAAAGATTAGCTCACATAATTCAGAAAACAGAGGAATGGAGAATCTCAATCTGCAGTGGAGGCTGTTGCCTACGCTAACACTGCTAGCTGCTTCTCTGTTCTTGCTTGTTTTTAAGGATTCTGCCAAGGTCTGATTGTCTTGATTACGTCTGTGTTTATGTGTGTCTGTGCATGCGTGTTTTTTTATTTTGCTCTTTTGAATGTTTTGTTTGGTTGACGAGAAAATACAGAGGAAACAAAAGAGGTAAGGAAGTGAAAATCGGAATGATTTTTATATAGAAAAAAAAAGGAGATGACAAGTAGATTATAGCATGTTTTGAATTAATATATAAAACAGTTTTCTTTTTTTTTTTAAAAAAGAAAATATCTGAAGAGATTTCTGGAGAAGTATTTCAAAGAGATGGTGTAAAAATGTTTTTTTTTTGGAAAGGGGAAAGCACATAAAATGTTTTTTTGCAACAAGCACTTTTTAAGTTTCATCCCTCTTTCGAACTAATCTTCTCGGCACAAAACAGAACATAATTGGTGTGTTCTGCTATCAAATTTGATTTTAGCCACTGGAAGGTGATCGCTTCTTTGTTGATTTATGTGTTGCAGTTATCTCACAGTGAGTGCAGTCTCCTTCCTTACAACCAGTACTGGTTAACCAGCAAGCGGATTGTGACACCAAAAGGAGTTATTTCTGGTGCAGGTATTTTTAATTTTGAAACTTGATTTTGCATTTCAAGTCCTGCAAGTTGAAATCGATGTGTATTTTGATTTTGCATTTCATTTATGTTCCTGTTTATAATCCTTCAATTGGAGGTCATTAGCCGTTTATTGTGAAATCAATCACTGTTAGAATGATTACTGTTTTTAGTGCTGTGCCTGGTTCTTTTACTCGAACAAGATGTTTCCTTCGATACACCATCTAATGAATTGATATTCTTTTCAAATGTGTAAACGAGCAGTTGAGATCAAGGAAGGGAATATCATATCCATTGTTTCAGAAGAAGATTGGCCTCGGAACTCCAAGACAGGACAAGTAGTTGATTATGGAGAGGCTGTTATCATGCCTGGTTTGATTGATGTGTAAGAAATGCGAACCATCTTCTTGATTTGACTATGCACGCATTTAAAAGATTATGCATGCGTTGTAAAACGTTCTGCTGAAAGTAGTTTTGGTGGGATTTTATAGAGGAAACTGAGCGGGAATGATACAATGATGCCTAAAATTTGGAAGTTTTGGATTCATATTCTTACTTGTGGTTGAGTGTAATTAATTCTTTTCTGCAATATGTGACCATGACATGATAGGCATGCACATCTCGATGATCCAGGAAGAACTGAGTGGGAAGGATTTCCTTCGGGGACCAAAGCAGCTGCTGCAGGTGAGAATTTTTCCACCAACCTAGTTGCCTCATGTAAAAAGTTGCATTTCTTTTCCGACGATTTGCTGCTTTTTATGATTTTGTATGCCATTGGATGACAAAGATATCTCCTTTTGGGCCCTGGAAAATGTGATCAGATCATGAGCAGGCAGGCTCTAACTTTACGGTGTTAATATTTTTCTACAGGTGGTATAACAACATTAATTGACATGCCCCTCAATAGTGATCCCTCAACTATCTCAACGGAAACTCTGAAATTAAAGGTATTGATCACTCTGTTTTATTTGAGGAATTTAAGTACTATCTTGATAATGTTGCAATTAAAGCGCTATCTGTGTCCTTCTTTTTGACTGGTCTTTCTGATAACGTTTCTGTTTTTGTGTTCCATAGGTTGATGCAGCAGAGAAGAGAATCTATGTTGATGTTGGTATGATCTTGAAACTGTCCGCTAGTGAAATGATTTGTCAAAGATTTCTGTGTTAACCATGCTATAGATCAACAGGTTTTTGGGGAGGTCTAGTTCCTGAAAATGCATATAATGCAAGTGCTCTAGAAGCTCTTTTGAATGCTGGTGTTCTTGGATTAAAGGTAGCCATCAGAGGAGTGACTTTTGACAGATACTAATTTTCTGTTTTCTGCAGTAAATTTTACTTGTGTTATTTAATATTGAATTATCATCTGACAACTGTTCTGTTTTCATTCTGTAGTCTTTTATGTGTCCTTCAGGGATCAACGACTTTCCTATGACAAATGCCAGCCATATTAAGGTTTGTTACATGACGTTTAATTTCAACACTTTCTAGTCAATTGAAAAACGGTAATGTTAGTCGTTAATGATCGATAACATTTCACGTTTCAGTTATTTTCTTTGTCTATCTCTAATGATGTGCATTCACAAATTAAATGACTCAGATACAAATAATTTTCCTTTCACTTTCTAGTATAATTGAGATTGTTCTCTTAATTTTTCAAACTTGGTTTCTCTAGGAAGGACTATCTGTATTGGCAAGATACAAAAGACCTTTACTTGTACATGCTGAGATGGAAAAAGGTTCAGAAAGGCATGTAAAACTCGAAGATGATACACTTGACACTCGATCTTATTCAACATATCTGAAGACAAGGCCACCTTCATGGTACTTTCTTTGTCTTAGCTGAAAAATCTTAACATGGTAAAATATGTTTCATAAAAACACAAGGAAGTTCAAATAGCGGACGTTTGTTAATACTTTTATGGCAAAATTTGTCTTATAATATATGATATTTTTTGTTTCATTTTACATAATTACTGCCTTTTTGGATCCCCAAACAGGGAGGAAGCGGCTATCAGAGAACTCTTGACAGTAGCAAAGGACACGAGGACAGATGGCCCTGCAGAAGGAGCTCATCTTCACATTGTTCATTTATCTGATGCTAGTTCTTCCTTGGATCTATTAATGGTATCTAAAATCTATTTCAATGTGTACGAATAAAATAAAGGGGACAAAAAGGAAATCCAGTCCATGATTTTTCCTGATTCCATGTGTATACAATACAGGAAGCAAAAACTAATGGTGACAGCATAACTGTTGAGACATGCCCGCACTACTTGGCTTTCTCAGCAGAGGAGATTCCTGATGGAGATACTCGGTTCAAATGTGCTCCGCCCATACGTGATGCAGCAAATAAAGAAAAATTATGGGAGGCTCTGATGGTACTTGGATTTTCCTGGCCACCTGCATGTCCTTGGTTCCTCTTTATTTTGTGACTGACTTGACACTTGATTCTAATGCTTCCTCCAGGATGGACACATTGATATGCTAAGCTCTGATCATTCACCAACCGTGCCAGAACTTAAACTCCTTGATGAAGGCAACTTTTTGAAAGCTTGGGGTGGCATATCATCTTTGCAGGTTGGGTATATTTGATTAAAAATTTGCTACCCTGCTAACGAAACCATATTACTATCTAACAAAAATTTATAATTGATCGTAAATTCGTAATGTTATATTTCTCTTATTGATATGGAAAGCAATGTGCATTTTCTTGAGATTTTCTGCAGTTTGTTCTTCCTGTCACGTGGTCTTATGGGCGGAAATATGGAGTAACTTTAGAACAGTTAGCTTCATGGTGGAGTGAGAGACCTGCCAAGCTTGCTGGACAAGTTTCAAAGGTACAAATTAATTTATCAAGTCAATAATTCCGCTAAAGTAACAGCCAGGGTACGTATTAGATGATACCATATTTTTCACTCCACGTTAATCTGAAATACCTTTTGCAGGGTGCCATTGCAATTGGAAATCATGCAGACCTAGTTGTATGGGAACCTGAAGCGGAGTTTGAACTTGACAATGACCATCCTGTACACATGAAGCATCCTGTATGTAATCGTATATATTCTTCTTCTTACAGCGACAGCCGACAGTCGTGAAAACAGCAATTGCCCTTGTTTTCTGATTTCTGTAATATCTATTATATGCAGAACATCTCCGCCTATTTGGGAAGAAGACTCTCTGGGAAAGTACTGGCCACAATTTCAAGGGGAAACCTCGTATACAAAGAGGGAAATCATGCTCCTGCAGCTTGTGGTTCTCCAATCCTGGCAACATGAACATACGAATTAGAATTAATATGTAATTTCCCATAACTAACCTCGAAAAGTTATTTTAATCTCTCTAATTAGATTTTCTTTTCCCCTTGTTGTGTGTTTCTTCAATTATCGACTTCGAATTACCTCATCTCTTCACACTGTTGTTCTCTCCAGATTTCTCATAGGTAGAGGATTAATCTCACTTGCTTCATCAAAAACACCATCTCTGTGAAGGAGGTAGAGTTTCCACCGCCCCAGGAGCTGATGGGGTTGAATGGCGTTATAAATTTGTTTAAGTTGTAAATCGTAGATATTGTTAAACATTTGACATCGAAAATAGTGTGCCTTTATTTCTTTGGGTTTATCCTCAAAGCCAAGTATACTGTGTGTGTGTGTTGTTTCTTTTTTTTTTAATATATATATGAAGAACAAAATTATTCTTAAAATAAATTATATATATATATATATATATGAAGAACAAAAAAGTATTCTTAAAATCACTGAAATACTCGGATTCGGGTGATGAGAGCACGTCAGCAGACGGGCTTAGTTAAAATCTGCATTTGAATTGGATAAGCTAGAGGGGCACAGTCTGTGAGTATGTATGTATAAAGAGAAATTCAAAAACACACGCACACAGGCGCAGAGGCTATCTCCAATTCCATAGCTTCTCAGTTCTCTCAAATGCAACTCTGCAATGGCAATCATTTTCTCTACCCCCCAAACTCTCCAATCATCTACCGCCAGCATCGCAAACTAATTCGCAACCGCAAGCCCACCGTGCTCGCCGTCGCAAACTCACCAAAACTCCGTCTCTCAGAATCTCTCCAACAAGAAACCCTTTTAAGCTTAGAATGGCCCACACTCTGTCACCAGCTCTCCTCCTTCACGCAAACCTCCATGGGCCATGCCGTCGTCCAAAAGGCCCAAATCCCATTCGGCAAGTCCCTAGAGGAGAGCCAGAAGCTTCTCAATCAAACATCCGCCGCTCTGGCGATGATGCAATCTCAGCCGTTGGATTTGTCAACAATTGAAGATATCGCCGGCATCCTAAATTCTGCTGTCTCTGGTCAGTTGCTTTCACCGAGCGAGATTTGTGCCGTTCGAAGGACGCTTAGAGCTGTTAATAACGTGTGGAAGAAGCTAACGGAGGCGGCTGAACTGGATGGAGATTCTTTGCAGAGGTACTATTATTAATTTATTATTATAGGCTTTGTTTGCATTTGTCAGTATTCTATGAGTGAAATCTATTGTATCCATTGATAGTTATTCAATGTAGAGTTTATAGCTTTAATTCTGAGTTAGATATTGAGTGATGACTTAATTATACATTAATAATGGAATAATGAAGTCAGCAAATTGCCGATTACACATGGCAATTATTGATGCTCGTTATTGGTTAGATATCATTTTGTGATCTAAGATTTGTGTGCTTTGTTAAAATCATTAGCCGTTTATAGATAATCTACTTTGGGTAAAGCAATGCTGGAGCAGGAGTGTGGCAACATATTTCATAGGTAAAGAATTGTATACTCTTTATATCCTGGTAATGTGTCCAACAGTTAGTTGCTTTTTCTTTCATCCTTTTTCAATGTCATAGCAATTCATTTTTCTGTTAGAGGCATATCGGATTTTAAGGGCCTTGAGATGATTTATTTGCAAGTAATTCCATTTGATGCATCTCTGGATAGGGATTCTTTTTAGCTTGATACAAAATTGAGAGAGGCATAGGTCATTTGGTAATGATCAGTTCTCATGTTTCAATAAGGCTATTAAAAGATTTATAATTTTGAAGGTACTGATGCACAAGGAGTGCAATGCTGACATCTAATTTTCCTTGACTTAGATATAACATGGCTGCATGAAATTTCAATCAAGTAATGAAGATCCATCACATACAGTCTCATCTATTTTTATTGCATTTTGAACAGGTACTCTCCCTTGCTTGAGCTACTCAAGAATTGCAATTTCCTGACAGAGTTAGAGGAAAAAATTGGATTTTGCATAGATTGCAAGCTTTTAATTATCCTTGATAGAGCTAGTGAGGATTTGGAGCTTATTAGGGCAGAAAGGAAGAGGAACATGGAAAATCTGGATTCTCTATTGAAGAAGGTAGCAGCTAAAATTTTCCAGGCTGGGGGCATTGACAAACCCTTGATAACCAAGCGCCGGTCTAGAATGTGTGTGGGTATTAAGGCTTCTCACAAGTATTTACTTCCAGATGGTATAGCCCTGAATGTTAGCAGTTCTGGTGCAACATATTTCATGGAACCTAAAGGGGCAGTTGAGTTCAACAATATGGAAGTGAGGCTTTCAAACTCTGAGATAGCTGAGGAAACAGCCATTTTGAGCTTGCTTACTGCAGAAATAGCGAAATCAGAAAGAGAGATAAAGTATCTGATGGATAGAGTTCTAGAAATTGATCTTGCTTTTGCAAGAGCTGGTTTTGCTCAATGGATGGATGGGGTCTGTCCAATTTTAAGTTCACAGAGCCATGTCAGCTTTGATTCCAGTATAAACATTGAAAGCATCAAACATCCATTGCTTCTTGGGTCCTCTTTAAGAAGTTTGTCAGCTGCTTCATCCAACTCTAATCCACTAAAATCGGATGTGGAAAATAGTGAAATGACCGTTGGAAGTTTGTCAAAAGGAATTTCTGATTTCCCTGTACCAATAGACATAAAAGTTGAATGCGAAACGAGAGTGGTTGTGATCACGGGTCCTAATACTGGAGGGAAAACTGCTTCCATGAAAACTCTGGGCCTGGCATCTCTTATGTCGAAAGCTGGTTTGTATTTACCTGCTAAAAACCACCCAAGATTACCATGGTTTGATCTTATCCTAGCTGATATTGGGGATCATCAGGTAGTAGTTTTCCTTGTTTTGACATTTTATTTCTGAGATCTTTTAGTTTTATTTTCTTCTGACTCATTTTCTGTTGAAGTCTCTTGAACAAAATCTCTCAACTTTCAGTGGGCACATATCAAGGATTGTTGACATCTTGGAACTTGTTTCGAGAGAATCATTGGTCCTAATTGATGAAATTGGTAGTGGTACTGATCCTTCAGAAGGTGTGGCTCTTGCTACTAGCATCTTGCAGTATCTCAGAGATCGCGTTGGTTTAGCTGTTGTTACTACTCATTATGCTGATTTAAGTTGTCTGAAAGATAAGGATACTCGGTTTGAGAATGCAGCCACAGAATTTTCTCTGGAAACTTTACGACCTACCTACCGAATTCTTTGGGGAAGTACTGGCGATTCAAATGCATTGAATATTGCTAAATCAATTGGTTTTGATAGAAAAATTATTCAACGTGCACAAAAGTTGGTGGAGAGGTTAAGGCCAGAAAGGCAGCAGCATCGGAAAAGTGAGTTGTATCAGTCGTTAATGGAGGACAGAAGAAAATTGGAAAGTCAGGCCAGGACAGCTGCATCTCTTCATGCAGAAATTATGGATCTTTACCGCGAGGTATATAATTTCTGTATTATTATTAGTCATGCAAAACGTGCTTTTTGTTTCACTGTTGCCATTTTTCTAAAACTGCTTCCATTATGGTCAAGGTCTAAAACCTCAAATTGGTTTCATTGAGTTCTGGACTTTGGCAATAGTATCTGAACTTTTATAAAATGAGCCAAGCCGAGATTCCAAGATTGCCAATTTACTAGTGATTACTTGATTCCTCATGGGGGTTTTTGGGCTCAGCTCTGCTAGAGCCGTGCACAACCACAAATTTATGTTGGGCTTTTGTGCTTGTTCCCAGGATTCAACTTCTGCTTCTATTTCTGTTTACCGTTGTCAATTTGCTGTAACTTCTACTTTGTCAAAAGTGGATTTTGATGCGATTCCCAACATAGATCAGTGCAAAGATAAGGGTATATATTTGGCCTAATTTTGGCAGATTTCATTGGAAACTAGATGGAAGTTAAGAAAGCTGGGCCATATAAACTATACAGTCTGTTAATTTTCGTTGATACATATTCTGTCAGTTTCAGATCTGACTAGAAATCATTTCGTGGATTAGAATTATGGATGTTTAATGACATTTATCCGGTTTCCTTTTTCTCTAACTTCACGATTGAAGATTGAAGATGAGGCAAAAGATCTAGATAGACGTGCGGCACATCTCAAGGCAAAGGAGACACAACAGGTTCAACAAGAATTAAATTTCGCGAAGGTTCAGATTGATACAGTTGTACAGGATTTTGAAAATCAACTCAGAGATGCCAGTGCTGACGAGATTAATTCTCTGATTAAGGAATCTGAATCTGCAATTGCAGCAATTGTTGAAGCTCACCGTCCTGATGATGATTTTTCTGTCAGTGAAACTAATACCAGTTCATTTACTCCTCAATTTGGGGAGCAAGTCCACGTGAAGAGCTTGGGAGATAAGTTGGCTACTGTAGTGGAAGTACCTGGAGATGATGATACTGTCTTAGTCCAATATGGTAAAATGAGGGTTCGTGTTAAGAAAAACAATATTAGGCCGATTCCAAATAGCAAAAGAAAGAATGCAGCAAATCCTGCTCCGCGTTTGAGAAAGCAGGTATGTACTTGCACTTCTCTTTAAGTTCATACACAACTTTAAGGCATTACTAAACTTCCATGGATTTAGTGGATGCTGGAGTCTCTTTTACTTGACATACCCTGTCATAAGTTTTAACTAGCATTGTTAATTGAATCTGATTTGCATTGACACATATTTAATTGACACCAGCAAGAAGACCGCCAGAGTGGTTCCGCGGGAAGCAGCAATGAAGAGGCTTCTTATGGTCCACGGGTCCAAACGTCCAAGAACTCTTTGGATCTACGGGGAATGCGAGTTGAAGAAGCTTCTCACCAGCTTGATATAGCCTTAGCTTGTTGGGAGTCGCGTTCGGTTCTCTTTGTTATTCATGGGATGGGCACTGGAGTAGTTAAGGAGCGTGTACTGGAGATATTGAGAAATCATCCCCGTGTAGCCAAGTATGAACAGGAAAGTCCAATGAATTATGGTTGTACAGTTGCGTATATCAAATGAAAAATTTAGCTTGTAGTATCATAGCAAATTAGCTGGTCACCTTGTTCTCTAAATTACTTTAGGAAATTACCTCCGAATTTACAGTTCATAATTGTGGGTTGAAAGATGGAAATTGATCTCTCAAGATTGTTGTGCTGATGCATGTGAAGCCTAACAAAAGTGAGATGTGGGATAACAATGCTTCATCATATAACCAGATGTCAACGTTACATCTCCTTCCCCCCCCCCCCCCCCCCCCCCCCCCCCCCCCACCGCGGCCGCCCGAATAGCTTATCATCTAAAAATATCATTGGAAAACTCAAAATGGCTTGTCAGCCCACCAGCACCTGAAAAGGATTAGTTAATCTTATTGGCATTTTGCCTCGTCAGTATATGCCTGTCTTAGTTAGCTCCATGTCGTACACGTACAACAAAGACAAACCGACAGAGCTGCCACATGCATACTATGCAAGATCTTGCAAGCTAGCTAACTTCACTGCACTTTCAGTTACAAAACAATTAAAGATAAGCTCACAATATTTCGAATTTTGTTCTTTTTCGTGCCAAGGATAAAAATCAGCTCTTTAGTATAGGCTTAGAACTAGCCTTGAGCATTGTTGAGATCTTTTCAGGAAAAAATGTTGGCAGTTTTTGAGAAATCAATTGGGAAACCACCAGCGGAACTGAATCTTCCTTCCACTGGGTCAAAAAAGTCCAAAAGCCGGCAAGAAATTGCCGAGATTTTTCAGATTTTGTGGCCGGAGACAATACTGTGTAACATTTCAAATGGGAATTTCATGGGTTTGTCTCATGAAAATGAAAGTCCATTGCATCCGAGGTATTAAATTTCTTTTTTTTCTTTAGGTGTCATGACTTCTTTTCTGTTGATTAGACTTATTATGAGCCCTTTCCGTACTTATGGCTGTGGCTTTTTAACTAAACTGAAGTTATGTTATAATTGTTTGCTGAAAAATTTATAATGCCTTTATCATTTTTATAAAGATATTAGTTACAAATCACATTTATATTTTTATATCACACTTACACTCTTTAAAGCTACGGGGCCTCCGGCGAGTCCGGCCTTATGCAAATTCACTTCACAGCACTTAATCTCACGAATTAAAAAGTTAAAGGAATCATTCAATTGTCCTAATCAAGATCTAGTATTGATCAGCAAGCATGCTCGATCAATTGAAACAAACGCAAGTGAAATACTTGAAATTGGTTTGATTTGAAATGTATCAGGTCTATAGTTGTAATGGATGACATCTTCTGCATGTTTATCGGGACTTTAGAGAACATTTGTGAACTTAAGCGACATTATGGCCTCTCAAGACAAGCGACAGAAGCAATGGTTTTGATAGAAGCTTACAAAGTTTTAAGGGATCGAGCACCATACCCGCCTGATCAAGTCGTCAAAGATCTCCAAGGAAAATTTGCATTCATTCTCTTTGATGCTAAATCTCACACCTTGTTTGCAGCAAGGGTAAGTTCAATCTTCTAATGATAGGTTTAAAATTTTTCACTAACCCTGGTTAGATCACGCTGTGCCATTTCCTCTCTTGTAATCATCTTCGTTAAGAGTGAAAGAAAATTAGTTTTGTTAAGCATTTCTTTGATATTGTACACTGTTAGGACTGCGATGGTGGCGTTGATCTCAACTGGGGAATTGCTGGAGATGGGTCCTTGATATGCTCCAATGATTCCAATCTAATGAAAGAAGCTTGTGGAATATCTTGTGCGCCTTTTCCTCCAGGTTAATCATTAAAGCAAGAGCACATTTTCCCCTTTTTTTAGTATCGGAAAGAATAGGCATATATATAGAAGAAATGTGATGCTGAAAATGGCTTTTAATTTCTTTATTAAACAGGGTGTATGTTTATGAATGGGACTGGGCTGATGAGTTTTGTGCATCCACTTCACAAGGTTAGAGCCATTGTGCATGAAGATGATGATAGGCAAATTGGTGGAGTTAGTTTCCAGGTGGACTTGTACACCCGACTCCCCAGCATTCCTCGCTCCGGCAGTGCTGCGAATTGGGCAGATGCCACTGCCGTTGAAGCAGAGTAATGAGGCATCAGATATTGAAAAATGGTCTCTTGTGTGTAATCTAGTGTTTAAAAACCATCGAAAGGAAGTTGTGTGGTAATGTTTCACTATGGATTTATCATTCATGGCTGATAAACTCGTGGTTATGTCATTCTCCTCCAAATTGTCAAATTCTGGATATTGCATGTGAGTAGTGGATATATTAAAATCTGGCATAGTGGTAGGCATCAAATAGTAGCAGAGGAGAAAGATTATAAGGACAATCAATCAATCATTAGAAATGGTGGGTAAAAATGAATGGTTAGCTAGCTAGTAGCTCTCTTTCTCGTGTCATCCAGAAAACTAAAGAATTTGTTAAGAGCGAAGTCTTAATAAATGATTATCTTTCATAAAAAGAACATAACTAAGGAGACCTCGGGAAAGGCACGCGCGGCCTGAGGACTGAAGAGTGCGCAGTCCCATCATCATTTGATGGGTCTTCCTTTAAGAAGCTCGTATGAGTCATATCATCAACACCCCTCTTCTTCTTCTGTAGCGTTAGTGCTTGTGGAAGTGGGCAGTTTCCCATTAAATTCATCTTCAGTTATCCAGATCTCCCTTTTAGCTAGTCTTGAATCCTGAGTTTACCAGTGTAACTTTGTATGTCGGTCGGTTGTTTTTAAAACGGGTAGACGGTTTGTCGTCTGTGTGTTTAAATATCAGATGTACTTTATAAACAATCTGTCGTCTAATTTTAATTCCGCAGTAAACTACTAAACTGAGATCATTTTCTTCTTAAACAAACATACGAATTTTCATCTATTTTTCAAAAATAAGATGACGTATGGTATCCATATAGATGATTCGAAAGTTGAAAATTCATAGATTTTATTTTCACAATAATATCAATCATAAATTTTGGACAGCTCTTATCTGGTGCTAAGATTTTCCTTATACTTGTCTTCCTGATCTTGGTTAACAAAAAATATCATTGTAAAGATATGTAATATCACTATTAAACAGTTGTTTTGACAATGGTTTTACAGTGACATGTCAAGCGATGTTCAAAGCTGATGAGATATTCTAATCTATATTATACTTCAACAATGCTAACGACCAGTTTCATCTGGGCTGGTGTATGGCTTGCCTACAAAAAAAATGGGGCAAAATTTCTCCAACAAGGAATCATTTTTCTTTATACTTCATTGATAAGATGATGAACTTTTTCTCTTTGATCAACAGTAGAATTGAAATGGTATACTTAAACTATGGACAGTGATAGATTTCTTAACTGTGGACCGTAATATGTTTCTGTATTTGATGGATCTTAATTTGTGTGTTGATTGCACCATGCCAAATCTGTCATTGTAATCTTTTATTTTTGTTACGATCATTTTACTGGAAATTATGTTTATGCTTAAGGAAAAAAAGAAAAATAGATCCTCTTCTTTCAGTTGGGTAAAGATTTAGCTTCAAATATTGAAAAAACTAAGCTTATAACCTCTATTGTCGCTGAAAACTTGTTGAATCAATAATCAGAATCAGTTTACGAAGCATTCTATGCGCACTACACCGGTGATAAGTTTGCGACTTAATTGTGATGGAGAAGAATCCACTTCAGTCTAAACAAATCTTGAAAACATGTTGATAGCAGCTACTACAATCTTGCTTCTTGAACCCTTTACTATACCAGGTAGTCAGGAGCTCAGGTGATGATAATGATCCAAGTAACAACAGTGTTTTAATTATCAACTTTTCACAGTGATACTACTAAGCCTACGCCAGACTATTTTTATTATCAACACTTTAAGTCCATTAATTATTATTGTCACTGGAGATCATTAATCTTATACTTCATTAATTTGAGATTCTCCTCCTTATTACATAGTGTTTTAGCTACTAAGCCAATTCGAATGTGTAATTTCCAATAAACACTAGTATAATTCAATTTGGACAAATCATTTTTCATTTTTGTTAAAGGTGATGAGCTTTCAGGACTGCATTTTATTGAAGCGCACCCACGCACAAACACATACATGTATAAATACTTGGGACTTTATGCTGAAATATTGTAGGACATGGGGCGCTAAGCTGTCTAAAATGGTAAACAAGTACCGACTGAATTTGAGAAATCCGTTTATTAAACTTACTTTGAAATGTCTTATTGAAGTATGTAAGAGTTAACAGTTACGTACATATAGAAGCACGCTTTTCATTTCAAATCATATTTGATAATGTAATTAATATGCTGGTGCCATGGCAGCATCCATCTTGCTATAGTCTACGCATATGTCACAGCGTGGGCATGGCTCCACCACTGGGCAATTGAACGGAGGCTGAATAACAATAGGTGGCGGAACAGGGGGCGAACATGGCTCATTGTGATCGATAGGCGGAACTACAACAATAGGTGGAACAGGTGGCAGACATGGCTCGTTGTAAATCGGCGGTACAACAATAGGTGGAATGGGGATGGGGACGGGGACGGGGTTTGGAGGGACCACAACACATCCTGCAGGGTGATTGCAGTTGCCGCAGTTATTATTATTAGCATCACATTCTGTGCCAATAATACCATCTTTGGCGTTCTTGCTTGCTGTGTCATCTCTGGTCGTCTCGTCATTAGTGACACCATCAATGTTAAGAGGTCTGTGAGAAGTGCACAATTCTAACCTAAATGCGATCACCAGAAACGCTACGAAAATCCATTTCTGTGCGAACATTTTTTCCCCTCCTTTTTTCGTATCAAACGCTTGATATGCTTGAGTTAATTTGCATGCATGGCTGCTTAATGGCCCCAGAAGCCGTCTTATATAGTGAAGTTTTCCCTGAGCTTCGTTGGATTCGTGCATTAAAACGCGGCGTAAAACTGTTAAAGAAATAATTTCATACATTTTGTTCTTGTAAGATCCGTTAGAAAACTTCCATGGAGGTAGCGTGATCAGAACATTACGTGCAATCAATGAACCAATGTGATCTTGCAATTTGCTTTTTCCCCCACATTCGGTTTCAACATATATGTATACAATCTCTCATAAATTATGTATGTATATATATATTAATATATATACCTATTGATTTACTACACGTCTTTAGCTAGCAATATGCAAATATCATTCAATTTTGCACTGACCCTTTCAAAAAAGAATTATAGGGAAATCAAAGAGTTCCAATCAAAGCGTTTCAATTGAAATTCAGTGTATTTGCATGAAGATTTACTTTTAATCCACTGTATAATTTACTTTTTTTTTATTTATTAGGACCCCGTAATTTTTCATTTCTCTACTATGACCCCATCGAATCAAATTCCCACGGAAAATTCGTGGGACTCTTGTATAAGAAGCAGCTTAGGTCATGATAGTTAATTTGGAGCTATGTGGTATTATTATGAAACATACGGAGAATCCCAATTTTATCAATGCAATCTAATTGATATATATATATATATATTCCTTTGAAGGTAGAGAGCTGCATTGCATGGCAGAATATTGTTGATTGAATTTTAAAACTGTATTTATCATGCTTTTAATTGCTTATTATTTGCCGCAACAATATAGAGAATTTAGCAAGCAGCGAGCTCTATGAGTTGATAAACAATACACTCCGACTTTTATTAATTAAACCGACGCTGAAGTCTGAAGGTCTTTTTATTATTACAAAGCATTCGCGCGTTTCGTATTCATATATAATTGATAAAATATATAATTGAACGGTAAGCTTAAGGCACAGCCCTTGAACCCTGCTTCGGTGGCGGCGCCGGCGACATGGCACTCTGATCACCGTACCCTTTACTCTGCAAATCTATGCATACGTCACAACGTGGGCATGGCTCCACCAGCGGGCAGTTGAATGGAGGAGGAATAACAATAGGTTCTGGAACGGGGGGCAGGCACGACTCATTATCTATCGGTGGAGTCACCTCTCCGCAACGGGGGGCAGGCAAAGGCACATAATTGTACGGTCCACGGTCATGTGGTGGGATAATACATCCATGGTTGTTATTCTGGTTGTCGCCGCAATTATTATTATTATTATTAGTAGCACATAATTCTTTGCCAATAACATCCCGAGCTTTCTCGATCTTCTTGCTCATATTACTGTCATTGTTGCGTCCTTCTACTTTAGCACCTTTATTCATAGCATGATCGCCATCGGGGGCGCATCATTAAATCTAAATTGAGAAGCACACAAGTGCAAGCTTAATGACACCAGAAAGGCTACGAAAATCCATTTTGGTGCTGTTGCCGCCATTATGAAAGCAAATTATCTAATGCTTTGCGAGGCTGCATCTATATATATATATATATATATATAATAAGCATCAAGGCTTTATTACGTATATATAGTTCATTTTTTTATTGGTTCCGTTAGAGATGAGGATTAAAACTAGGCGTAAAATTGGAAGACATTCGATTATTCATACATTTTGTTCTTGTAAACTGGACTCATATGGATGCCGTATGAACAAAACGTTACGTGTACTCAATGTGATCTACATGGCCGGCCTAGCTGCTAGCCTGCAACATCATACGTGTGCCCTGCTGCACATATATTTTGTTTAAAGCAAATGGTATTATATGAAATCCTTCAAATTAGAAATGAATATTGATGATTCTCTTGAAAGGCTGTTGATTCACATGCATAAATGAATATTTGAAAGCAGAAGAAAGAAAGAAGGCACATACACACATAAAAGATTGCATGTGAACATTCAAACTCTATATGTATTTCCAAAGCAAAAAAAAGGGAGATTCCTTACTTGACAGAAGAGGTTCTTATCATTGAAGGCACCGCCTCCATTTGTCTTGATTCTTTACTCACCCAATCTTCTTTCGTTATCATTATTATTATTCGTTCTGAGATGATTGTTTTGAGGTGACATTGTTTATTAAATGGCATAAATCTGCCCACGATATGTATCAAGATTGAAGATCGTTCACATATATGTCTACGAATATAGAAAAACTTATGCTAGTCCATATATTACTTCTCTAGTTAACTGGCTGCCGCAAGCTGGGGAGCGGGAGCAAGCCATTCGTCTTCCAAGCTATTCACCCTGGGCTTGACCCAACACAGGCTGGACTGGGCCTGAGCTTGGCCATGCTCTGCCCATTGGCCTATCCAATTTGTATCTCCGGACTCCAGTGTCATGTTATCGGCTTACATAAAATATCAAATAATGGCACTTCTTTTATCATATGGTATGGTTCACATCACTTTCGTACTAATCATGTATGTGGCGTCGTATTGGTGAAGAAAGAAATACTCGGGCAAATCACATCCGACTCCTTCTGCCCCGAAGCATAAAAGATTCTTCAACTCCTTCGGAAAGAAGGCGAGAAAAGAAGATCACGCGTTTACTTTTTCAAATTCAATTGCATACTGGACACCTTATTTTAATCAATCGGGCGCCAAAAAAAAAAGGCATCTTCCCTCTCACCACTGTTGCATTCATTTATTCATTTTTTTTTCCCTTTTTCTTTCTATATACCAACCACTTCAAATATTTCCCGACAATTTTTTTAATTTTTATTTATTATTAATCTGAACTTGTTTTTAAAAAATCATTATTTTATTTATCAATAATAAAATTGTGACATTTGTGTCGTGCCAATAGTTGTGACAAAATACATCAATTAATAATAATAATAATAATAGGACCCTAATAATAAAAGTAATAGCCACACTCTACGTTAAAAATAATCATAATAAAATAAATCCATTTTAATTTTTTTTTTTTCTATATAAACAAACGCATTCTTCAAAAACAATTGCTGGTGGAAGCAGTGAGTATTGAAGAGCCGGGCCCCTTCCGTTCCCCTAAAACCTCACCAAAACCTCTCTTGTAAGCTTCTCAGATTCTCTCTCAATATTTCTTATGATCTCGTCTTTTACTGAATCGCTTCTTTGCGTGCTGCATTTTTGAGTCTCGTATTTGGGTATTATCTTATCCGGAATGCTGTTATAATTGATGGAACAAGCAATCGATTTTTGGTTTGACGGAATTTGATTTATTTATTTATTAGTATCTCTATTTGAAATTATGTACGATTGCGTCTCATTTGATATTTATCATCCTCTAGGTAACTATGTGATTGTAGCTGGGGATTTTAAGTTTAGTGAATATTCAAGTTACTGTCAAAATACCAGTGAAATTGGGAGCTTTGTTCATAAGCTTGCGATTTTGAAAAGTTCCCCAGTTCAACTGATGAAGGTTCCTTTTTGGGATTCGTCCTTTTCTAGGCTGCAATTTGGATATGTACATGATGGACAATCTTTTGTGGGTTTAGCATATCTTCTCTGATTTTGTCTTTTATTCCCCAATTGTACAATTACACACCATGTAAGTTGGGTGATTGTAGAGAAAATTTCTGTTAGAACCAAGGCTTTGTGAGGGAATTTCTGCGCTATAAGTTAGTGGCTTCTGTTTTATTGGAATTAATTGGGTAGATTACGTGTTACAGTGATTCAATTTGTGATCCACACTTTGCTTTAATTTTCTCTTTTCCACAATTATTTATGTCAAATCTAAATCCAGAAGCGTGTACTAATTTTTTTTTTTCTTTTTGTAGTAATCTGTGAAGTTTATTTGGAATGGAAGTATCTGGGTCTAAAGGATTAAATTATGACATTGAGGAGAAGGCACTGAATGGTTCTGTGTTTACTATGCAAGAAATAGCTCTTGCTTGTCGCAATGCAGGGCGAAATCCCGATTTGGCTGGTGAATCTCTATGTGACAAACAGGCAAACGCCTCAACCTCTTCTATCCATCCTTCCACTGGTGAGGCAAGGGGTAAAGAGTCTTCAAAATCATCAAATAGTAACATCTCTGAGAAATCATTTTATGCAAATGGAAAATCGAAACCTCCTAAGACAAAATGGCATCCGGTATCCGGAGGTACCGTTTCAAGTTTTCTTGGTAAAGATTATGTTAAACCTGCACAGCCAACTAATGGCACTGGTCTAGCATCAAAGCCATTGAAGTTGGATCCAAAGGAGTTTCCCATGTCTGCACTTTGGGGAGAAGAAACTAAACCGAAACAATCAAAGGGTGACCATTTGCAGAAGGAAATGGAAGATTTTCTGTTTAAATTGCTAGGAGAAGGGTTCCAGCTGAGCAGGGATGTGATTCGGGAGGTTCTCGGTAATGTCTTAAATACATTGATGCCAGTTTAATACATATTGTCCTTTTCAATTTTCTTTCTCTCTTTCTCTTCTTTTCTTTTTCTTCTTCTTTTCTTTTTTCTTTTCGTGTGCATGTGATAACTAATTTGATATTATACTTAACTTGCAGATAGTTGTGGATATGATATGCAAAAGGTAAGGATGACAGTATCTTCCTGATGGAGGCCTCTGCTTTTTCCCTTTTATGTAATTTAGTTAATTGCATCTTCCTCTGTGATTGTTACATCATATAAAATTCAAGTCTTAAAAACTGCTGTTCTATGTTAAGGTTCAACTTGAATTTTGATTAACATCCATTTGCTGCTGCTTCCAAAAGTTAGAATGAGATACTTTGGTTAATTTCAGTAGTTGAACCCAGTAGAGTACTTTATTTATTTCGATCTTCATGGTTCAAATGCCTGAAAAAACTTGCCCGTAACTGTAAAATGACATTCTGTGGTTTTAATGCACTAGAGGAAGTATAGCTTTGGAAAAGCCTGGATTGATAACTATGAAGAGACTTATTATTTAAGTGATAAAAATTCGCATAACCATTGGTCAAGAAAATTTCAGATAGTTAAAGACTCTGTTTTGTTTCAGCTAAAAATGTTTGTTTCAATTAAAGACTTGAACCATTTTCATTTAACCTGATTGCGATGCTTTACATTATGCATGTTCCTTTCAATCAGGAAAAGTTCAGGCCATGATTTTATATTTCTATATTGTAACTTGAAATAATAATTGGTGTGCTTGTTTTTGTTAGCTTGATAACATGAATTTTCCTTCTCAAGTTAATTTAATCAATAAAGTAATTCGTCAAAGAAAATATGCCCATTCCATAGTCATGTTCTTAACTAATACGTTTCTTCTTCACTCTTCAGAGCATGTCGAAACTAATTGATCACTCGGCAGAGACTTTGGGTGAGAAGACAAAATTTCTTGGTAAATCCTCTGAAAAGGTATGCATAATTCCCGAGTCTTAAATAACCAGTGGTCATAATTTTTGTACACGATTCTTTTTTTTTTTTTGTGGAGATTTGTTAAAAGTGGTTGATGATCCATGCTGAAATATCATAGAGGGATCACCAATTCATTTTCTTTTCTGCGGCTAAGCAAGATTTTCGGGGCAAAATAAGGAAATCTGTTTTTGGTAATATGGAAAACAATGGTGTAATAGTCTATTATGCACTGACAATAACCTTTCGTATAATTGTCGGTTTAACGAATACAAGAGAAACTCTGTTGAAAATTCATCCAAGATAGATGCTAAAATTATTTATGCATGCCAGTGGCCTGAACTAATTTTTCTTAACACCGGTATTGAGCAGGAAAATGAATATGCAATTTGTATATTGTGCCGTTGTGGAGAATTTGGATATTCTTATTTAACTAACAAGGAGATTATTTGCTTTATCTTTAAACAATGAATCTTTGAGAAATGAGGATTGGGTGGTTGCCAGTGTCTTCATGTAAATGTTCATTTATTTGTATTTTGAACTATTATGAGAATCTTTTATACGCCGAATTAGTCATACACATGTTCAGATCATTTTTCCTCTTGATCATGTGTTTGTGTCTGCACACAACCATTGTATATCACTTTATTCTAATGCGCAAGTATGTGTAGTTTAGAAGAAAAAAAAAAGAATGATATATTATTGCTTGATTCATGGTTGTTAAACAATTATGGCTTTAAAAAATCTACAATTCCTTCTGTTCATGTATGAATGTCCCAAGTTTGCCATATCTTAGATTGGCTTCTTCCAAGATAACAAGTTCATATGTGTGTGTGTGTGTGTGTTCCTCCTATTCCATCACAGTTGAATTTGAAGTGTAAGATTTGTTATTAATACCTAGTATGATTTCATAAACAGTGTATGGATATATGTTCTACTTTTGGAGGGTCTCAACGTGAAAGAAAATTGCAACAATTGAATTCTTCCGGAGGGTATGGTATTTGATTTATTTTCTCAACTTCTTGGAAGACTAATATATTTTCCTTCAGTAGGCACGGCATGGGGGGAAGGGTTTTATTGAAAGAATTCTGCTATTTCTTAGACTTTGTTTTGGGAGGGGGGTGGAGGGGTTTCTCATCCATATATGGTTACTTGATTAGCTTTTGACTGTATTGCCTCAGTCGTGCAAAGGAAGATCCAAATACAAACAAAGGAGAATTGCTTAAACACCCAAAAGACAGAAATGAACTACAGAAGGAAGTTTTTGCTGCTTTATTTAGTGCTCCTAAGAAATCTGATGAATTTCCTGAAATTATGGTGAAGACCAAGAGGAGGTCCAAAGCATTAGGAAAAGTGGTGAGTGGACCGCCGGAGGACTTGGTACCAGAATACAAGGCTAACGTGGTGCACCTGCAGCAAGATAACCAGAACAGTATGTGCTCTTATATTAACTATATTGACTGGATTTTTGTGTGTGTGTGAGTATGTGTGCATTTTTGTGCATATATTTACTTTTGTATTTATGCATATTAATGTGTGTAGGATTCTTGATTTCTGCCACTTTCTGGAGAACTAGTGGAAAGCTTTAGAGTGATATATCTCCAATAACTAATGGAAACTATGATATCATTATTTTCTCTCATCTGGAGAACTTTGTAACAGATACAATTTGTGGCTCTGGAATACTACAGAATCTGCAATAACTAATGGAAACTATGATATGAATATTTTCTCCCACCTGGAGAACTTTGTAACAGCTACACTTTGTGGCTCTGGAATGTCTAAAGAATTTTGTCTGCTTCAGTTAGATCCAATATATTTTAGTTACATTATAGAAAAGTAAAGTTTTCTGAATCTGAAAGACTGAAACATTTTGCATATTTCGTGAAAGGGAATTATCCGTAGATACTAATTCATGCATTAAGGTAACATCAATGTTAAAGAAAAACAGCAATAAGTTATTATATGGAATTAGGTTCACTTGCCGTAAATGCTGGTCTGGTCAACAGTATGAACCTGTGAGGGGTTCTGCAGATATATATATATATATATATATATATATATATATATATATATGGAGAGAATCTAGCTAAATTTTCCTTTAATTTATGGGTTTGGTCTTTTTTTTTTCCTCATTTTTTTTCAGCTTTCATTCTCATGAAGTATGTTAACAGTTGCAGATAATGTTGAAGAGGACAGCTTCCAGCATCTTCGTACAGCTGTGATGGAATATAGGGGCACCATGAAGGAATATTGTAAAGCTGTAGGTTCTTTTTCTCCTCTCATTTATGTTTTCTCACACTTTTTTTATATGCCTCAAACATGCAAATTTGTACGTGTCAATTAAGTTTTGAGAACCACAAAGTAAGAATACAGTTCCTTGTCAGGCTATTGATGCATTTGCTCAGGGGGATCATGTTCAAGCAGAAAAACTTCTAGAACAGGTAAGATTTCCATCTACAGTCATCTATTGACAACAGATATATTTTCATTCAGCAAATACTTTCTGCATTCAAGATGCTGGCAGATTCACTTGATCCTTATTAGTTTGTTTAGTAGCAAAGTGCATAACCTGTATTTCAAAGCCAAGTTGTGCTATTGATTATGTTAACTTAGTTGTTCCTAGCTCACTGAAGCTGTAAATTATAAATAGCAGATATTTCTGAATTTGAGTTTAAGTTGGACGTCATAGATGAACTTCCGCATGTTAGAATGTCTGCGCTAGACAAATTCAACGATTTAATGTGAATCCTGTGGATATGGCAGGGAAAATTCTTTTATGAAAAGGCTCGTGAAGCTGACGAGGAATCAAATAAGAAGATTTTTGAAACGAGGTTAGTATCCCTTTCTTTGAAGCATGTGCACCTTTATGCAATTTTCTCTTTTAATAATGTAGAGAAGGGGGATGGGCTGTAGTAGCATTTTATTTTTTTCATTCATCATGTTCAGTGGCAGAAATAGGGATACAAAAAATGACCTGCTGCTGGACTTGCATGACCATGGAGCAAAGGAGGCAATTCGTCTTTTGAAATGTCATCTTTCCTCACTTTCAGGCATCCCAAGTGAGTACAATTTCTATACCTCTAATTTGCTCATCATTTACCTCATATTATATGAATTCATGAAATTTATGTTCCCCACCAGCAATCAAGTACCTCAAGGTCATCCTAGAGATGAATGATGAAGATACTACCAAGGGGGGTCGACGACGACGAGTAAGTCTGCTAAATTAGTTTGCCTTTATTGGAAAAGAACTGCAAACTTGCTAACTTTTATAACTCTTGTGTCTACCTAAGTATTCTAAATGAAAGAGATCTGAATTAAGCATGAGCTTCCCTTTCTTTTTGTCACTTGAAAACCCCATTGAGTCTATTGATTTCTTATGAAAGCTTGTACAAGAGATCTATGTTGAAGAGAAAGATTCGTGTATTTCTTTTCAGGTGATGAAGCTCCTAGAGGAAGAATCTATTGAGTGGACTGAAGAAGGAAATGCCGGAACAATACTAATTCCTCTAGATAAGGTCAACCCAAAAACATTAAGTTTCACCAAAAAATAGAATCCAACATTGAATCAAGTTGGTTTCTTGACAAGTAAGATGGTATTTTCTGGAACGATTATATTGTTTGTTGTATAAACTAAAAATTATCAGAAAGGTTGATTGTTGAAACAGTGGAAAAGCATTTTGGAAAGGATTGCCTCAGTTTGAAGCATCCAAGAGTTTATTTGGACTCAATTTTTTGTCAGTGGATATTATAAATAAATTATAATGTAATAACTTTGTTACATTATGATAGCTCAGAGTACGTTCTCCATTTTCATATCATTTTTTGGAATACTATCTCAATGATCATAGTTATTATCTCATTTAATTTCAAGTTGTTATCGACAATTTAATAGTGTTAAAGGAGTTTTTAGGCTTGAATGAGAATGACCATACAAATTATGTTCTATATCTCATCTCACAAAAGAGCTAGCTCTTAGTCCAAGCTTACAGTATTAATCGGTTATTGGAATGAAAGCTTATAACTCCCTTTGTTTTGTCCTTTAGCTTTTGGCTTTTGGCTTTTGGAACGTCAATTATCCAATCAGAATCTTTTTCCATTTTAATACGGCCCAAAACCTTAAGGCCCACACAACTGATTATGAATGTGAGGATTCCTCAATCCTCTCTTATGATGTGTTCAGTTACTGGCATTTAGAATGCGAATTTTGAAATTGGAATCAATAGCACGTTTACTTGTAAGATTAATGTTTGGAATCAAAATCAAAATTGTGTAGGCTCATAAATTTGGGAATCATTCTTCGAGTTTTGATTCCCACAGAGAGTCAGAAATCAAAATCTTATTCCTTGGATTTTGCCCTCAACTAAATTTCTTAATTTTCCTTATAAAAAAAAATTTTCATTTTCATTTTACAAAAGATAATGAAAATCTATTGAAAACGTAGATTCGTCTCTCATACTAATCCAATCTAACTCCTTTTCAATTTTGATTCTAAGACAAAGTAAACACATCAATAGTAATATAATTTATTCTAATTTTGATTAAAACAACCAAAATAAATAATTTATTCTTATTTTTATTTTCCATTCTAATTTCAATCAATTTCAATTCCAATTTAGTTTGATTATCAATTAGTAAAATGCATCATCATTGTCTAAAATTAGAGGACCTGCATGGGTTGGTGAAGCAACTTAATGGTGTTTTATTTTATGATAGAATAATAAGTCTTATCTGTTGGACGAACCATAAACTTTTGGTGAAATTCATTAAATTGAATTTTTTAAAATTTGATAAATTCTACTGTGAAATTTATTATTCTGCGAAATAATACTATTGAGTTGTCTTACCAACTAATTACTTTTGTACAATGGGTTAACATAAGGTGGGACTATGGTTGGCAATGAGATGAGATTTATCAATTCCAGTCATGTTCCGCATATGCAAATAGGATAAAAAAAGTTTCATTTATGTTCTTTTCTTTTTTTGGGACAAAATTGGTCCTACTCTCGTCCGGTTAAATATCTCGTCCCATCTCATTATTTTAAACAGTCTCAAATGTAAATAAATAATTTTTAACATTTTTTTCCTTTTAAGATCTTCATAATTCAATAGCAAAAATATTGAATAAATACAAAGTAGAATAATCAAATAATAATTTTATTTTGACTATATGCATGTTGGAACATAATTTTATACTAACATTTTTTAATTACTTATTTCTTTAGTTGTACATTAATATTAAGACTTGCACTTCAAAAACTGTATAGATTTAGACAGTAATCAATTTTCAGTCATGTTAAAATATTTAATAATTTAACAATATAATAATAAATCAAATTAATACAAAGGGCTGGCAATTAAACAGAATAAGACATGACAATTTCAGCCCAGTTCTATTTTTGTAAGTGGAATAAAAAATCAAACTTCTATCCTTCTATTTTTTTAAGAATAAAAATAATGGGACAAAATCCTGGAGCATCCAATAGGAATAATTGCAGTTCCTAAGTGGGACCCATAGAACGGAAGTAGAACGGAAGATCGTAAGCACCTTCGGAAATCAACGGTGATTAATTTGATGATGGCATCCTACAGTCACGAAAATATTTGTACTTAAAAAAAAGGTTCGATTTAGGTTTCTGAAACCATATTTGGTGGTCTCCGATCATCACAAAAATAAGAGTTGAGTCTCTCTTTTTTCTCTCTTCTTGTGTCTGTGAGTGATATTAACGAATTGGTGAAGAATGAGTGTTGGTGGGTCAGTGAAGGAGTTGAAGACGAAGGAGGAGCTTGATAACGTGCGCCAGAGTGGCGCACCGGTTATCCTGCACTTCTGGGCATCATGGTGTGAAGCCTCTAAGCACATGGACCAAGTTTTTTCTCACCTTTCTACCGATTTTCCACATGCCCATTTCTTCAAGGTATCTTTTTTTTTTTCCTTTTTTTTGTTGGGTTTTTAGCTTTTGCTTTTTTGGGTGGTTTTGTGTTTTAATTTTAAGTGATCGAAATCGTTTTTTAGGTTGAAGCTGAAGAGCACCCCGAAATTTCTGAAGCTTACTCTGTTTCAGCTGTGCCTTTCTTTGTCTTCTTCAAGGTTCTTTTTCTAAATTTTATTGTTTATTTTTTAGCTTAATTGAGGTATTGGTTTGCTTGGTTGTTATTCTTGTTTATGTTTTATAGGGTATATGAGATGAAGTATAATTATATCTTGTTTACTTGAATCTCTAAGGTATTATTCTCTGTTTGGTTTTACAGATACGGCTTGAATCGTTCAAGTGGGAGGGTTTTTGTGGTTGTTTGAAACTAATGCTCATTAGCAGTTTAGCCAAGGGTAGAAATTAGTGTTGTTGGTTTTACTTTTAGGCTTTTCACTTTATCTTTATTTTTGGTGATTGTGGCATATAGTTCCTGTTGTGGTCTGTAGTGTTTGATTAAATTTTGTTAGGCTTTTTTTTCTTTTTTCGGGTTGGGTTTATAGTTAGATATTCTACTTGAACTAGGTGTGGATCATTTTGTAATCCTTCCTTAGATACATTAGCAATTATTACAAGCCACTGATTCTTTCGAATTGGGTCTAGAGGATATCTCTGTGTTTATGCATCTCAAGGAAAACAGCCAACCAGTCAATTGTATGTGCAAATACTTTTTGTAGTCGATAAGCTTTCTTCTCTGTCTAGGTTTTGGTTTCTTTCACCGATGACAATCTTTTAGGTATTCTATTTGTGTTTAAATGTGTTCGCTCAGTAATTGAATAATTGTTTAATGTAGTTGCTTCACTCACCTATTGCTTTTTAACTGAATATCTCATATGAATTTGCTTGATAGGATGGTAAGGCTGTTGATACATTGGAGGGTGCTGATCCATCCAGTTTGGCCAACAAGGTTGCTAAGGTTGCTGGATCAGTTAACCCAGGAGAACCTGCTGCCCCTGCCAGCCTTGGGATGGCTGCTGGACCCGCTATACTTGAAGCTGTAAAAGAGTTGGCAAAACAAAATGGCTCTTCCCAAGTGAACAAGGAAGTGGAGCCTGGTCTCAGTGATGCTCTTAAAAAGCGGCTGCAGCAGCTGCTTGACTCTCACCCTGTCATGCTATTTATGAAGGGAACTCCTGAAGAGCCCAAGTGTGGGTTCAGTAGGCAAGTTGTTGACATTTTGAAAGATGAAAAGGTCGAGTTTGGAAGTTTCAACATTCTTTCGGACAATGAGGTTCGTGAGGGATTGAAGAAGTTCTCTAACTGGCCGACATTTCCTCAGCTCTATTGCAAAGGAGAGCTTCTGGGTGGGTGCGACATAGTAATTGCAATGCACAAGAGTGGCGAACTGAAAGATGTTTTCCGAGATCATGGAATTGAAACTGTTGGTGGAAGTGGAAAGAGTGGCATCTCAGAATCAACTGGCTTGAGTGCAACCCTTACCTCTCGACTGGAAAGCCTGATTAATTCAAGCCCTGTGATGCTGTTTATGAAGGGAAAGCCAGAGGAACCCAAGTGCGGTTTCAGTGGGAAGGTAGTTGAAATCCTCAAACAAGGAAAGGTTGATTTTGGTAGTTTTGACATACTTACTGACGAAGAAGTTCGTCAAGGTCTTAAAGTTTATTCAAATTGGTCTAGTTACCCACAGCTATATATTAAGGGTGAGCTTATTGGTGGATCAGACATTGTGTTGGAGATGCAGAAGAGTGGGGAACTTAAAAAGGTTTTGGCTGAGAAAGGAATTACTGTTGAGAAAGAAAACCTCGAAGATCGTCTGAAGAATTTGATTACATCTTCACCAGTGATGCTCTTCATGAAGGGTAACCCAGATTCTCCAAGATGCGGTTTCAGTTCCAAAGTTGTTAATGCCCTGAAGGAGGAGGGAGTCAATTTTGGGTCCTTTGATATTTTAACCGATGAGGAAGTGAGGCAGGGGTTAAAAGTTTACTCGAACTGGCCGACCTTTCCCCAATTATACCACAAAGGTGAGTTGATAGGAGGTTGTGATATTGTAATGGAGCTGAAAGACAATGGAGAGCTGAAATCCACCCTATCTGAGTAGGGTCTTATTTGATTTTCATCAACAAAAATACCGGATAAACCTTGGGTGAAGTTTGAGCCATAAATGACAGTAGTATCTTTGACGTTTTACATGACCCAAAAGTTTTCTTTACGTGCGTTCTGATTAGTGTTCTGATGACTTGACATCATATGGTTTCCTGGACTATTGATTGTATGAGCACTCTGCATTATTGGGATATTCTATTTTGTGTTTTAGCTAGTTCCTTGCTTAATGTTATAAAATGCCTTTACCAATTATTGTTCAGGATGAGTGAAGGAGCAGTTCATGTGTTGTATCAGCGTTTCTTCTTGGAAGGTTTTCTGGATATAATAATTTTCTAAACAGACAACAGTACTATTTTAAAATTATTATATATTTGCAAACAATAACAAAATTTTGCATTGGGAAAATCGTCTACAACTTAAATAATATTCAGATCCTACGTGAGAGAACACCTGTTTGGACAGCCAAAATCGGCCGCATTGTTTGCTGGGAGGAAAAGAATAAACTTGTAATTAAATTTACTTTTCCATCGTACACACAAGTATTTCCTTTGTTTCCTCATCCTCGTCTATTCCGTCAGCTTTCATGCTGTCCAAAAGTTCATCCACTCCCTTCCCATTTCTTATATTTGCCTTTATGAACGCATGATACATTTGCCTGTTCATAGGGATGACAGTCCTCAGCGCAGCCACAAAAGCTTCCACGTCTTGAACGCTACCTTCATCACCCAGCTTACTCAAAATACTTGTAATCACCTTCGGGTCAGGTTTCCATCCCTTTCCCTCCACATATACAGAGAGGGCAGCCTTCATGCACTGAAAACCTCTCTCTGTCTTACCTGCATCAAAGTAACCGGCTGCAACAACTGCCCAACTGTTAGGGGTGGTAGCCTTTCCTTTCTCCACCAAGTCTTCAAGAATGGCTTCTGCATTCTGGACCAATCCATTATTACAGTATCCAATAATGATAGCATTGGGTATGCGGGTATCATAGGAATTGCCAGATAATTCCCACTCCTTTAGCACTTTCTCAGCTTCTTCATGTTCACCAAGCTTCATCAAAGCTTCCAGCATGGTGATGTAGTCCCGGTTGATATACCTCTTACAAGCTGTTTTCTCTAAATCCCACAATCTCAGGACCTCAGACTTATTCCCTAAACTAGCATAGAGTGATATCAAAAAGTTATAGCCAATCCCATCTTTCTGCTCAAGTCTCTCTTCTGCTTTCTTCAAAACATCTGATGCTTTATCAATAAGGTTAGCTTTTATGTAAAAATGGGCAGCAGAGGCATATGTGCTCCAGTCCAAAACAATGTGAGGTTGGCTCTCCATTTCTCTTAAGATAATTTCCATCCCCTCAAGATCAGATCTTGCACCATAGGAATTGATGCAGATTCTGTAGCTGAAGTTGTCAGGGAAGATATTTGTTGCCTTCATCTCAGTTAGCACATCGGGAACCTTCTCATACTGACCAGTTTTTGAGTAGAGGCACATGATGTCATTGTAAGTTAGAGTCGATAATGCAATCCCCATCTCCTTCATTTTCCGGAAATGGGAGAGAGCCTTGTCAGTTTGGCGCTGTCGCACATAACAATTTAGAAGAGCTCCATAAGTCTGATAAGTTTTCTCATCGTCCTTCAAGTTACTGAAATAGCTTTCTGCAGAAAGAAATCCATGGACCCTACCAATCAAATCCAACTGCACAGCATGGTCACATGGTGCAAAAACACAAATACCTTTCCTGTTCATCCAATCAGAAACCTGCAACCAAAAAGACAACATATTTGAACAACTATTCTCATTCTAGGACATTTTTCTGTGTTTGTTAAACAGCTCTCTTGAAGACTAAATAGTCCAAAATACATAACCAACTACGTGTTGCTCATTGGTTGCCTAACTAGGTACAAATAAATATTTCCATGGTTGCATCATTACATTCTCCATGAAACCTAGAGCTAAGATGCATGATTCAAATATTGATACAAATTAGCTGATATAAATAACAATGCCTGATTTGAGTGCCAGAAGAAGAAAGAAAACAGAGAAGTGCCTTTTTCTGCAGTAAACTTCCTTATTTCAATACCCTCCTGCCTATTTCTGAAACAAAATCAACAATTATTTTGCTTCCATGACTACTAGGCTAAGGCTTAAGATTTCCACAAACCTTAGATTCAGATTGAAGTATCATACTTTCTTGTTATCAACTTTGACCCACAGGCATACTCACCAACACAAAAAAAAAAAAAAACTACAGACTCTAAATCTCACTGCATCATCAACTAAGTCTCCTGTTGTGTCTTCAGTTTCACAATAGCTTTAAATTGTAACTGAGGCACAATTGGTTGAAAAACTAAAACCTCACATCTTTATACTATTATCTCTATCTTCTGCCTAGAAGATGCATTACATAACATTTAACAACATAAGAGGTTAAACCATCAATTTCCAATAAAATGGCCAGTAGGCAAATCGACATTTGGAAAAACTATTTTTTAGCTTGGTTCAAGCTTAACTGATTGATTTTTTTTCGAAAAATAAAATAAAAAATTTCTAAGCACCCAGAAATGAGAAATTTTCAATTACAAAAGAATCCAAACCTCAAGGGCTTGAGAGAACCGCTTTCGCTTGCGAAGATCGCGAATAATGCGTTGAAGCTCCCCAACCCGAACCTTGTTTCCATTTTTGACCCAATTATCAAGCTCCGGCTCAATTCTTGTGCCAGGGTTACCTAATGGGCTAATTATTGAGTATAAGGTTGTTTTATTGATCCTATTTGTATAGTAAAATCTGCTAAAAACTGCATTGTGGATCTGGGTGTTTGTTGACAGCTTCAATTTTGGTATCATGCTTTTTAGGGTTTTTCAACTCGAGTAGGGTTTTTGGGTTCAGACTTCATACTTCACAGACAGAGACAGGTTTATTGGCACAGCAGCATACAGGTCACAGGTGAGCAACTCGTTTCATTCGGAAAAAAATGACAAGTCGTTCTTTTGCAAACTAAGCGAATGGCATGTCAATTCTGTAGAAAAATGTAACCGACATCTCATTGAACATTTTGTCTTGTCGTCCTAAAATCAAATAAAACTGTTATTGGTGTCGGTACTCCAATAAAAATAACGACGTTAAGTCGTTTATTGAATGACTCAACTAACGGAATGTCGTTTATGCCCACATCATCCTCGGCCATTAGCATTTGGCATCATTGAAATCATTTTTCGTTATATAAATGTGTTGTTCTCTTAATTAAAAAAAATAAGTATCGGTAAAACTTGTCAATAGTTAGAATATTTGAACCAAACTAATTTAATTATTATCAAAATGTTATAATTTAATCAAGGTGTAGTTACAATAATTATTGTTTGATTTAACTAAATTAATGCAAGTGATACATAAGTAAATTATACACTATATTAATAATTAATCAATGGATAAGTTATAAATTTTTTTAACATCAATTTTTAGCAAGTGATTGTGTACTTACAGGTTCAAAGATGTGATAATAACTCTAAAAAATAGATCATTGTCCCAAATAATTTTAGAAAAATATTTATTGTATTTTAAAATTTAATATAACGTATCTTATATATTTTGCGGAAGTAAAATTTTTGAGACAAGATTTAGAAAAATTGCAACCCTATTACAATATGAAGGTTATTCTTGCATAAAGTATTATTATAAAAAAAAAACTTTTACTGTATATGATACAAATATAATTGGGTCACGTGAAAAGTAATGAAGGATTTTAGAAATAAAAAAAAATGTCATCAATAATCTTTTCCAAATCAAACATATCATTGAGTCCATAAAACCATATTTAACCAATGAGTAGTATCAATGCTATTATAATTTATTAATTAAACTCCATGGATCAATGTTCTATAACTTAGATGCATGATTATCTGGTCAAAGATGTGCCTTGTAGCACAGACAGAAGGTGCCTTATGCAGAATTTCAATGTTCTAATTACTCAAGTTTTCAAACTTAATTAATTTTACTGGGAATGGAAATAAAGAATTTCAAAGGGATGAAATCAAAGTAGGAATTCAAAGTGGGAGAATTGACAAAATCCATTAATTAACAAGGAGCTAGACACATTTAATTGTTGCAAGTTTCTGGTTAACACAATCTCCTAACTTTATTCTGATGATTAAAATTCCCCATGTACTGAGAAAGAGAATCCAACAACTTAATCTCTAGTGCTTTAAATTCAGCAATTTGCATCTGCAGCTGCAGCCTCTCTCTCTTTAGACTCTCATTCTCCTCCATGAGTAACAAGTGATTATTATGTTCCTTCCCGGCAGCTGATGCAATACTCCCTTCATTAGAAGCTGCCTTCAAGTAAGCTGGAAACACGCTGGGATCACTTTTCTTTCTAACAATCTCCACTAACAAATGCCTGCAGCCCCTCCGAAACTTGTCGTGCCTAAATTCCCATTGCTTCGGTGATGTCTTCTTGAATCCCTGCTACAAATTACATATTAATATTGTTGATAAAAAACAAAGCCAAGCCAAAATTGATGTAAACAAGGATATTATATATAAATATATGTATGTAGTATTTAAGGCTAACGCTGACATAGGTATTAAGCTGGCGAATGAAGCTAGAGAAATTGTTGTGCTTGAAGTATTTAGGCAACATGAGCTCCGAGAACTCGGCCGGTGACCATACTACAAACCCATTTCCTTGTGCGTTCCAGGAAACAATTTTCTTGTTGCCGTCATCATCGTCATCATCTCTTTCTTGTAACAAATCATACGTCTTGCACAAAAACGGAGCGGGACTCTTTGTTCTTGGAGACGACTGGCTTGTCGATGAATTCGTGCTCGTGCCTTCATTGTTGAGCTCTAGAAATTTCTTTGCCATATGCAAGAGGCAAGAGCTCTAAACTTTTCTTTGTTCCACAGCAGCCTTCTACTTATAATGCTGGCTCTGGTAAGCTATAGCTGCTACTGGTAGCGCCGTGGAAGGTGGACTGAAGTTTCTTGATTTTTTTTTACAATCAATTTGTTGTTATACTTTCGCGTCACCTTTTGAAATTTTTTCTTAGTGCACATGCAACTTTTAGGGCTAAAATATTTATATATTCCTACAAAGGAAACAAGTAGATCCTGAATCGTTGAATCTGATATATAAAAAACTGTCGTATATAAGAGGATTTTTGAAAAAAGTGTTGGAAGTTTCACGACTCATTCATGTTCATTTAAGACCAATTACTTTATTGGGACAAGTATTCTCACCCCTTTTTTTAATTATTAGATTAATCATTAAAATTAAAATAAGTAGTCTTGAGTTTTACATTTTAATATTTAAAATTAAGCTAATTTTTTTCACTTAATTTATAATTAAATCAAAATTTTAATTAAATTTAAAAAATAAAGAGAGACTATACTCTATCCAAAAAAAAAAAAAAAGAGAGAATTCTAATCCAATTCACTGATATATATAACATTATTAGAGAATTGATTTGATGGGCTCACCATCAAAAATTTCATTATATTATATGATACGTCTGTTTATTGAAACATAATCGTATAAGATATGTTCAATTCAATTGATTTTATTGAAGATCGTGCAAAAGCCACGGAAAATTGTATCCAATCTTTTGAGAAATTTACGAAAATAATCATAAAATTTTTGTTATTTTCACAATTAACCCTCTCAATTTTTTTCTATTAACATTAGCCAAACACACGCTTTTTTCCCCAAATTACCCTTCTTTACAAACTAAAAGCAACTTTCTTTCTCCCATTTCGTCAAACCAAAGACAGCTTTCCACTCTTAAATCATCAACCAACAGCGACGACAAAATGCAACGATAAAAGTGAAATTCGATCATAATCTATCTGGATCCAACACTAATCGGCATCACATAGTGGTATGAGTTATTTTTTGAACTTGCTCGAGAGTTTCAGTGAACTGCCAGCCGTGGGTGAATCTAGCGACAGGTTGCCTGTCGCATGAAGCTTCACGCGACAGGGAACATGTCGCAACAAGTTTTGGGAGAGATGGGTGAAAGAGAGTGTTGGGGGAGAGATGAGAGAGAGGGGTATTTTGGTCTCAAAGGTTCTTTTATGGCTAATGTTGATAGAAATTTATTTGGGGGGTTAAGATGAAAAAAATTAAAATTTTTATAGCTATTGGTGTAAATTTCCCTCTTTTGGATGCGCATTGAATGTATGTGACCATCAGATGATTCATTAGTCATCCATGAGAACCATCACCCTTGTTCTGAATACTAAAAAGAGGCAAAGGAGAACGCCGATAATTCTGACCAAAATTTGAAAGACCGTGATAGATTTCTTCAAACGTGATGTAATGGGCAGGACTGTAGTAGACATTTTTTTCTTTTCTTTTCTTTTTCTTTTTTATATTAATGTGATTTGATCATATTAAGCGTCCGCGATATAAAAATGTATGTTGTCGTCCAAAAGATCATTACTAAGGGTTTTGACAAAGTATACAAATATTATTTAACTTCGATTAATATTTGCCCGCCCCCAATCTTACTTTTTTTTTTTTAATTTTCGAAAATAAAAAAAGAAAAAAGAACTTTGATTAAATATGCTCTAATCTCAAAACTATGGTAAGAAGCGAGAACTGCCTGGAATTGGTTGCTAGCCTCGCAAGCTTTTTGACCAATGTTAAAAGCCTGTTAGGTGTTTCCAATAGCATTTCAGCAACGTGCTTATGTTAATTATCAATCTGAACACTTTTTTTTTCCAGAAAGCATCCATAATCATGAGACATGAAGTGTACATTAATCTTCTTGTAGAATTTACACGTTTTTGTTTTTCACCTAGATTAATAAAACCCAAAAATACAATTATTAATAATTCCTTAGAAAACGTAAAGAATTAGCATTAGTCTCCAATGGGAAACTACCATCAATCACGTTTGAAATCACCACAAAGGAAAATATCACCGTAGAAATGAATAAGAATGGTATAAAAAACAAAAATGGTTTCGAGAAGTTTTCTACAAGAAGAATTCTTGATGCTATCCAGTTATATTCAAGTGGCGGCTCTTTAAAGACTGCATGTCGTTTAATATTCAGTGAAAGGAACGTTCTGAGATGGTATTTTTCATATGGGTGATGATATTTCCCTCCCTAATTATAGTTAATTCATTTCACTTTCAAGAAATATTTATATTAAGTTCATATTATCTTAATAAAATATAAATAAAAAAGAATTTTGGATATATAATTAAATAAAATTAAATACTGAAATAATTATTAAATATAAGAGCTCATATTTTTTAAGATAACTTATTTGTTTTATATTATTAAGATAAAACAGTCAAACAAAGCTTATTTTAAAATAACTTTAATGGTCAATGATACCTAAATGAAAAATATTATAGGAAGAATTTAATATCAATTTTTTTATTGGTTTACATATTTTAAAAATAATGTGAACTCTTTACAATTATTTTTAAACATAATGTGAATTTATAATAATAATGAAGGTTGAGATTAGGGGTGGGCACGGGTCGAGTTGATATTCAACCCGACCCAACCCGCATGTAGAGCGGGTTGAAAATTTTCAACCCGACCCAACCCATTACATATCTCAACCCAACCCGCAAAACTGCAGGTTGGGTCGGATTGGGTTGGACTTTTAAAAAATTCACTTTTATAGTTTTAATTAAAAAGTGAACAAAAATAAATTAATTAATTAAAAAACTAAAAAATACAAATATTAAAATCTTTAGAACAAATCCAACATTTCAAAAATTTTATATTTATATTTTTTAATTTTTATATGAAATATCAAAATTTATATAATAATTTGTACACACATACGGGTTGACCGGTTGAGTTATGTTGATTGGATTGGGCTTTTGAAAAAAAAAATATTATTATAGTCTAATTAATTAGTGAACAAAAATAAATTAATTAATTAGATAAACTAAAAAAATACAAATATTAAAATCCTTAGAACAAATTCAACATTTCAAAGTTTTCATATTTATATAAAATATCAAAATTTCTATAATAATTTATATATAGATATACGGGCTGACGGGTTGAATTGGGTTAAAAAAATTTAACTCATCCCAACTTACAAATAGTGCGGGTTGAGAATTTAACAACCCAATCTAATCCGTAAAATATCACATGAGTTGGATCGGATTCACGGGTTAGGTGGATTGATGCCCACCCCTAGTTGAGATATCTCCACCTATCCACCCTTATCATATATTCATATCCTCTATTTTTTTATAATTTCAAAAAAATACGCATCCCTTTCCTCCTTTAGTTATTATTCGACGCTTTGGAATTTGGGCTGGTAGAAAATAAAGAAAAACATAGAAATAAATTAATTGTTTGTTTATAAAATGAAAAAAAGAAAAAGAAAAGAAAAGTAAAGTGAAACATTTCCAACCAAGTCGTGTGGCGGTGGTACGGTGGACAAGGACTGGTGGGGACTGAGGGGTTGAGATTTGCTAATACTATTTTGTTAGTAAGAGCAGTGGGTTATTAGTTATATTGTGAAAATAATAAGTTGCGAAGAGAATCGGTTAATTATTAATAAATTTTAAAATTTGTTATATGTGTTTAATTAATTTTATTATTAAATTATTTTTAGAATATAAATGATTAAAATAAACATAATTTTAAATAAAATTTACTTCAATATGCATGGAATCATGTATATTTAATATTTTAATATGTATACATAGCAATTGATGACTTAAAAATTTTATATCAAATATTCTCATTTTTCTCTTTCTTTAGCATTGCTCAGTTTTATTTTATTTTTGTATTCTAACCCTTAAAACCTGAATTCGTATCTCTGCACCAATTTCTCCGCAATAACAGAAGAAAGGAACCTTTTCACTCTGCAGCAAGCTCAATGTACGTTCTTTATTTGTTTCTCAAGCAATCAAAAGCCGTTTCTATTCCCCTGCAGCGTCAGCGCGAGTGACGCGAGCGTCTCTGTACAGAAGGTTTTACCACTGGGGTAGTAATACTTGTTCTTGATCAATGGCTCAAAGGAGGCAACCCTGTGGACAGTGAACAGCTCCTACGTACTGTATAGGATTTGGTTTAAACATGCTCTTGAGGTTTGGTTATCATTTTGTGGAACGCTTTAAAATTTTGTATTTTTGTTTTACATCCTTTATATGGTTGTACTACTTTTTGCGTAATTAAAGCAAATGGGTTAGTCAAAATCGCCAACTTGATTCATTTGGAGGAGTTAATTGTGTTCTTTTATATTTGGTGCATAGTGCATTTTTGCGATTGTAAGCAATAAATAAATGTTTTTGTTTCCTTTTTGGGATGTAATTGTCCAGGCCTTTTGTTGTATTGAGGAATTTTACTTCTAATATACACGCCACGCGATGTGATGGCGCATGACCCTTTACTTAGTGCGTTTGGGGCAGCCGCTCGGTGCGCTGCCCCAAACGCACTAAGTATCTTCAATGATGCCAACTTTTCCTGTCAGTTTGTAATTTGTGCTTGCCCTGCCTTATCATTTGCTTCTTAGCTGTCTCGGTGGATGACCGACAAATTGTACATTCCTTCTCGTTTGAATTTAATCTTTGAAGTCCACGGCGTAGAACAAGCAGAGATTTATTTTGATAACATTTCAAAACTTTTAAGGAGTGGGAGCGTGGAATGTGAATTTCTCCCACTCTAGTGTTTATTTATCTTAAAAAAAGGGGAGTGGGATTCCCACTATGTGGGTCCCACTTAATTTTAGAGTGGGGAGTGGGGGGAGGTGGGAGTGGGAATCCACTCCCCCCTTTTCCCATTTTACCCTCATAATTAAAATAAATAATATTATATTTAATAAAATAAATAATATCACATTTAATAAAATAAATAATATCATATTTATTAAAAATAATAATTATAACATATTTATTTATTAAATTTAATAAAAATAAAATAAATAAATATTATATTTAAATTAATAATATTAAACATTAATTTTTATAAATATTAATTAATTATTTAATTAATAATAATAAATATTTTATTCTAAAAAATTAATTTTGTACTATATTATCAATAATAATATTTCATTTGTGTTGCTAATATTAATAATTTTTATTCACATAATTTAAATTTAAATTAATAAAAAATTATGATTTACATAATTAGGAATATTAGTAATTATTATTAATTTATAAATATAATAAAATATTTATTTTATTTTCCAAATATATTTTTTATTTACAAATAATAATTCTTTACATAAGGATAAAATTGTAATTTAAAATAATTTATTCTCAATCCAAGACAAAGTAAACAAATAATTGGGATTCTGATTGACAATCCATACTTTCATTTAGTCTAAGTAAACACCCTACTCTCACTCCCACTCCACACTCCTAATCCAAGGATTCCCACTCCAATCCAAAAAATAAACGCAGCATAAAAGTCCATGCTCCACTGCTATGCCCATGAAATGTCTTGTGGAGAAAGCAGAGATGGTCGTGCAGGAGATGAAGGACATGGGGTTTGCAAGGAGGACTATTTATTGCTATATTATGATGATTCTCAATTATCTTACGGGAAATCGTGAAAAAATAGATGCTCTGATGCTTGAAATGGAAGAAAAGAGCATCAATGGGGACCAATTTACTTTAGGCATCCGGCCCAGTGCATATGCTGCTGCTTCTGATATTCATGGAATGGATAAAATAATTAATATGACGGAGTCCAATCCTCAGATGGTGCTTGATTTCAATCTTCTTGCTGTTTTGCTGTACATGGGTACCTAAAAGTGGGCCGAGTAGACAAAGCAATGACAATGCTGAAAAAGTCGGAAGGACTGATAGCAACCAAGAGGAATAGCAGCAATGCATTTGAGCTGGTCCTCAAAACTTTATGCAGAAGCTGGCAAGAAAGATCAGTTGTACCGCATCTGGAAGCATTATGGGCAAACGAGGAAAGTATTCAACAAAGGTTATATGACCATGATGGGCTTGCTTTTGAAGCTTGATGATGTCAAAGGTGCTGAGAAGACACTTAGAAATTGGACATCCAAGAATCTGCCTTATGATTTCGGGCTTCCCAGTTCATTGATTGATGCACATTGCAAAAATGGTCTTTTAGAAAAAGCTCAATCCCTTATAAATCATGCAGAAACAAAAAAAGGCGTAACTTAAGTTGATGCCTGGTATTGTTTGGCAAGAGGGTGTGTTGAGTATAATCAGATCCCTAAGGCAGTGGAAGCAATGAAGAAGCAATCTCTGTTTGTTCACCTGGATGGACGCCCGGAAAGAAACTCTGGGTACCTGTGTGGAATATATGGAAGGAAGGGGAGACGTGGAAGGTGCTGGTAGGTTCTTAAAGTTATTGACGGATGAAGGTATTATTTCTGGGCTGCTCACGACAGATGATGAATTATATAAAGGGTGAGAAATGGAAAATCTTATAATTAATTGGAACTGACTACTTGAGTGGGGGATTGCCAAATTGTAGTGATTTGATTGCTTTGTTCTCTTATTAGCAATAAACCACTGCCCAAGAACCTTGTCAAGATCTGTTCAAGTTGCAATTAAACCAACACCAATCTGAAGCTTCAATGCCGATTCAAACCTTAGCTCTAGGTTAATGGAGATTGAAAACAGAAGATTAACTTGAACTGGAATCAAACACACTCACACAAAGAACAGGATTTAATGTGGTTCGATTCTGCATAAATGCTCAATCTACATCCACGGGAGAAGCCACAGAAAAAGCTTTATTGATGATTCAAGATGAATTTTACAGAGCTAATACAGAGGAGATTACAAGAAACAAGAAGACTCTTTCTCGCTTTCTTAGATCTCTCTGGAAAACTCTCAAAATCCCATGCAATTTGCTTCAACGATCAGCCTCTTTATAGCCCTGATATTGAAACCCAGATTGCACAGATTTTTGACGCGCGCATAACAGCTTCATAACAGATTTGATTCCCTTCTCACATGCAATCTCACGTGCTGCACTAAAGCTTGCGCAAAACAGCTGAAAGCAATGCCGTTTTTCCTTAAGCTTGGTGAAAGGAGTAACACGCGTGCAGCACGTGAACTCACTTACTCAAAACACAGCCGTTTTAGGGCTTCAAGTTTTGGAGTCATTGCACTCTAGTCCACACAAATGGGTAAAGTGGAAATGCAAGGGATCCAAAAGCCAGGATAGGGCGAATGACAATTTGATAAATTGAGAAACCTATAGTCTCATTCATAGAGTAGTTTTACAATAAGGAAATTATTTATTTTAATATAAAAATAAACAAGTGAGAAAAAAATACAGATAATTATTTACTATAAGATAAAATTACATTGTATTAGAGTGTGCATTGTTTTATCTTTTAACTTGTTATTTATTTTATTAAAGTAAGGGATTCTCTTATTTTTAAATTACACCTTATTCATATACTTACCTTTGTTGTGTATGGTATATAGTGGCATAGAATTTATTTTTTTTCCCGCAAAATTAATTCCAAATTTAGTTTTTATGGATGCTCAATTGCAAGAGAGAAGTTCAATTCTATGATATTCCCTCATTACTCCTCACCTACCCATCATTCATTTACTTTATGTGTTATCCTAATTTTCCAATGTACAAACAAAGCGGTACCATTTACATTTAAAAAAATGTGCAAAAGCCCCCATTACAACTTATTTCTTGTTCTTTTATTTTTTTCTAATTATCCCTTCAACTCACGGGGGTGTGCTTGGCAGTTTGAATTTAGAAAATTTGAGGTGCTAATTAGTAACTACGGAAAAGCCGAAAGCAGCAAACCTTCTTTCTGAGGAAAGAAAATCAAAAGCCTTGCGATTATTAACCATTTTACCGACTTGTATGCAATTGAGAATCTAATTTCTTATTATGTGATAATGAAAAAGGAAAAATCTTTACTAATTAACAATCTCAATAAGATTCCTTTGTAATTATGATGCATTTACTAATTAATAATCTCAATAAGAAATGAGTATCAAAATAAATTATTTATTTTACTATTGATATTTTTATTTTATCTTGAAATTAGAATGAATTGTCATAAGTTATTAAAATACCCTTTTATAATTGTTATACTTAGTATTTTTTGTATTTGGCATAACATTATATTTCCCTTTTATTATTATAACAACAATAAATAATGAATGACCTATTTGCAAATATTACACCTACTTTTAGGTGTTTTCATAAATTTCGTAGGAACCACAATGCAAAAATGACAGAACTTAATTAAGGGCATTCTGGAAATTATAAAAATTTAACGGGGACAAAATGGATAGTTCTGGGATGGCGTCTCATTTCCACCCCCAAGAATTAAACTCCCATTCACTAGTCCCATATTACCATGGGTTCCACTTAAGTAATTTTCACTTCCACCTTTATTTTAAATAAAGTAAATACCGTCAACAATTATAATTTTGAATTTGGATTTTTCAATCTGTAAAGTAAATGCAGCGTTACAGAATCCATTTGCCAATTTTAAATTGAGCTTGACTTACACCACACAACTATAACCAAATATATGATTGAGAATCTGATATTTGGATTCTGTAATAATAAAGAAATCTTCTCATTTTAGCAATGTTTTAAAACGTAATCTCAAACAGATCTGCTATGGCAATGTTTTAAAACGTAATCTCAAACAAATCTGCTATTGTATAACAACCCAATAACTGGAGTATCCCCATTTGAACATATATAAACCAAACAGCAATGCAGAAACTACACTTTTTATATACAGCGTTCAGAATTTCTTTCTCCAACCCGGCCAGCATGTGTTCATCAAGTTGCATTCCACCGCTCAATGTGAGGGGGATAACAAGAAGATCGTTGTTCTTGGCAATTCAAAGAGGTGGAAACGCCCCTGTCCAGGCATTCGAGCCCTTGTATAACTCTAGTAAATCCTGAAGAAAGTCATTTGGGCTAGTCGAATTGATTCGAGTGAAAATGAAATGAAATAATCGTAGCCTATATGACTTGGCGGAATCCCTGGATAGCTTGGCTTACAGTGGAGAAGTGTTACAAGTGAATGTGTGCATTACATTATTCACTTTGTGCTTGGTTGATGAGTCATGTACAAGTCCTCCGCAAAGCGTGGGCTGGTTTTCATTTAAACCTTCTTCTTCCATGGAGCTGTGATCGTCAAGTGGGGTTTGATCTGACATCAACTTCTGGAGTTTGTTATGTTAAATGAGCTACCTGTTGAATTTTTATTTAAAAAAAAAAAAAAACAAAGGAGTTACCTAATGTACAAGGATTATGATCTTTTCCTGATATGAGTTTTTTCTATGTAGAAATTCACGTGTCAATGATAGTTAAAAGGAAAATTGTAAATGCTACCATATCTTTAAAAAAAAAAAAAAAAAAACATTTTGCTTTGCAATTGTTATCTCTATGATACAAAAATAATCTTGGAAAGTAGGGGGTTAAAAAATTAATTTTAGTTTTTCCCACTCCATTATCTTTTACCATATTAAATAAAAAACACATTTATACTCTCTAATTAATTAATTGTGAACAAGACATGAATCATAGAGAATTAATTAATAAGCCATTTATAATTTACTTTTATAGTATTTGTTAGGTGCCCATGATAGGCTGATTACATCCAACGTTAGGGATAAGTTTAACATTATATAACTTATCTAGGATTCATATAATATAAACTTAGTGTTTTATTTTTTAATCCTAATGACATAAGATCTAGTTTATTCAAATAATTTTGAGAATTTTATTTGAATTAGACTATATTTATTGTACTATATAAACACTACATGGGTGACTGAAAATATTTTAAGTAATAATCAAAGTAATACTAAAAGGAGAGTGAGAAATATTTTAAGTAATAATCAAAGTAATACTAAAAGGAGAGTGAGAGAGAGGGAAAAATAAAACAGGGGTTTTTACTTCGTGAGGGAATTTTCCAATTTTGTGATCGTCCTTCAATCATCAGAAACATAATTCCATTATGATCCAATCGTGAAGTTTCATAGCATTTCGTTCTTAGAGATTGAAAGGGATCTATTCTTTATTCCTATAAATTCATGATGATTTGGTTCCCGCATCAACCAACAAAGTATGACCTTAGGTAATAAAACAAAACTGCATGATTGGTTTAGAAAATCAACAGTATTGATTTGAATTGTTTAGAGAAATTAGGGGTCCCCGACTTGGTGCCTCTACCCCATTGTCTAGGCAGTGCTAGATAACCCCGAAGTTAATAAAAACTAAAAAAAAAAATCTAATAATTTAACAGTGCACGTGTTATGGGTGTAGTCATAGCCAATTATTATATTTTATTTTACAAAATTAAGATATAAATGTGTATTTCAATTGATGTGATAAATGACTATCAAAATTAAGTTTGGAAGTTATTTACACCATTTGCTTTTTAGGCAGTATAAGGGCTAATCAATGAAAACCAAAAGCATCAGATTTTCTTTGCTTCTGAAGGAAGTAAAATCAAAATCCTTGAACAAATTTTAACTATTTTACAGCCAATTAACGAAACATTCTAAAATAATAACAAAAAAAAAAAGTCTTCTTATTTTAGCAAATTTTATTCATGTAATCTCTTGAAATCTTCAATTATGGCAAGCCGATAAATACGTACAGCACTACTCATCTATATCACGCCTCCTCAGCTTTGTCACCATATTTTCCACGGGGAAAAAAAAAAAAAATCAACCTTGAGTTGAGTAGCACTTAGAAATTCTTTGTGAAACATTCAGCAGCTAAAAGTGCAATGAGCAGAACCAGGTCGTTGTTCTTGGCAATTCAAAGTAAGACCGAAAGATGAAGGGAGGCCGGATGCACAATAGGCTGCACGCACGCACGCACGCATGTAGCTAGATGTATAGGCTCAAACGTCAAACTTGATTCTGAATTTTATATGTAGAATTTTGTGCTTCAAATTTTTACATATCGTTTCATTTTGCATGTGCTTGCTGCCCTTTTTAGATCGTTTTTTGGAGTCGAAGTTTGATCTTCTCTGCCTCGGGCGCCGGAGATGATGACGAGAATGTTTATGTTACTTCCAAACGTACAGTGTCTTCAAAATAAATGAAAAACTATCGGATATGGGCTCTGATTGAATTATTAGGGCAAAGGCCCATCTTATGCAAGCAATAATCATTAAGTATTGATTGCATTTTTTTTTTTACTTTATTATTATTATTTTTTGAAAAGATGAAACTTGTATTATTAGTATGTTCCTTTATGTCATCTAAAGAATGAATGAAAATATTTGAGTATATTAGGGTGATTGGGAGCACTGATGATTACTTTTCATTTTCTTTTTCACGTCTTTCTTCCTACAATTTCTGTTCCATTTTCCAACTAATGAAACCATACTCCTTGCGTCAAAGTTGTTTGAAATTCAACAGTGTATGCTTTGTTTCTCACAATATATAAAATTTAAGAAATGAAAACAGTAATTTCAATGATTAATTGGTTAATGGCGGTCAAGTGCAGGCATAGGTGGCATCTGTAACGCTGTAACTTAGCCAGCTCCCCCATTTTACTTTTCTTTTCTAGTAAAACCTGACTACTTGATAGGTAAAACTATGTTGCCACATGGGTTACGTATCTTTTTTTTTTTTTTTTTTTTTTTTTTTTTCTAGGTCAATTATAATAGAGTCAATTTATATGTCAAAAAAATAAAAAAGGCAAATTTTTTTTTTATATTTTCACACATTAGTCCTGCACCTAAAAATTTTCAGTTGCAGTGATACTTCTGAAAGCCAGAAGATGACGACATGAACACAACACTCTGACATCGCAAACTTATCAATTTGGACAATATTAGTTTTTTTTATTGCAATATACGAAGAGAAGAAAATGCATAATTTGTTAGAATTGAAGGGGGCAAAAAAAAAGAAATTCATTTCACTACCAAACTAAAAAATAAAAAATCATGACCATAATGTTGTTTTCCAGCACTTAGCCATTATATATATATATATATATTTGAGTGGTAAGTTTGACACAATTATTTAATGGATCCCTCTAAGTTACATGCATGTACCTTACATCCCTCTCACATGAATAGTATCCATACACTATTCATGTGAGAGGGATGTAAGGTACATGCATGTAACTTAGCATTACCCTTATTTAATTAGTCATATCATTGTCAATTACGGATGGCAAAATGTAGGTAGCTATAATTATTAGCCATCCATGTGTAAATACATAATTATCCAATATGAATATGGATATCCAAGGGTAAACATGAACATTTATTTTTTAATTATAAATCACTATGCATTTTATGATAAAAAAACTAATTAATGTGTTTTACATAAAAAAAAATCTTAGTTTTTATTTATTTTCTTAAAATGATTAATATTAAAATGTAATTAAAATTATTTTCAATATAGAAACAAAATTATTACTCTTATTTTTAATTACAAAAAAAATAATAAAGAGATATTTAAATTATTTTCAAATAGAGTAATTGTTTAGATTTGTTTTTTTACCCTTCTTTAATTAAGTTAATGAAATATCTTAACCGTATGGATGTGTGCTAATGACTATTTAAAATGTTGGGGTGGAATAATAAAAGTCAATTTATTTAAATGTGCAATTAAATTTATTCTTTTTATTTAAGGACTGAAACTAAACTAAAAATACAAAATCCTTGTTCAAATGAACAAAAATGATTTTACGAATTGATAAACTAACACTTTATTATTATTAATAAATTAATATATATTTTTTACATAATCGAATAATCGATAGTATGTTAAATAAATATTATGTTACAAGAAAATAATAAAACATTAATTAGATAGAATATGAAATTAAATTAATTTTCATATTTTGTATATTCCATCTATTTAATATAATAAAATCACTTATATTAGAAAAAAAAAGAGTATAATGTCTGAATCCGCTCACGTAAGTGAGAGAAAATTAATTACCATTATATTAAATTAAAAAAATCATGTATATATATATTTATCGTCAATTATAATTAATAAATAATAGACAATGTTCAGTTTAGTTATATATTAAATTAATTAATAGTTGGACCCCACTTGATAGGCTATTTCAAACCACAAAAGTAGACATATCACAATCACATCACCAAAACTAAAAAATTGAATTCCAACCACTTTTAGTAAACAATTTTACCTCAAATAATGGACACCAGTGAATCAAATATTTACAGGCCTACCTCTAGTCTCTAGATAATGAAATGATTGATTAAATAAATTTTCGACTCTTGTCATCTCTGTCCAATTGGACACCATAATGGATTAGAGCACTTTTCTTTTTCTCCCCACCGCAACATCCGTGATTCAATGTTCCGTAATTTTTTGACTTTAGTATTATTTATTTTTTGGCCACCAAATTGTCTTCTTCTGAGTTATCGAGTTTTGTGCGAGCGTCGGTCCACCGTTACATTAAATTATAATTTGATTAATTTAAAATAGATGAGTGAAAAGAGGGCTTAAAAGTAATGCAAGTATGAGATGCACAAGTCATTTGGGTTTGTAGTTCAGTCGTGGACCATTACTTTCAAAATTAAGTATAATTATGAGGGTAATAGTTCGAGTCTCCACAGACTCAACCTCCCTCAATTAAATATAATTGTGTAAAGATTTCTTATAATGTCTTTCTCCTTTGCGAAATGCGAGTGGAGTAGAGACATCCCTCCTCTGTGAGGGGTATTTGGATGTGCATGTACTTCATAGAATAAAAATGTAATAATATAAGTCTCATGTATATATATCTGATTGTAAATATCAGTGTAATGACCTGCTGTCATAGCAGTTGTATATATCTCTGTGTAATACAGTAACCTAATACTTAATCAGTTTCAAAAAAGAAAAAAAAAAGTCTGAGATGCACATCTGCTTTACGATGAGAATTTTTATTTTTATTTTTCAATCATCCTGTGTTTATATTTTACTTATACAAATTGAAAGCAACCAACTTTATTAGCATTAATCTGTTTATTCCATTTCAGAGATAAGAGGGAAGGAAATGAAGAATGAGAGAGAAAAGATGAGAGAAATTAAGAGTTAATCTCAATTTTATTACAGTATTTGATTCAACATAAAATTTATTTTATTTTTTCACTTTTTTATCTCCTCCTTTCTCTTCCTCTCTTTTCTTCTTTTCTCTCCAAACTAAATATTCCATTAAACATATTTAGGGTCTTTCAAATTAAAAACTGCCCACTTGTATAAAAAGAAAACAAAGAAAGAAATGGTTAGTTTATCAAGTTGGACTTTCATTCAATCAGACAAATTTTTTTACCAATCATACATTCGCTATAACACATGCTGGTGTTTATTTACTTTGTATAAATTTATCTTTCTAGTATGTCGTATAAGCCATTTTAAATCATCATTCGTCATTATTTGGATTCAATCGTTCTGACTAATATAGTGATAAATTTTATACACAAAAAAAAAAGTTTGAAATCTTTTAGATATGAAGTTGGAAGTCCTTGGAACTAAAAGAAAGTGATGTTATACCTCACCGAATACAATTAAAACTTGCCAATTCATTACAAATTCAGATCTGGGTGAAGTAAAAAGTGATCAAGGAAAAAACAAGATAAATAAGTCCAAAATCTTCACCGAAAAGAGAGATAAATCTCTCCAGCAACTAGGTTGAAGTTTACAAGTTGCTAATAAGAGAGGTGGTGCTAGACGATAGAAGTTTCAAAAGGAAGAGAGAATAGAATATAAAACAATAAACTAATTGATGCAAAAATAGGAGAGAGAACATTGTTATTAATCATTTAACGTGTAGTCGTGTGTTTGTGTGTGTGTATAAAATATAAATTGGATTAAAATTAAACTCAGTTCCTTGGGCACCAGGGCATGAGAGAGAGGGAGAGTCTGAAAAGGATTTGGACACGTTGCTTGGCAACTGGGGCATTGTGTGGGGGACGGGTATGAGAGTGAGGGGGTGATGGCAATTTCCAATTGAGTAAAGATTAGAAGCGTGACGAAGTGGCAATTGAGATTAGCTTAGCTGAATCAATCATCTGTTAGATTAAAGTTAGGTAATGAAGTTGATTGGATAGCGCCCATAGCAATAATTAATGTTCCCCATTCCTTAATTTAATCATGAGCCCCACTACCGACCCTGCTCACATCTCGCAGTTCTTTGTCATGGCAGTAAGTCCTATTATTGCATGGCATGCCCAAACAAAATCTGTCCAGGATCAAATTGGTTTCTTCTTTATTAAATTAAAAGTACTCTCCCAATCAACGGGTGCTTAGAATCTAAATCTTACAAATGTGAGATCATGAATTTAAGTTCCTATAATATATTATGCGGGTTTAATTTTTTTTTCAATTTGAGTGAAAATAATATTTTTTCTTTCGAAATGTGAGTGGAGTAGACGTCTCTCAAATATTACAGAGGATAAAAATTTGGACAATATTTCATAAAAAATTATGTAAATTAGTCTCAGTAATAGTCTGATATTTCGAAATATGCGTGAAGTAGACATTTCTCGAATATTAAAGAGGGTAAAAATCTGGTGGTACTTAATAAAAATTGATATAAATTAGTCCCAATAATAATTTAATTTATAAATATTAATTATAATCTCATGTAATATGAGTTATACTCTTAAATAATAATCTTATGTAATAAAAAAAAAAGCACCCTCCCAATCCTTCATTGCTTACCAATTTAGGAATCGATGATGATTTTTTTATTTTGGTATGAACCACAAGGTGGTCCTAAATAGGTCCCAACTGTGGGAGGTATTTTTAAGCCTATAGCATAACTCAGATTAATCTCTGCTCGTACTAAATCGGTGCGTAAAAAATAAAATATTAACTAAAATAATGATTTCATACGAGAATAAGGCTTGTATTCCTGACTTCTCTTAAAAAATAAAAGTACCGAATTACTCAAACCAAATAACTTTGGTTACGAATCGATGATAACGGAGGAACGAACAAGTGCGCTAATTTTCGTCTTCGATAATGACAAAAGCCTTAACCTCAACGTGGCAGTTGGAACCCACCTCTGTTATTTGTTTATTTTTTAATTTATTTCTCTTAATTAGCGGCATTGACCTTTTATTCTCATACCAACAAATCTTGCCCTACCAAAGTTAAGATATATTCCATAGAATCATATACCTTGCTTTTTTTTTTTTTTGAGTGCTTCCAAAAAGCACAGGAACCACTACTGAAAGTGGAGATATTTTTTTGTAAGAGCCTAACTTCACACAGCATTGACGTCGGCACCCACATCTCTTGCTTCTAAACTTTGGGTCTTCAACGTCAAAATTGTTCAAATGATCCGTAACATTAATTTCACAGGAAGAAAGTGGTACACAAGCCGTAGCAAATTCTCTACAATTATCTCATATATATATATCCTCTATATATATAATATATTCTAATCTACAATGTTGATAAGCTTACGTTTGTTTTCTTTACAAATTATACAAAAAGGAATAGAAGGCGGATTACCTATATTTAAAATACAATAAGGCACAGAAGAAAGCAACAGAAAAGGAAAATTGAAATTCTGTTCAGTGATTTGACTGCTTGCATTTCATGCCTTCTTAACCTGGGGTTACTATGATATGAGTTGGGGTATGTGTACAAGCTTTCCGAATTTCCAAACACACTCGCATAGACCATCTCTCCGAACATACCAACTACCGGATGCTGAAATCCAGACAATGCAGTGCCTCCAAGATTGAGCAGTGGAGATGGAGAATTCCCTTCAAAACCGCCATATGAATGTTGTCCATGAGGATCATAGTTTTGACTCTGATAAGGATTACGATAAGGAAGCTGTTGGCCGGTATTGGATGTAGGATATAGAAGAGCTTGGTTGCCAAAGGCTGGAGGCCTTGGAGGTATGACCGTACCTCGGTGAGAAACCTTGCCTTCTGGCTCAGATTCAGTTGGAGTTTGACCCCGACCATAGAGGGGTACCATTGTTGTATGTGAAATATCAGCCTTGCATACCGGACATTGTGGATGCTCATCAGAGGCAAGAGAGGCACTTTGAACATGGAGCCACTTGTAGATGCAGGGCCAGCAGTAGAGATGGCCACACAAGGTGACCACCGGGTCGTAGGCAAAGTCCAAGCAGATGTTACAATCGAAGCAACCATTGTAATTTTCTGAGCCTGTGGCTGCACTAGCAATGGACTTCCATTCGCGGGCAAAGTATTGCTCAAAGGCCATGAATTTATTTGCACAAGTTGCAACAACTACCAGTATGCCTTTTGACTCTGAAAGACCTCAAAAAAAGTGAAACTCTATTAGCACTTGGTTCCAAGATTGACTAATATCCTTATCTCAAAAACTGCACACTCACCTTGCAACCAAACAAATAGGCAGGAGATGAAAGTAAAAACAAAAAGGTTGCATTACAACAAGACACTGGTGGACAAAATGTGCAGAAGATATATATATATATAACAGTACTAATATCAAAATCAGTCTTGGTGGAACGCAGATTAAGAAAACAATAAACAAGAATGGGCCCACTGAGAGGATGACTTAATGTGCGCTCAAACGCTAAGAGCTGAGGCAGCTTATCTATGAAATGGATAAGCAACACAGGAAACTGAGAGGACCCACGACTTAAGAATATATCATGTACAAACACCATATGATACATGCCCAGTCAACATTTTCCCCCTTCTCTTTTTCTACCTTCCTCTATAATTTCTATTCTAAGTTCTGTTTGGAAATTTTCATTTTCCTACATACAGAGTCTGAAAAATCAGAGGAACAGCTTTATGATGTGCTTTGCAAAAGAGAAGTTTGAAAGGCATACCATAAAGAGCACCATTTTTTTTTTCTTTTCAAAAATTAAGTTTTCTTGCAAGTTGAGGACATTATTGAATCACATACTAGGTATATGTAAAATCATATAGAGAAAGAAATCCAAAAATTCATGAGAGAAGTCCAATAAGGATAAATAATTTACAGACACACAATTACAAATTTAAGCAGTTATTTTTTCTGAAGATAACTACTGACTTTCTCTACACCAGTAAAATGCTGTTTCTCAAAAATCCTCCTCAACCCAACATCAGTTTCCACTTTGATTTATTTAGGCCAGTTGATTTATATATGTGTGTGTGTGCGCGCGCGCGCGCGTGTGTGTAGGTTGAGTAACATAAGCATAAATAAGCTCAGAATGTGATAGTCAAATAACCTAAGACAAAGCATGATAAAACAGTACCAAGTTAATTCATTAGAAGTAAATAATCAATAAAAAGATAAAATAAAAAAAGAAGAAGAAGTAGGGGAAGCTTGAGATTTGGTACCCAGAATATCATATAATTTTAATACCAAGCAATAACCAGCTGCAAAGTCCTCCAGCTTTTATTGAATAGGAATAGGAACAAAGACCAAAATAAATAAAAAACAAAAATCCTGAATATTCAGCATCTCATTTGCACGTACTTCTAGAATCTAGACCTACATAACACCTAACTTCTAATGTCAATTCAGCTCAAAGAAAACAAAAAGAACTCTGCCATCAGAACTTCAAAGAAAAAGGCTTCCAAAACCTAAGAATCGAACAACCAACCACAAGTTTCAAAGTTCCACACATTTGAAATAAACATATTACAACAACTCAACCAATACGCAAAATACACATGATTTTATGAAGGAGCTCAATACATGGCAAAAACTTTTCTAAAATTAAGGCTCTGTTTATTATTGAGGTTGAGCAGCTATAGCTTTCACTAAAGTATTTGGTAAACGTTAGCTACTATGATTTGAAAGGTAAGTTGGTTTGATCCACTACCTGCACGATAAAAAACCTATAAAATTATTATTTAAAAGTTATATTTTCTATACACTATTAACTTTTATTCTATAATTACAGTTTTTTTTTCCACATTAACATTGGCTTTTAAGCTACAATACCAAAAAGAGCCTAAGCTCAAGTTTGATTAAAGCTATTAATCAAAGAATAAAAACCTCAAGTTTAAAATTTATATATTCAGCAACAAATAGGCCAATATAGTCTATCCACTGGGTGCCAAATAAAAAATAAAACAGGAATAAAGCAAAAGGATTCTGCTTTCTCGTAAACCTGTTCAATCTCTTTGGAAAGTACCCAATTTACATCATTAGATAATATAAATTGCTGACAAAAAGAAAAGGAATATAATGATGCAGATCTAATCCTTCGGGGCTTTATCCCTCAAACACGAAACATCATTCCAATTGGAATTATGAAACCATCTCAAAAACGAGATCTATCGACTGATTTTGGCGCAAAATTTTACCATATATATCGTCTAATTCTCTTAGCAACGTCCCAAAATTGACTATAAACTACAAATACATATATTTCTCCAGAAAAATTTCGCAATATGAAAGTTATTAGTCAAGCCTAAACAGGAAGCCTTTCATAAGAAAAGCAACCGCTAAAAAGTTTGTAATATTTCAAGGCAATCCAAACAAAGCCTACATTTCAAAAACAAACAATTGAAAAAAACAGAAACCAAAATAAAACATGAGAGAATCGCAACCAGACGAACAAGAATAGATGCATAACATACCGAAGGCAGACAAAAACGGCGCGTCCCGAGGCTTCTGCTCTGAGAAGAGTTTCAGCGATTTGAAGAGAGGGAGAGAGAGAGAGAGAGAGAGAGAGGAGAGAGAGGAGAGAGAGAGTAAAGAGAAGACAGAAGGGAGTGAGGTTAGGATGTCGATGACGATGGAAAGCGAATGGTCGAGGAGAGATATTTTAATGACTAGTGCGAATTTGCAAAATAAATCGAACTGCGTGGATCAGCCCTGTTGCTGACATGGCTTCATCCACTCCGTGCTCCACGCGTGTGCTCTCTCCTTATTGGACCGCGTTCTGTATCGTCATACGTGCACTTGCCACGTGAGTGTTGTCATGTCAAACCAGTTAATTAGTAGTAATTGGGTCCGGCTACGGTGCAATGGTGATACCGTGTCACCGTTGGACTTAGCCGTTGGATCCACTTGAATAGATCGATTCTTTAGAATCCAACGACTGGGTGCAACAGTAGCACGGTACCATCGTTGCACCATAATTTTCTCCTAATTAGCAACAATGGAAAAAATATTTTTTACTTTCTCCCCCTCATATGTTATTGACCTGGAAAAATAAATATATTGATTATATCCGCCAATAATATCTGACTTTTATTTTATGTCCCATAATTGTGCTAAATGTTAATATACCAATTGCAGCAAAATTGGTATATTAACATTTAGCACAATTATGAGACATAAAATAAAAGTCAGATATTATTGGCGGAATTGATAGGGACGGCAACGGGGAGGAGAGAGATTAGTGTACTTATTCTTAATATGTTGTATATATCACCGTCCACTCTCTTTCTCTCCGTCAGAGAAGACGGTGGTTCTGGAATAATAACAAGAGATTTCGAGGGTTCTGATCCTAGAGTAATTAATATATTTTTAATTTTAAAACTTAATTTAATTATATTAACATGATAAAATTAAAATTAATATTTGATAATATATCTTACATTAATAGTAATTCATTATAAGAGTCTCACTACAAAATATGAATTATCAGAATAATTATTTCCATCAACCTTCATAATCTTACAATAAAAAGAAAAATAAATTACTTTTATATAAATAATTAAATAGATGAAATAAATATAGGTACTTAAACTAATGAGACGAGGACGCGACGTAATATTAGGCTATGATGAGATGATGACAAGTTGGTGCTGGTTGCCCTACAAATAATTTGGATATGATAAGTAAAATTATGAGAGAGCGACTTAAGATTTGATTTATAGATTATGCATTTGAGGAGTTATGAGTTTTGGGTAGTGGTTAAATCTAAATTACATTTATATTTTTATATTAATTAATATTTATATTATTTGTATAAATATTTTATTATTTACACTAATATTTAATATTTTATAATTTTATTATTATTCACTAATAATTTTAAAAATTAAAATGAAAAAATTAGAAGAAGATTGTGATTCTATCATCCTCTTTCCTTCTTTAAATAAAAAATTGAGTAAAAAATATTTTTATTTTTTTAATAAAAAATTAGATATAAAATCATTCTCTTATAATGAAAAAAATGTCATAAACTCATCCCGCGCGGATTTCTAGTTTTCTACCGTCTCTAACTGAAATACATACGTCTATTATTTTATTAATTTATTCCTTTCACCAATCAAATCTCTACTACCAACCACGGACGCAGAGGATCAACTAACCCGATTAGAAAAAGTGCAATCCCATGGAATACGGGCAGATGTTTGGTCAACGATTCAGTATTTATGCAGCCCATGTGCCTGTGTAATATATATAATTCAACGTTATTCTTTTTTTTTTTTAATTTCATTTCTAAATTCATTTATCATTTTTTTTATATTCTTAAGGTTGGTGGATCGTGTTTGACTGGTTGTGTTATGAGAAAGTCAAGACAGATATGAATTTGATCCTTTTGATAATCGCATAAAATAATATGCTATATTACATCATATATAATATATGATAATTTTTAAAATATTAGTCAAAATTTTAAAATTTACAGTATATAAAAAAGTTAAATTGCTTTATGTGACAACTCGTAAGTTTTATTATATGTTATGTTATATATAATATAATGTAACCCCCGTAAAGAATTTTAAACGCTAATTCAATTAGTTATTTGTTGAAGAAAACTATGTTTGCCCATGAATAACACATACGAGTTTGTACCATGGGAACGACAACTCTGCTGCCGCCGTTTTTATGTCCCATTTCTTGATGGCAAATGCTATGTTACAATTAATGTATATATAATATAATATAACCCCCGTAAAGAGTTTTAAACGCTAATTCAATTAGTTATTTGTTGAAGAAAACTATGTTTGCCCATGAATAACACATACGAGTTTGTACCATGGGAACGACAACTCTGCTGCCGCCGTTTTTATGTCCCATTTCTTGATGGCAAATGCTATGTTACAATTAATGTAACATACACACTCAACAACAACCACACAAATTGTATGGGCCCATCATTTGTGTGGTTGTTGTTGAGTGTGTATGTTACATTAATTGTAACATATGGGCTCCCTTTCTTGATTTCTTTTTCTCCATCAAGCGTTGGCCACCAAAAAGAGTCCCAGGAGAAAAAGTGATACTGGGGCGTCCGCCATTTTGATATAACAGAAGTTAAGCATAAGTCGTAGAGTTGTGTTCTCAATTTGAACTACACAAGTTTCTCTAGGGCACATCATGCCCTTCTATAGTGACAAATTTCAGTGCTGGTTTGTTTAATATAATTTTTTTTCCCTAAAAACAAAATTTAATTATTTTTTTTGAAAATATTACAGTACTATATTATAAATTAATTTACATGTCAGAAATTCTAAAACAACTTGATATAATTAGTAAAAATAAATAATCTAAATTTGATTTGATCAATAATATGTCATTTTAAACATTTTTAACCCGTTAGCAAGATTGTATCACAAATAATGGGCCTTACTATTCATGCCCTGTTGTATCCGCTGGGACAAAAAATACTGCAGTGCTAATATAAAAGAACAACGCCAAATAAAAGACAGATTACATATAAAAGAATAACGCCAAACACAAGTCCGGTGAGGCGGTGACCACAATCGACAAGATAAGATGTGTGCCTAACTTTGCTATCGTTGATTATTAATTAAGCCTTTCAGTGCTAACGAGTAACGACAAGGCACTCAAAAATATATATAAATAAATCAGACACTGTCGCAAATATCAATTATTATTATTATTATTATTATTATTATTATTATTATTATTATTATTATGCCGGTAAAATGTAATATTATATTGTCAGCCATCTTTATTAATTCCGAAAATAAAATTTTTTATTACTTCTTTCTTTGATTTGTTTTCCTTTTAATTTTTTTTTGTTTAAAATTTCAACAAATTTGAGTTGAATTTAAATTAGAATCTTTATTTTGTTTGGATTCTGAAAATTACACACACAAGTTATCAATGTTGCGTGCAACACACCGCTCAGTTTGCATGCAAGGAGTTGAATCATGGGCAGGTTAGTGTTAACTCTGTTAAAGCCATTATTGATGTTGGTATTTAAATTCAGAAACCAACCAACTGCATTAATATGCCACAAAAAATACTTGGTGTAGAGAAAGATGAAAGAAATAAGAAAATGAAAGAGGGAGAGTGAGTTGGTAGATAGAAAAAGGTGTAAATTTCTCTCATATTTTTCTACACTAAACATAACTTGCCACGAAAATAAGGTAGAATAGAGTTTCCACAAAACAACGACATAAGGCAGCGACACTAAGCACAACTCATACGCCCCTTTTGGGTTTCGCCCTCAATTTGTAAAAGCTTCATAAATTAGTTTTTCCCCAATTAAATAAGGCAGTGGGCAGTGACAGAACAGGGCAATTTGTTTCGTATACTTTATGCTAGGGCTTCAAGCGACAAAGTGAACACATCTTAAATTTATACTGGAAATGATCCCACCCATCCATTAGGATAGAGTTACATTTACTTTGTCTTACGTTACCAAAATTTCTGAAAAATCAACATAAAAAAATAATATGAACTTTCAATAAATTATTTATGTGTTTAACTTCAAATTCTTTGACGTAATAGGGTAACGCCTGTGTTTCAAGCTCCCTTTTTATTTCAAACTTTGTTTTCTCTTCTGCATCTTCTGTTTTTTTCTATTTTTTTGGTCAAATATCTCTTCTCATTTATTTCAAACATGACGTGTATAAAATTTAAAATGCGCGAACATCCACGTTAGCGGTTAGAGTGTTTTAATAATATCATTGTTTTAAATCTTGAGGCCAAACATCTTAACTGGTGGTCTTTTGTGGAATTTTTAAAAGAATATAATTTTTATTTATTTTTCATCAACATAAAATAAAAAATAAAATATTGACAATTGTTTCTGTAAAATGAAACTAATATATTTTAATATCATATTGAAAAATTTATTATTAAAATTTTGTTTTAAGTAAAGTTTGAATTTGCTCTATCTTCCTAAAAATTTTAAATTGTATAAAGTATAAAATATTTATTTATTTTTTACTAATAGCTTAGTTAGAAGATCTATTTACTTTTTAACTTTTCATTTTTTAAGTTGTTGGGAAAGATTCAAAATAACTATGAATAGCAAAAGTGAATTTTAATTAAGTTTTTACTTTTGACATTACAAAAACCAAGTTCAAATAAAGTAGTCAAATTAATTTTAAAAATAATAATAAATAACAAAATACTTAAAAGAAAGTATATACTTGAAACTATTATTTTTTTGATATAGAAAATATTTTAAATTTATTTAAAGAAAAGAACGAATTAACGAAATAAATAGAATATGAAGTTTGAAAATTTGAACTGAAAACATATTAGAGTTCGCGCCATAAACAAAATGCCTTTGTTGAGCCTCAGCCTCAGCCACGCATATAAAACCTGAAAGCACCTTCATTCTTGTATATTTTTTCAAATCCGAAAAAATCCTTTCTATCTCTCACATCTCATTTGCATTTCAAAATGTCCGCCGTAAAATCGATCTCCAGAAAACGAGGCTCCGACACCGTATCGGACTCGAAACACCGAGTCGTGGACGATTTTGATCCCCATTTCTCAAGGTCCGTTTCCAAAACGACATTTGATTTTGCGTTTGTTGATGAAGGTTTGTTGTTCTGATTTTTTAGATGAAATTGCAGTGACTTGAAAGGTATTATGTCGGCGCTGCAGCAGATCAGAGAGAAAGCACAGAGGGACGGTCAAAAGAAGAACGAAGAGACGATCTCTAGGTAATTTTTTCTCGCTAATTGATTTTAGCTTGGACATTGAAGATTTATTTGCCTATAATTTGCTTATAATAATTTCTTTAAAAAATATCAAATGTAGTTATTGTTTGGTTAGATTATTTATTTCGTATTTTTGGTTACTTGTTAGCTTCTGCTTTTTTTAATTCAATTTTTTATGATTCATGATTCTTAATTGCTTGTGCATGATGCGTAAAGAATTTGTCATAGCTACCAAATGCACAAGCAATTTTTTATGATTCATGATTCTTACCTTCAGCTTGAGTCACTTCATTTTTTGATATTCCTTTTCATTTACCATAAATCAACAATGCAAACAATTAGTTTCACACTTACATCAGCTAAGAACGATCGAAGCCTTTTTGTTACTGAAAGCTAGAAAAATATTGAAATGATTTTTAGAAAAGAATTTGATGAGTGTTTTCTTGAGAGTATCTTTTAGATCTGAAATGTACTCGAAGTGTTTATGTTGAGAAACATTTGATACTCCTAGCTAAAATTTATAACCATGGATCGCATAAAAATAATGATAAATATTCCTGCAAAAGCATATTTGCTTGTAAGTGCTGCTATAAATATAACATACCTAAGCTCCATTTTTCAGCTTTGAAAAACAGTATGGTGTTTTGTTAAATGTGCTCAAGTTATATTGTTATGTTTGTGCTTCCTTTGCTCTTTATGTACCAATTCTACAATTATAGTGAATAATTTATGTTTCGATACAGTGTTGCTACTGAAATCCGGTCTAAGATTGATGAACTGAGGTCCAAAATCGAGAAGGATAGGTAAAATTTAAATCTCTTAGTACACTTCAGTAACCAGATCGAACATCTAACTTTAATTTGTGCACAAACTATACTATTTTATTCCTTTTTGCATTTTCATTGCAGACAGAGTTTTGCTAAGGCACTATCGAAGAGCTCAAAAGAGGTTTGATGTGAACAAAGGAACTTGCCTAAAGATTGCTGGAGATGAATTTTAGGTTTAGCTATGCTTTTTTTTTTTTAGAGTTATCCAATAGATTGTTTGGATAAGATATGTGGTTAAATATTTTCAGTGTGAAAGTTGCTTGAAGAATGAGACTGCCAAGTTCCAAGATGTTTATGAGAAATTCTGCAAGGAGAGAGCTGCTCATCTTCAAGTCTTAAAAGGTATGCCCTGCTGCTGTTTGTTTCTTTTGGTCTTTCGGACTTTTGGCTTGTGGTCCAGAAGGATTTAAACTCAAAACAATGTTGTACATTTATGTATGAATTCGTCATCAACTAATTTATTTATTTTTCATTATCATATTTAAACTGCGTCTTTTAAACCGGATTCATTGTTTTTAAAAGTAATTTGGTTTGTCAGCTTTAAGGATTGCTTCTCTCTAAGTACCCTGTACATGCAACAAAGCACAATCCCATCGTGTCTATGTTACCCTGAAATACATACCAAATTGAGGAGTTGGCTGCATTTTTCCTGAAGCACTATGGAAAGTGAAAAAAATAGGGCCTAAAGCATTGGTCAATGTCCTGCAACCAGTCAACACTAGAGTTGTCAACTCAGAAATAATTCTTGCTTAGTGATATGATTCTGTTTGAAGTGTTACTGGTAAATAACTTTATCTTTTGCACTGACAGATACTATTTCCAAGTTTGAAGAGGACAAGGAAAGACTGTTCATGCGCTATGAACAACTAAGTAAGCAACAATATTCTATTTCCCCCTTGTTAGAAACTTAATTCCACTGATCTGGTGGCTCTTTGAAATCAGGGAAGAAAGAAAAGAGTTTGATATCTGAACAAGAGAAATACTGTGCTGATAAAATTGCTAACTTGGAGTCGTCCTTGAAAAAGAAGAAGCAGGTAAGCAAATTATATGCATCAAGTTGCTAGATTGCTGGTTTGTTTGCATTCATGTTAATAGCCATAAATTAGATTTTACTTTTTGGAAAACAGGATGACAAAACTTTCAGCATTTTGAGGAAAACTATCGGTTCATTTCTTGGCAATGCCTCGGATGAGGACTTCTTGCCTGATGATTAAAGATTTGCTTCAAAGGAGTTCTGCAGACGTATAACTAGTAACTTTTTCTTCCTTAAGAAAGAAGCTTATGATATACCATCTCTGAGAAACCAATATATACTAGCATATATGCTAGTATTTCATCTTGGATGCAGGAACTCAAGAAAATAATATCAACATTTGTTGTCTAAATGGTAATTAGTAGGCAGAGAAATTCTTTGCTTTCGTATGTCTGCACTGGTGAACCCACACTGGTTTATTCCAACGCACGTCTTTCCCTTCTGTTCTAATATGGTTCAACATTGCGAATTATGAAATGCTTGCTTCTTTAGGTTTTATGAGCTAATGCTGACCGTGCTCTTAATATTCATTAAAATTTCAATTTATTCATTTAGCATGTTGTTTCTGCTTTTGGCCCCTTCCTAAGCTTTTAAAATATCAGTGCCTGTTTCTGTCTTCTGTAATTGATAGATATCAAGTAACATTTAGGAATTAATGCTAGTTCTATAAGTGGTCCGTTAGTTGTAATTGCCCTCTCCCTTGATCAGTTGACCCATTTCCTTTGAAGTGTATCCCTTGAGGTGGTGTTTGTTTTTAAGAAAAGGGAGGAGAGAAAAAGAGTGGAATGGAGGGGAAAGAAGAAGAAAGGAGTGGAAGAAAATAGTGAAATTAAATTTCATTGTTTGGTTTGACATAAAATTTGATAGAGAAAGGAATTACAATTTTTTTTTTGGACAAATTTATCCTTTACCTTAAATATTAAATTATCTATATTAGTAATAAAATATAATTTAATATTAATACCAAACTTTTTTAATTTCAAAAAGTTCTAAAACAATTCATGATTTATATTTAATATAAAATATAAATAATTTAATATACTAAACTATTAAATATAATTTAATATAAATAAAAGCCGGTCAATAGTAGCGGTCAACACAAGTCAACGCTGTAAACAAAAGTCAACATCGGTCAATGGTGGCCGGTGACTTTCTGGTGAATTTCGGCGGCTTCCGGCGATGTCTAAGGCTCCAACGATGATCCGGCATAGCTCCGGCGACGGTCTGGCGAAGTTTTGGTGGAGGTTCGGTGATAGTTAATTTATATTTATATATTTTCATATTAAATAAACAAATAAATTTATTTATTTTATTAAATTTCTTAAATCATTCATTAAATATAATTAATATAAAATTATTTATAATATTAAATTGATAAAATAATAATTATTAATAGTATTAAACAAGTAAAAATGTTGAAAATAATAGTATTAAACAAGTAAAAATGTTGAAGGGCAATTTTAGAAGCTTAGGTTTTCAACATAAGAGGAATTTGAATTTTTCACTCTTTGGTGTGGAATTTAAATTTTACACTATAAGGGATATTAAATTCTAATGAAAATTAAATTCTTATATATTTTGTGTAACCAAACAATGAAAATAAAAGTAGAATTTAAATTACTTTCCTCTCCCCCACTTTCTCCTCTCAACCAAACATCACCTTAGTGCCATCATCTATGGAGTTGCATTGTTCTTTTGTAGTGAGCAAAAATTATTGTACGAGGGCCATGACTGTCAAATGCAAAAGCAACTGGTAAACTTTGTAACAGTATAAATGGAATCGGTGTTCTGTGTAATATAGAAATACAAGTCAATAAGGATAAATATAATATAAAATAAATAAAATAAAATAAGGTGCCAATGTGTCAAAGGACGAAAATATTTGTGTGGATTAATTTGCCGTAATGCTTCAGTAAAGGATAATTCATAAAAACTCTAAAAGTTGTATATGTTAGTTTATTTTTAAAGATAATCCATCAAATGCACTTAATTATGATATGACTTATCCTTTAATTGATCGGCCAATCTAATTCAATCCTTATGATAAAAGATAAACTACTCCATCTTGATCGCTACAAATATACATTACCTTTACAACAACAACTAATACATAGTACTTCTCATAATACAATTCGTATTACTGCTGAAATTTAATATTGTAATCCTTCACAGAATCTTATTAATAATCATATATAAAAGGAACGAGTTTCCTCCATACTCTATCCGTGAATATTTCTATTCATAATTAATTAATCACTTGTATTGTGTGTCAATGGCTGACGTCAATAAGCCTTCAAAGTATGTCTCACTGAAGGATCTGATACCACTACATAAAGTGGGAACACTAACTCCACCATATCCAGGCAACTTCAAGACTCGATATGTCAAGATTAAAGAACCTTTCTTTAAAGATGGAATTAAAATATACTGGCAAGAAATTCGAATTCGTGAAGAAGACAATGACACAAGAAAATATTCAAAGCATTAGAAGAATATTGCCATCGCAGGCTTGCCGGGCTCGAGTTTGGTGGCATTTTGACCGTAGCGGCGAGTATTCTGTTAAATCTGGGTATTATTTGGCCATGCAGATAAAGAATATGTCTTGTGCTGAAGCTTCTACTGGGGTCTCAAGGCGATGTATTTGGGAGTTACGAGTTCCTGCTGGAGTGAAGATTTTTCTTCGGTGTCTGTGGGATGGATTTTAATTTTTTTAATGGTTTTATTCCGATGATGTTGATGTTGCTGAGGCGAAAGCCTTAGGGTTTGGTTTATAATTAATTAATAAGAGTGGTTTATCTCCATTGTTAGTTGAGTCGGATTCGTTGTGCATAAGTCTATTGGCTTCAGGTCAGCGTATTTTGTATTATTCCTGAGATTCAGTGACTTATTCAACCAAAACAATATTTCTGGTTTTGTCATATTTGTATTGTTTTTGAGATTCAACGAATTATTCAACTAAAGTAAGATTTTTGGATTTGTCATATCTTAAGAGAATATAACAAGGCAGTAGATGTTCCAGATAAATTTACCCTCTATTGTACTGATTTTCTTTTTCGGATGAAGAATTTTCTACAATATTTATCTCATTACCTTTAAGTTTTGAATCAACAGATAAATGAGAATGGCTATTTGGGAAAAAACAATCCATATATACTTTTGATCTACCATAAAATTTGCGAAGATCTCGCGCTCCCCCCTCCCCTCCCGACACGCACGCGTGCACACACGCGCGCACACACGCGCGCGCACACACGCGCGCGCACACACATATCTAGTTATCTACCTTATTATGTACTTATAAGTCTTCAAATAAATTAGATTTAGTTTTCCTATAAATTGAAAGGAACCATTTAACACTAGCGTAAAATTACTTGCATGATTTATATAATATGAAAAACTGATTTGACTTTTGAGCAACATAATTGATTTTGATCAACTAACCATTGTTTTGCTGCAACACACTGGCTATGTATAGACAGTATATTTACAAATTTTGAGCAACCCGAAGTTAGGGAATGAATGATAAAAATTGGCATTCCAAATCACTGAATGCTCGTTTCCAATAAATTCCATATTAAACCATAACACATATGAAACAAATTAATACTGAAGAGAGCTAGTATTATCTTTGTGGAAAAAAAAAAAACGCAATAAAGTTTTTTATACTGGATATTCTTTATGTTCGTGATACACTTGAATTTAGGTTGTTTATAATAATGCAAAATATATTTGTTTCCTTTTAAGTTCGATTTTGAAATCAAATTATCGACGTCATTTAAACGTGCCATTTCCGGTAATTTTGCTTTCATTGAAGACTGCTGTTAATTTAAAGTGGAATCTGTAGAACACGTTATAGGGCCATCATATCTCCTAATCTAATTTACAAGTTTTCATTTTTTCCGAGCAAGTACAAGTGAATGGTTGGTTTATTAAAGCTGTGAAATTTATCGCTCTTTGAGACTCATCAAGTGATGATGGAGTGTGTTTGGTTCGTGTTCATCGTCAATGGCTTCTTTTAAACCCTTTTCTTTTCTTCTCATTCATCTTTCTTTCCCTGATCTAAATAGAAAGTCGATTCCCATAAGTTTTCCTTTTCTGGGTTTTAATTTAACACCACCAACTTTGTCCATCAATCAAGCCAATTCCTTTGTTTCAAAGGGTAGCCCTAGCCTGCGTGACACTGTTGATTTCATTGAATACGTAAGTTTTCCTTCACATGCACAAGTAAGCATGGATGAGGCTAAACGTTCAAAATACATCTCATTAAAGGATCTGGCATCACTTCCTCCGCAGAAAAGTGCAACTCCACCGTATCCGGGCAACATGAAGACGCGATATGTGAAGGTTAAGAAGCCATTGTTTAAAGACGGAATTAGGGTTTATTGGCAAGAAATTTCGGTTCGCGATGAAGATGCTTGACGCCTCAGCAAGGATCTACAAAGAAAATGTATTGATTGTTCTTACACACGTATATATAGCTATAACCCAAAAAAATAAAAAATAAAAAATAAAAATTCAGTGGCAGTAATTAAACTTTTTTTAGTTTAATAATAATATTTTATGATTTGTATTCAATGTTGAGCTAAGTTTTTAATAATATTGTGATTGAATGTTATTGATGAATAAGAATGTTATGGATGAATAAGAAATAATATGTTTTTCAATATTAAACGACTATAAATGCATGTATAACAAAAGAATATATAGAGTTAAGTACAACTCGAATTCTATTTTCTAATGTTGAGATTGGTTTAGATTTACTTTTATCTTTAAATATAGCATGCAGGCATATGTGTGTGTGTATATATAGAGCTCTTCAGTGCGGACGGTAAATGTGGATTTCATGCGGATTCGTTGACGTGAATTCACACGAAATTTGCATTTAAGCAGCACATAAGAACTTCTATACATGTGATAGGGTTATTGCAAACTTAAGCTTCCTCGTAAATACATTAATTAAATCATCTCTGGCGATCGAGCTAAAAGAGCATGATCTGTGACCCCAACACCTCTTAACGCCATTGAACGATTTGATGCCGTTGCGATCATGCTATTTGCCAATAGCTATAATAGCATCAAATGCTAAGTTGAAGGAGCCGTTGTTCAGAGACGCATAAGAAGAAGAAGAAGAAGAAGAAAAAGATTTACTTATCCCATATGTAGGATTATTTGAGTTGGTTGATACTTATATTGTTAAATCAATCAGACGGCGGATCAATAGGCTGCTTGGACAAATCTGTGGCTTACCGAAATTTGGTGAATGCAGCAGCTGTGCAACTGCATTATCATTATGACTGATAGATCATACATAGTACAACGTAGTTCATTATAATTTATTCGAGATGTAGTTGCAAAGATTATTATCTTTACTTAGTTATTTTTAATTCTAGTGATATAGAGGTAAAGTATATTTATAAGTTATGTTGATAATTAATTAATGAAGCATGTCAAATCTAATGTATGGACTTTGATAAAAAAAAGATAGACGTAGTTTCAAAAAATGAGATAGTATATCTATATAGTGTTAGGAATATGCAAAGTTATCTTAAAATTCTACAAAATGAACTATTGTCCCAAATAATTTTAGAAAAATATTTTATTCTATCTTAAACTTATGATGGAACATAGCATATATTTTTGTAATATACATATAATTATTCTCATGTAGAGAGAGGTAATTTTGTTAAGATGGGATATAAAAAATTATAACTTATTAGAATGTAGAGTTTTTTTTTTATTTGTAGTTGGTTCAAATTGTGACTAAATTTTTTTTAGAACTATATGAAATTTTTTTTCTATATAGAGTATCATCACAGAGGATAGAGGAGTTTTATTATATTGCAATTTTTATTTCTTATTTTTTATCTCGTTATAACTAAAATCAGCCCAATTGATATTAGAGGCCCATTAGGTTCCATTGATAAGATTTGTGATTGTGTTCTCAGCTCATGGGAAAATGATGCTGATTGCAATTTAGCATTGTATTTTAAAATGGAATGCAGATGAAATTTGCACAATTGCACTTGATAATTGGATAATGAATAATATGTATAAATGCATCCATTCACTATAGATATCAAATGCCAGCATATAATTTCAAATCGACATTAAAATCAATGATCATGATTTTCTCTTGATCTGAGCACTTATGATCTTTTACAGATCTTGTGCCACCTGTATTTTTAATTTATTAATCATTAATCATATTAACAGAATTTACTCAGATGAAAATCAGATCGAGAGAGGATCCTGATCCTAAAATCAATTGTCGGCGAGAGAGAGAATTTAGAGTGGGCGAGATAGATTATTTAGCCATCTTTAAATATATAATCACATGCAGAAGAAGCAATAAGATCATATTAGGAGAAAATCATATTCCTAAAATCAATTGTTGGCGAGAGAGAGAGTTTGCAGTGGGCGAGATGGATTATTTAGCCATCTTTAAATATATAATCACATGCAGAAGCATCAGTTACATGAGACACTGAGAAAAATCGGATTAGAGTTGGCATACGGTTTGCGCATAGGCCACGGAACGGGAGGCATCTTGATTCCCGTAACTTTAAATAAATAAATCTTCACTGCTGTGTCTACAGTAACTATTCCATAAAAAGAAATAATAATAAATGTGCATAAAAAATCATACAAAAAAAATTCATTATAAAATAAAGATTTTTTTATTTTCTGTAATTTTTTAACTCAAAATTTTGTGTTATTTTCAATATATATATACACACACACACGTCATTAGTAAGACAATTATGATTTAAGGTCAAGATTTTTAGGATGAAAAAAAGTTTCTTATTAATTTCCCGTTTCCAGTCCAGCTCCGTTCCAATACCTTGTGCCGCCCGCCCACAGCGCCAAAATGCTGAAATGAAAATGTATGTACCGAACTCCTCAGCAGACATAATGACAGAACTACCTCCGTTCTCCCGGTATTTTGGTTAATAACATTTGTTTCCCTAGTTATTTACTAATTCTCAAAAAAATATATAATTGTTCGTTTGTATCAAGTACCACCCTAACACCGAAATGACTGTCCCTAACATCTCCCTATATTGCGAGTTCGTAATGCCCAAAATTTAGATCTCTAAGGGTATTTTGGGAATTCAATTTTAGTTAGGGACTTATTTGGCACAAATCGGAGAGTTTATGTTTGATTCGAGAGTTCGTGAAACAATACGGATCCAATTGTTATTTTTCCTGCAATTTTAAGGGATACTAAGAGTACTCACCTACAATCGAGGGTAACTTCGTCATTCAAATTCCATTCCTAGCACGTTACCGTTTGAAAATTTATGCTTATATAGTTGTTTATGAAGGGGGGTTCAGATAGTAAAACCAGAGTGCAAATCGGAGTTGAAAAGTCGGTAATAGCTTCGCATCTCAACAAACAATGAACAGAGAGTCAAAGAAAGTGAAACAGTAAAACAGAAAATTCAAGATAAAAAACTGATCCTTTGAGGTGGAGTTACAGTATTCAAGAAATAGGTATCGATTTCAATTTAGGGTTTTGAGTGAGCTGGTTGGAGAATAATGGTGAAATTGAGGCATTCTCGATTACAAGCGAAGAAATGGTCCACATTAACGCTGGTTCTGTCAATGCTATTCATGCTAACGATTGTTTTGTTGATGCTTCTTGCTATGGGAATTTTCTATATTCCAATCGGCGACGATGATTCTCCGCCAAATGATCTCACCTCCTTTCGCCGCCGCGCATTTGAAAAGTATGTGATCGAACTTTGCGACTCCTTTTTTTCTTAAATTATTAATTAAAGTAAACACAGCGCTTCTGGATGATCTCGAACATTTTGTTTTTGCTACGTTTTATTAATTTTAATATCTTTGCAAATTCTGTCGCAGACGTAGTGGTATTGCGGAGGAGAAAGGAGAGCAGTGGACGGAAATTGTTGCTTGGGAGCCTAGAGCTTTCGTTTACCATAATTTTCTGGTTAGTTTCTTTTATTTTTTAATTTTAACTGTTGCTGCTCTGTTTATTTAATTAAACAAGAAACCTAGGTTGGTAATTTTTCAGAAATAATACTGACTTGAGAATTTGATTTTATACAGTCCACGGCAGAATGTGAATACTTAATAGATCTTGCTAAACCTTATATGGTAAAGTCAACAGTTGTCGATAGCAAAACTGGTCAAAGCAAAGATAGCAGGTTTGCATTTCCTTGTTGCTATCTCCATTTTTTTGTTTTTGGCACATTGGATTAAGTTGGGAGGAAAAGAAAAAAAGAGAATTAAACTTACGTTTTGGTTAACATATTTATTGAGGAACTTGATATGTCTTGTCTATAGGGTGCGTACAAGCTCTGGCACGTTTCTGAAAAGAGGACAAGATAGAATTATTAGGGGAATTGAGAAGAGGATAGCAGACTTCACTTTTATTCCCATGGGTGAGTATCTGAAGTTCTAAAAGCTCCAGTTGAATTTCTTAGATGAAGGGTTTCTGAATTATGTCCTGACTAGCTTTTCTTTGTTTGATATTGAAAGGTGCTTAATCTTTCTCAAGAAAAATTGATGTACCTTATGCTCATTCTTTTTAAAACATATTCTCTTGTTTATTTCTTAATAAATATGAAACTCAGATGCCTGCTTGCATGTGCTTATTTTGCCAACTTTTTGCCTTGTATTCTGTTTGCATAGATTTTACAGAGTTCCTATTTATGTTCATGATTTTTCTGGCTTTCCTTTCAATCAGTTTGTTTGTACAATGCACATCTCAACTCAAAAAAGCCTTTTCCAGAAATCTTGCATGCTCATCTAAATGCAATAATACATTGTTTTACTTACTTCTAACACAATACTTTTTGCTAAAGCGTGCTCACTTGCTTAAGTATAACTTTTTCTATTTTATTTTAGGTTTCTTTGTTGCTGCTGCCTGCCCCTTTATTATTTTCGTTGCTCATCATTATGAGAGAAAACTGTGTAAATTTCTTTTTTACTGTAATTAGTTGCTTATCAATTCAAGAAATCGAGGTCTATTCAATCTAACCTTACAATCTACAGAGCATGGAGAAGGAATTCAAGTCCTCCATTATGAAGTTGGACAGAAATATGATGCTCACTATGATTACTTCCTTGATGAGTTCAACACAAAGAATGGAGGCCAACGAATGGCTACTCTTCTTATGTATTTGTAAGAACTAATTGCCTCCGCCAACATCTCAGGATATGCTCAACATGCACCTAAACTTTTGTTTAGCTGCATTTTCCATGGATATATGATGTTTGCCTTTCTGGCACTTTTTTTTTTTCCTACGGTTGTTTCAGGTCTGATGTTGAAGAAGGGGGTGAGACAGTGTTTCCTGCTGCCAATGCAAATTTTACTTCCGTGCGGTGGTGGAACGAGTTATCTGAATGCGGCAAACAAGGTCTCTCCGTAAAACCAAAAAGGGGTGATGCATTACTATTTTGGAGCATGAGACCTGATGCCACACTAGATCCTTCAAGTTTGCATGGTCGGTAATTGTGCATTTTTTCTGTTTGTCCATAGCTTTAACTGTAATTCAAAAGTGATGCAGCAATTTGTCTTCCATTTTAGAATGAAAAAATTGGCCTTTATTTGTTATTTATATATTTATTTATTTTTTACTGAAAGTTTTAACAAACGGGTTTCAGTCTTTTAACATGGTGTACTAAATTAGATAAATTCAATTTATGTTTGATGCTAGGCGGTTGCCCTGTGATTAGAGGGAACAAATGGTCAGCTACAAAATGGATGCATGTTCACGAGTACAAAGCCTAAGCAATAACATAAAGAGGTAAATGGTGAAAAAAATAGTTGAACTTTGTGAAACATGCATAAGGCATTATGTTTATGAAATTTAATATGCGTTGGCATGCATCTTTTTTGAGAACTTTGTGATATTTGTTGGTATGCATCTTGATACAATGGTATACAGCACATTTACCTGTTAAAATTTCGGATTCATGAGTTTGTGGCCTGCTTCTCTTCCTAAACAAGTTCCTAATGCAGGCAAGGACTTCATGTTCTTGGCCGGTGCTTTGCCAAATTGGAATTGCTATGGCCAAATCACCATTTTATGGATAGCCAAAAAGACCCAGCTAGGTGTTTTTGAAATCAATGACAATGATAAATTAGATGTGCTTGTAGGCACTGAAAATTAAGAATACAAAAGCTTGTCCTGTTTTTAGAATAAGATAGCTTTGGAGGCTTACAGAGTTTATACATGTGTTGAGTTTTCATTGATTCAACTTTCTGACGTTCTATTTCTTCCTTGCAGGACCTTAAGATGTCGATATCTTGAATCCTTTTCACAGCCATTTATGGTCTGTTTTGTAGGATAAAAGCTATAGCTGTCAAGAAAAAAGTTGATGGGTGTTTGGGAAACACTGTCAAGTAAATTATAGCTAGGCCAAATTAATGTTGGAGTAGAACGCGATCATTATATTTAAAAAAGAAAAAAAGAAAAATAGCCGGCAGCCCAGCTGCAGGACAGGGCAGTTTGAAACAAACGGAGCCTTGGGTAGAAAGCTTTTTGTTCGGCCGCCATTTGATAAATAGAGTGAGGTTCAGATAAGTGATCTGGTATTTGTACTTTCACTAATAAATAGGAATGTGGGGATGTGGGGGACCTGTCTATGGTACAGATTCTGTAACAAACATCTCCCGTCATCCCACCATCCGATTTTCTATTGTTTAGTTTCTCACTCCACATCCAACGGCTGATGCTGCAGTCTGTACCTTACAGATTCTGTAAGCTAGTCGAGTCCGGATGTGGGTGGTGTCTTGATATACATATGTAAACTAACGGTAAATTCTGAAATTCAAGATATATACAGATGCTTCGCTCGTGCTACGTGTGAAAGTGCGTGTGCTGTCAAGATTTTTATTTTATTTTTTATTTTATTGTTAAATACTTCTTTTAATTACTTTTTTTTTACCCGGTTTTTTGGTTATCGTATTGATTACAATTCAAAAATATAAATAACTTACCCTCGTTAGGGAGGTAACAAAAATAACTCATTTTTCGAGCGCACACTTTCCATGAGAAGCCTTATCCACGGAATCCTTGTTGCGAAGACAATCTTGCATTCAAATGTGGATATACTCAAAATAATCATAATCATCAGGCCATTAATATCGTTTCAGCTGGAATAGCGTCTCTGTGCCAATTTCCCTGTTGCTGGCTTAAAATCTCAGCAGAAATCTGAAGGTAGCGAACATAATCAGTGTATCTTTTTCCACCCGTGTGTGGATGTGTGAACCTAGGTAACAAAACTTTTGTACACAATGCTAGCAGCTAGATATAGGCATACACAAAGGAGAAAACAGATGAGGCATACACAAAGTTTTCGGTGAGAGCTCAGCTAGGTGAGGTTCTGGGCTGAAGCAGCGACGTGGCCATGTTCTTTGTCCCTCCATACATCTCACAACCTAATGGAGGAGTGACCTGATAATGGTTCGACCAACTTCGACAAACGTGCATCATAATTGGGGGACCATGTGAAATTTTCATCAACTCTAGCATCAGATAGTAATTACAAACATATAATTTCAAGGGGCTGAAATCCACAACCGCCATTAAGGCAAAATCAACTGGAACAGGAAGAAAGAAAACCTCATGCTCATATATTGAAGTTGTCTATACCTCCCTAACTAGCTATAGATAGAGTCAACTGTTAAGACTATGCTACTTAATGCCAAACAGAGAAGGAGAAGGACCATGAGTCACCAGCTAGTGGCACGACGTCCCAGTACATGTTCATGTTTATGTGATCCAGGTATGGCAGCCACACGAATCCTGTTGTTTTGATCACGGCCAATTGGAACTTCAATACAGCCAGAAGATTGAGAGGGCACTCCAGAGGTAAGAGTGATGATGTACACTCTGTGGATAGCATGTAGCTTGAAATGTTCTGATAAATGAAAATGAGAATGCTAGTTCTGCCATTGACATGTAAAAATATTATCAAGATAAAAGAAAATGCATGTTAGCCTAATCGCTAATTCAGCCATCAGGAAAAACAAAGAAGTATCCTTAGGAAGTTTACTAGGTTTTGCTCCTTAAAGTGGTTACAGGGCGGAACAAGCAATCCACTGGTGCCTTTGTCCAATTTGTACACAATCCCTGGGCGAACAGATGCTGCGGGTGTAATTTAAAAAGAAAAAAAAAAAAGAAAAGAGAAAAAACTCTTCATTATCATAAATATACTCTGCATCGGAAGAATTTCTTGATATGAAAATGCAAGTGGTGATGATTCATGAAGGCCATTTCACAAGTGTGCCAAACAACCTGTTAACGAACGGGGAATGTCGACCACGATTTTCAAAGCTTAAGAAGCAAAAAATAGCTTCAAGGAATGTTTGTTCTCCTGCTTAATTTCTGAAAGCACATCTAAAATATTCTGTAAACAAACGCCCGCATTTTCTTTGAAGCTAATATTTAAAATCATTCACGCGCTTCCACTCGGTAGCTAATGATTTTATTCCATATCAGCTAAAGTGTAAATTTGTACGGGTAATATTTGCTTAATAATTTTCTCAAATTTTAATAAAGTTTAAAATTTTGAACCAAATTGGTATTCATATATATATATATATACACAGATAGAGAGAGAGAGAGAGAGTATGCAAATCATTCCATGTCTATTTTTCACGAAAATATCTAAATAATAGTAAATTAAAATCATACGAATGCCCTTTGAACTGGCCCGGATACATCCTTGGCCACACCTGAACCACCTCCCAAAAGTTTCAAGTGAAATACTGAAATCGATGAAGCTAGTAGTGATTATATTGTTTGTGGAATCAAGTGGGGGGATAGATGAACCTAGCGGTGATTATATGTATTCCAAGTACATGTAAACCGCAACTAAAAGGATCATTTGTAATTTAAAATAGATCATCTATCTCAATGTTATTCAGTGAGGTCCTGTTTCTAGTTGTCCGCCCAAGCCGTTTGGATGCTTTTCGTTGGCCGACTTTTTTTGGTTTCGGTTTCGGTTTCGGTATCGGTTTCTCTAATCAGTCGGTGCATTACATTCTAATCAGTCTCGTAGCAAATGTGTTGAACTACTTGTGCTGCTAAAAACTAATTTCATGTTCTGTTCTGCTCTAATAATTTTCCTGTTTATTTTTGTACTTTAATTAGGTCACGACTGTCTAAATCATACACACCAGAAAGATCTTTCCCAAGAAATTCTCCGATACAGAAGTCTCAACAACAAGGAAAATTCGAAAAAGGATTAAAAACAAAAGGAAACTCTGGAAACATCCCAAAACTTTGAATATTAAATATGGGAAAATGATTCACTATTTATGTACAATTGACTAGCAACTCAACATGCAGGGATGAAAATGGAGTCAATCATATCATCAAGGATAGACCCAAATGAATTTCAAAAAATAAAATAAAATTTGCAAGCTCAGCGGACTGTATTAGACGGAGGGGTGGGTTGGCCCTGTTGAACAGACCATGGGGCGCGCCTGTTGTGGTCCTGAATATTATGCAATTACAAGGAGTCAGTAATTCACCACGAACACTAAGAATAATAATCAAGCCCATGTGTACTAATAAAAGAGTGTTTCAGATAAGTAATTTGTCTATGCACATCAGCAGATCAAATTTAAAACCTCTAGAGCATGCTTTACCATAATAATAGCTCTCGAGAACTATTTAATACGAAGTTGATAATAACTAGAGTTTTAGCCTCTATAGTTGTACCTCGCAAACAACTTTTAGGTACTGAGTTCACTACTGTCTCAAGTATTTATGTGGATATTAAATGCAGAATTATAGTTTCTTGAAAAATTATTGAAAGGATCATTCCCCCAAGCTCTGAACAACTATTCATCATCTCATTGAACAAATTTATGACATGGACCCAGGGCCCATCTTGGATACAATTCATTGTGGCACTCGTGACTTAGCTGGTGGGTAACGGTTTTCCACTTAAATGCCACCAGCTCTGCCTTCCTACTTAAGACATCCATCCCTAGTTGGTCTAATACTCAAATCTGGTTTGCTAGATCACACATACAGAGAAAGAGAGAGAGTCCACATACCCCAATTTCTGTCACAAAACAACATGAGGAACACCTGACTGATGGAGCTCCATATGGATACATCAGCAACACTGCACAACTAGCACACTTAACTTGCCCCACCTGATGAGCTGAAATAAAGGACACGGTTAAAAAAAATTTAACCATCCTATCATACTGAAGATTGTAAAGAAAAGGACAAATTTTGCTAAATTGACAATATTTTCACCATTCAAAAAAAAAAAAAAATCGAAGAAAGTATATATTTTGTGAAGGTGGGAGGATTTCTCTTCACATTTAAAAATCAAATATTTAGTTATCATTATGTATAGTTGAAACATTGCCGCATCTATGTGTGCAATGAATGATCACTGGTGTTTACGCTGTACCCTTACATGCGAGGTCATAGAATTTGGTAACACAAGGTTATTTCACCTAAGGTAGAGGTCCTTCAACACTGATGTGTCAAAACAAATTGTTTCATCTTCAAAAGGAACTGGTACAGAATTGAAGTTGCAAAAGAACAAGAAGAAGAGGGGTGGTTGAAGGGAGGTACAAGTAATAGTCAACAATGTGACATAAAATCATTTGAATACACTAGATGACTTCAGTGCCTCGTTCAATAAAATAAATAGTGGGAAAAGAATCACAAGGATCTTTTACTCCACTTAGGTGTATCTGCAATGATGTTGATGGGTTAAGCCAAAATATGCATTGAATTAGTTTTAATAAAGTCATAGCTACAACCCAGAATTTCAGAGGTATTTAACTTTTGCCTTCGAAATAAATGTATTGCAATCCCCCTTCATACGCTACATGGTTAGCAAAGATCAAAAGATTCAAGGGCGTGGTAGAGTAGTAAGAGGAAAGAGATACAGCGATGATCCCAAACAATGAAATCTTTCTACTCTATTTATTCATTTATTCATACAGAAGAGAGTAAAAGGTGGGGGTTTTGGGGCTGTTCGGTATGGTTGGCAAAACAACATATAATAGTAAGAGAGGAAAGAACCTTCTAGCACAAAGTTGACAGTCTGACAACATGAACATTTAACATGTCTGGCTCCTCGTGGATACGCAAGCAGTCGGCGGCAGGAACCACAAACCATTTGAGCCATTTCTGTCCAAAATTACAGAACAGGCAAAGTTGTCGGAAGTTTAGCAAACCAAATAATGCTGTGAGATTATGCTTGCAAGCACGACAAATAATAGGAAAAATCACATTGAATGGAAAATAAATCAATAAGTCATATAGATCCAGTAAAACCTTGATGGTAACAGGTTAAGGTCAGCCAAAATGACTCTTGAGACAGAGAATTCACTCTAGCTACACTCCACCATGTTGTCGTCATTTGGCAACTACTATACCAATGTGACAAACAACAGCACTTTAAATGCGTGTAAGGATTAAAACTTTCACTGGTGATCATACTCAATGTGATAGGAGATATAATTGAAGTCACGGAGAAAGGAATGTTGGCATGCCAATTGAACCCTCAAGTTGTACCACACAGGGCAAACATGAAAATATGCACCAAATACCTTGAATTCTTGCAATAGAAAAGCAAATCAAAGTTCAACTTAAAACACATATCTTATTCACACCTGTATTGACAACCTATGTATCATTGGATAAATTAGTTAATTAATATTTCCATGAGAATATTTTTTGCAATATTTAACCATAAGTTCATTTTTTCCTTTTCTTCAGTTGACAATTTGATAATAATTTATGAAATAATTCATTTGATAATTGCTCAGAAACAAAAGCCAAAACCCTTTAAACAAGCCAGAACCTCAAATGAAAGTAAACAACACTATACCTAAATGTTAACGGCTTCCGGCTGATGATTCAATAAAAACATTTTTCTTCGGGGTATTTAAAAATAAAATACAAATTATATATAAATCTCACCAGTTCACATAAATACGCACATAAACAGAACTACATAATGGGTATGGTAACTGACCGGAAGGTGAAGGCACCGGTAACGGCGGAGGAATGGGTTGCCACCCCGGCGGTGGCCCAGCTTCTTCATTTTCTTCTTGATTTTCCATAGATTCTTTTTCTCTGTTTTCCATTTGAATCTGACTTCGATAGTAACTCTGAATGATGATGAAATGAAAATAACAACTAAATAGACCGCACCGTTAAAGGTTCTCTTCTAAGCGTTAATTTTATCGGACACCCAATTGTACTGACATTTATTGCATAATCCCCACAACTCCAAAAAGTCATCTACTACCACCCAACCGTTAGATTTAATCCTTAACCGGATTGACCAAATAAACAGCCATGGCCATTTTTCTTTTTTTTTTCTTTTTTTCCCTGTTTCTGCCGGGGGTTCCTACTTAGTCGGCATTCTTGGGCAATGACCATGGCATATGAGCTCTTCAAAAATCAGCTCCCAGGCATAAGGAATATTAACATGCAAACAATCATATATAAATCGATTAAAATATCTCAATTATTTCATGAGAAACAAAAATAATCACAATATGTAATATGAGATAAAACTGTGGTGCAACTGTGCCACAGTTGCACTGTAGTCTGATCTATATAATATGTATGTGTTTGCGGTAAATTTAGAATGATATTTTTCAACTGATAAATAAATGACACGTGGACAATTATAAGGGTAAAATAAGTACAATACTTGGAGTAATATAAAAATGTCATTTGAAAGAATTAATTACATTAAATTAACTTAGAAATCAATGGTTAATGTTGTATACTTCAAAATATTTGTGAGAAAAAATAAAGTTAGTATAAAAAAAATATGCTTATCTTTCTTTTTTTTTAAATATAACACGTAAATCTAAAAATATTTTCTCTTTTTAACCTAAGGATGACATCTAGTCCTAACTTTTATGCATTTCCCTTACCATATACATGTCTCATTCACCCATACAAATGCATGCTCTTTTTTTCTTTCATCTCCTTGCCTATTTTTCTCTTCTCTCCATCTTTTAGATCATCACCCATTTCTCCATTTTTGAAGGTTCTTTATATTCTCTATCTTCATCATCTTCTCCACCATATTATTACTCTCCTTATTTTCATTCACCATCTTCATCTTTATTAAGACCAAACATCTTTATATGGCTATCTAACTTATGCTATTCATCTATTCCAATTCATATACAACAAATATGAAAAAAAAAAAAATTAAAGTTCATGGATTTCAAGTCTACAATAGTACGGTACAATGGACTCATAAATCATCACACCAAAGATAAATGTCTACTTAATTTTGAAGATGCTATTCGTGCCCCATACTAGATTTTATAAAATAAACGAAACTATGATTTAAATGAACTATTGAGTGATGAAAGATATCTTAAAATTTCATCACAATTTATGTGACATCTAATATGTCATTTATTTAGTAATTGATAATTTTTAATAACTTTAAATAAATTAATTGTAATATCTTACTATTTAATTGATGAATGACATATTATTTGCAATGTGTAGCATTACTCATATAAATTTTTTCTAAATAATGTAGCATTTACCATGTTATTTATTTATTAGTATTACGAAATTATCTTATTATTAATAGTTTGGTCACCTATTACTTAACATGTAATGTTAATTTAGGTTATAAACTTACTTTGTATCCCAAGATCGATAATTATGAAATTAACAAATTAGTAATGAAGGATTTAGTTGATTGATTTGACGAACTTACAACTAGCTTGAGTTTTAGGAAACAGTAAGGACTTGATTGTAAATTAGCAACCAAAATTTTAAAATAGAAGGGGTTGCACTTACACCGCCCTCTCCCGGCGAGCAGTCCCAGAATCCTTTCAAGAGCTCGTCTCGCTACATCAAAACTCTCTTATGGAGCTCTTCTCCTAGGTTTTGAATATTATAAAATGATGATGGAAGAAGAAAGTGATTCCGAATAGCAACAGCTTGAGGAGGACTGGAGGAGGATGAAGAGGAGGAGACTACACAGGAGGAGGCGTGGGCGGTTATTTCAGCTTATTTTGAAGAAAAGGGTTTGGTTAGGCAGCAACTAGATTCCTTTGATGAATTCAATCAGAACACTATGCAAGAAATCGTTGATGAATCCGCAGATATCGAGATTCGCCCAGAATCCCAACACAATCCCGGTCAACAATCTGATTTTGCTGAGGTTTTACAATCATACACTATTTATGAAGAAGTTAATAAATGACTTGAGCTTCTACCTGAAGAAGAGGAAGCTATTATATGTACAAGCATTCTGTACATATTACGAGTGATAAAAATTACTCGAGTTTCCACCTGAAGAAGCTATAATGTGTACAAGCATTTCTTTTTTGTTAAAATTGTTATTAGCCTTAAAAAGTTAATTATTACAGAAAAATATAACTGCGTCCAATGAGTATTTTAATGAATTACAAATAGAAATTGAAACTTACTGACATTGGATTATGTGCAGACCATCTACAAGATCAGTTTTGGTTAAGATATATCTGAGCAAACCGATGATGACAGAATCAGATGGAGAGACTGCCACATTATTCCTAAAGGCTGCAAGATTGAGGAATTTAACATACTCTGCTCCTTTGTACGTGGATGTTACGAAGAGAGTTATTAAGAAAGGGCACGATGGTGAAGAAGTCACCTAAACCCAAGATTTCACTAAAGTTTTCATCGGAAAGGTGTGTAGTTTATTTATTTCTTCTTATTATTATTATTATTATTATTTTCTTTTTAATGATGGGATTGGTTTTATCTCTGAAAACTCACCAGTTAATGCATTTCTAGGTTCCTATAATGCTTCGATCAAGTTATTGCACACTATATCAAAACTCACAGAAGGCTTTAACGGAGCTTGGGGAATGCCCATATGATGAAGGTGGATATTTTATTATCAATGGAAGTGAAAAAGTTCTGATTGCTCAGGAGAAGATGAGCACCAATCATGTCTATGTCTTCAAGAAAAGGCAGCCAAACAAGTACGCCTACGTGGCAGAAGTTTGTTCTATGGCAGAGTCCCAAAACAGGCCACCCAGCACGATTTTTGTGCCGATGCTTTCTCGGACTAGTGCCAAAGGGGTAATGATAACCCTTTTAGTGTTTGAAGATGGTTTTTTATTTTCTTTTACCAGTTATCTTTATTCTATTTTCCAGCTATCAAAGCAGCTATTAGTACCTCTCATTTACTGCATCTGCGACTTGACTTTGTTTCCATTCTATTTAATTTGTTGCAGGGCTCTTCGGGGCAGTACATTCATGCTACCCTTCCATACATTCGAACTGAAATTCCTATTATCATTTTGTTTCGGGCTTTGGGGTTTACAGCTGACGAAGATATATTAGAGCACATTTGCTATGACTTCCAAGATACTCAAATGATGGAATTGCTTCGGCCTTCCCTGGAGGAAGCATTTTTCATTCAAAATCAACAGGTATCTACCTCTACTTCTGCCGTGAATTATTTCTTTAGAATGATTTGCCTGCTGTTACATATTTTTGATTGAGATGCTAATTTGTGCGAGAGAAGTTATATGCTTACTTTCTAGTGACATGGATAACCATCTGATATTCTATCCTCTGTATATGCCTTTCTCAGTCAACCTTCCTCCTTCCTTTATTCCTCCTCCACCCTCTTCTCATCTTAAACTCCACTATATATGGAAAATATTCTCTAGTGTGTGGGATATATGAATCCATATTAATTCTCTTTGCACCAATTTTTTCAATGAAATTTTATATTACAAATATCTCTTTGAGTTAAATTACAAAGCCATCCTCTTTTATATTCCCTACTTTTTGAAACTCTTTCTTTGTGTGATCAAGTGTCTACATTTGCTATTTATCTTTTTCCCATTCTATGTCTCTTTTGTTGGTCAATGGACCCTCTTCTGTTTTGGCACAAGAATGTTATTTCATGAGAGCATTCAGTTTGATAACAGCAATCAACTGTGCATGCTGCACAAGTTGAAATTTCTCTCTTGGTTATCACTAAAATTAAGTTATTTCTCCACATAACAAGCTGAAACTCTTGTTCTTTCTATTAGTAGGTCCAAAGTTGCTTTTTATTCGCTGCTGAACTAGTTTTTAAAGGCATGAATTTTTATATGTATTAGTTGCTTCATTGGGCTTTATAAGAATTCTCCTAGAATCCTTAGAGGAAATCTGCGTTATATTTGTCATTTTTCTTGTTTGATTTGTGGTAATTCTTTTATTTTTTTTGGGCCAAATACACGCTGCCTCACTGCGATTTCATATTATATGGAAGCAAGTGTGTGAATGAGAGAAGGAAAGGGGGTCATTTTTGGAATGTAAGAGGGTGTGTGAGTGTATAATCTGAATTGTTCTTTTAAATTAGTTTACTTGTTATCTAATTTTTTGTGCCTTCTCTGATATCAGTTGGCTTACTCTGTAAACTATTTAGGTGTTCTCTTCCATGAATGCAGTGAAGTTTGTATCGGACCAGTCTTGTTTCGTCTTCTTGTAGTTTTCTTTTTCTTTTTAATAGTTTCCTAGGGATCGTGGTTTCGGTGCTTGAACCTCTTTGAAACTGTAATGTTCCTCTCTTGTGTACTGCACTAGAGTACATTGGAAAAAGAGGAGCAACTGTTGGTGTGACTAGGGAAAAGATGATAAAGTACGTGCTAGCTCAGCAATATTATTTGGGTTTCAAATTCTATATGTGAAGTTCTATCATGTTTAGGTGATTCTCCTTTCAGATACGCCAAAGAGATCCTTCAAAAGGAAATGCTTCCTCATGTTGGTACAGGAGACTTCTGTGAAACAAAGAAAGCTTACTATTTTGGGTTAGTTTGATGCTTCTATATGCTTTAGCATTGGGATCCCTTCTGAGTTGTTTTCATGGCTAAATCTTTCATTGTTCCTATCTCCACCAGACATATCATTCATCGGCTTCTTCTATGCGCACTTGGCCGGAGGGCTGAAGATGATAGGGATCATTATGGCAACAAGAGGCTGGACCTTGCTGGTCCTTTGCTTGGAGGCTTGTTTAGAACGGTTTGTTTGTTGATATAAATATATATGCACACACACACACTTTAATATGAATATGAATTAATCTTTCAGTTTTCTTAATCGTTCATGGTGCTTGTATTAATGCAGCTCTTTAGAAAGTTAACCGGGGATGTAAGAAGTTACGTGCAAAAGGTTATTTGCTATTAATTAGTTTTAGTTTATGTCTCTCTCTCCTTTTCTTTTAAATGGTTTTTACTTAAATTGCTCAATCATTTTATAGTGTGTTGATAATGGGAAGGATGTTAACTTGCAATTTGCTATCAAAGCCAAAACCATTACCGGTGGTCTCAAGTACTCGCTTGCTACTGGAAACTGGGGTCAAGGAAATGCAGCTGGTACAAGAGCTGGAGTTTCACAGGTTTGAGACTATTAGTTTTTCCGTGTGAATTCTAGAATAGTTTCTTTGTTCCCTGACTGAAACATTTTCTTTTCTGGTAGAATAATTATATTACATTCATTCTTCTATAGGTGTTAAATTGTCTAACATACGCCTCCACTTTGTCACATTTATGAAGATTAAATTCCCCCCAGGCCGCGAAGGTGAAAGCGCTTGTGCATGAATTTGTTGACATGATCTTTGTTTCAGTTTGGGGATGAATTTTCCCTCCTTGGCATCTTCTTTTTTTATTTTATTTTATTTTATTTTTTAGCACTTATTATTTGTCTTGTCCTATTTTCACTCATGGAGTTTGCCTGTACCAGGGAAATTGGCCAAACCTAGGCAGTTGCACAATTCACAGTGGGGAATGATGTGCCCAGCTGAAACACCTGAAGGGCAAGTGAGAGTAGTTTGCAAAATAATTGAACTTCTGCGACTGTGTGTATGTTGTTTCCATAACCCCTTTGTTTTAAAATGGTGCTTATGCATGTATTTTTTCTTGTCAGTTCAGGCTTGTGGTTTGGTAAAGAATCTCGCATTGATGGTGTACATAACAATTGGATCAGCAGCATATCCAATTTTGGAATTTTTAGAAGAATGGGGAACAGAGAATTTTGAGGTGCATTCTCATTTGTTCTGTAATGTCCAATCGTAAAAGTTTAGTACTAAACGCACAGATTATTAATAAAGAATTGGATGTTACTGGTACTGGCATCGCAAATATTTGCTACGAAGTTCGCCTCATCCGGAGAAGTTACCAATAAACTTGATGCCCTCTTTAGAAGGTGACGTTCAAGTTCGGCTCTTCTTTTGCTTACCGGTGGAGTTTCTGCTAATGCAACAAGTGCTAGAAAAGATTATGTCTCATGTACAAATCGAAGAATACGGTCAACGACAGGTGTCAACCTTACGGGATAGACAATAAATTTTGGGATTATAGCGAATCGAAAAATCAATTGGTTTCAAGTTATCCAAGAGTCTCCCAAAGGCTCCATTGTTACAACTCAAAATTAATTCCTTTCGCTTAAGTTTCCTTTTTTCCTTTTTATTTGTTAAGCTGACATGTTGTGTTTATATGCTGTACATACACAGGAGGTCTTGATTGTTTACTGTTTAGACTTATGAATTCATCTTGGAAATGGAAGATTATTCACGGTTAATTATACGACTAAAATCAATTATATAATCGCAAGATGGTTCTAGTAAAAGGCTTTGTCATTATAGTTTGATTAGTTTATGCTCCTAAATTCTAAGCGTAGATAATAAAATTGTTTAAAAAATTTACATTCCTAATTCATCGTTGACTTGTATCATAAAAAATAGCATTATCGGCAAAATTAAAACTAGTTATTTTATATGTCCCATCCGATCTCATGCGAGAGAAATGATGGCATGATACCTATATGACACTAAATTAGAAGAAACATAAAAGATATTAGCAAATAACTCATGTGAAAGTTACAATCCAAAACCAAAAGCACAAGTCATTAGTTGCAAATGATTTGTGCGCAAACCATAATAATATCACATAGCTTTTACTTGGGTATTTTTCCATTTTTTTTTACTTGGGTATTTTTCCATTTTTTCTTCTTTGTATGGCATAGACTATATTTTTCCAATCTTGTAACCTGCCCAAGATCATTAAAAAAGAAGTTAATTTTGTGCCTAATTAATTAGATTTTACCAAAGTTTATACAATTTATCGTGGAAATTGAGTTAGCGACATTTAACTACCCACCCATCCGCTTGTCTCTCTCTCTCTTTCCACTGCAAACCGGCGGTAGCTACCAAGTGTATCTGCCATGTAAAACAATTGTTTAGAAAGGAATAAGAAGCAACTCGGTGTCCACGTGCCCAAAAATTGGAACCGCCGTACAGGTTCGTTCATATACCTTGTTAGGTGAACAGAAACACGGATAATAATTTTCAGCAAAATTATTGCATTTTTAAGGCTTGAATCCATGCATTATTGGTGCAACCAATGTGTACGAAGAGAGACTTAATCAAACTGGGTAATTTCAGATTAGCTGCTTAATTGGTGTTCCTCTACATGCAGGAATTTGTCATTGCAAGCACGAAAATTTCAAGTACTCACAGACAGGTTACCAAATTTGATTCTCGTTCGAGGAACACAAAGAAAACAAGTGCACCACCTCCTATCTGTCTTCCTAACACACTACACACATATTTCTCACTATACTCATCGGTTTTTGGCATTTAAATTTCTGCCAAGAGCCCCATTTCCCTTTTAATTTACTCGGCTCTCTAGAAAGCAAGCCCAAGCTCAACTAAAATGACCATGACCAAGAGGATCATCACCAATCTTCTGAGGCTTATAGCCCTGGGAGCGACAGTTGCTGCCATTGTTGTTATGGTTACAAGCCATCAGTCAGCTGAAGTTTTTAACTTAACATTCACAGCTAAATTCAGCAATGAACCCGTATTCAAGTAAGCCTTCAGTCTTCACCATCGCCTCATCTTCTTATCCAAATTTCTTAGCTAGGCATTCTTATTTACACAATCTTCATTTTTTTTTTGTTATTAGACTAATGTTTGGTGTGTGTGTGTGTATATATATATATAGGTACTTTGTTGTCGCAGAAGCAATTGCTTGTGGCTACACCCTCGTAGTTCTCATTCTGTCTTCCAGAAGCCTGCTTTGGCGATTAATAGTCATACTGGATGCGGTAATAGAGAAATTTCAACAATTTGATTTTAATTTTTCTGGGTTTACTTATTGTGTCATGTTGTATTGGTTTATCAGGTTATGACAGCGGTGCTAACTTCAAGCATATCGGCCGCATTGGCAATAGCTCGTGTAGGGAAGAAAGGCAACAGTCATGCTGGTTGGCTACCTATCTGTGGACAAGTTCCAAAGTTTTGTGACCATGTCACTGGAGCTCTTGTTTGTGGTTTTGTCGCCGCAATTGTCTACGCATTGCTTCTTGTTTTTTCTCTCTATTCTGCCCTCGGTCCTGTATTTGGTGTAAAACCTTAAGACGGTTCCCTACCCTAGCATATGCAGATTTTGTTCATGTTTTAAATGCTTTGATTTTTCTCCTATAATATTTCTACCCACCCTTGTTCCCTCTGTATAAGCTAATCAGTGTACTTATATATTGTATATACATCTGCTAATGATCAATTACATAGTTATTATATTAGTACATCATGCAAGTAGTAACTAGTAGCTGTATATTGAGAGAGATTGATCTTTTGGAGAAATTTTAAAATATTTCTGATGTATTACAATCAATTGATGTATGTATGATATATGTAATTGAATTTAATATAACCACTACTTATATGATGATATTTCAAAATAAATACACATATATTATAAATATCATTTACTTATTGTATAATTATCGCGGTATCTCCGATATATTATAAATTTTCCCAACCTTTTGAGCACATAAAAATATCAATTTTGTCTCTCAACCTTAACGAATAAAAAAAAAAAAAGGGTCGTTAAGCCCATCAACGAATCCACTATTCCAGGTCCAGTACCGGCATATCCACGAGGACAAGGTTCACCTCCCAAAATAAAATAAAAATAAAAATGAAAATACCGTCCAATGAGATTACAGGGGTCCCCACTATCAGCAGGGTCGCAGATCGCTCAAACAAGTTCCTCTCCACGTCTTAAGACACGTATTATTAACCACACACCAGAATGTAGAATCTTCCCTCTAAAATTCTAAATGCTATGCATGCAAAAATCACCAACTTCTAAATAATATTTAACTGTAAGCTTCTTTATTCTTTAACTACGATGAACACAAACACATAGCTTTTGAAACCCAGTTCATGATAAGATGGCTTGTGGAGCTCTGTCATTGACCATTCCTTTGTGGTCACATTTAACCTCCAAATTTGATTCTAAAAGAGAACGAGCCTTTAAACATCAACCTACGACACTCGGAATTGCATGTTCAAATTCGAGTCCGGACTTGCCTGCTACAACTGGTAACTGCTTCTTATTTCATTTTTTTTTTTATTTTCTGGAATTATGTAGAATGAAACCTTCTTGGATGCGGGTGATGAATTGGTTACAAACGGAAAGTTTATTTTTGTGTGTACAAAATTTGAATTTGGAAGTGGAATTAAGCCCACGATGGGTTTAGATTTGTGAGTATATCTGTTATGTGTGATTAGATAAGATGTCTTTTTGGGAAAAATTACAAGAACCCATCTGAAAATTTTCATTTGGGAGGATTTGACTTGGATTATGCATTAGAAATTGCAGCAAAGGGGTGAACCGTGAATGTGAGGGTCTGTTTGTGAACTTTATGGGCCTTTATGACATAATTGGCTGTCATATGTTGTATTTTGTGGTGAATTATATACAATATAGAGTATTTTGGTTTAAGCCAGTTAATACTCTTCCTTTTGACTATTCTACTTTTTCTTATGATAATTAATGGCCTGCCAAACTTTTGAAATAATTATAGCTATCTTTGCTTGTTTGCTTACTCTAAAATGGAATGTGTTGTTAAACCAAATGATCATCTATCAGTGTCTGACATTTACAAATCTATTAATGTATGTCATTTGCTATCTTCAGATACAATTTTATGTCCTGAAACCTTTATATGGGTAGTTATAGTTGGCTTGTGCTACAATGGGTGATTTTACATTCTCAGTTAGAAATGTGGACTAGAGGTCTTAAGGTTGCTGTTGAGGTAAACTAACTTCTAACCCATCACTGATGGTACATTCCAAGGAATATCCATTGGCTGGCTACACTCTGCCTAAGGTGAATTGCCTTTCCATTTTGAGAAACAGATGCATAGATTCTTCACTTTATAGTCCTTTTCTTTATCTATAAATAATAACATTTGGAGAAAGAAATGTTTCGGATGGAATGCAATTTATTTATTTTTTTGAGGGAGGGGAGGAATGAGTTTTTAGAGATCTGTTGATAGGGAGTATTAATGAGAAGTTGCCGTATCTGCCTTGAAACCTGTACTCAAGAATCTCTCTAACCCCTCTGTGTGGATGTGTGTGTGCATATGTGAATGCTTATCAATAGAGTCAACATAATTTTGTGAAGTTCAACAAGTTCTTGCGCATTGTTATCCCTACATGAAGTTGGTTCTAATAATTTGTTGGTGACAGAGAAACTTCAGAATGATGCTTCTGTGACTGGTGGTGCATATGATTTTGGAAGAGCAACAAAATCTCTTACTCAGAAGTTGATATCATATCCAAAGAAAGTCACTCTTGTAAGGCATGGTCTTAGCTCTTGGAATGACGAGGGTAGAGTTCAGGTTTGTCACCTTCTTTTTATTATAACCCAAATTTTTTATTATGTCTCTGCTTGGCAGAGGCAATTACAATTTTGTGACATGGGATGTGTCATGTGTGAATTTAATGTCAAGCTTTTCTCTCAGTGTTCAGTGCATTTGTTTACTATTTATGAACACGGGATTCATATCTATTTCTTCTCTATGTTTCGTAGAATTATACAAGTTTTCATATGCTAACTTGATCTGTTATATCTGCAGGGAAGCTCAAACTTGTCTGTGCTAACAGAAGCTGGAGTGAGGCAAGCGGAAAGGTGTCGTAAAGCCTTAAGAAATATATACTTTGATCAGTGCTTCTCAAGTCCAATATGTCGTGCTAAGGTATAGATTCTATAGAATATAGATACCACTGTTCAGCCTGCAATGGTTCAATTATTGTTTTATTAATGGGTGTTTAATGCAGTCTACTGCTGAAATTTTATGGCAAGGAAGGGATGAGCCACTGGCTTTCATCGATTCACTGAAGGAGGCCCATCTGTTTTTCCTTGAGGGCATGAAAAATGGTCTGTCTCTTGTTTATTTTTATTTGTTAAAAAAGTTAATTCAAACTCTTTAATTAAATTTACTTGATACAGTGTTGCATCACATATACAATGATATGCATATTAAAGTTTTAGTATGACTATGGATGATGTGCCTATTTCTCATGAAGGTTATCATGTTTTCATTCTATATATTGTATATTTACTAGCTGGCTTGGAACTTGGTTGCGTTAGTTAGTTGAACTTCAAATCATTCTTTTGACATACATTGCATTTAGCTCTGTATCCATTTCACTAAATCGCATTCAGAATTTGGAGGCAGTGGATGCTAGGCAGAAATATCCAAACGAGTATACAACATGGAGAGAAGATCCAGCTAATTTTAATGTAAATGGTGTTTACCCTGTTAGAAATCTATGGGGAACAGCTAGGGAGGCTTGGAAGGAGATCCTGTTGACACCTGTATGATCTGTTCCTTGCTATATTTACATCTCTTGTTTTCAAATATATTTGTTTGATATGTTCTTTCTAATTCATCAGGGAGAGAATTTTTTGGTTGTCACTCACAAATCAATTTTAAGGGCACTGATCTGTACTGCTTTAGGGCTAGGCCCAGAAAGGTACGTAATTGCCCATCAAAATTTTCTTCATTAATCAACAAGCGATCCTGGGTGATTCTTGCATAATACTTAATTTTGATTCTTACTCTGATTTCCTTTGAAAAATTTTCTAGTTGAAGAAAGATTTCTTGTTGCATCTAGAAAGTTCATAAGATTTATGATTGTAAGCTATGTGATATTTCACTTGATATATGTAATCTAACATAAAGAGGAAGTTTGTACTATGGCCCTTCTCTGTGTGCTGAGCTATTGTCACTGGCTTATTTGTATATAGTGAATCACCTTCTCGGTTTATGGTTACAATTATCTGAAATGGTTTTAGCTCATAATTGGCATTTGCTTGCTAAGATAATTGTCACCTCTGGCTCAAAAGCAAATTCCCATGAAATATCATCTTAGAATGACAAGAACACATTCCTGATGTTCTTTTGGCAGTCAGCACTAACAAGGTTCTTGATACTTCAGGTTCCGTGCAATAGATGTCAATAACGGTGGCATAACTGTATTTATTTTCAACCAAAATGGAGAAGCAATGCTCCAGTCTTTGAATATGACATCACATATGTACAGTGATTACATGTATGTCTACTGAAACTTCTTGATACATTTCGCTGAATGGTGAGATTGTAGCCTACACTCTCCACCCAAATTCCAGAGACAGCTTTCAGCATTTGTGGATCAGAATGAGTGGGAGCGAAGAGCAAATCTTCACTACAACCTTTTTCTTTCTCTCGTAGGGTTTTAACTTCTGCTGTGTAATTTTGGTCCAAATTTATTTTGTAGTATATAGTAACACTTCCATGTATTGCTGCAAACATGAATTTGTTCTATAGCTATCCTATTATGTTGATCATGAGCAGACCCGGTTCAATCATCAAGCGTACGTAGGCTTTTTTTGAAAATCTGCTCTGTAAACTTGCGTGATACTAATGCAAAACATTCGTAACTTCAAACAGTATGATAGGAGGAACCCATTAGTTGATAGTTTGCTGCTGACTTTCCATACATGATTTCTTGTCTCAATTCAAACATTTCTTCATTATTCACAATTGATTTTAAAAATTTTCACTAGTCAGGAGCGAGCTGCGCGACTATAGAGTGCTTGTTGCAATTTGCATTTTGACTACAAAGTATGAACACTGTGAAATGCAACTAATTTGAACACCAATTGATATCTTCATGAAAAACAAACAACCCCACTCGCCAGCTTACGAAGCAATTCTCAAAGCAGGCCCACGCCTCAAACCCTTGCAACAAGTCCATGCCCACCTTATCGTCGCAGGCTACGGTCGCAGCCGTTCCATGCTCACAAAGCTCCTCTCTCTGGTTTGCGATGCCGGCTTCATTACCTACGCGCAGCGTATCTTCTTTTGCATTCCCAGTCCGGACTCCTTCCTCTTCAATACCCTCATCATACGAAATTCCAAAGCAAACTTCTCCACTGATTCTCTTTTATTTTATCGCCGTATGATTGTATCAAATATTTCGCCATCAAACTATACTTTTTCGGCCGTGATTAAATCTTGTGCTCATTTATCGATTTTGAATCTCGGCAGGGCGGTTCATTGTCATGTTTTTGTGTCTGGTTATGATTCGGATTTGCATGTTCAGGCTGCGCTTGTTAATTTTTATGCAAAATCTAATAATGTGGATGTTGCAAGGAAAGTGTTCGATAGAATGCCTGACAAATCTGTTGTTGCTTGGAATTCGATGATCTCAGGGTACGAGCAAAATGGGTTTGCTAAGGAAGCAATTGGGTTGTTTAATTTGATGAGAGATTTTGGTGTAAATCCAGATTCAACAACCTGCGTATGTGTTTTAGCGGCTTGTGCTCAGTTGGGAGATATTGATTTGGGACGTTGGGTGCACGAGTTCATTGTTGGTCAGGGTTTGGATGTGAATGTGGTGCTTGCTACTTCGTTGATTAATATGTATGCTAGGTGTGGGAATGTGAGTAAAGCACGAGAGATTTTTGATATGATGAGTGAATTAAATGTTATTGCTTGGACTGCAATGATTTCTGGGTATGGAATGCATGGATATGGTACTGAGGCAGTGGAGCTTTTCCACCGAATGAGAGCTCATGGCGTGAGGCCTAACAATGTCACATTTGTGGCTGTATTGTCAGCCTGTGCGCATGCAGGGCTTGTTCAAGAAGGGCACCGGGTATTTGCTAGCATGAGGCAAGAGTATGGTTTGCTGCCAGGAGTTGAGCACCATGTTTGCATGGTTGATTTGTTTGGGCGAGCTGGACTACTCAATGAAGCATATAAATTTGTCAAAGATGTGATTGGTGAGAAGCCAGCTCCGGCAGTCTGGACTGCCATGCTTGGAGCTTGTAAGATGCACAAGAATTTTGACCTTGGAGTGGAAGTTGCTGAGCATCTCTTATCTGTTGAACCAGAAAATCCAGGTCATTACGTAATGCTATCAAATATATATGCTTTGGCAGGTAGGATGGATCGAGTAGAAGTGGTTAGAAACATAATGATTCAAAAAGGCTTAAGGAAACACGTTGGTTATAGCACCGTAGAGGTTGATCAAAAGAATTACTTATTTAGTATGGGTGACAAGTCCCACCCAAACACAAATGAAATCTATCAGTATCTAGATGAACTGATGGGCAGATGCAGGGAAGCAGGTTATGTACCGGAGTCTGAATCAGCAATGCACGAATTGGAAGAGGAGGAGAGGGAGTATTCTCTTAGATATCACAGCGAGAAGCTCGCACTCGCATTTGGCTTAATGAGAACCAGCCCTGGTATGACTATTAGAATTGTCAAAAACCTTAGAATGTGTGTGGACTGTCATTCAGCAATTAAGTTCATTTCAGTTGCTACTAACAGAGAAATCATTGTTCGGGATAGGCTCCGATTCCACCATTTTAAACGTGGGTCGTGTTCATGTTTAGATTACTGGTGATGGAATATGGATTGAATTCTGCTCGCATCAGAGTTGAGGTTGTTTTGACCTCGTTGACATGTTTTAGATTACTATTGGTGTGCTTTGATTTACGGACCAAATGTGACCCATGTTGCATAGCAGCCCAGTGAAAGCCCAAGTCGCAATTATTAAAAAAAAAAATTATGGTCAGGATTAAACTTTTGACATTCATAAAGTAAAGGGTACATCACTTGTGAATATCCTTGAGCCATCTAATTGATTCTCCAAAGTTATTCACTTAGATACAGTTGTTTCAATCATCAGATTTGCATTTGCTCATTTAATTATTCATTCAATCATTCTTAATATTATTCCCGACACAGACACATGCCCTCTTGGCTATTTAAAGATGTGGAAGACGAGAGCCCACAAAGCCACAAACTAAGCAAAGCACGTGCTACACAGTAAATATCACAGAATCGCGCCACCACAAATTGACAAAATATCATAACAGAGATTCCGTCCTCTTATCCATTAACACCTCATGAAAAGAACAGTTACCCAGAAGACAAATTTAATGTGCTCATTCACAGCCGTTGGTTTCTGCTTTTTTCAGTTCTGTCACAACATATAAAACCCCTAGACGCTCCCACCCACACCTACTGAATTAATTAATTAATTAATATTTACACATGCTTTAACGTCTAATTTTAGCAGTTAAGACTCGACAGTAGCCATTAGAGCGATGGCCAATAGCGACTAGCCTGCTAGACATGCTTGTTACGGTGTCGTTTTTAATAAACTAGGAAACTGTAACCATAGTGTATGCCCCATCAAAGTGGATTCGACGGTTTGCTGCTTTATCTTAACTTGTGGTGGGATCCACGTGGGCACTACTAACTAGTAAATATTATACCTTTAGCTCACTGATTTGCAATCGTGCACGTCACAATCCATTACAGCGCGTGACCGCGATGAGAGGAATTTTTTAGATTTTGAAGAACATACTTTCGTGTACTATCCAAAGTGCTTAGAAAATAAAAATTTCCTTCAACCCGTCGCGAAATCCTTTCCGCTTTCTTCTCCACTTCTCCACTTTTCACTTTCCAACTCGAAACAGAGAGCTGAAAATGTAAGCAAAATCCACTTCATATTTTTCCTAATGAATTTAAGACAGCGTCAGTACCCCACGCGCGGCGGAGATGGCCTACACGCGCCTCCAGCTCCGCCGCCAATGCCAGTAATTTACAACATTATCCCTATCCATGACCTCTTAGCTGAGCACCCATCTCTCAGATACCCAGAAGTACGCGCCGCGGCCGCCGCCTTACGCGATGTGACTGACCTCCGGAAGCCACCGTTCGTTGCATGGGGCTCACACATGGACCTTCTTGACTGGCTGGGTATCTTTTTCGGGTTCCAAAACGACAACGTCCGGAACCAACGGGAACACCTGGTCCTCCACTTGGCCAACGCCCAAATGCGACTCCAACCACCGCCGGCTTCGCCGGGCGTTCTCGAAACGAGCGTCCTCCGAAGATTCCGGCGTAAGTTGCTCCGAAACTATGCTTCTTGGTGCTCATTTTTAGGCCGGAAGTCACAGATCAGTGTGTCGAGTCGTCGCGACCAGAAAAGTCTCCGTCGGGAGCTTCTTTATGTTTCCCTTTATTTGCTAATATGGGGCGAGTCAGCAAACTTACGTTTTGCTCCTGAATGTATCTGTTACATTTACCATCACATGGCTATGGAACTGAATTATGTACTTGATGATAAGATAGATGAAAATACCGGTAGGCCATTTTTACCTTCAAATTCTGGAGATTGTGCGTTTTTGAAGTGTGTGGTTATGCCGATTTATCAAACGATTAAGACTGAGGTGGAGAGTAGTAGGAATGGAACGGCGCCACATTCAGCTTGGAGGAATTACGATGATATAAATGAGTACTTTTGGAGTAATAGGTGTTTTAAGAGCTTGAAATGGCCTATTGATTATGGTAGTAATTTTTTTGTGACGGTTAGTAAAGGGAAGAGGGTGGGGAAGACTGGGTTTGTGGAGCAACGGACGTTTTGGAATATATTTAGGAGTTTCGATAAGCTTTGGGTTATGTTGATACTGTTTTTGCAGGCTGCTGCTATAGTTGCATGGACGCCTACCGATTATCCTTGGCAAGCGTTGGACAGTCGTGACATTCAGGTTGAGTTATTGACTGTTTTTATCACTTGGGGTGGGCTCAGATTTTTGCAGTCACTGCTTGATGCAGGGACTCAGTACAGTTTGGTCTCAAGGGAGACAATGTTCCTGGGTGTGAGGATGGTTTTGAAAAGTGTTGTTGCTTCGACATGGACGGTTGTGTTTGGAGTTCTTTATGGGAGGATTTGGAGTCAAAAGAATGCTGATGGCAGGTGGTCGTATGAAGCGAATCAAAGGATTATAGCATTTCTTAAGGCTGTGTTGGTGTTTATTATGCCAGAGTTGTTGTCGATAGTGTTGTTTGTTCTGCCTTGGATAAGGAATTGGATTGAGGAGTTGGATTGGCCTATTGTGTACATGTTGACATGGTGGTTCCACTCTCGGATATTTGTGGGTCGTGCTCTGAGGGAAGGGCTGGTTAATAATTTCAAGTATACAGTGTTCTGGATTCTTGTACTACTCTCAAAGTTTTCATTTAGTTATTTTCTTCAGATCAAGCCACTTGTTGCCCCAACAAAGGCACTTTTGAATATGAAGAAGGTAGACTACAATTGGCATGAGTTTTTTGGTAGTACAAATAGAGTTTCAGTTGTTTTGTTGTGGTTTCCAGTTATTTTGATTTATTTGATGGACCTGCAAATCTGGTATTCGATATTTTCATCAATTGTTGGTGCAGTAATTGGGTTATTTTCACATTTGGGTGAGATTAGGAATATTGGGCAGCTAAGGCTTAGGTTTCAGTTCTTTGCTAGTGCCATGCAGTTTAACCTAATGCCAGAAGAGCAGTTGCTAAGTCCGAAGGCAACACTGGTGAAAAAGCTTCGGGATGCAATTCGCCGATTGAAGCTGAGGTATGGACTTGGTCTGGCATACAATAAGATAGAATCAAGCCAAGTGGAAGCTACCCGGTTTGCCTTGCTATGGAATGAGATAATGTTAACTTTCAGGGAGGAAGATCTTATCAGTGACAGAGAGCTTGAGCTCTTGGAGCTGCAACCTAATTGTTGGGACATAAGGGTTATTCGCTGGCCATGTATCCTCCTCTGCAATGAGCTTCTGCTTGCTCTCAGTCAGGCAACAGAGCTGGCAGATGCACCTGACAGGTGGCTGTGGTTGAAGATATGCAAGAACGAGTACACGCGGTGTGCTGTCATTGAAGCTTATGATAGCATCAAGTATTTGCTTCTCGCGGTTGTCAAATATGGCACAGAAGAGAATGCAATTGTTACAACATTTTTCACTGAGATAGAGAACTATATGCAGATTGGGAAGTTTACTGAGGCATATAGGATGACCGTTCTACCAAAAATGCATGCCAACCTTATATCACTTGTTGAGCTTATGATGAAGCCAGAGAAGGATCTCAGTAAGGCAGTTAATATACTGCAGGCCTTATATGAACTTTCTGTTCGAGAATTTCCAAGGGTGAAAAGGTCTATTTCTCAATTGAGACAGGAAGGTCTGGCCCCACGTAGTTCAGCCACTGACGAAGGGTTGCTCTTTGAAAATGCTGTGAAGTTTCCTGGTGCTGAAGATGCGTTTTTCTATAGGCAGCTACGACGTCTGCACACAATTCTTTCTTCAAGAGACTCAATGCACAATGTACCGGTGAATATTGAGGCAAGAAGACGTATAGCTTTCTTTGGCAATTCTCTGTTTATGAATATGCCCCGTGCACCATATGTTGAGAAAATGTTGGCCTTCAGTGTTTTAACCCCGTATTATGATGAAGAAGTGGTGTTTAGCAAAGAAATGCTTCGAAAAGAGAATGAAGATGGTGTCTCCATCCTGTTTTATCTGCAGAAGATCTATGCTGATGAATGGAACAATTTTATGGAGCGGATGCGGAGAGAAGGCATGGAGGACGATGATGATATCTGGTCAAAAAAGGCAAGGGATCTCCGTCTTTGGGCATCATACAGAGGTCAAACTTTATCCCGTACCGTGAGGGGGATGATGTATTACTATAGGGCTCTCAAGATGTTTGCTTTTCTTGATTCTGCATCAGAGATGGACATAAGGATGGGATCGCAAGAACTAGCTTCTCATGGTTCATTGAGTCGTAACAGCTATTCGGATGGTCCTGGCCCAGCATCTTCAAAGACGCTTCCTAGCGCAGAAAGTGGTGTTCGTCTTTTGTTCAAGGGGCATGAGTGTGGGAGTGCTCTGATGAAATTCACATATGTGGTTACTTGCCAGGTGTATGGGCAGCAGAAGGCAAAGGGAGACTCTCGTGCAGAAGAGATTTTATATTTGTTGAAAAACAATGAGGCCCTTCGAGTTGCCTATGTCGATGAGGTTCACTTGGGGAGGGATGAGGTTGAGTATTACTCTGTTCTTGTGAAGTATGATCAGCAGATTCAGAGGGAGGTGGAAATCTATAGGATTAGGCTGCCTGGTCCATTGAAGCTTGGGGAAGGAAAACCAGAAAACCAAAACCATGCCATAATTTTTACTCGGGGTGATGCAGTTCAAACCATTGACATGAACCAAGACAATTATTTTGAGGAGGCACTCAAGATGCGCAATTTGTTGGAGGAATTCAATAATTATTACGGAATTAGAAAGCCGACTATATTGGGAGTCCGAGAGAATATCTTTTCAGGTTCTGTGTCCTCTCTTGCTTCATTCATGTCTGCCCAGGAAACCAGTTTTGTGACCCTTGGGCAGCGTGTTCTAGCAAACCCTTTGAAGGTACGGATGCACTATGGTCATCCTGATGTGTTTGACAGATTCTGGTTCTTGCCTCGTGGTGGAATTAGCAAGGCTTCTAAAGTAATTAATATCAGTGAGGATATATTTGCTGGTTTCAATTGTACTCTGCGAGGTGGTAATGTAACACACCACGAATATATACAGGTGGCCAAGGGAAAGGATGTTGGGTTAAATCAGGTCTCCATATTTGAGGCCAAGGTTGCTAGTGGAAATGGTGAGCAGGCATTGAGCAGAGATGTGTACCGCTTGGGTCACAGATTAGACTTCTTCCGGATGCTCTCCTTTTTCTACACGAGTTTGGGGCACTACTTCAACTCATTGATGGTCATCATAACTGTTTATACATTTTTATGGGGGCGTCTTTATCTTGCTCTTAGTGGGGTTGAGAAGGCTGTCAAGAATAGTACTAACAATAAGGCTCTGAGTACACTTCTGAATCAGCAGTTTCTTGTCCAGTTTGGTCTGTTCACTGCTCTTCCAATGATTGTGGAGAACTCACTTGAGCATGGGTTCCTCCCTGCAGTTTGGGACTTCTTAACAATGCAACTTCAGCTAGCATCGTTATTTTATACATTCTCTTTGGGAACTCGTGCTCATTTCTTTGGTCGGACTATTCTTCATGGGGGTGCCAAGTACAGAGCCACTGGGCGTGGATTTGTGGTTCAGCATAAGAGCTTTTCAGAGAATTATAGACTGTATTCTCGGAGCCATTTTGTGAAGGCAATTGAACTCGGAGTTATTTTGATTGTGTATGCTTTCCACAGTCCCATGGCCGAGGATACTTTTGTTTATATAGCAATGTCAATCACGAGCTGGTTCCTTGTGGTTTCATGGATAATGTCTCCCTTCGTGTTCAACCCTTCTGGATTTGACTGGCTGAAGACTGTCTATGACTTCGATGATTTTATTGATTGGATATGGTTCCGTGGGGTGTTTACAAAAGCAGATCAGAGCTGGGAAACATGGTGGTACGAGGAACAGGACCATCTACGGACGACCGGTCTTTGGGGAAAGCTATTGGAGATTATCTTGGATCTTCGTTTCTTCTTCTTTCAGTATGGCATTGTATATCAGCTCGGAATAGCCGGCGGAAGCACCAGTATAGTTGTTTATTTGCTATCTTGGATAGTCATGGTTGTGGTGGTTGCAATTTACATCACCATAGCATATGCTCAAAACAAATATGCTGCAAAAGATCACATCTACTATCGGCTAGTGCAACTGCTAGTCATTGTGCTAGTAGTACTAGTGATTGTCTTATTGTTGGAGTTCACTAAGTTCGACTTCTTTGATCTTGTGACAAGTCTCTTGGCATTCATCCCCACAGGATGGGGCATGATATTGATTGCCCAAGTTCTTAGACCTTTTCTGCAGTCCACTTTGGTCTGGGATACCGTGGTTTCCTTGGCTCGGTTGTACGAGTTACTGTTTGGAGTAATTGTTATGGCCCCGATGGCTTTGCTTTCGTGGTTGCCCGGATTTCAGTCAATGCAGACAAGGATCCTGTTTAATCAAGCATTCAGTAGGGGTCTACAGATCTCTCGTATTCTTACTGGGAAAAAGTCCAACTGATGCATGGCTGCGGTAAATTTCTATCTTTGCTTTTACCTTCTTGACCCAACCATGGTTTACTAATAATTAACTTGAGGTTGGTATTGTTGCAGTAACTGAATATTTACATCTGAACTTTGCATGCTGACTGCAATTTATTATAAATTCATAATGTTGTCATTAACTTTTACGGTATCTTATGATTCAGGAATTCCAATGGGACAGGAGTTACATAGCGGTGGTAGAAAGACTGGCCCTTATTTCCACTTTCTTAACACTTATTTTGCTGTGGTATTTGGTCAACTCTTGGGTGGCGAGGACTATGATTTTCGATTCTTAAATATTTTTGGTAGCTTTGTATCTGGTCACTTTCAGGCTCCGATGCTGCTTCAGATCTTGTCCTGGCAAACATGCTTAGTGGTTGGTAGGCTACAACTTTAATTCTAATTTTGTAGTTCATGGTTTTTGTATAGTGTTTATGTACAGTGTAACTTCTGTGATAGTTTCAGGGCAGTGTTTAATGGCGTTTCCACTCGAATTCGAATTATGCATCCTTTAGTTAATAAATGAAGTAGTATTTGATTTCCTTCTTGTGCAAAAACTGGACTTACGGGCCTAGCGCAATGAAATCTAATGATTCTAGAACGTAGATCAAGTGAATTTTCACCATCGGACCATCAGATTCTTATACACTGATCCCGGATGAATAACAGTAAGCAATTGGCTTTTAATATATTGTCTAAGCATCAAGGAAATGTAGGGACTATGCAAGCCATTTACATATTCTATAGACAATGCTGGTATAGTAGAAATCACAAGCATTCCCATCTTGCTCGCGACGAACCTGAAAATTTGTTACCAATATTTTTCTCCCACTTTAACTTATTATATCTTTTGCAATCATAAAAACGATGAAAAAAAAAAAAGAAATAATAAGAAAAGCAGATGTTCTAATAACAAAATTTTTATATTTAATCTATTCCTTGTAGAGTAGTACTATATATCTCAAATTTTTTATTTAAAAAATTATTCTAAATAATGTGATAATCATCAATTAATTGATGAGATAATATAGTTAATTCACTTAAATATTGTTAAAAACTTATCAACTATTTGATGAATGACACATCATTTAAAATAAACTTTGAGATATGAAAATTTAAGATGCCTATTGTTGAGTACATAAAAGCCTCAGGTCGGCCATGCTACTATTTCCACCCCGGCATGGATCACCTCGGCCAAATGGTATGAGCAGAACGCGAGATGAACACGAGCCAACCAGAGACGGGTACCGGCCAGGGTAATGTACCGACCAGAATCATATACCGAGCCGGCACCAATTCCCCAAAAAGCGGGAACACGATCCCACAGAATCGCGGTAGTTGCGCTTTTCCCAGAACCGTTGTGGGAGATGCGAGATCCCACGTTTGCCCACAATGTAGCAGTTAAAATCCCATGAGAGGCTACCACTACCCGAAAAAGGGGGGGATGAAGGGTGAGTGAGAACGTGGGACAACGGCTATAAAAGAAGAAGAAACCGATGAAGGAAGGGGACCGAAAAAATTGAGGGAGGGAAAACGCTGCCAAATTGCAACCAGGCCATTTTCTTACAAATCTCGAATAATTTAGAAACCATTTTTTTTGCACTGTTTTCCCGTAAACACCTTGAGCTAACTTAGGCATCGGAGGGTTTACGCCGGCACAACCACCGGCGTCTCTGATCCATTTTTAGTGAGCGCAGGTCTATTGAGGGAAAGGAGGACGATTCCAATCCCAGTGGTTCGAGCAAACATTAGATAACACAAGCGTTGGTGAAAGAATCTGATCAGTCAAAGGCGTGCAGATTGGAGGAATCTGGTCGGTCAAATGGCGAGCAGATTTAAGCATCAACATTTTGGCGCCGTTTGTGGGGAGCTGGATAAAAAGCTACCACCGAATTAGTAGTTACCGGAGAAACAGCGAACGATTAGACATGGATTTGCCAAGGAAGGACGCTTTGAGGGAGGATAACGAATTCGGGGAGACAATCACCCTTCGGGAAATTGCAAATGAAGCTCGAGAGAGGGTGATGCAAGATCGGTTGGAACGAATAGAGAAGCAAATGGAGACTCTCGCTACCATACTGAATGAGCTGAGAGATGAGCGGAGAAGGGATTGCGAAATCCCCGTGGGGAGAGATGATGTTGGAACAGAACTCAACCTCCGGAGGCGTAGAGTCGAGGAAATCCCTCCGCCGGCGGACCAACCTTATGGGGTGCATCCCCACAGAAGCACTGGTCGGGTTCCGGGAGAACAAGTAGATGAAGGGAGGAACCAACCTCGCCCCAGGCGAGTACCGGAAGCTGATGGCCGAGGGGCCAGTGCTGATGAAGGAGAGTTGAGACAGCGGTTGCAGAATGTCGAGCAGGAGCGAGATCAGATAGCTGCACGTGATCCTGACCGTGCTGTAGAATTGGAGGGAGAGGTGCGCAGATTAGCGCAGGTGATAGAGGAGATACAGGGTAAGAGGAAGCCCCCAAGCTGGAGGATAATGCTGGATGAAGAATCTCCACTATCAACCGAGATCATGGGTACCATAATCCCAAGAGATTTCCGCTTCCCCGACCTCAAATACTCCGGGCGAAGTGACCCGCTGGTGCACATTGAGCGTTTCAACGACATGACGGGTGTGCAGGGGCTGACACCAGCTCAGAGGTGCAGGGTGTTCCCGTTGACATTAGAAGGACGAGCCCGAGAATGGTACCGCAAGCTGCCCCGAGGAAGTATAAAGGGGTATGAGCAGATGTGCCAAGAGTTGGCCGAGCAGTTCCGGGGGGCAGTGGCCCCAGAGGACGACATGATGGAACTGATGGGGATGAAATAGGAGGAGCATGAATCCCTTCGAGATTTTGTAAAACGATACCACCGAGCCGTGCTGGATCTGGGAGCTTTTAATCACCCGCAGGCGTTGAGGGGATTAAAAGAAGGTGTAAGAATCGGCCGATTGTGGTATAACTTAAGAAGCCCCCTTGTGCAGAATTATTCGTCGGGGTATGAGCAGGCGAGGCGAGATATAGAAATCGAAGAGGAGAAATCGGCGAGAATAAAAAGTGAACAGTTGGACGAGCTGAGGCGAAAGGATCGGAGAGCCCCGACAGGCAGCGGGTTGGGAAAACGAGCTGGAGAATCTTCAGTGATGGGCGGAATATCGGCTCGGTCCCGCCCTTACCCCATAGCTCCGAGATCACAGCAGTTCCAGCACAACCGGGATCAGCAACGAGAATTCCGGCAGATGGCTGCCCACCCCTATCACAACACTCCCAGAGCATTACATGCAACCAATTCCAGGGCTAGTCGACCAGATCAGTTAGCGACGGTGCCAGCCCGAGGTGACATTCATGATAGCTGAGCAGTTCAGCTGATAGACCAGAGCTTGGCGTATAGACAGTACACTCCATTAAAGGTCTCCATGGAGGAATTGTATGAGAGGATCGAGGGACGAGGCCTGCTGTACCTTCTAGCCCCTATAACAAAACCGGCTCACCGACGGGATAAGAGCAAATTCTGTAAATTCCACGACACTCATGGTCACACTATTAGCAATGTCGTGACCTGAAAATTCAGGTGGAGGATTTGGTGAGAAACCGTTATTTGGACGAATATGTAGATGGAACATCCCCGTCACTGAATCACAGTACACGCGGGATGAAGGAGCTGAGATGGGCCTGGAACGTGAACAGCCGACTATCCGTGTAATAGCAGGGGGGCCAACATTGGCTGGGGATTCGAACAGGGCAGGGAAGAACTATGGGAGATATGCCCTGACTAGCAAAGAAGTGCTTTTCAATTTGCCGGCAACCAAGAAGGCAAAAGTGCGGCAAGTTCCCATTATGTGGACAGATGACGATGAAGAGGGTATCTTATATCCGCATGAGGATGCATTGGTGATCAAGGCAATGGTGGTCGGTACAGAATTGCGACGAATACTAGTAGACACAGGCAGCTCGGTTGACATCCTGTTTAAGTCGGCTCTAGATGATATGGGGATCGCATACTTGAAATTGGAGCGGACAAATACATCCTTAAAGAGATTTGGAGGGGGACGGTTAACTCCCATGGGGATCATCGAACTCCCAATTACTATGGGGACAAAGCCATTTGAAAGAACAATGATGCTGGATTTTGTCGTGGTAGATGAAAGAAGCCCTTACCAGATGATACTGGGGAGACCATTCATGAGTATAAGCCAATGCGTTGTATCCACGCATTACTTGGCACTGAAATACAGAGTAAATGGGGTGGTCGGCGTAGTAAAAGGCGACCAGAGGATGGCAAGGAGTTGTTATGCTACAGCGGCCAAGGAGACACTGCAGGTTACCTCTCTAGATAATCGAGGAGACTTTAAAAAGGGCCGCCAAGAGCCTGTTGAGAAACTGGAAGAAGTTGCAGTAAGCAAAAGCAACCCGAGCAGAGTAGTGAAGATCGGGTCAGGATTGGTTGGGGCAGTAAAAGGCGAACTGATAAATTGCCTACAGTCTCATGCGGATATATTCGCCTGGTCTCATGAAGATATGCCCGGAATTGATCGCGGGGTAGCTTGCCACAAGTTGGCAATCAAGAAGGGGGCAAGGCCGGTGAGACAGAAGAGGAGATGCTTCAACCAGGAAATGTACGAGGCAATAAACGCCGATGTGGAGAAGCTGTTGAAAGCAGGATTTATAAGGGAACCCAAGTACCCAGAATGGATTTCAAATGTAGTCCTGGTAAAAAAGGCCAACGGGAAGTGAAGAATGTGTGTGGACTTCACGGACCTCAATAAGGCATGCCCAAAGGATAGCTTTCCCCTACCCAAAATAGATCAGCTGGTGGACTCAACAGCATGTCACAGTCTGCTGAGCTTCATGGATGCCTTTTCTGGGTACAACCAGATACCCATGGACGAGCAGGATGAGGAAAGCACTGCCTTTATAACTAACATGAGTTTGTTTTGCTACAGGGTAATGCCTTTCGGCCTAAAAAATGCAGGAGCCACCTATCAAAGGTTGGTAAACAAGATCTTCAAACCGTTGATTGGACACACTATGGAGGTATATGTTGATGATATGATTACAAAGTCCAAAGAGTCGAGGGATCATGTGAAGCATCTAGAAGAGACCTTTGAATTACTGAGGAAGTATGAGATGAAACTAAACCCGGAGAAATGTGCATTTGGGGTCAGCTCAGGTAAATTTCTGGGATTTCTGGTAAGCCACCGCGGGATTGAGGCCAACCCCGAAAAAATACGAGCGGTTACAGATATGAGATCTCCGCGGACAGTTAAAGAGGTGAATGAGCCTTACAGGGAAGTTGGCAGCATTGAACCGATTCATCTCGCGGGCCACAGATAAATGCCACCCTTTCTTCCAAGTCATAAAGAAATGAAGAAAGATGGAATGGACATCAGAGTGCGAGGAAGCATTTGGGCAGCTGAAGGAATATCTGGCCCGTGCACCGTTACTGTCAACTCCGAGAGAGGGTGACCAGCTGCTTTTGTACTTGGCAATCTCCAAGTGGGCTACCAGCTCGGTCTTAGTCAGGGAAGAAGAAGGGAAGCAACACCCGGTATACTACACGAGCAAGGCCCTGGTGGACGCAGAAACCAAATATCCACTAATGGAGAAGTGGGCGCTGGCTCTGATAACGGCAGCACGCAAACTCCGACCATATTTCCAAGCCCACCAGATCGTTGTGATGACTGACCAGCCCCTTCGACAAGTACTTCAAAAACCAGATGCGTCTGGTCGGCTAGTAAAATGGTCAGTGGAGCTGAGCGAATTTGACCTGACCTACATGCCCCGAGGAGCAATCAAGGCCTAAGCCCTGGTAGAATTTATGGTAGACCGAGCTGAGCCAGGGGAAAGAGATCGGGAGGAGCAACCGTTAGAGCAGGAGAAAACAGAAGGGGTGTGGTTAGTAATGGTTGACGGATCATGTAGTGAGCAAGGATCCGGAGCAGGAGTTGTAATACGGAGCCCAGAAGGATCCGAAATAACGTATGCAGTGAAGTTCGAATTTCAGCTCACGAACAACCAAGCTGAATATGAAGCCTTTATCACCGGGCTCGGACTCGCACACGCCTTAAAAGCAGAGAGGGTAGAAATTCGAGCAGATTCCCAATTGGTATGTAATCAGCTCAATGATCAGTTCCAGGCAAGGGGAGAGAAGATGGGCCTTTATTTGAAAAAGGCGAAGCAGATGGTCGGGCTTTTCCAAGAGGTGGAGGTAAAGCAGATATCCCGGAATGAGAATTACCAAGCGGATATGTTGGCTAGGATGGCTGCAATTGCAGACCCGAAATTACCTAAGTCGGTTCCACTAGAGGTAAGGACCTCGCCGAGCATAGGGGAGGAAGTGGAGGTGATGAGAATAAGCACTGGAGAATCCTGGATGGACCCGATTCGCGCGTATGTCCGCGACGGAGTTTTGCTTGAGGATAAAAGACAAGCAAGAAAGTTAAAATGCCGAGCAGCGAGGTACACGCTACTAGATAAAGTGCTGTACCGCCGAGGGTTCACCTTGCCCCTTTTGCGATGTGTGGATGATGAAGAGGCAGATTATGTACTAAGGGAGATTCATGAAGGAATTTGCGGCAATCACTCGGGAGCAAGAACTTTAGCCTTCAAAGCACTCCGGCAAGGGTTCTTCTGGCCAACCATGCACCAGGATGCAAAAAAGATGGCAAAAAACTGTAAAACGTGCCAAAGCTTCTCTGAGGTCCCCACACAACCCCCAGAAAAGCTGACCAATATGACATCCCCATGGCCTTTTGCACAATGGGGAATCGACTTGATTGGTCCGTTACCGAAAGGCCGAGGAGCGGCAACCCATGCCATTGTAGCAGTAGACTACTTCACCAAGTGGATAGAGGTGGGGGTCCTTAGCCAAATCACGGAGAGAAAGACAACGGATTTTATCTGGAAGAATATCATCTGCAGATATGGAATCCCTTATACCATCATCACCGATAATGGGAGGCAGTTTGACAACAACAACTTCAGAGAGTTTTGCCGAAACCTAGGGGTAGACCTGAAGTTCTGCACCCCCGGACACCCTCAGGCAAACGGACAAGTGGAAGCAGCCAACAAAGTGGTAAAGAAACTCCTGAAAACTAGACTGGGAGAGAAGAAAGGAGCTTGGGTCGACGAGCTACCAGGAGTGTTGTGGGCTTACCGGACAACTCACAAAACCACTACAGGGGAAACCCCGTTTGCCTTAGCTTTTGGTCATGAGGCGGTAGTCCCAGCAGAAATTGGATTAGGAACACATCGGACGGAATACTTCAATGAGGAGCAAAATGGCGAGCAGATCTGCTTGAGCCTGGACCTGCTGGAGGAGAAAAGGGAAGGGGCCTCGCAGAAAGTGGCCCAGTGTCAGCAAAGGGTCACGCGTTATTACAACAAGAACGTACGCGTGAGGCAGTTCCGAACAGAAGATTGGGTGCTCAGGAAGGTGAGCCAAAACACAAGGGATCCCAACCATGGAGCTCTTGGTCCGAAATGGGAAGGCTCGTACAGGGTGATACGAGCAACTGGGCCAGGAGCCTACAAGCTGGCGTATCCAGACGGACGAGAGGTGAAGAGGTCGTGGAACGCCGAGCACTTGAAAAAGTACTTCCAGTAAGCAAAGTGCTCCACTGGTTCTCATTTTGATAAGTTATTTCTGTTATGAGCACGGTGATTTGTGACACACACATATATCCCACACTTCTGTAACGCATTCGAAATTCAATAAAGATGAATTCAGTATGGAACCTTTCTGGTAACAAGCCCATTAAATGTCTACTAAGGCAACAAAGTGCCTGTTTCTGCTCGGTCAATGAAAGACCAGCAGCTAAAGCTACGAAAATTCTATTAAGGCAACAAAGTGCATGTTTCTGCTCGGTCAACGAAAGACCAGCAGCTAAAGCTACGAAAATTCTACTAAGGCAACAAAGTGCCTGTCTCTGCTCGGTCAACGAAAGACCAGCAGCTAAAGCTACGAAAATTCTACTAAGGCAACAAAGCGTCTGTCTCTGCTCGGTCAACGAAAGACCAGCAGCTAAAGCTACGAAAATTCTACTAAGGCAACATAGTGCCTGTTTCTGCTCGGTCAACGAAAGACCAGCAGCTAAAGCTACGAAAATTCTATTAAGGCAACAAAGTGTCTGTTTCTGCTCGGTCAATGAAAGACCAGCAGTTAAAGCTACGAAAATTCTACTAAGGCAACAAAGTGCCTGTTTCTGCTCGGTCAACGAAAGACCAGCAGCTAAAGCTACGAAAATTCTACTAAGGCAACATAGTGCCTGTTTCTGTTCGGTCAACGAAAGACCAGCAGCTAAAGCTACGAAAATTCTACTAAGGCAAGTAAGTGCCTACCCCTGCTCGGTCACCGAAGACCAGCAGGCAATTTTGCGAAAATTTTACTAAGGCAAACGGGTGCCTATTCCTGTTCGATGCACTAAAGAACCAACAGGCAAAACCAGACAAGAAAGCCAATAGAGAGCATTCAAAAAAATTTTTGATATAAGTTCAAATGTTTACAAAGCAAATGAAAAATGTTGAATCTTTACAAAAATAGACCTAAGGGTTAGGAGGATCAACGACCTCAGCAGGTGAAGGGTCAGCTATCTCGGGAGGTGGAAGGTCAACAATATCGGGAGGAGGAGGCACGGACCCCTGTCCCACTTCAAAAACACGCTGCCCAGCTTCTCCCTCCTGCACCCCATCCAAAGGAGCCTCCACCTGCTCCTGCTCACCCTGCTCCTTATCTCCTTGGCCCACCTCAGCCATGTATCTCTCCACTCCAGCTTCCAGCTTGCTCATGTTGAGCTCGGGGTATTCTTCCTTAAGCACTAACATGATGCATTTATAGCTGAAAGCGACCCCAAAGTTATACTCGGCATCCAGCTGATCATCCATATCAGCGGATTTGCCTTTTTCCTCAGCCAGCTGCTCACCCAGGGATTTGATCTCCCCCTCAAGGGCGGTCCTCAGAGTATCCCTTTCACTTTGAGCGGCCTGAAGATCGGACTTCAGATCACCTAACTCACCCTCAAGTTTCAAGGAAGTAGACTCAGCAACCGCAACTTTCTCCTCCAGCTCCGTATTCTGCTTGTTCAGCTCGGCCAGCTTCTCCTTGGAGCGATCAGCAGATTCAGCTTTCTTCTTCAACTCCTGATTGTCAGCTTGAAGCTTCCTCTCATGGCGGGCAGACCCGGTCTTGTAACACGAAATCATGGTGGCCAGCCTGAAGGAAACTCTTTGAACAGAAGCAGCTAACTCGGAGAGGTTCATACTCTCGATGTCCTTCACCATCTTGGGCCCCACCGATTTTTTGTAATCCTTCTGATACGAGCTCAGGTAGTCACCCTGATCCTGGGACGGAAGAGGAGAGGATCGGTCCCCAGACTGAATGCTGACCTCAGGACTCTTATCAGAAGCTCTCTCACCACTACTCTTACGAGGTGGAGGAGGGGGCAGAGCAGGAACAGGCGCCTTAGAAGGACCGAGGCTGGTTCTCTTGGGAGGAGGGGGAGGGTTGCTGGAGCTGCTTGGAGCCCGACCACATTTTTTGGTCATCGCACTTAGGATCTTATTATCCATTCCAGCTGCTATGTCCACTAAACCCGAACTGACCAGGCTTGTTGGTGACAGAAGGTCTTGACAGGTAGACGCGTTTACCAGAGCAGTTTCCACCTGGAGCAGAGGTCGGTCTTCAAGCCCCTTTATCAAACCCCACGACTCTGAAAGAACAAACAATGTTAAAGAACCCAATAAGTAACGAGTCGAGAAAGAGTATAGGCAAAAAATGAACGACCTGGGGTGACAAAATTTGTTGGAAAGTAAATATCACCACCCAACGAATGAGCTGCTGGACACCAAGCTCCCCCAGCAAAGAAGAATTTGTTCTTCCAATTTTTGCACGAGGAGGGGAAGTCGGTGATTGGTTTCCTCTTCGCAGAGCTCGACATGAAGTAATACCAGCCTACTTCCTTCGGGCTACTCCTCAGCTGGTATAGATGCTTCACTTCAACGAGGGAGGGCTCCTCTGATCCACACCTCTTCCACAACACATACATAGCCGAGATAACCCTCCACCCATTGGGATGTAGCTGACCTGGGGCCAGGTGCATACCACCCAATATCTTAGCAAAATAACGTTGAAGGGACAGCCGAGCTCCCAATTTGAAGCTCTCCAGGTGCATCGTCACATACCCCTGCGGAGGCCGACTAGGGACGTCACCTTTTCCTGGAACTACCAGGAGAATCTCCGCAGGAATGTCGTAAAGGTTCCTCAGCTTGAACAGATCAGTTTGGGTGGTGGCACAAGCTGTGTAGTCAATAGGGTAAGAATCCGCCTCTACCCTATGACCAAGGTGCCTTCTCTGAGGAGGTCCCCTCGGTCCTGAACTGCTCCCCTCACCATCACCAACTCCTTCAGGGATCCCAACCCCATCAAAGCTGTGGTTCTCACCAGAGCCCGACGCAGGTCCACCTCTATTCCCTATAAGCTCTAGTTCGGGAGAAGGAGGGACAACCAAAGGGCGTGGGTACTCAAGAGTATCCCTGCCATGGGAAAGACCTACACTGCTGGAAGGACCTAAGAAATCGGTGGGTATTGGCACGTTGAGGCCCGAATCCCCTGATTCTTCATCGCCCTCATCAACAATTAACTTTCTTTTCCGGTTTGACATATCGGAATCCCAAAAGAAAGCAAAGAAAACTCGAATATACGGATACAAAATGGGGCAACACGGAACCCAATCAACAACAACCAGAAAAGAGATTAAAAGCAGTACCTGAAATTAACTGGCCCTGATAGCGCTGCCGTGACAGAGAAAAAACCGACAAGTAGAAACTCCGGACGCAGGAAGTGTGAGTAAAGTTCAGAAAGCAGGCTGGTTAACGGTGGAGAAACGGATAAACAAAGCGATGAGGATTTCAACCTAGGGATTTGAAGTGAAAAGGGAAAAATAGAAGCATTTAAGTGATGAGGATGCCAGCTCACTCACCACATATCGAGGGTGGATAGCCCGTCGTTTCAAATTTCAAATACGAAGAGTCTGGTGATGCCACGTCACTAACCGTTACAAGAGGCCAGGATAGATGTAAGCCCAGATACGCAATGGACATGTTCACTCAGGCCCATGCTCAGGTCGGAGTCTCCCCAGAAGAAAAACGGTACATCAGGTCAGGCCCATCCCAATAAATAGAGGAGCAGATGAGAAGCTCCCCGGGTTGGTGAGATTTGACCATCAGTTTCTACTCTTAACTCATTTCACTCGCCAGACCAGAAACTGGGGGACTGGTGTTGAGTACATAAAAGCTCCAGGTCGGCCATGCTACTATTTCCACTCCGGCATGGATCACCTCGGCCAAATGGTATGAGCAGAACGCGAGATGAACACGAGCCAACCAGAGACGGGTACCGGCCAGGGTAATGTACCGACCAGAATCATATACCGAGCCGGCACCAATTCCCCAAAAAGCGGGAACACGATCCCACAGAATCGCGGTAGTTGCGCTTTTCCCAGAACCGTTGTGGGAGATGCGAGATCCCACGTTTGCCCACAATGTAGCAGTTAAAATCCCATGAGAGGCTACCACTACCCGAAAAAGGGGGGGATGAAGAGTGAGTGAGAACGTGGGACAACGTCTATAAAAGAAGAAGAAACCGATGAAGGAAGGGGACCGAAAAAATTGAGGGAGGAAAAACGCTGTCAAATTGCAACCAGGCCATTTTCTTACAAATCTCGAATAATTTAGAAACCATTTTTTTTGCACTGTTTTCCCGTAAATACCTTGAGCTAACTTAGGCATCGGAGGGTTTACGCCGGCACAACCACCGGCGTCTCTGATCCATTTTTAGTGAGCGCAGGTCTATTGAGGGAAAGGAGGACGATTCCAATCCCAGTGGTTCGAGCAAACATTAGATAACACAAGCGTTGGTGAAAGAATCTAATCAGTCAAAGGCGTGCAGATTGGAGGAATCTGGTCGGTCAAAGGGCGAGCAGATTTAAGCATCAACACCTATTATTACTCTTCCTTTTACACTTGCAAGTCAAAAGTTTCTAGAGAAAGAACAAATACAGTGACAACTGATATTAAAAAAAGACCTGCACCAAAATATATATATATATATTTAAAAGAAAAATGAAATACTATAACTTGATTAACAAAAATGAGGACTCTGTATTTTATGTACTAAAATGAGAGTTCAATTATCATTAAGTATAAATATTTTTGTCAACAGGTTCTCCTTGTAATTCCACATTGCTAACTACAGGAATTTTTTCATAAGCAACAATCTCTCTAAACCTCCTGGGAAGAATACACCGACCACCATTTTGTTGCTGCAAATAAATAAGAGCAGCAAACAGCAGACCACCACAGGGTATGATAATGTCCCAAGCTGTGGAGTAAAAATCCATCTTGGGATTTGCATAAATGTAAGACCAATCAGGGTACCAACTGGAAGTATTAGCCCTGTAAAGATCATAAGCATGAGGCAACAGTCGAACAACGGTTGTTCCAATGTAGAAAGGAGCAGCCATGGTCTTTTCTGTTGAGTTGTTGAACATGTTGAACAGAATCTGTGGGAGCAAAAAACCATCAAGAATCAACCCACCATAGGATTTGAGATCAGCCCAAAGAGAATGCTGCCAGTTTAAGCGCACCCGGCGAGGGTGGAGAGGTTGTATATGACGATGTACAATATATGGACCATGGTAAGAATTCCTCGATCGATACACAACCCAAGCACTCAACCCACCAGCAATATACAATGGTAAAGTTGCATATAGAACTTTCCTCTCGGAAATCCATGTTTCATTTTGACTTCCATTGCCTTGTCTAGCAGACCAAGTAAGTTGGAGAAGGCGGAACTGCAGAAGGAAAGCTACCATTGTTACCATCCTTACAATTATTTCATTTGCTTCGAGCCATCCACCACTACCAAGAAAAAGATTCTGCTGGTTATGATTGGCCTTGAATAAGGCCTCAAAGTTCAACAGCAAAGGAATCATGTACCCGAGAGTAAGAATGATGAGCATCACAACAGATATGAAAGGAAGCACACCAGGGTGCTTCTTAACATAGAAGAGCTGCAAGCCAACAAAGAAACATGCAACTGTATTCAATATAAGAGCCATAGTAATCTCTAAATCCATTCTCCAAACAGATTCCTTAGCTTGGCTTGTGTAAATTGAACTGGAAAACAATTCGAGACGTCCAAAATAAAGAGAGTCTGACTTCTGCCGTGTGCTTTCAATTGTTCCCTTGACATTTTCACTGTCCTCTTCGTTCAATGCACGAAACTGGAAATTGACATCAATCTCACAATCCAGAGAATCATTTTTTGCCAATTTCATTTGTTGATGACTTGGCCTCAAATTGCGACACCCTCTCATGCACAAGACACCTGTATCCCTATCATACACTCCTTCAGCTGAAATTTCTATTGCTTCAGATATCTCACTACCACCAAACATGAAACCAGATGGAGGCACGATACTCATCTTGTAGCTAATGTTCTGCATATTGTGCTGGTTATTTGGCTTAAAAGCAAACACAGTATACCTCTGCAATGGCGGCAAATGCAAGTGTCCAGACAGCGGGTGCTGATATAAGTGATCACCCACAAACAGCGGAGAAGCAAAACCATGGGATATTTGTCCGTTGCTATTTTTTACATACATACTAAACCTCATGTCCACAGAATTCACATCGGGGTACGTCTTTCCCTTGTGTTTAACATTATTCTTAATTGCACAAGATTTCCTAGCAACATCTACCAGAGTGTACCGGTACTTGAAACCGGAGAGACCCATTAATACTTCCTGAGAACTTTGAAACCCAATTTTATCAAAATATCCCGGATCATGCTCACTTTTGTTGCTCCAAATTTGCCCTAAAATTGTACTCCTATTTCTAACAGAGAAAACTGTAGGAAATCTCAAATTAAACCTAACCGAGCAATCTCCAACGTAAGCATTAGTTATAATTTGAGTGAAATTCAAGATTCGGCATGCGACGCCATGCAGCTGGTTCTTCTCGTCATCCCATACACCTTCAGCAATCAACGTGGTCTTAGGGTCAAAAGGAAATGTTGCACGAATAATGCTGGAGTTCAGAAACCCCAGTAACATCACCATTTTTTGTTTCTCAACACACCTAATCTTTCTTAAAAGCAGAGCACTTGGTAAATAATCAACGTTCTCTGTAACAGGACTGCAACTAACATTTCCACCACTATAACACGCACTATTAAAAGCCAATTCAAACTTAAAATTACCAAAACCAAACACCGAACACACACCTTGATCAGCATCACTCACAGACAAACTCTTGTCTCTATCAAGTCCATCCTCAAAATCACTTTCATTTCCTTTATCTATCAATGTAAACTCATAAGACCTCTCCTCAAGCTTAGCCACACCTAATATCGAGACCGGCTTAAAGTAACTCTCACTACCTTCAAAATCCAAACTTTCCAAAACCCCACTAACCAAGCTATCAAAAACACTCAAATTGAATTTTCTAGAATAATTAAGCTTCAAAACCACATTAAGATTATTGGATTTACCTGAATTTATACGATTGGATCCTGATCCAACCATACAAAGCTTCCCATCAGCTTCGGACCAGAAACCACTTAGCCAAAAGCTCGCCGATCCACGCCGCAACGGAATCCTCGGCCCTCGAAATTTAACCATCCGTAATCTACGGAACCTTATATTAGCGTCATCTTTGGGGGAGATCATAAGACTCAATCGTGCTTCGAGTTTGAACACGGTACTGTTAACTGTTTTACCGTCAATGTGGGGGACAAAAGCGACGGAATTCGGCCAGATGGTCTGATGAGAAATGAAAAGGGGGTCGCCGCCGGCGAAAAACGCGGTGGTGAAGCGAAGGGATGAAGGGGAGGCAGGGAAGTTGGTTCGGTCGAGAAGTGGTTCGGGGACTATGTGGTTGCAGTGTTTGGAGTATTGGATTTGTGAGTTTACGGTGGTGGGATTTGGAATGTAAGATTCGCAAAATGTCGTGAGGAGGGAGAAGGACATGCCCAAAAGGAGGAGGAGGCTGCGGCGCTGGCGCTGGCGCTGGCGCTGGAAATGATTCGATCGCCATTTTGGGGTTTTTGGAGGGTTTATCTGGGAAAGTTGAGGAACGGAAATTATCTCCATCGGTGATGGTATCGCCCCTTACCCCCCCGATACTAACGGAGATGGGTGTAACAGAAGCTGAACGAATCAACTCATCTGCAAGAATTTTAGATTTGTATATTTATTTTTATATTTATAGGTGGCTTGGTAAAAAATGCTTTTTCGAGAAGCACTTATTACCAAGAAATGTCCATGCTTAATTTTTTTTTTATTTTTTTAAAGAATATACATAGTTTCATATGATTTATCTCCTTTTTTTTTTCGATTAAAACCATAATTATCTTTTGAGTGAAAATGGAAACGTAAAAGTTTGCTTTGGGTAATTGGGTGTGAGCAAGACAATAATGTGATCGTATGTCAGAATCATGCCTCGTGTGCAGCGCAGAAAATGAAAGGCAATAAATAACCTCATACTCCAAAAGGAAATAAAGGGGGGGGCGGGGGAACATTAAATAATACACCTCTTAATTACAATATTCTACAAATGCAGGAAGGTTGTTTGTCGGTCGCATAATAATAAGAACAGCGTATCAATTAATTTACTTTCATATATATAGCCATTAGCCGGCTCCTTTTTTTAAGTTATTGAAAAGTGCTGTAGCTGCCCATCTGGCGATGGTAAAACGTGTGTTTAACATGTTTTTTCGGGTTAAGACTTTTTTTTCTTTTTTCTTTTTTTTATCCGGCCAAAAAAAACTTTGAATTTTATCATTTTAATTTTTTTTATTTTGCTTTATAAATTTTATGGCTTGTAAATTATTATTTTTTTGTTAGTTTAGGATTCAGAAGTTGGATTCAAAAGATTTAAAACTTTAAATACATATCATAAGTGGGTTAAATACATGTTAAAATATGTATTTTTAATTAAAATAATATTTTTTTTATATAAAAAAAAAAATTAATCAGTTCTCGAGCTTTCGGACCAGACTGTGGCTTCATCTGAATATGCTCGGATTGGGCCAAACCTTTCCCAAAAAACACCTGGTCTCAAGTCTGGCCGAGTTTTTCTGCTATCCTGAAGCCTACGCCCTGGTCTAAGTAATCTTGAGTTACGTGCTCTGTGTTGCAGCTTTAACAGTGGCTGGTTTCACATTATCCTCACTTGGTGGCGTCAATGAAAGCCTGTTTTAGTCAAACTCATGGATGAAAATGAAATTATATTAGTAATTTTGAGCGGCGACATTGAACTTGCGGCTCCTTTCCAAAGCTTTTCTATGGCTGCATTGTCCTTGCCTCTGGAATTTTAAATTTTAAAGTAACTATCACAGAGAGATCATCCAGCTGCATAAGGCATCATTGTTACAAAGATCTTAAGGCACACCACTGCGACCATTGTTTCTTCATTATTGTACATTGTGATACACCATATATTACAGCAGCAAACGCTTATTCAACCAATCTTATAATACAAATTCAACGCCCATGTAAACAGAGCACAGAAGAAACACAAGCATATTTTGTTATTTTACATTTTAATTCACACGATAGGAATGTGTTCATAAGGTAAATGCGAGTTCTTTTAATTATTTGAACCCGTGAAGGGCATTCATTTTTCAGTTTTCAGGCTCAATAAATTGGTTGCAATCGATTCCCTTACTAGAAAAGGCCTCCACAAGCTTTGGAAATAACTTAGCAAGCATGATTTTGAAGCCCACTGAACATCCGTTGGAATTTTCTCCATTTTCTTTGCATCCAGAGGCAGTTCCTACTGCAGCTCCTTCCATGTATGCCTTACAAGCCAATAAAATGTATTTGCAGCGTTGACTGAAGTGCTCCTCCACAAGCTCCTTAAAATGCTACATAAAAAAAAAATAAAAAAATTCAACCATTACTAAGAATTTCTATATTCCAGATAAACACACTTGGTGGTTTTAAATGGCATCTATTTCTGTCAATTGAGAATTCCACTATTTCTCTGATTTTCAATTGCACAGATGTAATGCTTGCAATATGCTTTAGATCAAAGACTAGTGATCATCTTATTCTCATTATTTCAATGAGAGATCGACAGTAAACAGCATAGCAACTTTACTGACACGGTAAAACCAAATTCCAAATTTAAGACATTACCTTGGGTGGCTTGTGAAGTAGGTAAAGCATGGACTTGCAAGTCACAAGGAATGCATTTTCATTGTAGCTTACTGAGTTTTTCTCTCCCTCAGCTCTTCCTATCTGCTTATCATATCCAGCCTCGTTGAAATAAGGTTTCTCATTAAGCACAAGAGCTTGGAGGGAGAGAAGAACTTGAAGAATCGTGGAGCCCCCTGGATTCCATACTTCAGTGCCTGAACCCGTCCAAGTATTGAGGAGGCTGAGACAGACCTTTCCGGACTCATACAAGTTAGGGTTCACACGGAGTCCACCAGAAATATAGTGTACTAACTGCACAAAAATAATTTTGTTCAGGCAAAATAATTATTTAATGAATACATTCGTAAAGATGTTTGCATAGACAAATATTTACAAAGTGCTCGGAAACTCATATAAGCAGCATCCTTTATTGCATAGAAAACGATAATGATTGAAATGGCAATATAGTCTTTGCACTACCAAAGTTGGGGCTACACAAGACAGCAGTGATTTATTCAAGCGTGAACTCAGTAACAAGTAAAGCAAAATTATATACGAAAACTTACAGGCGGCTCATGAGGATACTCTGGAGGAAGAAAGATGTCAAAGAAGAACAGCCCGTCGTGATAGGGAGTTCCCTTTGCACCAACAATGGCTGCCCGTATGAGATCCACCCTATCCTCGAAGATGCGGACATAGATTGTTTCTGTCCCGGTTATCACACTCTTATAAGAAATTGAAAGAATAAAAATTTGACAGCTTTAACATTGATATTGGAAATTCCAGTTTTATGTGCTAACAGTTCACATATGTAAATAACATAGCTGCAGAAACTTTTTTTTTTCTCCCTACTTAAAATGTTTTCCTTTGTACTAGTTCTACTTTAACAGCAGAAATCTTCTGTTTTTACCTTTGACAGTTAATCACTTTTTTGACATTTTTGAGATATAGAACTAACTGCATAATAATCACCGCCATATGGAAAAAAATAAAAACAGAAGTAATATATTGGAGTAAAGGTCCCTGATCAATCTTCTTCCCTAGAAGAATAACCTTTCTTTTCCTTTTCTTAACACTTCTTTTTCCCCCGCTCAAGTTTCCGTATCTTTCAGTAGAAAAAGAGCATTTGTTATCACAAGATAGGGTTTACCAGTGTAGCAGCTGATACCATCTAATACATTTGCTAGTCCAATTTTTGCAAGTTACAACTAATAGAAATGGAATAATACTGGAATAAGTACACTGAAGCAGCATACAGAAAATATAATAGTACTAACCAGGAAGGGATTTCTCTAGAATGCTCCATTCTTGCTGAACCTTCTTCACCCAAGCTCTTTTCACCTGTCGGGAAAAAAATGGAGAGAGGAAAAGAAAAAGGATTATCCAGATTGTTTGATGGTATCAACCAGTATATTTGCAGAGATAAATGAAAGATGTCTCTAACCTGAGACAGTGCTAACCCCTTGCTGGCACCAAGAAAATGGTGGTCTGAAGAATCGCTAACCATATCAAACTGCCGAAACTGATCTTCTGAATTCTCACAAGCTGTAAAAGCTTTAAATTCTTCTTTCTCTGGGTCCTCTTCAACTTCTTGAATTAAATTTGTCTTTCCACGTGTCTGCAACTCACTAGGATGGGGCTCACAGCAGATATTTTTAGCTTCAAATACTTCTTTCTCAAGCAGAATCTCAGTCTCATTCGCATCTTCAGGTATATGACCAGATGACACTGAGTCTGACTGCGATGTGGAACCAAGGGGTCCAAATAGGCTTGTCACAATGCTAGTGAAAAATCCAATGGCAGCACAGGCAAGAGAAAAGGAACTTGACTCCCATGGGTACTTTTTGCAGCCTTCACCAGAACCATCAAAACTTGGCAAATTCTGAGCAGACAGAACAGCTATCCAGTGATTAAGAGATAATCTAAAATAACACAAGCTTAAGCTGGGTTGAAAACAAAATTCAAATTCAGCGAATTTTAAGTGTCTATAACAATAGAAAAGGAGCGAGGGAGAAATTACCTCTCCTCCATGGCTTGAATATTGTTTGCCATGCAGTTCTCGATTCAATTCCTCGATATTACCTTCATTTGTCCCAGGGGTTGTAGCTGAACCTTCATATTTTTCAACCCCATAAATTTCATTAGGTCCAACCTGTAACAATGCCCAAGTATAAATTTAAAGATGCTGAACCTAAGTGATACTAATTAATCATGAATACTCAATCAATAAGAAACTGGTATATTAAGTGCTGAGTTGGATGAATGATGTAAAAGTTTTGCTGTTTTAACCAGCATTGCAGCCATGATACAAGCTCATTGTGTCCACGCGAAAACCATCAAATTTAAGCATGCATTACCATTTTGCTGACAAGAAATCCTTTCTGAAATACACATTCAGAAGGATAATTCAGTTAAAAATTCCTAGCTACTAACCATGAAGCTGAACTGTACGCTACAGTGGCCCATGATTACCAGCACAACCTTTATCGGAAAGTGTCAGTGAAAAATTCATGCATTGAAAAGTATACTCAATGCAAAACATAGAATATAGCCAAGATTAATCAAACAGTAAGGATGACTAAATTTCACATACCTTGGTTGTAAAACCAGTAGCCCATCTCACCTCCACAGCACCATCTTTAAAGCCAGTAACAATGCCAATGCAAGATGAATAATGTGTATCAGGGCAATCATTCTGTTCCCAATCAGAGATCGTGCCTTCCAAAGCAGCATCTTTACACATGCCAAACTGGTTCTGGACCAACTTAAACACTACATCCCCATAACAGTAGGAGTAGTCTGGGTGCTCAACCAGTTCATAAGCACTTACCTCAGACTGATTTGCATCAGAATCACTATTGGCCTTCGCCCTCCATTGGACTGTTACAGTCCTTTCCTTTGCGTCCACACCCTGCACAACCCCCCATCTTTGTCCGCTAGGTATATGTGGATCATCGGAAATGCCCTTTTCCAGCACAAACTGATCAGGCCAAAATTCATGAGAATTTACAACATTAACGGGGAGCAGAGCCTGAGAATCCAAACCCACAGAGCAGCTACCATCTTGCCACACAACATCAAATTTGGTCTTTGTTTTCACGATAACAAAAACCTCTGCTAAACTTGAACCAGGGTTTCTTCTCCTAAGTCCTCTTTCCAATTTCTTGTTATCACAAGTAGATGAATTGATAAAAGTTGGCTCCGTGATAACCTTGTCGTCAGCAGTTGGAAGCATGCACCAGTCACCTAGCTGCCAGTTAGCATGGGAAAAACCTGACAACAAAGTCAAGTTTTTTGAGTCTTGTAGACGTGGTGGAGCAGCTAAATTCAGATCAGAACCCATTAGGGCAGATGCAAGCCAATCAACATACACCAAACCTGCATCTACTTTGCAAACGGTTCCCTCAACTTGATTTTCCCTCCCAGTACCACATAACCATGAAACCGATTTAACAGTTGAGAGCCTAACCTTTACTCTCTGTCCTGGATAATACGGATACTGAGAATCTTCAAGCAAGCTGGGAGAAATAGGTAAGAGCTTCTCATGATCTACAGCAGTGACTTCATACTTGGACCCATCATCTAAAACTATATTCACAGAGTCAATTACTTTATCAACCCTGCCAAGCCATGCACCAAGAACCACAAAATCCCCCACTGAGATGGAGCGGATCTTTAAAATATTTTTGGAATTTACATCTTTTATGATGTATCCGGGAATGCCCTCCAAGTCCACGAGCATGTTAATATTAATCACTCTGCCCATTTGTCCAGATGGATCTGTTACAGAGCGCACAATGTCCCCATGCGTAAATCCCCGGTCAAATGAGAGGAAGTCATCAATTTTTCCAATGCTCTCCTCCAGGCTTGATAAAATGCTTGTAGCCTGCCCCCCATACAGAAAGTCATTTTCCTCATGCCCCTCACTGCTACCACTCTCACTAAAACTTTCCCAATCAGAGTCACTGAAGAGCGCATCCATCATTTAAATGCCTAACAAAAGAGATTTACAAAAATCTTTAAGTTACCATCAATACCACAAGTGTAAAGAAGACAAATACGGTAGCAAGACAACTTCAAATTGCATTGTCCATCAGGCAAAAGTTCTCACCTTCGTCACAGAAACAATGATATAAATTTATCTTTTCTAGTACTGAATTTGCTCAAATACTTTGGTAATCTTCACAGAGTACTATAACAGTTCACCAGGGAAAAAAGTGAAGCAGTTATAAACACAAACAGAAGCAGTTATAAACCACATTTCACTTCACTGGAGCAAATTTGAGCTACTTAGGGTTTGCCAGAACTTCTTTTGGCACAGAAAACACAAAAGAACTGTATAAAAGAGTAGAGATGAAGAGAGGTACCGTCAACTTTGAGTCCTGTTGAAAAAATCGAATTCTCCAACGGTATGCTAGTTAAAATCTTAATGATTGCAATGCAGGTCTGTCATCAGTTGTCAATTCCAAAAGTTGATACAAGTGTAAAGCTGTGGTTATCGGTATGACTCTTTGTAAAGGATCTTTAATTACAGATCTTCCAATTTATAAGTCCAAATCTCCAAAAGGATATATTGACTCGAAAACTGGAGATCTATTGCCAAAGGAGATTTGCCCCAACAGGGAACTGGAGTCAACTAAAGACTCCTCACAACAATAATAGGAGCCAACAAAGGACTCCAAATGCCAAAGGAGATTTGCCCAATGAACAGACTAAAGTTTCCACTGGGTGAAACTTTGAACATGTACTCCCAACAGCAGAAGTAACAAATTGGTACAACTGCCAGATGAGATTGTTCCTACAGGTTGTTGGACAACCTGAATGCCAAAGGAGATCTGCCCTGCAGTGGTGTTTGGAGTTCCAAACAAAATGATAGATTTCCAACAACCAATGGACTCTTCCAAAATCAACCACTGCAAAGGTAAGTATCCAACAAAGGAAACTTACAAAATTTTTGCCAAAGGAGATTTGCCCAACAGTGGAATGTTACAGGTTTTAAAAATTTGCTCCTTAGAGAAACCAAATTTTTATTGCCAAAGGAGATTTGCCCCAAACTGAAACTAGAATTCTATCAGTTCAACCAAGATTCATCACATCTTAGCTGCCCAACAAAGACAACTAATAAGCACCATTTCTAGCAGCTTGTTTCAAACAATCTCGGTCATTGTATCATATAATTCTTCAAAGAGAGTTATTCTAAAAACTGCTTTTCTTTCCCCAAAAGTCAATTGAGCTCCTTTGACCTGTGCAATATCTCAACCTGCACCAAAAATAACATCTTAATATTGTTCAGAGACTTTTCAATATCAACAGATTTAGAAAGTGAAAAATATGAGAATTTTAATTTGAAAAAAGGAACAGCAGCCTCTCTTCTGAAAGTCATATTCTTATTAAAACAAGCAATTACTTTCACATCTAAAACTTATTTTGTAGATTTTCCTGCAGATGAAAAAAGGCACCAAACATAAATTCAATCTTCACAAAAGAAAAAATTATGAATTTTCTATTAGGAATTTGACAAATCATTACTATTATATAAGTAGCCTCCGGAGGACAACTAAATAAAACTTGAATTTTCTTAAAGTTCATTCTAGCAAACATATTAAATTCAAGTAGAAAGGCATCATAACTATGAGCAACCAAATTGGAAGCGTGTTAAATTTTTGTCCGTAATTGAAATTTCTGATTAAAACATTGTGAGAGACCAGAATTATACAGTACAACAAAGATTCAAAGTACATTCTTTATCTATTTCTGTTGGAACTTTCACATACAACTTCAATTTCAAAGAATTTCAACAACCTCAAAAGCTTAAACACCAAACTTATGCTTCCTAACAAAACTCAAAACCCACCAAAAGTTAACAAAGAGTTACTCCAATTATTGCAGGCCACAATAAACAGTCATAAAAGATTATCAAAACAAAACAAAACAAAACAAAAAATGAAAGAAAGCTAACACAATAATTAGACAAATATTCACCGGCTCCACTAATTACATTACTACACACACACACACACACACACACACACATATCAAAAGGTAACAAACAGCAGAAGAAAGAACTGTACCATTTGTAGCCTCTGCAAATCCCTGGTTCCAGAAAGACAGAGAGAAAACAGCATAAAAAATTAAAAATTACATGCAACGATCAAAGGAACTCGACTCAGAACAATAGCAACCACTGAACGGGCCATTTCAAGATTTTCTCTCGCTTTTCTTTACTTTCTTTCCCAGCCAAGAAACCAAACCAACGCCAGCACAAGGGGAAGAAAAGGGGTGGGAAATTCAGAGAGGTTCAGCAGGTGCCTCCCTGAATCCCACCCATCACGCCATTAACGAAGCCTGAAAACATTGCAGACACAGACACAGACACAGACACGGTGAGCTCTCTGTGAAACGTTGGCAGCGACTTACTTGTCCTTTTGAGATATGGATAAAACGGACCGTTATCTTAGTATGTATTTTTCAGTTCTTATGGGAAAGGAAGAATATACCCAACACCAACAGTGTCAAACAAATACTGTACAGTTATTGCTCAAACTCAAATCTCCTTATTACCCCCATCACCCTTACTTTTCTATATATATATATATATATATTACAGCATTAATAATGGTATAAGCATTAGATTTAATTTTAATTGATACTTTATAAAATTAAAAAGTTAATTAGAAAAATTCATATATTATAGAGAGAGTGATGATAGGGGCTCCAACATTTGAGTCTTAATTGTGATTTATTAATTGGATGATAGAATACAGTAATAAATAAAATTATACTCATCAACTAATAAATAGTAAAACATAATTGATATTGAGTTTTTTTTTCAATATTAAGATTTTCAACATTATTATATATATATTGAAAAATATTTTTAATCTATTAATATATTAAAATATGTATCTTTTATCTGTTAATACACCTTTACTTTGTTAAGATAAAAATGTACTAATTAGAAAATTATTCTCCATATATATATATATATATATATATATATATATATATATATATATAATTAAAACTAAAGAGCAATTAGCATATATGATTCATAGTGACCCCTTCCCTGTCTTTAATGCCAGCACGTGGCATGTAACAGAAATCAAATTTGAAGAATTATTCCATCCATGTGTCAACCTCAAGAGAGGAGACTTTTTTTAAGTTTGTTGCCTAACCAATGCCAATAGTAGCTTTCAATTAAGGCAGCTGGCTGCTGGATTCCCCAGTTCCATTACTCTCTTTTAGTTTTGCTTTTTCTTGTGGGCATCCCAGTAATGGCATTCACATGTGAGCTTATTGGACCATAATTAAATTTTTTTCCCAAAACTTTTTCACTAAAAGAAGAAGAATATGCAAGGCATCACTGCTAGATTCTTAGATGATTGATCAAGTGATCTTTCGAACGTTGTCAAGAGACATAAAAGCAATAAACTTGTGACACCATATGTGGTTAACAAAATTGCTCGGCTCTTATTCGTTGAATATTTTGCTAAAATCGGCATTGTTTCTTCTGTTAATTAATACTCATTTAGCTTTCACAGTTGAATTTGCCTAATGTATCATTCATTGATGACATGCCTATCAAGACTACCTAAAAAAAAAAAAAAAATGCAAAGTTCAGCTGTGTTTGTCTGCTTACACAAAAAGAAGATAATACGAGACAAATGTCTCAAAAACAAAATGAAGTTTTTGGAATGTTTTGCTGAGGAAAAATGGCTGCTACTGGAACTAGTTTATTTTTCTAACAAGTACAAAATCATCAACAGAACTCCTTGTCCATAACGAGATAAAGCAACCATAACCAAAGCCAACAAGTTCGAATAAATTATTTGGGTGGCTACAATAAAGTGTATAAACTACAAACAAGACAAAGGAGCAATAAGTTGGGTCTTTTTTTAGGTGAAATCTTTTAAGAAATGATAGAGTCTAACAGCACTAAGACACACTATGTAATTGGAAATCGATCGATATACAATATTAAAAGTATTGCCTGAAAGTGACTACTTCCTAACTATCTTTTCCAACTTGATTCAATCTCCAAAGTTTAAACACCTATTTTAAACTGTTTCTTTTTTTTTTTGGGTTGGGGGGGGGTGGATTATAAAATGCCAGTTCTTTGTTTATGCGCTTTCGTCAGATTTATGATTGTGGCCTGAATGTAATCCTAATGAATTCTTGTGACCCCATGAAAATCACAAGGAACCAAGCTAGCTAGAACTATACAGATACCCATGTGCAGAAAATTGATGATAAGCTTCATGTCACTAAAGGGACTCAACTCTTACTTACCCCTTAAGCTGTTCTTGCAGAATTAATAATAGGTCTCAACTCTATGATGACAGATGTGATAATTTTGTCCAGAGACTTTTTATTGTTTATAAAGAGATTGCCAATTGTTAAAGAGAATAAAAATATATGCAAATAGAAATTATCCATAAAAAAAAAAAAATTAAATAAGGCTTCTGTGAAACAAGAAAAAGAAAAATCTTGCTAATAAGGGCTTCACAAGTCGCAGACATATATAATTACGTGAATTCGATGTGATATTAGGCATAATGAGTAGCTGTTGATTAATAGGCGGTGTTGTATACCGCACCCCCTGGATTGGAGCAACTTAACCGATGAATGTGGAACTCAGAATATTTTTAATAATACATGTATGCTTGGATTGACAAAATCAAACAAAAGTGCTTTTCTAATTATGCTCATTATGACCCAGCTATCTAGATAATTCTTTCCGTGAAGGTCACTATGTGGCATAGTGCTTGACTTGATAGTCAACTTCTTATCACATCAAATAATCAACTCCACAGCTTCTGCTACGTGCCCTCATGCTCAGCTTTTATAATTAAGCTTTGGAAAATGGGAAGAGTTACTTCACAGAGAGAGAGAGGCAAAAAGGCCCAAAAAAAAAAAAACTCAGACCCTTTAACACATTGAACGTGCAAGTACAACTTCGTGAAGTTTGCATGTTAATTTGCCTACACTTTTCATATGATTCTAGGCAGTAGAAGATGAGAAAAAAGATTTTAATCAACAATACAAACCCTTCCCCCCCCCCCCCCCCCAATTCGTAAGTATTGCGCAAGTTCTGTAGCTCTTTAATTGCTCATGCCGATTCCAAAATATAGTAATAATAATAATAATAATAATAGAATAAGAAGAGGAATTTTATTCTCGAGCATTATCATAGTTTAATGCATATAGGGTTGCTCCATAATTATCGAAAACTAACAAGAATTAATCGTATGGATGCCATCACAGTCCACTACCAAGTTAAGTGCTTGACTTGATGTGTATATATATACTATAGATATATACTACTAATATTTAGAAACCTAATGGACTTCTAACGTGTATTATTATTTGAGAATTAATGTTCTTCTTTAATGCCTGTGCAACAATATATGGTTAAAAAAATACGCATTAACAATCAAAAATCAAGAAAAAGGCAAGCAATACTTTGAGCTGCATGCGCTGGAACCCAACCAATCTCAACTTCGAAGGATTCGCAGCGACATATCGTATGATTCGTTAAAGATTGATTCCTCTTTTTGGTTCAATTTGTTTGACTGGCTTGATAAAAAAAAAAGTTGACAATGCATCTTGAGTTACCATTTGTGGTATTAAAAAAAAAAAGGGAAATCTTGGTAAAACGGAGTACACATAATATCAGCAACTGGTGGCCGCACATTTTCAAATAAAATAAACAGTTTAAGTTGAGAAATAAATAGAATACATTTTAATAAAAGAGTATGGCTATTTGAACCCACTTAATTACTCATTAAACTCATTTACTGAATAAACACACTTCTAAAATTTAAAATATGCAATTTTACTTTATTAACCCATGTTAATACCTAAAATACCCTTATTAAGCTAAATTATCATAATTTCTCTAATCATTTTCTTCTTTATTTGGACTTTTTCCCATCACTATATTATCCCAAATTCTTAAACTTTTTTTTAAATTTTTAGTAGATGTTTTCCCCTTGATATTTCATGTGTTTGGAACAATACACTAAAAAAATTTAAAATAAACAACTGATAACAAAATTACAAATACATTTATAATAAATAAAAAATTCAAGTAATTGCAACAGTTCTTGCATTTTTTTTTTTTTCTTACATAGAAGAAAGCTTGCTGAATGGAAAGATGATTTGTTGTCCTATTCAAAGAAATTGGAAGTGATGAAATTAGATGGTGGAAGTCAAGAGGAATTGTAATAGCAATAAACTTTCATCCAAATATATTAAAAAATTAATTGAAATTTTATTCCATAAGAAAAGTCAAAAGTATAAATAAGGGAAAACAAATTTAATCTTTGGGTTTAAAAAATCGTAAACAGCATGAAAACAATACATCGAATAATAAAGAAAATAGGAGAAAAGTTGTAATTTTTTTATTTAATTTAATTATAAAATCTTATCTATTATAGTAATTTTCTATGTGGACATTTTAGCAATTAAAAAATTTATTAAATATTAAATTTAATAAATATTTTGGTGGGTTCAAATAGTCTCACCCTTAATCAAAACATTAAAATTATTTGGATGAAGATATATATTCGAGGGCCTGAGGTGCGGTAAGGTGAAGTGGAGAAACTATTGTGATAATGAATTCCATTAGCATAATCATATTTAAAGGCGGAAGTGGGAGCGGCCAAAAGTGCTTTTGGAAAAAAAATGTCCAGTCTTTGTGATATGGGGAGGTTTCCTTCCATCCATGGACCATGATCCATCTTTATCAAATTGAGTGAATTTAATAAATAAAAAATTATTTCATTTTTAAGTCCAAAATGTTAAAATTAAGGGATCCTTCTAACATATCGATTATGGTGCGTTTACTTTATGGAATGAGAATGAGGTGGAATGAGAATGAGCTGAGAATGTAAATGGGCTGGAATGAGAATGAGATTCCAATGTTTATTTGGCAAAAATAAATGGGAATGAGAATGTGCTGAAATGATATTAACGTGATTACTTGACAAAATAAATAGGAATGAGAAATGTGAATGAGAATCGATTTACTAAAATACTCATAGTATTAAATAATGTAATTTTTATTAACTAGATATATGTATAAATATTATTATAAAAATGATATTAATTAAAAAATAAAATTATTAATAATGATAAATGTTAATAATGACAATATTAATAAAATAAAAATAATTAATAATAACTAAAATAATAAAGTTAATAAAATTAATAAAATTTAATAATAATACTAATGATATTTAAAATAATAAAATTAATTGTGATTTGAACGAAGGTAATTCAGAAAATATAAAAAAATTAGAGGGATACAAAAATCAATTCAGGAAATGAGAATCCCCATTCTGAACCCCCATGGTAATGAGATTCTCATTCTTTATTCTTAAATTGTGTGGGACTCACACATTTCATTTTTATTCTCAAATTATATTTTATCAAGTAAACATAAGTTTCATTTCTATTTCTTCATCTCATTCTCTAAATTATCAAGTAAACACATTAGGATGTTCCTAGCTAATAGATGACACAAAATGTGAGTCCAGCAAAAAGCACTTTGCTTCAACTTTCAACAAATGGGGGGTACTCTTTACAGCAAAACTTAACTCAAATCAAAGGCCCCTCCTATTCTATTCCACTAACCACAGAATAGATAAAATCTTCGAAGTGGTCTTGCTGGGGTCACCATTTGCCAATAAACAACTTCCAGCTATCTTTTGGGCATTTTTATTTCTCCACCTTTGATTTTTAACTGTATTATGCGTTTGCTAATTAAAACTGTCGACTCTCGAGAATTTTTCATAACGGGTATTCTGTGGAACATCTAAAAAAAACAATAAGAAAAAGAAGAAAGATAAATTAAATAAACAAAAGATCTTGGGTTGGTAGTGGATGTTAAGGAGAAGTTTTAAAACACGTTAGAAGTATTATGTAAATTATACAATAAATAAATAATGTTATAATATATTTGTATTTATTTTTAAAAAATTATAATATAAATGTTGTTTATGATAAATTTAATTATACATGTTATACATATATTAATTAATTGTATTACTTCATATGTATTTTATAATTTCTCGAATTTTAAGACTGGAACTTACTTGGCACGCAAAGTAAGCCCTTGATGTTTTGAAGATTGTGGTGTGGGGTGGAGGGTGGGGGGCATTGGGTACTGAGGCGGGAAAAAAATATATATAAAAAAAATCATTTTCGAAAAAGAAATAGAAAAGAAAAGAGTAAAATGGTATAATCACCGAAAGTGGAGAGAATTTAGTTCATTATAGAGTTGGGACTCAGCTAAGTTGCAGCACCTGCAACTAACAGCCGAGTTCTTTATGGCCTTGCATCAGCCAGCTTTTCCTCTCTCCTGCAACAGCGTGTAAGCTGCTCAATGGCTATCTTACATACAGAATCTGTAACATAGCAAGTTCCGTACAGTTGGGGCTTGGGTCAACCAAAGAGATATTTGTTAGTGGAAATGGGAACACTCACTGTTGAATCGTTGATGGTAGGAGGCAGAGGTGAAATACTAGTAATACTACTAATGCTGATAGAGATGTTATGTTATGTCGTCGCCTCGTGCTTTACTAATAACGTCTGTATTATAATTTCAGTCTGTGTTTCAAGTATGCATAAATCTTGAGCAAAATAATGATTCGAAAAAAAATGTTGACCAAAATGTGACAAAGCATGTGAAAAGAAAAATCCACTTACTCTAGATCTTAATTAGTGTTTTAAGATATTGTATTTTTTAAGACACAACTATTATGAAAAAAAAAAAACTACATTTATAAAATAAAAATTCATATTATATAATAAATATAATTATTAATTATTAATTATAACAAAATAATAAAAATATTATATATTTTTCATCATAAAAATATGAAATTATAAACTTAACTTTCAAACCACAATATTTATCAAATGGTATTTTACTCAAATGGTATTTTACTCAGGTTCTATTGTAGCTACGATCAAAATATTAAAAGGGCGTGGGCTCATGGTCACACTTCTGTTACCCAGTAACCAAAGCCAAACCCAAAATCTTAGGAGACGTTCAAATTAGAGAATGCCCAAAAGTTTGTTATCGGCTAGGCAAACGATTTAAATCATCGTATCATATGATTTGGTTCTAACTTAAACTAAACCGACAACCAGGCAACAAATAGTTCTTGATTATCAAATAACATCACAAGCATCGAGTAAACAACAAAGTTTTTCAACCACTATGCTTGGGCAGAACTAGGGATGGCAAAAATCCTACGGAGACGGGTACTCTCAGAGATTTTCTCCATTCGGAGAGGGTACGAGGATAATTTCATACCCAATTTTTTATTCAGGGAAAGAACGGGGAAATTTTTTTACCTAATTTCTTATTCGAGGAAGGGACGGGGATGAGGTGGAATCCCCATCCCCTACCCATTTCCCTATTTTAATTTTTAATTTTATTTTTATTTTTTAAAATTACTAGTAAATAAATAATAAAATTATAAATATTGGTAAAAATAAAAAATATCAAAATATTTATATTATTAAATTTTTAGGCCTAATTAACTAATTAAAGTCCTAAATTTTTATTTAGGACATTAAAAAAACCGGGTAAATTCTATTAGCCCAAAAAATTTGTTTTAATTTTAATATTCATTAAATGTTTTAAACTTAAATATATTATTTATTTATTTTTAGATGTTATAATTACCCACAGCGAATCACAATTTTTATATTTAATTTAATTTAATATAATCTAATATTTGCTCTTGATTTGCTCCGACTCAACTATTGTGTTGTAAAGGAAATAATCAACATTTATAAAGTGCCCACGCCACCATTGAAAAAGCTAATTTTGAATTTAAATTCAATTTTATTTGTAACAATTTTATATTAGACTATTAATTTATTCACGATAGTTTGTAAAAGAAATTTATATCCCTTACATGCTGCGTTACTTACTAATTTAATGTATGTGACTTTTATAATGGCTATTAATGTAACATATATTTCAAACTTTACTTTTATTTGAATTTTTTATTTTAATATGATTAACTCGAAATCGAAAACAAAAAATGTATTAGTTATTCGGGGATCATGGACCCTTGGAGATCCCCTGTTATTATTCGGGGAGGGGATGGGGATTCTCTCAAGTAATTCTGACGGGGACGGGGACGGGGAGGGGACAGGGACATACGCAAAATATCAAGAATAGGTACGGAGAGATTGGTCCCCTCCCCTCCTCTCCCCATTGCCATCCCTAGGCAGAACCATCAGGCAAAGTGTGTTGATCAATTCAAACCCGAGTAACAATTCTATTTGCAAAACTTTTTGTTTGCTCCACTGAAAGTTCATAGACTGGGGACTGCTAAATACAAATAAACTAACAAGAAATACAAAGGAAACAAAAATATTGCAGAGAAGCAACACCTCCATGTAAACCAAACCTACAAAAAATTAACCTGGTTGGATGTGAGGCTTTCTGCCCAAATATGACATCCAAAATGTACATGAACCCAATCAGGGATGAGAAAGTTCTTGACCATATTGTATGAGAAAGCCATAACTCAGAAGTTATGAGCATTCAGGTGTGTTATTACTAATGTTACTACATACTCATGCCTAAAAAAAATACTTCCTAAGCAGCTGTTGCAACCTCTACTCGTTTCTCAATTCCTTGAATATCAACTATTCTCAGCTTGGTAAGTTCCTGAACAAAGATGAGTCCATGTGTCAAGAAAAATAAATCATAAATCAACATGTAAACATAAACATACACATCTTCAGACAGACCTGGCGATGTCCTTTAGTACGTCGGTAGTTCTTTCTTCTCTTTTTCTTGAAAATAATTACCTTTGCATCTAATGCCTGAGAGAAAGAAAGAAGATATTGCCTGAGAGAAAGGAAGAAGATATTGACTAACAAAGATAGTATAAGCATCTAAACATTACAATGATATAATGTGCACAAACTGATGACTAGGTCACTGTAGAGTGTACAGTATAAAAATTGTGAATGGTGTTTTAGCAACAATATCTACAACAAATTGAAGTCTGCCAAACTCTCAATTCTTGCTATCAACATAGAATTTTTGGTTTGCAACCAATTTTTAACTCCTAACCAGGATAATAGCACTCCCACAAGTAACCGTCAGGCTGACCTCTGTCAAACAACAACCATTGGATCTACAATTCATAGAAACCTTTAATGTTACAAGAGAAGAGAGCTCAGGAAGCAGCATGGACTGGCATGCTGCATAAAAAGACAGCCAATCCAATGGCTTGACTCATTTTCTACTACAATGCAGCTTCTAGAGGTCAAATCTAGACACAACCCCAAAACAATTTCTGCACAAGAAACTCCATAGGCTACCTTTAGTTTTAGAACCTCAACCCACTTCAAAATCCCAAGAGGTGTTTTTTGCAGGCTCTTGAAACCCACCCCAGCCGATCACCTCTTTCCCTCTTTTTAGACAATTCCATGACAAACATAAACAAAAGGGGAAACAGTGAGAGATTAGGTGTCAACTTACATGCTCCTCAACAACTGCATGAACGGCTGCATCTGGAACCATGGGCCTACCAATGATCGTTTGATGTTGTGAACCCAACAACAGAACCTTGTTCAAAATCAACTGCAACAGAAACAGTCAACTAAATGATAAATAGAAAAAGAATAAATAATCTTAATTTTTCTTAGGCGTATAATGACTACACATCTTTTCTGCAAACCGCAGGTTATAACAATGACAACATTCAGAAGCAAGTTCACACTGTCACTGATCCAATCTTTGGCCACAAACCAGGTAATGCTCCAACCAGAACCATAGTGGAATGCCCACTCACATTCATTATCAAAACCAGCAAGGACGTTCAAACGAAAGCTGTCAGAACATGATTAATTTATTTTTGTCAATTTATCATAGCCTAATACATAGTGTTGTGCTCAACCACACTCAACACAGCAATAGTCTAGTCCTAGACAGCACCTTCTCCTTGCAAACTATTTTCTCTCTAAATAAAATTGTTGTTTTCATTGAAATATCAAACATAAAATTAACAAGGGCGCAATATTCTATTAAGATCAAAATGCCAATTATAACCCGATCAACATTTGAATGATAATATTAAAAAAAAAAAAAAACAAAAATCTACCAACCTTGTCATTCACCTCACAGAACTTCAATCTCTCGGTAAAAATCGAATCCCCATTGCTCACCTTAAACTGGTGCGACCCAATCTAAAATTAAACGAGCCAACAAATTCAAAAAAGTTTTTTTTCCAAAAACATTTACAAAATAAACACATAAATAAAAATCACAAAATATCACCTGAACAACAGCAAAAGCCGGTTCATATTTTTTAAAAACCCGATCAGATTTCCGCAGTGGACCCAGCACTTTATACCCAATCTCCGCCGCCTCCGCTTCCTTCTCTTCCAGCGTGTACTCCCTCCCCAAATCCGGCACCGTATCACCAATCTCCTCTCCCTCGTAACTCTCATCGGCAGTCTCTTCGTCTTCGTCTTCGTCTTCGTCCACGTCTTCCCCTTCGTCATCGTTTTTGTTGGAGGAGAAATGCCGATAGTGAGACCAGTTAGTGGGTCCCAACGTAGAAGAAATGAGGGACCGGTGTTGGAATGGTGTTAGGCCTTTTAGGGAAATTGATGTAGAGAAAGGAAGTGTTGGGGGAGTCTTGAGTGATAGAAGAGCCGCGGCGTGGCGACTGAGCACGTGGAGGCACCGTCGGTGAGCCATGGCTGGGTGGTGGCGCTCACGGCGTTTGGCGTCACTAGGGTTTTAGTGAAATAGACAAATGTGCAGGCGGGGTTTTGGTTCTTTTGTTTTAAGTTTCGCTCCGTTATTTGGTATTGGGAATGGGACGTGGGACAATAACATTTGGGCCCTGGATTTTAGGAAGAATCACAAACAAGGACTGAATTTGTATCTATTTCGTGCATAAAGAATCCGTTAAACTTAATTATTCAACTCATTTTACTCTTCTAACTCCTCTGCTTTCTTATTGCTAGTGTATGAATAAGAATGACAATAAAAATGAGATGAATGAAAATTTATACCACAACTTTTAAGTTAAAATTGCACCCAAAATCGGCCCGTTCTTTTATAGTACATTTCAACTACCGGTAAGTGCATAAAAAAGATCTTTAAATTCGCATCACAAGTAGAAACAGATTAAATTTGAGTTGTTCAAGATATCATGTTAATTTTGTCGCACCCTTCTTTTGAATTGTATGAAAAGGTTCAAAGAAACAATTTTTTCCATGAATACAAACAAAACCCAGTGACAGATTTTCGTTTAAAATGAAAATGATAGAAATGCGAAAAAGTAATTGAGCAAATCTTCACGCAATGCGGCAAAAGCTAACAAGGAAGTGTTGAATTTAACGGTGGACTCAAAAAAGTATAATTTACCAGGAGCCATGCCGTGACAGTGAGCAACAAACGCAGTTCAAATTTTGCCTTAATTGCAAAGTGTGCATTACATCTCTGCAATTGTGCCTTAATTGCAAAGTGTGCATTACATCTCTGCAATTGTGTATATACAACATTTATGGTAGATATAGAGTTTCCTACACATGTGAACAATGAGTCCCAATGAATGAAAGAATCAATGCTAAGGTGAGTAACCAGATATCAAAAAATAATACAGAAGACTGAACAGAAAGCTCAATAATTTGATTCCTTCCAAAACAAACATTTATTTTTCTGATAATACTGATGCCATCAAGAGGTTTCCCAGGATAAATGCTATGTATAAAGAGGTAACAAACCAACAATGATGCTACAAAATAGATCATTTGAAAAGCCTGCACCGCCAATGGCCAAAGGTAAAAGGTAAGTAGTAATTGTGTCTTATGTCATGCCCAATGGTAATTAGTGATTATATCTTGTTGCCATAAGGTTGCAGTACATAACGCGCAGAATTTTATCTCATCCCTTAAACCTCCTACATAGCTAGCTAGACAGATCAGACAAAAGCTGATTAGGGATTTGCTGACCCACACTATCTATTTCATCCCAGACGAAAGATGAATTACCTCTCCAAATGCCGCCGTGCAAGAAAATTATGAGTAGCAATTAGCAAATAACCCATCTGTTTCCCTAAAACCTAATTACATAGCACCTATGTAAATATGCGTTCAAATACGCAATAGTTATGCAGCGAAAAATGAGATAAAAGTTGTAGAGCAGAAACAACTTTACAGAGCCACATCTTTTATCAGAATACATCAATGAGAGAGGATTTCATTGAAAGTAAAACGAAGGACAAAAGGAAGTTTGCCTAGCAGAAAATGAACCGATGCTGAGCAGAGGAAGAAAAATTGTTAAAGCAACACAGAAACAGAGGCAAATCCAAGCACCCAAAAGGGTATTCAGTCAAAACTTAACATGGGCAAATGACTAAGAAAACAAAAACAATAACCATGCAGGTGCAGGTTGGGCTGAAAATGGGACAGAGGTAAACAATTGGTTACCTAATTTAGACAACCAGGAAAACAGTCTTATTGTAGAAAAATGCTTCTGCATGCAATTATATGTGCATTTCACATAGCAAGTATGACAGTTCAGTGTATGTAGCAAGAAAGAGAAAAAAAAATACAGATAAGGATGACATATACGTGTACACATAAAACTAATAAAAGCAACAGCTACCTGATCATTCATGATAGCAACAAGATCATTAGTAAAGCTCTAATTACCAAGAATCCAATATGAAATATAATAGTCCCGTTTCATGCAAGTTCTTAAAATAGATAAACCCAAAACACAATATTGAAGCAAAATGTAAGTAATTACCTGATGACAGTACACAATTTGCACCCACCTCAAGGTGCATGTTGAGGATTTCTCAACTTCATGCTCTTCAATAAAGAAGCTAATCCGCTATATTTAAATCCAAAAGAAGTTTCACAATACAACCATCCTTCATCTTTCTTTACCACTGTTATCTGAGCAAGAAATTGCTCCCTGTTTTTCTCACATCATACAAAGTTGTGTAAAGCATCGGTGCCTTCATAGCAATTAACTGACTTAATACAAAGACATGCTTTGCTTACTTTTACACTCCTAAAACTAAAAGAAGAGAGCAGATAATGATCAACACAAAACAAAACTAATCCGACAGCAAGCAATATCCATATTCACTGCCACCACAACTAAAACAACGTAAGCAATCATGTTGATTCTACCACCGCTAGACTTTCATATTCACAAATATTCAATTTTCTACAAGCTTGCAGTTCTAAACTACACCACACATAATTTCTTCCACAACAAACTAAATCAGAAAACACAAAAAATCAAAACATTCATTTTTATCCATATTCACATTCAATAAATTATCAGATAGAAATATAGAATATTCTCATTACAGCTCTATGATTCATAATATCATATGCACTGCCTACAAATTTCATATTCAAATTCAAAGCACTTCAAATAAAATCACTATTGCATTGAAGATCAAATTTTCAACCCGAAAAAGAAAAAGAAAATGAAATAACATGTTAGCCCCTCCATTATTAATTTAATTTTCCTTTACAGCATTGAGGTGAACCCAAATTATGTACCAAAACACTAAATACTTACAAAAAGGGAAAAAAAAATACTTTGAAAAATTAACATCAATCATACTTTTCTCTCCAAGAATACACAAGAAAGAACACCCACGAGAGAGCCAATAAGACATCGCCAACTGTCTTCCTCAACCAATCCCAAGCCAAATACTCGACCCTTCTCTCAAAGTACACCCTCCACGAAGCCATGAAAATGAGCAAAACTACACAACCTTTAGCAAAAAAGGACTGGAACTCTTTGTCCTTGACGAAAGACACCATGAAGATTAAAAACCCGATAGCAAAAAGGAGCAGACCCGAGAAGGAATCGGAGGTCCGGATTAAGAGCTGATCATGCGGGTTCGAACCTAGCAGTTTGGTGGCGGTTTCCGCTCCGTGAGTCAACGTGTAGATTTCCTTCATTTTGAACATCATTAGGGCCCCACTTGTAAGTGCGATCACAGAGTGCAGAAGGCAAATCACGACGAACGCCCCGGATGATGACATTGGTGACCTTTTTGATCGAAACGGTGATCAACGGGTCGCTGCTGTTGTAGACATGTTCGTGCCAAAAGCACCAAGACAAGAAATAGATAAATAAATAAATAAATAAAACAACAGAGACCACACAACCTTCAAACTTTGGTTGCTTTGAGGGGATTAAAGATGATAATCGAGAAAGGTTTATGGGCTTTTATTTATTCCGTTTTATTTATTATTACTACAATTTTTTATTTTTTATTTTTGGTTTTCAGCCACGGTTTTGTTTCGAATTATCTTCTATGGAGAAGATTCTGAGGTTTTGACGTATGCATGTTGAAAGCTTCGGCTTAAAAAAAAGATGAGAAGAAAAATTACAGTTCTCTCCTCTATTGTTGCAAAAGTATACTTATATCCAAACTTTGATCAGTTTCGCACCAATATCCCCTCAATTTTGAAAATAATTACAAAAAAAAATTTATTGTAGGCCGTTGCTGGATTATATGTGATAATCAAATTTTTAACTCTCATAAAGTGGCTGTAACAAAAACTTAAAAGGGTACGCAGTAAATTATTAGCTGTCGGTGTGGTGAGATCTTTCAGTCAAAATGATCGTTTATGATAATTAACGTCTTCGTAACACCGTGTGGTGGGGGGTATCTGTCACATTGTTGAGGTTGAGGATTTTTTTTATCATTCTGGTAAAATTTTCGGAACACTGTATTTTTGAAAACTTTCTGGAGAAGAATGTAATTTTCTCCGTCGATAGGTGTCTAGCGGAACCCACAAAGAAGACATCGGATTATCAATCAGGAACAGACTGCAGTATCTGGACACGTGGCATGTTTTTAGTAGTGCCGACAGGCGTACGTTTGGCACGGGCCTTATTTAAATTTCAACGAAATTTTTGGCAACGTTTTAAGAGAATCAATGCTGATGGTTTTTTTTATTTAATTGTTCAATAAATATATAGAGCTACTCATTAAAAATTAAGTTTATATATGAGTTCATACTTCGTAATTTTAGCTGGACCCTCATAATCATTGCATCTAACCTAACAGAATTTCGTGAAAAAATTAGCCGCACTGTGATTTTTTTTTATAAAAAAAACTCCAAATATAAATATATATAGATATAAAAATTAAGATCTTAAATTTATTAAAAACTAAGAACACTATTAATCCATGTGACTTAATAATAACCATATAATTTAATAATTTTTTCATACTTTAATAAAATTTAGAATTCTACACTATACTAAGTAATATATATTCCTAAAGTTCAAATTTAAAAAAAAAAATGAAATTAGAAGATCATATAGATAGGAGTAAGAGAGTGTGATAAATTAAAATAATATGAATCTGAAGCTGATCATTTAGAAAACAAGATATCAACAATATTACTCTCCTGAATTTAAGTGTAAATCCTTACATTTCCGCGTTCAAGGCTTCAATTAAGCTGGCTTAAATTAAAACAGTCATCGGAGTGTGTTTCTTTCTAGCATAATTATGGTTTCATTAGTTATTGTTGGTGTCATAATTGTGACAGTTCCTAGTCAATTTTGTGGCCATCTTTTTGCCACCCAACACAATTCAAGAACAGTACAGTGTCTTCGCTTTTCAAGAAATGAAGGAACTTCTTCGACGACAAATCAAATTCGTGAGCTGGATTCTTATTAGCCACGCTGTCACCTGAAAGACTTTTTGTATATTGGCTTTGCCGCCATTTCCCCAGGCAGCGCAAGATGCGTTATTCTTGATGCTGGAAAAATAAAACCAAGGGGAAAAGGGAAATTATTCAGAATAGAATGGATGAGTTTTCATTAATAAATTTTAATGAAGAAGGGACAGCCTTGTAAGTATTGAACAGTTGAGCACTAATACAGTTGTTACTACAGTGATGAGAACAACAAAGTGGGTTACCACATCTAGGTAATTTTGAGGCAACCCACATTAAAATTATTCGGAATTATAATGTGTATAAATATATACAACCAAAAAATTGAATACCAATAGCAGACAACTCCAGAAGTATGAAAAAAATTTGAGATTTCAGTCTGTGGAGATAAAACTACGACCATTCGGTCACCTTCCACAAATGTCCCAGCCCCGTGATGAATTCTCAAAGGGGTAGGAAAAAGAATGAAGATTTTTTTTTCCTTTCTTTCTTTCTTTTTTTTCTTTTCGCTGAACAAAATTTTTTTTTAACTTGAATCAGTGTCCCTGTCACTGCTAATGGTTTTGCGATGACGCCTCGATGCAGACCTCCTGCTCCCACGCCTTGGTGAGACCTTCCTGGTAGGAACACGTACAACTCTTTCACCAGTAGTTTCCAGTGGAAATTTCTTCGGCAAGTCACTAACCAAGGCTGGTGGTGGTGGAGCTTCAACAGCAAGAGAGAGGGGTGGGGGCTCAAGATCAACAGGAACGGGCGGCGGATTTGGAAGGATGTGATCTCTATGGTATTTCTGCATTGTAGCCAAAGCAACAGAACAAAATGATCAAGGAAAAAAACATATAATATATAAATGAAGAAAATAAGTGGATGAAGAAAAATTTTATATTTCAGTTTGAAAGAAATCACCTGAACTACAAAATTCCGCCTTTCACAATCCAAAAACATATTGACGGTCCAATTTGTCTTCGCCCAGAGCTTATCCCTCACGGTTGAGAAACTGATTTGGTCTCGGGAGGTAAATCGGTCAACTTCATTAAACCAAAGACAGACAAAGAGGTTGCTAATAGGAACATGCTCCCTTATTATCACACATCCTTCAGGAACATCTACAAAGCCAACCAAAACAGAAACTTTAATCAGAGGCAGAACAAAAGGCAACCGGAGAAAGAAAAAGGAGATCAAGGATCTTGCACCTACCACTTGTAATCGGAAGCTTAGCCTCAGAATATGGGGTCAAACCCTCATTTTTATAAAACTCAATCTGAAAGTCAATGGATGCGTTATCATACTTCTTAGCAGCTTTATTTGCCTCGGCTTCCACCAAGACATCGAACCGTTTATAATGTCTAGAGATTGCAAAAGTGGCATTCTTTCTCCACAAGTGCCTAAAGAAATTGCTCAAAAAAGGAAAAAGGTTAGAAACAAACACAATTATCCTGAAAGTATGAAATTAAAACAAAACAGTAGAGCTTCATCCATCCAATGGATGCTTGCATCAAAATTATACTGAGCCCTTAACAGGTAAAGAATCCAACTTCTTATTATGACATCCATAAGCAGAAGACTTGAGAAAAATTAAAAAGAATCAAGCAATCCAACATTGCATTTATCAATAAGATGTACATTCATTATCCCAAGCCCTTTTCCCCCACAAATAAGGAAAAAAAAAACAGAAATATTTTCCGTAGCCACATCAATATACAAAAAGTCATTTAGTTTAGTGAGCATGACAAATTTGTAAGAATAAAGCCAAAAGAAAAAATTTCCAAGCTGAGAATATATAGGATGACATCAGCAGCTGCAATTAAGTATTTAAGGACTAATTAACAGGTTGAGATTGTGGTCTGTCACAAAGCTTACCACTGAGTAGAAGTAACCAGTTATTAAGGCCCAAAAGTTTAACCAAACCAAGAAAAGAGACAATATCAGGGTTATATCTCGACATCATTAATTTCCTCTAATCACTACAGTTGAAAGTTCCAAAAAAAAAAAAATCAGTAAACTAATAAAAGGCTGTACCTTTCAAGAATTTGATATGGATCAACAACGAGCTCAAGTTTCCCATCAATCCATAAAGAAAAGCGGGCATTGGGGAACAATCTATGTGCCAGAAGCTTTGGAATCTGAGATAAGGAAAACCTGAGTCAAAAGGCACATTAAAATAACACAACTTTTGGGCATAAAGCCCGATGATCCTAATTCACATGCTTGGATAGGGCAACACCAATCCTTAAGTAAAAATTTTCTCTTGAATATGAGAAAGTTAGTAACTTATAGAGCCATCTAGCTAATCCATTCACAAAATCAAACATAGAATAGTATACAATTATTAAATGCTATTTGTGCCATATACAATCAACTAGACAGTGTTTTAGCCAAACACCGATTTTAATATAAAGCAGAGAAAGGCCAGATCAAAACTAAAAATGTTACCTTTCCAGTCCGCCTAGCATCAGAGTAAGGAGGATTATGGATAACAACAATTCTCCATATCCCTATTTTCTTCGTCCTATCCAAACCACTGTTAGCTTTGAGATATGCTTCTGTTTCTTCATCAACAAACATGACAAAGCATACAGTCTTCCTGGAATATTCACTAATATTACTCGGCTGGTTTATGTCATCAAAAGCCCCTGGAAAAGAATATAATCATTTAATAAGCTAATGCCAGGTTATAAACAAGAAATGAACAGTTAAAAGTTCAACTAAAGTTGAGCTGTACCAAAAATTGCTGATACAACAACAATTCCATGGCATTGTTCCATATCAAGAATGTCCTCCTCGTCAAGGTCATACCCCGTTCCACGGCCAGGTTTTCCTTTGACAAACCTGATTGATACAAAATCAACTCATTTGAGCAAGGGGTCAGGAGAAAACCAAGTAGAATGTCTTACTAATGTGGATATTTAAAAAAAAAAAAAAAACTAAAAACATAGAAGGTAAAGTTTCAAAGGATATAGCCACACATACTCATAATTTTAACTCAGTAACTACAATTAATAAAAAAAGAAAAATCATACCCACAGTGCACACTCATTGACTCTCTTATATCATAAGAATTGTTTCTCTGTGCTAAAGGAGGATATCCACCAAAGTCCGAACCTCCAAATTCTGCCTCTCTATTTAACACTGGCTCAGTGATGTAAGTCAGATTCTTAAGTACTGGAGAAAATGAGGGGACCTTTGGCATTAAGGCAATGGCTTCTTCCACGGGAAGGTAACATACAGGACATGCTGAAAGATATACATGCAGAAAAACTCAGCACTCAGCAGCATATTGACATCAAAGTAATTGTGAAGTACGTCGTTGCTGCTGCATGATCCTACCATTTTGGAACATATATAGACTATTTTGCATTTATGCGCAAATGTCCATATGGCAATGGTAAACACAAAAAAAAAAAGGGAAAAAAACAATAGAGCTTACGCCTTGGTCCAGTCCTCTTTTTATCTGCAGGTGGGGGAGGTAAAGTGAAACTGTTACACGGATGCCCTGGAGGAAGAGTGTAGCCCAGAAAATATGAAGGAGGAGGAGGGGGGAAAACTGTACTTTCAATTGGTCTCACAGAAACCATTTTATCCATTGCCTCAACAGAGTTTGCTATAGAATTTTGACTCTCTATATTGTTAAAAGAAGTCTCATTGTACATCTTCTTAGTTTGCTCTCTGTATATTGGAGAAGATTCAGAATAGTTTATAGACAAGCTATCATTGAGACGCAAGTTTGGGACCTGGTCACCTTCCTGTGCATCTTCACCTGAAATTGTGCAAAAAAGCATATATTACTTTTGTTATTAGATTGCAGCTGCATATCCAAAACAAGAACACGACAAATAAGGCTTAAGCAAAGACGGCACATGGTTGAGAGCATAGTATTCAAGTCAGGCAATTAGTCTCAGAATTAATAACCCAACTATAAAATGGTCACTAATCTCAGATTTTTGACAACAGCAAAGCCCAAATAAAACCCACAGACGGCAGTGTGATAAACTTAGCTCAGCGTGAGCACTACCAATATAATTAAGCATCCATTACAGCCTCCAAATCTAAGCATTGTCCCGAAGAAGCATAATCCTAATTCAATTAAGCAAGCGTACTTTTCTGCAAAACCTCATTAAAAACTTTAACTAAAAGAACATATAAGCATCCATTACACTTCAACTATCAATATTAAACCAATCGAGCAGCAGATTCAGATTAAAAAAAAAAAAAAACAACAACAACAACAAACCTTTGCCAACGTACAAGACCCAAAGGAAAACCGCCGCAGAGATGACACAAAGGAGCAACATTCCAACCTTCTTGCGGCCAGCAAATTTACAGATCCAATACAGCAATCCCTCCTTCTCTTTGAACATCTTTGAAGGCTTAGTACGTGCCGACGTTTGCTGAACTGGCAACAAACTTCCACCGTTTTGTAGTTGTTTATCCAAGGACCCATAGCTACCAGAACGAATCCCCAGTGACCCTCCTCCACTCATTCTCCTTTAAATCTCACGCACACTCCTCTCATTTCACTCTCATTCAAAGCCCAAAACTTAACACAAAACTCATCAACTCAAAAACTCTAGATACACGAACATGACCAATTCAGTTGCTCAAAATATGAAACACCCACTTCACTAAATCTGCCCTTTAACCTCTGGGGCATCTCCAAAGCTAATCAAATTCACTTAAACAATCACATCTAAATCAATCCAGTTTAAAAAAAAAATGTTTTTTTTAGCCTTTTTGGGTATTTGGTTCTAAAAAAACAAACTTTTTAGAAAACAGGTACTGATTCAGAACTGCAACAAACACAATGAAGCTTCAGATCAAAGAAGATAATGCAAGTACGTGTAAAGTTTCTGAATGAGTTGAAGAAACAATTAGTACTTCAAAATTGAAGGCAAAAACACACAATTGAACGTTTAGATCAAAATGAGTATCTTTACGCAGAAATATATGTTTAAACAAAAAAATGGTTTCGATTAGCTATACAAAATTTTCGGCTGAAATCATAAGAAGTTTGGTGAAACAACGATTTTCCTTTTTTAACAAAAAAATAAATAAATGGGGAAGTGATCGAATCTGGTAATATATTTTGCTAATTTTGAGGATGTTACAAATGACAAATTATTGGTGTAATTTTTATAATATAATGGGGAAAATTAAATATCAACGTGGAAATATCTGATAGGTTTAGTTAAAGCCATGTGCGCGTGATGTCAAAAATCAGACGGTGATGGTTAAATCCAGCTGATGTAATTAAAAAATGTGACCTTTATTTAAGACAGAGACAATTGCGAATGAGATAATCACGTCATTAATCGATTAGCTCAGAAGTCAGAAAAATTAGAAATTGCCGGACGATGAAAAACATTAGGCGACTTCATCTTCATGGAATCATGGCTCGTTGTCTTGATGAATCTGTGTGTTTTTGGATTTGTTCTAATCTTATCTTTTCTTTTTTTTTTCAGAACGAAGATAATTATCATACAATTACCTGAATTTAATTGGTTACATGATTAAATAAATAACTTATTTTAATTAATAATGCATGTGTGTATAAAAAAATTTTAATTTAGTATTTTAAAGTGTGAAAAAATTTAGAAAAATTTTTAAAATCCTATGGTTTTAAAATTAATTTCATAATATATTTAAAATTATGTAATTTTAAATTTTTTCCTAATTTTTCCGTATATTAAAATTTCATATCAGAAAACTATATATATAAAAAAAATTCAAATAATTTGGCTAGGGTAAGCCCCTTTTTTTTTAAATCTAGTAAGTATGAATGTGTTGCTATGTCAATGTCTTCATTTCAATTCGATGCAAGGTGTCATAAACACATGACACCCCACTAACATAATTTCATTGATTTTAAGAGAATTAATTTAATACCAAATTCAGCATTAAAATTTTGTATGGAATCATTATCTTCATATAAAAGAGTGGGTCAAATATGAGGAAATAGAGAGTTTGCCATTGTCTCAAAAGCAACAATATTTCTCCTTCAAGATTTATTAATGCATTTATCAAATTTCTGTGAACAACTTTCCAAAAAAAAAAAAAAAAAATTGCCGACGTTTACATTAGAAAAGGGCAACGATTGATTTTGCATACGGATTAGAACAATATAAAGCTTGTGTTTTTTACTTTCCAGTCCATATGTAACCTATCATGCCTGCCCAGCGAGCTGGTTCATTTTGTATGTATAAAGAAAGCCAATTGTTTTGTAATAGAGAGTTATGATGAAATTGCCTTTTAATTGATTAAGGGCCGTTTTTAATGATTAGCACTTGCACATTTGTGAGCAACGTTTGAAGAATAAAAGAGTTGAATTATTTTGACCATTAGTCTATTTCCATATTCATGCACTATGCGTAATATTCATGGAAGGTGGACCTTCATTTAAATTAATAATGGACTAAATTATAAGGAATGTTTCCATGTGATGACACTTTTTTTATGAGTTGTGAATTTGATTAAATGGACTAATCTAATTGGGGTACAAATAAGATACGAGATTACTTGTTATGCAATGTTATAGAAATATTATCAACAATTAAAATCTTTTTTTAATAAAATTAGAGACGTGTTCGTTGTTCTCAAACAATTAACAAGTAACAATCACATGTTAAACTTAGCTTAAAATATGCATAGTTCTTTCAACAAATTCACAAACAACCATATGTTAGTAATACCCATAATGCCTCGATACAACGCTTCTTTCTAAAACAAGGGGAAGAAGTAAATAAATATTTAATAAAGTTGACATCAAATATTTGGATTAGTATATTATACATTGCTTTTAGCATTTAATAGTGAGATATCAATATCAAAATCGTTATTAACAAACAATTACACGCTTCCTCCATTGGTATTTATATATAAAAAAAAATATTATTTAGATTAGAAGTAAAATTTAACTTTTATCCAAAAAAAAAGAAAGAAAAGAGGTGAACATAATTATAATATGCGTAGTTAATAATAGAATTATCTTTTTTAAGTATGAGGGCGGCGTGGGCTTGCTTCAACATTATGATTGAATTTGGTGGCAACGACTTCTTAAAGAAGTATAGTATGACAGGCATGAAAATTCCGCGCACTTGCGGTTTACTTGTGCATTTTTTAATCAACTTTTCTTGGGTTCCAAACATGAATATTCTTAAAAACCAAAAAAACAAAAAACAAAAAAAAATTACACATATGCTCTTATCAACCAGATGAACATACCCTAATTCCCTTTATTCGCGAGCTTTCAAACGAATCTTTTAAGGTTAAAAAATAATAATAATAAATTGTACAGGTAAATAGTTTCCTTCTTGACAGCTCACGCGCTTAATAATTTTGTGCGTAAGAGTTCGAGTTTTAGTAATTATTGAGACTCAATGTCCTTTCTGATAGGAATTTTTTTTTTTTTTTTTTTTGATGGGAAAGTAAAGCTTTCGATTAAAGAAACTTTGAAAGAGTCAACAAGATTCTTGCTGGAAAATCATCCAACCATAGAACTGGGTGCTCATATTCTAAAGCAACTTTTGCTGTAGAATGGGCAATGGAATTACATAGTCTTGGAATGAACTGAATTGAGGATTGACTCTGGTTCTTCAGGCTTGATTGTATTTCTTTGATTGTCCAGCTTATTTCGGCCAAGCTTCTCTTCCTATTCTTTGATAGATCCACCACTTCCAGCGAGTCAGATTCAATAATGAAAGGCACACACTTTGCCTGATGAGCAGCTTGAATGCCAAATAGAACAGCTTCAGCCTCCATACAGGCTACGTTTCCTCTAAAACAAATTCTCTGGACTGCTACGCTTACAATTTTGCCACTTGAATCTCTGATCACAACTCCCAAACCAGCTTGCAAATCTGACATTTTAACAGTAGCATCAACATTTACCTTGAACCAATTCTTTGGGGGAGGTTTCCAGTTCTTATTCTCTGATTGCCTCTGTGTGAGCATGGCTGGGTTTTTTGGCTGCTTGATCCTCCTATAAGATTCCACAATGGCTATTGCTCTTGCTGCTGTTATTTGCGGGCTAATTTGATTACCTTCCAAAACTGAAAGATTTCTCTCATGCCAAATTGCCCAGCAAACCGCAATAAAATGTGCCAAGTCCTCCTTCCCCCTGCTTAAGGCTAGTTCTTGGAGCGCACTTAACATGTCTTGGTGAGCCATCTGTTTCACATCATCATAAAATGTTGTCAGCTTCCAAGTTTTGCGCGCAGCTTTGCAGTCCAACAGTGCATGACAGGGGTCTTCACTTTTGCAAAAACATCGTTGACATATGGGGGATGGCACCACTTTTTTCTTCCATAGGTTGTTGGCTGTTGGAAGCAAATTTTTGGCAGCCCTCCACATAAAGATCTTAACCTTTTCTGGAATTTCGGTTGACCAAATGACTTTCCACTGAGATTTAGAAGCATCAGAGCAACCTGGATTTTCTGGAAACTTAAGTTGGACTGCCAATTGATAGCCACTTTTAACCGTATAGGTTCCGTGCTTATCAAATCTCCAAATCAGAATATCTTCTTGAGGGGTTTTCGGGAGAGGGAGCTTTACAATCCTTTCTGAGATCTCCTTGGGATAGAGCTGGGCAATCTTATCTTCTTTCCACTGGTTTATGTCATTAATGAGATCAGCCACCACAACATCTTTGAGTGAGTTTGAGGGGGGTATTGAAGTACAACTGCCTACATTCCTCAACCAAATTTTGCTGCAGGCTGAGATTTTGGTTCCCTGGCCTATTCTTCATCTCAATCCCTCTTTAAGCAGCTCCCTGCCCCATATAATGCTCCTCCACACAAATGAAGGTTTTGAGCCGAGCTTAGCCTCCATGAAACCACAGTGGCTGAAGTATTTAGCTTTTAGGATTTTGGCCATTAAAGAATCTGGATTGTGCAGTAACCTCCAGCCCTGTTTTGCTAGAAGAGCATGATTAAAACTCGAAAAATCCCTGAAGCCCAATCCCCCTCTGATCTTTGCGTGGCACATCCTTTCCCACCTAGCCCAGTGTATGCCCTTGTGTTTATTAGAGGAGCCCCACCAGAACTTAGCTATAGCTTTTTCAATGTCATTACAGAGACCTTGGGGAATTCTGAACACACTCATTGCGTAAGCTGGCACGGCTTGTGCCACTGCTTTGATGAGGACTTCCTTGCCCCCGCTGGAGAAGCATTTGTGCTGCCAACTGGACAGCTTGCCTACCACTCTTAATTTTATGTCGTTGAAGAAGCTAACTTTTTTCCTCCCCACCATAGAAGGTAAACCCAGATATCTCTCATGTTTTGACACAACATTCAGCCCAAAGATGCTTTTAATCTCCTCCCTTTGATTCTGACTTGTGCTTGAGCTGAAAAGCATGGAAGATTTATCGTAGTTAAACTCCTGACCCGAGGCTGCTGCATAGCAATCGAAGATCTTCTTCAAGTTTTTACAATCAGTGGTTGAGGCCCTTGAGAATACCAAACTGTCGTCAGCGAACAGGAGATGGGAAACTGAGATGTCTCTGCTGAATTTCAACCCATGGATGAGGCTCTGGTTTTCTGCTTGCTTCAACATGTTAGAAAAAACTTCTGCGCACATAATGAAAAGGTAAGGCGAAAGGGGGCATCCTTGTCTCAATCCTCTTTGGGGAAGGATGAGACCTGTCGCCGCTCCGTTTATTAGCACAGAGAACCTTACTGTAGAGATACATGACATGATCAAACTCACCCATTTTTCTGAGAAACCTAGTTTGTGCATTGTGCATTTGACAAAATCCCACTCCACCCTGTCATAAGCTTTACTTATGTCTAATTTCAGAGCTACAAGCCCTTTCTTTTTACACTTACTTTGTCTAATCTTGTTCAAACACTCATATCCTATGATAACATTATCGGTAATGAGCCTATTGGGGACAAAAGCACTCTGGGTGGGTGATATGATGTCATTTAACACCTGTTTAAGTCTATTAGCCAATGTTTTTGCAATAAGTTTATAGATGACATTGCATAAGCTAATGGGCCTAAATTCAGACACTTTCTTAGGCTTATTCACCTTTGGGATTAGAGCAATGTAAGTATGATTAAGAGGGGCTAGGTTACCTCCCTCATTCAGGATGTGCAGACATGTTCTGATTACTCCTTCTTTTACTGAGCTCCAATGTTTTTGGAAGAAGGCTGCTGGGAAACCATCCGGACCGGGGGCTTTCGTCGGACCCATTTGAGCTAGAGCCTCCACTAATTCCTCCTCTGTGAAAGGTTGGTCCATAGAGTTTGTCATCTCCACTGTGACCTTTGAGTTCAGCCCGGACACTGCTGCCTCAATTTGGTTAGATGAAGGGTTTGATGATGTGAACATGTTTGTGAAGTGAACGCCAATCATCTGTTCAATCTTTTCAGCATCTTCTATCCACTTTCCTGTTTCATCTTCTAGGCCACTGATTCTGTTTTTTCGCTTTCTTGCCGAAGCTTTTGAATGAAAAAACTTCGTATTTTTATCCCCCTCTTTCAACCACTCTGCCCTCGATCTTTGCCTCCAGAAAATTTCCTCATCTAAAAGGATGTTATCAATCTGGTTTTCCAAGTTTTGCACCTCATCTCCCCCGCTAGATTGCCCGAGCCCCTTCTTTATCTCTTCTAGCTTATTCGTCAGTTGCTTCAGCTTCCTCCTCCTTCCTTCAAATTCATTTTTACTCCATATCTTCAGCTCTGCCAAGGACTCTTTTAATTTCTTTTTTAGCATTTCAGCTGGATTGCCTTCCTCCCAACGGCACGATTTCGACCACTCATGCATAATAATTTCTTTGCACTTCTCATATGAGCTCCACATATCTTCGTAGTGGACTCTAGGAAAAGACCTTTTTGTGTATCTTCTTTCTTCACCCTTCTCTATTACCTCTATCAGAATTGGGTTGTGGTCCGAGCTCCAGGAGATCAAATTTTTTGCTGCCTTATCCTGAAAACAGCTTCCCCAACTACTATTACAAAGGAATCTATCGAGCCTCTCCTCGATAAAGTTAGATCCGAATCTCCGGTTAGACCATGTATAAGGATACCCTGTGCTTCCCAAATCCCTTAAGTCACTATCCCTCATTGCCTCCCGAAAATCATTCACCGAGTTCACTCTCTTATCCCTCCCCCCTGATTTTTCGATTGGGTCCAACACCTCATTGAAGTCACCAAAACACAACCAAGGCAAGGAAGAAAGAGCAGCTAACCTTCTTAATAACTCCCACGTATGCTTTTTTTGTTCTGCTTCCGGGTGGCCGTACACTCCCGTACATCTCCAGTATCTGCCATTCTCGCCGTAAATAACTGCATCCACATGGTGCTTGCTGTAGGACTTTATATCCACGGTTACCTCAGAGCTCCACAATAAGGCCAAACCACCTCCCAACCCTTCTCTACTAATAGCAAAGCAATTCTGAAAATTTAACTTATTCGCTTTCTCTTGCATTTGCTTCACCGTCATCTTTGTTTCGCTGAGAAAAAGGATTTTCGGCTTATGCTCTTGCAAGAGGTGCTGGGCTTCACGGAACGTTCGGTCTTTCCCCAGCCCCCGAACGTTCCAACTCAAGAGATTCATAGTTGTCGGCGGGGCTGTTTCACAGCCACCGCCGCTAACTCGTTTACATGGTGAAGCTCCTCCCTGCCTTCTCCATTCTCACTTTCGAAGTTCAGTTTTGAAGCTGTGTTTTTTGCTTTCCGAAGTTGAGGTGAGAGATATGGTTTTGTAGAGCTAATAATTTTGCACCTCTTTGTCTTTGGGCTTTCCCATTCTACTATTAAGTTAGTTTTGTTTTTCGGACTCGATGAATGAGAGTCCTGATTGACTTTTAGTTGTAAAATATCAGTAAAAAATATATATAAATATTAAAAAAAATCATAAATAGTTTCCTCCTTGACATAAGAAGAAAGAAAAGCCCAGATTTATTGATGACGAAACAACTAGCATACTGAATTATTAGCTACATCCTGTATTTATATTATTTATTTTTGTGATGGTGAGATTTGAACTACTACTACTACTATTATTAATAATAATAATAATTATTATTATTAGTATTAGTATTTTATTAATAGTATTAGATTCTAGAGTATTAATAATGATAAATGGAATAAATTTATCAATGCAAATAGTGATTAAACACAAAGTGATCCCCGAACCCGTCCTTGTCTTCGTCTTATTAGGGTAACTGGAATTGGATCGAGAATACACCAATACTTTCCAAACGAGGGGAGTCCAATCCCCAAATATTTAATTTTTTTAGTCTTTAAAATGTAAATAAAAATTAATAATTTTCGAAACTAAACTAATAATAATAATAGTTGATAATAAAGGCAGTTTGTCGACAACATTAGACCTCTGTATAAATTTAAAAATTTCCACGCATGAAAAAAAAAAAAATGGGGGAAATCAACTTAAGCTCAGGAAGAAGAAGAAGAATAGCCGCATATGGCATAACATTGAAATCTCCAAAAGACTCTAAAGAAGAAGTGGAGAACAGCCACAGAACATTCATGAACAATCTCAAGAAGAGTCTGAAGGGAGGTAAAGGTACGTAGTTAAATATAATGTTCTGTGCAATCGGCAACGGGATTCGGCTGGCCGTCCATGGAGGACTGTGATGTCGGCAGCAAACTCTTCTACGATAGGCGACAGGTATTGAGTAAAAAATTATAAATAAGGGTTACCTTACAGATTATTATTTTTTAATTCTTAAATTATTATTTATTGCCATCTTTTTTTTTCCCTTAAATATAGTAGTTTATTATTTATTATTTTATTGTTTAAAATTTAAAATTATAGATAGCAACAAATATATTTATTTTTACATTTATAAAAAGACTTGAATCTCCAAATTTAAAGATAAGGTGAGAAAAATCACTCGCTCAAAGGCCACTTCTTTAGAAGTGTGAGAAGAGTGGTTCGAATTAATTTAAATTTTCTCTCTCAAAATTATTGACGTCCCCTGAATATTAAAGATGATTAAAATTTAAACAATGTTATATAAAATTTAATATAAACTTGTCTCAATAATTATATGATTATAAATATTATGAGTAATAATCTCGTTTAAAAAAAAAAAACAGATGGTGAGAAAGTGACTAACCAACTCAATTGAGGGGTGATCGGCAAGAGTTGAACTATTAATTGGTGAGTAGCTTTCATTTATTGTCATTAATAATTCTCTTAATTATGAAGGCGACTCCAATGCGATCGTGATGTACTTGGATTTAAAATTGAATCCATTATCTCTGAATAGTAGTTTATTGCATATTGGCAAGGACTAATCCAAACACCAACTCACATAATTTTGTTTTTTTTTTTTTTCAGTTTACCCATAGCCGCTCATTTAATTTTGCTTCTTAGAGTGAAGGTATTAGGTACCTATTTAATGAAGAGAATGACAAAACAGTACAGGTTGTTTGAACAGCCTTTTCATGCCCATCCTTCATATAACATTCGCTTTTAATTTCTGATGTTTTTTTTTGTTTCATTTTTATTCTTGTTTTCCCAACTTGTTTTATAATATGTCCACTATTAGATAGTGTAGGATGTCAATTGCCAACAATAAAAATCTTAAAAGTGTAACCAAAAAAAAAAATTAATAATAATAATAAAGGGGGGAAAAAAAATTCATGCAAGCTTTCGTCTTTCGACATATAGTGAGGGTGTCGTACAAAGAAAAAAACACTGTGGCGAATGACATACACCCCTCAAGAAATGGGTTTAATTGAAGGCCTAGAAGTATAGCTATTATTTTGTGGGCTCTATCTATAAGCCCATACTTTTATTCTGCATGAAATATCAAATTATATATTATACACACACATACATACGTACTCATGTGGCAAGCACTCAAGCTGTGATTAAAATTATGACATTAATATTATAATTAAACATAAATTATGTAATTAAAAAATCAAGACTTGTAAATTTAATACAAAAATTATAGATCAAAATTGACAGTAAAATAAAACATAAATCTTCAAAATTAAATATAATACTTGTAAATAAGAAGTAAAATGTGTAAATTAATATACTACGAGTGAACAGATAAAGGGCTTACAAACATAACATGAAACTAGTAAATCAATATTAAAATGCAAGATAAAAAATAATTCTTAGAAATGGAACACATAACTTGTAAATATAATGTAAAACTGTTAGAAAATAATCCCTTAGTGACAATCGTCAATTAGAATCTAGCAATATTCATGTTGTATCATCAAGAATCAATAATTAAATATGTGGAAGCATACATAAATCTATAATACTTAATTATTTTCTGGAGTCATATGATTTGGCTTTCAAATCAATATATTATCCCAGAGAATCCTTTAAAATTCTCTCTGCACTCTCTATGATAATGAGATGTCAGAAAAGAATATAATGTTACGCGTGATTTGGGGACCATAACGACTTATATAAATAACTTTCTTGATATCATTAGATATTTCTATTTCAGTGAATCATAAAAATATAAATTACCCTTGAGTTTGTAAGTATTAAATGCTCACACCCTACTAGATAAGTTAAAGCCCAAATTATAGAAAGCTTTTACAAATAACTTTTAATTGGGTTTAACCTTATAAGACAATTTGTAACTGAGAATTAAAGATCCAACAAAAACAAGTAAATTATTATAAAAACTAATAAATTGATGTATTGTTAGTAAACAAAACGAAAACTTTCAAATATAACGTAAATCTAATTCACTAATTTTTAGGGTAAAATAACACATAAATTTTAGAAATGAGACATAGGACTTGTAAATGAAAAATAAAACAAGTAAATTAACAAAACCGGTAAAATGATGTATTAGTATTGAACAAAATAAAAACTTGCAAATATAACTTAAAACTAGTAAATCAACATTAAGTATAAAATAAAACATAAATTTTAAAAATAAAATACAATACTTGTATATGGAAGATAAAACGAGTAAATTAATATAAGAATGGTAAATTGGTGCTTACTAGTTTAAAAAAAATGTAACATATAACTTATAAATCAATATTAAATGTAAAAAATATATAAATTTTGTAGATCACACCTAAAACTTATGAATAGAAGGTGAATAAGTAAATTAATATAAAGAGTTATTAGAAAAAAAAAATACAAATGTAAACTTAAAACTAATTATATTATTGATTACCTTATAGATTTGCTAATTTTATATTTAAATTGAATAATCATAGTGTGGGTTTATGTAATACTCGTGATATTTTATTAAAGATATAAAACTTATTCTCAAAAATTGGATTTTGAAAAACTATTCTTTTAAATATTTTTCAAAGTTGTTATAAGATGAGACAATTTTGTATTCCTCTACACCTCTTCAACAACAGCCCTATATGATCTCTAAGTATAAATAAGAAATAAAATTTAAAACTATAAAAAATATGCATAAGACTCAAAATTAGATATAATTTTATTCATATATTATATATGTATCTAGTAATATAAGATTATTATTTTTTTGGTTTGATCCATATCAAGATAAATAATTATGCTTAATTAACCGTGCAGTAAACAAATACTATTATAGAAAATGAAAAAAAAAATTTACAAATGTGCTCAAATAGATATAAAATTTATAGTTAAAGCAATTCAATAAAATTTATCCACTTGCTTTCAATGTTATTTTTATTTTTTTTCAATTGATGAGTGTTTCTCTTTGTTTAATTAAAGTAAACAAATAAACTATTTTTTCATTCAAATTTTATAGAGACCATGTTACATCAATTTTATTGATTAATAATCTAATATTTACTTATTAATTTAACTTTTCATTTACTAATCTTATATATAATTTATAAAATTTATACTTTATTTTGACATTGATGCTGTAAGTCTGTAATTGTAATCAAAATTTTCGTTCTGGAGTCTGGATAGTGGGTACACTCTCTCGTTTGCTTGTGTGTAGAAGCAAAATTTGTACAAAGACTTTTCTTTACACAACCGGTTAGACTTTTGGCTTTTCCTGAGTGCGTGAAGCGGGCGGAGACCCGAGCTGGGATTATAATTAATATGCAGCGCGGCCCATTTGTTTTGCGTCCCCATTTGTCAACCCTTTTTATTTAATATGTGAAATAACAAATTCAAAATTCACCCCGTCGCTGCCTGCGCGATCTTCTTCAAAAAATAATACGACTTTCAAAATAGCATTAACTTTCGGCTGATCAAAATCTGCATTCGCACTTAGCTTTAATTTTCGCCATGCAGCCTATCAAAAACCCAAGATAAAAAAAACAAAAAAGAAAGAAATCTTCATGCAGGAAGGGTCGTTGTTGATGATATAAGATCTGACATTAACTCGTTAATCTTGGACTTTTTTTTTTTTTTTTTTTTTCCAGCAGAAGTAAAAAAAAAAAATGATTCTATGGACTGATCAGCAATCAATTATTCTTGAACACCCCAAAAATGTATTTTCAGTTTGAATAATTGAATTTACTCAAAGGTGTTGATGAGTTCTAAATATATACTTAGAGATCCAGCTACCAGCCTACCACCATTTTTATCGTTTCTATTAGCATGCAAATATATTTCTCTGTACAAGTTATTACGAAATGAAATCAAAGATCTGATGATTTTAACACCGATCAAAATGCTAGCTAGAGACATGGAAAATATGGCTGCGATAGTAATTACTCAGACTTGCATAATTAATTATAATTATTAAGCCTCAAACACGATTCATTACAAGACAAGACCTCTCGCCTGAAAAATTCTATTTATTTAAAGGTTCAACTAGTCAATCACAAGAAGCCAACCACCAGGAGCTTTCAACTTTTCAACTTCTGAACTTAAAAATAGAAAACAAACTGTTAAGAGAACAATTTTAAGTAATCCACTACGTATCTCTTGAAGCAGACTGTATTCATACTTTTTTATTATCATCTTGATCACCTTTTGACAATCATAAACCCCATTTATTGGCATATTACCTTACCAATTTCCAGCCACTTATCTTGCGTGTCCCACTACTCTGCTTTGCAAAATTTCTTTTTTGTTTTTCAACTGAGAATTTTTGACATGTTTTATTACTGTGCGGTACGCTCAATAGTACTTGGGTTTAAATATCTAACAGATTTTTTTGTTTTTTATTTTTATTTTTTTTTAAAAAAATCTTACAGCCTTATTTTCAATGTTTCAACTTATCTAACCATCTAATAAAGATTTTTCTCGAGTGGCCGACACGCAGCCGATTGCATCATCTCTGACCCTCTGCTGTACGTAAAGATCAACCTCATCACACTTACGTTTTAAGGTTCACCTTCTTCTAAAACCACCAAAATATCCTTATAAATGAACCAAAAAAAAAAAAGAGAAAAAACAAAAGAAAATTAGAAACTAAAAATTAAAAATATTGGTCATAATTTAAACCCATCTTTAGTTTTAGGTTTAGCAGCTTGCGTGCGTAGGAAATTTCAAGTACAGCTCCATAACAGGCACTTTATAATTTTAATTAGTAATAATCAAAGTCGGTGGGTTAATCAATAATCAATAAATAATTTAAGAATTGAAAAGGGGGGCGTTCCCGGTGCAGCGCCCAGCAAAATAAAGGGGGGGAAAAAAAAGAATAAGATAATGCTGTTGAAGATAATGCAAACAGATTTTCCAGTTGTTTTTTTCCTCTACAGACAACAAAGTAATTTTATTGAGTTTCCAGGAAGATGATTGACTGGTGCACTTGTGGTCACACTCATGAATGCAGCCAACCACTTTGCCTTTAATATGAATCCGTCAGCACACCCCCCACACCTAAAAATTCATCATAAACATTTAACAAATACAATCTTTAATTTATCTAAGGGCTAAAATATAAAGGTAAAACCGCCCCAATCCATTAATCCACATAAATAATAATAATAATAATAATGTTGACCAATGAAGTTTCAATTCAAAGAAACTCTGGTCACCTTGCTAACTAAGACCTTTCTCTCGGACCTTCCTTGTCCTCCCTCATTCATCCATTCATTTTAGTTTCACTTGTTCCCCCCCCCCCCCCCCCAACCTAAAATTGCACATGACACAGAGGCTTTAGCTTCATTTTCATTTGCAATGAAGAATCACCCGAAACCTCTTCTCTTTTCCCTACTGTTATCGATTTTCCTATCTTTTGAATCCATATCAGCTGTTGATTTCGTATTTAACGGCTTCAATTCTTCGAACTTGTCACTCTATGGAACCGCCACCGTTGAGTCTCGCATTCTCACTCTTACAAACAGTACAACTTTCACAATTGGTCGTGCTCTGTACCCTTCAAAGATACCAACAAAGAGGCCAAACTCCTCCTATGTGTATCCATTTTCAACTTCCTTCATCTTCGCCATGGCTCCTTACAAGGGAGTTCTTGCGGGGCACGGCTTAGTTTTCCTTTTTGTACCGTTTCATGGTATCAAAGGCGCCACAGAAGCTCAGCATCTTGGCCTCTTTAACCGCACAAATGATGGCAATTCAAGCAACCATGTGTTTGGTGTCGAGTTTGATGTTTTCAAGAACCAAGAGTTCAACGATATTGATGAAAATCATGTTGGGATTGATGTGAATTCACTTACTTCGGTAAGTGCGCACGCGGCCGGATATTGGCCCGATAATCAAACAGATAGCAGCGGCAGCAACAGCAACAGCGGTACAGGCGATGATGAGAAGTCATTCAAGGAATTGAAGTTGAACAATGGTAAGAATTATCAAGTTTGGATTGACTATGCGGATTCTTTTATCAATATTACTATGGTTGAAGCAGGCATGAAAAGGCCTAAAAGGCCTTTGTTGAGTGTTCCTCTTAACTTATCTGGGGTTCTTGAGGATGAAATGTATGTGGGGTTCACTGCAGCAACCGGGCAATTGGTTGAAAGTCACAAGATTTTGGCTTGGAGTTTTAGTAATACAAAATTTTCATTAAGTGAAGAGTTGATCACTAGCGGGTTGCCGTCTTTTGTTCTTCCGAAAGATTCGATTTTCAAATCAAAAGGGTTCATTGCAGGAGTAACAGTTGGAGGTCTGTTTATTATCGTGGCCGTTGTTCTGTGTTCTCTGTTTTTGATTAAGAGAAAGCAAAGGAGAGCAAGGGAAAGGGAGGAAATGGAAGATTGGGAATTGGAGTATTGGCCACATAGGATAACATACCAAGAAATCGAGGCGGCGACAAAGGGATTCTCAGAGGAAAATGTGATTGGTGTTGGAGGAAATGGGAAGGTCCATAAAGGTGTTCTTGAAGGAGGAGGGGCTGAGATTGCTGTGAAGCGCATTTCGCATGAAAATGATGGAGGGACGAGAGCATTTCTTGCTGAAATTTCAAGCCTTGGAAGACTGAAGCACAAGAGTCTAGTAGGCTTAAGAGGTTGGTGTAAAAGAGAAAAAGGGAGCTTAATGTTGGTGTATGATTACATGGAAAATGGGAGTTTGGACAAGTGGATTTTTCAGTGCGACGGGAGTATGATGTTGAGCTGTGAAGAGAGAATAAGGGTTTTAAAAGATGTGGCTGCCGGGGTATTGTACTTACACGAGGGATGGGAGAAAAAGGTACTGCATAGGGACATTAAGTCCAGCAATGTGTTGCTTGATAAAGAAATGAATGGACGGCTAGGGGATTTCGGTTTAGCCCGAATGCACGGGCACGGACAAGTGGCCAGCACAACACGCGTGGTCGGAACAGTGGGGTACTTGGCGCCGGAGGTATTTAGTAGCGGGCGAGCTTCGACTCAAACTGATGTGTTTGGATTTGGGATCTTAATATTAGAGGTCTTGAGTGGTAGGAGGCCTATAGAAGAAGGGAAGCCAAATTTGGTGGAAATGGTGTGGGAACTGATGGTGCAGGGGAAATTACTTGATGCATTGGATGCAAGATTGAGGGCTAAAGGAGGATTCGATGAGGAGGAAGTGGAGAGAGTGCTGCATTTGGGGTTGTTGTGTGCTTATCCTGACCCCAGAGCAAGGCCAACAATGAGGCAAGTGGTCAAAGTGTTAGAAGGAAAGATTGAGGCTGGTATTGAGAATGAAACTGAGGACATGGATGCATATTTGCTGCAGCAAGTGAAGTCTAAGGATATGTGGGCCAATTACTCGCGAAGTTTCGGCTATGGCTACGCAACACACCCAACATTCCATGATATAAGACAGTCGAATTCGTATTCAATGTCACTGTCTTGGTCCAATACGATAATGGAAGGTAGATAGAGTTGTAGTGTACATTATCAGGGAAAATGGAGGGGCAGGCAAATGCTATACAACTACAAGCGCTTCATTTATTATTATTATTATTTTTTTGGTTTAACAAAGGAAAATTACATCTTTTCTTTATACCTTTATTTGCGATTATTAGGGTGGTGAGGATTTTATAAGGGAGATTAATTATTTTTATTGATTTTTGTTTAATGAATGCTTGTTTCTGTACATATGTGAATTGTGAAATGGAAACAGAGAGTTTACCATAATTGAAGGATGATATTAGGTTCTAAATCATATCAAGTTACTTTTTTCTCACTGCATGTGATTTTTGTTTGGTGAGTGGGTCTCTTACCGTTAAAACTTTATTATCGCAGTAATCATTCTGCCCCTCTCCCCCTCTCTGTTGGCCTATTCCTGTGAAATAAAGGGATGCTTTCAAGATGATCGTTTCTTTGTTTCTTGAATATATAAGGTATAAATAAACGGGAATCACCAAGCGGGGATAGCTCAGTTGGGAGAGCGTCAGACTGAAGATCTGAAGGTCGCGTGTTCGATCCACGCTCACCGCAAATCTTTTATTATTTTAGCCCTTTTCTAGTACGGCTTAAGGCAATTCAGTCCAATTCATTGTTCACCCTAGGCGATAGCCCATAATCATTACCCCCTTCTGCCCCATTTGATATTTGGGCTTTGAATGCAAAGGCCTAATCACCATTGCATGGATAGAGTGATCCTACTGACACCCCTCTAATTTCATGGAATGGAACGACCCCATTTCTAAGTACACTTTATACGTAATTTTACAACATACATATTTTGCAACCTTACACCTTTCAGAAACCCCATTATAGTTCCAATATTACCCTCATCTCTCACATCTCGATTCATTTTAATGCCCTCCATGATATTTTTTTTTAAAAAAAAGAAACTCTAGACGCCCCCATCTTCTCTAAACAACAAACAAACCCAAGGCGCACAAAGCATCTTCATCGCTTAACAACCGCGGGCTGCCATCGGCCAAATTTCTAGACTATCTATTCAGATTATTCTTCTCATCGCCAGAGAAGAGTAGTAGCTGCACCCGAGCCACAGCTAACCAACAGCTCTTGTCTTTCAGCTGTCAGTCGTCCCATCAACCGCTATCAGCAGTTTGTTTTATGATTTATTAAAAACCTACCGCATTCCAAGTAATTTGTTTTAGTGATTAACTAAAAACTTTTCATAAATTTAACCATTCAATTTATATATATATAACACATAAAAGATCGATGCATGCAACCAGAGAAAGTTTTTAGTTGTAGAAGAAGGAATAGGGCTAATTTTAAAATTTTATTGGGATATAAATTAAAATATAATTATAAAATTTATTATATGAGGTGTGGCAGGAAGAGGATTTTCTTTAACGGTGTGCCAATAGTACTACTCTTGTAGATACTTCAGTCCACCGTCCTTGACCGGAAGTCCTTTAAACTTGCCAGCCATTAATCCGTAATTCTTCTCCTTGTACTAGAAAAATTATTGATTATCCTTTGAATATAAATAATATTACAAATTTTCTCATATTTAAAATAAGAAATCTTTAGAATGTCCAACTCTTGTGTCGTGATCAGATACCTAAGCCTAAAAGACTTTATTTATTTCTAAATATTAGACAGAGAAAAATCCCCACAAAGACGGTTATTAGATTTATCTACAGCATTATTGAAGTCATTAGATTAATGTCGCCCAGCCCTAGATGTGGAATTTTTTTTTTTTTCCATTGTTTCGCAATACTGATTGTAACCCAATACTTGAAAATTCCATGGCGATGCTAAAAATAGTTCTTCGAACTTCTGAGCATATCCTTTAATTACAATAAGCAGGACATATTTGAAAGAGTAATCTCGCCGACGTTATGTAGTTTTGTTTCTTCTCCTTTTAAAAGTTGTTTAATTACACGCATTAACATTTAAAAAAAAAAAAAAATTGGCCGTCACATGCGTTAAACTATATATAAATTATATTTTATCAATCGTGACACGTTTATTTAGCACTTTTAAGAAATCGTGTCCACAGGCATGGATGGTTTCTCGTCTTTCTTCCTCCCTCATGGTCACGAGGTTCATAAATGCGTTTCAAGTGCCCGACCAATTAATTGTTTACAGAGAAATCATAACTAAAAATCATATTACAGGTGATATATAGACATGTGGCAACAGAAAATATGACCTCGTTCTGTGATTTCGATCCATGCAGCGACGCACGTGCAAAACCATTTATAGAAGGAGATGATCGGCAGTGACACCCCCGAGCGTAGATGCTTTGCAGTGACAAGTTGCCGCACATGATCACTAGTTGTGAAATCCACTGCAGATCATGAGCATTAACCAATAATTGTCAGGAGTTCATTTGGAAACTATGACCGGATTATTGGGCATGGCTGAAAAAATCAATTCAAACTATGTATGATTTAGCTGTGGCCTGTAGGTAATTTAACTTGCAGCTAACTATTGGCTGGGCGGCCACATGAATCATGTTATCTACTTAAATTCTAGACCTAACCTTATCGGTTTGTTTCTATTGAAGTAGTGTACGTACCTGTCAGGTGTCACTACTCTTATCTGTCTCTTCTCTCTCCGTGGGTCACATGTATATTACTGATTAAATTACAATCGGTGAAAAAAGTAGGGTGCCTGCTTAATTATTCGAATCAAATTATCAACGAACATTGAAGAAGAATAATCAGTGAAGTACGTATCTCAAGTCTCAGAGCATATTCTTGTGTCGTACTTTATTTTTTATGGGCCGACTTGGTGTGAGTTAGGATTAGTTTAGATTGTGGTACGAAGTTAAAGGTGTCTTCCACAGTTGAGGTCCACTCAGGACCACCTCGTGGTTCAGACAAAAAAAAAAAAAAACAATATTCTTCACATAACATATGCAACTACCTTAACGAACCAGTTTATATTATTATTCATATTTTTCTACTCCCCAGATAATCAATGAAGTGACAATCAATGAAGATTATTAGTTTATTATTCACATTTTTCTGTTCATACCTTTCTTTTCCCAACATCTAATGAAGTATGCAACTACCTTAACGAACCAGCTTAAACAATAACTATACGTGCAAGATTATCGAATTGTATTCTGGCTGGTGTTTTCATTAAATTAAGAAAGCATATTCTGTTCGTGTCCACATGAAACTGGACAAGAAATAAATTTGTATTACGAGTAATTAAGAGATAGAAAAGATATACTTGCAATGAGTTTTGATTTCCACCATCTTCATTATTTTTTTCCTGAAAGTTCAGTTGATAAATCTCCAAGTATAGGAGCCTTTAGGCCTATAACTTATATTCAAAAACTAGTTCAAGAGCTAATGGTTAACAAATTCTTACACGCTTAATCCGATATTTATTCTATTCAGTTGGTGTGAAATATTGTTTATACCATTACGTGCAGTGGTTGGGTAATATGGGCACATGTGTTTTACTTTGATACCGTAAAAACTTTTATGAGACAATTAATATAGAGTAGATATATTAATCTAACTCTTTCTGATTCATGAATATAAAAACTCAATTTATACTAGCACTTGAAACATAGAAAAGGAAACGATACAATTACAATAGTTTTTAAAAAAATTATTGATCAGCAAAGACAAAAATCAGTCGATTTTTATATTGATTGATAATTAATCTTTCTTAATTAATGATTAAGACGGAAATAATCAATTATTTAACTGACTGTTTTATTTCTATCAATTTTATTTGATTGTTATCACCACAGTAATTAGAGACATTAAATCATACAGAAAAATGACAACTATAACAGAAATTATTAAAAATTAACTTGGCGAAGGTGGGTTATCACAAACTCACCTCCAAGTCAGTCCACACGTAAAAATGAGCTGCAGCAACTTGATTGTTTAATTTTCACGAATACTCGTGAAATGGCTTGTCGATTTTAACTCTAATTTCAATAATTGAATAGTGGAAGATTAAAGAAAATTTTGATGGATCTGGCAGGATCCGCGATGGTTCTCGATGATGAGGTTAGGTCGTTTAAGATAAAAGCACGTGTTTAACACATGTCATTTATTATTATTTGCTTGACTCAATATTCAAAACACCATCCCCACTACAAGTTCGATCAAGTTCAAGATCAAGTTGGCTCATTAATACCTGCAATAAGGCACAAGTTGTTTACATCTGACTGTTTCCTCTAGTTGATAATTAATTAAGTAATAATCAACTGCGATATCTACAGCGAGCTGGAATACTAACTAGTCAAATCCACGTGGGTGTCAACTTGTTATCAATCTCCCCTATCGCACGTGGCCAGCTAGCTATTAACTAGTCAAAATTGCCATAATTAATTTATTTTTGAGGATTTTGTAACTCATGGATGTATATTTATTAAATGAGGTTAGGTGTTAACATCGACTTTGATCAGAAATGGTGACTAAACATCCGACCCATATTGTTTGCATTAAAGTAAACTTGGTGAAATCGAAACAAGAAATATCTTCAATCAAAACGAGGATTACATTTTTTTAAAAAAATGCTATGAAATTTGATCAGAAGTTTGTTCACTTGTCTTGATTTTTATTATTTTTAATTTTCAAGTTGATTTACTAAATTCTCCCACTTCTTAGTTAAAAAAAAGAAAAAGAAAAAAGAACTCCCACTTGATTTTTTAACTCTAGATAAATTGTGATTCTAATGATTGTAATATTAGTCATGCTCTATATACCGACCAGAATTTTGTCGTGACAAGAAAAAAATGCCTAATTCATGTGGAAAGTTGACTTTGGCACTAGAAATTCAAGAAGCGTAGGCTCGGAAATGTTCCAGTATCCTTCATTGAGTTACGTGGAAAAGCTCACTACTAATGTAAATATTAATTTCCTTTTTTATCACCTAGGTTAGAAAAATAGTTGACACGAACCTTTTAGAACATATATATATTTATATGTATTTCTTGTTAAAAGTATACTCAGCAAAAAAGCTCCCTTAATAAAAATAAAAGTATAAGTTGTTTTATATCCAACACGAATGCCACCTCAGGATTCGTGATCCAGTATGAAGGACTCCTCCAGTTCAGGATTGAATCCAACAATTATTGAATCATTCAAAATGACAATTTTGTACTCTATTGTGTCCACTTCGGATGTAAACTAAACCACCAGTCGTCGTTGGAAAAGATTGTCTTGGTGCACAGAAATGCTTTAAACCATTGGCAAGACGCCGCGTTTTCCCGACAATCTTTTCTGCCACGTTCCTTTTTAAAAATTAAATCATTATACCCTCGGCCAAAATTCAACAATACATAAAACAAAATCAATACTCGTTTGGTGAGGCTCCATGCAAGTCGGTCCCACTTTTGGATAAAACCTGAAATCGCGCGTCCCTCATTCCGCCACGTCTCATCATCGTAATCATCATTTGGATGAACATCACTGTGCATCACGTTATGTTGGTCCCTCCATTTCACAGGACAGGAATCAGGATACAGGATATAAGGAAACGACATATGACCTTTTATTGCGAATTTTATATCCCAAAAACAAAAGAAAAGAAAAGAAAGGAGAATTAGATAATTACCTTAAATGAACATAAATAAAACTTGGCAAGTATTGGTCCCCTTAATAATACATATTATGAAAAAGACATTATTATGGTGAATATTCGAGTATATCCAGATGAGTATAGATCAAAATTATTGGATTTGACTGACGTGGATCCTTGCTGTCTGACTTATTATAAGCCAAAAATAATAATGGACTGTTTTGATGTACATCTACCAATGGTACTGCGCCACGTCAGCAAGAGTCAGCCCTCGTCTGATCGGCGGCTTGTTGGTCCACGTGTACAGATATGGGTCCCGCTCGCACCAAACATTTTGTATATAAAGGAGACATCATAAATCCTCCTAATCCAAGCTAAGTCATCACAAGAATAATCCTGGTTATCTGCATATATAGATACATAAAGAACGTAAACTGTTGCAATACGGAAACATGCCAGGTGTTACAGCCACCAGAATTCCAGAGCAACCACTTGGGAGCTTATCCGACATGTTCTTCGGGCTTCCTGAAGACGGCGAGCTGATTCCGGCGGGCTTTACTAGCGTTGCTTCGCCCGAAAACGAAGCTCTAGATGATGATGATCATGAAGGCGAAGATGAAGAAAAAGAACATCAGGAGAGTGCTGAAGAAAAAAGAAACTTCTGGGAGTCACAGCACCAGTGTCTACAGTCAACGTTGTGTAGGACTAGCTCTTTGGAGTCGAAGATTAGAAACGCTACTAAAGAAATATTGAAGGAGATACAATTACAAGTGACTGCCGGCAATAACGTCTGTGGTTGTGGGAGACGGCCGGTGGCTTCCGGTGCTTGCCGGAGTTGCTTGATGAGAGAGGTCTCCGGACGGCTAGGAAACGCTGGTTATAACAGTGCCATCTGCAAGTCCAAGTGGAGAAGCTCTCCGGATATCCCATCAGGTGAGCATACATTCATGGATGTGAGAGATAATTCAAGTGCAAAGAAAGGGGAGGTGAGGGTGATCGTAGAGTTGAACTTTAGGGCTGAGTTTGAGATGGCTAGAGCAAGCGAAGAATACAACAGGTTAGTCCGCCGGCTGCCGGAATTATTCGTTGGAAAAGTTGAGAGATTAAGTAATGTGATCAAGATCTTGTGCTCTGCTGCCAAGAAATGCATGAAGGAGAAAAAGATGCACATGGGTCCGTGGAGGAAACAAAGATACATGCAAGCCAAGTGGCTTGGCGCATGCGAAAGGACCACATCTGTGCAAAATTTATCGATGGCTAGTAAATATGATCCTGATCGATTGCCAAAGCCAAGGGCATCCATGCTAACGGTAGATTTGTTAGAAAAGTTGCCCAATATGCACTGTACAGCCGTCGAGGTTGTGTGATTATATATATATATATATATATATATATATATATAAAGGTAAGGGGGTGGCCAAGTCCAAATACAATTTTTTTTTTACTCCTTTACTACTCTCAAGAATCGAACTCGGGTTTTAGTAAAGGCTATAACTGCACTGCAACCGACCCGACCGCACCCTTTGGGGCTTGTGTGATTATTTTTATTGTTACGCAAAATAGCTAGATTTTGCCGTGTTCATTTCTTGGTTTGTAAGTCCTCAAGGGCCAAAATTAGTTTTTTATTTGTAAAATATTTAGAGTGTGGATATGCGAAAGATGGATCGATGGATCGTAAATTACGAAAAACAACATTTGTTATTTTAATTTCATCTTCTCTGCTACCAGCTAAAGTAGTATGTATAAATCCTTGTCTACTTAGTATTTAATTTCTCTCCTTTATCAAAACTTTTGTACATTGAGTTACAGTTATATATATATAACTATGGGCTCGAGTTCTTTGCACCGTCGTTGGCTATGTGGGCCACGCTCGTCTCATAGCCCGCATGCTTAGCATTAGCAAGCTGTTTCTAGAGTAGTCGATGATGCATGAACGAGTCTTAAGAAGAACGAGCGAAATCAGATCATGGTAAGGTAAAAAGTTATGATGATTGGGGACAATAAACATGAATTTTAAATGGGTGAATTTAAAAGAGGGGTTTTATGAGAATGATAGCATGGTGCCAATAGCTCCTCCAAATGCCTGGGGTTGTAAGATAAGATCCAGTGACCCAAAAGGCCCAACAACTATCAGATGAAAAGTCCACTAAAAGAAGATATTTGTAATTGTATTGGCCATGTGATAAAAGAAAAAGAAAAAAAAGGTCAAAAACCGAAGGACGCAAAGGTGTTTTTTGCACGACAAGAACGGTGCAAGTGCAACGAATATGGAAGAGCAGATAAATTTCCTTCGGCAGGAAGTGTCAAATTTATTGTACATCCGTGGAGTTTCGAAAAGCAAACGTACATGGCACGGCAAGTGAACATTAATTTTTTTATTTCTTTTAATCTCTTCTTTATTTTCACGTTTCAGGAAGGAAAACCAAAAAGAAAAGTCTTATCCCTATCTAAATTTCTCTCCCGATCTCCGCAATCTGAGATTCCCACGTTATAATTATGTCTATATTCCACAAATTATATCACATTTTTTATGATGTCGTTTACCATATCATCGGTCATCTATCTTTTTCATTTAATGGTTAAAAAACGCTTTAACGTGATAGATTTGAAAATCTCTTATTTCTACATTACGAATATTATACCTAGCATGGCAAAATCCGAATGCAGGTGCAATCATATCCAAATTTACCATAATATTTTGAGATCTGGATTTATTACAAAAATACATGTACGGATCTGAATGCAAGTAATACTCAACAAATTTATTTAATTAAATCAAATCAAATCATAATCCAACAAACAACAATTCAATACCTAGAATAACAGGATCAGGCTACGGTGCAACTGTGGTACCGTGCCACAGTTGCATCTAGCCGTTAGATACACTTAGATTGATGGGGTCCATTGTCATCCAACGGCTAGATGCAACTGTGGCACGGTACCACAGTTGTACCACATGTTTCCCCAGAATAATAACAACACAATAAATTCATAAATAAAAATGCTATAACAAAAATTAAACATCAAGACTAACATAAATCCAAGCCTAACACCACCATAAATCCACAAATAAAATTATAAAAACACCGTAAATCTACATAAAATAATGTACATTCAAATAATTTTTATTTTAATTAACTTATATATTTTTTAATTTAATTAAAAAATAATGTGGATCCGCATATCTAATTTTATGGATGCATTTGCATTCAGATTCAGATCCACACGAATTTCAATTTTTAGCATTCAAATCCACATTTTTTAATGTACGAATCTGAATTTTTTTGGATCCAGATCTTTCAGATCTTTGCGATGTAGATCAAGCTGTACTTTAATTTTTTGTCATCCTTAAGTATACCGTATTAAGATTTCTTCATTAGCAATGATTCTCTTTACGCTCAAGAGGGTTTAAAGGCCTGTTTGAGATTACTTTTCGGGAGTTTAAAAGTAATTTTAAAATAATTAAAGTTAATTGTAGTATTTAGTAAATTTTTTTAAAAAATCACTTTTGGTAAAATCACCTAATTCTACAATATATTTTGAAAAACTTAGAAAATGGAAAGGATTAGCTTTTCAAAATCTGATTTTAAGAATTACTTTTATACTTAATAAATTCCAAATATATCTTCATATGTTATTAAAATGTAAAATTATTCTTATTAATTAGAAAATACAATCATTAAATTTAGAGAGATTATTATACTTTTATAACTGAGATAACAAATAAAAAAGAAAATTAATTATTTAAGATATTTATTTTAGTTATCAATTATTATATGTACATAGTAAAAATATTTTAATAAATTTTATTTCAGATTATATCCAATTTAGTCATTTATACATACTAAAATTTACACCTCCAAAATATGAAAACTTCAACTTACCCCATAAAATATGTTAAATTTAACTATTGACCAACATTGACTTACTAAAATATGATAATATCCTTATTAATTATAGAATAGGTTATCTCACAGTTATACCTATATTAGATAGATAATCTTTTGTGCCTCTACTGTTTCTAAAATAAAACTAACTCAAACTTTATGTGCAGCACTAACACAATCACCCTTTAATCTCTTTTTTAGAAAATAAAACAAAATCTCAATAATACATAAAACAATAATATTTCTTGTTAAACCCAACCAAAAAACCACTTAAAAACCTCCTTCTATATATAGTTGCAAAGAAAACCTCACCCTCAATCCATTCTCAAATTTAAGAAAAATATTTAAGTTTTTTGAAATAAAAATCTCAAAATTTATAAGAAAGGAAATTTTTTCTCTCTCTCTTCTTCTTTCTTCTTCATCTTCTTCTTCTTTCAGTTTTTTTTCTTTCCTCTTTTGCATACTTAACGACTCTACAACCACTTTTAATCCAAATTAGTCCAGCAAAACCCATGCCCATTGGCCATTGCCCAGCAAAACCCATGGTTGCACGTGACCATTCTAGATATGCCCATAGTTTCGTGCGGCCCCAAACATTGCTGTGAGTTGCTGGCGTGGACGTTGTGGGTTTATGATGCTTGGAGAAAATGAAGCGTGGAGCTGATGGAGAAAAAGGCAGGAAATGGAAAAAAAAAAATGAAGAAATTAACTAGAAACAAAAAATAAAAGAAAAAAGTGAGAAAGAAATTAAATTTTCTTATTTTAACAAGAACTAAATTTTTATGCTTCTACAGCTAAAAAACTAACTAATTAAAAAAATAAAAATTACTAATTGGGTGCAAAGTGAATTTTGCTGAAACATTTGCGTTTTGTGGAAATTAACTTATATGTATTGACTTCTTATTTGTGAGTAGGGTTGGCAAAAAAGCTCGGGCCCGCCCGGGCTCAGTCCAGGCCTGCGGGCTTAGGCCCGGCCCTCACCCATGAGGGCCTGGACAAGGGCCCAAGAAAAAAAGCCTGGACAAAGCCCAAGCCTACTACTTTTAAAAAAAATAATTTTATAAATTAGAATAATATAATTAAAATTGAAAAGTACTTTAAAAATAAAAAAGAAAACTTAAATTCTTAACTTATAAATCAATTATGATTCAAAAAAATTAAAATTATTATACTAAATTCTCTCTTTTGTGTCAATTAATTAAGAGAGCGTTTGAATTAGAAAATCAAGTATTAAAGAAAATTAAAATTATGAGTTTTTATTTACTTTATTTATTATTTTAATTTGAAATATTGATTTTCTTTAATTTATCTATGATTGTAATAACTTGTTGATCATTAATTTATTTCAAATTTACAATAATTTTAATTTTTTAAAATAAATAATTAAAGCCCAAACCCGGCCCGAGCCCGGCCCAAGCCCGCTGTTTGCCATCCCTATTTGTGAGTTGATTATTAAGAGACTATATAAATACAATTTTACCCTTTCGATCATTAAAATTAAGGGGGAGAAAACGGTTTTTAAGAGATAAATTGAAGTTTTCATACTTTTAAGAGATAAATTAAAATATGCTAATCTACTAAAGGGGTAGGATAAATTTATCATTTTAAAAATTATAATATTACCAACTGATCCTAACAAGTATTTTCAAGGAATATTCTCTCCCAAATCCTTAAAATAAAAATGATATTTACTAAGACGTAAAGTTATGGATCTTACTTAACATGTCAACATTCATATGAAATGAAAATACCAAACGTTGCTTAATTAAGGCGGTAAGGTTTCACAGATCAATTTAACTGCACCCACAAACATAGCACCAAAAATGAAATCATACCTACAATTTACAAAATACAAATCCCCATCCATCACCACCAAAATAAAAAAATAAAAAAAATAAAAATTAAGTAAAACGAAAGTATCCGTGCGAACCGTACCACCCAGCACCATAGACCCGCACATTCTACTATTCTCTCCGATAACGACACTTGTATTCTCGCAGGGGCCCCACTGTTCACGTTATGACTTATGATTTCACATTCACATAAACTAGACATTTTTTAAATTCCCTCCTCCGTCTTTTATTGACTTTCCCTGTGTGGTCCCCCACCACCACCACACCCCTACTCTCACCTGGGCCCTACTGACGCTAAATATCGGGTCAACTGAATCTACGGCCTGTGTCTCCCATACGAATACGTATTTCTACTACTAGTTTTGGTAATAAAAATGTAAAACCTTATTTTTGCTATCCAGCAAACAAAAAAAAAAAGCTAAAACAAAAGATTCTCTGTCCTTGTTAAAAATAAAAACCCCTTCCAAAAACAAAGGCATCGTGTTTATTTTTTCAATTTATTTTTTGTATTTGTTTTTTCATAGTAAAAAAATGCCACCAACATCCTGTGGTTAGGTATGTGCCCCATTTTTGGTATTTGTACTAGCTGGTACTTTTATGACTTTTTATTTATTTATGTGTGTGTAAGGTGATACCTTCATCTGGGCCTCTGTTGTCTTTGAATTATTTTAATATAGCTTTATGATTGTTTTGACAAAAAGATTGCCCTTTTTTTTCTTGTTTAAATTATTTGGCTCGGTGTTTGTAATGGGGTTCGTAATCATGGGTGTGTCTTCTTTTTCGATATAATTTAATCAAATTGCGTATTTTCTTTTTGGTTGATTTATTCATTTGGGTTGTGGGATTTTCCAGGCTCATAAGGGAGGTGGCGTTTGACTTTGAAGCCAAAAAAAAAATAATAATAATAATAAATATAAAATATAAACAGGATTGGCTTGGTGGTGAAGGGTTTGGTTGTGAAGCTGTGGTCTGGTCAGGGTCCGCTTTCATGGTCTCAAAGATTTGTCCTTTTTATGGGATTTGATGGGTTTCAATAGATTTTGATTTTGATTTTGATTTTGATGGGGATTAGATTGGCGTCTGTGACAGTCTCTTCTTTTATTAGTCTAATCCATTGGTTTGATTGGTATTCTTGATTGTAGTGAAGTCAAAATTTGATCCTTCAGTGGCTAGACTGTTAATGGGTTTGAAGATATTTTATTTCTTCAACTCTGTAACATTTTAGTGTATAGGGTTTGTTAGAATTTCAACTCTCCAGTATTAGTATAGCTACTTGAAAAGAAAAAGTAAAAAGAGATGGGGGATGGGGCTAATTCTTGGATCAGGAGGACCAAGTTTTCTCACACAGTTTGTCATAGGTTGGATTCATCTATATTGGCCTCCCTTCCGCTTAACCTGCCAGAAACGATTTCTGTATTGAAATCAAGGCCTGGACCAGCTTCCTCCAATCAGAAATCAGCTCCAAACAGTTCACAGAGTCAGCAAAATCCTGCCGCAAACAAGCCAAGATCTGTATCACCCCTTCCCGAAACAGTTCTCCCTGATACATTCAAGGAAGCAAGGTCTGCCACCAAGAGATTTTCAACTCCACATCCTAGGAGAAAAGAATCAGACAAGGGATTGGTGGGTAAGTTTTTATATAAACAACCTCAACAAGAGACCAAGGCATCCTCCAATTCCTACAGTACAAGCCCTCTCAGGCACTTGGGTTCTTTGAGAGTTACCGAGAGATATAAGAGCAGAAAGGAATCAGCTTGGACCAAGTATTTTGATCATGGCGGAGTTAGGGTTAATGCTGTGGATGCTGCAGATGAACACACTGTTGACCTCTCTCAGCTCTTTCTTGGGCTTAGGTTTGCTCACGGGGCACATAGCCGACTTTACCATGGGATATATAAGGATGAGCCTGTTGCGGTGAAGATTATCAGGATACCAGATGATGACGAAAATGAAACCTTGGCAGCTCGATTAGAGAAACAATTCAATCGAGAAGTAGCTCTTTTATCTCGCCTCCACAATCCAAATGTCATAAAGGTGACAACATTCTTTCATTTCCCCTTTCATATTTTATTTAGCTTTCTTTGCGATTTAGTAATTGGTTTGTTACTACTAGTGAAGAATTTCGTAGCTGCTGCCTTTTGAATCTGTTCTTATGTAAGATTATTTTATCTGCTAAACAGTTTGTAGCAGCATGTAAAAAGCCACCAGTATATTGTGTCATCACAGAATATCTATCAGAGGGTTCCTTGAGGGCATACTTGCATAAGCTGGAGCACAAAACCCTCCCCTTACCGAAACTGATTGCAATTGCTCTCGATATTGCACGTGGAATGGAATACATTCACTCTCAAGGTGTCATTCATCGGGATCTTAAGCCAGAAAATGTCCTTATTGATCAAGAATTCCACCTGAAAATTGCTGATTTTGGCATAGCCTGTGAGGAGGTGTACTGTGATGCATTGTCTGATGACCCAGGAACTTATCGTTGGATGGCACCTGAGATGATCAAGCACAAATCATATGGGAGAAAGGTCGATGTTTACAGTTTTGGACTCATCTTGTGGGAAATGGTGGCTGGAACTATCCCATATGAAGAAATGAATCCAATCCAAGCTGCTTTTGCAGTAGTGAATAAGGTAAACTTTGGTGCTTCTTGCTGATAAATTTGTCTGGTTTATGACTGCATATCTGGTCCATTTCATCTGAATTCATCATATGCAATGAGCTGCTCTGACATAGCTTAATTTTTTCTGAATGGTATCTTCGACTCTTTGTTAGTAATTTTCCATTGAAACTGAAAATGAATTGCCCCGTGGTTTCAACTCTCTAATTAATCATTGTTGAGTTTGTTGTTTATAGACAATGAGCCCACAGAGTGCAATCACAAGAAACATTAGCATGAAAGTGCACTAAATGCCTTGATCAATTTAACTTACTAATCTTCAGGGTTGTGTAATATTCATGATGCACAATTTCCTTGACTATGGTATGTTTCTGTAAAATATATTTTTATTGTTGAAACAACTTCAATCTGCATTGACATTATAGTAGAGCAAAAAGAAAACAAGGAAAAAAAAGAAGAAGAAGCTTTGTTTGGGTTTTCATGGGGAATGGCAAAAATTATATTTCATAACATTCATATGCAGAAATAGTTTGCTGTAACAGATTTTATTTTTAGTAGGCATGTTCAGAAGTTTTCTTTAAGAACATAACATCAACAGATCAAATTGATTCTGATGTGTAATATATTCATCTAGATTTCCATGCTACTTTAGATCAATAATCAAGCAGAGTAACTGCTTTTTTACTGTTCTTTTTCTTGGTTTTTGCTTTGCTAAACATGGGATATCAAATGAGCTGGAAACATCTCTATCTCTTCATCCCTAGAGGCATTTTTGATAATTTGTTTATGAGGTCAGTAATTGTGCCATTGAATTTTTTTTCTCTTTTTCAGAATTTGCGACCTGCTATCCCAGGTGACTGTCCGCCTGCCATGGCAGCTTTAATTGAGCAATGTTGGTCCTTGCAACCAGACAAGAGGCCTGAGTTCTGGCACATTGTGAAAGTACTGGAGCAATTTGAGACTTCACTTGCTTGCAATGGAACCCTGAATTTGGTTCAGAACCCAATTTGCCAAGATCATAAGAAAGGGCTCCTTCATTGGATTCAAAAGCTTGGTCCTATGCATCCTCATAGCTCACCTATGCCCAAACCTAAATTCACATGAATCTTCCTTATGACCTGGCTTTTGTAGTACGTCCAGGTCACTTGTAATTAAAAGGTTCGTTTATAGGCTGCTGTGTTTGTACTCAATGACACATTCATGTGAGAGTGAATGAATATTTTGTTAGGCATGCTTTGAAGTGAAACGTCTTTGACTTTCAATCATACCTACACAGCAAATGATCATCAATGTATGTTGCTCTGGACATGGTGAACACTCGATATTGGGTCAGGAAAAGCATTTTTTTTTTTTTTTAAGGCTGTTTGGGGGACTTCTTTTGGAAGATTTTAAACATATACTGGTTTTACTGCTTGTTTCTATGCATGTATATAAAAAATGGTCCATTTTTCATGTTTCGTTTATGGTTTCCAACTTATTCTCATACAATTTTTCTTAAATTTGGTGTGATTTCCACTGCTGGATTCCACTGCTTATGTTGCATCCTTGTAATATTCTCTTTAACAGTTGAAGTTTGTACAATAGCAAGAGTGAGCGAAAAAATTGTCCATAGATACACGGTGCGGAGGCATTGATTCTTAGTAAATGTGTTGGTGAATTTACTACATTAGGATTAGTTTATGTATGTCCCAATTGTTTTTGTGTTTTATTTATCTCTCGGGTTCACTTTATTCAGGATCATGGCTTGTTGGTTATATTCTTCTATAAAATTTTCCATAGGATCTCTGTTTATGGCGAGATAACTCTGTTGGCAACCGTCGTGTGTAACGTATAATTTTTTTTCTTCAAGTCGTGGTAAATGTATTAATCCGTTGTAGTTTTTATGAACAAATTGGTAGTCTGCGTTTCTTTTTTCTATCTTTGTTATTGCAACTGTCATCATGTTTTCTTTTAACAATATCAATACTTATGATCTTCTAACTAGTCATGGCACTTTTTGATTGAACTGTGACTGTAGAACATTGTTGCCTTATCTGATTCGACCATCTTCAGTTAGCTTCACTTGTAACTTTGCTTAGATGCTTGCATTCACTCTTTCCATTCAAAGGGCTGAAAACTCATTCTGCAATAAGAATGATAGCATAGCTTTTTCATTCATATGTGTGTACGCATGTTCACGAAAACTGAAAACTAACACACGCATGTGCTGTTGCAAGTGCATGCCCTACGCACATCTTTCTGTTTCTTGTTAGATTGTCGGGTGTACCAATCTCTGCATACACGATGAATATACGATTGAAGAAGCAAGGAAAGTAGATGCCTTCAATAATTCTCACATTCGCTCCGTGTCGGTCCCATGATCATTTTATTTATTACTCAGAAGAAGTTGAAGGTGTCATCATCACCCTGTTTTTTGAACAAAGTAGATCACGTGATTTACTCTTTTTAATCAGCTACCTGCATGCCTGGAATTGCCAGTCTTTATTATATGATTACGCCTCATTTATATATCTTCTCACAATCACGTAACTATACTCCCTTTGGGCTAAAAAAAATTATCCTAACATTTATTGCTGGTTCTGAGTTTGTTGAGTCGACGCTGCATTCGAAAACCATATTTATGGCACTCACGGACTCACCCATCAGGAATGAAGACCTGTTGGGAGTTGGTAATAATCAGTTTGTTTAACAGAGTAACAAAGCTTGTTTTATTGGGTGTAATTCTTAAAATGATAAAATTAGTACGACCCATTACATAATCACAATTTGACACGCCTTGGATTTGTGTTTTTAAAACGAAGAACATCGTCCTATATTTTCCAAGGTTGTCTTCATGAATTTCTTATTCTTGCTCTTTTTTTTTTTTACCTTTTATTTTTTTGGAAAAAAGAAATTATACTGCGGATCAGTTGAAATTCTGTGCAGTCTGTATAAATAAAAACTCAAATTCTCCTTTTAATTGGTAATCTAATTAAAATTTCTCTCATAATTATGGGTTGAGTATATATATAGGATCTAACTAAGTTAGAGCCGACTGTAATTTAGCATTATATATATATATATATATATATATGGCCCCGTCCGAAATCCTCTTAAATAAACTTTTCTTTTTTCAAATTTTCTCTCTTTGCAAATTCAAAAACACTAATTTCAGAAAATAAAAATAAAAATAATCAAAATGAAAAAGAAAGAGAGAAGTAAAAAATAATAATGTCTTAAGTTTGCACAAGTCAATTTTGTAGATGAGACTTAAAAAAATATACCAGAGAGAGAGAGAAAGAGAAGCAAAACTGATTCAACTAGTTTTAGGTAGAAAGAAAAGCAGTGGTTTATGCTTGAGCTACAGCAAATTATTTAACCTGAGTATAGATTTCGAGTTTGTTAATTACATGAGTATTTGGTTATAAATGTAAATTTCATTTAAAAAATAGAGTGAAGAGAGAGAAAAAATAAGTATCACTCAAGATATTATAATTGTAATGTAATAGAATAAGGGCTTTTAAGAGATTTTTTGGAGGCTACCAATAGTTCCACTCAAGATATTATTATGTCAAATTTGACTTGGGTAGAAATTTTTTAGGCCCTGGAAACAAAATCCTTTGAAGCCCACCTCGCTGTAACTTTTGTTGGGCTTGCTTTCTTTATTACACGACTTGGACTATTCGGACCCATAGATCGACCTATTAAACCTCTTTCTCTTTGTTTACTCCATTCAATATTTAAAAATACAATAAATTTCTAATTACACCTTTTTAAATGGAAAAAGTGACGTTAATTAAAATCGTTTCTCAAAAAACACAGTCTTTTAATTTTCTTTGTTACTATTCAAACCCCAAAAAAATGGAGTTGTCTGTTTGCGTTGCTCACAAAATTTAGTCAAAAAGATTATTCTCGCAGAAACAAAATCCTGTGAAGCCCACCTCGCAGTAACTTTTGTTGGGCTTGCTTTCTTTTTTACACGACTTGGACTATTCGGACCCATAGATCGACCTATTCAACCTCTTTCTCTTTGTTTACTCCATTCAATATTTAAAAATACAATAAATTTCTAATTACACCTTTTTAAATGGAAAAATTGACGTTAATTAAAATCATTTCTCAAAAAACAAAGTCTTTTAATTTTCTTTGTTACTGTTCAAACCCCAAAAAAATGGAGTTGTCTGTCTGCGTTGCTCACAAAATTTAGTCAAAAAGATTATTCTCTAAACTTCAATCATGAAAAATTTGCATATCACGAACCATTGTCTTTTTTTTTTTTTTCCCTTTCCTTCAAGTCGATGCTCTTGCTGGTATCAATTAGGGACTAGCACAAACTCAATTAACCATAATAGTTTTCAATTAATAAATTTTGAGTTGGAATTATATATAATACATATAACACGTATGTTGGTCCAAAGGTAATATTTTATCCTCCAATGTAATTTCAGTGAAAGGTAGAGTTGTAAATATTTTACGGGGTTTTGAAAGATTTTAGAGGTGATGCCAATAGTCAACACTTATTACACGCATGACAGCCTTTTGTGGTAAGAATTTCACTCGAGCAAGAATTTTTACCAAATTAGTCAAGTATCATCTTGATAAAAAAATCGGGGCCACTTGTCACAATGATAGACTATTTTTTGATTGAAATAAGGTTAAGCTTGATTAAAAATTCAGTCTTAATAGTCTGCGGTCCGTTTGATTACTTTGTGTCGTTTGAAAAGTAAGTTTCAAAAGCATATTTAGGCGTTAGTATGACCTAAATAAGCTCATATTGCAATTTTGACTATGGTTGTTGTTTCGTAGAGTAGCAGAATTGACCATAAATAATAATGGCACCTGTTATAAATATTGATGTGGGAGCGGAATACACCAATGAATAATAGAGCACTAATAACTTAATATTAATATTCTAGAATTGTTATAGTCTACAAAGTGCAATTAAGAAAAATGTAAAAAAAAAAACAAAATATTTTTAGAAAAGGAATATGGAGATGTGTTTAGAAATTATCTTAGGAAATATTCCTGAAGTGACTCTGGAAATGTATTTAATGGGAAAAAATTGAAAATATTTTCTCAACATTATTTTTTGAATATGTTTTCAGGCTGAATTTAAAAAATAATTTTTTTTGGAGAAAAAAATGGATTAGGAAATGCTTTTAACTTAATTTTAATTATCTCTTGAATTACTTAGCTAAAAAAATGGATGATCCCAAAAGAATTGTGAAGCCTGCTATTTATGGACTTCAATTTTTCCTTTGCATTTATGTCATACATGCTTGCATTTAATTTGAGGGTGTGCATGCTTCATCCATATCAACAGCATGCATTTAATTAAGACATGCTCATTGACTTTTAAGAATTTTTTTTATTTGGAGTCTTAATTGAGAACCTATGAACTCTCCACATCATTTTTGCTACTTTTTTCTTATTATTATTATGATGTTTATATTTATATTAGACCACACGAGAATCTACTTCATATAAATTTATCATTATTAATTGGTATAGTAAAAACATTTGTCAGTTGAATTTAACTTTATGCATGCTTTGTTTATGCATTAATTTTTTTTTTTATGAGCTTGCATTTCTCATTGTCAACCATGTATATTCAAATGTGATGAATACTCGCCAAAGTGAGCTTCTTTAACTAATAAAAAAGTTATCCCATTGACTTTTAATTTAAAAGCTAATAAGCAGTGAATGTATGTACAATGTATATATGTGATTTAGGATTCATTGTTTTAAACTAGACTTATTATTATTTTTAAAATAATTAATTCTTCACTAACTCGTTTGGCCAAGTGGTTAGGGCAACAGTTCAAACCTCCACAAGCGTAACGGGAGAGTATTTCATTCCTTAATTATATTGTATAATTGAGTGAATGTAGTTTTCTCCCTTATCCAAGTGTGAGTGGAATAAACATTTCTCGAATATTAGTGAGACTTAAAATTTGAGCAGAACTCCATAAGTATTGATGTAAGTCGGTTGTAGTTTGAGCAATAGTTTTATGTAATAAACAAATAAATAAACTCGTTTCACGAGGTATTACTTTCTGGATTAAGATCTCTTAAATAGACTTAATCAAGAGTTTAATACGAATTGAGTTATTCATACCATCCATATTACAACCCACGTCCGTACGAATTGAGTCTTATTTTAATCTATCATAGAGTAAGTGCCTTGTCGATCGGAGCAGGTCTTTGTACCTAACATGGATTTTTGGGCAGTAATAATAAATGAATAAAGATGAAGGTTTGTTAAGCTTACAGACAATATTTACTTATTTAGGTATATTTTCCTCGGAATGAACTTTCCTGTAGTTTTATTATTTCCGGGGGTGGAGGTGGGAATTCTTCCATTCTTTGGACCCAAATTGGCGGTAGACTTGACTCCTCCTATCAACTTTAATGGGAATATGTGAAGAAATCAACATTATTGTGTGATAGGCTGAAACGTGGATCTTTTCGATTGGATAACTCAAATACCTTGACTTGATATAACCATTATCAAAGTTTTATTTATTCTTTTTTTTTTTTAAATTGTAAAAATGATCAAAGTTAAAGACTTGCATGGCCGTAACTGGTCAGCCTCTACAGGTGCATCAAATTAGATTCGATTGCATCTTAGACCCAACACTAATATGTTATTGAAACATTTATTCCGATGAGAAATAGAAAGAAAAAAAATACTGACACCATAAATAAATCCCATCTCAACCCCATGAAAATAAATTTTTGGATAAGTTTATTATTAATTCAAAATTTGGAGTAATTTTATTATTAATTCAACTTTTATTTACTCTTGTGGGGGATTAAGGTGAGATTGGAGTGCACTCTCTATCATTATTTGATAAGAAACTTTTACTTGGATGTTAATAAAAAATTAGGAAAAAATATCAACAAGTTATGGAAATTTGATGATACTTCAAAATTCAATGTCCTTGTAATTATTAGACTTATTTTTAGTATTAATATTAATTATTGTCTATCCATTTAAATTTTTAAGTTGTGATTTGTTTTATACGACATCAAAGTCTTAAGTTTAAATTTACTCTCTCGTTTGCAAACTCTATTTTAATTTTTTTTCCCACACTTTTAAACTCTCTTATCTTTCGACTCATCTATACGCTTCTGTCCTAAGTTCTAAGTCTTTATTCTACTATAATTGAGAAGGAAAAGTCAGACTTATTTATAATACTATTATTAAATCCTTGCTTATCAGTCTATTTAGAACCTCTTGTCTGAAGCCTCTCTCCACGTTTCATATTCAGGGCATGTCCTATAACTGTAAGGCATAAGCTTAAGCTTTTGGGTTGAAGTCCAACTGATTTTTTCCTCTTAACAGAAGCAACAATTGGAAAGCAACTGTGGTAGTTAGAATGAAGAACATATATAACAGAAGAAGGTTGAATGGGGAAAATTGTTGGTGGCTAGCTGAAACGATTCAAGCTCACTTAGCAGGTGGGGTCGTAGGATTTGCGTATCCAACATGTACTCGAAATAATAGCTAAAGTAAAAGCACTAACAAGAAAGCACCAACTTGAAGCAGTTAAAGCAGTGTATCTCAAATGAAGCTGATTTTTAGTGCTTTTGTACGACGGATCAGCTCTTGTTGGAAAATATCATTCTTTCTGTATTGTTTTGGGTCGTAAAGTTTGGATCAATGATTCAATATATGCAATGCAAGTGGGGTTATTTGTCAGTGGACAACGCCACATATTATTGCTTAGCTTGGATTTCACACTCATCACTAAAAATTTTAGCCTTGGATTGTTGGTTACTTTTTCTAGATTGAAAATCAACTCAATATTTCACTTTAGACATCGTCCACTAAGATTTGTTTCTGGATAGCGACAAATGAATTGTCCTTTGGAAGATTAGAAGTTTGGCCACCTTTGTACGTCATAAACCTTGCTTATACATCCAAAATAGATTTGACAGAGATTTTACAGATGATATGTATAAATTATGGATATTATGTTTAGAAATTTTGTCCTAGTGAAAGATAATTTCATTTTAATAAAGTGAGAATGTTATTAACCAAAAAAAAAAAAATTATAGATACTAATATACTAACGGATAAAAGAAAGTCATATATATATATATATATATATGTCTTATTGTGCTTCTACTCAATTTTGAATCTAAAGTGTTTGACAGATACGCATTTTTACTTGACAGCTAGATTAAAATCTATACCTAATAGTTTGTTAGGATTTAATCCAAATGAATAGCCGTTTCACGCTATCAAAGCAAAGCCAAGGCTATAATTAAGTTGTATGTAACGGCTAGTCTTGAGCTCCTGATCTAAAAAGAATCTCTAGTTACCTCTAAATGATCGTCAATGTACAGTTGAAGCAACCATTTATGCCGCGAATAAGGCAAGAAACTAAAAGGCTCCCTTTAAAGCTTTTGTCCTTATCTACATTGAGAAGGACCATTAAATAGAATTTAGACTCTGTTATCATTCAAGACTTACGTATGACTCCCCCCTTTCACATCGGAGAAAGCAACAACTCGATTTGGACTGATTGATTTTTTCATCAAGATTTGAAAGCAAGAGCGAGTGTCTGGCTCTCTTATTTTTCAATACACACCACAAAGTTCAAAGTTATTAACACATACATGTGGTACATGTTTATTTATTTATTTGGATAAGATGTGAAACATGTTTCTGGCTCTTGTAAATTAGAGACTCAAAGTGACTTTAAGCAGACTATCTCTTTCTCAATTAAAAGTTTTTGAATTTTGATTTAGTGCCCTATCAGTTTTTCTGGCTGGCATCTTGCATCTCGTGCTTAAATTGGAAACGACAAAAGAGTACTATGTCTTGCATGATTCATGACTCGTTGTGTGAACGTAAAATTTGGTTGGGTTTATATTATTAACCTTGTGTGTAATTACCGGCTTATTAGTCTAGCCTTCCAGTGTTATCTGTAGACTTGCGACATCTCGTCAACCACGTGATCCATGTAATTGGAACCGACCATTTAGCTGCCATTATTAAGATAAGGATGGATCCTTAATCACTTTTTTGATCGGCTACAAGTTTTTAATTAAACAATTTCATACTATTCGTTAGAAATATATATAATATTCCTCATCATGCAGGCGATCTATCACCACGTTATTCAACCAGGCACCACACAATTAAAAGTCAGTTCCTCGTTGATTCTTTGGCCTTCTTTTTCCAAACTATGGTTTTAGAATTATGAGAACTAAAGAATCGTGTTTTAATCACTAGCTTCTGCACGGACTCGAAATTTCTAAATTCCTCATGCATGGGATCCACACACTTTCATTTCTCCCATTAACATATTTGACATTTTGGGGGGTGCTTATTAGTTGAATTAGTGAACTTTCTTATATTAAGATCTAAAGTTAGAACCTTACTCGTAAGCAGAGAGAGGAGATTGAAATGTCGTAATGCTAAATAATTTTTTTTTATATATATATTACAAAACAATTGATTTTAGATACTAGTAGTACCTTAGATATTTTCCATTGAAAATTTGACCAAATTTAATTTTTAGAAATAAGGTGGATATGTGGTTGTGATGTTAACACGTAAGCAGACAATTATTCAATAAACTTTTTCCATATGCACTAGCAATAATGCTATATTTTAGTCTTATTTTGTGCTGTAACTTTTAAGCTGCAATCACTGTCAAAAAAATTGTAGTAATAAAATAAAAATTAATAGTGTATAGTAAATATGGCTATTAAATAATAATGTTAACAAAAATAGCAAAGATATTAAAGTTTTTAACGTAAAAATAACTGATCAAATTAATTTACTTTTCAATTTACAGTAACTAGTGTTTAATAAACATTTTAGTGTTGTAGTTTTTAAACTATAATTGTCTAACCTCAATACTAAATGGGACCTTACTAAGGCTCCGTTTGGTACAGCTTATTAAATAGAGCTTATAACAGTAGAGCTTATAGCACTAGAGCTTATACCAATAGAGCTTTTGGACAAAAAGTCATTGGGTGTTTGGTTGTCAATAAAAAAAGTACTTTTGAACCATTAAATTGTGTGATATTTTTTATATTAGATATTTTTAGAAAAGCTCTATAACCTCTACTCCCAAAAGCTCAAATTTTGGGCTTTTGCTAGTAGAGGTAAATTAGCTTATTTAAGCTAAAAAAACTCTACTAAAAAAATAACCAAACACCATAAAAAATTTTAAAAAGTGCTTATACGATTAAATAAGCACTTATGGCTCTTAAATAAGCCATATCAAACAGGCACTAAGTTCAAATACTTAATTAAGATACTTGCTGATGTGTCATCAATCATTTAATGCCATGTGTATGATAATAATTGATTTTATTATCAATTATTAATCTATTATTTTTATAACTCAATTAATGGTTGACACATAATATGCCATATTATTAAGTATCCTAATTAAACATCCAAAGAGAAGGAAGCATAACATTACTCATACACTAATTACTAAATTTAAAATCATCATAAATATGTGAAATTACATTGGATGTTGATGTGCTCACAATTGATGATGTTAACACCACTAGACTTTCTTGGTAGGGTGTGAGACTGCGACTCTGAATATATGTAGTGTATATACTTCAATCAAACTTTCCATTTTTCAATTTTATTTATGCTGGTTTCGTCGCAATTTCCATTAATATTACAACTTTTTAAAAAGCAATCCTTGACACCTAGATATTTTGCACAAACGAATGTAATTAGCAATTAGCGGTGTGTTTGCCTCTTGGAAAGGGATTGAATTTGCTATAAAAGGAACCGGAATGAATTTTAAATGGGATCCACAAATTTTAAGAAATAAGAATTACATTTTTATAGAGAATTTGAGAATGAAAATGAGATAATGAGAACGGAGAGTGTATTGATATTTTTACACATAAATAGAATAAAAAATTCATTTTACCCATTTAAATACTAGATGATGATGATGATGATGATAATAATAATAATAATTACAGTAAAAATATTTGCTCTTTATTTTGTTAGTGAACAAATACATAATTATAACTACGAGCATTTTAATAACTTGTGACAATTCATTTCGATTACAAGATAAAATAAACATATTAATAGAAATATAACTCTATCTCTAATTCTGATTCTATTTCTGTTTCTGATTCTTGTAACTCAAGTTAATAATTTACTATTATTTTTATTCATCATCTTGATTCCAACTTATTCTATTCTTACTCATTCCTTCCGATTCCGAAAAATTAAAGAACCGTAAGTCTGTTGTGATGAACACGTATAGGACACTCTCTTAAGCTTTGCCAATGGAGTCAAGGTTAAGTCAAAATACCCTTTTACGGTTAAAGCCGAAATTCATACAGTGGATTTTGTAAATTCTGAAAAAGTGATAGGCCCACAGCAACATTAACAGCGAGCCAGCAAGCTCCCCCACCATCCTCTCATCAAATTAGCAAACGCTTTTTCAGTAGCATCTCATGATAGTAATAGTCTTTTGTTTCTTTTTTCGTCGGCAATTGACTTTTCTTTTCCGTGATAAAAACCCAGGCAAAACTTACATCTATTAAGTAATTTAAGGAACTAACAGAGGGAAATAAAAATAATCCTGATGGAGAACAACCCTAGTTCCTCTAGAACTGACAGAAAAACCATTGAGAGAAATAGAAGAAATCAAATGAAGGCCCTTTACTCCACTCTCAATTCTATTGTGCCCCATCAAAGACCTATGGTATATATCTCTCTCTCAACAACATTAATTTTCTAACTGATCATTTCTGTTTTTCTTTTCGGTTTAATCAACATGGAGTTGCAGGAAGCGACATCACTACCTGATCAGCTAGATGAAGCTACCAAGTACATAAAGAGGTTACAGACAAACTTGGAGAGAATGAAGGAGAGAAAAGAGAGGTTAATGGGAATTGAAAAGCCTGATGCAGCTGCAGCCACAAGCAGCAGTGGGAATAGTAGTGGAACAATAACGACCGGGTTAAGGTCACCGCAAATTGAGATTCACGAAATGGGTTCGGCTTTGGAGGTGGTTTTGACAACTGGGTTGGATTTTCAGTTCATGTTTATTGAGACTATTCGCTTGCTCCACGAAGAAGGTGTTGAAATAGTCAATGCCAGTTTCAATGTTGTTGAAGATACCATCTTTCACACAATACATTCCAAGGTATTATTAATTAAGTTGCACAAACATATTACATATATAACAATCATCTTTAGGTTTTCTAATTAAGAATGTTTCAGTGGTTTACAAATTTCTTTTGGCTGTTTAAATTGTGAAGCAGATTGGAGATTCTGGGTCGGACCATGATGCTTCAGCAAGGATATCAGAGAGACTGAAGAAGTTTGGCCAAGATGGTAGTGCATTTTGAAGTATACGGTAAGATGCATGATTCCTTTTTTATGGAGGAAGCATGTAAGGTTCATCACTCAATATATTTGCATCAATATGATCTAGAAACCTAAATGCTCTAATTAAAAAGTGTGCCCATTGAGGATTTTTTGTTCTTAGTAGTCTTTCCATCTTGGTTTTTGTGTTGATGCAGTTGAAAAAAAGAACTGTATTTGACTGTCTAGCTATCGACACAATAACCCTAGCTAATTAAAGTGTGATTAGAGTTCTGTGTGTTATTAATTAATTCTAGTTAAACTACGGCTAGTGCAGCAGCTTTTGAATATTTCATCTGGTAATGTGTTCAGACGACTATTTGCTTTCAAATGCTACGATAATTGCTTGATTAATATTGGATTACACTTAGTTGCTTGATTAATTTTGGGTTACACTTAATTTGATGATCATAATGTGGATTTGATAAAGCTAGCGTTAATTATTTATGCTTCTGCTGGTTATATCTTATTGGCTACAAATGGGCACATTTGGTCTCGTCTGTTTAGATTAATATATAAAAATCTTGACCTCTCAATGTTCCTTGTTCATCACATGTTGACTTTGACATTCCTTCCATTCTTATATTAAATAGCTAGATTAACATGTAATGTTTACATACAAGTACAGCATGTATCTTCTAAATTGTTAGAGGAGATAATCAATTTGGTTGCGACTTTTGAATTTGAGATTGGTAATATTGGAAAATCATGTTTGTATTCAACTTATATATACAATAGATATATATGGCTACTAGTTTTGAAGACTTTAGCAAGATGAGTGGCAACTGGCAAGAGTATAAAGATCTTCTAAATGTGTCAAATTGTTTGTAAAATTAGATACACTTTTTTTTAGGTGTGAAAAAATGATTTTTTTTTTTTTTTTTTGAAAGAGTGAAAAAATGAGTTTATTTCCTTCTTCTTCCTTTTTTTTTTTCCTTTCTTTTTCCCCACTTCAAAGATGATTGATGACTGGTCATTTATATGTTTGAAGCAGTCAAGAAGACTGACATGGGATGAAGTCATGAAGGGTATTGAAGGGATATGTTGTTGAAGGATTGCACGCATAAATATAATATTTGTTTCTCGCGGGTCCATTTCCTCATGAGGCCATATTTGCAATTTAATTTTAGAGCATAAAATATTTTTTCATCATCAAATAAATCAGAAAGTAGAAATTTAAACGAGTATTGATTCTTCTGAGCTGAGGAAAATATTTAAGTGACAGAGAATAGAGTTTCATTTATTTTTTTTCCCCCTCAACTACTTGTGCTAGAAAATAAATAAAGTCTAAGTCAATCTGAACACAATAATGTTTACAGTTACATAATTTGTATTTAACTAATAATATCACTAGACATCCCATGTTGAAATTAATTTAGGCTTTTTCAAGTTTTCAAACCAACAGGACCCATTCCTCTTTGCGTTGTAGTGGTCTAGTTACACAACACTGCTCATCTTTATATATGCTATCGTGGTAATTTGGGTGCATTTGGCCTGCCGGATTAAATTAGATATGATAGTATTAGGTTAACTAGGATTGTACTGGATATTAAATAGCCAGATTGCTAGAACATGCAATGTTCACAAGCGACTGCATGCATATTATTCTAAATCCTACACTTTAGAATTTGAGATTGGTATGAGAAATCAAATCATGTTTGCAATCAGCTTATAAAACATTTATTATATGGCCACAGATTTTGAAGACTCCGGGAAGATGAGTGACAACTAGCAAAAGTAAAAGAATATTTCTATGTCAAAATTGCTTGTAAATTCAGATGCACTTTGGTTTAAGGTGTGAGAGAATGAGTTTGCTTTCTTTATTAATTTCTTCCTTTTTAATTAAACCCGTCGAAGATTATTGATGACTGGCCATATGTTTGCATGTTAAAAGCGCTAATGCAAGTCTTCAGACACAATTGCATATTAATTGATGTATTAATTAATGAGAAGAGACATTTTAGTAATAAAGTCAATTAATATTGCACGTAGAGGTTTATTTCATCATATTATGTACAACAGAACAGAATAATGCATAAAGGGCAACAGTGTATGTTGCCATGCAATGCGATATATATATATATAGAAAAAGAAAAAAAAAAGGTGCCACATGGTTACTGTTTTAATTTTTCCTTCAAGACTAGAAACTTAGAAAGTAAAATAAAATGGAGCGTAAATCTGAATGCATTGGCTTATATGATTATGGCCATAGCAGAAGAGATCTCCTTCCTTATCCACTCATTTTGTGGCTACATCAATTCCAGTGCTGGTAATCAGTAATCAGTGTAGCTAATAAATAAAAGCATATTACCCAGTTTTGAGGCACGCAAGGCTGCTTCGAGTTTTCAAATCAATGGTGGGGTTGGTGGGATCCATCCCCTGTGTTGTTGTGGTCAGGGTTCAAACTTCAAAATGTTTATCCATACACTACGCAATTATACTACGACACTGCTCAGTGCCAAGTTTAGGAGAGATTTATAAACAGTTTTAATGTATTACAATTAACTAATGGGGGTGGGCGTTGGTTAGGATCGATTTGGTTTTGGAATAAATTTTTTATTTCGGTTTAATTCGGATTTGAAATTTTAAAAAAAATCATCCAGTCTTTAAGGATAATAAAAATAGAATCGAAACTAATAGTTTAGTTTGGTACGATTTCTTAATTTTTCAGTTCGGTTTTAATTTTTTAGTTTGGTTTTGATTTTTCGGTGATGGTTTAGATTAACAAATTAATTTTTTGGTTCGGCTTAACTTGTACACAAGATCTACTACGATCAATGTATAATAAATAAAAATAAATAATTTATAAATTGGTATTCACAAAAAAAAAAAATTGCAATCATTTTGGACTATAATGAAGAATTTTCGTAATTATTATGACTATCTTTAATATAAAAAAATTTGGACTAAAATTTAAATAAAATAAATTAAGTTTCCATGCCATAATAGTTTTATCAAAACTTTAGGGACCATAACAATATTTTACCCAACAACTTCCTTTCAAGGTGGACCCTCTTTAAAAGTTTACAAAAAATATTACGACATAACAAAATTTCTACATGCAAACATTTCGTAAACATTGGGTGATACTAAAATTTTATAAAGGATAGGGATCAAAATGATATTATCGATTCAGTTCGGGTTTTGTTACTCTCGGTTCAATTTCAAATGGTTTGGTTTGGTACTTTTACATTTTTTTAGCTTTAAAAATATTGAATCGAAACTGAAAAAAACCTAACCATTATGCGTGTGTGTAATTAAATTTAATATAACTATTATTTATATGGTGATTTTTTAAAATAAATACGCATATGTCATAGCATCATTTACTTGTTATATTTCTGAAATCATACCTCTAATATATTCTAAAATTTCTCCATCTTTAGATATATTAACAATATTTTATTGTCACTTCGGCCTTGGCCGAAGTGGTGGGCTGCTGCCCTCACAAGCAGTTCTAGCCCCCACAAAAGCATTGTGGGGGCTAAATGTTCTTTATATTTAAAAATCTTTCTCCCTTGCGAAATGCAAGTGGAGTATGGACATCCCTCTCCTGTGAGAGGTTATTTGTCTGGGCATCTACTTCATAGAATTCAATGTAATAATGTAAGTTCCAATCATGTATATCTGATTGTAAATATCAGTGTAATATCTCTGCTACAATAGCAGTTGTTGTAAATATCTGTGTAATGCAGTAATCTGATGATTAATCAGTATTCCAAAAAAAAAATAACATTTTATCAAAGACTTTCAACCGGAATAATAATAATAATAATAATAATAATAATAATAATAATAATAATAATAACAACTAAATACTTATAATCTATAAATGATAATATTAAAAAAATAATATAACCACACGCACAAACCCAGGTGGGTGCAGGTTTGAATAGACACAGGCTGACAGACGTAGGGATGGCAAAATCTGGGTCCGGGTGCGGGTTTAGCCTTTCCGGATCTGGACCCGGACGCATATTTTTTATACCGGACCCAGAAATAAACCTGCCTTTTCCACTCCGGGCCCGGTCCGGGTTCAACCCGGGAAAATTCGGGTTCCCAGATTGCTGGTTTTCAACCCGGATTGATGAATCCAATTGAAAAAAAAAACTAAATTCAATTGAAAAATCAAATAGAAATACAAATCCAGGATTTTAGCAAATCAAGTACAAATTTAGGTTTTAAACAAACCAAATACAAATCAGCTCGTTCAATTCTTGGTTCAATATCATCATCATTATTGCTGCATTTAAATCAAATCGATCACGTTTCCAGCACTTTAATCTATTAACAGCAACATCCAAGACTTTCAGTTTTCAACCCGTGAGTAGTTCTCCAGATTTGTTGAGTGGTCGTTTTGAACCCTTCGAAACGGATTGCCTTATTTGTTAAAACTTCCTCCACCAAGCACTGTTCTAATATGTGTACGCCTGCATCGTGTGCACTCCCCTCAATAGCAACTACCTCGCATTCTTCCTTGGGAAGAGAAAGGGCAGTATAGAACCGATGTAACTCCTCAGAGTCCATGTAGAGAACAGATGAAAGACCGAAAGAGAAAGTTGAGATGAGTAGGCGAAAGAGATAAGAAAGTGAAAGCACTTCGGTTGAGTGAATTATCACAGCCAACAATTAAAAAATATTTCAAAATTAAATAAACTATAAATAATGATGATGATGAACAACCGCATCACCGTTGGTTACCGGTCGCGCCAAAGAAGACAAGGAAACAGCGGCTGGTGATTATGATGATGAACAACCGTGAAGGTGAAAACGATGATTTGATGAAGATGAAGATGAGCTAAAGAGGGACTGAGAGAGGAAATGGTCGATGCGGCTGTGAAAGTGTAAATGAGCTAGGGTACCATTTGGCATTTGGGCTCTTTTTTTTCCTATTTATATTAAAAATAAATTTAAAAAATTAATATTAAAATTAATAAATATCCAGGTCCGGATTCTGGATATACGGGTTCACCTGAACTCGGAACCGGACCCGGATATATGCGGGTTTTGAAAATGGTATCCGGATATCAGATTTATTTAATCCGGTACTGGTTGAACCCGGTCCGAAAAATCCAGGTTTCGTCTGGGTCCGGGTTGAATTGCCATCCCTAAACAAGCGTGACTGGTCATTTTTCACTTCTCCAGACTCTCATCGATACCCATAAATATTAGGCTCAAACTTTTTGTTCATTTAGTTTGAACATTACGAAAAATATTTAGTTTGAAGGAAATCATTAATAGAAGGCTAATTAATAATAGTACACATACAAATTAGTTATGTCTACAAACTAGTATGCGCATTAACTAAGTTGATCTGTATGCATCCAATTGATCAACTGTTTTTAATTTAGTATTAAAAATCAACAAATTAATTTGTAAACTAAAATATTTAATCTTTTGTTTCACTTACCGATTCAAAAATGTCAACAAAAATTAATTACCTGTATATGGTTGCTTGATGCAGTAAATGAGGCATCTCCTACATCATGAACCTAATTAGCTTTTAAAAACATTAGAACTTAAGCATATCTAAAGAGAAAATAAAATTTAAAAAAATTTGCGCACCTCTAACTTAAAAAATAAATAAATAAAGTACTTTAAAATTATCAAAATTTGAACACAGGCAACTTAAGTTTAACCAAATAATATGGATTTTTAATCCAAAGCGATGTGATTGGATTTGGATGGTAGTATTTTAAATAACTCGGGGTGTATTTCAAAATCATGGCCACTTATCAAATGGGCCAGAAAGGGCTGGGTTCGGTTTATGTCGGTTGGGTTCATCTGGCCCAAGTAACACACCCTACACATAGTACACAATCTCAAGTAGGCAAAAGGCAAGCTCACAAGTTGAAAAACGGGTTGAACTGGCACTCTTTTATCTGATTATATTAACTTCAACTTCACCGAAATCAAAACCCTAGCTTTTTCACTTCAGTCTAATCACAATGGTGAGCGGCGAATTTGAGATCGGAGCCGTTCCATTCAATCCTGACGGCTGGGGCCCACCGGAATCAACGGCAACCACAACCGCTGCCCTCCCTCTCCACGTGCCGTTTGCCCCCTTCTCCCGATCCGAAAAACTTGGTCGGATCGCGGACTGGACCCGCAACGCATACAACAATCCATCAAACCGCCAAAACGCTAGCAAAAATCCGGCCGACACCGTTTTCGACTTCTCCGCCGACGATTCCTTTCCTCTGTCTGCCAATCCCGACGACGACTCCTCCTTCCGTCTCGTGGACGGCAAGCCTCCACCGCGTCCGAAGTTTGGCCCTAAGTGGCGGTTTAATCAGCACCACCGTCCTCAGTTGCCCCAGCGCCGCGACGAGGAGGTGGAGGCCCGTAAGCGCGAGGCTGAAAAAGAGCGGGCCCGACGTGACCGCCACTACAACCTCAACCGTTCTAACGTCAACCAGACCCGACGTGAAGCTGCAGTTTTCAAATCCTCTGTCGACATTCAGCCCGAATGGAACATGCTTGATCAAATTCCCTTCTCAACTTTTTCAAAACTTTCCTTCTCTGTTTCGGAGCCTGAAGACTTGTTATTGTGTGGGTCCCTTGAGTACTACGACAGGTCGTACGATCGTGTCACGCCGAAGAATGAACGTAGGCTCGAGAGGTTTAAGTACAGGAACTTCTTCAAAGTTACTACCACTGACGATCCAGTGATTCGTAGACTTGCTAATGAGGATAAAGCAACGGTTTTTGCAACGGATGCAATTTTAGCAACGCTTATGTGCGCGCCCAGGTCAGTTTATTCGTGGGATATTGTGATTCAACGAGTTGGGAATAAGTTATTTTTTGATAAAAGGGATGGGTCACAGTTAGATTTGTTATCTGTTCATGAGACCTCTCAGGAGCCTTTACCTGAGGCTAAAGATGATATAAATTCTGCTTATTCGTTGAGTGTTGAAGCAGCTTATATTAATCAGAACTTTTCACAGCAAGTTTTGGTTAGGGATGGTAATAAGTTGACATTTGATGAGCCTAATCCCTTTGCAAATGAAGGAGAGGAGGTAGCTTCCGTAGCTTATAGGTACAGAAGGTGGAAGCTTGACGATGATATGTATCTTGTTGCGAGGTGTGAGGTGCAGAGTGTTGTGGATGTTAATAATCAGAGGTCGTTTTTGACGTTAAATGCTCTTAATGAGTTCGATTCCAAGTACTCTGGTGTTGATTGGAGGCAGAAGTTGGAGACTCAAAGGGGTGCGGTTTTAGCCACTGAGTTGAAGAACAATGCTAATAAGTTGGCAAAATGGACTGCACAATCGTTGTTGGCGAGTGCTGATTTGATGAAATTGGGATATGTTTCAAGGGTTCATCCACGTGATCATTTTAACCATGTGATATTGGCTGTGATGGGGTATAAGCCAAAGGATTTTGCCACCCAGATTAACTTGAGTACTGCAAATATGTGGGGAATTGTGAAGAGTATTGTGGATTTGTGCATGAAGTTGAATGAGGGGAAGTATGTGCTTGTGAAGGATCCATCTAAGCCGCAAGTGAGGATCTATGAGGTTCCTCCAGATGCATTTGAGAATGATTATGTGGAGGAGCCTTTGCCAGAGGAGGAGCAGGTTCAGCCACCTACTGAGAATGCTGAAGGAGTGGAGGCAAATGGAGCTGCAAATGATTTGGATGATGTTGTTGTTGATGCTCAAGCTTGATGGTAATATTCGTTATTATATTTTATTTATTTTGGTTTAGCGTTTGCACTTTAATGAGTTGTACTCTTTTAGCTACATGTCTTCTATAACTATTGTTTGCATTAAGATTTGTAGTTTTTGTATCTATAATATATATGTCAAAGCAGCTGAAACATGGTTAATGAATTTTTGTGGTTAATGCTGGACAACAATACTGAATTCCAAGGTCAAGATACTGGTTGTGATATGTTGAATATATGTGAGATGAGCTGAGAGGTTCCAGTAGTGTTTGCCTATTTTGGCTTCTGCATTCTAGGCATGGTCCTTTTGGCGTTTCTGTCATGCTAAGGATTGATAAGTTAAATACTAGTATGTCTCGGTTTCTTGCCTTAGCATGCTGGGACTTGTTGGCCACTAGAAAAAGAGCACATGAAATAGGAACTAAAAGAAGATCAAAGAAAGGACATGAAGGGATTTCTGTCCCTTAATTCCAAGAGCAGAAAGGACATAAGGACTGGAAAAGAGTGAGTTGACACTTTTGTCCTATTACTCTGGGATTAAGGTTGTTATGTAACTTTTATTAGTGGTGGCCGTTTGGAATAAGATGATCCTATGTTTCTTCTTAAAACCCTAGGAACTGATTTTTTTAATTTCCTTGACTGAATACTTCAAATGCTTGATGTTAGGATCAGTGATAAGGAATGCGTAATTTTTCTCAGCGGTTAGCGAGATAAGCGACTTATGGCTCAATTACTTCTCAAGCTGAAATTGTCCTTTTACTCTATTGCAAGGTTTTGAAGGTGATCCAAGAAACATAGTTCTTTCTTCGGATCAAAACTTAAAATACAAAGCATAGATAGAACTTCCTCTGTAATCTTGATCTTAGGGCAACAGGATAATTGTGATTCCTGGCTGAATTTGTAACTTGCAACATGGCTACTATTTTGTTTCCATTCATAAAAAACTATGCTGTCTCAGTATCTTAAAGATTTAATCAACTCCTTAATTTTCAATCGAATATCTTCTTCAGTGGAGTCCACTGTTTCTGTTATACCTCGATATTGAACCGTTTAATCTCTTAAAAGAGATAAAGTGAAGGTACCCTGTTTCTTCTTAGGATGTATCCAACACTGTTGTTGTCTGTGGGCAACGGTTATCTTCTTAACGGTGGCAACTAATGCATTTCCTACTGCATCCAGTTCATTGCAGTTGGTAGACTCTGATTGTTTTTGCATATTCAAGCACACTGTTCTCACTGTACCACTTCCCTCCATTGTTAACACCTGGTAGCTTGTTGTTACACTCTGACCATTCCTTTAATGGCTTGACCACTTCCTGATATGAGTTTTAGATTCATTTTAGTATTAGTTGTATTATGTGAATTAGTGCGAACTTTTTGATTTGCAAAAGGTTGCTCAACCCTGTAGCGGATTTGAATTGCTGATTGCTAAATTACAATTTGATGATTACAGGTCGAAGTCTTTTTTTTTTCTGAAAACAGATACCTGCCAGTGAGTGGTTTGCATCATGACAGTAGCAGACTAACATGCTGAAAGGATTCTGGCCCTTTTTGACCTGATGTTTTTGATGTTGTAAGTCAAGCAGCAGAATACTTCAATTATGATAGTGTATGGTGCCCTTTGGAGATCAGTGGTTATAATTAGTTGCCATGACTTTTGTTGCTATGGATAATGGAACCTTGTCTACAATGATTTTCAAGGTTTTATGATTATTAATTTTCACTTGTTTTGAATTTTAATTATGATTGATTATCTTTTGGCATTGTCATGCTTGACTTCATTACGGATAAACGAAGTGAACTCGCTAGATTGGTGGTGATACTATTATTTATTATCTTGTTATATTGGCTGGCTGCTTTTGCCTTGTCATCTCTTGTCATACTTTGCACTTCGCCACAAAATGGATTTTACAGTCAAGACTAACTTGAGACCGATTTATATATATGTGTGTGTGTGTGTGTGTGTCATGTTTCCATGCATGCGTTTTTCCTTACAAGATAACGCTAGTGTGGGAAGTTTTTCGAAGTTGGGCCATTTAACATTGGCAGCACAAAACTTGTTACCTACACCAATTAATCTTTGGAAGAGGAAGGTTGTGAAGGATCCTGTGCGTAGAAGATGTCAGAATGAGAGATCTCTTTCAAAACTGAACACAATCTGAACCTTAAATCGGATTGGATTCTGATGGGATGAATATGTCAGATTAATTTGGGATAGGATCAGACCAGGTTAAATTCAAATGACAAATATCAGTTGAATTTGGGGGGGACGTCGATGTGGTTACCAATTGCCAAAGAAGGCTAAGATTGTCTAGCCAAATTGTGGGCAAAAGGAGAATAATAAGAGCAATAATGACAACAAAGCATTGATTTCCACCAAGTGTCAATCCTTCAAGTTTAATTGCCATGTCTGGAAAAAGATTCTCCAACTCCTCTCTTTCGAAGATCAAGAATCAATTAGTAGAGGTCATGACAACTGAAACAATTAGTCTTTCCTTCTTCCCAGAGGTTCGGTGCTGGCTGGTTCGGGAGTTGATGTGGGTTTGGGGCTGCCGACTACGTTTGTGGCTGCGGGTTTGTGAATCTGGCCAACGATGTCAATGCGGCTGGGTTCGTGGGTTTGGTTGGGTTCGTAGACTTTGTCTAATTCAAGTTGACAAGTTCTTATCCGAATCCAATCCAATGCCTAGTCCTAGTAAGCATGCTCAAAAGGTATGGAAACTGACCGCTTTTCGTACGGTAAATGTTGGGTGCACTTCAAGAGCTGGCAACGAGCAGAGCATCTGAGCATATACTTTAGTGTGTCAGTGTATGGTAGTGGTCCCAATTATATAATATGATTGTAAATATTAATTGTAATGTCTGTAATATCTCTGTATAATAGACTTAAAAAAAAAAGTTATATGATTTAACTGGAATTCTATGACAAATGCGTGAAAATATTTGTTCATAAATTGGGAGTGAAAGAGTTTATGAGAAGCTGAAACAAAACACAAAGTAAGAGATAAATGAAAAAAATAAAATAAAAATGGTGGAAGGATAAGCAAACAAGTAGGAGAGAGAAATGTCAATTAAGAATTATTAATTATATACCATTAGTAAATTTTTATTAAAAAAATTATGTTAATGTGATATAATCTATACCAAATTTAGTAAAAAAAATTTATGATGTACTGCATCAAATAATTCAACCGACCTCGATCGCCAGTAGGTACCGGTTACTTGCGTCTCAACCAGGGAAGTGTTAATGCCATGTCAGTAATCAACTGAGGGATGCGTACTGAAAGATGATTTGGTCAAGAATCAAGCCCATGAAAACATAAAAATAATACTATATTTACTTAATTAGCATATTTAATTTATATCTCAATTAAAATAATAAAAATTGTATCATTATTTAATTAGTTAAAGTAGTAGTTAATCAAAATATAATATCTAACCTTCTATAAAAGGACCAAAATGCGGGACAGAGGAATTACATTTGCAGTTCCATATATAAAAAGCTCAATTACATTATCTAGAAAGTTATCATCTCCAGAGTTTTAATTTATTTCATGCGTTGGACCAAATTTGACATTCGCTTAGATTTGGAAATTTCTACTATTAATTTTACGCGAAAAACGATTGATAAATTTTACACGACTTACCCATCAAATGAACCCATTATTTAACTTTGTCGGAATTTAATTATATTACGATAAATAATAAACTTGAGTTTTCAAATTTTAGGGTTTAAAAGAAGGAACCCTAAGGCTAATTCTAGCACTGATTTAATATCAATAACCCCAGTATAATATTTTCTTTTCTCCTTGCCATGTCGTTTTCTGACTAAGTTTTCTAAGGTGTCAGAACAGAGAAAAGATAAACAAATAAAAACAGAGCACATATAATAAATACACAACCTAGTTTCTAGACTCCGACGATAATTCGAAACCGAAAACGAAAGTGGCAAAAGCGAAAATAGCGTTTCATTTCTTTATTTATTTTAGGGAAATTATCATTTTATGCCCTGTATTTGTTTCGTTGTTAAAACTAATATCAATCGTTCATTTTAAGCTGACAAAATATATTTATCGACCACTAAATCATTAGTTATCATTTAAAAATTAATATAATTATAACGAATTAATGATTTTACCTTTAAAATTTAAATTAAAATAAAAAAAATTATCACTTATATATTTTTAAATCCTTTATTTTGTTTTCACTTTTCTTGTGAAACACAGGAACTTCAACGTTAAAAATTATTGTAACGTACAATATTCTTTCTTTATCCACAAAGAGCTCGAAATTTTATCACTTACCATTACTTTTTCGTTGGGCCCATACCAATCATTCATCTTATTTACCACGGAAATACCCACCCAGGTATTTGGTATGCTAGTGTAGTGTTTTTGGGAACAATTTAGTCATCAAGATGTCTGGTTATGGTGTAGCTAAATACCAAAATTTGTAGAAGTATCTAAATAAAAACAAATTGTGCACTTTATTTTGCTAATATTTTTTGTTCTAGTAATTTCATAGAATTTATATTGGTACAGAGATAGCTATGTCTCAAGCCTATAGTAATTGCGATTTTCTAAATGGCTCAGCGTCTTTCCTTGGTCTGAGGAACAAACATAGGGATGAAACAAAAATCTGGCATCATAATCCATATGCTGGCTATTTTTAACATTGCTTTTTTGGGTTTCAACTATCATAGTCTAGAGTACTTTTGCACGCTTAATTAAGTCAATAACAGTGGAAAGTTTTCCAATCAGCATAAAGGAATTCCCACAAGAAATTGTTTGTTTTAATAGATTTAATCTCTAAAATAAATGAGGAAAAATTTCAGCTCATAAATAAATAATTTGTCACTACATATGAACAACGTCAGAAATTTTCAGAATTAAAAATCACTCAAATCATCTCTCAAAAATTTCAGCTTATAAACAAAATAAATACCGGCAAGTGACAGATCCGGGAGAGCAACAATGGTTGGGCAAGTGCAGATCCGAGTGAGCAACAACGAAGTAGCAGTAGACGAAGATCCAAGAGAGCAAGTGCAGATCCGAGAGAGCAAGTGCAGATCCGAGAGAGCAAAGACTAAGTAGCAGCAGCTGGACGGAGTCGGAGTAGCAGTAGCTGGACGGAGTCGGAGCAGCAGCGGTTACGGCGGAGAAAGAGCAGCGGCAGTGGCTAGCAGACCAAGAGCGACCAAGAGAGAGATTTGCTGCAACTGGATTGAGAAAATTGAGGGGAAATAGGGAGCTGCAGTGAACTGGATTGAGAGTGAGGGCTGCTGTGAAGAGAAAAGTGAGGGCTGCAGGGTCACGATTTTTTTGTTGTTTTTTAATTCATTTTTAGTTTTAGTTTGTAAATTTTGGAGAACATGTTTAACTTATTTTTTAGTTGTATAGTTATAATAATGAATCCGGATTTTGTGTTTTGTAATTTATTTTGTGAAACAAATCCACCAAACATGTTTTATGTGTGTATTATAAAAATGAAAACAAAAACATAGCTTGCAAAACGGTACCAAACGGGGCCTAAGGTTCCTTTATTTTATTTGCACTTTTCTTGTGAAACACAGGAACTTCAACGTTAAAAATTATTGTAAAGTACAATATTCTTTCTTTATCCACAAAGAGCTCGAAATTTTATCACTTACCATTACTTTTTCGTTGGGCCCATACCAATCATTCATCTTATTTACCATTGACCAAGAGTTTTAGTAAATATCATTAATTTCCCAAATCAAAGAATCAACGCACTATTTAATTAAATTTTAAAAAATAAAGACGAGAGGTTCAGTAACCAGAGAAACATCGGAAACTTCTACATTGCCTCGCTACATGCGCAAAAATCCGGAGCCCACTCGCACGGTCTCACCGCTGCATGTGAATCTCTGAGCCACTTGTTCACAACGATCACTTGGGATTTAATCACCTTGTATTCCTAATTATCCTTTTAAAATCCTCCACCAGTATAATTTTTCCCTAGTAAGTAAAATAACGTATGGAACCCACTTATTTGTCACTCTTTTTCTACACACAACACATGTGGACAGACCTTTAAGTCTCCTTGAATAATATATACACACACTGACACTATGGAGTCAATTTGAGATGTTAGAAGTTGTCTACACATTTGACATTGAATATCAGTATTGTGAATATATCATTAGACTTTAATATTAGATTTAAAATTAAAAAAAAATTCAACAAATTTTATTTTGGACTCAACCAAACGCTAAAACAAATTAACGAATCAATCTTGCATTATCTCATTATCTCTCTTCTTTTGCATTATGTTTGTGTCTACCTCACGGCATAATGCATAACGCATAATGCATAATAATAGCCCCACCACCATACTATAAAATAAAAATTTTATCACAAAAAACCGCAGATAATCACGGCTTAAAACCCCTATAAATTCCCCCAATCGGAGATCGTTTTCACCACCTCTCTCGATCTCTCACTCTCCCCCTAGTTGGCTGGCCATCTTCTTTACTAGAGATAAAAGAAGACTGAAAAAAAAAAAACAAAATGGGTAAAGCTTCACTGTGTATGGTGAACAGGTTTACACTGAGAGTTCCATGGCTATGCCACCATCACACTACCACTCGGTAACCCCGGCAACGGCACCAGGCCACCACCACCACCACCACCGCCACCGCCACCGCCGCATCCGCGTCCGCCGCCGCCGCAACCACCACCCCCACCCTCCGGCTCACCCAGCTTCACACGTTGCTCCTGCCCACCCACCTCCACCGCACGTTGCTCCTGCTCACCCACCTCCACCACACGTTGCTCCTGCTCACCCACCCACACCCACCCATCGTTTCCCTAGGAGCCTTGTTGAAGTTCAAGGCGTCGTTTATTGCAAGTCTTGCAAGTACGCAGGAGCTGATACCCTCCTAGGAGCTACCGCTGTTCTAGGTCAGTTTCGAAATCTTTCAACTTAATTTTCCCTGCTCCAAACTCTTACATACTTGATTTTTTTCTATCATTATTACTTCAATTAATTTCACATGTATGTTTAGTTAGATATCATGCATACATAACATACGTATGGATGCGAATGTGCATTTGTTTTCATGGATGCGTGATGTATACATTTCCAGATTTTGAATGGAGAGAGAGAGAGGTGCTCTTGATCTCTTTCTTTCTCTTTGTTCTAGGTTTATGTCACATTCAGTAGGAGGCATGGTTATGGCAGCATAGCTAGCTACTTTTTCCTTTTTCAAGCTCTCTTTTTGAAGTCCCTAGTATTTAAATTTTTTTTTATTCTTTTAATATTGTCCATGGGTTCAATTGCAGGGGCGACTCTGAAATTGCAGTGCAACAACACCAAGTATCCACTCAATGTGGTTGGCAAAACGGACAAGAACGGCTACTTCAGGATCAAAGCACCCAAGACAATCATCAGCTACGGAGCTCACAAGTGCAAGTTGTTCCTAGTCACATCACCCTCGGCTTCCTGCGCCAAACCGTCCAATCTCCACGGTGGAGCCACCGGCGCCGTTTTGAGGCCTGAGTCACTCTCCGCAGGCAAACCTCCAGTTGCTCTCTACACCGTTGGCCCTTTGGCCTTTGAACCCAAATGCCCACATTAATCTTTTTTTAATTTTTTTCCCCCCCCCCCCCCCCTCTCTCTCTCTCTCTAATCTCTATCTCTGTCTTTTGCTTCAGTCATATCGTATCATATCCAGTGCTTTGTACCAATCTTGTGTTGTAAACTTGTAATGGGAATGCCAGTCTGTTTGTTTCTATTTGTACTGTGTCGCTTCGTTGGCATTAATAAATTATAGTATCCCGCTAGTTTAATTAGCAACAAATAAATTATGAGGCTCATTGTTTGAATATGAATTATATTTATAAATGCATATGCTATGGATCATGTTTTTTTTCCTCTTTTTTAATGTTTTTGTCATCATAAATGTACCCATGTTATAAAATTTTACGGCGGATCTAAAATTAAATGGTAATTATATATATATTTAATCAAAACCAAGAAAAAGGGAAGTAATGAAACTAATTGAGTGGTCTGCCTTGTGGCAAACATGAGAGACATAGCAATTGTTACTTTTTTCCTGGCATACTGTTCAAAAAGAAAAGTCAAGTCCTTGGAATTTGTTTACTCTCTTTTTTTTCCCCTAGTATTATTAAATTAAATAATCATTTATGTTAGTTATTTTAAATCTTAATTTATTTTGTGGCGCTGGCCCATTGGTCATGGAAAATGTAAAACGACCGAAATACAAGGTCTATTGAGATTTCCCGAATGGTTAGATCACAATCACTTAACTAGCATAGCACTGGACCGGTGAACTTTTACCCTCATTACCCTCACAGATAATGAGGGTAATGAGAATTAAGAATTATGTATAATTGTGTAGATTTATTTGTAAGTTCTTTTCCTTATGAAATAAGAATGGAGTAGAAATATTCTTCGTTTGTGAGGGTTATTTATCTGGACAAGGTACTTTAATACCTCCAATTATATGTCTGATTATAAATATCAATATAATTATCTATTGTAATAACAATTGTAAATATCTAATGTAATTCAATAATCTGGTGTATTATCGGTATTTAAAAAAAAAACTAGGAATGGAAGATAAATTGACGACCACTTAAAATAAAATAAAAAATTGAGTAATGATACAGCCACAAACTCTTGTACAAATTTATTTTGTACAAACTGATGTGGCATGATAAGATTGGTTGAATTAAATATCACTTGGCCCACATGATTTGTTTTTATTAATTTATATTTTCATTCAACCAATCTTATCATGCCACGTCAGTTTGTACAAAATAAGTTTGTACAAGAGTTTGTGGCTGTATCATTACTCTAAAAAATTTGATGTAAAAATTTTTAATTTGTGAAAGATAACTGCTGCGATTAAACATCTGCCCGAAATGTTTTAGATCACAAATTTCAGATTTTAAAATGATTAAAATCACATATTCATTTCAATAGCACCTTTTTAGTGCATATTGTAGTTAGTTAACCGCGGTGTCCAACTTCAAAGTAATATAGAGCATATTAAATTGCATTCCATAATCGATTTTGTACATTTAAAGTACCACATTATTTTTACAAGTCAATCACATGTTTATTCATATGCATATTTAGATAGAAAATTGGTAAAACAACACCCAAACATCGTATATATTTTCTCACAATAATTATGCATCACGTAAAAAATATTTCAAACGGTTTTTTTCTTTTTCTTTTTTTGGGAAAACAAAGCAACTTTGTGAGGTAAGTAGGAATGATGATTAAAATACATTTTAAAAATATAAATTTACAACTATAAATTGACAAAAATGATACGCATGTCATCAATAAGCCCACTAAAGTAAAATATTTGTGTAATTCTATCATTAATTCAAACTTTAAGGAGGATCAAGCTACGGTACCACAGTGGTACCGTACCACTATTTTTGTCTTTTTGTCAGCACAATTGTAAATTTTTATAGAACCCATTTTACTCAATTTTATTTAATCTTTACTTTATAAATATTAAGTTAATTTCTACTGCATCCATATGAACATTTTACTTAGCACCTTAAACTATTTACTATTTACACATTTTTATTCTATATTGCACATACATCACAATACCCCTCTCTTTATCACAATACCCACGAACCCAACTCGGATTTTGTCTCCGTTTCCGGCCACTCCTCCGACCAAGGTTGGTACCGATTGAAAGCTCGTGCGACGCCGGTCATCTTCATGCCATCCTTGTCGCAAAAAAAAATTCTGCTTCCAGGCTGAATTTGTAACTTGCAACATGGCTACTATTTTGTTTCCATTCATAAAAAACTATGCTGTCTCAGTATCTTAAAGATTTAATCAACTCCTTAATTTTCAATCGAATATCTTCTTCAGTGTAGTCCACTGTTTCTGTTATACCTCCATATTGAACTGTTTAATCTTCTTAAAAGAGATAAAGTGAAGGTACCCTGTTTCTTCTTAGGATGTATCCAACACTGTTGTTGTCTGTGGGCAACGGTTATCTTCTTAACGGTGGCAACTAATGCATTTCCTACTGCATCCAGTTCATTGCAGTTGGTAGACTCTGATTGTTTTTGCATATTCAAGCACACTGTACCACTTCCCTCCATTGTTAACACCTGGTAGCTTGTTACACTCTGACCATTCCTTTAATGGCTTTGACCACTTCCTGATCTGAGTTTTAGATTCATTTTAGTATTAGTTGTATTATGTGAATTAGTGCAAACTTTTTGATTTGCAAAAGGTTGCTCAACCCTGTAGCGGATTTGAATTGCTGATTGCTAAATTACGATTTGATGATTACAGGTCGAAGTCTTTTTTTTTCTAAAAACAGATGCCTGCCAGTGAGTGGTTTGCATCATGACAGTAGCAGACTAACAAGCTGAAAGGATTCTGGCCCTTTTTGACCTGATGTTCTTGATGTTGTAAGTCAAGCAGCAGAATACTTCAATTATGATAGGGTATGGTGCCCTTTGGAGATCAGTGGTTATAATTAGTTGCCATGACTTTTGTTGCTATGGATAATGGAACCTTGTCTACAATGATTTTCAAGGTTTTATGATGATTTTTTTTCACTTGTTTTGAATTTTAATTATGATTGACTATCTTTTGGCATTGTCATGCTTGACTTCATTAAGGATAAACGAAGTGAACTCGCTAGATTGGTGGTGATACTATTATTTATTATCTTGTTATATTGGCTGGCTGATTTTACAGTCAAGACTAACTCAAGACTGATATATATATGTGTGTGTGTGGGTGTGGTGTGGGTGGGGGGGGGGGGGGGGGGGGGGGGGGGGGGGGGGGGGGTGGGGGGGGGGGGGGGGGTGGGGGTGTGGGTGTGTGTGGGGGAATGTGTGTGTGGGAAGTTTTTCGAAGTTGGGTGGCAGCACAGAACTTGTTACCTACACCAATCTTTGGAAGAACGTTGTTGAAGGATCCTGTGCGTAGTAGATGTCAGAATGAGAGATCTCTTTCAAAACTGAACACAATCTGAACCTTAAATCGGATTGGATTCTGATGGGATGAATATGTCAGATTAATTTGGGATAGGATCAGACCAGGTTAATTCAAATGACAAATATCAGTTGAATTTGGGGGGGACGTCGATGTGGTTACCAATTGCCAAAGAAGGCTAAGATTGTCTAGCCAAATTGTGGGCAAAAGGAGAATAATAAGAGCAATAATGACAACAAAGCATTGATTTCCACCAAGTGTCAATCCTTCAAGTTTAATTGCCATATCTGGAAAAAGATTCTCCAACTCCTCTCTTTCGAAGATCAAGAATCAATTAGTAGAGGTCATGACAACTGAAACAATTAGTCTTTCCTTCTTCCCAGAGGCTCGGTGCTGGCTGGTTCGGGAGTTGATGTGGGTTTGGGGCTGCCGACTACGTTTGTGGCTGCGGGTTTGTGAATCTGGCCAACGATGTCAATGCGGCTGGGTTCGTGGGTTTGGTTGGGTTCGTAGACTTTGTCTAATTCAAGTTGACAAGTTCTTATCCGAATCCAATCCAATGCCTAGTCCTAGTAAGCATGCTCAAAAGGTATGGAAACTGACCGCTTTTCGTACGGTAAATGTTGGGTGCACTTCAAGAGCTGGCAACGAGCAGTGAGGAAGGAGAACACACTGAATCGGATTCCTCTTAATACGAAAGGCAGCAAGGCAGCAATATTTTGTGTATCGAACAACTTCTTGAACTCCATTTCCTTCATCTAGCACAATTGATGAAATAATAAGTCAATAACAAGCAGAGAGTCTCCTGTGATAATTTGAAAAGTAAAACTATCTTTCCTGTACAAATATAAATAAATCTTCTACATGAAATCAACAATCATGAAACCAAAGAATATACGAGGGATAACAAAATAAAGCACATGAGCGACTAAAAGTCCCTGGAAGATCATATTATTCATACAAATATAAAATATTTCAAAGAATTAGATAGGTAAAAGTCGACCATTATACGGGCTACATTCTTATAGAATCAAATTATGCATAATTTTAATTTAACAAAAGAAGAATTTCCGGGGTATAATGAAAACAATTAAATATTGCTATTTTGAATTTAATTGGCATAACTTAAAAATAAGTTTTGGTACCAAATCATCTTGAAATAACCACACGTCAAATGCAAAGTGTATTTTAATGAACAGAAGAAGCAAAGTAATTGTAAAAGTCACTTGCTTCGCCCTTTCTTAGGTCCACTGCTTGGAAAGAATACTAGTCTTCCATTCAAATTCAACCGCCATAATTGTTGGCAGGCTGTGCTCGGGCGACCAAAAGCAAGTAGTTTAGATAAGGTTCAGCCTTAGATATAAGTTTAAGTACCTAAAAAATAATCATTGATAAACCCTTGCACAACCACTTTCTCTTTCATTTTTTTTTTAAAGTAACCCAATTTGATAATAGGACTCAAAGTCACAAGGATTAACTATCAAATCAATTAAAATAATCAAAGCGGTTCATATGTTTCGACATCAAAATGCTATAAAATAAGTAATACTTGTTTAATTTTAAATAAAAGAACCCGAGATATTATTATTTTTATCATATCTCTTTTTACTTTTTTTTTTAAATTTCAAATCACATTTTGAACCGATTGTTAACTAGTTCTATTATTTTAAAAAAATTATTAATAGAAATAATTTGTACAGCTGATTAGATTCAACAGTACATGTTACTTATATCATTGATGTTGTAAAAAAAAAAAAAAATTACAAGAGAGTTAGTTGATAGGGTAATAAATATTAGGAATAAGGACCAAGGACGGTGAGCAGCTGAATGAAAAATGGCTGCTCATGGACTGCATGCAAACTGCCAAGCGGCTGAGTGGGCGATCATCTTTTCTTTTGCAGCACTGCTCAACTCATACCCGTCTCATTTTTTATATTTTATGCTTGAATCGAATGGATACAACACAATCATACAATACAAGAAATCAAGAACTGCTATTGGCTTATACGCACAATCGGTATTGATATTATCGAACTCCATTACATCGGATCAGATCGTATTTATTATAATATGATCTGTTATATCCGATTATCTCGATCATTCTAATTCATTTTATATTTCTAAGTCAACAACAATTTATTATTTTCAGCTCGCCATTGAGGTGCTGCAACCCTAAGCCTAATGTATAATCTCTCGATTGAATACAAAAACAGCTGTTCGATTTAAATGTGACTTCTTGGTGGATCCGGTTATGGACGCAGCTTCATAAATTACACATACCTGATGATGATTACATCAGTAAAGCTATATATAATCCTTTTACCCCAAACACAAGAAGAAATAAAATTTAAGTGATCCTTATTTCTTACTCAATATAATTAATTTTTATTAATTAAACTTGTCCTATGAGTTAATACTTTTTTGTTTTTTCTGCTTTACTGGGTTTGTCTTCGGCTCTTCTGGCACATGCGATTCATCGGCCGATCATTATAATAAAAGCTTTGTCATTTATGCCTTTTTGATTAAAAAAAAAATATTATTTGCAATCTTTATGATTGTAAAATCAGAGCATAGTGAAACTTCTGAACTTTAAAAGCTGCATTTTGTATGCGAGGTTGTATAATTTTACTTGTGTGTGGAAATGTGGATCAATTAATGTGGGCTTAAATAAAAATCAATGATTTTTTGTTGAAATAATTTTTTTTCCGATAAGTACTGTTGGACCAAAAATATATGATTTAACTGGAATTCTATGACAAATGCATGAAAATATTTGTTTATAGATTGGGAGTGAAAGAGTTTATGAGAAGCTGAAACAAAACACAAAGTAAGAGATAAATGAAAAAAATAAAATAAAAATGGTGGAAGGATAAGCAAACAAGTAGGAGAGAGAAATGTCAATTAAGAATTATTAATTATATACCATTAGTAAATTTTTATTAAAAAAATTATGTTAATGTGATATAATCTATACCAAATTTAGTAAAAAAATTTTATGATGTACTGCATCAAATAATTCAACCGACCTCGATCGCCAGTAGGTACCTGTTACTTGCGTCTCAACCAGGGAAGGGTTAATGCCATGTCAGTAATCAACTGAGGGATGCGTACTGAAAGATGATTTGGTCAAGAATCAAGCCAATGAAAACATAAAAATAATACTATATTTGCTTAATTAGAATATTTAATTTATATCTCGATTAAAATAATAAAAATTATATCATTATTTAATTAGTTCAAATAATAGTTCATCAAAATATAATATCTAACCTTCTATAAAAGGACCGAAATGCGGGACAGAGGAATTACATTTGCAGTTCCATATATAAAAAGCTCAATCACTTGGACAATCAATTACATTATCTAGAAAGTTATCATCTCCAGAGTTTTAATTTATTTCATGCGTTGGACCAAATTTGACATTCGCTTAGATTTGGAAATTTCTACTATTAATTTTACGCGAAAAATGATTGATAAATTTTACACGACTTACCCATCAAATGAACCCATTATTTAACTTTGTCGGAATTTAATTATATTACGATAAATAATAAACTTGAGTTTTCAATTTTTAGGGTTTAAAAGAAGGAACCCTAAGGCTAATTCTAGCTCTGATTTAATATCAATAACCCTAGTATAATATTTTCTTTTCTCCTTGCCATGTCGTTTTCTGATTAAGTTTTCTAAGGTGTCAGAACAGAGAAAAGATAAACAAATAAAAACAGAGCACATATAATAAATACACAACCTAGTTTCTAGACTCCGACGATAATTCGAAACCGAAAACGAAAGTGGCAAAAGCGAAAATAGTGTTTCATTTCTTTATTTATGTTAGGGAAATTATCATTTTATACCTTATATTTGTTTTGTTGTAAAAAATAATATTAATCGTTCATTTTAAGTTGACAAAATATATATACTAATAACTAAATCATTAGTTACCATCTGAAAGTTAATACAGCGAATTGATATTTTATTTTTGAAATTTAAATTAAAATAAAAAAATTATTATTTATATACTCTTAAATTATCTTATTATCACTTACGTACTTTTAAATTATCATTTTTATATTCTTAAATTCTTTTATTATTTTTTATATCGTGTGAAAATATTAAATTACCCTTCTAATGTCATTATCTTTCAACGTTAATTAATAATTTAATAGATAATAAATATATTTTATTAATTTAAAATAAATAATTAATATATTTTTAAAATATTATAATATTTTTAATAACGGAGGAAATTAAGGTTGCTTTATTTTATTTTCACTTTTCTTGTGAAACACAGGAACTTCAACGTCAAAAATTATTGTAACGTACAATATTCTTTCTTTATCCACAAAGAGCTCGAAATTTTATCACTTGCCATTACTTTTTGGTTGGGCCCATACCAATCATTCATCTTATTTACCATTTACCAAGAGTTTTAGTAAATATCATTAATTTCCCAAACCAAAGAATCAACGTACTATTTAATTTAATTTTAAAAAAATAAAGACGAGAGGTTCAGTAACCAAAGAAACATCGGAAACTTCTACATTGCCTCGCTACATGTGCCAAAATTCCGGAGCCCACTCGCACGGTCTCACCTCTGCATGTGAATCTCTGAGCCACTTGTTTACAACGATCTCTTGGGATTTAATCACCTTGTATTCCTAATTATCCTTTTAAAATCCTCCACCGGTATAATTTTTCCCTAGTAAGTAAAATAACGTATGGAACCCACTCATTATTAGGGATGGCAAAATCTGGATCCGGGTTCGAGTCCAGTCTTTTCGATTCTGAATCCGAATGATAATTTTGTTATACCGGATCTGGATATAATCTGGATATTTTTATTGTAGGTCCGAATCGGATTGAACCCAGAAAAAGTCAAATTTTTGGATTGCAGGTTCTAAACCCGCATATCTATTACAATTTTTTTTTTTCTCTTGATGTTACTTCCTCAAATCTCCAAATCTCAAATCACCAAAATCCTGAAACCATAGCTAAATGAATGTTGAGGGAGGATTGCTGAGTTTTCAGATTTTTGGTGGCATTGGTGTTGTCGTCGGCGTCGAGGAGAGCATCGTCAAAAAGTTGCTGTGGAGATTCGGCAATTTCTGGTGACAAAAAATCAGCAAGAGTGGCGGAAAGTAGCTGTCAAAAACCAGCAAGAGTGACAAAAAATGAGTATAAGCCTTAATGGGTGCATTCCTCTTTGTCTTCCTTTCAATACAAAGATTTTTCCAAGTCATTTGAGTGAATGAAAGAGAAATTGGAGAAGAAAGAAAGCAGCTGCAGTGGGTTTGTTTTAATGAAAAGAGAAGATGGAGGAGAAAGAAAGAGAAATTGGAGAAGAAAGAAGCGGCTGCAGTAGGTTAAGACTTAAGGCATTAGGGTTTTTTTTTTTCTTTTATAATTAAATTATTCGGGTCCGGGTTTCGGACATCCGGGTTAAGATAAACCGGATCCGGACCGGAATATATCCGGGTTCAAAATATCCTTTTCGGATCCGCATTGTATTACCTTCCGGTACGGGTTAAACCCGGACCGGATTATCCGGGTCCAATCCTGGTCCGGATTAATTTACCATCCCTACTCATTAGTCACTCTTTTTCTACACACAACACATGTGGAATGACCTTTTAAGTCTCCTTGAATAATATACACACACATTATGGGAGTCAATTTGAGATGTTAGAAGTTGTCTACACATTTGACATTGAATATCAGTATTATGAATATCATTAGACTTTAATATTAGATTTAAAATTAAAAAAAAAATTCAACAAATTTTATTTGGGCCTCAACCAAACGCTAAAACAAATTAACGAATCAATCTTGCATTATCTCATTATCTCTCTTCTTTTGCATTATGTTTGTGTCCACCTCACAGCATAATGCATAATAATAGCCCCACCACCATATTATAAAATAAAAATTTTATCACAAAAAACCGCAGAGAATCACGGGTTAAAACCCCTATAAATTCCCCCAATCGGAGATCGTTTTCACCACCTCTCTCGATCTCTCTCACTCTCTCACCCTCCCCCTAGTTGGCTGGCCATCTTCTTTACTAGAGATAAAAGAAGACTGAAAAAAAAAAACAAAACAAAATGGGTAAAGCTTTACTGATTGTTGTTCATGTTTGTTTGGTCTTAGCCGGCTGCAGCTTCACTGTGTATGGTGAACAGGTTTACACTGAGAGTTCCATGGCTATGCCACCATCACACTACCACTCGGTAACCCCGGCAACGGCACCAAGCCCCCACCATCACCACCACCACCACCACCACAGCCACCCTCCTACTGCCCCACCGGCTCACGCCCCAAGCCACCACCATCATCACCACCACCCCCACCCGCCGGCTCATGCACCGGCTCACACTCCCGCTCATGCACCTGCTCACCCACCTTCACACGTTGCTCCTGCCCACCCACCTCCACCACACGTTGCTCCTGCTCACCCACCTCCACCACACGTTGCTCCTGCTCACCCACCTCCACCGCACGTTGCTCCTGCTCACCCACCCACACCCACCCATCGTTTCCCTAGGAGCCTTGTTGAAGTTCAAGGCGTCGTTTATTGCAAGTCTTGCAAGTACGCCGGAGCTGATACCCTCCTAGGAGCTACCGCTGTTCTCGGTCAGTTTCGAACTCTTTCAATTTAACTTTCCCTGCTTCTAACATTTACATACTTGATTTTTTCCATCATTATTACTTCAATTAATTTCACATATATGTTTAGTTATACATCATGCATACATAACATACGTATGGATGCGAATGTGCATTTGTTTTCATGGATGCAGTATGTATACATTCCCAGATTTTGAATGGAGAGAGAGAGAGAGAGAAAGAGAGAGAGGTGCTCTTGATCTCTTTCTTTCTCTTTGTTCTAGGTTTATGTCACATTCAGTAGGAGGCATGGTTATGGCAGCATAGCTAGCTACTTTTTCCTTTTTCAAGCTCTCTCTTTGAAGTCCCTAGTATTTAAATATTTTTTTTATTCTTTTAATATTGTCCATGGGTTTAATCAATCTCAAAAACAAATCTTGCTTTACTCATTCTCAAACCACAAGAGTATTTTGAGTAAAAAAAGAAAAAGAAAAAATGACCACCAAATGAATACTGACAAAGACATTGTTTTGATATGTTTTTGGGGGGAGGGGGCAGGGGCGACTGTGAAATTGCAGTGCAACAACACCAAGTATCCACTCAATGTGGTTGGCAAAACGGACAAGAACGGCTACTTCAGGATCAAAGCACCCAAGACAATCACCAGCTACGGAGCTCACAAGTGCAAGCTGTTCCTAGTCACATCACCCTCGGCTTCCTGCGCCAAACCGTCCAATCTCCACGGTGGAGCCACCGGCGCCGTTTTGAGGCCTGAGTCACTCTCCGCAGGCAAACCTCCAGTTGCTCTCTACACCGTTGGCCCTTTGGCCTTTGAACCCAAATGCCCACATTAATCTTATTTTAATTATTTTCCCCCCCCCCCCCCCTCCCTCCCTCTCTCTCTCTAATCTCTTTCTCTGTCTTTTTGCTTCAGTCATATCGTATCATATCCAGTGCTTTGTACCAATCTTGTGTTGTAAACTTGTAATGGGAATGCCAGTCTGTTTGTTTCTATTTGTACTGTGTCGCTTCGTTGACATTAATAAATTATAGTATCCCGCTAGTTTAATTAGCAACAAATAAATTATGAGGCTCATTGTTTGAATATGAATTATATTTATAAATGCATATGCTATATGGATCATTTTTTTCCTTTTTTTTAATGTTTTTGTCATCATAAATGTACCCATATTATAAATTTATACGGCGGATCTAAAATTAAATGGTAATTAATATTATATATTTAATCAAAACCAAGAAAAAGGGCAGTAATAAAACTAATTGAGTGGTCTGCCTTGTGGCAAACATGAGAGACATAGCAATTGTTACTTTTTTATCTGGGATAATGTTGCAAAAGAAAAGAAAAGTCAAATCCTTGGAATTTGTTTTTACTCTCTTTTTTTTTACCTAGTATTATTAAATTAAATAATCATTTATGTTAGTTATTTTAAATCTTAATTTATTTTGTGGCGCTGGCCCATTGGTCATGGAAAATGTAAAACGACCGAAATACAAGGTCGATTGAGATTTCCCGAATGGTTAGATCACAATCACTTAACTAGCACTGGACCATTGAACCGTTACCCTCGTTACCCTCAGATAAGTATGATTGTGAGTTAGGGATTCGAGTCTCCACATACTCAAAACTTTTTCAATTTAATATTATGCATAATTATGTAGATTTATTTAAAGTTTTTCTGTCTCATAAAATATAAGAATGGAGTAGAGATATTCCCATTTGTGAGGATTATTTATTCGAACAAAGTATTTTATTTATTTGGACAAAGTACTTTATAGAATTTAAAGGTTGCAAGGGTTATTTGTCGGAATAAAGTACTTTATAGCTATGATTATAAATATCGGTTATTTTTCTGAACAAAGTACTTTATAGCCCCTAATTATATGTCCGATTATAAATATCAGTATAGTTGTTTGTTGTAATAGCTAATGTAATTCAGTAGTCTAGTGTATTATCAGTATTTAAAAAAAATATTAATAGAAGATAAATTGACGACCACTTAAAATAAAATAAAAAATTTGATATAAAATTGCATTCCATATAAAATTGCATTCCACTAAATTGACGACCACTTAAAATAAAATAAAAAATAATATAAAAATCACATATTCATTTCAATAGCACCTTTTTAGTGCGTATTGTAGTTAGTTAACCACGGTGTCCAACTTCAAAGTAATATATAGCATATTAAATTGCATTCCATAATCGATTTTGTACATTTAAAGTACCACATTATTTTTACAAGTCAATCACATGTTTATTCATATAGAAAATTCAAAATTGGTAAAACAACACCCAAACATCGTATATATTTTTCCACAATAATTGTGTATCACGTAAAAAATATTTCAAACGGTTTTTTTCTTTTCTTTTGGGAAAAAAACAACTTTATGAGGTAAGTAGGAATGATGATTAAAAGAAATTTTAAAAATATAAATTTACAGCTATAAATTGACAAAAATGATACGCATCTCATCAATAAGCCCGCTAAAGTAAAATATTTGTGCAATTCTATCATTAATTCAAACTTTAAAGATATTCATTAAAATATTTTAATTTTTATTTGTTGTAGTGTAGATTAGATATCATTACCATAAATCAATGGCGGAACAACAAGGATTTTAATATGAGAGTTGCTAAAATATATTGCAAGTTAACATTTTAAGAAAATTGAGGATTGTCTTGAAAAATAAGACAGGGGTCATCTTAAAAACATTTTAATTTTTTCTACTCATTTTCTAAAAAATTTCAAAAACTCGGCGACCCCTGCCCAAAATTGGCACCGTTATCTCGAATAATCTTTTTATTCCAAACCCCCTTTTTGACCGATAGCAAAATGTAAAACGTATCCGATGGCAATTTGCACTCATTTTGTTCAAATGGTGAATCATGGTGATGGGGTCACCCCATGTCGATTAATCATGCTTTTGTACACCCATCATGTCATTTTCTCTCTCTCCATGCATGCATTTGTCTTTTCTCTTCTCGACTCCAAAAAAAAAAAAGAGAGAGAGATTGGTATAATCTGATCATCAAAATCTGAGCCGTTATTTTGTTGTTTCTTCAACGGTAAAAAAGAAAACAGCAAGTTTGAAAAATTATGGGGTCCATGACTCTGCTTCGAGTACTTGGTAAAATTGTTAACGTTACAGCAACAAATAATGGAGGTGTGGGGTTGGGAACAAAAAAGGACTGGGCTAGCCGTTGAGATGATTTCGAAGCTGCACGCGGCTGCCTGTATGAGCAGTTCATCTTTGTCACCTTCTGTTTAAAAAGTTTTGCGATGGATTTGACCTCCACCGCCTCACTTGTCTATCAATTTTTGATGCTATCTCTTCTTTGTTTGTGAATTTTATTCTTGTTCATCCAAAGCCAGAATCCAAAGAAGTGTTTCATTAACTCGACATAGACTCATACAGATAATTTACCCACACTTATATTAAGTAATTTTAGACGATATGAATCACGAAATTGCTTGGATATTTTTAATTAGAGTCGGACTATCTTTCTTGAAAATAAGAATTGGACTACTGTTACCACCAATTAATCTCTTAAGACTCATTTTCTTTACTTATAACAGCCTCTTAATGACAAATTTAACCTCAATTAAAATCATTCTTCATCAGACCCCCCAAACTTTCTATTTTCCTCTGATTTATGCCCCATATCTACGCAAATTTTCTCTTACCAAACAAACACTTCTAAGTATATATATACACAGTTTTTTATTTATTAAATTTAATCTTCTTAGTTGCTCGCGCTTGGTTTATGGGGAAAATTATTTGAAAGAAATGTATGGAATTTAAGATTTATGACAAGTATGTCAGAATAACAAACAATACTTGGGACAATACTTGTAATATGTTTGTGTAAAGAGTTTCTAGCAAAATTGTAAGAGCAACCTAGGACCAGCTGCTTGTGGTAGTGTTTTTACTTTTTTGGCAGAGACTAAGGCTGCTATTTTAGCAATTGATTCAACTATTGACAGAGGATGGCAATATGGCATCAGTTATGGTTAGAGTGTGACTCGATATTAATTGGCTATTCATTTATTCTCCCATCCCTCTTTGAGTTCCCAATGAAGTACTCAAATTTGATGGGCATTCTTGTTCACACCGTCTCTCACACATTTGGAAAATTAATGGTTTGGCTGCTGACCTTGCCTATGCATTGGACGTCATTCCTTTACTTGGAGAAGTTCGGTGCATTTCGAGGCTTAGAGCGTTATTTACTTGATATGTATTGATGCTGCAATCTGTTCCGTGTTAGTTAGTGACCAAATGCTAACTCCAACACTTAAATTTATAGTTCGGGAGATACCTTAACCAATTACTTCTCACACCAAGTAAATATGTGCGGCCAGAAGCACTTCCGAACCAACTTTTAAGGAAAACAATTAGAGGGACGCTGAGATTTTTCCAGCCCTCTAACTCTTAAGTCATTTCTTTGGTTTACAAAAAAAATGTGTATCAAAATAATGTGGCTTGACTTTGATTGCTTTAATTAAAAAGTTCTAAAAAATAAAAAGAACTAAGAAAAAGAATAAAACTCTAGTTGTTTTGTATTTTTAGAGCAAGAGAGTTTACTAATAGAGAGAGAGAAAGAGGATCACTTATGTGATTTGAATTCTTAGAGGCTTTAATAAGCATGAGAACACTACGGTTCTTGGACTGCGACACGATCGTTAGTGAATAATGTTCATGTCCTTTAAGAGAAGATTCGCAGGTTGACTTTTAACCAAGTCTTTTGGTTGATTTGGTTTGAGTCTCTCCAAGATCCCTGCTCAACAGCGCAATCCATCTGCTCGTGTCTTTTTCAACCTAAAGAAGCCACTTTGTGAGTATGGGCTGAGCTTACTTTGAGTTTGAGGACACTTCCCGTTGCTTCCATATTTTATGCTGGGTGGCGGCCTGATGGGGAGGGCATGATTACGACAGGACCATGGTTTATAAATCAAAATTTATCATGTGTGATAATAAATTATTCTTAATTTTGTTAGAATTAATCATACATGAAAACAAAGCTTCTCGCTTATTACTTCCATATTGCCAATCAAGAGGAGCCATTCGTGCAGCTGAAATATGTTCCTTCTATTTTTATGTTTGTGATGATGAAATGAAACTTTGAAAGTGAGGATTTTCACTAGAGTTATATCTACCTAATTAATCGGGATGTAATGTTAGACTTTTAAAATAACAAAATATAAAAAAAAATCCCAATAACCAAAAGTGTAATTGGACATACCTAATTTTTTAATATTTATTTTTTTATAAACTTACACTAAGAGTGTGTGTGTACGTATATATGTATGTGTGTGTGTGTGTGTGTGTGTGTGTGTGTGTGTGTGTGTGTGTGTGTGTGTGTGTGTGTGTGTGTGTGTTTGAGGACACTTCCCGTTGCTTCCATATTTTATGCTGGGTGGCGGCCTGATGGGCCGGGCATGATTACGACAGGACCATGGTTTATAAATCAAAATTTATCAATTGTGATAATAAATTATTCTTAATTTTATTAGAATTAATCATGCATGAAAACAAAGCCTCTCGCTTATTACTTCCATATTGCCAATCAAGAGGAGCCATCCGCGCAGCTGAAATATGTTCCTTCTATTTTTATGTTTGTGATGATGAAATGAAACTTTGAAAGTGAGGATTTTCACTAGAGTTATATCTACCTAATTAATTGGGATGTAATGTTAGACTTTTAAAATAACAAAATATAAAAAAAATCCCAATATGTGTGTGTGTACGTGTGTGTGTGTGTGTGTGTGTGTGTGTGTGTGTGTGTGTGTGTGTGTGTATGTGTGTCTCTATGTGTGTGTATGTATGTATGTATGTATTTATATATGTATTTATGTATTTATATGTGTGTGTGTGTGTGTGTGTGTGTGTGTGTGTGTGTGTGTGTGTGTGTGTGTATGTATTGTGTGTATGTGTGTCTGTATGTGTGTGTGTGTATGTGTCTGTATGCTTGTATATTTGTATGTGTGTATGTATATATGTATATATGTATGAAACAGAGTGCACATGAACAAATTTCATAGAGAAGCAACACCCGTGACAAATTATCAACTAGAAGCGAGTATTTTGAAGGGAGAGTAGTTCCAGAACACATAGAAATTCAGAATACCTTGGCTTCTAGGAACTGGTCCGTAGTTGGGCATTTTACCGGGGTTTTGTTTCTTTAACTCAACGTTCGTGTCTTTCTTGCTACAAGCAAGAAGTGCAGATTCTGCAAATATAAACACAACCGTTGAACAACAGAGCTTACAGAATACACATATATAGGAAAAGAGAATACAAACGTGTACCTATAGCTCTGTGTGTGTGTGTGTGTGTATGTCTGTTTGTATGTCTGTGTGTTTGTATGTATGCGTGTATCTATGTATATATGTCTGTGGATCAAGATAAATTGTATATATTTAGTAATAAAATCAGCTGACAAGCCTTTGCATCAAGTTGGAGCCTTTTATTAACATCTAATATGACTCCCAAAAAACCTTTAACTTTTCCTAAAACTGAAAAATGAGAGAACATATTTTCGGACACTATGAAATACCTACAAAATGTATATGACTCTACATACCTGAGAAAATTCCTTGACATAAACTTGATAAAGATATTCCAAGCTCTGGAAACAACTTTGATAAAGATATTCCAAGTTCCAGAAACAACTTTAGAAACAAAAAAAAAAATCTCTAATAAGGGTTTTTGAAACTCTTTAATACAACAATTTATAGAACAATAATTTTAAAATTTCTTTCTCCTTTGAGAATTTCATAATTCATCACTCAAACAAGATCTTTGCAATAATCTAACTATGGAAACAGAGTGCACATGAACCAATTTCACAGAGAAGCAACACCCATGACAAATTATCAACCAGAAGCCAGTATTTTGAAGGGAGAGTACTTCCAGAACACATAGAAATTCAGAATACCCTGGCTTCTAGGAACTGGTCCATAGCTGGGCATTTTACCAGGGTTTGGTTTTTTTAACTCACCGTTCTTGTCTTTCTTGCTACAAACAAGAAGTGCAGATTCTGTAAATATAAACACAACTGTTGAACAACAGAGCTTGCAGGATACACATATATAGGAAAAGAGAGTACAAACGTGTACCTATAGCTGAAGCCGAAGAATCCTTGTGCTCTAAGTGCAAAAGATCTTTACTTGTACCCCTCATCCCTTTCTTCTTTTCTTTTTTCTTTCTCTCCATGTACATAAAGAAGCACATGCTACTTAGGTTTTCAGAGACAAGAAAATTCTAAAGACATAATCACCAAGCTAAAATTTTAAAACTAAACAAAAATGTAACAGAAAAATATAACAAACCTATGTTCTTAAACTCGTCATTATCACTCATGCTATTACATTTATGTTTCACAAATTAGTTTATGAGTGTCAGCCTTTATCTTACTCGAAAAAGAAAAGTAATGGTAAAGTCATTCTCTAAAAGTTCATAAACCAACGATAAACAAATAGAAATAAGTTTAATTTTGATAGGAAACTGTAAAATTAAAGAACTTATAGGAACTGAGACTTTTAGTTATGAGCTATGAAATTTGCTTCAATGAGTAGGTAGGGTTGGCAATTTGTGGGCTTAGATCGGGCTTTTTAAAGCCCTGACCCAAGCCCATGTTATTATCATTAAGTCTAAGCCCTCTAAAAACTTGTCCAAATTTGTACGGACTGGGACTGGGCCTGGGCAGGACCTGAACGGGCTTAGGCTTTCATTAATTTTAATTTTACTTTTTTTATAAAACAAAAAAATTAAATTAAAGTTGATTACCTAATGCATAATATGCCAATACACAAAATATTAACAAGACAACATAATAAATTATAAATTCTAATACTAAAAAAAAATTAATCCAATATTTGTGGGGCTTCTTCCTTATCCTACAGATAATTTTTAACACCATAATCGATTTATACATAATTTCATAATATTTTCCGAACAATACAAAACATTTTCTAAACTATAATCTCATAATATTCTACAATACAAAATCATGTCGATCCAAATCCGACCTATTTAATAATCGTGTTAAATTTGACCACCCATACCCATTTATTTATGTCGTGTTCGTGTCAAATTTTGTCAGCTCTAGGTAGAGAGTATAACAAAGGTAAAGCCTATAAGTAGGAGAGGGCAAAAGGTTCAGTTTTTGTGGAATCGAACCGAACCGAACCAAAAAATTCGGTTCGATTGGTTCAAATCTAAGAATAAAAACCAAATGGTTTAAAAATTTACATATAGATTGGTTTGTTTTCGATTTGATTTTGAACTGAACCGAACTAAAAACCTGATTGGTTCGAATTAGTTAAATTAAAAAATATATAATTTAAAAACTAAAATCTAAAATCACATTTCAATTAAAAACCTAAATTAGTAAACGATTCGCATCTATATCTCTCGGTCTCTCCCTCGCGTCTCTCCCTCTCCTCACAGCACAGCCCCTCAGCGGCGGCACAACCCTTCAAGCACGGTGACAACTCAGCCCATCACACACGGCACCGTCAGCTCCTCTGGGTCTCTCCCTCGCATCTTTCCCTTGCCTCACAGTCAGCGCCTTAGCGGCGACATAGCCCCTCAAGCACGGTGACGCCGTCACGGACTCAGCCCCTCAAGCGGTTAGCCCTTCATGCACGATCATCTTTGGTGCTGGAGGTTTTTTTTAAAAAAAAATTATGCCAAGTGTTTGCTTTCTTTCTGTTTAAACCTTATGAGGGGTTGATTTTGTGCTGGTGTATATTAGTTATTGGACTTAAAAGTCGTGAGCAAATATAGTGGTTATGGCTTGTGGCTACCATAATTGTAATATACAATAAGATTAGGGATGAAGCTGCAAAATTTGGAAAATATTATAGTCCTAAAGGTTTGTATTCGATTTGGATTCTTGAGAACCGATCAGTTTCGGTTATGTTCAATTCTGACCATGAATTGAACAGGGAAACGCCACCCCTACCTATACATGATTAATTGAATTTTGTTTCGAAGACATGAATTTACTTTTCATATATCTAATTAATGTTATTGTAATTAGTTTCCAACACTACAACTTGAAAATAGAGTTGGCTCTACATCTATTTACAATTACAATCTACTTCATACTCAGACATTTGTTAATATAATTAGAAGATTGATTATTTACTCAAAGTTGTCAAGTTTTTATGATTATTTTACAGAAATATAGAATGAATTTATTAGAAAATGAGAAGGAAACCTGTTTCTTTCGGCATTGCTAAGAATGAGGTGGAGGTTATTTTTAAAAACTTTTAACGGGGTAACTTTGTTAACAAAAAAAAAAAGAGTAACTTTCAAAAGGGGTTTTACAAGGGATTTGAAGGGTGCCAATAGTCGTTTCTTTAATCTATTTTTAATTATAAATAAATTTTTTTTTATGAATTACATTATTATTTTAAATGGATTTGGTCTAGAAATTAATCAAACTCGGCCCAACTAGATCTAGCGGGCCCATTGAGTAATCCCGAGGGTTTTGCTTGTCGCCGTTATTTCTGTTTCCTTCATATTCTTCATTCAACCTGCTCATTGAAGTAAATTTCATAGCTCACAACTAAAAGTCTCAATTCATGTAAGTCCTTTAATTTTACAGTTTTCTATCGAAATTAAACTTATTTTTATTAGTTTATCGTTGGTTTATAAACTTTTAGAGATGACTTTACTATTACTTTTTCTTTTTCGGGTGAGATAAAAGCTGACACCCATAAACTAATTTGTGAAACATAAATGTAATATCATGAGTGATAATGACGAGTTTAAGAACATGGGTTTGTTATATTTTTCTGTTAGAATTTTGTTTGGTTTTAAAATTTTAGGGCCCGTTTGGTACCCTTTTCTAAGCTGCGTTTTCATTTTCGTTTTCATAATACACATAATACATGTTTGGTGAGTTCATTAATTACAAAATAAAAAATTCGGATTCATTATTATAACTAATCAACTGAAAACAACTTAAACATGTTCTGCAAATATTACAAACTAAACCTAAAAATGAATTAAAAAACGAAAGAAAATCGTGACCCTCCTCCTCCTTTTCTCTTCACTGTCGTTCTGTCTTTCCCCTCACCTTTCTTGATCCAGTTGCAGCAAATCTGCACTCCCTCCCTCCCCTTATCTTCATCTACTGCCCAGCAAATCTGCACTTTCTCAGTTGCAACATCTTTCTCTCTCGTCTCAGCCCAGCCGCTGCTGCTCCGTCTTTACTCTCCCGGATCTGTCACTTGCCCAGCCGCCATCTCGCTGCAACCACTGCTACTCCATTCAACTACCTTGACTGCTTTTGCTCTCTCAGCTCCATCTTTGTTATGTGAGTTGCTGATTGGGTTTTAATTTGCTTGCGTACAATCGAATTTGGCATTCATTGGGTTTTAATTTGCTTGGGAATCTTTGTTATGTGAGTTGCTGATTGGGTTTTGGGTTTGATTAATGGATTATAATACAATAGATTTGTTAGTGTTAATACATTGATAATTTGAACGTGTAATGTAATTTTCCTGCTAGTGCTGATGATTATTGATTATTGTGAAATTTATAATTGAAAGTGAAGGAGTGGATTGGTGAGTCAATGTGAAGTAGTTTTTTTTTTCGTTTGGCAGAGCAAATATTGTTTTTGGAAAGCAGTTAAACAGCTTTCTAATTCCGTATCTAATGTGTTTTTAGAATGAATATTCTAAAAAAAAACTTTTTTTTAATTGATATTAATTCTAAAACTTTATTATCATATAATTTTTTAATAATAAATTTGTTTAAATTATTTTGTTGTATTTGTGTATGTATTAACTGAATAATTATTTTATGACTATAAATATAATATAAATATTTAGTAAAAATTATTTTTGAAAAAAATATTATCAAAAACATATTTTCTATTTTATCATTTTCATTTAGGGGTGGGCAAACGGTTCGGTTTTTATCGAATCGAAAAATTTTGGTTCGGTTCGGTTCGGTTCTATAAATAAAAATCGAATGGTTTAAAAAGTATTGAACCGATTGATTTTTATTTGGTTCGGTTTAAAACCGAACTGAACCGAAAAACCGATCGGTTCAATTTAATTACAAAATATTTAAATTGAAATATATAAATTTAAAATCAAATTTCAATCACAAAAAATCAAAACCCTAAATCGGAAATCACAAATTCACGATTGCATCTATACTGTTGCCCTTGCCTCTCTCCCTCGCGCCTCTCCCTCGCGTCTCTCTCTCCCCTCACGGCGCAGCTCCTCAGCGGCGGCACCACCCCTCGGCAGTATCTTCCCCCTCTGCGCGTGCATGGGGCGGTTCGGCTCAGCCCCTCTCGGTCTCTTCCTCGCGTCCCTCCCTCGCCTCACACCACGGTCAGCGCCTAGCACAGCCCCTCAGTAGCAGCACGGCCCCTCCCCTCAAGCACAGTGACGCCGTCGTTAACCCTCGCACACGGTCATCTTGGTTGCTGCAGCTGCAGCCTGTGGGTGTCTTTTTTTCTTTTAAATTTATGCCATGGCCCGTCTGTTTTTTTTTTTTTTTTTTGCTTAATAACTTGAGTTTTTGGGTCTCGGATCAATACCCAACATCTCATTCTGCCTCAAATCTCAATCAATTTCAAATCATGTTCGTTTTATTTTATTCGGTTTGGGTCTCATAACATCGGAGTACTCGTTGCAAGTTAGGAGCTGGCTAAGTTAAAGCATCTGTAAGGTACATATGCTGCTTCAGCTAACCCCCCAACCTTGCATTTGCATTGCTTTTTCTCTGTAACTCAGGACGCATGTGCTATTTGCTTTGGGTGTGTATGTTACAGATGTTGTAACATAGCAACATCCTGCAAGTTAATATTATATGCATGCTCTTAACTAATTTTAGTTTCTTGTTATTTTAAAATCATCAAAACGGAAATGTTGTTACTGCAGTTATACAAGTTAAATTAAACTTATAATTAAACAGAAATGTTGAATATTTGCTAAGCTGAATATTGTGATTAAACAGAAATGTTGTTACCGAACCAAACCGAACCGAATTTAGGAACCGAACCGAACCGAAATATTTCGGTTCGGTTCGGTTCGGTTCCTAAATTCGGTCCCTATTCGGTTCATCTTCTAAAGAACCGATTGGTTTTGGTTCGGTTCGGCTCGGCTCGGCCGAACCGACTATTGCCCACCCCTAATTTTCAACTGTGTCTACCAAACGCATATTACTGTTTTTAGTTTTTAGTTTTAAAATACAGGATACAGAAAATGATACTAGACACATATTGAAATTCGAAATACAGCAATTGCAAAACACCATTTTCATTTTCATTTTTATTCTCAAAAAATACAAATTCGGAAACAATACCAAACGAGCCCTTAGCTTTTGGTGGTTATGTCTTTAGAATTTTCCTGTCTCTGAAAACCTAAGTAGCCTGTGCTTCTTTATGTACAGGGAGAGAAAGAAAAAAGAAAGGAAGAAAGGGATGGGGGGTACAAGTAAAGATCTTTTGCACTTAGAGCACAAGGATTCTTCGGCTTCAGCTATAGGTACACGTTTGTACTCTCTTTTCCTATATATGTGTATCCTGCAAGCTCTGTTGTTCAACGGTTGTGTTTATATTTGCAGAATCTGCACTTCTTGTTTGTAGCAAGAAAGACACGAATGCTGAGTTAAAGAAACCAAACCCCGGTAAAGTGCCTAGCTACGGACCAGTTCCTAGAAGCCAAGGTATTCTGAATTTCTATGTGTTCTGGAAGTACTCTCCCTTCAAAATACTGGCTTCTGGTTGATAATTTGTCATGGGTGTTGCTTCTCTGTGAAATTGGTTCATGTGCACTCTGTTTCCATAGTTAGATTATTGCAAAAATCTTGTTTGAGTGATGAATTATGAAATTCTCAAAGGAGAAAGAAATTTCAAAATTATTCTTCTGTAAATTGTTGTATTAAAGAGTTTCAGAAATCCTTATTAGAGAATTTTTTTGTTTCCAAAGTTGTTTCTGGAACTTGGAATATCTTTATCAAAGTTGTTTCTAGAGCTTGGAATATCTTTATCAAGTTTATGTCAAGGAATTTTCTCAGGTATGTAGAGTCATATACATTTTGTAGGTATTTGATAGTGTCCGATAATCTGTCGCTCTCATTTTTCAGTTTTGGGAAAAGTTAAAGGTTTTTTGGGAGTCATATCAGAGGCTAATAAAAGGCTCCAACTTGATGCAAAGGTTTGTCAGCTGATCTTAATACTAAATCTATACCATTTATCTTGATCCAAACCTTGCTCTCTTAATCACTAACTTGTGCCTCCTTTGACCAAATGTAGGATAATGCTCAAGATTATGATATGGAAGCGCTTACCGGAAACGAATCTGAAGTTATTGAAATGGTAAGTGAAGGTCTCTCCCTCTTTGGTCTCTCCCCCTTTCTGTGTTCATACTTATATTGTGGCAGCTGGTCCATTAACAACTTCAGTTGCATCTTAATGATAGGATTTAATGCTGGGGATAGCTGATCTGCATACTCCTGAGGCGGTCAGTGCTGCTGAATCTGCAATCGCTGGTAATCAGCCAGCGATTCCTTTGCCTGCAAGCAGTGGTGAAACAGAAACTGAAGATAGTAGTGATGACAGTGATGATGACGTCGAGGATAATAAAACATTCGATCCCATGAATCTGAAAAGATCCGAGACAAACAAGGATGATTCATTGAGTGAATCTGCAGGGAACAAGAAATCTAAAAAGCGGCCAAAAATTGTTGAGCTCTCATGAGCATGTCTTTTGTATGAGTTAGCTTTGTTGTGTATTAGTGATTTGCGTGTTGTTGTTGTGTCTTGATTATGAAAAAGACAACATCCTTGGTTGACTATTTAATTTTCATAACCAGTTGATATATAAAGTTTTGTTTACTTTTTCCTCTATTATCTTTGTGTATTGAACACTGAGTGCACACTTTCGAAAACAGGCATCTTATTTTGGTTTCTTTTTTTTTTTTATGTGAGCCTATTGATGGAGGCCATTGAGCTCGGAACAGCGCAATTCAGAGGGGAGAATTTGCAACGAGCTTTTTGGTTTGCATCAAGCTGAACATATATATCAGTGACACAAATCAATTTTTTCCAAAAAATTAAGTTGATTTTGAGTTTGAAATTTGTTGACTCCAATCCAACTGAGTGTGTAATTGCATGGACCAGTGCAATGAAACGTTTTTGTCCTGCTGGATCAGCGTTTTTATAACAAAAATGGATTTGAGGTCAAGAAATTACGTGTGTGAAAAAAAAAAAGGAAAAAAACTTTACAAATGGATGTTTAACAAATCACTGCTCATGTGTCAGTGACTGGTGAACTGACCCAGCCTTTTCATTGGCAAGAGATTCTTGACAAAATATTTTTGAGAAGAATTTATCTTTTGTTTGGCAAGCATCGGTTGGACATTTTTTGGAGCTTTGTTTTGTTTGTATCTGTATCATTTATAATTTTATTTGAATTTAATCTTAGCTACCCCCATGGTTTTGAAAATTTTGAGACTTAAAGGACTCCTAATTCAGACTCCACATATTACCAAAAAAACATTTGCTTGAAAAATGCAGTGTTTTGACTTGGAGACTCAACAATCCAATACAAATCATTCAATAACCTAAGTTGCACAAACTGTCGTAATGATGATGATTACATAATATCTTCAATCCTAGAGTCTTGATCAAACAATGATTATGCTTTCGTTTGTAATCTTATTCATCCTATCACATCCCTTCAGGAAGTTAAAAAAACATTATAGGTCCATAATGTATTTTGGCCAATTGCTAAAAGCCAAGATGTGTTTCAGCAGCTTATTATTATAAGTTATTACAACTCAAGCCTATAAAAGGCGCCAAGTTCAAGTAAAAAATCGAATCAAACACACAAACACAAAATCTTTACAGTTCATATTATCTTACAATTCATCAAGTTGTGAAAATGGTTGCATTGGGAGCAGTAATTGCTACTCTGTTAGGATTTGCCTTGTTCTACGGTTTAAAAGGAAAGAAGAAGAGCATAGACTCTTCAATGAAGAGCTCAGAAAACAGAATATGCAAATCAGATTCAGGCAAAAGCACGGATATAATCATTGTTGGTGCTGGCGTTGCAGGCTCAGCTCTTGCTTACACTCTTGGCAAGGTGATAAAAGGAATCAAAACATATCATTTGCATTGCTGTCTGTTTCTGAGTATGTTCTGTAAACTTTTTTATCTGGGAATTTTTTTTTTCAGGATGGACGCCGAGTTCATGTGATTGAAAGAGACTTACGCCAGCCTGACAGAATTGTTGGAGAGCTGCTACAACCTGGTGGATATCTAAAGCTAGTAGAGTTGGGTCTAGAAGGCAAGCTTTGTCAATTTGAATCTTGTTCTTCCATTTTCATCGGCATAGATCCATCTTGTAACTTATAAACATGTGGCTGCAGATTGCGTCAGTGACATTGATGCTCAGAATGTGTATGGATATGCCCTTTACAAAGATGGGAAGAGTACTAAACTTTCATATCCATTGGGAAGTTTTAATTCAAATGTGGCAGGGAGAAGCTTTCACCACGGGCGATTTGTACAAAGAATGAGAGAAAAGGCTGCTTCTCTTCCCAAGTACTGCTTTCTTTCGTTCATATTTGTTCATTTTGATTCATTTCATAATTTGAAATATTTTTTTTTCTAAATTATTGAATGTTCTGTCCAATCTTATGTTTAGTGTAAGGATGGAACAAGGAACGGTGACATCTCTTCTTGAACGCAATGGAACCATCAAAGGAGTTGAATACAAAACCAAGACTGGTGAAAAGCATACGGCCTATGCTCCCCTCACTGTAGTATGCGATGGTTGCTGTTCAAATTTGCGCCGCAATCTCTGCAATCCTAAGGTGAAGATGCTGTTTAATCTTGTCAAATGAAGATAGTAAATCATAGATCTCGCCAATTTCTTATAAGGATTTTTTTCCGAAAGTTACAATTTAACTTGTGATTATAATTCTGCAGGTTGAGATCCCCTCTTGTTTCGTGGGCTTGGCCTTGGAGAATTGTATTGTAAGCTTCCATTTGCAAATCATGGGCATGTTGTTCTGGCAGAACCTTCACCTATCTTGTTTTATCCTATCAGTAGCACCGAGATTCGCTGTTTGGTTGATATTCCTGGCCAAAAAGTACCTTCCGTTTCCAACGGTAAAATGGCTCAATATTTGAAAACTGTTATCGCTCCCCAGGTACATTTCTTTTGCAAGTAATTTGTGTAGGAGTTACTTGAAATATGTTGTCTTTCAAAACATGAATTGCTACTTCATTTTAGACTAATTGAGGAACTAATGTTTCAGATTCCCCATGAGCTGCAAACTGCTTTTATATCAGCAACTGAAAAAGGAAACATGAGGACAATGCCAAATAGAAACATGCCAGCAGCTCCATATCCAACTCCAGGTGCTCTTCTGATGGGAGATGCATTTAACATGAGGCATCCTTTAACCGGAGGTGGAATGACAGTAGCCTTATCTGATGTCATTCTACTCAGAGATCTCCTCAGACCCCTGCATTCTTTAGACAATGCATATTCCCTTTGCAAATATTTTGAATCCTTTTACACACTGCGCAAGGTAAATATTTTGAATTCATAATGCTCTTTACTTGCAACACACTCAAGCTGCTGCTAGCTTAAAATATTAGCGTCCAATTCTGTGCTTGCAGCCCGTGGCATCTACAATAAACACATTAGCAGGCGCATTATACAAAGTTTTCTCCGCATCTTCAGATCCTGCAAGGGAGGAAATACGGCAAGCATGCTTTGATTACTTGAGGCTTGGAGGTGTTTTCTCAAGTGGACCAATATCAATACTCTCGGGGCTAAACCCCCGGCCATTGGGCTTGGTTCTGCATTTTTTTGTAGTGGCAGTTTATGGCGTTGGACGCTTACTGATTCCATTTCCATCTCCCAAACGTTTGTGGATTGGGGCTAGATTGATTTCTGTGAGTATCTTCACTTCATTTTGTCCTTCCAAGATTTTAGCCGATCAGTTTGGCCACATGACGCGTGTGACAAGAGAATATTGCATTTGTATTGGTCATGGATTGATATCTAACACACGATGTGCCAGATAACTGGGCATATAGCTAATGGTTAAAAGTCATAAGATCGGATTCTAAAACTTTGTTTCAAAATTCGCATTGAATCATATATTTATCTTTGGTTAATTTTGTTTGTTATTTTGCAGGATGCTTCTGGGATTATTTTCCCCATAATAAAAGCTGAAGGAATTACACAAATGTTCTTCCCTGTTGCTGTGCCTGCATACTACAGAGCTCCTCCTGTTAAGTGAGAATATGAAAACAAGAAATTCAAGAAAATTTTTGGGGAAGAAATCTAGACATGTTGCAAGTTCTTTATTTATTGATTAATTTATATTGTTTTGGCATAATTAAACCAGTCTTTAAGCAGGGAGTTCCTCTCTCACCAAAATTGGTGGCAGAGCAAGCAAATCTGCTTGAAGCAAATTGTATCAGTAGATAACAATTTCAACGAATTAAACTTTATTTTATTAATTTTATTCCAAAATTTGCGGGGTAGCATAACAAGGGTCACAAACATATACATATACCTGCACATACGTAATTGCGCTTGTGGGTATGTAATAGTGCGAGCGGCCATTAAAGCATCTTGCCTAGGCAATAGATATATATACGGAAAGAGAACAAGATACAGATAAAAAGAGAAAATTCTATGCATCACTCATTTATTGCTGCATATGGAAGTGAAATCCCATGCATTGGTGGAAAGTGAAAATAGATCACACTGCTTGATTTTGTTGTTTTTAGATATCCGCCTACACATAACTTATTCATGACAAAACACTAAGCCCTCCAAGCTCGTACTTGCATAGACGATTTAGCAAAGTTTTAATTTATATAATTAGGAAAAAATGACCGAAGCACGTCTTTTGTTTAATGGAATTAACTTTTGTCTTTAAAACCCACTAGAATCCCATACTGTTATAACTTACAACATTAATTAAACAGTCACCTTTGAAGGACAATTCGATCATACAATAATAAATCCGACTTAAACAGCTAGGGCCCCGTTTCTCGGATAATCAAGATTGACCTATTTTAGAGTATCATTATTTTATTTATAAAATTTCTAAGGCATGTGGGGTACTTAGGGCTCTACATATTATCATTGTTGGGCGAAACGTAGATGTTGAGTATTACACCTCTAATAGTTGTGGGTGAATGAGATTTGTTCGAACAAAATAAAGAAAAAAGATTTCGTCAATGGTGAAATGAAATTGTTAGAACATACCTAAAAATTGAAATGAGGATTTGTTCACCACTCAACCGCCAATGAGTTGTTTTCTAATTAATTTGTATTAAGTTAAAAAAAAATTGATGAGATTTAATAATCTAAATAACTTTAAAAGAGAAATGTATCACTTATTTATTGCTGTAAATGGAAGTGGACTCCCGTACAACGTAAAAAAAGATCACATAACTTGATTTTATTTTTTAGAGTTTTGCTATTTACCTCGGGTCAAACCCCGAAACTAATGCAAACGACGTTGTTTCGTGCATTTTTTTTTGTTTTCATCAGCATCAAAACGATGTCGTTTGAGTCTCTCATCACTGTCTTCCTTCCTCTTGCTAAAGCTAAACAACACAGAAAACAAGAGTTTCAGCAGCTGGGGCCGCCTTCTGATACAAGCAAACGAAAAGCACAGAGCCATTACTGAAACACTCTTTCTGCAATGCAATTTCAGAACAAAAAGTTTCATTTTCCCATGGGGTGAAGCAACCATAAATTTAGTAGAAGATTTGATGATTTGCAGGGTCTACTCTGTTTTGGCCCCTCTTGAACTGATGAGTTGAAGCAAGTAGAAATGAAATTCTGGAATAGTAAGAAGTCGAATCGAACGTGCAGCCTTTCTTGTCTTATGATTGTGATGGTCTGTTTTCCCTAGCCCTGATCATACAATTGTGAAAATCTGTTATTCCTTCAGCTGTGCGTTTAGCTAGAGGCATTCAAATTGCACTTGCACCGCCCATTCTTTATGAAGATTTGACTGCATTTATAGAAAAGCTCGTGTCTCTGACGGATTTAATTGGTTGTAAGAGTGAAGATCATGAATTAAACACTAATATCGCCTCACCGTTGTCACCAAGCTTAGAATTGAAGAATGAAGCTAATGATTCCCCTGCTCCGCCACGTTTTCCTCCCAAATCTAATTTGGAGGTTGCAAGTGATTTTGGTCATGAAGATAATCTGACTGTTGCAGAAGCTTACCATTGCCGGTTCATCAAAGAGACTTGTGAATGAGAGGGAGGGAGGAGGGTTTTTTTCAGAGAAGCAAGGATCTTGGCATCTTTGAAGAAGATGATGATTTCAGCTTGATGTGAGCAAGCTCACATGAAAAAGAGACAGGGAAGGGAAACAGTGAAGTGAAGGGAAAATGATGAAGGGAAGGGGAAAATTTTGACAAGTAAAACGAATCGGTTTTGGCTTTGTTATGAAACGGCGCGTTTTCATTTTAATCAAAACGGTGAGTTTCAATTCGGGGCTTGAGTTGGGGCGTGATTCGGGGGAAATAGCTTTTTCCTATTTTTTATGGATATCTACCAACCCACGACTAAAACGTAATAAAACACAAAGCCCTCTAATCTCGTACTTGCTTGAAGGATTTAGGAAAGCTGTTTTTACCAATTAGAAAGGTCGTTCACCGGCAGCGTTGCCTGGAGGATCATAGTTGCAGATGGCGATGAATTAATGATTATTGTTACACCGCTCTTTAGCACAGCCCAAACCCACAGATTTGCGCCACACAACTTGAGTATAGTGTCCACACATCTGATTAGGAGCGCAAGTATTAGAATTGTAGTCGTAAAATTATTTCTCATCCACCCACATCTTCACGATGTGATCGACGGTAAAGTCGTAGTCAGCCCATGCAAGGTTCTCGCCGTAATGGCGAACTGAGTGTTCAATTATACAGTCAACTTTAAGTTTTAGTGCATAGCTATGTGAATGATCCTCCAACGTCTTGTCCCATGTCATGCCTATGCCAATGCCAACATTATGAGGAGCTTCATTATGAAGGTGGACGTACCGTTGCTGAGTTGCATTGTTGGTGTTGTGCAAATTTTAATGTACTCGCAAGCGCACGAATCTATTGTAGTATAGATCAATGGTGACGAGTGTCGATCCCACGAGGAGGTGGATTTTAATTGTGTATAGAATTAATTTTGTAAATTGGTGGTTGGATTTGTGGTGGAAATGATTTGGAATATGCTAAAACTTAAATTAAAATGGCGAGAATAACTTCTAAAATTGGAATTGTAATTGCGAGAATAAAATTAAAGAGAATTCTATTAAAATGACGTACTTGGGTATCTGGATCCGTATCAACATGCATCATGGGCTAAATAATCCGTATTAATGCCAATTAAATCATGAGGGGGGAATCCACACCTCATGAACCACGCTCTAATCAATATGGTGCTAAGGGCTTATCGTGCCAAATAATAATAACCTTATACTAGAGAGCCGGTGTAACCAAGGCGGTATCTAGACAAGATCAGTATTATTTGTCGACGATAAGTCAAATCATCCACAAAAACTAGAGGGGAAAAGAAAATAAATTTACCAAATAAAGCCCATGACACATGTTGAGACTTCACCTTCAACCCAAGCTTGAAAGAAAATTAGCCACTCATAATTGAACTAGGGGTAAAATGGGAATTTATTAAAATACGAAGAAAATACAAGATGGAGAAGGAATTACAGAAAATGGATCCCAAAAATGGATTCAGAGATATCAAATTAGGGGGGGGAGGCCCCCTTTTTATAGATACATGGAGTAAATCATGGCCATCGGATTAAAAACAGTTTGGACGCTCAGGATTGCGCCACGTCATCAGTCAACAGTCCACGGTTTGACCACGCGGATGAACAGTAACACGGTTTGACCCGGATGAACAGTAACGCGGTTTGGTTGAAAATAATCCTGTGTGATGCATGCACCGTACGTGAGATTTTTCGTCCACTGATATGCTGCCACGTCACCATCAACAGTACATAAGAATTTTAGCCCAACAGGATCGTGACACCTCATCAGTCAATGCCACATCATCGGTCAATGCCACGTCATCGATCCGTCTATGTGAACAGTGTCGTGAACAGTAACGTAGACAGTACCGTATACGTGAATAGTACCGTACATGTGAATAGTGCCATTTTTCCTTTTATGCTCCTCCTAAGGTTTTCGACCGTCCTGAGTTCAAAAGTGATGTCCGTTTTGCCGTCTGATCTCTCCTTTATTTTGAAATGACTATAATGCCCCTAAAATACATAAAATACTTAATTAAAATAACACACACGTAATTACATCACAAGAAGGTTAAATACATAAAAGTAAGGGTTGTTAGTAAGACTTGAAATGTAAAATGACGGTTTTCTCCTTTATAAATATGTATTTTCTAACACTCAACACTCCCCCCAACCAGCTTATTGCTAGTCCCTAGCAAATAAAGCGAAAACAAAATTCAAATTCAAAATATATATATATTTTTTTAGAAACACTCGTGTTTAGTCAATCAGATTAATGATAGCAATCAAATAAAAGTATAAGCATTATCTCCAGTCTAAAGCAACATCACACCCACATCAACCATTCACATGAATTAGCCCAGTAGACTTTGTTATAACTACTTTCAAGAATGACATGTCAAACCCCAAAATCTCACTGGAAGTAGTGACACTCTCACAAAGAAATTAAAACCCAATAAACATAGTCACTCCAATGAATGGTAATTGAGAGAGAAAATAATAAAGAAATGATATCACATGCTCTCACCAAGATGAAATAAATATGCCCTCAGCTTAGAAATAATACGATCTCAAGTCAAATAAAATGTTAGTCAACCCACTTTATTTATCTTTTTTTTTTTTTTTTTTTATTATTATTATGCATCACTACATCTTTTTAGCCCATATAACTAGCTTCTAAGTCAGAGTCAGACGAACTGCCCAATGGTTTTAGGACTCTTGGGATGATGCCTAACACTTGACTTCCTCTGATAAAAGCTGCTTCTGAGACCATTTTTGATAACCCTCGGTTACCTCCTCCATACACCAAATGTAATTTTCTCGCTGCTATGCTTCGACCAAGATCTATGGCTGCCTCAACGAACTCTTTATGTTTGCCATAGGTAAATCCAGAAAGCACACAAATGTTCTTGAATTGTCTATTGGGAGTGGCTGCCATTGTGATACTTCTCAAAAATAATTTGTGAGTGCTTGACAAAAAGTAAATCACATTTAAGAATCTTGGTGACAATGGATCACAGCTGTGAATGAGGTAACATGTCAGTGTCAAATAACGCGTAAAGCACGTGGCTCGCGAGTCAAAAAGAAAACAGTAAAAAGGAAAAAGCAAACAGTAATAAAATTATTAAAGGCAATAATGCAAACGATAAAACAATAGTGAAATAAAATAACAGAAAGTAAAAGGATATTTACACGTAGTTGCGACTGTGGCTCACATCTTCCTCTGGTTTTACGTCCAGAAACGGCTTGAACGCCCTCTATGGGTCGAGGATGGGCTTCCCATCCAGTTTTCTTATAAACTGGCAAACAGGGTCGTTTATAGTCAGATTCCCGAGACTATATCGTGCATGCTCTTTCTGGAATAATGGCCATAACCGGAGAATCGCTCCTTGCACATATCCACTGGAATGCGTTTCAAGAGACAAAAGGATATCATCCAATGACTCCTTATTCAAGCCATCCCTAATGAATTGAATCTTATCTTCCCTGTTATCAGACACCATTCCTACAGAACATGGGTTTCTATCGCAACTCATTCTGGCACACTTATGACAAGCAACAGAAATTCTTCGAGCTCGTCGTTTTCTTGCATAATTTCCTTTACCACAACCAGGCATGTATGCAATAAATTTAGGAGGTAACTCACCTGCCAATCGTACTTTAGCCTCGATTAACCAACGGATGTCTGCAGGTATGTTATTCTTCATGAGCAATCGCATGCGTTCAGACCGGGCTTTATAGATCGTAAGGAGGGCATTCTGAGGAAGTGAAGGGAATCGCTTGTGAAGCTTCGCTAGAATCTCGTTTCTGTCCATACCTTCGCCTCAGAATATCAGTTATTATGGGAAACTGAAGTTAACCGACTTGATTATCACGGAGTACCGTTATCCGCCACTTCACCGGGGTAACAAACTAAAGCACACAAACAGAAAAACAAATTAAAACACACAAAGAAAATTAAAATCGTCCTCTTATTGAATTTACCTCAAGCTCCAACTGGATGTCGTAAACACTTCTCTCAATATCTCGGAGTTGGCTTTCTAGATTCTCAACATAGGCTACTAACTCTGGTGGTTGTAGAGCCCAAATGCGATGTGTTTTACAAAATTGAATCTGCCTTTTGAGATGAGTTTTGACACGTTGAAGTGGTTTAAGAATGTTCAGGAGGAACGGTCTAAGTAAGGTACTCATGATTAAAAATGATAAGAGAAAACTTAATAGTTAGACAAACACACTTATGCAAAAATAATTTCAATTAGCAAAAGAATAATAAAAAGAAAGAAAGAAAAATCAAATCAACGAAAAGAAAAAACAAATCAATTCAAATCTGGTGGGTCATTCAAATTTATTTCGGTGTCTTCTCCATGTGGTTGGTATTCTAGATATGGCTTTAATCTTTGACCATTAACTTTAAACGTGACACCGTTCGTTGGGTCCTTAATTTCAATTGCCCCATGTGGAAAAACAGTATGAACAATAAAGGGACCAGACCATCGAGAGCGTAACTTACCTGGGAATAGGTGCAAACGAGAATTGAATAAAAGCACTTTCTGACCTGGAGTGAACGATTTTCTCATAATGTGCTTGTCATGAAAGACTTTCATTCGTTGCTTGTAAATCTTGGCATTTTCGTATGCATCATTGCGAATTTCTTCAAGTTCTGCCAGTTGTAATCTTCTTTCTGAGCTGGCTTGCTGCATGTCAAAGTTGAATTTCTTGATGGCCCAATATGCACGATGCTCGAGTTCCACAGGTAGGTGGCAAGCTTTTCCATACACTAGCCTGTAGGGTGACATCCCAATCGGGGTCTTGAAAGCCGTTCTATATGCCCATAATGCATCATCAAGTCGTAATGACCAATCTTTCCTGTCTGGCCTCACCGTCTTTTCTAATATGTGCTTTATTTCTCGATTGGAGATCTCAACTTGGCCACTGGTTTGCGGATGATACGGGGTCGCCACTTTGTGTGTGATTGAATACTTTGTCAAAAGAGCCTTGAATGCTTTGTTACAAAAGTGGGCACCACCATCACTGATTATCGCTCGAGGGAATCCAAAGCGTGAAACAATGTTGCTTTTCAAAAATCCTATTACCACTTTGTGATCATTGGTTCTGCATGGAATTGCTTCCACCCATTTCGATACGTAGTCAACAGCAACCAATATGTATTGATGGCCAAAAGAAGGGGGAAAGGGTCCCATGAAGTCGATACCCCATACGTCAAAAATCTCAACCACTAAAATTGGATTTAGTGGCATCATGTTCCTTCGTGTAATGCTCCCCATTCGTTGACACCTATCACATGAAGAACAGAAAGTGTAAGCGTCTCGAAATATAGTTGGCCAATAGAAACCACATTGTAAAACTTTTGTAGCTGTTTTCTTAGCACTAAAATGGCCTCCACACGCTTGTTCATGGCAGAATGAAAAGATATTTTGAATTTCACTTTCTGGGACACATCGCCTAACAATTTGATCTGCACAATACTTGAACAAATACGGGTCATCCCAAAAGAAATTCTTTATTTCCGCAAAGAATTTAGCCTTGTCTTGCTTGGTCCAATGCTCTGGAAGTTTACCTGTAACAAGATAATTAACTATATCAGCATACCAAGGTAATACTTCGACATTCATTAATTGTTCATCTGGAAATGACTCATTCAATGGTAATGGTTCCATAATTGTATCAAAATGGAGGCGAGAGAGATGGTCAGCTACAACATTCTCTGTGCCTTTCTTATCTTTGAATTCCAAGTCAAATTCCTGCAAAAGTAACACCCAACGAATTAGTCTAGCTTTTGCATCTTTCTTTGTGAGAAGATATTTAAGAGCAGCATGATCTGTGAATATAATTATTTTACAACCAATGAGATAAGATCGAAATTTCTCTAATGCAAACACTACTGCTAGCATTTCTTTTTCAGTAGTTGAATAATTCAACTGTGCATCATTCAATGTCATACTAGCATAGTAAATAACGTGGGGAATTCGATCAACTCTTTGTCCTAATACTGCTCCTACTGCATAATCAGATGCATCACACATGAGCTCAAATGGTAAGTTCCAGTTTGGGGCCTGAATGATGGGTGATGATGTCAACAACTGCTTTAATTTTTCAAACGCCATGAGACATGAATCATTAAAGATAAAAGGTACATCCTTAGCAAGTAAATTGCATAAGGGTCTAGAAACTTTGCTAAAATCTTTAATGAAACGTCTATAGAAACCAGCATGCCCAAGGAAAGATCTTACTTCTCTGACTGTTTTAGGTGGAGGAAGATTAGAAATTAGATCCACCTTGGCTTTGTCAACCTCAATACCTTTGCTTGAAATGATGTGACCGAGAACAATACCTTGTTTTACCATAAAATGGCACTTCTCCCAATTTAAGACTAAGCTCTTCTCGGTACATCTCTGCAGAACTAGCGTTAGATGATGTAAACATTGATCAAACGAGTCACCAAAGACAGAAAAATCATCCATAAAGACTTCAAGGAATCGTTCAACCATATCAGAAAAAATGCTCAACATGCATCGTTGGAATGTAGCAGGTGCATTACATAATCCAAATGGCATTCTCCTATATGCAAAAGTGCCAAAAGGGCAAGTGAAAGTAGTTTTCTCCTGATCTTTTGGTGCTATGGGAATCTGATTATATCCTGAATAACCATCTAGAAAGCAATAAAATTCATGGCCTGCTAATCTATCAAGCATTTGATCAATAAATGGTAAAGGAAAATGGTCTTTACGTGTGACAGAATTCAACTTTCTATAATCAATGCATACACGCCATCCTGTAGTTACTCTAGTTGGTATCAATTCATTATCAGCATTGGTAACTACTGTGACTCCTGACTTTTTGGGGACGACTTGTACAGGACTGACCCATGAACTATCAGAAATTGGGTAAATGATACCTGCATCTAATAGCTTAAGGACTTCAGTTCTAACAACTTCTTTCATGTTAGGATTTAACCGACGTTGCATCTCCCTAGTAGTTTTAGCATTTTCATCAAGGTGAATGTAATGCATGCAGTCTACTGGGTTTATACCTTTTATGTCTGCTATGGTCCATCCTAATGCCCCTTTGTGCTCTTTTAACACATCCAACAACTTACCTTTTTGTTCGTCATTTAGGGATGATGAGATGATTACCGGCAGAGTACTTTCTTCTCCCAAAAATGCATATTCCAGAGTGTTGGGTAATGGTTTGAGCTCGAGTTTCGGTGGTGATTCTGATGATGGAATGAGTTTCTTCTCTGATGGTGCTAGTTGTTCAACTCTTGACTTCCATTTATTAGTGTCCATGGATGGTGCTGAGTCAAGTAGGGCGTTGACCTCATCGACTGATATGTCAATATCAAAATCCAAACCAAAGTGAGTTAAACATGTTTGTAAAGGATCATCACTAAAGTTTGAAATAAATGTGTCATCAACTAATGCTTCAATTAAATCCACATCAACAATTCCATCATCTGCACTGTGAGGTTGTTTGGCAATGTTGAAAATGTTTAGCTCCATAGTCATGTTGCCGAAGGACAACTGCATATTTCCAGTCCTGCATTGAATGTGAGCATCCGCAGTTGCCAAGAAAGGTCGGCCTAGAATAATGGGGATGTGCTTCCTTGAGTCCTGTATTGGTTGAGTGTCAATTACAATGAAATCAACAGGAAAATAAAACTTGTCTACCTGGATAAGCACGTCCTCCACAATACCACGAGGTATTTTTGTGGACCGATCTGCAAGTTGTAACACCACTGGAGTTGGGTGTAATTCTCCCAGTCCAAGTTTCACGAATACAGAGTAAGGCAACAAATTTACACTAGCTCCTAAATCCAACAAAGCATTCTCAATTGTGTGGTTCCCTATACTACATGAGATAGTGGGGGAGCCTGGGTCTTTGCATTTTAAAGGAATTTTATGTTGGAGTATAGAACTAACGTTTTCTGTTAAAAATGCCTTCTTTTGAACATGCATATTTCTCTTTTTAGTACAAAGGTCTTTAAGAAACTTGGCATAAGATGGAACTTGTTTAATAGCATCAAGTAAAGGGATGTTAACACTTACCTGTTTGAAGATTTCGAGAATCTCACCTGTGGATTTTCCCTTCTTTCCTTTCGCTAACCTCTGAGGAAATGGAGCTTTGGGAACGTATTCTCGTGGGTTGGTTTCTTCTTTTTCCTCCGGTGGTGAGTCCTCAGCATTTACAGGTACAATTTGATTTTCTTTTGTCACCGGCATCTCCACTTTATTGTCGACTTCTTTTCCTTTTCGCAAGGTCATGATTGCTTTGACCTCTCCATGCTGTTGTGGTGAACTGGTACTTGCTTCATGTACTCCTTTAGGATTAGGCACTGGTTGACTTGGAAATTTTCCTTTCTCAACAGTCATTGCCAATGTCTGAACTGAAGAAGCAAGTTGTCCCACCATCTTCTCGAGGCTTGAAACTGATTGGGCTTGTGAGTTAAAGCCCGCTCTCAATTCATTTCGTAGTCCATCAATGGTGCGATTCTGTTGCTCAATCGTAGAGTGAGTAGCATTCTTGAGATTCTGGAATGAATCCTCCCATGGTCTGGGTTGAGAGTAGTTCTGGTTCTGATTGAATGGTCTAAATGGGGGCTGAGAGGCTTGAGGAACTTGAGGAATTGGTTGCATTGGTGGAGCTGGAGCTGCTGGTCCATTCTGTTGAAATCCTTGAGACCATGAAAAATTGGGGTGGTCTCTCCATCCAGAATTATATGTGTTGGAGTATGGGTTGTAATTAGATGGCTTTCTCATTACACCTATGGCATTGGCTTGATCTGGATATGAGTCAGGGTCATGTGATTCTGTTGATTTAGCAGTCGATAACGATGCTATTTGTCGAGCAAGACCTTCAACCATCTCCTTGACTTCTTTGATTCCCGAAGTTGACTCGCCAATGTGAACCTCATTCACTCCTTTAATCCTTCTAGTATTCCTGAGTGATCGACTCCGTTGTTGGGAATTGTCCGCTTGTCGCTGGAAGAATTCCCAAATCTCTGTTGCGCTTTTTGACATTAGCTCTCCTCCACTTGTTGCCATTAGCCATTCTTGCACATTCGGCAATAATCCCTCCAAAAAGTATTGGCATTGGTGCCATTTTTCGTACCCATGATGTGGACACTTCAAGAGTAGCCCATTGAATCGCTCCCAAGTTTCGAAAAACTGCTCGTCCTCTCTTTGTGTAAACTCTGAAATTTCCCTGCGAATAGCATTGGTTTTATGCACTGGGAAATATTTATTCAAAAATTTAGTTACCATTTGTTCCCATGATGAAATGCTATTAGCAGGCAACGTATTTAACCATGAACGAGCTCTATCCTTTAAAGAAAATGGGAATAATCTAAGTTTAACATCATCGTCTGAAAAATTTTCATATTTAAAAGTTTGACAAATTGCATGAAAATCATTCAGATGATTATATGGGTCCTCATTTTCTAGGCCATAAAATGTGGGGAGACAATTTAGAACACTAGGTTTTAATTCAAAACTCCTAGCAGCTACATTTGGGTATCTTATGCATGACGTGCTCAAATTAGCTAAGGGACTAAAATAGTCCTTAAATGGCCTCTCCTGTGGTGCTTGTAAATCCATTCCAAATTTATTAATGTGCTTTTGTGTGCGAAGTGTTTTCTCAAGTTCAAGGTCTATAGGTTCAAGATTAGGTAATAATGACCTACGACCATGCATGCAAAACAAATAAAATAAAAATAAAGATGGGAACAAAACAAATAAAAATAAAGAAGAGGGAGAAATTACGATACTAACCTTATTGCACTGTTACAACTTTTCTATAAAAATACACAAAAACAAATACGTGAAATAAATTAACTAAAAGTTAAATTAATAAATAAACAAAAATTACAAAGAAAAAATAAATTGAAAATTAAATTACAGAATTTTAAAGAAGAGAAAAAGAAAATAAATACTAACCTTTAAATGTAGATTTACTTTTTTTTTCTTTTTTTTTTTTTAATAATTAAAAAAAATACAAGAAAACAAATAAAAGAAATTATTCACAAAAATTAATTCTATGAATTAAAATTACTTACCTCCCCGGCAACGGCGCCAAAAACTTGTTGTGCAAATTTTAATGTACTCGCAAGCGCACGAATCTATTGTAGTATAGATCAATGGTGACGAGTGTCGATCCCACGAGGAGGTGGATTTTAATTGTGTATAGAATTAATTTTGTAAATTGGTGGTTGGATTTGTGGTGGAAATGATTTGGAATATGCTAAAACTTAAATTAAAATGGCGAGAATAACTTCTAAAATTGGAATTGTAATTGCGAGAATAAAATTAAAGAGAATTCTATTAAAATGACGTACTTGGGTATCTGGATCCGTATCAACATGCATCATGGGCTAAATAATCCGTATTAATGCCAATTAAATCATGAGGGGGGAATCCACACCTCATGAACCACGCTCTAATCAATATGGTGCTAAGGGCTTATCGTGCCAAATAATAATAACCTTATACTAGAGAGCCGGTGTAACCAAGGCGGTATCTAGACAAGATCAGTATTATTTGTCGACGATAAGTCAAATCATCCACAAAAACTAGAGGGGAAAAGAAAATAAATTTACCAAATAAAGCCCATGACACATGTTGAGACTTCACCTTCAACCCAAGCTTGAAAGAAAATTAGCCACTCATAATTGAACTAGGGGTAAAATGGGAATTTATTAAAATACGAAGAAAATACAAGATGGAGAAGGAATTACAGAAAATGGATCCCAAAAATGGATTCAGAGATATCAAATTAGGGGGGGGAGGCCCCCTTTTTATAGATACATGGAGTAAATCATGGCCATCGGATTAAAAACAGTTTGGACGCTCAGGATTGCGCCACGTCATCAGTCAACAGTCCACGGTTTGACCACGCGGATGAACAGTAACACGGTTTGACCCGGATGAACAGTAACGCGGTTTGGTTGAAAATAATCCTGTGTGATGCATGCACCGTACGTGAGATTTTTCGTCCACTGATATGCTGCCACGTCACCATCAACAGTACATAAGAATTTTAGCCCAACAGGATCGTGACACCTCATCAGTCAATGCCACATCATCGGTCAATGCCACGTCATCGATCCGTCTATGTGAACAGTGTCGTGAACAGTAACGTAGACAGTACCGTATACGTGAATAGTACCGTACATGTGAATAGTGCCATTTTTCCTTTTATGCTCCTCCTAAGGTTTTCGACCGTCCTGAGTTCAAAAGTGATGTCCGTTTTGCCGTCTGATCTCTCCTTTATTTTGAAATGACTATAATGCCCCTAAAATACATAAAATACTTAATTAAAATAACACACACGTAATTACATCACAAGAAGGTTAAATACATAAAAGTAAGGGTTGTTAGTAAGACTTGAAATGTAAAATGACGGTTTTCTCCTTTATAAATATGTATTTTCTAACACTCAACAGTTGGCTGAGAAGAGATGGATTCTTGCAGCTAGGACTACGAGATAGAAAATTGCTAGTGAATTAATACTTGACATTACTTGTAGGCTCGATTTAGCTTTTTGATAGAATTATAGAAAGGAGAGAAAGCTTGTTATATAGGTTAGGGATGAAAAACTTTTGCTTGTGTACAAGGGGTTTATATAGGGAACGGTGTCGGAAATCATTCAAGAATCGAACGGTCGAAAATTTCTTCAAAAGTAATTTCTAATTATGTAAGATACATATAATATAATAAAAGTAGGTCTACTTAATTAAATTAATTTTAAAATAATTAGATTTTTGTTTGAAATCTGATATAAACCGTAAATGTCTAAGTACAATATATGAGAGTCTAAATTTATCTCAAAGATGACACCGCGTCGAGTATTTATTAAAGAATAAATCATCATGTTGCACAAATGGTCGGTATAACTGTGGCTACATCGTAACTTTTGTTTCAGACAAGGCAATCGGGAGTGAGTTACTAACTGTACAGGGCATCATACGGTAATCCACCATGCATATATATAATGATAGATTATCATGGATGGCAGTTGCAAAGAGTGGTAAATTATTACAATCCTACTAAAAAACTAAAATTAAATAGGCATATATAAATTCATGATCCTCATGGAAACCCTTTTCCTACAAGTTAATTTTTAACAGTGGGTTTGATGGACCCTCGAGCCATAGAATTTTTTTTTTCATATACTACCATTATAAAAGTTTACAATATTATAAATTTTATCCTCAAAATTACACATAGTTACATTTTGGCCCTCTTTAATTGTCATTTCTTTAAAAGAGAAAACAGAATATGAGTATTATGTCTCTCATAAATTTAACCTTTAAATTTGTCTTTATTATATTCTGACCCTATTGGTTTTTTTAAAAATAAAATAGCCCCTATATCAAAGCTTTTGGTTCTGCTACTGGTTCTACCGAAAGACCAAATTTTGCTCAAAGTTATGATTGGTAACCAAATAATCAATTTTTTTTAATTAATTTATGGTCAAAAATTCTGAATGTACAAGTAGCTCCATGGCAAGTTTCATGTTCCTAAATGTTTTGATATATATTTTTTTAATTTTTCCCCTCACATCCCACTCTCTACATGTTCATGCACAAACAAAATTAAAGAATTTTCCCCTTCAAGGTGTAATAGGGATAATTAATCTATTAATATCTTGCATCCATAGTAGTTTGTTAAATCATAATTTAGGGATAAGGATTCTCTCTTAGTATTTTTTTTCTCTTCTAGTCTCTACAAGTGAAATAAGTAATCAAGATTAAATTTTAAATTTTGATGTTGACAATCAAACTAATATTTTTTACTAGGTTTAAAAGACTAGAAGAGACTCGGACAAAAAAACAATATAAGAAAATCCTAATCCATAATGTGGCTATCCCTTTTAAAATCTTTTGATGGTTAAATAGTTGTATTTAGTTTTTTTTTTCCTAATCAAAAGAGAAATTATATGTTCAATTTATTTTTTTATTACTTGCGATAAATGGAAGCGAACACATAGCTTGATTTTATTGTTTTCGAATATCTGCCAACGGCATGACTTATTCATGCATAGCCCTCTGGTCTCATATATAGAGGAAAGTTTCTTTATGATCCACTAGTAAGGATGTTGACCAAAAACATTACCTCGGGGATCGTAGTTGCAAATGACAAAGTTGAGAGTCCCATTGTTATTGCACCTCTCTTTAGCACAACCTAAACGCACAGAATTGCGCCACACAACTTGAGTATAGATTGCGCATTTCGTACCATTAAGAGCACAAGTATTAGAGTTGTAGTCGTATAATGGCTTCCCATCCATACACATCTTCACGAACTCGATGGCGGTAATCTCGCCCTGGTTGCTCCATGCAATTGTCTCGCTGTATTTGCTAACTTGGGGTTTCTTTAAATTGCAGTTACCCTTTAGTTTTTGTGCATGTTTATGTGAATAATCCGCCAATTTGTAGACCCATGACATCGGGCCAACGCCAACACTAGCACGAGCCTCGTTGTGAGCTTTGAGGTAGTCTTCAGGTTTATTGTGGGCAGAGGAGAGATGGATTGTCGCTAGGGCTAAGAGACAAAAAATTACTGAAGTGCTTGGCATTGTGGTGATTACTGTTTTAATTTTGCTTATCCGATGGAAATGGGAAAGAAAGAGCTTAGGTAATGGATGAAACTGCTTGCTTGTGTATAAGAGGTTTATATAGGGAATGGTGTGAAAATCATCAAGAATTGTATGGTCGAAAATTTTTCAAAAGAAATTTCTAGTAATACAAGATAAATAAAACTTAGTGGCACTTTGGTAAGGGTAAATTCCCCTTTAATTTTCAGGGTTTAGGCTAATTACTAATTTATTTTATGTATCTTTTAATTATAATTATTCAAAATACTCATTTCTTTTCTTTAATAGATGTTAAATTAACTTCTTAAGCATACCTAATATTTTTGTCTAATATAATTTGACATTCTGATAAGTTAGACATATAACAGTTAGCAAATAGAGAGAAGTGAGGAAGATATATTTTAATGGAAACAAAGTTATAGGGATCTTTTTGATAAGTTTTATAAATATAAGAACTAACTAAATAATTGACTCAAATTGTAAGGATTAAAGGAGCATCTCATCAATCAAGCCCCTTAAGACCACACAAGAAAATTTTATTATATGTAATTTACCCGTATTAGTTATTATTTACCATAATGGGAAGGATAATTAAGCCCCTTAATAATAAATTACATAAGTTTATACAGTAATTTTAGATCTTGAGATTAGAATACTTTGAGTGGTTGAGATTCATAAATAGATTGATGGCATATGTTAAAGAATTAGATGCATTACTGATTTATTCCTGTAAATGGAAGTGATCTCGCATGTAGTGTAAAATCGATCACACAACATGTTTTATTATTTTCTTATACCTACCAATACATGGCTTATTCATCATAAAACACAAATCCCTCTATGCTCATACTTGCTTAGAGGATTTAGGTAAGTTCTTTATATATACATATATATGTATTAATTAGTAAGGCCGTTTACCAGCAACGTTGCCTGGAGGATCATAGCTGCAAATGACAAACGTGCCACGATTGTTGTTGCACTTCACTCTAGCACAACCTAAACGCACAGAATTGCGCCACACAACTTGAGTATAGTGTCTACACTCCCCACCAACACAAGTATTTGAGTTGTAATTGTTCTTTGGTCTCTCATCCACCCAGAGCTTCACGGCCGCCGTACTAGTGATGTCACCGTTGCTCTACGCTAAGTTCTCGCCGTATGGTCCACCGGAGTGCACCAATCTGCAGTCACATTTACGTTGATTGGCATAGTTTTTAGTGTAAGCCGCTACCTTGTTGTCCCATCTCATCGGTCCAACGCGGACGCTAGCACGAGCTTCATTGTGAGCTCTGAGATAGTCTTGTTGTGAATTTTGGGCAGAGGACAATTGGGTTGTAGCTAGGACCACAAGACATAAGATTGCTAGTGAAATGTTAGACATTACGTTGTGACTTAATTAATGAGAAAGCTTAGCTGCTTAGGTTATGAATGAAAAATTTTGCCCATGTATAGAGGTTTATATAAGGAAATGATGTGGAAAACTTATTAGTTCAAGACTCGTATATGGTGGGATATTCAAAAGGAAAAAATTGAAGATAAAATTTGCGGTGCCTTAACTAATCAAATTGACCGAGTCTAGTATTTGGACAAATTAATTAAGCTCTTATTGTTACTTTCTTAATGAATGAATTTATTATCCCCACATGATTACACGTAGTAGATTTTCCACTTTTTCGTCTGGAAAAATTGGAGCGTAATCAGGACAAATGCTTATTATTTAAAAACAATTGTTAGACCAAAAAACCAACTAAATCTTACTTATCAAATTATTTAATTTTTAAATTATTCTCTTATAATTAAGTACAAGACACTTTATCTTTTACTTCTAAGAATGCCATATCTTCTTGCTAATTAAAATTTCGAAACTGACGTGAACCGATCCTAGTCAACACGAAAACTGATTAATAAACCAGATTCAAATGCCTTTAAAATCAGCTTGTTCAATTATATTCAATTAATAACTGACATGATTTTGGAAAATGTCTATTATCTATGGATTTGGATCCTTTCGTAACCTAATTTTTTTCCTTGAGCACGTGGCATTTAGAATTTAAATTATAAGGTTAAGATTAAATTGATTACAAATAAATGATCTCTTTAGGAATACTCTAATACTTCAGGAAAATTAATTAGACATGGTCATAAACCAGCAGAATCACATCTCTAGATGGAGTAATGCTAATGGTTAGAAACTAACTTAAAAGACAACAACGTTAATCTCAGAATATGTATTAATTTATTATTCTCCTGAGACGATGAGGTAACAGTGGATTGAATTGGTTGTTGCATCCGAATTTGAAAAAAAATATGAAATTAAACAAAATAAAAAAGGAATGGATGAGTGATTAGACCCGTAAATTATATTGAATGGACTTTATCCTTATACAAGGCATGAATAATTAAAAAGATAAAGAAGATGAGTAGTGTTTTGACGATTTTTTCCTGATAGAGAGAGATTCTTTAGTACAAATCACATGAAACTTTTCAATAAATCACGTGAGAATAAGTATACGTGTAGTAAAAAATTTATTAGGTAAATGAATAAAAACTGTGTGAGGATTTCAAAATTTTTCTTGATAAAATATGTTAACTAGTATTGGATTAGAAAATTAGAATATATATTTCATAATCACTAGTTGGAGAGAGTCTTTGTTGCTCCTGGAGCACTGATACTTGTCTATCCATTACTTGGCACGTGTGTATAAATTTTTTTCATGATTGTTTAAAGTATAGGCATAACAAAAAGTGTTTGTTGTTCCTAGAACACTGTGATATTTATCTAGGAATTACTTATCATGTGTTTATCAATATTTTTAATGATTGGGTTAAAGTAGTGCTCTCTGGAGTACCTTAGTACCAAAAACTTTAACTTCTCCACTAGTTGTGATACCATAGTAAGTTTTCCATTGCCGTATTACGTGTAAATTTTAACTAATATATTTTGTCCCACCCCTGGTTTTGGTCTGGACTCTGGTGTCTATTCATTAATTTGCAAGGGAATGAAGCTGCTTATAAGTACATATTTTTGGGGCGCAAATTAAGGAAAAATGCACATAGTCTTATAATTAGTTACTCTAGTCTTATGATTAGTTACTCTTCACTGGGAGCTATGTAGGAAACAGTTTTTTTGTTCAATGGAGTCATAAAAATAGAAAAATTGAGAGGGCCAAGCCAGCAATGAGGACGAAATAGTGATTTAATAAACTTGAGTATGCAATAACATAAAAATCACATATACTAGAAGCTCTAGCATGAGGTTATTATTTGTTGGCTTTAGACAATGTTATTTTGTTACTGAAAGAGATGCAAGGCCTTTCCATGAAATGCCAAGCACACGCAATATATTTATCTATGTCTTGCATCAATATATATTTTTAACTCATATTACATTTCATAAGAGAAAAACTATCTCCACTTAATTATATTTATCATAATTAAAGAAGAAATTTATCCTTCACAATACTTTGTGGCAGCTCAAATTGTTGCCCTCAAATTATGAGAGCAACAGCCTTTTGTCTGAGTGATTAATTCATTTAAACAAACGTAAAATTAAAATTTAAAAGAAAGACTAACTTATTTTATCATCTTTAAATCTTATTGTCATTTTTTATACTTTTAATTTTTTTCACTGCATAAAAAAAAAATCAGCGATAATTCTAGTTATTACCCATTAACATTGGCTTATTGGAATTGGATTCGTATCCCATCATCGAACTATTGTTATAAGAGGAATTGCAAATCACCTTATATCTGAAATGTGACTATCATTTTATTCAATGGGTACTATGAAATTTCTGAAACTTTTTTTTTTTGGGTGATATAATATGGCCTTATTTGCTGAATTAATGGCGGTCATTTTTGGCGATTGAATAACTCACACGGTCCCGTGCGCCATGGTGTCTCTCACACCCATTTTTATCCTTTCTCATCTTCATGCTAACCAGAAAACTAAAATTAATAGCATATTTTACAAATGAAAATAAATTTTAAAAAATGATGTTTCCGAGGCATTGACTGATAACAAATCATTATAACATGGAGGTATATGTAAGTTATTTGAAGTTCTAATAAGTATGAAAGTAAACAAATGTGCTTATAACTTACAAACGTCGAAAAGTAGCAAATGGACTTGAAAGAGAGAAAGAAGAGAAGTTTGAGATCAAACAAGGCCCCAACTTGCCTTTTTTACTATATTTATTTTTTATTTTAATGGATTGATTGATATAAGTTTAATTGGCCTCTCATGAAAAGGCCTCAATCTGTTTTGGTAAGAAAACAAAAATTTTAATATAAATTAATAAAGAGTAATGACCTGCCTACAAAGTTGGAGTATAAATTTATATCCTAATTTTATAAATATATCAATATTAGTCTAATGGTCCACATAGAAAGCGAAAACTAATGGCTTGTGTGTTAAATATTTCTGAGTTTGAAATTTTATTATTTTTCAGACTATTTTAAATTTACTTAATTATTTTTTGTAACATGTATATGATTTTTAAATATTTACATTTGAATAAAATTAATAAACTTTTATGGCTTTTATCTAAATGAGAAAAGAGCTTAATTGGAAGTAAATAATATATCCCAAAATATTTTCATTAAATATACTTATTTTCTAAACTATAAAACATTATCCCTTTTTTTTTTTTTACCTGTAAGGATATAAATGTCAAATAGTCATGTTTAAGATAGGGTTGCAAAATTTCAAGCTCGAATCGGGCTTGGCAGAGCTTGAGCTTAACCAGAGCATGTTTCTTGTCGAATCGGGATGGGCATAAAAGCCTGAATTTATGTGTTACATTTTTTAAATAATATTGTTCACTATATTTTACAAATTTACAATATATAAAATTTTATTTTTACTATATTAGGATTAAAAGTAGAGCTAAAAAAATTTAAAACTTTGAATATATGTTACTAGAAGATTAACTAAATGCTTTTTGAGTAAAGCCCAAGCCTAGCTTGAAACACTTAGACTTGTGCCAGGCAGAATTTTTCTATCATCCCTAGTGTAAGATATTTTTTATTTATAAAAAAATAGGAGTGTTTAGAATCAAGTCCATTCCGTTCAATCTGTCTGATTCATACAAATCTAATAAGTGGATCGATAGATTAAATTGGATTGAAAATTTTAAATTTTACAGTCAGTGAATTGGATAAGTAAATCCATAGAAATCAACAAATTCGCCAATAAATAAAAATAATAATTACTTTGTTTAAACAAATGAAATAAAAATTTGTAACTATAGCAATTAGTAAATAAACAAGTTAAAAGTAACGTATCCTATACAATAATAATATACAATTAAAATTATATAATTAAATAAGTAAATATAGTTGCCTCAACAATATTATTGGAACAACATATTTTTATTTGTTATTTACTTCAATTATGTCTATCTTGTTTAGGTTGAAGTTCAAAATACGAATTGGAGGTGGACATTTTGACAAATCATCCAAACATTCAAGTTTCAATTTTTGTATTGATTCAATTCCATAAATTTAGTTAATTTTCATATATTAATCTAAACAAATCATATTTTTTCTTCTTGGTGTGTTATAATTTGAAATTTTAAATGTATTATTTTAGTTTTATTTAAGCAATTAATTTATTTGGATGTTATTTAGTTTTGAATTTGATTGGTAGTAAAATTACTTTTACATTAAAATTTTTTATTTAATTATTTGATGTTAGATACAATGAAAATTTTCTTAATTCACAACGAATCTGCAAAATAGTATTAGATGTGGATTGTGTCAAACTTGCATTCGATTTGCAAACTTATGGATTGGGTTTACATTAAATTTCATCAATCCATAAATTGGATTGAATTAAAAAATTATAATTTGTAAAATCATGGATCATAATGGATCATATATAGATTGGTCTCTAATTCGTAAAATATAATATGCAAACACCCCTAATAAAAATAAACAAAATGTCACTTATATTCGGATATTAAAAAATAATGATAGCAAACAACTAAACATGTGATTAAGATATTTACATTTAGATCTATTTAGCCTTAAACAAATTTAAACCTATTGAGATTTCAAATACAAAAACAAATGCTGTCTAAGAGTGGTGCAATCAAAACCCTCTCTTTTTATCAGATCAATCCACTTTCATTATATTTTATTTTATTACACTGCAAAAATAATAAATGTGGATAAACAAAATTATCATAAATGACAAATGATGAATCTGAGTACAACTTTAGTAACCTTATGAGTACTAAGGAACTTAAAAGAACTTCCAAAGGAAAAGGGGTCAAAACAGCTAAAACTAAGGAAATTAACATTTAACAATAAGCTGCTACAGTGTTTCAACTCTAATTGATTAATATTACTTCAATTTTACATCCAAAGGCTTTGTTTCTTGCCAAGCGTGACATGGCTTCGCAACACCATGTTTTTAAGTGGTATTGATTTGTGTTGCAATCTGAAATTGTTCTTCAATTTATTTTCATAACCCCTGTCGTTCTTCAAGTCATGGATAATTGTTCCATCGTCTTCAAATTGACCATAAAAAGTATAAAGTTGTGTTTTTGTCGTGATAGAGTTTCCAAAACACTAAGAGCATCATCAAAAGACTGTTCAAATAAAATTTTATTACTTATTTGAATAGTTACATCAATATTTAAGGCTCTAAAAGACACTCCAGTTAAGATTCTTCAAATAAGAAATGATCATCTCTCTTCAAATTTGAAGAGTTACTTTCTTCCCCTTTAAATTTGAAGAGTTACTTTCTCCCTCTTCAAATTTATATTTTATTAATTTTTGTTGAAAAAAAGAGAAATGTGCTTTAATTACTATTGACTTTTCTTTTTAACAAATAGTTATTTAATTAAAATAATATTAACTCATTTATATTTGAAGAGTCTTTTGGAGAACAATATCTTTTTTCACTCATCTATTTGTCACATAGGTAAGCAAATGAATATTTGAAAAGTAAAATTTATAGAGCCTTTTGAAAATGTTCTAACAAACCCTTTGGGACACCCAGAAGCATTTGAGATTACTTTACAAAGATTTACTTAAAAAGAATTTGGTTTTGTTGATTTAGCCGCGAACTGGTATTTAACGGTGGTGCTTGAAGAACTGATGAAATATCGGGATTAAATGAGGGCAAATTGAGAAATTTAAAAAATTTAAATAAAAAGTTGGGGGATTTGATGAGATAAAATAGGGCAAGGCCCAGATGGATTGTTTGCTTTCTTGGGCTTAAAGGCCGATTTGACCGATTAAATAAGAAACCCAAACTCAATTGCTTTCGTATGCGTCAAGTGATCCATACATCATCGATCACGATTGGGTCAGCGTGCATCGAGCACTATCCAAATTGATTCAAAAAATAATAAATAATAGATAATAAATAATAGAATACGAGTGTCTTCTCTGTTACATGACAGCAGCTCCCCTTGTGCAAGTGCTTGTGCTAGCAGCTGCTCTGGTGGTCCCCTTCACAAGTTTTTCAGCACTTTGCTTTCAAGTTATGCGTAGCATAAATGAGAATTGGATTCCTCTCTCTCTCTCTCTCTCTCTCTCTCTCTCTCTCTCGCCCCCCTTTTCACCGGTTGTGTGTGCCGTGTCTCAGCTAAAAGCTTTGGACAGTGGCTATGTATAAAGTACATCAACTTCAATGTGGGGCATCATTAAATCACTCCTCTCCAAGCTCTGTCAAAGATTATGACTCCCTAAGGACATGTTTGGGAGCTGGACAAAAGGGTGGGATCAGCCTATTTTTTTTTTTTTGTGGATAAAATATCTAATCCTATATTTGTCAAATTCACTTAGATTAGATTAAGTAGACTAAATTTAAATTTAGTCATACAATTATAGGATTAGTTATCTTAATTTTCACATGGGTTTAAGCCTTTAAGGAGGATTAGAATAAACAATGTTTGTCCTTTTATGATTTCTTTTTATTTGTTTATTTATTTACGGACGTATTGTTATTAATTAATTATTTATTTATTTTTATTCATGATTCCATAAAAATCAAGTAATTTTTTTTATTTTATCTATGACATCTTCTTTCATTTATTTATTTTTGTTAATTAATATTTAATGTTAAAATAATTAACTAATAGTATATTATATGTATTAACAAAATTATTATTAAGAAACATCCCATTTATCATATGAATATTATGTAAAACATTAACATTTGGTAAATAATTAATTTTAATAGGCAAAATATACGTCATACATAAAAATATGTACATTAAATAAATTTAATTGTTCTAATTAAATACTATTTAACTTCACTTATAATTAATTTAACATAGTTTAATCCAATATTAATACTATATCTTACCAAACATATGACACCACTATATATAATCCAGCCTCATTCAATCTAATTTAATTCAATTCAGTTCTTATAGTTAATTCAATTTAATCATGCGTGTCAAACGTAGCTTAAGATCACTGCCAATATACTTTAAATTTTGATTGCAAAGATTCTAATTCATCTGATAGTGTTTAATTATATAGTACTAATGACAATAGAAGGAAAAAGGGAGGGAAAGGGCTGCACTTGATGCTAGTATTTTTTTTTAATTTTTAATTTTGAATTATTTAAAAATTATAATAATGTGATAAAATGAGTTGTTAAGGTTAAATGCACCATACACATAATAGATAAATTAAAATAATTAAGGTGGCAAGTACCTTACCGTAGTCAGACTCAAAGGCCAAGTGGGTGGGGATTGTGCTTGTGCAAGTCAATGCCTAATTTTGAACACTTTCTTGACGATTTCATTTTCTTTGAATATTTCTTCTCTCTCTCTCTCTCTCTCTCTCTCTCTCTCTCTCTCTCTCTCTCTCTCTCATGCCCATAGACATATAGTCATGTCCACTGGCCCACTCAGTTTGTCTGTCTGAAATCCCCAACACCTCCAATGCCATGTTACCAGTTGGACTTCTTCTCAACTCTTTACCACCTTCACTCTTGGCGCGTGCGTTCCGTTTCGGATGGAGTTGGTAACTCCCTGCAGCATAAAACTTTGAATTTAATTTTGACTAAATCATGATGAGTGGATGGATTGATGATGATTCTAATAAATTACCCATGACTTTATTGAATTATGTTGTAACAGGTATTGGTAATTAATAATGTAAAAAGATAAAAATACCAATAATCAATATGTCAATACGATCGTATAATGATGGTATATAGTTATTGATGATTGAAAATAAGAATAATAAATATAAATAATTTTTTAACAAATAAGATTAAAATTTTCTTTTTAAAATGAAAAATGTTAAATTGCGGCCTATTGTAACTTAACTCTTCACGTAGGAATAATAATACAGTAGTGGAGCTCACATGATTTATTGCGTGAGAAGTAACTTAGTAAGCTACTTTTGAAATAAGGAAAAATTAATTTCCAAAGATAGCCTTCCTTAGTCAAACAGAAAGAACCCTCCGTATTAATGGGCCTTTGGTCCAGTGAGAGAACCCTTACACTTAGAATAATGAGTGTAAAGATTTGAGCCTCCATAAAAATATTTATGGAGCTTATTTACAATCCTTCCTCAATTATTAAATAATTGAGTGGAGTTAGTCTATTACTCACGAAATGTGAGTAGAGTGGACAACCCTTGAATATTTGAGAGGGTTTAAAGAATTTGGACAGTACTTCAGAGGAGTACATACCACGAAAAAAGGTCTCAATTATAAAATCTATTTATAAATATTAATTGTAATACCAACGGTCTTGTATAACAGTATTTAAAAAAAAAAAAAAAAAAAAAAAACCCTCCGTTGAAAATGAAGTGGAAACACTCATAAAACCAGAGCGTGGGAACAGAAAGAGAGGCGATAGTGCCCCCACCAAAACTTTCTTACCGAACCATAGAAAGTAAAGAAAACTCTTCATCTAATTTCTAATCTCGAACTCATCAAAACTCTGTGCTCTCCTCTCTCTTCCCCACCAAAACCAGAACCAGAACCAGAACCAGAACCAGAACCAGAATCAGAACCCGAGCCCATCAATGGAGCACTCACCAAAATACCAAGAAAATAGCAGCACCAGCAGCAGCGGCAGCAGCAGCAACAACAACAACAACAACCCCTCTACGCCGAAACCCGTTACCAGATCCGAATCTGGAAACCCGTACCCGACTACTTTCGTCCAAGCAGACACCTCTTCCTTCAAACAAGTCGTCCAGATGCTCACCGGATCCTCTGAAACCGCTAAACAAGCATCCAAACCCACTTCACAACCCGACCCAAATGCCAAAACTCACAGCATCCCTCCCATCAAATCTATTCCCAAAAAGCAACAGCAATCCGGGTTCAAACTCTATGAGCGTAGAAACTCGCTCAAGAATCTCAAGATCAATCCTTTAAACCCTAACCCATTTGTCAACTCTGGGTTCTCCCCCCGGAAATCCGAGATTCTTTCTCCGAGCATTCTTGACTTCCCGTCTCTAGTTCTCAGCCCGGTCACCCCTTTGATACCCGACCCGTTTGCCCGATCCGGGCACGGCAATCATGTTAACTATAACCATACTGCTTTGCAAGCAAAGGGCGAGAATTTGGATAAAGAAGCCGAAGAGAAGGCCATTAAAGAGAAGGGGTTTTATTTGCACCCGTCACCATCAACTACGCCGCGAGAGGTGGAGCCGAGGCTGTTGCCGCTCTTTCCGGTGTCTTCGCCGAGAGTTTCAGGTTCTTCCGCTTCTAATTCTTAAATTATTATTAGGTTTTTCTTTTATTTTTATTTTTTTTTCCTGTGTAAGATTTTTATGTATTGTTGGTAACGAGGGTGAGAGAAAAATAAAATTGTAACGTTGGATATTTGCAGAAATGAGAGAAAATCCTTGCTTCAATTGTATATTTTTATGTTTTGGCCGCAATATTATTTCTTTTATATTTATACCATTTTAGGCATTAGCAAATAGCAATGATTTGTTCTCATATGATGATTGATGGGGAAGGTTCCAATTTTTCGTTTGAAGGAGTGAAGAGAAATTAAGAACTAGTGGTAAATTTTTTCAGTATTAGCTTTTACTTACATTTTCTAGAGGAATTGATGTTGTATGAATATATTTTTTTGAAGGAAAAAAATTAATTGGAATTGCTAAATATTCTAACTTTTATTAATTGTGGGGTCGGTAGGGACTGCCAATGTAGGCATGACTATGGATCCAGAAATTCAATTCCAATTACTTGAGACTTTGTAAACATGAAACACTGCAGATGTGAGAGAGGGAGAGGAAGAGACGAGTAATGGGAAAATGGGAAAACTTTTGTTCGTATGAAATGGCCAAAAAATAAAAGCAGCTTTGGGCAAAGCTGCCAAAGATATAAATGGGAGAGGGAGGAATCTTGATGACTCTTTTGTTTTGTTTTGTTTTTTGCTTTGTGGAGTGAAAAGGATGCGCCAAGTAAAGAATTCTACGTGGACAATGCACTTACTCAATATCGTCGTCATAGACTAGTCTCGCACACATGCCATCTTTGATTCTAGATCTACCATCACGATTCATAATGCTGCGAAAAATATTCGCCATTGGATACGTAAATGGATTAGATACAGATTTTAGCTAAACCAGTCTTCATACTTGTTTCATTGACAGCGTACAGTCAAGTCAACACTCAACAGTTGTTCCCAATGAGGACAAGAAACCCAAAGTGATTGCTTATGATTTTACAATTGCTAGCATTTTAAAAGATTTTTTGTTAATGCGATGTCGACTAAATTTTCTTTTTCTTTTTGGGTTGAGGATGACGACTAATTTTGGGCACAGTTGCAGCCACACAAGATTTTATTTGGTTGGACGCAATTAATTGAAGGACCCACCTGCGCAGGAATCGTGCAAAGAAAAGAAAGCTGATGGCCCCAGAGGCCCAGTTGTTTTCGATATTTGATTGAGTTTCCTGAATCTCGAGTCAGTGAGTGGGTACTTTAGACTAGAATTGCTGTAAAAAGTGGTCATGCGAATGGGGGGTTTCTTCCTTTTGCTCTCTTCGAATCCAATACCTAAACCCACTGTGCCGAAACTTTGCTTTTTTGACTCAAGAGAGACCAACTTGAGTGAGGTGAGACATGCGGAAGTGCAGGTGTGCAGAAGTGGGTCTTTTTGATTATGAAAGACTGAATAAGCATTTTGAAATGAAATTAAAGAAAGAAAGCCGTGAAACGTGGTGACTGTTAGAGCAGGAAAAAAACTTTTTAAATTTATTTATTTATTTATTTATGTGATATATAAAAGAATAAAAAAAATTAAATCATCTATCAAAAGATTTTTTTAAATAAAAACAAATTCATATCATTTTAATTATATTTTTTTCAACTAAAATAATAATAACACATCCCACTCTTCAAAAATGAGAAAATAAAAAATAATATAATACTGTATATTAGATTATCTTTTTCTTTTCTCAATACTGATGAGAGAGAATAATAATATTATTTAAAAAAAATCTTTTAGAATAATTTTTACTTATTCGGCTCTTTAAATGATAAGTAGGATTTTATTTAAAGAAAATTTTAGTGATGCTCTTAATTGATTACTTTGTTTTATTTTGTTTTAGTTTTGGTAATTTGTGTTGGGGTTATAGTTCCCATTTTTTTGAAAAAAAAAAGAGAGAGAGAGAGAATAGGAATTGGGTTATAGTTAGTTGGTAGGTCATTAATTGAACATTTTGAAACTTCTACGTGCCTTGTTTGAAGACGCACGTCTTTCTTCCTCTTTTCAATTTTCAAAGGAAATTGTCAATCCTCAACCTATTAATTTTCCCCGATTTTAAAGTAATTCTACAAATGTGTATCTGTTCAGCATATTCTCTGGAAATTGACCAAGATGACCATCTTATGACACTATCAAAAGTTAGAATCTATTAATAGCAAGCTGAAAAAATAATACAATTTATAAAAACAAAAAGAGTAAACTTTAAACTAATGGCTGTTTACTCTTTGGATCAAAGAAATAAGAATCATTTTCATCCGTGTTTACTTGTTAAAAATATAAAGGAATGAAAGTGAATTTTGGTTGGGACTCATTAATTTGGGAACGAAAAACAAGAATTCCCTTCTTATGGGAGATAAAAATGAAAATGAAGAAAAGAGGAATAAATTGACATTTTTAACCTTAAACAAAATAAAAAAAAATTGATAAATTTATACTTTTATCCTTAAACAAAATAAAGTTCTTGGTTTAACTCATTTAAATATATTATTATTGTGTTAAATCAGTAGGAAATAGTGAGTGGATATTAATAATTTCCGTATTTTAAAATACATCTTTTCCACGTTTGTTACCTGATGATGAAAGTACTTATCCATCGACGGTATATGGGTATGGCTTGAACACTAATGCCGGGGGCTTCAAGTTTCACGCTTGATATTTTTGACAATTTGTAGGAACTTTGTTTGTATTCAATTGAAGTTGCCTTGAAGGTTCCTGCCGGGCAGTTAGCAGTATTAACTTTAAAGGATTAGAAATTTTATGATAAATTGACGTCATCGTGGAGAATTAATGCATCATAGAAAATAACTAAAAAAATCCCACTACTTAAAAAAGTCTCGAGAAAATAAAGACCTTTTTTTTTAGTTGAAACTTGCAAAAAGTATAATCAAACAAACTATAGCAAGGAATCTAGGGAAAAAGTAACAAAATATTTAAATTATTAGTGGCCTAATCATGATTACCCGTAGTCTTTTTAATTTTTAATTTTTTTTTAAAATGTAACTTCTTCACTGCCATGCTTGGACAGGAGACAAGATGACACTATACCGGGGCCGCCACTCACTCTCAGTCTCGGTATGCACGAGAAACGAAAGAAGGCAATCTAGAAGATAAGAGCTAATGTTTGAAATGACCGGCTGTTTCTTTGGCTACTGCGGTTGAGACAGTCTTAATAATTGACCAGCCAGCCGTTTTCAGTGCGAAATTTGCAGCTTGTAATTTAGCAGCTGCTTGGGCCGCAAATTTGGAACCAAAATTTGGAATTGCCAGCCCTTTAATCCCAATTGTATAACCACTCGGGCAGTAGCCCGAGTGGCCAGGGCTGCTGCCCTCCAATTTGGAGGGCAGTAATTCGAACCCCCACAAAAATATTGTGGGGTATTTCCTTCTTCAATTAATTTGAGTGAAGGTAGTCTTCTCCCTTACCCATGAGTGAGGAGTAGACATCCCTCGAATATTTGTGAGGGTTAAAATCTGGGCAGAGCTCCATTAGCATTGATGTCAGTTGGTCCCAGTAATAGTCTGATTTGTAAATATCAGTAATAGTCTCATGTATATGAGTTGTAATCTGAGCAATAGTCTCATGTAATCAAAAAAAAAAAAAATCCCAATTGTATGGTAGACAAACACATGGGTTCATCATTTTCTGTTGTCGGGTAGTACAAGCGATATTTCACAGTTCTCTTCTCTATAAGGTGATGTTATGACTTATGTGTGTGCAACAAGTATTTTATTTTTTCTTATGGTGACACCAAAAAAAAAAAAAAAAAAAAAGAAGAAAAAACTCACTCGAAACCTCAAATCGGGTTTAGAGTTTAATTGGAGAAATTTAGGCTGGGTTTAGTTTAATTTAATTTACTATCATCCAAATTTATATATATAAAAGAACGGTATACCTCTAGTAATCAGACTTAAACTTCTCCTAAAAATCTTAATATAAAAAACTAAATTAAAAAAAAAAGGAGGCAGGGGTGGTTTCATCCGAGGGTTGTATTTCACGATATAAGTTTAATTTTATAAATTTGGTGAAATCTCAATCTTTCCATGTTCTTAAATTTCTAACTTTTGTACAACCTTATTTGAATAATGTTTTAAAAATCTTTTTGTTGATTTGACTCTTTAAATAAGTAGTAAAATCTCATTTGAAGAGTTTTTTTGACAATGCTGTAACCTTTTAGTCAATTTGAAACCATCAAAAGAACAGTTTTTAAACAATTATGAATCAAGATTCTCTTAATTGAAAACGAGGAAATCTCACTTCTGATGATAAAATAGCATATATCATGTCATATAGAGTTTTATATATTTTTCTTATACTTTTTTATATTTTTAAAATTTTTATAATAAAATTTTTATTTTATATTCTCAAGATCAAATATCAAGTAAATTATTTTAAAAAAAAAAAATCACCGATAAGGTGGGTGTTAGAGGACCCCAACTTGTAAAATTAATCAAAGTAAAGAAAAATATGTTCAAAGGGGATATAAAACAAAACCTCTAGGTCATAGGAAAAAAAAAACAAAATAAGGTTAACAAAAGCAATAAGAGAAAAGAGAAAGCCAAAGAAACAAAATTAAGATAAAGCCTAATGAAATATTAAGCAAATAATAAATATATATATATTTTGGACAATCTTAATTTTTGTCCTCAAATGTGCATTGGACTAGCTCAAAATGCATGTATAGTATAGTTTCATTCTTAATTTGTATTAAAAAGAAAATATAACTTATAACTAGATTGAAACTATATACTTTTTTTACACTGATTATATATCTTTAAGTATCGTTAGGAATAACATTTTGAAGATAAATTTCTTTGAATCCATTTATGAAGTATTACAGCAGTGGTTAAAGTTAATTTATAAGTAAATAAAATATTGGACGAAGGGCCATGTGCATGAATGTTTACAAAAGGATGGCATACTTTTTATTATTATTATTATTATACACATGCACATTTTATAACACTCGAATCTAAAACCTAAATTTTGAAAAGACTGCCCGCTAACCAGTAAATTAGACCTTGGTCTCAGATGACACAGTTTATCAATATGATTTCCCCTTAATCACCATTATTGATCCATTTTTCCGTCTCTTTAAAATGACCATTAATTCTTGAGTGTTAAAAAAGGCTTTCAAAGAGCTAGGTTAAATGAATTGGAAAACAAAAGAAAAGCTTAAAGCCCTAATTAATCGACACTTGAACACGAATAATATTTTATCTTTTTATTGATTACCTCCGCAAAATAAATGGAAGAACAAAAAGAATTAATGAGGAGAAGAGACTAGGTTCGGTTACATGAATAAAGATCATCAATGTTAAGATTCAGTGATTGCATTTGTACCCATCCGCAAAATTTTAAAAAAGACAAAAAAAATAACAAAACAATAGAACATAGAAAAAAATTACAAAAAAAAAAAAAGGAAATTCGCAATAGCAAAATAACTCAAGTTTCCGAAGAGTACTAGCTAGTTATAACTTATAATCAAGGGGACATGTTATTTCTCTCTTTTCTATTAAATGAGCTTTGAATACCGTACCGATCCTACGAGTCAATTAATTGATTAGGCAGTGGCCCTCTGGCAGTTGGTGATGGCGGTGCAACCACGGCGGTAAGGGTTAGTGGGGCCACCTCCATTGCAATTGTAATAGGAAGCGCCACGTCGGTTGCATGGAACTGAATTGCCCTGTAGGGCTCCGTAGCTGATGAAGCCTGCTGCATTGAGGTGGCGACGGCTATCTTCTGTGGGCATCAACACTTCAGTGTCATCTTCAATGCGTCCGATGTTGGTAAGGCGACCCCAGTTGCCGCTGTCGAAGGCATTTGTCTCTGATGCCATCATGGCCATCACAATGCCCAATGCGAGGAACACCATACTGATCAGCAGCTGCTTTGCTGTACCCATTTTAATTTATTACTATTTATAATCATTATTTTTTTTTGGGGGGGGGGGGTGGGGGGACTCTTAATTAAATACAAACAATGGAGTTTAAAAAGAGCGAGTGATGTTTTATGTTCACTTGATGATGATCCATTTCTAAATTTTGTGCGCTCTCCTGATTTATACATAAAAGGAGGCGAAATGTGGGATATATACTACTGACTGAAGGGTGGCTGTGATTTTTACTCAGTTGAATGAGGGGAATCCTTTGATGATTTTTGTGGTTGTGAACTCTGCGGGCTTAACGTTAATTTAGACTTAGAGCTGCCCGTTTCTTGCTCCATCCCTCTGTATTTCTGTCTAAATATATATATGGTATTATTATTGTTGTTTCAAAAATGCCAATGGCTTTAATAGCCAGTATGTATGAAGATTAATTGATTAATTTGTTCCTCATGTGGTACTATTATTGTTGTTTCAAAAATGCCAATGGCTTTAATAGCTAGTATTGTATGAAGATTAATTGATTTATTTTGTCTTTAATTCTGGGTTTTGTTAATTTTTTTTATATGTTTATCCGGTGATCCATATTATTGAAACTATGGAACATTTGCCTCACCAAGTACAGATCTATCATGTCATGTATACATAGATCTTGTCCATCATAGATATTGCAATTTGCAAGGATACTAAAAAGTATAATCAACGGAGAAATTCCCGGCAATAAATCAAGATAATTTATAATTGACTAGGATAAGAATAATACACTCAGACAATTAGATGAATGATTAAGTTGAATTAGTAAGGAACTAATATTAGTATTAATTCATAACAAGTCTTTTAAGAAATACTAACATTAGATCAGTATTATCTATTAAGTTTTTGGGTCAAGTTGATCAACTAACACAATACATGGCATACATATACGCAATGTATCTAAAACTCTTGAAAAAGTTACAACAATGCATAGATTTTAAGAGTGGTGATGTATTTTTCTTTATTCACATCCAGCAAATTGAAACATTTATGATCGTGAATTGTTTTTAAGTTTTGATATATGTGGTTGACTAAACGTGTCGAATTAAGATCGTTATTGTCAACCACGTCTTACTTCCCCAATATTTTGAGGGCGTATTCCCATTTTGAGGAGCATTAGATCCATATTCATCAATCCCCAAATAAAAAGTAGAATCGCCTTAATACATATCAATTTGAGTTATGTGAGACAGAGTTAATACAAAAAAGGTCTATATAGATATATGACTAGAAATGTTAACGTTTAAGAACAATAAAAAAAATGGTGTATCATTATTAACTGCTCTGCACTTTCTTCTCCACAATATACTGGCACCTCTTATATGTTGTCTTTATCCGTATTGAATGTAACGTTGCTATACATAAGGTCCATAAAATGTCTTCCTTCCTCCTCTCTCACTCTTGTTTGTTGCTTTTCAAAAGTTGACAATAAAAAGGTTAAAAATGCATGATTAGTACAAATGGGTTCGTGTCGGTTTTTGTCACCATTCTGTTGAGGTTTATTATTTATATCAGTATCACTGCTTTTAAAAAGTAGTACTTGAACAAATTTTTATAGGACACATTAGCATTAATGGACTCGACTAGCTTACAGAATCTGTAAGGTACAGACTGCAGCATCAGCCGTTGGATGTGGTTGGATGTGGAGTGAGAAACTAAACAATAGAAAATCGGATGGTGGGATGACGGGTGATGTTTGTTACAGAATCTGTACCATAGACAGGTCCTAGCATTAATTAGTATCTTCTTCATATTTTGTCTCTCCTTGGATTTGTGACTTTTAAGAATCTAGTAACACATGACAACAATTGAATGGTTAAAATTCGTGTCTCTCCATTAGCATTAATTAGCATCTTCTTCTTGTATTTTCTTTCCTCGTACTTTTTGACTTTTAAGAGCCTAATAATACATGACCATAAGCAAGTTGAATGGCCAAGATTTATTTCTCTTCATTTTCAAAATTAATCCATTAAATTGATTAGGTATTAAAGTAAAATAGTAATCTGTCAAGACAAATTAAACTCTTATCATTCCCAATTCTTCAATTAACCTAGAGCTAAGGTGTGAATCAGCATTGAAGCCTCAGATTGGTGTTGATTTAATTGCAACTTGAACAGATCTTGACAAAGGTTCTTGGACAGTGATTTATTTCTAATTAGAGAACAAAGCAATCAAGTCACTGCAATAGTTTCCAAACCTTCATTTCCTTCTCCCCTGCAGACTTACCAAGACTTTGGCAAAATTCAAATCTAAGACTCTTATATGTGAAACCTTTACCCATTCTTGCTTTTGTCAAATTAATTAGTGAGGTAGCCTTATGCTTGTGTACCCAACCAAACACCAGTTCGATTGCGTGAATCATTTAGCGACAGCAACTAATTAAGTATAATTGTTAAAATAATATCTTAATCTCCACATTTCCAATTTTCATGTGCATTAGACTTTCATACAATAATAATACAACAAAAAATGATTATCTGGTTGGCCCATAGTGAATGCAAAGTTCACCAATTAATCAAAATTGTCTTTCGATTAAAAAAAAAAGTTAGAAAAAAAAGACACTTGTAAGCTGTAATCGAGTCAATAATATCATAAGTCTAATCCTCGGTGGTTTTTTATTCCCCCTTAAATTCTACCAAGTAAACGAACTTTGAATGTGGCTTTAAAATGATCCAAATCACAAAACCTAACAACTACCACGTAGACCCATTTTCGTGCTTTTCTTAATTGATTGATATAATTGTTCATTAAATTACTCATTAATTCCCCCAGCAGTGTTGTTACTAGTTAAAGACAAATATTGAAAAGATGGCTCCAAAAATCATAAGATTTGATATATCTTGTTACCATATAGTCTCATTTACACGGATAATAATATTAGGGATCGAGTTTTATTATGAATTCTAATATCATATGTCACTCATCTATTGGATAATGAAATTTAGGAATTATAAAATTACTTAACCACCATCTAATAGATGAATGCTACATCAATTAAAATTAAAATTGAAACTTAAATATTAGGATAACTAATATTGGTTTTGGATGAAACACATATGAAAATGAAATTTCATATTCGTTGAGGGACCCAAACTTCTCTTTTTCCACGGAGAGGAGACAAGGCATAACGTGTATAATTAATTAAGGTTAATTATTACTTATTAAGCACGCCAATTTGTTTGTCTTGAGGACTCGATAAATAATTTGATGATTTAATTGATAGATTATGATGGCCTGGAATTTAAACATACAGGAAAATTAAAAAGTCATGAAAAAATATAGGCTATCTAGCTTTAATAAATTATTGATAAAACTTTACATTCCAATTGTAATTGCAGCAGACAAGAAGCAATCAACATAAATTAAAATTAACTGATCAGTCTTGTTGTTGAGTGTTTAATCGTAAGATCGGAAAAAAAAATAAAAATAAAAAGAAAGACAAAAATTATGGGGTGTACGTAGTTGCATGCTGGCTCCTTAATTAAATATAATTAATTAATTAACATCATATCCTCTTGGTTGAAGTTTATTATTTATTAATTAAATTAACTAATCAAGAGGGAAAAGAAAAAGGAAATTAATCAAGTGAGTCGCTTCGACGAGGAGCAGTAGCAGTCGGTCTACTGAGACCGCGACCATTGCAATTGTAGTAGGAGCTACCAGGAGCATCGCAGGGAACAGAGTTGCCTTCTAGGGCTCCATAGCTGCTGTACCACGTTCCCAGAAGCTGACGGCGGCTGTCCTCCGTTGGCATCAACATCTCATTCGGATCTTCAACACGGTTTATGTTGTTGATCCGTCCCCAGCTTGAGCTGCCGTGTGCACTAGAATCCACCACTGCCGCCGCCACCATGAACAGCATCATAACCACCTTTAAATCCATTCTTTCTTCCTTTTCGATCTTTACTATTATAAATATGATGTTGTTTCATTTAACACACGTAGAAACATGAAATACGATCCATCACTCTTAATGATTCAGCTCGCCCTTCCTCTACTTTCCGGATGATTTTTGTGGTTCTTAAATTTTTAGGTTTAACGTGAATTAAGGGCAGTCGCAGTCCGTTTCTTTCTCCTTGTTTTTCTCTTTCATTTTTTTTTTAATCCATTTTGTTGGTTCTGTTTTTCCCAATATTAGTGTTCTAGATTATAGTGGTGCGTAGATGACTGGATCCCGCCCTGGTGAAAGACAAATTGGTGCCCAAACAAGCCCATATATTTTTTTATTTGACAGTGCATATTGACGTTTTTCTTTTCTTCTGTAAAATATTCAAATTTTGTATATATATTTATCCATCTAAATAAATTAATGGAGTAGACCCTGACTTTTTCATTTTAGAAATCATTTGGCGACAGCAAACTACAGTAAATTTATAAAATAATATCTTCCCCACAATTTTTCCAAGTTCGTGAAGTAAAGTTTTCTCGTACACTATATATATAATGTGAAGTGGTTGACTGATCGGCCCTTGGTGAATGCAACAGCAAGTTCTCCCTTGTACCCCACCATTAGATATTTTCATTTCTTCTCTTTTTTTAATTATGTTTTCTTAAGTTATACTATAGTACATTCATAGAATTATAGCATCAATTGAAACATAAATTAATTATCTCAACTCAAAAAACAAAACAATAGTGACATTTACAAGAATAAAATGAGTCTCATTTAATGAAATTTTTTGAAACATAGTACATTAAAAATAATACAATCAACTAACGATCGTATGAAATATACAGTTGAATTTAATATAACCATCATTTAGATGATAATTTTTAAAATAAATACACACATGATAAGACATCGTTGTATGACAAGCATGGTATGTTTTAATATCAAAAATTTCTCATTCATGACAACTTTAATTTCCAGCTCTTCAATTAATTAATGAAAAATAATAATAATCTTGCTCTTCAAACATAGAAAAGTGTTCGGCACGAGGCCGAGGAATGACCTAATTGGCCGCAGTCTCCTCATTCACGAAAATTTTAAAATACATCAGAGGTAGTATACCAATTATACAACAAGCAAATGATTTTATAACCGTATGTATTTATTTTGAAAAAATCATCATATAAATAATGATTATATTAAGTTTAAATACATATGTTATACATGCATTGAGGAGTTGTATTATCTTCGATGTAGTCTAGGATTTCTCCTCATTTTTTTGAGATTTTTCTTCAATAAAATCACTGTAAATTGTAGGAATTTTATTTTAAAATTTTTCGCCTAAAATCTCTTGTAAAATTATTAGAAATGGAAGAACTAGGAGGCTGAAATCCTCCTCATCAAAGAGGGGGGAAAAAAAGAAGAAGGAAGAAGATGAAATCCTCGCTGGCTGAATCCCACTGAAGTCAAGCATGCATGATATGGAGCAATAAATGAGCTTTGAATACAGATTGAAATATTTCAAATCAGTAACCTAACAACAACTACGTAGACCCATTTTCATGCTCGCTTTATTTGACTTGCTATGCATTAACTTGATAATTATATTGCTCATTCTGCATTTGGGGTTGTTCCTGAGGACAAATAATAGAATAATTTATGACAAGATGGGTGCAATTTGAGCTTTTAAAATATCCCATCACCATTATCATTTGCATGAAATGGTCTTCGTGAGGGACCCAAGAGTCGTGCATCACACGACATGCACTGTGGGAGAGCTTTTCTTTTTCCACGGAGACTATGACTTCAGTTGAGATTAATGCTCATATATGAGCAGTCTCGAATCTCTTTTCGTGGGCTCGGTGATCAACAAGATTGACAAGCCGTTCAAGCTGCTGATTGTAATTGGTTTTACTAGATGATTTTAATAGATCAGTTTCTTCTTTATTCAATACGAGATCTTAATAGTAATCCTTCCTTCAAATTAATGTTATATGCATTATTTATTATATACAACAAAATAAGGATATCAAAAGTGAGAAAGTTCATGAAGAGAGACACATTGCTTTTGTGATATATTTGATATCATAAGCTTTTTGTTCATATCCGTTCAATTAAAAGCACCAATTATAGTTGATTTTGTACGCATGTGAGAGGAACAAGACCCCCCAACCAACCCACAAAAACGAGCCACTTCGATCAGTACACATGTGCGGCTAGGCCCCCCTTATTTTATCCTTGTGGAAATGCACCAAATACCGTATGCCCCATCATATTAAATTGCTCCAACATCAAGATCAAACCACGACAATCACTCAATTTCAAATAATAGCATAATAATTTTCAATTTCAACTTATATTTTAAAATAAAAAGAGATAAATTTAACTAATAATAACATCATTTAATGGCGTCAACGTTTTGTTTTAACAGGCAAAAGGAGATGAAAGCTATATTATTCCCTTAATATTTAACTTTAAATGGGGTGTCTTTACAAACTTTAGAATATATCAACCTGATTAAAAGATGGGCTTAGCTTAGACCACAAGTGATCCGCTCCAGGCCTCCAACTTTCAGAAAAACATATAGGATTTTGAGTGTGTGACGGCAGATTACTTTAATTTTATTCCTCTCTTGTTTATTTATTGAAAAAAAAAACATTTGATGAATAATATCGTCCATTTTATGATGTGCAAGTGATATATTTTTTTATAATTTTATGTAAGGAGTAGTAAAATTCTGTATTAATCACATAATAACATGTGATGGTAACAATTCCATAATTTCTCGTCGGTCAATCAAATATTATCGTGCAGTAGCGTTGCTCGTGATTCATGAACAATGCGACACCCGCTACATCACTATTTCTTCAATTATTAAAATGTTTTAAGTTATATTTTAATAAAAAAAGAAATTAAAAAAAATTATTTATTGGGTTAGATAATAGATAGTCTTTGCAATTGAGTTTCATCATCAGCCACCTTTTACTTTGTCTGTTTCACAACTGAGCAAAGTACAGGTGGCCCGTGGTTTTTAATTCTTCTTGCTGCTTCAATTTTCTCCTCTCTGTGTCTGTCTTATGTGTGTTTGGCTAGTTTGTTCTTTGTTTCTGCTCCGAACATTTGCTGTAAGTTACTAACTTTGATGAGGCTTTTTGTTCTTCCTGTTATTCAATGTTTGTATCTGTGCATGTGCTTCAGGTGTTCTGTTTCTTTCACGAATTCTCTTTCTATGATCCGCGAAGACTACAAATTCTTAGCTTTTTGCTGCCTTTGTTGCTTAATTTGATATGGGTTCTTTTCAATGTTGCTTTTGGTGGGGTTATTAATTTGTTTTCTTCAACTTTCATGGCTGACCTTTCGCCTTTGTGTGTCTGCAAAATTCTCAACTTTCAGTTTATGTGGGTTTCAAATTTACTTGTTCTTGCTCAGGAAGGATATTATTGTTTGTCTTATGGCTTTGTCTTTGTTGGATTTATTTGTGGGTAGTAGAAATATGTTGTCTGTTCAGTTAATTATGATCACACGAAGTTAAAAACTTGTTGGTATGAGAATGAGCAGTTATTCCTTTAGAGCTTATATTGTTTGTTCCGAGTTTCTCTCATTAACATCCTTCAATGATCTTCTTCTTGGTGAATTGTGTACTTCAGAAGGGTTAAGTTTCTTTCTTGTTTTATTATTATTATTATTATTATTTTTAATATATCTTCTTAGTTGTTAATTGGAAAATTATCCAGAATTTTAATTGATCCTTAAATTTTGGGAAATGTTACATTTTTGGAGTTGTTCGGTTATGTTTGTGCATATTAACAATGATCGCCTCTAGAATTAGGACCTTTTCTAAAGCTTTTGCTTAAGATGCCCAATTCACCCAAAATATTGGGAATACAACTGGGTCTATTTTCGTGTTTTGTGCTAAGATGACAAGTTTAATTGTTACTATTGCAATTGTTCTGAGGTACTCACATCTTCCTAAAGAATGGATTGCAATGTTTGATGCCATTGATCAAATTCATCTCCATGTGAAGAATTTTGGCATACTTTTAATCAGTTGGCTCTTTCAGATGACCTTTTGTTTTCTTTGAACTGGAACTTTAAATGTACAACAAAAAAAAAGGACAAAGACAGGCTTATTGTGCTTATCAGATTTTTTAGTCCTAAATTTGTTTCCAGCCTTCATTCTCTAATGGTTTGCATCATTAATTGACAGGCTGATGTGCTGTGAATGTTCTCATTCCGCTCTGAAAAGAAGAAATAGCTCTTGAAGAAGTTCTCCAGTTGTAATCATGAGCAGCAATTCACATCTTCCCCTTATTTATAAGAAAGGAAAACCCAATCTTCTAGTTGAGGTAAAAAAAGATTTGGACTGTAGTTGCATCTGATCGTTTATTTATTTATTTTTTTAATATCTTCTTGCTTGAGTTTATTCTTAACAAATTTTATTGGTTTTCAGGTTGCTAATACAGATAAACAGTTAGTTACGTTGATCCATTCCAAAGGATTACTGTGCCCTGAAGTTCAAGAATTGTACCACAGAGTCTGCTCAAGCTATGAGAAAATTCTTCTAAATGATTATGATCAGGCAGAGCTTCAAGATGTTGAATATTCTTTGTGGAAGCTTCACTATAGGCACATCGATGAATTTCGGAAAAGAATAAAGAAAAGCTCTGTTTCAGATAATACAATGCCGCAAAGTGGTGCTAACGTGCAGAGAAGCAGTGACAATCATATAGAAGGATTCAAATCTTTTTTGTCGGAAGCAATGGCATTTTATCATAATCTGGTAGTTAAAATTAAAAGATATTATGGGCTTCCAGAAGAATCTTCCTTCGCTAAGGAAGGTTATATGTCAACTACTCTTGAACCAAACAAAAAGCAGAAATACCAGTTTTTATGCCATCGCTTTTTAGTTTGCCTTGGGGATCTTGCTAGATACAAAGAACAGTATGAAAACTTTGGTGCTCAGGAACATAACTGGTCAGTTGCAGTTTCCCACTACTTGGAAGCTACAATGATTTGGCCAGATAGTGGAAACCCTCAGAACCAGGTAATTTCATTTTCTTTTCTGAACTTGGGATCTATACTCCCTTTGTTGAACTTTGTTTCTTTACAAAATGTATGTATGTATGTGTGTGTGTATGTATGTATGTTGTATGTATGTATGTGTGTGTGTGCGTGCGTGTGTGTGTGTGTGTGTGTGTGTGTGTGTGTGTGCGTGTGTGTGTGTGTCTAATTTCAAATGCTTCTACTTCTGTTCTATACATGTAACCATGTGTATATGTAGTTGGCAGTGTTGGCAACATATGTCGGTGATGAGTTCCTTGCATTGTATCATTGTGTACGGAGTTTAGCAGTTAAAGAACCTTTCCCTGATGCCTGGAATAACCTCATTTTGCTTTTTGAAAGGGTACGAGTTGAGATCCTTTCCCCATTATTTCCAGATTAAGTTTAGCAAATTTTTATCCTTCTTTATTTTAATTTCTGATATCCAGTTGTTGGCATCTCTCAACGGTTCTTATAATATTGCAGAACAGGTCATCTGATTTGCATTCCCTTTCTATGGAGGCCCACTTTGATATCTCAAAACCATCTGAAAGAAGCAGCAATCAGATCAAATCACAATCAAGAGATGGTTTTTCAAATTGCAATATGTTGAAAGCTGAACATGATTGCTTTAAGGAAACAAATTTATGGTCACTTATCATCAGAACAATAAGCTTCTTTTTCATAAAATCCAGGTATTCCTTGTTGCACATTTTCTTATGATCCAGTTGTGAATTTGCTCATGGGTGGTGATTCGTGTAACAATTTTTATTTATGTGTTCGCGCACATGTGTGTAAAGGCTGTACATTTCATTTTCTGATATTGATTATTCTCCATTCCCTTCCTGTGCGAGTTGCTTTAAGCCTGCACTGGAATATCTAATTGGTTCCTTTATCAAAATTCATGTTTTATTAACTTAAAACACTTTAGCTGTCTACTAATTTGAATATTATGGAGAAAACCTAAACACAACCCAGCATTAGATTGTGGGTTGGGGTATATTCATATTTAGCTTATTTCTTATGTTTTCTGCACCTTTTGGATGGGAGGCAGTTTGGAGGATTTCCCTTACACTTTTGCTTCTACCATGAGAGAGTTGGATGCGGCAATGGAATTAGATGATGCAAAACTAAAAGCCCTGCTGGAATCCTATCAGCTTATGGATTCAGCTAGAACAGGCCCTTTCCGAGCACTTCAAGTTGTTTCTATATTCATTTTTACCATTGAGAATCTGATTAATGCCCCAGAAATAAAAGGATCAAAAGACAAAAATGATATGCAGCAGCTGGAGTTTATACGGTGGGCATTATCTGCTACATTCATTTTCATGGGACGCCTAGTTGAAAGGTGTTTGAAGTCAAATAGCTTGGACTCTAGCCCTCTTTTATCTTCTGTACTTGTTTTTGTGGAGTGGTTGGTGGGCATACTTGAGCAAGCTGAATCATATGCGTCAGATGGTAAAAGTAGAAGTGCTATGTCTTACTTTTTTGGTGCTTTTGTTGGCCTTTTGAAGCAGCTCAATGCTAGGAGTGAGGTCTCATCTCCCAAAAAGACTGCTCTGTGGGAAGACTATGAGTTGAGGGGCTTTGCACCAGTATTGTGTTCGCACCAGTCATTAGATTTCTCAGTGCATTTTGGACATATAAAGAGTTTTGAAGCTGGCATTGAATGTCGTGCTGATCGTGTCATTAATGCTGCAATGAAGATTGCAAACAGATCAAATGGTTCTCAAAAGTGGATCATCTATGACAAAATAGGAATGAGATTCTGTGTGGCAGTTTCAAATGTGAATGCAGACACAAGCAACTCAGAATTCGAGTTGACCAATGATCTTAAAGTGAAAGAGGCCCATCAGTCTATATCCAAGTCAACTGAGGAATATGAAAAACAGATACTGGAAGAAAATGAGACTAGCCCTTCTGTGCTAGGAGAATCTGCTGTCATGGAAGAGGAAGAAGTCATTGTCTTCAAGCCTCTTACAAGATATAATTCTGCACCACTCTATGCTTCTGTTCATACTAAGGACTCAGAATCTCCAAAGGACACAGAGGAGCAAACAGTGCCACCTGATGAATGCTTGCGCCGTGCCACCTCACTCCTTATAGCACAAAACCAGTCACAGGATGATCCTTTGGGGTTCCATTCTGACATCACTAATTTCAGGCCCAGCAAACCGTTTAAGCAGCAGGAGCCTCCTGTAAAGGAAACTGGAGCATCCTCATTTTCTCCAACTGCCATATCTGCTGGGCCTCCCTCTCTCAGTTCTTGGGTCTTCAATAGAGGAAGTGGCAATAATGATAGAGAAAAAGGGAGAAGTGACATGAGTATACCTGGCTTGAGCCCCATTGAGGAAATAGCTTCTGCATCCTTATCTGGTCTCTCCATTGGTCAAACTAAGGATTCTGTTATAAGTTCTGGGCAAACTTATGCGAGCAGCAATTACACTTCTCCATATTCAGCTCCAGTGCCTTCTGCTCCTTTATTGCCTGAGAATGCTTCTTGGTTTAATGATGTGCAACCCAGTTCATATGAATTCAAGAACTTGGAGGGCATCAACCGAACAAATAACTTGTCTGATGCATCAGCGTTGAGTAGTTATCCAAATTTGAACTCTACTCATGATCATTATAATTATGATTGTGCTGTTCCAGGTTTCATGAATGGATACCCACCATTCCGTGGAATGACTTCTTCTGAATGGCTTCGCCAGTACAGAGAAAACCACAATCTTGACTGGACCAATAGCTATTCATGGCCCCTTCATCACTACGCTCCCAGGAACTCAGGCAACTTCCATAATCAAGATGCTTCCATGCTCAATCTTCGTGATCATTGGCAAGTTCCGCTGGCTTCAAACCAAATGATTTATCCTGAGAGCCAATTGTTGCATCCGGGTTTTCCCCAAGTTCATGCAGCAGATGAACACAGAAGAGATAAACTATTTCCTGATTACCAGAGGCCAACCGCTTATGGCTGCGGCGTCGCAACAGACTTTAGAGATGAGCCACAGCCTCTTTTGCAGTATCTTAAAGAGAAAGAATGGCTGTTGCAGCGGGATCCAACAGGGAGAGGTCCTTATATGGGAAACTGAAATGTTCATACATCATTAACTTCTTGATACAAGCACACAACACGACTGATGCCATTCTCGTAGACCTGAGATTGAATTTGATGAAAGTTAACCAAGTCTGTATTATGATTGTATATGTCAATATGCACGTCCCAGTGTGATATCTGAAATGGGTGTTCAAGGAAAGTTTTATAGAGAAAATCTAGCTGAAGCTGTCCACAGATGTTGTATGTTTGTTTAATAATGATGTTAACACTCTTACTGATCAAATTTTTTATTTTGCTCTATCCTTCAATATCATAATTGACATCGACTGATGAACATGCACAACTGAAATTCCACCGGATTTGTGTGTGGTTGCTTTCTACCTCATCCTGACAATGCTCATACTACGGGACCCCTCCCCTGCCTCACAGATAGATAGAAGAACGTCGGTAATAACACTATGCTAGAAAGTACAAATGCAGGTAGCAAAAATTTAACCAAAAAATTGCCTAATTTTACATAAAATTGAATCTGAATTTGATCTGAGATTAGTTTATTTATCCAGTGCAAACTGGTTTGCAATTACAGTATAAGAAAACGAGGAATGCTAATCCTGACTCTTTAAGTTTTGTCTTATTTTATTTATTCTTTGACATTATTATTAAGTACGGATAACAAATTTATTTATTCGGGTGATACCTCTTTTATCCTTATAATAATAATAATTAATGGAGCTTGCTACCTTACAATTATCGTAAGGTACAGTTCTCTCACAACTGCGCGAGCTTGCAACCTTACAATTATGGTGAGGCACATCTCTCTCACAATTGCTCGGTACAGTTGTGAGAGAGCTGTATCTTACCATAACTGTAAGGTAACCACTCTATAAATTAACACACACCGTCTAATTATTCGTAATTTAGCGATGTATAATTAATTTTTTTAAAAAAATAAAAAACCAAATATAACCTTGCATCATCGCATGATATGCTGTGTGGGGACAGTTTGCCGAAAGAAGACCAATAAAGACATAATTGGGCCTGCAATGCAAAACGGTTGAGCCCAAATTAACATCGGATCTTTCTTACTCTCTCTGCTTCTCCGTCGCCTCAAAGGGCAAGCGCAAAAAAGTGGGTGGAAGTGGAGCTTGCGTTGCGTAGATCTGAACTTATTTATTTTTGGTAAGGAGGTTTAATACTTAATTTTTATATAAGAACAGAATTTATTTCTAAGTCTTTTTTATTTTCAGTTTTAGGTCAAACCAACTTTGACTAGAATCCCGTTACCGTGATCTATCGACTGCATTTAATTAATTTAAAAAGAAGAAGAAGAAGAAAACTCAGGCGAAAGATGGAAACCCATAAAGGCAAAGCAGATGTATCCTCGGCAGAAGCTGTCTTCCTTGGAGCTCTGGCACCTGGTGTTAATGTCCGTATTATTCTTAATATTAGTTTCTTCTCCAAAAGCTATATTACTGATATTTTTGTTTTTTCCATCTGATACTGATCTAATGAGTCAACATTGGGTTTTTTGTTTTCAGGGTCCCACATGGACAACGCTAAAATCGGCGTTTGTGATGCTGGGTGTGTGTCTTGCTGTTATGTTTGGATTAGCATTCTCTTCAAGCGACTCTTCACTGATTCTTCATGTTGGGTTTTTGCTCCTAATTGCTCTCACCCTCTTTTTTCTTCTTAGCTGGTATTCTTCTTATTTTCTACTCACTCTCTCTATTTTCTCAACAGTTTATTTTATTTTTATCTTTATTTTTATATTTTTAGGCATGCCTTGTTAACAACTTTCTTGGGTGGTATGTTTGTTGTTATTGCTTCAACTTCTTTGAGTTTGCTATTATGTACAGTACATAATAGCATTAGCTTTTGTTGATTACTATTATCAGGATTTGTAGTAATAGGCTGCAGAAGCATACTTGTGGCTTTTCATGTTTAAGTTGTTGTTTAACCACCGGAACTTTTTGTTAGGAAATTGAGATTCCTCCAAGTTCACTCTTAACTAATTTGTCAAGCTATAAATTAATAGACAAATTAAATAGAGAATACACTAATCACACAACACAAGATTTATGTGAAAAAATTCAACTCCTGATAAAGACACGGCCATTATCAAAAGACAACAAGAGAAAAAATAATCATTATGTAAAAAATTATTACAACTACATTCTTATAAATAATTTTCTCTCACCCAAACCCAAAGTACATGATCCCAAGAAATATTTCTTGACAAAGTAAACCCGTAATACCCACATTGAAGAGCCAAATGCTCCTATAATATATCTACATGCTTGAGAAATTTTTTTTTTTCCATTTTGAAAGCCCGAATACTTCCCTTGCATTCACCAATTGAATGCTTTCAATTTTTGGGATAAAATGCTCTTCTTTCTCTCTTCCTTTTATAGGCAAAACTTGCCTACAATCAAGGCAAGTGGCTGAAATGTTTGAAACATTTCAGCCACTTTTCAAAGTTTTCAAAGGCACCGAAATCGGCGGCTGCCTTTCGTGACTTTTACCACCGTTTGGAAATTGAGATTCCTCCTAGAATCACCCCAAGCAATTTGTCAAGAAACAAATTAATAGAAAAATTAAATGGAGAACAATATCAATCTCACAACACAAAATTTACGTGGAAACTCCAAATCCGGAGAAAAACTATGGTTGTTGTCAAAAGACAATACGAGAAAAATATTCACTATCTGAAAAATTATTATAACTACGCGTTTAGAAATAATTTTCTCTCATGCAAACCCCAAATACATGATCCTGAGAAATATTCCTTGACAAAACAAACCCGTGATATACATATTGAGGGGCCAAATGCTCCTACAATATATCTATATACTTAAGAATATTTCTCTCCATTTTGAAAGCTGGAATGTTTCTCTTGCATTCACCAATTGAATGCTTTGAATTTGAGATGACAAGCTCTCAAATGAGAACTTTTTTTGCAGGCAAAATTTGCCTAAAAAATTAAGCCAAGTGGCTGAAATGTTCAAATATTTCAGCTACTTTTCAAGATTCAAAAGAGACAGCCACCAAATTCGGTGGCTGTCATTCTTGACATTTTTTTCAATATTTTCTTTAACAATTTCCACTATGATAAAAAAAAAAAAAAAAAAAATTACTGCCACTACTGCTATCACCAATGATCATAATTTTCAATATAGAGAATTATCATACTCCACTATAAAAGGTATACTCAGTTAGAATTAATTATTAATTCCAAGAGTTTTACATCGGCGCATGTAGTGGTAGTTATGTTTTTTTTTTTTAATCATGGTGGAGATTGTTGAAAAAATTGACTAAAAAAAAGGTCAAGAATAGCAGCCACCGAATTCGGTGGCAACCTCTTTTGAATCTTGGAAAGTTTAGGTAAATTTTACCTATAAAACAAGCTCTCATTTGGTGAATCCTTGAGAAGCATTCAAAATCTAGAGATCTGAGTAATTTAATGCAAGTTAAACATTAAGTGAGTAATAGGAATTTACATAGTGAATATTTTTCTTTGGTTATCTTTTGACAACGACCATGGTTTTTCTTCAGATTTAGAGTTTTCCACGTAAATCTTGTGTTGTGAGATTGATATTGTTTTACATTTGATTTTTCTATTTATTTGTTGCTTGACAAATTACTTAGAGTGATCTTGGGAGGAATATCAATTTCCTAGCGGTTCAATTTTCAACACCTTTAGGGGCAATTGGGCGAAGAGTGGGAACTTTCATTCTAAAAGATTGCAAGCTCCCACTTGTAAGCTTGTGGGCATAATGCATTTCTGCATCTAGATTCTTTTGTGCATGAAGCATTTAAGGATTAAAGGTTCATCAGTGTCAGTTAACATGCAAATGATTTATGATTTATAAGTGCAATATCTTTCAGAATTTGTGCACTTGCATGTGCTTGTTGGAAGCAAGTGAATGCTCTTTGTTCTTTTGTGAGGTTGCTGCTTCACAAATATATGCTTTGCTTTTTTATCCTTCATTTTTTATAGGCTTTTTTTTTTCTTTTCTTTTGGTGCCACTGACTATTATGTGGAAGCTCTTGGAACTTGGAAGTGTCATGACAAACAAATCACGTTTTCAGAGGAACATGTCAAAGCGCTACCCACAGCCACTGTGCTGTCTAGGAAAATTTATGAGGTTGCTTTCTAGAAATAATTCAAAATTTTACTCTCTATTTTTCATTCTGTGCTTATTTTGAGTATGAATTTGGTTCTTGTTGAAGAGTTATTTTTCAAATATGCTGATTTCTCTTGGCATGCTACTAATTATGTGGCCATTTTCCTTGAGACTATTATGCATAAAGTTTGGAGAATCTCTTACATGAGTGGCTGTTGGAAGACTGAAAACAAAAATCCAAAAATATTCTCTTATGTTTTGGAATTGCACTTTAAAAACGCTTTTTGCTATCCTATGCTGTCAATTCTATGTAACCGCATGGTGTTGTAAATCAAGTTTGACACAAAAACTGTCATTAGCTGGTTGTCCATTCCAGCTTAAAACATTCATAACCTTATCTCTCTCGATTTTTTAGCATCAATTTACATATTTCTTTTTGCAGCTTAACAGTTCATACCTGCAGGAATCCTGAGTCATTGTAGCCTTATGCCTTTAGGTATAATGTTGTCTAGTCAATGATTATACGCTGCTAGATCCTGGGGCATAGATTCTTTTGACTTATGCATGATGATTGCTGGAGCAGTTATATGGCTGATGGGTAATTAGAATTGAGTTCTTTGCTTGTGTATATATGGGGTTTCTCTGTTCTTGTAATTGTTGGGTTTCTTGATATCAGGTTAGTTTAATATGTAGATTATGACATAATCTGATATCAGGATGCTAAAGACATGATTTATTAGCAAGGAAAACTGAATTCTCAGATTTTATTCCGGTGAATTCCAGCACTGCTATTATTTGTGTGCAGAAAATATATAAAATAAAAAAAAGATAAAATGGGAAAGAACCTTGGTCATTCTAATATTCTGCTATGCTGTTTGTGCCTTCTAGATGCATGTGGATTTTATATATTCTTTTTTTTTTTTGAGACCATTTGGATGAGCATACTGATATCTCAAATCATGACTTGTTGAAATTTCCTCAGGTTTCTTGCGCAGACTGGTCTGGTTTCAGTTGAACATCAAATGCTGGAGATGAACTTGATGCCAAATGATCATCAGAGAAGCAATAAAGGGGAATAATTTTGCTCGGAATATTTCTATAGCATTTCAAATGAAGACATCAGTAACAAAGGGCACACAAACAGTTTAAATGAAAAGATAGAGACAAACATTTTCTGATGCATTCATCTTGAAAGAAATGAGAAGAAGCGGTTGAAAGGAAAGAAGTGAATCCGGGCGGTTTGTGCTTACTTTTTGAGGATAATCACGGTGCATGTAACTAACTGATTGTGTTAGTCATGCTTTGCTTCTTTCTCCTTGTGGTTATGCTTGTCCTTTTTGCCCTTGATGAAGCAGAAGCACGAGCAGCAAGGCAGCTGAAGAAGGAACTTCATATCTTTGGTATCACTGATTATTTCAATTGTTTCGAAAACCAACAAGTATATAAACTGTAAAGCTTCAGTGATAGTATTCTTATTCCTTGTTAACTTTATTCATTCATGTTCCCGGATGCCATTCCCATCTCTTACAGATAACAAGATGCCTAACTTCTTTATTTCCGTATTCCTGGCCATTGGCTCTCTCTCCTATGCTTAAATTTGAGGGTCATGTTGACATTTGCAGTTATTTTTCTGAGAAAAAAGAAAAGAAAAAGAAAAAGAAGCTGCTTTAATGTTTGTCTTCTTCGTGAAAAAGCTTCATGATAAAGAAGTTACGAGGCTATATTCCAATTTCCAAAGGAAGCCACGAATAAAGTGACTTGACAAAACAGTTTGTTCTCCTGGAAGGGCTATCGAAAAATGGATTAACAGTGGAATGAAAGTTTGTGAACTCATCGAAATCAACCAACTAACAACAAGCCCGCCGTAGAGATTCATTTTAAAATTAATTAATTACGATTGTAATTAGAGTAAACGGGATAATATTTTTATTGGGGTGATTTCACGGGCCAATTTTTTCTTTAATTTATCATATACATCCGAACTTACACATAAACAAAAACAAATGAAGGAATAAATACTTCTATCATTTTAATGATAGCGTTGTACTAAATGCCCATTCGTAGCACATTTATATTATAATTAGGTGTTAATTACGCGTTGAGCTGGCCAAATCTGCCCACGAATGATGACAAATACTTGCCATGTATGATTTTTTATTACCATTTTTACACAGAATGAACAGTCATTGTAGATAATTATTGACAATCTAGAACCCAAAAAAAAGAGAAAAAAAAAGAAAATCTAACTTTCGGTGAAGGTTATTGGTTAAAATATCATTAAGATTAATTCAGCCCACAAAAAAAAAAAATTGGTATATTCAAAGAAAAAAAATCAAAATTATTGTTTTTCAAAGAAAAAAATATTCATGATCACAAATATATGAAAGTCTATTTCCTTTTATTAGAAGCAAGAAAGTTGTGGGGCCTGGACCGAATTATTTTGATCAATAAAGAAATTCGAAAATCATAATAATAATAATGAAAAAGAAAAAGAAAAAGAAAGATAGGCGCATTGGCCGTACATATGCAAAAGAAAGAAAGCGCTCTTTTCGTTGGCCTACTATGTGTACTCCCCTTTTTGTTTCTTTTATCACCAGAAAATTAAAAAGCCAATTATTTGACCCTTTTCTCTGTTAATTTCTGCCTTTTTGCATGGCAATGTCACTTGCTACTTAGCTAGTTCAGGCACCGGCCCCTGTCTCTTTCTTCATATTCAGTTTCTTCATATTGATGTTAAATCTCAAGATTCACTGCAGGAATTAATAATCTTTATCTGTTTTTGGTCACCACTTGAAGAATCCTTGTGTATGTTTTATATATGTGTACAAACGGTAGAAGTTGTTTCTTTGAGATTTTTCTTCTGATCGTTTTTCTTTTCCCGTTTGGTTTTGTCTTGTGAAGGTGATCATGGCTTCAAATAGCGGTTTTGATGCCCAAAGGATGTTAGTTTTCTAGCTCCAATGGTGTCTTGGCTGTGTGATAGCAGCCGGGATCTTCTTGTTTTCTTTTTCTTGTTCTTCCTATTGTTGCTTGTCATGTTTCTTTTATTTACTGCTTGATTTTGGTTTATGATTGGAGGTTACAGGCTTGAACTCTACTTGCACGATTATTTTGTGAAGCATAACATGCATGAGACTGCTGAGACTTTCAGAAAAGAGGTCAATGTCGAAGCCAGCCATTCTGTTGGTACATGTCCTTGTTCGAATTTTCTTTTTTCCTTGTAAGAATTTGGTGTGCTTTTATGAATTTACTGATTTAATTTGTAATTAAGATGCACTCTTACTGCTGATCATGTCAAATTTTGTTTGAGCATGTGGGCCCCTTTTTAATAGGGTTATTGTTCGCTTTGTTTCTGTGCTGTTACCACTTTTTCTTTCCTTGGTTTTATATTTTGTCTTTCTTTAGGAGTGTAGGAAAATTGGTTATCTTATGTACACAGTCTAAGAATTGATTCAACTTTCGCTTTGATATGGTTTTTGCTGATGTAGTTCTCATTTTAATTGATGGAGGACTTATATCTCTCAATATTTGCAATCTATTGGATCTGTTGGAACATTCATGGTCATGGTGATTTTCACGTTATTTTCATAAACATTGTGATTGTTGACTGGAACTTGCGGGATGTTGTTTCAGCTATTGATGTTCCTGATGGGTTCTTACATGAATGGTGGTGCATATTTTATGACTTTGCTGCTCAGCTAAAGCATCGGGAATCCAATACTGAGACTTCTTCTGAGGTGATACTTTGTTTACTTGAAGTCCTGTTGTTTTGTTTTATGACTGTAAGAATGTGGATTCTATGGGTTCTATTTTTAATTTCCAGGTTACATATATGACTGAGAATCAACCACTTCATCCCATGGTGCCACAGTTAGCATCGGATCAGCAAAGGCCTAGACAGTTTCCAAGGAGTGCTGACTTTGATTCGATGATTGGGGAACCATCTCTGTTGGCTGCAAAATTTCAAGAGGAAGAGCAATTTAGGCGCTCTATGTGAGATTACAATTCCAATTATGGTTTCTCAAAGCTAATAATATGAATCTTTTAATACATTGCCCTTCCCCAATTTACAATTTGGCTTTTCAGACCCCTTGTGTTTATGAATGTCTGATCTTTGAGAAATGTTTGAGATACAAAAGAGTGACTGAGTGAGAGAGTAAAATTTGTGCTTGCCTATACAAATTTGAAATGAGGAACCTAAGAAGTTTTTATCTTATGTTTAGAAGATTGCATGCGTGAACATAACGCATTTAGTTGGATTTTTCATAATTAAAAATGTTCTTCTTTTCTTGTTTGACATTCTTTTATGTATTTCAGCCATCTGCAGCAGCAAATTCATAGTCAGTCTCAGCTTGTGCGAGTATGGTCTATCCTATTTACTTCATTAATAGGATTTCAATTGCTAAAATTTATTCAAAGGTTACAAATTTTACCAATGATGCAGGATAATTTATGAGGCTTTGACTTTGGGAGGACTACACTGATGGATCCTGCCCTCTATGGTGCACAAAGTCCCGTACCTGCAGCACCTGGACTTCATGGGGCAGGTTATTTGACATCATACAATTTAATGTTTTTGTTTGTTCTCAATTTAATGTTTTTTTTTGTTCTCTGGATAATTTTGGAATGAAACTTAGTTTTGCCTTTGATTTACTTTTACTCTGTTCTTAGAACTACAAAATCAACTGAATAAAGAGATATGTTCAGTATATTTATCAGGCTATATTCTGTCAAGATAGGAAAGAGTTGAACACATCATATGATGTCTTGTTTTGTTTTGTTTTTCATTTTCTTTTCTCCCTTCTGAGTAACTGCTTCCTCTGTTCTTTAACGTGGCAATTTTCTGTTTTACATATCTAATGCCTAATTTCTGTCTATTGCAGGCCTGAACGGAGATGTCAATCCAATGCCGTCGAATATATGGCCATTGGATGTAAGAGGCTTAATAATTTACTTGCTGAACTCGTTTGGCAGCTATTTTAGGTTCTTTCTAAGTGTAAATTTAGAACTAGCAAATCATCAACGAAAGTGCTTATTTTAGCAGGATTAAAAATTTAGCCAGTAGTTGGTCTTCATCTTGGTTTGGGAAATAAGCCCTTACACATTTTTTCAGGCACCAAAAAATCAAAGGCAGTTTCAAACATCGACCATGAACCAGCAACAACAGATCTTGGCTCCAACACAGTCATTGACATTGGGGAACCTGACACCCAGTTTTCCTGGAAGCTCTGCCGGTTTTGCTCGTCACAAGCTGATGGTTCCCAAGATGGATTTAAGGGGGAAAAACGCACAGGTAAGCAGAAAACAGTGATATTTTTTTGTGCATGGGTATGAACTTTGTCAATCCTCTTGAGTTTAATATTGATATATATATGGGTGTGTGTGTGTGTGTGTGTGTATTTTACCTGTACTTTTATGTGCATCTATCGTTTATATATTCTCCATAACAGCATTGCTTCCCTTTTCATAAGCTTTGACATCCAGTTTTCCTACACACGAATATTTGGTGTCTGCACACCTGCATGAAACTGCACAGTAACATGTGCAATCATGAATCATGCAGGTTTCATGTCTCCCTAATGTCAGACTTCCGATTGGATATCATAATTATCTCTTTATTGCATACTCATTAAACTTGTTATGCTCATTTTCTGACTAGAGGTTTGTTTGGTGTTCTTATTCTAGATGGCTGTCCAAATGAGACAAACTGCACAGCACCAACTTCACGGTAAGCAGCCTCAGCACCAGCAGTTAGAAGAGGTTGGTCAGACATAGCACTGAATTGTTAATTTGCTTTGATACTTGGCGGGAGAGGCCCAACTTATGTGATTTTATTTTCCCCCTATATACATTTTCTGACATTAAGTAATCTTGACCAGAAAGGCAGAAGAAGGAATAAATCATCACTTTCAAGAGCTAAAGACAAGAGTAAGGTAGGTAACTTGCCCCAGGGAAAAAATATCATGACCCTTTTTTCCAATGGCTAATTTTAAAAACTATTTGTTTTGCTTCATCTGATGGTTGCTTTTTCATGGTTTCTTTTACTGTAGGATGATAGGAAAGCAGAAGGCAGTAAACCTGTGAATGAAAACATTGAATCAGTTTCATCCCATGATACTACTGTTGATTCAAGCACTGCCGCTAGCAACAAAAATAAGCCCAGAGGTTCTTCTTTTTCCAAAGTCAATTTCAACGTTGATATTGCATCGCTTTATGCAGTGTTCCTCTCTGGTGGAAACTAATTTATGTATTTCAATGCAGCCCCTTGAGCTGTGGAATCCAATTGAGCGCTGTAGAATGCAGACAGGTGATGCAAACATTCATGATTCATCATTGGCAGATACATTTCATGGGTTGTATATTGGCACTAATCCTGCGGAAGTTTGACCATCAGTCAATAAGTTCCATGGCTGAATACACTTTTTGTTGTAGATACTACAGGGAGACACAGAGACTGTTCCTATATCTTTTGTAAAGGTATAGACATAAATAATTACAATCAAAGTGTTGATAGCATTCAAATTTATTTGCCATATAAAATGCTGTTTCCCATTTGCCTTTTGTCCATATTGTTGAACTTGGCTCTATTTTTAACTCTATATTGTTCATTTCTTCTTCTATAGTTTTGCACCGTCCCCGTAAATATTATTCAATCGATCTAGAGATACAAATTTATGTTTGTTGTGAGGTACTCGATGCAGAATATTACGCAGGGATGTTAATAATATTAATTTACACAGTAAAAAAGTGTCATGCTTGCTAATTGAATCTAAATCTTACCAGTTACCATCTCTGATTTCATATTCAGAAAAAAAATAAATGAAGTATATTTATTTTAGGACACAGAATGTGTAAAGAACACCGTTTTTCATCTCAGTAAGAAGATACGGATTAACACCAAAAGTAAATTAAAATAAAATCATGACTAGAAAGAAAATTTTAAGTTGCAACTTAAAAGTAGTACCAACTGGAAACAAATTGGATAAAACTAGAAGACCAGCTTGAGCCACAAAATCAAGAGAGATGTCTGATGTTTGTATTTGGGGTTGCATTACATAAACCATTTTACAGAATCTACACTACAGGGCAAAGAACTCAAGCCACTTCTAGAGCCATCACTTCCATAATTCTTCCATTGGGATCCCGCGCTCACGAGAAACTTCACGCCACTGCTTCATTTTCTGCACTGCAACAACCGTTGCTCTAGCATTGTTGAGGGCATTGTTACTCCCAAGTTGCTTCCCCAAAGCATTCTCAACACCTGCCATTTCAAGAACAATTCTAACAGCACCTCCAGCAATCACTCCAGTACCAGGAGAAGCAGGTCTGAGCATCACCTTAGCCGCCCCAAAATCACCATCAGATCTGTCATTTATTTGTTCAACAGAATCAGTAAGTGCATAGGAAGAAAATACATCAGCATTCAAATATGTTGCATAAAAATCATGCCCTCAGCGATATGTAAAGTTTAGGGGTAGATATGCAAATCAAGAAGCAAGATCATAAAGGGAATGCATTTGGAATCTGGATAGCATGCTTTTGCACACATATGGTAGGATTATTATTATCCACATATATTTTCAATCTGGAGGTAAAGTCTGTAACTCAGGTTACGACTAACATCTTTTCTATATTTCTATCACACTGACGTTTCTATCATTTGTTTAAAGGAATAGCAAAGGCATATATTTGGGTAGTTTCAATGAAAAATGAACCATTTAAAACAAATTTAGAAACAATTTACTCATTCCGACAGTTTCTGCCTGGTTTCAAAACATTCACTCAGTCACGATCAAACTGAATTAATCTACATTGTAAATCTATGTACGCTATAAGCAATTAAGCATAAATTCATCAAAATCACCATAGTTAGACCACAGCTTTATGACTCTCACATAGAGCTTTTACACAAACAAAAATGACAAAATATCAACTGAAACTATATGTATGCAATGTTCGACATCCACCTTGAGTTTTTTTAATTAGGCCTTAGCAAAAAAGTTTCTAGAAAACAAATATATAAAACTCTTTATACGGAAACTACATTCTGTCCCAAACCACAGGTTCCCCAAAATTAAGCACCCTCCAAACAACAGATTCAAAATCAATCCAGTCTCCACACAAAACAATTCTACAACATTCTGTCTGAAACAAACAATTCCACAGAATATAGCAAACTTAACAAACACATCAGTAATCTCGAGTTCCCACATTTCACGTTCTCATTATCACACACATCCATACTCAAACCAGAAAAGCAACAGAAAAGTGAAACCAAAAAAATTGGGAAAAAAAGAAAAGAAAAGAAAGAAAGATTGATTTACTTTACCTGTGTGGGAAAGTCAAGTACTTAGTCATAGGGACAGTAACAATATTCCTCCTAGCATCAACGGCGGATTTCTGCACGGCAGCAATAACTTCTTTAGCTTTGGCAACGCCAACACCAACTTGGCCTTTCTTATCACCAACCACAACAATAGCTCTAAACTTCAACTGCTTCCCTCCTTTGACCACCTTCGTCACTCTTCTGACTTGAACCACTCTTTCTTCAAACCCATCCTTCACTTTCTCCTTCTTCGTTTTCCCAAAAGCACTCGTCTTTTTCGCCTTCGAGTCCATCACATAAACATCATTCCCCGAGACGCTGACTCCCGCGTACGCGGGTCCGTACAATTCTTCGTAAGCAGCGGCAATTTCGTCCTCGGTTTCCATTGGGAGCTCGTCGAAGGAGGGCGGGGGAGTGTAATCCTCCGGGGGCGTCGGTGGGTCGAAAACGGCGGCGTCTTCATCTGGGTTGTTGAAGTCGTCGAAAACGATGCCGTTTGGTTTGTCGGATTCGGAGGCTCTGACGAGGACGGTCGAGAGGGTGAGTTTTGGGAGCCTGGTGAGTTTTGCAGTGGAGAGGAATGAGAGGCGGGGAGTCGGGTGAAGAGATAGAGACAAAGACAATGACGAGAGAGAAGAAAGGGTTGCTCTTGTTGCTGATGCTGTTGTTGCCATTGGTGATGTGTATGTAACGCTGCGTTTGGGGGAGAGTGGAGAAGAAAGGAAGATCAGTTCAGTCTCTTGGGAGCATTGCTTATCCTCTCCTACGACGAAATGGGCAAAAAGCCAAAAGCAAGCTCAGAGGAGGACTATGTTGTAATTTTCATTTTCCTTTTTTATTTTTTTTTTTATTTTGGGGTTTAAGATGGTGTTGGATGGAAGTCAAATATGTGAAAGCCAATCGCTACAAATTGGACTTTTGCACTTTTAAAAGCCCATTGTCTGGCCCCTTTCAATTGTCAGAACGCACGAAGAAAAAGCCCACCAGGTATCCCCAAAATGCAAATTACGAATGCAATTCCTCCGCATTTGCTGGCCTGCACGGGGCGATCCTTCTTGTTAAGCATTTTCTCACTATCTTGCATTCTTCTTACAATGCTTCAAAGGTGGGCCATAATATTCAGTATTAAAGCTTGAGAAAGCTAGTTAGTCAAACAACTCCAGAAGCTAGCTGCAATTGAGATTTGACAGAAGAACTAGCAGAAGAAGATCGCGTTCTGATTGCTTTGTTGAGAGAAGAGGTACTTTTTCATTCCCGCTTATGCTAACAATTAATACTCCACAATACATTGTAGTAAGAGTGGCCTTATAATTATTTATTTTATCGATTCTACTTTTGAAGTCAAGCCAATTAGAGATTTCACACAACAGAATACATACTCCTATTTTATGTGTTAATAACTAATGCTAAAACAAACCACTCAGTTAAAAAAGGTTGAGTGGCTATAACTACTCTTTCACAACTGTGAGGGTAGTTTTAAAATCCCACAAAAATATTATAAAGATTTAATTATTTTTTTTTGAATTTGAGTGAAAATAATTTTCCCCCTTTCGAAAATATGAGTAGAGTATATGTCTTTTGAATATTAGAAACGGTTAAAATCTGGACAACACTATTTAAGATTTAATGTAAACTACTCTAAGTAATTATCTAATTATTAATATCAGTTGTAATTTCATGTAATATAAGTTGTAAACATGAGTTATAATTTAAACAATAATCTCATGTAATTATAAATAAATAAAAAAACTAATGCTAAGATTACAAAATAACAATATGCTTATAAATCCTAAAATGAGAAGTCCTCATGAGATGATGTTGCAGCAGCTAATTAAATCGAAACATCCATAAATTCTAGTTCACTCTCTTTCTGGGTCTGTAGCTCATTTTTCTATACCAGGCCAGGCAGTCCGATTACTGAGAACCCACAGCACAAGCAAGATTCCACTTGTAATCACAACCATCCAAGAAAGATACGCCCGTATAGGAATCAAGTTATCACTTGTAATCACAACCATCCAAGAAAGATAAAAATCAGCAGCCCCAGCGGCATAGAAAAGCCACATCTTGTACACAAAGAGAGGTCCCAGAACTCCTTAGCAACAGATTAACAGGTACGAAAAGGAGCAGACAATCATGTAGTTTCTTCTTATAAATCACGGAGAACATTTCAAGAAGGGGGCAGTACGCGATTTATTTGAATATGTATCTTTAAAAACAGCGTTTTACAAAGACTTTCGATAGATGTCAAAAGCTCAGTACATAAAATAAACCAAATGGTGATCGAACTTGGTAATGATAAAAAGAAATGGCGACGATTGAGAATGATGGCGATGTGATGCTTAGGGAGAGAAAAGAGAGCATATGAACAGAAAATAAAAGAAAATAAATAAAATAAAACAAAACAAAATATTTTTATTATATTTTTTAATAAGGATAATTTCGAAAAACAAATGAGTTAATTAAATATTGGGGCTGCTAAGATAAATCGAGAGAGACATATATTTTTTTCTATTTAAAAAAATTGTCAATAGCTCAAAATGTCGGGGCCACTGTATAAAAATATTACACTCATGGTGTGTTTTATTTGTTTAATTGGGGAATAGGAAAACGAAATTAGAATCATTAACGATGTTTATTTCACAAGATAAGAGTAGGAACGAAATCGAAATCATGAGGCTCATCCCAATTCGAAAATAAGGAATGAGAGATTGATTCCCAAGAGGGGATGTGAATCAGTCTCTCATTCTTTAAATTATCAATTTTGCCCCCAAACACAGAAATTCAATTTTGCCCTCAATTCAAAAAAAAAAAAAAAACCAACGCAAGTGTCGAATGCAACATCTATGCTCGATCTGCCACCGTTGCACGCAGAGCCATGATCAATCCCCTCATAGTCGCATGCAGATCCTCAACCTCATGGAAATTGATCCAGTCACCGTCGCACACTGCCATGCACAATCTCGTCACCATTGCACATAGGTCGTCAACCTCGTGCCACTGATTGTCATCGGTCGTATGCGATACCTGTTGATCATCGCTGCCACTCCTCGATCGTCGTTGCACATTTGAATTGTCACCGGTTGTTGTTGTTGTTGTTATTAACAATGGAAAAAATAATAACAATCATAATTATTATTGTTTGATTGTCATAATAAACAATAATAATAACAACAACAATTAACTAAGGGTATTTTAGTAATTTAAAATAATTTATTCTGATTTAAAAAAAAAACACAATAATGGGAATACAATCCATTCTAATTCTGATTATTTCAATTAACGTAGACAACTTATTCTGATTCTCATTCCTTATTCTCCATTCTTATTATTGTCAATTTTGATTCATGCCTATTGCAATTCCCATTTGGTAAACGCACCATTATTATTTTTTTACATTTACAATTTAAATTGAATAATTTACACAATATGTTTCTAGATAAAATGATAACTACATCGACCAATTCGGCATTTGTCGTTTACGCAGACATGATAGATCGTTATTATCTTAGTTAGGAACGTGATTGTCCAAAATGCAGTTTTTCTAATATATATGAGAAAAATGATGAATAAACTAATTTTGAAAATTGAGTTCCACTACCACTTCTAATTAATGTTATACAACTCGCGTCAGTTACATTTTCCAAGTACTACTTTCCTCATAAGTTCCATTCCAATATGTGGAAATTAAATTTCATGATCAATGTCACACATAAACACACAACTCAGTCCGATAATGCATGTGATGAGACTCATAACTACCAATATAATGCTCTTTCACACAGGAAAAAGAGTGTACACAGCCAAGAGAATTAATATGGCTTATGCAAGAGAAATGAAACGTATATGATACAAGAGATTTTATTCTATTTTTTTTCCTTCTTCAATGAAGAATTAATGTTACTGAGGTACTTCTCCATTTCTCTTGCGCAGCAATCATTATGTTTAGTAAAAAAAGAGATTAAAAAAAAAAAATTTACGACGTTCCATTGTCATGAAGTTCCCTTAGTTGTTAAATAGAAAAATTATATGTATCGACATCCGGTAGCATATCGAGGCAACTGTAGCAGTCATCAACAGTTTGATGATGATCATATTCAGGATTGTTCATTTTAGCACCATGCGACGAGGAGCTGGTTGCTGCCAAGTGGGCATGGATTCCGGAACTAGTAGCGTTGTTAGATGCACGGACAACATTGTTAGCTTCCTCATGATCATCCAGTGGCAACGTCATGAGGTTGTAATAAGTTTCCTGTTGTTCTTTGTGCCTAAGTTGTTCGATAAGTAGTGCTAAAGATGCTTCTTCCTCATCTCTAGCTTGGTGCATTATGGGAGTTGGAGTTTGATTTGCAGCTGGAAAGAAGTCGTAGTTCTGTTGTTTGTATGATGGCTCGGCTGCTGGCTCTGGCCGTTCCACTTTTTTAACGGAGAAATACTGTCCCTCGGATGCAAGAAAACACCAAAAGTCAGAGAACAGAAATCAAATTAGAAGCTACATGTATCTCAGTGCCTCGCACGTTCCCATCAGCTGCTACTGCCTACAGGTACATAAAACACTCAAATTTTGTTTGTCCATTTTTGGCACCGTTTCATTTTGTCATTTTCCAGTCGCATCCTTCCAAAGGATGTATCATCATCATACAGAAGAGGTTAAGGGTACTGTTGTCTTCCAGTTGAACAAACTTGATTCCCTTTTCCATATTTCAAAATTCACTTTTTTAATTGTCAAACAAATTCCAATTAATTAGCACAGTTTCATATATAGCAAGTAATAATAAGTTGATAAACTCACGAGATTTTTGCTCTCATCCTCGTAAAGGGTAAGGGAATCTCCAATCTCCAGCCCATTTTGCTTTACAAAATCCACTGTATATCGAAAACGTGAGAAAGTAGAAACAGAAGATGAGAATTGGCTTGGGGGAAAAAAAAAAGCTTCATTTTTAAGGTTTAAAATAATTTTTCAGGAACTGGGATTTACCTGTATTTTCAAGAACATACATTCTGCTTTTATTATTAGACCAGTACCTGAGTTATCAAACAGGCACAATTAATAATATGATTAACTAACAAATGGGTCTAGCAGTATCAAAACTGTAGTAACCATAACCCATGCATGTCAGTATGTATGTACTCACTTGAACTTGAGAGTCCAATGTTTGTCAGAATATACATCCCTGATTACTATGTGGATGCCTTCTTTATCAGAAAGACTTGGAAGATTTTCTTCAGCCTCTCTCTGGATTAAATAAAAAAAAAACGAAAAAGAGTCTTAATTATCATGAATATATAGATAATAAGGCTAGTTATTTTTTAAGAGGTCATTAATAATCTTTCCTTTTTCCCATTTGCTTTATTTTCTGTGCAAGAATCGAGAAGTCAGGAAGAGAAGTTATTCGGCAGAGTAGATGCACAACTATGATGTAGTGGTCAATAAGAGTAAATCAAATGAATGATTATGGTTGGCTCATTTACTTCTTTCCCGTCTATCATAATCATCTTCATTGCATTGGAGTAAAAGAACGCAAGACCAAAATAAGCAAAAGTTGACCGACTAAGAAAGCAAAGCTATAAGCACAGCAAGGGCTGATCACCTTTGGAAGAATAATCCTTCCTAGAGATCCCACATCACTGTTCTTCAACGCCTTCTGCAACAGCACTCTCAGTCTCTGTGAGAAGAAAAACCAAAAAAAAAAAAAAAATTAGAACAGACAGTACAGAAAACACATGATGGAGTAAAGGCTAAAGACAAAACAAACAACGGGTTCTAAATTTTCGGATTAATTCGACGCGAACTCACTTTATTATCTGGGGTGCAGAAGTTGAACAGATCTCGGTGAGTGTCAACACCATACGTTGGTAGTCTTGTCGCGTCAAAGTGAGCTGAAGAAGGCACATTTGAAGAAGAAGCCCCAGAAGATGCATTTCTTTGTAAACTGAGGCTCTTTTGCCGAGCTAGTTTTCGTTTAATCCTAGCAATCTTGGTCTTTTGTGGATCAAGAACCACTCTTTGTGGCTCCTTTGGTACCCTGATATTTGGTTGCAAACTCCACGATCCTGCTGCTGCTGGTATCGCATTATTACCACCTCCATTTTGGATCCCGTTTTGTGCTAACCAAAATGGATACACCGGATATGGAGCAGCAGCAGCAACAGCAAAAGATTGACCACCAGACTGGTCCAAAGGAAATGTGCTAGGGAATTGCATATTTTGATGATAATAAGTTGGTAAGTAGAGCTGGGAATTTTGTATATACGCCATGTTTGGTTGGCTAAGTTGCTGGTTAGTGAAGGTATTAATGGTATTGTTGTTAGCGGTGGCGGTGGTGGCGGTATTGTTGTTAGAAGCGGGGAAAAAGTTGTTCTCCATAATATTGAAATGGAAGTACAGACACTGTTTGATAGAGAGGAGAGTGTGTTTGTGTGTGTGCGTTTAGTTTTGAGTTTGTATTATTTTGTTCCGATGAGTGCAAGTCTGGTTCAAGAATAAGGTCGTGGTGGAGGAAGATGCTGCCATTAGAGAGAGCCCAGGTGTCGATAAAGCAAGAGAAACGCGTCAACTGGTGCAGAAGGGCCGGTGTGGAGAAGGAAAACAATAAAGCAAACAAAAACAAAAGAAAAAAGAAGCCACGAAATTGTAGCAGAGTGAAGTACTGAGAAAGTGAGAAGCTGAAATGAATGAACAAATATGGTGATAGAGTGGAGTAAAAAGATGGCCAATGGGGCGTCGTTGGTGACAGATGGTAAGTGAGTGGCGGTTTTGGGATACCCATCTGCCCAGTAAGAGAACAAGACACGGTTGGCTTCAAAGACTTGGCGCCACCTTTGTTTTAAATGTGGCAGCGACTTGGCCTCACTCTTATTTTCTGCACGCAACACCACGCAAATTAACTATGCCTTACTCTCTCACACACACATACACACTGCATTTTATTTTCTAACTAAGACTGATTAATTTTAATCTGCAGCTTTGATATATAATATAGATTGCAAAGCTGAGTGGGGTAAATTAGATTTTTTTTTTCTAGTTTTAAATAAAATTTATATGATGAGAAACGATCAGAATTGTTCTTTGCCGTTGCATTGTTGTTTCTTAGACTCAGAAAAGCCAAATTTGGTTCAAAATGCAAACTTTCGAAACACCAAGAAACAGCAAAGTCAATTATACCGTCCCTCTTGTTTCCTTCAGAAAATTTTTAATTCTTATATTAGTTGTAGTTAGAATCGTTTGAATTTGATTTTGTATTAAATTGTTTTAATAGAAGTAGTTTTGTAATAAATTAGTATTAAAATTAGGTTGATATAATGTTTGGGATGTGAGTAAAAGATTGCAAAAATGTTTGGAATGTGAGTAAAATAGAGCGGCTGAAAAACCCAAGAGGATGAAATTTTTGCCTCCGCTCCATGGCTCCATGGCCACCAGCATTCTGATGCGATGCCTGGCTTGTTATTCACCAGCTTGGCCATGCCTCCATGATCCAAGTTCACCTATGTAGAAGGCACAAAAAAATGGGAATATTAGAGTTGATACATCATCAATTATACAGTATACATTACTTGCTTTTGTGATCCAAGAAATTATCCCCTTCATTACTTCTTTTACAAGCTATATGTACATCGAAAGAACAGAAAACTAGTTCATCTGGAGGCTGGAGTTATATTGAATTTCTTGTTAGCAAAAACGTTTGGCTATTCTTACTTTCAAAAATTGAAATATTAAGCACTTGTACGGATGAAAGAGAACAGTTAATTAAAGCACAAGCAGAGATTTATCTTCCCATTAATTCTTCTCAATATGTAAACTCAATGATAATAGAAGCAGAAAAGGCCGCAAAATACAACCCAAAAACAGATAAAAAGCACATAATTGGCAAAAAAATCTCGGTTCACATGTATATTAATTGCTAACTAATGATCATATCTAGTAGATATTTCTATACATGTAAAGCAGATGTAGTTTTACCCATGGGAATTCTAATTTTGCAATTACTTTTTGCTGGCAACTGATTAATTCACAACGACAATGAACTTTCATTAATATATTTTTCATGCAATGAAAATTTGCAACAACAAAATACATTAAAGAACACATCATCCATCAGAGAAAAGATTCCCATGAGTATAATAGAAGACCAAGGCATGAGATCACTTGAAGTTGAAGATCTCAAAGATGCATGAGAAGTCTTCAGTGCAAAATAAATACCGCAATCTACTTAATGGGGAAGAAAAGATTAGAATACGTAATTTCAATAGTAATGAATTTATGAAGGCGATTAGCTTCACAAATAAGCAATATGCAAAGCCTTATAAGATAGAAGCCTGACTTACAGAGTAAGAAAAATAAGCAATATGCAAAGCCTTATAAGATAGAAGCCTGACTTACAGAGTAAGAAAATTCTCTAATTCTGGATCTACAATGAGAAAAAAAGCCCTCATGCCACAAAATCAAGGCTATATTTATAATCATTAAGTAATAAATGGTTCTTAAATCAAAGCTTAAACTATTTCTAAGAGCTTGTAAGAAGGAAATAAAAACTCGAAAATGATAAAGGGCAAGGCAAGGAGTGATGCATTTGCAAAGAGACTCTTGCATAGTTTATATAGATCCATTAACGGGATCTGCATGGAACTAAAAGGTCTTAGGTGATAACACCTGCATAACTTGACTTGATAGCTGTCAATGGTTTAGAACGTAACGCTAAACACGCGTTGTGGTGGCCATAACTCGTGCTCGAAAAAGACAATCGAAGTAAACTGGATTCAATTTATTGTTCACATCCGCCGTTGTTATTTGTGCTTTGCAATCTATATAAAATCTCATCGAAACGTAAATTGACAAGCATATCCTGCTTTCCAAACAAAGCTGGCTTCATTTGTTTAGCCTTAATGATCAAGAAACATCAAACTATGCAGAACAAAAGAACCAATTCGATGAGGCCTAATTTTTTCATGTGAGTTCCAGATAAGATAGGAATGGAAAGGAACACTACTGATAAACATGTGATGATCAAGCAAAGTGGTATAGGGATCAATATCTTGTCAAGGTCCAAAGACAATATTTACATGAAAATTTTGAATAAAAATAATGCAACTATTGGTGATTACTACTCACAACTGGCAAGTGAAAAATGGTCTTTTACCGACCATTATGCTAATTTAATATTCACCTTTCTCTAGATCACAAAAGAAAAGATTTCTTTGATAATCTGAACATACAAATGTCTAACCACATCAAGATAAATTTTTAGTTCAAATTTGAAAATGGACGAGTAACTCAACACTGGAAAATATGCTTTTAACTATGACTGAAGCAAGCTAGTTTCAGAATATAACTGCAGAGGTAGAAATAAAGTCTAAGGTGAACGAATTCTGATACGAATAATCAAGAAAGATGATGCCCTATGTTGGAATGAAAAGATATGATGCATTTGGTAAGTCAAATTTCTGCTTTCATGTTTCCAAAACTAAAGACTTTTTTTTTTTCTTTTTCCGTCCTAGTACTACTTCAGGTTTTTGGGTATTAATTATCATTGGCACCTTCCTTTTCAGGAACATTGCCATACTTGTTATATACAACTTAATACTTTGTGGTTTGCTAGGAAAGAAAATGGCTACAAAAAGAAGGATACAAGGATACAAGTTTAAGGCAATGCAATCTTCTTAATCATTCCCTTTTGACACATTTGTAACTATATCTCATCCAACGTAAATAAATCTGGAGGTTTGAGTTGAATATAGCATACTGGCTAGGTATCAAATTAGTGACTTCAAACGGAAAAAGGATTGATAATCTGGGCTTCTCTAACTAATAATAGGCTTGAGGCCCAACGGATTATAGAAGTTTGACCAGAGTCCAAACCAACTTGATTTTGTTTTTGTATCCAATTATTCATTATTCAAGGGAAAATAAAGATGTGTTGACTAGCTAGACGGTCCAACTTCCACGTGGCATGAAATGCCCACGCGTCCATATTGTAGGTCGCCACCTTCTTCTTCACTTACACCTTATAACATGCAATGTAAAGACACAAAGCCGTAAGGAAACGATCAGAGAGGAAAGAAAATCAACATACAGCAAGCAACCATGGCAGCGATGTTCATAACCAAGAACGCTATCTTCAACCTCACAAGAGCTTTCCCTCGTACCTCTTCTCTTTCGCTCACAACTCCGCACAAAGTCTCCAGAGTCTGCTTCTCCCCTGCATCATCATCTAACTACAATGAGGTAATATTAATTACTTACTCAAAATAGTATTTTTAATTAGGTGAATATGTATGTGTGTGTGTTTTGTTGAATGGTTTGATTGTGACTTGCAGGACAGAGATGCAGTGGAGAAGGCCAGGCCAGGGATTCAAGGGCTGACATGGCCTACAGGTCGAAGGAAACGATGAACGAAACTGACGAGGACATATCAGGTAGAGCAAAAGAAACCATAGGCAAAACCAAAGAACGGGCTCAGGAGATGAAGGAGAAAGCAAAAGAGAAGACCAAAGAGGGAACTAACAAAACCGCTGAGGCGGCACAGAACTCCAAAGAGAAGGCCAAAGAAGGGACAGAGAGAGCATCAGAGGCTGCTCAGAGCGCTAAAGAGAAGGCAGAAGAAAGGAAATACAGGGCAGCGGAGACTGCAAAAGATTACGCACACAGAGCCAAGGAAAAGACCGCATCTGCAGGGGAGACTGTGAAGGAGAAGACCAAGGAAGGCACCAACAAGGCGGCGGGGAGGGCGCAGAGTCTAGGGGAGAAGGCGAAGCAGACGGCGCAGGGTGCATGGGAGACGGCGAAGGATACTACGCAGAAGATCAAAGAGACTGTTGTAGGGAAAGAGGATGAAGATCGTAATGATGACAGAGAGAAGAGGATGGATGAAGATGTTGTTGAGTTGAGGAGGCGGCAAGAGGGAGAGCGTGATGACAAGAACAAGTATTAATTAGTAACGGGATCGTTGATGATCATCAGTTTTTATTATCTCTGTCATCTGTGTGGTGTTTTGTTAATTAATTAATTAACTGCAAAATAAGTTTTTATGTTGAGAGTATAATCTCCGAGGAGACTCCGCTCGTTTAATTAATTTAATAGAAAAAAATAATAGAACAAATAAAAAAGACCACCCCTGGCTCTGACCACTGAGAAAAAGTATTAATTTTCCCAAGTAATTAACATTGATGGTAGTTGACACACCTGCCAGTGACGCTGCGATGCCCCATGCATGTAAGCCAAAGCCAATGTGCCTTAGCAAGACTCATTATTGAACTCGAGGACAACAGAATAATGAATTATTCATGTAATCACTTCAACAAGAAATTATTACATCATTCTTTTTTCGGGAAATGGATTTGTTGTTACATGAGATAAGACATAAGACTATAATTTAATTGATAAGCGATTGATTTGCGACACCCGGAAGAAGGAAGATTACTTCCAGGGTATAGATAAAGACTCCCAATCTGAGCCAATGTGGCTCATAATAACATTAACGTGGGTATACGTAACATGATTTAACAAAACGTTATCCTTGGATGTGAATTGTTTAATAACAATTTTTTTTTAAAGCCAGTAACAATGTTGTTTAAAGTTTAAAATTACGAATTATTAAAAATTTGTGATGTATATGTGTCCACATAATTGAATTCTTATGTACTTATTACATTTCTAACTAAGAAGATTTTTAGGTTATAAATTTTAGAGAAATTAATGGATATCAAGATGGGAGTCATCATTTCCTTCCTATTTTGATGAAATTTCATTACCCTTAATGTGATAAAGAAGGCAGAAGTTAGTTAAGCCCATATTATTGAGACCGGAGCAAAATCCAGGACGAAGGCCCAGGGGAAAATGGCCCGGCATGAGAGCGAAGGCATCACCGTTGAATTAGGCGATGCTCCACGCATCCATAAGATACGAGGGAACGAATGATGTTGATGATTAGACCAATCCAGTGGACCACCTGAGAAGATCAAGCTAATAAAAGTTATCCAAGTCATCCGAGTGGTGAGCAGCTCTATAAAGGACAATGGAGGAAAGTACAGAATAGCAAATGTCACAGCCAATGGGTATTGGCTATTGAAGAGTGAAAGTGCAGCGTTTGTCCACCAAGTGGTGGCTTCAGAGGAGCAGTTGTAACCTCTAACGGCCATCGGCGTCACCCCATTTTCTCCTCTCAAGTTTACGTGCCACTCCCCCACTTTTCGTTATTTTAAAAAAAAATTAAACTCCCCCACCTCCACCAGTCTCATTCCTGGTTTCGTTTCCTTCTTGCCTGTTTGGCCTGAGAAATTTATCTGGGCACCCGGATTTTTTGGTACTTTTAACTGCCGAAACTACCCTTCCGCTATAATTAACTTAAAATGGGGCTCTCTCTCTGTACCCAGATGATTTGGGTTTTTTTTTTTTTAATACTGATTAATCATCAGATTACTGTATTACACAGATATTTACAACAACTGTTATTGTAGCAGAGATATTATACTGATATTTACAATCAGATATACATAATTGGGACTTATATTATGACATTGAATTCTATGAAGTACATGCCCAAACAAATAACCCCTCACAGGAGAGGGATGTCCATACTCCACTCGCATTTCGCAAGGGAGAATGATTTTTTTGGAAGTATAAAGAACATTTAGCCCCCACAATACTTTTGTGGGGGCTAGAACCGCTGCCCCCACAATGCTTTTGAAACTTTAAGTTGGATGCACATAAAACTTACTTTTATTAAATAAAATTGACGGACTTTTAAAATGATTTATGATCTTTTAGCTAAGTATATGTATTTTGCCGTTGCCCTTTTCGGTGTACATGATTGGTTGTACGACAGTAAAATACTGCAAGAAAACAAAATCTGTACACGATGATAATAATACAGTTTATAACCTTTAATATTTATACAGATTATAACTTTTAATATTTACTTTATGCAACGAGAAGGTATAAAACAATTTTGATAAACACGAGTGAAAATTATAAATTCAGTACTTTAAATGTTAATCGTCAACTACAGTGTCCAAAAATAGAGCTCAAAGTAAAAATAATTTATTTCCAGAGTATACAAACCAATAGGTAAAATACAGTGTCTTAAAATCTTCAGATTGCTTCAAATTAAAGCATAGTTATTTGTCTTTAATTAAATGTTAAAATGGTATATGGTCTCATAATTTTTTGATGAGTAATGATAAATATGTCAGAATTCTATGCGAAATTAATTCAATCTCAAATAATATAATAGATAATTTGTTACTCGTCATGTGGTTGATAAATTTTTATAAATTTAAATAAATAAATTATATTATTTTATTATCCACTTAAAAAATGACACATCATTTGAAAATAAATTCTTAAATAATATTTTGAGATGTCCTATACACTCTTTAATTTATCAATATTATATCAAAGTTATTAAATTTAACTTCCATAGTAAATACAAAATCACAAATTATGAACGAATGCAGGAAGTTCCCTTCTAATAAGAATTCACTTACTTTAATATGATAAGAGACGATATAAAAAATAATAAAAATATATATATTTTTTAATATTAACAAAAGAAAATACAATATATTAAAATATAAATTTTTTATATCTTTTAATTTATCTCTTATTTTATGAAAATAAAAACTTCCTTATTAAAAAATTTATCTCCAATGCGAATCCTTAAAGCCCTCAACTTCAAAGTAAAGGGAATGAACTTAAGCCAAGACTCACTTTAGATCATGAAACCACAACCGGGTCAACGAACGTTAAGTAAGAGGGTCAGACTTTGGGTTACCAATTCCTCCCACTAATGGGGATAATATAGTCTTTTCAGGCTATGAGTGTCGATATCAATTATGGATGTCCAAAGACGACTGATATAAGATAATGACAACAGAAACAGCCTCTAAAATATTTGTTTAAAAAAAATTTCCAAAAAACAAAAGAATGAGAGAATAGAAGACTCAAGAGAGAGAGTTTGGAAAGTGGAATAAGAGAGAGAAAGACAAAAGGAAGGGGGGTTTAAAGGAAAAAAAAAAAAAGGAGAAATAGAAGCGGAATTCAGTGTTACACAGCGCACACCACCCTATTGACTACTGCAACGCCACCTTTCTCTGGCCGCAGCAGCCACCTCTGGTCCATCACCCCTCTCCTCTATTACATCTCTCTTAATTTTTCTGTCTCTTAGTAATTCCATTATTGATTTTTCTTTCTTTCTTTCTTTTTTCCCCTTGAGGGGTGGGTTGTTTTCATCAAGTACAAAAAGAAAGAAAGAAAAAGAGAGTGAGATTTTCTGATTTGTGGTCACCGGAGTAATTTATGTGTGTAGGCTATTTCATGTATGACACGGGGGTGTTCTGATCAAGGCGATCAATCAAGGTGGTGTGGGGCTGAATTACCTGAACCTAAACACAGCCATTTATTTATAACGACTGTACCGTCTCTGAACCAGCAAAAAAAACCATTTCTCCCCTTACGTTTCTCTAGTTTCTGCCTTGCCTGCACACCAGAATGAGACCTTTCCTCTGTGACTTTGTCCACGGTCGACACCCGTACAAATTAAATCTCATCTTTCAATATCCTCCTAATTCCGAATCTCTCTCTCTCTCTCTTTCTCTCTCTCTTCAATTGATTAAATAAACATCACATATGCAATTAATATATCTATGTGTTTATGCAGCATATTGGTTATTTGAGGATCTGAGAGATTTGGCTAGAGGTTATGCGGAGATACTGAGTTATTGATTATGATTTGATGTTTTGTTGGATGTTTCCACTGTTGAGAGAAGTTGGTTTTAGTTTTTCTGGTGGGTTTATTGTGTGTGTGTGTGTATGTATACACACACACAGGCACAGCTGATAGCTGATAGAGCTCGCATACAAACAATCGCCGTGGTTTTGCACTCTTGTATGTTTAGATTCTTACTAAGCAGCCATAGACACGCTGTGTCCTTAATTTGAAACCCTCTATATATCTTAACCTCATCGGGTTTCACTTCTCCCTCAAACAAAACCTGCATGTACCAAACCCACAATATATATAAAATAAAAGTAGAGATGCAGCAGCAGGAGAGAGGAGGGAGTAGTGAAGAGAGGAAGCAGCAAGATCGGAGGCTGAAAACGATGCAAGGAGGAACGGAGAATCAGCAGCAACAGGAACAGCCGCAGCCACAAAAGTGTCCTCGTTGTGAGTCTCTGAATACGAAGTTTTGTTATTACAATAACTATAGTCTCTCTCAGCCTCGTTATTTCTGCAAGACATGTAGAAGGTATTGGACTCAAGGTGGAACCCTAAGGAATGTCCCTGTCGGAGGTGGTTGTCGGAAAGGAAAGCGCACTAAAACCTCTTCTGTCTCCGGGGAGGCTTCACGAGCTTCTCAGCCGCCGCAGCCACCATCGCCGCCGCATCCGAATTTGACAACCACCCAGCAGAATATTCTCTCTTCTTCTAATCCAGTTATCACTACTGGACCTCCAGTTTTGAGGACTAAGCTGGAACCGGCGGCAGCTCCTCCGTCGATGGGGTCTTACTATCCAAGTGGTGGGTTCTTGTCTTCTTTAGCTGCAATCCAATCTCAATCTTTTAATCCTCAGCCGTTGCATCAAGCTTTTAATGTCGGAGGTGCTGATCATCATCATAATATCGGAGGGTCTTCAAATTTGGATCTGTTGCAGGGATTCAGTACTGTCCCTTCTTTTGGGTCATCACATACACAGCACCAGCAGATTCAACAATCAAAAATTTATCATCATCAGATGGGAAATATAGATAAAAGTGCGAATCCCATGCACATGATGTATCATACCATTCCGTCTGATCAGGAGAACTTGACTATTCAGTCTAGGAGGCCCGGCAGTAGTACTTCTCATCATCAGCAGCATGATTGGCATCAGCAAGGCAGCTTCATCAATAATAGCAACAACCCTAATGTACCTGATCATGATACCAGTTTGTGGAGTATCAGCACTGCCAGCGCCAACAGCAATAATACTAATACTGCCTCCGTTTCTGGTTCTTTGAACCCAAATCAATGGCGTGATCTTCCAGGTTATGGCCCTCCTCCATGATTGGTCTGTTCAGCTTCAATATGCCAGCTCCTTCCATCTCCAAAGGGATTCTTTTTTATAATTCGAGTTGCTATACTGAAAACAGCACCATTAAATCTCTCTATATGATTTGGTTTTGATCTTGTTCTTGGAACATGGCTTTGAAAGAATTTTGAGATGTTTGTGTTCATGTAAATGGTAGAAAAAAAATAGCGGCAACTGCCATCGTTTGTAATCTTTCTTATAATGTTCTATAGAGATGTTCTCGATCGGTATAGGGATTAATTAGGTTGTTTAATTTGAACTTTTGATAAAAGTTAATAATAAGGTGTATGTTTTTGAGAACTTTATTTATTAAACCTCTCTTCTCTTTATTAATATTTGTGCTTTACATGGTACAACGAATGTATCAATTTTCTTCCACTATTCAAATCAAAAGATATAAAGGCCTTCGCTTTTGGTAGCTACTAGTTAATTAGGGTTTTTTTACGAGTCTAAAAAGAAGAGGAGAAGAACAGGTAAAAAGGACAAGTACATGGGGAATAAATATAGACTAGTGGAACTGACGTATTCGCGGAAGTTGTTGGACGAGATGGTTCATTTTGTTGCATGTGGGCGACTGAGACATTTAACTCAGTCTTCATTTAATGTTTGTGTATCCAGTATTCACTTTACCGTTCAATTCGCCCAGAGCATTCGCCAGTGTACAAAGAGGTAATCTCTATTCTCTAATTTATATTTGATGCAGTTTATAATTAACAAAAATGATATAAAAATTAATAATGTGCCTCATTTTTTTTTTATGGTTACAAATTGTATTAAATATAGTTTAGAGAAAACTATAAACATAATATATATTTTCTCAGTGTCATGATGTAATAAATTTTAAAATTTTCGTCACAATATCACTCATCCTTTTTTATGCCATAAATTTTAAATAAATTTTCTGGGTGTTTTGTTATTATGGGATGGTGACGTAAGAGATCAATAAAATGGGTCGTTAGCTAATTAGAGATGCCCAACGGGTCATGTCGTGCCTACTATGCGTTTCGTGCTTAATTTTTTTTGTTTAGGCTCACTTGTGCCATTCCATGGGCCGTGCCCAGGAAAAAAAGTTCACTAAATTTTTTTCCTTTTTTATTTTTTAAGAGTGCATGCTAAGTTATTTTTTTTAACTCTATGTAATTTTTTGGATCCATGTGCCTTTATTCAAATTTAATAGAATCAAAAATTCAAAACTCAAGTTCATATTCAATAATAATAAATTAATACTAATAAGATAATGTAATATTAATTATTAAGTTTGACTATGTGGTATTAGAATTCTTTTTTAGTACTTAACAACAATAATAATAATATTTTTTTAAGGGTTAAATTAATTGTTAACTTAGAATTACGTAAAGTCATTTATCATAGTTTATAATAATATTAATACATATTTATAAAATCATAAGATCAGTTACTTATTTAATAAATTATAAACATAAATCAATTATAATTTTTTTGAAACTAAGAATTAAATAAATTAAAAAAACTTAAGCTAATAAAATGTATTAAAAGATTCAATTTCAAGTTATTTATAAAATCATAAAATTTTAAGTTTACTTTCATAAAAAAATGAAAGTATTTATTATGTGCTTTTTCTCGTATCGTACTTTATCTCATCTCTAATCATGCCGTACTTTTAATGTCCATGTGCTTAAAATTTTAAGTTCGGCCCAACTTACATGCGTGCCGTGTTGTGTCACATACTCTACCAAAATATTCTCATACTGTATCATATTGTACAAACACATGTCATGCCTCGTGCTGTCCGGTCTATTGACCACCTCTAACAAGCACACCTACCGAAAATAATAATTAAGGACGTGGGTCTCGAACGGATTAATTTTGTAAAAATGAATCCAACAATTGACCTCGGTCTTGATGCGTCAATTGCTTAAACACACACACAAACAGATATATATAGAAAAAGAAATTAAAATCTGGTGCTTATAAACAATAATTGAAAATGAAAAGTGATTACCATCAAAGACAAGATTGGGAGAGAGCGTGGAGTGGGAGGTGGCTGTGGTGGTTTCCAAGTAAAGCAGATCTTTCGTCTGCCATGGCAAGATATCTGTTCAGAGAATAAAAATTAAAGCAGTGAGACTGAGAGTGAGAGACCTCTTCTTCCTCTCGGGATACCCACAACATGTCACTTCTTTGCCGTACGGCAATTATAATCTAAAAAATATAATTTTTGAAGAGAAAGATTACATCACTATTCACCATGGAAAGTCTGTCAGCGCCCAGCCAGCATGCATAATTATAGGTAAGCCAAGAGCTAGCCAATAATAAAATATATTCTACATTTCTACTGTTTGAAACAGAGCCACTCGACTCAATCGAGCTAGATCCTATAAATGATTTCCAAATTTTCAATTACATATACCAAACTGATTGGCAGAATAAAATCTTGGTTGGCACAATTTACTAATTTATGCTCAATCGCAGTCTTGGTGAATGGTGGTGATGATATATTTTTAGCAGGTTCCATAATTAAAAAAAAAGTAAAGAAAAGAAAAGAAAGAAAGTCGCCTGTTTAGTTTGAGAGATAACCTATTAGATTATCTACAATCAATCAATCATAGCTTGGTAATATTGTTTATTATATTTTTAACAGGTTTTTTATTTAAAGAAAGAAAAAAATTTTGCTTGTGTGCATGAGAGAGCAGTGTATCTAAAATTTTAAAGCTAAAATTTTTATTTGATATAATTTTTCAAATAAAACTAATTGAACTTAAACTTTTACAAATAGAATTTTTTTAAAAAAAATTAAGCTATGTTATTGAATAAATGAAATAAGATCATTAAATAAATAAATGATGGTTTAGATATTTTAATATTTAAAAAAATTCAACCTCTACTTTCAGAAGACTAAAATTTTATCTCCTATTTGTAGAGACAAAATAACTTATTTAATATTCAAAAACTCTACTGAAAAATAACCAAATAACAACAAAAAACTTAAAAAAAATCATGTGAGATCAAATAATTATTTATAGTCATTAGATAAAACGTACTAAACAGACACTAACTAAAGATTTCAAGATTGTGTCATCATTAATTTGTGTATAATATACATTAAATTCAAATTCTTTCACAAAAAATATAAATATAAATTTGACTAAGGACCAACTTGGTAATGTTGTAGTATTTAAAATAATTTTTGTTAGTTGTACTATATAAATAATCAACTGTGAAGAGAATGAGCTAAACTTTTGGTAATAATTATTTTTAAAAGTGTTGTGAGCTTTAAAAGCAATAGTATGTGTTTGGTAAATTTTATTATTAAACTGCTGCAAGAATAAAAATTACTAAAATAGATATAATGTTTAATAAAATTATTTTCAAATTTATAAACATGTATGTATAATATATATATTTTAGTGTGTGTATGTGTATAATAATTGAAAACTAAATAAATATTCTCACCTTATTAATTTTGCTTTTTTAATTTTGTTATCTCAATATAATTGGTAATAATAATAATCCCTTTAAATTTAATAATTTTATTTTCTAATTAAATAAGGATAATTTTATATGTGAAAATATATATGAAATTGCATTAAGTATAACATTAATTCTCAAATTTAGATGAGAAGCTACTCCTTCACTACTTTGAAATCTACTGTATGATTAGGTAATTTTTCTGAATGTAAATATTAAAAAACTTTACCAAACATTAAATTAGTTTTCAACATTTTTAAATCATTTTTAAACCTCTTAAAAGCGATTCCAAAAGGATCCAAGGAGATTAAGATCACTAATAATTACAACTCATATTTACAAAAGCTATCCAAAAAATTAAACTAAGTAATAAATTACATAACTCTTAACCATACGTTCTATAAAATATGGATACGTGTAAAAAAAATTATAATAAATTTAACACAATTCAGTTCAAACAATGAATTTAAATTCTTATAATATCACCACTAAAAAGAGTAATTCAAGGAGGAAGAAAGATAGCTTCAATTATGGATTAAGGACTAATGTACTTCCAATCCATTTAATAGCTTTATATTGTTTTCTTAACATTTGGGTAATCCATTCTTAGTTCTTACATCATAGAACTTGGTGAATTTGGTACATCTATTGAAGTTCTATTATAGTGTAGTGACATCGTCGACGTCGACTCGACTTTGCGTGCAAAACGACTCCACCCCTTTATGTCATTGTCAAATACGATGCTAGCCAGAGCCAAATGGATCTTATGAAGGCTTATTAGCTTGGATAGACGGATACATGATTCACAATTAGTCAAAGCAGGATTATTAATAAAGAAAGCTCTCGTCCATTCAAAAGTAGGGTTAAAAAAAAAAAAGGAAAAAAAAATGATTCCCTTGATTTGTCTAGCTAGCTGAGATTGCAACTTCCATAACAAAAAGTATTATGATAATTATGGGACCCTTGAAGTGGGAAACCCAGCCCACATCTTCGTCTTTTACAAACTTTACTTTTGTTATGTTGCGATCCCTTTAAAGGATTTGGTGACATTTGCATGGAGGAACAATCCAGTGTCCAACTTTAACACCGCATTGATGTTGAGCTGTGGGGTTCCCTTCTTCTTTTCCTTCTTTCGAAAGTATCATAGCATGCACAACTGTACGACCCTACCCTATATCAAAACCCCCATGAGAATGGGGACTCTACGGCCCCATTTCACCATCATTTGGTCAGCTGGTTTTTCATTTTTGAACTTGAACTTCTAGCATGAAAAAATACAAATCACGAATGGCTTTGTGGACTAAGCTAATTAGCTTTTACATTTCATTATCATTCTTACAAGCAATAAAGCTTAACTATTTTCCGCGAAACACTTTCATTACTGATTATCAACAGATAAAAAGTAATTAATAAAATTATTTGCAAGTACTATGAATAATGAAGCGGACCTTTCTCTTGAGGAATTTGCAGTTAAACCCCCATCCGATCCCCACGTGCCACTTCCAACTTACTATATATCCACGCCATAAGCTTTATCCAGACTGATTTGTGAGAGACTATTATTGATTACAGAAAATCCACTCAGCTTGTAACACGGACAATTCAGCGGATTAATTTGGATTACGTTGAGGTGACAAGGCTTGGCAAGATTCGCATCACCTTCGTTCTTTTAATCATCTTGAATTATGTACTCAATAGCACTACTGACTCATATACGTAGACCAAAATCCGGGCCTTTTTGACTCACACGTTAAGGAAAAGTGATCATTATAGCAGGAAATTAAATTAATATGGAAGTGTTATCGTATTTGAGATTAGAGGGAGTAGTAGTTATCGCTTAATTACCAGTTCAATGCGATGATTTATTTTCTCAAGAACGGTTCTTCATGGTCCCAGCTTTGGAACAACGTAACCCAACAAGTACAATATACTAATATAGCCGGTATGCGGACGGCACTAGTTTTGGAGTGCAGAAGTAATGTATTTGCCAAATAATTTGTCCATAAGAGTGTCATGAGTGATTTTTAAGTAATTTTATTTAGTCGATTACTCGAATTTAAATGACGGAACAATAAAAATTAATTTAGATTTTGCTCACCCCTTTTTATTTTTTTTTAAAAGAAAATTGTCAAGTAATTATGGTTTGCTAATAGTGGATTCACAATATATAATTTAAATTGGCAAGTGTGTATATACCCAATACATTAAAATGTGTAATAGAAAACACATGCAATAAATATCAATCACAACTTTTTAAAAAGTCAATACAAAAATCATATCACCAGTGATTTTCACTCCCAATTAATAATAATTGTTGTTAGTTGCACTGTAAAAATAATGAGGTATGAGAAAAATCAGTTAAATATTTGGTAAAATTTATTTTTAAAGTGTTTTAAGTTTTAAAAGCAACCATAAGTGTTTGGTAAATTTTACTATTAAATCGATGTAAGAATATAAATAAATGAAATTGATATAATATTGAATAAAATTTATTTACGCCATTTATAATTATGCATATATAATATTTATTATTGCGTATATATAGTAATTAATAACTAAAATGAATATTTTTTTTAATCTTATTTTTTATCTCAATATAATTAGAAATAATAGAAATCTCTTTAAATTTGATGATTTTATTTCCAAATTGAATAAGGATAATTTTGGATTTTTATAATATGTGAGGATATATACGAAATTTTATTAAATACAAAATTGATTGTCATTTGAAAAGTTACTCTTTCTTTGCTTTTGAAAATCTATTGCCAAATATGGTGATTTTCGAAAAAGTGATTTTAAAAAAATTATCAAACTCGAAATTAGATTTTAAAAAAATTATTAAACTCGAAATTAACTTTAAACTTTTCAAAATTAATTTTGAACCTCTCAAAAGCAATCCCAAATGGACCCCTAATTTGTTTGGTCTTTTTTTTTTTTAACTTCAAAATCAAGATTAAAATATCTATTTAAAAAATCAAAATTGTTCCCCAAAAATATGTATCGGAATGTCTACGGCATTAATCGTAAGACCAAGAGAGCTTTTATAGATTTTAAAACAAGAAAGAAAATGATTGTATTTATCAAACAAAAGGGGGGGGGGGGGGGGGGTTTTTCTTTCCTTATTCATACTGTCTATTATTTTTACTTTATAAAAAGTTAAGAATTACCGCGCAGATTTTCTTTCGTACTTCCTTTAGTTAAATGTACGTAATTAATGCTCCCACAGTATACAACATGATCATCGAGTGACTTGTTTTGAAAGTAAATCAATCCCTTCTCCAAATTCATTACTCATCAGTGTTTTGTTCTTTTCTTCTTCGTCGTCTTCATCTTTTTTTTTTTTTTCCTTTTAATGGAAAAAAAAAATAAAGTAAAAGTATGTTCGAAGCATAAAGGATCCTACAGCTCAACCGTAAGGTATCTGTGCATCTCGAGCTTCCTTATGTTAAAAGGCTTAAGTTGAAGTAATCCCTCTCCATTTGTCAAGATTATGTTGACTCAAGTCCAACAACGAGAAACTTCGCAAATTCTTGCAATGGGGTTGCTTGGGACCAAAGGTTTGACGCCAATACAAATGTGGACCCAACGCAGACCATTCCCATAAATATATATTTTTTTTATTACATGAGACTATTGTTCAGATTACAACTCATATTACATGAGACTTTAACTGATATTTATAAATCAGATAATTACTGGACCGACTTACATCAATACTAATGGAGCTCTGCCCAGATTTTAACCCTCACAAATATTCGAGGGATGTCTACTCCTCACTCATGGGTAAGGGAGAAGACTACCTTCACTCAAATTAATTAAGAAAGGAAATACCCCTACAATACTTTTGTGGAGGTTCGAACTGCTGCCCTCCAACTTAGAGGGCAGCAGCCCTGGCCACTCGGGTTGAGCCGAGTGGTTATCCCATAAATATATTCGTTTGCCTTAGTCGTGTGTTGCTTGAAGAATGTGAAAATACGTCATCGATCACAATGTACAATAATTAATTCCCATTTCTTGCCATATTTCTCATACTATATATACATATATATATTGGGCTCGTTACAATTGTCCTCTTCCATATGGCTTCTCAGAGTATGATTGATTAGGCTACTTATTTCTAAGCTAATGTAGTTGGTGGATTTAAGAACCTTCTGATTATGATCGCTTAATTTGATGCTATTCTTTCCTACTATGATTTACATAATTAAAATATATAACTATCGTTTTCAACATAGCAGTCAAAGCCAAAATTAGCGTAATCGAGTGAAATCCTTTTGTATATTAATTATGTTCGATCGTCGTATCCCATAAGTCAAGGGAATTTAGGATAACTATAACCAAAAGATAATTCGTTTAATAGCGAGAGGTTTGTTGACAGCCGTGAGTAAAGATGATTAATAAGCTTAAATAAATTCCTTTTTTTTTTTTAAAGAAAAGTTCATTCCTTTTTTTAATAAAATTATAAGATCAACAAAATTTTATTTACTGCTAACGTCTGTATTTTATAATTATAATATGGCTAAATGCTCCTATCGATCGCCGATTATATATTTCGTACGTGGAAAATAAATGATTGCCAGTATGTGGAGATAATTTGTCAGGCCAATTGCTGAATCATCTAGATTGATCAAATTTGGTGATGCGAAATTTCTTGATCTAATCTCTAGCTTTTTTGAGCTTATTTCTCTTTCCCCAGGCCCGCTACAGCAACAAGCTTTGAAATGCTACATCTAGCTTACTACTAGGCCTGTGCTTTGTTCTTGCTGGCCAGTGGACCGGATACCTCAAGCTTCAAAGTTAACAAAGTTTTGCAGTAGACCATAATCTTAAATAAACATTCTTTTCTTTTTTCCAATGAATAATTTAACCGATGCCAATAATTTGAGCTTATGGAATATTACTATTATAAATTTCTGATCTCTCACTGACACCATTCCGTGGAACGAAATTAAGCTGCATGACTTTAGAGATACTACAGCAACCCCTAATTGCCCCATTCGATGGATAAAATATGGAGGTTTACTGCATATCTAACCAAGTTCATAGAAAGAAAAATTTGGTCTCCCCGGTAGATGCGGCTCCCACATGCTGCAAGTAATTCCTTAATGAAAGTATTTTAATTGGACGTGCAACGAGAAGAGTAATGATATTTGGCCAAAATAGTACCACGGGGGCAAAAAAAATAGTGTCATTGATTGTTGTTTGCTCAATGTCACTGTAACATAGGGGCGCACTCTTGCATGCACAGTAACGTCATTTATGTCAAATATCATTATTCAAAGAGAATTTGATATTTCAATTGCTATTGATTTCATTTTGTTAGATTAGGTGGCTCAACAAAAAGAACACTAGAACTATACAATTCACCCATCAATTATATAAATTTTCCTCTAGACCTTTTACTACTGAACGCATTTCTTGTGTTTGCTCATTTTGAGGTACATTCAATTCTTATTGGATGATACCAATAAGTCGTGTTCAGAAAGTTTTGAGAGTTATAAAGGAAACTTCGAATTCATATTAGCCCATGAGCTAAGAATGGGAATTAAACTCTATGAGATATATTGGTCTGCTATTCCTTAGCTAATTAGCTTCACATTAATAACAATAGATCTTTTATATGTAAGACCAAAAAAGATACTATATTGTCACGCAAATTTTAGCCTCTTCCACAACAAAAGGACTATTATTAGCACAATGAATAATTAAAAAAAAATGTATTACTTATGACATTAGAAATTGAATTCCTTGTATAATGCATTACATATTAGAATAAGAATGAGCAACCACATGTTCCTAATGTATTTAATCGAATGATTTTCAAGTAATTTTATTTAATTAATCACTCGAGTTCGAATTTCAAGGGAGATGTAAGTAAAAAATTAATTTGACCTTTTTCCCCCCCCCCCCCCCCCAAACTCTCTCTATCTATCTACACACACCCATTGTTCAAAGGTGTACTTTTAAAGAAGTAAAAAAAATAAATGAATAAGCATTGGGCGAGAATTTCGACGTTCTTGCCTATATATGTCCGCCGACATATATGTTTACCATCGATCTTTAATTCAAACCATTAATTCTAATTAAAAAAATATACATGTAGATTCTATTTTGTATTGTGGTTGGGTAATTGTATTTTTAAAACTTTACATTTAAAGATAAATTGATTTAACCCACATTTTTTTCCACAACAACTATGATTTTTAAGTTGTAATATCTCAACATCAAATAAAACCTCAGTCTAATAGTTACAATCAAACTCAGAATGCAGATGAGATAAAACTCTAGTACTTAGGGAAGAAAATTATTGATCATAGCTTTCTCTTTGTCTTTTTCTTTTTTCTTTTTTTATTAGTCGATCATAGCTTATAACTGGGAAGAATTCCAGAAAATTTATATCACATTACCACAATATAATTTCATATACATATACTAGCTAATATCACGTTTCAAACAATTTTATATACAACCGTCTCGAATTATATTGCCTAGAAACTAACATGCGAATCCCCAATTTTACAATTTTATTACAATTTTATATACAACCATCTGAACTTTCATTGGGTTTAGAGTTTTCAACTTAAAAGAATTCAAGCCCAAAATTCTAAATGAAACCAGTTATCGGACAACATATATATGTAGAGCTCAAATATCTATGTCTCGCAATTTTTTCTATCTGAAATCTCATTACATACATTCATTGTTTTTTTTTTTTTGATAGTCCAGGTCCCATACTAATCCTTTTCTTTCCAATTGAACAACTGATGACCAAAAAAAGGGGAAAAAAAAAAAGGCAGCGCTAGCAAAGACCAAGGGTAGTGTTCTATGCTCTAGCCGCTAGCTAATGCTATATATCATGATCGCCTATTTTCAAAGCTAGGTGATAGACAATGGTCAAGAAGATCATTGGCAGATGTTGAGGATCAACTTACCAAATTTAACTCCGTGATTCTCTCTCTCTAATCATATATTCAACTCTCCTTGTATAGCAATTGAATTCCATTCATATTCTTGATTTCTTCGCTAGGGGTCTTATAAGACTTATATCAACTAGTTTTGTTCCAAAGGTGCAGAATCAAGCTATCTTTTGAAGATTCATGTAGCGGAGAGAGTAAATTGTTACCATAACAAATGCCTAAATCTATGTCTATTGTTCTTGATAAGTACACTCAAAATTTTTAAATCTCTTTTCTTTCTCTAGAAGATAGCGAACTCCAGTGTAAAGCTTTTTTTTCTCAAAACAGCCAGCACGACAAATTCCAAGTCATGGATCAAAAAAATCCATCTTCCTATCAGAATTTGCAGGGGGTTTAAAATCTTAACTTGCTAAACGTGTTTGTATGTCTCTTCAATTCCTATAAGAAGATGTACTAGGAAATGAACATCTTTAATTAGTAGTACAGCCAGCATACTAAAGTCCAAATTATGACACATTCTAGCTTTAGTTCTTGGCTATATTACATATCATGATTTACATAAACAAATCTTTAACTCGGAAATAATTTGCAGGCCTATATGTGCCTGTTATTTTTGGCATGTGTGAATGTTTTTGAAGCAAATAAGATGTAATCAAAATGTCGAACTTCTCGTAAAAGCCCATCTTTAAATATATTACCAACAACACTAAGAACAATAAAGTCAACACACAAAATATCCAATTAAACGCCCACATTGCAATAACAAATCCCCCTCTCTGCTATACCATAATATACCCTCGCCCCTTTTTTCCTAACCCCCCACCTCCCCAAAAAAAAGAAAAATGGAAAAAAGATTAGTATCTGAATTATTATCATGTGATCCTCGTCAAGGACTGCAACATATACCCAAACAAGTAAACTCCCCAATCCCCCCCAACCTAAACAACAAATACATCAAAAAGAAACGACATGTCATACGTATATACATTCACAAAAGTAATTAATCAAAGACAAACTTACTGAACTAGCTTGAAGGTTGCAGCAAAGAGCGCCTAGCTAGCCTTCCTTCAATCTTCAACACCGTAGACGATCCATGATGCCTTGTGGAGATGAGATGAAGAGGATCCGAGGTTCCTCTCAGCGCAAATACTGATTATCAACCTTGTTAATAAAACTATTTGGCTGAATTAATTCTTAATTTGCCGCTGACATGATCGCTCCGATCCAATAACTCCTCCCATCTATGCTTCACTTTTACAATACCATATATTTTTTTTTCTTTTTTTTCTTTTTTCAATAATCTAGTCCAAACAGAAGAAGTACTGACCAACAGAATTTACCTAATCAATTAAGATGCTAAGGATACCAAGATGACTAATAAAGAGGGAGACAAATAGAAATTAAGGAAATGATGATGATTTTAGATTAAAGAAGTGACAGAGGACCCAATATTTGAGGGATCATGCCAAGCACCGACAGAACTAGTTGAGTTCCAATATAAAGAAGGATCAGCTAACCCTATTTGCTCCATCTGATTCTGGCATTCCACATTCCAATCCATTCTTCTTTGACCCTCTTCCGCTTTCACTTCTTTCATCATCCCTGTCCTTGCTGCTTCACCATTATTATTATTATTATTAGCTGTCATTTGCAGGTCTTCAAAGGATGCTAAGTTGTTGTTGAAATGGTTAGGAGCTTCAGTGGAGCTTTTTACAACACCATTCATGAACTTTGGCTGGTGAAGACTAGAAGCAAGCAAAGAAGCTATAGTTGGAGAAGATGATGAGGAACCAAATGTAGGGTAACTTGAAAGAAGAGAATTTGATGAGGTTACTACTTCTTGGATTTGCTTATTTGGGTTAAAACCATTTCGGTAGTTACAATCACCAACATCAGTATTAGACATGATTAGTCCTGAGGAAAACCCTAAACCAAGAGCATTCAACTGAGGCTGCAGATCATAGCCAGATATAGTGTCTAAACTTGAAACAACTCTTGAATTAAACGTAGAGAATGGAAGGTTCATATCAGATGGGTTTGTGGATAGGCCAAAGAACAAAGGATTGATATGATTTGAGGTTGAAGAAATATCAATCTGGCGTTGTGAATGAGGGTTATTAGGGTTTGCAGCAGCACTAGGATTTGATCCATCAATGGAATTATTGGCCGACGCGGGCCTCTTCACACGCTTGTTTTTCCTGCATCCACCACCCACAGGAACATTCCTCAGGGTACCGCCTCTTGTCCAGTAACGCTTACAGGCCTTGCAAAAATGCCTGGGCTGAGAGAGGCTGTAGTTGTTGTAGTAACAGAACTTGGTGTTTGATGAATCACAGCGAGGGCACTTTAAAGGCGGTTGCTGCTGCTGTTGTGGTGGTTCTTGGCCTGCTTTATCCATGACCCTACCTGTTGAAGCCATCAAGTTTTTCTCATCTATCTGATGATTCTGTAACAAAGAAGAAGAGGGGGAGAAAAAAAGGGAAGAAAAGAAAGAGAGAAAAAAAAAGTCTATGAGTTGTAGTATTAGGGTAAAAATAACAACACAACGTAAGATATTCTCATCCAAAAGCTAAGAAACAAAAATGGGGTCATGTTTTGTCTAATAATTGAGAAAGAGAAGGAGAGAGAAAAGAAATTAAAGAACCTGTGGCCATTCGTTGGTAGTTGAAGAGATGACAACCATCTTCTCACAGTTACTCAACATTTCTTCTCACAAAGGAATCGTTGAAACAAAGAGTAAACAGACAAAGAGCAGGTGGCGACGTGAGTCTTTCTTGATGGGGTTGAAATATTATGACAGTGAGAGAGAGAGAAGAGAGTGATTAGCAGCATAACAAGGAAAAAAAAAATAAAATGAAAAATTATGGGATTGTTTATGTAATTTCACGTGATGGGGCCTGGCCATGGTCTTGGTCTAAATTCTAAAATCGAATTTGAGTAGGTAATTGTTTAATAGGGAATATAAAAACGAAAAGAATATAAAGGACATACATTCAAAATCCAAGAAGAGGACAGAGAGGTAAAGCAGCAGCATCATAACAGATGAATCTCGAGAGGTTCAAGAAAAGATAGAACATAACATGAGACTACACACTCTGCAGCACTACGTAACATTCCTTTGTGTGTGTATTTGATAGAGGGAATCCCTAGAGCTCAATCATCGATGCCTCACCAGCAAATCCCACTTTGCACTTTATTTTATTGTTAATTCTAAGTCGTCTATCTTATACATTACCCACCACAAAAATATTGTTGTATGGTGCTCCTCATCAACAACCGTCAACATTCAACAACGACAAAATCTATATTTAAAAAAAAAAAAAAAACAGCAAAATCCAACTTGATCTTATCTTTCAATATGCATTTTAATTGATCCAGTCTCCTTCTGATTTGCCCACTCTAATCACTGGCTAAATGGTAACAAAAGGAATTTTTATGTTCGAGTTTTTTCTATTTGATATATATTTGTTTGTTAATATTAGATAGAATCGGTGGACACAAGTTTTCATATTCAATAGATCTCATATAAAATATTATAATTGTAAGAATTTAAACTAACAATAGACTGTATTAATTATTAAAAAAATCTTGTTTAATGTAACCTTATTATGTATTACATTCATTGTTCTCATTGAAGACAATAATTATTGTGGTTTTAGCTCTTATCTATTGATCAATAAAATATTTTTTTCTCCACAGACCATAGTAGATGTTTAAACGTGTAATTAGGAGATAATGCAGATTCTCATCCAAAAAAAAAGAGAGAGAGAGAGAGATAACACAGATTAATTTCATCATCATAGTATTACACAACTCTAATTAATCCACTTGATCAACATAAGGCTATATGATTCATCAAAGGGGTTGTTTTGACTTGTGAGGACTGAGGAACTGAAACCTGAGGACATATTTACTTTTGGTGAAGTTTAACAGTTATACTACTGAGAAATTGAAAATTCCAAGAGCGAAAGGACAAGAGGGCTCCATGTGGAAGTCTAGTTCACATCGATCTCGCACTCAAAACACAGCAAGCAACGACCACGCTAGCTTTATTCGCCAGTACACTCTCTAGCTCGCAGTGGCATGGAAACCATGAGGCTGCAGGCTCTCAGCTCGCAGACCCATGTGGTGGGCAGCTCAGCTCATCAGCTCATAGTGAAAAGAGTCCAACCATTAAAAAAATTAAAGGAAAAAAAAAAAGAAGCAAAATTAAAGCACAATTTGGGGAACAAACGGATTTTGTAGTCTTTCAAGGGATCTTCTCCTCTCCCTAACATCCCATCATTATTCCTGCGCAGTCTCTCCACTCCTTTATTAAAACTTTGATCTTTCCTTTTAGCTTATAATAAAAATAGTTATATATATTGTCACGTTACCATTCAGAATGCCACACTAAAGTGCTTGCTGTCTGTATGGGGGTTTGAATGCAGTAGATGTACGTTAGCATGTTGGAGAGCTGATAAAATTTAGATTTCTGATCCAATAATTAATTAATTTAAATTATTTATCACCCTTCTAATTAATAAAATTAGGGCATTTTTTGCTTTTGCATGTTGGAAATTAGCAATTATCAATGTGAGTGTGTGCAGCAATGTTAGGGCATTAAGCATTAGACAAGGTGTGACACGTGTCAAATTTAACCCACCCAAATGTTATCCAAAACAGAACATAATCCTAATATTTTCTGTTAACAAAATCTTGTGTGGATTTGAAATGTAATAATATGCAAATTGTCTTGACATTGGGAAGGTAGGTAGTGGCTGTCTATTTTAGGTTTAGCCGATAGTAGAGTGCGTAGACAATTGAGTCATATGTGTGGAACGTGGAAAAATAATTGAGACACACACATACATACACAAAGACAGTGGCTTTGCTGTGTGTGAAATTGGGATTAGTCAACTTTATTAGAGGTGGTGGAGGAAGAAGAAAGACAATTATATCTACATATATAAACGGGTCCTACGCTCCCAACATGTACACTCGATCATTCATTCACCACTCCACCAAAAACTGACAAGAGATTCCAAAATGGCAAACATGAAAGAAACCCAACACGCACGATAAAGGGAAATGAAATGAATTGAAGCAATGAAGTGTGTTGTGTTGATTTTGAATTGAAGAGACGAGATGAGAAATAAAAATAAAGAGATCAGTTGGGGTCTCATATCATCAGTCCTAATGGGGACCAAAGCATCAAATCCAAGCCAACTGTCCATGCCCACTAAAACTAAAGCCTGATCTGAATTCTGATCTATCACATTGCCCCCCAAACAATGAGCAGACAAACACATCTCTCACTTTCTCCCAATTGGTTTTGCTTTACTCTCTCTCTCTCTCTCTCTCTCTATATATATATATATATATATATATGTATGTATGTATGTATGTATGTATGTAGTGTTTCCTTAATTTCCTTATTTAACACTTCATGAGCTACTTATTTGAGCACCCCTTTTGTTCGTTGGGAAATGACATTTCTACCGATACAATAATGATAATTACCCTCACCAAAATAAGGGCAAGCTAGAATTTCTGCTCAAGAGATCGATCCATTAGTTGATTTGGAGATGTATCTTTCATGTACTACTCCTGTGTACTCCCATGTAATTAATGTGTGTTATAAATACTAATGACTGTTGGCCAACTGGTCAAATTCTGTAATAGAACTTGAGGACTACATGTTGTGTAGGAGTAATAAAGAAGAAATAATTAAAAGTCCCCTAATTGCGCCCTAACAATGACAACCATAAGCTAATAAAAGTGCGATTATGTGGGAGTTTTCTTGTCTTCTTGTATAACAATAAGATTTGAACATAATGCAGATAATTATTCACATATGTGTTGGAAGAATTTTGTCAAAACAAAACAAAACTATTTTCTAACCGATAATAAGTTAATAACCATCAATTCGGAAACCACTTTTATTGCAGCAGGGTTATTGACGTTTATTAATAAAATAAAATTGCTTGAATATTTTAGTCCAAATTGATAAGTGGTGGTTGTTGTTGAACAGTTGGCATCATCATCATCAACATCATATAAAGTTGATAAATTAGTGAATTGATTCTCGGTTTATCATTCAAGATCACAAAAATGATAAACTTGTTTATATATAAAAATACAGGCCGCATAATAAATTAGTGGGGGAGAATCAGTTGATTCATTGAAGAGAGTCAAACATAGGACTTGAACTATGGGTAGCAGGTACAAGCATGGAAAATTCCTGTGAATTTACAATTCCTTTAATTAGATACGTTTACATTACAAACAAGCTTAATTCGGACTGTTTCTTATGGAAGTTTCAAAGTGCCGCCGGTACTGTGGGGTCCGGAGAATGTTGTGGGGGGGACAATTTTACTATTCTTTATTGATTTGTCTTAACAAATTTATCTTTCCCCAGAAAATAAATAAATAAATAAGAGGGAGACAGAGAGAGAGAGAGAGAGAGAGAGAGAGAACCCAATCAGATCTTGGTAGATTTGAATTCTGTGACCTAAAATTTTGTAGGATATGATGTTGAGACTCTCCCACAGTGTCTAATTGATAAAATTTTTTATGCAATAATTTTATTATAATTAATACATAAAGTAATGGCAGTGACTACTGACTACTAGTGGGAATATGTATAAACTAATGGTGAATATTCATTGCCTTTCCCTCCTGATTAACTCTAAGATGTGAATTACAAATTCTAAAACGTCACAGTCATCATAATTATGTTAATCTTTTGTGTTGATTTGCTTACGTTATCCAAAAATTTCTTCGTTTGTAACCTTGTTGTTTTCCATTGTCCAAATTGTGGTTCAATTGCATGATGACCAAAGTATCATTTTCAGTGGACTAAATTCTATTTGTATGAGTGTGTGTGTGTGTGTATAAAGCTTTGTCCATTCCATAGGTCTGATCATTACCTTAATTTTTTTTTTTAATACAAGCAGTCAAGCAAAATCCCTTTTTTTGGATCATTAATTGAGCCTCCGTCAATCATTCTATCTCGCAAATTCCATTATCGGGATATACTCCAAAAAGCAAAAACGTTCCTCGCTTTTGTGTAAAACACAGTGGGTTCGATTCGATGCTCCGTTAGGCCCAGTACTATATCAATCTGGGATTAAGATTTTGGACCTTCCCCAGCCCAAGGATTGGACCCCAACTGCCCTCACGCCCTGCTATGCACCATCCTGAGAAACTATAATTATTGGTGCCCAATAGCCATTGTCGAAGAAGGTGCGGCGTGCATACTGCATGTCAAGTTTCTTTCACGGTGTTATTATTATTATTATAATTATTGTTTATTTTAAATCTTGTCTTCTTTTAGCTTCAATCAAACTCAAAGATTTGGGCAAACAGTTCATCACAAAATATCAGCAGCTACCACTAAATCAGACGAATAATATACAGAACAAATCTTCACTTGGAATGAAAATATCAAAGGCGGAATCATACAACTCATCTAATTAAAACGCATTCGGTCCTGTAAGTACATGAACTGACATGTGCAGCTCAGATGCTGCATCACCATGGTTAATGGTTATTGAATTGAATTCAATTCAATTTTCCCTCGTACATCTGGGGACCAACTTTGGCTTAGCGCATATATATATATATATATATACATACACACAGACACTTGCTAAATGTGCTCAAATATTAATTGCCTGTGGTCCTTTTTGTTAATGGAAGATGGAACGAGTAGTAATGGGCTACGTCAAGCATATTATAGGTTCCCCTCTTAGCTGTAAAACTGTTGGGCGCACCAAAATGACTTGCGAAAAATACACAGAGAATTGAAAACGAAGCAGAGAGAATAAGATGCAAAGAAGATCATCAAATTCTCGCGAGTACATACGTGTTATAAAGTGATACGTTGGTTTGTCTCAGACATAGATGATGGAACAATAAAAGTTTTCCCCATTCACCTTCCCAATAATACACCTAACATCACAAGAATTCGGCCCCCTGTTTCGTGAAAACGACTGTCATTAATAATAAAGAGAGAGAGAGATTTCCACATGCATGCATCCGTGTAAATTGTAAATTTTCTCTATCTCTATCTGTTCAGAAAGGGAAAAAAAATGAAAAAAATTATAAACACGTTATGATGTTTAATATAGACGATCATATACATATATAGTGATCTGGTTCAGAATCTTTAACTTTATTTTATATATATATATATATGAAATTAGTAAAAATTAATTATAAATAATATAGGTTATTGTGGCCTTCAATTCTCAAATTGAAAGAAATTAATATTTCGATGCTTGGATTGTCTCGAATAGGAATAGCTACCTAGTTACCCTAAAAAATTGACCATGTAACAGTCAATTATATTGATGCAAAATGAAGAGAAAATAAGTACCCCTTGAATTGTACATTATATCTCTATAATTGTGGGGTCGAAATTGACGCGGAGAGGAATCACATAAATGAAATTTCCTTTAATTCGAGAAATTAACCAATCCAGATGTAAGAGTCATTGGAGCTAATTCTTAATCTTGATTGATATAATAATTGAATTAAGATACTAAGAATTAAGCGATTAACGGTTGATGATAGGGAAATAATATTCAAGAAATTAGGAAAATGGAAGTTGTGGTCCATCACCATCACATATATTCTTCACATCATCAACTTTTCAAGGGATTTTATTTCTTCATCTCCTCTTCAATTCTTGTGATCAGCGCTAGCTCCATCTCTGTTTCTTTGGTTACTTGCTTTCTCTTTATAAAAAGAAAAAAAATGGAAGCAAGCAGAGCTGAAGGAAAGAGGAGCTTGAAGGAGGATGATCAAGAAGAAGAGGAAGATGATGAAGATAGTGGTGGTGGTATTGCTGGAGAGGAAGACAAGATCAAGAAGAAAGGCAAGAGAGGATCAAGCAGCGCCGGAGCTGGGGGTCCAACGACATTTGTATCTTGTCAGGTGGAGAATTGTAGGGCTGATATGACGGATGCCAAGAAATACCATAGGCGACATAAGGTCTGTGACTTCCACGCCAAGGCTCCTGTTGTTCGTGTCGAGGGTCTTGCACAACGCTTTTGCCAGCAATGTAGCAGGTCAGCTTACCCTATCCCTAATTCCTCCTCTATATTCATATTCATATATTTTTTCATCCGCGATGTATAGACCTTTCATTTAGTAATACACAGCACTAGTTATAGATTCTTTTATATTTGTTATATATGTTCATGTTATGGCTCAATTAGATGCTAGCCTGCTAGGGACTCCGGCGTACATCATATATATCAACACACACACACACACACACACACAAAATATATATATATCGATGAGCATGACAAGTCAAAACTTGATGTGATTTGGAAGCCATAGATATATTTTAAATCAATGCGAACAAAGATAGGCATCGAAATGTGGAAGTGGAAACAAGAGTCCATTTTCATTTATGGATGTATTTTAAGGTCGTTATCAGCTGTTATAAAAGGCAAAAGTATTAAGGTTTGTTGACAACATTCATGTTACCATAATTGAAGAAACCCATTTTCAAGTGATGACTCCTTGTCGTGCTGGGCTTATTTGTCCCTTTCCCGTGCCCTTCTACATAATTTATAGGTTCCATGAACTGTCGGAGTTCGATGACACCAAAAGGAGTTGCCGTAGACGTTTGGCCGGGCACAACGAGCGCCGCCGGAAAAGCTCAGCTGACTATCATGGAGAAGGCTCAAACTGAGAGTACGTAATATTAAGGATTAATTATGGAGGCAGGCGAATAAAAAGAAAGAAGAATCGTTTTTACCAAATAACTTTCTCATTATATGTATGCCCCTTGCGTCGGCAATTACCTAGCGTGCTCTCTCTCTTCTGTCAATGCTCGATCGACTGTAATGTTAAGCGCCAGATGGTGCTCCAAATAATCTCAAATAATTAAGAATTATTATCTTAATTAATACTTAACAGCAGTATGCTTATGCATTTATTTTGCTTTGTTGTTACTGTTAGGACTGCGTATGTTAGTACAATTTAGAGTGATATTATTATATATCATCCTTTTTTTTTTTCTTCTCCTAATCTTATACAATTAGAAATAACAGAAGAATGCAAAGAGTTCCAAAAGGACTCGAACCATGTCTTTAATGTGAAGTCATATGGGTTCACCACTCTGCTAGCCGAATGGCTCTACCAGCTTCTTTCTTGGTTCGAATTTCATTTACATGCATTAATTCAATTCAGAATTTAATTTTGACAACTAAAATAAATATTTTTTTACTTTATTAGTTTTATTTTTTTATCTCAAAATTGTTGGCAATAATTTTAATATCTTTAAATTTCTTATCTTATTTGTTAATTGAATAAGGATAATTTTAGATTTTCACAATGTATATACGGATATATATGAAATTATAGTAAATGTAAAATTAATTCTTAAAATTAAATTTAAAAGGCTAAAATTTATTTATAGGATAAAGTGAGTTTTCAAAAAAATTTATCAAGTACCAAAATTAACTTTTAATTTTTTAAATGCAATTTGGAATGGACCCTTAATAATTAATTAAGTTACTATAATTATATTATTTCACAAACGTTTATGTTATTAAGCCCCGCCCCCCCCCCCCCCCCCCCCAAAAAAAAAAAAGAGAGAATGCTTAATTGAATTTTTTTTTATCGCTAAATGCTTCAGTTTCTTGCTGCAGTTGTTGATAGCAAGGTTATGACTTACAATTAAACAGAAAAATAATTTCCTATGACTCATTAGTTGTTTGACAAGCAACAACTGAGTCATATAAAAAAATTAATTTTGAGTTGTAACTGCCTTAGTCTTTGGAGTTCAATTGTGTTGAGCAATTTGTTGGTGATTATACCAGGTTTTGTCTGTCTGTTTTTATAAAGGGATAAAAAAAAAAAAGTGCGGTGCTGCTCAACTCGGCCGGCCATTGATAGGTGTAGCCTTGAAAGCAAAGGGACACTCAAAGTGAAAATTTCTTAAGATGATGATTACTGAACTGTACAAATCCAGATCAATTGATCAAATATATATGTAGGAAAGCTTGTTAGCAAAACTGTAAGCAGTAAAATCTCCACAACATAAACCATCTTCAATGGCATAAACTTGTCAACATATATGTGTTCAAAAATTTCAATCAGTTTTGATCATAGATTCCATAAAATTGATTCTATGATCAAGCTCAATAATGTTGAACAGGACATGATTAGAAAACCAAACCAATTCGGCAACCCTTCCTACAGTGCACTACAGGCTCAAGACAACAATAGCGCTTTTTGTTAGACCAGGCCAGCTGCAATAGAATCGAATTCGAATATTGTACATAAGAGAGATGCTCTTATCTTTTACCCCAGGAAAAAAAAAAAATCAAGCTAACCTCAGTGTCAGTCCACATCAAGAGTTCCGGAACCATATTTTGCTGAAATAGCCACTAATGCATGAAATGGGAACAAGAAGTTAGTGAACCTTGTGTCTGGTACACCATGCTAGCCATGCTTTATCCCTAGCAACTTTCCAGCTAGTTCCCAGGTAACAATTGCAGTTGCATTAGCAGGAAATGCCCTCATTATAGTAGGACCCAAACCCGTATAGCATCCTTTCAGACCAGCTCGCCTGTAAATCTATAAAAGTGACTATATTAGCCCCCACTTGTTAACAACATATGTTTTGGAAAAATTACAGGCCATATTCCCTTCCCTCTCCACTCTACCCACCCCTTCCATTTCTTTTGCATTATCTCACATATAGAGATCATGTGGATAATTCATGGAGAATTTAATCCGAAAAGGTCAAATAAGAGGAACCAGCATATTATACCGAGTTTAAAATCTGAAAAGGATTTGTAGAGGCGTTTTTATCTGGAGCAGTCTGGATAATGGTTTTTGCAACATCCAAAGGTAGAACAGCTGACCAGAACTAGGAAACAGAGAAGGTAAAAAAGGATTAATGTGAATGAGAAACACAAAAGAAAAAAATAGAAATGCAAGGCTGTCAAAATGCTTACAGCTACACCACCAAGACCACCACTCACGATCCCAATTCCCATGTCAATCAAGTTACTGTGATCGGATGAAGCAGCTTTCAGTTTCAAATGCATGTAATAACGAACATGCTCATAGACACTGAAAAAGACCGCATTTCCTATAGCTTCTCTTAAAAAAGTCGTAGATCCTCCACGAAAAATGGCCATGACCTGAATGCTAATCCATCAGCTCAAGATGATACATATGTTTTAAGATGCAGTAAGTCAAGGATTTACTCACCCCTTCCTGTTTGACAGTTCTTAGGGCGCAATCAAGAGGACTGGTGTATCTAACAGACTTTGGGACCAAAGAGTCAGTGCCCTGGACTTGCATTCTACACTGTGAAGCTCAGTGTCACAAGCATAATATAGGTAACAACTGCTTATAGGGGAAAATAGAGTGCAAAAGGTAACTTTCTAATTCACTAACCTTCACTAGCTCTGATGGACATAACACAAAACTGATAATAGATCCACCAAAAGCTGCTGAAGGAATTATTACATTGGGTTGTGGTCCACCACTTTGTACCCCTCCCTTAATTTTGGAAAAAAATAAAAGTTCATAAGTGTTTGATAGGTAGACGACGCGTTTAAGGAAAAGTATCAACGGTATTATTGATGGAAATGATTTGTGGTTATCATTTAGTGCCGAGTAGAAACAGCAAACAGATAGTTCAATTCAATGTCTTACAAACCTGCAGTAGCTGTTTTGTTTGGGAATAGATACCAAAAAGAAGTGAACTCTCAAAAGCCATCCCAAGGAATGATGGCGTTGCTCCTCTGTAGAGTCCTCTAACCTGTCAAAGTCAACGGCTGGTCATCCTCCAGGCAAGATCAAAGCGAAGAACTACGAGATAGGGCAGGACAGGCAGAGGAGAAGCAACAGATAATTAAAAAGCAATGTCAATTTTATCAAGATGACTAATACACTTGTGCGTCTAAGTAGTTTATTTGTTATGCACATGTACAAACATCAAATACGAAGGCCAGCCTTATATCTCAAACCAAAGGACGAAGAAGAATGCTCTAAAAAGGCCATCATCACCAAGCAAACAATATAATTGGGAAGCCAAGAACAGAAAGGGCAAGTATTCGACTAGCAGTCTAAAAAATGAAATTTCGGTTTGCCTCTAATTTCTAAAGCCCAACAACTTCACTTTGTGCCGAGGAAGCGAACAACGTGAACTGTTACATAATAATCTATCAGAAATGCACAATTTTGATTAAAAGAAAAAAAAAAAGTTAACAAAAAAGCATACCCCTTCAGTTCTGAGTATCCTTGCAGTGCAATGCAAACCATTCTTGTACCTAATCCCATGCACTTCAGTATTGTGTTTCTGCAGCTTCACCTAATAAATTAAACAAACATATGATATACCCATAATAATAATAATAATAATAATAAATAAATAAATAAACAATTCAATTGTTAAGACAACAAGCCAACCCTTTTAGTTTTTAGTGTTTTACCTTGACGGTGTCGAAAGGATGACCGACAATGACGGTAGCAACACCGGCGATTAAGCCTGCCACATACTCTTTGTAACCGGAACCCCAACTCTCTTCCATCTCTCTACTTTCCCTGAAATTTAAAACCCTCTGCTTTGTCGTGTCCACGTCTCTCTCACTCTTTCCCTCCCAATTTTGGACGGTTCAAGTTCAACGACCTTCATTACTAAACAATACTCGTGAGATCGCTGACCGTGTTTGTGCGTGCGATATATTTATTTATTTATGTACTTATTTTATTTTTTTTAACTGCAGTAGACAGCCGCTTTTCCAAATTAATAACATTTTTATTTTATTTTACTCTTCTTTACTTTATATAGTATAAATTTTTCTTAGTAATTTTATATTGTAAAAATATTGAATTTGGAACGTATATGAAAGTTTGTTTGGAATTAGTTCCCGAGATGATAGAAGTAAATTAAATTTAATGATATGAGGAAAGTAATATAAATTATATAACCTGCTTTTGAGATGATCAATTAATTGGACCCAAATAATCTTTAATATATATATAGAAAAAAAGAAGGATTTATTATTTATGAATTGACCAAAGAAGGGAGGTGCTGGCGAATCATTCGATATTCTTGGCCGTTCTGCGAATTGCGATCATGTTCATAAATCACTCTTCTATTGTATAACCAGATGCAGGAATACGGAACAAATCAGTAATTTTCAGCACATATATGATACAATGTTGATGTTACAATTATCTTCTACCAGGATACAACTGCAAAGACACAATACCACCAGGAAAGCTCTCTACCACGAACTGCTTCCGTTATTCTAGCAAACAGCAATCTGTGAAATGGGATCAGGCAGGTGCAGCTCACCGTTTCATCGGGTTACGGAACAAAATTTTATTTGGAGCAAGACCGCTGCCCGGTGGTCATAACTTGCTGCGAAAGATTTCTCCAGAAACCCTTTCTGCATTTCCAACTTGAGTTGAATGTTTTAGAACCTCTCGTCTTTCAGCTATAAATTTAGCAAACCGGGAACCCTTCCCTTCAATGTTATCTTCCAACGCCGCCTGCGGCAGATCGGGTAAACTAGGACCTTGCTTTGGAGATAATGGTGGCATCAACGCCCATACTGATGCAAGGTGTTTGTTTGGTTCATCAAGTTTACGAAGAAGAGAAACCTCCTGCATATCTGTTCAAGTCAAAAGGATACTTCAGAGTTTGCAAAAATCTCTCTACCTTCAGCAAAAATAATATAAACCTCGGGATGGAGTTGATGTTACTCAAAAGACAGTTCTTGGTGCCTACTGTATTTCAGGATGTAATTACTTAATGAAATGATAATTTGAGCTAGATCATCTCATCATGAATGTAAGTGTCAAAGCAATTCTTTAGATTCCTAACCTCTTGCAAACTCGAAGATGGGTCTCAAAACAGCACATGGAATGCTGAAGTTCAGATGTGGAATAACTGTCCCACCACCATGCCTTGCATTACTGGATCAAGAATACGTATCATTAAATACAGTTCAATCCGTAAGCACCGAAAAGCTTAATCAACCATCGAAACTAATATTTTCAAAATTTCTCCTCAACAATCACAATTTGTAATGTTCGAAGAACGTCACACCCACCCAACATAGTCTATGAAATTATGATCGATATCACAGTTCCTCTGTCACATAAATAGCCTCATGCCAAATTCGTGGCCAAGTAGAACAGATTTCAGTTTGAGAGATCTAAGAGCTTCAAACAACTTTGTTTCTTATCTCTCCACTAAAACTTCACATATAATCACTAACCACGAATCACATAAAACCATAGAACAATAAAAAGGAGGCTTCCAGGCATTTCAATTCATGGGAAAAACAAAAGGATTTCCTAATACAAATCCAAACCAGATGATATTTGTGAAGGAAAAAAGGAAGAAAAGAAAAGGAGAGGATTCTTTTCCAAAACATTCTCAAGTCTGGGGAAGGGCAATCAAAGAGATAGTCCCAAGAAAAGTTCAACTTTTTGCTTGGTTGTTGGCCCTTGGTAAACCTAATACTGGTGACATTATTCAAAGGCAGAATCCTAATGTGCGTTTGTCTCCATCTTCATGTATCATGTGCAAGAGAAATGGCAAAAGTGCGGATCATTTGTTTTTGTATTGTCAAACTGCTGTCCAGCTGTGGCATAGATTGTCTCAGGCAGCTAAAATCTCTTGGGTGATGCCAGCTTCTAGTATTTCAATGCTTTCAGAGTTTATTCATGCTTTTGGGAGAGGTGAAAAAGCTATACTGCTGTGGCAATGTCCAGTTATGGCCACTTTCTGAGTGATTTGGCTTGAAAGAATAGAAGGATTTTTGAAGATTCAGAGGAAGATGTCATCTTTTTGTGGGAAAGAGTGCGATTATTAGCTTCTCTTTGGACCAGTTACTAAGGAATTTCCATTCATCTAAACTAGGAAGGGGTGTTGGCTTAATTCTATGTTTTTGGTTTTTGTTTTCGTTGCCCAACTTTCATTAGTCTTTTAGGTTCTTTATTTGTGGACTTCTTGTTCATGTTTTGTAAGTATTGCTCTCACTAATACTAGTTTCTTTGTTTCCTATCAAAAAAATAAAAAATAAAAAAGATAGTTGAGCCAACAACTTGGCAACCAACATAAACTTGCTCATTTTCAGACAACTTAATTTGAAGTACCTTGTAACAAGTCCAATCATATGACCATCCAGATTGACAACAGCACCACCACTACCACCCGGATGGACAGCAGCCGTTGTCTCAAGCATAACTGGATATGCTGAATTCCTTTGAAGAGTGGATTGACCATAAGATGGCAAATTTGCTTTTACTACTTTTGCTACCACCCCAGAGCTAACAGAGGGGGAAAGGCCTGCAGAATTTGAAAGCACAAGAATCTCAATTACAGTAAAGTGCAAAGCACAGCCAAAACTGATAAATGACGAAGTTATTTACCACATCTTGGACCAAATAGCCCATGTCCAATGACGTAGGCAGCTGATCCTAAAGACGGCTGACCAAAATCAGCATCAATAGGGCAAAGCTGATCTGGAATATACCCAAGCTGCAGAAGGGAAACATCCAAAGGTCCCTTACAAACATACACTATTTTAGCATCACACCAAATCCAAGGATCCAGGTGGTCTAGACGGACACGTATTTTTCTGTGGCCTCTGGAAAATGAACTCAACTTATATGCCCTATGTTCATCTACAGAAGAATCCACAATCTTTGGCATCTTTGGCGGCAAAGTCTGACTCTTTTGGTACTGATCAACTCCAGTATGCCCAGAAGATGCAGAATCTTCAGGTTGAAAGGAAACTCCATTTCTCCAACCACTTACAGTTGTTTTACCAAATCTCCAAGGTTCTAACAGGTGAGCATTTGTGAGTATCAGGCCTCGATCATTGAGCAGAACACCAGATGCCCATACACCATCGTCGATTGTAATAAGACATACAGAAGCCAATGCCTTCTGAATTGGTAGTGGAGACCGGCAACGAGAATCAACATGCTCATACTTATAACAGCAGGCCCCATTTAAGATATGGCTGTTAAATAATAATGAGTTCCCTACAGCATTCAAGTTTCCCTTGTTAATATGGATCTCTTTTTCTGCATTTTGGGGCTCCTTCAGCAGTAAGTCACTGCAAGCAGTTGCAATGGCTTCCCACGGAATCACCAGCTGTTACCCAAGGCTATAGTTGTGTATAATGCAAAAACTATGAGATAGTTACAACAATAAATGAGAAACGGATCTTTGCAAATTACCTGAATTTCAGCACCGCTCTTTTGCCTCAATGGTCGGATCAAGATACCAACAAAATGCGCGTGTTCACCAAAAACTGGACCACCTTCCATTCCTAAAAAAATAACCAGAACATAAAATCAAAATTTACTGACATCAAAAGAACCACAGAAAACATAATAGAGAAATGTCTCACCAGGAAGACACCGAATATCAGCCATCAGCAATGATCTGGTAGTTGACCTAGGAGGATAGCAGTTGGCAACAGACCCCATAGAGACACTGGTACAAGCCAGCACATCAATTTAAATATGCTAATGACTCGTATAATTGGAAACGTAACTAAACAATTAAGATTTTCTCTTAATCGAACAAACACGAAAACACAAGTGAAATCTTTCTTTTACAGACTTTGCGAACCATGGACTTCGTGATATTTTGATGATTTTGTCCTCTGCTTAAGCAAAAGTAATTTATTCAACTAAGGTAGGGGATAAGAGGATACACAAGGAAGATAGAGAAATGGGGAAAACCTTCAGTAAATTTAAATGTATAATCAAATCCAATATTTCACAAAAAGTGTTTCACAAGGTGAACTATGTCCTGAAACAAACAAGAAATTCAAACATAAAAGAAACTCACAGCAAAGAAACCCAACCTGTTAAAGAAGTGCATGGGCGAGAGGACACCAAAAGGAGAACCCACGGCTAGAAGGAGATCTCCCCTTTTATTCAAGGGTGTTAGGGCAATGTTTGGCAAATCCTAAGACATAATAACACACAATGTTAACATCTGGCTCAAGTTTGCAAACTAAATTATATCAGCACAACAATATTACAGGATTTCATCTGTTATTATGAGTTATCACCAAAAAGTACACTGCTTAGAAAAGCAAGAATTGACAACTGAAAAGAAACTTCACTTTTAAATATGAGGAAACTCCAAGGATAGCAACTCTTGAAGTCGACTTGCTCATAAGACTTAGATTGCTTGATTCCTCCATTGCAAATGGCCTATGGCTCTCCATCAAAGATATTTTGTTGCTCTCAATCTGAGGAGATTAATTTAAAATCAGTGTCACGTAATATACAACATATATTAACATCAGAACAAGCTCCATTGTTTTTTGGCAGCATTACCCAAAAAAAGAAAAAAATACTGCTTCAGATATGATCTTCAAACAATTTGTTCTTTATTGACAATAGGTAAGTATATCTTAAACTCTTTGAGTTAATTTCACAAGGTACAATTTCAATTTTTTTTTTCCCAAATCAAATCATTTTCCCATGGCCACCAAGGAAGGAAAATGAGTGATAACTTGAAAAAGGAGAAAAAGAAGGGAAAAACTTTAACTGCTTGATGATTCAACACCCTATGGATATTGGACCGACCCCTTGCTTGTCAAACTCCTTTGTGTAATAGTTGTTCATATAACTAAATCCTCTCAAATTAAGCTGGGTCTCTGCAGCGCGATTATTTGCAGATCACCACGCATAAACTCTCAAACATTTAATTTTGGCTATAAGCAACAAAAAACAAAAAGGGAAGAAATTCAGACATAAGCACCTCTTAACTTCTTATTAAACCAATTACCAATCAATGTTTAAAATTCAAAAAAGAAAAATAGAAGAGCGTGGTTACACCCAGAATACCCAAAATAATATAAGAAGAGCATTTGATGAGTGAAATAAAAAAAAACCTTAAGTAATACTAACCGAAGTCTTAACAACACCCATTAAAGGCTGGGAACTGTTATTATATGGGGCCAGGGACCACCCGACCTCCCATTCATGCTCCGGTAAGCCTGATGAAGCTTCCATAAGTGATTGGAGAGCAAGTGAAGATACAGGGATGTCAACCTTCAGGAATTAACATATCGTCAAGAGCAGTTCTTTAAGAAATAGTAATAAACTCTCAAGACAACTCAACTTACTATGTCCAGTACCATTGGTGGAAAGCATTATATGCAACTTGGATACAGTTGAAATTTCCAACTTCAATGCAGTTGAAATTGAAGTATTGTAATATGAGCAACTTATTGTAACATGTGTTACCAAAATTAACACGATAATCAATCAAACATGCTAACATGCTAACATGCTAATACTAGCTTATAAGGCTCTTTAGCATCCATTTAACAAACATTAAGTACCCACCAACATCATAAGTTGTGCTGTAACCCATTCAGGGGATCCTTTATCCACATCCTCATGTTCTTTCTCTGACCTCAACTTGCCCTATAAATTAAAACACACGAACACATTCCGTCAAAATCCTACAAAAATTCACTTCCAGAAAACTACCATTTCAACCAAATAAACAACTCCATGTCATCTTATACCTCTACCAAGAAATCAATCTGAGAACCAGAAATCAACTCAGGCTGGCCCTGCAGAAAATAACAAAAACCAAAAATGTTCCAATTACTCTAAAGACCAAACCTCAGATCAAAGTGAAAAACAACCACAAAGCTGTAGCTTCTACCTCGCTAGTATCCTTGTCTCGGTATTGAGGTAACAAAAAGGGCTCAACAACAGAAGCAACAGTCACAATTAAACCATTAACGCCCCAATTACGCTCAGCAACCTTAGTATCAAAAAAGCTAAGAGGCAGTAACATCCCAGAAGCTGAAAGCGTCGTCTTGCCAGAACTAAACTTACCCAGAAACAGAAAATTCGATAAATAAATAAAATAAATTGGAATAATGAAATAAAATGCAACTCTGTTCGTGCTGATGAAACCGAAGAAACAAGCTGACTGACTTGTATTGATGGAAAGCGTGTCTTCTCATCTTAAGCCCTTTCGGGTCCTAAAAATTTAAGAAAATGCAAATAAATAAATTTTGAAAAAAAGACAACTACAATTCAGGCACCATAGAAGATGAAACGAAAGAAACATGTGAACTAACTAATAAGAGCGACTTACAGGGCCTTGAACTCTGACCAAGACGCCGAAATTCCGCGAAAATTCGGCCATTTCTGGCAAGCCCATATGGAACTATTTGTTCGATCGCCTTATGAAGTTGGATTGAAATGAAATTTATTGCTACAGAGCAAGAACAAGCTAGCTTTTAAAACGAAAATGTTTCAAGGCTTGCGAGCTGCGAGGCGGCCCGATGAAAACGACGTCGTTGCATATCGTTTAATTCGGTTTAGTCGCGGTAATTTTTTATTTTTATTTTTGAATAATGATCCTATAATGATTTGGGCTTATTTTGCCAACATCCCAATGTTTTGATCTCAAATTAAGTGAGTTTATTAAAAAACTTAATTAAATCTTAAACATACTTTTTAATAATTAGATTACGTATTGTCTGGAAATTATTTTGAGTTTATTAAAAAACTTAATTACATCATAAATTAGGATTTAAAGATGGGAGGATTCATAATTTGCGGATGAAAAGACATTTTAATTTAGGTAACTACTTATATAAGTGTTTGACTGAATTTCTATTAAAAACAATAAATGAAATAACCTGTTTTTTTTTTAACTAATTGGGTAATTTCAATTAAAAAAATAATTTTATAGAAAATTTATAGAGATGTCAAAATTAAAGACCTACTCTTCTTAATATTGTATTTCATTTGTTTTGTCAGTAGTAATCATTATTTAAGAGTAATGTTTTTCATAACCATTTAATATCCTTATAAAACGCTAGTTTCATATTAAATAGTTCAATTGCGGGAGAATATTACATAAAAGAACAGATATAAATCTAATTAAATTAAAAGAACAGATATAAACCTTATGAGTATATTTAAATTCTAACCCATGATATATATTTTTATTTTTTTATAAACTCAATCCTAATTTCAACATCCAACAATGACAATTTCCCCATTAATTCTCCACATATGAGGTAACTGGCAATGCAGATTAATCTTGTTATTATTAGCATTCTATGATTTCATTCTCCTCCTCACAAACTTGAGCACAGGCTAATAGAAATTTCACGATAAATTAACCAGCAATGAAAAGTAGCTCATGTAATTACTCCATAAAATCTCATCAATAAATTCCGAAACAAAATCAAGAAACTTGATACATTGCTACAAGAAGCAAGAAATTCAAAAGTAAATAAAGCAAAAATCTATTCAATCGTTCGAAGTTCCGTTACTCAATGCAATCTTAGAATAAGAAAATAGTTATTGTTACGTACCACTATTTATATGCACGTAAAAATTAAATATAAAGATTAATATTATGTATATTGAGAGAGATCTGACCTCATTCTGATTTAACTTTTCAAAATGTTTTCGATGTATCGGTATGAAATGTTTTGCAAATAAAAATTACAAGAGAACGAACAAGTCATGAATTCGTAACCATGAAGTTCCGTAATGATGGAGGGGATCATAAACATAATATTAACTAATTTATAATATTGAGCAAAGAATTTGACTGAGAGTTAAATTGAATATAAAATTACTGCTAAACTAACGAATAAATTCAAAGAGTCGCGTTAAGTGGGGTAACATTATCTAACTGATAAGGATTTTTAACACATTTCACATATGTGCAAGTAGCTGAATAAGTTCTAATCACATATGTATCACTCTTATTAAGTAAAGCATACAATTTGAATTCTATGTCCAATGCCTAATTTGGATCTCCATAATGATCCCTCCGTTATATGTAGTTTTTCTTAGTTCTTAATGATTTGTTAGATTTTTTAATACAGTATTGTTGGATTCTTAATTTAACGTTGAGCTTATATATGAATAATTATGCGTTGTTAACTGTTATATAAGGTTAAGCCCAATTAAAAGTGATCTACTAAGATTTTCGGTAATATGACATTTAATGTATTTAATAGGGTGTGAACCTTTAATGTGTAGATATTTAAGGATAAAAGACAATAAGAAAAGTTGTCAATATAAGTGATCATGGTCCTTAGGACACGCGTATTTTTCTATTTTTTTGGACATCTCATAATGAGAGAGAGAGAGAGAGAGCACATAGAAAATTAAAAGATTCTTTAGGAGAACGTGTTTATATGAAAGGCAAATTACAACTCTAAAAAGTAATTCAGCGTTATGAATTCAGGTACGCTTCCACGTAATTTGTTATTGATTCTTAATAATACGACATGAATGTTCTTAAATTATAGGTGATGGTTTTTAACCAAATAATTTATTGTTCTAACATAATCGACTCAGAAATTAATCCTTTTACGGTATGAGAATGATAAATTTTTATGCACCCCTTCATAGAAATTGACCTTCACATTTTATCTGTATTTTTCCCCACTATCTAATGTTCCCTGGATTGTCGTTATTAGTTTAACCCCCCGCATTCTATTTACTTTAGGACACAGCTGAATTTATGCCATTGCCTTTTGCTGCCTCGCACAAACCACTGGTTTATCAAAACTACTGATGATTTAGTGGATATCCTTACTCACATTCACAGGAATAGGCAAAGACGATAACTGGCAACCGAGTTAATTTCCCATTTAAAACAATAGCCGCTGAATTTTAATACTTAAAATCTAACGACTGCTTTGTATATGGATACAAATTTGGGTATCAGTAGCCAGACCCATAAAATATACTATTTAGATAGATTTTATTCATTACACTTTTTTATTGTGGATCACCTTATAAGTTCCCAGCAAATTGCATACATTGAAAAAAATATTCTAACTTTCATGTGGATGCCAATTAATGTGGTTGGTAAAATGTGCTAGTAGATAGAAGACGACTAAAATTAATTAAATGAGAAAATCATTCAAGACATGCAAAACAGTTAAAGTTAATTTGGTTTAACTAACTACAAAAGGGAACAATAATTTTTTCCCAAAAAAAAAAAAAACACTAATTGTTTTAATTGAATATTCGTTAGGATCCGACTAGGAACCATTAAGTTATTGCTCTTATTGGATCAAGGTCAAATCTGATTTAAACAAACAAAATTTATATTTAGGAAAAAAATTAGGTGACTTTTAGGTTTAGATGTATTTTTTTGCTATTCGGGGCAAGAGGTATAGCTATAGTGGTCTTGGAAACGAGCTTAGGTGATTTAGGGAGATGAACTTATGTGTTTTGAGTTTAGAATAATATAAAGAGCTTCATGGAGTTAATTTAAAGAGTTGTCATGAGGAGCTTAAGATAGCTCAACAAATGGAAAATAGCTCTATAGAGCTTATTTGGGGACCTTAGTGGAACTCGTAGAATAACTTAGTTGAGCTTATATATGAAATGCGATATAAGCATCAAAATCAGAAATAAGTATAAATAATAAAGAACATATAAGATTTTATGTAATTTGACCTTTTGGCCTACGTTTATAGGAGTAATAATCTCCAATCCACCATATATGTGAAGTATTACATAATTTACTTCATAATATCAACAAAACCTTATTCTAGGTTGTTTATGATGAGTAATAACATGAAAAAGATATGGGTTTGTGAAGATTAGAGAGTTTTCTAAAAAAAAAAGAATAAAGAAGAAGCTTTTTTTAGAAATGAGATAGCCAAAATTTTCTATGTAGGTAAAAGGAGATGAAGTAACCTCTTAAGAGATCATATCCGAAAAAAAAGGTTTCAAAGAGTTGAATAAAGCAAAAAAAGAGAGATAGCTTCTTCAAAATTAAATATATGAAGCTTATATACATGTTCTTAAGGATATTTTGTTAATTATAGACACTAGCAAATTTTCATTTTTTTAATCTTCACAAGTAAGTTTATTTTAATATTTTCACCTTTTGTCCTTATCATGACATCTATGAGCTTTGAAGTTAAGAAAATCTTTAACTTACTTTTAGCCTCCATAACTGAGCATGTGACAGTCTCGTAGTGTTATGGTCTTGTTATTTTTTAAGAGATAGTAAAAGACAGCTGACGGGAGCTTCTCTTATTGTTTTGTTTAAAGAATTTTTATTCTTATTGACTCTTTATTCATGGCAAAAAGAAGATATTTTGTTTTTTTTTTCTAATGACTCTAACTACTAAAACATAGGTTTTAATTATATCCCATGATATTAGGCATATTTATCGAAATTGTCTTTTTTTTTTTAATAGAATTTATCTTCTAACCTTTGAGAACTATATTTCATTCGATCAAATGAACTGACTTCACCTAGTTGATTTTCTTAGCCACGTGTGATCAGGTTATTAGTCCATATTCAACAACCATTAACGTAAACTTGAAAGACAAATATAAAAACTTAGCCATCGAATTGGCATGAGCGTATACAGTAATTATACCTTAAAAGAAAATTAAAAAGAAAAACAAATAGTAAAGCAAGATATTAAAGAAAAACAAATAGTAAAGCACGGGGCTACACATCCGCCTCTCTCTTCTCTCTCAATTTCTAACACTGAAAAAAAAAAAAAAAAAAAAAAAGAAGAAAGAAATAAAGGTCAAGCAAGAGCAAGATATTCACCACCTTCATTGATCTCTCTTGCCAACCCAAAGATCGCTTATTATTTTCTCTGTGTCGTTGAATAAGAAACAAGAAAGTGGAAGCAATGCCAGCACAGAAGCGCTCTTATGAGAACGCCACCACTAATAATAATAATAATAATCACATTATTATTACCCCGTCAGAGGTCGTTGAGGCTGTTCTCGATGATGATGGTGATGATACTCTGCAACGCGACCACAGTAACAACCTTGAAGAGCAGCAGCCTCCTCAGGATTCTACTCCTGCTGCTGCTGCTGACGTGGACGGTAACGGTACGTACTGCTTGATTATTTATTTGTGAACTGCGTGTGCATTTCGTTTTGGGTTTTGATTGCTTGTTTTTTGCTTTTTTTTTTTCATTTTTTGCAGAATCTGATCGAAGCCGTTCGTCCGGTGACGGAGAGAAAGACGAGTATGTTTGTTATAGTGTGTTGTTTGGTTAATTATTTTCCTCATATTGCAGGTGTTTGACTCTGCGATTTGCATGCCTTGTTTTGTCTTGTGTTTCGTGTTACTATCTGTTTCTTGCTTTTACAGCCACGTTCAAGAAATGGTCTTGTCAGTTCGGCATTTCTTTCGTTGCAAAATGTGTCCGTGTGCCCTCCCGTTCACAGAGTTTAGTCTTTAGCTTGTGCCTGTGCTTTCGTTTAGAGTTAATTATGGTTACAGTTGTTACTTAAAATGGGAATTATGTGGTTAAATTTGCATGGGTTGATCACTGGGTTGCCTATGATGTCCGGGATTCGGGGTTTTCCTTTTGTTTTTGAAGTTCTTGTGGATCAATTTAAGCACAGTTATGGATGGAGGAGGTGGTTTACAGAGTAGCTCAATCAGGGTCACATAATTATTATATCATGATATCTGTCCAATGACAGGCCAGTTGATCTGCTTGCATGTTTTAAGATGTAATTTTCCCAGTGTTTTATTGTTTTCCCAGAGTTGTTCAACGCAACTAAGATGCAATATCGTATTAGCATTTTCCCTCTCTGCATGTGAGGTGTTGGCTGGAAACTGGATTTGAAAGTCAATTGATATTCTCATGCAGTAATTGAGATGGTTTTGTAGAGTTAGTTGCCATCGACATTCCAGTGCCTCTTGCATTCACACTCCACTTACATTTTAGTAAACATAGGGTGAATAACAAGCATAAGTCTAAAATTATTCCTTGCCCATCATTTCCTTCTGTGGAGAAATATCTGCTAAATGTTAAACGGTGGTGCTAGTCAGGCGAATGTGGATAGACGATCAGTTTATTGGAATATCTTCATTAATTAATTTCCTTGAAATTGATGCATATTTTATGTTATATTATAGTTTTTTGTCTGGATGCTTGCAATAGAATAGATGATTTGAAAAATTCTGACTTCAGATATCTCTTGGTATTTTAACACACGTGGTCATAGTTGTATTATACAGTCATTTTGGGCTGCAATGTGCTTTTCTTTCCCTTGCATATGCGTGTGACAGACCAGTGCTTGTTAGAATAGGTCCAATTACACCTTTTGCTAAAGTAAGGGGTTTGCTGGAAGCTCCAAATATTGAATATCAAATGACTACTGTAGTTCGATCATCAGGATAATGGGCTTGTCAAGTTCCTTGTTTAAACACCACAATTAACTATTATTTCCATGTTGTTATCCATAAGAATGTTCAATAAATTGCTTCATGATGTATGTTTCCAGATAGAACTCTTGTGTATTTGACAGACTTTGTTGAACACCTTTCTTATGTTTGCTTTGGGAGGTTTATACCTTTAAGAGCATAGTACTCTCACATTAGATAAGGTTATGCACAAAATAGAATTAGCAGCAGCCAGGTTTCATTGTCTAAAAATTTCAATGTAACAAAACCATATTCTTGCTATGTCCTAGAGTCTCATATTAACGATTGGTGTTGTGACATAACATTTTTGTATTGGTAAATGTTTGCAGGTTTGTTATAGTAAAATTGTCTGATATACGCAAGGAAGTACAGTGTCCAATCTGTTTGGGTAAGATTTTGGAATACTTTGTTACACATGTTTACTTCTACATTCCAATAGATTATATCTGACTATTTGAGCAAGCATCATAGTCTGCATATATTATATGAGAACATTGACAAATACTGTCCTATGCATCATTTTGGGTAAGCAAGCTTTTCGTACAGTGTTATACATTACCAAGGAATGTTGTTCAATAGTTCCAGAATGCAACATAATTAATCGATAAACCTACAAATTTCTATCTTAGTGTTGAGTTGAATTTTCTGTAATGTTGTGTTGCGATGTTTTCATCCTTTTTGTTGCATACAAGTTGACAGAGACATCTTTCTACAGTGGCACAGCCCTTAAGCTGAGGCATATAATGTGAATCTGCTGAATTTGCTGGCTTATATGAAACCTATATATTTATATGTTTCAACCATTTGAGCAATTTATAAGGTGTAAGCATCAACTGCCAGATATGTGTTTTGGGAAGCATTGCCATTTTATTGAGAAACCCTTAAATATAAACTTCAACTTCAACTTGCTGGCTGTATAGCTCTATGTTCGCAGCTTGTTACAGGAGAGATGTTATTTTCCAGCAAGTGAAGGAAAAAACTCATATATCTTCCATTTTGATTAATTTTTTTCCCCTCAAAAGAATAAAGTTGGAATTAATCTTACTTCAATAGTTTGTTGGTTATTTTGAAGCACGAGGTTGGCGAGATGCTCTAATGCAACTCCAAGATTTTAACTTATATGGGTGCTGATTACTGTTATAAATTACATGACATCTTCTGCTTTTTGTTGATGCTTGACTTTTGCAGAATTATTATTGGTTTTCCATTTTGTTTCTACAGGGATCATTCGCAAAACAAGAACAGTGATGGAATGCCTGCATCGCTTCTGCAGGGAATGCATCGACAAAGCTATGAGGCTGGGGTATGTTTAAAGTATCTCTTTTCTTTTTATTTACTTGTAGCATCATTGGATTCAAATTTCCTAGTTTGATATTGGAATGGATGATCTGACTAAATTCACTTCAAAAAAATCTGACATGTAAGTTAAGAACGTCTTTCTTGAAAATTTAAATGACAATTCACTGCAGGAACAATGAGTGTCCCGCCTGCCGCACACATTGTGCTAGTCGCCGCTCTTTGAGAGATGATCTAAACTATGATGCCCTGATTGCAGCTTTATATCCAGATATTGACAAATATGAGGAAGAGGTATCATTTAGCTTATTTAGTGCTTCTCAATTTAGAATCTGATCTCTTTTTTAATTGAAATTCAAGCATTCATGTTTTCACCTGATTTAGGAATTGGCTTTCCAAGATGAGGAGGCAGCTCGCAACAAGCAGGTGATACACTACAAGTTTGCTTATGAGTTTCCCTACAAATCTCCAATCCTGTTTTTCCTTTCCCTTTTAGCTCAGTGAAGAATGGATTTTATCTGTTTGTTGAATTTGTAAGCTCACCTTTTAACTTTCTTAGCTCCTATCTCGTGTGCTATGTTATACAATAGAGTAAGAAAGCAAAACAGGCTAAATGGTGAAATAATCTGTTTGTTTCTGTGAGTTGTTGGCACCACCATTAACTTTTAAACTTTCATAACAGTAAAGCCTTGAGTTTGAATAATGCATGCCTTCATTTTTGTATGCATACCCTTAGCCTATCTAAGTCTATTACTTTTGCATATGGCTTTGGATGAAAAATATAATGTCTTGTAAGTGATCAAAATTGTCCATTTTGGATTATTCAAACAGATCCAAGCTTCCATTGCGCAAACTTTCCAGCGACAAACAGAAGCTCTGGGCAGAAAACGGACACCTAAAAGCACATCAGCATTGCGAAGATCACATGGTCGCTATCGGGATACTCCTTTGAGGGGGAGAAGAAACTATCGAATGACTGAACTTCAGGGGTCTGATGAGAATGATGATGCAAATGGGGATGCTGGCAAAGATTCATCTTCTGCTGATGAAAGGTCGACGGAAGTCAGACCAAAAAGACGAAAAAGATGGTATGGAGCTCGGTTTTCTCAGTCTTCTTCAGCAGCTGCTGGTACTGATGGAGGTGGTGATGAAAATGACTCTGAGGTACATAGAGAATCCATGGGTGCATCTGTTGGGCTGATTGGTCCTTCGGAACGGCTTGCCTGGGGCAAAGGTGGTATTCGATCTCATACACGACACGGCAGTGTGAGTGGTAGCAATGGTAAGAATGCCCGAAATAACCGCCTCTCTAAGTTGGTTGATTATCTCCAAAGTTTGGAGGAAAAGGATGACCAGGTAAGGTTGCTTTTTTTTTTTTGGTTTATGATACTGTTGCTACTCTTGTGATAAAAAATCATGATTTTCATATGTGGCTTCCAAAATTATCTGAACTGAATCCAAAACTTCTTTTTTCTTTTTTTTTTCTCAATGCAAATATAGTTCACAGCTTCTTTATGAGCACCAAATTCATGAGATCATCATTCGTCATTGTTTCTTAGAATCTTAGTTCTTTGGCTTCCTTCACTCTTCACCAACGTGATTGGGTCAATGATCACTCCTCTTTATTTCAGTTGGATATGCACCTCGTGCTTGTTTCTTTGGATGAACAAAGAATCCCAGGTTTGCAGCAGCCATACCTGTGCTGCAGGCCTACACTGTCTGTTAGGCACTTATGCCAGGTGACTCTTGTTTCATCCCAAGTCCTTTTTATTGTTAGATAACGTCTAGTTACAATTAGATTTATTCGGTTTTCATCGCTGAAATTGGTTTTTCTTTGCCTGGTTTCTGCAGTATGTTGCTCACCAGACTGCACTGCAAGCCAGTGAAATTGAAATATACTTGGTTAAAGAGTTGCATTCCAAAATCAACCTCCCATCCTCTTCTAACTCTCTGATGATAGATCCTTGCAAAGATAAGCTGCAAGTTTTAAATGAACAAGAAACTTTGACAGGACTTCAAACTCAAAATTTGGGACATGGCTTCCTGGTGAGATATATTTTCCTAATACCAACATCAATAGGTAGATTCATGCACACACTTCAATTAACAACAAAGCATGGCAAGCAACATAGTTTTTTAATTCATTCTTGCTCATTGATTCATACTTTGAATATCTGACTAATTTTTTTAATCATGTTATTCATATTTGCAGCTTTTGGCATATCAGAAAATTTTGTTGAACTGAGATGAATGATGAAATATTACTGCTTGCTTAAACAAGTTGTTTCGTCATATATTTATAGAGTGATAGTGTATACAATCATACTCAAATAGGGATCACAGGTAGGTTTCAATTCTTATAGCTTCCATGCTCTACGACACATTGTTCGGTATAGTTCTAGGATGGAGAATCAGCAGTTTAGAATTAGGAAAATAGTGGCCATTCCAGTGACTTCTTGTAGCTGGATGTGAACAGACCAATTGTTTCTAACAATGTGATTATAATTGTCGCACCATACAATATGCACTTTAAATTCATCAGTGGTTTTCCTGATGACACAAAGTAAAGCTCTGTTCTTATTTCTTAATTCTGATCAATTGAAAGCAGTCTTTCCTCTACTTGTTGGTCTTGGATAAGGATTTGGATCCATGGTAGCTGAGTTCTTGCTGACATTCTGGAAATTTAGTGTCACCTGGCTTCTATAATATTTAACACTTTGAGATTTGTTCTCTTTTTTTCCTAATGCATTTATTTAAAAGACCTTTTATTAAGTAATTTTTTTAATTCATTTAATTCCAAAAAACTTGGCTATAAAATCTCGATCTCCTCCAACTGTGTGCTCTTTTTATTCTCTCTTTCTCTCTCTCTTTTTTTTTTTTTTTTTCATCAAACTTCTTCACCACCTGTTCGACTATAAAAAGGCGCGGCGGATTCTACGCATAACTGTTTTCATAGTCTTTGTTGGACACCTATAGCACTGGGAGAAAGGGATCGGACTGTTTGCTTTTGCCCTTATTGTTCCGAAATTTTGAACTTTTTTGTCACTGCTGACTCTCTTATGTGATTGTTTACGTAAAAACTTTAAACAGTCAATTAAAAGAATATTTCAAGAATCAAGGTATACATTGATGCAATAATTTGCTTGGACCAGGTCAAGACATACAGGATAGCTTGGAATGACCCCCCATTCATTATCGCCTTTAATATGTGGTACCAACAATCGCCCTCTATTATTTTTACATTACGCGGCCACTTTAGAACATGGCTGGTGACAATTATTATCTCTTTTATCATTCCTAAGGTGTTTGTCTTCTAATCATACCCATACCTAGCTAGGCTAGCTGCTAAATGGTCCAGCGCGTTCGCATCAATCCATTAATCCTATCCATAACGACGTCATATTTAGTGAGCTGCTTCTCTCTTTCGTCAATATTCAACACACAAACATAGAGCAAAGACTGCAAAGTTTACCACCTCCATTTATATATATATATATATATATATATATATATATATATATATATATAAATTATTGCATAATTTAAGCCACACACAGCAATAATAACAAGTCCCATCAATGTGTTACTGTTATTATATGTGTGGTGTGATTAAGTTAAACGTAGCTTAACATTCATATATATATATATATATATATATATATATATATATCACTAAACCCCCACCATAAAAACACTGTAGCTCATAACTTGCGTCCCCCTCTATCTAATCCCACCATAAATATTATACAATATCCAACCCCACCATAAATATTGTAACTGTAAGTGAGACGTAAATTACGTAGACTTAACCCCTCCCTATATATATATATATATATATATATATATATATATATATATATATATATATATATATTTCAATTACCTAGTCTAACTAAGAACATAATTCGAACTTCATCGCAAACAAAAAAATTTCAATATATATATATATATATATTCAATTATCTAGTCTAACGGAGAACATAATTCGAACTTCATCGCAAACAAAAAAAAAATCATCAGAACCATAGCACAGCAACTCCATTTAATCGACAAGCGTTAAACATTCAGAGAAGCAACTTATTTATTAATAATAAAACATATATGCTCATCACGACCGTCCACGAAGGGATGATCTTGGCTCTTACAAAATGACAATCAAAAACATGTCCTAAACCCAAAAACCAGCAACCTTTCATCTCCGCCCACAGCTTAGCAATCCTCACATCACATACAATTATTAAATTATATGATATAAAAACATCACAGTCTTTAGTTTACTTTTAGTCAGCAGCATTTTAAAACCAAACTTTAGATAGGAAGGACACGTAATACAAATAGCATTAACAAAACGACAAGGACACGTTGCGAAATCCAAAACGAAACGACACTATCTACAGACTACAGGCAACTCATCCGGTGAGTTGGTGACCCATCACATTCATTTACATCGCTGGAGCGTATCATCCACTCAGTGATGATGCTTGCTCCTAGTCTCCCCACTGTAAAGCCTGCAAAATCACAAAAACCAATTCAGAGCAACATCAACTCCCGATCCAAAAACACGACGCCCCGATCACGGATCAGATCCATCTAATAATAATAATAATAATAATAATAATAATAATAATAATAATTAAGGATAATCAATATAGTTAAATTACTACTTTAATCATCCACCGCAAAATAAACAGATCCAACAGCCCTAGCTATAGTACGATCTAATCTTATCCATGATCACTACATAATACAAAATATATTATTTATTACATCATTTGGCTTTAACTAAGGAAGAACTGGCAGGGATTCACAAAAGAGTGTGAATTGAGTGATCATTACTGAATAAGACAAAGATCTATTTCAACGCGCCCATGAGACAGAGTGCCACGTTTTCCTCCTTCCTCTTAGCCTTTATTTGGTTGCTGAGAGAAGCCAGTAAGAACGACAAAAAAAACAAAACAAAAACAGAGATGTTTGAGTTGATGCTCCATCGATTTGGTTTCATCATTTTTCTTTTTAAAACACACACACACGCACACATGAATATAATAAGCTGCGGTTTTTTTTCTGATCGGGGAATTAATTCAGTTTTAAAAAAAGGGGGGGGGGGGGGAGAAAAAGAGAACAAATTAATAAATAAATATATATATTTATCAGCAACCGAACATGATTAAACATATATAGATAGAGTACAAGTTGCCTTTGCGTTCAACTGATAAGGGTCTAAAGAAAGAATAATAAGTTAGAACAAGCATGCAGCATCTATGCTAGTGAAGAGCGAGTGAGCGAGCGAGCGAGTGAGTGAGGACACACGCACGTACTTACCAGTCATAAACAGTGGGAGAGTTAGGATGTGTGGGCTTGTCAAAGACCTCTGCACCGATACCCCTAGTAGCAAGGTTGCTACCGGGGTGAAACACGCTCCTCCACACGTTGTCCTTACGCGCCGACAGCGGCGTCGTCGGCGTCACTGGCGTCGACGGTGCCCCTGGACTCGCTGGCATTGACAGAGACCTCTGGAACTTGCCCGACGACGACTCCGCCTCACCACCCTCTACCCAATAACAATAAGAATCACACATAATTAAAAAACTGAGAAAAAAAACTTATATATATTTTTTCATAATCTTTGGAGAAGAAGATACTGAAATATAACAATAAATGAGATATTTTTAAGAAGAAAAAAAAAAAAAACTACCTTTGACTGCTAAGGGTGTTGTGGTGATTTTCCTCAGCCTGCCAAGGCCACGATCAGGCTGAGGCCCTGCCACAACATCGTCCCAAAGCTTCTCTAGCATCTTTAAATTTACAATTTAGCTGCTAGTTTCTAAATCTTTAACCTCTTCTTCAGTGAGATCGGCTACTTCCTCTATTGTTTGTTTATATAGACAAGTTGGTAATTGATAATATCTATAATTGAATCTTCCAGATGCGATTTTTTCTACTTCCCAATTTCTATTTGTTTTTTGGGGTGTCTCGAGTGTGACAGATGTTGTAGTATGGTTGGAGTGGACATAGCGATTAGCTAATAATCGAGTGTGGAAATTGGTGAATAGATGGATAAGGATGAAGACTCAGTAAAGCGGGCCCCGCAAATTAATATCTGATCTTTTTACTCTTCCGGATCCACTGCTAGAGTCCGCGGGGTGCTTTTACGAATGTGCACTTGATTTTGAAACCTATGTCCTATTTTGAGCAGTGACGTGGGGTCCATCAAGATGGGGGACGTGGACTCTGATACTGACTTGTGGAGCCCATGGTTTTTTTTTTTTGAGGCTTATACGATCAAAATCATATAATATGTTATTTTTTTAATTAAAATTATCATTAAAAGATAAGTGTTAAGTTATATGTAACTTACACCTCTCACATAGATAATAAATAAGTCTCACATTATTTATTATTAATATAAATAAGTGTATGTTATATTAAATCTAACATAAAGGCTCCCTCATTAAAAAGGCATATGTACTATATATTATTCATTTTTTGTTTCATTGTGACAATTTTTTTTTACGACAACTAAGATCTAAAAGCTCTAGTATCTCGATATCAAATAAGGTTTGGGTGTCGTAATTTTATAACTATTCAACCTCAATATCAAATAAAACCTTAACTTTCAAGTTATAATTGTTAGTTCTTACTAAATATTTTAATATTATACCATAACTTCAATATTAAATAAAGTTTTTGACAATTAGGCAATGTAATTCTTTCATTGATGTCTAAATGATTGCGTGAGTTAATGTAATAATAATAAATAGAGTTGAACATTGGCACCTCTCGAAAATCATGTTAAACCCCTTTTTTAAATTATATTCTATTTAATAACTAACCTCTTTTTCAAACATTATCTCTCTACACAATTTAAAACACTAACTTTCATAAAATAAAAATAATCAATATGAAAAAGTAAGAAAAAAATAATAATGTTTTAAATTCGTGCAAATCAATTATATATATGAGATTGGAAAAAAAAAAAAAAAGAGAGAGAGAAAGAGAAGCAAATATGATTCAATTAGTTTTGAGTCGTAAGGGAAGTAGAGGCAGCTTTATTGGTTTATTCTTGAACTACGGCAAATATTTCAACCTGAGCATAGACTTCAAGTTCACTAACTATATGAGAATTTAACAATTGATGGAAGACATTCTTAGTATTGCAACATGATTGAGTTTTGGTTATATACGCAGATTTTATTTAGAAAAAATAGATTAAAGAAAGAGACTGAAAAAAAGGTGAGGTTAGTATAATTTCTATTTATTCTTAAATATAATTATATACATAAAAAAAAAAAAAAAGATTTTAAGAGGATTTGTGGCAACACTCCCTACTTCAAAAATATCGAACTGTTGCTCTTTGTGACCCAAGTGGGGGCCGTTTTTGTCGTAACCGCTGGAAGAATCTGAACTTCTCTGTGGACTATTATTAAACAATGGGGCGGTCATTTCCTGCATAACTTTATCGCTGTCAGCGTCCAATTTCTGGCGAGCAAAGTGCAATTAACCATTAAGACCAAAATGGTATCATAACAACACATTAGCTGTATTCTCTTTACTCAATGTGTGCCCAAAATGCCTTTTTCCCATCCCAGCATTATCGGAGGAAATGATTCTTCGTGACGGAAAAAAAAAGTTTTGATTTGAAAGAGATATGATGAGTACCAGCAGCCAGTATCAAATAACAGTTGAGCATAAATGCCCAAACTTAATCAGTCTATCAGAATTTTTTTTTTTCCCCTCTTTGTGAGAAAGTTTTGTGTTGCAGTAATCTTTTACAGCCGTGGAGTCCAAATCCAGACGAATGACCCAACATCTCCAGATGATTTAGCAGATGTAGCCAACTTGGCCTATTAATGTTTTCAATTGTTAACAATTGGGCTCATGAGTAGGGATGGTAAATATCTAATGATGGATGGATATTATCCATCCAAACACAAATCTATAATTATCCATAATGAATATATCCATATTCATATCCAGTAATTAATATTGGACATGGATATAGATTTTATCCATATAATTATGGAGATCCATGAATATCCATAGATATTTTATTTTTATTATATAAAAATAATAATATAAAATAGTTAAAATTCTAATATTAAATTTGGCTATTAAACTATTTATATTAGTAATAATATATATATATAATAAAATGGCGGTTCGGTGGTTGGTGGTGGCGGTCCGGCGACCTTCCGGCGGAGGTCCGGCGGTGGTCCGGCGAACCCGGTGGTGGTCCGGCGATATTCCGGTGGAAGTCCATTTATAATATTAAATCATTAAAATAAAATAATAATTATTAATAACATTAAATAAGTTAAAAAATTAAACGGTAATTTTGAAAATTTTAATTTTTAATATAAGAGGAATTTAAAATTTTCACTAGTTAATATAAGAGAATATTAGATTTTGTTGTTTTTTTTTATTTTAGTTTAACAATATAAATTTTTTTAAATTTAAATGGATAAATTAATTGGATTTTGGATATCCATTAAATATCCATACCCATCCAATATCCAATTGGATATTTTTAAAAATATCCAATTGAATATTTTTAAAAATATCCATATCCATATCCAAGAAGATTTTGGATGGATATTATCCAATCCAATTGGATTGGATATATAGACATCCAATTTGGATGGACCAATTTGCCATCCCTACTCATGAGGCCAGAAGAGGGTCCTGTCGACAATTACGCCTTACAAGACACATCTCCAATCCTAAAACTAACTACCAATATGCAACTATTTTTAAAAATTCGGAAGTATTAACACCCTTACACTTGAATCACGATAATATTCTGAAATTTTAGTGAAATTTCGAATAATATAAATTCCTACCAAGAAGAAAGAAAGAACTTTACATTGCGATTTCTTACCAAAAGAATCCACAAACCTTTTCGAAGCAATCCTAAGACAATCATTTTTTCTTAATATATTGGTTGTCCTTACGTTTTGACGACATGATTGTGTGTCAATCAATTGATTCGGCAACTTTCAGAAATTCATGGGACATATTAAATTAATCAATTTAATATCGGACCGCATTTTGAAAGATCCTAGTCTAAAATTTTCACCGGCATTTTGAAGTCACACAGTAGCAACCCACCAGTCAGAGGATTTCACTAACTCATATTGAAAGAAAGATAAAACATATAATATCGTTCCTATCAGCAGCTTCGACAGTTACTTGGAAGTATGTTTCAACAAGGACATTTGACGGACAGTTATTTGGAACTTTGTTCACAAAGTTGCATCAGCTGGAATTATTTTAAGAGTTATGTTCATTTGGTAGATTATTTTACTTCACCTACTCCATTGGTATATCCACCCGGACAAATTGGTGAAAAGCTAGAGACGAAGAAAAACAAAGAAAACATGACATTAAAGTACATCCAAAGTTTACATGAACTTACCAGCATATAAGCTCTGGAAAACTGCAACCAGCTTCAGCAACACTGTCAATGGGAACCCTCCATAGAAACAGGGTTTCAAAGGAAACTAAGGCCAATAACAGTTCACTTGACTCCCTCTCCTTCACTGACCTTGTATGCATTCAAGATCAGCAATCAGAGTCCATTCCGACAAATCAAATTGGCAAACATAATCATGAATTTGAGTTCAGTACAGCTATTCCCAGTCCCAGATCAATTACTCAGAATTCCCCAGCTGTTGAGCTAATTCCCAACAATCACCTTCAACTACACGCATTCTTATGTCAATCAAAACAATCTCACGTGAATAACATGCCTTGCTACAAAGAAAAACTACCATCATCACAGGACAGCCATGGCCGAAAAGTTTCACAGAAATCAATTCATGAAGTGAGAAACCAAGAAAACAAGGTGTGCACTGCAAAAAGTTCATCATTTGCCGAAAAATTGTTCCGGTCATTTGTCTCACCCTGCAGGGAATGCCATGCCTGCCAGCCTACGGTGAAAGCACATATCATACCACAAGAAAATACCAAGCGCATTAGCTAAAGCCATTCTTTCCACTAATCAGATCAACTGAATTTCATTTTGTCATTGAGTTATCAGATCAAAACTGAATTTCATTTTGTCTTTGAGTTAGATTCCATACAGATCAAAACTGAGTTTCATTTTTTCATTGAGTTATCGGATCAAAACTGAATTTCATTTTGTCTTTGAGTTAGATTCCATACAGAGACTTAATTCAACCAGTCACTGAAGTCAGCCTAACTGAATGAAACTCATCACTGTCATTTTGCTTTTCTTGAGTTCAATTCTTGGTTAGAGTAACAATTAGAATCTAGTAAGAATAAACTCAGATTAGATACTATTTGGTCACAGAATGTTCTCTCTCTTCTCTTACTACAAGGGTTCTATATACAAGGACAAATATAGTTATAGCCTTAAAGGTTTCTCTTACCTTTTGAGTTCTATCAGTATTCCCTAGTCAAATAGTTATTCTATGTCACAAATATTAGCCGATTGCACTATATCTAATATCATAGGCTCATTCATCCAATTTTAACTTTATCTCGGCTTCTTGTCATTTCTGTTAAGTCAAAATCCAATTTTAACTTTATCTCGGCTTCTTGTCATTTCTGTTAAGTCAAAAACAGAAATTTTCATCTTTAAAGATCTCCTAGGGTAGGTTTAGGTTTAGGAAATTTTCATCATTGATCCATGAACTATATATAACTCTTAAAGATAAATTAATCTCTAACAGTGAATATTAAGATTGAATACACCCACATTTTACAGGCTTTATGTAAATTGAAAAAGATATTAGACACCATACAATCAGTGGCAGAGCTACCTTGAGTTGAGGTTTAGGAAAATGAATTTATTTGCACGCATCACCAACTTGCCCTCTGAATATTATTCTATACACCTTGCCCCTTCCAATTGAAATATTATTTCTTTGCCCTTGCGAACAAATTTGTAACCTAAGAGGAATAGAAAACTAATTTACTCCTGGTAGTTGATATAAATCTCCCTTTTTATAGGCACGGCATCGCATCAAAAAACTGCATTATTGTTAACACTTGCTTAATTTTCTTTGTCTAAATTAACTTTCTAATATTAATGTATTTAAGTTACAAGACTTTCTACATCCTGGATCTTCTAGTTTTAAGACAAATACAGGCAAAGAAAGAGCTAAGTCATTTTGTGGACTGAAATATGAAAAAGCAACTGGGATTTTCATTCAAACGGTTGAGCATCATTTCAACAACTTTTCAATTCATCCACAAACACATCACTCATGATTCTGTTCAGTTTTGTTTGCATGAGTTAAATTTCTGGAAATATATTTATTTTACCAAACCTATTACCTCTTCTGGGATCTACTTCCAAGATGAAACAAACAAAGAAGCATGATATTTAGCAACTGTGAGAGCACCTTAGAATTTTCATTAAACAGTTCAAAGGAAATGTTTTAATGGAAATATAAGCCACATTTCAAATTGATTGCTATCAAACAACTACCAGGTTGTGAGCTATTTAGCCAGTGTAAAACCAACTATAAATGTAAACCACATAAAGGTGTTTCACAGGTTAAAAGACACGTCAGTATTATCAGAAGAGTATATAGAAACCTCAATGAGAACTTGCAAGAGATGTCAACTATAAGAAAAGTGAATCAGGTACCCACTAACTGACAGTTGCAAAGTTGGAGAAAAGTAATGCACACATTATCCATAAACAAAGGAATCTGGAAACCACAACTACAAATGATGACACAAGAAAATAATAATCATAAAAGCAAAGATCCACTTATATTCCAGCAATGTAACTCAATCCTTACAGAAAATGGAAAACATTATACACACACAGACACACTGTGCCAAGTTGAATTTTTTTTCATTTTTTTTTTTGGGTTTTTTATGTTTAGTTATCTTTTTAAAGTTGGAGGGTGGGCAAAGTCCAAATTGACTTTTAAGCCCTACTTGCACCTCCCCCAGGGATGAGCCAAAGAAAACTGCTTGAAAACCACTCGGCTAAGCCCTTAGGGGCATACCACACAGTTGAAATTGATATTATAGATGCTAAACAGATGGGCACTCTGCTGGCTTCTAGATAGGCAGTTTAGACATCCTAGCAACTCATAGTTCTATTTGCAAAACTAATGTCTGACAGATTACTGAGTTCATATCCAGGCTTCTTCTGGTAATCACTGATGGCAATAGATGCGTTGTATAATACAAAACCAATAAAACCATTTTGTTAGCTTCTATTGAGTTCAACAAGGAATCATATTAATACAAAGAAAGAGATCCCCAAGAAAGGGCTATTAAAAAATAAAAATAAAAACTAGTTCAAATAACCCTGAAAGCCTACCAGAGTTGGAAATCAAGCCTTGAAAATAACATTCCCCATATATTATGGATTAAATAGTATATTCTCCTATGCCAGAGTAACTTTTGAAACTAAAGCAGATATTTACTGTATTTTCTCCAATAAATCAAGAAAAAGAAACATGAATAATCCATAAAGGAAAACATATCATAAGAAAACTTAAAACATTCACAATAAACCTCAATTTTTAACAAGTTAATTTAGCCTTGAACAAACTGTCAACGACTTCACCAGTTACCGGAATGGTAAGAAACTGTACAGACGATACAATAATCCAGCCTAGCATCTCAAGATTTTCCATACTTATCAACATATCCCTGCAAGTAAAGGAAGCAACTGTCAAAAGCCAAGGACAAGTTATACTCAACATCTAATATCTATGTCCATCCTTGTACAATTGTATGCGTTACAGCTCAACTCAGAACACTCACCTCTACAAGCTTTGCAATTTTTGGCTGGGATGAAGAAAGATATTGCTTAGTTGATTCCATAGTGGTTGGAATTTGGTGGGGATGTAGGGTGGCAAGAACCTTGTCAACTGCTTTCTTAACTATAGTGTTATGAGCATCCTTGCTGAGACGACCCTCACGCCAGCTTGGTTTCAACAATTCTTTAACAAATTCTACAAGATCATTACGGAAATGTTTCATCAGTTTTGATTCTTTGCGCCCATCCCCATCAGCCTTATGCTCAAGATCCATTTCACTGTTTTGTCTTGCCCGATCTACTTTTGGTTCTTTATTGCGTCTACACCTATCATTTTGAATTCTACTATCATATTTCGCATTAGGTTTCTTTGACTTAGAAATATCTTTGAAATAAGTGGAAACTGAGGGATCATTTTCTTTGGGCATGGCACCATTTTGCTCGTCAATAATAGATGTTCCTACTCCTTCTTCACCGTCAGCAAGTGAATCATTTCTGGCTGTGCAGCAATTCTTATCCACCACATTCTCACTGAATCTACCATGAGATGATACAGAACTTTTATCACCATTACATCCTGGAACCACAGTATTAGATAACATTGAATCGCCACATAGTTTCTGATCTGATGTGTTTAGGGCGGAATCCCCTACACTAGAGAAAGCAAGTTTAAGAGATATGTGTCCTATCTTGGGTGAGTCAAAGCTATCACGAAGAGGATCATACTTACTTCCTGGAGATGATGTATCTATAATAACAAAAGATGGTTGAAACGGCACGGATGGTTCCCAATCATTTGATGATATTTTTGTTTTATAATCAGAAGAGATCTGTGGTTTTTCTGGTTCAGAAACAGAGAACGGGGATGTACTTCTCAGAAACAAAGCCAATCTAGAATTACGGCATTCTCTATTACTGTCCAACAACTTTTTAGCATCAAGAGGACTAGCACTCAAAGAGGCAGATGAAAAAGGCAATGACAATCCTGTCCAGGTCGAGATATGGTGAGATGGGAAACCGCTAGAAGTTGGACCAGAAGTACCTAAGCTTGAGTTCATAGGATGGCTGAAAGCTGGCGAAGAATAATCATTATGCATATATTTACTTTGAATCCAAGGCCGTTCTTCCAGACTAATAGGATAAGTAGAGGGATTCCCACTATGGTAATTACTTGACAAAACCGCTGAACCAATTGAAGAAGATCTATACTCGAGATGCATGTTGTTTCTAAATATAGGAGAACTGCCTTCATTTATCAGTGAAGCACAGTTACCATAATCAGCAGGCCAATTATGTCTAAAACTTTCTCTTTCTGCATCCTTAGATGACAAGCTACATCCAATATCCTCTCTGGATGAAGGGGAATTGTCAGAAGATGTATTCTCTTTCTGGAGCAATGAAAGCCTATGGTTTTCTTGAAACTGAGGCAACCTTTTGCTTTCTCCTCGTTCCTGAGTCAGTATTCTTTCTGACGATAAATCAGAAGAAAACAAATCATCATTCCCACCCGAACAAGCCAGTGCATCAGGAAAAGAAGGCATTCTTGATCTCTTAGTCATATTTCTTGAACCTGATACAAGCAAGGACGCTAATTAGAGATGCCATGTAGAGAAAGTTCTTGAAGATCACACACGAAGAAAATATTAAATACCTTCATCAAACTGAGCATCTGTTTTCAATGATGCTTTCGCAGATGCAGTAGCTACATCTTCCCCAAGTAGTTGAGTAGTATTATTTACATCGTCTTTCACATGAAGAAACCTACACGAATTTCCTTTGATGCACCAACCTTTAGTAAAGAAGTCACAGATAACAGCAGGACGTTTGTTTCCATCCTTAATCTCAGCGCCAGGGGACAAACTTCTAATCCTTACTGCAGGAGAGGCAAATCTGGAATAGCTAACGGTTAGTAGGAATTGGTTGAAGTATTATTTTCTATAAGTCAGAAAGGTTACCACCAAAAAGCAGATAGTATGCAGTGTAAGCTAACAGTTCCCATCTTATGATATTAATATCGAAGAAAATACCAAATCAATATCAGCACACCTTGATTCCATTCTCTGTTTATCATCTGCTGAATGTGTGTCCATAGGCTTGCTTCCTTCCACAGAAGTCCCTTCACCAAGGCAATCTCTAATCCGGACACCTCCAGCCATAGATTTTCTAGTAAGACTAGAAGGACTGGTGGTCTCAGACTCCATTATCTGACTATTATGCAAATGAACCTCTCCATCAGTATGCAGTTCATTTTGCTCTTTACGGGCTTTCACTGGAAGAAAGGCTCCTACATATTTCTTAGAGATCTCATATTCTTGACTTCCATTGTCCTCAGCAGGAGTCAGATGTTTCCCTGATTTTAAATACTTGGATTCCTCATGATTCTTGCTTGAAACCACCTTCTGTCTTGAGAATGGCCCATTTGAACAATCAAAATTATCTCTACTCTCTTCTATAGCAATGGTATCAGATGGTAGCCTCACTTTAGATTTTTCTCGAGAGGAAGAACCTGATTCCACATGGCTTTTGTGCTCTTCTGATTCCACTTTTTCACTAACATCTACATAGAAGAAAAATGAAATCAAGAAAAGCAACAATGCAATATGCTCCTCTTGAAAATGGTTGCAGCCAATACACTACCAAATTAGGGCTTATAATAAGACTCTTGGGAGACCATTCAAACAAAAATGGAAACCTTCTTTTGATAAGAAACTGAAATTTGAAATAAGAAAAAAGAATCAAGACAAAACTAGAAACTTGATCATCAAGCCAAGTGGCTATGAGTAAGACAATAAATACGTCACTTTCACCACTGCATAGTGATGGAATTGCCAAGCCATGTGAGAGGTAGACCAATTGACCTCATTAAAAAAACATACACCAAATTTCTAAAAGCCACCTTGTGAGAGAATATGGGACATGAGACTAAAAGGTGAGAGGAGGGCACGTCAATATCTAACTACAAACCACAATATGGAGATGGAATTGGATTTACATGTAAACATCGGTGTGGGAAACAAGAAAGCAAAAATGTTGTGGGAAGAGCAAGTCGATAGTTTTTAAAGGCTGTCTAGAGAGGAAATGCGGATTCTCATGGAAGTACCTTCAAAACTGTTTAGAAACAGTCATTTATTCTTCAACGTAATTTTCAATTATTTACTCTGACACCTTATCCAAACATAATGTACAAGTCCTTCTAGCAACCACTTGACATTGACCTAACATGAGAAATTTCATAAACTCCATGTAACTCCAGCTTAAGCTACTTTGGCTAAGGGATGAGAGAATAAGTTATCAACAAGCTACCTATACTATCAAACCAGTTAGAAGGCATACATCTAAGCTTCACGATACTTAGACAACAAACAGACTACTCAAACAAATTCAATAGAAATTCATTAGCGTAATAACGGAATTTGCACCATTTACTGATTCCCAATCCTAATGATCATCTACTTAGCATGGGAGCATTCTAGTAACTTAGTTTCTATCTGTAGCCTAACTGCTCCTATTAGCTGTTTTTGTTACTATCAAATAGTGTTTATGAATTGAAGTTTTTATTCAAATAACTGGTACATGATACCAAAAAAACAAATATACGATGCTCAATGAGTTAATAAAAAAAAAAAATCAAAACAATCAAATATGCATTTTGCAGCATCAACTAAAGAACAAGAACAAAATAAAAAGTTGACCAAAAAAAAAATTGACACCTTCAGTCTAAAAGAGAGAATGAACAAATAAAGTATATTCAACTAACCGTTGCGATCCTCAGAGACGTCGTTTGGTGAATCAGACAAATTGTCAACTTCGTCAACATCGTCAGTGCGAGTGGCGGCCACAGCAGATGAAGCAGACATTAGGGGCGTTCCAACTGCTGGTTTAAAAAATCAAGGTTCGTACAGTTACTACAGCGTCGAGGGAAGAAGGCGATGCTGACCTGTTCCCTCCGCTTGATGTGATACGCGACCGTGGGTCCCGTCCTCATTTGGCCGCATCGCTTGGAATTTTTTGTCCTACTCTTAATCTGCTGGCACTCCAAAATTCCAAATACACCCCAACTTTAGTAAGACAACTTGATCTCGTTTAGCTGCAAAAATTAGGATCCAGCTAGAATAAATATCGGGTTGTTGGGCTCTTATTAGTTAAGAGTTTGGCCTCCATTTTACACGTATTGTGAAGTAAGGTTGGTAAAATTTGACTTCGGATCCTGATGTAGGTGTATTTGGATTCGCATCAGCATTTACATTTTTATATCTGAATGCGTAATTTAGATTTGTAAAAATATATTCGGATGCGGATATAGATGCGGGTAAATATTCTGAATATCTGAATTCGTAAAAATAAAAATTTAATTATTTAATAAATAATTTAAAATTTTAGTAATTTACTTAATAATATCAAATAAAATTTAATTATATTTCAACAATTAATAATTTAGCATGAATAACATACAATGAAATCATAAATCCACAAATAAAATATAATTTTTAATTTAAAATAAAATTTAACTGGATTCAGATATCCGATTTTTCGGAAGCACTTACATTTAGATCCGTGTAGATCTCAACTTTTCACATCCGAATCCATATTTTTTAATATGCAGATGCGAGCCAGATCCGAATTTTATTACCATCCTTATTATGAAGAGAGTTTGAGACTAGGGATGGCAATGGAGCAGATATGGATTGGACCTACATTGCTCCAGATCTAGATCCGTATCTGCTCCAGATCCGTTATGGATCTATATTTTTCGCTCCATATTTAGATCCGAAACAAAAAATAAAGATCTATATCTGCTCCAAATCCAAATTGAAAAATTAAAATCCAAATCTGCTCTAGATCCATCATGAATTCTAAATCTCAATAATAAGATATCAACTTTTTTTAGAAAGAAAATTTAAGACTAAAATGCATTGGTAACAATTAAATTATATAATTTGTACAAAAAATCTAATAAGTATTGTAGCTTCTACTTTTACACCAAAATAAACAAATAAGAAATATAATAAAATATCGATAAAAAGTAATTGCATGAATAAGATCATTATAATATTCTAATGTCTCATTTACTATCTTGATATCCACTGCACACCATCATCATTCATATATCATTAAATAATAACATATAAGTTAAAAATGATTTATTATATTCAATGCTTTATTATTTTTATTATGATCATATTTAACTAAATATATGATTAACATAATTATTTTATAGTTGATAGCCACCATTGATTAGTGATTATACAAAATAAATAAGATTATTAGAAAATGATAGAAAAATAAACTCAAGTGTATGGATTTTCCTAACAATTAAAGAACTGATCCAAGCATTCAAATGAAGTGGAGAAGCGAGAGTAGACTAAAGCGGAAAAAAGCGAATAAATTGTAGAGTGAAAAACTTAAAAAAATTAGGGCAGACTATCCTAATTTTATTTTACACTTGATAAATTTTTGTCTTATTATCAATTAAGTACCTTTAAGTTTTAAGATTCTTAAATATATGCTAATGAATAAATTTTATCATCATTTATAAATTTATCATCATTTATAATTACATAATTGTTAAGAATTTTTTAAAATAAAATTACATTAAATGGTGAGTGGATATGAATTTGGATATACATATTAAGATAAATCCGAATTTGCTCCAGATCCGCCTTAGATCCACGCATCGATATGTAAATCTGATCCAAATCCATTTTAATCCGACCCAAATCCGATCCAATTAGATTTAGATCACATGGATCTTGGGTCAGATCCGATCCATTGCCATCCTTATTTGAGACATAAGCAGGGATAAATGTTATTAATACGTATACTGAACCTTATTAAATTAATAACTTTAGTTAAATAATAAATTTTATCGATTTCAATTTGGGGCCAACTTAATAAATTAATGATTAAAAAATTTGAATCTAAATACATATGATAGGTTTATGATTTTTTTTTTGTATTGGCATAATGTTTTACACATTTTATCGATAATTACTGCTTTATTTACACATTTTAGATGATAAGTCATTGTTGAATTCTATATGTTATAGATTATAAAAAAAAAAATAAGAGAGGGAATTAGCTTAATATGTTGCCTCCAAAAATTATTCTCTAGTGAGTTACCATATTATCACAATCCAACTACACAGTCTAATCAAAGGATTATCAAGTGACTGATTCACTCAATCAAAACCAAATTAGAATTGTATCATATAGTTTGATAGGATCACTATATTATCTAATTATATCTTCTCTATACTTCATAAAAGTTCGTATTATGAACGTGATATTATCTTTATAAATTAATAAATTATTAACTTATCGATATATTAATATCCATTAAGTAAATAGATTGTTCATAATCCCAATTTGATTAATTTATTGAGGTCTTACCATACATATATTTAATAAATTACACTCCTAATAAAACAGTTAAATCAGCATTGCAGACAAAAAAATCTTAAAAAATTTACATAAATAGCCCGAAAACTTTAGATTTTTCAAATTAACTCTGACGAAAATATCCATTTCATTTTCGTGATCCCAAATCTCCCTTTAAAAAAATCGCAATTACACCTTGATCTCATCATTGACAGTGATGATGATGAAACACAACCTAACCTTAAGATATTTGTGATGACCATAGCAACAACAATTTATCCAACAAACTCAATGCTTACGGAAACAATGGAAAATGAATCAAAACCCGAATTCTACTAGTTACTTCAAACCTAAGTGTTGGGAAATCGGTCATATTTTTTAATAAGGATTTCCTATGATATTTTCTTCTTTAATGAAATTCGTATTTAAGACATAAGTAATATTTCTTTTATGCCTTAAAAACAAGGATCTCTCTAAATTACATTTACCGTAACTTACAACCAGTGATATGACTACTTGATCAATAAGCACATGCCGGGTGCACATGATAGTAATTAAATGGAACTTATTTAAGCGGTTAGCAACCGGTCACTAAAAAGTCAACGCAAGGGATTCACGCAAAGGACTCTCTTCTGTAACCGGTTGTGACAAACGTAACGATGTTGTTTTAACCATCAAATTGAGAGCACAGAAGGAGTTTCTTCTCGTCCAACACAATCCTCCTCAAAATTCACTGCCAACCTCCACCACCGAATTCCAGCAACACATATTTCAAACCCATTTTGACAGCTCATGAGTATGAAGAATAGAATGCCAAAAGCATGAGTTAGTTGTTATAGGGAACCACACTTTAAACTCAATTCATCATTAAACTTAACGAAAATTATAGTCCCAATTAGCAATGCTAATAATGGTGGATTTTGGAAACTTCTTGGACACAGACGAGGAGCCAGCAGGAGAAGATATAATCACTCAAGCAAAAGAGCCTTCATTTCTCGAGCTTAACCCAAAACCCACATCAATGATAATCATCATCATCACATTGAAAAACACACACAATCTCTTCATCATCATCATTCAAATCCAACTTCAAAGTTGGAGTTTTTATTCGATTCCAAATAAAACACAGATGGGAAACTCGGCCTGGAGACTGCAAAATCAGTTTCTAGTTGTGATATTTTACATAAATATCTGCATTTTAGGTTAATTTTATGATTGTTTGTTAGTTCTCATGGTTTTTGTTTTTTAAACCGATCGCTTACCTAACCCGGCTTTCATCTTTGCGCCTCGCAATATAACTAACCATCAATGGGTATATGCCAATCTCAATTCAAAATCGGAACAAAAGCTTTAGGCAGATTTACTTCATTTCCAGTCAAGTTCGATTTTATTTATCTAGATCATTCCCTCTTCATTTTGAACATTTTTTGCTCTACAAACCATCTTTAAACCATTTTATCCAGTAGCCCATCACTTCAATTAACCAATTCAGCCGATTTGCCATTTGTTACTATTTTTGCACAAATTTAACAATATTTGTTGGATTCAAATTCAAGATATCTAATGGTTTCAGATTAGTCAAACAATAAGTTATGTTAAACGTAACTTAGGGATTACCTAAAAACAAGCTGTGTTTTTATTTGTTGAGAGTAGCAGTGGGTGGTGTTGTGCAAATTTTAATGTACTCGCAAGCGCACGAATCTATTGTAGTATAGATCAATGGTGACGAGTGTCGATCCCACGAGGAGGTGGATTTTAATTATGTGTAGAATTAATTTTGTAAATGGGTGGTTGGATTTATGGTGGAAGTGATTTGAATTATCCTAAAATTGGAATTGAAATGGCGAGAATAAATTCTAATTTTGGAATTGCAATGGCGAGAATAAATTGAAGAGAAATGTATTGAAATGACGTACTTGGATATCTGGATCCGTATCAACATGCATCATGGGCTAAATAATCCTTATTAATACCAATTAAATCATGAGGGGGAATCCACACCTCATGAACCACGCTCTAATCAATATGGTGCTAAGGGCTTATCGTGCCAAATAATAATAACCTTATACTAGAGAGCCGGTGTAACCAAGACGGTATCTAGACAAGATCAGTATTATTTGTCGACGATAAGTCAAATCATCCACAAAAACTAGAGGGGAAAAGAAAATAAATTTACCAAATAAAGCCCATGACACATGTTGAGACTTCACCTTCAACCCAAGCTTGAAAGGAAATTAGCTACTCATAATTGAACTAGGGGCAAAATGGGAATTTATTAAAATATAAAGAAAATACAAGATGGAGAAGGAATTACAAATAATGGATCCCAAAAATGGATTCAGAGATATCAAATTAGGGGGAGAGGCCCCCTTTTTATAGATACATGGAGTAAATCATGGCCATCGGTTTAAAAACAGTTTGGACGCTCAGGATTGTGCCACGTCATCAGTCAACAGTCCACGGTTTGACCACGTGGATGAACAGTAATACGGTTTGACCCGGATGAACAGTAACACGGTTTGGTTGACAATAATCCTGTGTGATGCATGTACCGTACGCGAGATTTTTCGTCCACTGATATGATGTCACGTCACCATCAACAGTACATAAGAATTTTAGCCCAACAGGATCGTGACACCTCATCAGTCAATGCCACATCATCGGTCAATGCCACGTCATCGATCCGTCTATGTGAACAGTGTCGTGAACAGTAACATAGACAGTACCGTACACGTGAATAGTGCCATTTTTCCTTTTATGCCCCTCCTAAGGTTTTCGACCGTCCTGAGTTCAAAAGTGATGTCCGTTTTGCCATCTGATCTCTCCTTTATTGTGAAATGACTATAATGCCCCTAAAATACATAAAATACTTAATTAAAATAAAACACATGTAATTAAATACAAGAAGGTTAAATACATAAAAGTAAGGGTTGTTAGTAAGACTTGAAATGTAAAATGACGGTTTTCTCCTTTATAAATATGCATTTTCTAACACTCAACAGGTGGTAGGATAAATCTATTAGAAAAACTTGTATTTGATTAGTTATAATAGAAAAAAAAAGTTAGGTGGGTCAATTATCTTTGAATCACTTTTATTTTATCATATGAACATCTATCCACCATAAAGTTTTGACATGTTCTCGGTACCACATTTGCTTTTTGACTTGGACCAATCAATCACTTTAACACTAACAAATGATTATTTTACCCCTAAATAAATTAAAATATATATTATCCTACAAAATTTTGAAGAATACCAATGAATTTAATAGAACAAATAAAATCTCAAAATCCAAATGTTAATTTTTTATAATTATAGTTTCATTTAAAAATGATCACATTAATTTTTTGAAATTATAATTTCATTTAGTTTTTGTAATTAAATTAAGTATAGAGAAGTTAATAAAAATTAACATGAAGAGAAAAGCTCCCTAAAATTATTGTAAATTTCCCGATAGTTAAAAAAATTAAGAAACTTTCCTATATTTAATTTAATTACAAAAATTAAATGAAATTATAGTTACAAAAAATTATCACGACAATTTTTAAATGAACTTATAATTATAAAAATTAACATCTTAGATTTTGAGACTTATTTGTTTTATTAAGTCAATAGGTGTTCTTGTAACTATAATATTTTATTTTTTAAAATTTTATAGAATAAAATGTTTTTTTAACTCATTTTAGGGTAAAATAGTCATTTGTAAGTGTTAAAGTGGTTGATTGATATAAGTTTAAAAAATAAATATGGTGCAGAGAACATATCCAAATTTTGTAGTGATTAGATATACATATGATAAAATAAAAGTGGTACAGAGATAATTTTCCTTTAAAATTCAAAAATTTTTAGGCTACTTATGTATAATTCTCCAAATTTTCTGATGAACAATCTTATGGATCCATTAGATGATTTGTATTTTTGAAAAATTTATTCTGTTTCCATAAGTTTGGTCCATGCAACAGCAGGCCTGCACCAGTTGTTCATGACAGTTACCCAGACTACAAGTCTTCAACGCTATTTGTAAACCAATCTTTCCAGATAACTTAAAAAAGAAATTGTCAAAACCAAAAATTACTGCTATATACTGTCAGCGACAGCGTCATTGCATTGACCCATTTTCCAGTATCAAATTCCCGATAGTTGCGCACCAATTGATGTCTCGTCAGGTCAAAAATCCAAGAGTCAAGAGCAATACCAAATGAATTCAACCGAGACGACAAGCATCCTCAATCGTCCGATCTAAATTCACATCAGCATCCCTCATCAAGGCACTTACGTAAATGTAAATTTCCTTTCAGCACTGACCCCTGTATTTTTTTTTTTTATTTCTTTCCTGTGAATTTTCTCTATTGTCATCTACTAAGTTGAGGTATACATACCTACGCTACAAGGGAAATATAAAAAATTAATTGGAATCGCAGCAACTACTCCCAGTATGGAGCCATAATCAGAACACGAAATCTCTCTTCCGCCAAAAACGAAAAAAACAAAAAAAGAAAGGGACGCGCAAATATCTTATTTGTACTTGCAATTTAGATTCCATTCAATGAATGCACATGCCCCGTCGGATCAGAAGTCTATCAGAATTGATGAACCTGATCACCACATTATCATCTGCTCTTTTCACGAGAGTCAACTAAACCAAGAAAAAATGAATTAAAAAAATGTAACTGTTTACCTGCACTCACGTCCCACTATTCACTCACTGTTTAAAAATACAGTCGAAGCTCAAAGTAGATGGACGTAGATAGACAATGTGAAGCGAAGCTTTAGAGTTTTTTTCGCAAAAAGGAAGCAAGCAAAGCTCAATTGAAACCAAAATGCTTAGATTTCACTTCTTATGGCTTCTTGTTTTCTGTTCGGCTCTCAATTCTTCTTCAGCTCGACATGGTAATTAGCTTTCACTTTATTTGTTGTGAAAAGATTTGCTTGAGATTTGAATTTGGGACTTTGAAGTGAGTTAATCTTTCATTTTGATTAATTAAATGTTTGTTTCTTTGAATGAGTTATTGATCTCGAGCTTCTAAATTTTCTGGACATGTAAGCGGTGAATATGATGAGATGGAAGGATTTGGATTTAAATTGAACGTGCTTTATTTGTTGAATTCTTCTAGCAGTAGGTTTTGGATGTTCCGATCTGTTTGGTTGCTGAGTAAATGTAGATAAAAGGAAAGTATCATAGTTGTTTACTCTATAGTTTGTTATACTTGACCTGACTGCCACTATCGTTACCACGATTTATGCCTTCTAGCATGCGGGTATGCTTAATATAATAAACTCATCATCTTTAAGTTTGAAGTCCATTTGGCCGGACTGTTAGAGGAACTAAGATAGTTTATCATCTTTTGATTCCTAAACCCTAGTTTGAATGATAGAGCTTGAAGAGATATAAACTTGTTTTGCGATTGAAATGCCAGATGTGACCATTGACTGTTGTGTGTTTTCTATTCCTTTAAGCTGTGACCATTTCACCTGTTGGTATATCACTGCTTACATTTGCGATTGCAGGAAAATTAAATTCCGTTCCCAAACTTGACGAAGGAAACACAATTAGAATTTTCTGCTTTAGCTATTGTTTCATGTTATTGGGTGTCAAAATTTATGGAATCTTTTGTTTCAATGCAGCGCCTTTTGCCATGCGTATTAGCTGTGGAGCACGCCAAAACATTCATAGTCCTCCAACAAATACACTCTGGTTTAAGGATTTTGCTTATACTGGAGGCATTCCAGCTAATGCCACGCGTCCAAGCTTTATCACTCCTCCATTAAAAACACTTCGCTATTTTCCTTTATCTGAAGGTCCCGAAAATTGCTATATAATTAACAGAGTGCCAAAGGGACATTACAATGTGAGGATTTTCTTTGGATTGGTTACATTGACTAGTTTTGACCATGAACCTCTGTTTGATATATCTGTCGAAGGCACCCAAATTTATTCTTTGAAATCAGGTTGGAGTGACCATGATGACCGAGCATTTGCCGAAGCCCTTGTCTTTCTTAGAGATGGTACGGTCTCTATATGCTTCCACAGCACTGGGCATGGAGATCCAGCGATCCTTTCTCTTGAGATTCTTCAGGTTGATGACAAAGCATACTATTTCGGTCAAGGGTGGGGTGAGGGGTTAATCCTCAGAACAGCCACAAGATTGAGTTGTGGTAATGGGAAGCCAAAGTTTGATGTAGACTATAGTGGGGATCACTGGGGTGGCGATAGATTTTGGAACCCGATTCTATCTTTCGGTCAGAATGCTGATCAAAGAAGGTCCACTGAGAGCAGCATCAAGCAGGCTTCAAAGGCACCAAATTTTTATCCAGAAGCACTTTATCAGACTGCTCTTGTTAGTACTGATAGTCAGCCAGATTTACAATATACTATGGATGTGGATCCCAACAGAAACTATTCAATTTGGTTGCACTTTGCGGAGATTGATAATACAATCACTGGTGTTGGGCAAAGGGTATTTGACATCCTGATAAATGGTGATATTGCATTTGAAGGTGTAGATGTTGTCAAAATGAGTGGGGATCGCTATACAGCACTTGTTCTGAACACAACTGTTGCTGTTAACGGGAGGACCTTAACAGTAACCCTTCATCCTAAAGGAGGAAGTCATGCCATAATCAATGCCATTGAGGTCTTTGAGATCATTGCTGTTGAATCCAAAACTCTGCCAGAAGAAGGTTCCCCCCCCTCCTCAGGGCTCTTTACAGCCGAGCAATGTATTTTTCGGAAGTTTGAATATTTTTATGTTTTACTGATTTTTTTTCATTCTTTATTCTAGTAAGAGCTTTACAGGTATTGAAGAACTCATTGGACCTTCCTCATCGGTTTGGGTGGAATGGTGATCCCTGTGTTCCCCAACAACACCCATGGAGTGGAGCAGATTGTCAGTTTGACAGAACTAGCCACAAATGGGTCATTGATGGACTGTACTTTCTTGATCCCTTTATATTCAATTTATATCTGCATTATTGTTTAATTAGCTATCCCCGTAATTTGCCTTCCATACATTTGAATTTTTTATGCATACTAATTTTTTTTCATTTCTCTCAATGAACCTTCATTGTAAAGCCTTAAATTAGAATTGAATGAATTAAGAGCAGCTGTCCTTACTCATCAGATCACTGCCTTTGTACTTTTAGTTTCTTCTTTTTGATACATTGTGCTTTGGATAACTATTCTGTTCACTGTGATTGGATATTTGATATGGATAGAAGGTACATCAATAATGGCAAAGATCTTTTGTTATTTCAACCAATAAGGCAGGTCCATATTGGTTGGTTGGTGTATTTTTGGTTGTCCAATAAGTCCATGCAGTTTTGTCTATCCACTTGATTTTTTTTTTTTTGATCTGGAGCTACGCAGCTTCTGTGTTCATAATATTTACCATTTTCCAGAATCCTATGCTTAAGATTTTAAAAGTTAAATGTCTTCCATCACTTATATTATCATAATTTGATAAATAATTTTTGCTTCTTCATGACTAGTGGCCTGGACAATCAAGGTCTGAGGGGTTTCTTGCCAAATGGCATATCCAAACTGCGTCATCTACAGAGCATGTAAGTTTTTTGTAGATACCTTCCTCGGATTACAAAGTTGTAGTATTGGTTGCTTTCGTCTGTTAAGTACTACCGCAGTATGTGCTTTTCTCTTTTATCCAAGTCTCACAGCTGAGAACCTTGACAAAATTATGGCAAAGATGAAAGGAATGGCTCTCATTCCTTTCTCTTGGACTGGTCACTTATTGCTGTTTGTTTCTTACTACAATAGTTGAACATTTGTGATCCAAGCTTTTAAAGGGTTTAAAAAATCTCTGTAGCTCACATATGCTGAACTTGTGTAATTACAGAAATCTGAGTGGAAACAGCATTCGTGGGGCTATTCCATCTTCACTAGGGACAATAGCTAGCTTAGAAGTACTGTAAGTGCATCCTAACCAGCTTGTTTCTTTCTGGACATTCCTAATTGTGTCTTGTTCATATGGGGTAAATCCAACTGTGCTAGTGATGTTATTTGCTTTCCAGGGACCTGTCCTACAATTTCTTTAATGGATCAATTCCTGAAAGCCTTGGGCAGTTGACAGCACTACGTAGACTGTAAGTTCTCTTCTGCAGCTGATTAGCACATGAAATGTAACTGTAAAATAGAGTAACTTAAGTTTGTCTTGTTGCAGGAACCTCAATGGTAACTCTCTTTCTGGAAGAGTTCCTGCTGCACTAGGAGGAAGACTTCTGCACCGAGCTAGCTTCAAGTATGTTTGGGCTATGGATTATCTGTAGATATGATTGGGCTTGAGAAAAACTTGCTATAGCATGTATTATCAGTGATGCGTGCACAAACATGCTATAGCGTGATTGTATGTAGATATATTTACTAATATATTTGTTTGTTACTTAGTCTACAATAAAATACTGAAGGGGGATATGCATAGTTTTACTGATAATGCAGGTCTATGTGGTATACCTGGGCTACGTGCATGCGGGCCCCACCTTTCTACTAGTGCAAAAATTGGTATTGGATTTGGTGTGCTTGGTCTTATCTTCCTTCTTATTATCTGTTCAATGGTCTGGTGGAAAAGGCGCCAGAACATTCTAAGAGCACAGCAGATTGCAGGTAAGGACATTCATAGCGAACAAACTCTTTTGAGAGAATATGTAATGTTAAGAGCACAATTTAATTTTAGAATCTCTATCGATGATAAATGTCTAGGATTAACTTTGTTTTCAAATAATGTTCGACTCACAATATACACACCTGATAAAATTTTTGTGCCTTTTTTTGTCTTTGTACAGCAAGAGGTGCTCCCTATGCAAAAGCAAGGACCCATTTATCACATGATATTCAGTTGGCAAGGCACTATAATCATCATGGCAATGCCCGAACTGCTGCAGAGAATGGACCTAGTCTGCTGTCATGATTAACAATTATCAATCCTGAAGTCCTTTAAATCTGCTTCCGTCTTAATTCATGGATTCTAAAATGCTTTTGTTGGACAAGCATGATAAAAGACCTCTCGAGATTTGGTCCTTGTGGATGCTCACGTGTTCCTTTCAACAATCTTGTTTGGTGTTGAGTGATGAAGCCAAAGAGGCACCTCCAACAGCCAGATCTTACCTTGTAGCCCCCATAATGCTGGATAGTGATAAATTTTGTAAATTGCTTCCGTTCTTTTGTTCATTCTGGCAGTATGAATGTTGTTGTCACATAATGAAATACCAGTGCAGTATAGTCTTACAAAAAATGCACTCTTTGTTGGATCCTTTATGTTTTTCATCAAGATGCTTGAAAGGAAGCTTTCAAGTCCTGGCTTCGCAAGGCCAGAAGAATGGTGTTTTCAAGAGGATACAAGGAGAAAGTGATTGAGACTGTAAATCCTTTTGTTTTTCCATTTTATTGTTTTTATTATTATTGGTTGAAAGTGTTACGGCTTGTTGTATGTTCTTCTCAGGTGTTATTGCATTTTGGTCATTCCATATTCCCATGACTGTCATGACGGAAGTGAGAATGTGCCCCCACTAGAGAACAAAATTTCATAATTGAACCAGCCACGTTCAAAATTCCGAGTAACCATGCAATAATGCAATCAAATTTAGAAGGAAGCAATGTTTTTGAGATAAAAGGGGGGGAAAATGGATTTAAATGATAAATTCAAGCAAGTGGGCATCAAAATCGATTATTGACGCAAAATTTTTCATGAAAGAAGCAATCCTTGGACCCAATTGATATAATCTGAATTAGCTGTATGCACTGTGCGCCTAAACGAAGGAAATTGCAAAATCCTCCATGGGTGGGGTCCCATGGGTGGGGTCCCATGGGGCTCCATCCTAAATGGGGTCAATTTTAAATAATTTTTGGTGAATGAGATGGGGGAACGAGGGAAAAATAATTTCTAAATTCTTAATGGGGTGGGGTTTAGTTTTGTACTCCCCACCCCACCCCATCCTCACCCCAATCTCCATTATATATAAATATTTTTCTAATTTTTATTTAATAATTTTTGTTTTATCAATTGCAATGTTAGTTAATAAAGTTTCTTTTTATTTTAACTTGATATAAAAGAGTTATAACTAAAAGAAAACTATACAATATAGTTTTTATTCAGCCCAAAAATATTGTTATATTTTATTTTATCTCTTAATATACTGTTGTCTTCAAATCTTTTTCAATTTTGATATTATTTCAAATATTTGGAGATTTTATTAAATAATTTAAATACTTTATAATGTGGTAATAATTTTATTTAAGTCTTTAATTTTTAATTTATTGAATCATTTATCTATATCTATTATAAAATAAATAAATAGAGAATGAGGTGGGGATGAGGAAATCATTTTCCACTCATAAATTTTTTATCCCCACCCCACTAAATTTATTAGAAAATGAGGTAGGAAATGAAGGTGAAATTTGTAATGGATGGAGAATGGAGTAGGCATCCCTCCCCCACCCCAACCTCATTGTCTCCTTAGAAATCTAGCCCCTGCTAGCCCTAGTTTACTAATGGAGGCAGGCAAATAAAGCATAAAGCATAAAGCATAAAGCATACAACTGCCATGGGCCATGGCTGATGATCCAAGCAATTCTCCACTACTTTGCACTAAACAAGAAAAAGTTTTATATATCGCCATTTTTTCAATCCGACAATTTCGGATAGTATTAAAGTCTGGGCGACTTTCACTTAAAAAATTGGGAAAAAGATAATTTATGCTGTTGTAAACTCGTTTTAAATTTTAATAAAATCTAATATTTTAGATTGGAAGTTGATTTGTGTGTATGGAAGAGTGTTCTCTTGACTTAAAATTATTTAATTGTTTATTTATTAGAGTCACCCAATCGAATGGTAGACGAAAGGAGATATGTACGCAACATTTTAACTTCAAAATATTATCATATAATTGAATGAATCTAATAAATGAAAATTAAGAAAATTTTTAAATCAAAATAATAGAATAATTTTCTAATAAGCACATCTTCATTTTAATAAAGTGACAATGTTATTGAAAAATAAAAATTTATAAATTTCAATACACTAACAAATAAAAAACCACAGCATTTAGAGTGTGTGCACGTGTACACACACAACATTCCAACTTTAAAATATCATCATGTAATTGAATGAATCTAATAAGTGAAAAGTAAGAAACTTTTTAAATCAAAATTATAGAATAATTTTCTAATGAATACATCTTCATTTAAAAAAAGTGACAATGTCACTGACGAATAAAAAGTCATAAATTTTAATGCACTAACAATAAAAACAAAGCTTTTAATGTATTAAAATATATGTTTCTTTATATTTTAATAACATCTTCACTTTAAAAATGTTTTTGTTAAGAGTAATATATATATAGGACATCCTCACTTTGATGCTACTAACAAACAAAAAACACAAATTTCAATATATTGAAATAAATATTTTTTTTATAAAATATCACAAAAATTATACATGTTTTAAATGTGAAAAATCCAAATACATAGCATATTATCTTATAAAAAAATAAACCAATTAAAACTTGTCAAAAGAATAATTAAAAAAACTTAAACTTTTATAATTGACCTCTTCTATTATATACATACACACACACCCAAGATAAAATATAAAAAAAATTATGTATATAAATTTCAATAAGATCTTGCCAAGTTACCATTTATGTAACTTATACAGCTCATTTAAAAATCAAGTGAATCCATTGTCATGTTATTATTTTTTTACATATTTTTGTACATACTATAAGGTAACTTAACAAAAATCATTTCAATATATTTAAGAGAAGGGTTTAAATATATTGAAATCATTTTAAGGTAGAACACGCCTTCATAATTATACGATTAAAATTATAACATATTTTTTATTATTTATTATTTTATGTATATAATTATAATTTATATTCGATCTTAAAATTTATCATTTTATGTATATAATTATAATTATAATTTATATTATAATTATGTGCTCAGCCGATCAAAACTGTATATGTTGATATTTAAAATCCCGCATGCTCTCATAACACACGTGTCAAGTTTCATGGCTTAGTCAATTTTAAAGTTAAATAATCATGAAAATGGCTTTCACGTGACCATTTGTCAGTGAGGGGCAGCGCAGTAGTCTTTAGTCATCCACCGTACAGTTTCACTTTAACCCAATATTCTGGACCACACACCACACAAATACTGAATCCTCAAAACCGAGTCAAACACGCCAAATGCAAAATCAATTCCCCTCAATTTTTTAACTCACCCTCAGCTCAAACCCGGCCCTGTCTCCTGCAACTCAGACACCTCTTACGTATCCTCCACGTGGGATCTCTGCACACTACCCTCCACTCGCTACCCGACACGCCACCCCGCTCTTTCTTCATCTTAATCATCATAATTCCACTCTATTTTTGCTTCTTTTTTTTAATTATTACATCAAATATTTTTATAATACTAAATTAATGCAGGCGCCGCTGAGCAGCGCCGTACAAAATGCATAGGGCTTACGTCACTTCGGCTCCACGACTAGTCACATGACACTCTCCTCCATCTCTCACGTCTAATCAGGCGGCGGCTCTCTACTTCTTTTATTTTTTTCTCTCTGTCTTTTCACGTAGGTCCCACTTTTGGTTTTGTATGCTACTCAATATCTCCGCACTCTTTTTAAAAAAACATCATCAGAATTTCAAAATAAAAAAAAAATCATAGAATCAGCACCGTTGAGTTGAATTTCAAGTGAGAGTTTATAACTACATGAGAATCGGACGGTGGAGAGTGAGTTGTGAATTCTTTATATAGAATCATGCCGTCCAACCGACGATTACGGGTGACTTGGTGGGACCCCTAATTTTTATTTTCTTAAAAAGCGCTACACAAACACAGTTGCGCTCTCTCTTCTGATAATTTTCTACTACTAATAGCTAAACATCTCTTCGGATTTTGTTTCTGTTTCTGTTTTTCTCAATGGCGTCCTCACGTGAGGGACACTACAGGGGTGTTAGAAAGAGGCCATGGGGGAGATACGCAGCTGAAATACGCGACCCGTGGAAGAAGACGAGGGTTTGGTTGGGTACATTTGACACCCCGGAGGAAGCTGCACTCGCGTACGACGGCGCTGCCAGGTCTCTCCGTGGAGCCAAAGCCAAGACCAACTTCCCAGCTCCGGTTACAAACTCTCTTCCTCTTGATCTCAACGCACCGTCTGATACTAATACCAGTAATCAGCACCGTTGGATCACTCCTGGTCACCACCGTCATCAGCGCTTTGGATTTTGTGAATTTTTGCAAACTGGGGTTCTTAAAGAAATCAACTTTGCTGATAGGCAAGCAACTTCAGCTTCTGCACAAACTGACGCTGCGGTTATTGATGGCGCTCCGGTGGCTGATAATGGGTCTACTCCGTCCTTCTTTGGGATTGTGAGGCGTGGGTTGCCGATTGATTTGAATGAGCCGCCACCGCTCTGGCTTTGAGCTGTCAATTACTACTGTGGCTTCTCGCTTATGCATTTTACGACGTCGCACTGCATCTCACTTTTGTGACTACAACTACTCAACTACTGGTCTTACTATTACCACCTTTTATCATTTTGTTCTTCCTTTTTCTTTTTTTCTTATTTTTAGAGGGATTAGACAAAAAAAAAAAAAAAAAAAAAAACGAGGATAAGAATATTGGTGGGAAGTTGAGAGCCCATGTATATATAATGCTTTTTTTTTCTTTTTATATGCTTGTTGTAAGAATTATGAAACACTTATCAGTTTCAATTCTTCGCGTTATGTATTTTGGTTCTTCGTATCATAGTTCTCGTTTAATTACTGTTTTTGCCTGCTTCCGGTTGAAGCACGAACGACCGTTGATCACATCATTTGCGACCGTCTGACGCACTGACCTGATTTTTGGGTTTTGGTAGTAGGATTTTGACTCGCACCCAGCAAAAAATAATGAGCTTTCCCCTTTCTGGGGTTCCTACGGATACAAACAAATTTCTTAACGCGCGAATTTTACACGCGCTGGTCAGTTGACTGTGCAAACTCAAAAAGTAGTCTCCGTTACGGAAGAATGCCAAGCAAGCGTGTGCGTTTAGCATTAGCATTTTCCTTCGTTGTAAAGATTGCCAGTCTCATCAGAGAGATCTGGCTCTGATGATTTTGTTGGTCGCGGTCAGTATAGACCCACTCGCTGTCTGTACAATCGCGTAGTTAGTTTTATAAAAAGTCTTAAAGGTCCAAAACACCCTTGCCGGTGTTAATTAGTGCCGTAACTAGCAGTCACCGTTGCGTTTCGCTTGAGATTCATTAAATGCGAGTTAATGCGGTAAAAAGCGAACGAGACAGTACGACTAATAAAGCAAAGTTTGTTTTTGTAACTCGCGAAATTGAGGAAGTAATCGCGTCTGTTGTGGATAAAGTTTTCTTTGTTGAGACGTCACTTTTTGCTTTTTAAGGAAATTGGGCGCGTTTCTCATGTGCCGGCTTTTTCTATTATTTTTTTATTTTTTTGGTGAAATAATGTGGTCAATTTATTCATAGCTAGCTGCTGATTTTTAAAATAATTAATTTCAATTGGTTTTTTTTTTTTTTTTAACTTAAATCTATCTTAATTTTGGCCCAGCCCCATCTCGTAGCTAGCGAATTTGACTCCCAATCGACATGAAATGATGTTTACGACCAACTACTCCAATTTACTATGTATTATGAACTTTATTATATTAAAATATTTTCACAAACGGTCAAAAGTATCCATGATTAATGGATTGTATTTTATTAATATCTGTGAGAATGCGTTTTAGAATGATAATTATGTTTAGAGTGTGTAATTGAGTGGCAAAAGAGAAAATATAAATCAACTCTATGACAGCTCAAATCAAAACTCTTTGAGTGGGCAAATAATTTAAATGGTAAAAACATTTGGCCAGCCTCCTCTTCATTGCTCATACGAAACAAACCTATCACTATGCACGTAACTTTTAAGTATCTACGGGGGTGACAAATCAAAATATAAAATGCAAAAGGCTGGCCAGGCGGCCTATGAAATATAGCAGCCTTCATCATCATCACATATCCTATTGTCTCCGCTCTCTTTCTTTCTTTATTATATCCATCCATCTCTCTAGAAATAATATAACATTCTTATCACATAGACACTAGGATATGGCTGAAGCCTGTTCGATGGTCATCAGGTCAATGTTTCCTTTTATCCGCCTTGTGTTGGACGGTGCTGGCTTTGTTAATTCAAAAAGCATCTTATATATTAATTGCCAACATAAATTCTTAAGATTATTTTCCATGACGACCAACGTACGTAAAAAAATCCATAAAACAAATTCCGCCACTGAATTATTTGAAATCATTTCCTTTGTTGGTTCCATAAACACTCTTCTATATATTTTATTAATTACTCGCAAAGTTTGAATGTAAAAATTGATAAATTGAAAATGTTTACTTCACAAATCTTTAGACTGCGCCACGAAATATAGTTACGTAAATGTAGACTTCTTAAAAATCTAAATTATGATGATTATAGTTTGTCCTATCAAAAAAAGGACAATAATTTATAATTTAAGTGTGATAATTTTTTAAATAAGGTTTTTTTAACACCATTATTATAATCCGACTATTACTAATATTACATCATATCACTATTGATATTTATATTAAGACTATTATTAGAATTAATTTATACTAAATACTACGAAATACTATTCAAGTTTTAATCCTTACTAATATTCGAAGATATTTTCAAGATTTTTATCCTTAATAATTTCTTAGAGATATTCATTATACTCACGTGTTGTAAGAGAGAGGAAATAATAGTTTTTATAATATCCTATGTGAACTTGAACTAAAATACTGTCTCTGCACTATGTAACCGAGGAAAGAATAAAAAGTCCTTATAATATATATATATTTTTTTGGTTTTGACCACGAGATATTTTGGGGAGGGCCCCAACTGTGGGAGGCACATTTAAACCCATATCACAACCTAGACTAGAAGTTCTCGCTCGAATGAGAGGCACATATTCTCTCAACAAAAGCGATTTTCCTGCGACTCGAACTGGGAAGCAAATCTAATAAAACTATTTAAGGGGACTCCATTATCAGTGGAGCCAATACGGTTCCTTATAATATTTTATGGGAGCTATAAAAGGAATAAAGTCTATAATACACTATGGGGACTTAGAACCATGCCAAAGGCCGGGTGGCTAAGTGCGACATTTTAAATACGGTTGGGGGTGTAAAAGTAAGTTAAAGAAAGTTTTGTTCATGCACTTTGTAGAGTAGAGTCCAGTGAAGTCAAATAAAAGAAAAGAAAAAAGAAAAAAGAAAAATGAATGAGAAAATTAAAACCAGCACGCAAGCTCAGAAGTCAGAAGTCAGAACCTAATACAATCGTCATCACTGACACAGTATCAGCTGCATCATCACTGCTGCACCTTCGCATCGCCGGCCGTCATTTCATGACTCATTGGACCCTCCCATTTGTGGGCCCCGGCGCTCCCAAATACATTTTCTTCATTTGCACTGCTAAATAGAGTGGGGCCTGTTACCATGTACGTGGCGGAAATAGGACTGAGCATGATATGGGCCCCGCACGAACGCATCTGTCGGCAACAGAGGCGTCACTGCGGTCTAGCATTACAGTCAAAAACACTAAAAAAACATCAAAACAAGTAAAGCAGATGTTTTGCATTTGTTTGTTTTATGGCACACAGAAACTCCGTGAATCTCCGTGACGGCGGCTTGATTTCGACGTCGGTCTGCATGCTGTGGAAGTGTTTAACGGCGCCGTTAAGTTGGAGTAATGCATGTGTTCTTCTTTTTATACTATGTCACATCATCTTACGTCACTTTTTGTCCTAAAAGTTCATAATCATCATCATACAAGATGTATGCATAAGTTACCATGCATCATCATCATCATCATCATCTATATATGGTGGTTGCAGGTTTTGACCAGCTCTTTGAAGCGTGGAAGGTAGAACGCGGAGCTGGTCCCATCATGAGGTGGGGACTCTTCTGTAAAGTTAATTGTCTTCTATATCACATAACTAATTTTATTTTCTTTAAGGCACAATCGATGTTTAATTTTTTTTTAAAAAAAATCACTTGATTTGGGGGAAATTCATTATGAATTATTCCCGAAAATGAGTATTAAATTAGGTGGTTACTCATCCAAACTGCAAAGAAGAATCTAAAGCAAAGATCTTCGCTTTTTAAATCATACTTTAGGTCTTAATCAAACAATTAACTGGCAATTTATGATAAAATCTTGTCACAGTCGATCGAGTGTGTGTTGTGGCGGAACAACAAGACCCCGGAATTGGAAATACTGCTTCTTGTAAAGTGGGATGTTTTTGCTTTTGAAAACAAAACCATGGGCTCCAACCTCAGTGGCGGGCCCACCTGATGAAGAAATGTTGACATCATTGAATTTTCTTTTACGTGTGCGCCACGTGTTGTGCGTAGCCGCACATCATTAATCACATGACTGAAGTTGGACGGTGGCTCCGATCTCACCCGCTTCTTCGTTATTTGCCGGGCCCATAATCTTCTTGAAAATATTTTTTTTCAAAAAGATTTCACAATTATTCTTTGCATCTGTGTGTCTATTAATGATAAATTTAAATCTGTAAGATAAGCCGGGGCCATATATTGTTGAGAAATACAGTACTGTCCCGAAATTAATATTGGTTTGGGTTAGGTCGTTCTGAGTTGGGGCTATGGTTTTAAATTATTAAGACGGCTTGATTTTGACTCGGTTTATTTATTTATTTATTTATTTTTAACACAGCCTAATAGGACATAAAGATTGTGATGTACGGGAGGCGAAAACAATAGTCCAAATCAATAGACCCTAAAATTGTTTTGTGTTCATAAGATAGAATAAGAATTTTGCCAAAATCCTAATATGTCAATGTGATTATTTGTTGTGAGTTTATTATGATTTTAATCAAGTACGTGGGACCAATATTTTGCATTCATTGAGACTTATTTTGTCCCTATTGAAGCATGTTTCACATGTCTAATTACGACTTATGAGGCGGCTTCTACACCTTATAATAATTTAGGAAACCCGAAACCCTCATCATGTTGATTATTCAACGAAGCTTAAAACGGGTTTGAAAATTAACTTTTGTTTACCCTCTTTATATCCATTTTTTGCCAAATACATTGGATATCTCACTATCTCGTGGGGACTCTTTGTTCAGTCATTTTCCCAATGAAAACACGAGGGCCCATCGCCTTTTTTGGGACAACTTTTTTTTTTTATTCTAAAAAAATTAAAGGCATACGCCCTTCAACCTCCGAGCAATTAGCCACAGCGAAGCACCTAAAGTAGTTGAAGTTGATCACGCAGTTTTATGCAAAAGAAACCAAACATTAGCATGGTAATAATTACATATATATGACTTCACTTGTATATCTCAAAATAATTCTCCATTCACGGCCAACTTCGTGAGCCAATGGCCCCCCTAAACGTTGGTCAAGGGCGATGCGGTGCTAAACAAGATTTTGGCCAAAAGTCCACATAATAGAAAACACAAAGCAGCCGTCTACAGTTCCCACAATTGTGTAAATGGCTCCTTAACAGTCCATTGTCTTGCCACTATGGTTTAGATTTAATTTAAACTTCACGTTCCTAAGGAGTTTCTGCCTCATTTGAATGAGTATGGGTTTCGAGACTGAGTTCCTCTGTGACCTCTTCAACGATCCTCCATCTGCGAGATGTGCAAATATCGGACAAGTATTGAGTTAACATTTAAAAGAAGACTGAAACTAAAAGCTCAAAGACATATTTGCCTATTTGGTACCTTTCAAGAACAAACTTCCCTTCTTTGTATTTTTGGTTTTTGTCGTGTGCAGCAACCTGCATGCAGGTCATAGGCTCCATAAAAATGATTGCTAATTACCATAAGGTGATGTCTGGATGGTGAAATAACTGCTAAAATAAACCAGGAACAGGCTATGCAGCAGCTCACGATGGCCGATGTGTAGCCTTTTGGAGTTTGATCTTAAGGAAAAGAATAATCATTTGTAAAAATGCAGAGACACTTTATATTGTGTCAAGATAAAATTTTTTCTGGAGAAACGATTAAGATAAATCCAACAGCTCAATGTTCACTAAAGAAAGCATTTCCCGAAAATTTTCTTCTTTTACTATTTTGCTGCCAATTTCTACTATAAAGCTTGCATGATGTTGCTGCCCCCGAAATATTACTCAAATTTTCGCTGAAAAACAAGAGAAGAATGGCTGAAAGGAGCTTACGTATTTCCAGCCAACAATTTGTCCGCAGCAGCAGCAAAATATATCCTCCACAGTATGCATGCCAGAGAGCATCAACCTCTCCTCTTGAGGTCCAAGCATTATATTCACCCTGAAGATCCAATGTGTAAGAAATAATGATATGGATACAATTGACCAGGTATCATTTTTCAACCTTTTAATTGTTGGAACATTTAAATCCTTAGGATCATAAAGACAGATTTTCAAATGAGATATAAACAGTAATTCACGAAATTTATATAATTAAGGTCAGCAAACTGAATAACTCTATTATGATATTGATATACATGCCGACTAGATCTTTGTTGAAATCAACCATATGAAGTGTTTGGTAAAATATAAAAGAAAGAAAGAGAGATGACCAGTTTCTTAGCACCAGTAGAATTGGATTCACAGGAACATGATCTGTAGATCAAATATTCAAATAGCACCATTGAGAGAGACAATTCAGAAACTGGCTTTTACGTTTTTGTCTTAAAAATAAGCTGTGTTGGACCAAACCTCTGTATATGACTCATTGCAAACCATAAAAGACAATTATTCACAAATTCTAGAAAAATGAAATCACAAGGTAAAAAGAACCATATTCTTTCTTCAGTCCAACATAGAGGAAAGGGAAGCAGCATAAAGCAAAAATCATAGAAAAACTTACACATCACTGAAGAGGTATGCCCTTCCTCGACGACAATTAAAGGACTGATCATATTAAAAAGCAACAAACTAAAGTCAAAAAGTTGAACAACATTGCATATAAACTCATTCTACATATGCAAAAAAAATAGTAGAAACTACTGTTTAAATTTCTTTGTTTCAATCTGTTGATTCAATGATATCATCCTAGATGCAATATACATCTATGAGTGCATATAAACAGGAATTGTGAGAAAGAAACCATCAATGAGTTAAATCCATTGCATAACACAAATTCCATTATAAGAATAACCTTCCCAATAGCACAAAAGAAATGTTCTTTTACCAAGGCCAGAAAAAAAAAAAAAAGAGTTATAAGAAATTATTGAATTTGATGCAATCCAAAAAAAATGTGTATTTTCTGTGAAATCCCAAGAGGTTCAGGTAATATCCTATATCTATATGGAGGTAGTGTAGTAACCAAGCAAAACTTTGGAGACATCTTTTCACAATAGGACAGTATGACATCAGTTATTGGATAAATGGCCGCTAAATAATTATTTATTGAGAATTCAAATTTGATGGAGTTGAGACATGGGAGCAACCACTTAATGAATTACTATTCTGCAGTTAGCATCCAATGATAACACTTAAAAGGATCAGTACCAGTTAATTACCTTTTTCTTAAAAATTTTAAAACAACAGTGAAGCGTATCTGCACTTCTATCATTCGACTGGAACTTTACATTTACAAGGCCATTCAGTTTGCTTATCCTCATGGATAATTTATTCATTTATTAAACAGGAACAGAAAAAGGTTCACATAGAGGTTTCTCTTAGTTTGGCGGTTCACTAATCTCATACCCACATTTTTCTCAAGTAAGCTAAAGCTTATAATTCTCAATCACATTAAAAACTGGAACTTTACATTTACAAGGCCATTCAGTTTGCTTATCCTCATGGATAATTTATTCATTTATTAAACAGGAACAGAAAAAGGTTCACATAGAGGTTTCTCTTAGTTTGGCGGTTCACTAATCTCATACCCACATTTTTCTCAAGTAAGCTAAAGCTTATAATTCTCAATCACATTAAAAACCAAAGTTAGTGACTATTTCCTTTCCTAATTCCACCATAACACCATCTTACATCTTTTTAATGTCATTATAGACCAATTAAGACCTATCTTCCCACCCCTTTGATCATCCAGAATAAACTAAAATGTAAAACAATTTTCCCCATTATCTAAAAAAAATGATTTTAAAAACTACTTTTATATGTCCAATGAAAAATAATATTTTTCCTGTGTATTGTAGTCAGAATTCCTCGGCCGATAATAACACATACAGGCACTAAATCAATTTATCCAAATAATGTGACACTTTTCTAATAGTTAAAATCAACAAGACAATAATTTCATCTCTCCCAACAATTCCAAGTTAGCTCAAAATCTAGTCCATACACATTCACATTCGAATACCAGTTAAGTTCCACAGCAACCCAAAAACCCTAAGCCAGCTAATCAATCTTCCTTATCTCCCAGACCCAAACCCAGTTGGTTTTGGCAAAACCCTAGATGCCCGTTAATTCAACATCACGATATTTAATTTCTTTGAAAAACTCCACCCTCTATATTGACCAAATTCAGTGAATTACCCAGGCAATTGACTAAATTTCCAATTAATTTTGCAAATTTAATCACATCAGTTCTAATTGTATGACTAATTATGATTTAATTAAAAAAAAGTTGAGAAGAGAAACAATACCCAGGAAAGGACACTATCAGCAAGAGCGAGATGGCTGTTACAGAATCTGCATTTGTAATAAGACCTGCCTTTCAGCTCCACCAGAAAAATCCTTCCCATTTGAATTGCAATTTGCAAGCAAAAACAATTAAGTTTGACCTGTCATATTATCAACAACACAACAACGTCACCTTCGCAACTAATTAGACTACTTTCTGCTGTTAACTTGGCAAGTTAAGACACCAGACAACGCACGTTCAAGTTTGATTCGCCCGGCTTTCGTCACACTTTATTATTTGATGGGATCGAACTCATCGAGACACCGGGTTTCTCAAAACTGGCGCAATGTCTGCACATCTTTTAATTTCTAACCTAAAATCCATCTGGAATTACAAAATAACCCTCAGACAAAGGCATAAATTCATTAAAAATAAAACCACTACAACAAATGTGAAATCTTACCTAAAAATCCTCCACCCAAACGCCATTCTCGAATTCAAATCGTATGGCTTCATCTTTAAGTTAAAGTTTTTTTAATTAGGTGTTAATTTAGCATGATATCATAGCACACTTCACCTAAAGATTTTGCCTAAATCTCCCGCATATTAATTAAATTCATACGAAGTGGTGATTCAAACAATTAACAGCAGAAACACTCAATCCCAATTATTACCCAATAAGGCTACTGTAGTGTTGTATTATAAGTATAAAATAAAATTAACTTAACTTGTAAGTTACAACAACTATTATTTACCGAATACTTTGGTGTTGTACTCAAACTCATTACCAAACAAGGTTTAAAGCTCACTTGTACTTGATCTTTTTCAAGATTAAGACTTTGTTTTATATATATATATATTAATAGAGCTTATTTAAGTAGAACTTTTACAAACAGAGGTTTTACACAAAAAAAAAAAAAAATTGAGTTATTTGATTGCCAATTAGAATTTTTATTAAAAATTATAAGATTATTTTAATAGATAATTTTTAAAGTTATATTATGTACGATTGTGAAACAAATTAATGGTATGTTTGATTTGAAAAAATGAAAGAAAAAGAGAGGGGAGGAAAGGAAGAAAAAAGGAATGAAATAAGGGGAGAAAATATAAATTTCATATGATCGTATCAAATCAAACAATCAAATTGAAATTGACAATCTTTTTTCCTCATTTTCTCTTTGACTCTCTTTTTCCCCTCATCTTCTCTCCCCCTCTTTCCTTGAGTGTAAATTGATAATTTTTTTATCTCACTTGCATAAACGAGACAGGACTGGGATTGACAAATCCCGTCTCATTCTATCTCGTTGTCAATCCTGTTGATTTGATTTATTATTATATTATTGAATTATTGAATATTTTAACATGATTGAAGTTGTTATTGTCCAAATCTATAGTTTTTGAAGAATAAGTCTTAATATTTATGTGCAATGGAAGCAAATAGGTAATTAAAAAAAATTTAGTATAAAATTATATTCAAACATACATTAAGTCATAATAAAACTATTATTTGGTAATTCTACTTTGTATTTATTCAAGATTTTTGCTCTATTAAATTATGATGATCATTAAAAGAAAAAAGCCAGAATTTATTTATTTACATTTGGACTGTTCAGGATAATGGGATGAGACGAGATTAGGATAATTTTTTGTCCCAAAAAAATAAAGGAACAGAAATAAGACTTTTTTATTTATCTCATTTGCATGTACGGGATGGGACCAGGATTGGCAAATCCCGTCCCATCTCGTCCAATTGCCAACATGAATCATATGTGAGTTAAAGCAAGATTTTCAAGGTCGAGTGGTGGGCTGTTGCTTTCACATCTGTAAGGGTAGCAGCTTGAGTCCTAATGGACTCCACTTTCTCCCTCAATAAAAAATAATTGAGTGGAGGTTATCACAATCTTTCTCCCTTACAAAAAATTGTAAGTGGAGCAGACATTTCTCGACTATTAGAAAAAGTAGGCAACCTAGGACAAAAAATTGTGAGCGGAGTACATATCCCTCCAATATTAGACAGGCAGGCAATCTAGATAGTGCTTCATAAAGATTTAAGATAAACTAATACCAATAGTTGTATGTATTAATAACAATTTATATATATCTAACGTAATATCCAATTGTTTGTTTGTATTATCAATATTAAAAAAAAAAAGAGGTTTCCATTTTTTTATACTAGTTTTCTACCATAAAAATAAGGTCCAACTATCTAATTTTCATTATTGATTCTAGTAACTTAAAATAATTCATTCAAATTCTTTAATAAAGTAAACACATCAATTAGAATATAATTTATTTTGGATTTAGATTTCTACAGTTCAAGTAAACAATTTATTCTGATTTTTATTATTCATTCTGATTTGAGCTTATTCCAATTATCAACCAAAAAATGCACCATAGTTAAATCTCTAAAGCAATAGAACTATCATTCTTTTTATTAATGATAGGCTAATCATTGATTAAAGACTTTTTTTTCAAATTTGTCTCACATCATACATCACAAATTTTGACATAGGACATTATTTTAGGATTTAAGAATTTTTTTTAGATATTCTAATATTTTTTATTTTTAATTAGAGTCAAGTATAGTCAGGGTTTTAATATTTTATTTCCATCATAATTGTGATTTGATTTTCTTTTTAAGTTAATTTAGGAAAATATGTTTCACTATTATAAATAAGGAGATCGTTATTATTTTCATAACATTTTGATTAAAACAAACTCCTCTTTTATACTTTCTTTGAGAAAATCTATCAAAATCTCTCTTGTAGAGTCGTTTCAATTAGACGGACATTTAATCTCACTTATAGCAATATAAAAAATCCCATCAAGTCTTTTAGATTAGAATGAAATCTAATCACGCTTCGATTAAAGTGTAATTTAATTGCGTTGTCTTGGTCTGATACTAGAACAATATCTAATGTTTATCTAAATTATCAATGTGCTTCCGTTACTCCACTATATATTAGTATCAGAGTAGCTTTGTGCCAATCACATCCATCCTCACTGAATCCATCACCAAAAAACAAAAAATAAAAATAAAAAGATCCTAAAATTTTAAAAACCCTAGCCATTACGTCCACCACCATTGTCATGGGCGCAACCATCATTCAACACCACAATACAAGATTCCCTAGCCTTCAACAACCAAAACCCAACCATTGTTGACAGAAGCTATTGTAAGGAACCATAGCACAAAGCCACAAAAATCCATGAGCTTCCTTACTTTAATCACTGCCAATCTCCTCATTCTAGCCGTCCTCTTCACCACGCAAAACAACCATCAACCTCGACATCCATAGTTCGTCAAATTCTAGCCACTATCGAGAACGACAGTTGCCAAAATATGGCAACCAAACCAAACTCGTGGCCCAACTTCGTCATTTCCATCCACCGATGTCGCCGCAAGATGATTGCCACTACTAAAATTAGCTTGCTCTGACCTGTCCTCTCTTCAAGATCCGTCTCTTTTTTGTCCCAATCACAGACACCAATTGCTGGCAACACCAAAACCTTAAAAGTCAAGTTATTTATAGTTTTTTCGTTGGTTGTATTTTTAATTTGAGTAAAAAAATGACAAAGATAGATTATTAGGGTTCGTATTGTTTCCTTAAACTTAAAGATATCTCGATTTTTTATTGTAATATGAAAGATATTTTTAATTGGATTTTCATAATGGATGATTTTCTTCAAATTGTTCCATCAAAAGTTGTTTTCTCTCACGCATCATTTAAGCTAATATATGATGCTTTAACTTGGTAGGAACAACTACAAGAATCAAAGATTTGACAATGGTAAGATCAGTGGCGAAGCTAGTACCATATTTTGGGGTGGGCTATTAAATTTTTTTTTAAATATTAATAAAGACAAATTCATAAATTATAATTAATTATTATTTTTTTCAAAAAGCTAACCCTGGCTGCAGCCCGGGTTAGCCAACCCTTAGCTTCGCCACTGGGTAAGATGAAATCAAATAATGGTTTGACATGATATAATTGATGGAATACTGTTTTATTCATTGTAATGATGTTGAACTATCTCTTTTTACACCAATGAAAGTAGATGATGATACTATTGTTGATTTACTTGTGATTTTTAAAGATGAGGGACAACTTATTCTTGATCAAAGTAGTTTGTGCAGCAAACTCAAGTTGATGAAACCTTAGCAATGATTGACATGATTATGCCTATTTACATTGAAAGAAAAAAAAAGTTATTTCTAAAAAAGGTTTGACTGCAAAGATAAAGTTAATTGGCGAGAACATTGAGTATAATTTAACAAAAGACTTGAGAGGCTTGGAAGTGATTTGTTCAAACAAGACATTATCTTCTCGAAGAGTTACTCATAAGTGCAAGAAAAAGATGAAGCATGGAGAATTTTGAGTTTCAAGAACGATTGATGAAAAAAGCTATAAGTTCAAGCTCAAAGACGCTTTGATGCTTCACTTCAAGTTTCATCCTCCAAATAAACTCAATGATGATTTTTTATTTTTTTTAAGAGTGGCAAACTGATGTAAGTTGTTATTTTAAGATTTTAGAATTATTATATTTCTATTTTTAATTAGTGTCAAGTTAACTTGTGAAATATGTTTGTCCTATTATAAATAGGGTTCATTTTTTTAATTAATAAAAGCCTCTCTTTTATAATTCCTTTGAGAATATCTATTGAAATCTCTCTTATAAAGTCATTTAGATTAGAGTATCATCTAACTTAACTTAAAGTGATATAAAAAATGTCATTAAGTTGTTTGGATTAGAAAAATATATAATCATGCTTCAATTAGATCATAACCTAATCGCGTTGGCGTAGTCTGATAGTAAAATAATATATTGTGTTTATCTACTCTATCAACCTACTTGTGCTATCCTACTCCGACAAACTTTAAAGGGAATAAGTTATTGCATATCTCTTGTAAGAAATAATGTAACCGTTTATATGTTAAATACAAATTTTTTATGTGTATCATTATTATATGACTATACTATATTAACCACGGCGTGGATACTCCTTTAAATCTTTATCCATTTTTATTGTCTTCTCTGTATTCTACTTGTCATCTCGTCACTGGTTAAGTACTAGAAATAGCTGTCATTTGGTGGTTTTATGTAATTTTTTTAAAACCATGATATTATGTATGTTCCAATAATATTTACCATTAAAAATTTATTAGAATGAGTATAAATCAAGTATATTATAATATAATTTAAATTTTTATCCATTTCTTAGAATTTTTTTAATTTCTAATTTTCTTATTTAAAAAAGAATGGTGATCCGAAAAAAAATTAACAAAGCCACGAGGTACGTTACAAGTAATATTGTCTTCACAAGAGCAACAAAATATGTGCGCAAGTTCCCCCACCCCACATTCTTCCAAATAAATATATCCGTCAGTTGAAGCAATAGATTGGAAGACTAAACGTGTGAGACTGCCATTGGATTATTTTAACCGGTGGCTTTAACCTTGTCCTTACGTATGAAATCTGAAAACCATAATTAATTAAAGTTTCCTTTTCTTTTTTTTTTAAACGTCGTTTAGAAATGATTAGGAAGGGGCTGCCGATTGAAACAGCCGACCTTTCTAGAAAAGATGAGCTAAATTGCGCTGAAGCTGCAATATTTCACCAACTTAGAGAGAGAGAGAGAGCAGCTGTCACCTCAAATGGCAACAAAAGTCCACTCAAGAGGGCAGCAGCAACGCAGCCGCCCCACACCCACCACCCACCAGCCCTTTTTCCAGTTTTATTATTTATTAATTATTCGGCGGTTTCTTTTTTAATTCAATTACAAATACAAAATTAATTACTTGGTTGTTTGCTCCAATCCCTTGAGCGCGAAACGTGGCGGATCACGAGGCATCAGCCTCTCTCCCTGTGTCTAAATCATGTGGTGGAGTCTGGGCCCCACTTTTGGACAGCTTTAACGCAAACTGCCGGCTTAACTGTCTGTCCTGATCCGACACGTCAGCTTTCCTTAAGACTTCTCCGCGCCGTACTCTTTGTGTGTTTGTTGCCAATTTTTGTGATTACTTTATTTGATGATTTTTTGTTTTGAATATTTATTCGATGTATTGCTTTCCCTTCGTGTCCGCGCATAAAGCAACTACCGATGCCATCATCATTAACATCCATGCACATGCCTCTCCTCCATGCATCGCATAATCACAATTTCTTACATGCATCGTATAATCACAATTTCAATTAACAAATATAGAACGCTAATTCGTATAATTAAACTAATTGTTTATTTTACTTAAAAGAGATAATAAGAATCTCAATGAAGTACGCTTGCATTGTAACGCATATGGTCAGTTCAGACTAATTGCACGTAACGTAATACGGCTTCATACGGTTCTTTTTTATCATTTTTTTAAATAACCATACAATTACTTTTCTTTATTGAAACCCAAAAAAAAAAAATTAGAGTTGCTGTAAATACAAATTTTGTTAATAGAGATTTTAAAAAAAAATTGGTTATTTTGTTAAGCGGCTGCTAAATTATTTTATTAGTAACTTACAACTGATTTAAAATTAATTTTCTATAATTTCTCCATTATTTGACAACTAACAATAGAGTCTGTAAAAAAAAATTGATTTGAGTTTAAAAAAATTAATGATAATATAACTTAACAAGATCTAATTTACAATCGATAAGAGTTTTTAGTTGAAATTGTATAAATAACTTAATAGATACCTTTTTTTCAATATTATGCAATAAAAATTATTAAATAAAATAAATATATTATAGGAAATTTAGTTATTTAAAAAAATTTACAACCTCTACTTGTAAAATATTAAATTTGAGCTTTTTTTTAATAAAAATAAATTATTTTCTAAATCCCAAAAATTTCTACAGCAATTACAATTAAACATCAAAGAAATTGAAAGTAACTTTTGAAAAAAGAAAACTTAAAAAAAAACTCTTTTTGCCAATAAGAAAGAAATAATACTAAACAAGTACCAACAATTATTTTTAATTCAAAGAAAAGAAACTTTTGGAAAGAGAAAGCGAAATCTTTGTATGGATATTGACGACCAAAGACCGGGACCCACCAAAAGCGGCAGCCGCGCATCCCCACTTCCATTTCAAGCGCCCGCGTACACGTGGTCCCCAGTTTTGTCTGCTTTTCCTTTTTTTTTTTCTTGTTCGGGCACGAAGCTCGTAGAATTACGATACCACACGCGCGCAGAATCCGACGGCCGTGCAACACGTGCAACCAGACACGAATCTCAAGAACTGCCCAGTAAACGTGGAATCATCTGTCCGACTCCATCCCCCAAACCTCTCTTTATCCTTTCACGCGCTTTCGGTCCTTGTATCACAATCACTCGCTAGCGACATATAATTTTTACAAAAAGATTAAATTATTGATATTACATATCAATTTTTTTTTTTTAATTCATGTCAACCACCATTTTGAATGTTTGTTATGGTCGATTGGGTCGGCAGAAATCCCCGAATTCTGATTGGAAATTGGATTTCGGTACATTTTGGATTCCGGACAATATTATTCTAATTTACTATTTAGATTAAGATTGGATTTTAAATGATCCGAAATATGAGTTTTTAAAAATCTACAATAAGTCAGCTGAATGAATCAATCACATAAATTTGACACATCGCTTATATATTGACGATAAATCAATTGTTAATTAATATATATGACACATTAATTATTAGAGTATGACATGTCGATTATTTCATATGATATGTCGTTTATGATAGAATCCATAATATATGACACAAAACTTATGTCATCTAGAACAATTTGAGATCTCGATCGGACGAAATCGAGATGTATTTTTATCTTGATTAATTGATTTACTATGTAGGACAAAATTAAAATTGGCAAGCCCCAACCCCTATGGAATCCCGTTGTAGCGCTAGTGCTAAATGAATAGTTAACATGGCACAAAACTTATGTCAGTTTTTTTTTTTTTTTTTTTTGTAAATAAAGGGTCATGAAAGACGCATTTTTAAGGTAAAAGAATGATTACAGCTAGATTTTGTATTATGTATTATGCAAAAGAAATATCTTATTCAATTTTTTTTTAAAAATGGTCCCATCAATTTCGTGTATCATATGGCAGCATGAAGATAAAGTTCGCCCAAATGAAAGAAATTTTTTAAGGCTATAATTGTCTTGGTCAAGGATGAGAATCTTGCGACGAGTTTCGTCGACAACTTTAATTGTATTTAATTAATGGGTGTACGCCTGTTACTGTCCTAATAATAATGCAAGAGCAGTACGAATATTAATCCCATGTCAAAGTTTTGATAGCAGAACAATAATTAATTATTAAATTAATATAAATATTATAACTTAGGCATAAAGCAATGTGAAAGAAATGTAAGGTCGGCCAACACATTTTATGCAATAATGCGAACTCTCCGTTAATATTAGAATAATTTACAAAAACAAATTAATGGACACGAATTAATTTCAAAAAGTTGATCGTGTTACACGGTACCAACGCAGCAATAGGGACTGCCTCCCCTAAGACATTTTTTTTGTTTTGTCAAAATTTCACATTTTGTCAAGACTAATGTTTCAAATTGTAAGACAAAACGAAAGTGAAAACAGATTTAATTTTAATGAGCAACTACGGTATATGAAATCATGAATATCTCGTGTCTGTCTATGAGTTTCAAAAATGAATTCAAAATAGATTTTTTTTTTAATTTTTTTTATAAAAGATAAGGGGTGGGTCAAATTTAAATACTTTTTATTTTCCTCTTAGCTACTATAAGTTTTATATTTTACCAACCTAACCACGACCTAGGGGGCATTCAAATTAGAATTGAGCATTGAGCATTTACGATCGTGTAATTTTCACCATTGATTAAACGACAGCACGATCTTCACTAGCTCCCCGTCTCCGTAGATGCGTCATACTGAACTAATTCAATGGCAACATACTTCAGCAACACTGTCAATTTCATACTAGCAATCTCGGACGAGGGTGAGATAATTTTCTTGTAGTTTAATTAAATTTCCTCTTACTATATATGTGTATTGTTAATTTCATATTAACTTTCTCATAAAATGACAAATTTTAAAATATCCTTTAAACTATTGTAAACTTCAACTTATTTCTATTTTTGTTAAGAATACAAATTTTTTATTTTAGCAACTCACTCCATTTTTCCTTCATCTTTTGAACAAAAATAAAATAACTTAAAAATTTAAAATATTTTAAAGATTGTTATTTCATAAAATTACCTTTATATATAACTTTATAAAAAGTTGTTGCATTAGGTGGAAAACAAATCCGACTTAAATTTGGAGCTTGCTTATGTTACAGCTTCTGCAAGTAACATAGCCAATGGGAATCTTCCACGGGTGTTGGATGCTGATGCAACCTAGCCAAGGGAGCTGTTGATGCAAGGTCAAAATGACAAGGCTGTTAGTTGCAGCTTCTGCAACTTAGCCGTGTCCCTTAAATTTAAGTACTGCCTTCCTCCTTTCGTGTAGTTACATTTCATTTGGGTCCTTCTATCTTACATGCATGTAAGATACATTCCTCTCACATGAATAGTGTGTGGATCCCACATATACACTATTCATGTAAGGAGGATGTATCTTACATGCATGTAAGATAGGGTTTGCCATTTCATTTTATTAGGCGACACTGTCCACTTGTTAACTTCAATCTACCGTTAACTTATTGTTACGGAATTCAGTGAATTGGTGTAGCCATTGAAATCGATGGCTGCAGGTAGAAAAAGACGGGTGGCATGCCAATTAGATATTTTTTTTTTTTATTTAAAAAAAATTATGAATGCAGCGAAAATACAAAATATCTCAAAATCTAAAGCAGGCAAGTATGAGAAATTTCGCGAGAATATGAACCTTCCAAACAATTAAAGAATATATATAAACGGCGAAACTAAACGATAATGATAGAGACCAATGTTAAGAATAACACCTGTCCTACGTTTACTCCCGCAACGAAATTTGGTTTCAAATATATAAATTTACGTCAGCCACGTAGCAGCGAGTAAGAACATTTGAATATATGCAACGAAAGTACACTAAACTACTAAATTCGTGCATACTCCGTACCGACATATGTAAAACGGCCAGCCCGGAATCTTTTATTTTCCGGCCAAAACACCGTCCTTTTGTGTTGTCATAAAAACTAATAGTAAGAATAAACAAAACTGCATATTGCGAATTTATCCGTGTTGATTTAATTCATTGAACCGGGGGAAAAGTGATAAAAAAGAAAAGAAAAAAAGGAAAACAAGGTCACTAATTAAGAACAACAGTGAAGAAACTCCATGGTTTCGCTGTTGCAAAAAAGGAGATCGGCTTCTATTCACATACGTGATCAAAATCACAACAGATCACATGAAACACTGATCTTTGATATTCTTTTTTCCATTTTTCTTTCCTAGTCAACGTTCTTTTTTCCTAAAAGAGGAAGCAGAAACAAAAAAAGTTTCGCCGCTAAAAATATGATCATGAAAGGAAATTTCCGACGATCTCCGATGATCGTGTATCCATCGGCAAAAGTGTCAGGCGAAATCTTCCGGTGGAAGATTAAGATCAATATCAAGAACTCTGCGTGGCTTATCATCGTGATGGTTCAAATCGACAATGGATGATGAATCAGAGTCGCTCTGCACACTTCCGTCACCGACCGCCGTCACCGCCGCCGCATGAAAATTATAATTCCGGTGATGGTCGAATCTGAGCCGTTGATACTGCTGACTCTTCATCGCAGCTACCGGATCAAAATAAAACACCTGGTTCGCCGCACCGAAAGCACCCCCCACAGGCTGGAAGGGAAACCGAACGGTGGCGTTAAATCCTCCACCGGCACCACCGCCGGCGCAAGCCGGACCAAGATTGAGATCTAACGGCGACGAATCGATCATCAGAGCCGGCTCGCGGCTTGAAGACTCTATGGTACTACTTTGGCTGGGGCTCTGGTTATTATTGTTGATGTTGATATTGTTGTGACTAATTTTGTTGGTTACATTTTCAGAAGGCAAGGGGAAGTTAGTTTTAGCCTTGGCGCCGCGAAATTCTCTAGCGGCAGCGTCGTAGGCCCGAGCGGCTTCTTCAGCGGTGTCGAAGGTTCCAAGCCAAACACGGCTCTTCTTGCCGGGATCCCTAATCTCGGCTGCATATCGACCCCACGGCCTCTTTCTAACGCCCCTAAAATGCACCTCTTTAACAATACCGTTACTGTTTCCGTTAACTTTTGCAGGTCCCGACGCCTTCTCTCTCGGCGCCATATTATTTCCGTAATATATTTTTATTTCAAGTGGGTAGTGTTTGTTGTTTTGAGCGAGTGACAAAACATAAAAGGAAGTGGGGACGCGAAGGAAATGCGAGGAGGAGAGGGTGATTATATAGAGTGGAAATGGAGAGAGAAAAAAGAGGAAAAAAAAAAAAAAAAGAGCGAGGGGGGGGGGGGGGGGGGGGGGGGCCCAGTCAACGAAGGATTTGACTGTGGGCGGCTATGTGCGGGTGGGGTATTATAGTAATGTTGGTTTCCGAAATACGTGGCATGTGGGTTATCTCGAGATCAGATACATAGCCCGCATACTACATATCACTATCTAACGGCTGTAAACGCACACTTGATTGCCTGCGGCTGGGTCTCCGGCTTCCCACACTCCCCCCTTCCAGCGCGTTCATTATCTACTCGCCATTATTTAATACAAACATGCATATCCCACCTAGATGATTAATTAAAATACCCTATTATATACTCTGTATATCACAATACAGAAATCTATTTATTTATTAAAGTAATAGTAAGTTAAAAGATAAAAAATTAATTTTAATATACTACATGTTAAAATATATTATATATTATATAATATTTTGTATTTTGTATTTTTTATTTCTTTATCTTTTTCATTTTATTAAAATAAAGATTTATTATTAAAAATTAAATATAAGTTTTTCTTTAATTCGATATTTAGAGCCACACTTTGTACGGGGTCAATGTTGTAAATTTTTTTAATCAAATTAAATAGTTGATGTTTAATTAAGATTAGACAGTTAAAAAGAATCTTTTTTTTTTTTTGGTGTTTTGTTTACGGAATAAATTGTGAGTTTTTGAAATTGAAGATTTGAGAAAAACTGGCGCGTGGGCGTAGAGTGAAAAGTGGTGGTAATTAGCCGGTTTGAACAAGTTGTCGGCATATTCTGCTAACTCGCCGCGTGACTTGGATGAGTTGTTTTGATTTTTGATTTGAGGAGAGCGGAAGCGGCTGCTTGCCTAATGCCAATGCCTGCTTTGAATTGAATCCTCTCCACTCTCTCTCTCTCTCTCGTATATTTTCAGGCTCCTATTAAGCCCATGCCTTTATTCCCTTTTGAACCGCTCGTTTGGACCATCTGGTGCAAACCCCCCATTAGACCAATAGCATTCTGACACGAGTCCTTTTGGTCCTTACGCGTGTTCAAGGCAAAGTGTAGAATAACCTTTTATGAACTTGCATACTCTTGCAACCCCACGTGGCAACGACTGCTACTGCTACCCACATGAGTAGTTTCTGACACCAGTATCAATATCATCCGACAACTCCCTCTCCCGCTCCTTCCATTGTCTCACGCGCCAAAGAATTACTGTATAACCTTTTTGCCCTTGATTAGCTAATTTTTAATTTAAATGCGGCATTAATGCCGAAATAGGTTTTCATTAGTAAGTTTATGGGTAATAGAGTCACATTAAATTCCATATATTTTGTAATCAATATTTTGAAACATCAATCTTGAAGGACTCTCATTTTAGTAACTCATGAAATTATCAGTTTGATGCCAGCAGCATTCGGCAATTCTCGTTTGGAGGTTAATTAATTAGTCGGCATTCAAAGAAATGAATTAATTAACTAACACCGCCAATGTTCTGACATATATTTACCCCATACACAGAGCTGGGTCCTGTCTCCAGTTTCTAGTCCGCAGCCATGTGACAGCATCCTGTATTAAATTTAAATATTATTAAAGCGTACATTCGAAAAACCGTTTGATTCTCTTCTTTCTTAATATTTCTTCAAAAAATATTTATCAATTTTAAATCAACCGCAATTAGCCCACTAAATCTAATTAAACTGATAATTCTTGACTCATTCTTTTCTTTTCAAGTTAAAATTATTGTATAATTTTTTTTTGTTTAATATTCAATACCAGTTAATAATTTTTTTTGTTTAATATTAATAAAAGTAATTTTGATATCTAATATAATATAAGTTCTACAATAAAAAAAAGGTTAGAAGTTAATTTTTTTTTAAATAATTAATAGATGTTACTACTAGTTTAATTGAAGAAGAAAAGAGTGATAAATAGGACAATAAATTTTCACAGTCTTATCTTATCTAAACCCATATGAAAATAAGGATTAATAATCTCATTAAATTTAAAATAAAATTTGAATGGGTCAACTAATTCTACATCTAAATATGACATTAGATTGAATTAGTATTTTTGATTCCAAAATCTAATCCAATCTATAATTTCCAAACATAGCCTCATCGTTACCGTGTTAGCTAGAGAAAGAAGAGTGCTGCTTATGACGCTACCATAAATCTTTTATGGGAGCGGTGTGTTAATTGAGTGCAAATAATCCATATGATTCCAGAGACCTCGCCGGAACGACAAATATTATATTTATGTTCAGGTGTTTGATTTTGATTGGCGAAGAGTTGATATCATGCATTTATTCGAGATGCCACCAGCAGAAATCTCAACAAGTAGCTACCAGCTTTGACCAAACAGAATTGTGTCGTTTCAAGTCATCAGAATTTTCGGGTCGATAATTAATAAAACGCACCCAATGCTTGATGAGAAAACACACTAAAACGAGAGCTTCAAACTTTACCAGAAAACGCTAATGCCACTATAAGATATGTGCGCATACAATGATGATATGAAAGGCAGAATCAATACGACACGGTTTTTTTTTTTTTTTGTGAATATTTAGTCGCATGCAGAAGATCAGATACACAGAATTAATGGTTACATTATTTATGGCGTCATCTTCTCTGCGAGCAACATGTCTGGAGACACCAAATCTCACAAATCATATAAAATATTGCGGTTGTTATGCTCCCTAGAACAACCACCGTTGATTTTGGCCGCCCACGTATCTCCAGCCTTCATGTTGTTATAATCCAATCACTCGAAATATTTCCCCTGCCGGATGGTGGTCCCCCAAGTCCTAATCTCTCGCAGTCCGCATGAAATCCAATTTATATCTACACAAGAAAATTATCTAACGAGCAACGTTACTGTTACGTAAGTAATGTTTAATTTGATTTTATATATATATATAATTTTTATTTTTTGGGGGGAGTAGATGTTAAATAATGAAGTTGATTGATATTAACGTGTGTAATTGAAAGCCACGACTCGCACGTATGATGCTGAAACTGCAACTTTACCATTATAGTCAGAACCGAGTAAAGTTGGAATATATGCATGATGCAGCATGAATTACGTTGACTAAACAAGTGACGGCCTTTTACGTGTTGAAAACTTGTGGCTGTAGTTAATTACGAAAGAGTACCGGCTGATTTCAGCGTCGCCACCGCAGCAGCTTGTTCGGCCCATTAATGTGCCATTATTGGCCTTGCATGCATACGTGTGAAAATGTGAATGGAGCTACCAAATCTCACTACGACAATAATTTTCGGTTTGTTTGGACCTAGCTGTTGACATTAACCAGCTGACAGGAGAAGAAATTTTACAGGAAGAAATCAAAACCATGTATTTTGACTTGTTCAAACGTTTTTATTTGCCTTTTTAATCTTCTTTTGCGAACGTACACCATAATTGCTGAATTTCGTGTTTACCGGGTTATGCAGACAATTTGAAGACTTTTATATTAAATCTTTTTCAACGATTCTTACATTTTAATAAAGTTTAATTTTTTTAATTAAAAATTGCGCGTTTGTGCGTGTAGATATATAGTTGCCCCAAACGCGTCTATAATGTTAAAGTGAGAACGCCAGCAAAATGTGAAAAAACACATATTTCAATTCATCAGAGGTTATATATTAGAAAATCTTATGTGTGGATGTCAAAATGTAGATTTCGTGCAAATTTGTTATTGCATTGTATGATGAAATAGTTAATTAAACATAAATGCTATAACGTCATATGGTGCAATAACGAACCACACACCAAGGATATCCTCACTTTTTTTTTTTTTTTTTTTTTTGGTCTTATCCACGAGGTATCCTGGGGAGGGCCCCAACCGTGGGAAGCACCTTTAAGCCCGTACCACAACCCAGACTAGAAGTCCCCGCTTGAATCGGGAGGCACATGTTCTCTCAACAAATGCGACTTCCCTGCGACTCGAACTGGGGAGCAAACCCAGTCAAGCCACTTAAGGGGACTCCATTGCCAGTGGAGCCAACACTTTATTGGTAAGGATATCCTCACTTTAATAAAGTGAGAATGCCAATAAAATACTAAAAATAAAGATTTCAATATTTTGGAAATTGTATTTTTTTGTTTGTTATTGGTATTATGACTTTATTAAAATGAAGATATCCTCGTTAGAGAAAAATTACATATATATGTTCATGTTTGTGTGTCTGCTTCAATCAGGGATCCTTAACCATATTAAGGTCATGGATAAGTTAAAAGAAAAAAAAATGTATTTTAATACACTGTATTAGAGTATGTGTTTCTTTTTTATCCTTAACTTTAATATGATTATGAATTCTTAATTGGAAATCTCTGTGTGTGTATTTTCTCTCGTTTGTGTGCCCTCATTATTTTGCACGTAAACAAGCTATTAAGGAATATAATTTAATAAAGTCAATATTCAATTAACTATAAGGTCATGTGACTTAATTACGTATCTGAATGGAAAAAAAAAAAAAAAAAAGAGAATGCCCACACCTAAAGATTTACACACACACACCTCATAATAATAACAACAACAACAACAACATCAGTTATCTAATATAGACATTTTTATTTTAATAAAGTGAAGATATTATTGACAGATAAAAAATATAAATTTTAATATAGTAACAAATAAAAAAATATAGTATCTAATATATTGAACATGTGTTTATTTATATATTAATAATAAGTTGTTAGAGGAGTGTATATATACATATGTGACGAGAGAATTTCGTCAGTAAAGGAAGCAAGGGTTCATAGGTTGTTGAGGGTCTCGTTTTATATATATTGAATTTTAGTCTTTTCTCCTCTTGATTAATGATTACATCAGAATCATTAACCTTGACTATTACATATTTAACTGGATGCTTTTGATCAAATGTAAAAATTCCCTTGGACTTTTGAAAAGGTGGAGGTTCTTATCGATCCAGGGTGCTTCTTAAGCTCGTATAAATATAATGAATTTTCTATTCAACTAATTGATGATCATTCAACACGCGGTCAATTCAACAGCTCCCGTATTTTTCTAAAGTTTAAACTTGCCATCTTTTCAACTAAAGAGGATACAGTGAGATTTTCTGCCGTTGACTAACAACAGTAGCCTTGGCTTCTTTCCCAGAAGCTGCAATGAATTGGTTTATTGTCTTTTGTGTTTAGTTTAGTTTTGATTAATTCTACGACTTTCAAAACCGTGCTTGTCGTCCTGGTGGGCACACTGCATGCAGAGCTAACCGCTAAGATCCGGCATAGTTCATTAGTTAAGATGAGTCAAAGTTGGGCTAGATCACATTTTTCTAATCTGAGCTTTACGTTCCCTTACAGAAGAAACATATTATACGTCATAAAAGATAAGATCATTAAAATTTTGAATAAGCTCAATAAAAGATCCAAATTTCTCCGCAACCCAAGTTTAGTGTTGGAGAAGGAATTGGGCCAGGAGTCATGACCCAAAGCGAAATCTTCGTAAACAAAAGAAGCCCAATTAATTAAGCAATAACTGTACGGCGGTGTTCGCAAAATGAAAAGACGTTAAAAAGAGTCTCATTTTGGCGGGTGAAGGAAGGAGTCGCCGAACTGTAAAACACGGCTTTTTCTTCTTGTTCTTCTTGGTAAAACATGCAACTTTTGAAACTGTTAAGCAACACGTTTCTGCCACGATGCATGCAGACAAGCAGCCGCCAACCATCTCGTAAGTCAGACTTGGTTCATTAAAGTTGTGCCAAAGTCAAAATTCAAAATTTACATCGTCAGCAACAACAGCGATAATATTTATTAAAATTATAATATCAGTAAACTCTTTAAACCAAAGACCGGTTCAACAACTCATCATAACTCATTCGTCCATCTCCTTCTTCCTTCACTTCTTTGTCTCACTTCAAACCAAAAGCTCAACATTATATCTCCTTTGACCCCCTTCGGATTGAAAAAAAAAAAAAAAAATCAATGGCTTACAATCGCCTGGACCCCCAGTCAGCGGCGGAGAGGGCGGTTTCGGTGATCGGATTCGGCTACGATTTGAGTAATGATATTCGTTTGTCTTCGTGCAAGCCGGGTCCTTCAGGGACAAGGCTGATCGAAATGGATCATAGCGTGACACAGGACTTAGTTTTTCCATGCGGGGTTGTGGTGAAGGATGTTTCTATTTGGATTAAGTGTGATAAAGGCGAGCGCACCAGGTTTCGTTCTGATGTTCTCTCGTTCAATCAGGTAACTTCGATTTTTTTTTCTTTTTAATTAAATTTTAGAAGAAAAATAAATGAACTTTTGGATTTAAGATTCTTCTTCTTATATTCACTGAATCCTCTGACTATGTTAATTTTATTTTATTTTTTTAAATCGTAGATGTCGGAGAAATTTAATCAGGAGCTGGCTTTATCTGGAAAAATTCCATCGGGTCTGTTTAACTCAATGTTCAAGTTCAATGGGTCCTGGCAGAAGGATGCATCTGCGGTTAAGAGTCTTGCTTTTGATGGTTGGTTCATATCTCTGTACAACGTTGAGTTGGCAAGGTCTCATATAGTGTTGTCTGAGCAAGTGCGAAAAGAAGTGCCTACTTCATGGGACCCTGCTGCCCTTGCTGAGTAAGTCCTTGATGCTGACTGAATGCTCCACCATTGTTGTAAGCCTGCTGCATAATTCAGAACACAAAATGCAGCTTACATGTCTTTCCAATTAGTCATTGTAAACTGAATCAAATATCACAACTAATGTACATGATGCTGCATATAAGCGTTTGCAATGGGATGGAAGCTGCACATCCTTATTTCTAGAATCTAGCATCTTGATTTTCCGTTATGCCTGCAGCTTTTTCATTCCCAATAACGAGTGATGCTAACCATTTTATGATTTTCCAGGTTCATTGACAAGTACGGTACTCATGTGGTGGTTGGAGTGAAGATGGGTGGTAAAGATGTAATCCACGTGAAGCAGTTACGAAATTCTAATCTTCAGCCCCCTGAAGTGCTGAAATTTTTAAAGCTACTAGCCGATGGTAGATTTTCTGAAGATGCAAACCCAGCTGAAATATCAGGAAAACTTAAGGTATATTGAATTTTTAAAAATTCTTCCGTTATTATTATCTAGTGGTGATTACTTTTTTGATAATTATTTAATGTGCTTATAAGATGATGCTTAATGGAGTTGAGGTATGAGGAAAGATTACATTAAAAGGTGGCTGGATGTAGGAATGTTCTTATAACTCTTTGTTCTTTTGGGACAATTGTGAGAAATGCTGATAGATTTATTGTTCTATGTTAACATTCTTATTTTTGTTTAGGATGAAACTTCAAAGCCTTGGGATCTCCAAGGACTTTATGCTAACTCGGTTAAACCACCTATTGTCAATCAGTCAAAGAATAATGTAAGTTTCTTTACATCTCTGCTTTTCTCTTTTACCATATTTTAAAATGAAACCAAAGAAAGAGGTCTCCTTCGTGTAGATGCGGCTTTAAACTATTTACATGTAAATTATCAGGACTTGATAAGCATTTCCAGCCGAAGGGGAGGTGTTGATACTGGTCAAACTCATAATCGGTGGCTCTCAACTGTATCACACTCACCTAATGTCATCTCAATGTCCTTTGTGCCGATAACATCACTCTTGGCTGGTGTCCAAGGAAATGGATTTTTAACTCATGCAGTGAATCTGTATCTCCGATGTGAGTATAAGTATCTTTAACTGTCATTTTGGTCTCTCTTTGTACTTCCTATTGCTTTACCAATTTTAGATGCCTAGTGACTTGTAAATGATAGTAACAAAAAGAAGCGTCATTTGCTATTACTGAAATAATTACCTCATTCAGTGATTTTGTTGGTCTCTGATAGATGTTGAATAATGCAGATAAGCCACCAATTGAGGAACTCCATCAATTTCTAGAATTTCAGTTACCTCGGCAATGGGCTCCAGTATACGGTGATCTCCCCCTTGGCCTTAGGCGCAGGAAACAAGCATCCCCATCCCTCCAGTTTTCTTTTCTGGGCCCTAAACTTTATGTCAACACCACGCAGGTAACTTTTTGGGTTGTGCATTCTAAAATTGGACATACAACTCATTTCAAACTTTTGTTGGGGACTGAGCCTAGGATTTCTAGGTGTCTAACCCAAAAAACTAGCCTATTGGGTGAAGATACTTGTCTTGTAAACTCAAGAACCACCAATTGAGGAACTCCATCAATTTCTAGAATTTCAGTTACCTCGGCAATGGGCTCCAGTATACGGTGATCTCCCCCTTGGCCTTAGGCGCAGGAAACAAGCATCCCCATCCCTCCAGTTTTCTTTTCTGGGCCCTAAACTTTATGTCAACACCACGCAGGTAACTTTTTGGGTTGTGCATTCTAAAATTGGACATACAACTCATTTCAAACTTTTGTTGGGGACTGAGCCTAGGATTCCTAGGTGTCTAACCCAAAAAACTAGCCTATTGGGTGAAGATACTTGTCTTGTAAACTCAAGAAATTCTTTTTTACTAGCCAATGTGAGACACAACTCAATATATTCCTTTGATTTTTTAACTGCGGGAAGAAGCATCGTTTTTTCATTCTCATGAACGATGATGTTCACAAAGACAGCTTTCAAAATTTGTATTATGAATTGATCACATTGACGCATCCATATCAACTATGAAGGCATGTCAAATTTCAATGCCAGAGTGGCCACAGTAGATACTATGCCTCGAGTACTTTTTGGGTTCTGAATGTTTCTCTTCTCTTCTGTTTTTGTAGATTAGTTACACTATGAGTCTACTTTAGATTTTAGGAGGTATTTCTCTTGTATCCCTCACATTGTTGGCTTGTTGGCTTGGGATGCCTGTTATTATGTAGGCATAAAATCACGACTTTTCTTATGTTACCAAATTTGTAGCCTTCCTGGTTTCTAAGGCGGCAATCTGCAGGTTGACTCTGGAAATCGGCCCGCGACAGGAATCCGCTTATACTTGGAAGGAAAAAAGAGTGACCATCTGGCAGTCCATCTTCAGCATCTTTCAACTGTTCCTCAGTCCATTGAACTCACTGATGATCTCAGTTACGAGCCAACTGATGAGCCAGTAGAACGAGGCTACTATGAACCTGTCAAGTGGAGCATATTCTCACACGTGTGCACTGCTCCAGTTCAGTATGATGGAGCCTGTATTGATGACTCTGCTTCGATCGTGACAAAGGCCTGGCTTGAAGTTAAGGTTATTGGGATGAAGAAGGTGCTTTTCCTCAGACTTGGATTCTCAACAGTGGCATCTGCGAAGGTCCGTAGAGCTGAATGGGATGGACCCTCAACAATGTCTAGGAAATCGGGAGTTTTCTCAATGTTGATGAGCACAAAGTTCAGTACAGGATTGAATCAACCTGAGAAGCCAGTAAAGGTGGACTTGAATTCAGCTGTTTTCCCAGGAGGCCCTCCTTTGCCACCGAAGGCACCCAAAATGACAAACTTCGTGGACACAAAGGAAATGGTGAGGGGCCCTGAGGATCCGCCTGGATATTGGGTGGTTTCTGGAGCCAAGCTCTGTGTTGAGAGTGGCAGAATTTCAATTAAAGGGAAATTTTCATTATTAACCATAATGTCAGAGGATTCTATGTTGTGCTGTGAGGAGATTTGAATAGGAAACAGATAAATTTATTTGTTTTTGTTGTAAATGTCAGTATGTACATCACTTATTTGAGATCATATTTGATAGATATCACTGCCACAACAAGCCTGGTGTGATAAAGGATGATATGTAAAACTTAGTAAAATTTTTTAGATGCCCCTCTTCCGCCTACATTGAAACCTTTCGTCATATATTGCACTTAAGTAAACGGACGATTGGGTTTTAGGGATGGTGAAATTCTCCATGAGTTTTGGGTTTTATGGAATTCGATCTTAAATGTGGTGAATTTTAAATAATTTTTGAGGAACAGGGTGGGAAATGAAAAAAAAAATCATTCCTAAATTTTTAATGGTGTGAGATTTGGTTTTATACTCCCAATTCCACCTTTAACTCAGTTCTCGTTATATATAAATATTTATTTAATTTTTATTTTTTCAATTATAATATTAATTAATAAATTTTATGTTTATTTTCACCTACTATAGATAGGCTATTAACTAAAAAGAAACCTTACAATATAATTTTTATTCCACTTTAAAATATTTTTTTTTTCTCTTAAGATAATGCTATCTTCAAATATTTTTTAATTTTAATAACATTTCAAAATATTATTTCAAACTTTTGGAGTTTTTTTTAAAATAACTTTAGTACTTTATAATATGATGATGATTTTATTTAAGCCTCTAAATTTTAATTTACTGAAATCATGTATCTATACTTACGATAAAATAAGTGGGGAATGTGGTGAAGATAGAGAAATCATTCCCCACATTAGAATTTTTCATCCTCACCTCACTAAATTTATTGAGAGAATGGGGTAAAAAATAAGGTAGGCCTCCCCACCCCACCCCCTTACCATTTATATTGGGTTCTAGTTTGTGCCAGCACTCACCGATGAGAAAAAAATCCAAACCATAAATAATAATAATAATAATAATAAAATATTTACACTTGAAACATATAAAATAAGAAATCTCTTAAAGTATTTTTTATTTTTTAATTTATCCCTTATTTTAAGGGATTTCTCATTGAAAAAATATTCATATGCATGTGTGTGTGAAAAGAAAAAAGAAAATCTTGCTTTGAGTAAATGAAACTGAGGTTTGCAACAAAATGCCTCCATTTGAGAGTATGTAAGCTGTTTGCGTAGTCTGAAGAATAATACTAACTCTCCTCTAATTACTACCAATAACCTCCGCAAGAACAAGAACCATTTCGAAAATGGTGGAATCTGTTAACATCTCTCACTATAATTTCCCTTGAGACAATTTTACTAATAAACTCGAATGATGTATGGCAGTCCACACAGATTCGAAGATTCTTTTTCACCCTGATGGTAGCTCCTGGTGGAGTTGCAATCAACCCAAAAGCCACAGCAAGTTTCTCACTGTGGTGGTATAGAAGCTGCTCCTTTTCACTTTCTTCCACATCATGGAGGTCAGTCTCTACCATGGGAACATAGCCGGCTTTATTCAGAAGATCACTTACCTCGTCAAGCTTTGCGTATATTTCCTTGCTTCTAGCATGACTTCTGTCCCCTACTGTAAAGGTGTATACCTTGTCTTTGACCTCAATCCAACTCATCCCAGGTTCCTTCTTGAGCTTGTTGTCTTTCATAAACCTTCTAACCTTTGCTACATTGTCCCACATGCCAGCTGATGCATAAATGTTTGAGAGAAGAACATGGGTACTGGATTTCTCTGGTTCTATAGCAAACAGCATCTCAGCAGCATGTTGGCCGACCTCAACATTCTTATAGATTCTTGCAGCACCAAGAAGTGCTCCCCAAACTGAGGCGTTTGCTTGAAATGGCATTGTATCTACAAGCTCCATTGCCTCTTGAAACTTCCCTGCTCGGCCAAGGATGTCAATCATGCAAGCATAGTGCTCTTGCATTGGTTGAATTCCAAACTTCTTCTCCATTGATTCAAAATGATGTTTGGCTTCAGCTACCAAACCTGCATGATTGCACGCGCAAAGGACACTAACTAAAGTAATGTGATTGGGAAGTACTCCATCTTCAAGCATCTGACCAAACATTTGCAGAGCCTCTTTTCCACGCCCATGTTGAGCAAGTCCTCCAATCATCGCCGACCACGACACTATTCCTCTGTCAGGTATCTCAGAAAAAGCACGGTCGGCGTCATCTATGCTTCCACATTTGGCATACATGTTAACAAGAGAATTCCCAGCAAAGGTATCTGACATGAATCCAAACTTTATGATATGAACATGTACTTGCTTCCCTTGTTCATATGCTGACAGATTTGCACATGCATTCAGGAGAGAACTACAAACAAATGAGTCCGGATTGATTTCTCTATCTTGCATTTCCAAATAGAGCTTTAGAGCTTCTTCTCCTAGTCCAAATTGCGCATAAGCTGTGATCATTGATGTGCATGCCACCAAATCCACAGCTGAGCTTTCTTTGAATATTTGTACCGCATCTTCTACATGGCCACATTTTCCATATGCATCAATAAGGCTATTCACAATGTAATCATCAGATTCAAATGCTGTTTTCACAGAGAGTGCATGAACTTGCTTACAAACACCAATAGCCTGAAAGCTAGCTACAGATTTTAGGACTGTTGATAAAGTTGTCTGGTCAAATCCTACTCCCTCCCTGTACATCCATGGGAAAAGAGATGCAGCTTCCATGTCTCCACCATTTTGCAAATGCCCAGAGATCACAATATTCCAAGCAATCAAGTTCTTCTCAGGCATCAAATGGAAAATCATTCTTGCCTCATCCATCGAACCGCATTTTGCATACATATCTACCAGTCCAACACCCACAATCGGATCTGATTTTATTTCCATCTTTATCAAGCTACAGTGCAACTGTCTACCCAATTCCTTGAGTTCCATTCCAGCACAAGCTTTAAGAGCACTTGTGTAAGTAAACATATTTGGATTTATTTCTGAACTTTTCATTTGCTGAAACAGTTTCAAAGCCCAATCATTGTGCTCATGAAGAACACATCCAGCAATCACAGCATTCCAGGAAACAATATCAGGATGTTCAATATCCTTAAAAACAGCAACCGCATCCTCAAGATTCCCAACTTTAGCATACATGTCAACTAGTGCATTCGCTGAAAACATATCCGAATCATACCCAAGCTTTATGGAGTATCCATGAATTTTCCTTCCCAGGAGACTATCCCCAGAACCCGCACAAGCATTTATCATACTAGACAAACTAAACTCATTGGGCCTTATTCCACTCAAAACCATTTCTTTGAAAAAACACACTGCTTCTTCAAGAAAATCACAGTGCACATAACAGGAAAACAATGAATTCCATGAAACAACACTCCGTTCTGGTATTGCATCAAAAAGTCTCCTTGAATCAATAAAGTTCCCACATTTAGCATACATAACAACCAAACTATTTGCAACAAACTCATCAGAGTCAAATCCTGTAAACACTACAATCCCATGAACCTGCAGCCCCAGAAACAAGTCCTTCTTTGAGGTACAAGCCTTAAGTACGCTAGGAAAAGTGAACTCATTACACTTAAGACCAAGCAAATGCATCTTCTGAAAGGCCAGAGCTGCTTCTTCGCCCCGCCCATTCTGAGCATACCCAGATATCAAAGCAGACCACGAAACCAAATCTGGTTCGGGACTTTCATCAACCAGTTTACGGGCATACAGAAAAAATTGAAGTTTTGCGTAAAAATTAATCAAATTGTTTTTATTCTTTGGGTCCTTCAACAACCCAAATCTGATTAAATGGGCATGAATTTCCTTGCCTAAATTTACAGACTTTGAAATGGTACATTGTGACAAGAGTTTAGAGTATGGTATTGAAGTGGGAGTAAAATTAAAATTGCTATCGTGGGTTACGTTTAAATTAGAGGTACTTTCAGGGTTTTCACTGATTATAGTGGCCGTTTGGATGTACTTTGAATGGGTTTTCTGAGAGAAGGGTTTTTTAAAAGGTAGGTAAATTCGTTGGTGAAGATTTTTTTGGAGGGAGTTTTCAAAAAAATTAAACTTCATATTCCATTTGATAATGATCATTAAAAGTTAAAACAACTGGAGGGGCTTTTTCTTTGCGCGCTATTAGCCTAAAGCCGCGTCCTTTTGGCTAGTGGGCACTTGACAAACCTCTAAATTGCAACAACAATTAGCCAACTAATTGTTATTATGCGACGACATCACAATTGTGTGGGCCTGTAGATGCACTCAATAAATAACTCTTGACGCCCAATTTCCTAATAAACTTTAGTTAAGAAATTTGAAAGGTATATATTTTTTCTTTTCATTTTTTATAACAACAAAAATAACTTTAGTTTGTTTTCTTCCTCGTATTGTAGGCATCCCATTTCTATATTTTCATTATTATGGCAGCTGCTAACTTACATAATCTAATAATCCCATACAAAAATATGGTAGCAAGTGAAAATACTTACGAGATTATGGGTGACAACATTTAAATTTATTGTAAGTTACAAATGTTATAACTTAACAAGACTCACTGTGATACGACATGATTTGTATTTTTGGAATCCTTTCATTATCTATCATGCACTCTTTACGCTAACGGCATTTTACTTTTCATCACTTCTACTTCCTCTTTGAGAACTACAAAAAAAAAAAAAGGTAATGTAAAAATAAGGTTAATTTAAAATTTCGAAAAATCATCAATATGGGGAGTTAAACCAAAACATTATTAAAAATTATCAACATAGGAAGAAAAATACACGTGACAAAATAAAATCGAAAGACACTATTTTCACAATTTCAGCAAGACCCAAAAGAATAAAGTTACAAAGAGATTTTTTTTTTTTGGTTTTAATCCTAATAATTTATATTATTAATGTAATATCAGTTCAAGTGATTATATTGCCGTATATTTGTAGAGAGTTAAGGCAGACTCTGTGATTGCTTGCTAATTAAATTAGGTTTCTTTGACCAAGCCATGAATGAGAAGGTAATACATGGTAAGTTATCTGAACGTTGCGCAAGAAAGATTAGTTGAACTTGTTATCCTTTTATATATATATATATTAATTTGATATTGATGTTCCAACCATATCAAAATTTAATGGAAAAAGAAAATGGGCGTCGAAAGTTATTTTTTTGGGCGCACATAGGCCCACCAACTGTACCTAAAAAACTTGCGACTCAGGCCACCTTCTTGGGTAAGTAAAAGTAAGGCTACTATTATCTTTAATTAATTCAACTTAACTTATATTTATAGATAAACTACTTGTGGTCCTTCCTTATAAATACTTTGCCGTTTCTTAGTGATCTTTTTTTTGTGTAAGCTTTAATGACAGGTGTATTGTGTTGTATAAAATTTTACCCATATTTATTATTATTGACAGATGAACAACAAATCCATGGCCGTCTTTGCAAATTGGCTAATCACAACAGAGGTTAATGGTTGGTGGGTAGGACTTTCATTGGCTTCTTATTATTATTAGTTGATGAATTTGGAATCTGTTTGGTCTAATTCTAATAAAGAAGTCGGATGAAATAACTACATTAGGTGCAAAGTACTGCAAAGGACGGGTGTATATCTTTTATTTCATAAGATTGGTGATGGTGGCATTAAATGTATTTATTTATCATGTAAGAAGAATCTTTTGATTAATTAAAATAAAATGTCTTTGTAAGGATTCATGGGGAGATGCAACGAGGATCCGTAGCTGTTGCAAGTTTTAGGTTCCACTTATACGGGCTACAAGTTTTTGAGAACATCTCATTCTCAGGCTGCTTTCTAGTGGAAAAACAAGCAGTGGGTTATGGGCAATCATACAAATTTGATTGGAGTGAGGTTGTCTTGTATTGGATCATATGGACTGATTTTCGAAGCAATGATCTACTTTTAATTCTGAAGCTGTCGTCAGTCAGGCTATCAAAGCATTTTCCAATTGGTAGTGAACAAAACCAAAGAGTCAAAACGGAGCACACCAAAGCATGCTCATTACTAATTAATTGAATTGATTTTAATCGTGTGATCGAAAGAAAATGAAATTTCAACTTCAATGATTGGGACTAGGGAGGAACCGGAAGCAACCAGAACTGTTGCCGTTCACATGATTGCCACTTCTCTATTTTATTCGTTGAAGAACTGATCCACCAAACTATCCAATAAAATAAAACAAATGGAAGAAATGAAACCCCATTTTTATTCACCTTATAATTCTTTTTTTTTTTTAAATTCCCTTTATTCACCGATGAAGTTTCACTAACAACGTTAAACATATATATATATATATATAAAGTAGATGAGTACGCTAAGAAATCAAATAACTAATTAAATAAAAATAAATCTGCTTGAAATCACTCGGGTTGACCCTTAAAGGTAAACAAAATCTACTTAACATTGTTGTGAAATGAAAAAGGAATTTCATTGAGACTTGAACGACGTTCTTAACATCGTTGAAAACACTAATCTCCTGTTAGATTATGGGTGCATTTGGGATTGAGGTTGGGCAGCTGTAGCTTAAAAGCTATAGCACTAAAATGTTTGGTAAATACTAACTACTGTAGCTTGTAAGCTATGTTGATATGATTTTTCACTTGTATAATATAAAATTTATTATATCTTTAATAATTTTATCAAAATTATTATTTAAAATTTATATTTACTATATATTATTAACTTTTGTTTCATAATTATAATTTTTTTTTCACAGCAGCTGTAGCTTAAAAGCTACAGCACCTCAATCCCAAACACACCCTATAAATCGTAATGACATTTGATTTGTATGTTTAACACATTATTAATCATAAACCAACAAGAGGTTTGCCATTTTAATAACCTTAAAACAAATATAATAGAGTAATTGACTAAATGATTAGAATTAAAAAAAAAAAGGAAAAAGAAAGAAAGATTATATTATAAGTTCGATTCCTTGGCAAGATCAGTTTGATACAACCTATGAAATACTAGTAAAATATACAAGCCAAGATGGCTGATTGGCCATAAATAATTCCGATATATCCTTTTATTTTATTTTGATTTTCTCGACTATGGATATTACTTGCAAAATTAGCTCTAATGATATTATAATAAATAAAGGAATAGATCATGTAATGTACGCGAATCAAAAAGCGTGACGACGGCTGCAAGGCTATCTGCAGCCTACTTCAAGTGCAATACAATTAGTTGCGTGTCCGGCTTCACTTCTTCTTCTGCTCTACCATCCAACAAACCCCAGAAAACTGAAACCAATCACACAATCCCCCACGTGTTAAAAAACTTTATTTGAATCACAAATTTTACATGGTATAATCTTCTCATCACATAAGAGTTCCAAACAGTACAAATTAATTATTATCACATGACCATTACATTTGTAATTAACCAATGAGAAATTTGCAGATTTAGATCAGACCGGTAGCATAAGAGACGAATACGTGCTGTCAGAAAAAAAAAAAAAAAAGAGAATTTGAAAATTGACCTGATGATGATGCTTCGGAGCTTGTTCTAATTAACGAACAAAAGTTTTAATTTCCGGGAAAGACATGGAAAAATTAAAACAAATATTTTCCCTTCTAGAGGTTATAAAGTCAATTGAGATCGGTATTTGTGAAGGTAGATGGAATACACACAAGACAAGAAGCTGAGTGTTGAACAACAGTTTACTATGAAATTCAGTTACCTGAGAGAACGAACGGCGAGATGCTGGGAGAGAACATGGAAGAAAAAATTGGCTCCATGAAGGAACACCACAACTCCCGTACAACCTAGCACAAATAACTCCATCATCCTCTGAATCACAAGATTATCTGATCAAATTGATAAGCAAAGCTAATAAAGCTTCGGAATATGTACGTGTGTGTGTATATATATGCTTCTGAATTATATGTAAGCGCTGATAGAGAAGACCAGAAGAATAGATGATCTAAAAATAAATAATTAAATAAATTATGAAAACTGGGAAGCCCAGTACGGTTGAATGAATCAAGTTTATTTATAATTGTGCTGGATGCTGACGTCAACATCCATTTCCATCCTTCCGTATAATCCCACCACAAACAACGCGACCGACGATGATGACGACATCGATGCCCACCATTGACTAGTTACTTGCTACTCTCTCTACATTCACATTTATGTATGTTGTATTTATTTATTTATTACATGCCTTCTTACTTCTGCTTCTTCTTATTATTATTATTATTATTATTTAATAATAATAATTATTATTTAATAATTATTCTTATTATGTGATAAGAAAAATTTATGCCACCGGAATTTGACTGTAAGCTTGTATGAGGGAGGGTAATATTATTTTATTTTTTGTCAGTGTGAAGTAACCGACCATCGGGATAGCCGGATAGGACAACGGTCCATTGACATTGGCCTTTATCTTTTACATTGGAGATGATGCTGCGAGTCACCACCGACTAGGACTAGCCAGCAGTTTCTGCCTTTTCTCCTTTTTGTTTAAACTCGGAATAATTATGAGGCTCGGATTTCAGAGTTCATGCAAAAACTATAAAATTGTATGGGCATCTTTAAAAAAAAAAAACTCATCAAATAATATTTTATTATTTATTTAAAAAATTATATTAATATTTAAAATTCTTAAAAACACTTCAATTAAAATTTTTTAAATAAAAAATAATTCTCTTTAATTTTATAAAGTTACTTTTTTTTAATTTATATTTTATTATTTTTTATAAGAAAAAAAAAATATTTTAATTACCATTTATTTTTTCTTTAAAAAAATACTTTAAACGGTGTTCACACTGTCCCTTATTATCGCATTGGAGATATTTGTTAGAATAAATTTATAATTAGGACCTGTCTACCTTACAGATTCTGTAACATACGCACCCAATGCATGCACCACACCTGTGCTGCGTATGGAGAAAAAGCATGCAATTGTTTTTGTTTGGTAGCTAGCTAACTAATCAGGAGCTGGCTAAGTTGGATCTGTATGTTACAGAATCTGTAACTTAGCCAGCTCCTTACAATTATATACAATTGAAAGTCAATTACATTTTCATTCTTATCTTAAATGATAAATATTAGTAAACTCTACAAAGGTTAAAATATAAAGCTCACTATATCCAAATTTCCTTGATTTTATAAATTAAGATAGATAATTATTTACTGCCACATCCAACAACATTAAAAAAAATTTATACTAACCACCAACATTATTATTATTATTATTATTATTATTATTATTATTATTATTATTATTATTATTATTATTATTATTATTATCTCTTCGAAGAGATATTTACCATGGGGAAAGTAAACAGTAAACAGGTTATCCTTGTGATCGAGAATATCTTGTTGCTCTTCCTGGGAAAAACGAAAAAAAAAAAAAAAAGGATAAGGGAAATTTGATCAAATTTGACACTCAATCAACAACTACAATTTAATGAAAAGTTTTTCTTTTCTAAGTTGTGCTAATGAGTCGGTCATGCAAATGATCAAGTGGGAAGAAACACAGAGAGAATAACACGAAATGGCACTAGAGTTTCCTCAACTAGTCCTCTTCGCTCTTACATCAACAACATGCAATATGCTGTCAATTTGGATATTTTATATGAATTACGAACCATACCGAAGGGAGCATTTCATGTCCACTTCTGCAGATACAAGCATGAGCTCAAACCTTGAAATGATGATATGCTGGAAAATTGCATAAACAATTGTAGCAATTCAACCACTCGCCATAATTAAAGTTTTCATTTTTCAATAAATTGGAAGACTATTGTTTATCCAGAAATGCAGTACATCTGGAGATGAGAAGCAGCTGAGGATTGGGCCATTATCACGAAGCACCAACTCTTCAGCCGGTTCCACATCAAAATAAGGAATTGATTGGCTGGTTAATTTATGTAGAGCTATTAAACTCCCTCCCAGATATACCCATGTGAAGATTTTGAGTTACTCCTTCCATTATTTTCAAAGTAAACTTACCGTCTCCATTAGTCAATCAACAGAGTTGACAGAAGTAGATCTTGCACAAAACTGGCTCTCCCAGCACCTTGCCTAATCCTTTTTTCCCGCTCTTCATGACTCAAAGAAGGATCAAAACTGTCATAAAAAAATGGATAAAGCAAGGAAAGAGAGACAGAGAGAGAAGGAGAGAGGTTAATATTTAAATCCAAAAGACAGTAGTGAAAGGTGCTCAGCTTATGCATTGGGCATTAAATGGGGGCCTGTGTCTCAGGTATGCATTGGTGCCAAAAAGCAGTACCTTGTTTTCCACATATGTGTTGGTGCAGCACTTTTTGCACTAGTATCTTCAGTACTGGTTACAACAGATTTTGAAATTTCCTCAGCTTCTGATGAAGGAAAATTCAAAATAAGAGAAGAAAGAAAAGGATCGGTAGCTGCATTAGAGATGTTAGCATTGCTAGACCGATATCCACTACCCCCTAAAAGCACTTGCAGATGAGCTTCACGAAGATCCCGGCCCAGGAGAGAGAGTGCTTGACTGCTAGGAATTGCAACTCTACGTAATCTGCGACGTCTCTGCAAGTAATCTTCAGTTAAAAGAAAACATAGATGGTAACCAGTTTTGTCGGCATAAATACAACCCGAAATTTTTGCAACACATTAATTAAAGAAAATATCTATATATATATATATATCTATCCCAAATTTTCCATCATAAAGGATATCTTGAACAAGTGTCCATGCTGCAAAGTAATATGACTTAACATGTCCCGTGCAACTTTAACTGAGCAAATGGGACAAACCTGAAAAGGAAATGTAGATGCAGCATAAGAGTCGTAAAGAAGCATCAAACAGGACTGCAAATTAGTCAAAGATATCAGCCCACACCAAATCAACGGTTATGGAACAGTTGAATAGCAAATTCAAGATATTAAAAAAGTTTGCTCTTTTCAACATTATTATTCTTATCTGCATTTTTTTTTTCGATTGATGCACTTTGGATTGAAAAGATACAGAGGAAAATGGATCGCATTCTCAGAAGTTGGAATGAATAAAAGGCCAGCACAACACAGTAATCCTTCAATCAGATTAACTATAAGAACAAGAGTGAAAAAGAGTGGCTTAAACCTTCTCACAAACTAGTTATTATTTATACAGTTGAACAGAATTTTAGGCTCAGAAACAACCCAGCCTCATCCAAATTTGCCAGTTCATTAACATGGGATTTGTAAGTTTTATACCGTCTAAATATAAGCATAAAACGAGTTTATATGGTTTTAGAGTCAAAGATCTTTCCATCTTGGGTACCTACCCAGATTTCTCATATTAAAGGTTCTCCAATTGTCATCCTCCACTCCTTCAAAACTCACAACATATTGGACAAACAAGTGGCCTGGAAAAGGAAGAAGCTATGCAGATGGTAGGGCAAAATAATTTCAAACATGAGGTAAGCTCCTAAAACTACAAGAAGAGTGTCCACGTTTTCTGATTAATTAGTCTACTGGAAGTTGTGATTTTATTCTTCATCATCATTATAACTGACGTGACCTATTAAACATTTTACATCAAAACATAACGAGTTGCAAACCAAACGACTGGGTTTCATCTTTCCTCATTACTCCATGCACAAATGAAAATGCAAGCATCATTATAATTACATGGAAAAAATATCTTCTGGTCCCCAAGGGTTAAAAAGGAAATCAAAGATGTAGTAATAAAATCAATAAGAACGAACGTGGGATAAATATCCCAAGGAAACATATAAAGACAAAAAAGAAAACAAAAGATCATTTGAGGCAATGAATCAGAAAGTCAAACAGAAATTTTACCAAATTAAGCAACACCACAGAGATGATAAATTTTACAAAAATTACAAAATCAAGGAACCAAACTCCAAAGTACATGTAACAATCATTAAACATATCCACAGCATAAATTCATGCTATTATCATTATTATTTTAAAAAAAAGAAAAAGAAAAAGAAAAGAAACTTACGGTAACTTTGGACTCGCAGGAGTGCTCATCTTCGAGATGCGAACACAGCGACGCTATATCAAAATCCTCATAACAGTACGGACATGGAAAATCAGGCCGTACATCATCTTCTACCTCAAAATCATCTATGCTCAGCCGATCTATAATTTTCAAAATAAATAAAAATGAAAATGAAAATGAAAATAAGTTCACTAAAAAAATTAAATAAAAATATTTACGTAACGGATCCATATTTAAAAGGGAAAAAGGAGCGAACCTATTTGAGAGCTCTGATGATGATGCTGCTGCAACGTGTACTGACGCTTGGCGGCGGCCAGACGAGAGGTCCAGAAATCGGAATCCATTGGAATATTAGAAACTGAGTCGCTGCTGCTTCAATATTATTATTATTATTATTATTATTATTATTATTATTATTATTATTATTATTGATTATTGTTATTATATTTGATATTAAAAAATGAATCTTGACAAATAAACAAAATGAAAATTTTGTTCGTTTAATCTCTTGGCAAAGATCTCTTCTCAGGTTTCTTTGACTTGTTCTTTGGAGTTGTTTCAGGTTTGATTATGGGCGAGCTTCAGATACGAGCAGAAAGAGAGAGAGTAAGATAAAATAAAACAAAATAAAAACAAGAAGAGAAAAGAAAGAGAGAGGCGGTAGAGTTTTCCTTTTCTTTTTTTTTTTTTTTTTTTTTTTTTTTTCCTTTTAATCTGAAATATACATTTTTATTTCTAATAATTTGATGGACGCATGTTTTTATGATAAAAATTGACTTTTTCTTTAATTATACTCTTCTTATTCTGAGGTCTCTCTCCAAATAAGGATGACGATTGAACCAAGGAAGGACAGGACGAAAATGAGAGAGAGAAACTTATGTGTGGTAATAATGACGCGCACATGAGGAAATAATAGAGAGCAATTTTCGGTTTTTTTTTTTAATTTTATATTTCGTTATTTTTTACAACGCGTTTTTCTTTTTCTTTTTTCAGTTTATTAGTGGTCTTAAAATTTGGAAATTTTGCTTTTGAGTTTCTATTTTGTTGACCCATTTCTCAGCCACAACTTACTTGTTGTAGTCTGATGGATATCCGATATTCCTGTTTGGCTTTGGTCTTGGATGAGATTTTTCAATTTTGGATCTCACAATAATAATATTTACTGATGATTTTTGTTGTACAATTTGCTTGAAATAAAATAAATAATAATTATATTATTTTTAAGACAAAATCTTAAAAATAAGATCAACAAAGGTATTTGGATGTATATGTTTGTTTGTTTATTAGAGGAACTAAAAATCGAAAAATGATATATAGATTAATAAAATATTAAGCAAAATATAAAAAAATTCAGATATGCCTAGATTATTGATGAGACCTTTTTAATTGTAGCCAATGTATTATTACGAATAATGCCGACAACTGTAGATTAATTGATGAATTGGTATATTTATTTCCTAGGTCTAGGAACCACGGCAATTTAGTTTTACTAAAAAATAAGGTAGAGTATATAGAATTTGCAACAAATTAAAGGTATATCATCAATGAATTTACAAAAACCTTTCCTAAAACAGATTATGTAACAAAAAACAAAAAATTAAAAAAAGCAAATAGCGGAATCATTTAATACGGTGTCGTATTTCTTTGATTGAGAATGGGAAAGTGAAAAAAATGAAATTGCATAAATTCGCGGCATTGAAGGATCATCAAACTCAATGACAAGCTTTGCCCACGACACAATCGATCAGTTTGTTATTTGTCCAGGAACACAAAAACACAATCCAATTCCGATCCAACGGAACTATCAGAAACTTGTTGTTCTGTTTCTTTTAAAATTTATTTAACAAACTATTTTCTTAGATTCGAATCAAATTTCAAATGGCAACAAGAACAACAAAACAGCAGCAAAAAGCCCAAAAACAACAGCAAGGCAGCAGCTCCGACACTAATGCTAAGGTTGTCGAGAAGAGAAAGCCTGTGTTTACAAAAGTGGATCAGCTAAAACCGGGAACCAATGGTCACAATTTGACCGTCAATGTCTTGAAGTCCGAACCCGTTCTGCCTAAAAATCGTGCGGCTTCCCCACAGCTCCGCCAAACCCGAATCGCTGAGTGCCTTGTCGGTGACGATACTGGCACCATCCTCTTCACTGCCCGCAACGATCAAGGTCTCCTCTCTCTTCCTTTTTTTAATTATTGGCATTTGTCAATGTATGTATTTTTCTTTTTATCGAGTAAAAATGTACTAATATTTTGATGATTTTTGGAATTTTGAGATCAACTTATGGCTACCCATTTTTATTTGTTTTTTTTTTTTTTTTGTGCTTATAAAATATGATCATAGCAAGTTTAGAACTTTCTAATTTTTCAATTGCATTTGTTCTTGTTGCGTGTTGAGCTGCTCGAACAAGAGCAATGTGTCTTCTCTCAAAATGTTAAAATGCTAAGATTATGGATTTTCGGAGGACCCAGATGTCTTTATATCTTCGCTTGTTCTTATTGAGCTTTGATTTTCATAGTGGTTTGGGGTTTTGGCTGTGAATCAATTATGCATAAATCAGCCCTATCAACATTGTTTTCATTCTGCAAGTCTTTTATTATTGATGCTATTTCATGTATAATGGTTTTGCCATTCAATTAATACTTCCGTCCACCAATTTTTATTTTTCCTCAAGATTCTTGTTTTCAAATCTAGTGATCGTTTTTCAAGACAATCTTCTTTTGTTCTCTTTTGCTTAAAATTTTCGATCTCCCAATTTGTTACTTACAAATGAATTTGGTTTTTCTTTTAGTCGTGACGTGTTTGGCACTCATAAATTTTATGTAGTGTTGATGATGGTTAATATAAGAGCACCTTAAGAATGAGGTAAGATAGGATTTTTAGACTGAAGCTTGGGTTTGAATTTAGTTGCCAAGTGCCCGGGCATCCCACTTTTGGCTAAAATGTTTCTGCCTGCAAGCATCAAGCTGAATCTTTCATCTCCAAGCTATCAGTACTTTTGCTTATTATGCTAGCCGTTTCTGTACTTTGCAAATGGACTCTTTCTAAGCTTTATGCTTTGCAATTGCAATTCTGGGAATGAGCCTGCCTGCAAGATACTGTCACCATGCTTTTTTTCTTGAGTTTCATGCTTTTGTCAAATCTAATTCTAGATGCGCACACCAATATGATAGGTGATGCTATATTAACCCTCTACGATTAGCGATTGATTATCATGTTATAAATTATTGGTTTTTTCTCTCAACAATATGTATGCTGATATTATCTCCACTCCCAATATTCTGAGTGAAAATGGTGGGTGTGTTTTCTGTGCAGTTGACTTGATGAAGCCGGGCACCACAGTAATCCTCCGTAACGCAAAGATTGACATGTTTAAGGGGTCTATGAGGATAGCTGTTGACAAATGGGGCCGCATTGAGGCCACTGAACCTGCTAAATTTGTTGTTAAAGAAGACAACAATTTGTCCCTTGTTGAGTATGAATTGGTGAACGTGGTTGAAGAATGATCCAAGAAGCTCTTCCAAATGATCATTTCTCATCTGCTTCGTTCATGGCATATTTATGTTGCAATTTTCCAGTGGCTATAGCTTTGTAAACAAATCTAATTAAGGTTGGATTTTTTTTTCTCCATTTGATTAATGTCTTTGGGTAATCTTGTGCTATCATCAGCCATTATGTCTAGAACTGGGGAAAATAAATTATCCAATTCTAATATAATTTTCTCTTTCTTTTGCCCTTTTATACAACGAAGGTTGTCTCAAATTCTGAGTTTCTCTTTCAGTTAGCTGGTCGGATGTATACATGATAAGTGGAAGTTGATTTTTCACAGCTGATTACTATCCTTTTGTGATAGTAAAAACCATGTTTGGTTAAAATGCCAGATGAACTAGAAATGATAAACCAAATACCACTTGAGAATCAAGAGGAACAATGCCTCAAGCAAGTCTTACAATTTCAGAATAAAATCCATGGAGACTACGATCATTGCACCGCATCCAAGAAACAACTATCATCCATCTACAATACAAAAAGCACAAATTTTACTACTGAATGATATACATTGTGCCACAATGTCATGGAAATTAACCAAAGATAAATCCAATCACTCGAACAAGAATATTATTGAAACAAAAACAACTAGCTGGGTAGAGTTAAGATCAATGACTACAAAGTTGTGGCAAATGAAACACGAATGAGACTATGAGAGGCAACAACAAAATCTCCAAGTTAAACACAACAAAGAGTGATGGCCAAAAACACTTGAAAGCCTAAGTCAAAAGATAAAAAAGAAACGCGAGTGTACAAATGGGGGCTAAAAGACAGCTGCTGAAAAAATAAATTCATACCTTGTACCTAGCTCCTCCGATTTATGATAGAGTAAAGATGGAAGCTATACTATCTGATTTGCTAACTTTATGCACTATTTGGTGCAGACTAAAGTATAATCTTGCCCGGTGCATCTGTCTTTGTGCACTCAATTTTTATTGTATCTGACACAAACATCTTAACTGACCATTTAACAAATCTCAAGTCCTTCTCTAAGTAGGACATGCTCACTTTGTTAAAGTGAGGGATGCCACTAAAATATAAAAAAACACATATTTAATACATTAGAGACTGTTTTTTTTATCTGTTAGTATATTGAAATATGTGTTTTTTTATTTGTTAGTGGCATCCTCGCTTTGTTAAAATGAGGATGTCCACATTGGAGACTTATTCAACAAATCTCTGTGTTCATACACTCAATTTTATCGTATCTAATACCAATATTTTAATTGACCATTTAACAAATCACTTCATTTCATAATCAATGAAGGTTAAAAAGTAGTGTATGAATCACTCAATTTCATAATCAATGAAGGTTAAAAACAGTGTATGGACAATCATAAAAGTAAGCAGAAACTGCAATCCGTGGACCAAATATATCGTGAATGGAATTGAATAAGTTTACAAAAATACATGCAATAGAAAGTAAACACTAACAGATACAACTAAATTTCCCAATGATATACCATATTATCATAATTATCAAAACCACTATAAGACAATCTTATTTGGATTATGATAACATTAAGAAGCATCGGTTTATAATTTAGTTCCTTCCAAGTTCTTGAATCAAAATTTCAATCAGCACCTTGTTGACTTTACTAGGCAAAAAGCATCTAGAAATCCAACTAAAAAGCTTTATTTCGCCACCTTGTCTTAGAGCGCATGTACAAAAACTTTTCCCGAACTCTCTTGACATTCATCATACATCATCATTGCAATCTGAGTGAATGAGATAAATTAGTATAGTCCACATGTATCTATACTGGCATGAAAATGAAGAGAAGACTAGGTTCAAGTTAAGTCAGAAACTCAGACATGCCATTTCTAGGGTCCAATCAACAGAAAATCATTAAAGCTGTTCAGCCATCAGCCAAAAGAAAAGTATTGGAGTTACGTACACAATAATTTAACATGACGAAGTGAAAAGGAAGAGCCAAATTTCATGCATTATGGAAGCTGTTTTGCAAGATAACATAAATCGATTCCCACGACATAAAAAATATTAAAATAATACGAGAACTTGCCAAAGAACCTATCAAACTAAGAGATTTACTAAAGCTTAAAAAGTATTTTATTGGTTATATCCAAATCCACAAATTTATACATAGTGTTCAACTTCATGCCTCTCCACATTCCTTTAAAAAGACAATGTTATTACCTAACCTAATTAGAGTCACTCCATCTCCTGTTGCTTGATCTTCATCTAGTCTTGTCTTGCCCTACAAAAGGAAAGGATATGCATTCTTTCATTGTACGCCAGAGATAGAGAGATGGGTTTACCAATCTTGGTAAAGACAAGAAATAGTTCAGATAAAGAGGCAAAAAGATTGTAAAACCTTTGACCTTAGGAGTTCATGTTCAACTATTACTTGCACCTAATTTCTTCTGGACAATGACCCACACATTAGTTTTCATTTAATTTATGATTCAGTTTAAATGCCTAGAGAAGAGTATGATTGAAAGCAAGTTTAGACGTGAATTTCCTGCAAATGTCAAATCACCTCAATACGAAGATCAAGTATTCTCAAAAGGGTATCCTAATTTCATATGTGTTTAAGATGACAGAGTAGTCCTGATCAAATTACCAATTCAAAATAAGCCCAAAAACACAATTGGTTTGAGTTGAGTGACTAAAGAGGAAACACTCTTCATCTTAAAACTGTGGCCTTCTAGTCCAAACACAGCCTTCCCTAACTCAAGCACAAATTTCAGTGAACTGAACCTTAATTGAGCCCTCAAGATAAAATTATGTGCAGATTAAATAGCGCCTACATACAATGATCTATAAAACAACACCCCACTCCATAGCCAAAATATTACATGACCACAGTGACCAATTTCCATGGTTCAAATTAAAGTCAAATTGATAAAAGCAGATCAAATGAACAAAACAACATAAAAAATCAAATCAACAATCAACCAACAAACCGAATACAAATAAAACCCGGATAAAAAAATAATTGAATATCAAGCAGTAGCTCAAAACACTGAAATAAAAACATACATAAAAGCTAAAGGAATTACCTTCAGAGGTCCAACCATAGCTTCGACGAGAAACAGAGAGCATTGAAGTGAGCAATGCAGAGGCAGTGGCAGTGTGAAACGGCAACATCGTTTCGACGCAGCAGCTCAATTCCACCGGCGACCTTTCAATTAAACACAAGGATCACTCATTTATCAAGCATTAGCCAAATCAAAACTATATGGATGTATTAACGCACTGATGGAGATATGAAGAGAGTTGGGTTTTCAAGTTTCTTACCTGAAAAGGCGTTGAGATAGGGGGTTTTGTTTTGGCATTCGAAAAGGAGAGCTGGTGGGTGCGGCTTTGGGTTTGATGCCTGCAGCAAGCCTGCCCGAGACGGCAGCTCTGGGGGTGGCTGTTGACCGCAGAACGGATCTGGCAGCGGCGACAGACATGGTTTTGGAGTTTATGGAGTTTGGTTGTTCTCTGACTCCGAGGGTTTTGGTTGGGTTTTTGAGGTAGAGGAGATTTTCAGCGCTGTGTATGCTGTCGTACGAGATTACGGGCAGACGGTATACCACAACCGTTGATAGTTTTTGTGGTGTGCCACGTGTCATTCTGATGTTTAACGATCTTTTATTTTTAAACACATATGTTTACGTTCTAACATATTATCATATGTACAATAAAAATCTTCTTCTTTTTTTTTCAAAAAAAAAAAAATTAACTCGTCGAAGCTCGAAACCGGTTGTTAAAAAATTAAAATACAATCACTTAAATTAACCTTGGCTTCTTAGAAGAGGGAAAAAAAAGAAAGAAAAAAATCTACTGTGCCGGTGCCACTGCTCAATTTCTTTTCTTAGATTTAAAAAAATTAGGAGTAACCATTTCGCCCAACAGTCAAACCCAGTCTGGTCCTATGGGAAATCAGTTGTAGATTCGTTAAGTTCAAAAAGTTCTAATCTATTTTGATTTAATTAGATTGTGGTCTAAAAAAATAAATAAATTGTCGTCTATAAAAATGAAAAACAAAACTCTAATATTCACACTCCGTGTATTTATCATTAGGAAAATAATAATTAAACTAAAAGATGGGCCCACGGAGAGGACAAGAGAGAGAAGAGCCGTTTCTATCTTCATTTTGTCTTCCCTCAGTCTGAATAGCAGGCCTCTTATCATTATTATGAGAAAAATCACATCAGATAAATATTGTCATGTTGCAAACTCAATTAATTTTCTAAGTAGCCCATTTGGACAAAGAAGTGCAAGATGCTGGTTTTCCATTTATGATGTGAATCGAAGAAAAATTTCAACAAGTTAACAATGAATCCTCTAATTTTTGGACGAAGAACCAAAGACAGCAGAAGGAAGGGCTACATTTGATGTGAATGAGTGTTTATTGATTGATCCCGCGTGCGTGTATATGCATGCCAGTGTCACTTCAGCTGAGGCATTGATCGTTTGGTCTCATCCCATGACCATCATGTGTTACCGTCTTGGTTTTGATTCTGCTTCTGCTCATTTTCAGAAGGGGAATGCAAATTCCATGTCCTTTACTCATGTCAGAGCTTGTTCGTCTTATTCTCTCATGTTCTTCGAAACGGATTGCATTTGGGAAGTACAAGCTTCTTCTGTTTCCAGCTTTGAATCCAATTAGCCGGCCTAGCGATACGCTATTATCCTGGAAGAATGATGCTGTGGACTGACAAACAATTATCCATATGTATTACAAAATCTTGCTTCAATCTGAACTATGATCTAGAACAAAATAATTTTTGTGTGTATCTATATATATATAGAGCAGTTTTGCATTATCATGACAAGTCTTTTAATTGATAGATGGAGTTCAAACCGGGTGGCTTATGCAGCTACAAGGGCTATATCACAGGAGAATATATGCACAGACAAAGAACAAATAACAGTGAAAAGGGAGAAGAAAAGGACACGCTACGCTGGTAAAATTAATTTACCTCAGTGTCAAGGTTGGAGGATGAGAATGAGGAGAAACTGATTGCGCGGACATGAATAGAGTATGGTTCTTCGGCTGGTGCAGGTGCAGGTGCCCGAACAGCCTGTGACTGCAAGCTCTCCGTCACTCGAAGTCTCGTGCTCATAATCTCAAGCCCAAGAGGCCACCCAGTTGACATCTCATGTTCCTGGAAATTTCTCATCAATTAACTCATACTGGTATGCAGATGATAACATTTGCACATGTTTTCATGACTGTTTCCATAGTTTTGAATCATGTAAACCAAAAGCCAAGCAAATAACTTCAAAAGAACCGGAGTTGACATGAATGAGACAATTGCAATGATTTTACAGAGTTAGTGGTACGGAAAGGCTAATTGACAAGGGAAATAGTATCATCAAATGAATCTACAGAAGTTGGAATGAGTAAGATTTTGGCTTATTTCATGATGCTGTTTCTCTGCCTCGCTTCTTCCAAACTTGAACCTAGATGATCTAAGTACTTCAATGTATTTTACAAAATCTAAATGACCTCTGACTAGTATTTATCGTTCAGTAGAATGCAACATGATCTTTGTATTACGCTATGATTAAACATAATCACAGACAATCAAATCTATATATATGTGCATCCAAATTAAATGATCGAAGTACTTATTGGGGGTAGTTGGAGAAAGCACCGACAACTGTTTTTGTAGCCCAGTCATACAAATATAGGAAGATGGAGAACCCAACTTCAGAGCACGCTAGACCAGTTCAAAAATTGCCATATATAGACACCATTCTTTGATTACACATACAGTTCCCAGAGAAATCATATGTAGGTTAAAAAGAAAAATCCATAAGCGAACAGAACATAACAGAACAGACCAGAGCAGATAATATCTACAGCTTGTCATGAGCAAGAAATCGAGGAAAGCAACTCGACTTACTGTAACATACACAACAATCAAATAGTGGCAATAGTCATTAGTCAGACAATGTAAAGAACAGAGCTTCGACACCACATTCTTGAACAATTCATAAAGGATATTCTTTTCATGAATTTGCTGCAGTCACTCAGTGACAAAATAATCGAAACAAAATAGCATATACACAGGATAATCAAAATAGAACAAAAAAAAAAAAATTAATATTAATAATACAGAGGAAATGAAGTACCTACCTCAGTGGCCATGGGACTCGAGCAGTCTGCACAAGGAACCAAAATAGAAGACGAAGTTAATAGTGAATTAGTGAGCATAGAAGTTAGAAATTGGAAATATCAACAGAGAGAAGGTAAGAGAAAAATTATTCCTTAAACATGAGACAACAAATGAATCTGCGGCCCACATGGGCGTTGTTCAGCTATTCAAGTCGAGTCACAAGTTGAGTCGTTCATATGCCAACTACTACTACGTCATAATTAGTTGGATTAACGACTGATAAGCACATACATTCAGACACAATAACAACGTTTTAACCGTTTAGTTACCGCCATATTTTCAAACCAACTAGTCATTATCGGGCCGGGGCCGAAGGCCAGCCCAGCTTGGAATTTAAAAAAAAAAAAAAATCACAATCACTTGAGAAAGAAATTATTGGTATTTTTAATATTAATCAGTGGATTATGCGAATAACTTGGGGGAAATCGGGCCTTAATTGAAGAAGGTGATCATGGCGTTGGCATGGGTGGGTGCAATAATAAAAGCGAAGTTGTTGTATATATCTATAACACTAACACCCCGAAGCCGAAGCCAACCTAACTGAGCTCCTCTCAACTCTTCCATGGTGTAGGCCCAGAAGAGCTCCAATCCATAGAATAATTAAATAAATAATTTAAAATAATGTGGAAGAGAGAACAATTCCAGCGGATACGGATTCTTTTCCTAATTATTGGTGGTAGTTAGTTTCAACACATTTTTAAATTGTTTCTTTTATTATGATCATATGTTGCATAACTTTGTAACACATGCTGTCGTATACAGCACATTCCCAATGATTTCAACATTACAAGTTCAAAATGCTACTCGTTACCGAAAATTCTTGAACCATGTATAAATAAATAATTATATATATGACTAATATATCTTTCCAGCCTTAGCCCTTAAGTGATAAGAGTCCTTTTATCTTGACTTATCTTGTGACATACAGTATTCAATAACGCTGCCTTTACCTACGTCTGATATGTATAACTTATATCTCAAGTGATTTGCACTAATCAATTTTTCTTTTCTTTTCTTTTTTCTTGGTGTTAATTGCGTTTATTTTTATACCATCAATGTGATACTCTTACTACATCTATCAATAAATGATATATTAGGTATCACATCACTCAACTATGTAACTATAGCATTACTCATTACACTTTTTTTTCCCTCATTTGATGATATATATATTACAAATTTTAGTACTAACTTGCGATTAGCGAACCCATCCAAAATGTGTAAAACTCGAACGGTAAACCAATAGTCAACTTTTATCTGTATATGAAAAAGAAGAAAAAATGAATTGTTACAAAGAAAAGCCCATAAGCCCAACACGGAATCAGACTCTTGTACAGAACGGACCCGCAATTTGGTTTCTCTTGTTGGGCCTCGCTCCTCAGGCCGTTATTAGACAAAAGCAATCAAATTTTCTGAGCTATTAACCCCCGTACCAAAATCGTAGGATACCCCTATTCGAAAAAACCCAATTAAAAAAATATTTTTAAATTTCGGTCTCACAATTCATCTAACTTTTGTTTCAAAAACAAGTAAACAACCCTTAAAAAACCTCACATCCCATTCAAGAACAATTTCTCTTTCTAGATTTTTTTTTTTCCTTGTTGATACATGCAAGTTGTTCAACCCTCAATTATCAGTTCTATAAGAATGGCAATTTTTTAGCTAAACCAGGTGAAAATTTTGTAACTTCTTTGAATGATTTAGGTTCTAGAATAGGAGAGATAAAAAGGGACATTAAAGAAAAAGGAATAGCTAATTGAAGATTGCATAGATCTTTTAACTTCAAACCTAAAATGAAAATTAAATGGGGTCATCAATCTTCTTTGATCAATACTGATCGATCGGAACGAAGCAAAATTAGGCAAGAGGAAGTAGAGAGAAAAATGGTTCTTTAGATATGCATAAATATTTGTTAAACAATTGTTTGGAGACTAAATTGAAGTATCATAATTTTTTATTTTTAGTAAATAATGATATTTTACCCCTCAATTTATCTCTGAAACTTCTATTTTTCAATTTATCACATTTATTTTTAGAAATTATCACTATTAAATAAATTATTAAAATAAGTATTTTCTTTTAGTTGGGGGCTATTTGAACCCACCAAATTTTTCTCCACATTCATTTCAAAAAAAAAAAATTATTGAAAATTTAAAACTTTAAAAATCTCATGATTTTCTTTTACTAATCGCTTTCTCTCTTTACCTTACAATTGCATATTCTTTATCTACTCTCACATTTTACAAACTAAATACTGAATTTTACTCTCTTTTGAATTCATTTTTTGGTCTTTCTTAATATATCATGATCTCTATTTCATGTTTTCTATATATAAATTTATCTTCTTCATATTTAAGCTTTTATGGTTGGTAAATATTAATTTGTTGATATTCATTAACTGCATGGTTGATAAAAATTTATTGAAGTTCATTTTAAAACGATGGATCTTGTTCCTCTTAATTAGTAATACTAATTACTTATAACTATAAGGATATATTTGAATGAATTAATAATAATTTGTGAAAAACAAGTGAAGGTTTCTTCTAGAATCTTTCACACTTCCAGATAAAACTGAAATAAAGAGTTGCAGATATATATGAAGTACTAAATACAGGCCCGGTATGAATACAGAGAGCTAAACGATTAATTTTGTCCTATATATATATATATATATAGATGCAAGTATCTGTGAGTAAATCAAATTTAGTACAAAACATGACATTTTGATCCACCCACTTCAATATTTTAAAATCGTGAGCTTCTCAGTAGGTAGTTATTAAATTTCATCTCATGCACGCCCCTTTTTTTTAATTTCAGTTTGCAGTTTTCTTCTTTCCTTTTTTTTTAATCTACGTTTCACTGAAAGATGCTGCTGAACACAACAAGTTCAGAAATGATGAAATAGAGAGTGGGGGAACAACTACGAGTGGGTGGGTATGATGATGGCTAGTGCTAGTGTTAGTTAATTAATTAGTCAACTAAAATGTATAACCTCAAATGCAGAACTGCTTCTTCTTCTTCTTTGATTTTCATTCTTCTACAAATTACACGTTCCTATTTTTTCCATCAATTTCTGTCCTTTGTAAAGACATTTAGTAGAGAGTTGTGACAACTGGGGCAATCAAATATCATTTGGGTTCGTGTTAGTTGGGTAATTAGGAATTAGGGCCACATATATTCCTTTTTTTTTTTTTTTTTTTTGGTTACCATTTTCAATTGATTCGTTAAAACCTAACTTTGAAGTTTGAATCATATATAACCGAATTCCCTTCTAAAATGACAAAGATTAGTCAAAAGGGCAAAGCCAAAAATAAAGTTAAAGAAAGGCAAAGTCATCCCCGTCGATCACGGAAGAAGACAAACGCAAGGGGTGCATAATTTTTGTTTCTTTTTTAATCGCTCCCCTATTTTGAATATTTACTCCTCGATCCCTTATACTAAGTGACTTTTTGTTACGAATGAAAATGAAATGGCACGGTGGCCCTACGAGCCCTATCTGCGGCAGAGGCAGAGGCAGTGGTTGCCAGTGGGTTACCAATTCAGTACTCTATAAGTGTTTTGGTGGATAGTAGATGGGGACACCCTTCTAATTAATTGTTGCCGAGCTGATATTGACTTGACAGTTATTCTATCTCTCTCAACCAAATTTCCAAGCACTAGAAAAACGGATTTTATGAAAAATTAGTTCACATTTTTGTGGATTATTATTATTAGACTGGCTTGGTTCAGTCACTAGGAAGCTAGACTGGTAGAGTCTTGGGCGCCCCAAACGGGTTCTCAATCCCTCACAGTAATGTTACGGTGATTAAAGTCCTAATGAATAGATAAACATGAACGTAGCTATAGATTATATATATATATTTTTTTGGCTTTACAAATGGATGTAGATAAACATTTAATAATTAAAGCTATAGATTATAATTGAAGGCCTGATGAATAGATAAACATTTAAGTCACATATTTATGAATATATTATTAGTTATGAGGTTTAATAATTTTACTAACTTTTTAGAAAGATACGATTGAGAATTACGAAATAAGAATATAATACTAATTAAATCTTAGGTGCATGTGATAGAAGATTAAAAAGAGTTGAGTCCAGATCAGTTCTAACACTAGATGTAAATCTTTAATAATAGAACACGGCTTGCCATAATAATTAGTTACATACCTAGCTAAGCAATAAGCATGCAGGATGAAGCAGTGTTTACGTCACATGTTTTTATCAATTCGCACTACTATGTGTCCACAATTAATCAATTATACAATTTCCTTTTAAAGCTAGCAAAAGCAAATAGGACGACGGTATCTTCTATCTCGGTGCTTTTGGATATATTAATTTTATCATAGAGTTTTTATAAAAAGAAGAGAAAAAGCATTATTTGCCTTCCGCTTAATTTGGCATTCTGCTTTCAGATCGGATGTAATTCAAATTAAAATTGTTCAAACACATGCTTTTGTCGATCACATAGATGTGAATAGAGAGATACCAGCACGCACATCTTGAAGAGACAGTAGCAAGTGCTGTAATTTAGTGCCTACAAACTTAGGCACTGTCTATACGTTTGAAAAATGAAACTGAAATTTGCGGTGCTCGGCGCTAGGTGCTGGCCAACGCATATTTTCATTGTGTAGCACGGCAAATCACAGAAGCCCTTGGTTTCAAACTTGGAATTCAATTCTTGTTGCGATTTTTGTCCTTTATTAGGAGTTAAAAAAATTTTCCCCCGTCAAAACGGAAGACAAATCCAATGGTGGTAAGGATTAAGGGATATATACAGTGTGTGTATATATATATATATATATATATATATAGAAAACAAAAAGGAAACATCATGTATATATCCTCCACTCATTTTTTGGACTGCTTGGATGGTGATGTGTGTGTGTATGCACCGACAAGGTTGAAGCTCTTAGTTAGAGCAGATGCGAAAATATACATTAGACCCAATATCAATTAGGCCTTGCTTTGCATCGGCAGTTATCAGATAATAAAAGTTAAAAATAATTAAATTTTAACTAAGTAAGGAGACTGATTGAGATGATGCTGCTGCATGCATAGACTCCAACTCCTTCTACCAATTAATTAAACCGAAAGCTTTGCTTTTACAATTTTGTAAACCATGAGGAACACACAAAGACCAAATCAAAGTAAAGACTGAAGATCTATCTCCTATTAATTACTGCTACTAAATTGAGCTGATAAAAATTATGCGGTAACTTGAAATTACAATCTTGAGCTGAAATAAACAGAAAAACTAGATATATATATATATATATATATTAAGTAAAAGTATACACTTTATTAATTAATTTTCAATGTTCATAAACAAAGACAAAACAAGCTTATAAATTTCATACCTTAGCTTTTTCAAAGCAGCATGAGTGATGAGACTATGCAAACCCCGAAAGTACACGATAACAAAATGAACAACAAGAAAGCCCAGATATAATAAAATAAATCTATTTGCTTACTCTTTCCTATTAATTAAACATAACTTAGCATCTGATCAACACCACGCACATAATTGTAGACCGGCTAGAGGCATCATGTTCAGGGGAGTTCATCAAACTCGTTCTCTTCATTCTGGAAGTTGTTGTTATTGTACTCGTAAGTGTTCTCATTGTAGTAACCCCTCGAATTCTGCTGCTGCTGGTACTGATTTGGATTGTAATTTTTCTCGTTGTTGACGTCGTAATAGTACTTGCCATTCTCCAAAAACCTCGTGTCACTCATCCCTTTCTTCTCAGCATTATTGTTGTTGTAACTGTTCTGGTTGCTTCTGTAGCCACTTTCTTGGAATTTCGAGTCACCCAACCTCTCTTGCTCTGTCTGAAAACCGTTGTTGTTGTAATAGTATCTGTTGTTATTGAAGTTGTACTTGTTAGGGTTGTTGTAGCTGGTGGTGGGAGTTTTGTAGGGTTCAAAAGTTCCGGTGGGGGTGCTGGTAATGGGGGTTGTGTAGGGTTCGTATTGCACGGCGGCGGAGGTGGTCGGAGTAGTGTAAGGTTCGAAGGTTCCGGTGGGGGTGCTAGTGATGGGGGTGGTGTAAGGCTCGTATTTGACGTCAGCAGCAGAGGTTGTGGTGGGGAACTGATCATTATTCTTTTGGCCGTACAACCCGTAGCCGTTTTGAGTCTCTGGGATGAAAGTCGGCTCTTGTTGTTTGTTGAGTGCTGTCGTCTTTTGGGTCTCGGGTACAAAGCTCGTAGGCTCTTGCTGTTGCTTGCTCAAGCTTTGTTGCTCTTTGTTGTCGGGTGTCACTTGAACATAGTTGTTGCTGCTGGAGCTTGGAACTTTGCTGAAGAACTGGCTTTCTCTGGCATGAACTTGCACAGAGAGGAATGCCAGTAGACAAATGAAACTGACGAGTTTTGCTGCAGAAAGAGCCATGAGTAATGGCAAAGGTGTGGGAAAGGATACAATTCTAGACTGTCTAGTAGTAATGGCCTGGCCGCCTGGGAGCTAAAGCTTTGCTTATACAATATCTTTATATAGAATGACCTGTGGAGAGTCTCTCCTTTGAGGATTAAAATAATAAAATAATAATAATAAAATCTCTCACCTTCTCTTGGTTCAATTTTTTCTACTAATTAGTTGCAAATGGGACTGTAGAATGGGCGATGATTGTGGTCCCTTTGGGGCCCCACTTTACAAATCCGCTCTTTCATATCTGTTTCATTTTTAATCATACTGCTGAGTGCTGACCCTTTAAGAAAGTTTTTTTGCAGCTCTTTACGCACATCCATTGCGCAAAACGACATAAATAAATATAGGCTAAGTTATGTGCTGAGAGGAGACCCTCACCCTCTTTTCATTATTCTTTTTTTTTTTTTTTTTTTCCCTTCCCCCGTGTATTTTAAGCAAATTAAAATTGATTTAGCTTTATAAAGCATAATCAAACAAAAACTTACTAGCCCCAAAGCTAGCAAAGAATCCCGAGGTAATTAACTAATCCACCACAATGATTTGAAATGCTACAGTAGTAAACCCTCAGTTACTCGTGCACTTAATTAACCTGTGGGGTTCATGATTATTCCCTAAAATGGGGGAATTTTTTTTTTTTTTTTCCAGTTACTACTCAATGCAATCACGAAAAAGCTTTGAGGGGAAGGGTATAACGGGGATTTCAGATGATTAGGGGTGACCGAGTAATTATGCGTGGATTGAGGAGTGGGTTGGGGCAAATGGAGCCGTGGGGCCGTCATATAATGGCATTAAGTGCTCGCAGCATGTGCCCTGTACGCTTTGTCTAACCCTATGGACTATTGATGATGGACCCTTAACTCCACGCGACTCACGCGCCCGTCCGAGTCCGATATTACGGTGCTTCCACAGTTAAGACTTGGACCCACAATCAATAGGGAGCCCAACCCTTTCTCTAATCCTTATTTGCAATATTTCAATTATTTATTTATTTTATCCTTCATAATTATTATTAGATCTTTCATTATTTTGAGTGGAGAAAAAGTTAATTAAAAAAAAAATAAGTCACAACACTTTAGGAATTGTAACCGGTAAGATTAGTTAGAGGTGAATTGATTTTTTTTTTCCTTTCTATACTTCTATTGCCTTCTGTTTTAAGCAAGCAAGATATTAGGATTAATGTTGTCAATCAAAGGGGAGTTGGCCAATTACCCAACAATCACTGTCCTGAAATGAGCATGCTTCCTTGTGTTGCGTAATCATTTATTGGCTGTCGAGTGTGGACATATATTTACATGGGCTGGCTGGCGGGCTTCTTTTGACATTTTGACTTGCCAAGGCAACAACATAATTTGTGTTGGCAAATTGTTGGTTTACATCTTTTTGTGTTGCCCCATATAAAATTTGCATAGCTGTTTAATTTTGATAGCTAGTGCACAATGAAATCTGAGGTCCTATCTTTAATTAAACTTAACTATTCTAAAACTTCAAATATTAAGAAATTACTTTGTAAAAGAGTTGCTTTAATTTACCAAATTAGTGAGATGGGTTCAGGCTTTATCCAACGCATGTATGGACTGAAAGCTAATATAGCAGCAAACAATTCAATGCTAACAGCTAGAACCATAGTAATGGTGAAACGTCTTGCAAGATCGGTGCAACAAACTTAACTCATCTACATGATACGGACCAAAAAAAATTGAAGGAGAGCAACTAGATCCGCTTAATTATTTTCATCCGGATTTAGGCATTATATTTACAACTTTTTATTTCATTACCTAATGACTCGATGAAATTTATGACAACGATTGGCGCAACAGCTCAAGGTTGGAGGCAAGGAAAAGTACCTATAATAATAGCTCAGTCTAAAGTCAAAATAACAAAGTAAAAAAAAAAAAAAAAAAAAAAAAAAGGAAGAAGTTTCTATTTCATATACACAATTCATGTGTCAACTCTCTTTTTCTTTTTCCTTTTATCATGACACATATTTCAACTAAGAACATGGCCCCTCTTCCCACCTAAGCCTAAGAAGCACAAAAGAAAAAAAAAAAAAAAAAGAGAGAGAGAGAAAGAAAGAGAGAGAAGGAAAAAGATTAATGTAGGTTCAAATTTTCCTAAAGCAAAAACTTAAATAGTAATGACTAGTGCGTAATAAAGCAGTAAAACCTTGAAGAAGCTGTCCGATCACTGACGGATGATTGGGTAAAGTAAATTGTGTAGTAAAAATCTTAGAGCTATAAACGTTGTCGTTTTCTGGACGGGAGCTGAGGCTCAGAGACGGTGTAATGAATGGTATAGTTAATAGTTTGGGTATATTCTTTAAGTACAGTATTATGGTTGGTCATTGATGCATTGGTGGGCTATTAGAAAGTAACACGTCGTGGAGAGGAGTTAATAAAATTTCAGATGAAGAGATAAACAATTAATAAATGAAAGAAAGAGGCGGTGACATTTTCACAGAAATGCTTTATTAACTTTGTCAACATACTAATAAAATATTGGCTCCACTGATAATGGAGTCCCCTTAAGTGATTTGATTAGATTTGTTCTCTAATTCGAGTCGCAGGGAAGTCGCCTTTGTTGGGAGAACATGTACCTCCCGATTCGAGCGGGAACTTCTAATCTGAATTGTGGTACGAATTTAAAAGTGCCTCCCACAGTTGAGGGCCTCTACAAAATACCTCGTGATTAATATAAAAAAAAAAAAAAAAAAAAAAACTTTGTCAACATATTTGTTGGAGCAATCTACCAAAGCCTTTTTTTTTGGCTTGCTTTGCGGGGGGGTTAAGTGAGTTTGTTTGTTAATTTGTTCCGTGATCAGCGCAAGGGGAGTTTCCTACTCGACTCCAAGGCGAAAGGGAAAGACAGAGATAGAATATAAAGGAGAAATTTGTCCGTGCAATTTTGTTTTCATTTTCCGATTGCAAATATTCGTTATTTCCTCGTCTCTTTATAATTATTACGGGCCCCTCTACGATGCTTTTGGGTCACAGTACCGGGCAAGTGAGGCTACTCGATTTTTATTATTCTACTGATGAGCTTGGGCTTGTAGTCCAATCTTGCCCTCAACGGGTCTGCAATTGGTCGGGGTGTTCAACTTCCCAAGTGTTGCATTGCAAATTGCAATGGTCATGAAAAAAAAAAAAAAAAAAATGACCCATTGAGACCAAAATCGAACTCTAAAAAGTAAAATCAACACAAAAAATTTGCCGTTGACACAGAACCGAATACTAACAACGGTTACACAAACAATCATCCATCATTTAAAACCCATGTCACTGCAATACAAAGTGAAATCAAGAGCCATTAGCTGCAAATGGGTCCCAAAAGAAGAGAGAAAACAACAAAAGATTAGGCACCAAAATAGGAATCAAAGGATTGACGTGACATCCGAGGCGTTTTCTTTGCAATCGTTTCCTAACATACTCTCTTTTCTCCTCATCTCCCCACTTAGCTTCCTCCACTCCCTTTGCCAGAGTCAAAGGCGGAGGCTGCTGATACGGGCACTTTGATCTCCAGGAAGTCTGAGGAAGCCCAAATCTCGAGACCCTTCTGAGGAATAGAGAGAGACCCCACCTCCAGTGAATATAACGAAATTTGGTGCAGAAAACAGGAGGATAATCCCAGTTCAGGTAGCATGGGATTTGTGAGGAGACGAACAACTGTGAGTGGAGCGGTGGTGAATTTGTGGGGCTTGTCAAGACGTGTGTCAAAGCTTGCAGTTTTTGTTCCCATGTTGTGTCATCCATCACTAAATTGTTCTCAATAAAGCCCTTTGGCTGAAATATGAGCCATGTATCTGAGTCTGATGATAATGGAGCAAACTATTTGTCTTTTTAAGTTGTGCCAAATATTTTGTAAAATCATCTTTCGTCCACAAAATTGTCGGTGCTTTTGCTCTTGCCACTTGCCAATTGATTGAATGTAAATTAAAGGGCAAAATCTTTTATTGCCTCTAAAGTTTTCACATCATAAAAAAATGAGAATTCTCATTTAGAACAAATGACAACTTGGGCAGAATTGACATCGTCGAAGAATTTTGTTGTTGTAAATGAGAAATTTCTCATTTGACACGAGAAATTTCGTTTGATAACACTATTGTTTTGGACAAGATTTCCGTGCAACTCGAAACTGACCAAAGTTGCCAGGTCAACGACACGGTCGAAAATTTTGAATTCTAAGAACTTAAGGTGAAATGTCTTTAATATCCTTAATATTTTGCATTTAAGATAATGAAATGTTGAAACAACTCTTTCAACCTAAGAGTTCAACTTCATGTTGCTACAAATGGAATTATTACATCAGTCAGTCAAGTATGAAGAATCCATGCACCACTAGATGTAGCAGCAAATTAAATGGTTAGTAACTGGCATTCTAAACTACTACCAGTAAGATACTTGACATGAATTAATTCATGTGACGAGCAGTCAGCAAGACAACGAGCACTGCACAAGCTATTCCTTTCTTTCTGGAACTTAAAAAAGAAAACGACTGGTTTGGACAAATATCCTCTTCCTGAGAAGCAAGTTGCCTCCTTAAAGAGCAAAACTTTCTATAACTTGCTGAATTGTGATGAAAGCAACACCCATGCAGCCAATATTGGGAAGGTGATTAAAGCAGAAGCCTAGAATGCCAGCAATTTAGTTACATTAGAAGATCAAGAGTGAGAACTGGAACGTGGATGACAGGATCCACAAAGCCGAGTCAATAAAAATGATATCAATTACCAAAAGGGGTAAAATCTACAAAGCTTACCACAAAAAATACCACTTCCTCATTGGCAAGAGCTGCGGTCAATTTGTTTTTAACCATTTCTTGCTTGATGAATCCTTGCAACTGCAAATAGAATGTAACATAGAGTTAAATCCTGTTTATCCATATGAACATGAAAGTTCTGCTGCTATATCTAAACTATTAGGGTTCCTTGGACTGGGTGTGGCTTAGGCAATGTAGTGACCGGACAATAAAGCAGTAACTGGTAATTTCTAGGTGCACGAGTGCTCGCAACCTCTGTATTTGGTTCAATTACAATGTCAGAAACAGAAAATTAACCAAGGTTTTTATGTTAGCATTGCATTTAAAGTTTTTCTAAAGGCAAAACACCTGTCAGTGATTCAATGGAAAATGGCACACATAATTACAGCAATATAGTTTAGAATATCCCTAGTACAGCAATAAAAGTATAATTTTATCTTTCAAACGACAACTCTGCATAGTTTAGTTTAGAATAGTTTAGAATATCCCTAGTAAAGCAGTAACTGGTAATTTCTAGGTGCACGAGTGCTCGCAACCTCTGTATTTGGTTCAATTACAATGTCAGAAACAGAAAATTAACCAAGGTTTTTATGTTATCATTGCATTTAAAGTTTTTCTAAAGGCAAAACACCTGTCAGTGATTCAATGGAAAATGGCACACATAATTACAGCAATATAGTTTAGAATATCCCTAGTACAGCAATAAAAGTATAATTTTATCTTTCAAACGACAACTCTGTATAGTTTAGAATATCCCTAGTAAAGCAGTAACTGGTAATTTCTAGGTGCACGAGTGCTCGCAACCTCTGTATTTGGTTCAATTACAATGTCAGAAACAGAAAATTAACCAAGGTTTTTGTGTTAGCATCGCATTTAAAGTTTTTCTAAAGGCAAGACACCTGTCAGTGATTCAATGGAAAATGGCACACATAATTACAGCAATTTAGTTTAGAATATCCCTAGTACAGCAATAAAAGTATAATTTTATCTTTCAAACGACAACTCTGTATAGTTTAGTTTAGAATAGTTTAGAATATCCCTAGTAAAGCAGTAACTAGTAATTTCTAGGTGCACGAGTGCTTGGAACCTCTGTATTTGGTTCAATTACAATGTCAGAAACAGAAAATTAACCAAGGTTTTTGTGTTAGCATCGCATTTAAAGTTTTTCTAAAGGCAAGACACCTGTCAGTGATTCAATGGAAAATGGCACACATAATTACAGCAATTTAGTTTAGAATATCCCTAGTACAGCAATAAAAGTATAATTTTATCTTTCAAACGACAACTCTGTATAGTTTAGTTTAGAATAGTTTAGAATATCCCTAGTAAAGCAGTAACTGGTAATTTCTAGGTGCACGAGTGCTTGCAACCTCTGTATTTGGTTCAATTACAATGTCAGAAACAGAAAATTAACCAAGGTTTTTGTGTTAGCATCGCATTTAAAGTTTTTCTAAAGGCAAAACACCTGTCAGTGATTCAATGGAAAATGGCACACATAATTACAGCAATATAGTTTAGAATATCCCTAGTACAGCAATAAAAGTATAATTTTATCTTTCAAACGACAACTCTTTGCTTAGCAGATGTGAGTGAGTGAATACAAACCTCATGGTGAAACTTTTTAAAAGCCAAAAAGAATCGCTTAAATTGATGTTGAACTTGAGACATAAAGGAGATCAAAATAGACCCTTTGCCTGGTAAATAAGGTACCAACATCCCAGTGAGCTTTGGAAGATGTTTTTCAGAAAAGTCTTTGACAAACTGCAATTCACGTGGAAAATTAGAAATATGCGTCATATTATGAAAACTATTGAATATAGACCAACAATAATAAATGGATATGCAAAGATTAAGACTTTACCAATATTTTCTTTAAAAAATTCAAATAAATTAACAAAGATGGATTAACATCTCTGCAAATTTCCAACAATTGATATTACCTTCAAGAATGTGCATCTGGCATACATCAGTTGCCTTTGGACGTTTGCTGCCCTCAACTATAAGAGAATCATCAGCAAAAAAGGAGATAATAAGAATAAACTGTCAGGGCATCAACAGAGATGCACACAGCCTTATTTTCCTAAATCCTGAAGAACTGAGGATATCATTGAAATAACTTGGGACGACCATGCATACTTCTGCCATATGAAGAGCCTGCTCAAGATGTTGAATCTGAATCCACTGTTCTGTAACAATCTCTGACATCTAGCGGTGACAAACAAATCAAAAGAAAGCCATGTAACAAGCTCAGATCCTAAAATGGCATCTCAAAACAATGAAAAGAATCCCACCATTCATGAGTTAGAACCAGCGAGACAGGAAGTTGTCACCAAATGATATGGGGATGAGCAAAAGCATTCACCTTTTCAACTTGTAAAGAAACCTCTTCCAATCTGTCCTCAGCATCCAGAGCTTTCGATTCTAAATTGTGAATATCAAAGTTGTTCTTCCGGGAAGCAGCCCATAGAAGTCGTATCTAGGCAACATTATCCTACTTATCAAATCAGTTAAACGATCAACAAGTGAAAAACAGAATAACAAATATAAATACTACCATGTATTTTGAGAAAGGCGATGCACCAACAGAAAGATGAATATCCTATTCGTGACTAACCTCTTCTTCCAGAGCATTTAGCCTTTCCTCAGCACGGGACGAGTCATCCTGAAATTGAACCGTATGCATTGTCAAAAATTTAATGTGACACAAAGGTTGTCTATCCGTCGAAGAAATTGATTCTAAAGTGCGCAAATCTACATTTATATTGCATCATTTGTATGCTTCACTCAATAATAATCCAAAACACGGATCGATCGGTGCCAAACAGCGCCTAAGGATTGAAGAGAAGAGGCACGGCACCTTGATTTTTGAAAGAAGAGATTGGAGATGGTGGATCTTATTCGTCATGTCATCAACTAGCTTGTCGCGCTCCTCTATATAATTACTCTTGCCATTTACTTTCCTAATGCTTTCCTCTAGCATGGTTTCTGTGAGAACAGAATAACGCGATGGAGTCTAAAATATCACTATAAAATTGACAACGTCAACATTATCAAAAGATGAAATAGCAAACACTAAAGAGAGAAATTACCTAATCCGGCAATTTTGAGCTTGGCGTCCTGCAATTCAGCGATCAAATGCTGCTGGCTGTGTTGTTGATTTTGAGATGTAAGAGTGAAAGACCAAAATAAAATCACCAAAAGGAGAGTTAGATGAGCTGCAGCTGCCATTACTTTTCTATTTCCACTCTCTGTTACTTTCCTAGATTTTGTTTTGGTACTGAAGATGAAGGAGAACTAATAAAAGACCTCGGAATCGGATTGCTTGGTGGCCTTTTTTCTTTTTCTTTTTTTTTTGATGGACGGTATTCACTTCTTCAGTTTCAGTTAGGACGTGGTGCACACGTGGCAAGCGCCGCTTAAATGAGAGTAGAATCTGTAGCATTCACCATCACTGTCCATAAAAAATAGTACGAAAAATAATACATCATCATTATAAAATGAAAAAAAATAAAATAAAAAAATCACTATAAAATAATTTTTTAAATCTTTTTGGCTTTTCTATTAAATATAATTCTATTTTCAATATAGATAGCATTGCTTAATTTGCTTTTCATCATTTAATTTGACCCCCCTCATCAATCATCTCACAATACAATCAATTTTCTACCTTTTTTTTTTTGTTTTCAATCACTAACATACATTATACAATTAGAAATGTATCAATATTTACATTAGAACCATTCTAATCCAAATTTATACCCTCACAAATTTAGAAAGAATATTTGTTTCACTTTATATTTGTTTAAAGAAACTTTGAAAATACTCGTTAAAATTATCAACATTCCATCTAATATTCACAAAGTATATGAATTTTATACTTCATTATTAACGGAGTCAGAATCTTTTAACAAAAATAGTTTAGCTATATAAAATGTCAAAAAATTAAGCTACAACAAAATATTAAGGTATAACGACTACAATTCTTAAAATTGCTAATTGATAGGTGCTACTGAAGATGTCATCTAGTTATAAAAGGGTGTAGCTTTGCAATTTTTTCTAATATTACTTACAACAATTTTTCTTTCGTTTTTAAGTTCAAATTATATTCCAAATTTATTTGACATTGAAAACTTGATAATATTTTCATATTTTAAAGTAGAATACTTACAATAAGTTTTGAGTATTTTTGAACTTTCATTAAACATTGGGTGACAATCTAATAATTTCCCAATATTTAACAATAGTGTTTACTTAATTATTATTTTAGAAGTAAATATTCTTATATAAATTTCAAATAAAGATCAAAATTTTACGGTTTTAAAATATTTTTTCAAATTATTAATATTATAAATCATAATATTAAACTGTTTCTTATGATTATAAAAATTAAAATAATTTGTTTGTAATTAATAATTAATGTTATGAATAAATAATATATAGTTTAGTTTAACAAAATTAACTTAAGTGGCTTATCCCACAAGGGTCATGGACCAGGAGATGGCCTTATTAGAATTAATGATGCAATGCTATCTTGGCCCAACGTGGACCAAACATAAACTTGGATAAAAAATTATCCAATCCCATGCTTAATACCACCGCCGAACACGCCCTAAATTTCCAACCAGAAAACTGGAATCAAATCAACCTTTGGCTCCGCGGCGAAAGCCACGCTGAATACCAAGAATAAGCAGCGTGACCTAGACACAACCGTTGTGAACAAATTTTTCTACCACTAATAATATTCTTTGCATTATACACACAAGAAATAAATTTGGAGTCAGCTAGTATTTCAAAAACAAAATAGGAAAAAAAAATTAATATAAATAATGGCGAAAAAGACCTCATTGCTGGCTAGGTTACAAATAATAAGCCTCAATTACATGGATTACAATGCGAATCTAATTACTTCTAACTCCTCGTTCTGAACCCCGATAAAATTCAGAAGGGGTGTGTTCTTTTGCTCCCCTATACAGAAATTCCGCTACAACACCAAAAATATATTGCAGCCTGTGTACCAGCAGCAATCCCATAAATACAATTATCAATCACTATACTCTGAAGCAGCAGAGTCAACGCCATCGTCGATTCCATTCTGATCAGAGGCCTCACTCATGTCAATATTTCCCTCCGAATATTCATCCACTGCTTCTTCAATGCCAGCATCATCTCCAAAAGCATCTTCATCCTCATCACTTACTTCCATCACATCCCTGTTCCAGCCATTAGTAGCACCATTAAAACCAACTTCCCAGTTTCCTTGCTCATATTCCACTGCTTGAACATTGTCGTCAGAGTCCACAGCTTCAGCACTGTTGCTGTTCTCAGCATCCTCCATATTTATCATCCTTTCTTTTCCAACACCCCATTCCTCTTCATCCAAGTTTCTATGTAATCCACTACTACTGTCAGGGATAACCATATGACCCATTTGGCCCTGAAATGTCTCATTTTTAGATGTCCTATCGGCTCTCTTCCTAACCGTTCGGCGACCTCGACCATTTGTTCTTAATCCCTGCTGTTTCAGTCGGAGATTTAAACCCTCATGTTCTCTTGCAGTCCGCCTGCCAACATCAGCAGTGATACTCGGAGTTTTTTTATGATACTTCCTACTCCATCCGTGGTCACGATTGCCTTTTCCACGTCTATAGTTTTTCCGTTTTCCAGCCAGGTTAGAGTAGTTCTCTTCTTTCACAAGTCTATCTTGGTCCAGTTCTTTTAGAACAACCTCTTTGTTCTTGAGAGGTAAATATCTTGAAGGGATCTGCACATATGGAAAAATGGGGGGGTTAGCTGTTCTATTTTTTCTCATTTCTCCCCTAGAAAATGATGATTATAAATAGCTGTCTTATCAAATACACATATGGCCAGATACAAGTTTGACAGAACCACCAGGGAATTTTTTGATTGCAGGGTTGAGAGTTTTCACTGGCACACTGTGAGCTACAAGGTATCAGATTAAAAAGAAATAGCATAAGAACTCACAACTCGTTCGTTGGCTTCCTTATCTTCTTCAAATTGCTCAGGTTTTTCTGGCTTTACATACATTATGGATGCATCAAGTTCCAAAAGCCTAAGAGCCACAGCAGCAGTGGTTTTTGGTATCCATGGAAGTATAGGAACTGACCAAGGGTCAGCACATGTAAAAGAGGAGCCCAGTAATTCCTTTGTTGTCTCAAAGTTCGAAGATAAATATGATCGCTTTATGCCACTCTCAAGGATGGTCAATAACTGCAAAAGAAACTCTGAGTGAGCCACTCATCCAACCAAAACTTAAATGTCAACTTACATATATTGCAACATACACAATTTTGCATGGATGCACAGATAGACATAACTACACAAGAACTTGATTATGTAACGGTGGAATAATGAACTAAGGGATTTTTTATTTGATTAAACTTCCAATTTTACCAGTCACAAAAAAATGAAATTATACACAACCTGTAAAACTTCTTCAGCTGATGATGACATGTTCAACTTCATTCCCCAAGTCTTTCGACGCTCGTCTGTCCATGATGCTTCCAGTGCTTCTGGTGGTATGTATGCCTGCCAATCAATAAATACAAATTATATATGAGCATAAACAAACAATAATTATCAGCTCTTTGAAAAGCTGAAAGATATTATTTAAACATAATTACTTTCAAGAAAATCCAAGTCTTCTCAGTCTCACCTCAATCACAGCAGACAAGGGCTTAAGCAATCGAATTCCCAGAGGAAGAGAAGAATCAGACACATGTATGTCTCTTAGACCTAGCTTCGTTTTCTCTTCACACTGAATGGAATGTTCTGAAAATTTAGAACTCTTATCAACTGCACCAAACGTCCGGTGACAAGAAGGGCAATGGGCATCTTCACAAAGATAAGAATCAAGACACACATCACAAATGACCAAAAGCTGCCTGCACCTTGTCTTCTCATTTTTCGAGGCACAAAGTGATAGTGAATTGAAACATTCTCTCCACATCCACCACTGAAAATCTTGGAACCTTTCCAGGGCAGCTTTCTTCTCGATTTCATTTCTCCCAAGCTCAATTCTGAAAGAAGAAGATGTCTCAAGTGTATCTGAATTTAAACCACAAACTGTACTACTGGGACTGTCAGAACTAGCAAAATCAGGATCAACATCCATTTCAGCAGCTTCATTTTTAATAGCAGTCCAACTTTGACCTACAGTATCAATGCCTTGCAAGTTCCTTCTAACTTTATCTTTGAAGGACGTCTCAATCTTTTGCAACATTATGCGCAAATGAGATTCCCTAGTCCCACGTGCATCCAAAGACGACAATAGAGCATCAAAGGCCTACACAGATAGAATAGAGTCAATAAAAGCATTAAACAGATGCAAATATACCAATCATGTATGCTACATCTTCCTAAAGATATCTTGTGTAGATAGAGTAGATAGACTTTCAAAATAAATAAATAAATAAATAAACAACAGGCACATTAATTTTAGTCATATAGTCAGTAACGTGGAACAGGTATACAAACAAACAATAACAAAATACATAAAACAAATTGACAAAAACATGCATGCAACAAAATCATTATATGAGCATATAGTTAAAAGTAATTTGATATAACATCTAGTAGGAAAGTTACAATTACATATTTGTACAAAAATTACCTCTACAGTATCAATAAGCCTCCAAGTTCCATCATGTAATTCAACGAAGATTCTTCCAGAACAAGGATCATTTCTAGAAGCAGATGTAGCAAACTGCCAGTATCTATTACGTCTGCGATCTTGACCGAGAGGCAAGGACCTGTATACATACATCTCTTCTGCCATATGGGCAATATAAGCTTTCAATTGTGAGCGTGACCTTTTTGAAGCATATCCATGTTGCTGGGTCGCAAGGTTATCCAGACCAGTAGAGGGATCTTGAACCGCTACGGTCCTTTCATTAGGGAATTCACTTAGATGATTCTGAAAAACTTGAGAACCAAACATGGGTTTTTGATCTTCTGCAAGGCTTGGAGATGCCTCATTCTTGTTATCTACAAATACCGGTAATGGGCTTTGGCCACCCTCCGCTGCAGAACTAGCTAGATGTGTTTCAGCTTTGCTTCCCATTGCAGGTGTAAAATCTAGTTTAGTTATATTCTCTTCTTTCAGACGGCTTTTGTCTAATTGGGCTTCAGCCCACATTTGCTTTTTAAGAGCATTGGCTGCTTCCAAACGATCCTGCAGATCTCTCAAAATCAAATTACATGCAAAGAAAAAGCCAGAAAAGGAAAAGAAAAATAAACAAAGCAGATCAACTGATTAAAAAGAAAAATATAGGCTTACCTCAAGAACAGCACGAATAGAGTTTCCTTCATTTGCAATGCCAATTAAAGCAACAAGGGCATTAAGACGCTCCTCCACACTCAAATGAGAATAATCACCCTCGGCTAGTCCTTGGATCCATGATTCACCAGGCTTGCTTTCATCAATCTCAATATTTTCTTGATTGAGATGACTGGCTCCAAAATCTTCAACAGCAACATAGTTATCAGCAGTGCCTTGACATCTTGCATCCTTGGAATCATTTAAAGAAAAGGATGAAAAACCTTTGTCAACCTCGTTTTGCACACTTAATGCAACATCTTTGCAGGCATTGTCTTTTCCACTCACTAAACAAGTGTTGGCTTCATCATATCGATCAATATTTTTGTTTGCACTTGAAGGGGTTGCTAAGTCTTCAACTTCAGGATCCTCTTCAACATCACATTCTGAATCCTCGTCTCTTTCCACATCATCAGCATCTTCTCCACCTAAAAACCCATTTTCAAATATTCGAATTTTCTTTCTGGCAGCTGCAAGTATTGCTTCCGCATCAGCAGGATCCTTCCTAAAGGCAGGTCGTACACAATATGTTGAAGGAGCTATCCTTTCAAAAAGTTTTGTATCCCTCGTCAATGCAACAGAAATTGATGCTTCTGGGGTCTTGCTTGTTGTAAGGTCCCGAAGTCCAGATTTCTTTCAGAAAAACCAATAAATCAGGAAAAAGCACAGAGGACAAACAGCTAACTAATTTAACAACAATCTAAGCTCACCTGAATCTTGTCTGCAAGTTCTAGCACAGTTAATCCCTTGCTTCCCTCAAGTGAAAGAACATGAAAGGCAGCAAATTTGACAGTTCCAGGAGTCAATTTATGCCGAGATCTTCGTGGAAGTAACAAGCCTTTTTCTCGCATCCATGCAAAGGCATTTTCAGCTGCTGAACCATTACGTATGGTAGAAACAATGTCTTCACAACCTTTTCCCTGAAATTACATACGACTATGTTTTGAATAATCAAGAAATCAAAATTGGCACAAATATTCATCTGTTAAGTGCCTAAATGTGATCAAGCCTTAGAACCTGATTCAGCCACATTTGACATGTAATGCCAATACACCTAATATGCAATTAACTCGACTGACATATCTAAGAGTTTCAGCAATTCTATCACAGCTGCAGTCACTGAATCAAATATATTCGAGGAGAATGCTACTCTGCCACTATTACTCTTAACCAATGATGTCCAAAAAAACTAAAAGGCAACCACAATCTTTTAATTAATCGGACACTAACTAGAGCATAGGCAAGCTAACATTCTGAACAAGACACAAAACAAACTACAGAGCTGCCCAACAATATTGGCAAGGGCCAGAGATTCTTCTAACAGGATTATCCACTGGTGTAAAAAAAGAGCTTAGCAACCTCTAATGGAAGTTTTATGTGGTATATCTCAGATCATCACTGTCATGTCTCTACAAACAGCTTCCACGTCATGTCCTATACCTAATATTACCACTATGAACAATAACACACCAATTTCAAAAAAATTATGTTCAAAAGTAAAATACGAACCTCATGATTATCACCTACATTGGCCCATTTACTACTCCTTTTCTTCAACTTTGGCCCAAATCCTGCAGATAATGCTAATTGCCGAAATATTTCATGCCAAGTTAAGGGATTTAGAAGCTGCTGCCAATTGCGTATGTCGAAACCCCAGGCATATGCCTGATAGATAAAGAAAGATAAAAAAGCGTTATCAACAATGTAAAATAGTAATTATGGCAAATAACTAACTCCGGTAAACATGTAAGTGTAAGGCAGAGCTTACCCCTTCAATGATCCGTGGATGTCCACCTTCAGGATTAGCAGCACAATATTGATTCATTCCTAATCCAGTAGAAGGCGTCCTGGCAACATCTTCAATATCTTTTATTATTGATTTCAGCAGCGCAAGATGAATCTCACCCAACAACCTTGATTCCTGCAATCAAAATGACATGAATTGAAAAAAGAATGTTACATGAAAATAAATTTTAATTGTGCAAAAATGTGAATTAAAAGAAAAAGAAATACACATAACTCACATGGTCATGAAACGCTTGCACAAACTCATCAAGAGTAAAAGGCCATAGCCCAAGAACATCAGCAAAGGTAATAAAAAATCTCCAAACCTGCAAAACCCAAGTCAACCGTTGGAACCTCAAAAATGAAGGCATTGAATTCATCATACTAGTTTCAGTTATCTTTCAGAGAAACAGTGAAGAGAAAAGAAAACAACAGGAAAAAGCAAGAAAGAAACACCATCACATTTGAGGCTTTAACGAAGCAATAAAAACACCATAAAGATAAAGACTCAATTCTTGGCATAGAGTTGTAAGCTAGACTAATGCCCAATAAAAACAACAGATGACATGATGGTAGACCGGTCCCCAATACAATAACCAACAGATCACGTGATATGTTGTATAACACCACAGGTTATACAACACAGCTTATGACAGAAGGGTCAAAACCAGGCACAAGGAAAACCTGTTAAAAGGCATCTCATGAAAGGGCGTAAGTAACAAAACGATGCAGTTATTTAATACCCCCACCAATAAAATAAATAAATGAATTAAAAAAAAAGGTGCACAAATAAGAAATAAATAAGATAAAAAGCAAATGAAAAAAAATTAAGAATACATAAGTGTTATTATTTCATACCATGAGAAGGTTCCCGACATTTTCCTCTGAATCACTCCATGGTTGAACCGAAAACGGCCTTTTTAGTCGCACAGTCTTGGGAGGGAACACACTTAAAGAATCTAAGGCAAAAAAATTGCACAGCAGTGCTCAGGAAAACTAGCAAAAAGACAATGGAAGAACACTATCATAGTTAATGAAACGAAAGCCACTAAAAGAAAGAACGCCTCATGCTTATCATCTTAAATAAGATAGAAAGGTTATAAAGATCCCAGAAAATTGTTGAATGAAGTAATGGCAGGAAAAGATGTAAAACCATATTTACAACCATAAAACGAATGAAACATCATCGATTTTCTATCAAGGAACAAGGTCTGCATCTACATAAATAGAATAAAATAAAATTTGGCTCTGGATTTCAGTTCCTGTGGCAACTGTTTAGGGTCATGAGGAGAAAATAACATAAATTCCAAGAATAATGTCCACAAATTCTCACAAATGCAGATAAAAAATCATCATCATTTCTCTGGTTGGGTCTTATTTTCAGAAACCTTTTAAAGCTTGATATTGTATAGTCTCATAATAATTTCATTCATTGGTTTATTCCAAGAACATAGAAGCGAAGAGTCAACCCAAAAGAAAAAGGATAAAGGACAGTCAATCAAGTAAGCGCATAAGAAAGATATATCAAGCAAGATATACCTCGGAAAGAATCGAGGTTCTGCAAGGTTTCAAGGTCAAGATGAATTATTGAGGACAATCCTTTACTGGCAGCAGCCAAATCCATGAGTTCCAATTGTTCATCCTCAATAAGATCCATAGATTCTTTAGCCATTTTGCGGGCAGTTGCCTTCTCAATGGCAACTTTACGTTTAGCTGCCTGTTTCTCCATGCGAAGCTCTTCTTTGAGCCTCCTTTTTTCAGCCTATGAACAACACCCCACAGAGAGAAAGGTTCAGATCATTTATCCAAAAGAAAAACAATAAATGATGAGATGAAGTGTAGATTCAAATTATTGTTATCCTCTCAAACTTACTCTTAAGTATTCTTTCTGTAGAAATTTTTCCCTCCGTTCCATTTCGCGTTTTTGCTCACGCAGTGATCGCTCTTCCTCTCTCTGTCTTTCACGCATCAACCTTTCTTCTTCCTTCCTTCTTTCACGCTCATGCTTCTCCATTTCTTTTCTCATTCTTTCCTCATTCTAAGAATGCAAAATAGATAAGATAAGCATATGAAAAGCTATTGGTTTCCCCAACATGGCACAAATCAGGAGTAGTACAACAAAACCTTTCGCCTCAGATTATCTTGTCTTTCAAGCTCTTTTTGTATCCGAATCTCATTGGCTTCAACTTCCCTTGCAATTCTAGCTTCGTCACACTACAAGATGCAACTTAAAATGCAATCACTTAACTCTCGAAATTTTTCTAAAAGAAAAATATGAAGCTGTACAATTCTAGGCTGAATATTGTAACCTTCCATAGATTTCCAATAAGCAAGTAAGGGATACCTTGCGTTTCTTCTCCATACGTTGCTCAGCGTCATTATTGAAAGTTTGCCCATCAGACAATAAATAAGGATCTTCAGTTCCAAAAATTGGGTGACTGGTAGACTGCGCATTTTTTCTATTATTTGAGGTTGATTCCCGTTGTAGGAGAGAGTCTTCACCTCCATTCGGTGATGAAAAAATGTGTGCTGGCTTGTCTTGTTGAGATAAAACACGAACACGAGCAACATGGCCTTGAACACCATGAACTCTTGATGAGGGTTCATTTGCATGAAGAAAAGAAGTTCTAGCTCTTGAACCATCAATCGGTGAACCATGAAAATAAGGTTGGTCTGAGAGAGACTGATATTCATGGTGAGCCCTTGGGATGACCTGGAATTAGATTCACACAACTTCAACAATGAAATTTATATTAATTGCAAAAAATCTAGCATTTACACTAGAAAAAAAATAAAGAAAAAAAAATGTCCACATGGGGAAAAAAATAAACCCAGGATAACACAATCAACAATATAAAAAGACATACAGTGTCTTCATTTTCTGTTACAAGAACAAGATATCTATAGATGCCTAAGAAGCAACTTTAGCATGCATTCTGGTGGAGAAAAAAGAAGGAAATAGAACCAAACAGCAACTGAACAATATTCTTTATTGGAAGGAACCAAATGAAAGAACAGTATAAGATCCAAAATTCACAAGTAGCAATCACAACACAAATGCGCAAGAAAGCGAAGAAAACCTCAAATGAAACAGATCAAGTTTCAGGCATCAAACTAATAACTGTTGCCAAATAATTTCAGCTGAAAAAGAAGACCACTTTAGATTTCAGTTAGAAAAAGGGATAATATTGATATAAAACTACACAAAGTTTTAGTTGAAAACTGAAGCCGCTAATAACAATATCCAGTTCATTCAAGCCAGTGTTATAGAAGCAGAACAGAGAAAATCTTAATTGCTGACATTAGTAAAAAGACCTAGACTAATGAACTCCAAAGGCATGTTGAGCATCCAAATAAAAATGCAATCTCACAGATTTAGCTATCAAGTAGCTTGCCAAATATATTCATTAGAAACATCTAAGCAAAGAATTGAGAAACCAACTTTATTTGACTTGGTATCATATCGATCATATATTTTGCTCTCATAAGGATGCCCGGACCGCTTCTGCTGCTCAGAGCTTCCTGCTTCATATGCAGTAAGGTTAAAAAAAAAAAAGAATTAGCAGGAACTCTATTTGCCATAAAATCAAAATACATTAGATAAATCTTCTTAAATGAAGACCTTATACCAAGGCATTGTTGCATCAGTGAAATCCGTGAAAACCAGGAAGGTCAATAACAAAACATATTACTTTCTAAAACTAATAACAGAATGCATAGCTTATGGTTCTACCTATTGGCGCCCCAAAAGCATCCGGTGGCAAGGAATCAAACTCCATTCCAAGAATTGGCCCATCCTCTCTCAATGGCTCCCCTAACTGCGCTTCCACACAGGCTATCGCTCTGAGTTCCATTATTGACTGTTGTGACTCATAAGACCTCCTTACAATTGGCATATCATCCATTAAACCTCGAGAAGACCCCACTGCATTCCTAAGCTCCATTAAATAAGGACTGGAGCCTGATCCTGAGCCCGAGCCATAATCACTCCCAGGCTCAGCCCCAGCTCGCAACTCATCTATAGGAGATTCTGGCATTACCACAGCCACATTTTTTCGCATTTTTTTTGGCGGATTCTCCTTTTCCTTCTTATCCTTCAATCTTCTGTGACAAAACCACATCTGCAACTGTCGATCAGATAAGCCTAATTTCTCAGATAGCTCAGCTCGAGTAGACTCAGATGGGTATGTCTCCGCTGAATCAATCAATCAAAAAAAAAATCAACAAATTGAACCAACAATCTAAACAAAATTTAAGTCATATAACACCAAATTAAATAGTAAATAGAAAATTTAAACGTACATATCATGAAAGGAAATAACATACATATTCAGAGAACATACGAACTGAACAAAGAAATCAAACTGAATTCAACATATGGGAGCTAAATACAACAAATATAGAAATTTTAGCGATCACATCCAAAAAAAAACTAAAAAAAAACCATAAAAAAGAGAGATATTTGTACGAACAAGCATAGGCTTTCTCGAGGGTTTCGAGTTGAAACGGAGTCTTCATCTGTCGTTTGGGCTTTCCTTGTTGACCTTCATTAGAATGATTATTATTATTATTATTGACAACAAATTTTTTACATTCATTACTTTTCTCGGCGTCTGAATCGACCTCCATTGAAGCCACCACCAGATCACACAAAATCTAGGGTTTCTTTCTTCAAAGAAAAAAAGAAATCTACTTTATTATAGTTTCTCTCTCCAGAACGAAATATCGTGTGAGTGAAGAAAAGGGGGAGAGGCAGAGAAGAAATAACAAAGAATAAAACGAAAATAATATGAATGCGAAGAATAATAAAAGCGACGACGATGAATGATGATAAGAGATGAAAGAGAGATTGAGACGAGAGAAGAATAAAATTAAATTTAAAATTTAATATTGTCAATATTAATGATGATGATGATAATAATAATAATAATAATAATAATAATACAAATGAGAAAACAAAGTGAAAATAGTAAAAAGCGAAATCAGGAACAGAACAATAGTAGTAGTCCTTCTTGACTCTAATTACAACCCATCCCATTTTTTGTTTTTTTAATTTTCTTAAGACTTATTGATTTTGTTTTTCTTTTGTTTTTATTGAATGGTGTGAGTGAGTGTCAAACTGAGGCCTTGAATATTTGATGTGGGCTAATAACAAATGCAAAAGAAATCAACTGTTTCTTTTTTTCTTTTCTTTTTTCCTTTTTTTTTATTTTGATTTCCCTTTTCTTGGTTCTTGGTGTTTAAAAAAGAAAAAAGAAAAAAGTATTAATCAGAATATTTATTGGATGTTGCTTTTGGGTTGGAATGAATTGAGAAGTTGTTTGTTCTGTGGTTTCGCGGCTTCAGGATCTTTGGGCGTGCGATTTATGTTTGACATTCTAGTTTGCGCTTTTGTGGGGCCCAATTTTTTTGGGCTGGGCTTTTAAACCTTGGGCTTTAAATATAGTTTAAGCCTTACGAAATTGACGACAAGTTGTTCTTCATTCAAGATATAAAAGACAAGTCGTTATTTTAATTTTAGAGAAACTGACAGGTCATTCGTGGGTTATGAATGAAAAATTATGAAGTGACGACCGACGGATAAGTAGAGAGTAACATCGTCCGCGGTGATAAGAACAAGTCAACCACTAGCATAAGGCATGGACGAGAAATCATCAAAGCATCAACGACAAACTTGGTGTTACAAATCATGTGCAGAAATAACTTTTTGTACACAAAAGATTACTCGTTATGCATTCTGATTCACAATTCACTAAATGGTATATAGGTCTCATTAAAATTTCGCTACCCAAATTGACAGTTGACACACAGGATGCCTGCAAAAGAAACTTTATTCATAAGCAATTTTAGGATGATATCAGTATTTGTTCTGATCCGTCGTTCGGTTAGAACTCGACCAAACAATAAAATCCGTCCTCATAATCATATTATTTTCATTAACAAAATGCAACCTTTGGTGATTAATAGTAAATAATTAACAGCTGATGAAATTTTAATATTCACATATTTCATTAATTCTCACTTTCTGTAAAACTCTTCAGAGCTGCTAATTGAATTATATATAAGCTTGTTTTGAGAGACGGAAGCAAGCGATACATTATTATCAGTCAACATGAGCTGATTGCAAATTAGCAAATTGTTTGTACTCTGAATTAAAGAAAATTTATTGTCAAAAAATAACCTCACAGCCAAAGAAATACACTCAATTTGTCATTTTGATCTTTGGGGGAAAAAGTAGCACGACTTTACATCGGGACCTTTCCTCATTCACATGCTTCTTTTCTTCTCATGCTGCTTTCATTTGCTGCAAAAAGAAAGGAAGAAAAGAACTTTGCATTAATGCTAAAATCTCCAGCTTAAGTCCCAACAAACGCTTGAAGTGTACAAAAAAACTTAAGAAAATATTTCCTCCTTTCAAATAAAATAAAATAATATATATATATATATATATATATAAGAGGTGTCTTGAGTGTGTTTTGGAAAATATATGACTTGTAAGTAAATTGGCATGTAAGATTTATAACACTAACAAATCTTCATATTATTTTCCTTTCAGAAAAATAATAATAATTATAAAGATATTACTCTTTGAGTGTATTTTGGGAACACAATGAAATAGAGCACAGCAATTTGCTGATCAACTTCAGCTCCCCTCGCTCTCTTTGTTGAAAGAAAATAAAGAAAATGGACTGCTTTTATCTTAGTTTCTAGTCACCCACATTTATAATTTGTACACCTAGGAATTAGAGAGCTAAAGCTGATATCACTTTATCAGATTGGCAGAATTTTCAGAAAATGGGCATAGATTCAGATATTTTGGGACTCAACTCCATGTGAATTCTAGTGGCTATATGTGTGTGTGTGTGTGTCAGTGTGGTGGTTATATAATAGAATGATACTCACTCGTTTCTCTTCTTCCATTTGGGCCTTGATGTAAGAGTAGGCTGCCACTCCAGCAATTGCAATGACTGTTCCAATACCAGTTTGGGTTGAGATCTTGTTGCCTGCAATGAACAAATTGTTTAAATATTACATCTCAAATGAGTACTAGTACTAAGAATTAAATACGAAATACTTATATGTGATAAGGAAAAGAAATGATGAAATCAATTTGAAGTCATAGACTTACCAAAGGCCAGGATTGAGAACCCAATCACAAACACACGTTTCAGTACATTGCCAACTGCATGAGTAAGAGGTGCAACCCTCTCCAAGGTGTTGGTAGCCAACTGAAATTCCAAAGGGAAATCTTATTTATTTATTTATTTTATTATTATTTTCATCATAAACACCAAATTATGATATACTTTTTGCTAAACAGTCATAGCAGTAGGGACAAGTAGAAAAAGACTAATTGAATAATATTAAACTAAATGCTGGAAAAAACACTAAACAAAATGATTCATAGATTGAACAAGGAACTAACTTAATTTATACAAATCACACATTGCAGCAAGTCAACAAGATGCATACCTGATTGTAGAGGTGGTAAAACATCCCCACCCAAAAAAGATCTGAAATGAACTTGACCATGCCCACTTTGGAAATTGCATCACTTAAGCCATGCTTAATCAGTTGAGGTCCCTCAACCTATAAAATCAAAATCAATGGAGATAATGATGAACAAAAACAAAACAGATAATGATAAAGAATAAATTTAGGGCAGGAATCATGAATGGTCTGAAAGTTTCCTTTTACTCACAATGATGGCTGGTGGAATACAGACAAAGAGCGCAATGATGGAAATATAGGCATAAATATTAGTACTGTCCATATCAGTCTGCATAAGAATGAGCAATAGTGATTTGTGAAAAGGAGATTATTTTTAAAGTCCATTAGCAGCAGCTTTGCATGAAGAACAACAAAGAGTTTCATAAAAAATCACCATGGCTTTCTTGGAGTAGATACTCCTGTAAGTAAACGATATGTTGGAAATCATAGCACTAATGAAGCCCGTCCAATTGAACGACAGCTCAGTCAATGATGCCATTGACACTCCTGCAACGATCAGAAATCAGCCACAGTCACATTATGCATAAAATCCGAGCTTCCTATTGAATTTAATGAAAAAGAAAAACGCCACCGTACTGGCAAGAGATAGAGAGCCTACCAATAACCACAGGAGCAAGAGACAGCCACAGAGTCAGAGGTAACTGTTGGCCTAGAATGAATTGTGAAGCAGCAGCGTTGAAGAAGGGCTCAAGAGCTGAAAAGAAATAAAACCAATATATAAAAAACAGATTCAGTTGTGAAGTGTATAGAAGAAGAGACATTGATAGTATAAAATGATTTTCCCCTTGATCCGCATAATGCCAAATTTCACCTTTGATGGTATGGGTAAAGGAGACAGCAACTGCTGCAAAAGACACGTTGCTGGTAACATGGCCCAATGCATGACACACAGCAACAGGGATTAAGAGCTTCAGGAGTTTTGAATCAATAGGCTACACAAAAAATACAGTTATGTGATATTATGAGTACACATTTCTGGGAGAAAATCGCAATGAGACAATTGAGAACTCAACGTTGCAATAAAGATTATTAATTTATGACTCAACATAATAATAATATCAGTCTTTTAAATCAAACATATGTCTGACATGATTAATCAGTTTCTACCTGCAATTGTTTTCCAAGCTCGGCATGCAAAAGTATTTAAATTCCTCTTAAGCTTCCAGAAAGCATGCTACACATGGGCTGATGCACAGCTACTGTAATGTGTGATCAAGACATGTTTAAATATTTACATTTTTATTAATTGTTTAATCATGAATGTGATATGTAATCAATAAAACTCTCAAAATCAAAATCATTTCCAATGACCTTGGTAATGCAAGAAGAAATACACAAACACCACGTGGCTAAGCAAATATTAATTAATTCATTCATATGAATCGAATCGAACCAGCAGCAGTTCATACATCGTCAAACACTGTGAATATGGCAAGTGGTAAATGGAAAGTCTACCGAAAATCAAAGAAATCGATCTCAATGAAATACTAGTGATCAATTGGCACAAATTAGTGGGCTTTAATAGGTCCACTTACAGCTCGCTTGGGAAGGCCCACAGCCCAGCTCACCAAACAGTAAACCACCCCAACCAACAAATGAATAACGGACACAAAACTGCACAGAACAAACTTTCATACGTAAAACGGAAAAGGGTTTTTGATAAAATTCACATCGTCAAACAAAACGAAATAGGAAGTGTGAACCCAACGAAGCGAACTCACTAAGGATATGGGAAGTAATTGTAAATCCTCTTGTTAAGAATGTTGAATATCACGTTCAGGAAGTACCTGCAAAAAGGACAGTTCCGTCATCTCCCGCCGCAAGTTTACAGAACTTTCTGACTTGCAGACGAGTTGACAGTTAGGACGGTTAAAGAGGTCACGTGACTTACCACATGAAGAAGAAGAACCCGGTCACGAGGGCCGGATACCTGTCAAAGAATCTGACCGGAGCAGCTTCTCTGCAATCACCACCGAGTCAGAGAGAAAAAAAAAACGAATTAGTACTGAGTTAGCAAACACGAGTTGACCAAGTCAGAACGGAGGAGACGGACCTCACCCGGCGGAATCGCTTCCTTCGGCAGGAGAAGAAGCGGTGGCGAGGATTGGACGGAGAATCTCCTTCTTTCCGGCGAAAAGACCAGCCGGAGCATTGGAGCTCTCGAGGAGCAGAGCAGGACGTAGCTGTCTTCCCCAAATGACATTCCCGCCTTCACCAACGGCTCCAATCGGCTTCAACGAGATGAAGCTGACGTTTTGGTGGTTCTCAAGCGGCGATCTTCGGAGGCTTGAAATGGTGGTGGTGGTGGTGGTGGCGCGTGACAGCACTCGCGACTCCATCGTGTCACCGCTGTGGCTACTTTTGAGAGAGAAACAAATGTGGTTTTCGTAGCCTGTGTGAGCTCTTAACGAGAGAGAAGGAAATAAATGTGCTCCGAGAAAGATATCTTGCGCGAGCACGTGAACAGTTATTTTTCGCGGTAAATTTCATTATTTGTCTTCGTTGACTATTCATGATTCCTAGTTCGGTTACAACACTATTAAACTGCATCGACTTACCTGATTTCTTTATCAAATGTTGATGACTCACTGAAAGGATGATGAACGGTGTGGGGGTAGTTGAGCTGAGGATGATATAGTAGATTGAGGTGCAGATGAAACGGGGTGTATTTTTGTGAGGTGATATCAACTGGTGGTGAATTATTGGAAGAAGAGGATATGTGGGGCCATCTTATCCTCGATGAGAGGCCGAAGAGGGAGGGCTTGTCTTGTCCAATCGAGGTGTCTGGCCCTGTTTTCCAAATCCTTATCATTTTTGCCGTGAGATGAGAGCTAAGCTAACCCGAGAAGGGGATGGAAACGGATGGTGAGTTATATATGATTTGGTACTGAGGTGAGTTACTTAAGGTATTGTTTAATATTGATTTATTATAATTTTTAAGATGTAATTATTATTAAAAAATTATAATTATAAAATAAAAATTAATAATGTGTAGTAAATATAATTTTTAAATAAAATTTTGATAAAAATAATAAAAATAATATAAATTTTTATTATAAAATAGTTTATCAAATCAACTTAACTTCTAAATTTTAGTAATTAATTATTTACTAAACACTTTAATATTATAATTTTTAAATTATAATTACTTAACTTTAATATCAAACGCACATCAGTGTTGCAAGTTGCAACTGTAATTACGAATATTAGAAATATATATATATATTCTCAATACTATAGTCAATGCTCAAACCCTTGCCCCCAGGTTTTCCGACATCAATCATAAAATTTAAATAATAATTCATTGGGGTTATATATATTTATATTTTGTCAATTGTGTTAATGTATTACTTTTTCATAATTATATCGTCTACTGTTTCCTTACAAATCTACAAGAACCTTATTCAGCAAATAGTTAATTAATTTATTAAAAAAAAACCGAGTGCCTTGCCCTCCGTGAGCTAAACACCTTTTTTGGTCCCAAGGGGTTTGGAAAATGAATATCATGACAAGTTGTTGGATGTATCTTTCCTTCGAATTGAGGTAGGAGAGTAAACACATGTGTATGGAATGATAACGACAACTCTCATATTAATCAAATTTATGGCTTTTTATTTAAATAATAAAAAAAAGTTCTTCTATGATGTTGTAAATTTTTTTGCAGTATCAATAATGTGTTAATTGTGAACCATTAGATTTAATCAATGGTATATAATATTTATACTAAAAAAATAATTTTAAAATAATGGTAACCGTTCAAGTTGGTGGATAATTTTGTAAAATAATTGTGACCACCCTTAGAGTTTGAAACAATCTCACTTAAATAGTATATTTTATTTAAAATTACTTTTCAGCTCTCCTTTAAATTTGTAATATGATAATCTCTTTTAAATAAATCTCCCAAAATCAGTTACCTACCATTAAGTATAAAATATAATATCAAGTAGGTTATTTAACACAAAATCTTGTAATAATTTGTATTGTATGAATTTAATTACAAATCATTAATACCTAAACAATAATGATAATAGAAAGCATTGCAATAAACTATTTTATATGTGTTTTATTAATAATACTATATGAGTCACAACAAATGAGAAATATTTTATTCACCAATTATTATTGAAAAATCTATATGTCTATATAACTATAGAGTGAGAAATATTTTGATTTAATTTTTTATAAAAAAAATTAAACTATTTATTTCATGTAATTCAATGGTGGAGGATATAACATTATGAAATATTACTTTGACTTTCAATATCAACCATTAGACTATGAGATATTAGTGGCTCAAATATTGTGCCAAAATTTTAAGTTAAAGTATCCCAAACCATATCTTTATAATGGAAATATAAAAACATACAATGATTTTTTTCCTCATTTTGTCCATTAAATATTATTTGATGTAATATTTTATTTATTGTCACTATTAATTATCATAATAAAAGTAATGCTCTTCGTATCATAAAAAATTTATAATTACTATCAAAGAATAACAATAAAATAATCTTTCATGATTAATAAACTAAAGTTAATTAGGAATATGTGTTAGATTTAACTTTTATGAAATTAACAAAGTGACATTTGAAAATAAAATGAAAACAAGCTTGTGAAAGTTAAATTTTATAAGGCTGAGATAATTTCCTACCATGTCAATAAAAATCTAAAAATACAAATGATTTTATTTCACTTCTTTTCCCACGTAAATATTATTGGAGGCAATATTTTCTTTATTGTCACTATTAATTATCATAACAAAAGTAATGACTCTTAATAACATAAAATTTTATAATTACAATAAAAGGATATCAATAAAATAATCTTTCACGACTCATAAACTAAAACTCATTAGGAATATATATTAGATTTAACTTTTATGAAATTAACAAAGTGATATTTGAAAATAAAATGAAAATATATAGGCTTATAAAACTTAAAAGTACTACCATGTAAGGATATTAATTGTAAGATAAATATAAAGTTCATGGAATAAGTATGTTAAATGGGTGTTAAAAATAATACATACTTTATGATCAATTATACAATGACCCTTAATATTATATAAAATAATGAGTATTTTAATATACGATATTAAATTTTATTAAAACATGTGTGAACAAGTAATTTTTATGTTACAAGCAATCTCAACAATGAGTTTATTGATGTAACTATGATATTTACTTAAGTATATGTACTTAGTTGTGTTATTTATTACTATTATATCATAAATAAATTTTACAATTGCAACTTATTTATTTGATTTGTGTTAAATAACCTACCATTAAATTTTATACTTCATGGTAATAGATTTTGGAAGATTTATTTAAAAAAGATTATCACATTTTCAAATTTAAAGGAGGATTGAAAAATAATTTTAAATAAAATATGTTATTTAAGTAAAATTGTTTCAAACTTTAAGGATGGTCATGGTTATTTTACAAAATTCTCCACCCCTTACCCGTTTGTTAACCGTTTATCATTATTTTTATTTTTATTTTACTACAAATATTGTGTACCATTGATTAAATCCAATGATACACAATTAAAATATATTATTGATACTGTAAAAAAATTACAGCATCATAGAGGAACCCTAAAAAAAAAAAACACAGTTATGGTTCCCATTAATCATATTTGCATCTAAGTATCAAAGGGGAAAAAAGAAAATTACATCGAGCATAGGATCAAAAACAGTTTCCTAATCCATTATGGAGGATTTGATCGTGTTGTGATATTATTTGTAGATACTGGCATACAACTGGACCTACACTTGGGCCCAAATAAGGTTGGTTTTAATTGGGTTAAATGACCGTGGTCTATTGGTATTGAATCCACTGATGGTGTGTTTACTTCCCGAATTAGGGAATCAGAATCGGAAATCGAAATGATTGATGATGTTTACTTCGCAAAATAAAGTCAGAAATTAAAATTGGATTCGTGAGGCCCACCACAATTTGAGAATGAGGATTGAGGAATGGGAGACTCATTCCCAAGGGGAGGTGGGAATGAGTCTTTCATTCCCAAGAATGACTATTTTGCTCTTCTTAAAATTGAAAATATATATATTGTCCTCATTTATAATTAATTAATATATTATTAATAATTATAGTTTTTGAAAAATAATCACAATAATTAATATATTATGATTATAATTAATTTATATAATATATTATTAGTTAATTAATTAATATATTAATATATTATTAACAATAATTATTAGTAATGATAAATAATCAAAATAATTAATATATTATTATTAATTAATTAATATACTACTATAATAATTATATTAATAATTATTAATTAATTAATATAATTGTTACTAATAATTAATATATTAATATATTATTAACAATAATTATTAATAATTATAATTTTTTATAAATAACCACAATAATTAATATACTTTTATTATTATTAATTAATCAATATAATTATTACTATTAATTAATATATTAGTATATTATTAACAATAATATATTGATAATTATAATTAATCACTTAATATATAATTTTAATAATGATTAATATAATTATTTTAATTAATTCATATACTATTATTATTAATTAGTTAATATACTATTATAATAATTATTACTGTTAATTAATATATTATTAACAATAATGTATTAATAATTATAGTTTTGGAATAAATAATCACAATAATTAATATATTTTTATAATAATAATTAATATAATTAATTAGTATATCATTATCATTAATTAAAAATTTTAATATTAATATATTAATATATTATTCACAATAATTAATAATAATAATTTTTGAATAAATAATCACTATAATTAAAATATAAAATATTAATTATGACAATAATTCATTAAGTATTTTTTAATAATTTATTACATTCTAACTCATTCTGATTCTGATTTAAAAAAAAAATATCAATAAAATTTCAACCTAATTCTTATTCTTATAAATTAAATAAACAACTTATTCTAATTCCTATTTCTCATTTTCATTCCAACCCACGCGAGCGATTATAAGCGTGAGGGTATAAGAATAGTAAGTCTCAATATTTAGAGACTGATGTGATGCCGCGGGGTTTCAAATCCGTTATTATTATATTATTCTACAGTCTACACTCTCCTTCACTTGGCTCTTTCTTAGCATCAGTTTCTGCGGCTAACATAAAGATTGAATAGATGTACTTCCTTTCCTTGTCTCAGCTGTTGCCATTTTGTTGAGCTACTCCTTGCTTTCCGCTCCTTAGAACCTCTGCCAATTTGGTGCACACTAGTCGTTCGATAGAATGCGTAAAGGAAGTTTACGAGGGGTTGTTAATTTTTGTGGATCAAGTTTTTGCTTTTAATCGATTCTCAACTTCGTTTGCGGTAATGGGTGTGAAGACTATGTTCAAATGGTCCACAAAGATCACGTCTGCCCAAGTATTGCAGCTGATACGAGCTGAAAAGGATGTAAACAAGGCCCTTGTGATATTTGACTCAGCGACAGCCGAGTATGCTAATGGTTTTAGGCATGATAACTCCACGTTTTCTCTCATGATCTCCAAATTAGTATCTGCTAACCAGTTTAGGCCAGCCGAGGATCTCCTTGATAGAGTGAACAAGGAAAAATGTGATATCACAGAAGATATATTCCTCTCCATTTGTAGAGGCTACGGCCGTGTTCATAGACCGTTGGATGCCATGAGGGTTTTTGATAAAATGAAGGAATTTGGCTGTGAACCTACCCCCAAGTCTTACATTACAGTGCTTGCAATTCTCGTTGAGGAGAATCAGTTAAAGCTTGCGTTTAGGTTTTATAGGCATATGAGAGAAATTGGTATTCAACCTTGTGTTGCTTCCCTTAATGTTTTGATCAAAGCTCTATGTAAGAACAGTGGGACGATGGACGCTGCTTTTAAGATATTTCGTGAGATGCCAAATCGTGGGTGCACTCCAGATTCCTATACCTATGGTACTTTGATCAATGGGTTGTGTAGATTGGGAAAGATTTATGAAGCAAAGGAGTTATTCAAGGAGATGGAGACAAAAGCTTGTTCACCAACGGTTGTTACTTACACATCTTTGATAAATGGTTTGTGCCAGTCTAAAAGTGTGGAGGAAGCTATGAGATTGTTTGAAGAGATGAGAAGCAAAGGCGTTGAGCCAAATGTATTTACCTACAGTTCTTTAATGGATGGTCTGTGCAAGGGTGGCTGTTCTTCACAAGCCATGGAGCTACTACAGATGATGATTAGCAAACGCCATAGACCCAATATTGTAACTTATAGTACTCTATTGAATGGTCTCTGTAAAGAAGGGAAGCTCCAAGAAGCTGTGGAGATTCTTGATAGAATGAAGCTTCAGGGCTTGAAACCAGATGCTGGGTTGTATGGAAAGATCATTAGTTGTTTCTGTGATATCGGCAAGTATCAGGAGGCTGCAAACTTCCTTGATGAAATGGTTCTTGGGGGAATTACACCAAATCGTCTAACTTGGAGCCTCCACATTAGGATTCATAATACGGTCGTCCAAGGTCTATGTAAAACAGATCCAAATCGAGCATTTCAGGTGTATCTAAGCATGCGGAATAGGAGCATCTCAGTCGATTCCCTGACTTACAGTTCTCTCATAACATGTTTCTGTAAGAAAGGTGACATACATAAATCTGCTCGTATTGTTGATGAACTGGTGCTTGATGGATGTCTTCCAGATGAGGGAACTTGGAGTGCAGTGATGACTGCATTATGGGATCGGCGCAAAATGCGACAAGCTGCTGAATTGTTATTGCTTGAGCTAATGAACAAATGTGTTGAAGCTGAAGTAGACATCCAAAATCAAGATGTATGAGTCCCAGGTATGTGGTGTGGTGTTCTATAAAATAAAACCTCATTTTTATCATATGAAATATTATGTGGGCTCCTTGAAGCATAATGGATCCATCACAAAAGGCCAGTAGCCTGTTGTTGCATTTGAAATGTTGCTGAATTTTATTTAATTTTCTTTACACACACACGCACGCACACAGACACATATATAATGATTCATGGTCTGATCAGCAAGTCTATGTTATATAGTAGATCTCAAACAGCAGTTGCATTTAAGACTTATATATGTCTAATTCTGCTGGAACTCAGATATGAGAGGGCCAACCATCAGGTGTGAATTTCTGAGGAGTGAGTTGTAATATCTTATTTCATATTTTTGCTTTGAATTGGACTAGGAAAATGATCGCGAGTGGAAGTCTATTTCATGCCTTTTCCTTTTCTTCCACTTTCCCCCGCTAGAGTCCCAAAGATGTAATTGAATTTCCCACGAGACATATGTCACCTATAAATATGTTGTGCTGTTCAGTAATGATGATTACAAGTCCTATATGGTGCAGGAATAATTTCACTACTTTATTTTATCTGAAGTATGCCCTTATTACAGTCATATTTTGACCTTGCATTTATCTTATTTCTTGCACTAATTTCATGCTAAAAGACAAATGATCTTACTGTCAGATTTAATACGTTCAACAAAAGACATTTGCTAAGAGAAAAAGAATAGAAAAAATGATAGTGTACAGATGGAATTAGCAATCTTATGAGATGAATTCTTATTTGGCAGAAAGGGGAAAGCCAATTCCATTGCGCTGGGTGGGAAACACAATGAACAACATGCTACAAATAACACCAATCCCTACTGGCAATGATGTGAGGACTTCCTGAGCCTCTTGTGAAGGCAATGGGTAGAAACAATTTACCACATTCTGATCAAATAGTGCAACAGCTGCAAATACCAATATTGACATGAAGGCATGCACAAAATCGATAAACCGTATTCTGTATTTAGCAGCAAATTCTGGTGAAATGGTGGCTGACCCATCAATGATCCACAAGCCCCGAATTGTGGCAAACCCATAGAAAACGTTTCCATTCTTGTCTCTGAAACTATCGGTGAAACTCATAAGAAAACATGACAAACTACAGAGGGCTAGAAGTCCGGCAGTCATTGACCTGCTGACTGGATCACAGTTACCTTGGTTTGAAAATATGGGTGCCAGAAGTTGGAAAGCAAGAACTGTTCCTGTAGGTAAGAGGTTAGCCAGATGGGCTGTGCTCTGGAATGTCTGACTAATGGCTCTTTGTATCAGGGTCTTCCTTTCAATTTCTGGAAGGTCTTTATCTTGCAAGAGAGGAAGATTTTGTTCATGAACATGATTAGAGTCAGCTTCTACCTTAATCTCCATAAGTGAAAGCTTCAACGATTCTCTCAAAATTTCATAACCTCTATTTTGATCGTCCTTTGACTTGTACGTACTAATTGGTTCTCCAAGGACTGAGTATGTTTTATAATTGGTGCTGGAATGAGATGATGCATTTTGAGTGCAAGTAAAGGGAGGGTAAGGGTGTATTAGAGTTGCCTTGCAAGAAACAGAGACTGAAATGCGGATAAGTAAAGCTTCTACCTGAAAGACTGGAGGGGAGAGTTTAGTTTATGTCACTTGTGTAACAGTAACTTCCTCTGAAGATTAGTTAGGAAGTTTTGACGGGATTACCAAAATGTCCCCGAAACTCCCCATTACCGTTACGAATGTCAACTTCTAAGAGTTGGTACTTTGAGAGTGATTGTGCTTGGCGTGGGGAAATAACATTACTTTTGTGTCCTGTTTCCTTCGGGTCTGTGCTATGTTTTGTGAAGTATGATCTTGTCTTGTTTATATTGAGACGCAATGGGTGGGATTTCTTTTATGAACTTTTGCTTTATCCGCCGTATTTCTAGTTTAAGAGATGGAAAAAAAGCCGTTTATTTAACTTACGAGTACAGGGTGTAGTTTAGTATTCTAAAATCCATATTCAGACATAAAACTATGTTTCTACTTTTATCTAAAGCATCCTTAATATAATATATTACATAAATTATATATATAAAAACATCATTACTTGCACGCTATAACTAGCGTCTGTGATTAAACAGGATTTGATCATCTACTCGGCTGAGCTTGGAACCATAGATGCAAGCTGAAGCAGATCCCATGCTTTGGAGAGTCCTCGTCTCATCTCATTTAAATAATTAAATTGATTGATATCATTTTTTCAAGGTATTTTTTAGTAACTTCTCATCCTTTCATGTTTTTCTCATTATTAAGTTTTGGGCCTAAAAGATTTCAAATTTCAAACTAACCAATTTTGGGTCAGTTCTTCGGTCACCGAAAGGTGGTGCTAATAACACCGCTCTGGAATCCTTATAAAAATTCGGATTCTATATGTTGACATTTTTACCCTTAAGAATTGGCGTATAGAACAGTAAAACACCTGGTTTCTTCTATTTAAATAAGGGGGAAAAAACATAAACCAACCTTTCAACGTTTATAAAAAGGAAAATGCTACTTTTTCCGGGTCAAACTCCGAATTAAACCAAAACGACGTCGTTTTGGTTTTTTTTTTTTTTTTTGCCCTTTTTGCTTTTATGAAACGTAGTCGTTTCAGCCTAGTGAAAGCAAACTTAGGTTTATGCCTTTTCTTCTAAATTTGAAGCCCTATAAGTCCGTTTGTAGTTTGTATTGGAGCTGTAAAATGCAGAGCAATTGCAAGACAAATTGCAGACTAGTTCAACACAAATTGCAGACCAATTCAACAAAAATTATAGACCAACGGAGCACAAATTGCAGAAGTCATTTGCACAGCAATTCATCACAAAATGCAGACAAATTTGTACACAGTTTCATCCGGACCAATATCTCATTTTCATCATCATTCATCCTCAACACTATGCATTAAGCACCCAAATCAAATGCAGAAAGGAAAATGAATATCAATTGCAATTTAACACACTTATTTTCTTAACATTTTATTTCAACTGAAAATTAAATAAAATGGAAATGACAATAGCTATCAAAATTCAGCACTTGCAAAGCAATTAAATTCAGCACTTGCAGAGCAATTATATTCAGCACTTGCACTAGATAAGCCAAATTGCAGCACTAAAGATCGAAGACGTTTGGGTTTGCTTTTGCCTTGGTCAAACGGCAACGTTTGCTTTCGGTTGACTGAAATGACTGGTGAAACGAAGAGGAGAATCGAAGAGGAGAGGAAGACGAAAACGAAGACATTTGCTTTTGTTTGGCTGAAACGACTACGTTTCATGGAAGCAAAAAAGAAAATAAAAAATAAACCAAAACGGCGTCGTTTTGGTTTAATTCGGGGTTTGACCCGGAGTAAATAGCAGAACTCTTATAAAAATTGGTTCTAAAAACATCTTTTTACAAACATGATTTGAATACTCGTAACTCGTGCCTCGAAACCCTTGAAATTAACACCAAAATAATCGGCAACTGAAGCAATGGGACTGTATTTTAAAGATATTTATAGAAAAGAGTCGAAACATTCACTAAGTTCTTATAATTTTTTAAACAAAACTTTTACACCTTTGAAAATACTAGATTTTCTTTTGATTAAAGAAAGAAGAAAGGATTATAAAGATGTCTTTCAAGCAACTTCTCCGCTAGTAGATAATAAAGACTAATTGAATGTGATCTAAATCTAAAACCTAAATTGTTCAAACTTCGATTGAATCCATTAAGGGAAAAAAATTGAAGAGCAATCTACCAAAACACAAAAATGCCAATAAGCAAATTACGCAAGAAAAGGAGTACCTTTGATTTTGATCAATTCATGTATATTCAATAATAATTTGAAGAACCCACTAATGTGAAATTCATTAGACTAAATTATATATATATATAGAGAGAGAGAGAAAGAGAGAGAGAAAGAGAGAGAGGGAGAGAGTATAAGTGAGGATAATTTTTTATTATTTGTAAAAATTTATTTAGAAAAAGAGAGAATTAGAATCACGATGGTGCCATGCAGTTCCTGATGGGTGTATTTAGAAGCGAGGTAGTTACCTGAGCAATTTTAAAGGGAGTATGTTTAATTAGAGCGGTTTAACAAACATGTCAAAGCGGCGAATTAGAGCGGTTTAACAAACATGTCAAAGCGGCGTTAGAAGAGGGGTTTAATAAACACTTCAAAGGGGTGTAAGAAGTCCCACTCTTTCACCGAACACTTCTTGAACATTTTGAGATCATAAGCCCATGTGGCCCTTGCATCAAGAAGCCTTTGTAAGAAGGCCCAGTATCGACTATAATGCCAAAGTTGTCAACCGTCACTTGAAACCAACAAAGGAACAAGTATGAAATGCTCAAGTAAAGAATGTTCCATATCATTTATTCTCAGACTAGTAAATGAAAACGTTTTCGTCATTCGATTTGGGAATAATTCATGTTCATCGAGTATTGATACGCTCGTGTAGGCGTACGTAATAGATAAACAAACACGAATCACGTATAGATTTAGTATTTCTACCAGCCAGCATTGATCATGTATGTAGGCGCGCGCCCAGCGCAGAAGACTGAGATGCTGATGATCTCAGAGAAAAAGGAAGCTCCAGTATCCCAGTTGCTCTCTAACTCTACACGTCTCTGAAATTTAATATATCTTCAAACGTTATATCATTTGACTAATCAGTAGGTAAACTTGCCATATCCACTCGAGGTTCCGTCAGATTTAATTAGTTGATGAATTTATTAAGCTTTGTATATGGTAACTGATTTGTTCTGTCTTCGTGTTTTATCGAAGCATCCAACGTTGTCACCATTAATTAAAACATCTATACTTACCGAAAGAACTTTCCACTGGGAATTGATATGCAGTTAATCACAACATTTAATAAAATGGAAAGTGACGTCTATCGTAATATTAGGTAAAGCAAGTGCTTATTCTAACCTTAAATAATAAACTTCTAGAAGGTTATTACTTCATCTTTAGACATTTTGTTCATGCAACCCTTTTTTTTTTTAATTTGCTTTTCCTAGTGTGCATGTGTGCGTGTGCTTGAATATATACATATATGAAACCTGCTTGCTTGGTCCATCACACTTCATTTCATTTGATTTTGCGTTTCTGTTATTATATTTTCATCACTTAACAATGTTGCTGGACGTATGGGGGCCGAATAATAAAGTTTGTCCAACCACTTTCACCATCCTTGACAGAATATTGCATGCTGAACTGCTGATTCCTGAAAAAATATTCAATTTAATTTGATTTAGCTAGAACGTTGCAACTAGGAATTAAATTAAATAACTTCAAGACGTCAATTTACGTTACATAAAACTTTTGGTATTCGGCTTCAGAAAATGCAAAGATGGTTATGTCATCTTATGTAACATGAGAGAAGCGAAGGCGCTTTGATCTTATTTAAATGCAAATGTAATAACATGCATTATGGGTTAAGTTTCAAACCCCATCCAAGCAATTGAAGACTTGTGGCTCATATGAATTACACTTTCTTTTCTTTGAAATCTTCTTTTTGTTCTTACATTTAATACTGATTAACAAGCCGTGTAGTAATATGCTGATAGCCAGGCTCTTTCACAAAAGCACGATTACTTTTGTAAGTGGTAACCACTGTAGGCTTTTGACCTGGAATCCCTCAAAAGGGCAGAACCAAGAAGATCAAGAGAGCAAATTCTTGGAAATAGATTTAACAAATAAAGTGTGATTTGCAATTTTATACAGCGTGTACACTTACTACACGAGTTCTTAAAGAATTTAACAGGATATGTTTGTTTCAAGGATCCTTAAAAGAACTTTCAACGAAAAAAAGAAAAAGATAAGATAAGATTCTTTTATTCTTTTGCTTGGTAGTTTAATTTTGTTTCCTGGAAAGAGAAGGCCTCAGTGTGCGGAATCTGGTCCAAATGGTTTGGTAGCTGTCTAATAGATTGAGGAGGGAAATTTCCTCTACAAGGCTATTTTTTATTCTAGAATTTTGGATTAGCTATCATATCTACAAAGCCAAAACAAATTTTAAAATGAAAATGAAGTCCTCTCGGGAGGGGGCCATTAGGCAATCATCATATTCTTGATTTCAATTTTAATTTGATTATAAATAGTCTTGTGGCTATTAGATCCAACCACCCGACACCACCACCCCCCCCAAAAAAAAAAAAACAAAAACAACCGATCAAATGACAGTATTTGCCCAGCATGTGGCTGCTGCGACTTTCTATTTACTGAGCTCATTGCATCAGCAGAACATTAGATTATTGAGACTGTTAATTAATATAATTTAATTATATTTTTGAACATTTTTCTTTATTAGAAGATTGCCAAGGATCATGAATATAAAAATTCTTTTTTTTTTCTGCTTCAATATTTTTTGCATATTGCTATATGATTGAAAATTGTTTTTTTTTAATATTTATATTTAATTTGAAATAATATTGGAAAACAGGGCATAAAACTTTATGATTGTTATTGATTGCCAACTTTGATTGCCACCTCCACTTGTAATTATGTTATCAAGATTGCATAAATAATAACAGTATCAAAATGGACCCTAAGGCTGTAATTTTGTCTTCAAAGAAGCTCCAGGATAAATAATGCAAAATTGTCAATGTCCTTATGCGATAGAACAAATACTTGGAATCAAAATATAATTAATTTTGTCTAATCTGTAACATTAACACTGTGATTAAACCAACGTGTTGCTATAGAAAACACGATGTTCCCTTTTCATCAAGCCAATCACGTTTCTTCCTAGCCAAAAACTAGAGAGAGAGATTTTTTTTTTTTAATTTTTTTTTTATAAATCTCTTTGTGACAGGGAGAAGAGAGATAATTTAAACATCGTAGTGGTGTTATAATGAACTGTCACAAAATAGAGAGAGTTTAGCCAGTCTTTCACAGACAGCTCAAGAGAGGGCTGCTCATTTTTGCACGAATAAGTATGTTGATAGAGTGTGACTCCTCAACAATTATGAGGAATTAAAAAACAAAAATTTACTTGTCTATAATTATTACACACCCGAAACTTTGTTTTCAATGAGATTCCCTTTCAATTCCTAGCACCGATTGATTGGTAGAGTGACCTTTGCCCTCAATTCAAGGAGTCTGGTTAGAAAAGTATCAATGATTTCACTTTTAACGATGGTCAGCATACAACAGCATCGTTTACACACGCTCACACACGTATTTTACCTATTAACCACTGTTTATATTTTTGTTAATATCATAAGTAATAATTGGGTTTTCGTAATATACATATAAAGCTAATACCTTGTAAGACAGACTTCGCTATGTCATGTGAAGATGAAGTTCCACAAAATTTTAATCGAAAAATAAGAGCATTATGTTTGAAGTAACATTAGAAAATAGAGAATGACCACAATACAACCTATTATCCCAATTCCCAAATGAAAATGACACGCTGTTATGCTTTTCTCCTTGACACTGTTTCTGGTCTTGCATAAAAGAGGTAAAAAAAAATATACCACATTCTTCCGGTGCTTTCTTTATCACCGTTGAAACTTGAAAGAAAAAGTCGATACCCTGTTGGGTAAATGCCAAAATCTTGAGCTTAGAGGATTGCATGACCCGACCCAGTTCTAGATTATTAGCTTGTTTTTCACTCGTTAGATTCTTGACATTACCATCAAAGCTCCTCCTTTCTTTTTCGATTCTTCTATCAAGAACATGCATGCCAGTTGGTGTTAGCAGAAATGCAACCACAAGCGACACAATACATCTCAAAGAGTTGCCATCCATCCATCAATCACTTGTCCATCTATAATTTTGGCTCTTTATGACCCTTTCTGCTGATAAATAAATTAAACCAATAATAATAATAATAATTTTGCTTAAACTTCAAGGCCCTACCGAGATAGATTCACATGGAGAAAAGACTTTAGCTCAAGCCTCCGTCTGGTTAGGCATTCAATGTCAGTTTCTTCGATTTGATTTCTAATTTGGATTTAGCATTTGTTAGTTTCATAGAGATGTAACGTCACTTTTGTGGATAATAACTGTTGTATAGTGTGGTGTAAAGAATTTGGTTTATTGGGTCCCTGACATCCCTTTCAATAACCCAAGTGTCGAGTGATGATAGCAAGCTCGTCCCAGAATTAAATAGATAATTACCCCTTAATTTTAATTATAGCAATGTTGATTACATCAAGATTAAGGAATGATGATATTCTAGCTCAGGACTTGATGTCTTAATGATTGTTAGAAATGGCGTAACATTTGGTTGTCATAGAAGCAAGATAACTATTAATCCAAGTTTACCTCTAATTAACTTAGGATTGTTGATTCTTTAAATAAATATTTTTAAAAAATATTGCGATTGACGCTATTCTATTTGATTTTGGAAGAAGAAAATTTAAGCATTTGAAAAACATTTTACACTTGACAATTGATATTAACCGCCTACTATTTAGGTGCTTCTACTCGATGGTTAATAATTTAATTTAAAAAATTAAGACTCCATTTGCAATTAAAGTTGGACGGCTATAGTTTCGAAAATACTATACTAAGATGTTTCACAAACCCTAGTTGATGTAGTTTGAAAGTTAAGTTGATTTGATTTAACACTTGTATGATATAAAATTTATTATATCTTTATTAATTTTGTCAAAACTATTATTAAAAAATTATATTTACTATATACTATTAATTTGTATTTAGTAATTATAATTTTTTTTTATATAAGAAATATACCTTAAAAATTACAGAATCTCAATACCAAGCATGCGTAATTTTAAAAGCCATGGCGGTCATTGAGATAGTTGTATGATACATTGATCATCATGATTCACATATGTGACAAGCCTACAGCTGGTCATTTGTTGCTCGTTTCACATCAAACATGACTTGTGATAAAACTGAAAAATTTGTTTTTTTTGTTTTTTTTGTTTTTTCAATAATCAGATCAAAATAAAGGGTAGCTTCTTATCAAAATCCAAAAGCAAACTAGTCATAAAAAAGAAGTCTTAAAGGATGCAGGCAGTTTGCGCATAATATTTTAGTTCGTCAAATTATCTTGTCAATTAAAGCTGTCTCAGTCTTGCTACATTATAAAATTAACAAACTTTTATTATTTAACAAGAGCAACATGGTCTTCTTATTTAATTACTCTATGCATATTAATGATATAAAGAGCAGCAACAATTCATTTTGAGATACTTTCTACCACCACTATAATCATTCACAAGTGCTTAAAGGGTTTGTAACAAAAGAAGAGAAAGCTACAATCAAGAATAAAGAAAATATTATTTTTTTTTCCAAAACAGTTGCAAAGTGTCTTTTTAATTCCCTCAAAAAGAGGTGTGAAAGGTGGGAAAATGGAGGCATGGGAGAAAGAGAAGACACAAAAAAAAAAATGAAGTATAGGGTGACAATTATGACGGTGGCTACGAACAAACTCAAATGGGTTGGAGCCACCACTGGCTTTACGCTTATTAAAATGAATCATAGCATATACCTCCCTCAAAGTTTGTAAAAGACCCTTGATTTTTGGACCCACAAATCTTGGCTCCTGGGTTCCACTTACAATTGTTAAACTGTTATAAGGCTATAAAATCTTTAAAAATTGTGGGCTGCCTTATGGGTAAGTACAGTAGTTGCACTGAGCCAGGTTCCTTCTATTCTAAAGTTTTGTTAAGTTTTTAAGTGTGGGATAAAGAGTGCATCATCATTGAATTAAGGAGGTGCTAAGTTGGGTCTTTGTTGGTTGGACCAGTGCTTTTCATTGTTTGGATCAGAAATATGAATGAAATCATCATTGATTTGGAAGGCTGATTCTTGGTCTTTTCTTGTTGGACCAAGAAATAAAATAAAATAAAATAAAATAAAAGACGTTTAGGATGCTATTTAGATGTGGTAGTGAAAAAAAGTAGTTGTAGTTCAGGAGAAATTTAAAGTAGGGGGAATATAAAAAACATGAAAAAAGTAGTTGTAGTTTAGGAGAAATTTAAAGTAGGGGGATATAAAAAACAAGAGAGGGTCTTTAATTTTAAACAATTTTTAGGCAGTCAAACAATGCCTCTTAATTAAATTACCTTCACACACTCCATGATTGTGCTAACAATTCATCGATTCAAATCACACGAAATTTTGTTAAAAGAAATGGTGATTGGACTAACCCTAAATAATAATAATAATAATATTGTATGCAATAAGGGTGTTTTTCATATATCCTCACTTTCTTTTTTTATACAAGATGTTTCATCATTCATAAGTCATAACCAACCCATAACCTATATATAACCCATCATTTTCTTTTCTACGCTCTTTTTAACTTTTCTTGGTACAATATTACCATGCCTTCTGCATAAACCAGAAGAAAGAAAAGGGAAAACACTGTAATTTTGCTCCAAAATCACCAACAAAGGACACGAGTGTGACAGGTAGCATCAGCATCATGTATATTCACACGTAACATTCAACCGGATTAATTGGCCATCATGGCTTCGGTAAGGTAAAATTCACGCAATCATAATTACAATTTTTTTATCATTGATTTCTTCAAATTAAGCAAAGACATTCCGACCTTTATCAACCCCGTTCGGCTTCAATTAACTTTTCTTTCTCTATCCAACCCCCAACAATAACCCCTTTTTGGGTTTTAATAATCGCTTACTTGACATGATCTCATTGACTTTTCTAACCAAAGCACCCTGCATGCTTGCCACGTGTAATGTTGGTGATGAGGTTTTGAGCCTCTTCCTGCCCATTGCCTATGTGGACCGCCTCGTAATTTTCTTTTTTACTTGATGCATATAACCGTCCACATGGATGAACATGGACCGTATGATTGCTGTTCGGCACACCTTCAGATGAATGATTTACATCCGGGTCCCGCTTCTTTCTCTTTTTTTTTTTTTAAGTAATCATCCTTTGCAATAAATAAATATTCTAGATGACACGGTGATTAATGCAAAAGGCAGCCGCCATGCATGCCAAGCTGGAATCTAAGGTCCAATCAACGTCCGCATGGTCATCAAAGTCGTACAACAATCCTAAGTGGAAGCCACGGATCTGTCATTGGAACATGAGATCCTGTGAGTCAATAGATTTGTGTTCTTTTAAAGGAATCTTATTACGCAATCACAAAAAAAAATAAAAAAATTAATTGACCCTTTTTTAATCGTTGTACATTTACCGTAATAATTCCGCTCTCACCCTAAAATAAAAAGGGGGAAAAAGAAGTGCTTCACAAACGAACAGATCTTCTATTTTTAAAAATGAAAATTAATGCGTACAAAAAGATTTGATATTTACACATACGTACGCATGAATTTTCATTAATTCTTATTTGCATCTAATTAATAAGCATTGTCTGTAAATGTCTCTGGCCTAACTTACCAACCATAATAATTAATAAAAATGGGAATGCATGCAAGAGTCAAAAGAGAGCTCAGCGTTTTGTTTTCATTTTAATTTAACTAGTTCACCAACTTCTGGTATGAATTTTAATTTCTTTTCTTTTTTTAACTTAGCTCCATAAATATCGATAACACAAGGGAATTGACGAGTCTTAAATTAAGTTGGTGCTATGATCATTCAAGTATTTATGCTTTCAGCTAATCCTCCACCTCTATCGCGATCAAATTTATCAACTAATTTCTTTACACATTCAAAAGATATTGCCAGTGGGGTCCACCTGTGTACAAATTCAACTAGCTATTCCCACCGTCCAATCATCATTATTATTTCCCTGGCTGCTGCTGATACTGTGCTTCAGCAAACGATTTTGAAAGTGACTAAACTAAAGCAGCGAGTTTGGCGAAGGACCTCTTTCTTCTGATGTACTATCGTCGAGTGTATCTTTCATTAATCACTGAAAAATATTTTAAGGTGTGTTTGTTATTATTTTTTATTTTATAAAAATAAAAATTAAGAAAATATGTTTGGTGAATATGTTTGATAACAGTAAAATGAAAATATGAAGAGTGAAATATTTTCATTCTATAAAGTTTGTAAAGTAAAGTCGAGAACACTAATTTAACTTTCTCAACTTGTCGGAGGTTGTCTCCTACTCTAATCATTTTTTTATTCTTAAGAATTTTTTTTTTATCAATACATGGTCATCTTTCTCTAATGCAACCTTCTATTGTTTTTTTATTTTATATTAAAATTTACGAAAATTTCATTCAGATTTCTAGTTTCAAAAAAAAAAAAACAAAAACAAAAACAACTATTTCTGTCTCTAAAATTTTTCTAATAAGAATTGGAGTTAGTTTACTTGTAAATAGATTAATACATTGTTTTGAATGAAAAAATTCTATATGTATTACGTTTACAATTTATGCTACATCTGTTTTTCTTTTATATGTGATTTTTTTATTATTGTTATTAAATGCTATTTTCTATACTATCTCATTTGTATTTTTTTTAATTAATAATGATCATAGAAAATTTGAAAAAAAAAATAAAGCCCATATGCATCTAATTATGAATTATTGAACTAAAACTTTTCATAAGAAAAATCTACTAAATAAATAATCATTTTTTTTTATATTTTCAACAAAAAACCAAACGTGTTATACTGTTAATTTTTATATACTATTTTAAAAATAAACTACCAAATGTCTTATATTTTTAAGAACATCACATTAAAAACACACTATTTTTCTTCTCTACAAAATAGATAGAAAAAAGAATTGAAAAAAAAAACCAAATGCACCCTTATTTTCTTGTCTTTAGTTCTAAAATTTTTATCTTTAATTTGATTTTGTACTATTATTATTATTAATTATACATCACCATGACACCATCATAATTCAATTGATGTGTGTAAGAGATGAACGCTTGCTGGGGTTAAAATAAAAATATTGGTAAACTACGAATAGTCCACCAGGATGCAGACAACTGTTGAGCATGCACAAAGGGAGTTGCAGGCATGCAGTAGCTTCGTAGGAATCTATCAGTTCTGCATTTTTGGTCCGAAAATTTCCTGAAGAACGTAATTAAAAGCCTGTGGGGTCGGTAGGGGGTACTGGTCTGGGATATGTGGCTATGTTTAATGTATCATGCAAGAGGAAAGACCTCCGAAGTTACCCTTACACACTTGGGTAGCACTGTCACTGCACCATATATCCGCAGGTTCAAATCGTTGGTTTCATGGCTAATTCTGTGAAAGTTCTTTTTCTTTTTTTTTTTTGGTTTCTAGGGACGTACAATTTGGAAGTCGGAATCTTGCATTTAAGACCCAATGGCCTATTCGTCTTCTGTTTATATAAATTTGGTACAAAAAACAAAGAAAATAAAAAGAAAGGATGGACCATTAGATCTACAAGCGGATCCTTCATTTCAATTAAATTACAAGATTATCATTTAATAATAATTATTTTAACGCCAAATACGTATATTATATAATCAAATGTCTATTGATCACTCAACCTTTTATCCTCATACGTTGAATAGTTATATAAATAAACATGAGAGTACAAAAATTTTACGTAAAGATTTTAAGTTGTAAGTGAGAATGACGTGACTAAAAGATTCATGACAATAATTTAAGTTTGTGATCTGCCATATGCCTTCGATATACAACTTAAGTGAGGTAGGGCACAGCCATTAATGAATGTTGGGCGATTAGAAATTTCTGAATATTTATAATATGTTCAAAATCTAAATAAAATTTAATTGGATATAAAAAAAAAAATCTTTGAGATTCAAAAACATTGGAAATTTGAAAATTCCCTCCGTTCTATGTAATGTTTTATAAACTTATTAAAATTGCGCAGGTTCCCAAAAGATTGGAGTCTTCTTGGACCGTCAAAATCACTTGTTTCAATCCTTTTATCTTTAAATAATTTACACAAAAGACAATGAATATTGGCCATTAACTCGATCATGCGGTGGCAAAGAAACAGTAATTCTGCAATACGTACTTCAAATGACGCGACTAGAGCTTAAACATATCGAATCTACTGTCCGTGATTTTGCGAAACGTACGATTACCTCAGAAAATAGAGAATTGAATCTTATGTCCCTTTGTACTTAAAAAAAATTATTACATTTTTGATAATTCGCATGAAGATTTTCGAGTCGATTTTGTGGTTGATACTCCCGGATATATGAAGTGACAGTTCTGGATATTCTCAATTTAATTTCTTACTTTTTATATTTTACCTAAATTAATTTTATTTATATGATGGATTTAATTAGAATTACCGAATCAAGGAGAAAGGGGTGGAGACCAGCTCATTATTGTGTGTTTAGTAGACGCGTACTTTTTCAAATTAAATTCGAATTTCGAAATTGAAAAAATAAAAATCACGTCAAAATTGCAATGTCTGGTAAAGCATTAACTCTTAACTATTAACGCACCTCATGTCTTAAAGACATGCACGATTATGCGTGACGTTTTTGTTTGGTAATAAACCAAATGTACATGATCATTGTTTAAATGTTACCTGTCCCATTTAGCACGAATCGGACATGAATATATTTGCCATTATAATGCTTAAAGAGGAGTGAGGAAGAAGATGAAAGATTAAATAACAGGCAATAATTTCTAAACCAAACTCAATTCTTTTGTCTCAGCAACAGCAGCGACATCGTTCAATCTTTGACCCATCATAATTGACCATGTGGCAAAATTATCTAAATCTTTTTCACTGCAAATGCAACGCAAGAGCTTCGTGACTCAAAAAGACAAAAGCCGTCAGTTCTTACAGTATCTCCCTCTCTCTTTCCACCCCTCACGCGTGACTCGAGTTGGAGTGACGACGCACGAACCAACGCAGTGCTATTCTTGTGTTGTGTGTATTGTGGTCACACTCCACAGCAGGCGAACAAATTAACTGCTGTTGTATGAACGTGACAAATTTTGCCCGCAGAATTTCAGCCGTTTGATTCAATTCAATCACTCCCTCGAGATCCTTGTTTTCAAACGCTGCCTACGATAAGACCGACGTGATTGTCCCATTGGCCCCTCCCGCCTGTTTCTCGAACCTCTGATTCTTCTCTCTCTTAGATTCAGTTATTTTTAAATGTTGCGCTAAAAGGCGCCCCTTAGCATATGACCAAAATACCTTATAATTAATAAATATAAATCTGATAATCTCCCGAGTTATATACATATAAGACTGTGTTTAGTATTGTTGGATTGTAAATTTCTAAAATAAAGGATTAATTTGACTGACTCTCACTGAAATTTTTTTGTCTATTATATAATTTTTTGTTGTAACTTGTACATTAAAAGCTTTGCTTTCTTCCATCAAGAAAACATTTTTTTGTTATTATTTTTTTTGTCTTGCTTCCTTTTTTCTTTGGGGCATGAATACTAATACTACTACTACTAATAATAATAATAATAATAATAGAAACTTATTAATTATTATGTTGATTTCCATAATTACAAGCAGAATGATTGTTTATTCATAATAAGTAATAAGAGGGGAAACACATGCTAACACCATCAACACTCCATCTATCTATATATCTATTTATCTCTCTATCATATTCAAAATTCAATCATACACGATATATATGTCTACCACTTGACACCGAAACTCACACTCAGCTCCTCACTACTTGTGTGTTTGGCAGTGTCTGCAACAACAAAGCTCTCTCTGCAACAACAAAGCTTGGGTAACAATGGAACTTCTTACTGGGATGCTAGTATTAATTGCCTTCCTTTTGTCTCCGCTCCCTTCTCTTTCGCTCAACCAAGAAGGGCTCTACCTCGAGCGCGTCAAACTGAGCCTCTCAGACCCAGATTCAGCACTCTCCTCTTGGGGCAGGAACCCGCGGGATGACAGCCCCTGTTCATGGCGCGGCGTCGAGTGCGACCCACGCTCTCACTCCGTCGCCTCTATCGACCTCTCAAACGCCAACATTGCCGGCCCTTTCCCTTCCCTCCTCTGCCGACTTGAAAACCTCACCTTCCTCACTCTCTTCAACAACTCCATCAACTCCACCCTCCCCGACGACATCTCCGCCTGTCAGAATCTCCAACACCTCGACCTCTCCCAGAACTTACTCACCGGTACACTCACTCCGGCCTTAGCTGACCTCCCCAATCTGAAGTTTCTCGATTTAACGGGAAACAATTTCTCCGGAGATATTCCGGAGAGTTTCGGCCGGTTTCAGAAGCTTGAAGTCATCTCTCTGGTCTACAATCTTCTCGACGGGACAATTCCCGCATTTCTAGGAAACATTAGTACGCTCAAGATGTTGAACTTGTCTTACAACCCGTTTCTGCCAGGTCGGATCCCGCCGGAGCTTGGCAATTTGACGAACCTCGAGATACTCTGGCTCACTGAGTGTAACCTGGTCGGTGAGATTCCTGACTCCCTCGGCAGACTCGCTAAGCTCGTTGATTTGGACCTGGCGCTCAACAACTTAGTTGGTGCTATCCCGAGTTCACTCACTGAGTTGGCCAGTGTCGTCCAGATTGAGCTGTATAACAACTCCCTGACTGGGGACTTGCCGACTGGTTGGTCTAATTTGACGAGCCTGAGACTCCTCGACGCCTCAATGAACGATTTGACTGGGCCGATTCCTGACGACTTGACTCGGTTGCCACTCGAGAGTCTCAATCTTTACGAAAACCGTTTGGAAGGGAGCTTGCCTGCTACCATTGCTGACTCTCCGGGTTTGTACGAACTCAGGCTTTTTAGAAACCGCCTTAACGGCACCTTACCCGGAGATCTTGGTAAAAACTCGCCGTTGAGATGGGTCGACTTGTCGAACAACCAGTTTACCGGCGAAATACCGGCGAGTTTATGCGAAAAGGGGGAGCTGGAGGAGTTGCTGATGATATACAACTCCTTCACGGGTCAACTACCGGATGGCCTTGGTCATTGCCAGAGCTTGACACGTGTACGGTTGGGGTACAATCGGCTAACCGGTAAGGTGCCACCACTTTTATGGGGTCTCCCTCACGTATACTTGCTTGAGCTTACTGACAACTTTTTGTCCGGAGAAATCTCGAAGAATATTGCCGGTGCAGCAAATTTATCGCTTTTGATTATTTCCAAGAATAACTTAAGTGGATCATTGCCGGAAGAGATTGGTTTCTTGAAAAGTCTTGTTGTGCTCTCTGGTAGTGAAAATAAGTTCACTGGGTCACTGCCAGAAAGTTTAACAAATCTTGCTGAGCTGGGAAGTCTTGATCTCCATGCAAATGATTTATCTGGTGAGTTGCCGAGTAGTGTTAGTTCTTGGAAAAAGTTAAACGAGCTTAATTTAGCAGATAATTTGTTTTATGGGAATATTCCTGAGGATATTGGGAATTTGTCTGTGTTGAATTACCTGGACTTGTCCAATAATCGGCTCTCTGGGAGGATCCCTGTTGGGTTACAGAATTTGAAACTAAATCAGCTGAATGTTTCAAATAATAGGCTTAGTGGGGAGTTACCGTCTTTGTTTGCGAAAGAAATGTATAGGAATAGCTTTCTTGGTAATCCTGGCTTGTGTGGAGATTTGGAAGGCTTGTGTGATGGTCGTGGTGAAGAGAAAAACAGAGGTTATGTGTGGGTTCTTAGGTCTATTTTCATACTTGCTGGGCTAGTGTTTGTTTTTGGTTTGGTCTGGTTTTACTTGAAGTACAGGAAATTCAAGAATGGAAGAGCCATTGATAAGTCGAAATGGACATTGATGTCTTTCCATAAACTAGGATTTAGTGAGTATGAGATCTTGGATGGTCTCGATGAAGACAATGTGATTGGAAGTGGATCTTCTGGGAAAGTTTATAAAGTTGTGCTTAGCAATGGAGAGGCTGTTGCTGTGAAGAAGCTATGGAGAGGAATGAGCAAAGAGTGTGAAAGTGGTTGTGATGTTGAGAAAGGTCAGGTCCAAGATCAAGTTCAAGATGATGGGTTTCAAGCTGAGGTTGAGACTTTGGGAAAGATTAGGCACAAGAATATTGTTAAGCTATGGTGTTGCTGTACAACTAGGGATTGCAAGCTTTTGGTTTATGAGTACATGCCAAATGGTAGCCTCGGTGATTTGTTGCATAGTTGTAAAGGAGGCTTGTTAGATTGGCCTACGAGGTACAAGATAATCGTTGATGCAGCTGAGGGACTTTCGTATTTGCACCATGATTGTGTTCCTTCAATTGTGCATCGAGATGTTAAATCCAACAATATATTGTTGGATGGTGATTTTGGTGCACGAGTGGCCGATTTTGGTGTAGCCAAGGTGGTTGATGCCTCTGGAAAGCCTAAATCAATGTCTGTCATTGCTGGTTCCTGTGGTTACATCGCCCCAGGTTAGTACTGGCCGATTTCTCTGTCTTAAATGAATTTGTGATATTTGAATAAATCATGTTGTTTACCTTTGCTCATTGTTAAATTTATGTTTATAAAAATACCTGGAGCTTGTTTTGACATTAGAATTCTGTTAATTGGAGTTAATAAATCTGTGATTGGATGATATTGGTAATTTTATGTAGTCCATTTATGTTTACTTCCATATGGATTCAAAGACCTCTTTAGAGGGACAAGTTTGATAAATTCTTAAATGTATTCTTACAGCTTTAGAATCTGAATCAAGTGTAAGATTAAATGCAACCTTGGGATCCTGTTGGAAATTTTTCTATAAACACGCCACGTTTTCTTTATCTAGCTCATATTATCTGAGTTGAATTTTATACTAATTCCTTGAATGCTATAAACTGCTACAGAATATGCCTACACACTTCGTGTGAACGAGAAGAGCGACATATACAGTTTCGGAGTAGTCATTCTTGAGTTAGTAACTGGAAGACTGCCAGTCGATCCGGAGTTTGGGGAGAAGGATTTGGTCAAATGGGTCTGCTCTACTTTGGATCAGAAAGGAGTGGACCATGTTCTTGATCCCAAACTCGATTGCTGTTTTAAGGAAGAAATATGCAAGGTCCTCAACATTGGCCTACTCTGCACTAGCCCTCTCCCCATCAACCGCCCTGCAATGAGAAGGGTGGTGAAGTTGTTGCAAGAAGTGGGCGCGGAGAACCGTTCCAAGACCGGTAAAAAAGACGGGAAGTTGTCACCTTATTACCATGAAGATGCTTCTGATCAGGGAAGTGTAGCTTGAGAACTTTTGCTCAAAGGTTTTGTTTGAAAAGCAGGATGGTTTGTTTAAGGAGTACCATAAGCTCACATTCCAATTATTACACCCACTCGGTGCTTGCTTTACAGGGTGGGTGGGAATGGGATAAAAGAAGGGAAAATTTTCCAGATTGAGGGGCCAAGAGGATGAAAGAAAAGAAGAATGGGAGTTATTAAGTAGTTTTATATGTAATTAATTGAGTATCTTGAAGGGTTTTTACTACAAAACAAAGCTAGTAGCTATTTCAAACTTCAAAGTTATGAATACACTGTTTAGTGATGGTGATTTTTGCCTGGCAATTGGCATCGCTCAGGTGTTTGTTGAAAATGGAAATCTTGTGGGTTTTATTAGCAACAACAGCTATGGTACTAAAAATACATTTACTTTTGTGAAAATCCTGAAGGAAATCTCTGGAAAATTAGACAAGTCCGTGCTGTAATGTTCGGAGTTGAATGCTCTGGCTACACTCTGTTATGCTGACTGCTGTGTAGCCAAGCGATTAAAAGTTACTTTGATAATAAAAATTACGAGTGTTGTAACTTAAGCTGATGCCCAAGCATCATATCTATCTATCTAGATTAATAGCTAATAACTCCGTTATTGAAGTAGTTAGGTAGGGTTGGTTCTCGACGGGCCCTTGCCCATTTATGTGAAAATAGCTTCCTGGTTTTAAATGAAAACTAATCGCTGTGCTTTATGGTCCCGAAGATGCAACCATCATTTCGGAGAATAGGACATTAGTATCTTAACGCAAGAGGGACCTAGCGGTTGGAATTTTCTTCTTTCCTTTGTTAATTAATCATGTTGGGGACTTCAATATTTTGAATTTCAATCTATATTTAATCTATATTTTAATTGATATGATATTCAGTATAATAATACTTTAATTAGGTACGATATTTTTTATTTAATAGATAATTAGCACATGTATTTATAATATAAATTGAGATCCAAGTGTTATGATATTGATTATTAATTTATAATATTCTAAAAAGTAGAAGAAATTTGTTATAAACTAAATTTGAAAGTATTTTCTCTTCTTGTTAATATGGGGCTATGATTGAGATTTGAGAGCTGTGAATAAACGTAGAATTTGACAAAGTGAACTAAATTTAAAATTTCGTCCCAAACTCATGAGATTAGAAATTCTTATGTATACATGAGTTGAGCTAGGATTACACACAAGCATATATATATATATATATATAGTTCATTTATGACTCTCCTTTATTTATTTATCCAATTAGGACATCTTCTTTCATTTATTAATTTGTGTTAGTATTTAATATTAGAAGAAATAGTTAATAATAAAAAGAATTACAGTGCACGTTCTTGATTGTGCATTGAGAATGAATTCGAAGTAGTAGTAGGGTAATTGCAAAGGAGCTTTTAATTTCTCTCGGATATCATGTGATTCCATTAAGAAGATATCTATAAACATTAAATGCTAGAATGAGAATCAATTAATCATCAACATCATATTCATGCATATTGGTCTAATTTTTAGGTGACACTGCCGGTACAGTCACAGAGATGAATGACAATTGACAAAGGCAAGACAAAAAAAACAAACTTACTTTTTACCGTTGGCGGCCATGCATGTCAGCAAAATTTGCTGGAGCCAATTAGTTACTCGAGCTTAATTTCCAGTGGAGTCATTGTGCTCACGCACACTGCCTGAGTCTCCGGCCCTATTAATTTCATTTCTCATGTCCAACTCCAACCAACCGTCGTTTTCTAACCCTTTGGCATTTATTGCGTGACTTGCGCAAGTGATCCAGTTAATGCATCCTTTCGTCATTGGTGAATGGAAAATTAAGTAGTATAACCCCATGAGTCTACGTCTAATCAATTTCATTTTGAATTTTTGAGCCTCTGACCGCTCGCTATTTCGGCAAAATGGGTTGTAAGGCCCATTTAGTTCATCCTGGCCCAAGTAATATTGGGTTCGTATTAGGTGGGCCTCGTATTTTTTTTTTTTAACATTTGTCATGACTGAAAAGTGAAAACCGGTCAATTCTACGTCTAACCTATTGGCTATTGAAAGAAAATCTTCCCTCAAGATCAAAGCCACATGTACGGTAACAGAAGTGATTTTTTACTTGGTATAGTTTTATTATTCCTTATTATTAATTTTATTCCACAATCCTTGGAAACTAATCATCTACTTTTTACAATAAGAATTGTCCGTAGATTTATCAATATAGTTTTGTACATGTTATTTTCACAAAAAAACGGATTGGTCCCATAATAACAAACATCAAAACATTTCACCAATAGGACCTAAAACTTTTTTGTTCTTTCTTTATATAGCCGAACAAATAAACAACGTCGTTTCCCAGAATTTGCATGGGACCTGCAAAACTATCACCAAACTTCAAACCATCTTTTCTTAGTTACACTTGTAGATGTGAACTCGATACGATCTGAATTTGACTGCCATAATTAAATCATTTTTATTATATTGATTTGACTGATTCTTTTAAGTATTAACGTGAAGATTAATATTCCTTGTTTGTGCTTAAAAAGACCAGTATAGCACGGATGCCCCGAATGTAACGGCGGCTTGACAATCACACCCATATATTTTAATCAACTATCCATAATTTTTTTTTCTCTCCTCCCTTTAATTAAGTTATATTGTTTATCAGAATACCAATTTGAATTAAATGTGGCAGTCTAACTACAATTCAAACCGAAATTATAGTTAGATATTATTGTCTAATTACTGTAATATAATGTTAAAATCTACTAAAATAATGCATGCTGTCTACCTCAAATATGCTTTTTTAAAACTTGTGGACATGACCGGATTCTTTAACCCATATACGCATTTATAATATTCATTAGTAAACTTTGAAGAAAGGGCCTTTGATAAGCATGATCTGAGAAACAAGATTTAGTGACAAAATTAAACCCCTTTGGCATCTTTCGATTTGATTTCCTAGATTTCTTTCTAACAGAAATTGTCACATTACCGAAATTCCAAATTGTAAAAGTACAACTGGAGGCGGCCAACCATTAACGAACTAACAAATAATTAAACAAAAGAGATTCAATTCTTACTTTCTCACCAAATATGTCCTATTTTTCAATGCTTACACATTCACGTACTCTCTCTCTCTCTCTCTCTTTCTCTTTCAATCTTCATCAATCAGCATAAAGTCTTTATACCCATCAGTGTCATGTATGTATGTATATGCGTGTGTGTATATATAAAAATTGCCAATTCTATACTCAACCTTATGGACTAAAAAAAAAAAAAAAAAACTTCTTCTCCCTTAAAGTCTCCTCTAGCTGCACAAGAATTAAAATTCGCAAACATGAGCCATTTTGAGCATATTGCATATGATTGTTTATTAGCAATTCTTTCACTATTTCTCATAATTCTTGCTATTGTCCTCATCGTCTTGTGTAAAAAGAAACCGGTAGAATCTGAAGAAACTCTTCCGATCAAGCTTTGTGCCTTCGCGTATCCGTTAACGGAAATTGATGCAGCCACTGATGGCTTCAGCCATCGAAGAATCATCGGTCAAGGTCGCTTAGGAACTGTCTATGCAGCTTTATTATCAACAGGAAAGCTAGTTTCTGTCAAAAGAATTCATCCACGGCTAGTCTTAAGCAACGCTGGATTTGGGTTCGCGTCGGTAATCAAAACACTCTCTTTAGCACAGCACCCTAACATAGTGCCCATTCTAGGGTTTTCACAAGCACCCGGTGAGAGAATTATTGTATCCGAATTTATTAATATGGCTAGTTTGGATTTCTATTTGCATGAAAATAATGATGGGGCATCTTTATTGGATTGGAACCGGCGTTTGAGGATCGCGACCGGGGCAGCAAGAGGGCTTGAGTATTTGCATCAAGGGGTGGCACCAAATATAATACATGGCTGCATAAAGGCTTCAAATATATTACTTAATGAAAAGTTTTGTGCAAGGGTATGTGATTATGGGCTATCTTTTTTGGCACCGGAAGAGAAAAGAGGACTTGCGGGTTATGTTGATGACGACTATTGGCATGAGAGAGGAGGCGGCAACGCCACCAGGGAAAGTGACGTCTACGGGTTTGGTGTGGTTTTGTTAGAGATACTGAGTGGGAGGAGATGTGAAGAAGGGTTACTTGTAAAATGGGCATTGCCTTTGATTAAAGAAATGAGGTTTAGTGAACTTTTGGACCCAAGACTTGCGATTCCTTGTGAGATTAAACCTCTCGTTAGATTGGCTAAAGTTGCTCTGGCCTGTGTTGGTAATTCTAGGAAAAATAGGCCATCTATTGTTCAAGTGGCAACAATTTTGAACAATTTGGTGGGTGATCCTTGATTCCAATTTTTAAATCAAGCTGTCATTAATTTAATTTGGTCTGAAAATTTTTGCTAGTTGATGATGAAGACTGTTTCTTGAGACCCAGATGAAGAAATTGGAAAAGTGCCAACATTTTGATTTTTTACGATGGAATTTTGCTTATATTTTTGGGGGGTTGAATTGTGTGATATTTAGAGTTGGCCAAAAGGAAAACGTTGAAATGGAAGGGTGGGACGGTGGATTGCCATCAGGTCGGTGAATTTTATCTTTGTTTCCGTGTGGAATTGGGGATCTTTTTGGTGGCGACAGGGACCCAATTTCTTAATTTTTATTTTCTTTTCCTTCTTTCCGGGTTGTCATTTCTTAATCATTTGCCCGAAACCGCTCGTGTAAATCAACACTCTACTGTATATATAGTTGTGTCTACAAAGACAGAATTTGGATTATTGATGTGTAATATACAATAGCGTAAAGATCATCCTATGAAGCCCGACAATCATTAGCATATTGAGTGTTGAGTTAGCGTGTCACCAACGAAGAACATTTTATTTGACATATTTGATAGGTTCTATTAGTGACAAGCATAAATCATTTTAAAATAAATAAATTTATGAGATTAATTCTAAAACCTATCACACTTATCAAATAATTACAAGTTTCGATGAAATTGTTGCTCATTATGTAAGATGGTGCATCCATCTAACGTAAATTTTTTTTCTAAACAATAATTTCTTTTTTTTTTTTTGTCTGAATCACGAGGTGGTCCTGAGTGTGTCCCAACAATGGGAGGCACTTTTAAGCCCGTACCACAACTCAAACTAATCTCCGCTCGCACCGGGTCGGCCCGTAAGGAATAAAATGCTGGCCAAAGTGGTAACTTCATACGAGAGCGGGACTTGATATATATTGCACGTAATACATTTTCGTGATAATTTGACATGATTATCATAGTGGTTTTGTTGTAAACGGTCATCAAGGGTTGAAATTTCTTTGATGATGATTCGTCGAGGAAGCTATTTTATATCGTTTTTTGAACTGCAAACCATTGTCTTAGTGGAGGTTCTTTTTCCTTCTTTTATGATTTTCAAATTTCAACTCAGTTTTAGAATTATTGATTATTCCAACAAGAGACGAAGACAGAAAACATGGCGTTTCTTTTAACAAGAGACTCTTTGACCTAATCGTTCGGTCTAGAAATGACTTTCTATATATAGAGTTTCCTTTGAAGTCCAAGGCCCTTGTTCTCTCTCTCACTCCGACATAGAGTTTGGCCAGTGGGCAGTTTATTGGAGCCCAATCAGTTTTTAGGCCACCCGTCAAATGTTAAAAAATATAAGGGACAGCAATCTTCTCTACAAAAAGGCCAATTTCACTTTCAAACATATATCAGCACACAATATTATAAAGACGTAAGAGTCTTTGAGTTTTGTTTTTGTTTTTGGTTTTTTTTTTTCTCTGCGCCAATTTTCACAGATTATAAATGGTTAATTAATTCTTAAATTTCTCATTGGATACCATCTGACCATTAATTCTTTTTCGTCTGCTTTCTAGCTAATCGAATATGTAATTAAAAACTCTCTCCATTTGATCATTTAATAGGTGAATGCTGACGGAGATAGCAATTGGAAAGTGTACGTAGCATTACTAAATTAATTGTGTTTTTTTTTTAAAATTATTTAAAGTCAGTTTCGATAATATCGGCAACGCTGAAGTGCATTCTGACCTGCTTTTGATCCATTAAGGCGCTGATACCGATAAATAAATCAAGTTAGGTTGTAACAGACACTCACAAATTAGGAAAAGTATAATTACGAAGATTGGGAGTTCATATTTTCAGAAGTCGTCGATATTCCCATGCAAAAGTGCAATAAGTATCTTTTAATTTAAAAGTTGGTTAACTTTGTTAAAAAGATTTTCTTCTTTGCATTCATTGGCGGCTGACATTGATAATCAATAACCTTCTTCATTCCCAGCTGCGTGTGATGTGATTTCTTTGCGTGGGAAACCAGCCATCGATGCTTAAAATGTGATTAGTTCGCGAAAATTTGACCATTTTAAATTAATCGCCCATAGAAAATTCAAACTATTATCTCAGCATTCGCTATCATCTTTTACGGCCATTCCCTTCTTATTATCATTTTTTTAAAAGAAAAAAAGGAAAATAAAATATATTGTTTAGTGAAGAGAAAAAAATAGGACGCGATCATGCGAACAAATTATTTAACGTGCTAAGAGAGACGAATAAGGCCAGAAAGAAGATGAATTGAAAAGACAGAACGTGTGGGCAAGAAAGAAACAGCCTTATCTATAAATGGGAAACAGCTTGACAAAGTCTCAAAACCCTAATCCATACGTTAAAGTTAATTCTAAAGCCAAAGCTTCTTGCATAAGCCTTCTGTTGCGTGGCTTCTTTGAGAAGCTCAAGACACGAACAAAGCTTATTCTTATTTAATGTTTATTTATTTACTTATCTAGTCCCCACAAATTACAAATTAACATCAACATGTGGGCTGCTGATACTCTACAAACATGTCTTCGTGGTCGTTTTCCAATATCTTCGCTGTCACTACAATATGAAGCCACATCACACATCCTTAGGGGCAAAGGAAAAATTAAAGAGAGACCCGACTAAGAAAGCAATAAAAATATTTTCCATATTTTATGTGGGGAAGGAAAGGATTGTATTTTATTTATCAGTTTTAATGAAGTTGCCGAATAGTCGAATCGTGCGGCCGAAGCAATAAAAAGAAACACGCCTCTACCACTAAAAAAAAAAATATATATATATATAATGAAAAGAGAGAGAAAGAACTGTCCCGTTCAGTAGATTTTTCTTTTAATATGTTGAAAATAATGAATAATACTCTGAACACACAAAATAAGATCAGTTGAATATATAGCTTACTGGCTTGACATGAGAAGTCTATGTGAAGAAACAAAAATGGCAGATAGCTTTATACATGCAAACAAATAATTAAAGTGTAGGTGTAAAAAATCCACCAAGTTATTTTCATATTCGGTTGGGATCGTATACATAGTATGTTGTTGCTGCTGTTGTTGGTTTACATATCTTTAAGGACACTCTAGGTTGACACTGCAGCTAAATATATATATATATATATGCCTAAATATTTATCACTCTCTAAGGTGAAATGTCTTGGAATAGAATCGGCCGGGTTGCCCCATCTCCACTCTAGCTACTATATCCTATCCTTTTTTTGTTTAAAATAAATAAATATATACATAGAAGAAATACTTTTAAAATATAAATAACTCTAATCTTCTTTGTTGTACTCTGTTAATTATCGTTGAGTTTGTAACATAAGGTCGAGTCCGAGACAGCTAAAAAGGTAATAACGCAAGAGAAGACTGCATTTATTCTTTGATACATGTGCACGTACATTAGCATAACCAAACTTGACGTCCAAGTAACCCTTTTTATTATATTTCTGGCAACTCTTTTTTTTTTTCTTTCAATAAAAGAAAAAAAACATTAATTTATTACTCTCAATTCTCCTTCTCATGCTTCTCAGATTTGTTCTTCCCCTTCGTTTGTAGCTCTAATTCTCTAGATCGACCTTTCCCTCTCTCTGTTCCTCATTTTCACTCTGTAGAAAAGTTTGGAAGAAGGATTAAATTCCCTTTTGCAAATTAAACATCAACAAGAAGGATAATCTGGGTAAACCAAAAACGTGCTTTTAAAGAGACAAGATTTGCCGGCAACCTTAATTTTGCACTCTTTTTCTTTAATAGTCAATTTTATTTATCTATTTATTAAGTTATTTTTTTTAAAAAAAAATTTTTGTGGGTGTTTATAAGTTAGGTCATAAAGAAAGTGGAGGAGGGAAGAGGGGAAATAGCAAATTGGGATGGGAATAAGAAGAAATCAAGAGAGATGAGATGGTGCAATAACAAAAAAATTGATAGCTCGGAGGACGATGAAGGAGCTGCTGCCGCTAATGCTATTGATCAACTAACTACTAGTAGTGCCACGAATTCTACTTCTGCTGTCAGGAGTACTGATGACGAGATTCGGACAATAACTTGCCCTTCTTGTGGTCATATTATTCAGTTTCAGGATCAGGTTTTTGTTATTTACATATCCCTTCTACATACCTACTGCTTACTAAATATTTCTTAAAAAAATTAATTATCTGGAAATTATATATATGTGAAAATAATTAATTATAGGCGGGAATTAATGATCTGCCGGGACTACCAGCGGGAGTGAAGTTTGATCCAACAGATAATGAAATTCTGGAACATTTGGAGGCCAAAGTGATGTCAGATTCCCGTAAACTCCATCCTCTCATCGATGAATTTATTCCTACACTCGAGGGCCATAACGGAATTTGCTATACCCATCCTGAGAAGCTGCCAGGTTTTCCTCTTTTATCTATCTATTTATTTATTTATTAATTCGCTAATTCGTTAAACTAGTTTTTGTTTTAGAGAATGGTCGCCACCTGAAAATTTTATTATTAATTTGTTGGGTTCATTGTAATTCGTTCAGAACTAGTAGTTCTTCTTATTTTGGGTGGCAAGTCTATTGGGGATATGCATGATTTTTACTTTTTCAGACGACAGCTCTTAGAAGGCGGCACACGGATGTGCTCATCAACTCCAAACCAAGATCATTTTATTTCTCAATTACCAAACCTCTTAATTCCTTATTCGCAATGAGGGTCATCTAGCACATTAGGAGTTGCTTTCACAGATGAATCATTTTTTACCATTTACCAATTCCCGAACATTAACTCTCTTCTAATTAAAGATTTTCCTTGTTTCATTAAATTTAGACCCCTATCAAAGAAGGAAAAATTTAAATGCAAAGTATTGATAATGCTAGCTAAAAGAATTAATCTCTGATTCTGAGGATAACATATACATTGACTAACCTTATATATATAATTCTTCTTTAATGAGGACTGCAAAAATATAAAAAAAAATATAGATTTTAATATATTAGAGATTATGTTATATATATATATATATATATATATATATATATATATTAGTATCTTTACTTTGTTAAAATGAGTATGTTTTCATTTAAGAAAAATTATATGTGTGTGCGCGCACTTGTGTATGTGTGGTGGCAAACGTCTAGTGTAAATGCAATTGTAATTATTTTTAACTTGAAATTGCTTAATCAATGCTCTCTTCTGGAAGCCTTGGACTCACTGTACGCATCTGAGATTTCTTTTCTACAATGTAATCGTATTCTTCCACAAATCATGGCTGACATGCAGGAGTTTAAAATACTTCATAGTGTTGACTCTCCAAATTTTTTAATTAGTTTACAGGGACACACCAAATTTGTCCTTTTCTTTTGATTACTGTTAAATTATGCATACATACTCGTATTATTAGTTAGTTTCTTTTAATTACTGTTAAATTTTGATAAAGATCCCTTTCTTGTGAAATATTTCATTGTGTTTTTTTTTTCCGAAAGTAATTGTGTTGTTGATCTCCGAAATTTTAAAAAGAAAATTAAAAATAATTTCAACCTTTTGTTGGATAAAGGTTGAATGTATCAGCTTTTTAATTAGGAGTTGAAATGGAAAAAAATGTGCATACTCATATCATTAGTTTCTTTTAGTTACTGTTAAATTGTTGGTAGACAAACTTTTCTTTTGAACCTTTTTTATTCCCCCGCCCCCCCCCCCCCCCCCCAAAAAAAAAACCCTAAAAAAAACAAAATATCTCACTTTTCATAAATGTAAAAAATCTTCTTGTTGATGAAGGTGTAAGCAAAGATGGCCAAATCCGCCACTTCTTTCATCGACCTTCAAAGGCATACACCACAGGCACCAGAAAAAGAAGAAAGGTACACACTGATGAAGATGGAAGCGAGACAAGATGGCACAAAACGGGCAAGACTAGGGCAGTTTTTGTTGGTGGCACAGTGAAAGGGTTTAAAAAGATCTTAGTTCTCTACACCAACTATGGCAGGCAACGGAAACCTGAGAAAACAAATTGGGTGATGCATCAATACCATCTAGGCAATAATGAAGAAGAAAAAGATGGAGAATTAGTTGCTTCAAAAGTTTTTTACCAAACACAGCCTAGACAATGTGGATCTTCAAGCATTAACAAGGATCACTCACTTGAGATAAGTGGGCATAATAGTATTCACGTACCACATAAGAGTTCTTCATCAACTTTTATTGAGTACTACAATCAACCTTATATGACTTACGATCACGGGAGCATGCATACCAGAGAAAGCTCACCTCAGCTAATTCCCAATCTGGTTGTTCAAGGTGATGGATCTTCGTTTATTCGATTAGCCACGGATACAAGCAGCAAGAAATCTTGAGATCAGGAAATGGATCAGAGATGGACATTAAGCTTGTGGTAGGTAGGTAGTAATGACGGTGACATTTTAGCTGTTGTTGTTGTTGTTTTGGTGTAACATTCAATTGCAGATTGTTTGATTGAAGAATTTTATGAGGAGAACCCGAATGGGGAATAAGCTGAACGACAGCTTGCTATGTTAATTATTATAGATAAAAACTTATGCTGTTTGGAAGATTTGGCTCGCTTGGAAGTTTTTCTTGTGTACAAATATGATTTTCACAAACCAGAAGGTTTGCAGGTTCCCACGTTCGTGATTGTATTACAAATGTTCATCCGTACGCTTTTTGAGAAAATTATGATTGTATGAAAATATACAAGGCTCTCCCATTTGCTATTAGGGATCATGCCACCAAGGAAGGTGGTGCGTTGATGCATGGAAGATTATGACTCTTGAAAGTTGTGCTGACTGCCAACGTGATCTCAATTTTCATCTCTATTCTCATTAATTATCTGTTTTTTCTTCTCTCCCGAGGGACACACTTTCGACGAGTCATGCTTCTTAACTTATGTTTCCGCAAGTGCATGATGTGCATTGAAAACATTCTGCGTCTTTTCTTTTCTTTTTTTTATGAATGGAAATTTCATTAATCTTAAGATATTGTCAAGATCGGATATAACCACGGAGGTGGAACAAATCTCCACTCTTCAGGACCTGACATAGAACCCCCCACCCTAGCTATTGTATGGGCAGCAACGTTCGCAGATCGTCGAACAAAAGAGAATCTTACTTCTCCAACTAGCTTAATTAATTCTTGACAGTCCTCAATAATTAAACCAAAGCCATTAGGGCTAGGAGTTTGAGTAATTAAAGTTGAGTACACATTCAAACAATCTATCTCTAGAATAACTTTAGAGAGCTGCAGAATTTTCATCCAGCTAAGAGCTTCACGAACAGCCAAAGCTTCTGCCTTGCGGGGATGAACCAAACCAGGGAAGCGTTGACACTTAGCTGCCACAAATGCACCTCCAAAATCTCTTATTACTCCTCCAAAGCTGAAACTGTCATGCGAACTAAATACCCCTGCATCCACATTACACTTTAACCAGCCCGTTGGAGGCTTAATCCAACACACCGAACCATGACCCCACTGCACAGGCTCAACAATTGTTAACTTTTTCTTTCTAGCTTCTTGCCATTGGAAGAGATAATGCCCAGCAGCATTCACCAGATTTTGAGCCCGCCCATTTTGCCCATTCCACACCTTATCATTCCTATTAATCCAAAGCCTCCAGCACACCATCATAGCTAGATGGCAATCTTCTTTACTGCAGTGACTAAATAAGTGCTCAATCCATGCAAAAAAAGAATAACATTTTCTAATAGTTCCTAACGAGGACAATAGCCAGCAAGAATGAGCAAATAAACACTCCACCAAACAATGTAAAACCGACTCGTTAGCTGCACTACAAATGGGACATATAGGGGAAACCTCAACCTTCCTAGGCAGCAAGTTATCGGTCGTAGGCAAAACATTTATTAAAGCACACCAAATGAAATGTTTCACCTTACTTGGAACTTCCAATCTCCATAAGCACTTCCATACCTTACTGCTTGGGGCATCAGAAATAGGATTCAGCAACTTGTAACAACTCCTGACAGTAAAATTACCCTTAGAATCAGCAAGCCAGAACCAGCAATCCTTGTCATGTCTAGCACTAAAAGGCACTTGCAAAATAAGGGCAGCATCCCTGTCATTGAACATATCCGCCACCAAGTCATTGTCCCATTGTCATTGACCCGGAACCATAAGACAATTCACCGTAGCTGTTGCGAGACTCTCATCCAGCACAGTTGTTATACAACCATTGTCGACATCAGGAAGCCACGGATCCTTGGTGATTTGAACCTGCAGCCCACTCCCAATTCGTAATCGACTTCCTTGAATTACGGCATGTTGGGCAGCCATTATTGATCGCCAGGTATAACTAGGATTAAATCCCACCCTTGCCTCAGTAAGGATAGACCTAGGATAATACCTGGCCTTCAGGATCCTTGCCACAAGAGATTGCGGAGTTGTCATGAGCTTCCAACACTGTTTTCCCAACATAGCAATATTAAAATCGCGTATCTTTTTGAAACCAATACCCCCAAAAGACTTCGGTTTACACATCGAATCCCAGCGACGCCAATGAATCCCTCGATCTCCATTTCGCTTAGTTCCCCACCAAAACGAGTTCATCATGATTTCCAGCTCCTTACACAAATTAACAGGTAACAAGTAAATGTTCATGGCATAATTGGGAATAGCTTGGGTTACTGTTTTCAACATGATCTCCTTCCCAGCCTTACTTAAAAATTTCTAATTCCACCCTTGCAGCCGTTGCCACACCTTATCTTTAATAAAATTAAAAGCGACACTCTTCTTTCTTCCAATTTGCGAAGGCAACCCCAAATAAGTTTCATGGTTACTAGTTGCGGAAACTTGCAGA